>NC_090936.1:735066418-737486418 GCF_040938575.1 Ambystoma mexicanum
TATCTGTCTTATAGATTGCTCCCTCTTTACTTTGGCAATACTGGTTTTATATTGCCCCAGTTTTGTTTAGCCAATGGTAGTTTTACTGGGGGTTTTATACTACCCCTTCTGTGTGTGGATCATTGTAATTGCAGCTTTTCTTAAACGGTGTTTGTCTTTCTTTTGGGTAATAATAATTAAACACTTCCTTTGCACATAGTATTTAGGTCAAAAGCACTTCTCATTAGTTCCTGTATTCAAAATAGTGGCAAGTGTTATGGGCTTAACATTGGATCGCCCGGGGACTCCGGTTGTGGTCCCTGCGACTCTCGTCCTTCTGAGCAGGAGTCTTCTTTAGTCCTCTCCGATCCTGGTGCTCACCAGCCACCGGAGGCACACGCAGTATGGACATCCTCTCTCCATGGTATATTCTGCAACAGCACTTCCCGCTGCATGATCTCTGCAACTTGGCATTCATGACCCCTCTTGACACCATTAACGGGCAAAGACACTGCAGTGGTCTCAACATCCTCATTCTGCCTCTGCTGCATGTAACGTCACAAACTCCTCCTACAACTACTCCTACTGCCAGTCCTCCTCATCTGCACCTGAGGGGGATTTAAATATCCCAAATTCCTGCTCGGGTGCAGATGGTTCAAGGCACTAGACTACGTACTGGAGTTCTGTTACTCGGAGCTCTTCTTCATCCCAATAGCTATGGTTTTATGGGCCTTGAAGTGCCCAACATTCTGATTCTTCAATTAATTACATAATTTGGTTTTTGTTTTACTTAACTCGCTATGTTTGTAAAACCTACTTTTAGATGAGGATTTTAAAGACATTGATGGTTGTTGCCTGTTTTCACACTTTAAAGAAAGATCATATTTCTCAGAAGGGAGAGTATGGATGTCCTCATCTTTATCATAATGACTGTCATGATCAACATTTTGGAAATCTTTAGATAAGTGAGTTTGACTCTCAAAACAAGCCATTAGGTATCCTGTTTATCTCATCCTTTTTAAAGATGAGTACTGCGTCTCTCCTAGCGGAACCCTACTGCTCACTTGTGGCCCTTCTCCTCCCAGGTGATCCACCTGGCTAATAACACCTCCACTGTTACTGTTATGATCAGGAAGCACCTGCATTCCTCTGGCCACCTGGGAGGAGACTATAGGCTGGGAGTCTGTGAGGATTCTGCAGGATTAATCACTGTGGGTTGACACCCCCTCGCCCTTTATGGACACTTCATACCATAACAGAGAATGACCTTGATTTTTAGCAATACTGTTTTATCTAATTTCCTACGTTTAGGTAATAGCATGCCACTTTTCTTATTTATCGTACTGTTATATAGCAAGTCACTAGACCATGAATATCCTATAGAAAGGGTCATTTTTTAAGTATTGTGACAAGTCGGAAGGACTATGAATAATGCTGATTTATCTTATATAATTTATACTTCAACTTGCATCCACCTCATCAGAGTCCTTACTGGTGATGTAGTAAGCTGTGTAATCCATGTCTGCAGTGAATGGAATATACAGACAGACACATGCTGCAAAAATATTGAATTGTTCTATATTTAATTCATCAGATTAAGAGGTCACTAATGAGCGAATTCCGTAACCAAAATCTGGTCACTGAGACAGTCTGGTCTTTAATATATGTTGTCTTACAAATGTATAAGATAAGGACCGGGTGATGACCGTGCTACAGATGTTGTCAAACTCAAGACTTTGTAACTGAGGCAGTGGATCAGCCTTGAACCTATACCAGAAGCTAAACCAAAGTTTGATTGTAGGCTTCTACAACAATATGATGAATTTGCTGACTTAGACAGTTTGCTGGTTTCCTCACACTAGCCATTTCACTGTAAATCCCTGGGATTTCACACTTCCTGATAATTGGCTGGCCGATCTTTTACACATGGAATGAGATCTGCTAACATGCTAGGTTGGGTTCCATGTCATTTCTTTGCGGGCCGTTTTTTCGCTTGGTTTTTTTACTGCAAATCTTTTTCATGAAAAACCCATAAAATTGTTAATTGTTTATCTTTTCTCAAACACCCACATCCTAAACAATTATTTTGTCCCCCCCCCAAAAAAAAAATCTAATGGGGTTTTTTTATAAAAAATGTGTGTGAAAAAACACCACGAAAAAACATCCCGCGATGAAAGGACGTTGTACCACATGTTGCCTGCTCCACAGAAGGAGAAGAGGGGAAGCATTCTGGAGGAACCTAGGAAAGGTGGCAGATATTGTCTGAAATTAACAGATAGTAGATACAGCACTTGGTTTAAAGTAATAGAATTTGTATCAGTGAGGTGGAGCACAATAAAATGTAAAGACTCTCAGGAGGAAGAGAACAGAAATTATTGGAATCGTTCTCACACTGAACCTGTGACCCTGCAACATTAAACATTGTTATGACGTGTATCCACCTTCTTGTTTTGAGCAATCTAAAGCCTATCCCTTTATGGACAGAGCTAGTGCTATCTAGGCAGGGGTTCAAAATCAAACATCTTTCCTAATATACACCAGTATGTGGAAAACCACGGTTGGCACATTACTTCCTGAAATGCAATGGCCATTGTTTACCCATACAAAAAGGCGTGAGCACCAGGGGACCTGAAATTGTTATTTGAGAACAAGTTCAGGACATATGATCCATAAGGGATCAACCATATCCATTACATTTGATTTGTTTCTTATCTGACAGATGGTGCCACACTTTCAAGTACTCCTATGAAAATCCCCATATTTTACATAATTTATTGAAAAGAAAATGTTGAAATATATAAGTTACTTTTATAGAGCAAGGACATTGATGATGCATTTCTCAAGAGGTAAAAGCTGGAGCTTGTGGCAGATTTTTGCTGGTGTGGAAACTTGGTGGATACATGCAAATAAATAAGTGTGATATGCCCGTTGGACATTCTTCAGAAATCTAGATTGGTTTTATATTTTAAAACTATTTATTCTTAAGTATGGCACAGTTTACATGAAGCTTTTCACACTATAAACATCCAGTAAACAGTTGCCATTGGTACAAATCCACAAGCATAAACTCCATTACACAATTCCATAGAGTAATCCACAGTTAAAATGTGACTGACAACAGTCGACCGCTTCAGTTACTCATTACAAAAAATGTATTATTCAAATGAGCTAGATTTCATCAAGGTATTTGAGCACATTTCAATATCCATTTACCATTACTTGCAAATTTCCATTTAACAACTCTTCTCTCATAAATTAGTTATATCCAGAAACAGAGAAAAGTTGGAGCCTGCCAGGCATCTCGGGCAAAAAGCTCCGGTCTTGATAGCATCTAGGTGTACGTATGTACTTCTGTAAAGATACCTTCTGGAGGTGCTCAGACTAAGTAGACTTGGTAACTAAATGTTGTATAGTTTCTAAGAAAGAGGTTCTACATAGCCAACATGTTCTACACTGTAGCAGTAAACCCAACGGGGTCCTAGAATAGATAGAAGTTAATTGGTTAATTCACACGAAGATGTATGTTCTTCTGTGTCTGACGGATGGAAATATCAATAGGGGACCTTGAGGCTGATGGTAGTAATTTATTGCAGTCGTATTATCAATTAGTTGCGACATGACCTTTATTTCAATGCAAATCCCGGAATTTGACTTCAGACTCAAGTTGTTCCTTGAGCTCGTAATAGTCAAGGTCACAATAGATTTTTCAATCGATCATGTCAAAAAGAAGTTTGTTGTCCTTTCTAAATTGGTGCGATACTTTTTTGATATTTTTTCAAAACATCACCCAGCATGGACAATAATGGGCACATAGGGGAAGTGCAAACCTTTTTAAGTACAGTAGTGCCCCATTTCATCATAAGACTGGCCTCAAGAGATGTTGGACCAAGTTCTAGCCTGGTGGCATTGACACCCATTGCCGTAAATGTACTAGCCTCCATATTCTGCCCCCCCAGTTATTAAGCCAAGTAAGATCTCTTGCAAAATCTGGCTCCAAACCATACAGTATGTTGTGTGTAAGCTAGTAACCTGCCCTTCCTGCTGTGTCCAGCAGTCCTAGAGACAACGTTCCCAAGGCACAGCATCGGGGACAAAGCTCATGACGTTTTACCAAATGTGCCGTTTTATTACTAAACCCAAATTTAATTTATAGGGAAATGATCCATCGGGTGAAGCTGCCTCCTCTTTGTTGAATATTTTCGAGTGTCTTGGTTTTAAACATCACGTAAAATCAGCTACACACAGTGGGGGGAACATCCTGAACTGGATTGTGACAAAAAAAAGAAATTTCACCTATAGATATACAAAGTTGTTTTTGGTCGAACCACTCTTTCTTACAGTTTTAACTTCAACTTTTAGGTTTTCCGGCTAAAGATGGTCCTCTGCGTATCAAACCGATTTTATCTAGGAACACTCAGAGTCGCATGTGAGGCCTTCGAATCATGGATTACCCTCAAGAGATAACTGAGGAATAACCAATCTCTTGCTGACATAACTGATCATTTTTGGATTGTCAATTACACTACTTTTAACTCCTTGGCACCATTACAAACCACTTTTTCAAAGAAAACAAAATCAGTGGTTCACATTGCAAGTTCTGAGAGCCAGGGAAATTAAACGTGGGGCTGAACTCAGCTGGAGCAAATGCCCCTCTGACTCTACTCTTAGAGTCTATGCGGCTGCAGTAAAAAGTCTTAAGGTGATTATTTCAAAAGCCAAATAAACCAAATTAAATGGGTGTTTCTCCCACCCTCTATAATGTATTCATTAAGCCTTTATTCAACAACCGTGACCATCTGGGTGTCACCTACACTAACTATGCAGATGACACCCAGATACTCATACTTGTCACTGGTGACTATGACACAGACACTAAATTGCTTAATGAGATCTACAGTATCGTCCAAACATGGATGGCAAAACATGGACTCTGTCTCATTAACGAGAAGACAGAGCTCCTCCTAGGATCAAAACTCAAACTAAACAAACTTAGTAAGCAATTTGACACTTCAACATTGATGGCAATTTCATCAAGGTCTCCAAAGAGATGAAAACTCTTGGCATATACATCGACTCCTCACTAAACCTATCCAGACGGGTCAATGCAAATTTTAGGACGTGTGAAAGATGGCAGTAAAAGTGAATGTATGGTGTAAATTCAGAATACGATGTACATCCAGGAAAACACGTCTACCTAGCCCCTCCCCCCCCCCCCCCCCCCTGCCACTGCAAACCTTTAAGTCCCTCTGGCCACAAAAATAATATCAGAGTCAGGAAAACCAACAGGAACAATGACAAACTTTAGGGGGCCATACAATGGGGCAGGAAAACCCCAAACCCCATTAGAGGCTATGGTGGTAGCCTCAAACTCAAACTCGGTAATCCACTTTTTTAATTTTACTTGGTCCGGTCGAGTTGTTTTGCCATATCTTGTGTAAAGGTCTTTCTAGTGTTTTACTCTGTGCGCCAAACCAGGTTTGGTTCCTTTTTTCGCCGTCCCTTGGTGGGCTTCTGCACAGAAGCCCTCCTTAGGCACCTAGGTGTCTGGGTGGGCAGGATGCGAGGGAGGGGTTTGAGGCCCCCTGCACACAGGGTCTCTTTGGAGACCCAAGTCGCACTCTTGTTTGATTGGCTATGTGGCTGCCCTGCCAGGACATCCACCCTGCTGTGTGATTGACAGCCAGGCTGTGTGAATGGGGGATTTGGTGCATTAAAAAGCCCGTCTCTGGGACTGGAAGGCAGTCGCCACTGGAATGAGCGGACCAACGAGAAGCTGAAGGAAGACTGCTGCAACTACTAGACACCCGGTGAAGCCCTGCTGCAGGTCCGAATCGACTGAAACTTCGACGACTGAGGAGATCTGCAAGGAATCTTCTCCCCTTGAGCTTGGTGGGAACAACCAGCTCGCCAAAGACCAGACACTGTTCTCATCCTGGTTGAATTTACTGTGCATCGCTGCATTAGATCAGATAGCCAGTGGGAAGAGAACCAGTTTGGGTTTTAAGGAAAACACCTTTTATTTGTTGTTTTGCTGCACTGCTGGCTTCTTCCCTGGGCAGTGCAGGACCCACCAGCCACCGTCCTTGTCCCCATGACTGAAGCTTCAGGAACCGTGAGCCTGCAGGAACTGCCAGGAACCACTGCCTCAGCTGCAGCATTCTTCTTCTTTAAAGGTATTGTGCAAATTCGGTCGTCTGTTTCGTCCGACTGGGGTGAAAGCGCTGTAAATCTTTCGCCTCTCCGAAGGCTTGACCTTTTCGCCTTTGAATAACTTTTCCTCCGACCAACTTCGTTTTGAACTATTGACGAAGACTTAACCGCAAACTACTTTGAACTGTGTGATCCTCGGCAAAGACTCTGAACCATCAACATTGGCCCAGACCTATTGACTTGAATCCTAGTTGTAGTAGCCTTTTCTAGATTGCCCTGCCTGTAACATGTTGGTGCTATTGATTTTGAATAACATTGTCTGTCTTCCATTTTAAATTTCTGGAGTGCTATTTTGCTCACACTTCATTTTGAGCTTAACTTGTCCAGAATTGATTGGGTGTTGTTGTAGTATATTAAGACTGTGATTTTCTGCTGCTTTATGATAGTGAACTGATGGTGTAAATAAATGTATATTCTTTTACTCCGAAACCTCGAATCAGTGGTTGCTTGAATCATAGTAATTGTTGTCCTTTGTGTAAACTCTTGTAATGCTCACTTTACTCTTATGATAAGTCTGGCTGCTCAGCCATCGCTACCACTTCACTGTGTAGTACAGGCTTGTACCAAAGGTGAAATTTTACTTACACTTGTAGTCTTAATTGTGTGTAGTGTTCCCAAAGGGTACTGCATATGATTATGCCTAACACAATTTTGAAGGCATCGGGAAAGATTCCTGAGCTGAGGGAGTCGTTTAGGATGGTTCTTGCATGTTCTCCTGTGCAGGTGGACGAGAATATTTCTTTGAGGACTGAGGCAGGACAGGAGTCGAAGGGGGGAACCAGATGGTTTGCTAGCAGATAGGTCAAGAAATTCTTCTCTGGAGTTTGGTTTGAAGGAGTCTAATGTGGCGGTTGGGGCAGAAAGGTGGGGTTGTTGGATTGGTCGGTAGTTGGGGGGGGGGGGGGGGGGGGGGGGAGGAGGGACAGTTTGTTATTAAGGGAAGACGTCCTGTCGAGAGCTGTGGTGTAGAAGTGGAGGGAGAGATAGTCGCACAGCGATTGTGAAGGGGCAGATTGGGAGGCGGTGCAAGTGGGCTTGACTAATTCAGATATTATTCTGTGGAGTTCTTTGCTGCAGTTTCTACAGTTGTGAATCTGATTGTTGTAGTAGATTGTTTTGTCATTCCGGATTTCTGGTTTGTAGTTGCGATGGTGCAAGGCGAAAGTGGATCTGCTGAGCCTAGTTTTTTCTGCTCGCCATTCGGGAGTAAACCATTTGGGAAGGGACCCGATGCGTAAGGGACAGAGGCACGAGGGGGTGAGAGGAATTAGTGAATCATTGAGCCATGAGTCGAAGGAGTCGATGGTTATGGATCTGTAAGGGCCGGGTGTTGTAGGGTGTCTGAGAAGAGCTTCGGCTAGATGAGGAACGATCTTTAGTTTCTTTCAGCATTTGCGATGAAAGGGAGGATGCCGGGGGGGGGTGAACGAGGGGGTAGGAGTGGATGGAGAAAGGGACGACAAAGTGGTTGGACCAGATGAATGGTAAGGGGGCAGCTAGATAGGTTAGAACATGGGAGCTGAAGATAGCATCTATAGTGTGTCCTTTAGAGTGGGTGGGACCGTTCGCATGTAGGGAGAGGTTGAGCGCATCAAGACCGTCGACCAGGGAGTGGGTCATGGGGTAGGTGGGAATGTCTAGCCAGATATTGAACTCTCCAAGGATGGTCAGGGAGGGGTGATTTACTTGAATGGTGGTTTCAGAGTCAGAGGTTGGTTGTGAAATGTCTGTCGTAGCCAGGTGGTCTGTATATGATTGGGAGAAAGTCAGAGGTAGTGCAAGTTTAACAAGAAGGGATTCGCATGATGGAATGCATAACTGCAAATCGACAAGTGAGATGGAGAAGTGAGATTTGAAGAGGACTGCCACGCCGCCTCTTGAGGGTCTGTTGAGCGGGATGAGGGAGTAGTCTTGGGGCGGGGGGTGGGATTTCTGGGATCATGGCCTTGGCGGCAAATATGCCGATTTTCGGCACTATTACCGCTGGCGGGAAATCCCACAGCGGTAATAGTGCAAATTTTCCCCATTGGGCCCAAAGGGGAATGAGGAATTCCCGAATGGGCCTAATGGGGAACGGGCACTAACCGTTCCGCCAAACCCATTATCCGGCGCTAATGGCGCCGGGGGTTTGGTGGTAGGGCTAATAGCACCGGTGGTAATAACACCAGCATTACCACCCAACTTGTGATGATGCCCTAAATCAGATTTGTCAGAGGAGAGGAGGTCGAAGATGCTGTCTGTACTTCACTAAAGAGCGGGCATTAAAAAAGGATGCATTTGACTTTGGAGTGGGGAGTGTTCACGGAGGTTGTTGGGGTGTGAGTAGGAGTTTCAGAGGGGATAGCGGGTGGTGGGAGGGGTGGGGCGTTGGAGGGGATGGGTAGATGGGAGGTAGGGTGTCAGCGGGCACGTGGTGATGAACGGAGGGGTTAAGTCGGTGGAGGCTGGGAAGAGTAGGCGGACACCAACGCACTATTAAACTGACTAAAAAGCTAATTGCACACTGCAGATCAAGAATTACATTTGTTAAATTAGAAGGGGTTCCATAGAACCTCTTAAAGGTTCCAAATATCAAGTAAGGGGTAACAGTTGCTACACCCAAATAATAAAAAGCTAAAATGCACATGTTGAAAGTCAAAAATGTACCCATTAGACAATACATGTCCTCAGTCTAACGTGTGCATTTTGTTTCACATATAATGGGGATGGTGGCAGTTCATTTCTCGGCAGTAAGAGGTTTAACAGATTTGCTAATTGGTGCACAGGGAACGCCCACGATCACATGTTGGTCAAGCATGATGTGCTGGGAGCGGAATTCTATAAATACCACACACCCTTTAAATGTATTATGGTACAAATACCCACTTTGTAACACCACGGATTCAACCACGAAACTAGGCTATGTCTCATTCCACAAAAGTATCAATCCCAACCTTAAAATTCAAATATTCAGGTAGTTTACTTGAATATCATTTGAGTGTAGAGGTTGGGTTTGTAGTGGTATGAATGAGCATTTACACAAATGTTATCGTTGGAATTTGTAACTGTATCAAGTGGTTGTTTGTACCTTAATGCTGTTCCTACTCTTTAAAAACTTTAACTTGTGAAAGCAACTCTCCATTTAAAATATAGTAATATAAATACAAGTATTATAGGTGTCTATAACAACCCCAAACCAAGTACAGCCTAAACTACTAGCATATAGCTAAAAATATGAATTTATGTACAGTAGTTAACTGCATGTCCCCAGCATCCTACTGGTGCTCCAACCCAGCACAGACCCTACCAGCCTCCACAGCTCACAACCTATCCCACAAACACCTTGGTGGAGATTTAATCCATGATTCATGGATTATTTGCGCCAAAAAAACAGGATTTGTGCGACATTCTGCCCGCAAATCCCTGTTTAACAAATGAAGATTTGTGGACAGAATGGCACACAAATCCAATTTATTTCGGCGCAAATAATCCATGAATCAGGGCAGTGATTATGAAGAGCTATAAAGTAAATGTGCGATTCAAAAGGGATCCAGGTGATGCTAAAACTCAGCTGCCTCTTTAACATCCTAAAAGCTTCGACTTGACTACTTCTTCCAACATGTCAGCGGTGCGTGGCAGAGGAGGGGCGATGTCCCAACTAAAATCGTAATCAAATGGAAAACTCAAGACCCCTCTGGATTCTTAACGACAGGTCGGCTGGATTAAAACATCCTCACCCCATTAACCTTGCTGCAGTTTACAATAAAGATGCAATTAGTTTTACAGTGTTCCCTAAACAAATAATCTTTAAGCTTATCTTGCAACCCATCAAAAGAATACTATGTATAAGACTACTGATAAAGTAGTTTAAATTCTAGGCACTCAACTTGGCTAGAGCCCAAATGCATTAGACATCCCAGGAGTAGGACTGGTGGACCCAACGAGTCTCAAGAGTCGCAAGCTTAGCTTGGGCATTAAAAGGGATTACAGGGTGGAGCACCCATGAAGTGCAGACAGAACAGCAGCCAAGCTGAAGTAGTCCCTCATTGCAGAAGGCAGGCACACCACAAAAAAAAGTGCTCTTTAATGTAGTACGTAAGCAAGGCAACAAAATAGGTGATGGCTGGAAGGTTTGATATTAATCTTAACCTCGGAGGCATTTCTCTGAGCAACCCTCCAGATCACCATTTCTTCGCCTGCCAAGCCACTACAAAGGGGGGGGGGGAACCATATCCAAATCAGGCTTGGCTCCACCCCAAAAAAGGGTATTCTCGCTTCGCCATAGGGAACCAGGCTGCACCTCACTGATGAGGCCAAACAAGGCTGAAATATGTCTGGGTTGCTTTTTTTCGTGCAGAGGGGACCTGGCGTAGCAGTCCGGGCTGGATCCCTCCCATTGGTGGCCGTACCCGACTGATCTATGGCTGGACCCCTTTTTGCAATGGCAGAGACTAGGTAAAAAACAGCAGAGTGGAAGGTTGGCCAGAGCTGTGCATCACTTTTTTGGTTATAGTACAGACAGGGACAATAAGCTGGGCCCTAAACACAGCAACACCAAGCCGCACTCACCCTCTGCAATAGGCAATGTACTTCTTGAGCGTGTTGAGCTCCACCTCCTCCTCCACTGCATGTGCCTGAGTCCGGGCACTCAAATGCACATTCATCACATGCTTGGCCAGGGTCATATCCCGCTGCTCATATGATGGTTGATCGTAGTTTAGGAATTGTACATTGAGTATGGTGCATATACACAAAAGTCAACTTAGACGGATCAGGTTTATGTTAACTTGTTGTGGTTGACGAGCCATGTGAGTTGAGTAAATCATTATTGGTGCAACATTAAAGGCAATACAAACATCACTTTATTTGGAAGGACGTTTTGTTTCATTACCTTGGTAAGTGCTTAGCCAAGAAATGTATTATGTCTGTTGAAGCTTTTGGTATGGTGAATTATGATCATAGCAAGTGTTGGAGTTGAGCATGACTGGTCATTTGGAAAGGAGGCAATCAGCCAGGAAGGGGTAGTTTCAATAATGGACGAAGGCATGACTGATTATTCATAATTCCAGACCATGGCACTAGATAACCCAACTACCCCCTCCCAAGATGATGTGAGAACTTAGAACAGCCAACAAAGAGCTTCGAAGTTGCAGATATGATGTTAATTTACTTTTGCAAATGCCTTCTCCTTATGAAAACAAAGCACAGCATGTTCTACTCCAAATGTCACTACTGCCGTGCTCCTTTTATTAGAATGCCTAGGAATGTGGACTCCAGATAAGTGCAAATTAATCGCAAACTGCTGAAGTTGGAGGCAGTAAATCCACCCTCATTAACTCCACCTTCTTTTTGATTGGATCCTTGTATGCCACGGTTACTGTCAGGGCTGCCACTGTTACACAAATGTTTCTGCACTTAAGTTCTCCATGTATCTGAGTCTTAAACACAGCCACCTGAAACACAAACCCGGTCAGCAAAGAAAATCAAATTTATTGAATATTTTGTGCAAAAAAATCCCATGTTCAACCTGAAAAAAAAATAAGTCGGTTGTTCCCTAACTGATAGTCAGCTCCTCTTAAGTGGTTCTACTTTTTGAAGGTCTCGTAAGATCTACTCGACCAGTCTCATTGTAGAATAGTTTGTGTGAAGGTCAGGTTGAGCAACGTTTTCAAGGTACTCAACCTTGTTGGCGAGTACAATGCCATCCTGGGATGTTGAAAACACTTCTTTGACATTTACTGCAAACAAACCGGTTCGCAATAAAGATCAAATCATCTTCACTATGTGTGGCTGGCCACTGAGTGGCAGTAGTGTGCCAAACATGAAGTGGGTTTATGGTAACCAGCACCAAGTGCTGATAACCGTTGAGTACATTTCTTTTAGGCTTAATAAGTAAACTTAAGTTACTCAATCTGCCTGTCTAGCCAGACTTTAAAGAATTTTAAAGGGCTGTTTTTTATTTTTGGATGTCATGTGGTGCTTCACCATCACACACAATCCAAAACTATTGCATGGAAGTATAGCTAGGAGGGGGACACAGAATGTGGGTGGTGTTTGGTTATTTAGCCATCCACTTATTGCCAATGTCCATGCTAATCTTTGACCATTCCTACCCAAAAGGCCCACCCCCACCCAAAACATATCCTCCTAGGATCTTTTTGAGCTAGCTCTATTAAGCGGTAACATCAAGTTTAGGACTGCTACTGTTCTTTTCAAGCAGTCTGCAGTGTGTTAATGGCTTTAGTGTAGCTGTACATTTGGTACTAGTGTCTTATAAATGTTTTAGCAAAGTTTGCTATCAGCCACTTGATTTTCATATTAAGCTCTGTTAAATACAAGCATTTGCAAAGTGAACAGTTTTGGTGTTTGAGTAAAGTATTAGATGGGCATTTTCCAGAAACCACCATCTTATTCCCTGGAAATCACACTATTGTTCCAGCTGTTGCCATCTTGAATCACGTTGGCACTATTTTTGCTGGACCCGAATGGCATATGCAAGCGTGGGCTGAGCTTTTTTTCAGATTTTTGCTAGTTTTCTGTCTCAGAAAGTGAGTTATCCCAAACATGCTTCACATTCCAATTCTCCATGCCAAAAAAGGTGTAGTGCACATGTGCACTTTTGCTGGACCAGCAGATGCAATGTGATTTGGCAACATGTCCGGTAAAGTAACAATTATTCCTGAAACATTTTGCTGGAATCCCATTAATTCCAACAACCATGGGCTGACTGAAAGTTTGTTAAATGTGAACTAGCAAAGTCTAGTGTGATTGACCGGCCTGCAGGAAATGCTGATAAAAGGCTGAAAGCCATATGATGTCATTTTATTGTCAAACTGGTTTCCTGGAACTCCTGCAGCTGCCAGAGCCCTTTGTGCAGTGCTGTCTGAGGATGGGGGTTTCACAGATGTTGTACCCAGCTCTGAATGTCGCTTTGTCCTGTACTGGGGAGGACAGATCGTTCAACCAGGGGATAGGGTAGGAGATACATACTTCAAGTGACATTCTGGGACACAATGGGGATGCCACACCAAGGTGATCATTACTTGAGTCTGTTTGATCTCAATCTACGGTGAGTGGTGAGCTGCACATCAGATAAAGGAATTACTTCAATGATTTAAGGATTGTTAATGATCAATGTTTAGGATGCAGGAGAGAAAAATACAGTGGTGGCAAAGAAAGCCATCACAGTAACATGAACAAATCTAGTGCCCTTAGGTAATGGACACTCCCGTCCCCTGCACACCTTCTTAGCTGGAAACAGTCAATTGTTAAATAGGTAAGTTCGAACTGTAGAGTATACCATATTTGAAAGAGTTCTGTAATCGGGTAATTCTTAATAAGGTTTAATTCTGAAAACCTTTGAAATCAAACATCATTTTTAAATGTTATATTTGTATATATTTTTAATCCACAAAAGATAAATAATCTGATTCGGAGCTCGACACATTTTGTGCTAAGCCCTTCCTCTTTCTTTTGTAATCAGTAAATCATTTAGAGCCGATCTAGTGACCACATTAGGACTAGTATTAGCATGAACAGATCCTATATTTACCTACGTTATGGTGACGCGATGACGCTGTGATGTCACACGCCTGTGATGCATAACAAGAAACTGCCATTTTGGAACACTCACACACTGCGAGTGAACACAATTGCGACTATGGCAGGTAAGACTCTATGCTGTTTGAACTAATCACTTTCAGGGACACACATTGAAGCAGTCTTATATTCGCCACACAACTCCCTAACTCTTAGAGTTAACTGTGCAGATGGAATGGAATCCAATGTGCCATCTCCTATAGATGGATACCTGATGAGGTGACCTAGAGATCCTGATATTGATTTTTCTTCATCTAATTAAGTGTGAAAACCATACAGGTAAATATTTCGACATTAGCGGTCTGCCCACTATTACAGTACTTTTACTTTGAAGGAACTTATTGATCCTTTTCACCTTTACAGACAGCTTCACCTGTTATACACGATAACAGGGCGTTAGTCTGCACTAGGAGACCAGGTAATTATCTGGGTTTTTCTTAATAGATTTGTAGATTTTTACACGTTAATGTACGTACATAGAGTGGTGCACTTTAGCCATCTTCTAAAAGTCACTTTTTGACCATTCTCATTAGGCACTGTTTGGAATCTTGTAGAATATTACTGTCTATATGACCGAACCAGATTGAAATTATTCTCACATTTCAACCAGGTGGTTAAAGGGGGCAATTCACGACAATGTGTGTGCTCAATTAATATTGTTTAAACATAACAAATATATAGTAGACAAGATATATTGACTTAATTTTTGTACTTCTCCTTTAGATATTCCATAGAAAGTGAAGATTT
Organism: Ambystoma mexicanum; assembly: GCF_040938575.1. Lineage (NCBI taxonomy): Eukaryota > Metazoa > Chordata > Amphibia > Caudata > Ambystomatidae > Ambystoma > Ambystoma mexicanum. The sequence continues at coordinate 735,080,933 of NC_090936.1, forward strand.
ACGGATTATAACAAATACTTGCTCCTGAGGAAGGGCTTAGGCCGAAACGCGCCACGCTCCGAATCGTAATTATTTATCTTTTTGTTGATTAAAAAATATATACAAATGTAACATCTAAAAAATTTTGATTTCAGAATTTAACCTTAGGAAGACAGACAACTTGTAAGGTTTTTCACAAGAAGCCATTTTATTAACTTGAGTGCGTGATAAACACCTTGCTTACTCTAACCTAACATAGGTTTCCTTACCTATGAAACTAAGACTAAAGGAAAACACTCTAATACATAACTGTCCCTCTCACTTATACTTATAACAAACATTTCAGATACTCATGGCTCTTCAAGTTAAAATAATAAATAAGGATTTGAAACAAATTTTCTTGCACCCAGGGTTGGATCCCTTTCCCCAGGATCCAAAGTAGAATTTTAAATGCAGGTTCCAATGAGTTAGGTTCAAGTCGATAGTCAGAATCTAGTTCACAAATAACATACAAAGGTTTCTCACAATAACCAACTTCTAATTTTCCACATAAAGTTCCTTCACTACATGCAGGCTTCACTTTTCATCATAATTTGTATTATTCTTCCAATGGATATTTCAATAGGATTTATTTTCTCTTGAGAAAGACACTTCTTCTTTATACCCAACAATGTGTTTGTCAGGATGGTTTTACCACAGTTCATCACATATTTTAGGGATGTTATCACTTTCTTTACACCACAATAGAGTGCTTCAATGTCTTCTTCCGGGTTCACTAACTGCCAGGACTACCACTAACAATCCCTTTTCCTAGAATACTCTCCTGCCAGGATGAATCTCCTAACACTACTACCAGTACTCTGCAGTGTGAGTTATTTCAACACATTGGTAAAGTCTTGACTTTCAACTAAAATGCGACTCACAACTTCCTCTAGAAGGATGCTACATCAATTGATGGCGGTTTGTTCCACTGTTCAATTGACAACATATACTACAAGTTATATTTCTCTCCCCCTTTCTGCTGGTGACTGTTGATAATGTCTTAGATTCATGTTTTTCTCAACAAGAAAGCTGTCTTCCCACCTTCTTAAAATTACCCTTCTTTGGCTTTGACAATGTTGGTTGGTATCTGTCTTATAGATTGCTCCCTCTTTACTTTGGCAATACTGGTTTTATATTGCCCCAGTTTTGTTTAGCCAATGGTAGTTTTACTGGGGGTTTTATACTACCCCTTCTGTGTGTGGATCATTGTAATTGCAGCTTTTCTTAAACGGTGTTTGTCTTTCTTTTGGGTAATAATAATTAAACACTTCCTTTGCACATAGTATTTAGGTCAAAAGCACTTCTCATTAGTTCCTGTATTCAAAATAGTGGCAAGTGTTATGGGCTTAACATTGGATCGCCCGGGGACTCCGGTTGTGGTCCCTGCGACTCTCGTCCTTCTGAGCAGGAGTCTTCTTTAGTCCTCTCCGATCCTGGTGCTCACCAGCCACCGGAGGCACACGCAGTATGGACATCCTCTCTCCCATGGTATATTCTGCAACAGCACTTCCCGCTGCATGATCTCTGCAACTTGGCATTCATGACCCTCTTGACACCATTAACGGGCAAAGACACTGCAGTGGTCTCAACATCCTCATTCTGCCTCTGCTGCATGTAACGTCACAAACTCCTCCTACAACTACTCCTACTGCCAGTCCTCCTCATCTGCACCTGAGGGGGATTTAAATATCCCAAATTCCTGCTCGGGTGCAGATGGTTCAAGGCACTAGACTACGTACTGGAGTTCTGTTACTCGGAGCTCTTCTTCATCCCAATAGCTATGGTTTTATGGGCCTTGAAGTGCCCAACATTCTGATTCTTCAATTAATTACATAATTTGGTTTTTGTTTTACTTAACTCGCTATGTTTGTAAAACCTACTTTTAGATGAGGATTTTAAAGACATTGATGGTTGTTGCCTGTTTTCACACTTTAAAGAAAGATCATATTTCTCAGAAGGGAGAGTATGGATGTCCTCATCTTTATCATAATGACTGTCATGATCAACATTTTGGAAATCTTTAGATAAGTGAGTTTGACTCTCAAAACAAGCCATTAGGTATCCTGTTTATCTCATCCTTTTTAAAGATGAGTACTGCGTCTCTCCTAGCGGAACCCTACTGCTCACTTGTGGCCCTTCTCCTCCCAGGTGATCCACCTGGCTAATAACACCTCCACTGTTACTGTTATGATCAGGAAGCACCTGCATTCCTCTGGCCACCTGGGAGGAGACTATAGGCTGGGAGTCTGTGAGGATTCTGCAGGATTAATCACTGTGGGTTGACACCCCCTCGCCCTTTATGGACACTTCATACCATAACAGAGAATGACCTTGATTTTTAGCAATACTGTTTTATCTAATTTCCTACGTTTAGGTAATAGCATGCCACTTTTCTTATTTATCGTACTGTTATATAGCAAGTCACTAGACCATGAATATCCTATAGAAAGGGTCATTTTTTAAGTATTGTGACAAGTCGGAAGGACTATGAATAATGCTGATTTATCTTATATAATTTATACTTCAACTTGCATCCACCTCATCAGAGTCCTTACTGGTGATGTAGTAAGCTGTGTAATCCATGTCTGCAGTGAATGGAATATACAGACAGACACATGCTGCAAAAATATTGAATTGTTCTATATTTAATTCATCAGATTAATAGGTCACTAATGAGCGAATTCCGTAACCAAAATCTGGTCACTGAGACAGTCTGGTCTTTAATATATGTTGTCTTACAAATGTATAAGATAAGGACCGGGTGATGACCGTGCTACAGATGTTGTCAAACTCAAGACTTTGTAACTGAGGCAGTGGATCAGCCTTGAACCTATACCAGAAGCTAAACCAAAGTTTGATTGTAGGCTTCTACAACAATATGATGAATTTGCTGACTTAGACAGTTTGCTGGTTTCCTCACACTAGCCATTTCACTGTAAATCCCTGGGATTTTACACTTCCTGATAATTGGCTGGCCGATCTTTTACACATGGAATGAGATCTGCTAACATGCTAGGTTGGGTTCCATGTCATTTCTTTGCGGGCCGTTTTTTCGCTTGGTTTTTTTACTGCAAATCTTTTTCATGAAAAACCCATAAAATTGTTAATTGTTGATCTTTTCTCAAACACCCACATCCTAAACAATTATTTTCTACCCCCCCCCAAAAAAAAATCTAATGGGGTTTTTTTATAAAAAATGTGTGTGAAAAAACACCACGAAAAAACATCCCGCGATGAAAGGACGTTGTACCACATGTTGCCTGCTCCACAGAAGGAGAAGAGTGGAAGCATTCTGGAGGAACCTAGGAAAGGTGGCAGATATTGTCTGAAATTAACAGATAGTAGATACAGCACTTGGTTTAAAGTAATAGAATTTGTATCAGTGAGGTGGAGCACAATAAAATGTAAAGACTCTCAGGAGGAAGAGAACAGAAATTATTGGAATCGTTCTCACACTGAACCTGTGACCCTGCAAAATTAAACATTGTTATGACGTGTATCCACCTTCTTGTTTTGAGCAATCTAAAGCCTATCCCTTTATGGACAGAGCTAGTGCTATCTAGGCAGGGGTTCAAAATCAAACATCTTTCCTAATATACACCAGTATGTGGAAAACCACGGTTGGCACATTACTTCCTGAAATGCAATGGCCATTGTTTACCCATACAAAAAGGCGTGAGCACCAGGGGACCTGAAATTGTTATTTGAGAACAAGTTCAGGACATATGATCCATAAGGGATCAACCATATCCATTACATTTGATTTGTTTCTTATCTGACAGATGGTGCCACACTTTCAAGTACTCCTATGAAAATCCCCATATTTTACATAATTTATTGAAAAGAAAATGTTGAAATATATAAGTTACTTTTATAGAGCAAGGACATTGATGATGCATTTCTCAAGAGGTAAAAGCTGGAGCTTGTGGCAGATTTTTTGCTGGTGTGGAAACTTGGTGGATACATGCAAATAAATAAGTGTGATATGCCCGTTGGACATTCTTCAGAAATCTAGATTGGTTTTATATTTTAAAACTATTTATTCTTAAGTATGGCACAGTTTACATGAAGCTTTTCACACTATAAACATCCAGTAAACAGTTGCCATTGGTACAAATCCACAAGCATAAACTCCATTACACAATTCCATAGAGTAATCCACAGTTAAAATGTGACTGACAACAGTCGACCGCTTCAGTTACTCATTACAAAAAATGTATTATTCAAATGAGCTAGATTTCATCAAGGTATTTGAGCACATTTCAATATCCATTTACCATTACTTGCAAATTTCCATTTAACAACTCTTCTCTCATAAATTAGTTACATCCAGAAACAGAGAAAAGTTGGAGCCTGCCAGGCATCTCGGCCAAAAAGCTCCGGTCTTGATAGCATCTAGGTGTACGTATGTACTTCTGTAAAGATACCTTCTGGAGGTGCTCAGACTAAGTAGACTTGGTAACTAAATGTTGTATAGTTTCTAAGAAAGAGGTTCTACATAGCCAACATGTTCTACACTGTAGCAGTAAACCCAACGGGGTCCTAGAATAGATAGAAGTAATTGGTTAATTCACACGAAGATGTATGTTCTTCTGTGTCTGACGGATGGAAATATCAATAGGGGACCTTGAGGCTGATGGTAGTAATTTATTGCAGTCGTATTATCAATTAGTTGCGACATGACCTTTATTTCAATGCAAATCCCGGAATTTGACTTCAGACTCAAGTTGTTCCTTGAGCTCGTAATAGTCAAGGTCACAATAGATTTTTCAATCGATCATGTCAAAAAGAAGTTTGTTGTCCTTTCTAAATTGGTGCGATACTTTTTTGATATTTTTTCAAAACATCACCCAGCATGGACAATAATGGGCACATAGGGGAAGTGCAAACCTTTTTAAGTACAGTAGTGCCCCATTTCATCATAAGACTGGCCTCAAGAGATGTTGGACCAAGTTCTAGCCTGGTGGCATTGACACCCATTGCCGTAAATGTACTAGCCTCCATATTCTGCCCCCCCCAGTTATTAAGCCAAGTAAGATCTCTTGCAAAATCTGGCTCCAAACCATACAGTATGTTGTGTGTAAGCTAGTAACCTGCCCTTCCTGCTGTGTCCAGCAGTCCTAGAGACAACGTTCCCAAGGCACAGCATCGGGGACAAAGCTCATGACGTTTTACCAAATGTGCCGTTTTATTACTAATAACCCAAATTTAATTTATAGGGAAATGATCCATCGGGTGAAGCTGCCTCCTTTTTGTTGAATATTTTCGAGTGTCTTGGTTTTAAACATCACGTAAAATCAGCTACACACAGTGGGGGGAACATCCTGAACTGGATTGTGACAAAAAAAAGAAATTTCACCTAGAGATATACAAAGTTGTTTTTGGTCGAACCACTCTTTCTTACAGTTTTAACTTCAACTTTTAGGTTTTCCAGCTAAAGATGGTCCTCTGCGTATCAAACCGATTTTATCTAGGAACACTCAGAGTCGCATGTGAGGCCTTCGAATCATGGATTACCCTCAAGCGATAACTGAGGAATAACCAATCTCTTGCTGACATAACTGATCATTTTTGGATTGTCAATTACACTACTTTTAACTCCTTGGCACCATTACAAACCACTTTTTCAAAGAAAACAAAATCAGTGGTTCACATTGCAAGTTCTGAGAGCCAGGGAAATTAAACGTGGGGCTGAACTCAGCTGGAGCAAATGCCCCTCTGACTCTACTCTTAGAGTCTATGCGGCTGCAGTAAAAAGTCTTAAGGTGATTATTTCAAAAGCCAAATAAACCAAATTAAATGGGTGTTTCTCCCACCCTCTATAATGTATTCATTAAGCCTTTATTCAACAACCGTGACCATCTGGGTGTCACCTACACTAACTATGCAGATGACACCCAGATACTCATACTTGTCACTGGTGACTATGACACAGACACTAAATTGCTTAATGAGATCTACAGTATCGTCCAAACATGGATGGCAAAACATGGACTCTGTCTCATTAACGAGAAGACAGAGCTCCTCCTAGGATCAAAACTCAAACTAAACAAACTTAGTAAGCAATTTGACACTTCAACATTGATGGCAATTTCATCAAGGTCTCCAAAGAGATGAAAACTCTTGGCATATACATCGACTCCTCACTAAACCTATCCAGACGGGTCAATGCATCTGCGTCATCTACAGCCTACACCTGCAAGCTAATTACCGCTTGCAGACCCTTTCTCTCTACACCTAATTGAATTACCATAGCTAGAACATTAGTACTCTTTAAGCTAGATTATTGCAATACACTCTATCTTGGAACTAGTCAACATCATGTGAGCAAAATGCAAGTTTTACAAAATGACAGGGCAGCTTTAAATATTCGGAGATCTCATCCCATTTCGGAGGCTAGACGCAACCTGAAGGATTGCCTACAAAACCCTTTCTCTGTCGCACCAATGTCTTGCCGACCTACCTCCCGCATACCTGACTAAAAACATTGTACGCAATACGTCAGACCGCCCTATGAGATGGGCCCAGACACACTGCCTCAAAGTCCCAGGCTTCAAACTGCAAAAGGCAGGAAGGAACAGTTTCCCAGTACGTGCAGCCAAGTTATGGAACTCACTACCCCTCACACTAAGAGCCGAACCAGCCTTCTACGCATTCAGAAGAAACGCCAAAACCTGGCTTTTTGCACAGGAAACCTAGCTCACCTTGCCTCTGGCCTGTAACCTGTAATGACTGCATATCTGCTTCATTTTTGTAAATTTATGATAACGTGCGGAAGTGCTGCTCACCCTAGCTTATGTATATTGCATGCTTATGTATAAATGGCAGTCATAAGACTGCGTTAATTTGTATTCCTGCACCTTGTAATTATGTAAATTGCTGTACATATCAGTGTCGTCCAAATGCTGTTTGTAACATTTTCCTCTTCCTCCTTTATATTGCCTTTGCATCTCTGTAATGTATGTAAGAAATGCGCCCGAATGCCCTTGGGCTTGGAGTGCTATACAAATAAACAAACTAAACGGCTAAATCGAATTCTAGATAAATATTTACTTTTTTAAATGAATAAAAAGGAACACCTGTTGAATCGCATGCTGTCATTGACAATAATTTGTGCCAGAAAATGTATGAAGGCTTCATACAGAAAATTAACCAGCACCATTCCTGCACTAACAACTTCACCCTCTGCATACACCTCTGAAACTCTAACCAAACACAACCACAAACCTACAGCACAACAATCTGCACAAACTTAACTACACTGCGACAACAAAACTAAGCACACATAGACCCGCACAACAGCACACAACATCTTCCGACAGTATAACACCCCAAGCCCAGCCAAGGGAATTCTGGGCTGAGGCCGCCAACAGAACATCAGTGCTCTCTTGCACTTTTCCAGCTCATCCCCACTAATCCCCCCCCCCCCTCCGCCCCTCCTTTTTTTTTTAAAGCCGCCAGAGCGCCAGGGGACCACTCCGGTGGTGATAGTGCACGGTACAAATATCCTTTAACATTAACATATTACAAAACGTGTGAATACTTACAGAAATTGAGACCCCTCTTATTCAATCAATGGTGACATCAGGCTCTTCTACTTTGTTCTTTTTTAAAGCAAATACCTGACTCTGATGTCTTAAATATTGTGCATGAGATGAAGCCTGCTGCCTGTAAGTGAGATGGTTTTCCAGCATTGTTTTAAAGGACTATTTGCCTTCCTTTGTTCCCTGGATCACTAGTTTCATAAATTGCTCTTTCACAGAGGGACTTGTTCGTGAATGTCTCAAGGAGGCATGGATATCACCTCTGTTGAAAAAAGAATCTTGATCCCAGGGATAAATCACAGACCTATAACAAATGTCCATTATTTGCTGAAAATATTGACAAAGTAGCTTGCCACCAATACCAGGAATGTTTCGAAGAACATGGAATTCTTGCCTTCGGACAAATAGGCTACCATAAGAAGCATGGCACTGAGATAGCCCTCTTAGATTTAAAGTCCAACATAGCCAAAATCATACATAATGGTGGCATAGCATTATTCCTACTTCTCGACCTCTCGGCTGCTTTTGATTTAGTTAATCATGATTTTCTTGCAGATTGGTTCGGATTGGAAAATGCTCAAACATAGCCGCCAAGTGGTTAAAATCTTTCCTAGGCCCAAGGTTGGCAAAAGTGGTCAAAGACCATTCCCAATCTCAGCAGGTTCCTCTTGATTGTGGGGTGCTTCACTGCTATTGTTTAATGTCTACTCCAGACCACTATGTGATCTCTTGGATGGTCTGGGTGTGCAATTTGCCAATTATGCAGACGACACCCAGATTATCCTGGAATTATCTGGTTCGTATAACACATTTTCGGCTAAGGTAAATGAGGTTTTTTGGGCTATTCAATCGTCGATGGTGATTAACTCACTCGCCCTTAATGACAAAAAAATATATGATTTTAATTGTCGGAACTGTTGCCAAACGGAAAAAACTGGATGCTCAATATAGTTGTTTTTCGATTGCAGGTAACAACTTTCTTAAACACTTCGAGTATTATTTGACTCCCAATTAAGTTTTAAGAAACATGTCTCATCCTAAGCTCCTCTTGCGCCTATATGACACACTTGCCTTGGCAAATTCATCCTTACCTTTATGAAAAAAAACGGGATTTGATTGCAGCAACGACCACAAATGCAAAATTCTGACTGGCACTACCCAGGCAAATATTAAAAAGCTACAAATAACCCAAAATTGGGCAGTTCATGGGGTTTGAGGTGTGGATCGACTGGCTCGCGTATCTATGGCTCGTTGGAAACTGCACTGGCTTCCGTTCAATCGGAGGATACAATTCAAGGCATCTAGCATAGTATATACATTCCTGGCTGTTGATGCCCCTCAATACCTTTGTTCCCGAATTAAGAGGGCACCTATTATGTGCACTTTGTGCTCAATTAAAGATGCCCTTTTAACTCAACCCTGTACCGTCTTAAAGAAAATTGGAGGGTCCAGCTTTGATTCGTAGGCCCTGTAAGGAACTCATGGTGGCAACAGTAAAGACAGACACAAGTGATCACAGTTGAAGAGTGTTTGTTAAACTACAAACATGGGTGAGATAAACGCCTAATCTAAACCTAAAATGGGAGCAAGCTTCGACCATCAAATGAAAATGAGGCTTTCCTAGTGGTGTTGTCAAATAAAAGAGCCTATACTAAGAAAAAAACCTATTGCCAATCCTTCTGCTTACATCAAGAGTGTGGGATATGATTCAAAAGAAAGAAGTGTTCACAAATAATTTGTCAGGGTGCAGTAGTCTTGGTCTCCCTTCCCCACATTTTGAGCAGAGCGCACTTCTCGGGCGTCCCCAGCACGAGACGACAGTTCTGCTCTCTACCTTCAAGAACCTTGATGGCCAAGTCTCTTTATTTTCCTGCAAAAAGTCTCTACCCTTTGAGGATCGGAAAATAACAAACCAAAAAGTTCCTTTTATATTTTAGGTAGGGTGATGATGGCTCACCCTTAGGTCCCCCCTCTTCCGGGTTCAGGCTCTTTAGTTTTCAGCCTCCTGCTTTCGGGTTCACCATGGCTTTTCCTTTGTTCACAAATCGTAATGTCTTTTTAAACAATTCCTCAGGGTTTGCCCCTTTTGTCGGCCTCCCTCTGCCGGGTTCACTGTTCCCAACTTTATCAATCGTGCCTTTCTCAATCGCCTGTCGGTCAAAGACTTTTGTCTGTACAGAGGATTTTGCAAGACCCCTCTATGACCACTTTGCTGTTTCTTTGCAGCCTTCCCAAGGCCTTCTGGTATTAACAGTTTCAACAAATGCAGGTTTGACCAGAGTGTCTCGAGTAAGCACCCACGTGGTGCCGGATCCCTCTGCTGCAGGTCTCCCCTTTATACTTAACAGTTCTTTGAACTTCCCTTAAGTTGCTACTTTGTGTTGTCGCTTTCATTCAACACAGTTTAGTTCTTTTATCGTTTCTCCCCTTGACTCACCGGCTGTGATGAACCGCTTGGCTTTTCACAATATTTGGAGTCCAGGCCGGTACCATGGTAGCAGGCGCCTCCCTGTGTCCTGCTGATCAGCAGGGGCATGCTCTGTGTACTGTAGACATCTGGTGCAACACACTTGAGCTGTTGTCTGCGGTCTTAAAATTCCTTCTGTGGAGGTTTCGCAGGTCTGGGTCGGAAAGGGCAAGTTCATGTCTGTGATGCTGGAAATGCATTCGAGGGACAGGGCCTCCCTGTCCTTGTCCTGTAGTCCTTTTATCATGTGTGATCTGTGGTATTTTCTGCACAAGAGTCCATGTGGGACTCCTGGCAATGCAGCTCTTCCTCCTTTTGGTTTGGTGAACAGACCCTTGGGATACCCTCAAGGCACCCATGGGTGGGGGTACAACCCTGTACCCGTAGTGTATGTTGTTGGGCACCTGTGTGTGGCCCACAGAGCAGGGTATTGGATAGATCTGATTTGTATGTCATTTAAACTGTTAGCAGTTGCTGCAGTTCAAAGGAGTTTATATATAAGACTGGTACCACGTAGACTTGTATATATTTGCCATTATAGTATTGCCAGTGTGCAAAGTGTGTTATTGTGATTGTGTATATAACTTGAACCTCATGTATATAAAGACTGTGTATTTACTAACATAGTGTTGGACATTCCTTTGTGGGTGCTCGGGGACTACACTGTATTTAAGAACCAGCCCACATCACCTCCTGAGGGCTACGGCTTGATTGCTCGACCATGCTTTACTAATTAGAGAATCATGGCTGGGGTACTCTGTGCCTCGACTCTGCCATATAGGGAGCAGGAGTAAAGAAACCCCCCCTCCAGTCTTTACAGTGTCTCGCCTGATCAGCCTCTCAATATTCAACTGCCTTTTTCCTCCTCTTGGACTGTCATGCCTGGATAGCTGTCTCGTCGTGCGGTCTGCCTTGCTCGTAGTGTGCTTTCGTGCTCAACCTTTTATTCACGTGGGGAAAGGAAAGGGCCGTCTGGTGTGTATGATTCTGGTCAATTGCCTGACCATACTTGACCCTTGTATTCGGACATGTTGGGTGAACGGCTTGGGTGTTAGTCCGGTGTCTGCGATGTGCTAAAGTGTCTGTGTCGGGAAGGGGAGTGGGGGTGGGGAGGTGAGTGTTTTGGAATATCCTACATGGCAGGCGGGGGTAAAAGGTGTTGAAAGAAGGGGGATACGACGGCTCACCCATCAGTGTCCCACCTCCACTCCCCAAGGACCCCCCCCCCCCATCCAGGTGATCCTCCCTCACTGGTCCACCCCTAGGAACTGGATCCAATAGGGATGGCCGTGTCCTGGCCACCTGGATGACAGATCCCAGGGGACTAGCTAGGGAGACCCCTTCAGGTTTCTCACAGCCCCCACTATTTGGAATGCTCTCAAGCTCCTATCTATTCCATCAATGGCACAATTCAAAAAAGCTTAAAAAGATGTATTTTTGATCGTAGAGCTGACTAATGCTTTCCGATCCCCACTTGATTTATTTTTTGTTTTGTTCTTTGTGTCTGTGAGCACCCTGAGGCCTTCGGCCGTGATATAAAAACTCTATAGAATAGAAAATCGGCATAATTGACAACTTGTGCCACTCTGGTAGGTCCTATTTCCTTGTAAATGTTATTGTCAGATTTAAACCAAATAATCGTTATTTTAGATTTGCACTGGTAAACTCGAAGACCATTAGCAACAACATAATGATGTAACGGAGTAAGAGATCTGGCAAGGGATCGGTCTGTGCCTGCATTTGCATAAGCCAGCCAGGAAATTTGATACTTGCCAATTTTAGGTGGAACATTCCTAGTATGGAACAGTACTCCAGGTAAATCACTGATGTATAGGGCCAAAATACTCCCCTGCTTCAACCCATGCGCAATTTGCTATCCATAGCGCAGGTGAAGTGAGGAAGTATAGAATCATTCACTCCAGTTCTGAAAAGACTCGATTGGCTCCCGTTTCCCTGCAGTATCAAATTTATACGCCTAACAATGATCCATAAAGCTCTCTGTGGCTGTAGTTCCTCATATATGAATATGCGGTTTGCTTGGCACTATTCCAGCAGACCGCTCCGATCTTTACTTCATCAAGTCGGTCCCAAGGTTTATCAAAACGAGGGATTTTGGTCAATCCTGTACAGCCATTGGTATCAATGAGCAGCCTTCCCCTGGACAGCAGGAAACCTGCCAACTTCTTGCGGTTTAGAAAAGGCTGAAACCCCTATTGTTTGATTCTTGGTGTCGTATCCTGCCTTGATCTTTGATTTATTTTGCTTTGAGTGCTGAGAAAGAGTTGGTGGGTAGTGGTGCCTATCACTACTGAAACTGACATTTTTAATACAGCTCCCTGCCAAGCTAATCATTGATATCGAATTTCTGGCTTAAAATTGCAGGAAACATGCAGAGATAAAATATTACACCTGAAGCCGGATTACCTGCTGGGTCTGTCCTAATAGCTTTCATCATGACATATACATATTATGCAATAACAGCATATACATCCTTATCCAAATCCACAGGATTATGTGAAAGGTGAAAGGGAATTTATATGTTGATGGTGCAACTTGGAGGTTTATGCTGGCATTGGCCACCGTGACTACTCTGCTTTTCACACAAGATAATGAATTGGTGGGAAGCGCGTTGAACAATGGACATGTTTGAGAAGCAGCTGGTAGTGTAAATAACTATCTTTAATGAAAAAATATAATCAATTGACTTTTTTTGTAGAAGGGGCTGCAAAGTAAGTTATGTTTTGATCCACACCTTTTCTTTTTTTCACTTTTACGTGCATGACATGTGGTTAGAAAAATGTAAGGAATATATTTTATAACAATAAAAAATCGGAGTTATTTTAAAATGACCTGAACCCCTATGTATTCATTTGTTCCACTTCTGTTATGTTTTCTGTTCCTTTTGAAGCCTTTGCTTTTTTTCTGGGTTTCAATACGCTATTAATGCATACATAATATAAACATTTTTGTAAGACTGCTTACATTTCCAAGCCTTGATTGATATCCACTTGCAAGAGGATACGTGTTGCAACACAATTCCAGATGTGAATATTTTGACATATATTATATGAAACGTCGAATACGTGTGTAACTTAATATTAAGCATAAACGCTGCTTAATGAGAAGCCATAAATTTATCCAAAATATACCTGCTGAACATTTTTGGTGTACTTCATTGGCAAACATATTATGGCTTGCATTTCTTTTACCCTCTTTCTACGTGTAAGGAGGGTGAGCGCGATCCACAGAGAGGCTAATCCCAAATTGTAGGTAGCAATTAATTTCTATAACCACAAACTAAAGTCAAAATGAGTACTTTTGTTGCCACACTTTAAGGGTCCGTGGTGTAGGTCGCAATGGTTGGGCAACGTTGCTGTCCCGTAAATCTCCAACAAACACTTCCTTGCCACCTACTGCGGGTAATAGAAAAGTGTGTCCTTGATTCAAAGTTCCACACCATTTCATTTTCCAATTAGCAAAGGAAGATTCACTGTCACCTCCCTTAATCCTGGATCTAAACTCCCGACATGGTCACCATACTGCTGCTCCTCCTCCATCATAATGCAACATGCTTTCGCCTTCTCCCACTGTAGATTTGACCTAGTCACATCAGGGTTTTACCCAGGTCTCCAGCCTTGTGCCAAGCTTGCCCACTCGAACCATCATAATCTGACTGGATAGGCCCTTTCTCCTGACCGTCTGATGTTCCTCTATCGCCTCCATCTGATCTGTTTTCACCTCTTGATATTCATCTTTTTCACCCCATATTATTTTTCTCCTTCCTCCTCCTGATGTTCCCCCCCCCCCCCCTCTGGTCTCCTCCAAACTTCCTTCTCTCCCAAACCTCCTCCAGACACCTACTACCAGCTCATACAACTAACAACCACACTGTCTGAGAGTCTCCACTTACAAAGCCTTGTGCCTTCTCCCCCAGGGTTATGCTTTTTGTGACTGTCACTACCTGTGTGGACAAAGGAGGGACTGGTAGTGATTGGTTGTCACCTGTGTACACTTAGACTGCATGACCATGACTGGACCACATTTTTATTTTGCTGTCCCACCGTTTTGCGATCCTTTCACACCCCTCTGTGCATCCAAGGTGTGTATACCCTGCGGTTTGGACATAGACCATGTTACTATTGAGGGAAAGGAAAGCCCTTTGCATTTGATACCATTTATCTGCGAGTGTGCTGAATGTTTGTGCTGTAGGAATTTTTAATCTGGGTCTCTGGGTTCGCACTATGAAAATACCACCCAACTATGCAGACTACCCCTGTTGTCTGAGCAGACTCCTGTATAGACTTGCACCAAAATTCCCACGGTTTTCTCTACACATGAGCGAGTCACTTAACACAAAACACATTCCCTCCCAGCCCCTGTGAGCTCCCTTTTGCAGTGGAGTAGAAGATTCACAAGCATCTCCGATGTCTAAGCAGGGAAACTGATATGCAGGTTACATGTTGGATTGGAGTCTGAAAACTGTTCTTAAAAGAACTGTAAAAAACTGTATCAACTCCTTTTATGGATGAATGGGGCAGATTTGCGCAAAGGGCAAATATTGTATTAATACTATCCTTCCGATGTACATTCCCTAGTAGCAGAACCCGCTGTCTTCAAGGGACCGTGCCATTAGGCCCTGTGTGACGATCGCTTGCCATGAAGTAGAGGATAAGCGAGGGTGACCAGGGGTTCAGCCCCATGCCACACACATGCCCATCATCTGCTAGCTTGAGTAGGCCCCCTTGGTAATACCACTAGATCTCCCAAGAGCCAGGCAGTATACTTGGCCACAATGCACAATCAAAAAAGGCAGTGCCATGGGTGTTACAGTAAAATAAGGCTATATGAAAGTCCAAACCGAGCAAAAACAAATTATTCAGCTGCACTTTGGGGAAGTATGGCCACTTTCTCACTGAAGTATTTTTCGCTGCCTAACAGAATTTTTACTTCCCCAGAAAAACAACTTCGTTTTGAATTCAAATAAATGGTATTGGAATCACATTGGCCCTCATTACAAGCGTGGCGGTCTTGAAATAACGTGCCGGTAATTCCGATTACTGGCACCGATTCTGGATTGCAGCAGTTGAAGGTGGTGTCTGTGCTGCATTTACTTGCCACAGGCACATTTCAGCATACATTCAGGAAGCTGCATGGCATCTCCCAGCCAGCATTTTTCAATTGTGCAGGTCCTGGATGCCCTCCTGTCTCATGTGTCCCAGCACATAGCCTTACCAATGACACAGGTACTGGTGAATGCCACAAAGGTCTGCTTCCATGCCCTTGCTGGCGTGCCTAATGTATTGGGAGCAGTGGACTGCACACACATGGAGGTATTGGCTGCCCACGCCACAGAGGCGTATCGGAAACAGAAAGCTTTACCACTCTATGAAGGTGCAAATTGCCTGTGATGCAGACCGGGTCATCACACACTGCTGTGCATGGTTTCCGGGATCCACAGATGACTAGGTGGACTTGCACAATAGCACGCTGTCTGGGTACATGGTGCGTTACGGTAGACAAAGGATCAACACACACACACCAAATTGCATGTGCACCAGGGCATGGGGGATGTTCACTGTCGCTAGTGCATGGCCCACAGGGACCATAAGCATGCAGGGACACATTCTGCAGGCATGAGTGGGTGGCCACGACTGGCATGTACCACGTACGTCAACAGAAGGACACACCAGTGCAATCTGGGCACAGATGGACAGGCACATGCAATGCACCACAGGTACCTGAACGCATCACTCCCATGCCACAAAGCACAGCATATCCTCACTGTTCCCCCTCACACCACCACCAACCCATCCTTGGGAGTCCGATCCTAAACATCCTACACATGTCCTGCCCAGCATTACTTGTTCACAGGGTGCAGCAAGGTGACTCACAGACCCAGATGCATGTGTCACACATCCACATCCCAACATGCATGCACTGCCCCGTTACCTCAATAATATGGTCCCCCCCCCTTGTACATTTCCATGCAAGTGACTCTGGCTACCCCTTACAACCATGGCTGATGACCCCTGTGAGACATCCACCGAGCCACCAGGAAACGGCGTACAATTGTGCTCACATAAGAACAAGGGTGATTATTGAGCAGAACCTTGGACTGTTGGATGGGCGGTTTTGTTGCCTTCGCCTCTCTGCTAAGGCACTGATGGACAGGTCAGTGAAAGATGGGAAGATGGTCCTGGCCTGTGACATGTTGCACAATATGTGCATCCAGCGGAACATTCCCCTGCCTGCGCGCATGGACATGCCTCCACCGGACAATGATGATGACAGTGACATGAATGCAGCTGCAGACATGCAAATACACAATCACAGGGATGGGTGCAAGGATCACCAGGAACTCGTACATACTATTCTGTGCACACAGCACCTGCACACCACTCATGGCAGACACTTCATGTGATGCTGAGCAAAAGTAAAGCAATCCAGTACACAAATTATATGTCCAGACGTGAATTCATATGCAGAACCATGTGTATTATTGCATGAATCAACAAGAAATGTGTGGCCCACCACCCCCTCCCCAACTAGCTTCCCGACTAACCCTCCTCGACTAAGCCTCCCAAACACACGTCCCAAAAACACCCCCTAGGTGGCATCAGCGTCACTTGATGTCTGGAACCGGCTCACCTCTGTGGCTTCTTAACACTGGACCTTCCCTTCTGTGGTGAGCCTGATGGGCGCAGGGATTGGCGCCTTGTGCTGCTCTGTTGTGAGCTGGCAGGCGTGGTGATGGTTGAGGGTGAGTCGGTACCAACCATGTCTCTGCGCTTGGGGAAAAGGTGAGGGACTCGGCTAGTGCCAAGATTGCCTCGTTCCCCTCCCGGACCCTCAGTGGGGGCAGGACTGTTGCGCATGATGAGCAGCCCAGGGCATGTGCACAGTGCCGGCCTGTGGCTTGCTCGCTCTCCCACAATAACTGTCTCCTCCTTCATCAATCTGTCTTCTGCAGGTGTTGGCGCACATGTCCTGCCATTTGCTCATGCTGTTCCTTGATGCACCTTATGCGTGCATCCATGTCACGGATGCTGGGGATGGGTGGCGTAGGTGGGCTGTGGAGGTCGGAAGGGCTGAATGAGGTACGGTGGTAGGGGGTGTGTTGTGTCCCCAGCCTCCTGCCCGGCATCATCGTATGTAGATGGGCTGATATAAATGGGAGGCTGGTGTGGGTGGAGGTCGGTCCTGTTGGTGCACACTGCTGTGCATTAGGGGCTGCTGGCTGTGCCTCTGTTGGGGCAGCAGGTGTTGCTGCAGGTCAGGCAGCATGCTCACTGGCCTTTGCCCTGCGTGGCCGATGCTTGGTCCACATTGTTCGCTGTCAGATGATGTCCCTGTGGGGGTGAGATGGGCACACCTCTAGTCACCTCTGTGCCACCTATGGCCTTACAACATGCAGTTCAGAGTGTGACATGAGGAGCAGGTGCACGGGGGAGGGGAGTACAGTGTGAAGGATGGGGTAGTCCAGGGAAGGGTGTCTCATGGGGGACCAGGCCACCAACAGTTTTGGTTATGAGGCATTGTCTTGCAATTGGTCCTTGCAGTCACAGATAGCCGTGGCGTGATTCCAGGGATGAAGGGCAGTGGTCCCAGGGCGTGAGGCTTAGGATGATTCACACAGCACTATTCTGGATTTGTTTGAGGAGGATGAAAGGGATAAGAGGTAGGTTTAGGGAAAGGCTGTAGCTGTTGGCAAGCCTAGTGGGAACCATAGCCCAGACATTGCACTTCTGGTGGTAGGTGAGGTGAGGGAGGGTTCCCCTGAGATGTTGGTGCTGCAAGTTGGACCTCATGTCATGGTCTGTGATGTGCAGAGGTGAGGTGTGGGATGAGTCTAAGGTGACACTAAGGTCTGTAGCCTCTCAGGAGGTGTTAGGAGGGGGCCCATGGATGGTGACCAGGGAGTGGGTGGGTAACAGGGTGCATGTGTCACGATGAGGGTCTACTCTCTCGTTGGCATTAAGGCAGTCAACGTCCGCAGATTGCAAGATTAGCAGTCAGGCACTCGTGTATGAGAGAGGATGGAGAGGAAGTAGAGGATGGAATATGAAAGTTGAGCGGTGTCATCAGTATAACACTTGGAGTGGGGTGCAATAGTGGTGACTGAGTGGGCCAGAAGGGCATGGTAGCTGTTGGGGAACCATGGCGATTGAATTGTGCCCTGAGGGATGCCACAGGTGGGGAGTGAGGTGAGGGAAGGGCACTATTGCACTTGCGAGGTCTGACAAATAGGCGGTCAGCCATGCCAGGGGCAGGTCCATTGGGGCACATTTGATGCGTGCGTGCATGCATGCGAGTGTGTCGCATGCAAATTTCTTGTGCTGTATGCATGCCGCCTCGTGTGTGTTGCTTCTCATGTCATCAATGTCTGCACCTGACCAGTACTCATTTGGGCATATGTGTGTTTGGATGTTTGGGGGGGCAATGTTTGAGAACCCTTGGCCAGCGGCCATGGTTCATTGGACACTGTATGGGTTGGATGTGGTCTGCTTTCATGCAATTGCGCATGTTGTGTGTTGCACTCTGCATTTTCATGCCCGCTGTGATTGGTTTGGTGTGGCACATTGTACTCTCCACCCTCTCCAGGTGTCCCTGCACCAGCCTCTGCCACTCCCACCCCCTCAAGCGCTTCAAGGTGCAGCACACTGCTGCATTTCTACTCCTATGGCGTGAGTTTAATTGGTGAGGCTGTCCCACATCCATTGGCCAGGCATTCCTTACGGTGGCCTGATAGCAGGATGTGGACCCTTAGGCAGAGATCATCCTACTGCTTATAGCAGAAACGTACTGTGCGTGGTACGGTATTACAGCTGACTCCTTCTGTGCCACCTCTTCTCAGATGGCATTTTTTCTGAGTTGGGTCCTGCACCAGTGGTCCATGGCAAATCGCCCACCAACAAGTTCTATAATACTGTCTGTCAGGATGGTTAGTTCTTGCTTGGAAAAGCGTGGCTTCCGCTGCCGTCTTTCAGGGATCCGAGATGCCATGCCTGCTAGCGAGATGCCGGTGTCCGGATGGCAACAGGAACTGGGTGATTTTCAATGGATTGTGTTTTCCAAAATGGCTGCCAGAGAACTTGCAGTTCCGGCTGTGCTGTTTTGGTGCTAGTGTTTACATTACCATTGTTTCTGTGAGTGACATGCTGTAAACTGTGCCACCAATTTCACCAGGCGATGATGGTGTTTCCATCATGCTGTTAGCACCGTTTCCGGCATGCCGGTTTGCGTGCTCCTGTGATGTTGTGATGTGCTGGTGATCCTGTGGTTATGGTTACCGGAAATGGTGCCACCAGAGCTACGGAATCTCTGGCAAAATAACAGCACACTTGTAATGAGGGCTATTGTATATATAATTCCAAATTACACTAATTTAAACATTTCCATTTGTCAAGCCAAGAATAGAAATGTATATTGATTACAAAATTTCCAGCAACATTTTGATACCAATATCAACTTCTGGAATATGTGTGCACAATGTGAAACCCCTGCCCCCACCCAATCAATAATTCTAAGAATGTCGCCTCTGCATGTTAAATATTTTAGACCACAATAATGTTAAGGACAAAAACTTGTCATGGTAGGAGGTAATGAGAACTTGGACAAAGACACTTTGTTTTTATGCTAGAATTTGTTTTTGTTCGTCGGTTTTACAAAATATATGTCTAAAGGAAACGGCACAAAATATAGTTATGACATCTTTAGCTTTAAAATTGTGTGTCTTTAAAGCTGCCTTCTTACCGCATCCTAAGGCGTAATCACATTTTCAGTCGCTTCAGAAACCCTTGACAACAGATCTTTATAGTCTTGTGGGAACAATGATGTCCCATTGTCACTGATCTTTATCATTTTAATTGCTCTGAGTGGCAGGCTTGTCTTGCATTCTGTCAGGCCTGTTTATTTTTAATGGTTGTCTTGTACTTTGCTGTTGGTCTTTTCACAGTTTGTTTCCATTTTAATGCGCATGTTTGGAATCCTTTCTGATCTACATAAACATATCCCATAATTGGAAATGCTCGGTGAAAAGGCAACAGTTTGAGAATTTGTCATGCTTAGTTCCGGGGCTAGTTAAAATCTGTTGTGTTGTAATTTATTATTGGTTTAAAAAAAAACAAAAAAAAAAAAACAAACCTCTGTAGTAGGTTTAAGTTGCAGTTCCAGATAATTTTGGTTGCATGATTTGCTCAACCAAAAAGGCAATCGCAAGAATCTAAACTTGCCCGCAAGGAAAGGACCTGCAAACAATCCTCGCGTCACCTACCCACGCCTTAGAATTCGATCCCGGTATCGTCTCGGAATCCCCCACAATTCTCCAATTTCGCAAATCTCTCAAAACAGGGCTTTTTCAACATCACCCGACTAAGTACTAATCCCAATGGATGTACAGACTGACGCACAGTCTGCAATTCGTATTACTGCGCCACTGTTAAAAGATGCTAGCCCATACACTGGATACTAACACTCTGTACAGCACTTTGCTGCTCTTTAAATAATAAAATAAAATACAATTATGTCAACATTGCTTTCCATTGTGTTCTTTATGGTACAAGTGTGTAATTTAAGACCAATTAGGGTTTGCAAGCGCACAATTTCTACGCTTTAATTTAGTGATGTTGTGTAGGAAGTGCTTTCATAGGCCATTGGGTTCTAGAATCTGTGGGTTTGGTCATTAAGGGGACAATTTACAAATCAACCCTTTTTGTGTGTTAGTAACTAAGCGTCTGTTACTCCTAACTGTGGCCTTAATTTGGACAACAAAGCGGTATTCACAACCTAATCTGGTCTCAAAAGGTGTGTATGGTTAATTTGGGGATACAAAAAAATCCTACTTGCACTGAAGATAAATTTGGTGGTCTGACATGGAGGGATTTGTGCTGGGGAAACGTACTACATGTCAGACAGGAAAAAACGAACTTTTTAAATGTTTCCTCCCATGCTTCACCCACCCCTCACCCTTAGAAACTCTTTGGTACACTTTCACACCTGCAGTCTAACATGTTCACCTGGAACATGCATGGAGTCAGGCAAGGGTGTTATTGAAAGCCAACTCTGACGTTTTGTGTTTATATGTGGTCAACGTACCCACAACTCCCTAAGATTCAACTGGCAACACCCACTTTTGGTGCCCTTGCAGTAAGTCAGTGAAACAGTCACAGATCTTTCTATAAATCAATTTTTTAGGCTTTTGAAAAACCTGAGTAACTCCACTAAGATGGTGCTACATTTTTCAAGAGTAAGTTGGTCCTTCTCCTGGAAAAGCTTTGCCATTCAGTCCCTACATTTTCTCTACTTAAAACAAAACCATATATAAATAATGTAAGTGCGGCCTGTTCACTGCTATGCCGTTTTAGCATATTGTAAATGTCATCGAATGAAAACCCGATTTGACACTTGTATGAACCCCCCCCCCCCCCCCGCTGTACTTGGCAAAGTGGCACATACACTTTATTTGTTGTTTGGTTCTCATAATGAATGGCCTTGATCTTCAGTAGGGGCGTGCAAGCTTTAGATGTTAACCTCTGTGGCAATCACGTTTTTTAACGTTATGCAAATGTTGTAATACAAATTCAAGTAACCATGCAATTCCTCTTTTTTTCTCCAAAGTAACTGAACATGCTAACCATGCAAAGGAGAACTTATTTGAAGTGGAACTTGACCAATATGATGGGTAAGTGATTTTGGACATATTGCTTTGTAACCAGATTATTGTCCACAGTTAAAAATGGTTTACGCTCTAAGGTAAATAAAATACCCTGTGGAATATTGTGGAATTGCAAAACCGTTAGTTCAAGGAAACCATGTAGTGATGTACATATTTTGACCTGAATTTGATTTTGCTGGGTGGATGGCTCCCAGATTAACTGCTTGCCTCCAGCACAGGCATTGCCGGTACTTTGCAAGTTTAAATCACACCCAGGACCAATTAAGCCCTTCCTTCTGAGGTTGGACAATTGAGTACGATTGGGATTTCTATTATTTTCCAAGTGCAAAATGTGGCTATATCAAAATAAAACCATTGGTAGAAGAGAATGAATAGAACTTTATAGGCTTCGCCATGAAAAGGTCCATATCATTTGGGGAATAGAGCTGAGCCGTGAAACACGCAGAAGGACACGAGGGATTGTAGGTGAGGGTCCAGTGGAGGACTGTATTGGTGTTTGACTGCACTGGCCTTACTGCCATTTAGCTTTGCTCAAATTTCCATGCAGATCCCCCTACAATTTGGTGTCCTATATTTTGGCAGTGATGAGAACAGGGGACCGACAATAAGGTTAGGAAATTCGAAGTATAAATATGTATTTTCAGATGTATAGGGCACATTAACACGAAGATGGTGAGCCTCTATGTAAAACGTTTTTATTTTCTATATTTGATCACTTAAATGATAGTGAGGGTGGTGGCACTTTCCTAAAGATGCCACACGTGCCATTACAAGGCTTCACACCTTGATCTCCTTTGTTTGACTGAGAACATGGTGAGGTAGTTATTGTGAACTAAAACCTCAACAGCCTGTCTAGGAATCTAAGAAGGCTACTTCAAGGCGTACAGGAGAGGGAGAAGCCATTCCTTGCTTTGGAATTTCAAACAGCAGACCACAACATGGGTCTACAGACGAGGGGGAACGCTTGCATGCTAAACAATTGCTTGCATCACCCGAGCACAGAAGGTAAGAAGGGACAGTCTGAAGAGTTGTATAATCTTCACTGAAATGGAGAGAGTGAGTCTTAAGTGCATTGTCTAGGCGATTAGTTGAGAAGGCCAGATCCAAAGGGTAGACTGGCGGCTCTGCTCGCTTCTGGTAGTAGGAGTACATTATATCACTTACCCACTCATGCATCTTGTAAAAGGAGCAGTGTTTTGAGTGATGCTCTTATGTTGGACCAGCAGAGGCACAACAAATAGCAGCAAAACCCTTGGAGGCCAGCCACCCAGCAAAAAGCCTTGAATCATTGGTTGCACGGTCAGGACTTTTCCTTGGTATTTCATCTTCCGGGCCTTGAAACACTTCTATGTGACGAGTCCTTGCATGTCACCCCTTCTCCCATGGGGGAGAACCCTTCTAATGTGGCCAGGGCAGTGCAACCACAGTCCGATAATCCACATGTGGCTGGTGCACAGCAGGAGTATCACATGGGGAGGGAATACCCTCATGGGATGAGGGATGACACCCTAGCAGAGATGTGGCACACTTCCGCCATGATCCCAGCTCCCTCAGCCTTACCTTCTCCATGGTGCAAGACTCCTCCATAATTCTATGTATGCAAACAAGGTAGAAGTGTGTCCTCCTTTCAGTCATACTGAGACGAAGAGCAGTCATGACATCCTGAAGAATAGTACTAAACCGAAGCGCGCTGAGTACAGAAGAGCGCCCGATGGAACCGGAGTGAGCAGACCAGCCTACTCAATTTGGTCAAACCTGACAAATTAATTAAAAGCAAAGGAGGACTCCCAACGAAGACCAGTCCCCAGTGGAGGAGCCGCGAGGAAGAGGATCGTGTTTGCTGCACCTGGGAAAGATGCCCGGATGCCCATGGCAAAGTCTAGAGCTCCGAAGCTGGTCCTGAGATACTAGCTGGGGACAGCAGGCTGGCAGACGAAGATGGTATGTGTTCCCGAGGTGTTGGAAGCCGAAGGCAATACCACAGTTGCTCGTTGTCACAGTACCTGGGAGAAAGGTGAACAGGTTGGATGTGCAATAGGTAGTATTTGGCAAGAGAGTACACCAAGTCTACTTAGAGGGATAACTATTAAAGCCAAGGAAGTCTGGGGCTTGCACCCATAAAAGAACAGTTGCAACTAAGCTACTTAGTCACAGTACTGGGGAGAAGAGTTAACCCGGTTGGTTGTGTAAAAGGAAGAGAAACCTGGGGAAGGGAGACCACCCCTGGGATTCTGAACTTTGTGGCAAAGTCAAGAAAAAGGTACTCTCTTTACCCCATGGAAATTTTATCTGTTTTTGCACCATTTGGAACATTCTCTTTGAAAAGAACTGAAGGATCTGCTACAAAGACACCCCTTCACAACTTTTGGCTAAATTGTTAGTGTGAGGGCTAGAGTTAGGGTTTTTGACACAATGGTGGACAATTCTTTATTTTTGACATCCTGACGGACCCATTAAAGAATTGTTTGTTTTGTTTGTTTTATTCGTATTTATATAGCGCACAACAGCCCAAGGACATCGTGGCACTTGTTACAGTACAAAGCTTAGTTACTTAGTAACATAGTCATTACCAATATATATACAGGTTGCAATATAGTTACATAGTCATTAGCAGTACATATACAGGTTACAATATAGTTATATTACATTTGTGTTATATTACAATATACATGGCAGAAGTGGAGGAGACAGTCCTCCACTTGCTAGTTGAGAGTGGCCTTGAGGTTGTTGCGAAAGACAGATGGAAGTTTCAGCTCTAAGGGTGGCAGGGAGTGAATTCCAGAGTTTCGGTGCAATATAGGAGAAGCCTAGACCTGCCTCTGTGTCTCTTTTTATGCGTGGTATGTGTAGCTGGTTGGTGTACTGAGCTCTGGTGGGGCGAGTGGATGTGGTACTTGATATTGCTTCAGATAGGTATGCTGGAGCGGTTTTGTTGATGCACCTGTGAGTGATGGTGAGGATTTTCAGAGTAATACAGTCTTTGACCTGGAGCCACCGGGCTTCACGTCTGCCGTGGGATATATGGTCTCTTCTAGGGATGCTCATGGCGGCTCTGAGGGCATTGTTTTGTGTGGTTTGCAGTCTGTGAATGTTTTTGGCGGAGGTGCCAGCTAGAAAGGCGTTGCAATAATAGAGTTTGGCTCCTATAGTTGCTCTAGCTATGGCCAAGCGGTTGGGGGTGGATAAATAGGGTTTAATGGCATTGAGGAGTTTGGTGCTGAACGCTGATGCAGAGGCTATGGCCCGGACTTGTTTGTTCATCAATAGATTTGCATCAATGTGAACACCTAGAGTCTTGACAGAGGATGATACGGAGATGTTTGAGTTGTCTATGTTGAGGCAGGCAAACCCATTTTAGCAATGGAAATGGAAAGCCCTTCCCCAACCCTATTTATACTTTAATAAATGTCTGTAGCAACATAAATACCACCAGTGTGTCGATCTCACTGCTGCACCCTCACACCTGTACAGTATTTTGTTTTGGCTTGAATAAAGTAGATTCTGCTTTGTGTCAAGTGATCCTGGGCCATTAATTTCAGTGGTCGATTCAGTCTGCTGAAAGCACACCTATCCCCAATAAGGTTTGTAGCAGGGTAGCTGATAAATTGAATGTAAAAAATTGCCTTGCCTTCCAAACTGCACATGTGTGACATTTCTGCTGTCTCCATTCCTGATCGTCATGCTGCTATAACTGCATAACTGACTTCCCTATTAATGCAGTGCATCCAGTGGTGGTATGCTAGTCAAATATGAACGCATCCTTGACTGTAGTTTCTATGGTAGAAATACAGGGACCCGTCTTGTCTCTGTTCTTCTCGGATTAGGTATAAGTAACACTACCATACGTATTAATTCAACAATGGCCTCCATTAAATTGTTATCCATACCAAATATGCTAATTCTTGTTTCGATGTCCACAACCTCCATATATTCCAATTTTCAGGCTCTTGACACTTCTCTCATCCTTTTCTGGCATTTACAAAAATTACTTTGGAGTTCAATATGGTTAGATCAGTTGGTCAGTCCTGGTGCTCTGATCTAACCAGCCTCTACCGGCTCCGAAGTCTATGCTTGTGGAGATTCAAATCTGAATAAGTGCATGTCTTAAAGCACTGGTTCCTTGCCCTTGTCCAATATGACCACCGCTATTAAGGCTACTTCAAGTTGTCTATCATTTGGCTAATTGATTGTATTTGGATTTATTTGGTTGCCCATTTGAAATTGAAAATGTGAGCAACCTGGTTTGACAATTGTATTGTTTCTGTTCTGTGGTCTTGATTCTGTATTGTATTTTGCTTTTCAAACATTCTTTTTGTTGCAGATTTTATTCATGTTCACACCGCACCTCCCCAGGTGCTTGAACTGGAACCTGGAGGAAAGATAGGCTTTATAGTTGAAAATGTGAACATTGTGGGGGGAAACAGGCTAACAATAATGGATGCTGGGCTTCTTGGGTAGTCTCCAGAACATGTAAAGTTACAGTGAGAAGATGCTGCGGGTACTTATCTGGTTGCCAGCCCGAGGGGGTGGGGACAAGACTCAGATATATTGAAATAATTGGCCTTGATGCTTTTGACTATGTGAAGAAGTCTGATTGTATAACTCTGCTGTAGGACTCGGAAGGATTTTGGGCACCCGCAATGCCCGTCAGCTTTGTGAAGACACCCAAAGGTGGTATACCCAGAGCCCTAGCACAAGTACCAGGTCATCATACTTCATATTACCCGGCATAGATGCTGTACAACCCTTCTATAACTTGGGGAATAATAGAAAGTCTAGACCACAACACGGAACATTGGATTGCCCCTTGACTTCGCCTCAGCCAGCCCAACTGTCCCTCCTGGCAAGACTCTGTAAAAGTCAGTAGAATAGCAAGAGAAGCTCCGTCCCCCACATGCTCTGGAACAAGCACAGTTCTCCCTCTTTCAACATGCACTAGGGAAGGGGGCAGACCAGTGAGAAATGAGTGCTCGTGTGGATGATCAGTGTTTTGCTTGCAAACCCCATTCAGCATACAGGGGAGGTTGTTAGGTGAAAAAACAAAATGCTCACTTACTGAAATCAGTGGAGTCCAGTAGGGAACCAGCACAGCATTGCAGGAGAGTTGCTCCGAAGATGCTAGGAAGAAACCAGCTACAGAATGAAACCAGAGGAGGCCCATGGCTCAGAAAATGTTTGAATACCATTGGTTAGGGAATCCTGAATGGATTGGGTTAGTATCGCAGGCCATTGAACCATTTTGAGTAAATACAATCCTGACACCTGTAGAAGAGTTATCTTGGTTATTTCTTTTTGGGAAGAAGATCCTCAGTCCCTACATGCAAGGTGTAACAACACTTTAATAGAGTAGCAGCTATTCAGGGCAGTTT
Source organism: Ambystoma mexicanum (assembly GCF_040938575.1). NCBI lineage: Eukaryota > Metazoa > Chordata > Amphibia > Caudata > Ambystomatidae > Ambystoma > Ambystoma mexicanum. Next base: position 735,108,008 of record NC_090936.1, read on the forward strand.
AAAAACCCACCCCAAAATAATATTTTCAAGCGTTTGAGTCCTTTTTATGGACTTGGAGAAACCCCAGTATGACTAACAAGTACAGAAACTGACTTTATATTTCCTCTTTTTTTTTCTTCAAATGCAAAATGATTCAATTCACAATACCAGGGAATTGTTGCTAAATTTAAATTCTCATTGCAATTCATATAAAAAACAATAGTGTGCCTGATTCTATGTTTCTAATAAATAGAATAAACAATGCAGCATTACATTGGCTTTACTTATTGAAATTAAACACCCAACTTGAAATTAGGTAAATGTTTGTTAAGAATAATACATTAATTAAATATGTTCACTCACTTAAGTTGCCAAATGCAATATTTACTACAGTATTTAAAAGATATTCACATTCAAAGTATTAGAAAGGCAACTGTGTCAAGGGGTCAGACACTTAATATATAGTTCTGTAGAAACCCCTCCTGTAGACAAGTACTTTTCTTCTGATACACTAGTGAAGGGTAAAACACCACACCTCCACCATCGGATTAGGCGGAAAGGCATACAAGTGTATCGAGCTTCACCCAAACTGCAAAAGATGAAACACAGAGAGCCATTTAGTATGGGGCCCTTAAGATACACCCACCAATCAGACATTACGGTCTTGCAGGTAATGAACACCTACCTTGCCTTGTTCCTTCTGATATCCAAATGTAGGCTCTCCAAGGATTGCCATCAGTGTCAAAAGTCCATAGGTCAAAATTCTGCCCATTGCTAGACCAAGCTGATGAACCCATGCCACAAGTCCTTGAACAGTCAACGGGGACCCAACCCCGCACTGCATGGTGATACTTCTATTGAGAGAAGAGCTTAGATGAAGGAAAGGCCAGCAGCTCAACCATGTAGCCAGGAATGGTGTCGGCATGGTGAACTACAGCTCCAGAGATGCTTCCAACGGATGTTGCACACAGAGAAGCACAGACCAGGTTAATCAAAACAGTGTAGGGGTAATGCAAGTAGGAAGTTCTGCAAACAAGCCAAGAGTCAAATTCCACATTGCAGCCAAACCAATTTCACCACTACAGTTCGCTAGCCAAAACAATCCGGAAAAACAGACAAAGGTTCAGAAACAGAGAATCGATAAACTAGTACAAGAACGCAGCTCGATGGAAACGTTTTGAGGTGCACACAGCAGCAGACCTCTCTGCATTTATTTCCTTCATCCATGGTGCCTGAGATAAATGCAGGCACACCATTGGCTGAGCATATGAGGTTGTGCTGATGACACCACTCGCCGCGTATCCTGGGAAGTGTAGTTTCACTGGCTCCTCTGATGTATCACTCGCCACAGAATACGACTCAGCATACAACGTTAGCCCGCGCTCAGGAAGGGGACAAACTGACACTGAACCCCTTTTGAAAAGTTGCTAAAACTGTTATTCTGTATTGTACAAGTAACAAAGAATCTGCAAATCACTCACTCAAGGTAGGTGTGGGCACATATGCTCAGCACTTTTTTTAATTGCCGTAAGGCTTTGAGATTTAGAATAAATAAAATTGCCAGTTTTAAAATGACAATTTCTCGGGGACAAAAATGTAAGGGAGAATTTTACTCACCCAGTTTCTGTGATCCTATTTTCACCATTTCTTTCTGTTCCCTTTTCAGCTGTTCTATGGACTATACCAAATAGGCTAATTAAAGGTTTTAATTTGAATTAAAACTTTTACAGAGAATCCTGTCTAATAACTATAGCATTAGTATGTGAAATCCGATGATTTAGTGTTCACACTTCAGAGTAGGCCTTCTGCAGTGGATTGTGGATTTGATTTGCTACTTTCTAACTAGCAGTGGTGACTTTCCCCTAAAATATACTTTGAATTCCTGAAGGATGTATCGTTTTAGTTTTTTTAAGACCCTCAGTTAACTTATATTTTGTATTTCTTCATTGTACACAATACAGCAGGGCCATTTGCAGACTGTATTTGTGTGTATTGTATTTCATAGCTTTATAAAACAAACCACTGTACAAACAACGAACTGTAAAACAAAGTGATCAAATTCAAAAACGAAATCAATCAAGTAGAAAGAATGTTACTTAAGATGTTTTTTGAAAAGAGGAAATGCAGAGTTGGAGTGAAGGGACAGGGAAAGGGCACTCCAGTACTTTGATGCAAGTAGAGAGAGCGAGAGGACACACTAGGAGGACGAGGAACAGACACATTGCGATTGGGACCTGAGAGAATGAGGAAGGGAATAAAAGACAGAAGAGAAGAAAGATAGGAAGAGCAAGACCATAAAGACACTTAAAGACAATGCAAAGAACATTGAGCTAGAGCCACTGGAGGCAAAGAAAAGATGGGGAGATAGATTCACAGGGAAGATGATGATGATGAAGCAGGTGAATAGAAGAATTGTTGATTGAGCAGGGAGGGGGAAAAACTGTAAGCACGCAGGCCAAGTAGAGTTACAGTAGAAGAGTTGGAAAAATACAAGAGAGTGAAGAAAAGGATTGCATGGCGAGAAATTGGCGAGATTTCCGAATGTTGCAGAGCTGAAAGCGACATGATCATGCAATGACAGAAATGTGAGCCGAAAAAGATAAAGAAGAATCGAAATGAACACCCAAGAGACAGGCAGCAGAAGAAGGTAGAATGGATGGAGGTAAGGAAATGTAGAGGGGAAGAGGGGATTAAGCGGGGCGGATAATGGAGGCACGAAAAAAGATCTGCGTTTTAGGATTCTGATGAAGATAGTGAGCAGCCACCCCTAATTGGATGGCAAGGAGACATGAAGAAACAGTAGACTCCAGGTTCATGGGTGAAAGAAGAGACAATGATCTGTGACTCATCTGCATAATCATGATGGGAGACAACAAAATAGGAGATTATTGAGGCTAGCGGATAACAGAGGGAGAAAAGTAAAGGACCTAAGATGGAGTCTTGAGGTACACCATGAGTACGATTAAATGTTCACAAGCATTGTCTAAGCCAAGCGACTGGGAACGTAGGAGCGGAACCATTGCAAAACACATTCCTGAAAACGAAGACAACGGGGAGGAAAGGAGGATGGTGTGATCAACAGTGTTGAATATGTCAGAAAGATCCAGAAGTATGAGAAGAGGGGAAAGTTTAGAATAGCAGTGAGGAGAGAATTAGAACAGCAAGGATGGGGCAGTCTCAGTGGAGTGACATGCTCAGAAACCAGATTGGCTGTGGGGGAAGAAGCTCATTAACATGAGGGGAAGCCTGCATATAAACTATACGCTCCAAGAGCTTAGAAAGGAAAGGAAAGGCAAGAGTGAGATGGGGCAGTCATTAGCAGGGAGAGAAGGATCAAGGGAAGGTTTAACTCTGGGTCAATCCCACCACTATCTGGAACATTAGCATGGAAGTCATCTTGACACAAGGAACCAAATCCACGTGTAGCCAGTATGGCTGTGTTTGAAAGCACTGGATTCCCACTCCTCTTATTCAATTGTAGCTTGGGTCCTCCAAGGATGTAAATGAAGAATGAATAAGTCGAAGCCAAAATAAGCTCTTGGATATCCAGCATTAACCATGGACCAAGAGTTACCGCTGGGGAACAAGGAACTAGTACATGGCACCCTGCAAATTTAACTTTCAGATAGTTAGATATTTTCATACAATTATTGCTAAACACTTAGACAATTCTAAGAAAAAGCTAAACCATGTGTACGTCTTACAAAAAAGAAGTGAAACAATATTTGTAATGTGTGTCTGGAAGACTAGTACAACCTATCTCCACCATGATAAGACCATGTGTTAGCAGCCATGTGCCAAGACCTCCATAATTTTCTTTCTTCATGGCTGTTAAATGTAAAGTGGAATAGGTCTTGCAGCCATATAAACTCAAAGGCCATTATTTGTGTTTGATAAATATTTAATGAGACCCCTGCAATTAAGATTATTTTCCCACGTCTGAATGTCATAAAATCAACAACCTTAAAGGGGAAGTTCTTTCAGGAATTGTATTGTGCCAATGGATCTGGTTTGTATTTTTGAGCACAAATCGATCAATCAGAATTCTTTTTCCAATGCATCTTGCCTTCGCGTTTCTCACATTTTCACATGTGAAACTCACAGGTCGGAAACCACCATATTATGCTAATCCGATCAGTTAATCTATTGCCCTAAATTCAAGTGCCCTTGCAGCAGTAAATTGGGTCACCCGCCTCAAGTGGACAATGACATGTGAAATTGATATGCTCCACCTCTTCTCATGATGTTCGTGGACAGCGTAGCCAAACGTACCATGTCATTACGTCACCCAATGCTAAACCAGGGAGATCAACACACACACACACCCCCACCCTAAAAGTGTAACTTCTTTTCACAAAAAGCAGAAAACAACTTACACTTTTAAGGAAATACTAATAGTCGGGAATTTTTCTAAGTCATTCGATTTTTTTTTTTTTTTAATTCAAGATAAAAATACAAGATTACACCTAAGAAATCATTGAAAACCTTTGACAATAAAATGGTTGGAAGAAAACATTGTTTACTACATGGCATAGTTCCAATGTTTTGCTTGACTGTCGCATTCCATCCAATCTTTCAGATTGTCTTCATCGATCTGTACTTGAATTGCAAAGTCAAAGTTCTGTGTAGTAAAATCTATTGCAATTGTGTTCCATCTTCGATTTAGTATTGAAGGACATGGTGTTCCATTTGTGAGTACAAAGGTCTCCTTTCATGTCGAAATGCAACACTTTGCCATCTACACGTCTTCATATCATTAATGCTGGCATGTTGCTCCATATTACGGGCAGTGCAAATGGGAAAACTGGCGCCTCAGTCGTCCCACAATATGTATTACAGTTTCACTACTGATGGGTATTCTCCAGTTCTGGTTAAAAATAAACATGCATGGGAAGATTGTATCCATGGCACACGCACATTCCAATGATGAATGTATATAAATTTGGGAAGGCAAAAATATAGATTAGTACCCAATTTGAAAAATAAGTTGCACAATAAATCAACATGTTAAAAATAGAATTTTTGTTAAAATTGACATTTACGATGTCCACTCTGCGTCAACTTGAATATCAATTCAACACATCATTTATCATTAGACATACAATTGCATAAATATGAAAATGTTTCCTTACATTATTTGCTGATTTACCATTCTAGCAATGTAAACTTGAATCACTGTCTCGCTAGAGAGCTATTACGAATAGAAACTTATGTTTCATTAAAGTGAATCCTATTTCTTTGTGGTTACTCGCCACATTGTGTCCTTGAAATTGTTAGTCCGAGGGATTCAGGGACAAATAACAGACCCTGTATTGTGTGGTCACATTGCCCAAGGAAAGTTTCATTTTCGGGAACAAATGCCAGAAAAATTTGACAATGATTTTACTCTTCAAAAGAATCAAATATATTCTTTTTTTTAAAAAAAATTATAAATGGTGTGACGAATCCCAGGGTATTGTCAGTTTCCATGGCAGGGGCCCCTTTCCGTGAGGCTATGGAGGTGAGGCCACTACCTGATATTCTCCCTGGGGGTGGTTATCAGCAGGTGAATTCCATGGACAGGAAAATCCTTCATGGGACTGCAGACAATGGCCCTGGGAGAACCCGGTATCCATTTACCCCTTTGGAGTCCCCATTCCGGTCCCTCTGGTTCCCCATACCACTATATGTAATAGTTAAGTAGAGGTTATTCTTAATAAGACTGGGACGAGAAAGAGGGAGATATAACCAAGCTTGATGCAAAAGAATACCAAGAACATTGAACAAGGAGGCACAAGCCCACTGTGGAACCAACACACATGGTACAGCTGTCAAGAGGCAGTCCTGATGGTAAAAAGGGAAGAAGGGTTCAATGGTCCTTCGAACCAGCCCTGTCTGCACACACAACAAAATTCTTGTCCCGTGGCAGGGGATCCGAAGGCTGAGAGTTGGGACACTGAGATGTGGCGACCAGAGGGGTCCAGACGAAGTGAACCTGGCCGGCAGCAGGAAGGAAAATGGCCAGAATGGCAGAAACGGAGCAAGAAGGAAGGAGCGGCCAGCAGAGGACATGAGGTAGAATTGTGAGGTAGAATCTGGAGCTGCAGAGCCGTGAGGAGAACGCTGACCATGGCAGCAGCAGAGAAGCTCTTCTTTCAAAGAGACCGTCCAGAGGATTCCCAAAGGTAGGGAAAGGATCATAACGGTGGCTAGGGCATTGAGGGAACTGGAGAAGCTGAAAGCCCACACAAACATATTTCCAAGAGCACAAGGGGATACAAGTGGCATTATATTTGATACACACTTTGTAAACCTTGCAGACATATCCCGAAGAGCACAAGGGGAACACAAGTGGCACAAGTGAAACCTGGCTAAAGGAGGCATCTGGCCCTGCCCTTTCACTTGCCATCCCAGAAGGGTACTCCATCCACAGACAAGATGTCTCCACTCACAGAGGTGGGGGGGGGTAGCTGTCATTGCCAAGGAGAATCTCCAATTCCGGAGAATTCAAGCAGACTTGGGTCAGAGCTCTGACTACCTCCTGCTCAAACTCAAGGTCTCAGCTAGCTGTACCATTGCCTTCCACGTGGTTTACTGCCCTCCCGTACTGAGCACTGACTTCCAGGAAGCCTTAATCCACTCACTTTCAGACAATTTAAAATGTTATCCTCTTGGGTGACTTCAACCTCGGCCTCAACGATTCTAAGGATTCTCACGCCACTGCCCTCAATAAAGCGCTCTCTAATCTTGGGTTCTCCCAATCCATCTCCAGGTCCACCCACTCCAAAGGACGGACGCTAGACTGGGTTGCTCACCACAACTGCACCCTAGAGGTTAGACATTTCCCCAATACCCTGGTCCGACCACCATTGCATCAATTTTGACATCACCACATCTAAAGGGCCTTCGAGGCCAGCGAAGCCGCTCCCGGCGGCACTCGCCAGAAGCTCTCGGCAGCTCGCCAAGGAGAACCTCGCTAAACATCTCCTGGTAGCTGCATTATTGCCTCCCTTCTCCAATGACCCAAATGTGCTCGCCAATGACTTCAAGAGAGTCATCACCATGGCCGTGGACACGGTAGCTCCACTCACCCTCAAGAAAGTGAAGAAAGTAAAGCATGTGAACGCCTTGTTCCCCCAGGAGCTCCTACAGCTACATTCCAAAAAAAGAGCGGCACTCCCTGCATAGAAGAAAAACCCCAAAGACACCACAAGAGCAGCTTTCAAAGCCCTATCCACCGAATACAAAACCACCATCATTAAGGCTAAGGCGTCCTCCTTTAACGCTAGGATTTCAGATGCCAAGTCAGGTACCAAAGAAATCTTCACCATCTTTAGAGAGCTGGAGACCCCTGCCTCTCCTCCTCCCACTCTCCTAAAAGTTGAAGCCTGGTGTAACAAAATTCAGTCCGCCATGTTGGATAAATTGGACACACTTCAGGCCAAGATCCTTGCACACCAAATGGCACTTAACCTTATAGCGAAAAATCATGGCTCCCCCGCTCCATCAGCTGACACTTGCCAATCCCCACTGTTTGAGTTTAAGGACATGACTGAAACCGAAGTCGCTGCCCTCCTTAGATCTATTAAGCCTTCCAACTGTAAAGGGGATGTCTGCCCAGCTCAGGTGATCAAGGACTGTGCCCCTTCCCTTGTCCCCTTCATCACCGCCTTCATTAACGCCTCGTTCAAGTCTGGCCATGTTCCAGCTGAGCTCAAGGAAGCGTGGGTTCGTCCGCTCCTCAAAAAACCCTCCCTAGACCCATTGGTCCCAGGGAATTATAGGCCCATCACCACTGTCCCTTTTTTACTAAAATTCTTGGACAAAGCAGCTTACCTGCAAGTACAAAAATGTCTCGAAGAGAACCATCTTCTTGGTCTTTGGCAGTCAGGCTCCAGGCCAAGACATGGCCCTGAAACGGCTCTTCTGGACCTCAAGAATCAGATGGACGACCTCAGAGATGCAGGCAAACCTGCTCTACTCCTCCTTTTGGACTTATCAGCTGCCTTCGATTTGGTGGATCATAAGACCCTCTGCCACCATCTTGCCACCGCAGCCAATTTCTCCCCTGCTGCCTGCAATTGGATAACTTCTTTCCTGCAGGAAAGAGCAATGAAGGTCTTCTCCGACTCTTCCTGCGCTGAACCGAGCATCATCCAATGTGGCGTCCCACAGGGATCTTGCATCGCCCCAACCCTTTACAACCTCTTCACGAGGCCGCTGTTCAAGATCCTTGACGCCCTGGGCATCTCATACACGAACTATGCTGATGACACCCAGGTGCTTATCCCCCTCTCGGGAGGATTACATGTCCGACCTGAACACGCTCAATTCCATCTACTCCACGATCCAATCATTCCTATCCCCGTCTCCCAAACGGTCAAGACCCTGGGCGTATACATGGACCCGAACTTGAACATGAATAGGCAGGTCAATGCCATTGCATCCTCCTCAGCCTATTGCTCCAAACTTCTCACCGCAGCCAGACCGTACCTCACCATCGCCAGGGCAATAATTGGACCAAGGTTAGATTACTGCAATGCCCTTCTAATAGGTACGTCAGGGAAAAACCTTGCTAAACTTCAACTAGTCCAAAACAATGCCCTCAGGGCAGCCATGGGACTATCACGTAGGGACCACATCTCTGACCTTAGGCGTCAGGTCCACTGGCTACCGGTCAAGGAAAGAATTATCTTCAAAACTCTTGCCCTCACGCACAAATGTCTCCACGATCAGGCCCCCCAGTATCTTGTGCAGAGATTCTCTAAACCCTGTGCATCCAGGCCATCCAGAGAGGCCTACTCCAACTTGATCACTGTGCCAAAAACCCACAGAGTGCGTGCTATTGGCACCAGCTTCCCCACCATGGCAGCCACGCTCTGGAATTCTCTTCCACCGCACACCAGACAAATTGACTCTCATACTGCCTTTCGCAAGGCCATCAAGACCAGTCTCTTTAAATAAATGTGCATGCTTTTTGGTCCGCAACCTAGGAACTCTGCCTATGTAACACTGTATTCATGTCTAAGAACATTTTTGGGGCGGCTTTTTTGTAACCCTTAATCAAGCCTTCCTACGCACCGCTTACAGCGCCTCAAAGCCCGCGGGCTGCAGTTGCGCTTTACAAATGTAAAAAATAAATAAAAATAAGTGGCATTCTAATTGATACTAACATTCTAAGCTACGATAAATATATCCCGGGGAGTGCTGGGGGATGAAAACAGCATTTCACAGAGTAACAAGAACTTAATAGTAGGAATATACCTATGTGGGATGGGGTCTGGCAGAAGAGTATGCCAGGTCCTGTCCATGTGGACATTAAGCAAAGGAGGAAGGATAGTCTGCAGAGGGACAGAGCCTGGTACGTAAATGGAATCTGGAAAAGCCCATCAGTAACATATCCAAGGGTTGAAGGCCATCATCAGAGCAGATATAACTAAAGCCAGTGGGCTGAAGCACAGAAGCAGTCGGGGAGACCTTGTCTAGAAAAGGAGAAATAAAACCGGAAACCTGCGACAAAGCAAACATCTTTTTGGGTCTAAAAGTTGTCAAGCCTGGCAGGTTAGTGAAAATACAAGCAATACACATTTAACCATATATTATTTGCACAAGAACTGTGCCTTGGAATCTACATTCAGACTGAGAGGGTCCTCCTTCTGGGTGAACAGGACATCCAGTTTTCATTAGTTGAAATTGTAGGGGATGGAAATCGGTTTAGACACAATTATTTTAATGTGCAAGATTACATGCGGACATGGGAGTGTTCATATGGTCAGCTAATTTTACAAAGCAAATAGATTATACCTTGTCTTCAAAACCAAATTTATTTTGGTACAGTCAATAACGACTAACCTCTTTAAACCCAATTCAAACAGTGTCCTACAGTAACAATGACAATTTTATCCATGGCTTTATGTGAGTTTGATACAATAGTAACCAGTGGCGTCACGAGAGGGGTCTGCTGGGCGTAGTGCTTGGTGTCCCTCTGCCAAGACAATTACGTTGCCCTTCGAGCAGGCACACACCAGAAACAGGTGTCCATGTTATATTATTGTGATACGTACCACACACGGTTCTTATTTTAATGGTCTCCAGGCACCCTGTCCCACACCGCCCTTCCCCAGTGCAGCAGCCTACAGCATATGCACACAATGCAACAATATGTAAATATAAGGGTTTTTATAACAATTACTGGACCAGATAAAATATAATTTTATTGAGTGAAGTGTTGAGAGAATGTCGGGGAGATGTGTTTATGTATGAATGTTTATAACATAGCAAATGATGCTAAGTAAGAGCTACAATGTATTCCTGCAGGGTCAGCAGTATGTTATGTAAACCTGGCCATGCAACACTGGAGACTGCAGCATCCCTTGTATGGTAAGAAGAACAGTTTTGGATGAGCTCTTCCAGTATCCAGGTACCAATTTGAAGACTATAGAGGCGCCTGCTTGCCATTAAGTCTGCAGGAGCCCGCAAAGGAAGACCGAATGCTGATTGAAATGGCAGTGTCCTCCACCATTCCCTCATCTTTGTAAAGATTAAAGCTTGTTATCTCTTGCAAGATAATCTCATGGCCTTAATTCCTTAGAGGGGTGCATTTACTCTGGCTTGAGCATGATCAGGGGGTACCCCAATGTATTTAAGGGGTACAAGTATGGCCTACCTTTCAGTGGTGACCCCTCGACGTGACCTCATTTTCACCTCCGTACTTTGCAAAGCCCCAGGCCAAGTCAGTCACGCCCAACTATAATGACCGGTCCCCTAAATAAAAAAACACATGTTTCCTGAGCGGTTCTAGTAGAAGCCATTTTAAAAGAAGTCCTCTCTGCTCACTGAAGCAGGACGTGGCTCCAGAAAGACAGGCCATCATAGGACTAGTGATAACAAAATGGGAACATGTATGCATGGTATTATGGTGATGCGAATGGTATGGTGATGCAAATGGTATTATGGTGATGTGAAAAATATATTATGGTGATGTGGATGTTGTATAAGGCCAGTGGAATAGATGGAAGAGGACTTGGTGATGTATTATGGCATAGGACTTTTGGTGATGTAATATTGGAGATGTGTAGTATAAGACTTTTGGTGATAAGAAATAAGATTGGATTGGATTTCAGGTGATGTGTAAAGGAGTAGATTGGATAAGAAGTGGGTCATGTATTGGAATTTTCACATATTTCTGTTTTTCTACTTTTTATAATGGAAAGGGAACCTCGGCATATATAACAGACTGAGATGAAAGAGATCCCCAGCTTATAAGGACTGGGAGGTAAGGGATCCTCAGCCATAATAGGTTGAGAAGGTAGTACCACACATTATTCTTCTTATGACGATAAAAGCAATAAGTGGTATTGCAACAGTAGTTGCTAGTTATAAGGAATGGGCCTGGATGGTAGTCAATTATTTTGTGCATATTTTCTCTTGCTGTATTTTGTGGTAAAAAAAGGAAGGAAGTGGATGAATCGCTGTGGTATGGGTGAAATCAAAGTGAGAACAATTAAGGGGGTGTGGGAAAAAGTGGGTTGATCTGTATTTTTGAAGCATGTGCAGCATAGCAGTAGGGTTTAAGTGAAGCATTAGGGACGCACACAACATTATGGAGGAAGAAACTCCAGTAAAATACATGCATAGGGTTCTGCTACTGTGTTGTGACAGAATAAATAAACAATTGAAAGTAGAAATGAAGGAAGGGGGCATGTCCTGCTCCTGGCCAGATCAGGGCTCCCATAAAAGAAACATGCTAGAAAAAATGTCCATCTTTGTAGCAGCAATACATGAAGGGAACATGTCCAACAAAAAGAGAAGAGATTCTAGATCTCTGTGAATTAGTTGAGGATATGGAAGATCGGGAAGGTACAAAAGAGATCCAATGTAGGGGGATACACCCTGTAACGACTAAACCTGCAATAAGGTATAAAAACCCAGTCTATAAGCCTCCAGAGGTAGAGAGTGTCAACAGGATTATCAAGATTAGCAACTAGGGGGTGCTCAAGAGCATTTGCACCTCCATACAGCCCATCATCAAGCTCTAATATGCCCATAGCCTTGGTGTACCCAGAGGGTTCACAAGTAGACATAGACAATGAGTTAAGAGCATTGCAGGAAAGGTTGGTCAGGTTACAAGAACCTGAAGAAGTATCACCAGAAATAAGCGTACCGGTACAGAAAATAGGGGATTGGAAGTCAGGAGATTTCTTGTTTGGGTTTAACCCTAAGGCAATAAGAAATGTTTGTTGAAAAAATGTATGGGCAGAGGGTATGGACGGTCCTGGTACAAGGAGAGCAAACAAGGGATAATGGAGGGGGAAGATCAAGGTGGTAGAAATAATGAAGAGGCAGGGCACGAAGATAAAGGAGAGAAGGCATTGAGAAACCCGTCCCCACAAGAGGCAGTGGGGAGAGACATACTAAGAAATAGACCAGATTTAATCATGGTAGTTAAAGATCAGAAGAATACTAAAGGGGTAGAAAACAAAATAGATATGCAGATGCCTCTAATACATAAAGAAGTAGGGATAATTCAGTATGTGCAATGGACAAAAAATAATTTGATTAAAGCTCTCCCCCAGCTTATAGACTGAGCTAGTAAATGGATCTATGAATTTTAAAAACAAACAGCAGGCATAACCTTCGCACTAGGAGAGTTTACTGGTCACCATAATTGGGGACCAGGCTGGGGACTTTTGGGCAAGGGCTGTATTAAGTCTTGCAGGTGAAGAACATGATGGAGCAGCCTTTCGAGGTAAGGGCAAGGGTATGGGATGCCTTACAAAGAATGTACCCAGATACCCCTGTTTTACATTATTTAATGCAGTACACAATGGGTGATGATGAGGACCCAGTTAGGTTTAATCTTAAATTACAGGAAATGTGGAGAGTTGAGGCAGTACCATTTTTCTATTTTATTGTAAAGAGGGCACTACCAAAAGAGGTCCAGAAGACACTAGATACAATTGTGGCAATTGAAGCCAATGGGTGGGCAGAGATACAAAATATAATAGTCCACAATTGTAAGAGAATCAAGTAGGAGGACGGGGAGATAGTCCAGAAGCGTCAAACTGATGAAGCAAAACTAGTGGAAAAGAAACTAAATAAGGTTGTCTTTCAAGCACCAGTGAAGGCATCTGCTGAGGGGGAAAGGACAGGAGATACTCAGCAAATTGGGAATGCCACAACTGCTGCACTATGGGGTGGAGGAGGACAGGGACAATGGGTTGGGGGGCACAGTTCCCCAACCCACAGTGGCAGTATGAAGGAGCACCAAGGGGAAAATGAGGATTTCGAGGAGCAAGAGCAGGAGGCTTTGGGAGGAGGATTGGGAACATCACAGTGCTGGTGTTGCAGGAAATGGGGGCAATTCGCAAGGGAATGCAGGAACATGCCTGGGATGAGATTTAATTATGGGCCATCACCTCCAGGGCCGGGATTCCAAGAGCCTCAAGGAAGACGACAACAGCAATTTGGACGAGGGGGTCAAAATCGGTTGCCCTATGGGGCTGTCAGGTAAGGGCAACAACTACAGCAGAGTGAGGGAACACATTTTAACAGAATGGCAGGGGGAACAGGAGCCCCATTCCAAGGAGTTACAATGACGGGGGCAGCCCTTTTTCATTCCCCAGGACAAACACATATTCTGATTAGGACAGCCCACAAAGCACGTGCATGTCCAATCCTATTGATAAGCGCACACCCTAAAGAGGAGCCCTTGGAGGAGGAGGAAATAGGAAACAGCCAATTTATATTTATGGTAGATTAAGGTGGACCTAACTCATGCATCATGGAGGGGAACTTTCCATTATCAGGTAAAACTCTTTACATGCAGGGATTCTCTGGGACTATTTCCACAGTTCCATACACTGAGGAGCAGGATATAAAAGGGGGCGGGGGGGTATTATGAGCCCCCTTGTTATATTCAGAGAGTTCCCCTGTGAACTTGTTGGGTGGGGATCTGTTCAGTACAATAAATATAACTGTATTATTCATAGATCAAGGGGTAGTGTGTTCCACTCCAGGGATGTGTGTAACTCAAACAATGGTAATAATCCATACAATACCAAGGGAGTCAGTAGCACATGGGGTTCCTGTGGTCCCAGATATACTTTTTGTTATGGTATTAAGGTATTAGTAAAATCAGTGCCTCAGATTGCGACAAAGTGTTGGCAAGTACCTACAGATTTTATTTTCCGACCCATGATGTCACCCGAGATGGTGGCAGGGACAATATTGTCTTTAGACTTCCAAGGACTAGTAGTATCAGACAAGGTGTAGTCCTGATTGGAACAGACCAGGACGGGTGCGAGTGGTGCACAATATTATGTATAGACCCGACAGTGAATTTAAAGAAAATGACTGATGAAGAGTTATTTGAGGACATTGAACAAAATGGGGAGATTATTTTGGAAATCTGCATCCCCTGTGATATCATGTTGCAGTATAAGGAGGTACAGTGCCCCCTGCTGGCAGTGGTAACTGAGATGTTTTTATTTTTTGAGAAGGACATGTCCCAGCATAATTGTGGACTGTTAATCCAAATGATGATGGGTTACTGAGAGATGTAACCCCTAGGTGGAGGATCGGTTGGGATGTAGTGAAAATAAACATCAGTGCAGGAGGGGCTCTGTTGCATTATTGCAATTGCTGACTCACAAAGGGTACACTGCAGGTACAAAGATACAATGCTGCCAAAAGGATGGACTATACTTGGGACAACTCATTTTTGTAATGGGGAAAAAAATTATCAGATAGGGCGTCAGCAGTACACATCACCCCTAGGCTCAGTACTGTGAAGGAAAAGTAGCAGTTTTTTGGACTTATGTAATTATTGTAGGGCATGGATCCTAAACTATGCAGTCTGCACAAGGACACTGTTGCAAAGTCTCAGGGAAGGACAGGGGACTCAAAAGTACATTTTAATGGACTGACACAATGACTAGACAATTTGAGGACTAAAGCTATTTGCTTTTTAACCACTCAGGATTATATACAGGAGTTGTATTTATTTTCCCACTCTGATGAACGGCTCATGCATTGAAGGAAGGAGACATATCATATGTTGATGGATCATAAATAATTCACCATAGGGCGGGACGGAAGCATACAGGGGCGGTAGTGGCGTGTGGTAAAGGGGGTGGGTAGAAATAGACCACCCTTGTAGAAAGCGAGACCACAGGTCCATACACATCATTACCCATATTACAACTGGACCATTATTATATGGGGAACTGATTATCCCCAGGTTTAAAGGTCCATATGAGGTGGTGTTCTGTACTCCTCTCGCCATCCATATGAAGGAGTTAGATATTGGGTGCAACGTTCGGATGTCCTAAGAGCACCTGAGACTAGGCAAAGTTAAGTAAGGGCAAAGCCAAAGAAAATACATTTTTGAGGATCCATGCCAGGGTAGGGTGCAGTGGCACAAGCCAGCTTTTTTCTTTCATTTTTTTCTTTTATCGATTTGTATTGGATTTTTCAAATATAATAAAAATATGATAAAAGAAAAGATCATATGATAGAGCAGGTAGTTGATAATTAGTTATTGCATTGCATAAGACATTTCTGTATTTTTTGTACCCTCATATATAGCACTTTAAAAGTACTATAGTTGAAACCAGTGTACTGTGCAATTTGCTCAGTTTCTGTGTTTGTTTTCTAAATCTTTGGTTCTGTGGAAAAAAAAATCCATGTTGGATTAAAAAAAACACCTATGTTGTGGTACAATATATTTATTTCATTGTTTTATTGTTTATTTCTTGTTTCATGCTAATCTTCTATCTTTGGCTTGTTGCAGATTTATGGGGCAGTTGGGTACATGTTGGCGTACTCTAACTGCACAGTTTTGAAGTTGAAGTTTTGGTTATGTTCATACACAGATTACGTATTAAATTTTGGTTTTAAGAATATTAAGTAAGCGTTTACAAGATTTGCTGGCAATCTCTGCTTTAGCGTAATGGTACTATTATTACATTCGAACAAACCACAATTCTTTTTTATATATGCAGTCTAGTGACCTGCATTGGGTCTGGCTCCTGCGTGGTAGATTATACCTATTGTTGTGAAGGTTTTCTTACCCAGTGATACTTGACCATGTGTGATTCCAGTCAGTTTACAGTTGTTTTTGGTACAATCTGCATTGTAACGTAAAAGCATTACTATTACATATTTACTATGTGTCTGTATTTGTAAGGTGGAGCGATTGAATCTACCATGGTTTGCATTTTGTACAAGTTGCTGAAATGGAATGGATTCCATTCCAGCACAGTAGTCCAATTCTTGTCTTATTCAACGAACACTGTAAGTGTTTTCAGGATTGTTGGTTGCATTTCGATGAAAGACTAACATTTGCAAACACAATTGGTCTGTACTGTGTAAGCAAATGTTCTCAATAATTGGTGGCAATTGGAATAGAACATGTATTGCTACATTTGCGTAGCAATTTACAGCAGTTATATTTGAAAATGTGAATGGACCTGACAGTTCAGTGTCGAATTCATTTGGTCGGAGTGTGTGTTGCTTCTTTGAAGAAGTATTTGAGTTACTTTGAGCACTATATTCTTCTTTCATTGTGGTACTTGAAGTATTAGTTTCCTTTTTTTCCTTTGGAGGAACTGTAGTGGTATCCTGTATCGTTTCAGTTAGAAGTAGTTTTCTTTTACAAGGTTTTGCTTTTTGTGGAACATGATAGGTTTTTGGATGGAGGTGTGTAGTGAGGGCAGCCTATTGTATTCTAGAATGCAAGGAATATCTGCATTTACTTTACTTGCATCAAAGTTGATTAGAAATAGCCTGTCAAGTGTACGTAAGCGTGATAGTGCTACAAAGCTCATGCCTTCTTTAAAGACTGTGCTACCAATATCTTTTAATGCTTATCTAGGGTAAGTCCTTGTGATTTGTGAATGGTGACTGCGTATGCTAGAGTTAGTGAAAATTGTTCTCTGCGTACATACATGTCTTTGAAAAGAAGAAAGCGAGCTGTTGAGTGTCCTATCCTTTTAACTTCTGATAGTTTGTCAAAGAGAATATTGACAAATTGAATGTTGTCACGTGGGTATATTTGAAAGCCAACTACTGTACCAAGTGCTCCATTAACTAGTCCTTGCTCCACGTCAAGGTTACGTTTAAACATTACTCTACAGTTTAAAGATAATTTAAATATTTTGTCCAAACCAGCTGTGTTGGAGATAATTTTCTAGGGTATTTAGTCTTGCTGTGGCTTGTTGACACATGGGTATTGTCATACCATGTACGTCCAGTTTATCTGTGGAGCAAATTTCAATTATTGGTTGCATTTCTTTTTTCAACATTGTTTCATTGAATTTTGAATAGCTTGCAAGAGTTGGCATCACGGACATACAATTGACGTTTTTGTGTGCTAATTGTTCCGTGACATCAGTAGCACATGAGTTGTGGCCTTGGAGTGCATGGATGGGCCTGGTTTTTAATATTGCTTGTGCTTCTTGAGATAGTACACCAACTGTAATACTTTTTAAAACGTTAGCGCATGTGAGGTCTGCAGACTGGTGCATGTTTTCTGTTAATTCTCTATATTAGAAATGTTGCCAAAGGTTGACATTTCCTATGCTGCCAAGAGTTTTACGGCACAGGTTGTGCCCTAAAGTTTTAAAAATAGGTTCAGCTTTCGCTGATGTCATTTGAAGAACATCTCTGAAAACAATAACGTATTTTCCTCCAAAGAGCTGTTCGTAGTCTGTTTTGAGGACCGCTTGTAATCTGAGGTGAATCAAAGCCAACATTAGGTTGGAGACCATGCTCGCCTAATCTATTAGCAGCATTTTCATTTGTTCAATTGTTCAATTGGAGCTTCTGTGGAAAGTTTGTAATAGTTTAATTTGTTTTGGTGTTCTACTGGAAGGAGTAGTAATCGGTGTAAAGTGACACCACTTATGTTGTAGGCAGCTAAACCTGTCGGGGCAGTTACAACAGCTGACAGATTGTTGTTTGTCAATTGTTGAAGGCAATTGCTGATGATTTTGATTACGTATGTTTTGCCTGAACCAGCTTCACCGCTCAACTTATAGCAGTGTAGGTTTGTAGTTTTGGCAGGTACAATTTTTATTTTCATGTTCCACACCATGTTCAATTTGTCTTATTTCTTGGAAAATGCTACGCTGCTCATTGTTCATTTGCGATTTTAGTACAGCAAAGTCTTCTGTAGCTTGTTCATACTGACACATGGTGTTTTCTAGTTCTATCATGGCTAATTTTGCCTCATTTGCTATTAGTGGATGTCCAAGTGGTTCTTGGCTTCCGTTTACAGAAGGTTGACTGTCGGGCATGTCCACTTGTAGTTGGGCCTGGAGTGTTTCCTTCGTGTTGCTGTTCATTGTGCAACATTGTTTGGTACTGTGTAAAGTTTACATCTGTTATAGTGCTTTCATTTGCTTTGAAAGCGTCTTCATAGGAGTCATATGTATCCGGTATCTCTTCATCTTTTCTCCATGGTTTAAAAAGTTGTAGCAGGAACATGTAATACAGTTCTTTATGTTGAGGAGTTTTTAATGACAACTTGCTATGATTAATTAAGATGCGTTTGGTAAGTTTCTCTAAGCTGCCTTCACAATTTACCACTCTGTATCTACCTTTCTTTTCATCTGGTTTAACATTATTTTTGTATGTGAAGTTTTGGGCTACGTGTTAGAGACACATAGTTTCCAAAGTGGTACTCCGGTTTGGGTAGTATGTGACTAGTAAATTGTTTTTCAAAATGTCTTGGCTGTTGGGATCATTTTTGGCTATTATTTCTATGTCCTCATATGATTTGAGAACTTTTTCTAGATTTAGAAGGACAAGGACTTAGCCATACTATATTGTCAGATTTTCCATACAAGGCAGTACCCGTTAAACGGTCTGCAGCTTCATAGCAGTCACATTCTCTGAGAGAGCATTTTTATGCCTAAACTGTACAATTTCTGTGATCGTGTTTTGTCAGATGATATGTCATCCCAGAGGCCCTGAAGCTCTGTTTTCTCTGCTTTGGTTAATTAGGCTGTGACATATCGTGCAACTGCAATGGAATTGTCTGCAATGTACTGCACATCTGTTTGCATTCCATTGGACGGCAATGATTGCATTGTAATCATTGATGGATTTTGATTCTTCTGTTCTTTTTATGTAATGTGTTCTTAGGTGATTCACCTTTGACACTGTCTGACTGAAGACCTGTTGCTGAAACTGGTCTAGGGCAACCAAAGCGGCATTTGGTGCAGTATTTCCCTTTTTTTAAATATTTGCAACGGCAATATTTCCCACATTTGTGTCTTTGAAATTGTAAAATTTGTGCGTGAAGGTCACTGTGTTGTTTGTGAAGGGATTTCACAAGTGACATATTTTTGGATGAACTGCAAAACAGTGGCATCACTGTCCTGACCAAATTTAGGAGCATCTTTAATCCATAATAGCATGTGGATGTATGGTGCTCCTCTGGCTTGGTATTCTTTTCTCCAAAAGAAGTGTTGAACTACTCCGAAGGGAGGAACAGTCTTATTACAAATAAAGTGTAGCATAGCAATGAAGAGATGATGCGAATATCTTGATACATTTACAGGATCTAGAGAGCAGAGTTCTGCTGTTTTTATATCTGTTTGTTTTATTTTTGTTTGCTATGCGTAGGAAATCGTGTAAATCTTCCCTTGCATATTCTGCAAAACTTAATGTAACAAACCAAGTGGGTGGGCCAAGGTTACTTATCATACAGCATACATCTCTGTGATGTCGGAACCAGTATTCTTTTGTACCACGCATGTTTGATAAAGATTTGTAATACTTGACTGTAAAACCTCATCTTTTTCTTGCACTTTTTGTAATAATTGCATAGCTGATATATTTTGAAAATTGGTACCCGATTTTAATGTGTGTGCATCTCCATAGCATAGAGTTGCCAGTTCACATTCAAAGAGAAGGTGGAATATGTATTCCATGTTTTGTCTGAATCTGGGGTCGTCCGAATACATTTGAAGAGACCGATATTCTGATGCGGTTATCTGTGTGGGTCTATCATCGTACCTTCCTCCTTTTCCAGTAGGAAAGAGTAGAGGAAAGTGCCGTGCTTTCTATACTTTTTTCCAATATGCTGATTGGAGATCCTTTGGCTTGTCGCATTTGGTATGTTTCCAGTGCTTCATATATAGCATCTTTAGAGTGTAAAGTATGAATTGTATAATGGTCTAAAATATTAGATTCTGTAGCAGGATTTAGAAGTTCACATTGACCAGTTTCTGGTGACTCTTGACTTATTTCAATGGTTTCTCTCAGGTTTTCTTTAATATTAACTTCTTTGTAGTATTCAATGTTGTTTTTTTAGATATTGCAGGGTTTGTCTAACTTTATGTAAGTCCACGAGTTGTTGTCAATTTATTTTGACTTTTGTAGGTATGCCATTTACTAAGACAATTAAAGATTGATCTATTGGCCGTTGCACTCCTAGAGTGTGTACATATTCTTTGAGATCTAATGGTAAATAACTACTTTGCCATGAATGCCTTTGACTATTTAGTCTAATTCAGAGGGAGGTAATTTTGCTGTTTTTGGTTGGAGGTATATTATTGCTTGAAACGGGTGCACTGTTTGAATTATGATCCTCTCATATAAATGTAGTTGTTGCAGGGGTTTCGGTAGTGGTAATAATTCCAAGTTATTTGTGATGCTACGTGAATGTGTTTGGTTGTTAAGTTTTGCAGTGCCGTAATTGCAAAGTATTGAGGGGTCAGTAATGTCATATTTGTTTTCTGCTATAAGGTAGAGAGCTAATTGGTAATAGGGATGTAACGGTATAACGGTATACCGTTAAAGATACCGTGAACCACTTAATTGAACAATAATAACCGTCACATTGTTTATACCGTTATACCGTTCATACCGTAAAGTGTGCTTTTCAATCTGATTTGGAAAGGCTGCAGTAAGCAAGTGCTGCGCAGTCTTGGTCTTGCACTGTTGGATGTGCCGTCTGCCAAGTAGTTTCAGTTGGAGCAGTTTTTAATGCCATTCCATAAACCACACGTGCCTGACACAAAATCAATATGTTAGCAATAGGAAGAATAGATACAGTGCCAAGAAGGAAAAGGGTTTACTTTGGGTTGGCGGCTTTGGGGTTTATATATTTATAATGGATAATGTTCTCTAAACATATGGCAATGGGGGATTTCCCTGGTTCTATCATTGAATTTACATACAATAAGTCACACTGCGAAATTCCCTCATCTCTGCGGGTATTCCCTGCTGCCATACCAAAGGGTAACATGTCCGTGAGTACTGAACACCTTTTGGCCCGCAAGTAAACTAAAGGCTGTAACGTAAAGAGAGTGCGTCTGTGTGTGTGTCTGTGTGTGTATATGCGCACAAGCGTATACTACCATCAGCCTCCATTGATCGGTGGCATGCAGGTTATGAAGATGGCAACATGTTCATCTTCACCAGTAGCCAGTGGGGGAGCATAAAGCCTAAATGACCACTTAAGAAAAGCTATTCAGTTTGCTTTGCCAGTTGCAGCAGCCCCCCCCCCTCCTCTCTACACATGTGTTTGTGTTTGGTGGAAGCAAGGCATTTCAGTGGAAAGTATGTTGAAAAGCCCAATTCTGGCCCTGGGTGCCTGGTTTTGTTTGTGATGATAAATATGTCAATTTATGACCTTTTAGAAAATATTTGTTAAGATTAGCTAACTCCACCTGCTATACCGCGATAACCATGATATACCGTCATTTGGCAAGAAGGTTATCGTACCGTCATAAAACTAATACCGTGACACCCCTAATTGGTACCATTTTGAATCTTCATTGTCTTCTATTTTGTATGTTATGTCTATAGTTTTTGTGGCTCTTTTATATGAAGTCCTGCGGCAACACCCTCCCCCCCCCCCCCCGGTTTGGTACTTCAGCTGAGGTGCTTTTAGACTTTAGTATTTCTTTTTTGTATGTGTTTAATAGACGGTTGCTATTGGTACCTTAATTGCTAGTTTGTACATCTATTTCATTTTGTAACTGGCTTTCAATTCCAAAACATTTTCTCTGGATATGCTCAATTTTGTCGAGTAGTTGCTTGGCTGTACCATGTAGAAGATTGTTATTTAAATTGGCTAGTGCTAAAGCAGGACTTTTAGCATAAAGTTTTTGGACTAGATTTCTTATATTTGAATGAAGTGTTGATATGATGGAAGGTGCTTTTTCAAATAGGTCCTGAAATGCAGGCTAATGAATGTCCTTGTAGTCCTGTGTATTTGCGCACTGGACAGGCATCCATATTTTGTAGTAGTTTCATTTTGATTTTGTCTTTGCTTTTTACATACTGATTGAGGAACTGCCGTAAAGATTTGAAAGATTTATTGGCAATGTTACACATTGATGTGCACGCCCATTTGTAGAGTGGACGTTTTGGTTGAATAGAATGGGGAGGTGATTCTGAGTTTTCTGGGGATATTTTTGTGAGCAGAGTTTCTTGTTCCATAATGGTATTAAGTGGTTCATACCCTCGTCCACTGCTATGTATGGCAATTGGGTTTGTTTGCTTTTGTTTATATGCTTTTTCATTAAAATATGGTTCTGTGGTTGTGGTGTGACTCCATTCACCTCCACAGATTTTTGTAGTTTAGTATAGTTTTGTTAGTGGTTTCATTCTGTTTAAAATAAAAATAAATAACTTCCTTTTGGGAAGGACTGCACCGTCTAAGAGAGCTTCTAGGATTAATTTTCTATGGTAGGTTTTACGGGTTGTGCATGATTTCTCTCCTGTTTTGAAAGGTTCTGAAGGACTCTTGCGGAAAAGTTTTTGTAAAACATTCTTTTGGTGTGCTTATTTGCCACTACATCAAGATTCATAGGTGCAGCGTTAGCAGAAGTGGTAGCTGAAGTCCTGTTAATCACTTTGTTTGGTTTTACATTTTGATAGAGGAGGGAAGTTTCTGTACTGGAAGTGTTTTGTTTCGCTTAATGACTGTATTAGCTGATTTGTTTGAACTTTTTGTACAAAAATGGATGCTTATTTTGGACACTTTTGTTTTGATTTGCTCTACTTCTGCGTTGCTTTCTGTGGAGTTGCTTTTTGGTAGGCATTCTTTGGGGTCTGTTGGAGAAAAAAGAAAGTGTGGGTTGGGCTGTTGTGCAGTGTATGCGTGCTTTGTGCATGATTGTCACAGTATGATACGTGTGATTGTGGAGGTGTGTGATTGTGCCTTGGGTAGCTACATCAAGTTGGGGAGGCTATTCTTGTATTTATGTGTTACTATACTGGGCTTCATTTGACAATATAAAGTATGCAACTGGTAAGGGGAAGCACTAATAATGCATCTAATGGTAAAGGGTTAATATATTTGTTTCTTATACAATGCTAGTGTGTTTGAGTAACAGAACATTGTTAGTTTTGTACTTACTTTTTTGTATGGAAAGAGTAGGTTTCTTCTAATTCCTTGTTCATACTTCAGACGCTGCTGCTTTTCAGTAGAGGGGTCTTCACTGAAATTGTAAAAGAAACAAGTTAGTGAATATGTGCGTTTATAGCACTTTTGTTAATGTACACATTGTTTTGCACTTTGCTTTGCCTATGTGCATCCTGTATATTTTATTTATAATCTTTTAGTTGAACAGGTTTTTCAAATGATTATAATAGTAAACGTATAGAGCACACTTGTTTTTTTAATGTTATGTTAATGGATGTTAAGAGAGAAGAAATAATCATGCATATTTTGCTATTTTTACAGGGTAAATGGCAGAGATTGTACATAAAAGCATTCAATGTATGGCTTTGTGATGGTGTGGGAAATAAAGCAGGATTTCATATAGAGGCAGTGGTGGTGTTTGATCTGGGAGCGTTTCTAATGATATTGTCTGCGTGTGTGCTTGAATGAAGATGTATGTACTCATCCTGGCTGCGTGCAATTTTATAATGCACTGGACAGTCTTTTTTTTATAATTATGCTGTTATTTTTCCCATCTTATAATATGAAACTATTTATTTTGATAGGTGTATGTAAACAAAAATTTGGAGAGCTGAAAGGTTTGCAATTGACACTTCATCATAGTAGATGGTAGAAATGACAGTAAGTTCATTTTACAGTTTAATACAGGGTAAGTGGCAGGAGCTCTGTTCATATTTGTATTTATTTTATTTTACATTTTTAAAGCACTTACGCAGCCCATGGGCATCGAGGCGCTGATATAGGAATTGTTTGTTTTTTAGTTGCGTAATTATTTTGTCTTAGTTGCGTATTTATAACGCACTTAAGCATCCAGAGGTTTCTAAGCGTGGACATGTGGATTGAGTTTGTTGCTTCTTGTTGTTTTGCTTTCAAGGTGCACAGGTTGCCGCTGGGCTATGCTCTCGGGATGTATTGTATTACTAGAAGAGGTGTACATGTACTGTGTAGGAAATATTCATACCTGTAGTCTGTGTTCATGCATGTGGATTTGCATGAATCTGCAAGTAGAAATTTTGGAGTTTTATAGTAGTTGTTGCTGTAGGTCGTTTGCAGTCACAGCCGAATTGTACTGAGAGTGATCAATAGTACATGCTGATCTGTGATGACCGAGATGGATGTAGAGTTCTTGGATGTGATTGGTGGATGATTGTGTGACTGCTTAACAGTAGCCAATGAGGAAGTGGTGCAGCGAGTGTAATGGAAAGGGTAGAAGGGCTGCCCCAGTGTTACTTACGCGCTCCGCGGACAATCAGGTGTTGAGGTTCTGCTTCGTATTGAGAGGGACTGTGTGTAGTGAAGATGGCAGAGGTGCAGAAAGTCAGGGTGTTGGTAGTTGGAGATATGTTTGTGAATGTTTTGGAGCAGTATGCTAAATCTAGGAATGTGGCTAACCATTTTGACACAAAAGGAGTGGATGTGGTGTGGAGCACTGTGCCTGATTTGAATTTGCAGGCAGTTCTAGTAGATTGTCAGGATATGGCTAGGTTTTATAGTCCAATTTGTAGTTGTCCTACACTGTGGTTCTGTGCTTTTGGGCTATGTCAGTGCCCCTACCTTTTTGGAAGATATGCAAAACTTGGTTCAGGCAATCATGAAAGTCCTTCCGAATGCCAAGGTTATTTTTTCTGCTTTGTTACCTAGAGCATTATGGGACAATAGTTGTGTTTTTTGTCCTCAGCAAAATATTGCTAGATGTGCTATCAACCGAGGCATGTTTTCTTTCATGGTTAGAGCTGGTATGTTCTTTTGTAATAATGACAACATTGATTCTGGTAATGTTGTTTATTTTGAAGAAGATGGCATTTAATATATTTTATGGGAAATGCTGTGCTGTTTTGGAATATAAGGGTTACTTTGGAGAAGCTAATGTGAAGATTTTTGGTGGTAAATAAGAAAAATCAACTAAACTAAATACAAAATAAAATGTGTTTCTAAAGCATCTGCATACAAAATTAAAAAGGCTCTTTTCAGAGCCAGCCCTATGGGGGAAATGGGGCACACTATTTAAATGTTCATTCCCCATGCCCAGATCTTTTGACTTGTCCGCAGACAGCGCAGTTGTTCAGTGGCAGCGCGTATTAAATACAGGGATTTTGGGGTTGCGAGGCAGGCAAATGAGACTGAGCAGAGAAGGGATAGGTCAATAAGGTTTACTGGGTGTGTTGTGTAAGGAAGTGTTTGTCATTTGGTGTTTTTGTTGATAGAAGAGCAGATAGCTATGGCTGTGTTTCAGAAAGCAGATTGTTTGGATTTTGGGAGATTCGTGGATAAATTGGTTGGAGGTGCATGCAGATCGCTGTGCCGTGGCTTCACATCTTGGATTCTGTTATGTGGAAATGCACTGGGATGGAGTGCGTGGAATGAAGTGGGTGGATTTGGTAGCTCTTTGTGCTTCTTTGGTGACACAGCGTCATCGAGACATTATTATTCATTGTGGAGGGAATCCGTTTAGGACATGTCTGGAATCTCTTTGCAATTTGCAATGAAAGAAGGACTTGGGAAAGTCATGGACATGTATCCGATCTCCAGAATAATTTTTACCCGTATTCCGCAGAGACCAATGTGGCTGTGTTCTTTTTCATTTGGTCCACAAATGGAGAAAGCAATGCGCAATGTTAACAAGGCTGTCTGACTTTTTGAGAGATGCTGGTATGTCCTCTTTTCAGAATGAAAATATGTTTTGGAGCACACACATTTTTCACAGAGATGGAGTACATCTTCCTTATGCCGGCAATCAGATTTTTCTGCGACACGTACAAAATGTATTGCAACCTTTTTTGGAATTGCAACAATCCATTTTGCAGTAGGTGTTGACCATTTGAAGTTTTTGAAACACAAAAAAACACCCGAAAAGGCTCTTTTCTAATAATAATTTGTTAAATGTGATATGGTTTACATAATACACTTTACACATATACTAAAACAATATATATAATAAAATATGAATAAAATAAAATCAACTAAGATATATGGAGTAAAATTCATATAATACATACATATTGCATGAGGACAATGTTCAAAAAAATGGAAGAAAAAAGAAAAGAAGAAAAGAAAAACCCAGATAGCCTTCATCCTTGTTAGTACAAATAAGCAAAGATTAGGCGGTCATTAACAGTCTGGAGATCTTACAGTGGTGGGAAAGTAGAAGGGATCAAATTGATTGTCTATCTAACCTCAAGGCGATTAGGTATATATAATCCCAAGTCTACTACTTCAGGTAAACGCCAGCAGGATCACTCACATATTATTTCAGTCATATAGACCACACTTGCTATTATTCATATCTTAATACCCAGCTGTTCTTCCCTCTTTAGCTAAATATTGTAGAGGGCAGTCATCAACCGCAGACTTTTAGAGTTGGTGCAATAATACCAAAAGGACAATTCCTTGATTGTTGCCAGATCGTGGGCATACCTCCCAATGTGAAAATGAATTATACTAATCTTACTAAAACATTGAGTCAGCAAATGTCTCCAATGCATCGCACACATTACATAGTAGACAAATAAGTTGTTAAATGGGGATGTGGTCTCTTCGCCCCATAACCATCATGGTTGGAAGCTGTTCCATTCTGAGTAGGAGTATGAAGCATCAGAGCTTTTTGGATGGGGAGAGGTTGATAGGTTGGGGTTTCATGAAGGAGTACAGCCTATATTGTACAAATTGGTAGCTTTTCAACGTGTTGAAGTGGGCATAGCTCTCCAACCAGTCCCACAACTCTACACGTTTATCAAGCGCATTCTGCACCAGCTTAGAATAGCCCACTCCTCGACATGTCCAGCCTATTTCAGCCAGATATTGTGTCATTCTTGCAAATGGTGAACAGGGATTTTGCTTCTTGCATAATTCCTGATGGACTGCTGTTAACAGCGCGTTGTTTATTCCACTGCTCATCTTCAGGAAAAACCCTGTACTCTTTTTCATAACTATGGCTTTAAGAGAAGGCAATTCCAGCTCCAGTCTTGTAAGGGCCATGGGTACTCCTGGTGATAGGCCATGGATCAGTCACCAACATTTCCCTTCGATGACCTGAAGCCATTTGAGATCTAAGTCAAAAAGGGCTTCTAAACCATAGGTCATCATTGGGATAAATACTTGCAAGTAAAGTTGGCGCGTACCCCATAACCACCCTCATTATTGGTGAAACTAGCAATTAGAGCCGTTACTTGCACTGCTCGAATTGTGCAAGATTATTTACATGCCATATAGTTTCCACTGGGCTCAGTCAAGGTCAAGGAGCCTCACCGATTTTTGGGGGACAGTTATTAACAGCAGTTATGGTCACCGGAATATCATGGACATATAGATTATACACAAGTGGAGCGGTGACGCATCCCTGTTTCACTACCCTATTTTGCAGAACTTCTTCGTTCAAATGCCCCTCTTGATCTAATTTCAACCTAACTGATGTGTTACTGTGCAACAATCTAAGGTAATACAGCAAACCAGCAGGGCAACCCAAAGTAGCTAATTTTAGCCATAACCGTTCTCTAGAGACCGAATCAAACGCAGCTTTAAAATCAATATAAAGTGCATATAACATTGGCTCTGCCCCTCTATGACCCCTAGATCGCAGTAAATCCAAAACCATGAGATTATGGCTAGTAGAATAGCCTCTTCTAAATCCACATTGGAATTTCGGCAACATGTATGAACAGGTATATTGTCCTTAGGACACCCCCATGTTGGTTAATTGAGGACACCCCAGACAGCCATGCTGTCCGCGGACACCTTGACTGCCTTTAACCTTTTAGTGCCGAAGACAAGCTATCTCGTCCTTGGAATTACTTTCACAGTGCCAAGGACGAGATAGCTCATCCTTTATGGCACTACGTTTTGAGCAATCCCTGTAAAGCAGGGATCGCTCAAAACAGTAGTCCAACCCCTGGAGGTCCCCCCTCACTGCCAGGGGGCTGGATTACCTTCAGTTTCACATCGGCGTGCGTAAAGCACGCCAGTGTGAAAGTGAAAGTAATTTTCACTGCAGAAGCCATTTCGGGCTGCTGCGGTGAAAATAAAAGGCGAGTGTTCACCCTTCTCCCCCACGATCTCTGGCTGTATTTCAAGCCGGAGATCGAGGGAGGTGTCGTTGGAAAGGGGAGATTCTCCGTGGATCGGGCTCAGGGCGCTCTGTCCACGGGCAGCAATGCCCACTAGACACCAGGAATGTCTTTGAATGCGGGAGGGAGGTGGGGGGTGCTTACAATAAGCAGCCCTCACCCCCCCTGGCCCCCAAAGCATGGGGGCACATATGTGTACAACCCTAGGGGCAGATGGCTGATCATCTGCCCCCAGGGAAGGGGGCAAAATGACAAAAAAAAACAAAAAAGGGAATTTTGGGTGGGAGTGGGGGGCCACTAGCCACCAGGGGTTTATTTTATGGAAAATGGGGGCGGCCCTTCCCCCTCAACCCAAGGGGAAATGGGGGCACCCCTTGTAGCCCTCCCTGGGGGCAGATACCTGCTCCTAGGAAGGGGCATCTGACCCCAGGGAGGGCTGCATGAGATGCCCCCCTTATATTTGGTGTGGGCGGGAGAGGGTCACCCCCCATTACATTAGAAAATTACCTGGTGATTTAGGGTGCCCCTCAGCCCGCCCTAAAGTGTACTGTACCATTTTCCATTTATTTCTTCATTTATGAAACTTGCCTTGGTGCAGAGGGGCACATTGGGGTGCCAATTTGGCCCCAGGGTGCCCAAACCTTACTCCCTCACCCACTGGGAGGCCTGTCCCATAATATTTGGGGGCCCTCCCCCCCACCCCAAATGGAGGGGGGATGTACCTTACACAGCTGTTTGTAGGAGGATACGGGAGGCCTGCATGAGGTGCCCCCGCCACCCATTTGGTGTGAGGGGGTAGAGGGCCCCCAAAAATTGTGGTACAGGCCCCCCAGTGGGTGGGGCAGTAAGGTTTGGCACCCCGGGGCCAGATTGGCACACCAATGTGCCCCTCTGCACCAAGGGGAGTTGGGTTACCAAAGGAAAAAAGTGAAAATGGTGGAACGCATTTTAGGGGGGCTGTGGGGCATCCCAAAGGGATCTGGAATGTTCTAATGGGATGGGGCGTTGACCCACCTCATCCCCCACCCCCAATGAAGTGGGTGCCATGTCATGCAGCCCTCCCTGGGACCAGATATCTGCTACTAGGAAGGGACGCCTGAGCCCAGGGAGGCGTACAGGATAGCCCCCCCCACTTATCTGCCCCAGGGAGGGCTACATGAGATGCGCCGCCCCTCCAATTGGGGTGGGGGTGCAGAGGTGCACCCTCCTTCACAATAGAAAATTACCTGGCGGTGCAGGGAGCCCCTGCTAAAGGGCAGCCTGCCATTTTGAATTATTTTCTTAGTTTACTAAACTTGCCTTGGCGCAGAGGGGCACATTGGCGTGCACATCTGACTCCGGGGTGCCCAAATCTTACTGCCCCACCCACTGGGGTGCCTGTCCCACAATTTTTGGGGGCCCTCTTCCCCCTGACCCCAAATGGGTGGCAGGGGCACCTCATGCAGGCCTCACTGGGGGCAGATATCTGCCCGTAGGAAGGGGCAAATGGGTATTCACTGGAGGTGAGGGTCAGTAGACCACCAGGCATGGCTTGCAAGGGGGGCATGCTTGCAAAGTATTTATTTGTTTTTGCTGGTGTGCCTGTATGTAACACATGTTTTGTTATGTATACAGCTTTTTCTACGCGAGCAGCTGCAATGTCATGCGAGTACTGTTTTTTTATTATTCTATGGTTAGGGCCCACTGTCAGTGGGGTGGGTGAGACTGGGGCTGGATTGTTAGTGGAGTGCTTGGGAATGGGCTGTCTGGGCAGATATGTTAGTGGGCTGGGACACAATTGCAGGGGCAGGCCACAAAATGCCCCCGATGCCAGCAGAACATTGGTGTTTCCCTGGGAGCGGATTCCTCCCATGTGGGTTGTCCGTCTGCAAGCCCAGGCTCCACCTCTGGCTGTGCTACGTTACAGATGTCACCTCCGGGGAGGAATGGGGATCCTGCCGGGGCTCCCTGGAGCTGCTGCTGTGCTTAGGGCACGGCACACCCACATGGTACATGGATATCCAAGGCCAGGGACATCACCTCCAACCTTCCTGAAGTTGCAGCTGGGCTGCATTACAGCTTTTCCCTTCGGGGAGGAATTGGCACACTGGCGGGACTCCCTGGGGGGGAGAAGCTCTAACGCAGGGCAGCCAG
Source organism: Ambystoma mexicanum (assembly GCF_040938575.1). Taxonomy (NCBI): domain Eukaryota; kingdom Metazoa; phylum Chordata; class Amphibia; order Caudata; family Ambystomatidae; genus Ambystoma; species Ambystoma mexicanum. The sequence goes on from NC_090936.1 coordinate 735,138,584, forward strand.
GGCTCCAGCAAAGTCGGTGGTAATATCCCTGGCCTTGTGCACCTTTCTCCCATGTGGGTCTTTGCCCGGGGATCTGGGTAATAAATTATGGGCCGATTTGCGCAAGTCAGACCTCTGTGGATTCCCACGGGTGTCCTCTTTTCAGAAATACATGGGGTTCCCCGTTTTCCTTGCTGGCTGCGACACCCGAGGCCCAAATCTGTAGGTTGCCCACATGAACAAAATGTGCTGTGCCGAAAGGCTTGTGGTTACCAGTGGGTTACCCTTTTCCTTTTGTGCCCCCGGAAGGTGCACCCACACATGTGAGGTACCGTTTTCATCGGGACAAGTGTGGGGACGCGGGAAGGTAGGCCATGTGGTGTTGGCAGTGTTTCGGTGAGTGGCCAGAGCAAAATGTCTGAGAATTGTCTTAATTTCAGCCAATTTCAAAGACATTTCCCTCTGTCCACTCACTGAAACACATCGCCAACAACAGATGTCATACCTTACCGCATTCCCACAGGTGTCCCGACGAAAACAGTACCTCACATGTGTGGGTGCACCTACCGGGGCACAAAAGGAAAAGGGTAACCCACTGGTAAACCCAAGCCTTTCTGCACAGCACATTTTGTTCATGTGGGCAGCCTACAGATTTGGGCCTAGGGTTTTGAAGCCATCAAGGAAAATGGGGAACCCCATGCATTTCCCAAAAGAGACGACCCGTGGGAATGCACAGAGGTCTGACTTGCGCAAATCGGCCCAGAATCTAATACCCAGAACCCCTTCGCGCAAGTCAGACCTTGGTGCATTCCCAGGGTGTCCTCTTTTCGTAAATGCATGGGGTTCCCTGTTTTCCTTCGTGGCTTCGACACCCGAGGCCCATATCTTTATGGTGTGCCTGTCTGGAAAAATCATGCAATTCAGATGTCTGAGAAGACTTGGGGTTAGGGGTGAGTTTGGCTTTCCCCTTGGCGCTCAGGTAGGTGCACCCACACATGTTTGGTACCGTTTTCATCGGTACACATGTCGGAACGCAGGAAGGTAAACCATTTGTTGTTTTTGTGTGGTTTTCATAAAGTTTTGACCCATTTGCTGGTGCTCTTTGTCACACAACCCTTTCATTTCCCAAATGTGCCCTACATTAAGTCGCTGCTTTAGGCACCATTTGTAACCTGCACAAGTCACCTACCCTTGATCTGCCTGTGTTCTTTCAAAAAATGTATGCTTGTCATTCCTCACCACATTGGTTTTCCTGATTTACACATGCTAAGTACGTCTGTTCAGGCTGTATGCATAAAACTCCTGTGTACCATGGCTTAGTGTTTGGCTTGTGGTATTGCTTGTTTTGTAAAACACTACAAAGAATGTGTGCTTTCCTAACTGCAATAGTCGGCAGGAATGTAGTGGAGCATTGTTTTTCTCAAAATTCATAGAAGCCATTGCCGTACCAAGCCAACCATGTCCACCACATACCTTTTTTTCCGGTCATTTTCCCGCTTTTCCCCCAATCAATGGCATTTGCCCCTATCTAGTTGTTGCCCGACCTACGCAAATCACCCCTTCCTAAACTTGGAATTTTGTCTACTTTTCAGAAATGTATGCCTTTCTATCCTCCAATTCGGCTTTCCTATCCTTTTCTTTCATTCCGTCCATGCATGTCCAATTGGCAAAAATGGCCAAAATCACCTACCTCTCACAAAACGGTTGATAACTACATCAAAATAATGTTTTTTCGTTTCCACTCAATCTGTTCTAGAAAGCCAGGAAATTGGTGAATTCAGCACAGCAAACCATTTATTCCTAGCTCTTACAAGGAAAAAACCACAGGCGGCTTTGTACATCATTTTATTGGCATTTTATGAAAAACACATTTTCGCACTTTTTGCTTACTTTCTCTCACCCCCCTACAGCAACCTAGGATTCCTGGGTGGTGTTACGACTGCCTAGCCTATATGTGGGAGAAAAAGGGGCCAAATTTGGCAGAGATATCTCATGTAACAAAAAAGTTACAAGGCATTGAATGGCGACATACCGAAATCACCAAAAAAGACCTTGGCACTGGGGGGAAATACCCATGGCAGTTAAAGGGTTAAAAAAAACATGGGCATATACTAAGAACACACTTAAAATGTTATTATTGTTTACAGTAGAAACATTAGGAAAGAGAGGGGGAAGCAGAAACTGAAACAAATAAAGGGGAGTTTTGGGTTTAGATATGATCTAGGGGAGGAAGGGTTGGAAGTCTCATTGTACCATTTTTCTTGGTGGGGAGGGTTTGGGGATAGTTGGCTGGGACATGGAGAGGGAACAGGTACATGTGGGATGGTGGCATTTAATGTTTTCTTTAATGTGGTCCACAATATGTTATTTTATTTGATTGAAGTGTTGCATTAACAAATCCATGTTTAGTTCCATTCGTTTGAGAGGATCTTCTAATATCTCTTTTGGTACATTATTTTTATTGGTTGTCTTGTCTGTTAAAAAAAAAGTGTTAAGTACACATAAAGTAATGGTTATTAATTGGCTTATATAGAGAAATGTTGTGTCTACCATTATTATCACTGTCTTCACTCATTTCCTCTCGTGGGAAATTTTCTTCCAGCCATTCCAAAGTACTGGACATTTCTGTGTTAAAAAAAAAATATTCGTTTTCGTGTATATAATACAGAATATGTACAAATATATGAAATAAATGTAGTGTACTTATTACTTTTTTTAGACACTTTTGCTGTTACTACTGTGTAAATTTCTCTTGCTTCTTGCTGTGCATTTTCTGTGAGGTAATTCAGTTGGAGGCATATTTATTTTGTTTTGGTATATTCCATTATATTGGAAATGCTAATTCAGTGGACGGTTGGTGTCTTACATATACAGTTTCCACTTCTTATTTATTATTAAATGTAATGTGTTTATGTGGTGCTTTTTGAATATGTTTGGTGTTTTTATTGTATGAAACAATAATATAAGATACCCCCTGAGTTTTTGGATAGTGCTGATGGTGACCGTGTCCGCCCGCGGACATGCACACAGTCCGCGGACATCAAAATCAGTTGTGGGACAGGGGCTTCAGTATAGTCTGTTTATATAAATGTAAGGTAAGGGAGTCTTAGTAAACATTTATCACATTTACATTATCTATATTTATATTCAGTGAAAAAAACATAGTTAAAGGGACATTATGGTTAAGTTGCGCTATTAAAAACCTATGAAATTCAGTGAAAAAAACGTTGTTAAAGGGACATTATGGTTCCAAGTAAAACCGAAAAACCCTTGAATTCGCCAGTTATGGTAAGTTAAGCTACCATAACTCGCGCCACCACCGTGCACTGCTAAGACTAACATCCAGGACATTAAAGATGACACCACAAATGTCATTGATGACATCACTGATATCACATGTGCATTTACTTTTCATGAAAAGTCTGTACAAGGGATTCTTATAGTAATGTAAGTGTGAAGAATTATTGGAATAAATATCATGAGGTACGTAGTGCAATTAAGTAATGCATTGATATGAATATCATTCTATTTTCAGGTTATTTCCAGTATACTAAGCTACTCATGTGGAAACATAGGCATTGTGTGCAACATACATGATGGATGTGCAAGATTATTAATCTTACCATGTTGAATAGTAAAATGATAAATGCTTTTTATTACAGTTTTGCCTACTGTGCAACATTTAATAACTAGCTAATAAACCCACTTACTACATAATTGCATTATTCGAAACAAAACACAAATAGACAACAACACATACAAATATGAACATATACAGGGAAAATTAAGTAAACCGTATTACCAGCCAATCTTTATACCCTAACTTATTAACTTTATACACAGAAATGATTGCTCTGCTTCAAAGTTACTACTTCGCTTTGTATAACTATCATATAATGTGACCTAGCCCTAAAGAAAGTAGTGTTCATACAATGTATACAAATATGAGCATATCTGGGAAAGTAAAGTAATATAAAAAACAGAACTATAAGAAAGTGTTGTTAACCTTACTGATCATCTTCATACATAGAAAACATTGCTGGTTTCCCAATCTGTGTTCCCCTATGTATATGTTTCAGGTGAATTTCTGTAAGAACATATTTGAAGTATAAGTCAATAAATATAGTACTTTTTGAATTTTTAGTTCTGGACTGTTACTGGCCTAGATATGTCAGTAAAGGATAAGGGGGATCCTGGCATGTGATGTCATCAGTGATGTCATCAATGACATTTGTGATGTCATCTTTGATGTCCTGGGTGTTAGTCTTAGCAGTGCACGGTGGTGGCGCGGGTTATGGTTGCTTAGTTTACCATAACTTGCGAATTTCAAGGGTTGTTCAGTTTTACTTGGAACCATAACGTCCCTTTAACAATTTTTTTTTTTTTCACCGTAGGCCATGCACCCAAGACTCTAGGCCCTGGTCACAATCACCGCAGAATAACACACCCATAGAATCAAACATCCATCAAATATCCTCAAATCAAAAGTTTGTGTACTGTTTGATTTGTAGAGTTTGTATGTGAAGTTTTGGCTAAGTTATGCAATTAAGATTGTAGAGTTTGGTAACAAGCACTGCAGTATAACATATCCATGGAAGTAAACATTTTGGATTGTGGTGGTTAGATGTTTGCTTTAATGGCTGTGTTATGGAGCAGTATTTGTAAGTTTAATTATTATATACTTACTGTTTTTTTTGTGATTGGATATATTTTTTTCATGACTTGGGTAACTGGACCAGATATTCTTTTTCAATTTCTGTGATAAAAGAAAAGATCATGTTAGTGTATGTAGTTCATAATGAGTTAATGCATTGCATAATAGACATTTCTGCATTATTTTGACCCTCATATTTAGTAGTTTACAAACCAGTGTACTGTACGAGTTGCTCAGTTTTTGTGCTTGTTTTTGAAATCATTGGGTCTGTGGGAAAAAAATCCATGCTGGATTTAAAAAATAACTTTTTTTGTTATGGTACAATATATTTCTTTCTTTGTTTTCAGTGTTTATTTGTTGTTTCTGGCTAACGTTCTATCTGTTGGCTTGTTGCAGATTGTTTGGGGTAGTTACATACCTGTTGGCGTATTCTAACTGTTTATAGTTTTCTAATTGAAGTTTTGTTAATGTTTATACACAGATTAGTTATTAAATTTTGTTTTTAAGAATAGTAAATAAGCGTTTATAAGATTTGCTGGTAATCTCTGCTTTAGAGTAATGGTACTATCATTACATTTGAAGCATCCACAATTCTTTTTATATATGCAGTGTAATGACCTGCATTGCTTGTGGATCCTGCGTGGTAGATCATACCTATTGTGAAGGTTTTCTTACCAAGTGATACTTGACTATGTGTGAATCCAGTCCGCTTGCAGTTGTTTTTGGTACCATCTGTATTGTAACGTAAAAGCATTAGAATTACGTATTTACTATGTTTTTTTTATTTTTATTTGTAAGGTGGAGCAATTATCTGAATTGCAGGTAGTACATAAACTGCCATGGTTTGCATTTTGGACAAGATGCTGAAATGGAATGAATTCAAAGTTGGGTATTGTAAAGTGTTTATTAGGGATTTGTTCCTGTGCCACATGGTTGCAGAGAGTGCATGTATGTTTCCACATGTATGAAATCTGAAAGATTTAATTTATAGGTTTTTGTTTTCCAGTACTTGTAGTAAGTACATTATACATTCTTGTGGATCTTCTTGTGAGTTTAGTGAATTTGACTATTCCAGCACAGTAGTCCAATTCTTGTCTTATTCCATGAACACTGTAGGTGTTGTCAGGATTGTTGGTTGCATTTCTATGAAGTACTGACATTTGCAAACACAATTGGTCTGTATTGTGTAAGTAAATGTCAATAATTGGTGGCAATTGGAATGGAATATGTATTGCTAAATTTGCGTAACAATTTACACCAGTTATATTTGAAAATTTGAATGGACCTGATAGTTCTGTGTCCAAGTCATTTTTTTGGAGTGTGTGCTGCTTCTTTATAGAAGTACCTGAGTTAGTTTGAGCAGTAGATTCTTCTTTGGTTGTAGTAATTGATCAAGTATTAGCTTCTTTTACTCTCTTTGGAGGATTTGCAGTGAGATCCTGTTTTGTTTCTGTTTGAAGTAGTTTTCTTTTATGTTTTGCTTTTTGTGGAAGAGGATAGGTTTTTAGATGGGGGGTGTGCAGTGAACGTAGTCTATTGTATTCTAGAATGCAAGGAATATCAGCATTTACTTTACTTGCATCAAAGTTGATTAGAAATAGCCCGTCAAGTGTACGTAAGCGTGTTAGTGCTACATAGCTCATGCCTTCTTTAAAGACTGTGCTTCCAATATCTATCAATGCTTTATCTAGAGTAAGACCTTGTGATTTGTGAATGGTGACTGCATATGCAAGAGTTAGATAAAATTGTTCTCTGCGTACATACATGTCTTTGAAAAGAAGGAATTGGGCTGTTGAGCGTCCTATCCTTTTAACTTCTGATAGTTTGTGAAAGAGAATATTGACAAACAATGTTGTTGTCACGTGGGTATGTTTGAAAGTCAACAACTGTACCAAGTGCTCCATTAACTAGTCCTTGCTTCACGTCAAGGTTACAATTAAGCATTATTATACAGTTTAAAGATAATTTAAATATTTTTTCCAAACCAGCTGTGTTGGAGATAGTTTTCTAGGGTATTTAGTCGTGTTGTGGCTTATTACATGGGTAGTGTCATACCATGTACTTCCAGTTTGTCTATGGAGCAAATTTCAATTATTGGTTGCATTTCTTTTTTTAACATTGTTTCATTGAATTTTGAACAGCTTGCAAGAGTTGGCATCAAGGACATACAATTGACATTTTTGTGTGCTAATTTTTCCATGACATCCATAGATCAGGAGTTATGGTCATAGAATGCATGGATGTCGGGTTTTTAATATTGCTTGTGCTTCTTGAGATAGTACACCAACTCTAATACTTTTTAAAATGTTGGCGTATGTGACGTCTGCTGACTGGCGCATGTTTCTGTTAATTGTCTGTATTGGAAATGTTGCCAAAGGTTGACATTTATTATGCTGCCAACAGTTTTACGGCAGAGTTTGTGCCCTAAGGTTTTAAAAATAGGTTCACCTTTCACTGGTGTCAATTGAAGAAGATCTCCGAAAACGATGCGTTTTCTTCCAAAGAGCTCTTCGTAGCCTGTTTTGAGTATGTCTTGTAATCTGAGGTGAATCAAAGCCAACATTAGGATGGAGACCATGCTCACTTCATCTATTAGTAGCATTTCCATTTGTTTCAAAACTCTGCGTAGTTCCATTGCAGCTTCTGTAGAAAGTTTGTAATATTCTTATTTGTTTTGGTGTTCTAATTGAAGGAGTACTCATCGGTGTAAAGTGACACCGGCTATGTTGTAGGCAGCTAAACCTGTGGGGGCAGTTACAACAGCCGACAGTTTTTGTCAATTGTTGAAGGAACTTGCTGATGATTTTGATTAAGAATGTTTTTCCTGAACCGGCTTGACCACTGACGTATAGCAGTATGGGTTTGTAGTTTTGGCAGGTACACTTTTTATTTTCATGTTGTTCACCATGTTCAATTTATTGTGTTACTTCTTGGAAAATGCTATGCTGCTCATTATTCAGTTTTTTCATTTCAGGACACTGAAGTCTTCTGTATTTTCTTCATAGTGGGACATGATGTTTTCTACTTCTGTCATAGCTAATTCTGCCTCATTTGCTAATAGTGGCTGTCCCAGTGGTTCTTGGCTTCCGGTTACAGAAGGTTAACTGCTCTCAGGAGTGTCCTTATCTAGTTGGGCCTGGAGTTCTTCTTTGTGTTGCTGTTCATTGTGCAACATTGTTTTGTAGTGTGTAAAGTTTACATCTGTTATAGTGCTTTCATTTGCTTTGAAAGCTTCTTCATAGGATTCATAGATATCTAGTAACTCTTCTTCTTTTCTCCATGGTTTAAAAAGTTGTAGCAGGGACATGTAATATAGTTCTTTATGTTGAGTTTTTAATGACAATTCGATATGATTAATCAAGCTTCGTTTGGTAAGTTTCACTAAGCTGCCTTCACAATTTGTCACTCTGTATCTACCTTTGTTTTCATCTGGTTTTATATTATTTTTGTATGAAGTTTTGGGCTATGTGGTATAGACACATAGTTTCCAAAGTGGTACTTCTGTTTGGGTAGTATGTGTCTAGTAAATTGTTTTTCAAAATGTCTTGGCTGTTGGGATAATTTTTGGCTATTGTTTCTATGTCCTCGTATGATTTGAGAACTGTTTTTCTAGATTTAGTAGGACCAAGACTTAGCCATATTATATTTTCAGATTTTCCATACAAAGAAGTACCAGTTAAATGGTCTGCAGCTTCATAGCAGCCACATTCTCTTTGAGAGAGCATTTTTATGCCTAAGCTGTACAATTTCTGAGACAGTGTTTTGTCCAATGATAGGTCATCCCAGAGGTCTTGAAGCTCTGTTTTTTCTGCTTTGGTTAAGTAGGATGTAACATATCGTGCAACTGCAGTGGAATTGTCTGCAATGTACTGCACATCTATGTTTGCATTCCGTAAGAGGGCAATGATTGCATTGTAATCATTGGTATATTTTACTACTTCTGTTATTTTTATAGAATATGTGTTCTTAGGTGATTTACCTTTTAACACTGTCTAACTGAAGCCATGAAGTTGTTCACTTCACCTGTTTCTGTAACTGGTCTAGGGAAACCAAAGCGGCATTTGATGTAATATTTCCCTTTGTTTTTCTATTTGCGATGACAATATTTCCCACATTTGTGTCTTTGAAATTGTACAATTTGTGCACGAAGATCACTATTTGTTGCGTCTGATGAAATTTCACAAGTGACATATTTTTCAATAAACTGTAAAATGGTGGTATCACTGTCTTGACCAAATTGAGGAGCATCTTTAATCCATAAAAGCATGAGGATATGTGGTGCTCCTCTGGCTTGGTATTCTTTTCTCCAAAAGAAGTGTTGCACTTCTCCGAGGGGAGGAACAGTTATATTACAAATAAAGTGTAGCATAGCAATGAAGCGATGATGGAAATATCTTGAAACATTAACAGGCTCTAGAGAGCAAAGTTCGAAGGGATTGTGTCCTCCGACATATTCCACATCGTTGACAGTAATGACAACAGCTGTGCTGCTTCGGAAAACTTTTTCGTCGTAGGCGTCCTGCGTCGATGACTTCCATACGCTGTCCCTCGAGGGCCTCCGTCGATGGTCGACCTCACCGGATGTTATATCTAGGACGCACGATGCCCTTAGCCTCAGTTCGATTTTTTCCGCAAATGTGTTCGCTTCGGAATCTCCTTGGTTCTTCTACTTGTTTAATGATGTCTTTGTCTTCTACCCCAAAGTCGGGCTTCAAAAAGTGTCGGGAATGTGGTTCCAAAATGTCCATCACGGACCCGCATGACGTCTGCCTCTGGTGCCTCGGTGAGAGCCACGCCATCGGCAACTGCGATGACTGCCAGTCCTTGACATAGAAGGCCTTGCGGGAGCGGAAGAAGAAATTGTCGGTAGGTAGGGTTTCTAAAACCCGTAAGTCGAAATCTTCTGGTCTTTCGGCCGACGACTCGAGGAGCGATTCTCTGCGTCGGCGTAAGTCCAGGGGGGGTCTTGGTCTCGGAGTGGGTCCCGCCATTCCTCTGCCTCTTCGAGGCATTCACGGAATTGCCGTTACCAGTCGCCTTCCTCGTCAGAGGACTCCTCCAGACGGCAGGTAACTTGTCCCACTGAACATTCCTTGCGGCCGAATGGGAGGCATTCCACCAGCAGATGGCGAATTGCAAGGCACCATTCCGTCTGCGCCTTCGAGAGAAGCCGGCAAGGAATGAGCTAGAGCCACCACTTGTACGCCTTGGGGCTCGGGCGGTCGCTGCGATCCTCGGGAGCCGTCAAGGTTCCAATCGGACAAGGTTGATCGCCATAGCCGTGCCAGGTCCAGGTCCTCGACACCATCGAGACATCAACACAGTCAGTACCATGTCTGCCGAGGGACTCTCTCGAGGCTCCAGCTTCAAAGAAGTCGTCGGCGCCACGGCCGTTGAAGGACACTCTCTCTCAGGGCTCCGGCCTCGGAGCATTTGTCGAAGCCATCAGCGCCCTCGATGCCTTTTGAGGAGAATTTACCGGAGGTGCCCCGGAGGGCTGTGGAAGCTCTGAGAAATGCTCTCTGCAAGTGTGTGAGGCCTGTTTTGGAGCCCTACTCTATTCCTCCTCCCAGGGCGGATTTGTTCCAACCCTTGGAGTATATTTCAGAGGTGGAGGAAGGGTCTGATGAGGAGAGGGTTGTGCCTAATGAGGTTCCTGATGATCTGTTGTCTGGTCATAGCCAAATGTAAGACCTTCATCAATCCTTACATGACTTCAGTGGTCTTAATACCTCTGCGGAGGTTGAGTTTGGCAGGCCTGAGCCTGGTATGTATGCTGACTCTTCGTATAGGCGCCTCATGTCGAGGGTGACTGAGTACTTGGGGTGGTCTGCTCCATCTGTTGATTTTCTTCAGGATGATCTGACAGACATCCTGGATCAAGGTCCACCCACTGACCCGGTGTTGCCATTTCATATGGCGTTGCAAAGAAGGGTGGCGGCAGCTTGGACTGCTCCAGAGAGTCTCCCGGCAGTGAATGTCGCTTCGGAAAAAATACCGCCCAGCCAGTGGTGACCCCCTGCTACTTGTCAATGCACCCTACTCCGGAGAGTTTGGTGTAGGCGGCTACGGCCCCAGCAAAGCAGGCTGCGTACCCTACCATCCCTTTGGATAGGGACGACAAGCGCTTTGATGGTTGGACGAAGAAGGTATTTTCTTCTGGGGGTATGACTTTAAAGGCAGCCAACTCAGTTTGTGCCCTGGCAAGATTCACTCAGACTCTCTGGCATTGTGTATCGTTGGCGGCTGAGCATATTCCCGAAGGGGAGGAACGGGATGGTGTTATAGCCCTCGTGCAAGACGGCAAGGATGCCATGTGTGAATCTGTTCAGTCGGGTCTGGACATGGCAGACTGTGTCAGCCGGTCCATGGCTACGAGCACTGTGATAGCAGGTTTGCGTGGTTGCGGAGTCGGGGTTTGCTCCTGATGTGCAATCCCGTCTTATCAACATGCCCTTTTGATGGTGTCCATCTTTTTGGCAGCAAAGCTGACGAGAGCCTTGAGAGGTTGCAGACCTCCAAAGCTGCAGCAAAGTCTTTGGGCGCTGCAGTACGACAACCTCTGACTTTTCATCCTAGGGGACCGCAATGGAGAGGAGGTTCCTTTCGGTACTACTCTTCCTTTGGTAGATTGAGAGGAGCTGCCAGTCAAAGGGGCCACCATAGGAGTACCAAAGGTGGAAAGCAAGGTACTCGAGGTGCCAAAGCCGCTCGGGCAGTTGCCTCTTTGCCATCAGGCATTGCCACGTCCGCTCAGTCATGAGGCCATGTCCCATGGTTCACCAGTTGGGGGAAGACTGGCGCAGCATCCTGGAGAATGGTGTGCCATTATTTAAGATGTGTGGGTTCTGGAGATCATAACCCATGGTTACTGTCTCCCCTTTCGGCAGAGGTCTCACGACAATCAACGGGGAAGCTCTCTTTGAAGCGTCCGGATCCGCTCCTTGCACAGGAAATCCTATCCCTGCTGGAGAAAGGCGCCATAGAACTGGTGCCTGTAGCGGAGAGGAACAAGGGAGGGTATTCCGCTTATTTTTTGATCCTGAAAAAAGACGGGGGGATTGAGACCCATCATGGACTTGCGTGGGCTGAACAAGCTCCCCAGGAAGGACAAGTTCAAGATGGTAACTCATTCTCGAGTCCTCCAGGCCCTTCAACTACAAGATTGGTTGGTGTCTCTAGACCTCAAGGATGCTGACTTTCATGTGGCGATTCATCCAAAGCACAGGAAGTACCTGAGGTTCGCGGTTGGTGACTCGCATTTTCAGTTTCAGGTCCTGCTGTTCAGATTGACCTCCGCCCGAGGGTCTTCACCAAGCTGATGGTGGTGGTGGCAGCGTATCTCACGAAAGGGGGATTCACGTCTACCCCTACCTGGACGATTGTTTGATCAGGGCACGTTCTCCCGAGCAGGCCCTGGATCATCTGTCTGTCACCGGCCACTCCCTTCACAAGCTGGGCTTCTCCCTCAATTTAAAGAAGTCCCATTTGACACCTACCCAGTGGCTCTAGTACATCGGAGCAGTGCTCGGCACAGCCCTGGGGCTGTGTTCGCCTCCCCAGGTGAGAGCTCATCACATTCTGCAGATGGTGGACAAATTTCAACGTGCCCAGAGTCTCCCGGAGTTCGAGTTCTTGAGGTTGCTTGGCCTCATGCATCCTGCATTTTCCTGGTGCCAGAGGCCGGGCTGCGGATGAGATCTCTGCAGTGGGCTCTCAAGATGCAGTGGTCGCAGTTCCTCGGCAGGATGTCGGATCCCGTTCATATTCCACCCTCGGTCACACAGGATCTTCTGTGGTGGGCCGTCGAAGGCAATCTGATGAAGGGTGTTCCATTTTGGCAACCGTGGCCGGAGATTGTGACGGACGCACCCCTCACTGGTTGGGGAGCTCATGCCAACGAGCTGACAGCCAGCGGCCGTTGGTCTCCGTCGGAGTCCAGACTCCACATCAATCTGTTAGAGCTGTGGGCTGTCAGGCTAGCCCTGATTATGATGGATAATACAGTGGCCATGGACTACCTCAACAAAAAAAGGGGGGCAGGGTCACTACCGTTGTGCAGGGAGGCGATGCAGCTCTGGTTCTGGGCCATTCAGCAGGACATTTCGATCTCGGCAGTTCATATGGCCGGAGACAAAAACGTGGCGGCGGACGCTCTGAGCAGGCAGAACACGGTCTCTCAAGAGTGGGAGCTGGCTCAGGAAGTTCTGTTGGAGATCTTTGCCCTTTGGGGAACCCCACAAGTGGATCTCTTCGCCACCAGTGTCAACCGGAAGTAAGAAAGATTCTGCTCGTGGGAATTTCCTCCAAGAGGAGCCTTAGGGACGCGTTCGTGGTGGAGTGGTCCTTCCCACTGCTGTACGCATTTCCTCCAGTCCCCGTCATTCCGCAGGTGTTGCGGAGGTTCGGTTCCCGGATGATCCTCATTGCTACGGCATGTGCCAGGAGAGCGTGGTACACGGACCTTCTCGACATGTCCATCTGCCCTCCACGCCGTCTTCCCTTCCAAGATGATATGCTCTCCTGGGAGGGGGGGGGGGTTGGGTTCTCCATCCAGAGGGCAAGTCCCTAAGCCTTCACGCTTGGTATCTGAAAGGTTGAGGTATAAGGATTGGGACCTCCCCAAAGACATGATGGAGGTGTTGCTTTCGGCCAGAAGGCCAGCAACAAAAACTCTGTACCATTGCCGTTGTAGAACGTTCTGCTACTGGTGCAGGGTACAGAATGTGGATCCTTTCCAATGTTCCATTCCTTTGGTTTGGCTTTTTTTAATTTCCTTAGCCCACAAGGGCCTGCAAGTGGGTACCATTAAGGGTTACCTGGCGGCGCTGTCTATATTTAAGCGCTCGTCTGAGGAATTTTCTTATTTTAAGATCCCTTTAATCTCTCAGTTTGTAAAAGGGCTTACTAATGTGTTTCCACCGTCGCCTTTCCAGGTGCTGGGATGGGATTTGAATTTGGTTTTAAAGTTCCTAATGGGAGCTTCGTTTGAGCCCTTACATTCTTGTCTGTTGCGACTGTTGACTTTTAAAACTGTATTTTTAGTTGCGGTTAATTCCACACGCAGAGTGAGTGAGTTGCAGGCACTTTCGCCAAACCACTCTTCACTGTGTTCCATAAGGACAGGCTTGTCCTTGGGGTGCGGCCTTCTTTTCTTACGAAGGTTGTGTCCGAATTCCATCTTATCCAGAAGGTAATTCTTCCGGCGTTTTATCCTCCTCCACATCCTGGTAAGGAAGAGGAGAGGCTCCATAGGTTGGATCCTAGGAGAGCTTTGAGGTTCTATGTCTCACCGATGTCCCGGGTCAGAGTGGATGATCAGCTCTTTATTGGTTATGTTCGAAGGCGTTTAGGTCAGGCTGTTTCCAAACAGACTTTGCCCAGATGGATCATTTGACGATCTGAGTGTTACCGTTTGACGGGAAAGGACCCTCCAGTAGGCTTACAGGGTCATTCTACTAGGGGTATGGCTGCCTCCACTGCCCTACAGAGGGGTGTTCCGATTAGCAATATTTGCGAAGCAGCCACATGGGCCTCTGTCCATAATTTTCTGAAACATTATTCCTTGGACTCTATCCATGGGCAGGATTTGACCTTTGGTAAGGCAGTCCTCTATTCTGCAATTTTTTTTTTTATAAAATATTTTTTATTGAATAGATATAACAGAAGTAAAAACAACCAAAAACAAAGGAAAAAAAGGCTGCTACAGCGATTGAGGCCAGCTCGTCCAAACTTACAGTAGTATTAGCACTTGGATCACCATTTACATAGATCATGACCGTGACCCACTTTATATGTGTTCAAAGTTACATCACCACACACCCCTCATATTTTAGAAGCTTTGTTGGGACAGCCTCTTGCATTGTATATCCTTTGTTCGATCATAGCACATGTGTCCAGCTCCAGTGTCGGGGGCTCTGGCACTCCCCATTTTTGTGCGATGTTGCACTTCATCAGGGCGGCTGCCGTATGTAGTAACAGTTCTCCCCATTTATGAGATCGCTGTCTCCCGGTGCACCCAGGATTAGGACCTTCGGGTCCAGTTCTATCGTGCTAGAGAATACCCTGGCCAGTTCCCAGCAGCAGGCATCGTAGAAAACTCGGATGCGGGGGCATGACCACAGTATGTGAAAGAAGGTTCCCTCCTCCCCACACCTGAGACAGTTTGGGTTTGTTGCCCTTTTCCAACCATACAATGCAGTTCTGGGGTAGTACACTCTGTGCAATATTTTGAGTTGCACCTGCCTAAGTCTAGAGAAGATGGCCACCTCCCGTGGGTGCATTAGTACCTGGTTCCAGTCCTCAGTGTCGCTTTCCACTACATCCCTTTCCCATTTGGCTTTCAAGATGGTCAATTCGGGAGTAGCGAAGGATGTGATGGCGTTATAGAGGATGGATGTGCATTTTGTGAGGATATACTCGGGCAATATATTGAGTTCTATAGGTGTGTATTCCGGGACATTGTCGTCTGTCGGTATGTGGATTCTCAGGGCGTGAGATATTTGCATGTGGTGGTACCTCTCGGTGTCTGGGAGTTTAAATTTGAGTTGCAAGTCCGCAAATGGGGCCAGATTCCCATCTTTTAAGGCATCCCCCCCACTTTCAGAATCCCGGCCCTCACCCAGCGTGGCCATGGTTCAAGTTTCTCAATTTCCCTCAGATTGCCGTTTTGCCATAGAGGGTTCCGCCACTGTTATTTTATTTCCCCACCCCACAAACACGTGTGCATGTCTCCAAATGGTGGTGATATGTGCCCTCGTTGTTGGCGGAGGGGGTCTCTGGGGGAGTTTATACAGTAAGTGTAGTGGATCAGTGTCATGCATGGCCCCCATGTCGGCCCTAATATGGGGTAATTCCCGGTCCCCGTGCAGTAGGTCGTTGACCACCACGAGTTGTGAGGCCCAGTAATGGGTCTGAAGGCAGGGCACTCCTATCCCACCTTCCCAGACCGACCTTGGAAGTGTAGTCAGGGTAGTGCGTGCTTGGCCTCCACCCCATAGAAGCTCTCTGAGAAGGGCCTCCACCCGGTCGAATTCAGATTTTGGGATCTGCAATGGGGCATTCTGAAGGACGTAGAGGAATCGCGGAAGGGCCATCATTTTAAAAAGTGCGGCTCTGCCCGTCGGGGGGGGGGGGGAGAAGCTTCCAGTGGTGGACGTCTTTGGAGAAGCGGTCAATGATTGGTTGGAGATGGTGCGTGGCTGATAAGATCTGTTGTTATCCAGATCCCAAGGTACCGGAAGCCAAGCTGCTCTGGACGGTATGGGCATTCCCATGGGTTAGTCTGTCCTCCCTTCACCGGGAAGAAAATGGATTTCTTCCAGTTGATCCTTAGTCCACTAAATTCCCTGTAACGGACGAGCATCTGAGTCACTATGGGGCAAGTCCTGGCGAGTTCTCCCAGATATACCAGGAGGTCATCCGCGTACAGGGAGATTCGATCTTCGTGTCCCTCTGGCCATCTAAATCCCATCCAGGATGCGCTCTGGCGGAGCCATATGGCGAGTGGCTCAATCGCGAGAGCGAAGAGAAGGGGGATAGGGGGCATCCCTGTCGCGTGCCCCTACCCAGGTGGAAGGATAGAGAGGTCCACCCATTCACCCTGACCTCCGCCTGGATGTTTGTGTACAACAGCTTCACCCATCTTAGAAACCCTTCTCCAAACCCCATGCGTTGAAATCTCCCAAAGGCTATCCCATCGAACCGAATCAAAGGACTTCTCAAAATCAATCGCCAGAAGGGCGAGCGGGTTGTCCATGATGGGGGCCAGTTCTAGTGCCAGGTGGAGCCGGCGCAGATTCATTCGGGTTGACTTGTGTGGCATAAAGCCACACTGGTCCGGGTGTATCAGAGTGTCAGCAACCGGTTGTAGCCTGTTGGCTATGAGCTTAGCAAGGACCTTGGCTTCGCCATTGATTAACGAGATTGGCCTGTAAGAGGCACATTTTTCCTGGGGCTTGTCAGGTTTAGGGATAACCACGATGGTAGCCTTACACAGGTCCGGCGGGAGGGTGCCTTGTTCCCGCGCGCTCAGTAACATTTTATAGAGGGAGGCTGTTATGTTGCCCCTGCCCAGCTTCCGCCAGGTTTCGACTGGGAACCCGTTGGGGCCCGACGTTTTCCTGGTCTGAAATTGTGCTAGTGCTTCGGCTACCTCGGCACCCGAGAGATCAGAGTCCAGACTTGCCTTCTGTAGTTCTGACAGAGTTGGGAGTAGTATGCCGTTTAGGAGGGTTGGGTCCAAGGTCGAGGTTGGGGCCTGGTATAGGGTCTCATTGAATTGGGCAAAGGCTTCCTCTATCTTGGCATCTGACTGCCACCTTTTACCCAGTGGGGTGACAATCTACCGACACAGCGTTGTCCCTCATCCCTTCTTTCTAACCAAGCTAGCAATCTGCCGGCTTTGTCCCCTTGCTCAAAAATTCTTGCTCTGGAGTCCCAGTTTGTTTGTTTGGCATTGTCTATAAATACGTTTCGAGGCGCTCAGTGGCTCGTTTGAGGGAGAGTTGGGTCTGAGGGGATGGATCGAGGATGTGTTTGTTCTCCCTTTGGGTCAGTTCACCCTCCGCCTTCGCTATGTCTTGGAGTCTCTCCTTCCTTTTGTTCGCTACCCAGGAGATCAGTGCGCCTCGCAAGACGGCCTTGTAGGTTCCCCACACCACTACTGGGTCCTGTTCCCCAGTGTCGTTAAGCTCGAAGTACTCAGTGGAGACTTCAGCAAGGCGGTCCACAAGCTCGGGGAAATCTAAGTAGTAGTTGTTTAGTCTCCACATTCTAGGGGGGGAAGCACCCTGTATGCGCATTTCCACAAGCAGGGGTGAGTGGTCCGAGACGCCCCGGGGGAGTAAGTCATCTGACACTGCTCTGAAAAGGTCTGTATGCGGGAGAAAGAGGTAGTAAATCCTGGAAAGGGAGCCATGGGCTCCGGAATGGAATGAATACCCCCTAGTATCCGGGTGAAACTCGCGCCACATGTCGCAAAGACCCAATGCAGAGGCAAAGTTAAACAGCCTCGTGGGGGTATCCGGGTTTCGCTGTCTAAGATGGGTGCGGTCAGTGGCGTTGCACATGACATCATTAAAATCATCCCCAAGAAACCACTTATCAGGTTGGTTTCTGCTTATGAGGGTAGTCAATTCGTCCAGTAGTTCCTGCCCCAGTCCGAGCGGGGAGTATATTGAAACAAAAGCGACCTTCTCGCTCCACAGCGTTCCCAGGATTAGCACGTAGCGACCCCAAGGGTCCTGGTCTAAGCACTGGAGGGCAAAAGGGATGCGTTTATGTATGCGAATGAGAGTACCCCTGGATCCCATTTTGTATCCCACATGGAAGGCGGCCCTGTAAATGGTGCGCTGGAAGAGGAGCAGTTCGATCCCGCTAGGTGTGTTTCAGATAGCAGGGCCACGTCGGGTGGAGTGTCTGCTGAGTACCTGCTTGATCAGGCGCTTTTTAATCACAGAGCCCATCCCGTTTACATTCCAGGTGAGCACCCTGAGAGATTTGGGGCATTCAGTCGGTGTCGACTGGGATTGTATGGGTGCCATCTAGTAATTTTATTAGAGGTTTGGGCGGGTGTCTTGCAGGGTAAAGTCCCCATCTAAGGTGATGTATTGTGGCGCATGCCTTAAGTGGTGATTGCATTGCTGTCTGGACAAACTGCGGACTCGTTTTGCCATGAACCTCAACAATCCCTGGAGCTTGCGAGGGTGCAATGCTCCTGGGGTAACAAAGATCTCTTCCCAACTTTCCCTTCCCTCCGCCTCCCCATACTCCACCCCAACACGAATTACCTGTCGCCCCAACATCGCTGACACTCAAAGAGGTAGGGTGTCAACTTAACAATCCCTTAATCGAATTGAACTAAAGAAATTGTGGGGGGCTGCAACTTTTCCCCAAGTGCGAGGGCATTATGCCTCCGCTAGCCGCATTATGGAATAGTAAACGCCTTACGTAAGTTACTGTGGCGCAGCTCTGCACAGTCCATAGTTCAGTTTTGCACCTGCCTGTGGGATCTGGTTCTTTGTTGGGGATCTAACCAGTGTCAGTCCCCTTCGTCCGCCGGTCGGTCGCGTGAGGGTGGCCGATCCGGCGCTGGTGTTCTGGGGTTTCTGCCCCTGTTGGTTCGAGGTGTCGACCAGTCCCTCTCAATGTGCTGCTCTGCCCATCGCCAGGCTTCTTTAGGATCGTTAAAATGGACCGTTGTGGCTTTATGATAAATTTTCAATTGAGCAGGGAAAAGCAGGCCATATTTGACTCCTAGCGTTTGAAGTTGTCTTTTAAGCTTTTCAAAGGATTGCCTCGCCTTTTGCACCTCCTTCGTGTAGTCTGGGAAGAAGGCTATCCTAGAGCCGTTGAAGGTGATCGTGCCTCTGGTCCGTGCAAGGTGTAACAGTGCGTCGCGGTCCTGATAATTTAACAGCTTTGCTATCACCGTTCGTGGGGGAGCGCCGGGCACGGGTCTGCCTGTGGGCATTCGGTGTGCCCTTTCTATAGAGAAGAATTTAGAGAAGGATTGCTGGCCGAACAGGTCCATCAGCCACTGCTCCAGGAAGAGTTCCATACAGGGACCTTCGGCTTTCTCTGGAATACCAAGGATTTGAATGTTATTGCGCCTGGATCTGCCCTCTCCCTCTTCGACTCTAGCCTCCAGGATCTTGAGCTTGGCTGAGACTCCTTGGAGTTGTTGCTGCACAACGTGTAGCCCGTCTTCCGTGTTAGAGATACGCTGTTCCGTCTCTCCAGTTTGTGCTGATAACTTTTGCAAGTCGTGTCGGAGGAGGGATACATCCAAGCTTATTCCATCCATCTTCTGCTCCATCGATGAGCAGGAGTCTGCAATAGCTGCCATGACATCCCTTAGGGAGAGCGCTGGCGCTGAGTCCACATTTTTAGCAGGTGACGGTTGAGGTTCGAGGGATTGTGATGGGGGGGATCGTATACTGGTCAATCCTGTTTTGCACTGTGAGCCTCTTAGTTTTGTCCTTCCCCCATGTTTGCCACCAGGCCCCGCGGGTGTGCTCTTGTGTCCGGAACCTTGTCTAGTTCTTCGAGGGGCTGCCTGCCCAGGCTTGTTACAGAGGTCAGTATTTAGTTGATGGCACTATGTCAGGGTTAGGAAGCCGCCTCGCTCCGGGGTGGGGGGAAGGGGAAAGACTTTAAGAGCGTAGTGCTTCCTTTATTGCAGGGCGCCGTGCGGTGGTAGGCCCTAGGCCCTGGTGTCGCTCGTGTTTGCGGCTTTGGTGCTCTGTCCGCTCTGCGCTGCAGCGTTGATTGGTCGCACAGGGGGGGTTCACGCTCTCATTCGGGTTGTGTGCGTAGGTTTCCCACTCTGTTTCCCCTTTGGAAGCTCGATGTCCGTTTGAGTGAGGCGGGGGGTATAAAGAGTTCTGCCCCCAGTGATCAGCCCCGAACGGCGGTGGGTCACCCCACCGTCTACTGCTTTTTTCGGCGAAGTCGAACCAGTCCCTTGCCCCTCTCTAGTGCCGGAGGCGGTAGTAGTTATAACAGGAGGGAGATGGCCGTTCCGTAGGTTACATGCCCAGTTGTATCCCTGCTAGCCCTTAGTTTTCAGTGACCTCCCAGTATTGCGAAGGTTGTCTTGAGTGGGGGCCAGGGGGCCTTGATATTGCTGTGGCCTCCAGTATGTGCGATGCGCCCCTCTTTACTTTGGGCAACTGGGAGCTCCTGATGGCTCCCCTGGAGGTCGGTGTGCCCACGGGAGAGCCGTGTCTCCAGCGCACGTGGGTACGGCAGCCGGAACCCCGGGGCTGGAATCGGGCTGGGTCCCCGACTCTTACTCTTGTTGCTATGTGCCATGGAGCGGGGAAGCCCAGCTCGGCGTGAGACACCCTCCAGACGTGCTATGCGTGGGCGACTCCAGCTCAGGCACTCACCAGTGGGGACAGACTTCGCTGCTTACAGGTTGCTGCGGCAGTGTCTGGTTGGGCCCCTCCTGTCTCCTTGTCCCCGGATGGGTGGCCCGGGTCTACGACTCCGCCGGTCCGGGATCTTGCAGGTCTCCGCCTCTGCTCCCCTCTCTGCCAATGCTTCGGTGAAGGCCACCCAGGTCTCTGTCACCGGCGCGGGCCGGCGGGCGCCGCAGCAGCCACCGAACCCGGGGCCCCGACCGCCTCTGCTGCTTCGGTTCCACTTGATGGAATCAGGCTGCTGGTGTTTGGGCCGTGCCGACTTGCATTGAAAGCGTGCCTGTGATTCCGGCGGCCATCTTGGTTGCCTGGTGAGTTGGTTTGGTGCCACCTTCTCCTGCTTCTGGTTCTACAACCCGGGTGTGTTGCGGGCTCATTTTGGACACAGATGTGCCCCAAGACTTCAGGCACCGGTGGAGGTGCTCTGGGGGTTGGTGGGTGCTCGTAAGCGGGCGTTTGGGTCAGGATATTAGCCGCACCAGCGGGAGCTCCCCAGGCGCACGTCTACCGCACCTCGCAGTTGGCCACCTCTATTCTGCAATTTGATTGGGCATTCTAATTTGATGCAATTGTAAATTCTTTTCCCACCTCCCTACGTTGGTACTGCTTTGGAAGTCTGTCAAAGATGTGGAATACGTCGGAGGACACAATCCCTTGAAGAACAAGTTACTTATCTTACCTGGTAACGTTCTTTCGATTGGATGTTCCTCCGACATATTCACTGGCTGCCGGTGAAGCAGCAAATCCATTTCAAGTCTCTATGCATCGTTCACCGGGCTATTCATGCCCAGGGTGCCAAATTTCTACAGGCTAAATTTACCAGATACTTACCGGGTCGGGAGCTCCGCTCTAACCATCTGACCGTTCCGAGAACTAATCGCGAAAGGCTCGGCGGCAGAGCATTCTCTATTGCCGCTCCTAAACTGTGGAACAGCCTCCCCGTGCCACTGAAAGCCACCGCTGACCATCTTGGTTTTAGAAGAGCTCTGAAAACCTACCTATTTTAATCCCTGGTCTTCCATCGTTTTTTTTCCTCGGCTGAGTAGCCCCTTTCTTTAGCGCCATGATGCCTCCGGGCGACCGTGCACTTTACAAATTACAATACAATACTATATTCCACATTGTACCCTCCCTGCCTGACCCTCTACAGAATTTCTTATGCGATTGCAGCTTGCGGTTCCGCAAGGCTTTCTGTAGTCATACTGGCAGGTCATTGGTGCCACACGTTCTGGGGAAAAAACTACAACCGAGGCTACGGGCGTTGTGCGTCCTAGATATTACATCCGGTGACGCCGACCATCGACGGAGGTCCTCGAGGGACAGCGTATCGAGGTCATCGACGCAGGACGCCTATGCCGAAAAGGTTTTCCGAAGCAGCACAGCTGCGGTCATTACTGTCAAAGATGTGGAATACGTCGGAGGAACATCCCATCGAAAGAACGTTACCAGGTAAAACAAGTCACTTGTTCTTCTCCAGGTGTTAGGAAATCTGTTTGTTTTGTTTTTGTTTGATATGCATAGGAAATCATGTAATTCTGCCCATGCATATTCTGCAAAATTTCATGTAACAAACCAAGTGAGTGGGCCAAGGTTTCTTATCATACAACGTACATCTCTGTGACGTTGTAACCAGTACTCTTTAGTATCACGCGTGTTTGCTAACAAATTTGTAATGCTTGATTGTAAAACTTCATCCTTTTCTTGCAATTTTTGTAGTAATTGCGTAGCTGACATATTTTGAAAGTGGGTGCCTGATTTCAATGTGTGTGCAACTCCGTAGCATAGAGTTGCTAGTTCACTTTCAAAGAGTAGGTGGAATATGTATTCCCAGATTTAGACAAAATGTGCATCTTCAGAATACATTCGTAATGAGTGGTATTCTGATGCTGTTGAATGGGTCTATCATCGTAACTTCATCCTTTCCCAGTAAAAAAGAGTAGAGGAAAAGCACGTGCTTCTATACTTTTTTCCCATATGCTGATTGGTGATCCTTTTGTTTGTCGCATTTGGTACATTTCTCGTGCATCATCTAGGGTGTCTTTGGAGTGTAATAGATGAATTGAGTAATGGTCTAAAATATTGGATACTGTAGCAGGATCTAGAAGTTCAAATTTACCAGTTTCTGGTGACTCTTGAATTATTTCAGTGGTTTCCCTCAAGTTTTCTTCAATATTCATTTCTTTGTAGTATTCATTGTCTTTTTAGATATTGCAAGGCGTGTCTAACTTTATGTAAGTGTACGAGTTGTTGCCAATTTCTTTTTCTTTTGTAGGTACACCATTTACTAAGACAATTAAATATTGTTCTATTGGATGTTGGACTCCCAGAGTGTGCACATTTTCTTTCAGATCTAATGGTAAATAAACTACTTTGGAGGCACGCACGTGAAGTGCGTAGGAAGTGCCCTGGCTGTTTGGCTGAGTTTGCTGCTCGTGGCTTTCTCCCTACTCCTCTGCCTCCCGTGCCTGCTGTTGTTCATGCTGTATGCGCAAGAGGAAGCAGGACATTCTATTTCGAGACGAAACGCTGCCTATTGAAACACAAGTAAACTCCTACACTGTGGATTGTATGGACTGTGAGGACCAGTTCGTGCCACGTTTTTTTTTTTTTCTTTTTTTTTCCTTTCCATGTCTAACAAGTCCCCTTTTTTGTTTTTAGTGCCTTTAATGGTCTATTGTGGTAACCCCGCCTGCCTACCCCCAGCAGCCTCTATATCAGCCTAGGGCATGCACACCTGTACGCGCGCACGTGAAGTGCGTAGGAAGTGCCCTGGCTGTTTGGCTGTTAGGCGAGGAGGCAACAGGTACAGGTACTGGGGAAGGATATATTTATTGCACTGGTAGCACTAAATTGAGTTACTAAACTGAGCGGACGAAACTGAGTTATACAACTACCCCTTCTGATCAGGAGGAGGGTGTTGCTAATTTTGGTAACGTTGATTACAATCATTTGATGTTGAAAGCGTTTGTTTACACAAAAGAAAGATAGGGGGTGTTTTGGCATGCTGAAAACATAGACTGTCCTTTTGTTTTGAGATGTTGCAGATGTGAGCAAATACGAACGAATTGGGGGCATTAATCTAATCACTTGTACTGATGCCTGAGATAGTATGTGGTCGGTGCACTCTATAGTTAATTGATGCTGCAGGCGACCTCTTAAGAGAGGAAGAACAAAGGTGCAGTAATGGGCTATATTGAGCTATCCAACCTATAAATAAAGAATGGCCACACATGTAAATAAACCAAAGCGTAATTTGAATACTCTAAGAACAATTATTACCAGGCGTGCCAGTATGGCGCTAGCAGAGGAAGCCCTAATTGCACTTTCGTCTGATACAGATGAAGAAAATGTGGATAGCGCACAAACTCACAACATTGAACCGAGAGAGATAGTAAATGGTATTAATGGGGACACAATAAATACCTCTCAATGTCTTTACACTGAAGGCCCCAAACATACAGAAACCTCAGATGAGAATGCAATGAACTCGAGCCTACTCTATCCTGCCACTCCCCTCATATTTGGGACAGGTGAGATGACCTTGCTAGGTTTGTCTCAGCATTTGGAATCTATTGAGGAAGAAGGAACATTCCAAGGTATCAATGGCATCCCATCAACGCATGACAAGGAAGTGCCATATGAAAACTTAAATAATCTGATGTTTGTAGAATTAAAAAACCAATCAAGGATGCTAAATGAAATAGTAATGGCTATTACCGCCCTGCCAGACCTTTGCCGCACTCTTATAGCTGAATGGCATGAAGGTCCACATAAGATGGATAAACGAGAAGAAATGTACCAAAAAAATCCTCGCTCCATAATTTGGAGCCTGAATTAGAAAAGGCCAATAAACCTGATTACACTAGCGTGACAACAGACTCGTCTGTTACCTAAAAAAAAAAAAGTCTACCAGATTTGACTGTGACACCCTTAGAAAACGAGATATTAATGGTAGATTTAACAGCTACTCCAATGGCAAGCACTACAGGGGCTGAAGCAAATTTTAGCTGCATGATTAAAGAGGTCTGTAAACCTCTGAAAGGGAAAAAAGGAACCCGAAAAAAAATGCCTATAAGAATGGGACTATAAACATGTCGTCTCGCAAGTTCATGCGAGATGTTTATTTGCGTGAAGACATGGAAGATTACTTGTTGGTTAAGGACTTCAACCAAGAAGAAAAAAGTATAATCTCAGACATCACAGTACAAAGTAAAGAGAAAACGGTAAAGCCACCTTGTAATGTTCCCATGAAAGACTTTACAGAAGGTCCCCTGAAAATTGCAGATGTATTAAAACATAAAGAGGTATCTGATAGAATAGAATCAAATCTTAGAATGTTGGAAAGAGGTGTGGCCGATATCTTTGACATCTTCAAAAATCCAGAGATGATTTCACGAGGCAACACTCCGGTATCTGCGGGTCCCTTTCAGAATAACATTCTAAACAGTGCTAACAATCAATCGATAGTATGTGTTGATGAGACGAAGCAAAAAATAGAAACCAATGAGATATCTACTGCACATTTGGGTAACAATGAGAGCGTGAAGGAAAAGAATTCAGGTGTTGCAAAATGTATAGATGTAAATAAATAAAATACAGACGTCAAAAGAAGAGGTTGATAAGAGTGCGTCAGATCAAGAACTGTGTGAGTTAATTGACAAAATGTTAACAAACAAATTAGCTGCCTTGTCCCAAAAGCCTGAGGTAAAGATCAATGCTCCGGCGATATGGACAAGCTCTAATAGTAACTCACAACAAACCATTAGCACAAATACTGTGGACGGAGAGCAGGAACGCAATATGTATGCTAGAGCTGTTGACCATAATATCCCAGATCCTCTTAACAACAACATAAGCTACCTCAGAGCCCTAGCATATCCTAATGAGCCAAGTCTCGTAATGTACTATGTCTTTGAGGAGGGTGGACCAAGAGCCCTGAACAGACCATATATCTTAAACCTATTTGCCGAAATTCCTGAACTAAGTTTGATATCTTCTTTAGACATACAACTAGTTGACTTTATACACAACTATCGATATGACTATGTCTGCTTGCTGATCAACTCACCTTTGGTCAGGAACTTGATTCTAAAAGAAGTAGGTTCTCTGCAAAAAAAAGGTTTTGATATTGTACCTTTTCTAAACAGCGATACAAAAAACACAAAGTAAGATACAAGATAGTAGATTTGGAAATGAAGGCAAAAATAGTGATACACGGTCTGTTGTGGGTAATGGGTTAGCTGTGGTGTCTGAGGCAAAGGCTTGCTTAAAGGACAAGGAGGAATGGAGGCTGTTGGCCACCTCTCTTAGAGAGTCCATAGAGCAACTAAAATCTACACAGAAACCCCTTTAACAAAGAGCCCCACTACCAATTAGTCACCTGGAACTCCAGAGGCCACAAACAGTTGCTTAAGGATGAATCTGACTGTGTAAAGTTAAAAGAATTTGATTTTATTTTGCTACAAGAAACGTGGGCAACTTGCAATATATATGTGGATGGTTATAATATTATATATTTACTAGCAATCTGGGTCCTCGTGGATGACCTAGTGGTGGTTTAGCTCTAGTATATCGAATTGAGGAAAGTATTGTGTTCGAACAGAGCTCAATTGTAATGGATTGTTCTATTGTAGCGAGTTTTGTCTTGCTCTCGAATGCTTCTACCAAACATATCCTGTTATGTAACATTTATTGGAATGCCGGTAATAAGAACAATGAACAGCTTGTGGACCTACTAGTATCCCTTAATGACATCTTCGATAAATGGCTAGATAACCACTTAACAGGCTCTATCATCTTAGCCGGTGAAATGAATGCAGAATGCAATCAATCTAAAGAGGATATGTTGCGGGGTCAAATGTTATTGCACACTAGTTCAGACAAAATGAATAGAGGTAGATTATGGTTAGAATTTTGTAAAAGTAGGAATATGATGCCAGTTTTCAACTCGAAACCAACTTGGATTGCCAGAGGCAAGAGCGCATTTCTAGATTATATATTTTTGACTAGGCAAGACACTTGGAAATGTAAAAATCTGGAAGTACATTCATCTGTTAAGTGACCATGTAATGCTAAGCCTGACCCTGCCATGGGCAAAAAGACAAGTGGCGGTACTACATTTTCCAATACCGATAGAAATAAGTAATCATGGTAAATCTGTGAAGTGGTCCAGACATAAATTGGCTAAAAAATATCAAGGCTCAGATAGCTCAAAATGATGGAGAAGCAATGCTTAAAGGAATGAGCGCTACTAATCCCCAGAAGTATTGGTCTATAATAAACAACTCTCGAACAGCGCAGCATTCAGCTCGGGCAAATCCAATCGACTCTCAATCTTGGAATGAGCACTTCAGTACTCTATATAAAAAGTCATCTGAATATTGGTCAACTTTAAATAATGATGTAGATAGATGGCCATTAAACATCAAGAAGCAAATATCGTAAAATACATCAAGAAATCGAAATCAACCTCCACACCGGGACCTAATCACTTATCATTCCAAATGTTGAAATGCCACTCTTGTATAAGGTCAAAACTTCGCCATACTCTGTTTAGTGACATTTGTAAGAAGAAAAAAATCCCTCAATCATGGAAAATGTCATATATGATCCTGATATTTAAAAACGGGGACAGGATGAGCACAAAAAATGACAGACCTATTACTCTCCTAAAAGTTGAGTCTAAGATCTTTGCTGCTACAGTATTAGAGAAATTGACCTCCTGGATGGATGATAAGGCAATCTTAGACTTCAGACAGATAGTTTTTAGGAAATGCATAGGTACCGATGCGGGTGGTCTCCTGTTACATCAGATAATAAGCATGGTGAAACAAAAAACTGTTGATCAGATATACATTGCTTCAATGGATCTGACCTCAGCGTTCGACTTAGTTGATCGTCCTACATTGCGGAAAACTTTAGTGTCCTTGGGGATTGACAGTGGCTTACTGAATGTTATTATACACTTATACTCAGATACTGTTATACGTGTGAGATTAAACAACAAAGGACTCTAATGAAATCAAGACGGCCAATGGCCTAAAACAAGGCTGTAGACTGGCAGCTACACTTTTCAATTTGTATGTTGCGGAAGCTGGCAAAAAGTTAAACACTAGTGGCCTGGTTGGCTTAAAGTCCACAGATATTTAAGAAGTTATTTTTGTTGACATTCCATTTATTGAGAAGTCTTTTTTGTAATTTTGTAGTTAGTTATGTTAGTGGTTTCATTCTCTTTAACACTAAAATAAATAACTTCCTTTTGAGAAGGATTGCACTGTCTATGAGAGCTTCTAAGATTAATTTTCTACAGTAGGTTTTAAGGGTTCTGCATGATTTCTCTGTTTTTATAAGATTCTGAAGGACTTTGTGCCAGAACAATTTTTCTAAAATACTTCTTCTTTTGGTATGGTTACTTGCCACTACATCAAGATTTATAGGAGCAGTGTTAGCAGTAGTGGTAGCTGAATTCTTGTTAAGCACTTTCTGTTTCGTTTTACATTTTGAAAGAGGTGGGTACGTTTTTGTACTGGAATCTTGTTTTGTTTCACTTAATGACTCTATTAGATCTTTTGTTTGAACTTTTTGTACAAATTCTGCTAGAGATGGATGCTTATTTTGGACACTTTTATTTTCATTTTCTTTATTTCTTTGTTGCTTTCTACGGACTTGCTTTTTGGTAGGCATTCTTTGTGGTCTGTTTAAAAAAAAAGGTATGGGTTGGGCTGTTCTGCAATGTATGTGTGCTGTGTGCATGAGTGTCTGAGTATGATGTTAAGGATGTATGTGGTGGTGTGTCATTGTGCATTGGACAGCTGCAACTAGTTGGGAAGGCTATTCTTGTGTTTGTGTGTTAGTATCCTGGGGTTCAGATGACTGTAGAAAGTAAGCTAGTGGTGAGGAGAAGCGCTAAAAGTAAATCGAATAGTATAGAATTAAAACAGTTATTTGTTCTGCAATACTAACATTCTAGAGGCTGAGTTATGTCTTTTGTGCACCGAAAAACAGGGATTTGTGCACCATTGTGCTTGCAAATCCCTGTTTAACAAATGGGGATTTGTGGGCAGAATGGTGCACACATCTGTTTTATTTGGTGCACAAATTGCATGAATCAACCCCACAGTTTGTTTCAGTAACAGTAAAAATATTATTGTAGTATTGCACTTAATTTTTTTTTGTTCTGGAATGAGCACGTTTCTTCTGAGTTGTTGTTTGTACTTCAGATGCTGCTGCTTTTCGGGAGAGTGGTCTTCACTGCAATTGTAAAAGAAAGAAGTTAGTAATTCTGTCTGTTTATAGCACTGATGTTAATTTAGACGTTGATTTTTATGTTGTAGCAGTATTCTTGTTTTGATAACTGAACATAGTGTGTGCATGCAGTTTCCTTTGACTGTGCAGCCTTTATATTTTACTTACAATATGTTAGTTCAACATGCTTTGCAAATGAGTAGAATACTAAGTATATGAAACTCACTTGGTTTCTTAGGGCTGTGTTATTGCATGTTAGGAGATGGAAGAAATAATGATGTACTTGTTTTGCAATTTTTGTAAGGTAAATGGCGGAAATTGTATAGAAAAGCATAGAAGGTATGTGTTTGTGAAGGTGTGGATAATGAGGCAGAAGGATGTGATGTACAGGGAGTGGTGCTTTTTCAGCTGTCAGCTTTTTAATGATAGTGTTTATCTGTGTGAGTGCGTAAAGATGCATGAACTTATCATGGATGTGTGTAATTTTATAATACACTATTAAGTGTTTTTCTACAATTATACTGTTATTTCTCCCATCTTTTAATATTATAATTTTTTAGATGTGTGTAAAAAAAAAGAAAAAAGAAAATTTCGATAGACCGCTTTGGAAGTGACAGTTTATTATAGCAGATGGGGAAAAATAATAGTACGTTTGTTTTATAAGTTATACAGGTTAATTGGCAGTTACTTTGTTTATATGCATTTATAAGAGTTGTACATGTATTCTGCATAAAATATTCATACCTATGGTTTGTATTCATGCATGTGGATATGCATGCAGCTGCAAGTAGAAATCTTGGAGACTTGTACAGTAGTTTTTGTAGTAGGTGCTTTCCAATGATATGAGACTTGTACTCAGAGCGATCAACAGTACATTTGAAGTGCTGAACTCTGATGATAGAGTTAGATGTAGAGGTCTTGGATGTGATTGGTGGATGGTTGTGTGACTGCTTAGCTGTATCCAATGAGGGAATGGCACAGAGAGAGAGGTGGAAAGGGTAGAAGGGATGTCCAAGTGTTATGCGGTCCGCGGACACCGCGGCTGTGTGCGGACAGGGCGTGCCACATCTGGGATTTTCCAGCAAATCCAGCATGGAAAGGGGACTGTAGGGATTAGCCAATCAGGTGTTGAGGTTGTGGATTTGTGTTGAAAGAAGCTGTGTGTAGTGAAGATGGCAGAGGTGGAGAAAGTTGGGGTGTTGGTGTTTGGAGATATGTTTGCATGGTTTACAGCAGTATGCTTAATGCAGGCATATGGCAAACAATTTTGAGGTTAAAGGAGTGGAGGTGGTGTGAAGCACTGTGCCTGATTGCAATGTACAGGAAATTGTACAAGTTTGTGAAGATATGGGCAGAATGAACAGTCCCATGTGGTAGTTTTGCACTGTGGTGCTTTCCATTTGAGCTATTTCAGTGCCTCTACTTTTTTGGCAGATTTCGAACACTTGGTTCAAGCAGTAAGGAACATCCTTCCAAATGCCAAACGTATTTTTTCTGGATTAGTACCTAGAGCAATATGGGACAATAGTTCTGGTTTTTGTCCTCAGCAAAACATTGCTAGGTGTGCAATCAACCGAGGCATGTGTGCTTTCATGCTTAGAGCTAGTATGTTCTTCTGTAATAATGAGAATATTAATTCCAGTAATGCTGTTTATTTTAAAGAAGACTGCATTTCTTTATCTATTATGGGAAATGCCATGCTGTTCTGGAATGTAAGGGTTGCTTTGGAGAAGGTTGTGTGAAGTTTTTAGGAGTAAACTAAGAAAAAGAAGAAAAAATACAAAATAACAGGTGTCTGTCAAGCATCTGCAACCGCCCCGCCCCCCCAAAAAAAACCAGCTCTTTTCAGAGCCAACCTCAAAGAGGAAATGGGTCACATTATTTAAATTTACATTCACCACGCTCAGATTTTCGATATGTCCGCGGACATGGCGGTAGTCCGCGGACATCGCGTATTACATACGGGGATTTTGGGGTGGAGAGGCATGCAAATGAGAATGAGAAGAGCAAGGGATTGGTCAATAAAATTTACTGGGTTTGTTGTGTAAGGAGAGAGTTTGTCAAAGTCTTTTTTCTCAGAGAAGAACAGATAGCTATGGCTGTGTGTTTCAGCAAACAGATTATCTGGATTTTGGGAGACTCATGGATACATTGGTTGGAGGTGCATGCAGAATGCTTTGGAGTAGCTGCAGATCTTGGATTCCCTTATGTGGAAGTGCATTGGCATGGAGTGCGTGGAATGAAGTGGCTGGACCTTGTGACATTTTCCGGGGAGTTAAAAATCAATTGAGGGTTGCAACTTTTGTCACCAAGGTCGAAAATTCCTGGACTCTATTGCACAGCTAAAGATGAGCCCTTTGTAGCCCGACAATGTGTCATGTCTGGTGAATCAGAAAGAGAATGCGGATGAGGACATGTTTCACGTGGTTTTATTAAAGGAAAAATGATCGGGTCTATCTTTCCTTATTACTTTTGGTGGTCCCTACCTAGGTGCTTGTCAGTCAATAGTGATTGTCCAAAGGAATATGTCCGCTGTCCAACCTAAACTACCTGACCCTACCACTATGATAACTAACTTTCTTGAGGAGAATGGCTCCCGTCTCCTTGGGTTACTTCCGATACACGTCTTTGGATTCCTTATTAATATACAATCTTAAAACTGTATCTCCTTATTTCTTTTATCATATCTGTAACACTTCAAGTGAGCTATTCGCTTTTCGCTCCTCCGCTTTAGTGGATGTTTTACAAAATTTGTATTCATGGTTACTAGATTCAAAGTATTCTTGCCAAATATTATTTCTCTGGTAGCCCTTCTCTCCAGGAAAATTATGGTTCACCTTGTTCTGATTTGTATAATGTTCACTGGGACATCTCATTTGAGCACTGGCTCATAATATTCCTTCTCTTTCACTTTTCCATCTCGACCCTCCACGTGGACCGACCTCAGTTGGGTAAACCTTCTGCTTGAGGCTCTCCGCACCTTGCTTCCTGCATTTCCCAATGCAGTTGCCTGCATACATCCAGCCACTCCTAGACCTGCCTCACCTCACTCCCCTTCTCCCCCTGTCTGCCCAGAGTATGCTCATAGATACATGACCACACAACATGACTGATCTACGAGACTTACTGTACTCCAGGCCTTTAGCACCTTCTGCCTTTTCCATCTTGACAGTGAGCATGGACCATCCTCCGTTTGGTAAGCGTTCCTGCTTGAGGCTCTCGGCACCTCGCTTCCTGCATTTCACAGTGCAATTAACTGCGTTCATCCCGCTCAGCCAGCCCACTCCCAGACTTCCTCTCTACACTCCCCCCTGCCCACGCAGAGCCGTGCTCATACGTCTGTGACAACACCTCGTGACTGGAAGATCTATACTTCAGAGGCCTTCACAGGGCAGCCTTGCCCAGGCAGCTGGCCAAGGGCCACGGCAAAGGGCACATCCTTGGGGCATCCCCCATTGCCTGGTTGCCTGTTTGCCCTGGGTGCCTTGCTGATGCTGTCTCCTGTTTACTGCAATAAGTGGGTCAGGTGGGATCAATTGGGTGCACAGCCAGTGCTATACTCCTGAAATCGTGCCACTGCTTTACTACTGCCCCTGAATTCTGCCATTGTGTAGAATTTGGCCACACTCAGAAGCTGTCACTGTTTTAAATCCTGCCACCCTGTGAAGATTGCCACTGTTTAAATTGTGCTGCTTTTGAATCTTCCCACTGTGTTGAATTTAGCTGCACTGGGAGAGTAGCCACTTTGTTGAATTTAGCTGCCTGATGACGTTGTGCTGCAGTTTAAATCCTGCTGCCCTGCCAAATTTACCAGTGTCTTAAATCCGGCTACTCTTTGAGTCTTAACAATGGTCTGAATTTAGCTGTGCTCTGAAATTTGCCAAAGTTTCTAAATCATGCTGTACTGTGAAGTTTGCCCTTTTTTAAAATCCTGCTGCCTTTTTAATGTTGCCACAGTGTTGAATGTAGCTGCATTGGGAGAGTAGCAACTGTGTTTAATTCTAGCTGCATTTGGAGAGCAACCTCTACAGTGAATATAGCTGCCCTGTAGTTTTCCACTGTTTAAATCCTGCTTCTGTTTGAATCTTACCAACTTGTTAAATCTAGCTACTCTTTGAACTTTGTCACTGTGTTTAATCTGTGAAAATCTAGCATAACCCACTTACCCCCCACCCCCACTTGCTCCTCTCCCGTATACCTCCCACTTACCAAACACACCCTAAAGGGCCAGCCATACTGCACTCATACGTACAAGCCAGACAGCCACCACAAGAGGAAACAGCCACAAACAAGCCTCCCAGACGCTGCAAATTACCCCTCTGGACACAACAAGCCCAGTACACACAAAAAAGCACACTCGGAAAGCTAAACCACACAGATGCCAGATTCCCCTGGTTCTGCAAGCAGCAGCAGAACTATCCTATCCCTCTTCCCTCACTAACCTACCCAACCCACTTCCTTTTAGAGCAACGTGAGCGCCTGAAGACCATGCAAATGGTAGCGGTGCGCTGTATAAATTAACTTAACATAACAAGGAAAAGATATACAGAAATCTCTAGAAGACACATATAGCAAGAGTAATGTACAAAGGACGCCCAGGCCAATTATTGTAAATCTTCTCACTTTCTTGATATGTGAAAAATTGGTCTACTTGAATAATCTGACATGGCAGCTGGCAAATAAACATTTTATGTGACTAGATGAAAGGCCCAGTATGACAAAACAGTGGGCTCTAAGAAAAGTCTACCTGAAGGCCTTTTACTTTGCATTTAGAGGCTAGGATGGAGGGAGAGGCTTTTCTTAACTCGGTTATTGAAGCTAAATCTATTAGAACTTATAGGGGACACAAAGGCTTGTGAACATACCCTCTAGTTGGTTAAAGTCTTTGTTCTCTCTATCCACCTTTTTTTTCTGGTTGTAGGATGTATGAAATAGATTGGTCACGGTTCGGGTGTGGAAATTGATGAATTAACGTAATCTTTGTTTATATTTATAATACGAAAAAATCACATACCAGGGAGAATGTGCATTGTATATCTGTTTAATTCACTTTGATCTTCTTGTGGTCAAACAGTCCTGAATGGCCTTGGAATTGTATTTTTTGATAGCCTGATTCAAGGTTTTAGAGTCTTACGAAATGTCTACTGCTGGGCAAGTGTAGGGGGATGAGTAGGGGCTAAAGTGTCTACTCAGCCATGCACTTAAACCAGCAGCAATCACAATCATAAAGGTGAAATGGGGACAGCCGACGGGTGTACAGCCTTCGCCTCTTTTGCTAATTTGGCCTGAGAGTAGGTTATGCTCTTCAGGAGGGTTGTGCGCTGACACAAATGCAACTCAGACAAGAGTAGTACATCATAAAAGAATGTTCAATGAAGGTTGTATAAAAAAAATCTTTAATTAAACTAACATAAATGCACACAATATAAACCTTACTGGCCCATCCCTTTAAAGGAAAGCACAGAGAAAGCAGCTCTTGAATGAAGGGCCACTCTGGGGTTGTGGATGGTGGGTGGGGGGGCTCGGGCAAAGATTTTGTCAGCAAAATTAACTGGCACTATAAAGTAGATCTTGCTGCTCTGACACATGATGTAAAGACCTGGCATAATGCCCTGTACATGAAAGGGTCCCAGCATTTATATGATGTGATATGATATGATGAGTCATTTATTAAGCATCTGTACACGCGTGTTTCAAGGCGCATTGCGGATGTTATGAAACTACTGTCATAGCGGAATTCAAATCTATCTTTATTCTGGAAGCAAGTGCTTCACTGCGATCTTGGCGGGATAAACCATTAGTAGAAAAGATCGTTCTGCCCTAGCATGTATTTTGGCAGAGAGTATAACCAGAGAAAACGTTTGATAAATGTCCATGGTAGAGTGTTGGACTATGAAAGGTAAGGTATATATTCTCTGCAAATTGTGAAATTCTATAGTGAGCTCCATAAATACAAAGCCAGTATTTCGCAGGATTAGATGAATAGTAGTTTATCCACGCTGAACCTGCCGCTCCTCTGAAGTGACTTAGAAATGAAGGTGGCTTATTTAGAAAGTCTTTGAACATTGTTGGATTGTTTGTGATGTATGTAGTGTCTCAAAATGTATTTTGATAACTGTATTTATTACCATGTTTTGCACAACCAAAATGTTGGATGTTTAAAGACTCTTCTTACTTGTGCCACTATGACAAGCGAGTGCTCTCTGTAAATTATGTAATATTAAATTCATCACGTTTTAAATGTCTATGTGATGGTATAAACTGTTTTTTGGTTTGAAAAGAAATGAAGGCAGTAGGAAACATTCATTTGAAAATACTTTTGGGAGAAAACCTGTCCTTTTGTTTGTTCCACCTCTTGACTTTTTCCCCGGTAGGATTGTGTGTGTTGGTGGGGATGGCATGTTCAGTGAAGTGATGCACGGCCTGATTGGGAGGATGCAGAAGGACTCTGGCATTGATCAAAATAACGCCAAAACACCATTAACCCGATGCAACATACGAATTGGCATCATACCGGCTGGTAAGCAACCAGGACTCGTTAGCAGCCTTTGGTTATTGATTTTTGGAACAAGGAATTCTGTATATGATCAGATTTTAATTTTTGCTCATAAGGTGTTTACAACTATTTTACATGAGTGTTCAAAGCTTCTGTATTCACTATTAATTTTTGAGCGAAGAACAGTTTAGCTACTGGTTGTAAAGAATTACACTGCAGCTTAAACCTCTGTCGAATTTGTACACTAAAAAAAAAAAACAATT
The DNA here is from genome assembly GCF_040938575.1 of Ambystoma mexicanum. Classification (NCBI taxonomy): domain Eukaryota; kingdom Metazoa; phylum Chordata; class Amphibia; order Caudata; family Ambystomatidae; genus Ambystoma; species Ambystoma mexicanum. Next base: position 735,174,146 of record NC_090936.1, read on the forward strand.
TGTAAAGATGGCATGAGATTGTACGACTTCAGAGATGTGCTTCCTTGATGGCATTAATCTTAGCCTCCAAACGCAGAAGCGATCCACAATCACAGGACCTTAACCTTGGGACGTACATGTGGCTTTGAGGTGGTAAAATATGGCATCATGGGTACAACTGATGGGAGAACTTAAACATGTTATTTGCACTGGCTGTCCCTCCTCTTTCTTAAAGTTGAAGGCAATCTTTGGTAACTGGGCTTCCTCATCTGATGGGCTTCATTGCTGCCAGGGATGCCCTGGTGCAAGTGTCCAACCGGTGACATTTGGTGCCCAGTGTTTAGTTTTTTTTACCTCAAGGCTGGCATCATCAAAACGAGTCCCTTTGTGTAGAAAATGTTCACATTTTGCCTTTTCCAAGCATTTGCAACAGATCTGTAGTTGTGAATGCCACTGCGGTATAAGGGGCAGTGAGAAGAGACAAGCGCATGTGGGAAATCATATCTTTTGTTCTATTTCTGATCTACACTGTGCCCCTGCAGCACTGCTAATTACAGATGGTACTGAACATTAACTCAATGTTCAATTGATTTGTCATAAAAACAAGGGGCAGCATAGTCGAGTCGGTCCTCAAACCAATGATCTCTGGCGAACACATAGTTGGCTGGTAGTTTAGTCATCTGACCTATTCCCCAGGCTTGAAGGTGATGGCACTTGAGAGCCAGGGAATGGCAGTCCTGATAACAATGGAAGCGCCTGTGTATTGCGACGGGCCGGGGGATCGATGTGTGCACGCTGCATTAACAGATTGGCCAGCAAGCTGTTCCCACTGTACGGGGGCAGTGCCCTGGCCACAGGCTCAAGCAAAATCAACATATTTAAAGTTGTCAATGCACAGAGGCGATACGAAAGAAAGAGTGTTAAAAAAATATGTATATTCATAAGGCAGTCAAGGTTGGGAGATCGTTTCTCTAATGCATTGGCCTACATGGTCTGTGCGCTGGATTTCAAATAAATGCACTACAGTAGGTATACTGGATGCAGGGAGTGTATTACTACAATACAGTGCCCCTTGACTGCTTCCTAGTGCGCCTCCAACATAGTAGTTCCGTTTTGGACACCGAAACATTGCATCTAACCCCTTTATAATGGGAGGGAGCACCCAAGTGGCACTTTTTGTGGTGCAACATACATCCTTACACTGGTCCTTAGTGGGTGCTTCTTGTGCCCTCTTCGTGCTATCTCATGCGTATACTTACATCTTTACAAATGGCTCAGAATGGTGGGATGATTGCAGCACGTAATTCACCTGCTTTGCTGACACGCGGGATGGATGATGTCTGATAAAGCGCAGCAAAGCGCGAGCAGCTGTAATGTCGGCATGTTGGGCCTAACAAAAGAGGTGGAATACATGCACATTAATGAGAAACTTATTTCAGTTTTTAACAATTCACTAGGCCATTGCCAAGTTGTAAAGCTCCTTCCCAGAAGTAGGAATACATCCTCGAATACAAGCCAAGATTGATTGACCCAGGATCTCTGGCTAGGATTGTCTCGTCTGCCCTTTCATGTCGAGAGAAAGCACATTGGTGGATCCTCGACGGCTGGGGCCGGGCTGATGTGCTACTTTATTGGAACAGCGACACAGCAGAGTTTCAGGATGGACTGAGAAGTGGCCTTGTGCAACGCAATTATTTACAGGCAAACGGGGCTCAAGCCGAGGATACACGCGGGTGGACAGATTCAAAGGGTGGACACAGTACCCCTGGGTATTTTAGAGATTGTGTGAAATGAGAACATAAGATTGTCTTCTTTGAAAGTATGCCGACCTGGGGATTCGAACATCAGTTGCCAAGTTCACAGGCCAGGCACTTCAACACTGCACCATATAACCTGATGAAAAATACAACACAACTACAGTTGAAATGACGTATTTTGGGACTGCGTGTTCCAGGGCAAACATTGGTATTGATTCTTGGAGTTTAAAACATGCATACCTTTTAACATTTTCAAACACTATTAGAAGAACTTTTCCTCTTTTCCTTTCTGGTGGGTTTTGATTTTATGAAAGGTAAATGCCATTTATCCTGTGCAATTGGTATGGTTATGGAAAGCCAATTGAATGAAATGTGCATATGTCACTTGACGTCCACCCGACTATGTAAGATAGCTCAGCGGTTTGAGCGCTCGATGCTGCGATCTGAGTGTGATCTGCAGGTTTGAATCCCGGCAAGGCCAAATCAGCCTTTCATTCTTCCGAGGTAGTTAAATGAGTACCAATTTCAGTTGGGTGATATTGTATGTAAATATATGCTCTGTAAAGCGCTTTGGATTAAGGCGCTATATAAATAACACATCATTATGTATGTTAGATTCCCGCCGCAGTGTGGGACTGCTCAATAACATGCATTTGAAATCATGAGGACGTGCACGTTCACAACCTATTTGTTTATGCAGTTCAAGAATCCCTGCCTGAAATGTTTGTTTGTGGCAAGCATGTGCCCAAATTTGAGGTCACAAAAGTCGCACCTTGAAACACTTGTGTATGGGTGCGCTATAAATAATTATATCATATATATGAAAAACCTAGAGGGGTGCTGACAGGAAGTAAGGCGGCAGTCATTGGAAAAAGGGCACCGATGTATTGTTAAGGATGCTAATTGGGCATCACACACTGGACCAAGACCCTTGCCCTTAGCCTAGGATGTAGCGCTCAATTAGAATGCTTTTTCTTTACTTCCTAGAATTCAGATTGAGCTGGCACCCAACTCGTCTCGCCCCCCCTTTTACAAATACCCCAGGTCACAATGGACCATGACCCAGGCCGGTTGTTGGGAATGCAATATTTATTTATTTTAAATTCACAGAAAAACACACAATTTTAATATTGGGCAGAAATCACCAGTGGGGTGATAATTATGATGTAAACTGATACAATACACTTGGTTGACCTTCTACTAGAACAAATTCCAAAGCACAGATGAATAGGAGCAATTTTACAGTTCGGGTAGCTAGCACCTGAGTTAAGATTTCCCCTGCAATGCTCCCTCAAACCCCAATTAATTGAATTTTGAGTGGATAGAAAGGAGCTGCAAGGAGTCGGGGATACTAGGCAGAATGAAAATCCGAACTTGCCTCACGAAATGAGAGGCGAAACCCTTTGCAATTGCATAAATGACACTATGAATTGGTAAATAATTTAAATGTGCGGTTGAATAAATGAGGTAAATATGATTTATCATAGTATCAGGGATGTAATAACACTAGCAACTACAAGGTAAGGCATCAACAAAGGGCATACAGTTCCAAAATCCACTCTGAAGTGACAACACAGTGCAGCCAGAATCACATGCACAGAATTTGCATTTTCTAAGTTACACGGGTTTAAATGTCAAAAACGGTTTGAAAAATGGGTGAAATAGATTGAATCGGAATGCGGTTTTTAGGCTCGGTGATGGATGCACATCACAGGGATAATAGGAAAGTGAAAAAGGGACTCTAGCTGGAAAACTGGATGAGATTTTCAAGGTGAAAGGAAATTCGGTTTTGAGAAAGAAAGCAGTTAAAAGAGAATCAGTTTAAAAAGGAAAGGACAAAATTTCACGTAAACTAGATTTAATGACTAGATTGTTAAAGAAAGACACGGTACGCTCCAAGGTTAATTTGCAAGGTTAACCTTTACACCCCGCGTTCAGCTTTATGTTGGAATTAATTTAAATTATTCAAAATGACTAAGGACTAGAAAATCAAGGAACAGAATACACAGAGAATTCAGACTATCTTAAACAAGTTATCTGGGTATGGATGGGATTACTAAGATTGGAACAAAGACAAGGTATCAAGATAGGGTATGCTATGTGTTGCTATGGGATGGGGAAATACTCACAATCAGCGCTTAAGTTTGGGATTTGGAACAGCCAACCGGGTTTCGGGACTCAAAGGATCTGGTAACTGTGGTGGACTCTCCTGGCAAAAGACAGCTGGGCAAAGGTCTGATCACGGCACAGCGGCACCTCTGCTGGATGGAGCGGGTAGCAGGGCAAACAGACGGCACTGGAGCATCCCAAAGCAGGATCAGCCACCCTTCCCCTTTCTCCCCGACTTTAGTGGGATTTTGTTATGGGGTTTAGTTCTGCAGGGTGGTTCTGCCTGAAACGACTATCCCTTTCCTGGCAGTGGAGTATGGAATCTGCAGGGTGAATATAAAATGTCTGGATACGCAGGCGATGGAAAATTCAGAAGAGTGTGTCCTTTGTCCCTGTGAACATCGACCTTTCATAAAACGGGTGACATCACAGGATTTAATGTTGGGCAGAACTAAGCTAGACCTACCCCTAAGAATTGGATAGGTCAGCCTATGTTATGTCACCTCCTCCTTAGGGGCAGATTGAACTGAAGGAGGGGACCGAGTTTTATGGGGTGTTTTTTGTTAGGTACAAAGCCACCCCCCAGTTATGTTTGCCAAAAATCAATTCTGACATAAATTGCACCTTTTTAGAGTGGTGGCGCTTTCACAAATTATACAGGCAAATTGCATATTCCACACGGAGCATAATACTCCCACTCCCAAGTTTTTAGGACTTTGTTTAGTCCTTCCAATCATTTTTAACTTTATACATGTGCACATATTATCATAAGGCATGTTAGTATTGAATTTCAAAGTGGCACCATATACACTTTCCTCAGAATATACAATTTTCCGTCCCCTACATGCTATGCGCAGCCACAATATCTTGTTTTAAAGCCACAACAATGACATTTAAAGTGTTACACTTTTACATTCCTGCATGGTCCGGTTGCAGAGATAAGTCTTAAAGTTTATTAATTAAAATAGTCTTTTGAGCCTGATGGCCAGCATTCTTTCCCAAATAAGGGGATAACTTCCAAGGCTGGTCTGGAACTTGCTTTGAAGCCCCCCAGTTGAAGTTGAGGGGAGGTGTTATTTGCAATTTCACACCTAAGTGTCCTGGAACTCTATTGTAACAGGCTGAAGCCCAGACACACAGTCTGACAAGCGTGTGATATGCTTCCTCTTGGTCCATTCAGGATTTTCAAGGGGCCGACCCCTTTTGGGGGGAAGGCAAATACTGTTGCCAGCACACACATGTTCTTTGAACCTTTGATGCCAAGCAGGAAAACATGTTTGGCTGGTTCGCCAGTACAGCAAATGCATTTTTTTTCCTGGGCCATAAAGCAAGGATGTTGGAATATAAACATCTTATATATATTTAAAAACAAACCCCCCCTGACCTTTCTATGCAATGACAGGGCCTTAGTTCAACAATTTAATTTTAAACAGACATGTACCTGTTGCAAAAAACACATTTTACATGTGCGTTAATTCTGCTGGGGTTGTCACTTTCGAATGCGGCCTTCTTGCATTCATTTTCTGAATCTTTCCAAAGCCCCAGTCATGTTTCTAATGCACAAGCATCTGTCCAAATAAAGATCCCTTGAAACTGACATATGCACAGAGATATGGGGTTTCTTTTGAAGAGTTTATCTGGGATATTTTGTAGCGAAAAGTCAAGCGTTTTTCCATATGTGTGGAGGTAAAGTTGTTTGATTTCACAGATCTTGCCCGGCACAGCCTGTCATTCAGTGAAAAATGTTTTCTTTTGCTAGAGCACAACCTGAATATGACTGGGCATAGCTGGGTCTCACTGGATCCGGACTGTGTATTGTTGAACAGATGAAAAAGGGCATTAGGCGGCATCATTTACATGTAAAATATTTCCTTTTTCAATGGGAAATTCTAAGCTAGCAGCAAAGCAGCGCTGCTTTTCAACTCTCTTCTTTGGTGCACATCAGGAAAAACACTGGCAGCCTTTCATGGTGTGTTCCCGGTTCCATCTTGCCCAATAGGTGCTTGGCAAGGACAGCGCAGCCATTATTTAGGTGACTGCAAAACGCAGTTTTTAAGGCAAGGCGGTAGTGCTCAACAGCGCCAGCGCATCCATTTTGCTGGTAACTGCTGAAGTGCAGATTGGTGATGGAGGGGAATTCTCCTGGGTGGGTAAATGTACCACACAGTATATGAGCAAGCAACGACTCAGCAGTGGAATACACAAAACACAAAAGTGAATATATACATAAAAGTAGTGGCCGTGTAGTTATGGTTAAGTTGCTGTTTCCATAGGAAGAGCACATTTTGGGTGGCTTATAACTCTGCTCCCCCTGGATGAATCCTCACCAAACTTTGCAAAAAAAGTATACAGCCCACTCTGAATAAAGTTTGGTCCGGGGGGGGCAAAGTTATAGGGCGGTCCCAAAATGTCTTTTTTTCCCATAGACGTAATGGGGGAAAAAACTTTGCTCACGCCTACAGCCCAAACCGCTAGACGGATTTTCACCAAATTTGCAGCATGAGAAGAGGCTTGGTCCCGAAAGCGTGCTTTTGTTAATTTGGTGTAAATCCGTCCAGTATTTTTTAAAAAATGACCAAAACATAAAGCAAAAAAATTAGGGATATCTATGTCCGCTCCGCGGACAGGACACCATTTGGCTAATTGACTTGCGTCATGTCCGCGGACACCCAACGTGTTTGCTGATTGGTTGGCGTGAAGCATGTGGTGCGTCAGATTTTTGGAAACTCCCGCCATCTTGGGACATCGGCCTATGTCCGCGGACATCGCTGTAAAAACATATTAAAAAACACAACATTGCACTTGTCAAACTTATGAAATAATCTCTGGGGGGTGAGGGGTGATGAGGATGGGATGGAATATGGCTGCAAGAAGCAAAAAAATGGGTGGTTTTTACTGTGAAAGTCTGCGAACAGTTTGAATGTTTGCGAACAGTCCTGAAAAGTTTGCGAACACCTCAGCGTTACAGGGTTGGTGAAATGCAGTTCTTGGTTGGCTTATAACTTTGCCGCCACTTAATGGAACTGCATGAAATTTTGCATGTATATTCCTTGGCCGATTCTCGGTGAGTATGCAAAGTTTGGTGGGATTCTGTAATTTGAGAAACTGATAATACATTTAGATAGGAATGTTTTTCCGAAGTTTGGTAGGATTTTGTGAAGAGGGGGCAAAATTAGAGGGGGTGTCCCAAAATAATGTAAAGGCTTATAAATGAGGTGCCATTTGACAAATCTACACAAAGGTTTGCAAAAAGATTATATCTAGTTTAAGATGTTTTCGTAAAGTCTGAATGGATTTTGTCAAGTGGGGGGCTAGGTTATATGACGATTGTATGTGCATACATTTGACACTTTTGAAAAATAAAACCTGGGTGGATTTCCAGCAAACTTGCATAAGGAACAGTGGCAAGGACCTACAAGCATGGTTTTGCAAAGGTGCCAGTGTTTTATTATTTGACAAGTGTCATAATGTTGCTACAAAAAATAGCGGTATACCTTTAGTGACTGAGGGGTAGCCTGTGGCCATGGGGAGTGGCCAGATGGTCTGGGTCATGGAATAAGGTCATGATCCAGACAATCTGGCTACTGGCCATGACCACAAAGGACAAAACATAGGATTAAAGTGGCCATGTCCACCTGGGTCTGGCTTTGTAGTAAAGTTATTCGAAATTAGGATAGATTTGAAAGGGAAGAAAAATGTGCTTGTGGTTTATATGGTCATAGGGTTCTCTTTTTGCCTTCTGTAGGCTGCTATGGAAAGCGAACAGGGGCCCTGTATGGAACCATCACCTTCCCTTTCCATGGTGGCCATCCTGGAAAAGGTTTTTCCTACCTACACATGGACGCCGCAGGCGTCCCGGTGTTGGAAGAAAATCCTATTTTTTTAGCACCCCGGTTTCCCGCTTTGGGAACCTAGGGTGCTAATGGCCTTCATCCCCCATTTCAGTGGCTGGAATGGGAGGGATAATGGTCCAGAGACCTTGTTATCCACCCTCGCTTCGCTAAAGCGGATAACTTGGGCTGCTGGGTCGGTATCCACCGTTCCAGTCCCTGGAACAGAGGATGAACGCCACAATGTTCTCATTACCATAGCACAAAATGCAAATGGAAATGTTGGAAAATCTTATTTAGTCTATGTACTTTACTGAGAAATATAAAGTAGATGGCGTCTGTCTTTTTTTTTTTTTTTTAGTTCTATTTTTTAACTGTGAAAGGTGGTTCCTGAAGGAATATGTCGTTTGTTGTTTTTGGATGTATTTTGTTTGGCAGGAGAGCTGAGAACGAAAGGTGGGGAGGGAAATGAGGGAAGAGCATCCAAACACTAATCTGGAGGAGTAGGTGGACAAGGGGAAATGTTGCGAGTGTGTTATTTCTAAATTAGGGGGCACTGTTTGTCATGTTCCTTGATTACAGCAGTGGTGGTGGCTCTTGGGGAGGAGCAATGGTATTAGCTGATGCCATTTTAAGATAACTAGCAGTTTTGCTAAAAGTATGTACTGTGTACTAGCTTCTTAATGGATAATGAGCAGGAATAGGTGTTGGAGCTGTGCAAGGGACATTTTGAAGTTGGAAGTTCATAGATCAGTAGAAAATGCAGTTCCGAACTGTCCGCCAAGCAGAGATCTTATCGTGAAGTGCGGAAGGGTTCTCAGACACGTCGTCATGCCGCGCGCTGGCGTATGGTCATGTGGCACTGTCCGGAAGGTCTGCTATGAAGTCAGATGTTCGTAGACGTCTACGGATGCAAAACTACTTGAAATAGTTGCAAGAAGTGTATAGAAGTGTTAAACATTATTCCAGATGGTGTGAAATGGCAGAGGTTTAAGATGAAACTTTGGAGATTAGACACCAATATTGCTATATTGGGTAAGTATGATATTAGTAAGTTGTAGGAAAATAGCATGCACTGGTAAAAACCTATGAAATTCAATGAAAAAACTTTGTTAAACGGACGTTATGGTTCCAAGTAAAACTGAAAAACCCCTGAAATTCACAAGTTGTGGTAAGCTAAGCAACCATAACTCGCGCCACCACCGTGCACTGCTAAGACTAACACCCAGGACATCAAAGATTACATCACAAATGTCATTGATGACATCACACATGAAATACATTTTGATGAAAAGTCTCTACAAGGAGTTGTGTTTATATTGTTGATAACAAGATGTCAGGAGTGATCGGGAGACCTATCATGAACTACTTAATCTATTAAAGAATGTACTCATCTAATATCATTGTATTGTAGTGTTGTTGTTGATACAGAAACCTAATCCTATATAAACATAGGCAATGACTGCAGCATGCACCATAGAAGTACACTATTTATAATCTTGTAATTTTGGATAGTACAATAATGAATGCTACCTTATCAGAGTTGTGAGTAATGTTAAACATGTAATAACTAGCTAACAATTCAAGACTTACAGCACTTGTGCTGGTACGAACAATACATATGAAGCACCACAATGCATACAAATCAGAGGAACACACAGGGAAACTAAAGTAAGGAAGAAAGAATCATCAGAAAATATTAATGACATTAATGTTTATCTTCATGTATACAAATGAATTGTGTGTTTGAGGCCTGCTCATTTCCCCTATATGTGCACCATGAGCTGAGACCAAACCCTGAGGAAAGTACTTAAAGAACATATGACAAGGTTAACATCTAGATATATAGCACCTTTTTAAATTGTATTATTCTGACTGCCAGTAAACGAAACCACGTGGCCGATATATGTCAAGGAACAAAAACAAGTGGCCCGATATGTGATGTCATCAGTGATGTCATCAATGACTTTTGTGATGTCATCTTTGATGTCCTGAGTGTTAGTCTTAGCAGTGGACAGTGGTGGCGCGAGTTATGGTTGCTTAGTTTACCATAACTGGCGAATTTCAGGGGTTTTCCGGTTTTACTTGGAACCATAAATTCCCTTTAACAAAGTTTTTTCAGTGATATATATCTCCGTTCTGGAGAGAGCTTATTCGAAAGCCATAAACCTTAATTGAACTACTTTGCTCTCATCAAACAGAATTCCAGAATACCAGAGAAAGACAAACAAGATGACGAAACGAGGCTTATCCTTGCGTATGGAACCCATGCCAATGTCATTCGCAAAATACTCCATCGACATTGGCATATTTTGCAATCTGATGAAGTGCTATCAACTGTCCTCAAAGACAGCATTAATATCACTTTCAGAAAGTCTCTTTCCATCAAAGATTCACTGGTCAGCAGCTTTTTGTCCCCCTGTGTAAAATCTCGAACAGTTCTTGGCTCAACACTAACCCTAGTGGTTTTTACAAATGCACTAAATGCAAAGCTTGCAAGTTTGCCCTGAATAGGACTAACTATACACATCCAGTCACAGGACAATTGATTGAACTGCAGAGTCATATCACGTGTAATACAGAGTTTGTGGTCTATGGACTCCTATGCCCCTGCAACCTTTGGTACATTGGGAGTACCATTGGTAAACTTTGGGAATTTTAAAACACATGCGAGCCATAAAAAACTCAGACCCTTCCTACCCAATGGGCGTTCACTTTAAGGACGTACATCAGGGCAAACTGGATTGTCTGAGATTTCTAGGCCTACACCATGTTACAGCCAACCCTCGGGGGGGGGGGGAGGGGTAATGGAGAACTTGATCTGTGCCAAAAAGAGACCAAATACATTCTGGATTTTGAATCTAAAAAGCCTAAAGGACATAATCTTGATGAGGAGTTGTATACGTATCTAGGAACTTAAGCTATGGGACAAATGATTATATATTGCTCTCCTCTGGTCTCTAGTCAGCTGCTATTCTGAATACTGCCTTTTATAGAATTTTCATCAATTGGCAGCTATCTTCTTGTGTAAATGTTTACATAAACAAGGCCTTATATAGCCAGCTGAACGGTTATATACTTTGTGCAATGATATGTGCAATGTTTTCACATGAAGTCTTTTTGCCAAATTTTTAAATTTTAATTATTTGTGTTTATATATCTGTCATATTTTAATTCACTAGGGTGTGATTTACTGGGCAGTCTCAGATTTATGGTTGTCCATCACAAATGTTGAGTTGTGTAGTTGCCTTCACGGTATAGTCAGTTCCTTTTTTTTTCTTTTGTTAATCTAGAGGTATATTGGTAGCCAATACACGTGTATGATTTTATGCCCCATTGTATAAATAGGATGTGCACACATAACGTTGCTTTTGTACTTGGAGGTATGTTTTAGAATCTGTGTATGACAGATTTGACAGCAGAAGATGGTTTTTAATATAACCATGCGCTTTAAGCACTAGGCACTTTAATCTCATTGCTTTATATAGCTATAGATGCACTTTAGCACTTAGCACCGCGGAGCACTATGCACTTTATTACTCTGCTTATATTCTGACAGCTGTAAACATGCATTTTGAATCATGGCTCATTAGCCAATTCCCCAGTAACAAGTAATTTATTACTGAGGTCCGCCTCCTATCTAATTGGTATAATTTACCTGATAGTATTCCTTACTTGGGTTGACTATGCAATTTATTACTCTGCTTATATTCTGCCAGCTATAAACCTGAATTTTGAATTATGGCTTATTAGCCAATTCCCCAGTAACGAGCAAATTTATTACTGAGGCCCGCCTCCTATCTAATTAGTATAATTTACCTTTATAGTATTCCTTACTTGGGTTGATTTAGGGTTTGCATTGGCTGTTTTAGAGCAATATTTCTGCAATCTGTTTTTCTAGCTGAACAGAATAAACTATCCTCATTTTAATACATTTGGTGGTTTATCAAATGCATACCCGGATCCACTCAAACATATGCATTATATATCTGGGAATTAGTTGCAATTCCAGCATTTAAATTATTTGCCAATCAGTTTGTGTTTTATATTGTAGGTGGCATGAACTTTACAGTGTTGTTGGCTATTAGGAACATTAAAATAAGGGAACCTATTCCATCTGCAAAATGGCCACTGTGTTATACTTAAAGTTTACCTAAGCAATTTACACGGCAAAAACTAGAAAGCGAAAAAGGACAATTGGCATAATGGACCATAGAGACTAGCCAAATGTTTGTACATATACACAGATGTTTTTGTTTTCACTTGTACGTGAACGAGCTACGTGTTAGCAGTGAAAAGGGTTGTACCATGCTCTTTTAATCTTAGGCTGATGCCTAATAAAACTGGAAATCAAACAGACTTGATGCTGCATTAATCTTTTTTTTTTCGAAGGAATCGTCCCTTACTGGTGTTCTCTGCACTGCTGTGAGTGCTATCCCCCTTAGGCGGAATGGAATCTTTTTCTCCCTTTGCAAATATATATATATATAGGATAGACCCTATTCCTAAATATTTCATATGGCTCACTTTCTCAACATCCAGGAATGTTAATAAATAGCTACAGCGAGCACACTATAATGCAGATGATTTTACTGTTTTAACTCTGTGTATGCTCATTTACAGCTTTCTCTGCAAACTGTACTCTCTAATCAGGCTTGGACTGGCGTATAGGGCAATAGGCCAATGGCTGACCCAAAAACACGAAATGCTGGTGTGGGACACTTTTTTGGAAATTTTGGGCCAGTTTGAGTTAATTCACTCTGCAGCTAGTAGTTTTGACTAATGTTGCTGAATAAATATTCTTTAAAATGCACAATTTGCATTACACTTTAGCAAAAAAGTCCCCCTTGGTCACTATTCAAACAGTGTCACAAGAGGAATGAATAACTATTTGCAACTGTGGGCCACTTTTTCATTGGTGCCCAAGACAATTTTATGGCCCAGTCCGACCCTGACCCTCTTTCCTGCAGAAATAGATTATTTGGAAAAGTCCCAGGAATCGTGGTTATGCAATTGAATTGGGGCCTGCTGTCGGCTTTTTTGGGGGTCCTCTGATGGGACCAAAGCAGAAAGGTTGTAACCAACTTCAGACATTTTTATTACCAGCTCAATGATACATTATGAAATATGGACTTCTTAAGGAAAGGGGGGTTTGCCAATGAACACTTTGAAAGAAACCTGAGCACAAATTTTCGTCGTCATGCATGACTTCATCATTTTATCTAATGGACTCCTAATGAAATGGGCGATACTTTCCCAATCGCTTGATGACTCAATGGAAAACCTTAATCTTCGTGGCAATTACTACACAGACCCATTACCCCAAAAGAAGGTTAATGAGCCCATTTCAAACGGTTGCCGTATACATTTTTTTTTTTAAAAAAAACATGCCAACACATGAATAATTCTCATAGAAACTTGGCTTAATTTAAAACTTTGTCAAATGTACACAATTCAGTTGTGGGTGAACAGTGAAGGTAGCGTCCTTGTTTATGCGTTTCTCCTTCAATCCTCTGATGTGCTTTGTGGGTACTGGGGGAGGAGAAGAGTCAGAGCGGGCCTATTTGGACTAGAGGAGCCCTCTTGTTCATCTAGGATTCAGCCTAGTTGAATGGTAAGTTGTCAGATGGAGCACTGCTCTAAGTACTCCCAGGCAGAGGGAACAGGATACAACAAGGTCATGTTGTGGTCGCACCAGAAAGTGTCAGTGTAATTAATGTGTTTACAGCAGACTCACTGCACTTTAGCGTCTGTGAGAACACCACCTGCGAAGCAGTTTGAAGCAGTTCCTGTAGGCACAGCAAAAGGAAAACCAGCTGTTTGGCTTGTCATATTTAGTTTCTTTGAAGCATTGTTTTGTTTCTGGATTTCGTGTTAATGAATGATGGCCAGACCATGACACTGCTTGAATACACATTTCTGCACAGTGCCAACATATTTCCAATACTTCTCGTATGTTTATCTGATGTGCAAACCTACGCTTCTGCCGGATTTGAAGACCAGTTGTGTCAAAGCGATGGTCGCATTCGTTGGCTGTATCTCTAGCAGCAATCTCACCCCACTTCTCCCCTTTTGAATATGCAGAATAGGATGGTGGGATCCCCCAGGCATAGGCGGAGATGCTACCGCTCTCTGCCACCATCAAGAGGTTCAGAGCTCACCTGTTACCCTATTCCCACAGGCAAGTGTGGCTGACCAGAAAGACTAGCGAGCTCCGCGCCATCTGGCTGTCACACCAGCGTGGAGTTGCGCAATGCAGTATGGAGGGTCCGTATTGCATTAATGCTTGAAGTTGTGATTGGAGTTCATGGGTATGTGAAGCGGTACATGTATGCAGTATCCGCCATACAAGTGCAGAGTTACCATTATACAAGTGCAGGGTTACCATTGGTGCAACTAATGTACCTTCTATGCGGTCTTCACTGATGCCTGGGGTGCTCGGGTGCTTGCAGCAGCACATTCAGCCCAAAGCACACTGGAGATCCACCCCATCGGGTATGTCTACCTTGGTAACTTTATTATTGTTGCTATGTTTGTTCTGAATTAATAGCCTTTGGCTCAGTGGCACCACAGCTGGTGCTACTTGAGGAGAGATAAACTGCTCAGGTCACGCTATTCAATGTCGGTTTCACTTTCACACCGTCACACTTGCCAAACAGAAGACACTGACTGCTGAGCAGAACTCGATACAAATCTTGCCAGGGCTCCAAGCACTTTGGCTGACGTAGTGGGCTGACAACGTAATATTATATTTTCAACTTTATTTGACAAAAAACAGCAGGCTTCTTTTGCAATGATGAAACGTCCCACTAGCTTCATTTGACTGATTTACAGTTTTTCTATTAATTCTGCTAGCTCTCAGCTACTTCTTTTCTTTGCAACATTTCAGAAACGTGTCTCTTTCCAGCTCTGAAAGGAATCCGCCTTTTGTAGTTTGGGCTATTGGGTGTAGCAGAAGTGCCAACTATAATCCAAAACTATTCAATTGGAGTACAGCTGAGAGGGAAATGACATGTGAGGAGGATCACACAAATGAGGGGGTGGGGTGTTTGGTTGTTTACCCACCCATTGACTGTTCTGCTAATCCCTATGGCCATTCCGACCCCCTACTTGTCATTACTCTTCCAAATTGCAACATCCTGGGATCTCTGTGCTAGGTCTATCAAGCTCTAACATCAAATGTTGGCCTCCCAGTGTCTCTAAGAAGTCAGCTGAGAATGAATGGCTTAATTGCAGCTGCATGTGCTACTAGTGTAATTAAAATGTCTTAACCAAGTGTTTCTTCCCTCTGTTGATGAATATCTGTTCTTTGCACTGAGGTCCTCTTTAAACAAGCGTTGACAAATCCAACAGTTTTGACTTGCGTATCAGGATGCAACATTTGCACTCCTCCCTGGCCACTGGCTAGTGATAAGTAACTCTTGGGGACTAAGAAATGGTGTTTCGTCTGTATGTATAGAATTGAGGTGGCAAGTGGCTTTTTTTATGGCTGGCTGGTAGCTTGCAACTTCAAATTGTACACCCTTCGTGTATAGTTCTTGGGTAGGCATTCCCAGCCATTATCATATGCTGAGGTAATCGCACTATTTTCCAGCTTATGCCATCTTAGTACGAAGTAGCACCATATGGCAGTGCCTGGCAATTGTCAATACCATGCTACACACAAGCCAAATCAGTTGGCGTTGCCAATGCTTTCACAGTGGATGCGACCCAGCTATCCCACCGAAGAATGTATTGTTTTAGGTCAATTTTCTTTCTTTATAATTGAGTTCTCACAAATGTCTGCCTTCCCCCACACGCCACTGTACGATGGTAATTCTTTAATTAAAGTCATTTGTTTGATTCAAATCAGGTTTCTTTGCCATTTACCACCCTAATGCCTGTAAAAGGTTTTCTCGTTTGTCACTGTCAGCAAGAGTTGAAATAATTCGCTGTATTAAATTTTAAAATGTGTTCTTACTGTGTTTTATAGTGGAACATGCTTTTAATATGTGGCTACATCTATTAACAATTATTGTGGGAATAAATGTTAGCGATTTGTACAGTTTAATTATTGAAGTCCTTGCAATACTAACCTCTGGACCGAACATATTAATCAATTCCACTCTGAAAGACATGCTTATTACATGAGACCCAGCCAGGCCATTACCATGGTTAAAGGGCGTTTTTGGTCAAGTTACTCTGCTCAAGCGTCATTACAGGCCGAGTCATGATGATTTTACCATTTGCATTTAAATATTATCTACTGCGAGAAACCCATGCCTTTGGTGCCTCACATATAGTAGAGAATGAATTATGCATTTGATGTTATGTTACTATGCTTTTGTTCTGAAAAGATTCACCACTAGAAGTTGCAAAGCGCCACTCCTTGTTCATGGCATATTGTGCCACTACCTGGGCAAACCAGACCTTAATTTTCTGTGACGAAGAAAGAGAAATGGAGGAAGGGGAAGCTGGGAGGGAGGTGCCATAGACAGGAAGGGAAGTAGGCATGGGAAAACTGCTTGGTACTAGTGTGGATGTGTTAGTCCATTATACATGGACTGTCTTCTAGAGAGATGTGACACAGAAAGAATGTACGTGTTGGCTTAATATATGCCTAGTGATTCCAAGGCAGTGCTGCATGGCACAGATGTTAGAAAGAGTTGTGTAGGGTGTGACAGGGGCTCTAGAGCACACCTGGGCAATTCTGGCACATTTGCAAGATTAAAGTACCTGCAATGTATTTTTATGGTACCACAGGTACGTTCCCGAATAGTAACTCTTGGACCGTCAAGCCGACTTAATAAGGTGGCATAGTGCAAGATTAGGACATGCGAGAAGGCGAATGATGTTGGTAGCAAAAGGTTGTGAGCTAGACCGAATTAATAAAGGAACATGTTGTTATCCCGGTATCCTCGATTAAAAGGTGAACTGTCAGTGTGGAAATTGCTCTTCTCTGTTGACCTATGAGGTCATGCCTTAATGGCAGAGGCCAAATGTTAGTGGTATTTGGACATGTGTGTGTCGACTATGTCTTGTACACTGCTTTTGATCCTCTGATAGACATCTAGAACAGTGATCGAACAAGGCACCAACTCGGCGGCCATCTGTTGATAACCATGTTGTGATGAATTGCTGTCTATGCAGAATACAATGATGCAGGTAATCCCATCCCTGAACTGAAAATCTGCTAATCATATTCCCCTTTCATAAGCTTCATGCCAGAAGCATAGTGAGTACTTGTGCCCTGCTGCATCAGTAGCCTGATTAGCAGCACCTGCTACCAGTGGCACATAGCTGGATCAGAGGTCACAGGTGACCTCTTGTCAGCTGCAGTGACATTTAAGTCTCTGCAGTGCAGGGGTTGCATTTAAAATATACACAGCTGTTCCAAAAACATAACTCTGGAGATCCTGTCCTGGTGGAACGCTAAACTGTAAATCTAAGCCATTCCTGAGTTAGGGTGTGGGGGGCCAGCATCTCTGACTTCTCTCAGCCGCATTACATTAATTTTGCATGGGTCGGCGCTGTGGTCCCAGTTCACCTGTGGAAGGATTATGTGTGTTCCTGGCCCACCCTTATACATTGACAGGTCTTTGGCCTTTGGGGATTGCCTCTGTTAATTTGTAAGGGCAGGTAATGCCCTTTCCCCGGGGCAGCCATTCCACAGGCCACTGGCCGAGGAACACAAACCAAGCGGAACACCCATTCACAGAGAGCCAGGCCTTGCACAAGGGGGCTGCATGTCTAAAGGCCTTTCATCCTATTGAGAAGGAAAGGTGGCAGGGTTAGTGTAGCCAGAGAGGGATCTGTACAGTTCTGGCAGGGATCTGCCATCTGTATTCTCGCTCTGCCTCTTTCCTGTCCTCTCAACTTCCTCTGGAGCAAATCATTTTAGGCGCGAGAACATAAGAGCAGAGTCCACACCTTTCAAGAGGAGGGATTGTACCCCATCAATCTAGTTTTAGTCCCATCACCTGGAACCCTTTGCCTATAAAAGATGGGATTTCCCACCACTTCTTTGTATCCTCCTGAAGCATCTTTGGATCCTCGCTAGAGAAGATTTCATTGGACCCTGCTCAGAAAGCAGTCCTTTTTAAAGTCCTCCAGTTCTGAGGGGAAGGCAGGTGTGCCAAAGGTAGGGGCAAGCTCTGTCCCCTAACCATCCTCACTGACCATTGATGGTGATCTGCTACTGGAACAGGACTTGCCTCTTTGCCAGTCTCAGTGGTACCCATTACCTTACCATGTTTAAGGACCCCTGCAGTTGTGTGCCAGCCTCCTCTGTGTTTGGGAGCACAGGAACATGACTCAACTTGACCCTGAACCTCTGGATTGGTACTCGCCGCACCCTGAGAGGCAAGACAGCCAGGATCTTAGTGTTTTTTGCTGTTGAACTGCTTGGAGCGTGTTTCAAGAACTGTTAAACACATTTTAACTAGTAGGACCTTCCATTGCTGCTTTTTGCTCTCTCCTGATCTTCGCACAGCACCAAGAACTGTGGTTCAGTGCTGATGAACCCCAGAACTGCAAATAAGGTACTATTGACTGCCAACTGCCCCCCAGAGGCTACTTAGGTTACTTTGAACCCTTTTTGGTCACAAGTACTTAGCCTTTTTCAAGAACATTGTTGCTTTTGCTTGCCTTTCACCTCTGATTCATTACCCAGCATTCTGTGTCTACTATCGTTGCTTATTCTGTTTTCTTTCCTCAGGAGTGGGGTTTGTGTAGTGTTTCTCTAGTTAGTTATTATTGTACATGGTGTGAAGTGTGTATTGTTATGGAACCTTGATTGGACATTCTGTTATTTTGGACTGTAATACTTTGCTGCTTGGGCTGCTACTGAACCACATTGACACCCCTCTTAAGAGCATAGTCATCCCTTGGCCCACGTTGCCACAAAAGGCCAAGGAGTTTATCTCTTGACTGTGCCTGTTTTACCTTTATGATTGTGTTGGTTCTTGGTTTGTAGAAGTGTGAGGGCTGAGTGGGTGGTTTAGCCTCTACTCATCTTTGTACTCCTGCAGGGCAGAAGTCAATTCGTCAAACATGTGCCTTATTTACATAATTTGTTTTTTCACTACTCGGAGGCATAGGATACTTCTCCAGAGCTTGTTGGCAAAGGAAAAGAAAAATGAGGTCAGGGCGCCCCTCTGCAAGAAAGAACATGGCATGATAATCTGTTCTGTGGGAAATGTACCCATTTAGAGTCTGCAGCTACATGTTTTAGCTCACTGTACCTTTCACAAAGGAGGAATATCCATTTGCATATCAGTCTTTGTTCCGCCCACTTGAAAAGTCCACCATCGAAATGCTATGGCAATCCACAGTACAGCGGGAGAACACCTTAAATGAAGTAAAAGAAATATTTTTTAAATCGAGTTTTGAAAATTGTGTGGATGTTAAATCGGTATGTTACACTAACTAGAACCTATAATTTAAATGTATACAAATATTCCTACAAAGAGAGCAAGTGTCCTGTGAAATCATGCATGTTGAATTCTGACAAATCCTACTCTAAGGTAATACATACTGGAGGGTGAGCTGCATCCACGACACACAGTGGTTAAATAACTTCGAAGCAGATTTCATTCAAGGAGCGACCACTCGAACAGAATGCATGTAGAAGGGTATGCTGTGGTTCCAACAACCCATGTATGGTAACGTTCGTCATATAGGTGTGTGTGAGAATATGTTAGGATTTAGCGCCGCTAAGGGATGGGTAGAGAGAGTGGAGGCATGGGGGGGCAATGCCACCTAAAAGGAAAAAAAAGGTGGTCAACAGTGGTCAATGAAAGAGACCTAGGCCGTTCTAGAAACATGTAATAAGGTGTATTTTGTCTTAGGTTTTGCTGGCCAAGATCAGGATTTTTGCCATGAAAGGAGAAACGGAGCTAGTTTTCCAATGAATCTGAGTTTGCGAATATGAGAAAATGCCCTCAATAAAGATGCCACCGACAGTTTGACTTACATTTCAAAACTTGCATTCGGGAACACTGTGTATACTATACCCGAATTAAAGCTGGCATCCTTGAAATGAAGAAAAGAGGCAATGCCCACTTGAATAACTGTCAGGCAAATGTAATATGGTTGCCCATCTCATACTCCTCTATAGCAAAGGACCCACATACTCCAGAGTCCAGTAGCAGTGCCCCCCCTAAACAGCAACAGATTGGTGGATTTTAACCATTGCCTCTGGCTTCATTGTAATTTGGTTGGTGATCACTGGGTGGCAGGAATGCACACATCTCCGAAGCTTGCGGCCTCTGGTATGCACATCATCCTTGGCAGTGAAGGACCACTCTATTGACCTAGATCAAGTGGATCCAGAAGACATCGCCCTATGCTGCACAGTTTCCACCAAATTTAAAGGTGTTCTGTTTCTTTCTCATGGAAGCCGCAGAGGCAGAATTTGCCCTATCAGGATTCATGGTGGCATACAACTCTCAGAAGCAGCCCCTCACCTCAGGAGCAGATGCTCCTTGTATGTGATCATGTCTAATTTATGAGGCAATAAATGTCATAGGAAGACAGTACTTTATAATGAGTACTGTGCGTACTTGACAAATGATGGCAGAACCTTGTCATGTAAAGGTGTACCTTGCAAACAATGACTGTACCTGGCAAGTGGTGTCAACAAATAGGTGTAGCTGCTAATGAGGGTGCGTTTGGCATCCTGTGGAAGCATTCCTGCATGGGAGTATTTGTTTTACAGGTGATGGCTATACCGTTCATCTACAGCTATAACTGCAATAAAATGGCAGTAAATGGCACTATCAGGATATACTTGAATATAAAGGCAAACCCTATAACCGGACAAAACTCGGAGGATCCTGTAAGAGGATTCAATTCAACACTACAGCTAAGTCAATGCCTAGTCTGGGATACTGAATGGAAACCCTTATTGATATATCTTTATGTCCAGTTCATGCGTTCTGGATGACTACCCCTATATACCACCCCTCTCTTGGAATCCCCCTGACCCCACTGAGCCAAGAAGTAGTTCTGTTTTGCAAGTTAAAAGGTTTATTTGAGAATTTAAACAATATATATATATATATATATATATATATATTTCTGAGGCTTGTGGAATCTGCTTAGATCACATGCTGTGCATAGGCCGACATCTAGTGGAAGCTGCGGAGTATTACAGTTTGTTTTTCGAAGATCGAAAATGGGCGTCGACACAGGGCGTGCCAGTAATACTATCCCTAGTGTGACGTCCACTGTACCCATGATCCCTCACGCGTCTAGGATCCCCAGATTGTTTTTTTCCGCCATTCTGGTCGGAAGCACTTCATCGGAGTTCCCTGGCTTTGCCATATTTGCACTCAAAACTAATTCTAATTTGCCCCGTTTTGTCACCCTTACGTCGATCAACATCTCGACGCCGAACCGGGGAGGAGATCAACGTCGAATACCCGACGGATTGGGCCTTGAGGCTTCCGCCTCGGCTCGGGCCTGGGCCGCTGGCCTCGGCCCTACAAGTAGGGAGAGTGGGGGGTGGTACACTTCCACACTCGGTTATATATATAATCATATAGACACCTTCTTACCTACACACACTTGCCCGCTGCCCACAGGCGCGTATGGAGGGTACGCCCTTTCAGTTTTGCCCCAAGTGTAATAAGAAATACCCTTGGGTAGATAAGCACACTACGTGCAATCTTTGCCTGCCCAGAGACCACCCCGAGGCGGGTTGCAGGGCCTGTAGCAGGTTTAAGACCAAAACTCTTAAGGACCGCTCCACCAAGCGTTGGGCCCACCACGCCAAGCTAGCAGCTATGGAGGCGGAGGGTACCTTCAGCGACGGCAGCGACGCCGGACTTTCGGACGGCGAGGGCACCAAGGCGTCGAAAGACAGCCTAACGCACGTCCCCGGCCTCGGAAGGTCGTCCGTCCCGGCGACTATGGGGAAGTCCCCCGGCGACAAAAGCGTTACACATACACACGCTAAACACAAAAAAGCCACCCGAGATTCGACGTCGTCGAAACCTCGAAAAGAGGCACGGAAGGAGCGGTCCGAAAGGATGTCCTCTGGGCGGTCCCGGTCGAGGTCGCCGCACGACGTCAGGCAAGCCTCCACACTTGCACATAGTGCCTCGCCCATTAACATCACGGAAGATCACTGGTCCGGAGACGAACACGACTTCCATCCCCAGCCTGCACCCCAGGAAAAGGGTACATCACTTGGAAGTAAGGAGGGCCCAGTTTCGAAGCCTAGTTCGAAACACAGGCATTCCACCTCCGATCCTCGATGCCAGGCGTCGAAAGATAAGGGAAATGGTAAACACACTTCCACCCACGGGGAAGGGGGTAAGCAGCAACGGAAACAACCCTTGCAATCCTCCACAACAAGAGAACTGACTTCCCCGTCCAAGTCTTCTCAGGGACAGTCCAGTTCCAGCAATGTCACCCCAAGCTCCAAACTCTGGTCATGCGAGGACATTGACAGAGTAATGTCAAGGATGTCTTCCTTGGCAAATTTCTTCGAAAGGCACCCTGACCAACTCCTAGCTTTAAACCCTCAGGAATCTTCTCCCTCAGGTTCAAGGGACCCTATCCCTTCAAATAAAAGGCCCCGGGTCGAGACACCATTAAAGGCTTCAGACCCCTTTGAGGTCCAACCCTATTCTTGCCTTTTCCCTACAGGCCAAGGAGACTCTTCCCTTATAGAGGGTCAGGAATTTGAGACGCCAGAAGATCTCGCAGTGTCAGATTATTACGGGGAGGACGAAGACGAGGATGAGCCAGAAAATAGCCCAGATATTTTCAGAATGGACTCACCAGTCGAAAGGGAAGCCCCAGTGTCTGATTCCCCAATAGATAATCAGCCCCTCCTGAATGAACTGCTCTCTCGGGCAGCTAACCACTTCCACATAGACACACAAGGTGTCCAAGAAGAGAGGGACTTCGCGGAGGAACTAATAGGGGAAAGGAAGACAGTAGCCCAGACCATTCCCATCCTGAAATCTATTCAACGCAGAATAGCACCATCCCTTATCAACCCAAACCTGACAAGACCTGTAAACCCGAGAGTAGAGAAGCTGTTTAAAGCAGCCCAGTCGGACCCTCTATATATTAGAGGTCAACTTAAGCCAGACTCTCTAGTCGTAACTAACACCCGCAAGAGAGCTGGAACACCATTATCTTCCTCTGAGGCTCCCCCCGACAAGGAAAGTAAAAAACTCTATGGTTTTGGTAGAAAAGTAGCTTCCACGGCAGCCTACCAAACCAGAATCGCGAATTCCACCACACTGTTGGCCAGCTACAACTGCCATCAGTGGGAAGAAGTGGCAGCACTAATAGATTCCGCTCCCGAACCCCTTAAGAGCCAGCTATCTCGCATTTGTGCAGAGGGAAGAAACGTCTCAGGCTGCATTTTAAAAGCAACTTTGGACGCCGCAGACAATGCGGGTAGAATTATAGCAGAGGGGACTGTCATCAAAAGACATGCTTGGTTGAGGCAGTCGGGATTCAAAGCAGAAACACAAGCTGCACTCTTAGACAAACCAGTGGAAAGTGATTTCCTGTTTGGAAAGGCAGTCGAGGATGCTCTAAAAAACGCTAAGGAGGAATTCGACACCCTCTAATCCCTTGGCCAGTTAACTACAAAACCACCTAACCAAAGAGGGAACGGCAATTTTCGTCGCCCCCGCGGCCAAAATTCCAATAGAGGAAATAGCTATTCCCACACCCAGGGTACACAGTGGAACACCAACTCACAACAGTCTACCCAGGGGTATGGTAGGGCTAGTAGAAGAGGACGTGGTAGAGGCAGAGGCAGCCCCAGTAAAGGAGGCGGCACGCCTCCACCAAAGCAGTGACGCTCATTTCAGGGTCCCTTCCCATACAACCCCAGTAGGGGGACGAATATCCAGCTTCACCCAGGCATGGGAAGGGATAACATCCGACAGGTGGGTGCTGTCAACGGTATCCAATGGGTACTGTATAGAACTACTGCAACGTCCCCGAAACCATCCTCCAAGACAAAAAGTCCACTCTTTAGAACATCAGAAGATCCTCCTCGAGGAGATATACAATCTGCTCCAAAAGGACGCAATAGAAATCGTCCCAAGCCACCAGGTAAACAAGGGTATTTATTCAACTTACTTCCTTGTTCCAAGGAAAGACTTAACAATGCGCCCAGTATTGGACTTGCGGCCTGCCAACAAGTATGTCAAGCCCCAAAAGTTTCATATGACTACACTACAAGAGGTAATCCCCCTCCTAAAAAAGGGGGATTACATGGCAACTTTGGATATGAAAGATGCCTATTTTCATATTTCCATGCTCCCAGCGCACAGAAAGTACCTACGCTTCAAGGTGGACAGTCAACACTATCAGTTCAAAGTGCTGCCCTTCGGGATAGCTTCGGCACCAAGGGTATTCACCAAGGTACTGGCAGTGGCGGCTGCACACCTACGCAGGAAAGCTATCCCAGTATACCCTTATCTGGACGACTGGCTCATAACGGGGGAAACCCCAGTGATTTGCAGGACAAACATTCAAAGGACTATCGACCTCCTTCACGAATTAGGCTTCTCAATCAACGACAAGAAATCAAGCCTAGTGCCAAGCACCTCCAAACAGTTCCTAGGAGCTATCCTGGATACTCAGAGGGTTAACGTTTCCTTCAGAGGAAAGAATTCGGAATATACTACTGCAAATTCCACAATATCAGGCCGGTCGCCAAATAACGGTACGCAGGGCAGTGCGTTTGCTGGGCATGTTGGCTTCATGCATTTACCTGGTCCCCCACGCACGACTGCGCATGCGTCCCATGCAGGAATGGTTGGCGAAACAGTGGTCTCAGGCAAGGGGTCAGTGGGACGATCTAGTGGTCGTTTCGCCAACATTGGTACAAAGCCTTCACTGGTGGACAAGAGTAAATCTTGCTCAGGGGAAACCTTTTCACGATCCCGAGGTACAGGCAATAGTCACTACCGATGCATGCCTCACTGGGTGGGGAGCTCACCATCTCCTCCACACAGCCCAAGGTCTTTGGTCTCCCTCAGTAGCCAGGAACCACATCAACCTGCTAGAACTTCTGGCAGTATTCAGAGCACTTCTAGCATTCGAGCCCTACCTGCTCAACCTGGCAGTGCAAATCCGGACGGACAGCACAACAGCCATGTTCTACCTGAACAAGCAAGGAGGGACTCGTTCACCAAATCTGTCCAAGCTTGCCCAGAAAATCTGGATATGGGCACTCAGACGGAACATCTTCCTGTCAGCACAACATGTTCCAGGGGAACTCAATTCCCTAGCAGATACTTTAAGCAGAGACTCCCTCCCAGAGGAACACGAATGCGTTCTACACAAAGAGGTCGTAGAAGACATCTTCTCTCAGTGGGGTTGCCCCACTATAGACTTATTCGCCACAAGCGAAAACAGACAATGCCCAGGATTTGCATCCAGGTTCCCCCAACCAGACTCCCAGGGGAACGCCCTGTGGATGAACTGGTCAGGGATGTTTGCGTACGCTTTTCCACCAACTCCTCTCATCAGGAAGGTGGTCAACAAGATGAACAGAGAGTCGATGACGCTCGTCCTAATTGCTCCCATGTGGGCAAGACAACCTTGGTTCCCACACTTACGCAGGATGGCGGTGTGCGAACCCATCAGACTTCCAACCTGGTACAACCTTCTGTCCCAGCACCAGGGTCAAACAGTGCATCCTCAACCCAACTCAATGAACCTCGCAGCATGGCTCCTGAGGTCATAGAGTTTGGACATCTCAATCTACCACAAAGATGTATGGACATCCTAAAAGAATCTAGGAAACCAAACACAAGGCACTGCTACTTTGACAAATGGAGGAGATTTGTTATTTGGTGCCAGAATAAACAAATCAACCCAATTGAATGCACTCCTTCCACTATTGTTACATACATGCTCCACCTGCTAGATGCAGGTCTGGTTTTTAACTCACTCAAGGTGCACCTGGCAGCTCTATCAGCCTACACCACCTCCCATAACAAGGTATCGTGGTGGAAAATACCAGTGGTTAAAGCTTTCATGGAAGGAGTAAAGAGACTTCATCCTCCAATTTCCAACCCACCACCAGGATGGGACCTGAACCTGGTGCTATCTAAACTCATGGGCCCGCCCTTCGAGCCCATGCATAAAAGTAGTCTCAAACATCTGACTTATAAAACAGCCTTCTTAGTAGCCATTACTTCTATAAGAAGGGTCAGTGAAATCCAGGCTCTGTCAGTGCAGGATCCCTTCTTTACTGTCCACAAGGACAAACTGGTTTTACGCACACACCCTAGGTTCTCACCTAAATTTATCTCTAAATTCCACGTAAACCAGTCCATCGAGCTTCCGGCTTTCTTCCAAAACCCACAAAGCTCGGCTGAGGTGAAACTACACACACTAGATGTGCGTAGGGCGGTCCTCTACTATGTAAACAAGACCAGACCGTTACGAAAAACAGATCAGCTGTTTGTCTCCGTAGCTACAGGCAGAGAGAGGGATCGCGTCTCTAAGGGTGCCATCTCTAAGTGGATTGTTAACTGTATCCAGCTGTGTTACTCACTCGCTGAAAAGACTCTGCCTTTCACGCCTAGGGCCCACTCTACAAGAGGTATTGGGGCCACTCTGGCTTTCATTGCAAATGTACCCCTTGACACCATTTGCAAAGCAGCTACTTGGAGCTCTATTCACACTTTTACTCAGCACTACTGCATTGACACTCATTCCAAGACAGATACACAAGTGGGACAAGCGGTTCTAAGACATTTATTTGCTCATGACCCTTCTCACACCCCACCTCCTTCTTCAGGTACTGCTCGCTAATCTATGCACAGCATGTGATCTAAGCAGATTCCACAAGCCTCAGAAGGGATACATTACTCACCGTAATCGTATTTCTGATGCTTGTATCTGCTTAGATTCACATGCGACCCACCCTTCCTCCCCTCTGAGAGAAGGCGCATGGTTGCTTGTAGTCCTACCTTTCTACCTATCTGCTTGGATTATCTGTACTCACGCTACTCCTCATGCTACCTCATGTCAGGAAAAACACAATCTGGGGATCCTAGACGCGCGAGGGATCATGGGTACAGTGGACGTCACACTAGGGATAGTATTACTGGCACGCCCTGTGTCGACGCCCATTTTCGATCTTCGAAAAACAAACTGTAATACTCCGCAGCTTCCACTAGATGTCGGCCTATGCACAGCATGTGAATCTAAGCAGATACAAGCATCAGAAATACGATTACGGTGAGTAATGTATCATATATATATATATATATATATATATATATATATATATATCACACTTTATGATAAATTAATAATTGGATATCACACTTAATCTGAGCAGTAATCAATAATGGATAGTCTGGCACTAGCACACTTGTGAATAGGAACAGAAGAATAAGGTGGTAGAGAATGCTTTATATAAGTTCAGATGGATGTAATGTTGAATGAAAATGCAATACAGAAAATACTCAATATGATTTCAACAAAACAATGTAATCACTTTTCTCTGGCAATCCCCTCCCCCCTTTATGCAATAAAATGTAATTCAGTTCACCCCAGCAAGCTTAGACTACAGAAGTTTGAAACACAGGCCCAAAAGCTTATATATATGCTGGCAATGAAGTGAAAAATATGCTAAAATGCTTTTAATTCCCTCTAGAGGTTCAGGTTGAGGATTAGTTGGTTTAAATTAGTTCAGGCTTACTTTAGCAATGTTCTAGGAATGATTGGCAGGTTGAAAACTACTTTCTAACAGTTCTAGCAAGAAGCTGCTGTTTTCACACGTGGAGGAATTTTCAAATCGCGGTAAAATTCGCGCGTGCGTTTTTCGCGATTGCGGCAAAAGTATCGGGGGTAGGATTGCGGTTCTAGGTTCGTTGAAAAGCCGAGATTCCCAGCTTTCAGAGGAAAGTTACTGCAAGTCTCTAAGACAAACGGTCACGGAGATATGAGCGATATGGTAAAGGTCGTTTTTCAGATTTGAAATTTTAAAGTTCAAAAAGACAAGTGACAGCTAGCAACTAGAAAATGACAGGTGACAGCTTTGCAAATGACAGGTGACAGTTAGGAGGCAGTTCTACTTAGATTAAAATAGATTGAATTATATTATTTTAACTAGGAGATTGTTTCTGCACAGTTCTGCTAGGTACTCAAAATATATTTTTGAAATAAATGGGCCTCGCCACGGATCTGGTGAGGTTTTCTTCACTCGCCACGGACGGTCTCTGCGCACAGCGTCTGGGTCAGCTCTCTAGTTCTGCGAACAGCGGTCTGGGTCAGCTCTGCTCTGCCTCTGGTTCTGCGAACTGCTCTGCTTTCTCTGGGTACAGCACTGCTTCTGGATCTTTCTGCACAGCTTTCTCTGGACCCAGCGCTGATCTGCACGGCTCCTGGAAGTTGCTATCGCTGTTAGGTTTGCTGGATGCTGAGGCCCACTGAGAAGAGTTCTCAGTTTGTGGGTTTAGGCCCTTGCTTTGAGTTCTGAATCAAGTTCTTTGGAGTTTTAAAGTCTAAGTGTTGGATCTAGTATCTTCTGGATGTTGTGTGGTCCGGCAGAATGCGTTGCAGCAAATGGAATTGAATGTCCCTATCTGTCCTGACTGTCTGCTTTCATGTGTTTTGAAAATGGGTGTGTGTGCAGCATCACTAGGCTCTACCCCTCTCCACTTGTCATTGGCCACTTCATCCTCTTCCCCTTGATTGGGGGAATGAAATGAAGTGTCATCATGATGAGGTCTGTTTATGGTACAGAGAACCCACCCCTGTCAAATTACGCACAATCTAAATTTTGACCCAAAAGACATGTTTGCACAGGTACACATTTGTTTAAAATTACATGCACTCATCACATATCACAGGAGGCATACCCTGTCCAAATCTGCTCTTCCTGGGAGCTTGCATTCAGAAATGGCAACATTTGCACTTTTTAACTGGTTTCGTAATATCGGACATTACCCCAAATTTATACACATGTGCGCAAGGAGTATGGACATTACTTGATGAAGTGTCAGATTTTTAACATGCATACATTTTAAGTAATACCCTCTTAACTGCTAGCTTGCCCCCAGATCATGCCACCGGTTCTAAAAACCTCTTAAAATGTGGGCAGAAAAATCACAAGAATTATGGTATCATTTAAATAACTTTCACAAGTCCGCTCTATGAATGATCCATCTTTTTAGAGTTATGTTCTGGCCCCAAAGGGGTGTGGTTTCCCCCTAGCACAAGGTTGAATTTCTGGTTTTTCCAGTTCTGCCAGGCCAGCTTGCTCTCACAGGCAGTGCTCCTCCCCTTTCCTTCCAGGAGGAAGCCACTTTTACGACCCCCATAATAAAACATTTGCCTGAGTCAGGACAGGGCTTTGTTCAATTTCCTGCAGAGCCCAGGTAATTCAATCAGGGAAGTGTCATATCCCTTTTGGTGGGAGCAGCAAAAGGCAGATAGGCCTGGTAACACAGCTGTTGTGCAAGTCTCATCTCCTGTCAGGGGTAGCTGGTGGGCAGAATTCAGTTCCTTAAGCCAGGCCCCAGCTAATGTCACTTTTAGTTACCCAGTTTTCTGCATTCACATAAACTAACCATTTTCTACATATGCAGCTAAAATGCTGATTCTAAGTTTAAAACTATGACATTTAAACAATTGCAACCTATGTGACACTCAAAAGTAGGTCACTCATTTCTTTTAAACATTTAGATTTTTAGTGTCTTTCAGTCCAAATTTACTTAAACTGCTGAAATCCACAGCTCAGCCAGTCTTGTTATAAACCTTCAAGTCACTTCAGAATATAACTTTACATTGTATCCACCTCTCAGCTTTCAGTCCAAATTTACTTAAACTGCTGAAATCCACAGCTCAGCCAGTCTTGTTATAAACCTTCAAGTCACCTCAGAATATAACTTTACATTGTATCCACCTCTCAGTAAGTCTTTCGTTGGCCTGCTTTGGGTTCATTTATTCAGTTTTACACAAAAAAAAGTCTGGTGTTTTAAAACGCCGGCTTTCTGATAGTGGTGAGTACTGGTACTGCAACCATTTTTGGGATTTAAGAAAATGAATTCCCCACAATTCTAGGTTGCTTTTGGCAATCAGCATTGCCATTCCCAATGGTTTCAGACTACTGTGTGGGTAGTCCAATGGTGGTTTTAGGCAGTGGCCTTCTGTGCCCATAACATCGGCAAAAATGAGTGGCAGCCTATTCTTCATGCATTTCCCTGTGCATTTTCTGGGAAGCTCTGGCCATCATGATGTTTTCCATGTCAGTACTGCACAGTTTTGAGGTAGGGCTTGGATGCATGGATAAAAACATCCCACAAGCCCCCCTCTTGCGATGGCCATTCTGTTTCACTGATGGGACTCGCAAGACCTGGGATGTTTCCTCATCTTCTTCCAATAGATGGCACAGTTCAGCATCTTTTCCTCCATCCGGTCGGATCGATCGGTTCTCCTCGCCGGTCCTGATGGGAATATTGGGCGGTACCCCCGGGCCCCTCGCGTTTCTGCTCCCAGTCTCCGGATCATCCTCCTTGGCCAGTCTACAGGTTTTCTTTCTTCTAGGACGACAAAGGAAGAGCGGCAATACCTATTCAAAGACATTTTTCCCCCACCATTGATATAGTGGGGTGGCATATAAATTTATAGTCAAAACATTTGAACATGCACATTTCTTTTTGCATTCAAAAATGAAAACACCCACATTGAGAAACTCAGAATTTGAGAGGCGATATGTGGGATCTTTTAAGTTAGAACTGAATTAATCTGAGACAGTACCCTCTAGGATTCCAGAGGATTCCTCCAGTTGTTGCAGAGTGTGCCTGGGATGGCAACACTTCAACTGGTTAATGTGAACCCACTTGTCTTCCCCCTCTGCCAAACCGCCTTTGGGGATGCGGATCTTGTAGGCCACAGGGGAGATTTTGTCTATAATCTCAAAGGGTCCCTTCCATGTAGGCAAAAACTTACGCTGTTTGGCCTGGTTCCTTTGGAAATTGTATAGATAGACCCGGTCCCCCACCTGATATTCCTTCCTGGAAGTCTTCAGGTCATAGTGGGTCTTCATGCTATCAGCTGATCTTTCTAGATTCCGCTGAGCATAAGTAAAAGCATGTTGAAGGTGTTTCCTTAAATTCTCCACATACTCATGAGTTGTGGAGGCATTTATCAGTGTCTGCTCTTGGGTCCTGTAGAGCAAATGCTGAGGAAGCACCATCTTGCGTCCAGTCATCAACTCGAATGGTGACATTTTGGTTGCAGATGAAGGGGTAGATCTGATGGCCATTAGGACCAGAGGTAATCGAATATCCCAACTTGGCCCAGAATCTGCCACAAACTTCTTTAATATGCTCACAATGGTTCGGTTATATCTCTCTACTGCCCCAGAAGAAGCTGGCCTGTAAGCAATAAGCAAATTCCTTTTGACCCCCAGTATCTCCCACATCTTTGTCATTACTTCACTGGTGAAGTGGCTACCCCTGTCTGACTCAATCCTTTGAGGTAGACCAAAACGGGAAAAGATGTGGTTAATCATCAGGGCAGCTGCGGTTTCTGCCTTGCAATTTGGGGCTGGGAGACATTCCACCCACTTGGTAAACGAGCATGTCACAGTCAACATGTACTTATTCCCCCTAGCAGAGCGAATCACGGGGCCTACAAAGTCGATTTGTAAATCTGACCATGGCAGTGTCATCCCCCTCTTTTGGAGAGGCGCACGGTGCGTGAGGGATGATGGCTGAAATTGTGCACACACAAGACACCCCTTCAAGTATTGGTCGAGGTCCTGCCCCATGTGTGGCCAGTATGCAACCTCTCTTAAGATTTCCAATGTTGTGTGAAACCCCCTATGACCGGCGGTGGCCGCATCATGGGCGTCACTTAACATCAGGCTTTGGAATGAGGTAGGAACCACCCACTGATCGTGGCCAGCTTTGGATTTCCTTACCAGCAAACCGTCTTGGATCCGGAACATTTTTGGACATTTCATCAACACTCTTAGGTCCTCTTTCCCAGTGTAATCGGTATCCGTCAGGGGAAAGTTCTCAGGGTCCTCAAGGTGCTGGTAAAATTTACCAATTATTGGATCCCCCTTCTGAGCGGTAATCAAATCAGCATCAGGGGTCTCCTTACTCCATTGTGCAATTGAAAGGTCGTTGTGAGCATTTGTCTGGGACCTAGTGATAGCAGTGACCTGGATTTCCCCCAACAGGGACTCAATCTCAATTAGATCCCCTTGGATGGCCCCGGTTTTGGCCAACTGATCAGCTAAGTCATTTCCAGTTTTGTCTGGTCCCTCTACTTTGGAATGACCCTTGATCTTTTTCCAATGGATGGTCATCTCATTCGAGGTGACCAGATCGTCAATGTTTTGGATCAACTTCCCATGTTTCAAGGGTTTGTTATTAGCACATAACATGCCTCTGGTTTTCCAATTAACCAGGTGCTCCACGAACCCGTTTCGTACATAATCCGAATCTGTGATTATGACCAGTTCGTGGAGTTGATGCTGGACAGCAGTGAGGATGGCCTGATGCACAGCCATCAATTCTGCCACCTGACTACTTCGGGGACCAATTTTGTACCCAGCGGAGGGTTCTGGGAACTCCTTCACCCATGCATTCCCTACGCCGGCCACCAGTTCTTTTTCCCCGTCGTTGTCAACATGGTAAGAGCATCCATCCACATAGACAGTGGGCATTCCCTCACACTTGTCTTCTTCAAAGACTTTGTGTGGGGAATTAAGGTATGCCTCCGTGTTGTCCTTGATTCTTAGACTTTCGTCCTCGAGACAGTTTTCTCTGGCACAATCATGCAAGTCAGCCAGACCTTGCGCGAGGGGACTCTTCTTGTTTTGGCCATATCTGACCTCCACAGGAAAGCCTTGCATTGACAGAATCCAGGAAGTAATTCGGGAATTACTCACATTTCCGGCCCGGATTCTATCACTTTGGAGATATTGCAGAGGCTGGTGTGGAGTCTCCACTATGATGTGTTCCCCCTGGATAAACGGGCGGTAGATCTTCAATGCCCACACCGTTGCCAGGAGTGCCTTCTCACAATCGTTGAATTTTTCCTCCAGAGAGGATAAAGTTTTGCTCGCATAGGAGATTACTTTATTGACCTTGTCATGCTTTTGGTATAATACTGCCGTCAAGCACGTATTAGAGAACCCCATATCCAGGAAGAACTCCTTGTTTCTGACAGGGTAAGCTAGGCAGGGCGCTTGCGAGAGGCTTCTTTTGAGTTGTCTTACTGCCTCGGATTGTTCTGGACCCCATTCCCACTTGACCCCCCCCCCTTCAGGAGATGAATCAGGGGTCTGGTGATCTCTGCGTAGCCCTCAATGAACTTTCTGATGTAATTAGTCAGTCCAAGGAGGCTCCTTAGTTCCCGCAGAGTTGCAGGGTCTTTCAGTTTCTGAAGTGCTTCCACTTTCTTTTCCTGGGGACAGAGACCCTGAGGAGTAATCTCATGCCCCAAGAAATTAACACGGGTTCTACTCCACTGTGCTTTCTGAAAGGAAAGTTTTGCTCCGGCGGCCCTCAACTGTGTCAGAACATAATGGATCTCCGCTATGTGTTCCTCAACAGTTGAGCTTTTGATGAGGACATCATCTACATAAGCCAGGTTACCCCTCGCACCCAGGTCGGGCATGGCCTTATGTAGGAAAATATTGAACTCATTACCGGAGTTAAGGTATCCGAAGGGAGTCCGGGTCCATGTGTACTGCTGGCCCCCAAAGGTAAAAGCCAGTTTGTATTGGTCCTCCCTGCTGACAGGCACGGTCCAGTATCCATTGGTCAGGTCTATTGCAGTGAATACCTGTGACCCCTGAATCTGGGCCAGCCCTTGGTCAATGTAGGGAAGAGGCCATCGGGAAGTATGGACCCGTTTGTTGAGCTCCCTGAGGTCGGCGCAGAGTCTCCACTGGCCGTTTGGCTTCAATATTCCCAGCACCGGATTATTGAAGGTGCTGTGGACTGGACGGATTATTCCCCGGGACTCAAGGTTCTTAATTATTTCAGTAAGGGACTCCATTGATGCGAGAGGCAAGCGATATTGCTTCACAAACACAGGAGTCATGCCAGGGTCCGTGGGGATTGTTGTTGTGTGGATGTCAGTGCGACCACAGTCATATGAGTCTACCGCAAAGAGATCTTGGAAATCCAAGAAAACTTGTTTCAACTTTTGCTTTTGTTCCAGAGTCACACAGGCATCAGCCAGGTTGACTCTCTCTTCCACCATCTGCCTGAAGCCTGGAAAGACTTCTGGTTTGGCTATTTCAGCGGCCTCCTCCAGCTGGGTGGAGAAGTCCCTGGTCAGAGTGCTGATTTGGACTGTAGGCTTCAGGTGGGAAAGGCAGCCCTCATGGACCTGGAAAATCACCTCATCCCTCCTGAAGTCACAAGTCACATCTTCCTTACCATAAGGGCAAGAAGTGTACACCAGGAAGTTCCCCCCATGCCGGGTAAAAATCCTGTCTGGTGTTGTATTGTCGTCACTGTCACTGTCAAAGCAGTCCTTGGGGATTGGCCCTAACAGTTCATTACCTAAATCTATGGAAAAATGTCGGTCATCAACCGCCATTCCAATAATGGTGCCTGCGGCTAGAGTAATACTCTTTAAGTCGCTGTTATCCACCTCTATTGGAATGGTGTCATGTTCTATGTTGACTAATGGAGTTGGGTTTACCCCCAACCCTTGCTGTTGGAGAGAAGCATTTAGATGTATGTAAGCATCAGGGTTTTTCAACTGTTGTCCTCTTTTAGCTTTCACTTCCAGGGAGAATTGTCGGGTCCTTTCTGGGATGGTGACTTCCTCTTTAATCTGAATTTCAACTGCATAAGGTAGCAATTGAGCTGACCTAAATGCTTTTTCTGGATCATCAAAGCCCATGGGATTATCCGCTAATCGGGACCAAGCTTTGAAGTTTATTAGGTCCAAACTAATGGCAAAGCGATTGAGAAAGTCACTGCCTAAGTAAAAGGCGGCAGTGACGTCTCGCACGACCCAACAATTATGGACTATGCTCTTGTTGCCAATGGAGATTTTGAGCATACACCTGCTCGGCAGGAGGTGTTTGGAATTAGGTGCTTCCAGGTCCATTTCCCATTTGTCTATCAGTTTGAATGTGGGAATGGCTGGATCTTTTGGGAGTTGGCGGAACATGGCTTCGCTGATGAAGCTCTTACCGTTTTTCACACACACTCGAGCGAGAACAGAGTCCTTCCCATCATTTATTTGGACAGGGATGAACAACTGCTCTCCAATTTGCTGAATGTCAAGCCAGGCTCTGAGCTGATTTCACATCTTTCTGGACTATAGGAGTGGGAGTTTCTGATGGTGGATTAGTATAGAATCTCAGAGTGTTTCCTTCCAGCGTGGAGTACCACTTTAGACTGGAAGGAAGGTTGATTTTCAGAAATAGAGAGGACCCCCCATCACCAGTCTGTTGTCCTACTGCTATTACTGTCACGTCTGGAATTTGGTTGTTCTGGAAGTGAAATTCTACTTGGTCAGATTTTTGTTCAACCATGTGGCAGGTGCCGTTTAAACTAACATGGTTGACACTCTGTTTTAATTTTATTGGTCGGCTAGTCTGGGTCCAGAGGACCTTGTTTACGCAATCTATTAAGGGTGACAACCTCCTCAGGAGGTCATTCCCCAGTAAACAAGGGGTGCCCTCTGGAGTCACTACTATGACCGGGTGTTTCACCTTGTGTCGCCCGATCTTAATGTCCAAGTCTGCAGTCCCCTCAACGGGAATTTCCTTCCTGTCAAAGTTCTGCAGTTGTCCAGGAAGAGAGGTGAGAGGAATTTGGTAATTCCCTCCCCTTCCTGCATTCAGTTCGTCAAAGGCCCTTCTGGACAGAAGGGTAGGTTGAGATCCAGTGTCCACCAGTGCCAAAATTGTACTCTGCCCCTGTACTTGTACCGGGGCATAGTATCTTCCCTCCTTCTCCTCAAGAGGGCACCGATAATGCACATTTTTGGACAACTGGTGGGCTAACTTTCTGGTTTTGGCCATCGCTAGCGAAGAGATTTGGGCAGAATTCTGTGGAGAGCCTTGGGAATCTGAAAGAGAAAGTTGGCAACTGGAGATCAGAGCCATTGTGGGTTCCCCTGGCTCCGGTTCTGGGCCGCCTCCCCCTTTTTGGAGGCAGTCATCAGGATGGGTGTGAACCAGGGGATTTTGGTATTGTGGGTTCTGGGATGAGATGATGGGCGGCGGTAGCTCAGTCTCCATATCTCCCCAGTCTGGATTGGAATCCCTTGGGGCCCATTTTTCCTTGGAAGGAGTTCCCCCATCTCTGAAGGAGAAGATCCTTTTCCCAGGATCTTCTGAGGATCCCTCTCCCTCAAATTGGAAGATCTGTACCTCCTCCTCAAACTGGGTCTGTTTGGGTCTTTTGTTTCTCCTACCCCCCCCCTCTGCTCCTTAGGAGGCAGACTTTCAGGGGCAAGAGATTTTGTTTCCGGTTCCTGGGTTTCCAGGGGCTGTTTACAAGTGAGGAAGGAAGCTTCCTCCAAGGCTTTACACCCCCCTTCGCCTTGTGCCTCCTCCCTGGGAACCGGTGAGTTATCGGGGTGCTGCCCCCGTCATTGTTCTGGAGCACTAGGTCCAGAGTTGGGTGCGTTCTGCGCCGGCATGCCGATCTGAGGGTTCTGCTGAGCCCTCAGTATGTGACCCAGATCCCGCGCCATGTTTTGAACCTGGCGCTCTAACTGGGAAACCCGCTCAGGCTGATACGGGGCCCTGTTTTCTCCCCTGGGCTGATCCCGGGAAGGGTAGCTATCCCTTCTTTGGTAGTACCCCTGGTTGGGAAGATTTGGATACCCCTCCACCCTTGGCCTCCCCTCTCCCGGATTTGGTTGTCTGGGCTCAGGGAATTGGGGAAAGAAGGGTGGAGGATTTTGGGGTTGGAAGTTGGGTGGATACCTGGGGAAAAAGTTCTGCCCAGGATTTGGAGAATTTCTGCCCTCCGGTGGGAAGTTAGGAGGGAAGTTCCCTGGGTTAGGTGCTTGGCTGGATCCCCCCCCCCCCTTGGGCTGGAGGAGTCCACACATAACCCAGGATGGGTCTGTTTCCCTTGTAACGGGGGCTTACATAATCAGGAGAGCGAGGGACCCCATTTGTGGGGCTGCCTCCCTGGCTTCCTGTCTGTGACTGGCCCGAGGACCTTCTGGGCCTAGCATTATTAGGTGCAGGTAGGTTTTTAGGCCCCCCCATCTCCAACTCTAAAACGGGGGTGACCTTTACCTCTGCCACCTTGGCAGCAGCAGGGGTGTTGTTGGCTTTGGGGTTTTTGGGCGCATTATTTTTATTTTCTATTGGCTTCTGCACCTCATAGATCCGGGTCGCCTGTTCAATGACCCAGTCTAAAGATCTTTTCTCGTGAAAATCCCCCACGAGCTGGGTCATTATGTATTTGGGCAAGGCATGGAAAAACGTATTAATAAATTCTCTGCTATCCGTGCGCACCCTTCTTGTGGTCTGTGCAAAAGCACGCTTTAACTCCTGCACAAATTCTTGTGGGGCCTGATCCTCCCCACATTGTAAATTGTAGGCTGCCTTGCGAGCCTCTTGAGGATTTCTATGAGTAGAAAAATGTTTCAAGATGGCCGCCTTATAGGCGGACCATCTTAAATGATTTTGGTCCTCCAGCCCCGCAAAGAAACTGGAGTATTCCGGGGAGAAGGTCCACTTTACATATCGAATACAACTTTGGCTGTCCTTCAAATGGAAAGTCTCCATCATTTGCTCAAACAACTCTAAGTGCTCCCAAACAGAATACTTGGCATTCTTATGATACGGCGTGATGACGCTCCTGATTGCCTTAATCTGCTTTAAGGGGTCCTTAAGCAAGGCCCTTTTTGTCTTATTGGCCCTTTTGGTCCGGGTAACCCTGGTCCATTCATCTTCTGACTCAGAGGCACTGCTCCCAGAGGTTCCCGTCTGCTCTTCCAGGTTTTCCCAGATTCTGCGAGCCTGGGAATGGCTGGCAGAATGTGGGGACCTGGTCTCCTGTACCGCTCAGAGGAGTCTTCAGATCCCTCCTTGCTGCCAGGATTTGACGGGTACCCCCCACTGACCTAACTGGGCAGAGGTTTTCAGGATGCCCTTAATGGGCCTACTCTCCTGGGGTTCCCCATGAAATTGCACTGTGCTTGGGTGCCCATACCCGGATGCCCGCCCCTCCATTCCTGGGTGGTACTGGCCTATGAGCCCCATGCTTCTGACTGGATAGTAATCTGCCATCCCTGTGGCCCTGTGCTCATGTGCGCCAGGGGACATGGTGGTGGCAGAGTCCAGGGACGGAGAGAGATAAAGGCCTCTGGTACTAGGGCTCCTGGGGTTACGCTCAGGAGTTTCTCTTTCCCAGCGAACCTCATCTCTATCCGCCCCTGCTCCCTGTTGCAATGCAAGAGCCTGCGCCTTCAGTTCCTCAGTTAAGGCCTTACTAGACTCTCATCAGTCTCTCCTGCATCGCCACCTGTTGTTGGAGTCTATCATTGTGCTGGCAGAGAGCCTCATTCTCTCTCTGTGCCTCCTGATTGGTCCTGGAGCACTGGGCCAGTCTTTGCTGCAGGAGGGTTACCTCCTGAGCTGTGTCCCTATTGGCCTGCTCCTTTCTTGCCAGAGCATCCTCCACCCTCCTGGTGTGTTCTAACAAGTTCTGGTGTTCTTTTTGGAGGTCACCCAGCCCCTGGAGGGCCAAGTGATTTTCTTCTGTTTTTCTTTTTAAATGGCAGACTTCCTGGCCTAAGGCGTCTCTTTCCTGGCTAAGAGCCTGCATTTGTGCCGCCAGGTCGTCCCTCTGCCTTTGAAAGGCACCAGCTTTCTGGCGTTCTTCATCAAACTCTTCCTGGGTATCCAGGTCTTTCAAAATCAGCTTGTTGCTCTCTGCCTTCACTCTATCTAGATGACTTTGCAGGGTGGCTACCTGCTCCGTGCATGCCCTGTTAAAGTCTAATTGTTGCTCCAGCTTTTTCTGGCTCTGCAGTAAGGAGTCCAAACTGTCTTGGTGCTCCTTCTGCAGGGCCAGAAATCTAGTATCATGGTCAGCCTTTTCCTGTTGCATTATATCCATGTCCTCCTTTATTTTAATGATAAACTGCCTACTATCATTTTCTGACTCCTGGCTCCTCTGCAGCCTCTGCTCAGAAGAGTCCAGATCAGATTGGGCCTTCTGTAATGCCAGCAGTTGCCTACTCGCCAGATCTTGGCCTTCAGCACATTTGTCCTGCATGGCTCCCATATGTAAACATAAATATGCCGCTACCCTGGCAATCTTGTTGTGCTCATCCTTGGCCTTAGAGGACATATATAGTTCACTCAGGGCCACATGTAAGGGACCCTGGTCTCTCCATATATCTGACCCTGTTTCCGTGATCTGGGGTGTGATTGCTTGCAACCAGACCGTCTGGTCCTGATGAGTCCACTCACCTCTCACAAATAACTTATGTAAGAAGTGCTCTCTGGCTATTTTCATGTCTACTAAGGTCGTCATTCTAGAGATTGGAGTTCCTTCCTGACTTATAGAAGTTTGTATTTTATTTTTGCAAAACAGACCTTTTCCTTAGAGCGTTCCTTTGAGGAGTGCTTTACAGCGTAACACAGCGTGGTGATCCGACCGGATATGTGTATCTGGTCAGCTGGCACGCTGTATTAATCTGCACAAATGGTAGATCTAACCCAAACGTCCCGGACGAGCCCCCAATTTGTAAGAGGATTCAATTCAAAACTACAGCTAAGTCAATGCCTAGTCTGGGATACTGAATGGAAACCCTTATTGATATATCATTATGTCCAGTTCATGCGTTCCGGATGACTACCCCTATATAACACCCCTCTCTTGGAATCCCCCTGACCCCACTGAGCCAAGAAGTAGTTCTGTTTTGCAAGTTAAAAGGTTTATTTGAGAATTTAAACAATATATATATATATATATATCACACTTTATAATAAATTAATAATTGGATATCACACTTAATCTGAGCAGTAATCAATAATGGATAGTCTGGCACTAGCACACTTGTGAATAGGAACAGAAGAATAAGGTGGTAGAGAATGCTTTATATAAGTTCAGATGGATGTAATGTTGAATGAAAATGCAATACAGAAAATACTCAATATGATTTCAACAAAACAATGTAATCACTTTTCTCTGGCAATCCCCTCCCCCCCTTATGCAATGCAAGGAAATGGAAGGAAAGCACACAGTTCTCAGAAATGCAATCAAATGTAATTCAGTTCACCCCAGCAAGCTTAGACTACAGAAGTTTGAAACACAGGCCCAAAATGTTTTTATATGTGCTGGCAATGAAGTGAAAAATATGCTAAAATGCTTTTAATTCCCTCTAGAGGTTCAGGTTGAGGATTAGTTGGTTTAAATTAGTTCAGGCTTACTTTAGCAATGTTCTAGGAATGATTGGCAGGTTGAAATCGACTTTCTAACAGTTCTAGCAAGAAGCTGCTGTTTTCACACGTGGAGGAATTTTCAAATCGCGGTAAAATTCACGCGTGCGTTTTTCGCGATTGCGGCAGAAGTATCGGGGGTAGGAATGCGGTTCTAGGTGCGTTGAAAAGCCGAGATTCCCAGCTTTCAGAGGAAAGTTAATGCAAGTCTCTAAGACAAACGGTCACGGAGATATGAGCGATATGGTAAAGGTTGTTTTTCAGATTTGAAATTTTAAAGTTCAAAAAGACAAGTGACAGCTAGCAACTAGAAAATGACAGGTGACAGCTTTGCAAATGACAGGTGACAGTTAGGAGGCAGTTCTACTTAGATTAAAATAGATTGAATTATATTATTTTAACTAGGAAATTGTTTCTGCACAGTTCTGCTAGGTACTCACAATATATTTTTGAAATAAATGGGCCTCGCCACGGATCTGGTCAGGTTTTCTTCACTCGCCACGGACGGTCTCTGCGCACAGCGTCTGGGTCAGCTCTCTAGTTCTGCGAACAGCGGTCTGGGTCAGCTCTGCTCTGCCTCTGGTTCTGCGAACTGCTCTGCTTTCTCTGGGTACCACACTGCTTCTGGATCTTTCTGCACAGCTTTCTCTGGACCCAGCGCTGATCTGCACGGCTCCTGGAAGTTGCTATCGCTGTTAGGTTTGCTGGATGCTGAGGCCCACTGAGAAGAGTTCTCAGTTTGTGGGTTTAGGCCCTTGCTTTGAGTTCTGAATCAAGTTCTTTGGAGTTTTAAAGTCTAAGTGTTGGATCTAGTATCTTCTGGATGTTGTGTGGTCCGGCAGAGCGCGTTGCAGCAAATGGAAT
The DNA here is from genome assembly GCF_040938575.1 of Ambystoma mexicanum. Classification (NCBI taxonomy): domain Eukaryota; kingdom Metazoa; phylum Chordata; class Amphibia; order Caudata; family Ambystomatidae; genus Ambystoma; species Ambystoma mexicanum. Next base: position 735,215,071 of record NC_090936.1, read on the forward strand.
TGAATGTCCCTATCTGTCCTGACTGTCTGCTTTTATGTGTTTTGAAAATGGGTGTGTATGCAGCATCACTAGGCTCTACCCCTCTCCACTTGTCATTGGCCACTTCATCCTCTTCCCCTTGATTGGGGGAATGAAATGAAGTGTCATCATGATGAGGTCTGTTTATGGTACAGAGAACCCACCCCTGTCAAATTACACACAATCTAAATTTTGACCCAAAAGACATATTTGCACAGGTACACATTTGTTTAAAATTACATGCACCCATCACATATCACAGGAGGTATACCCTGTCCAAATCTGCTCTTCCTGGGAGCTTGCATTCAGAAATGGCAACATTTGCACTTTTTAACTGGTTTCGTAATATCGGACATTACCCCAAATGTATACACATGTGCGCAAGGAGTATGGACATTACTTGATGAAGTGTCAGATTTTTAACATGCATACATTTTAAGTAATACCCTCTTAACTGCTAGCTTGCCCCCAGATCATGCCACCGGTTCTAAAAACCTCTTAAAATGTGGGCAGAAAAATCACAAGAATTATGGTATCATTTAAATAACTTTCACAAGTCCGCTCTATGAATGATCCATCTTTTTAGAGTTATGTTCTGGCCCCAAAGGGGTGTGGTTTCCCCCCAGCACAAGGTTGAATTTCTGGTTTTTCCAGTTCTGCCAGGCCAGCTTGCTCTCACAGGCAGTGCTCCTCCCCTTTCCTTCCAGGAGGAAGCCACTTTTACGGCCCCCATAATAAAACATTTGCCTGAGTCAGGACAGGGCTTTGTTCAATTTCCTGCAGAGCCCAGGTAATTCAATCAGGGAAGTGTCATATCCCTTTTGGTGGGAGCAGCAAAAGGCAGATAGGCCTGGGAACACAGCTGTTGTGCAAGTCTCATCTCCTGTCGGGGGTAGCTGGTGGGCAGAATTCAGTTCCTTAAGCCAAGCCCCAGCTAATGTCACTTTTAGTTACCCAGTTTTCTGCATTCAAATAAACTAACCATTTTTTACATATGCAGCTAAAATGCTGATTCTAAGTTTAAAACTATGACATTTAAACAATTGCAACCTATGTGACATTCAAAAGTAGGTCACTCATTTCTTTTAAACATTTAGATTTTTAGTGTCTTTCAGTCCAAATTTACTTAAACTGCTGAAATCCACAGCTCAGCCAGTCTTGTTATAAACCTTCAAGTCACTTCAGAATATAACTTTACATTGTATCCACCTCTCAGTAAGTCTTTCTTTGGCATGCTTTGGGTTCATTTATTCAGTTTTACACAAAAAAAAAAGGTCTGGTGTTGTTTTAAAACGCCGGCTTTCTGATAGTGGTGAGTACTGGTACTGCAACCATTTTTGGGATTTAAGAAAATGAATTCCCCACAATTCTAGGTTGCTTTTGGCAATCAGCATTGCCATTCCCAATGGTTTCAGACTACTGTGTGGGTAGTCCAATGGTGGTTTTAGGCAGTGCCCTTCTGTGCCCATAACATCGGCAAAAATGAGTGGCAGCCTATTCTTCATGCATTTCCCTGTGCATTTTCTGGGAAGCTCTGGCCATCATTTTGTTTTCCATGTCAGTACTGCACAGTTTTGAGGCAGGGCTTGGATGCATGGATAAAAAACATCCTACAATCCTCTTTCTCTCACCAGGCACCGACAACCTGGAATGACCTACCTAAGAATATACAAACACAACAAACCACCCAGCATTCAGGAAACTCCTTAGATCATGGCTCTTCACAGCGTAACCACAACAGCGACGCACTAGAATGCCCACCCCATTAGAACAATGAGGAAAATAACACCAACCTCGGCCACTCTCAAAATGGACAAACACTGAACCCAAAGAACCGACCACACAACAGACCATAAGATGTCATGGGAAATAGCCATAAAAGGAGGTCTCCAGAGACTGATCACATACTCAGACGAAAGCCTTAAATCACTCATCCACTCCCCCTCAGACATACCATATCCACACCGGCAGACGCATTTAGATAGAAAATGTGTTAGAAGAGTCCACTACACCAGCGCCAGCACCCATGGAAGAGAATAGACACCCAACCCACATTAATCATTCCATCAGCATTAAAACGCCTACAGAGCTTGCTAGAATAGAACGGCGAGGAGCAATCAGAACACTTACAAAGCATGTTAGAACAGCACAGGGAGCGCCTCACACAAACCAAACCCTGCCAGGCATAACCCCTTTGCCCACCCTGAGGAGATTGGGAGGATTGGCGAGGGCCACACTCGGACAGATTTCTGAACTTCTGTTAAACTTTATACAACCGACTAACAAAAACTCAGCATTTCTGCAGACTTATCTCACTCAAAAATCTCACACAACCATCTCTCTCACAACAACCCGTACACACTTCACAACACTGCAACACCACATAAGCAGCACCAACAGCACACGAGGACTGATATCGATCCGATATTCGCACTGAAGTGCAGCACCCGGTGTATACCGATTTGGAGCTGCCAACAGAACACCATTCCTCTCACTATCCTACTCCCACTTCACCTACTAACCCATCCCACCTTCTCATCTGCAGACCCGCCACAGCGCCTGGGGACCAACTCCGTTGGAGACGGTGCATGGCACAAATACCTTTAACATTGCCCGCCGATTCTCATCCCGCCATCTTGGGACATGTTTTCACTTTGCCATATGTGACAATTCACTAGATGTTGTCACTTCTCCCTGGGTGGGAGCCCTTTACCATGAGGCCAGGGAGGTGAGGCAACTTCCTGATAGTCCCACTGGGGGTTGTATAATGCAGAAGGATCTCATGGGGAGGCACTCCCCCTCTAGGGATAAAGACGACCATCTAGGGTACAACCCTAATGAGGACATCACACCCCCACATACTTTAGCCTTGGCTTCCTCCACTCACCTCTTTGCCTTAGAACAGTACATAGGCCTACTGTCTACAGAGTACTTTACGGTTCCGGAAAATACTGAGATGAAGAATAAGAACCTGGGAAATCCAAGTACTGCGATGAGTTGGCCACACAGAGCAATGAAGATGAAATACCTGAATGAGACTAAGGATTTATACAATAGGCCCAGACACCCCTGGCAACATTGTATAACAATGGACTAAACACTGTGTCTTGGGCAGCTGTGGAAGACTGCAGGGGTGCTGCACACCGAACAGAGGAGATATGAACCTGCCTCACTGATCTGGAGGGAGTCTGCTGCATCTGATGATTGGAGGGGCTGCAGGAGCAGACAAGTGACCGCCTGAAACGCCATCGCATAGCCGGCGGGAAAGCAAGACTTTGGAAAAACTGAATGCCTGCTGTCCTAGGAAGCCCAGGCGATGTGCCGGGCTCACCATCTAGGTAAAGGGTGGCACAGGAGACTCAAAGGGGGGACACAGGGTAGGTTAGCAAGAGGGCGCATGCAGTTGTTCCTAGACCCCTTTGCAACCATAATGCTTGGGTGGCACGACAAGCCAACAAACCATCTCCTCCTCCTTATAGTGGTGGAACGAAGTCTGTTTACCACCAGGGAAGGATTGAGAACCCCAAGTACCATAAAGAGAACTTGAGAGTAAGAGTCCTTCACAATAGTGGCAGGGATACACTCACTGACAGAGAAACCAGGGTCAGGGGCCCAAAGCAAGAAAGAGATGAGTCTTCTTCCTCATGGCTGTACTTGGGAGGGAAGCGAACCAAGTGGGCCAGATCAAAGAAGAGGAGAAAGCAGGGTCACCGATCCACTTAAAACTCAGGATTGTGTGTTGTAACTAAAACCTAATGAGAAGACCACCAGGAAAAGGTAGTCATTCCACCTGGTTGTAAGGAACTGGGAGTCATTCTCCTGGTAACCCGGACCAGCAGTAAGGTCCAAAAAGGCCTGGGGAAGGGAGTAATTACCGCAGACTGTCTGAGACTGGGCGTCTGGAGAAGGGAGACATTCACCTGGCCTACCAAGCAAGTATTATTTGGAACTTTACTATCAGGGGAAGGTAGCCATCCCCCCCCCCCCCCACAACGTGTGCGACATGCAACTGTTCCAAGATTTGGTAACTGTTTCAACAAACCATGAACTATAACCCAGAAGAAGGGAGTCATTTTCCGGGGGCTGGAACAGTACTGACTTATTCTTTAGTTTCTAGCGTAAGGGACAGAAGAAAGGTTTTCTTGACACAGGACAGTGGACACTTTTGAACTGACAGACACCTTATCTTTAGCTGAGGAAGGGAAACCCCTCTTTGTAATAGGGACCGACGGGTCTTCTCTTGCTTTCTTGATTAATACAGATCTTTAGCCCCAAAAATGCCACCTATTTGTTGGCCTCCTTCTCCTACACCCTCAGACATCAACAGTGGTCAAAGTGAGCGAGAGCGGTCGGAAGCGGTGCTCCTCTACTTTCTTTAATTATCTTTTACAGCTCCTATACTTTTATTTTAAAAAGAAACCGTTCCGGAACAGTTTCATCTTAAAATAAAAGTGTAGGAAGAAGTTGAAACTTGCACTTTCAGTGCACTGCACATAACGTTCACTTAAACAGCAGGTTCAAGTGCTGGGGGGTGTATTGTGTGTGGAAGGGGACGTGGCGATGGGGTTTGTGGAGAGCGGGGGCAGACAGGCAGGGAACATAGCTCCAATACTTCTTATTGTACACTTCGACCACTGGACATCAATGATGCATGCCTAGCACCTGAAGACAGCACATGTGTTATTTTGTGCTTGATTACTAAAATATTCTTTTAGCTGCCAGAGGAACATTTTACTGTGCTTTTAATTATTTTAGTTTTTCTTTATATTCATGAGGGTGTCAAGGTCAAATGTTAGGTCATCACTTTGTATTAAAGAGGTCAAACCATCCTGTTCTTCCCCTTCTTGTGATGTCATCTAACCAGTGATGTCACATCCAATATTGCAGACATTTGAAAAATTAACTTGTCTGCAAGTGGGTTCACTACGTATACCAACATGCCATTAATCCAAGGTTTAAAAAAAGATATTTTACGAGTCAACCTTTATGGTGCTACATGATTTAATTGACAGAAATCACTGAGCAGTACTTCTTGGTAGTTATTCGTGGCATTTTTCCTTTTTTAAATCTTTTAATGGGGGTAACCCCATTAAAATGTCTCTCATACACTTACCCCCGCCCCTATAGCCCTACTCCTCAACATATACCTGACTATTTTACCAACATGAAGTAACTACTGCCTAGTATTTTACTGATCAGTAATTTCCATCTATGAAACAACGGTACACGATAATATATGTGAAGCATGGCAATCTAAACTCATTGTTGTTCGCAGACCTCATCAGATGGCAATGTCTCAAATTTGGAGGAAATTAAGTGTTACCAAAATATAGTGCCCATGTTGGTTTGTCTTTCATTGCACATCGGCAGGAAATTGAATGTAATAATTGAACCCCCCAATCTCAAATGGAAAACCTCTTCAATCCATGAAACTCCTGCATGCTGCAAAGCAAAAAAGGCTTTTGTCAACCAGATGTCCATAGTACTGGCCCAGGCAACTTTGCTCTCAATTTGCCTCAATTGGTACACTCATTTGGGGGCTATTTCATTACAATGCACCATGATGTATGACAACGCTCAGACACTCAGCTACGCCTTCTCCCAACGTCTCCACCCCATCACCCGCTCTGCCCTTTGTCTCCGCCCCCATCACCCTGTAGAACAAAATTGGAACGTGCCACGCAACCCCAGATATGTTGATGGGTTCGCCTGAGTCAGCACACGAATGAAATGTCCACCAGTGCCATCACCCTCTCTGAGGAGGAAATTGATGCCAGGCATGTAAAAACACTGGGCTATCAAAATAATATTTCCAATTGAAGATCTGCAGTTTATCTCGTTAGTCAGAGCATGATGGAAGGCAAATTGTACACTGTGCTTCTTGTCCATGTAGCTTCAGGAGAAGATTAATTTTGCAATGCTTACTTTGACCAGGCTCCGACGAAAAGGAGCCTTGGCGGAGCAAAATAGAGCGCAAGATCACAGCTTGGAAAAGCGGTGTACTGGGTGGGGGAGCGAGCAAGGAGTAAAAGATGGATTTGGAGAGTCAAGGAAGATAGGGGGGGAAGGGGAGACTGGAAAGGGCCTGATTCACGGAACGTTTTTCTATTGGTTTGGGCCATTCTAAAACGCTTCTGTGAATCAGACCCAGAATATAAAGTGGGAGAACATAAGGTGGGAGACAAGTGGAGAGTAGAACACAGTGGGACATGATGTGAAGTGAGAAATCAAAAAAATAGACCAACGGAGTGTTGCACACTTAGAGTGTGTGCGTGCGTGTGCGTGTGTGTGTGTGTGTGTGTGTGTGTGTGTGTGTGTGTTGTAGAGAAAGGGCTACAAGGGGCCAAACAAGAACATACATTTAGGGAAAAGTGTGAACAACTTACCTTTGGTGTGAAAAGGTTCACAAGATGGACACCTGTGACGAAAAGTAATTGACTGGCAGGGAGCCACAGAGGGCGAAAGAAAATTCTCGAAAGAGAAGGTCTGCATGGTGAGCATACAAAGACTGGGAAATTTAAAGAAAAGGAGACTTGGGCAAAAGAGCTAACGCTCGTGAAAGGGAGAGACTAAAAGACTCACAAAGTAAAAAATAAATAAAGAGCAATGACGGTGCTAATTCGTAATCCACATTTTTTGTATTTTTCCATGCAAAAACTTTGTATTGTGGAGCAAAGATTGTAATATGATCCATAGTACTCCAGCTCAGCGCGGAGCTTAGCTCCTCTAGTACTAGTCTTGTTTAGGGAGTACCTGCACTTTACTTCCTGTGGATGGACATTATTTCCAATGTTGTCTGAAGTTGTAGCTGCCACACCAATGCCCTACATTCTAGTGTTGCTCAAGAGTAAGTCACTGAGGGATTTCTCCTGGATGCTAGCAGCAGAACATTATCGTTCTGTAGTTTCAACAGGGGGGTGAGCTAAACTGCTAAAGACCATATCATAAAGCTTCTGATTATGACACTTTTAAAGTTATTATATTTTGGGATCCGTTCTTGTGAAAGATTATTTAGTCAACGTAGCACAATAAATACAAAATAAAACACTATATACTGCTTTAAAACAAATCTCCGTAATCCACACATGGGTGTAATTTTTCTTTAAATGTTTCAGCTCGGTGTGCTTTTTTTCGGAAGTTAAGGAGATTTGAATGAACAAACTAGAATTATCGCTCAGCTTTCCAAGAGAGCAAACTGCATGCAGTATGGAGTTGATTACATTAATATTTTACTACCTGTTGGAAACTTCCATTTCTCCTAACCTCTACTTTAAGTCAGGTTTTGGGCCTCTTCTGGTCTGCTGTGTAGACGATTAAGATGTCCTCTTGGGTTCGGCAATGTGGGGCAGTGGCTTGCTAATGGCTGTTGGTGTTAATTAAGAAGTGGAATCTCCTGCGTTCAGGATCCAGTTTCTGGAAATTATCACCAATGTACAGATTCGTTTTTCACTGTCGATATTAGTGACGTGTCCTTTTTGATAAACTGGATAAACCTGCATCTTTTTGGACATTTCAAGATTTTTTTGACTGCTGAGTATCCAAACAGTGGCAGCTAGTGTGGTGTTGAGTAAAGGGCTCCATGGTCCCGACACCGTACAATTCGAGTTGCTTCAGGCACTCGCTCTGTAATGCAACTTGAACTGCATTGTGCCGTCTTTACATTTCGAAGGGATCTTTGTGTATAGATATTTTGCAACTTGAAGCGTTGCATCATGTTCATGTGTCGGGGCCCAGTACCCACTGATGTGCAGGTGCACCACTAATTCGTGTACTACTCGTTGCAGGGAGCCTATGACTGCTAGACAACGACGCAAAGAGCCCAATTCTCTCATATGGGCGCCTAATGCATTGCCCATAGGAGAGAATTGAGACCCCTTCACTCCAACCTATCCCTTCCCATCACAAGCTGGCAGAGGATCAGCTCACTAATCTGATGCACAAGTGTAGTCTGGGAGTGGTAAAAGGGTGCACAACGCTGTGTGCAATCCTCCTGGGCGGCCATACTACTAGCCTTGTCAATGAAAAGGAGCCACTCAGTTCCATGTGATCGAACCAGTAACCTGTGAAAAAGGGCATAGTTCTTCCAACAAGGTTAGGCTTGTCCCTGGTCTCTTGACCAGCACCACCAACTGCCAAATGGTGACCACATAAGTAATAAGTTTCCTTTCCTTGCAGTGCTCTTGGTCCAGGCTCAGGGAAGTGTCCCATGTCATGTGGTCAGCTTCATCTCCTGTCCACCATCCAATCAGATCCCATCTACTCTTTCTAAATTCCAACCTTCCATAGGCATCCTCCTCACCTACTCCCTTTAGAAATATGGAAGACAAAGACACTGCCTGTTTGTGCATTCTCCAGGCCAATGGCCTGGAACCCCTGTCTCTACAATGTCAGGCAGAAACCACAATGTGTCTCCTACAGCCACAGTCTAATCCAATGCTTTTGAGGACACTGGCTCACCACACCAACATGCCACAAATCTTCTCAAATCACATTTCCCTCGTTAACATGCCATCTCCAGAACTCGGTCTCTCTCACAATAATACTCATTAACAAAACCTTGAGCATCCACCAAACTCCGACCGCATGCCACACACAAACTTGATGGCATTTTTATCAATATAACTGACTCTCCTCACATCTTTGTCCTCATCCCAACTAGGTACCACATCTAAGATGTTGACGACATGCAGCATTTTCCGACAATTGGACCTGTACCAAGCTTTTATCATACCACCTTCCACTGTCACATAAACACACTGCTACATTCATGTGATCTGTTGCCTACCTCACATGTGTAGGTCATTCCTTTATGATACTTCGGACCTCTTCTCCTCAGCATATATTGCAAATTGTAGAAACCCCTGTTAGTGACTTCAATATGCCAGGGACCTGAGCCACTATAAGAACTAGGGAATTCCCTACACATAAACAATATTTCGAGGGGATTGGGTCCTCCGACGTATTCCATATCTATGACAGTAATCACCACAGCTGTGCTGCTTCGGAAACTTTTTCGGCGTCTGCGTCCTGCGTCGATGACGTCGATGCGCCGCCATCGAGGACCTCCTCCGACGTCCGACGTCATCCGATGTGATAAGTAGGACGCACGACGCAGTAGCCTCAGTTCCGTTTTTTCCGCGAACGTGTTGCTTCGTGTTTCTCGGTTCTAGCCTCGACTCTTTGGAGTTCTGTTCTTTCTGGTTCTTCGAACCTGTTCGTTTGTGAATATTCCTTCGCAGCGATGTCTTCCACTTCGTCTTCAACCCCGCGTCCGGGCTTCAAGAAGTGCGGGGAGTGTGGGTCCAAGATGTCGGTGACTGACTCGCACGACGCCTGCCTCTGGTGCCTCGGGGAGGCCCACGACACGGATGACTGTGTCGACTGCCTGTCGCTCACGTCCAAGGCCTTACGCGAACGTAAGAAGAATTTGTCGGTAGGTCGGGTGTCCAAGCCCCGGAAGTCGAAGTCGGCGGGTCTTTCGACGGATGATTCGAGGGGTGACTCTCCGCGTCATCGTCGGAAGTCTCGTCGGTCTTCTTCTAGGAGTCGGTCTCGCCACTCCTCAGCCTCTTCGAGGCATTCTCGGAAGCGCCGTCACCGGTCGCCTTCCAGGTCCTCTTCCGAGGACTCTGCCCGGCACGTCGGTTATCCCACCAGCCGTGCGACGCCGGAGGAATGGGCTTCCTTCGGGAAGAAAATGTTGGCGATTCTTGAGTCGCAGGGTACTCAACCGTCCGCGCCCCCGAGTGGGGTCGGCCGTGTGAGGTCGAGAGACACCGCTCGCAGGAGTGGTCGGCACGAGTCACGGGAGAGGTCCCGTTCGGACAAGGAGGCTCGTTCTCGCCGTACCCGTTCCAGGTCCCGGTCCTCGACGCGATCGAGACCGTGTGCACCTGGGGTGTCTTCGAGGAAGACATCGACGTCTGAGGCGTCGAGGGCGTCGACAGGCTTTCTCGAGGCTCCGGCTCCGAGGAAGTCGTCGAAGCCGTCGACGTTCAGGTCGTCGAGGGACACGCTCGGGGCTCCGGCTTCGAGGGCTGTGTCGACGCCGCCGATATTGGAGGCGCTGCATCTGACGTCGACGCCGATTTCCTCTACGTCGTCGCCGATCCTCTCGGCGCCGTTGCCGGTTTTCTCGACGGCGGCGCCGATTCGCTCGACGCCATCGACGCCTTTCGTGTCGGAGGTGCCCCGTGTCTCGGGTGTGCCCCCTAGGAAGGCTCTGGCTAAGAGCAGGCACTCTCAGGTGCCTTTCCACCACTTGGATTATATTTCAGAGGCGGATGAGGATTCGGTTGGCCTGGTTCCTGGTCAGGTGCCGGATGACATTGTCTCGGGCCATAGTCAATTTGACGATTTGAGGCAGTCGCTGCATGATGCTAGTGGTCTGGACACCTCTCCTGAGGTGGAATTTGGTCGGCCTGAGCCTGGCTCCCATGCCGATTCCTCATACCGGCGCCTTATGGCTAGGGTGTCTGAGTATCTGGGATGGTCTGCTCCCCCAGGGGAGTTTGTGCAGGATGATCTGACGGACATCCTTGATGTTGGTCCCCCAACTGACCCGGTACTGCCGTTCCATATGGCTTTACAGCGTAGGGTGGCGGCGGCTTGGACTGCTCCGGAGAGTCTCCCGGCAGTGGGCAGATCCTTGTCGCGGAAATACCGTCCAGCCAGTGGCGACCCCTGCTACTTGACCAGGCACCCCACTCCGGAAAGTTTGGTGGTGCAGGCGGCCACGGCCCCGGCAAAGCAGGCGTCGTACCCTACCATCCCTCCTGATAGGGACGACAAACGTTTTGATGGCTGGGCGAAGAAGGTGTTTTCTTCTGGTGGTATGGCGCTTCAGGCGGCCAACTCCATTTGTGCCTTGTCACGTTTCACGCACACTCTGTGGAACTGTGTTGCGTTAGCGGCTGAACATATTCCCGAAGGGGACGAACGGGATGGTTTCCTTGCTTTGGTCCAGGATGGTAAGGATGCCATGTGTGAGTCCGTTCAGTCGGGTTTGGACTTAGCTGAATGCGTCAGTAGGTCCATGGCGGCGAGCACCGTGATACGCAGGTTTGCGTGGTTGCGGAAGTCGGGGTTTGCTCCTGATGTGCAGTCCCGGCTCCTCAACATGCCCTTTGATGGTGAACATCTTTTTGGCAGCAAGGCTGACGAGAGCCTTGAGAGGTTGCAGACCTCAAAAGCTGCAGCGAAGTCGTTGGGCGCTGCAGTTCGCCAACCTCCGCCTTTTCGTCCTAGGGGACAGCAGTGGAGGGGTGGCTCCTTTCGCTATTACTCGTCCTTTGGTAAAGCGAGAGGAGCTGGCAGTCAAAGGGGCCAACGCAGGGGTACCAGAGGTGGACGACAAGGTACCCGTGGTGCCAAGGCCGCTCGGGCAGTTGCCTCTTTGCCCTCAGGTAACGCCGCAGCCGCTCCTACTCAGTCATGAGGCCATGTCCCATGGTTCGCCGGTTGGGGGAAGGCTGGCGCAGCATCTTGTAGAGTGGCGTGCCATTACTTCAGATGTGTGGGTTCTGGAGATCATAACCCACGGCTACTGTCTTCCCTTTCGGCACAGGCCTCGCGACAATCCACCGGGGAACCTCTCTTTGAAGTGTCCGGATCCGCTCCTTGCGCAGGAAATTCAAGCCCTGCTGGAGAAAGGCGCCATAGAACTGGTGCCTGTAGCGGAGAGGAACGAGGGTTGGTATTCCCCTTATTTTTTGATTTCTAAGAAAGACGGGGGATTGAGACCCATCATGGACTTGCGCGGTTTGAACAAACTCCTCAGGAAGGACAAGTTCAAGATGGTTACTCTCTCTCAAGTCCTCCAGGCCCTTCAGCTTCAGGACTGGTTGGTGTCACTCGACCTCAAGGATGCTTACTTCCATGTGCCGATCCATCCCAGGCACAAGAAGTACCTGAGGTTCGCGGTTGGCGACTCGCACTTTCAGTTTCGGGTCCTGCCGTTCGGTTTGACCTCCGCCCCGAGGGTTTTCACCAAGCTCATGGTGGTGGTGGCAGCGCATCTCCGGCAAGGGGGGATTCACGTCTACCCCTACCTGGACGATTGGTTGATCAGGGGGAGCTCTCCCGAGCAGGTCCTGGATCATCTGTCCATCGCCTGCCACTCCCTTCACAGGCTGGGCTTCTCCCTCAATTTAAAGAAGTCCCATTTGACGCCAACGCAGAGGCTCCAGTACATCGGAGCAGTGCTCGACACTTCCCTGGGGCAGTGTTTTCCTCCCCAGGTGAGGGCTCTTCACATTCAGCAGATGGTGCGCAAGTTTCAGCAGGCCCAGACGCTCCCAGCGTTCGAGTTCTTGAGGTTGCTCGGCCTCATGGCATCCTGCATTCTTCTGGTGCCAGAGGCTCGCCTGCGAATGAGATCTTTGCAGTGGGCACTCAAGATGCAATGGTCGCAGTCCTCCGGCAGGATGTCGGACCCGATTCAGGTGCCGCCCTCGGTCGCCCGGGACCTTCTGTGGTGGGCCGTCGATGGCAACTTGATGTAGGGGGCTCCGTTTTGGCTTCCCTGGCCGGAGGTGACGATCGTGTCGGATGCATCCCTCACGGGATGGGGAGCTCATGCCAACGGGCTGACAGTCAGCGGTCGTTGGTCTCCGTCGGAGTCCAGACTCCATATCAATCTGTTGGAGCTGAGGGCCGTCAGGCTAGCCCTGAGGGCTTTTCTGCCGACTGTGCGAGGAAAGAATGTCCTGATCCTGACGGACAACACAGTGGCCATGCACTACCTCAACAAAAAGGGGGGGGCAGGGTCACTTCCTCTGTGCAGGGAGGCGATGCAGCTCGAGTTCTGGGCCATCCAGCAGGAAGTTTCGATCTCGGCAGTTCATCTGGCCGGAGTCGAAAACGTGACGGCGGACGCTCTGAGCAGGCAGAGCACGATCTCTCACGAGTGGGAGTTGGCTCAGGAGATTCTCCTGGAGATCTTCGCCCTTTGGGGGACCCCTCAAGTGGATCTCTTTGCCTCCAGTGTCAACCGGAAGTGCGAAAGGTTTTGCTCGCGGGAATTTCCTCCAAGAGGAGCCTTAGGGGACGCGTTCGTGGTGGAGTGGTCGTTCCCGCTGCTGTACGCGTTTCCTCCAGTCCCCGTCATCCCGCAAGTGCTGCGGAGGTTACGGAAGTTCGGTTCCCGGATGATCCTCATTGCTCCGGCGTGGGCTCGGAGGACGTGGTACCCGGACCTTCTCGACTTGTCCATCTGCCCTCCACGTCGTCTTCCCTACCGAGACGATCTGCTCTCACGGGAGGGGGGTCAGGTTCTCCATCCAGAGGTCGGATCCCTCAACCTTCACGCTTGGCTTCTGAAAGGTTGAGGTATAAGGATTGGGACCTCCCTGAAGACGTGATGGAGGTGTTGCTTTCGGCCCGAAGGCCCGCAACTAAGTCTCTGTACCGTTGCCGTTGGCGTAAGTTCTGCGACTGGTGCAGAGTTCAGAATGTGGATCCTTTTGCATGTGACATCCCCATGGTTCTGTCCTTTTTGCTTTCTTTGGCCCACAGGGGCTTGCAAGTGGGTACCATTAAAGGTTACCTGGCGGCGCTGTCTATCTTTAAGCGCTCATCTGAAGAATGTTCTTACTTTAAAATCCCTTTAATTTCACAGTTTCTGAAAGGGCTCACTAATGTGTTCCCTCCGTCGCCTTTCCTGGTGCCCGGTTGGGATTTGAACCTTGTTCTTAGGTTTCTTATGGGTGCTCCGTTTGAGCCTTTACATTCTTGCCCTTTGAGGCTGTTGACTTTGAAAACTGTGTTTTTAGTTGCGGTTACTTCCGCTCGCAGAGTGAGTGAGTTACAGGCACTTTCTGTTAAGCCACCCTTCACTGTATTTCACAAGGACAGGGTTGTCCTTCGAGTTCGTCCTTCTTTTCTTCCAAAGGTAGTGACGGAATTTCATTTGGCCCAGAAGATTGTTCTTCCGGCATTCTATCCTCCTCCGCATCCTGGTAAGGAAGAGGAGAGGCTCCATAGGCTTGATCCTAGGAGAGCTTTGAGCTTTTATGTTTCTCGCATGTCCCGGGTCAGAGTGGACGATCAACTCTTTATTGGTTACGCTGGTAAGCGCTTGGGGCAAGCTGTGACGAAACAGACTTTGTCCCGCTGGATTATTTTGGCCATCTCGGAGTGTTACCGCTTGGCGGGCAAGGACCCGCCGGCTGGCTTGCGGGCCCATTCTACCAGGGGCTTGGCTGCATCTACTGCCCTGCAGAGGGGTGTTCCTATTCGCAACATCTGTGATGCTGCCACCTGGGCTTCAGTACATACATTTGTGCGGCATTATTCCCTCGATTCCATCAGAGGGCAGGATCTGGCCTTTGGCAAGGCGGTCCTTTGCTCTGCTATTTGATTGGCTATTCTAAATTTTGTTTTTAAATTCTTTCCCTCCTCCTTGATTTGGTACTGCTTTGGGAGTCTGTCATAGATATGGAATACGTCGGAGGACCCAATCCCCTCGAAGAACAAGTTACTTTCTTACCTGGTAACGTTCTTTCGATGGGATGGTCCGACGACGTATTCCATATCGCTCCCGCCCTGCCTTCCCCGCTGCAGAATTTCTGTTGCGATTGCAGCTTACGTTCCGCAAGGCTTTGTGTCGGACTGGCAGTTGACTAATGTCACACGTTCTGGGGGAAAAAACTACAACTGAGGCTACTGGCGTCGTGCGTCCTACTTATCACATCGGATGACGTCGGACGTCGGAGGAGGTCCTCGATGGCGGCGCATCGACGTCATCGACGCAGGACGCAGACGCCGAAAAAGTTTCCGAAGCAGCACAGCTGTGGTGATTACTGTCATAGATATGGAATACGTCGTCGGACCATCCCATCGAAAGAACGTTACCAGGTAAGAAAGTAACTTGTTCATTACAATCCCACCAACATCATTGAAAGCGTGTCTTTGACTTTAATCAGAGGGGATGCTGAGAAGACAGTGGGCCTCATTACAAGTATGGCAGTGTGGTTAAAAAAAAAAGGGCAGTAACGTGGCAGTGATTCAGTTACCACAGTTTTACAGCTCTGCCACACTACAGGTTTGGTGGTGATGTGCAGAATTTTCCTCCAGCAAAAGGCTGGAGAAGAATCTGGCCCCTTACTGCCAAATAATTGGCAAAATCAGCAGAATTACTGCAGGCGGAATTACTGCTTGTGGTAATGTAGAGGACTGGGAAGGCTTGGATCAATGATATCACAAGTCAGCAGAGTATCTAAGGCCCATCAAAACCTCCCCTGCCAATAACGGAAGACTCAGGCATTGGGCAAAGCTTATGATCTTTATTCTACGATAGACGGGGATCATACAGGAAATCACAAATCTTCAGCAATCGCAGCTCCTGAGCTGGTGTCACCTGTTTTATACCCCAGTGATGTCACAAATATCAACGCCATCCCAGAAACCTAAGGGGTATCCTAATTGGTTAGCTCCCGTCTATTCTATTACCTATAGAGCCAGTATACATTTGAATCCTCATTGGTCTATCATGTTGGGTGGCTTTGCCTGAGTCTTCCCCAAAAACTAGCTATTACATTGTTGCAGGGCCACAGGAAGACCATTGGCCAGTGCAACATTCTACACCACCCCATGAGCGTCTGGATTGGATAGAATGGGTCCTCCCAGGCCTGGGACCCTTTTCTGTTCACATTGCTTTGGTGTGCCTTTTCAAGGTAATGGGAAGGCCTATGTGTCCCCATTGTTGCCACTGGACTGTTCACCTAGCCTGAGAAAGTGCCTTCAGGTCGCATGTTTTGGTGGGCAACGCATGCATCAGGCTTCTCTGCTTCTCTGGGAACTGCGTCTCTTCTCACTTTGAGTAAATAGCCATTGTTAGGCTCTGCTGGTTCACATGTGTGATGACCGCAAAACAAAGCTCCCTTGTATGCAATTATGAGGATTTTATTCTGCCTCTGGAATCAGGAATTTTCCACTTGTCCTTGGCTAAGAGCACGGCTGTGTGCTTCTCCCTCCATGTATTTGAGGCCTCTGGTCTCATATGTATTCACTACCGTCATTCTATGGTTTCTCTATGGGTTCTAATATCTTCTTAAATGATAGTTGTGATAGAGCTCTATAGGTTCCTTATATGTTCCCATAGCGCCTTATTAGTTGCAAAAAAGCGGTTGCTAGCTTGGTCCACGTATGTTTGGCTTTCTTGCGTTTCTGCATTTGGATAAAGAAAAAGAAAAGCTTTCGGCAGTATGTAAATGTATCTGTCCTCTATCCAGAGGTGTTGCTAGGGGGGGGGCTAAGGGGGCTATAGCCCCTGGTCTTTTGGTTGTAGCCCCGGATAGAATCTCAGGAGCTACAATCAAAAGGCTAGTTAGCCCCCAGTCCCGACAGTTCCAACAACAGCGTAGCCCTGGGTCTTTTCCAGACCTAGCAACACCCCTGCCTCTATCTACAGAAGGTATAAGCATGTTCTTCATGAATACTTATGCGTGCCTGCGTATCTTCATGCAGGAGTGCACATTTGCTTCATGACCAACGCTGCTATGTCGTGTTGTCACTAGTGACATCACGGTTGGACTTCACCGTCAGTCAACTTGATCCATTGATGGGACACCAGTCTCCTCGAAGCCGTCAATTGGATATGGTTTGAAAGGTCGTCTGAGGGATATCTCTTTGCATATGTAGGATATATTGGTGCAGATGGTGCTGAACAGATCTTTCATATTTCATTCTGAGGGTAGACATTTGCATGGGGTACATGAGAGCCATTCGAGGGACCCTCTCTTCAGTAACACCTCTGGTCGACCTGTCGACCACCCCTCCAAACGTATTCACCTTCAACTTCGGGAGCCAAATCTTCATCATTCCCCCTAGGTCCCCATAGAATCTTGCATGGTCATCCAAACTCCATGTCATGTAACGTCAATATCCTCCAGGGTTGCACCAAACCCATTTTCTCCAATAGTCTCTGTGGTCATTGGGGTCCTCGAACATTAGCCCAGCCCGGGAACAGAGGACGATCTGTTATCTGGGCTCTCAGGGCATCTCAAGCTATTATTATCTTGTCATCTTTGGAACTTGTATCTACCAGTACTTTCTTCCCTACAATCTTTTCGGTTGTTTTTCAGAATTGTCTGATGCATATTGTGATGATGCAAAGAGTCAGTAATACCAGTACTAATGCTGCAACTAACACCTTCAGTCCATTGGCCATCCATGTTGGTATCCATGAGAAGATGTATGATAGCCAGCCTTCACCTTTTCCTGAAGCATTTGTCTCTGCTTTAGTGAGTGTCCTGTTGCCTTTGTCATTTGCTGGAACTAATCTACAACAAGAGGACACAATCTTGACGCAAACTCCTCCTTCCATGGCTGTCAGGAGGTCCAGAACATATCTATTCTGGAGGGCCATTAACCTCACTCTTCAGAGTTCTTCCTTTATTGCATTGAACCCCTTGGCGGTTGGATTTATTGTCTGCATCAGCTCCCACATCATTATTTGGAGCTATTTTGCCTTTATGCTGGTCTACACTGCAGGAACAATGGATGCAAAAAATAACGCCACAATGCTGAAAAGTTTATGCTCGGGTGGTATTGCATCCAAAGAGTCCTTCATTTTCAATGATGCATAGTTTCCTTTTTTCACTCGTTGGCTCTACGAATCTCTTCCTTTTCTGCTAGAGTCCATCTTGGGGAAACCCATCCACCCTGATGTCCTTCTGTGGTACTATCAGTGCTGGTGTGTTGAGGTACACCAGTGAGCACACTCCTCCCCAGTTGGGGGGTAACTTCTCATGCGTCTTTGATCCGCAGGCCCAATATTGATCCATAAATACTGCCATTCCAACTTTCATGCCTGGAACTTTTATGGTCTGCTTGCATTCTTTTTCTCCAACTTTCACTGGCCCGTCGTTCTGGAAACCTTTTGATGCCCCTTTTTTGTGTACTATGGACATGGGCCCAGCTTCATTGTCTACCCATGTTAGTAACTTTGACTTGCTTCTCATGCTTTTAAGCATTTGTCCTTTTCTTCTTGTACTATATGAACTGGGACTGTAAGGAGCGTATGTGCTTTGCTCCCTGCTATCCCTTCTTTCCATCCATCAACTGTGTATACTTGACCATACACCATCTGTGGTCTCTCCCAGCATCCTGGTTCTGCCCCTATTTCTGCTGGCCCTCTCTTGGGACACAGTAACTCTTTTTAATGTCATTGCTCTTGTTTCTCCCTTTTGTGGACAGTCAGTTATGTATTCTATGGCCTGATCCTTTTTCCAGTTATCGTCCATCATGTCGATGGTCTTTATGTAGTTCTCTTCATATGGAAAGGTCTTCTTGGACATCCACCTCAAGGTTGCTCTTTTCCCTGGGAGTATTCCCCTTGTGTTCCATATTGACCGGTACATGAGACATTGTGCTCTTGCTGCTGGGATTTCAGTTGCCACAAACGTTCTTGAGGCACTCAGGACATAGGGGATGAGGGAGCAGACATAGCAGCTCTCTCCAGTGGTTTGTTCGCTTAGTTTAGTTATGTGCTTGTTCCACATGTTGTTAAAGACCAGGCTGTATTAGATGGGGAATCAACCCCTCCAATATCTAAATCAGCACTGCACCTATTCTCTTTACTGGTTTGGCAGCGTCACCTGACCTGACATGGTAGCCATACCTGCCGGAACTGGGGTCACGTTAGTAGGCGTTACAGCTTGCTTTTTTAAAAGGTAATCTTGGGCAAAAAATGAGGGTGAAGATGCAGAGAGAGAAGAAAACAAACCATCATCATAACACTTTTAATAATGGTACCCATAATTTACTCAGCTTCGGACTCTTGTGTAGTTCCACGTATGATGATGAACCCACCTGAAATTTGCTGGAAATGCGTTATTGCATTGTTAGTACTTAAGCCCTGCGGTGTTATATTGTGCAAATGCGATAAAAAAAATGTTCCCACTTTGAGAAACCATTAGTCCCCGTGGAGATCTCTCTCTCCCAGGTGGCCACGTCACGGCCATCGCCTTTGGATCCAGCCCCTGGGGGTGACCTGTACGGGAAGATCACCTGGGTGAGTGGTCCTGTGGGAGTGGGACACGGATGGTGAGATGCAGTATCCCTCGCTTTCTTATAACACCTCTACCCCATTCTATCAGATAGGATACATAGGATAGGATACATAGGAACTCTAACCCCCCCCTTTTCTGCACAAACACTTTCACACCGACAAAGCTCTGGGAGAAAACAGACTAACACCCGAGCACTATACCTAATGAGCCCTAATACAATGGTCAGGCGAGTTCAGGCAATTACTGACCATCACTCACACATGACTTCCATTAAGCTTCCCCACACAGATAAGAGGCAGAGCATGAAAGCACACTTTGACCGAGGCAAGGCACACAAGAAAACAGCAGTTTGGAGACAGCAGCTGAACGTGAGGAGAAAGATGGTAAAACAGGGGGCGGTTGTGAAGAGGGAGGTTTCCTTGACCTTTCCAACCAGAATCTGTTACTTTCAAGAGCCATCAAGATTAGATCGCATAAAACCAGGAAACTAGGCTGACGAATTCTGTATTGTGTGTCGGAGATACCCGGGGCCCTCCCGCGTCACTAATCAAG
This sequence comes from Ambystoma mexicanum, assembly GCF_040938575.1. Lineage (NCBI taxonomy): Eukaryota > Metazoa > Chordata > Amphibia > Caudata > Ambystomatidae > Ambystoma > Ambystoma mexicanum. Next base: position 735,234,654 of record NC_090936.1, read on the forward strand.
GCCGGGAGAAGCAGCAGCCGCTGTGGTACCATCCTTGGCTCCATGAACAAAGCAGCGTCGGTGAAATCAACACAGCCGGTGAGTTGGGGAGACCGATACAAGACCGGTCTGTGTTGAAGCCAAAGTTGCAAGCAGCAACATCGTATGGTGAGCATGGAATGAACATCGTTAAAACGTGTGTGATAAAAGGAAAGTTGAACTGCTGATGAGTGTTTGAACTTTGAAGAGGCTTTGATACGATATCTTTGACAGAGTGGTCTGGCAGCACATGGTTGCTCAATCAAAGGTCTCTGTAAGGTGTCCAGCTGGGAAGTGGCAGAAGTGAAAGCAAAAAGGGACATTAAGAAGAGAACAAGGAATTGTGAATCAAAGTGGTCCTGCGACAGGTCAAGCAAAATCCTGCACAAAGTCGAAAGTCTTCGATTTTGATATAGTAAAGAGAGTTTGGAAAATTAGGTACATTTGGTCCTAGCCTGGCGGAGGGAGATCAATTGAATGTTTTGTGTTAAAGTGGGTCTGAGCCCAGCAGAGGGAGACCCGGGGTGAACAGTTAATCGCCAGAGAAGTTGTGCATAGGAGAATCCTGAAGAAAATGTTTGTTACATCAGGCCCTCTGAAATAGGAGACTTTGGTTGGCTAAGAGACTTTGGCACAGAAGGTACTGATACTGAGATTTTGAACTGCATCCTCATGCTAGAAAAGCTAGAGTATGTGCAAAGTGTCTCCTTGTCCCATGGTGAAAATGAGGCGAAGGGAAGTAACGGCTCAACTATCCTGACAAATCATTTCGTGACCACTTTTCTTGTATATAGCATTGTTTGCCACACCATTTGTGTTTATAAGTAAGGATTGGCAATGGTTTTTATTAGTATAGGCCCTTTATTTTGACCTGATCCATCTAGGACTGCGTTCTTGATTATTTGATGGTCATGGCTTGCTCCCATCTTTAGATTTAGGATTAGATAGGCATTATTCAAACCCAATTGAAGTCCAATAAACACCCTTGAACTGTGATCAATTGTGTCCGTCTTCACTGTTTGATATCATGGCTTCCTTACACCACATAATGCGCACTCTAGTGTCACAGAGGATTTCAAGTACTGAGGGACTTTCTCAGCAAACTCGTGGATATGTTTGGGCCATATGGATCAGAAAGGCACAACAGATTAAACTGGGAGATATAGTCCTCTCTCATTTGGACCTTCTAACGAAATGGACAAATTGACCCAGAAATGTTGTGGGCTTGGAATCCAGGGTAATCATGGAACACAAAGAATAACAGTCGCCACAGCATTTTGTTTTTCTTCTTGCACAATGTTGGCCCCATCCACGTCGCTGCTTGGAGAAGCCTCTGCTTGACAGCGTTTCATATCCATGAGTAAATTCCAAGGGTATCCGGTGATTCCATAGAATACAAAAACATTGAATGCAGAAGCCTCGAAAAAAAAATGCATTTTTATTATAATGGGTTTTAAGGGGTACAAAATCTGGGGTTGGAGGGGACCTCGCCCATAAAAAAAAGAAGAAAAAAAAGCATTTTCTTTCGAGGCTTTTGCATTTGAGGCTTTTGCATTTGATGCTATCACTATAAACCATTCCAAGCTTTCTTTCTGTGTATCTTCACAGCTTTGTCAGTCACTTCCTGTACAGTGTGGGGACCTGTAAACCTGAGCTTGTACCAGGTATGAATAACGTTTCGGAGTAGGACTGGGTAGAGCTGTTGTGGCTTTAGGCGATTCTCACTGATCTCTGGACTGTTTTAGCTTCTTTGTTCTTCATGGACCTCTCCTGTCGTGCCTGCAGTTCACGAGCAATAGAAGACACACTAGCCATCAAGGCAGCAGTGAAATCATATGTTTACTTCCCCAATACATTAGACACAGACTATGCATCAGTTAATGCCCTATTGGGAGGAGCCTTCGAAAGTCACATACACCGTTCGGTTACCACCTCATGTGGCGATCGGACCCTGGTTTTTTGCACAATGCGAAAAAAATTAAAGGCAAACAATGGAGCCAACGTTTGTTCAAGGGTGCTTTTACGTTTGCAATCGTATCCTTAAGCAGCCCGTTGAGGCACTCACACACCCAGTTCACTTGTGGCTGAATCCTTAAGAGGGTTGCGATATGTTGAGACATTTCATTGGCGAAGTGAGTGCCGTTGTCGGACTGCATCTCGTGGGACAATCTCCATAACTATGAATGTTACCGCTCTAAAGACATCAGGATGGGAACAAGGGCCACCTTCGATCCATTGGGAAAATGGGCACACAACCACTATTATGTAGCAGTAGACCTGGCATAGTTGGAGCATGTCGACATGAAGGCTTTGGAATGGACCCAGTGGGCGAAGTATAGCTCCTCTCACTGCCCTTAATGTATGGCCTGCGTGAAACTTTTACTGACAATGCAATTGGTCATAAATGCTGCCACATGTTCCGCCAAATTGGGACAGACCCAGTCTTCTCCAATGTGAGCAGCAAGTACATCCTTTGACACCCTTTTGTCTAAGCTCCACCGGATAACAAAAACTAGATAGTTGGAAAACTAGATAACACGATTGTTATGGAGAATGTTTATGTCTGAATTAGACATTTGATATATGCCAGCATTGTATTTAATTGGTGTATTTAATGTGAAAACTACACTTTGGGTCAAATTGGAAGACCTACTGTTTTTCTACAAATTGTTTACTTTGCGCTCTTTGCACTGTATAAATGGATTATGTATGTGAATGAATGAGGTTGGTTTGTATGAGCTACAGAGTGGGTCACAGTTGTTTTTTTTAATTAATAGTAATAGTTGTAACACAGACTTAGCTATGTATTTTTAATAAATGCAGATTTTTCTATACTTTGGATTTCTTTCTTCAATGTATTATATAAAATGAATATTTTGATAGCAATTCAATGTTTGTTTCTATGCAAAGAGATTGCTACAGAAAATAATAACTAGTAAATGAGAGTTTGCATACACCCATGGGTATATACATGTTGCGAAGTGCAAGTGCATCCTTCCCCATGTGGGTAGGATGGTCTAGTTGTGTCATTGCAGTGTGTAATAAGACAATGGCATCACTAGTTTGCCTGTGCTTTCCTCTCATCACAGTGCATCCGAGGGGGATATAGAACACCCCATTTTCATTTGTAACTCCTTTTCTTCCCTTGGCGCAATCCCTTGCAACTACATTATTTGTGTCACTGGTAACACATTGTACCCTTACTTTAGTACCATAGTCCGTGCATAATTACGTGCTCGGGATGGGGTATCCATGTCCAGGATATCCTTGAAGTATGCAGCATGCTTTGCTTCTGCTGCTTCGTTACCCCTGGAGACGGGATCCCCCAAGACCCTCCTATGGGCCTGGCACTTTGCGCCTGCTATGCCTATTGGGAATCGGGAGTGCCTCTATTAGTCTACCCAATAAGAACGCGTGTTGCACTGGTGTACCATCAGCACATCAGAAGCCCCCCTTCAGACATTGTGACAGCCCAGAGTGGACTGTAGATGCCACGTAGGCTGAATCCGAATACACTGTCACTTTCTGGTTTTTACTCCGCTCCAATGCCAATATGAGAGCCACTAACTGTACAGGCTGTTGTAAGGAAGGCATGGTATCAAAGTATGACAGACACAAGTGACCACAGTTCAAGGGTGTTAATTGAACTTTATCAAGGGTGTGAAAAACCTAAATCTGAGATGGGAGCAAACTACGACCATCGAAATAATAATACAGTCCTGTTGCAGTCCGGTCAACATAAAAGGGTGTATACTAAAAAAAGAAAGATTGCCAATCCTTGCCGCTTATTTACAAATAGTGTGGGGAAATGTTAATGAAAAAGAAAAGAAGTGTTCACAAAATATTAAGTTGGGATGTTCAGGCCGTTAGCCTCCCTTCCCCACGTTTATAGCATGGAACAAGGCGGTTTACACGAGCGCTGCGCACTCTTGGGCTTCTTCTGCACGACGATACAAGTCCTTTTACCAACATCAGGGCCTTCTGACACCCAAATCTCTTACATTGAAAGTCTCTTAATTCCAAAGGCAAGATGTACCAAAAACAACAAAAAAAGTTCCTTTCCAAATATTCATGTCTGGGCATTCACTCTCCACCCCGGATCCCCCTCAGCTGGGTTCCGATCCTGCTTTTATACAATTAGTCTCCCTCAGCCAGGTTCAGAAAAGTTTCCAGGTGGCTTTTTCTTAAACCAAACTAAAAGGGTGCGCTGATGGACTAGTATCAGAGCAGGTAAGAGCAATATCAAAAACACAGGAAAGGAACTGCTACCATTTGTGGGATATAGTTACCCACTCAGCAGTACTTCCCCACATCACTAAGCTGCGCATCTGCAGTCAACAGCAAAAATGGCTGCGCTAGCTCCTGTGAGCACCATGGCCTCAAAACTGCATTTTGCCGAGACAAAGGGATGGCTGCACCACCTTGCCAAACACGAAATGGGCAAGTTGGAACAAGGAGCACACCGAGAAAGGTGCCTGTGTGTGCTCCCAAAAAGAAGAAAATCAAAGCGGCCCTGCTCTACTGGTTGCAAAACGTCCCATTGAAAAAGGGAATATTTCACCTTTAAAATGATGCTGCTCTGACGCTAGTTTCATCTGTTCTTCATTAAACTACTGTTATTAATAAGGTCCTGCCATGCCCATTCATACCCCATTGTGCTTCAGCAAAAGAAAGCATGACACCGGAATGACCGGTTCTTTCAAGCTAAATCTGAAAAAAGTTATAAAGTATCGACATAGAAATTGATCCTCAGAACTATCTGATTTCTTTGTGGTAACCAGAGTTCAGGAATTGTACAACAAACAATATTTCAAGCTTTCTAATCAGATACTTTTGCCTGTAGATACATATGGTGAAACAATAGAGAATCACAAATATGTCATTGTTATAGCTAATGGGAGTTAATTGCTTCCATCTACTCTTTGAACATGGCCCTTCCTGGGTTGCAAGAGGAATTTTGTCAACTTCAACTAGAAGGGACAAACCAATGGGTCTGCCTTCGTGACAGTAGGGGGATCTAGTTCCAGTATAGGGGTGTAGTGCTTTGGAATGAAGTGGTGGAAGGCACCCAATTCAAGTCACGTTTCGGCGGCGATCATTCGTTCAGAGCCACTTTCTTCATGGTGTGGCTTCAAAGACCCTGTGGATATATATGTAGAACCGGTTAGGTCTGAATGTGTGTGTATACGAAACTGAGGAATAAATCAAAATGCACTATAGTCGACGAAAGGGATTACGGCAAAAAGTGAGGTGGCCCCCTGGTTCGTACTTACCATGGAGAAATGGTGCTCCAATTCTCATCAACTAGTTGCTTGCACACTGCGGTACGGGGCCTGGGCTACTATTATTGGTGAGTTGTTGAGGGCTGCATATGCATACAAAGTGGTTGTTCGTGTTTCAAGAGTGGTAGTGTCCACTGGTCAACCTATAAGCTAAAGGTAACACGGGAGGAACATTGAGTAAGAACCTCTATAATGTGGCACACTGAGAGAAATGTGTATGCATGAACTGTGCTCATTGGAAAACAGAGGGGCCTGGCACTGCTGGACCCAAAGTTAAGTCTTACCCTGCAAGCGTCCAGGTTCACATTTGCCACAGCAATATCTTCTCCGGTGTCTCTTGGTTCACCCTGGATCCCCCTCTTCCAGGCTAGGATCCCCTTTTGTTCAATTAGTCTTCCTCTGCCGGTCTCGGAACAATTTCCATTCATACGTTATCGAAGACTAACAGTCCATTCTGCTATCAGTTTCTCTGGATTCACAGGTGCTTTGTTGTTGGAGCCAAGGACAGTACCACGGCGGCAGTCGCTTCTCCCAGCCTTAGCTATCAATGCTGGAGGGCCCTGTGTACCTTCTACACACACTGCACTGTTGTTCAGCTGTAATTCCTGGTCTTGTGTTTCTTTTCCTTGAGGCTTCTTGAAAGTCGCGGCCCTTCTCCAAAAAGGTCAAGTGTAGTTCTTTCCTTGCAGCCCTCTCTGGCCTCAACATGATTCTCCTCTGTTTAAACTGCCATCTTGGAATTGCTGCTTCATTGTGCATTTTGCCTTGCTCAAAGTGTGCTTTCGTGCTCCGCCTTTTATCCGTGTGGGGGAAGCTAATAAACTTGCACTCAACGACTCCAAAAAGGAGCTCATGGTTATGGGCAGTATACCACAATTATGGAAGCCCAGAGTATCGTCACTTCAACATTGCAGGTTGTAAGTACCATTAGTACCCAATTCAAGGTTAAGACCTTAGGAGTCATCCTTGATCAAGAGCTTACCCTGAAAGCCCAAGTTAACAGCCTTGTCTCCAGTACTTTGTACCACTTGAAATTGCTTTCCCCTTTCTTAATACGACCAATTGCGCTGCCATTGCAAAGCCATCATAGGGGCAAAACCGGATTATTGTTCCCGCCTACTGCTGGGCATCGCCAAGGGTGAACTCACCCGCTTGCAGGTTATCCAGAATAATGCTGTTCGCATTGTGGAAGGACAGCGCAGATCAGACCATGTGTCTGCGGCCAGAAGAGCTCTACATTGGCTCCCTGTTAGTAGCAGGATTTCCTTTCGAGTACATTGCAACATGCATAGATGCCTTTATGGGCAGGGGCCCAGGTATCTGTCAAATTTCATCTTGTGGCAACCAGCCCGAAGAGCCTTACGATATAATAGTGCCTGCCTCTTGGAAAAACCACGGGCCAGACTCTCCGGCATGGCCCAGGGATCCTTGCCACACGCAGCCCCCAAAAACTGGAATGCTCTGCCTCCCGACCTCACAACATGTATATCATTAGCTGTTTTCAAGTGACGGATGAAAACCGCCCTGTTCTTTTAAGCTCCCCTGACAGCTGATGTACGGGACATATTTTTGCGTGTTGTCTCGTCCCGTCTAAGCGCATCTATGCCTCAGGGCTCTTTTATCCCGCTAAATAAATAAATAAAACATTTTTTTTTAAAGGAACTCAAAAATGATTAGTGTTATGTGGTAATGAACTTCAAGGAACTTTTTTATTTTTTAAATTTTTTTCCCCTCTCGCTAAGAGCTGAACCATCTTGTCAGTCCTTCCAACATAAGGTAAAATCTTGGCTTATCTCCCAGCTCAATTAAAAACTCTATGCGCCTTGTAAGGACCCTCACCTTGATATGTAACGGTATGCGGCCGCACTCGAAGGTTTCTATCATCACACTGTATAGTACACTGTATATAACTGTATTACACTCTTGTAACCCAAGTCCGTTGCCTACGAGTATTCTCAATTCTTTTTCATTGTATGTTACTACTGCGTGTACCTGTAATATTATTAACTGTATGTAACAACCTGTTATATATCCAAGCAAAAGCGCCCAGATACTCTTGAGTTAGGTGCGCTATACAAGCAAATAAACTAAACTAAGGTAAACACATATCTTTCATTTACATGAACAGTTAAACGATAGATTTGAATTGCACAAAAAATATCCTATTGGGAATGGTAATTTGTTATTCTAAAAAATAATTTTGCTTCCTACTTAGGAAATAGGGAGTAAAATACTCCTTCACTCATATCTGTAGGCCTGAGTGGACAGACATGGTACACTTGAGCAGAGATTATGATTTCCTTCTATCGGGTAATGGCATTGCACTGGGGAAAATGAAAGCATTTTTCACATTGCAGGCTGACCCAGGTATCTGAGCAAGCAACACGCAATGGCAACAGTCTTGTTGAAGAAAAGTGACCCAATTACCTTGTTGGCATGGTGAGTGGGGTACAATTGAATAGACAAAGCATTCCAGAGTATACGGACTAATAACATGGAGATGCTTGAGTGACTCTGCATGCTATATAGGTGTCCTCTGGAACTAGGCCGGTTTACTCTGTTCAGTCTTAATTTTGGCTGAAAGTGCCAATGCCAACTTGGCAAGGTTCGTTCTACTGTGTATTGTAGGCTTTGGTATTTAAGTAAGGCGAGACAGTACTTTGGTTTGCGGTTTACTTCCTGCAGAGCATTCGGCCAATCGGGTGCTTGCCTGGCAGTGTCAGGTTGACCCTGAGTGAATGAATATATTCCTGCCATCCTGTTCATACCACACTATGTTCCCATCGCTTCACCCAGACCCCTAATTGAAACCCCTAATTTTGCCGCGCATTTGGGATATAGGAAGCCCCGATGCAGACTAGCGAGAGTTTCCCAAATGTTGGGGCTTTTTGTCAACTTGCATCCATTTGTATTGAAGCTATTCCTACGTATGCTTGCTGTGGAGGTGGGGCACGGCTAAAGACATGCAGCAGAGGGGTAGGGATGCGGGGGGTTCAGTGGAAAGGGATGGAGTAGGAATAATCCACATTAAAGAGAGTCGTTGGTCACAGCTAGTTTCCTGCTAGACCAGTGCTGCCTCGCTGCGTAGGGTCACTACCTCGTGACAGAGACGTTTTAGCAACGCGTGTGGAAGTTTCCTTTGTCTTGGGCAGTGCTTCTGGGTGGAGGGTGGTTTATAAAGACTTATGAAGCTCGAATGCTATAAGGTGCAGTAAACATGCAGGCACTTCTAGTTTTAAATGCTTACTTTCAGAGAGTATTGTGCAAATGCAGGGTACTTCTATTGCTCCAAATCTTGCGGACGGGCTCAATCCAGCCAGGTTTTTGCTGTGCTTTCTGATAGTGCTTTATATATATCTGTTCCAGGATGCGAATAGGGAAGGAAGCAGGAATGGACAGGCTAGCTGAACCAGATGTGGGCCTCCTGGAGAGCTCTGCACTTGTAATTTACATGTGATTGCTTTAGGAATTAAATGGAGCTACCTTTTTTTTTTTGCTTCCTACACTAAATGTGCTGCATATTTATTTGGGCTTCAGAAAACAGACTTCGTGCAAGTTTGATAAGGACCTAACTAAAGTATGGGTAGATTTTTGGGGTAAAATGCTGCCGACAGTAACTACCACAACTGACGGAGATTCTACCCCCCCTCCCCACCCCCAATTATGGAAATAGGTCCAGTTGTAAAAATAGTGTTTTTTTCTGGAATACCAGTGGCAGTATTCCAGAAATACTACTTACTGTATCTTTATATCCCCAATACTTTTCTACTCTCATATTGATTTTGGTAATTGATAATGTATAGTAGTGGTTTACACCACTAATGTATTTTTTCAGTGCACAAAAGGATAACTTCTGATGCTTGTATGCATTACATGTCAAAGTGGTTAGAGGGTTGACATCAGAAAAGCCTGCCTTCCTTCTCAACCCCTTCCAATGTCCCCTAAACTACACTTCTTTTTAACCACATTATACAGAAGTGCTTGCGTCACCTTTCTGTACAGTAAGAAGTCTTTAAAACAGTTTGACATTTTTTAATGCTTGCATATATAGTGGGCAAATCTGAATTATCATGAAAATTTCACAGTGTCAATGACCATGTTTACTGTGGGCACCTACATCATGAAACTGTTTTACACTGGTAATTGTGGCATATATTTTGAGCAGAGGCATCATTAAAGCGTCTAACAGTTGGAATATGTTGTGGGTGCTGCATCAAAGAGGAACGTTAAGTGTTTCTGTGGTAGGTCAGAATTGGTTCAGACTTATTTTAAAGACTACTTGTCAGGCTGACAACATTAATGAAGTCCTCTGTTCAGAATCCTAATTTTAACCTAACTTCTTTCCGTACTACTGCAGGGAGATTTTCGTCTGTCTTTCTTCCCAGTCAGTGTCCTTTCAGTTTCTTGCTCCCCACTCTGGGGGTTCTCAGCTCACTCCTGCTCTGGGGCATATTTCTTTCTCTTTCCCCACTCTGAGGCTTCTTGCTCTCTGTCCCAACTCTCTGGTTTCTTGCTTTGATTCCCACTTCGGCGTTTGTTTCTGCCTCTTTTCCCACTCTGGGTTTTCTGTCTCTTTCTCCAACACGAGTCTCCTGTGTGACTAGACTCTGCATCGACCAGTGTCTCCTTCTCTGCTCGCTTGGTGCAGTGCTTTCTTGGCTGCTCCTCTTCAGGGTTTCGACTCGAGCCTCTGAGGTTGTTTGGTCTTGTTCTGATTCCAGTGTCGGACGGTCCTGGTTGCACCTCCCCTGGGACCGAGTTGCTATCTAGGTGCTTGCTGCGTGGCAGGCCACATCAGGTGTCTCCTCTCTTGTACCGGCCACACCACCTCTCTGTGCTGCGGCTCGCTTGAACTCGGCGGGCCTTGCTCACTCTCAATTTGGGATTTGTTGCTCGAATGGCGTGCCTCAAAGAGGCGGGTCTTTCTGTCTTCCTGCTGTTTTCCATGACTACCTAACATATTTTGGGTCAGACTCTGAGTCAGCCATTATTAAAGGGGGTCATATCCTTATCATACACCTTAGTTCCTACATACCCCATAAAGGTGTTGGTGTTTGGGGGGGAGGGGTGGTGACCGGAGTCCCTCTCCGAGGCTTTCTATCCCCTTAGGGAAAGTCTCTCCTGCAAGGGGATCCTGCTTATCCTGCCCCATAGATGGTCCTAGGTCTTGCAGGCTCACATCCCTAGTCCCTTGTGGAAGAGTTGAATTGGTCACAGTACTTTTGGTGGTCTTTTGGATATTTCATGTTGCCCTAATGAACCAATTATAAATTGTATGGGTTTTTATCCCTTCTTTCTCAGCAATTGAGCTGTAAAATGCAGAAATGTTGACCCATTATTTAAAATAATTCTGAAGCGTGAGGTCTGAGACTTAGAAGTCTATGATACTAATATTGGCAAAATATTAACCAGACACAGCTGACTTTGAATTATTTAGAATGATGGCATTGCATCCTCGGAATTCACATGCCAACCCCACACCAAAACACTGTCAACCACAGTGTGGTTAAGAGAGGACAGCGTCAACTTCAGAAATCATTGGAATGGGCTACTGGTAGAAGGAGCAGCTGAAGCGCACTGATGGCTCTCCACAAATTCAAGCGGTGGAAACGGGGACTCTGGGCCTCATGCTGAAAGAAATTCATCTATCATGTTTTCCTTGCTTTTGTTGGCCCATGCAGCATCACTTTTATGCACTTTGTTACGAATCTGAGGATGTCGTCCCTTCTCCCCTAGGGGGAGACCTTTCCCATGGGGGCAGGGCAGTGCGTCCACAGTACAATAATCCCTCTGGGGGTAGTGCACAGGGGAAGGATCACACGAGAGAGGAAGACCATTATGAGATCGGGGACGACCATCCTCTAAGAACGCTGTATTCCTCTGCTTTAGTACACCCACCCTCTGTGCCAAAGCTGAAACCCAAAGCTGAAACCCTTCTCCCATAATTCCCATCAGAGCTATTATCTTTTGTTGTAAGGTCAGTCAACCTAGTATGCTAGACCGGACTAAGAACATCATTTATTTCCATATTTACTTCCAATACAAGTACTTTGAAGATGATGATGACCAGGAGTACGAAGATCACTTCAGAGAACTGGAGTGAACGGTCTAGTCTCTCACAGCACTTTGTTGGCCAAAGAGGATACAAAATAGCAGAACGAAGCCAACATGGAGAGAGCCATTCTCAGAGGAGTAAACAGTGGAGACGCGGTCCCAACAAGCTGGGACACAAAGCCACAACGCTGTGCGCAGAGGTGCATATGAGCACAAAGGTAGTCCAGGGAGAAGGGACTACGCTGGCCGCTGCCCAAGTATCCCTATGGGGCTGCCTGAGAGCAAAACAGCTAGAGAATGAAACAGTGACTGGCAAAGCAACCACCAGCGAGGGGAGATAACTGAACGCTGCTGGAAGCCAAACCCACTGTCTGAGAATGAAGCAGCAACCGGCAGAGCAGTCGCTGCCATCCCAAAAAGGCACCCAAATGATGCATGAGCCTCTCAGTGGTGCACCGCCACTCGGAAGATGTGAACCACACAAAAAGGTATGCGGGCAGACCAAGAGGTGCTAGAGGTTAAGGGAGGAAGCTGGAATCAACTACAGAGTACAGGTTAAGAGGGTCTGGGATCCCGAAAATAACAAAGTAAGAAAGAACCAGGGTTATGCTTGGCAGGAGAGTAAACCAAGCAGGCCAGCGACATTGAGTCTGTGCCCCTCACCCATATAAGAGCAAGAGAAATAGAGGATCTGGGACCCTGAGAGAAACCAAGACGTTTCAGAGGAAACATATGCTTGGCAGGAGAGTAAACAAAGCTATTTTGAAACCAAATTGCGAGTCTGGGACCAGCACCCATAGAATAGTCTGAGAACAATAGAGTCTGGGACTGGGACCCTGAGAGAAAGAGAGACAGACTAGGAAAACACCTATGTTTGGCAGGAGAGTACACCAAGCTGGTATGACTCAGTTCAAGTCTGGAACCCGTACCCATTTGGAAGGCTAAAGACAAGGTGAAGTTCAATCAAGAAAGCACGGAAAAGCAGAGAACCTTTGTACACTCTTAGGGAAAGCTCAGAAAACCCAAGGACGGGAGAAAAGTCCCCTGGCTAAGTGAGCACTGTGTTTACTTTTGCGAGTTATTTTTCGACGTACAAGAAACCACATAAGGGGGAGGCAAGATCCTACCTTGTGAACTGAAATGAGGATAAATCCAGGGAAAGGCGCTGCTAATCCCTGGTTATTCAAAGACTACTTTCAGGAAAAGGAACACATGCTTATTTTTTTTTAAAAACCAGAGACATTGGGGAACTTTCGTTTGACAAGAATTGTCATTACCATTTTAGTTGTGAATAATAATATCCTTGGACATCAAGTTGATTTTTTAGTGTTGCGTCCGTCAGAAGCAGGGGTTTTGGACGCAGTATTTGACATCCTGATGTTTACATTAGATTACTTTGAGACCGGGAAACCTGGGACAAAGAGGTTGTTTTGCCAACCCTTTTATTGGTTAATAAAGGTTTATAACCTAAACTGTCTCATCTTTGTGTCCAAGCCTTACTTCTGCACCCTTACAACTTGTGTAATGTGTTGTGCATACCTTAATCGCACATCCTGGCCACTGGTGATGTTGTGTTCTCCTTTGCACATGTGTGACGAGCTTTGAACACTGCCACCCCAGAGAATGGCTGCATTTATTTTTGCTTCAAATCAAGCAAAAGAAAATGACCTGCAGTCAAGACGGCATTACAATTTGTTCCTCCTTTCATTTTAAACACCACAAAGTTTTGCTCCGTTAAACACAGCCCTGCATGTGTATTTCATCTGATTGCCATGAAGTGAGGCAATACATTTCCAGAAAAGCATTGTTTTCACTAATAAAGGCCATGAAGAGCAAAGAATGCTGTTTTCAGTCAACACGGCTTTGATTTCCTTTTGAAATAGACCAGTGCACTCAAATTACGGCAAAGGAAGGCAATAGCACGGCTCTCTATTCTCGTGTCAATTACCAAGAAACTCTTTGCAGCATCTCTTTGTGTCCATGAACCTACAGTCTAATGTAAAAGCCCCCCAGAAGGTCAATTAACAAGGAACTGTGTGCGGCAGAAACCGCATTTGTGAAAATGACCTGAAAAGAAATACACGTGTAGATCTGCTTTTGTGCAGATCAGGAAAATGCTGTTTTTAAAACAAAATGTTGAATGACACCTTGGTCTTGCACAGAAACGTGATTGTATATGTGGGTGGAGGGGCTGCAAAGCCATTTACATTATGCTCTTTCCCCTAAAAGACTCTCAGTCAGCATGGCTGAGGCCCAGGAATTCCAGTCAAATCAGTTTGGCAGGAAGGCTTGCCTCACACTTTTGCACCTACAAGTGAACTGATGCTGCGAGCACATGTGCTGGGACTAACAGTGTTATAATTGCTGGTTATGCTAGACTAGCAGGCAGGACAGCCCAAAAAGACAAAGGAAGGGAGTGAAGCCCAGTGTTGACCCAGAGGTGTGATTTCCTTCAGCACCCCTCTCCTAGGAAGCCCTGTGTTGCAAAGCAAGCCTGGCAGAGACAATTTGGCTGTGGGGGTTTTGGCGGACCGTCCACACAGTGACTCATCCAGCCCATTGATTTTAAAAACTGTTGTACATGAAGACATTTTGCCCAGCACCCTCAATAAGCAATAATTCAATATTATGTCAGTACTTCATGGGAATTTCGGCCCAGCATAAAGACACCCAGTGCATGTTTCTGGCACGTCGTGAACTGGAATGGCACGAAAAATGCATTTTGGGGTGAATTGTAAATGGCACAGACATGAAACTTGGTGAAAATATGCCAAATACTAGCGGGCATGTGTATAGCTATTTGCAGAATTTTAAATGGTATGCTTTTCTTGAAATGATGAAATTGTGCCAAAGGGCGATGCAACATCACACAGAGTGGTCGATCGGACTGTCCAATTCCTTGTGACATATGGAATCTGCATATCTGCTTTTTATGATTGTGACCAGTATAGATTATTTGAAGGTTTGCTCCATAGCTCATTTGGTCAAGAAATAGGCTTTGTGAAACAAATAAAGTCATAAATGCACACACATAAAATTATGTCATTTCCCCTGAACCAATCCGCCCAGAGAAAGGAGGGGACACTGCAAGACTGCCCTATCCCAGCAGAGGGGTAAGTCCAGGGTACTGCCCCCCCCCAAATTGTAAAATTCTATGATGTCACTCTGGCTATTTAAGGGGGAGAAAGAGAAACGCAAGGGATTCACAAACTCAAAAACCAGATCCAGAGGCAGCTGATTCCATCCAACAAGCCACTGAAATCCATTCAAGGTCCAGGAAAGCAGAACCATCCGTCCATCCAGGCAGAACCACCCATCCAGATCCAGGCATACCCAATAACCCAGGGAGAAAGGAGGAAATAGAGCTGATCCCATGTAGGAGAGCCCAGTGACAAGACGTTGCCCAGCTGATCCCATTCAGGAGAGCCCAGCTGTCCCAGTGACCAGATTCCCTGGCCCCACATTCCAGAGAACTTGCTGGCTATCCAAATTCTCAAACTCAAGCTTACCTTGTAAGTATCACTTCACCCAGTCTCAAAACTGCATATCCTGCTCTTTTGAATCCTGCATCTCTTAGAAAATCCTATTGAAAATCCCAAATTGCCAGTATCGTCTGTTTGCTTTTCCATAGAAGAATCTGTTAGTTTATGTTCATTAGCGCATTCCTTTTCTATTTCTTTCAGTTATCTGTGTAAGTCCCTAGTATCATTTCAAGTAAATCAATAAATTTCCCCATTGAAAATAAATTTGCATTCATTATTGTTGCCCTTCAAAAGTACACATTTTGTCAAGTGTTTTTTTACTAATTATAGCCATTAAAATATAGTCTCAACAGAAATAGTCAACAAAAAACGAATTTGCATGTGCATTGTTCTTTTCTATAAATTCCAATTTGCACTTTGCATAGAAAAACCCACACTATCATCCTCTAAAAAGTGATCCCTTTCCATCAGTATCCTGTCTATGTGCCTGTGTTTCCCATCCTAAAAAACGATTTCTGATTTTGACAGTTCAGCCCTTCTCTGTGACTGCCTGTTCACGATAGTTCTGTGAAGAAAATAATTGCAACTTTGCCACAAGTGTTTTATTTTGCATTGTTTTCTTTCCAAAATCGATTTTCTCACCTGTGTTCACATTGCCTTGGTGCCCTGCTCAGTAGTCTGTGAGCTTCCTTGTCTTAAAGTGCCGCCACACAAATTTCTGTCCTAGCTATCCCACTGCAATTTTACACTGATGCACGAATAAGAAGTTAAATCCGAGTGTGCCATTTTGCTCTTAAATAAGGTTTTCAATTTCGTTTCTGGCCTCCCATCTAGGGGTGGTGGGCTGGATTCACATTTCGATTTTTCCCTCTTCAACTGACTCCTTGCCACTACTTTCCACATCCACAAAGAATTTAGTTAGTAGGTGTTTTGGAGGGGTGGGGGGGTGTAAGCGATATTCAATCAACACTACAGCTAAGTCAATGCCTAGTCTGGGATGCTGAGGAAAACCCTTATTGATGTATTTTTATATCCAGTTCAGTACTCTGGATGACAACCCTTGTATAACACCCCCCTCTTAGAATCCCCCTGACCCCACTGAGCCAAGAAGTAGGTTTGTTTTGCAAATTAAAAGGTTTATTTGAAAATTTAAACAATATATATATCACCCTTCTATAAATAATTGATAACTGATATCACACTTCAGAATATGAGCAGTAGTCCGCAAGAGGTAACTTATGAATAGGAACAGAAGAATAAGGTGGGAAAGAATGCTTTATATGGTTCAAGGAAACGCAAGGTGGAATAAAATGCAGTAAAGAAATAACTTATGATTTTAGCATAAGGCAATATGATCACTTTTTCTTTTGACAATTCACTCCCCCCCCTATGCAATACCAGAAATGAAAGGCGAGCACACAGTCTTCAAGAATCCCAACAAAATGCAATACGAAATGCAGTTCCCCCCCCCAGCAAGCTTAGAGGAAAACAGGTAGAGGTTTGAAACAAAGGCACAAAATGCTTTTAAATGTGATGGCAATGAAGTGAAAAGGTGCTAAAATTGCTTTTAATTCCCTCTAGAGGTTCAGGGTAGGTGATGGCTACTTTATATTAGTTCAGGCTCACTTTAACAATACTCTATGAATGATTAGCAGATTGCAAACGAATTTTAGCAAAGAGAAGCAAAAAGCTGCTGATTTCTACAGATGAAGAAATCGGGCCAAATCGCAAATCGCGGTAAATTTCGCAATGCGTGTCTCGCGATTACGGGAAAAGTATAGGGAGTAGGAAGTCGGTTCTAGGTTCGTTGGAAAGCCTAGATTCTAAGCTTTCAGATGAAATTTCAGATGAAATTTCGTTCCTAGCCCAAATGGTTCCAGAGATACGGACGATTAAATAAAGGTAGTTTTTCGGATTTAAAGTAAACTCAAAATGACAGGTGACAGCTTGCAGCTGCAGAATTGACAGGTGACAGTTGTGCAGCTTTAAAAATGACAGATGACACGATTTCTAGGAGGCAGTTCTACTTAGGTTAAAATAGTTTGGATTCGATTATTTTAACTAAGAGATTGGTTCTGCACAGTTCTGCTAGGTACTCACAATATAAATTTGAACTAGGCCTCGTCACGGATCTGGTCAACACGTCCGGCTGTGGTTCTGTCTGCTCGGCGGGTCAATCAGGCACCAGTTCTGCTCACAGCGATCTGGGTCAGCTCTGTTCTGCTGGTCTAGCCTCTCTGGATTCTGGATGTAACACTGCTTTCTGGGTATTGCTACAGGTTCTTGCAAAAATTCTCGGCAAAACTTCAAACAGCTCGCCCGGCTGTTGAATAGTTTGGTTAGTTTTGAGGCCTGCTGAAGAGGATTCAGCTGGTGGATTCAGGCCTCTCTGCTACAAATTCTGGAGTTAATTTCTGCTACAGGTTCTGGAGATTGATGGATTTGAAGTCTGGATCTCTGGATGTGAAGTCGTCGGTCAGCATGCTCCACAGCAAATGGAATTGAATGTCTCTACCTGTCCCAGCAGTCTCTTTTTATGTGTTTTGGAAAGCGGGTGTGTGCGTTGGTCATAACTAAACCTGCCCCTCTCACTTATCATTGGCCAATTCCTCCTCCTCTCCCTTGATTGGGGGAAGGAAATGTGAGTCAGAGTGATGCTGTAGGTTTTATGGTCAGAGGATCCTCCCCTGGTCAGTTTGCCCACAAATCTATATTTGATTCAAATACATCTTTCCCAGATACACAATTTGTTGAAATTACATGTGCACATTATATATTCCTTATGGTCCATGGTTGTCCGCCTCTGATCTTCCTGTGGGCTTGCATTAAAAAATGACAACAGTTTGCGCTTTTTAACTGGTTTTGCAATATCGGACATTTACCCAAAATGACACACATGTGCGCAAGGAGTATGGACATTAATTGATGAAGTGTCAGATTTTTAACATGCAGACATTTGGAGTAAGACCCTATTTTCCGCTAGCAACCCCCCAGAATACACCACAGGGTCCTAACGCCTCTTCAATTGTGCACCGAAAAATCACAAAAATAATGATATTACTTATATAATTCTGACAAGTCCGCACTATGAGTTATCTATCTTTTTAAAATTATGCTCTGGTCAAAAAGGGGTGTGGCTTCCCACATCACAGGGTGGAATAACTGGTTTATCCACTTCCCCCAAGCCAGCTTGTTCACAGAGGCACAGCTGCCCCCCAGTTTCTCCCAAGAGGAAGCTATTTTACGACGCCCCCAATATAACATTTGCCTGAGTCAAGGAAGTTGCATTGTTCTGTCCCTTCCAGTTCCCAGGTGCTCCACCCCTAATCTAATCAGAGAGGTGAACTCCTTTTGGCAAGGGGCAGCAGGATGCAGCTAGGCCTGGGAAGAGTGGCTGTTGATCCAGTTTCAACTCCTGTCGGGGGTAGTTGTCAGGCAGAATCCAGTTTCATTAAGCCAGGTTTCAGCTAAATGTCACTTTAGTTCCCAGTTTAAATCAAAACTTACAATTTTTACATGTACATTAAATAATTACTTCCTTCATGTCTTTCAGAATATAGTTTTACATTGTATCCACCTCTTAGCAAGTTTTTCCTTGGTCTGGTTTTGTTTCATTTGTTCAGTTTTACACAAAAGTCTGGTGGTTTTAAAACGCTGGCTTTCTGATAGTGGTGAGTACTGGTAATGCAACCATTTTTGGGATTAAGAAAATGAATTCCCCACAGTTCTGAGTTGCTTTTTGGCAATCAGCATTGCCATTCCCAATGGTTTCAGGCTACTGTGTGTGTAGCCCAATGGTGGTTTTAGGCAGTGCCCTCCTGTGCTCACAACATAGGCAAAAATGGTTGGCAGCCTATTCATGTTTTTCCTGTGCACTCTCTGGGGAGTTCTGGCCATCATGATCTTTTCCATGCCAGTACTGCACAGTTTTATGGTAGGGCTTGGATGCATGGGTAAAAACATCCCACAGGGGGCAGTATTGCCAGTAGAGCGCATAACCTGTGTGCTATGTCATTTTTAAGAAACCATTTTGCTTCCGTTTTCTATTAAAGGTTTGTGTAGATTATGTTAGGAATTTGAACTAACTGTGTTGTAGGATTGTTGCCACAACAGTGGTGGATGCTGCCTTATTTAATTTTGCTCTGATTTTTCCTTGAATCCTAAATTAATAAATATTTCATTGTTAAACACCGGCCTGGTTCAAGGTCCATTGCGACACAGGGTATTTGTCAAGGTGGGTGTGAGACGGGTTGGGGCCTTCTCCAACCAAAAACCCAGGGTTCAAAACAAAATAAAAAGCGTTTTTGTGCACCACATTCATTGTCAGTGGAAGAAGTCCCTGGCTGGAATGCGCCCTGTTATAAAACCTTTAACCAATGCATGATAACCATTGTGGTCACTTGACACAGCCTCGATGAAAGCTTCGACTATTGTTCTAACTCTCATTCACTCATCCTCACATTCTCATGTATTCTTTCTGCTTCACCCTCATTAATCCATCTCCACGTGCTTACTGTGTAATCCTTCAGCCAAATCCCACACATGCATATATCCATCCTAACACTGCCATATTCCCCTAACTTTCATTTCTCCTGCACCATAGTGTACTTGTCATAGAACTATCGGCCTACACATGATGTACCCTTTTGGGCTGATAAGGCACCCGTTCTCTCTGTGAGCAGACTATGGGTGTTCGTTTTAATTTGGGCATGCTAATGTTCAAAAAGGCTCCTCTCGACTAACTCCATAGTGTTGCCCATGCTCAAAGTTTTAGCCAAGCACATGGTTATTCAAGGGTTTGTGTTAATATTTACTCTCCTCAGGCTTCACATGTTTTTATTGGATTGCCTAGTGATTAGGCCACTTACTTCCGAACGAAGAACTGGTGTGAAGTCTGTGTTCAAATGCCACCTCTGGCTCTGTCGATGTCTTTTGCAATATGCCTGGGGTTTACTTTATTGCTTTTGTTAACCTGTTGACAAATGGAACAAAACATGCATACTGCAGGCAAAATGGCTGAAAGCCTATGTGCGTATGGAGCAGGAGCTTCTCTCCATGAAATGTTGGCGGTCTTGGCATTCCACTCTGGTTGACTCTCTTCCACTCTTCACTGGCTCTCGATTGAGAGCTGAGTACCTTTGCCTCTCTTCGTGCCTGGGTTCAGCGACACTTTGTGGGCTCCGGGCCCACCACTTCCTGGATGTGGCTATTCCTCTAGGTCTTGTCCGCTGTGCGTGGTATCGACTTCTTTGATCTTGCATGTTTGCTCATTGGATGTCCCATGCCACACTCTGGTGTTGTTCTTCTGCGCTGCAGACTGCTATGTGTCGCTCCTCCCCTTTCAGACTATCTTGCTCCCTGATCTTGTCACAGCGTTGTGATTCTCCTCCTTCATCCAAGGGTTTTGGGCCCTTTATTCTTGCTCCTGGAAAGAGAAGGTGCATGTTGTTCACTTCAGGGTGCTCCCATGTACTGCACTTTCCCCTCTCTCCCCCCCTCACTTTTCCCTTTTCCCTCTTCTCATGCACTTGCGCGATCTTAATGACACCAGGCCTAGTAAGATCGTTCTGTCCCTTTTTTGTGTTCCCCCTCCCTTGCCTCGCCGCGCCTTGAAAAACTTGTGTATAGTCGCATTATAAATGCCATATCATATATCATAATGATGACGCCGGCGCCTGCAAGGCATCCCTTCAAACAAGAGATGCCCATGGCTCCACCATTATGGGGAGAAACGTGAGGCCGCTGGAAGCGGAGGCCTTTTTTTTCAAAATACTAAAGCTCTCGCAAATGAGTGGGAGCATCAGGATTTTGAAAAAAAGGCCTTTGCTTCCAGCGGCCTCACCTTCTTAACCTTAATGGTGATGCTGACCCTCCCCAGCTGACGATATCCAGCGTCACCATTAAAGCTGAAAAGGCGAGGCACTGTCCCCTGGCAAGCAAGCCTTTAGAAAATAAAGGCTCAGGATCAGTGCCTTCTCCCCCATGGGGGAAGAAGACGGTGATCTCTACAAAAGGCTGCCTAGCAGGGGTGCCTGTAGCCCATTGAGCCCCCACCGTTAGGCCATGCCCCCTTGATGAGCCCCGGTTCATTTATTAGCCCCACTTGAGGCACTGGGTTTAATAATGGCAGTTGTCCCGCCTTCCCGCGAGCTGCACTTGTTCAATTAAGCAATGTTCGTTTTCTTTTGACTTACCGAATGTTTTGGACTACCACTCCCATCAACTCTACACAGGAAGTTCAATGGGGTGGGCACAACAGAGCGGTAGCTGGGGTCAGACTGCAGCACAAGTCTCGGGCACCAATGATAAAGGGGCCCACACTTGCAAATGGCAATTCATTCCTTTTGCGACAGACTTTTTACGTAGTACGCAAGGGGGAGGTTTTTGATGCAACCTGATGAAAAATGTGCATTTTCAACAATATTTATTCTGTAATACTGGTCAAAACTACTAGCCGCATGGTGCAGTAACTTATCAAACTGGCCTACATGGGCAGACAAAGAGGCTCCTCACTTCGATGAACAAAACTGGCCCAACTAGCCTTTTGTTTTTGGTTCTTGCAGTATCCTGTAGGCCAGCCCGAGCCTGGATGTAGGTCAAAAACATTTTAGAGGCTGCCGATCGCATCTTGAAACTTTGCTTGCACGACTTTGTTGTGTGTGCAGTGCCTACTGTATGAGTACTAATGTTTACTGTGTAATGTTTCATATTGTCAGTTGCCCTTTTTCCCTTTCCCTGCAAGCCTTGTATTTTTGTGTATTTTATTTGCAGATGTTGATTCATAAGGGTATTGTCGATTTTGATCTATTCGACATAAAGGTGTATTTGCTGAGCACTGTGATGAATACGGACTCGGAGTCTAGCCTTGTGGAGGTGACTAAGATGGTGTGGTGGGGTGAACATAAAAAATAAAAAGGCGTGTTGTGTGAAGTTGTTGGTCATTTATTTATTAGCATTTTTAAAGCGCTCACACAGCCCTGGGTCATCGAGGCGCTGTTACAGGAATATGTCTCTTAATTGCCTATTTATAACGCACGTTAAGCGTTATAAATACAAAGGTTTCTAAGCGCGGACCCGGGGATCAAACCAGTGTTGCTTCGTGTCGTCTTGTATCCAAGGTGGAACACGTTGCGGCTGAGCTATCCTCCAGGACATTAATGCACAGGAGAATGTGTTGAAGAGCTGACGCTGCATTGATTGCCCCTAGTAGTCTGAAACTTGCAGGGGCCTTCAACTTCAATGCTCAGCACCCAGGCAGGTGTGATGGGGACTGTAGCTAAGGAGGCAGCGGCAGCTCAGAAGCGCTTGAAGAGAAGAGGCTGATTATTTGGAATGTGGGGCCTTCATTGCGAAGTGCCACTGAAGCACTTCCCCAAGACGATAACTCATGACTTTCAAAGAAACCTGTATTTGACAGTAACAGTTACTATCTTGTAATTCGTACAGTGTTACTGTAAAAAAAAATTTCAGAGGCATTAGAAATATCAGATAACCCACAATACGCCCTTTACCCACTATAGATGACCCGTTGTCTGGGCAGGCGGGCTCTCGAAATGTGGCTTCATTATGGACACTGCAGCTGATGCTTTGGCTTTGTTTCTCTTACATTCTTGCCCCAACCGCCCTAGCCACACGCCAACAGTACATATAGATCAGACCTTTCCCTCATCTCCTATGTGTATAATGTCCCGTTCTGTAGGAGGACTGTAGTAATGTTGGACACAGGGTCGGACTGGGACAAGAAATAGCCCCGGTCACCCAAAAAAAGTAGCCCACCCCTTGCCTCAAAAAAGTGGCCCACCCCTCACGACCCTTGACCTCTAACATCACCAGAAGTGATGTTATTTGACCCCACCCTAAACTGACATCCCTATGAAACACAACCTTTCACCCCTTGACAAAACAGGAAGTGTCATCAAATATTTTTCCTAAGTACAATAAATTACTGTGAATCCAAGCAGACGTCCAAGGCCAAATGATGTTATTGTTTAGCACTTACGCTTAAGCTCTTTTTTTTTTTTTTAAATGGAACAAATATGCATACAATATCACCCAACCTGTGTTGGTACTCATTAATCAACCTAAGAAGGATGAAAGGCTTGAAAAAAAATAAAAATAAAAAAAAAATAAAAATTGCACAGTCGGGGCCAGCAAACAGACCCCACACCCCAGGGACGATTTCGGCCCAGCCACAGCCGATAGGCTGAGGGGCCAATCTGACCCTGGTTGGACATACCAGAAATGTTATGTTCAGGCTTGCAGACCATTGAATGTTGGCACTCATGCTTGCTTTGTAGATATTAATTCTTGTTACGCGGCACATGCACGTGGGCCTCAGGGCGCACAAAAAACATAAACAAGACAAACAAAACATTAAAGGCTGAAGCAGAGGAAGTGTGGATAAGTCATAGATTACTCTGTTAAAAAGGTGAGTCTTTATAGCTTTTAAAAAAGAGGGTAGTTTTGAACCTGGCGTATTGCAGGTGGAAGTACATTTCATAGGAGAGGACCCTGGAAGTCGAGAATGGTACCTACAAATTTAGCGATTTTGAATCTGGGGGAAGCAAGTACTGTAGCAGTAGAGGAACAAAGGTTCCTGCTGGTTGTCTTGACTTTGATGCGTTCTGACAAATATAAAGGACTGCTTAAGGACACACTTGTGTGTCATTGTTAACACTTTGTGTTATTCTGTGTTTTACCGGAAGCCAATGTAGCTTCTTTCTATAGGTGGAAATATGAGTGCAGCGTGACTGGTTAAAGATGGTGCACACAGCATTATTCAGAGCCACCTGCAAAAATTGTATGTTGGCAGCGGTGGTGTCGGACAGTAGGCTGTTACAGTAATCTAATCTAGAATTTTTTAATGCGGTGGACAGAAGTGCACAGTTTTCCGTTGCTGTGAATGGGCGAATATAGTGTATTCGCTTATTAATCAGTCCACAGCTAGATCGAATGCTGAAGACGTGGGGCTTCATGGATAGTTCGTCATCTAGAACGACGCCCAATGTTTTTCCTTTGGACCATGATGACATTGTCCGTGATAGTGAAGTTGGCATAGCCTGTGGCTAGCTTGTTTCGGGTATTCTTAGAGGATACTATCATGAGCTCTGTTTTATTTTTATTCAGGGCCAAGGAGTTGTAGACCATCCAGTCCTGGAAGGCTTTATAGATGGTTTTGATAGTTTCAGCATCATTTTTATAGTGACCGCTCAGCTGGATGACAATCTGAGTGTCGTGTAGTTTGTATATTGAACACCTAATTCATTTAGGAGATCCAGTAGTGGTCGTATATACAAATTGAAAAGCAGAGGTGACGGGCATGAGCCCTGTGGAACACCACAGGTTTGAGAAATGGTGATGGAGTGATTATTACCCACACAGACCCTTACCATGCGAGGGCCCAAGAAGGACGCTATCCACAACAATGCAGCTTGATTTGTATCCGCTATGCCAGCTAGAGTAGACTTTAAGTCAAGCATGGCGGTTTCTGTTCCGTGATGAGCACTGTAGCCTGACTGTCGAGTGCCTAAAATGTTTTGCTCTTCGACATGGGCCTGAAGTTGGATGTATGCAAGTTTGTCCAAAATCTTCAATATGAAGAGTACATTAGTTATTGGTCTGTAATTGTCTTTATTGGTGGGATCTAAATTCTCTTTTTTCAACAAGGGGGTTATCCAGGCGGATTGAAGTTCAACCGGTACCGTGCCTTCATCAAAAGATAAGTTTATTAATTTAGTAATTATGGAAAGTGTCTGCTCTCCCTCATCGGACAGTGGATATGATGATCGGTATTTTCCAGGGAAGGGCCACACAACTACAGAACTAGCTCTCTAGTGGAGTTTCTAAGAAGATAGTGTTCCATGACACCCTTTTTGTAGGGAGAAGCATTACATTATGCATGTTTCATCTCACAAAGGATCCCTCGAGTGGTTTATTTTTAAATGAGAAACCATACTAAACTGACCGGTCTCTGTATTCCAACTAAAAAGTAAATGTGTTTACAAGGTAGTTTGATCTGCATCTGTAAGTGGGAGGCTTGGGTTCACTGCTGAGCATTCAATGGTCAGTTGGGGCTCCTGAACAACACCCACCAAATTGGCAAAGCGATAAAAAATGCATTTCAATTTCAGATTATAAAAACAAAAAAAGAAACGTGAGCCCTGTGGATGCTTGAAAGCCCCCAAGGGCAACGTGACTTTTTTCAAAAAAATATGTAAGGTTTTTAGTTGAAAGGTCTGGTACCGTTCAGCCTCCACACTCCCCTCCTCCCCCTGCTGGAACTTTAAACCTAGTGGAAAGGCTCTGTTCTTCCTTAGTATATTGCACATTGATAAGGCAATAGTTGTTTTTGGTTTGGGCTGTTGGTGGTGGTGCATTAGCGCTACCTATAAGCCGAAACTATCGCATTAGAGTACAGCTAGGTGGAACTTGTAATTGGCATATGGAGAGGGACACAAAGCTTATAGGTATTTGCTTATTTGCCTATTTGCCTAACCATTGACTGCCATGGCCATGCTAATCCCTGTGACCATTACCACCCAGTTCCTGCCTCTCCCTGCCCAAAACACCTTCTCATGGGATCTCTTTGATCTAGCTTTAATCCAGGCTTACCATCAAACTTTGCACTCAAGGTGCCTGCCAGTTTTTTTTTTTTTAAAGCGGTCTACTGAAAGTTAATGACTTAATTGGAGCTGTGAATATGCTAGTGATGTCGTAAAAATGTCTTAACCAGGTCTGCCTACAGCCAATCGATTTATAAGCACTATGCGTGCCCTTCGTGGAAGTCTTGTTAACAACAAGCTGGGCAACGCAAATAGTTTTGGCTTGTGTAGAGTTATTGGGCATTTGTAAGCCACTGCTATTAGATGCCCACATACTCGCACCATTTTACACCTACCATCAATTGCCAGTTAAACCTACTAAATGGCAGTGCCTGGCAAGTGCCTTTCCAATGCCCAAGCTGTTGGCATTGCTAATGTTGTTTCTTGTATATCATGGAGACTGAAGCCCGATGTCTTTTGTGTGGTTATCTGGAAAACATGGGATGCGTTTGACTCTCGATGACCAGACATGGAGGTTGCTGCTATAAACATTAAAGTAGGTAGTCCCTGTTCTTCCGCTTCCAACCTTAACTATGGACCTGGTAGTAGTACTACCTTCTGCTGTGTCTGTGGTATATAGTTGCAGCACTTGGCTAATGTTATCATAAAGAAATTCTTATGTTTATAATAAACATCGAGACAGGAGTTTTTTTGTCTCACAATTACACTGCCTTGCCCCTCTGCCCCCTCCCCGCATGACTATCAAAATAAAGAAATAACCCAATACTTCACACGTGATCCCAAAACTCTGAACCACGTGAATGTTCTGGTGATTCAAATGAATTTTAACCCTCCCAAAACCTTGCAAATTCAGATCCATCCACAAAGAAATGCTTCCACATCTGGTCAGAAAGCATCACATGGCCAATCAGTTTCTGTTGATGTCTATGCAGGATGCTTCACTCACTCTGCTGGGCGGCTGCACCGTGAACTGTTTACCCATAATGCCATGCAGTGTAAAGCTACATGCGCATGTCTATTTACTTTAACGGTTTTCTGTCCTGTCCGCACATTATGTGCGAGGGCATCACTTCTTAGTGGGGTTTATGCGTGCAACATATTGACGCCGTTTCGGAGCGACATTTATACTAAATAAAGAACACAGCCTGCTCCATGTATTTTTTTAAAATCACTTTCAGCCTTATGTACCAGATTCTCGAGGTTATAGCAATTAATATATTGAAACCTGGCAGAACATGTGCCCCAAGGAATTTCTAATTATCCCGAGCCCAATTAAATTTCTGGTTTGCCAACTGTTACTTGTTAAACACCCTTTAGATAACTGTAAAATATATTCGACTGTTCACGTGCATTTTGTACACTGACAGGGATTTGGTTCAGTTCGTGATGTTAGATAGTCAAGAGGCTGTAGCGAGATATTTGCTCAAAAACAGAAGGTTTTATTTAAATCAAATTCTTCTAGTGTACCACGGCTTTCATAGGTCTATGGAGATCTTGGTCCAAATGCATCCCAGCAGGCGAAGGTTGTAGCCTGTTGCAGCAAATGTTCCTGTATCCCCGAACATCTCTCATCTTCCATCTCATGCTGCTGGAAGCAAACCTCCATGCTTAATGACCTACACGGTGGTCTGTTTGAATATAAACTGCGTTAGACTCCTTCATGTCTGTGCTTCTCTTCTCGATAACCTCTGGTGTGCACCCACTTTACCTTTTGCCAGCCATCTGCCAATTTCTTGCCAATGTCCCACTTTGCAATTTGTTTTTCCATTTAGAAGGCCGTTACTGTGTTTGATCTTCCCCTAAAGAGTATTTCATCTCAACTTCCATTCTGTTAGACCCTAACGGGGTCTCTGCATGCATAGTGTACACACATGATACGGGAGCCGCTTTCCCTCTGACCTTCTCGTTATTCTCTCCTTCACAGACTGCCTTCCTCTTCCCTGTTCCTCCCCTTCCTCCCACCTCTCGCTCCTCCCATTGTCTCGGGTTTCCCTTCCTTAAAGGGGCCTTTCCTCGTTTCCCTGGTAACACTCCTCCCCCACCCCCCTCACTTTAGCATGACACTTCCCGGGCCACATCTGTTTGATCAGCCGCTGGGGTCTCCTTGTGGCTCGGCGAGGCCTTCCAGGGGACTTGCAGGTCTCGCCTGAACTTTCTCGTTGAGAGACATTTGCCCCTTCATCCTCTGCCCCTCCGTCTCAGCCGTTGCCTCTTCCTTTGGTTCCAGTTCTTTCAGGTATAACTCGTGGAAGAGGGGGCATTCGGTTTTATCTCTGCGGTCTCCAGTCGGAGTTATCATCAGTCTAATGTTCACTGTCCCTGGGAAGGGATCTGTGTGGGATCGGGAATCCCTCCTTTTGTATTGTCGCTGGCGCCCTTTGGCAGTTTCCCCGATTGGGGCGTGTGGCTCCTTGGCCTTTCGTTTGCGGTCTGCCTTTTCTTTGCCTTTCCTTGTCTTGCCCGCGTCGTTTCCTCGACTTTCCGCATCTTGCTCAGGCATGTAGCCCTCCGCCTGGGGGAGGCTGGTCCACGGCTTGTCTTTCACCGTGAGGTCTGCGGGTGTCCACTCTGTCGCCTCGTGGTGGGTGGCCCTGTAACTTCACGGAATCTGGTATGTGATCGCAGTGTCTTTTAACATTCCTACTCCAAGTGATTACGGGACCATGATTTTGAGTCCTTATATGTCCCGCGGTTGGTGGGGTATGGATCACTATATAAAGCACAAGGGACTGTTTAGGGATTGCCAGCTGTGAGCTGCCCAATACAATAGTCACACTTGGGGAACACACAGCTTCTTTACTGAGGTAAGATTGAGACCGGTACGAGTCTCTGGCTTGACTTTCAAGCTCATATTAATGCACTGTCGTGCTAAAAGGCACATGTTGGCCCACTCGGGCTAGACACGTGTCTGCTGCTCTTCGGATTGAACAAACGGGAGTTTTTAATGGGTTTTCTACGTCAGGCAGGTGCAGGTGTTTATACAAACAGGGAAGAGAAGGTTCTTCGGTGGGTTCCTCTCTTGGAATTTCTTAGTATTACTGGACCCTCAGAGTAAATTTGTAAAAAAAAAAAAAAAAAAGGATCCTTATCAGGAACAAGCTGACTCTGTGCTGTATATGTTGGGCACTAGATCAAGTTATTCTTTAAGCCAACCAGTTTCTGTGGTGCAAGGTAGCTATGCCACATTCTTCAGGGCTCAGATTTTTACCATTAAAACCCATTAAAAACTCCAGTTTTTTCATTTGAAGAGCAGCAGACACGTGTCTAGCCCGAGTAGGCCAACATGTGCCTTTTTAACATGACGCAGTGCATTAACACGAGCTTGAAAGTCAAGCCAGACTTGTACCTGTCTCAATGTTACCTCAGTAAAGAAACTGTGTGTTCCCTTGGGTATTGATCACACCATCCGAGTGCCTGGTGGGAGGCCCATGATGACTTTGGATGGTTCGTACTGGATGTCGATTAGGGCAAGCGCTCGCGCCGACTGATAGCTGGGAAGGCTGCACCATATGGCTGGGCTCTGTATCACATGTATGGCGGTGGGTACTCTGTGAGTTGGGACACAGTGGGACTGCCCTTCTGGCTGTAGCGGTTGTGTTGCTCCCCCCGGGATTATGTGGGCCTGGGCTTTACCCGGGGTGTATGCTTCCGCAATGTTTTGATAACGTTGCACATCTGTAATGTTGGCTGTGTCGTCCTGTGTCCACAACAAATGGATTGTGCAGGCCACCAACCCGGGCTGTGACCTTGGATGCCACTGTGTCATCTGATGTGGTGCAGAGTAGTATCACATTCTCTCTGCTTTACTTGTCATGGGGGTATTAGTGGTTCCCCCCCTGGTTCCAGCATCTGAAGAGGCACTAGATTTCCATAAGGATGATGATCTTCTCGGATGGGCTGAGAGTGTGTGCCGTATTCCTGATCAGGCCTGTGCCTCCCTGGGTAGCAGAGCTCCAGGTTGAGTGGGTACCTGTGCCTGCATGGGCCAGGTGGATAATCGAATGCATTGGAGTGACGCCTGGGTGGGTTGATGCACCTGTCCTCGATGCCACTTATGACATCTGGCCATGCTGCCAGTGGCATCAGGTACCCCTCTTGTGGTGGCCAGTCATTGGGTCCACTTGTTTGTTCTGATCATCTGTATGGGCCAGGTGGCGGTGACGGTCGGTATGCAGGTTTGGCGGAAGTATTTCTCTGCACATCATCCGGAAGTGGTTTCCTTGGCCACATTGCATGCATCTCCATCCAATGGCTGGGCATGGTCCTCTGTGGGGGAACCCATATCTGCACTTGTAGCACTGCTTGTCGCACTGGGGCCGCTGCTGCATGCACTTGGGTCGCCTTGGGAAATGGGTGCGGGATGCTGTACCTGGATTTACATAGGCCTGGGCGGTAGCACCTGCTGCTCCTGGGGCAGGGTTGTGTGGTGCTGGCGGTGCATTCTAGTGGTGGTCAGAGTTAGTTGGCCCTGAAGGTAGGACGTCTGTCTTGACCTGTCCTGCACTCTTGGTCTTGTCCTTGGTGAGCGTTGTGGTGCAGCCGTGTGCCTTGGCTGCTATGTGCCCTTCGGCTGTGTTGGGCTCTCCACTTGTGTGGGCCGACCTGTGTTGTGGGTACTGGTGGCGAGCCCTCTGCTGTGTGGCAGCTCTCGGCCTTGTGCTGTTTGGCAGGCTTCAGTGCGGGCCAGTCCTTGTTTTGGTTGCAGGTGGCGTGCATGGCGAATCGCGTGGATCTGGGGTTCCCTGAGCTTTGGGTTATGGCAGCTCCACAGTCCCAGGCCGTCGGTTGTGGCTGTGCGTTCCCTGGCCTTTGGGGCCCTGTTCTCTAGGCTCTGGCCATGCCGGCGCCACTTAATCGGGCTCCCAGCAGCGCTTTACTTTCTGTGCCTCCAATGTCCAGGTATAGGCTATATGTATACCTCCAAAACCCTCTTTAATTGCTGTCTAGCATGCAAGGTAATGGTCTCCCGGCAGTTCGGGCTGGACTGCCCCTTTTGGGGGTAGGAACAAGCCTGATTTGCATATTATTTTTTCCCCTTCTGTAGTGGCTTGGCAGGCTGAAAAACACACTGCTATGCAGGGTTGCCCAGAGCTATGCCTGTGGTTATGAATAATTCAAAACCTTCCAGCCATCAGCATTTTGTTTTGCTAAAGTCCTCCCGGCTGAGTGACCATGACATGCGAAATGCAATTTTTGGAATTTCTGTGAAGTTTCTTACGTTAAATTGGTCCTGGCATTTGAAATGTCTGTGAAATTTTCCATGTTAATTTGGTCCTTGAAAGCGAAGTAGGTGGGGCATCAGTGCTGCGTATTGTGGGTGGCGCAGTGGTGTTTTTTTTTTTCTTTCTCGCGCTCTCCCTCTGCACCCCCTCCCTTTGTGTGCTGATGAGGTTGGGTTGGAGCACAGTGTCTCTCGTGGCCCAATGGGGCCCATGGCTGATTGGCGGGGCCCAGGCTCCCCTTAGTGTTCTCTGGGTGTGCACACGCCTTGTGCGGTGTCCTCAGTGCGGTCTCTGCACTGCTGGAGGCTGCACCTCGCCTCAGTGCTGTTCCGTCCATAGCGTTGCTTCTGGGCTGTGTCTCTGCTGCTGTCCTTCCTTCGTGGGCCACGCAGTTTGCTAGGCTGGTGACTCCTGTACTCTGCTGGGTGTTGCAAGTCTGTCCATTGCTGGGCTCCATTGACCCTCCAACTCGCTGGGTGTAGCTCCTCCTGCTGGGCTCCGCTGGACCTCGGTTCTGCTGGTTGCAGCGCACCCTCCTTCCTGCTGGTCTCCTTGCCTGATGTGGCTTCTTCTGCTGGGCTCCGCTGGCCCTCTGTTCTGTGGGGCGCTGCGCACCCTCCTTCCGCGCTGCGCGCCTTGCCCGACATGTCTTCTTCTGCTGGGCTCCGCTGGCCATTGGCTCTGCTGGGTGCAACACACCCTCCTCCCTGCTTGGCTCCTTGCCCGTCGAGGCTTCTACTGCTGGGCCTTGCCGACCCTCCATCCTGCTGGGTGCTCCTCACCCGTCGTCCTGCTGGGCTCACCTCGCCCGTCATACTTCCTGCGTGGTCCGCTCTGCTGGGTTCTCCCCTCCCATCTATTCCACCTGCTGCACAGCGTAGGGACTCATAGGCCTTGTCGCCAGTTGTTAGATACCCAGCGGGGTTTCTGCATGCTTAGTGTACACACAGGACACAGAGCCGCTTTCCCTCTGACCTTCTCTTTATTCTCTCCTTTACAGACTGCCTTCCCATTCCCCGTCCCTCCCCTCTCTCGCTCCTCCCATTGTCTTCAATCTCCCTTCATTAAAGGCATGGTCTAGTAAAAATGTTTATTGTCCCTACGGGTCGGCCATGTTTTTTTAAGCCTAAGTGGCTCGATTTTAGAAAACTTCCCTATGGACCTTACCCGAGTTTTCGTCCATTAAACGCACTCGAAAACAAGCACCAGGGAGCATTTTTCTGATAATCCTATCTTTTCCCCGATCGCCCTGGCTGACCTGCTTTTGCGGCACTAAATCAATTCCCCCGCCCCTGAGCTTGACATTATCAAAACATTCATATTCCCCGCCTCTCCCCGTGACGTTACTGTGCTGTGTAGGCAAACGCGCCCAGTCGTCTTCTGCGCAACTCCACACAGAACCCGGAAACCAACACAGATCAACTCACAACACAGCGTGCCACAATTTGGAATATGAAACTGTACTTTAAAATGAAACAGCAACACGGTACATTTGGTAAAGTACATTTATTTGACATTAAATGTTTAGAGAATATTCAGCAATTGACATATGAACTCCGGAAGCCATTTATTTTCTTTTATCTGTATCCGCAATAACTGTTCCGTTTCATCTTGAGTCACGCGCTGTTCCTTTATGGTACACGGGGTGTTCATTTTCGTAAAAAGAATCACTTTGGAAGCACGGTGAACCGCAAGGCTGTTCCATCAACTAGGCACTAGTCCAGCCTAAAGGTTGATATGTTGCTTCTAGCCACTAGTACAGCGTAAGGGCATGTAGGCACTTGGCGATCGTCCCATAATATGGTGATCGTGCTCCAGTTGTTGACACGAAGCTGCAGGCGTCTGCTGAAGAATCCATCCGCCGGTGTCTCAAACAGATGGCAGTGGCAGAAAGGGATCAAATACCTGTTATGAAAACAAAAAAATGATAATTAGTCTCGTTAGCCGAACTTCATTAATATTACTCATTTTATTTATTACGGCCGATCAGAAACTATTTGCTTGCAAGGATAGTTCAATGGAGTATGTTCGTCTCTACAATCAATGCGAAAAGTAACAAGATAAATCGAGGCCAACACACAATGATAAACGACAGTCTACATGCGTGAGGAATGATATGATATATGATATGGCATTTGTAACGCGCCTATACTCAAGTGTTTCTAGGCTTGACGAGGCAGGTGGGGAACAAGGGCAGACAGACAACGATCCTACAAGGCCAGGTGTCTTTCTGATCGCGCATGGGGAAGGGCTGTACATGGTTAGTTGAATACAAATTAAATAGGGCCAGCTGATGGCAAGTGCAAGGTAAATGCCGGGAGAAGGGGCTGAAGGATGCAGAGACAGTCCCGTAGTGCAGGTAGGCAGTGCAGGGAAAAGTGGCTGGGCCAAGGACCGAGATCGGTGAGACCAGTGGACCTGCATGCCCATGTGCCCACTACGAACAGTTTTACTTGCTTTTCCTAGCTCTTCATTCATTCATTTATTCATGCATCCATTCATTAAATCTTCATTCCGGTATAAAAGCGTGTAAAGATTTACTTACATTATATTTGAAAATTCTATTGTGTTTCTTCGTAATGCAGTCTGTAATACGGACCGTGCTCTTGACAACGATTTTTCGTATACTGAACTAAAATGAAACTCGGTCTAGTTTCTGAATTTTCTGCCTTATCGTCTCTTACGTTATTGCGCACTCCCTTCAAATGTAGTTCTTTCGGCATGGTCCCTGTCTCAAGGTCAAAAAACAATAGACCCTTATACTTCCAGTGCGACTTGTGGGCCTCATCTGGGCGCTGTCCTTCGCATTCTTTATTTGCAACATCACGTAGTATAGGCATCTGTGAGAACTTGAAGTTTAGAATCCGTCTATGTAGTGCGCCTCAATGTGCAAATGCAAACTGGCTTCTCTCCCAAATGCCACGGCCCGCTTGGCTGGCGCGTGCTAAGTGCCCCAATTTTGTCCTCGTTGTCTGCGAGCTTTGCAGCCCAAATTGAGACATTTAATTTTTGGCGGAAGGTCAGGGAAAGTATAAAGTACCACAGGAGTTGAATTAAAAGTGAGATTTATTGTTTGTTTGTTTTATTATTTGCAATACGCAAGCCTCCCCTCCGTTAACAGTGCGCAGCATTTACATTTACATGAGATGAGACATGAGAAAAATATATACATACACATATGTGAGGTGAATAGAGAGAATTCAAAGATGACACCCAGCTTGTTCGCCACCCATGATGGTGAATGTAGGGGTTAGGTTTACAGGTACACTGTACAATAACATTTATTTACAAAAAGACAATCGTATTGCAATTATTTAAACCGGGATTTGTACTTCACAATCAGCTGTGCTTCGGGTGGGCATGGCACAGTCGCAATGTTCGGTGGCAATGGATCACTGCTCTGCACAGAAACGTCCAAAATTCCATATCTGTGCTTCTCTAACACAGCAACAATAAGGCCTTTCACAAAGTCGAACTGCATTTCATCATAGACTGGTTTGATCACCCATTGCTTACTTTGTTTTGAAAACACCTTAGTGTAGCGAGGCATCCTTACTTTACCCCTAGTCCTAGATTGTTCACGTCCGACATTGCTGTTATGGGCCAAGACCGCTAGTAGAGTGCGATGTTTCATGCCCCAAAAGCTAAAATGCAAGCGCTTTGGCCTGTACTTTAGGCACATATTGTGGAACACTTCCAAATCTCCTGTGTGACAGAATTCTGTCAGTCCTCTCAAATCTCTTGATAGTTTTGTCGAAAACAATCTTCTCAATGGCTTTGTGTGTCGGTGAAGATGGAATCAACCACTTCTTCTTCCGTGCCTCCTCTGGGGACAAAGGGTCATGTTCACATTGGTGGAAATGTTCATTTGTTGTCCAGCGGTGAAAGTTGGTACAGTGGTGCATCAGTGACCGCCATTTTTCAAGTAGTATTTCCACTGACCCCTCAAGTTTTTGAGCTCCACTAAAGATGGTTGGTGATAGAATGTGACCACTGCAAAATACTTTCAAAACCTTTTTTTTTTCCCTGCAGCCAAGATTTTTTTATTGATTGATTTAGCAAGATGCCATACGTCAAATTGATGTTTAATATGTGGGAACTGCTCTCTCATTGTCTTGGCAATTGAAACGTGTCTATCCGTGGCTATGAGGTCGATGTGCATTCCCCTCGATTGTAGATATTCCACTGATTTTATAAAACCTAGTTTCTCCATGGGCACTGAGGATGTACATTGTGTTACCTGCACGACCACCGAACTCACAATTTTCTTACTATCCATGTCCTGAAAGTGGTAGGTGCAGTACTTGGCAGAAAATCCAGGGCTGTCGCACTGTCCATCGCCGGCTAGCCTGAATCGTTTGCCTTCAAATGTACTTGCTAGAGACAATTGTTCAATTTTCCAAGTATCACTAATGGCCGGAAACAGATAATCACGTTGGTATGTGTAGTACAGCGCTTTAGAAATGAAATGGAGTCCCACAAACTGAAAGAAAGCCTCTAACTTTCTAAAACTGGAGCCACTAAAAAGTGATACAGCTGCACACAGTAGATTGCCTGCTGGCAGTTTCCCCAGCATCGGTTGTGCAGACCATGAGAACCTATGATTTAATCTACAGGCGGCATTTATTTTGACGTTACTGCCTTTTATTTGACGAGTCACATTAATCAATGGCTTCCCACATACTTTCCCTCTAATGGAATGCACACATTTCAGCATACTTATAATTTCCATCAAACAACTGTCGAATACAATGTATTTGCTCTCTTTCATTAGACTGTCATCCTGCATCAACGCTGTTTTGGCCTTTGACGTTGTGGAGATTTCAACACATTGGAAAGTAATATCGCTGATATCAAGTTCTGATGCGTCTATGGATGGTGCGGCTGGTTCATTCTCTGTCATTTCAACATCTATTACTTCAACATTGATGGGAGAACACAACAATGTCGACAGGTTTTTTGGTGGCAAATTTTTGGCGGGTGTAGATTGTGTAAATTGATCTGCAACTACTTCAGAGCTATATTCAATACATTCAATAACATCTTCTTGTGGTGGTGCGGTCGCACTGTAGCTATGGTCCAATGCAACTTTGCTGTAGTCTCCAAACACAATTAATTCATGTTCTGGCCATTGGACATGAGCATCTCGAGCCTGAACACGCCTCGCCTCAATTAATAGTTCCTCCATAGTGTACACGGTCTGGCAAGCCACATCTCTCATTCGCTCATTCGCTTCACTGTCTGTGTGTGTATAGTTCTGACACCCACGGGTAACTGGAGGAGATATTGGAAAAGGGATGTTCAGTTTAAACACAAGATGGAGTGTAGTAGAATTGACTGGAAAAAACATAAAATAGTCCCCAGCACAAGCATTTTTTTAAAGTTATGAACTGTTTCTAACTAATCTTTTTTGTTTTTTTTTCTTTGCAACTTTTTTGACTCGACCTTCAACATCTGCACGCTGTAGCTCTGATTCGTTTCCGCATGTCCTCCTTTCCTCTTGCGCTGCAAGGACTATATTTTCTGTGTCCGCATAGACAGCACGGAATGAGGCTCCATCGTCTCCCTGAAACATAGTACTTTCATTACTATGTATCAAAATATTGTTAGCATAAAACACACGTGAGGACGAACACACAGGTACATCTCAATAGCCAAATACGATTTAAACATTGTGTGCAAAAATCAAAGGACAGGTATTCGACCAGTGATGATCTATTTCGATGGAACTGTCAGTATCCATACCTCTGGCTCTGCATGGACTGCCATGAATGGTTGTATTGGAGAGGAGGCTTCCGCATCTCCCTGAAACACAGTACTTGCATTAGTATGCTTCTCAATATTGGAAACACAACACACACATGGGGTCGACGGCACAGGTACATATAAAGAGATAACCGCAAATGATGCATTGTCCAAAAGAATCAAGGAAAATCCAAATATGATCACATTTCATCGACTTATTTCAACGATTCCTTTACGTCTGCATCATCTAAATGAGATGTTGTGATTGTGGTGGAAGCTTCGTCATCTCCCTGAAACACAGCACTTGCGTTAATAGGGAAGAAAGTATAGCAAATGGAATCACGTTATATGATCACGCATGATGGAGCTGTCATTATCCATACCTCGTGCTTCTGAAGAATATCTATGGATGTTGCAAATGTAGTGCGCACTTCCGAAAGCTGTTGCGCCGATTCGTATACTTGAATGTCAGGCTCTGCATCAAGTGCAGGGGTTGACGCTCCATCAACTGCCTGAAACATAGTACTTGCATTAGTGAGGATTACAATTGTGAAAACATAACACACACCTGGGGTCGACAGCACAGGTACATATCAACGGCTAACCACGAATGAAACATTGTGTAGAACAATCAAACGACAAGAATTCCAGCTCTGATGATGATGCTCGATGGAGCTGTCAGTATCCATACCTCCTGATGTTGAAAAACATCTAGAAATGTTGTAGATGTGGCGGACGCTTCAGCATCTCCCTGAAAGACAGTACTTGCATTAGTATGGATAACACTAATTAGAACTGAAAACAAACACCAGTGGACGATAACTAAGGTGTATATCAATTGGAAAGCAGTAACCAAACATTCAGTAAAATAATTACACGATAGAATAAAACTATTACTTGACATGCATAAAACAAGTATGTAGCGGATTAGCCTAGTAAGATTACCTGATACGCACTAGAAGTGGTTGATAACTGCGACCACGTCAAGGATGAGAATGTTCTTGCTTCAGATTCAAGGGATAGTCAAGAAGTTGTAAAGGTCAATTAATGATTGATAATGAAATGCCAATATTAAAAATAGCCATGTAAGCCGACAGAATACTTGAAAAATGCTCAATAGAGCACAGTTCCCTGTCCCCATATATATATACATTGCGTTTGTGGGTTATGAAATCGAAAAAGAATATATTGATAAATGTCATTATTCAAAAAACTATACACTCATATCAATATCGAAATTATTACAAGGGATAGAACACCTACAATATCAATTAATCCATTCGGCTACACACTACCGCAAGGCCGAAAGCTAAATCCGGACACTTGACTCACCGGTGGCGGAATGTGGACGAATAGAGTGGGAATAGCGTTTTCGCGCAAGTTCCGTGTCGTTCGCCGTTTATTCTTCTTTGTTACCCAAGAAGTTGTGTACATGTCCAAGGAAAAGTGCCGGCTGCAGATGCGGTATCGATCACCCCTCTTGTCCTCTAAGACTTGTTGGACTCTACTTTCCAGCTCATCCAGTGGATATCCGCAATGTCTGACCCATTCTCTTATTCGATCAACAGTTTTCGAGAATACATGCATGGTAGTTCCTTCAGATTTCGCATGGGTCTTCGAAGGGCAACCGCTAATCGAACAGGCAGGCATTGTTGATAAATCTGAAAAGTAAATATCGACATTATTATACAATCTTCAAGAATAAAGATTTGATACAAAAGTAAATGAATCATACAATGATCAATGCAAGGTTTGTTTTGGTCGCAGGAACTATACCAGTTCATTATGTGCTGCTTAGTATTTGCATAAATTGCAGAAATATATAATTGATGTGA
This sequence comes from Ambystoma mexicanum, assembly GCF_040938575.1. Taxonomy (NCBI): domain Eukaryota; kingdom Metazoa; phylum Chordata; class Amphibia; order Caudata; family Ambystomatidae; genus Ambystoma; species Ambystoma mexicanum. The sequence goes on from NC_090936.1 coordinate 735,272,854, forward strand.
CTGAAATCTGAACATGTGACTCGTCCCTTGGATGTTCTGTCTTGCACGAGAAGGAAACATGCTTACATTATAGACTGGACCCCCGAAGGATGCAATTCAATGACAATAGACACAGATGAAAATAAATAGATCTATTGATAGCATAGCAATGGAAACTCAAGTCAATAGCAATGAGACCAATGAACATAGCACTATTGTGTACTCTACTCGAAAATAGATAGAAATTTAAAAATCTGCGAAATATGACCAGGATACATGGCCTTACCTTGACCAACAAACAGTTGGATTCAGCAAGCAGAGCAGTATGTTGGGGGAGAATAGGTGGATGGCCACAGGTAGCGCACTGATGGGTATGCTCGAAGCGGTCACAGAAGTTCACGGATAGCACGACGACGAGCAGATTAGCATAGATCTCGGTGGTTCCCAGGTAGCACGTTCAGGAGTTGACTTGCAAAGCACAAAGATGTTCTCATGAGACATATCGAGTGGTTTTTAAAGTATTAGAAACTGGGGTGTGTTTGTGAATGAATGACGTATGTATGTCGTGGTATTAGGGGGGCGGCCTGCTTGAAGGGGAGGCCTGCCTGGAGACACGGTGTCTGAGGAGGCCATGTGACCGATGGCCCCTTGGCGTGGGACACCTTTTGAAGTGTACATGTAGTTTGGCACCCTGGCCGTTTGCGCCTGTCACAGCCCCCCATGCCAGCGGGCATCCCCGGGTGTGAACCGCCTTTGATAGAGGGGGGTGGGATGGATGGGCCTGGGGCATGCAGATAAGGCACAGGAAGACTGCTGAATGGAGACACACTTATGTGTATTGCAGGGGGGCGGCCTGCCTCAGCGGAGGCCTGCCTGGAGACACGGGGTCTGAAGAGACCATGTGAACAATGGCCCCTTGGCGTGGTCTACCTTTTGAAGTGTAGATGCAGTTTGGCACCTTGGCCTTTCGTGCCCCTGACAGCCCCCCATGCCAGCGCGCGCCACCGGCGCGAACCGCCTTTATATCAGTATACAGTATATCGCCTTTATATCAATGATAGTATATCGTTGCTTATCAATAACAAATGCCACATACCGGAGATTCTTGTGAGCACAGACCCACACTTCAACCGGTGTATTATAGTGGTCAAGACTGTATAATCCAATGGTAAATGTTAGTATAGATATATGTGTGACTTTTATAGAGACATAACCTACTGAAAGACTTTGAACAAGTGTGTTTTAGTGCATGCATTATCGAGAATATGTTATGTTAGCTTAGATAGATAGTGACCACCCTGCTTCACAGCAACCAGACCTTCACCCATTCGGAGCACAGATGTCTGACGTCCATCCTTGAATGGAGACACACTTGATTCATTTAAAAAAGCGAGACAACCGTTGTTAAAATATATGTGGTGTTTTATTTTGTATCTTATTTTCATGACACAAAAATACAAGACTTTAAAGATTATACAGGTCAGGTTGCAGCACAGCGAGAGAAAATCCCCTGTACTGACCGCTGTCACTCGGGAACGGTTCTCTAATGGCACGAACGGCAAAGGCGGGTATCACTCTTCGAACGCGGTGTCCAAGCCTCCCGTGAAGCCACCATGTAAAGGAACGATAGGCCACCAGCCTGTACCACCTGTGAAAAGGAATGAAACAAACTGTTTTTAAATGGCCAAGATAAGTTTAATAAACGTTTGTTGTCAATGACAATTCTTGTAACTAATGGCATTTTGCACGGACAAATGCTATCTAGACAATGCACACTATAAAACGACTTACATGCGTTACAATGATATGTAGATGTAATTTTGGATATAGTAGAAGACCATGAAATAGGAGTGGCATGACAAGCAGAGTATACTTACTCGTTACTCGGATTACGAGGACGAACAGTTGCTCGAAGTTCGTGCATAAGCACCATCATTATTCTCAACACGGCCCGTGTGAGGCAGGCTGCCCTGAAGTCTGGCAGCTCGGTGATGCATTGCGGTCGTGGCTCGCCTTCCGAAATGTAGGCCAGGCATCCCGAGTTTTCTCGGCAGCAGCAGTTCTCGTCCTCAGTTGGCATTAGCTCGCACCGATTGCATGTGCACCAGGTGGAGACGCCGTCCATGCGACTAGGCCCAGGCTCTTCATCTGTTGATTCGTCCTGCCAACTGCCGTCCGAATCCCCATCGTTTTCGCGTGCTTCCCTTTCCAGTAGTTCCTCCTCGGTATAGTCGGGCTTGTACATGTAGGGCATTATTGTTGCCATTGTGTGTTAAACAAACTAAAATAATTTATAGCGGTGGTACAGGTATCTGTTCGCACGGGCTACAAGCGGCGAAGGTAGCTGACCAGAGCACTGAAACGAGTCGCAGAATACTCAAAGTAACACAGAGAGAGGAATGGAATCGAAAATCGGCTGCTGTGTGTTGTGAAACGGTCTGTTTATACTTATTGAGGAGAGAGGCGTCCTGCCTTTTCCATGGCGACACGTCATTAGCTGAAGCGCAGCGAACGTTGACACGAAACGTGCTTTGGCGTTGGGAAATGGGCGGTACGAGCCTGCTGATGACAGGCTCGGGGGCGGGGGAATTGATTTAGTGCCGCAAAAGCAGGTCAGCCAGGGCGAGCGGGGAAAAGATAGGATTATCAGAAAATGGCGGCTCCCTGGTGCTTGTTTTCGCGGGCGTTTAATGGACGAAAACTCGGGTAAGGTCCATAGGAAGGTTTTCTAAAATCGAGCCACTTAGGCTTAAAAAAACATGGCCGACCCGTAGGGACAATACAATTTTTTACTAGACCATGCCTTTGAAGGGGCATTTCCTCCTTTCCCTGGTATAACATTCACTTAATTTTTTAAGTCTTCATTACCTTATTTCTATGTTTACATATTTCTTCAATCTCGCATAATTGGAGCTAGGCAAGTGCCTGTTTCAAGGTTTGTTTTGACTTTTGAGTGCTTTTCTCAGCCACTCGCCCTAAGTGCGACGAGGATTCAGAAAATGTAGGTCCTAAGATTTCTCATGAACTGTGGTCTCCACCTGCACCCCACCTGTCCACATACTACTTAAAGGCAATGAGGACACCAGATCACTCTCCCTTCCTTTCCCCCCATCCATCCCCCGACCTCAAATCCTACACGTAACTCCCTTCTCCTACCCCCTCCTCTACCCTATCCCTACCCTCCACCCCCCTTGTAAATAGTTCTACTTATTGTTCTAATGACCTGTTCATGCTTGTATATATGCTTCCCCTCCCCCCCACCTCAAATCCTACACGTAACTCCCTTCTTCTACCCCCTCCTCTACCCTATCCCCACCCCCCCTGTAAATAGTTCTACTTATTGTTCTAATTACCTGTTCATGCTTGTATATATGTTTCTCTCACTTTTGTACCTGTTGTTATATTGTAAAGCGCTTTGGCGTAAAGTGCTATATAAATTCAATACACATAAAAATAAACAATGCAATCAAATCATTTTCTGTGGTAAGCGAGCTTTAAAACAAGCACCCCTAGCAACTCTTGTTTGCTTTTCTGTGAAAGCTGATTACGAGTCTGGGGCTGCTTAACACCTTAAATTAAAAAAAAACGTTTGTTATACACCTTTAGATGAGGTTGTAGCTCTCTGCTAAAGAATATTGCACATGACTATAGGAAAACCTCTGGCCCAAGAAGACTCAACATAGGCTGGGTTTACAGTCCTTTGTTTACAACATGCTTACCGCACAATAAAGGAAAACGACAGTTGAGAGAAGAACCGTTGAAGGGAAAGTGGTGAGGAAGCAAATCTGACTCTTGAGTGGGGCGCTGCCTCTCGTGGCCTCTTGGGTCTTTCGAGGAGGCTGGGACCTGCAGCCCTGCACTGAGCACTGTCCTCCATAGGGAAGGAAGTGCAATCAAGACCGTGCCATCGCAGTGAGAGTGTGCAGTGACGGAGGAACAGGAGGGGGCTAGTTTTCTGTAGTTGGGGCAAGTTGCATGATAACAGATCTGGCGCAGTGAGTTCGCGCTGGGCTTTTAAGTTATTGATGTTGGCCTGAAGGGAGAGCAGAAGGACCCAGGCAGAAGTCTTCAAGTGCAGATTCGAAGGCCCACCAACCCACATAATCCAGTTTGCTTAAGGCAGTGACAGCAGCCTAGCAAAGACCTAACCTGGACCCTGCTCCCCAATTTATGGCAGAGGTTTGGAGAAGTGGGGCCACCCAGCAAAGAACATTGGGTGTTCACCCTGGAAGGTGGCATTGCCTATGTAGTACAAGCTTCAGTCAAGGTGCAGGCATACATGGCCTCCTAGGTGCTCAACTCTGACGTGATTGGGCCCTGCCAAAAAGAAAGTGTCCACTGTAAGGAGTGAGAAGCGGAGCAGCAGAGGGAAAGACATCTGCCATGTAATGTGAGGCCTCCCAAGCTCATATAAGGAATGCATTTCCCTGACAGACTGCAGCTGTTAGGGGCGGCAACTGTCATGGTTAGTTGTCAGTAGTGATGCATCACTGTAGAATGCTTCCCGTAGAGTGCAATTATGGAGAATAGGCAGGTGATTTGATTGATAGCTAATGTTATTGTACACTTAAGTGTTCCAGGTGACTAGCACCTTGGGACTCACTAATAGCCTGGTTTCTAGGTGCGACAGCAGGAAAACAATGATCGAAGAGGCAAGCCCAAGGCAGATCAGGTATTTTGAGGATATCATTTGACGAAGAGGGTGGTACGACACCGGCTACCGTGCCCTCAAGTCTCTTCTGCATCTCTCTCTGAGGCTTCATCAAGGAGCATGGGCCAAGGGAGCCTATAGATGGTTACACCAAGTGGGTAGTAAGACAGGATGTTAGTGTCTGTACCTGTTCACTTTGGCACATTGAGTGCAATTACAGCACATGTTCATTGGGGTCAGCTGTACATCTGTATTTACAGTGTTGTGTGGCTTCAGGGGTGCTGAAGTAGCTATTGATTGTGTGCCTCCCTTCCAGGTAGAGCAGTAGTACTCTTTCCCCAGGAACTCTGGGAAATAGCATATCTGCTGTTCATCTCTTCTATTGCAGGTTGCCTTAAATGTGTTTCCCTCTCAGGCTGGTCTAGCAGGGAGTTTATGTAATTGGGTGTGCTGCAGTGTGTTTCTGTGGTGCCACTGACTCGTGCTGAGTCTGTCTGCAGTATCATTTTTGAAGGTGGTAGCTTACCAGACAAAATCTCACTGTTCGGTGGAGCGCACAGATGTGTTTCCGTGTTTGCGTGGGGCGTAGGTGCTGGATGTGATCCTGCCCCCTCACTACTATAACTCACTCCAGATCGGCTCAGAGCGTGTCATTTAAGGTGAAATTGACGAATTGTTGAAGAAATCCTGGTGAAAATTTCAGCCTACAGAAAGTCGAACGCTGAATGCAGGCAAGGGAAAGCGGCTCCAAAGAGAACACAGATTACGTACACTTCTAGCAGTAAGCAGGTCTATTTTTCTTTCTCTCCATTGGGTCATGCATGCTATTGTCAACTCAACTTTATTAACCTGCTATGATATTTGGGATAATCTCGGCCCATTGTTTGAGGAGGGGGAATAGCCCACTATTTAAAGCCTGCTTAAATGCGTGCTTGGTTTACAAAAGAATTTGTGAGCTGTGTAGTGATGGTGGGTGCAGTTTCCATCAACCCACGTTACTCCTCTATTTTTGTAATTTGACTATAGTATTCATCGGTCAACATACCAAAGCAACGTGCCACCAGCAGGGGTTGGGGGTTGACAGTGAGAGCTTCTTAAAGACTTGTCAGCTGGAAAAGGCTGAATGGAACCTATACATTATACCTCAATCCTATCAGTTGAACCAGTCCTCCCCCTTAAAAGAATTGCCTTTACTGCCAATCTGTCTACTACTGCTGCTCGGTTAGCTGACTAGGTGGCAATCAGTCTCATGGCTATTGGTGTTGCTTGTGAGATTATCTTAATTCAGGATAGCTCTCTAGAAATTGCCCACAAAGACACTTCATCTATGCGAGCACATCCCGGGGTGCTGAACAGACTATAAAATCGCAGATTTTTATACTTACTCAACGCTGAACTCTGCTCAGCCTAGTGCTGAGGTTGTTGGATCTGCGATAGAGTTTAGTACAGACTTGACAAAAAACATATGGTTTCTATTCCTTGCCTCGGATCAAAAACTATTGAGCATGTTTTTAAGGCATTAGTAACTGGCTCTCTCGAGCAGTTGCAGGAAACGTTTTGTTGATCCTCCATCTGAGTCGCCATTGGCACCTATATTGTCATCGCCCACTGTGGTTCCCTTTACGTTTGAGTTGTCTCCAACTCGCACATGGACTAGCCTGTTGCTGCTTTAACTGAGGCCTGAATTGGATGTAATGGTGACAAGAGAAGCAATCAATGGTCCATCTACGGCTCTCGGAGTGGAAGTGTCTTTCAAAACATCTTTCAGAGACTCTTGTGGCTAGTCGTTCAGGACCACAAACCTCTCAAATTTCTGGTGTTTGCATTGTACCATCATCGCCTGCCCATGCTACCTATGCAGTTATGGGTGGATTAATGTTTTTTGTCTTGAAGGACCTACTAACACAGTTACTTGCAGGCCCGGCTCCAGCAGTGGGGCCATTTCCCCCACCCCCCAAGGCTACCTCTGCCCCCCCCCAAGACAGGCTTTGCCAGTGGTTTTAAACACCACTGAGAAGAGGGTGGCAGACCAGGGGATTTCGCTCTAAATGTTCTGCAGCCATTACAGAGTGATTAACAATCTGAGGGGCCGCACTGCAGGAGGCCCAGACAGGGTTTGAGGACAAAATGTTGTGATGATATTGACATTCACTCAGTTGTTTTAAAAAATCTATATTTATGAGCTTGAGGGTTCATATATGATTCTTCCAACAAGCCTGAATATGAAAAAGAGCCTCCAGGTGAGCCAGTCAGTCTTTCCAGATGAGGTTCACATAGCAGGAGTGTCTGAAAGCGACCCAAGAGAGAGAGTCTCTGGATGCAACCGCTCCTGCACTCATTATTTCTGGACATCTATAGCAATAGCGTCTTGAAGTATCCTTTGCACGTAGTCATCTGGAACATTTTCAAAATGCATTGACCACCTTAGTGCACCAGATTCTTGCTCCGTAAAATGTTGCGCTTGTGATTGTAAAACACAACTCATAGAAGAATCTCCCACATGAGCACTATGGGCCTCATCACAAGTTGGGCGGTATCCCAGCATTAAAACCGCCGGGATACCGTTCAATGCAAATGGCATTACTGCAACTCATCCAACACTATTTGCACCGGATCCTGAGTTGCGGCAAGGCTGTAAATCCCAAATTTATTCAGAGTCCATAGGACACTTGGGGGCATTTTCGGCACATTTACTGTGGTGCAAATTGCGCTACGGTAAATGCGTTGAAAATGGGCAGTAGGGCTGCAGGTTTACCTCCAGCGAAAAGCTGGAGGTGAATCTCCCAACTTAACGCCCCGACTCGGGATTGGACGGAGTGGTAATGCAGCAGTTATAGCACTACTGCCACATTTTTACTGCTCCGCCCAACCCGTGATGAGGCTCATGACATTTTGCAAAGAAATCTGTTATTTTCCGTTTAATACTCGTCAATGTTAACAGAAAATGATTTCATCTGTCACTAGATTGACGGCGCAGAGAGCATGACTGGGAGCTGTTTCCCTTAATGGATCCGACTGGCGAGGGAGTATTTTGGGGATTGGTGGTGTCCCGCTCTAAGCGAGAAGCTGTCTTATCTATAGCATCACCTTTCCCACCCCTGTTCTTGCTTCACAGAAAATGCATTGTAGATGTATATTCAGGATAGGCTGACATCTCGCTTGAGAAACCTGTTTCCAATTCACCTTTCAAAACACTCACTGCACTCCATCTGCAGTACAGCTGGATTTCCACTGCAGAGCGTGTGCATCCTCTTTTGAAGTGGAAAACCGTCCTTCGTCAATGTTTCCCACCAACTACAGGAAAACAAATGAAGCCGCAAAAAAGGACCGATACAGCTGATACCAGAAGCCCAGCAGTTGGGTCCAGCAGATCCAAGGGGTCAGCACATCCTCTGCAGTATAACTGCACTTCTGGCACAATTCACTGGAGATTTTTTTGCTTGCCTTGGGCAATGATGTATGCCTCACAGCCATTAATGCAGCAATGAGAAGGGAGGTGGAGGGCCATTCACACCTCTGTAGCACACTTATTTAAGCAGGCTGTATATAATTCTGAGGGAAGATCCTATGTAAGTAACTGCAATGTTCATTTTACTTACGTTCCTAAACTCTAAAAAATAAAATCAGAAGTTGATTTCTGTAATTTAAAGTGTATTTATTTTTGTAAGAATATAAAGTTATTCCCATTATGCCTAATAAAATGGTTAACTGTATCCAACAATAAGTGACAGGTGTTGTTGCTTGCACACAAGAATTCTGCAGCACGTGCATCAATCTAATGAGGGCACTTACAAATGACATTCAAAGTATACATTCTGCTGCATTAACTACTTGAATATAAGTGAAATCATAAGATTGGTAGCGAGAAAAATGTCATTCTTGAGGGGGGAGTGTAGTAAATTAAAAAATTATAGATGCAAGGCTTTGAAATAAACATTACCACTATCATTGCTGTCGACAGCTATCCATGCCATTATTCTTTAGCATGTGTGCAATTACACAAGGGAACATACCATTAGCAAATACATTTTGGTGTGCCTCCAAAAGATGCAGTGCAATCGCAACTGCTTGGCCAGGTCTCTTCTGCACTGGAACACAGGCAGCCACAGGCTTTTTTGTGCCTTGTGGCCTAGCAGTTTGGGCAGGGCTGCTCACATTAGAGGCATGGCCAAGGCTGATTTGCAAACATTGGGGTGGAAGACGGACCAGAGCAATGCCAGTGGTTATGGCTTGTTCAGAGACTTGTATCCATCCTTTCTTTATTTTTGGCTATTAGGTGTAAGCCAGAACTCTTGCATTGGAGCACAGATGGAGTGGAGATGGGATGTGAGGAGGGACACACATCCTATGGGTACGTTTGGTCATTTATCCACTCATTGACTGCACATTGCCATGGTAATCCCTAAGAGATTCCCATCAACTACCTGCCACTCCCTCCCAAACATACCCTCTTGGGAACTGTTTGAGCAAGCACTATCACAAAGTAACACAAAACGTACTGTATACGGCCTGTCAGTGTTCTATCTAAGCATACCTTTGAGTCTTTAATGACTTCATTGCTTCTATATGAGCTCCTGGTGTCATAAAAATCTCTTAACAATGTGTGCCATCAGCCAATTGATTTATAAGCAATTTGTGTGTCCTTGCATTGGTTCTTTGCACTGGTGTCCTGTCTAAAACGAGCACTTGCAAATTGTGTATAATATTAGACGGGCATTTGCTAGGCAATGACATCATATTCCCATGTACTCGCACCATTTTCCACCTGTTCCCCATTTTAGAGCCAGGTGGTACCCTAAAGGCAGTGCCTCGCAAATGCCTATCCAATGGCAAGGTTGTTCGTTTTTCAAATGCCTGTTGGTTTTATTTTCCCTAAGTGAAAGTGTGTATGCCAAGATGTGGGAGCCATGTTAGCTACATCTAGAGAATCAAGCTACACCTCACTGTATAGATCCAACAGGACCCTACCTGAAGATGTTAAAGATGGCAAGTGTGGACCATTTTCTGATGATCTTCTCCCACATACTTGGCAATAGGGTTCAGACTGAAATAGAATGTATCTTTGTGCGGAAACTTAGCATACCCTGCCAGAAACTTTCATGAGTCGAACTGGTAAGTACTGACTTGATAACCTCATACTATTTGAGTAACTATTTACAAAGTTTGCATGCAAACCAAATACATGATGTGTATTGTGGATCCTGTTTGGAAAGTATGATGTAACTCCTGGGTGCTAAGTGTTTAGGCAGCACTGGAAATGGAAATGATTTACTGTGGGATCCCACCAGCGATGGGGGGATGAGAGGAGGCTGAATGGGAGCATTATTCCCAACCGGCCAATAAACATTAATATCTCAGCCAATTAATCATGAACATCAGGAAAATAACACAAGAGAAGAGCATTTCAAATAATGTTGCATGTAAAGTATACATGATGCACATTGTTTAAACCTAAAGAAACAGTATTTAATAAATATTTTCTGCAGAGGTGGATTTCAGTCCGACAAAGGGCATAGGCCCATCAGGCCCCTGTTCTGCTTCTCTCTCCTCAAAGAAAAACAGCCAGGGCTCCACAGGATCTCCCAGCGAGCGCTTATGTTTTTAACCTGTCTCGCCAACAGATTATTTACAACAGGAAGTGATTAGAGATCAAAAAATGTAACTGATAGTGACCATTGCTGTGGCACTTTTTTTCCTAACATTATTTCAAGTTTTAATGAGCTATTTAAGTGTGATTGTTGGGTAATTAGAAATGATGGGGGGAACAGAACAAACTGTGAAACAATGAGCTTGTCATGCATTTTATTTCACTTTTTGTCTGTATGACATTTTTTGTAAATTCTTAATACTTTGCATGCTGGAGCTTGTAGGCTTCCGTGCAGGATGGGGAAAAAGCAACAATCATAGGGTCATTTTCCAAGTCTAGCAGAGTGGAAAAAGTGGAACTAAAAGTATTAATTGCCACTCTTTATGCACTGCAGGATTTTGTATGATATGGCAGACAAAGTTGCAGAGCAGATGTAACACATTCACTTGTTCTTACAAGTCACCTTGTCCAATGAGTGTTTTACATCAGTATATATTTTTATGCTGGCGGAAAGCCAATACATTCCTATGGAATCCACCTGACTTTTACACCTGGTAAAAGCAGGCGGATTCCAAAGGAATCAATTGGAGATGGCTCCCACATTTGTTAATTGTGGAAAGGATTGACACTTTTCCAGACACATAGTGGAAAAGTGAAGAGAATGTTATTTTGCCTATGTTTTACTATTTATTTTTCCCATAATTGGTATAAAAAATTAAAATGGCACAGAGGCCCTTTTGCAAAATTGTGCAAACAGGAGTTGTCCTCTCCATGGAATTCAGGATACAAAAGAAAATGACCCCCTTACTCGTTTTCATCACCATCACCACTTAACCAAAGTGTGTGATCTTGGGCAAATCATTTGATCACACTGTGCCTTAACTGCCAAAATTAGGTGACCCTAGAAGTGATTCAGTTCACACCATAAGCTATTCCAATAAAACTTAATGGTTTTAACAACTAGGCAATGCAGGGTTCAGGGCCCACCAAGGAGGCACCCACACATCCTTCTTTGGAAAATATAAGGCTGCATTTTCCAAACAAAATTGTTGCATTTAACGGAAAATCAACGAAAACAAGAAGTTATCATGGACAATTGCATATTATAAACAGTATGTATCACACAATGATATATAGGGATGCGACATGAGAGCAGAGACCCCTCTGCCAGGCCCCACCAGGAACAATAAGAGGAGGCCAGAAACCCCTCAACCCATATGGCCTGCCTTCTTATTCCACATTCCTTGACTGGCTCTCATGCATGGTAGCACTCCACCTCCTCCCTAGTCTGCTGGGAGTACAGTGTTCAGGGTGGCAGTGTTGAATAGACACCATCAGAGATGGAATAAGGACTGGAAGCCTTGTTCCTACGCCCTCGAAAAGGAGGAGGAAGCATCATCCTCAATTCTGCCCAGCTAGGCCATGAAGACATGGTGGGAGACGGTGGGGTAGGTGGGTATGATGTAAATGGGAATGGAGGTCAGGGAGATGTGACAAATGCAGGAAATTCATCCCCCCTCACCAAGGGGGAGCCACCCCTTTGGTACTAGGAGGGTGAGCCCTATATGCAAGACCCTTGCTATGGGCTGCAAGCGGGATCCCATTGGGGGTGATTCCCCCTTTGGGAATAAGGAATCTTTAAGGATTTTGTTTCACCTTCCTTTACTTCAAACTCCCAAGTGGTTGTTGGTTTTATGGGAAAACACACAGTGGAATCATGTCCAGAGCCCTGTTAAAGTGGGTGGCTTATTTTCCGACCTGTATCTGTTGCCGCCCATTTCTGAAGACCGGAACCAATGGCAACATCCCTTCAGTTCCAGGGATGTGCATGAAGACAGATGGACACTAGGAGAAGGAGCTAGAATCGGTGGTAGAGCAAGAAATGCCAGCTCGACGGAGCACACATAGGAGGAAGTCTCTCCCGCGCAGGAGGTGCTGAGTCAAAGAGAGACGTATGGTGGCTGGGCACCCAGGGCAGTCTATATTATGCTGCTACTTCGATGAAGGCAGGGAGCCCGATGAGCTATGGGCTGCGAAGCAAGGAAGCACAACCAGGCCAGAATAAAAGCACTAGCGTCCTACCTTTCCGATGCCATAGTCCTAGATAAGAAGGGATACGAGGAAGTCGACTGTGCACAGGCCAGAGCCAGGTTGAGTGCAGGGATCCGTGCTGGACACGGAGACCACCTCCACGAACGAGCAACGCCACTGGACAGAAGGTCTGAGGCACTACAGGAGGAGCAGATGGAAAGCGGTGAGGCCACACCGTAGCCCACAAAAGGCTGATAATCTGAACACCTCAGGAAGGGGTGAGAGAAGCAAGAACCAACACAGGGCTGAGCAGGCCATTAGCCCACACCAGGCTATTAATCTGAATACCCCAGGAGGAGATGATAGAAGCCACAGCCAAATCAGGGCTAAGTAGGCCCATAACCCACACCGGGCTGATAATCCAAATAACCAAGGATGGGGTGATAGAAACCACAACCAGAGCAGGTCTGTAGCCTATCAGAGGATGGAAGTATAATTTCCCACCAGAAATAAAGATAAGGTTTTGTTTTTGTGAATAATGACCTATCCAGATCAGAAGTACCTGTTAAGTTTAATAAGGAGAATACAGGAGAAACTAGTAACTGTTCGGACTGGCTGATAAGGCTATGGTTTTGCCAAGAGGAAAATGAGATACATTTATTTTGTTGTTGGTACTGCTACAGCAACCCAGAAGGCTGAGGAAGACTTTGAGCACTCTTTGATGGGGGTCAGAAAACCAGCCACCACTTATCTACCTAAGGGTGAGTAACCCAATCCAAAGTTATTACTTATATTGTCTTTTTCTTTCAAAATGGTAGAGCAGAAGTAAGGTTAGAATCATTTTTGACAGAGGAATCTTTGTAAAACGTCCTCATGAGCACGCGTTTGTTGTTTTTTAAGAATAGGAACCGCATCTTAGAAGTAGGATTTAGAACAGGATTTTTTTTAAATTTTAAATAAAACCCCTTGTTCAAACATGTTTTCTGGTCCATCTCATATGTCTGACTTACCGCACAGAGCTGATGGAAGGTGACGGGGTGAAAGGTGAAGGAGACGTGGATTGAATAGAAAGGGGAAAGCAGATGGGAAGTGAAGATGGGTAGATTGATATTGCCACACTATTTATCTTGCTTCTCTTTTGCTCTGTACTTTAGCTAAACAATAGCATTTTTATTTTTTTTATTTTTATTATTTAAAGGGCAGACCTAGCTCGATAGCAGTGGAGCACTGTACAAAATGTGGGTAGCCAGCATTTGGGATGGCATCTTTTGACAGTAGTGCAGTATTTTGAGGTCTGTGTGTCAGTATGTGCATTCATTCGAATTAGTCCTTGGTCAGGTGTGGTTGAATGAACAATGTTTTGAGAGATTTGTGAAATTGGAGAATTGTGTGGGCATTCCGAGCCAACACTGGGATAGAGTTCCAAAGGCTGGGTGCAAGACAAGAGAAGGATTGCTTGCGGGGTCCACCCTTTGTGAAAAAAGAGAAAACAATATATAACTTTTGAGAGCAGAAGACCGTTTTAAGGGGTAGTGGAGAGCAGGTGATTCTTTTTTTTTTTTTTAAGGGATGAGGGGATCGAGGGGGAGAGCAGATTTCCCACTTCAACAAATGGATTGTTCCTGGACAAATCACGTTGTCAGCAAAACCTGGTGATGCGACCATGATGTGTGGCAAACCTAAACACACAACTCCAATAGTAGAAAAAGAGACCTTAAAAAACATGGAACATTTATAGCACTTGTGACAACCATTAACTTTTTTCACCCTCAGCACCACCCCCCGTCCTCACCTACCCAGGACCTTCCATCAGTTGTTGTAATTCCAGCAAGCCTCCTGATCCAAAATTCAAGTAGGCGTACGGTACGTGTCTCATCCCCGGTCCTAACAACCTGGATTTGAATCCAAGCATCTGTACCTTTTTAAAGCAGACTAAAGACATGTAATGGTGTGAATGGAATTTTGCACATAAAGGAAGACATTTTTGCTGGACCATGGTTCTGGGAAATATGACTCAATGCCAGGACTTTCTTTAGAGTACTCCTACATTCACTCATTCCCAATGGAAATTAGGCCCCCCTGATCACAAACCTGACCCACTCAGATGAAAATTCCTGGAGCTGGGCCTGGTTACTTGCCAGAAGTGACATTGTTGCTAGAAAACCTGAGAGGCAGGACATCTCTCTCAAGGCTATTGAAGGATCCTTGGCTGCTCTCACCAATTGCTCAAATGGACATAAGGATTCATTCCGAAGTTAGTCTGGATGCCTGGCTCTTCTGGGCAAGTGGTGGCAAGTAAGTCCCCTGTGATGAACATCGCTGATATTGATCCATGTTCTACTACGTGGTATAAACGCAAGAAAGAATAAGTGTCTAAAAAGCAAATATGTACGATTTGTCAACAAAAAAGAGAAGGGTGACATTTTTGGATAAGGAATCCTGCTCTAATAATTAGGTTATTTGCCTGGGAAAACTTACGCCTACCCCATCCATTGTGAGCCATTGCAAGGTTGGCACTAAATCGAACAATTGTCAGTTACACCGCTGTTGTTGGAGGAGAAGAGTCTGTTGACACCTTACATTCCCAGGCTGGTGCCTCAACACAGCAACCTGCGTTATCTAAGCCTGGTACTTTAAAACTAGCCCCCCCTAAGGCTAAGGATAATCCTGGGAAGAAGTCCTTAATCGAGCAGAAATCAAATGAATATCTGTTCCGCCTGTGACCGATGAACACGTTTATAATTTGGAAGAGCTGTTTACAAGCCCAGAGTTCAAGGCTCAGTCTGTTGACCAAGGCTGTATCCTGAACAATGCCTTGGTCCAAACAGACCCTTGCAGATCTGGTCTAAAAAAAAACACAGACTTTCCTAAATCATTCATGCCTCAGTAACCAAGGGTGCTTCAGATACAAACTCTGTCTTGCGACTGTAAGCTACTCTTCTTGAATCGTACAAGACTATTGGAATTATTCAATCTAATATTTCTGCTACATTTCATCAAAAGCGACAATATTAGAAATGTTGGCATATGTGAAAATATGACTTCTGTTCTGCGTTCAATAGACTAGGATATGAATGTAGTGTTGTGCAAGTAGATTATCGACTTTGAACAGCTACTTGGAGTAAATTGTCTGATAATAGAAACTGAGCTGGGTGGCCAGTTGCAATGGCTGGTGAAGTGTGACCTCTAGGCGAGCAAATCTCACCTTCATCTCAGAGTCAAAACTGCTCTTGTAGGGAACCTTGGCCCAAAGTTGTGACATTTTCTCAACCTGGGTCTAATGTTCGAAACAAATCCACGAAATACGGCGAGTATATTACATTTGGGTGGGATGAATGTAGGTTGGTTGGAAAGGGGTAACGAGGGCCATTGGGAAAGGTTGGCGAATCTTGTGAAATAATGTAGGCTACAGCACTCCTAGGTTGCCTTTCCTCTTGTTGAGTTGGAAAATTTGAGGTAACCATCATCTGTCTGCATATGACGGCCCATTTGACCATATTGACAATATCAACGTGATAGCCCTACAAGTGACCTGGCTGACTGAACCCCTAGTAATAGATGGGTGGAATATTCTCTTTTCTCCAGTTGCTCAGGGATCTAGGGGTCAACCAAAGGGGGGGCTTGGTGCTGGGAGTCAGGAAACTAATGGGCTTGGTTGCTATCCCTAGCATATCTCAGAATATACTCCTTGGTAGAGTATTACTCCCTCTGGAATATACTGAGGGTTAGAGAATGTATAATCTTTAATATCTATGACCCGCCATATGTCAACTGTCATGAGGTCATTCTGAAAGAGGTCAAAGAACTTGTTACTGCCTAGGTGCACCATCATCTGCAGGGACTTTAACGCTAGGATCGCGGGAGATGTTAGCTGGAGGGAGTTGGTGACGGATCACTCATAGTCACCATCATTGGGTGACAGGCTAGATAAAGCCTGCCAATGGGGGTTAACCTGGGCTAACTTGATGTACTTGGCTGGGTGCAGTATGGCTAATGGGGCATATTCGTCAGATTCACCCCCACAATTTACCAGAATTGGGCCCAACTGTGGGAGCATCTTAGATTACATGTTTTTCGCTAAATCAACACATCTGTCTATTGCCATGTGTGTATTTCACAGGCTGGAGAGCGATCATTTCCCTCTCATTGCAATTTTGGACCTACACAGACATCCTCCAAGTGCTGACCCTCTTGGGGCGCTGCAGTTTAACTCGCAACTTAATCAATTGTCCTGAACGATTTCAACATAGGGCTAGCTTCTCCACTGGCTTGCTCTGTCCTCGTAGACTATATTCTGACATGCCCTCATATTGATGCCTACCATTCTCCTGAGGCAGTCTCTTCCACCATTAACATCTATGAAGTATGTGTTGAAGACATTATGAAGTGTACTACAGCCAAATCTGTGAAATGCTTGCGTGTTGGGCTTGGCCTTAAAGTACATCGGCATAATTTGGATAAATTTATCAAGGCCAAGAAGGTACTGTGTGCAAACATTTGCGGAGATTGGCACATGCTGGACTCCTTCTAGCAGGGTTTGACCGGGCTAAGGCCATAAACGAGTATCGCAAATGTTTGAAATCATATAAGTACCGGTTGCACTGTCCACAGTAGAGATTTAGTCTTTGCATCTATTACTAACAACACAACCATGTTTTGGAAAATCATTAATGGGAAAAAATCTAGTAGAGATCTTAACGGGGTATTGGAACACGATTGAAACAATTATGTTGAATTGACCTTTGGGGGAGCGGAAACTGTAATCAATATGGCAGAAATTGGCTCAGCTGTTTGGCTCTTCACTTAAAGTTCCAAAGACAGGGTAATCATGGCCAGTAAGTCATCCCGAGCCCCTGGTCCAGACAGTATTTGTGACTTGTTAATTAAGTCTGAGCCTGAGGTTTGAGCAAATGCCCTGTGGTTGCTCTTCTATTGGAGTGGTGAGACAGACAATCCCTGCCTCTTGCCAGGATATTATCGTCCCTGTTCCAAAAATGGAAGTTATTTGGATCCTGGCAATTATCACATGCTGGGTATGTTGGATGCACCGGCTAAGATTTTTGTCCTACTAGAAGAGCTTGTGTTCAACGGTCACAGGCGGATTAGATATTCATTCCATAAACTCGGACAGGCTTTTAGAGTCTGAACACTACCACTAATGGCTTGTCCCTTGTTAGTATTGTACAGCAGTCCTGGTAAATCCCTAACCCGCTTGTCTCTGTGGCTTACATTGATTTTAGTTTAGCTTTTGACACTGTAGGCGGGTAGACTTTGTAGGACGGATCTAAGCAAGGATGTATCCTAGTGCTTATGCTGTTTAATTTATATTTGGCTGAACTAGGAGAGGCCCTTTCTAACCAGTCCATTTGACCACCAAATAATGATCTTTAATCCACAAAATAAGAAGTGAACCAGAATTAAGTGGCATATGAAAGGGAGGGTAATCGAGTTAGTCACAGATTATAGATATCTAGGTATCAACTTGGACTTTAAACTGCATGGAAATATTTACCTTGAAGGCACCAAGGTTAAGACCTGTCAGATCACTGGCACCATTGGATCCTTCACCCACAGAGGTGTGGGTACTCTGTAGGGGCTCTACTTAAGTTGTATCAAGCAAAAATTCTAAACATCATCCTACATGGAGCAGAGATCTGGGCCACCTTTGTTTCTGACTGAGCTCTCAACTGGAGTCTGTGATACTAAAAAGGCTACTTGGATTGCCTCCCCATACATCCGTCAAGACCATTTATTTGGAATTCAACTTCGTTCCAATCCTGGTCCGTTATCAATTGAGCCTTGTAATTACATACTGGAAGCTTGTAAATGCTGTAGATGTCTCTTTGAATAAAGTAATCTATGGAGTTTTACTGATTAGAGAAAGTTGTATGTTCCCAAGTGGTATTACGAACATTCTCTATTGCTGACAAGTGGCTTGGGAAGGACCCTGGAAAATGTTCTTGCAATGCCACTCAAGCAGTATAAACACTATGAAAACTATTCTTCATACTATGAATAAGGAACAACGGATTGTGAAATTAGCCAGTAAAAGCATTGCCGCTCTCCATATTGAGTATATACAAGATAGGGGTTATTTGAAAAGCTACATTTACCCTTTCTTGGGTAACTCGCTGGTGTGTGATTACCTAAGAATAACATTTAATGTAGTCAGGTCCCTGGATATATATGGAGCGTGGCAAATTCCAAGACATGCTAGAAATTGTAGACCTGTGCGGGGACAGTGAATTGGAGTCTGCTAAACATCTTTTGGTAACCTGCATCTCTCGGACAAAGTTGCGGAAGTGTCGATGAGATTAGCTGGTTTGAATGCTAATTTTTCCAGCAACGAGCTTCGGTCACTTTTCATGAACTGGCATCTCGCTCTGCAATGGAAGAAGACTGCACATAATTTGGCCACTCTAGCAATTTGAATTAACTTTGTATAACTGGCTTTGGGTAGGTGGAATGTGATCCTTTTTAGCACATTTTAATTACTGTTGTTGGAATGTGATTGAAATGGAGTGTATTAAAAGGGTACATTTGTTAAACATAAACTACTGTACATACAGTAATAAAAAATATGGTGCCTTCTTGACCTGGTGCCATGTGCCTGGATGCCACGACTGGGCAAAAAACACTCCTGACTACACTGAAGCAGCTGCCCCAAGCGTGAGCAAAGCTCATTCCTCCAACATTTCTTTCTCAACCAGTGTTTTTTCCAGGCAGCACCATTCCAGCTAGTCTCATGTGCAAACCAGGTTATTCCCCTCACCCAGCACTCTAAACACTTCCCTGCTTAAAGCAGGAGACTCCATCTTCCAACACCTAGCCCCTAAGAAATGGAATGCCCTCCTCACTGCACTTGGAAATGAAGAATCCTACACTGTCTTCCGCAAATTGCTAAAAACAAAATTGTTCAACTATGTCCACACTATGCGCCTGAAAAGATGTTGGTACTGCCACAGGACACAAATTAACACGCAAATCCTCTCTATATATATCATTTATCCTTGCCTTATTGCTTTACTCACTCATGTATGTACCAAGCAAACTTTCTGTAGCAGTGCCACGATGCCTCAGAGCGCTGTGCGCTATACAAATTCAAATAAATAATTAAATTGAGTGTGTAGATGTCATGTCATAATTGTAGGAGGAAGGGGCATTTACTCTTTTGTCATTTGTGGAACTCCCAGATCTGGGAGTATTACAGTGTTGAGTTTTCTCTTGAGGTGCAGTAACTGCAGAGGTAGAGGGGGGTCTGAAGTAGGAAGTCATAGTAATGCTTGACAACAGAAAATTAAGGAAATGGAAAGGATGGCTTCCCACTTTCTACATCTCAACTCATCGAAGACAGAAATACTTTTCTTTCCTTCTTTTATTCCTCATCCTATTCCTCCCCCTTTTATTCTGTATTCTACATAAAAATAATGTATTTTTCTCATGATTTTTACAATTGATTGCCTCTTGCTTGTTATCTTTTATCATTGCTAAACACTTTGTTGTAAAGTTATATGTAAGCACAAATCAAATCAAGCTAAATCCTATGGCTCTCAAGCAGTATCCGTTGGATATAATAGTGGTTTGAGGACAATATGGGTCTAGATCACAGAGAGTTTGCTTGCATCTGTCCAAGTGCAGTTTTGCACAGTATAATCCCGAAGACAAAACCCACACCTGTATACAAAACAATATTTCAATGCAATGTGTGCTCTACTAATACTATACAAAATTGCACTTGCACCAGTGCAAAGTTTCTGTAATCTGGCCCCTGGAATCTAAAGAAGATTGCACATTTTCAGGTGTATGTGACAGGTGAGAGGCTGCAGTTGTGGTGCAGGTAGCACAGGGATTTGGGTCTACTCATCGCAATAAAGCAGAACAATGGCTCTGTGTTAACTCATGCAAAGAGGCACATCCATCCTCATGTAGCCAATTTATGCAGTATTGCCATGACCTTCGGAGAGGATCTTATCAAGGAGATGAAAAGGTTGGTGGATTTAAGAATAACAGCAAGAGTTCTGTTAACTGCTTTGGTGTGTTCCATGTTACTTGCCAGCTATCTTTCTGGAAGAATCCAAATCTTGTGGACCTCTGTGCGCTCTATAAATGGATAGTTGAAGACCCAATTTGGATGTTCAGCATTTAAGATTTGGTAGTTCTGGGAGGGGTGTGTGACGGAACTATGGACATTTTCTCTTTCCCCAAGGGGGAACCCACTCCCTATGGGACTAGGGTGGTGAGCCTGCTAAGCTTAACACCCCTTGGGGGACTGGGGAAGCAGGATCAAACTGGGATTGACTCCCCCTTAGTCAAAAAGGAATCCCAAGAAATGTAATTTATTAGGTTTTCATCAAGTGAATGTCCCATTTGTTTGATGGTTACACAAGGTTTGAGCCGTGTGATTGTAAATAGGATACTTTAGAAATGGCTGGTCTGGTTTTTGACCCCTATATCTGAAGATCATTTTGAGAAACAGTCAATGGAACATCTATTGTTTCAACTTGAGTTTTAAAGATGATGCAATACCAACATCAGAGGAGGAAGAACACAAAGAGGAAGTCCCACTGTGCGATCTGCGAGAAGGAATGACTTGCATGGTCCTGGAACAGCCGAAGAGACTGCCTCCTCCAAGGAACGCTACCACAACACAAAAATGTGCACAACACTCTACTAATAATACCCGATCTGGGTACGTTCTTAGTTTTTATGATTTAAGCAGTAATGCATTAGGTCAACATACAGGTAGGTAAAACATGACACTTTAAGCGCTAAATGCCTAATGAATTGTGTCAAAAAACATGAGTGAAACGCTCCGAATTGCTTTTTAAAAGCCTTTTTTGCACACAGGCATTTAGACTTTGAGTAGCATATTAACCTTATGCTCTCTTGTAGGATTCATCCCCTTACCACGAGATCAAGCCGGATTACAGCCTCCATTTTTGAGGTAAGCTTGTTTTCAGCCCAATATTTAGCTGAGAGTTCGTGCACGGCACGTTGGGACAATATTTTTAGTATGTCCCCCTCACCCTCCTTTCTTTGTATATATTAGGACCATTCCGGGACCAGTACTTTAAGAGACGGTCGCCCAACATGTACCTAGGGTTAATCTAACCCCTTAGGTAAGATGTTTTTCTCCATGCTATTTCTCTACATGGCACATTTATTGTCACTAAATCATGTTCACTTTGGACACTCCCCTGATTCTTTCTCCCCTTCCATATCAACAGCACTACACTCTCAAACAGCCCCCATCCTGAAGGCAGTGACAGATACGAGGCTCATCTAGCCCACACAGATGGCCTGAAACACCCTGGTGTAGACACACCTTTTAACCACAGTGCATTGTCACTGTTTCTTGGAAAAGAATATTTTGTCATTTGTTTTGTTGTCTTTGTTAAGAATGTTCATCTTTTCTCTGGTAAACACTGTCCACTAGAACTTGACAGTGCATGATTCACTCTCATGTTTTTTGACACACAATTCATTAGGCCATTTAGCGCTAAAAGTGTCATGTTTTACCTACCTGTATGAGTGTTATGAAATACTTGTATTTTTGTTGACCTAATGCATTACTGCTTGAACCATAAAAACTAAGAACGTACCCAGATCGGGTATTATAAGTAGAGTGTTGTACACATTTATTTGGATCATAGGGCAAGAGTAGTGGGCCAAAAGTGATTTTCTTTGACCTATTCAAGTGTTCTTTCTATATAAGTAGCCCTCTGGGCATAATAGGTCCCTCACCAGGAGCCCTGTTCCATAAACATTCAAACCAAACGGGTCATATATTAATGATGCCTGGGGGTGGGGGGTTGCTGGGAGAAAATAGCATTGCGATAAACCAAGCAATCTCTGTGTGTTTTTAAAGTTTACCATCTGTTAATGTGCAAAGAAATCCTACATGTGTTTTGACTTAAAATTCAACCTGTGTTTGTTGTGGTATCTGCAAGTCTATAAAGAAATACATGTCAGTTAATTGGTGCAAGTAATTTGCATTTGTGATTGTATTGTGCCACAAAGTTGGTGGCTGGTGTTATTGTGATTTTTTTTTTTTTATTATTCATTGTAGACATTTGAATAAATATACAGTATTATTTGTATACACCGGCCTGCTTCATAGCTTCTTGGTGATAATGAGGGTATCTGCTGAGTGGTGTTACACAGATTGGAGACCTAACCAAATTTGAATCTGCTAAGCACTTCGTTGTGCGACACCCTGATTGTGTGGGGTAAGGAACTAAACCTTGGCAAGCAATAGGAGCCCATGAAAGGGGTCAGAGATGCCATAGACCACTATGGTATGAAAAACCCCAAAATCATTGGCCGGGTGAAGGCCAAACGACCTCAAGAAGGGAGGAAAGATACCATAACCCACGGTGAAGTGAGCAACCCGAGAATCCATGGATAAGTGTATTGAACACGCTTTGGCCTTTTAGACTTTTAGTGCATCACAATTATAAACATCCACATTTAAAATCAAATAAACATACACATAACAATGGCATAATACAAGAGCATGAACGGTGAGTAAATATATACAATGATTTGCATTTCTCTTGCATGTTTGTGCTATCTGTAGTGCGCAAATGTGTAAAATACATAACAAGGGATCGATTTGTCTATGATCGAATAATCAATTTAGCTTCTAGATTGGTATGGGCATTTATGAGAACGTCTGGGAAAAGGTAAGGGAAACGCACCATGCCTCTGCTACATTAGCTGTGTATGTTATACATGCTGAAATTAATCAGTCATGATTTTCATAATGGATGCATCATATATGCCAGGTCATTTGAGATGATTAGAAAATGGGGGAGATTGCTTTTGCCACATCCTGTGACAATGCAGCCTCTATTACCATTGGGGCAACATTCATTGATCTGTAACCTATAAAGGAATTTGAGGTCCTGTGATATTATGCACCCATACCCTACTTTCTGGTTTAACCAGGTTAGGATCTTATTTCTCAAGGCTTCTCTTTGTTCCTTTCTCGCGGATTCTCTACGTTTGAGATGAGGAAGTTCATTTTGCTGGATTAGTTTGCTTATTTTGCTATTTGCATCCTTGACATTTGGGTTCTCCTTAAAAGATCACCACCGGGCATAATTGTTCTTTGCTTCTGACTGACCGTTATAGCTTGATTTGTGAAGGGGCTGCACAGATCGGCATGATTAGCCAACCTTATTTGCCAACGCTACTGGTGGAGAAGATGGAAATGGAGATTCTTGATTCCCTCTGTCATTTGCCACCAGTTTCTCTTCTGAACACATTTTTTCTGCTGGCTGTTAAGGTAGATAGTGGTTTGGCAGTACCTGATCACAGTTCTCTTAAATGCTTTAGTCTCTCCATGATTGACATGATTGACACTTAAATAACATTTCTGAAAATCTTTCGGGTTCGCAGTTTGGTTTAGTTTTGTTATAATGCGCTCCGTTGGTGATTGCCATTCTGCAGAATCTTTGCGTTCTTTGGTATTTTATCCTGTCTTGTGACGGGTTGAAATATTATGACACCGAATTAGACTGTGATGAAATGCCTCCAGCCACCCTCGATGTGCAATCTGGGAAGGTTCTGTGTTGTTGGAGTAGCAGCTGGAGTTCCTGTCATGGCTTCCAGGAGTGACTCCTTTTTGTTCTTTTGACCCCACGACATTACCATCATTTTCATCATGGTTTATGGGCTTCATCTTGGCTTTCCTATATAACCTAAGGGGTTTAGGTTCAGGGAACTCAACTTTTAATATGCTCCTGAGACACTAGTTCAACTGCAGATAGTGGTGGTAAGAGGGAGAGTCCGAGAACAGAAGACGCCTCCTCACTCTTGCACCCCAAAATGTCCTCTGGGGGTTGTCGCATCCATGTCACTCCAACATTGTCTGCTGAGTGAAGGCCAACTGACTCTATGTAAGGTGAGTGATACCATTCACCACGGTGGGGTGAGCAACCTAAGTACTTTGGCAGGGAACAAGCCAAACTACCCCAAGAAGGGTTAAAGGACACAAATTCCAGCATTTCATTGGTATAAACATACTCTTGTAGTAGGAAAATGAGAGAGACTCAAAAGACATTCTTATCAGAACTTTGAACTATATACCGAAGGACATATAGATGAACAATTGGGAGGGAGTCAGAAGCCAGCCACCAGTTGAGCGTTGAAGAGGAAAGGTGTTAGAGACCCATTCTGGTCAACTTTGTTAGTTCATTTTATTAGTGGTAGGGGCAGCGCTCAAGTTAGTTTATGCTTTGGGGGACAGAGGAATATCCTAGATTTGGAAGACTTACTGATGTGCACCATTTATTCTTCTTTCCTTTTGTTAGATGAGGCCAAGACACACCTTAAGATTTGGGGACAGAATAGTCTTTCTATTTGATTTAAATAAGTCATGTTGTAACCATGTCCTTGTGTCCGGTTCCTGAGTCGGACTTGCAACATGTGCCTCTGCATGTTGTCCCATCAGCCTGCTAACTGCCGATCACCTAGCTAAGGTGCATACTCAACAATTGAAGAAACCGCTTTGTCACCCCAGTGGGTTGTGCTCCAGTTCAGGAGCCGGCCATTTGGCTTTGTGGTTTTGTCCCAGCGAAACATAACTCTTAGATCATCAAACAATTTGTCAAGAATGTGTGTGGTATCTTAGTGTGTAGGAGAATGAAATTGGACCATTTTAAAGCTGAGAAGAGTTCTGGAAAGGGCAAGAGAATTGAGCCTCATGATCAGGAGGAATAGATACCAAGTCTTGAAGGAGAGAATCAATTATTTGGAAACTGAACTGTCATGGTATTGAAAGACCAAAGAAATATCGAGGCTTAGTACCACAAAATGAAATACGCCAATCACGGGTCTAAAGATACAAGTATCTTTATTTCTGTAGTTTGAAAGCAAAATCAGATAGCTATCTGGCTCCCAACACCTTGCGGTGTGTACCAGAAACGCAGTGAGGGGAAATAGAGCTGGACATCCCAATACATGCTCTTTTATAACCCAGCCCGGTCCTTGTCCAGCTCTTCTCCAAACTAAGTTACATGCAAAGGTTCGTGCCCAGTTCATATGACAAATATGACAATATTGTTTAACTCATCTAACATATTTGCTTGTCCATGAAAATTCAATGGCAATGTTGATTCTCCAGCTTAAGGAAAGTCCAGTTTCAAGAATGAACACAATACGTCTCCGCCAAAGCATACGGTTTCAGTTGTCTCACATTATATTCCGTTGCTTGGATGAGGCTGTGGGCGCAGGCAACACTTGGATTGCAGTTCATTCTAGTCACAAGGTTTCTTTGCACAGAACAAACATTCTGCTCCCAGCAGCCTTAATGTTGTCATAGCTCAAAGTTCACTTTGCACAGCTGTAGCCGAAATAACAGTTCACTATTTTAGGACACAAAGCAAGAGTCAGAATCAAAATGGTGGATGGCTCTAAAATGGCGGCAAAGTCGATTCTAATTGGAGCATTTTAAACGCAGTTTTCTGTACAATGCGAATGTGCTTAGGCCAGTGTTCATAACCAGACGGTTTTATGCGACTATGGTTTAACAGTATGGCGTGTGTTCTAAGAAGGACATGGTGACGGTCTTTGAAGATAACAGAAGGCTCAAATTGGCAGGAGCTGAACTCCTGTTTGGGCTTTGTGGGATACTAATTCAAATATATGCACAGGTTTTTAGACAACAAGAGAAACCTTAGTAAGAGGAAGCAACATTTTTGATTTGTCCGGGGAGGGTAGATGGAATTGTCGAAGATGAAATTTGAGATTGCCAGTTCCCTGAAATTATGCATATTTGAAGTGCAATGTGATGTCGTTATTATGTGCGCTAAAAAGTCACATACGTGGCATGCACCTCCTGCAGGGACACCAAGAACTCTGGGGACTGGCAATACCCACAAGCTTGGTCAATGACTACACAGAGTTGTGTAAGGGCATTGGAAAAAAGGAAGCCAACACAAAGGTGGCATGGTGGTGGTTATAAATTTTTATTTGTGCACAAAAAAGGTCCTCACTATCCCGATCTTAAAAGATGGGTTTCCCTACCTCAAAACTAATACTAAAGGATCTGTCAGAATGTCCTTTAAAATCAAACTTCGCCGTCTTTAATGACTCCCTTCTCCTGATACTCGGATAGTTTTTAAAAGAAAGTTCTCTTGCAACAAGAATGCCAGAGGGAAGGACTCCCTAGCCTCTGGCTTGTGGATTCCACACAGCATTTACACAGCTCCTCCACATTCTGGACTAGTAGAATGACTCTCTTCTCCTGGTGTTAGTCTATACAGTTTATAATAAAGCCAGGGGGAATTATTCCCTTCCCTGGTGCCTGCAGCAGACCTCCAAGTTCTGGTCTAGGGAACTTTGCCAATCTGTCTTGTAATTGGCAAATTCACAAATCCTTTTTGGTGTTCAATGGACTTACCTTGGCCACTCCGGCAAGGAAGTTCCCCTTGGATGCCCAGTTCACTAAGTTTGGGGTCATTGCGAAGCAAGATGGAGACAACAGATTCAAAGTTCAAACAAAATACTTTTATTAACTTAAATGTCAGGATGGTGTAAGGGCCAACTTGCCCTATGCTAAGGTGGGATTTCCCTACCTAAAGAAACTAAGGATAGTGTGAGTCAGTAAGTTCAACTTAAGTCTGTCTGTGTCCAAAACCTATACTTGCCCTCACAACTAAAACTAACGAATAACGTTCTGGGCTTCTTCCAGCTCTTGGCTTACTTTCCAGCTCCCCTTCCCAAAGTCTCGGGCCTCCCTTCCCCAAGAGAACAACACAGTTTAAACGTGTCTCAGGGTTCCTCTCCCCAAGAAGACAATACAGGACTGCAAGTCTCATGGTTTGCTTCCCAAAAATCAATCTCAAAACGGTCTCGGGGTTATCCTCCCTAAGAAGATAGCATAAGTCAAAATGGGGCCTCTGGGTTTCCTTTCCCAAGGCGACAACATGCGTCTGTAAAGCTTCCTGGGACTGGGTTTCATCTCTGATTCTTCTGGCTTCTTTCTCTGTTTTGAACAGCACAGCGGTGGCTTTGCACTGTGCTTTGCTGCCCGGCTCTTCTCTTTGCGTTCGGGTCCACTCCAGCTGGACCCACAGAGAACTCGCTCATCACTTTGCCAGCGTCCTCTGCTCTTCAGAGATTCTAGTGTGCCGACAGCATTTGAAAAGTCAGCCGGTTTCCACACCTGTTGCCTCTCCCGGCTGGATTTGACCGGTTTGGTAGTCCATTGTCTCTTTTACAATGTTGCCAGTCCCACCCTGGTGGATTGTCGAAGTCCTTTGTTTCTTTTGCCAACTTGATCTTCATGCCTCCTCGGGGCCACCTCATACCAGTACTAGCACAGTTAGTGATATTTGTGTATTCTGTGCGCTTTTTCGTCCTAGTACTTTCTGCTTTAGCTGTATTCCATGTGTTACAAACATAAATGGGTTTACTGTCAATGAAATGGCTTGGAATGAAGGGGGTGGGGAATGTACGGGGTGGAATTACTCAATTGGCTGTACCTTAGGTGATCGCCCTTGTCCCCTGAGGGAGAGGTCCTCCCTATGAGGTCCTCCAGCATTAAACCACCCCTAGGGGGACTATTTGGTAGCGGCCGCACCTCCCTAGCCTCATGGAAAAGGACTCTCCCCTTGTGGAGAAGTGACAACTCCTTGTGAATTGTCAGTTGACCAATGGGGAATTTCATGAAGTCCTTCCATGCTTCCTAAACTAGCTTATATCCTGAAATGGGGAGTATATGCAATGCCCATATACTACAATCTTGGGCAGAAGATGAAGGAAGGAGTCCCATAGGGTGTTCTGATCATCAGGTTATGCCCTGTGGGATAGAAGATTAATCTCTGTACCCACAATTGCCTTTGTTTCGATTCCATTCCGTGGACTCTGGAGTTACACAATTCAGCAACTTTACCCAGAGTGAGCATGTGGACGGATATTTGGCATTCCTCTGTTGAACTTTGCAGCTTCCCTCACCCAGCACATGCTGGTTTCTGCCGAACACTCGCCAGTCGAGCTTGGTAGCGTGGCTCAGAATAGAGTTGCTGGCCGAGGTGACCCCTGCAACATAAAGCCATATGGCTGCAACCCAACTTCCTCTAGATCTCGAGATGATGGCTTGGATATTTGTACCACAGGGTGCTGCTCGAAAAATAATTAGTCTTGTACCAGTGGATGAAGAATTCAGAACTAAAGTGCTCTGCTATTGAATAGGAGACAATGAAGTGTGGGGAGTCAGTAATAAATATAAGGCATTTGTTTGGGGGAACACATTTGAACTGCAGAAGAATAAGTGGTCTGTGAATGCGATTTGCCGTAATGAGTTTGTTGATGTAGTCCCAAGAGCAATTACAAGATGGATTAAGAGTTTATGATTGCTAGATTTCCAGGTGGAATTTGCCCCCCTGAAAGATTTTTATTTGCTGTTTGTCACACTTAAAAAGCAGAAAATATAGAGGGCGATCAGGATGAGGACTGAATTATCATTCGGTACGGAAATCCCAGCTGTCGTAAAGCATAATAACCGAGTGGAATGAAGCTATGCATAGAGATTTAGCTTAAGACATGGTATGATCCAGTGTGAAAAATTATTTGTGTAAAGAGGGTTGAAGGGGGTGTAAAGAATGAAATGGCTTTTGTGGGGAATGTCTTTAATGCACGCAGGGACAATTGCCCTCCTTATTTAGTAATAGTCCGGTATGACTCTTGGTGGCATCAAACATGGAGGGGTGGAAGGGATGGTGGCAGAATGATGGTGTTTGACAAATAGCTTTCCTTTACAACCCATACTGTTTCCTTCTATGTAGTTTATTGTAGGAATTGATGTCTTGGGACTGTTTAATATAGACATGGGGATGAGATGTATATTGTACTGTTAAATTCTTTCTCCAAGTGGACAGAAGTTGAGACAGTTGGGGTAGTCAGTACTAGAATACAGTTTGCGATTTTGGGAGGAGGGCAGGGTGTGAGTTTTGGAGAAAACCTTAGCCATATAGATTGTATCTAAAAAATGAATCGTATCTCAATAGCAATGGATTTGTACTTGCTATATCACTGTATTCGTATTTTTCATTCTTTTTGGTGGATATGATCCTTGTAATGCGCCTGACCATTTCCTGCACCCCCTCCCACGCTCTATCCATGTCCACTAGGCCCTGTTATGTTTGTTGTTGCTGTCTAGTAATGGCTGAAAAAGTATTCCAACTTTTGCCACATTTGACATTCGTGATTGGCACTTTGCCCTTAAAATGGGGCGCGCACACACCAGTTTCGTTGGTTATTACTGCGTCAATAACAATAATACTCTGTCATTCTCTTCTCGATGTGTGAGCAAAATGAAGTATTCCTATTGCATAGTTAACAAACCCGTTTAGAGACCAGGTTTTTGGTGTCTCTGATCTTCATGAAGTTTAATAGAGCCTGGATTGCTCCATTTGGAGATGTACTTTTAATCAAAATAATCGTTGATGTTTGCGTTTATTACAGTCTCATGTAAATTCCTAACCAGGTGAACTCTAAACACTAGTTTCTGTGCATCTCTCATGAAAGCCATGCTTTTCATAGACCAAGTGCTCCCTACAGTCAGTGTTGCATGAGAAGGAAGCTTATTTCTGTAGTAGAACCTTCTCATCACTAAAGACAAATAAAGACTCTTATCACCACTAATATTGAGCTGCTTTCTTTGTCCAATTTTCAGAATTGTTCCATGTGTCACGAATGAAGATGCAAATTCATAGGTCTGGTTGCTTCTTTAGAAGGTGTGTTAAACATTCCTGCGGGCTGGCTATGAATGTGCATACCAGGGGTATTGAAAACTGTTTGATTCCTTTATCTGCGATATGAGGGATATGATGATTAATTTTCTCAGAGGTTTGCCATCCACCTCGATTTCCTGTCTCAGGATTGTTAGACGATTAGAGATGCACCTCAGAATTACCCATCTCAGGGACGTTTATCAACAACCTCTATGCTTCACCTCAAGAAAGTCTCATAGCGGCTTTTGAGCCTTTGTGGGATTCACAAGCATTTCCCATAGACTTATCCTACTTCTTGACTTCATCAGGATGGTCAAATAGGTTTATCAGGTTCTTAGTTCGTTTCAGGATTCATCAACTCTACAGAGAGTCCTCTTTGCTTCGCGGCATTGTCCATTGTCCAGCATAATGGGATGCATCTTTTCCCCTCCCTCCCCCACAAGGTGACGCTGGCCTATGCAATTCAGCATCAGTGGCTTTTTTAGCTTTCCTAAATGGTGTGCTTGCTTGAGCACTCAATCTGGCTCCTCTTTTTAATGGCATATTCTTGCTTCGGCTTCTGGAGCCAGATTGATAGGGTGTTTCCTTCCCTTTGTTTAGGCTTCTTGTAGATTTTGGGGCTTTCAAGTTCAGCTTTCTTACCAGGGTTTCCAACAAGTATCCTGTGTCATATAATGGGTTTCAACTAACAAATGAAAGCCTGGGAGCCATTTTGAATTTCATGAAGGAATTGGTTTTCTTATCAGCCTCTGCTGCTGATTTGGTGCTCCCATCAGTGTCCTCTGCTTCCTAGTAAGCGATTGTCTTTTGAGTGCCTGCAGCCAAGACAGGAGTGCCATTGGCCTTCACCAACTCCTGGCTCACGAATGCTGACGTCATGTTTCAATAGTCCCCCTCTGTATTTATTGGCGTCCGTTCTACATCCTGGAGTATGTTTCAGGTGGGAATCTTGCCCACGGCACTGTCCTTACTGAACGTGTCCCAAGTCTATTGGCCACAAGGAATAATTCCTCATTGATAAAAAAATAAAGCATTGATTACTTCAGTCAGGTATTATTGGCAGAATTAAAGCTTCCATTTCTCAAATTGTACAAGAAATAGCCTGTGTAGTGATGCAGAGAATGCTAACCCCACCCACCCTACATAACGAGACGAACGTGGGTGGTTACTGCCGGGTTCGCTTTCACCCGGCAGTAACCACCCACGTTCGTCTCGAGTGGAAGCAACAACGCTTGAGATCAAGCAAGCCCCTTGAAAAGCAGTAAATGGAAGTACTCAGATCACGCCTTTGTGATATGTAAACAGTACTATTTTGTTAGCTACATACGGACTGTGACACCTCCGTATTTCTTTCAACAAACTAGGCAAATCCTAATCTACAATACGGAAAACACTGCATACATGATATGTGCGTCCACGAATTAAGCTATATCGTAGCATATCTTCACTTAGATTATGAGTTTTCAAATTTTTGAGAAGAAATCACAGTTGGGACCAGTGAATCCTGTCCGCATTTGTTCTAAAATCAAGGCCACACACGCCAAATAAACTATGAAAAGGAAATTAACCAATTAACTATTTCTGAAATTCTAACTTGGGAGATCTATATAAATAAAGTCCTGAAGACGGGTCCGAATCATGCCTGATAGCACTAAATAACTAGCTACTGAGCCTGTTAACCATCTCTCGTCAGGACCCAGAAACACACTCTTTGGTGACAACAAAATCGAGGACTGAAAAATTGACAAAGTCAAAGATAGTGAATTGTATTAAGGTTTCATTTAATAACAAGATGTCACCTTATATGTTTACTAACATCACTACATCACCAGTATCTGACGAATGTGTTCAGTTCAAACCAACTGATCAAGACAATTGATTTTCAGAATAGGTTAGTTTATGGAATGTTATGTGTAAACAAAATGCATTTTTGTCTTTGTTTTAATATAACATTTTTCTAAGTGTTTTGTATCCATGAATTAAAATGTGTATATCTCTGTTTTCTGTCGCAAATAATTGACCGACATGAAAGGTAGCACGTTGTGCAACTAAACACACCTGGCACGTGTGTAGGCGGGTAGCTGTTTTTGTGGTATTTTTCTTTGTCTTATAAATAAAAGGTGCATTCCCGGCCACCGCAGAGCGACCGGGGAGCCCGAACCGAACACACCAGTGTCCACCTGTGTCTGTGGGCGGGAGGGGGCTCACTGGGATACCGATGACCGCTGAGACCTGCAAAACTCTCCTCTTCCAGGGAGGTATGCAACACGAACTGCAGTGACCTTGAGAAAAGCCACATAAGCCAGAAGTCCACCAACTCCCATCTGGCCCTACAGAAGTTATGGGTTTAAAACACTGATATAAACCGTGCTTCTGAATAATGTAGTGTTCCTGCCCTAGTGGCCTTCTGTCTCCTTATCAAACTATTGTGCATGTTGTTGTGTGTGTTCTGTTTCCACGGCCTGGCCATGTCTAAAGGGCTTTGTCCATTGTGTTTTAAACACCCAGAGTAAGAAGGGGTTCAAATTGCCAGCACTGAGTGGCAGGTTAGTCCTTCTATTGTGTTTGGTTAGCAACCAGTAGCCGTGCGAACGTACAGTCTTTTTGTTTGGCCTATGGTTTTGTTTGATAGACTGCTCCTCACCCAGAGGATCTTAATTGACTTAAGCCTTCACACTCGTGGCCTATCATTTGTTGGAAGCAGTTGCATATCATTGTGTGCGGTGCATTATGCGTTATTGCTTAGTCATTTCACGTGTCACTGTTTGATGGAATTCGTGCCAGCTCTTGAGGTGTTTCGAGCCAAGGCATTTAAACAAGAGTATTTGCATTGTATTTTATTCTATTTACATGATGCACGGTACACGGGCAAAGACATATTTGAATGCACAGCACTGCTGCATAATTTCCAATAGATTGATAAAAAAAAATCCGTGGCTTTTCTTTAAAATGTTAAAATAGCAGAGCGAGTTAAGCGCTGGCCCATATAATGAATATGTATCCTTCAAGCTTAATCAATTCATAATGATTAGTATACAAGTGTATATAACATGTCGAACATGAATGCTCTTCTGTAATGCCCTGTTGTGGTTTCAAAAACGTATCAAACGCATCATCCTACATGTCCCCCTGCTGCCCTGACTCGGAATAAACCTACCAAAGTAAAAAAGAAAGGAAGACACAGCCTTTCATTCTCTAACTTTCTTGTCTATCAATCTGTCACCCCTAAACCGGCACATGCTCACCGGTCCTCTGGGCAACCACATAGTAGGAGTCTGTGTTGTTGCATAGCTGGTAAGGGGCTCTCATGTAAAGTGGTCACGTGAGAAAAGCACTTGCCTCTGGCACCCATGTGCTCCCAGAAGGGCATGGTCAGACCTTTTTCCCCTCAAGGGTCACTACATGAAGTAAGATTAATGTTCTCGAATATTGCATTCAACACTTTATATAGCACTTAAAAACTAAAGCATCCCCTGCGTTGCCCTGTCCTAATCTCGCACCCACACATCAAATCAACATAATCCAAGTCCGTGTCGTTGCATAACTTGAATTGCTTTGGAAACTGGAGGCCTTGTTGCTTTCATGTAAAGTAACTGACATCCTTCGTTTTCAGGTTTACGGTAACTACTTTGAACCTCGGTTTGTAAATGAAATAACATACATTTTGATTATGATATAGATTACGTTTCACAGCAATTTAATGCTAGTTGTGTACTGTTTCATCGAGGTCAATTACTTTGATTAAGTCATTTATATAGGTAGGTTTGGGGTTAAGGTGTATGCGGGGTGGAGCATTTTAGGGGTGGGTTGGAGGTGGCTAGGGGTTATGGGGGAGCACTCATGAATTAAAAAAAAAAACAAAGTCATTGCATCAAAGTGAATTACACAAAGTAATTCCTTTTGTTTAAACAGCATACAACCATGCAAGTACCGTGGCATATGATGGCTTCCTTGATATTTCATAGGCATACCCTATTGTTTGATGTGTTGTATTGTAATGTATTTGGTTATTTATATCGCGCTCTTACCCCACTTGTTTGGCCTCAATGCACTTTTCTGGTAGGAACGCCCTCGGTGACCGTAGTCAATGTGGTCAAAATTCTAAG
Source organism: Ambystoma mexicanum (assembly GCF_040938575.1). Classification (NCBI taxonomy): domain Eukaryota; kingdom Metazoa; phylum Chordata; class Amphibia; order Caudata; family Ambystomatidae; genus Ambystoma; species Ambystoma mexicanum. Next base: position 735,306,949 of record NC_090936.1, read on the forward strand.
GGGTTTAGTTTAGGGGATGCGTGTGTGCATTTTGCCGGTGAAGGAATTAGGTGGCTGGCTAGGCTCGACTAAGCAGCTCAAAGAGAGGTCAGGCATGTGGGTGGGCGCTGTTGGTGGATTGCGTAAGATTGCTATTGTATGGAGGCTCTTGTATGGCAAGTCGATTTGTGCTAGCTATACCGAGTTCCTTTCAGACGGTAGTCGCTGTATGCTAGTGGCAGACGTGTTGAGGTAAGTTTGGTGTTTCAGTCTGGACGGCTATGTCTGTTGCTAGACCGGATGTGCTTAGCCATAGTAGTTTTCTACGGTGCATGGCCGTGCCTGTGGCCTGTGTCCACAATAGTGGTGTGTATATGTACCGTAGGTTTGGAAGTTATTCGGCTGGGGGTTTCACGATATAATAGGCCGAGAAAGAGACTAAACCTAAATTTGGGATTCCTTGAGAAGCAGAATGTGATTGACCAGCAATCAAATGTGGAGACCTGACATATGATACAAGTATCTGTCCAGTTGATGAAAGTTCATGTTCATTTGGTGTCGCTATCCTGCTTGCAAAGCGAGAATCTGGGTATTTGCCGGCAATACCTGGTAACGGGGAAAACAAATTCACGAAGTAAAATTTTAAAAAACGGCCTAGGCATGCCCTTTTTTGTCTGCCTGCATCTCAGTCAGTACTCCATGAGGATGGTCTTAATATACTGAGAAGAGCCTTTAATAGTGGTAAAATCAAATCGCATCTTGGCCCACTCTGGGTGGGAAGATTTAGGAACAGTGAAAACTTTTCCCTAATGAGGAATGATCGCCATTAAACCCACGGATTGACACAAGATTCCCTCTATATGCAATTTAAACGAACACTTCAAGGATTTCAGTTTTTTCAAATTAAAATTACACTCTATTTTAAAAGCAAGATGATGTAATATTTTCTTACTAGATGCAAAATTGTGCTACAGATTCTCCAGAAGCGTGTGTGGTGTAATTGCGTTATCATTATGTTCCATGGTGACTGACAGTCCATCATCCTAGGCTTCAATGTTTAATGGCACACGAGAGGTGCTGGGATTTAGTCTTCATCATTTATTTAAGTCCTTTAATTGATGTTGCAGTGAGCACCACCATAAAGTCAAAACCTCTTCAACACTTAATAAAGATCTTTCTTCTTTCATTGATTGGGGAAGGCTATTTTACGGATTGCTGCTTCTTTTTTAATTGATGAATCAATTGTACGTTTCTAAAGTTTTACTCATAGCCTTTGTTTGTAATCTGATAAAATGTTTACCTCTACCTCGTTCCCAACGTTGGGATGCTGTTTTGATTTTACGTTGTTCATCCCAATATTGTTGACGTTTCTTCTCAATTCGTGCTGACCTGTTACCTACGATGATAGTTTATGCACCCAAGATGCTATGTTTTTTCTGTAGAGTGGACAATCCTTTCATGCTTGTGATTTGTGATGATTATCACGGTGACGTGCTTTAACCGATACACTGAACTTGTAACCCAACAGTTGCCCTAAATGATCCTCTGACATGTTCGCCTAACATTCTCTTAACCTTGGCCCTGTTGGTCGGAGAGCACTTAAGTCTAGAAACTGTCAATGATGTCTTGCATAAAGTGGGGGAAACTGATTAGAGGGCTGTAGCTTGCTTGAGAACCGCTTACTAGGGAAGGGCTACGCTAACTGATCGTGTCTTTTCTTTAAGGTTCCACAGACTGTGTGTGCTATGCGACAGTGGGCATCAATGACCCAGTGACCTCTGCCTTGCACATTATTGTAGGTAAGTGAGTTACAGTGGTGACATGTCACTGATTTTCCAACATGTTTCAATAACTGCACTTGAGTTTCGGTCTTCTATCGCATGCATCAAAAGGACTGGAGGAGGGGTTACTGCATATTAGGGGAGGAGGGTGGGTGTTGAGGGAGCAATATCCAGATGTGAGATCACCCATGAAGTAGGGCATTCTCATAGAATAACACTGCATAGCTGTGTGACCGCTTGAAGCCAGTCTGGGATTTTCACTTTGTGTGTTGGCACTTTTGTTGTTCTCGTTATAAATGTGGACCTACAACTCCCAACATACAAAGTGAAAAGCTGGGACTGGATCAGTGTGTCATGTTGCAGAGCCTCTTGGCAGCCAAGTGTAAGAAGTGCCCTGGTTACACAAATATAAAATGTGTGATTTAAGTATAAGTGTCAAAGATGGTTCTGTGCATGTAGGCAGTTGGGCACAATCCTGCCCCATCCATTCAGCTTCACCTGCTCGTCCTGTTCTCTTCTCTTTGTACAACATTCCTGCATGAGAGTAAGCTTACTTGATCTTTTAACATTTTGACAATTTTCTTTTACTGATTACTAGGGCTCGCCCCTAGATCCTATTCTATTGCTCAAGGCCAGAGGAAGTCAGACTGTAATTCATCGGCTCCAGTTTAGAGCGCCCAAGCAACGACCATCCATTGGTGCATTCTCTGACACACTTTCCTTTAGGGAAATTAATTAGTGTCAAGACATCTTCTGAGAGCATCCACCTGAATACTGAAGAACTTATTGTCATTGAAATAGGCACATTTTTCTTTCATTGACTTTTCAGAAACTCGGGTGTGTTTTTCAATGGCGTTGCTTGACAGGAAAGGTTTGGGTTGATAGGCTCTTTATTGACAGACCACCCACCACCTTACTAGGGACATCCTAAAGTTTCCCCCATTAGAGACCTATGCAAGGGTACACCCTGCAGACCTGTTCAATACATCTAAGAAATCTTGCAGCGCTTCCCTTGGTCCATTACCCACGTTACAACTCAAAGTTCATGAAAATCTAAAAGCCAGAAGTGTACAGCAGCTATCCTTATACTCTGACAGCATTTACCTACCCCTAATGTATGAGTTGTTCCGGACATGGCTGACTGACTGATCGATGGACCACTGTTGCCTGCACAGTACTAGCAATTACTCAGACATCTTGGATCAGCTAAATTGCCATATTGGAAGGTGCCTTTACAGATCCCTACCATCTGGAAATGAGGGTGGAAGCGCACACTAACATTGCCACAAAAGTGATAGTTGGTTTTTGCTACCTACCACTGTGGGCAATTCCTCTTGATAACCCACCCCCTCCCTAGTGGATTGGTCACAGGCAACCTCATTGTGGGCGTTGTAATTTTCCACCTCGACTGAGGTTTTTAGATCATTGGCAGACCTCTTAGAATACAACTCCACAGAGCTAGTGCCTGTAGTCTGCTGCTTCTTGTCACCACCGGTGGTGATGCCTAACAGAATAGAGAAGTTTCACAACCTTATGTGCTCCTTGGCTAATAAGGCACATTTAATGCACTTGATTAGGGAGGTGCACCTGGTGTTTTCCTCTCCAGTGACCCCTAGTGAAACTGGCTCCTGGCCTGGTTTCACATTGTGAAGTCTTGATGATCTTCAATGGGCAGTGTCACCTCTGGCCACCTTGATGGCAATGGGGAGTCAGACTTGGGGGATGACTAAAACCTGCTTCAGATGAGAATTTTCATGATATCATTAGGATCGTGGAGTATTTGAAGCGTTCAATGCCATATGCTCCTGTGGTGGAAACAGATGTACACGCCCTAATTCTATTTAAAAGTAGGCGGTATATCTGGCATACTTCTTCAGAGTGATGGGCTCCTGGAAACAGAAGCCTCATTTGGTGACACATATAAACAGGGACACGTGTTCTAGACCTGTACAGAGTGTGCTTCAGACCCATAAGCCCGGTCTTTGGTGGCAGCTGTAAATGAAAGGCTCTTCCATTTCCTCTTCTTTTCTATTGAATGGTTTTACAAGACGGACACAAAGTTGTAGTTTTCTCAATGTTTGCCATTTTTATTAAGAGTGAAGGGGGGGAGATAAATGCCTATCTGTCCCTATCATAACAATGATGTTCCTACCTAGCAAACTAAACTAAAGAAAGATGACTTGGTGTCAAAATGTATCTGACCCTCACACTAATACATATAAACGAAATGCACAAGGTAAATATATCTGACTTCAGTTCAACAAAACGGTGCAAAAGTTCAGACTTATAGCTCTTACAAAGTACTCCTTTTGGCCAGGGTTTGACTTGCTTTCCCTGGATCCAATTCAGAAAAACCTTGGAAAAAGTTCTGACTCAACAAAGTTCTGTTCAGTTCAACACAAAATGCCTTTTCCATCTAATGCGTCCCTCTGCTTGGTAAAGTAAATGTTTCTTTGACAAAACGCTTATTTGAAAACCAAAGCAATTGTTTTCTGCTACACAGTATCTTTCCTGGTAAAGTAAATGTCACTAGCCCCTACACTGCAGGAGCAGTGTTTGCCGGAGCGGAGAAGCCTCCCAACATCACCCACCTAAAGGTAGGCCTTTGGGGCTTATTAGACTGCAGAATATCGTAATTGCAGTCTGATCCATTTGCGCGTCGGAGGAAATTCCAAACCGCCCCTTAATTCGCCGTGAACACACCTGATGTCCGGAGTACCCCTTATCCTGCATCCCGCCCTGTGACTCCATCTCTACAATCAGAATCTCAGGCTGCCTCCATTATCAGCCACGAGGTATAGGTACCTCCAAAATGGCTGCCCGCCACCCTCACTGCATCTAAGACACCTTTACTTCATCCATCTCTGTGCTACAGAACGCGATTGGCTGTGTGCCATTTAATAGCCAATCATTCGCCGGCAGGTGAACGCCGGCCCACCAGCAAAGGCACACCTCAAAAGCTATGACCCCTGTTTTGAGCCGAAAGAGCCGCTAACTGCGGTTCTCGTCTGCGCCAAAGTCGCCACCCCAGCCTGCAATGCTGCTTACTGTGTAAGACAGTCTGCCACTGCCTTTGTCAACAGTTATCATCTAGCTATTCATACTTTAAACCGCTTTTAAAATGACCATCAGCACATGCGTTTCCCGCTGTGGCGCCGCCATCCCATCTCTACACCCGCTGATTACCTGGCTCCAGCCACATGAGTGTTCAGGCCCCGCTGTTCCTCACTGGTTACAGCACACTCCAATGCTACCTTCGCAGGCACCACCTACAGAGCGCTCAGACTAAGCTCACCCTTACCGGCCCTTACACCATCACAAACTCTTCCCCCTTGGTTCGCCGGATAATCAAATGGACCCTTGCTTCCCACGTCTGTCTGAACTGACTTTCCGACACAATTGCCGCCTCCTTTAACGTGCTGAATAACTAAGCCTAACGGCCACGCTACCTGACTGTACTCTCGCAGTTGCAACTGCCTCCACTTGATTATGCCTAATAATGTTTCTAATTGCCTATGCCTGATTGTACTTGATATCACTATTGAGGCCACATCTGTTTTGTGCCTTCAAGTAACTGCATCACCCGATTGTGCCTAATTGCCTCTCTGATTGTCCTTGCCTGCTTATGCATGCCACCATTACCGTGGCCTTATCTGTCTGTACTTGCTATCACTACTGATGCCCCCTTTCGATTGTACTTGCTATCACTATTGTTGCCATCTGAGTTGTGCCCTCAAGTAACTGCATCACCTGATTGCGCCTAATTGCCTCGCTGGTTGCCTTTGGCTCTTTATGCTAGCCACCATTACCAAGGCCTTGTCTGTCTGTAACCTGCTATCACTATTGATGCCCACATCTGATTTCTGCCCTCAGCAGCCGCTGCACCTGACTGCTCCCATGAATGTATCCTCTAGTACTCACATGCCCTCACAGGTTTAACCTTTTGGCACTACCGTACCAGGTAAGCCCTCTCTAATCTCCCTGCACCCGCCACTGGCCCCTAGCCTGGGTACAATCCTTCCTTGTCAACTGTACGATGAGAGTATTCTCCCCCTCAGCCTCAGCAGACCCAATCCAAATCACCTGTGGTGTTCCACAAGGTTCATGTGTCTCACCAACAATGTATAATATTTTTACCAAGCCACTCTTCGACAAACTTGACAGACTGGGCGTCACAAACACGAACTATGCTGATGACACACAGATCCTTATACCCCTTTCAGGCAACTTTGGCAAAGACACGGCTCTAGTAAAACACATATACCTCATCATTCAGGCATGGATGACCTCACACAGCCTCTGCCTGAATGACGACAAAACTGAGATCCTGATTCTGGGTTCTGACTCCAACCTAAAGAAACTCAGCCCTAACTACTCAGCCTTCAATATCAACGGCAACATCATCAAAGTAGTAACTGAGGTAAAAACCATAGGATTTTACCTCTATTCTACACTTTCACTGAACAAACAAGTCAGCTCCATGGCCTCATCTACAGCCTATACTTGTAAATTGATTAGGGCCTGTAGACCCTTCTTATCCAAAGCCAGCTGCGTAACGCTAGCCAATGCCTTAGTAATGTCTAAACTAGACTATTGTAATGCCCTCTATGTAGGGGCTAACAAAAAAATACTAAACAAAATTCAAATACTACAAAACGATGCCCTCAGCGCAGCTTTGAACATACCCAGAAGAGAGCATGTATCTAACGGCAGAAGAGATCAGCATTGGCTAAAAATCAGCGATAGGATACTCCTTAAAACAGTTTCCCTCACCTTTAAATGTCTGAATAATGCCGCACCACCTTATCTCCCTGCTAGACTGACTAGGAAAACTTCTTCCTATAACACTAGATCATCTAACCATCTGCTTCTTGATATTCTGAGATTCAGACTTGCCAAAGCGGGCGGTGGCAGTTTCCCTGTCAAAGCGGCACTCTCCTGGTACTCCCTCCAGACAGCCTTCAGAGTGGAACAGACGTATGCTAGATTCAGATGTAATACACTGAACTGGCTCCATTCCAAGGACATCTATGCATCACTCTACACCCTGACCTTTTGTTAATTCACAATCCTTTTCTCTTTATTTATGCGACTACTGAAATTCCGGACTACTAATGCCACACCACCTGCACTATGCCTGTACTACCTACCTTATTATGTTTTCGTACCACATGTATTGTAATTACTTCATGCCTGTACTCATACATCATGTTGTAACTAAGCTCAAATATTCTTGTACCTGTTGTGCCCAGCTACCTGAGGGTTTGGTGCGCATTATCAAATAAACAAACTAGTTCATAAACCAAAGGAATTGTTTCCTCCATACAGTATCACTCCCAAGATGTAAAGCAGATATTAGAATATCCGTTATCCTTCCAATGGAATACTTTTTTTTAAGGATAGCACAGCAACTATCTTTTGTGATGCAATAGTTTGTCAAGATGATAAAGTTAACAGATTATTTCCACAACACTTTTTACTGCATCCACATTTCTTCAAAGCAACTGTCTTTCATGGTATACACCCTTACTACTAATAATTAGTGTCTTCTTTTAGTGGCAATATTTGTTCCAATGTTCTCCGCACCAGTGTCACATGTGAGGAGGGTTGAACAATGGTTGCTTATCTTTAGTCTCTTGACTGTTGGCAATGTGGATTACACATTTCCCCAAACCGTTGTCTCAGGATAGGAGAATTGCACCCGAGTTGACCCTTTGTCACCTTGTTGTAGTCTCTTAGCTGTTGGCAATGTGGGTTACAGATTTGCCCCAAATTGACATTTCATAAAAGGAGAATTGCACCGTTTTTTCCTTTTTAATTCTGCTTGCTCGGTATTGAAAATAGTCTGCTATTAGCAAACGTTCTGCTCGGAGCACCGCTGGGTTACCTTTTTCTGCAGGCCAACTCACCAGCTTCCTTCAGCGTCGCTGTGTCACTCTTTGCTGCTGCAGCAGACCCTCTGCAGGCTGGCGATCCCGGTGAGAGCTTTCCTGTACCTGTCACCACCTGCACAGCCCTTTTCGGAGCTCTACGTCATCCATCATCTCTGAGTGACTTGCGTCAGATCTCCCACACAGCTGGGCCTCTCTTCCTGCTGCTGACCATGACTCTGCTTTCTGCTTTGCGTACTCTGCAGAACTGCATACCTTCTCTTCCTGTGTCGACTTCTGCTAGCAATTTCACTCTTGCTTCAGTTCCAACTGCTTCAGCCTCTCTCCTGACTGCTTCTCCTTTTACCAGCTGTGTCTCATTCCCAGGTTTAAATGTCTCACTTGGGTGCCTTGATTTCCAACAACTAGACCGCACACCCCTGTTAGTAGCACCTTTGATCCTCATTAACTGTGTCCCTCTTTGTTGTTCCAGTACCACAGGCATTATAGTTTTTGAAGTCCATAGTGGTTATGGCTTTCATCTCTCTTGAGTTTTGATTGATTTGTGAACTGAATGTAATCAGAGCTTGAAGATATTACGTGAATAATATGTGATTTAGTATTGGGGTTAGGATTTTTTACCGAAGACAGAATCATGGTAATTGGAGGATGTCACTTTTGATTAATGAATTCCCGAAGTATAAAACTTATTCTGTCTAGGTGACTTTTCATAGACTGTTCTTTGGATTTTCTCATGGGAGGGACTTGCGCAGTGACACCTGTGAGAAGCCGGAGGGTGTTTTTACTTGGTAGACCCTAGGGATCCTCTGTTCCGGTGGCCAGGCGAGGGCCATCGCGCTTGGATCTCGACGCTCGGGGAGGACAAGTGAGGGAGGATAACCTGGGCAAGGGGCCCTTGGGGCCTGTGGAAAGGAACACCCTCCTGTGAGACTCTGTATCCCCTTTTTTACAATACATCCCTACCTGACAACCCCTCAGTCTTTATGGGATGTTGTCACCAAAGTCCCATCCTTCCCCAGTGCTTTCCTTTAAGAAAAGGCAGGAGAAAACACCTTCATCCACAACGATACACCTGTTTTCCCCTTTCTGACAATAATCTGCCCTCTTTAGTGAAACACTACAAGCCCCATAATCGCTGTTTTTTTGGTTGACCAACCTTTTTGTAATTATTCAACTGACTTTCTCCCAAGATCTACAACGGACTACATTTCCCAGAATCCCCTTCATTCAATCTGTACTCCAAATACTGTGAAGAAGCAACAAGGTGGAATGAGTATTACCCATGGGAATCCCTGGGCCATCGACTCCTATGGATGACCGCCATGTTGTCTCACGAATGAGGTCAGGCATAGTCAGGCCGACCCAACCCTAACCACACACCTTCCGCCTGTCAATATCACACAGGTGCTTAAAAGGGGCCTGAAACGAGATGGAAGGAAGTTGCTCTTGGGAACAGAGGATGGAGGCTGCAAGGTTGAGTCGGTCAGAGGATCCCTACCACAGACCCAGGCACACCAAGAAGCAGAAGGGAGCAGAGGAAGCCGACGAGAGTGCCCACAGGAGAAGGAGGAATGGTGAGGTGTTGAGCCAGTACTTGTATGGGGCCATAGCACAGCTAAGGAGCCTTACCTTCCTAGGGCGAAAGAAGGCAGACTGCACCGTGCTAGTCATGTTTACTGCAAAGCTTGCTTCCCCTGGGTATGTGAAAGGAAGTCGAGGTGCTGGAGGGGCAGGTGGCGAGTCCCTGACTTCCTACCAGAACTCTCCCCCTCTGCCCCCAGGGAGCTACCCACCAGCACCACACTAGCCGAGTAAGTCTCGCGACGGATGAAGAGAGGAACCTGCTAAGCATATGGTTGACTGGAATGGGGGAGGGAAGCAGAAGGGGTTCTCGAGTGCGAGAAAGGGAAACTCTGAGAAAATATAAAGCAACTCAAGTCCCAAGAGGCATTGGGGCAAACGTGAAAACCAGTACATATCGAGCCTGGCTGAGGGAAGCGTACACAAGGAGCGTTGAGTGCAGAATAGTGGTCAGAGTGGTCAGGCTGGGGTTCCCGTAAAAGTCCCCGCCCACTCAGTCTCTGACCCAACAAATAATGGAAGGGCAAGTGGCTCCAGCCCGACAGAGGGGAAGCCAAGGCATAAGAGCCATTGAGAAAGGTTTGAGCCCGACAGAGTGGAATCTTATGTGAGAATAGAAATGTGTGGAGCCTGACTTGGGGCTGAAGGGAAAGCCTGACTTGGGGCTGAAGGGAAAGCCTGACTTGGGGCTGAAGGGAAAGCCTGATTTGGGGGCTGAAGGGAAAGCCTGATTTGGGGGCTGAAGGGAAAGGCCTGATTTGGGGGATGAAGGGAAAGGCCTGATTTGGGGGATGAAGGGAAAGGCCTGATTTGGGGGATGAAGGGAAATGCCTGATTTGGGGGATGAAGGGAAATGCCTGACTTGGGGTTGAAGGGAAATGCCTGACTTGGGGTTGAAGGGAAGGGAAGGCTTGACTGGAGGTTGAAGGGAAGGGAAGGCTTGACTGTGGGCTGAAGGGAAGGCCTGGCTGTGGGCCTAAGGGAAGGCCTGGCTGTGGGCCTAAGGGAAGGCCTGGCTGTGGGCCTAAGGGAAGGCCTGACTGTGGGCTTAAGGGAAGGCCTGACTGTGGGCTTAAGGGAAGGCCTGACTGTGGGCTTAAGGGAAGGCCTGACTGTGGGCTTAAGAGAAGAACAAAGGGGTCTAGAATGACTTCTTTCTTTAACTGTGTTAAAAGGGCAATGTGAATCCGATGGAAAGATGCCAGGGGAAAGCTGAAGGGAAGTTAATTCTGCATTGTGAGAAAACTAAGTGAATTGTGTTATTTTGGCAAATGTAAACCCGGCTGGGGGATGCCTGTGAATTGGGGTGAAGAGTAATACACCCGTGAACATTGTGATGACAAACGTGAATCCGACTGAGGGATGTCCACAGTGAGTTGTTGGTGAGTTGTTGGTTTGAGCCTGACTGAGGGAGGCTAGCCTTGAGAAAAGGAACTGTAACCTTGTGTCGGAGAGAAGCACAGGAGTGTGCTGTGCTCAAGAGTCCTGCCTTGTCCCGTGCTAAAAACATGGAGAAGGGAGACCCCAGCCTTGACCTCCTGACTTATCATTTGTGTACACTTTTTTTTTTTACCCCACACTATTTTGTAGCATAGCGGTAATGATTGGCAATAGTTTTTTCTTTTAGTATAGGCCCATTTTATTTGACTAGACTCCACTAAGATTGTATGACTATGATTGGATGGTCGTAGCTTGTCCCCATCTTAGATTTAGGTTTAGATTGGGCATTTATCCCACCCATGTTACAGTTTAATAAACACCCTTGAACTGTGATCACTTGTTTGTCTTACTTTGATACGATGCCTTCCTTAAACAGCATGCCATTAGATATTTGGGAATTATAAGATGCTCGTCCTCATAAGAAGATGAACACCACATCTCTCTCAGGGGATTCACCACTTCCATTGACAACTGTCTCCTCCCATGTGATCCTCCCTCTTGATGCCACCCCCAAGGTCAGGATCAGATAGCGGCTGCCTTCCTCTGGCCACATGGGAGGATATTTTAGGCTGGGGTGCAGTGGTGACTCTGTAGCATTCATCACAATCGTTACATCAACTTATTTTCAAGTATACATTTTGGTTGACTTGATTTGATGAACCTATTTGTGACAATGTTTTATGGTCCAAATTATGCTATGGGGGGCCCATGCCCCTGTGCCACCCCCACTGCCCTCTTCCCCTCCCCCCACACCAGTACCCCCTACTCCATACTCGCACATGTTTGTTTGCCTCAATCAAAGTGAGTTGACCAAAATATAGACTTTCTGATTTTTGTATAAAAGTGTATGAAACAAAGTCATGCCGTAGTGACTAAGGACTACAAAAGCACCTTGACAACATTGAGAAGATGTACCAAAACTATTGCTTATATCTGTGCCAAACAAATACGGGTGTTATTTTGTCATTGTATAACCTGAGGCTATGGATGGAAATTGGTGACTTCGCCCAGTTTCTCTCACAGGAATAGCGATTGTAGTTCCTATTAGGAATGTCTGACTCTAAACAAGTGGTAAAGTGCTAACTGAGAGCTTCCATACAGCACAAGGATACAGCATCCAGACGTGTGTGTTAGTGCAGGTGTAAGGAAGCAGATGTACACATTTCCAGCAGAATATCCAAGAAAATGTGCTGGACTGCCCAAGAACATTTGGACTCGGTCGGTCCTGGGAGAAGCACTACTGAACAAAGACCTGCACTTTGTCACCAAAGATCATCGGTTGGTCTAACAAAGCCACCAGGAAAAGCATTTCCAACCTCTCCTCAGGCCAAATAGTTGAGGTCCAGATCCTTTTTCTGCTTTCAAAACTGGTTAGCATTAATGGCCCATCATTGGGACCATTCTCCAAGTGCTATCAGCAGGAAAGCACAACAAACTGGACATCATTGACTTTTTCAATCAAGAGAGTTTGGCTCTCTCAACTCCTTTTGGGTCTCCCTTCATCTGGAAACCTGTATGTCTCTGACCAATGGATGCATTACATTGTAAACAAATGCTACCAACCTCCCCAGCTGCCACCCATTCCCCTCTTTCAGCACCCTTTTTTGGGCATTAGGAATAGATCCTAAAGCTGCTGACGGTCCACACCATACAAGGGTATGCAGTCTTTAATGAAAATGTTATAAAGAATGAACATATATTGAATCGCTTATAATGAAACATTTTATGAAGAATGCACTTAGGGGTGGGGTAAAGGGTTAAATCCTGTGGGGAATTAGTTGGGGTGGGTTTTTAGTCGTGAGAAAAAGGTATTTGGGGGGACCCCCCCCCCAAAAATAATTAATATTTTTTGTTATAAAAGAGTCTTTATAAGTGCATTCTTCATAAAACGTTTCAGTATAAAGACATGTAACCCATAAAAGTTGCTCCTCTTTGGAGGGTTTTTAGGGCTATTTTTATGAGGATTTTCACAGAGCCAAAGAACAACCATCCTGGTCTGCACACCGCATTGTGTACCTCTCCTCCTTCAACCATTGCTTACCAAGGAAATTACTCAGTATGCCTACACCTTTGCAGAAGATCTGATTCTCCTTAGTGCGGAGTGGTTTGGATGTATGCTGTTGAACTGAAGGTCGCTTACTTATCACCAGTCTGAGACCCGACAGGGGATTTTCACGGTTCTCAGTAGGGGACCAGCAATACCAATTAAAGGTTTTGACTGAGTTTTTATAAAACTGATGGTGCTGGCCTTCTGCCTCGGGAAGCAGGCATAAACATTCCTACATGGGCAATTGGCTTGTCTGAGTCTTATCCCCATCAGCGGCTTCATCATCTCTTGTCTCTCTGTAAGACAACCTCTTTACCCATGAGTCGATAAATCTTTCCATCCTTGGTTGCCCTTGAAATACCTCTCTGGTCAGAATCTTTCAATCCAAGGAACAGATCATGGATATTAGTCAAGCATATCGCGCTTCCTGTTGCAACACACTACCATGGTCACCAAAAATCAAAGGTTCATAAGCCACATGGACGCTTTTAACCAAGCAGTCCATTGGTGAGCAACAGAATGAGGAGGCTGCAAGTGCTCCACACTCTGACCCAACATTGACCTTTGTTCCCACCAAATCTTGCATTTTACCAGACTAATCATTGACATGATTATTCATGACATAAACAGTTTAAAAAATGCAGAGGCAAATTTCAATCCTTAAAACATGTATAGAACAGCCAAATGCTACATATGCCAAAATTGTTACTTGGAGTAAATTTCTTTTTTTTAAGAGTTAAAAAATTGTATTTGTAGATACTGTGACACATTCCAGGTTGTCATCACTGCTTCCATAGGGGGAGCCCCTTCCCATGAGGTCAGAGAGATGGGGCTGCCACCCAATAGACCCCTGGGGTGGTACTCAGCGAGTGGATCTCATGGGAGGGGAAACCCCCTGTGGGACCAATGATGACTATTGTGGGAGAACACAGTATCCGCCTAACACCGACAACTCTCCTTCACTCCCATGTAGTTCTATAAAACTCAAGAAGTAGAAAGGACTGAGATGAGGAAGAATAATGGGAACTGTCATGAAGATCCATGTCAAGAAACTGACGAGGAAGAGGCGCAGATCATCCGAATGATCCCTGCAGAACTTACATGAACGGTCTAATTTCCAACTACAGACCTTACTGGATACCGACATAAAAACTGAAAATGGACTAACCTGAATGCCTGAATCTCCCTGGAGGAACCTAAGAGTGTGGCGGACGCTCAACGCGGAGAATAGCAGGGGGATGACCGGAGCTCTCAAAGGCAAGCAGCACAGTGTCTCTGGGATATGCCAAGAGACTGCGCACCGAGAGCGGCTGTGCGACCATGCGGTCCGGCTGGGAGAGACACTCCGAACAGGGTCAGAAGCCGCAGAGCCCCTGCAGAATGCAAGAGAGAGTTTGACAGTACCGAAGAGCCAAATGGAGACGCAGGAAGCCAGTGACCAACCGGAGGGCTGCAGGCAAAACACTTAAGATATTTGGGTAGCCGAGCCTTTGTTTGGGGGTCCGCAGACGATACAAGGAACCCTAAATACAACAGTGCTTGTAAAGTGGGGGAAAGAGGATAACCCATACGGGATATTAAGTGAAACATTAACAAGAAACTATAACAAGGAGAATAGGGTCCGGGGCCCTTACAGGAGAAGGACATATCATGCAACAAGAATACCTAATCTTTTTCGTGACAGTACTTGGAGAGAAGGCGAGCCAGGGCTGTCAAATATCAGGCGAGAAAGTGAAGAAAGCTATGAGAGTAATTCCTGTGAAAGCAGTACTTGGCAGGAGAGTAAACCAAGTCTGCATGTAAGATTAAGAGATCATGAAGAGAACTGTGAGAGTAATATGAACCCAGAACTTGGCAGGCGAGTAAACCAAGTCTGTGTTGGAGACTGAGACCTGGTTGAGAAGGGAACCAGATCTGTCAACCAGGGTTAGGTACCCATCAGTGTTTGGAGGAGCATCCAAACCACCTTTCTTCATCGCAGTACCTGGTAGAGAATGGAACCAGGTCTGCCAACCAGATTCAGGGACCCACCACAGTTTGAAGGAGCATTTGAACCACTCTTCTACGTCACAGTACCTGCTGGCAGAAGTGAACCAGATATGCCAACAAGGGTCTGAGACCCCAGAGACCAATAAAAAGACTGAGGAAGGCTGGGGAAGGGAGATATTCCCCCCCAACAGTTCAGGCTGAACTTTCAAACCAATAACTGCCTTTTGTCGAGGGGAAGGAAGTCATTCCTCTGGGTCAGGAAGATATTCTTTTGATTTAGTTTACCATAAAGTGTCGGGGACAGAGCTAGGATTCTGTCATAGGACTGTGGACTCTTGAATTGACATCCTGACTGAGACATTAGTGTTTTTGTTTGATGCAGGGACCCTCCTTTTAGAGTAGGGTTTCACTTCATTTTTTCACTTGAATAAAAGTCTGTAACAATCACTATGACCCCTTTGTGTCATAGCCTTACTTCTGCACCCTTATATTACAAAGGAAATGGAAAGCTATCACACAACAAGATAGAGTATCTAATGAAAATTACTGTTGTGCTAGTTGGTCGTAGTCACCTTAAAGCGCGATACAGGCTTGCATATCTATGTACTTAAAATACTGCAATGTTATTTTAACAGACGTTCAGTGATGAAAACAGACAGGCAACCTTCTGGAGGTCTCTCACTTCCGGGAACTGGAATTGAACTGGCATTTAATATAACACACTCCTCCTTTTAAGGGTGGTGAATGGAGCATAATAGAACAAACTTCACAACCTGTGTTGCCAGCGGGTACTGTTGAAACATCAGTATCCTTGAACCGGTATCTGGCTCTGAGGTGTGGGTTTACAATAACAATCCCTTGGGCAGGCTTATTTACACAAGCAGGGGGAACCAAATTCCCCTCCATTTTGCATGCTGTCATTGGAGTTTTGGTAAGGGGTGCTGGTCAGGGAAAATCCATGCAATCCTCCCACATTGTTTGAGTGCTCAATAAGGGGGGAGACTATTGTAGCATAAACACACAGGCCAATCACAAATGGGAGTTGCATCTCAAAATCCTACAAGATATGTTTTCCCAGTGGGACCTTCACTGGGTAGACTTGTTGCGAGCCACCCAAACTTCATATGCCAGACTTCAGCTTGATCATTACGGATGGGTTGTGCTATTTTTCTTCTCTGGGAATGCTCTGTTGATCTAGTTGCACCAACTGTTGGTATGTCTTTGCTCCGATTCAGCCGATTCCCGACTTGGCGTTAGACTTCAGGGGAACTTGATTTGGCTGTTAGACCTCCTCCTGTTTTCGCTAAGCTCTTCACTACTCCTTCTAAAGAGTATGAACTTACTTTAGAAGTATCATTTTTTGGGGCAATTTGTGCTTTCTTATCTGATGACAGGCGTCACGCAGCCATCCGGGGTAAACTCTGCTTTGTTTCATTTTTGTATTAGTGGTTACTGTTCAGCAGCCTCGCCCTACATGACATGTAGTAAATCATTACCGATTTGGCCAGTTTGGATTTTACAATGGCTTTTTCAAACACTAACATTTAACAATGGAGTATACAGGTACTCTAATGCAGAGTCGTTCTATTGCATGTGGATGGTAAAAAGGTACGATGCGGGCCTCCTTTAACTTTTTTGACTCCCTTTCAAGGAGCTTCACTCTACTTGGGACCCCAAATAGTGCATATTGAGTTAGTGCACATCCCATTTCAATTCTATGGCTTCAGCAGAACTGATGGCTTCTTGGAAGACTGTTCACACATCAGAATGCAGCACAAAACTAAGCCACGTCTTTGAAGAATCCTTCAATGGCATGCTCTTTCAAAGTGCACCTCTTTGCCAGGATGTATCTGTTTTACATAAAACAAGTCTGTTTGCTGATATTTTCTAACCAGTCATCGGGGCCAGCAACACATAAGGCAGTAACCACATCTATTGCAAGATCGATTGTAGCTTGCACCATAGAAAACTATTCCATTCAGAGGCTTCTTGCCTCAAAAGACATCCGTGCTGACAGTTACAGCTGAGGCAGCTTCAATGACGTTTCAAAGAAATGTTTATCTAGATCGTAGTTACTAATAATGTGGCCTTCCAGATGTCATGGACATCTAGATGAGTGGTATTCAAACTTTAAGTCGAGCCCCCCTGAAGTATAAATGTTGTTGCCAAGCCCCCCTCCCGTGCCCCCTTTACTCGAGTAGAAATATTGCTCCTGCCCCCCCCCCCTAGATGTAATTTCTCCTGATATTTTCTATTAAAATCAGTCCAAGTACCCCCATTTGGAAGCGCCTCAAGCCCCCCTGGACACCATTCGGGCCCCACAATTTGAAGACCCCTGATCTGGAGGGACACAGCCACATGGGCATCAACAACTCATTCTCATCTCTCTCCCTCTCACACTCACCATGTTAGTTTTAGTCTGTCAGCCAAGTACCAAATTCCTACATCACTCATTATGGAGGATAGTGTTACTATTTACCGCCCGTGGTCACTTTGGTCATCATGGCGACTGATGGCACCCCTCCGTGCTGCTCAGACACAGTCAGCACTTTTCTAGTTGTTCTTCGTTGTGTCCGGGGCTCGGCGTGGTGTCTGGTTTCTTCAATCATAACTGAGGATGCAGTGCTCGGAACCTCGCCTCTCTATTCTAGGTATGGTTACCTCGCTCAGTACAGGTTTATTTTTTACTTGCCTTTCTACTCTTGTGCTGCTTTTCAGTTCCCTCTGACCTGGCTCTCAATTATCCTGGTCATCTCCTTGATTCCGGGAACCTCCCTTCACTGGCTCTCATTATTCCTGGTCATCTTTGATTTCTAGACCTCCCTTTACTGGCTATCTGCCTTATCACCATTTTGGCTGCTTTCTGGATAATATCTCTCTGGAATTCCAGTCCTCGCACATACGTGTGTTTTCCTTCTGTTTGGGATTTCTTTACCTGCATATTGGCACTCTGCTCTGGTAGCCACCCAGTCTGGGTATTCCTCCAAACATGCAGGGTGGCGTGTGGAGAGTCTCGCCCCTATCTACATACACCTGCTCCAGTCAGAAGAGTCGGCACGGATTGTCCTCGCTCAAGCCGTCTCGCAGAAGGTCTCAGGTGAGCACGACCTCTGACAGATAGTGGAAGGTGCCTATGTGGCCCCCAACGGCCCCCCACCCCCGAGCATTAGTGTCTCTGAACCTCATTGTTGTGAATCATGGAGTTTGCCCACTTCCTGTCTGCAGTGCCTACAAGATCTGGACCACTCAGAGTAGCTGCTCTGTAATCCCAAAGTCAGGATCTAAACTTGGCTCTTCCATTAACCCCCCCTCCCTTTCCCCGAATAATTATTTTTTAAGAGTCCAGAACTGCTTGTCTAGGAATGTCTTAATTTTGGCCTCAGTGGCCATGGTTACCCTTGATGCAGGCTCAGGCAGGTGATGATTTGTGGTGCTCCCTGATGTCTGCTGGTTCTTACGGACTTGATAATGTTGTTCAGGGTACTTCTGTAGGCTTACCTTTCCTGCGAATTCCATGTAAATCCCAGTATATTATTACCAGGTTTGTGCTGTCTTTTTCCTGCCACTGAGGCAGATAGTGTGGGAAGTATTAGGTTTACAGAAGCCTTCTACCTGGCACGTACTGTAGATTTTCAAATAACAACCTACTTGGTACTGAAATAAGACGTTCTTGGTAAATATTAGCCTATGGATTTGATTGGTATTGCTACCTCTTTTCGGACTGCATGGCTTTGGCTCCAGATCCAGCATGGTGATGCTCATTCTGTTGGATGATGGTCCCTTACATAGAGTTCAAAGGGGCGTCTTTAAGAGACGTTTTCCACATAACTGCATGGGCATCCCCTAGAGCCATCCTTCAGCACTACACATGTGTGACTGGTTGGTCTTACATCTTAAATCAAGCTGTTCAATCAACAGCTTCTTAATGAACTCCTTAGTTGGTGAGGAAGACCTACAATGAGGATTAATAGTCAGAATTTGCTGACACTGAAGAAGCAATCACTTTTCCATTTAAAGTGCACCTATGAATGCTAATATACCCCAAATAATTGCTTCAATAACTCATTGTCTGTTAAATCAACGGCACCAATTTAATGCAAACACCTTCAGTTTGACCATAGTATATGTATGGTTTTGTATAGCCTTTAACAGATTGAAAACTACTAACACAAAAAATGTAATGCAAGTCATTTCTGATAGAAATTGATATCCCTCTTAAATATGAAAACAAATGTTAAAATAATGGCTTGTCCTGTATTTTGTTTGTGGATTTATATGCTTGATCTAAAGATGTTTATTGTATCAACGTCTTTTAAGTCATAGGGCCTATTTATAAGGTGCAAACCTCGTGTGATAGATGGTATCAGATTTTTGACCTGGAGAGGGGTTCAAGACATATTAAGGTGTCATACGTAATTGATAGAAAGGTATTTTCTTCTCCTTTAGGTGACTCCCAGAACTTGGATGTCTGTTCTGCCCACCACAATGACACCTTTTTGAAGTACTCTGTCTCCTTGCTGGGTTAAGGCTTCTATGGAGACGTATTAAAGAGTAGTGAAAAGAATCGATGGATGGGTCCTACCAGATATGACATTTCAGGTAAGAATAATGCAAGTTATTGTGACAAGCCGGCTTTACACCCAGACACGGGACCGAAACTGCCCTCCTGGATCTAAAATCCAAATGGATGAAGCCAAAGATAAGGGCAATCTGGCCATATTGCTCCTTTTGGATCTATCCGCGGCCTTCGACCTAGTTGACCACCAAATCCTCATGCAACACCTCTCGTCGGCTGCCGCATTCTCACAGAATGCCACCAATTGGATTCAGTCCTCCTTGTCTGATAGGTCGACCAGGGTCTTTGCTCCCTCAGCTGCGGCTGGACCTGTCCCAATCCAATGTGGAGTTCCCCAAGGTTCCTGCATTTCACCCAAGCTGTAAAACATCTTCACTAAGCTTCTTTTTGACAGTCTTGATGATCTTGGTGTCAACTACACTAATTATGCAGACCACACCCAGGGCCTCATCACACTCACTGGGTGCTATGAGAGAGATGTTGCAAAACTCAATGAAATATACCTAGAAATTCAAGCATGGATGGCCACCCGCAGCCTCTGCTTAAACGATGACGAGACGGAACTGCTCATCATAGGTTCTCAGGCCCGCCTTACTAAATTGGACACTAGGTACCATCATTCACCATTGATGGCAACATCATAAAAGTCTCTAAAGAGATCAAAACACTAGGTGTGTACCTTGACTCCACCCTATCGATCAAAAAACAAATAAATGCCACCATCTCATCTACTACCTATACCAACAAACTTATTAATGCCTGCACGCCATTCTTATCTACCACAAGCTGCCTCACCTTATCCAGAGCTCTGATATTATCCAGACTAGACTATTGTAATACACTCTTCCTCGGCACTACTACCAAAAATCTGAACAGACTCCAAATTCTACAAAACAATGCCCTAAAATGCACACTCAGTCTCCCACGCAAGGCCCATATCTCTACGGCCAGCAAGGAAGTCCACTGGCTCCCCATCCGGGACAGAATTAAATCATACACAAATGCCTGTCGCTGACCGCCCCACGCTAACTGTCTGACAAATTCTCTAGAGATGGCACATCCAGACCCACCAGAACACCGTATTTGCACCAACTGAACATTCCCAAATTCAATTTAAAAACAGCAGGAGGATCTAGTTTCCCTGTACCCGCTGCGAAATGTTGGAACACACCCCCTTTAACAATCGGATCTGAAGATTCCTTCTGGCCATTCAGAGTCATGGTGAAATCCTGGATTTCTGTTTAATGAAATGATACCTGCATACTCACCTACAATGCACCTATCTACTTCTATTCAGCACTTTGTAACTTAGCCTATACTTGAATTGGACCACTCTGTAACCCGGTCCTTACGCTATCTATTGCACCTGCATCATGCCACCTACTGTATTCATTTATGTGCTACTGACAGTATGAACCTATACGCGCAACTTTATGTAACTATGTTGTCCACAAGATTAATGCACCCAGCTACCTGAGGGTTTGGCCGTGCTTCATAAATAAACTAAACTAAGTGCCTTGTAGTGTGGGATGAGTGGAAGGAAATGTTGAAATCAGAGTTTGATTGATTGTAAAAAAGCACAATTATTTCAGAAGTGGGTCTAGTGTACAAGTTTGGAAATGGGTTAGTTTGGTTTGTAGCAATGCTTGTGACAGTGGTCTCAAAGCTCAGATAAAGCAAACACTGACCAGAAGCTCTCAATGTGTTAGGAAATTGACACCACACCACAACATGAAATCCAATGATGCAACCCCTCTAGCTGGTGTTTATTGCCGTCTCGATCTTGGGAGAAATTATCTTTTCAAGCATGCACATTAGGCTGGTCATCTTCAGCAATGGCACATAAAGCTAACATGTGAAATGCTGCTCCAGTTTGCATTTCCATCACATGTTTTGATCTCCTCGAGACGAAAAAGCAATTTACCACAAGGTTGCACAAGCCTCCCAGCTTGTGGCCCTACAGTGATTCTACTTTTTCTACAAAAACCTCTACAACATTGTGCAAGACTTTTACTCAACTGCAAGAAGTGCTTCAGCTCACCTAAACGTTTGCTAAATTCACATTGGCTAGCCTGGCTCCCTGAAAAAATCCTCTTCCCTCTGACTTTGTGCTTTACCTTTCCTCCAGGAAAGGGTTAACTTACTTTGCATTAGGGGTTCAAAAGAACCTACCTGCTTCAGAATATTTGTTTGATCTCTGCTTTATACTTAAAATCCTTTTCTTTGACGCCAAACTCAGTACTGCTCTAAAGGTACCAGTGTCTGTTAATTGTCACCTCAGGGTGTAGGAAACATCTGTGTTTCATCCCAAATGGGTACTTGCTGATTTATAGTTGTATTTTCAATTGTATTTGTGTGTTGCATATATTATTGCTCCCTTCTGAAGAAGGCTTATTCAACTGACTGTTAAATAAATTAACAATTGTTTAATCAAGAAACCTTAGTGTGAGTTTATTTGGATACTTATCACTGTAAATCTGTGTAAAAACTCTACTGCTCACATTGACCCCTCTTGATATAATAGGGTTGTGAAGTGTGCCAGCTTGACTAGGCCCTGCGCCCTGGATAATTGGGATTTTTCCCAGTGTCGCAGCTATGTAGGGACTGAAAAAAAAGAGGTCAAGCCCCAACCTCTTACGTTGAAACAATGCACAAGGATTGTGCTCACACAAAGATTTCTGTGCCACACAAATGTACTTGACATGAAAATTTCACTTTGACTATATATTCACTGTCTTTGCCCTATGAGATAAGATGTGTTTCAACACTGCATGAGTCTTTTTCAAATCAGGGCCAATTTAGTACTCTGAAAAATAACATATGTGGTCCGTTCAAAATATGTCATCAAACGGGATAAATCCCTTCGCAAAATGTCGGGCTCTGTCTCTCTGCGTCGGGCTTTCCAAAGTCATATATTCTCTGGTTGATGATGGAGAATATGGAATATTGACTAACTAATTTGCCCAGTAACAACGGACTGCGATTTTTGATTTCCCAGTCTTGCGATAGAGATTTACAGCCCCATGCAATAGACTACCTTCTTTCAACAATGAGTAACAAGCTGTTTAACATGATTCCCTGTTGAATACTTTGCTTTGGCAGCAGGTCGTGCCAATGAACACATTTTTTGTTGTTTGTCAATATAATCCATTGTAAAAAATCTACTTTAATTACATTGTGTTTCCACATCCGGAAGCAAATACATCAGCTGCAAACATTTTGAAAGAGCTACATTGTAAATATATTTGCTGATGTGCTTACAAAAGCGTAATACATCAATGTGTCTTCAAACATCCAAATTGCTGTTAGAGAGAAAATGCAAAATTGCTTATTTTGTAGGCAAATGATTGTTGAAGTTTAAAGTCGCCAATTTACGCGCACCTATCATCCAGCAAACCCGTAATGCTTACTTTGTGGCTTTGTTCCTGCTTACTCGCTATTGTGACGTTTTACAGTAGTACACAGTGCCAGGATTATGCAAATGGGTTTATTTCACCTCAAACCGCAGAAGCCAAGTTAGAAAAATAAAATCCTATCTAAGCAGCATACCTGTCATGACAAGGGATTGGCGTCATTAATGATGGAGCCCAGTAAAGGCAGTCTGCAGTTAAGCAATCTGTGATGAAGGGAGTCAGGACTCTTGAGTCCAATGTAGAAAAGGAAAGCCTACCTGTATCTGCAACAGGAAGAATAAAGTAAGTTTTAGTCAAGGAGATAGCGGTATTTAGACCGCCCACCAACACGTCCTTCGTACCAGCTACCCATGGTCCGACTGTCAATCCAGGAACACTCATGCAAAGCACACAGACAGCATTCCATTCTCAGAACACTTATGACATCATACCCGCAAGCAAGCACACATCACACCATTAAGGAGAGAAAGAAATCCGATCCCAACACATCTCCCCCTTATGGAACAAGAGAACAAAATAGGTACCTACTTAAAAGCAATTAATGAAACGGAGAAGCATTTAAGTAATGGTTCTCACTCTCCTCAGGTACTCTTGCTATTTTGTCACGCTGGGATGAGTATGTGTGTTCCATTATTTATCTTCGGTCCCCCTCCAGGATCTTCCACCTTCCAAGTGGTATTGGTATTGTTCATGGACATCCAGGTCCACGACAACGTGTGTGGGATATTTCCAGCCCCAGGATATAGATGACTGCACCAAGCTAATCTAGGCCCAAAGGTGCAGAAATATGGATCAACTTTTGGCTGGCAGACCAAGTCCAGCGACCGGGCCAGACGTGGTTTTATTAAACAGATAACTGATGCACTGTAGCACAGCTTTGCCAAACAAATTAACCAAAAAGGAGAACTTTGTTCCTTCAGATTTGATTGAACAGTGAACATATTAAAGATGAAACTCTATTGCCATAGTAATTCAAAAATAAATTGTAATGTAAGTTTGGACACTGATGGCATGGTGCAGGAGCACCATGTATATTATGGAATGCAAGATATTGCTGCATGTCTCATGTGGAAAGGAAATGCAGCAATTTAAAAAGCACCATTTCTGTTAGTCAGAGCTGACATCTGTGCCTAGCCCAGGGAGACACCCACCCCCCACTATAACACAAAGGCTAAACACGAATTCACTTCCTCGTAGCACTTGACAGACCCATTTGATCAACCCCTTTTGAAGCTTAGCAGAGCAGAGGAAGGGACAGAGCTTGGGCCTGAAACCGAGGTTAATGGGAGTGTAAGGGTGTCCACTGAGTAAGCAAAAGTGCAGCTCATTTTGCTGAACTTTCTTAAATATCCAACATTGAATTCAGTATTGTGGAGGGTCTAGAGCCTGAACATTTTTTGAAGGCTGCACGATCCAAGTGGGCGGAGTTGTACACCCTCTACCCAAAGAAATAAAGATAAACCATGTTCAGGTCAGTAGTCTAAGAAGAGTGTAAAGAGGCTTTATTGCAGACTATGTCAACAGAAGAGAAAACCAGGCCCCGCTACAGGGCTTGAGGACAGAAACATTTTATTTCATTGAATCTACACGTATGCATATAATTAGAGATTACAATAGGCATATATGGAAGATCATATTTTGCCCATAAACCTGGGAACCATGACAGGTACAAAGATGGATCATATGTTTCCAGATAGCATTGAAAGAGCACCATCTGTTGCTAGGACTCCCATCAAACTTCAACCTTGGGAACCAAAGTTATAAGGTAAAATAAAATTGCAGCTTCCCAGAATAAAATACAGATAGGAGAGCCAGGGATCTGGTAGTTTACCGAACCAAATACCTGTTTGTAAAATATCAGGATCTAAACTTTAATCCTTTATGTGGACACGACTACAATCTGTCATTCATGCAAGCAACTATCTGCCGACACACCGGACATAGTTCATTGCGATCGGCATAATCGGAACAATTCAGAAATACATGGGTTGTGACCTTTATTTGCAAATTGGAGTAAAGTGCCATAGTGAAGATTTTTTACTTCATATTTGAGTTGATCAGGAATGTAATTTCAGATGGGTGGAGTAAGAACTCCCAGGAATGGGGCCGCTGGAGACCTGAGGACCAGTCAGTGGGAAGAGATGAGGTCTTGTTTATGGGGACAAATAATAGATGTCCAATCGGAGTAATTGGCCAATGAGCTGATACACCCTAATTTAGCTACTTTGCGGGGTGGCTAGGAGGTTTTAAAACTGGACGCATAGTGGAAAAAGGGGACCAGACAGAAGGTTCAGACAAGAGGAACTAAAATTTCAATGAAGAAAGGAAGAATGAAAAAGGAGGGGAGGTGGCACTACAATCGGGAGAGGCAGATAGAAGGATTGATGAAGGAGGCCATCCATAATATAGACAGGACAGCAATCCAACTAGATCCCATTGCTTCTAATAAAATGGCATGGGATGCCAGATGACTGCTTGTGCAGAACCCAGAGAGATTCAAAGTGCACTACTCCAATGGAACAAACCAATTGTGGGGATCTGTTTGAATGAATATCTTCCCCCTACATACACTATAATGGGGTGGGCACCCAGAATTATAACCCTAGCATTTTCTTGATAAGTTAATTCACACATAGCTAAAGGACACTGGGGGGGATCTTGGGGAAATTGGAAAGACATCTCCAATTGTGAATAATGATGTAGTCCTTTAAAGTACATTTGGATTACCTACATCCCTTTCACCAACCCCAAAAATCCCCTAAAGGGGAGGGGTGCATTCAAAAACAAAATTCTGAAACCCTACCAAACAACCTGCAGTAAAGCAGAGGGGCTCCCAATGGTAAACTGAATCTCTAGGTCTGTGCTGTGCTGTGCAGAAAAGTGCAATCTCTGAAACAAAGGGGAAATAGCTGATTTAAAAGTACTCTCTCTATGAGAATGAGCAAAGAATTCCAAATTGAATGGGAACAATATCATTGTATAGTGGAATAGGAAAAGGGTTTCATTATTTGCTTGGAAGAGAATTTCCTTTGTGTGTGTTGTGCTGGGATATTATTCGAAATGGAATGTTTACAGGGAGGTCGGACATGAAGAGCATTGTGCATGTCATTATCCTTTGATTCAACAGAGGGGCATGACATTATATAAGTTAGGTCATATACCAAGCAAACTAGACAGCACAATTGGGCCATCACATTTTAGGGTGCTGCATTAATTTGCTTCCTATGAGGGATATTATGTTCATGACCCATTTATTTGAGTATTCATTAGACCTGGGTTCTCTCTTACATGTTACATGGGGGTGGGACCAGGATATGGATTGTCACCCGACATGCACCTTAAATATGCACCCTAAAATGGTACTCGGACTGAGATACTTTGTTCTTTCTCTCCTCTCTAGATTCTGTAAAGGCAATAGGGGGAGAATAGCGACCAGACATGGAGAACTGTACATGTAGTTGAGTCTTATAAGTTATGTGAACTAGTGTTATCCAAACTAAATTGTGGATTCAACCTGTTTGCAGTAAGAAACCTTGTCTGGATGGAAAGGTTTTGTGCCACAAAAGTGGCGTACCTCATGATCATTGAGTGAATAAGGATTTTGTTTGCAAATGAAATAAAAATAAATATATATTCTTTCTGACCACTGGCCTGGTTCTTGGCTTCTACTTTGCAGAAATGGTTAGGGATTACAGTGGTGTTATATGCCTCCGAGGCAGAGCTAGTCAATAATCTGGCAAGAGCTAATTGGTGTGGTGACTTTGATTGGGGGTGGGCGAAACTCCCAGAATTCATTGTCACCCCATAAATATCTTCTACACTGGCTTTGTTTACGCCACCATTCATCTCTTGTCAGGCTCAGAAGGCCTTAGATCCACCTCAGTCTCTCGCTTCTCCTCTTTTCTGATGACACGCAGCAGAAGCTGCACTCAGATTTCTCTCTTTCATCTGACGCCACTTGTCCATGTTTCCTTCAGCGTTCCTTTTTGTAGCTGATTCGAATCCCGCTGGTTCTCTCTGTCAAGATCTCTGCCTCCAAGGGTATCTAGACTTTACATCGAAATCCAATTCATCAAAGTAGTTTCCATCAAATTTTATTGATCGAAAATACTTTCCATCGAAATGTATTTTCATTGAATAAAATTTGATGGATTTCGATGGATTTTAGGGTTAAGGTTAGGGCAACGGTTAGAAATGGGGTTGGGGAAAGGGTTTAGCATTAGGGTTAGGGCAAGGGTTAGAATTAGAGTTGGGGCTAGAGTTGGGGCTAGAGTTGGGGCTAGAGTTGGGGCTGGTTTAGGTTTAAGTGGGGGTTGGGGGCAGGAACCCCAATATACAATAAACATTAAAACATTACAAACAGCTGGCCAGTGTCGAAATTTCAGCACTGTACAGCTCCATATAACGTTTTAACGTGGGAAATAAAAGCATCAAAATGCTATCTTTTACATTTAAAAGTACATATCCATTGAAACTTGTCCATACCTATATTCGATGGACGAGTTTTGATGGTAATGCACTTTTACTTGTAAAAGATAGCATTTTGATTGAATTTCCATTCGATGAATTTGCATCAATGCATTTTTCTTTCGATGCAAAGACCATAAACCACCTCCAAGATTTATTATGCTGTTGTGGGACTTCCCCGGTGTAGTATCAAAGTCCTTCTTCTCTGTTTGACTCATACTCTACAGTCTTCCAGTGGTTTTCATCTTCTTAGTACCATATACCTGTTCCATCATAGGTACAATCAGAGAGTCTGGTTCACAATGACAGATTTTAGTTTGTTTTTAATATTTCTTTCACTAGGTGTTTTTGAAGATGGGTTAGTGATAGTCTATTTAGGGAGTTCCTCAAAAGAACATGGGTCCTTGTCCCCAGAGGGGGGAGTGTCTCCCGGTGAGGTCCCGCTTGCCTCTACCCCTAAGGAGAGTATTGTGTCGCAGGCTCACCTTCCTAGCCTCACGGGAAAGGCTCCCCCCGGGTAGAAGTGACGGACTCTCGCGGTTCGTCCCAGTGCCTACTCGGACTCCCAATACTAGTAAATCAGCAGTGATCCCAATCATAAAGGTGATGCAAGCAAAGCACACCAGGTAGACTGCCTTCGTCTCTTAGGGTATCACAGGCCGAGGGCAGGCTGTTCTCTTCAGGAGTGTTCTGAGCTAGTTGAAAAGCGATACAAAGAGCACTGTGGCACCGAAATAAAAGAATGTCCATCCAAGGTTCTAATAATATAGGATATGGTCTTTAACTAAACTAACAGAAATGCAAAGAACTAATAGAACAATTAATGGCCCACCCCTTATAAGGGAAAACAAAGAAAAATCAAAGATTTCAGCAGGAAAGTATCAAAGTTAATGAATGTCTTTCATAAGGTAGGAAAGAAGGGGGCTGAAAATTAATGGTACTTTAAGGCAGACCACGCAGACTGGGCTACTACAGATGCCTTTCGTTCCTGTTTTTTTGTGCTCAACAGCATCGAGCCAGACTTTTCAGTGTCAAACTGGGAGTCAGATTGCTTTCAGGGTCAAGTCAGGGAGTGTTTGGCAGTAGCTTGTAGATCTTTCAATCTGGTGATGACAGGCCATGTGGACTCTGCCAACGCTGGTGTGGAGAAGTAGAAACTGGCATTCAGCGGAAAAGAGGCTTGATTGCCTCAACATGGCATCTGGATACTGCAGCAGCCATGGCTTGCCGCTCGAAGAGGCTGGTAACTAGGCTAGCAGTGTCAGGTTAGTGATGCTAGAAGACTTGGTGACTGTAGGATGCAGAGCGAGCTGAGCTTTAGCTTTGAGCAAAATGGAGAGGAGCAGCTGAATGCCTCTGCAGGAAGTCCCGCCCCTATTTTGCCTATATGTTGGACACTGAAAATTGCGACATGTGCAACGCCAATAATGGTACCTATACCAGGTAAAACCTTTGGAGAAGATATCCACTGAGAAAGCCCTATATGATGTATCCATGAAGAGATGACTGTCTCCTGAGAGAGAGTCCCGAAGAAGTGTGAAGATGTCAAATGGAGAGGCTGGTGACGTCGCAAGAAATGAACGTGACACACTGAGAAGGATGACCAAAGAAGAGAAGGCATGGACCTTATAGAATCTGATGGCGAAGTAGTGAAACGAGAAGACGTTCATGTGTGGAATGAAGATTGCACGTGTGAAGAAGCGCTGCAGAAAATGGTAACTATACAGATGCCGTAACGCAAGCAGACTAATTGTAAAGGCCCGCTATACGTAGTGAATAGACTCCAGGCGGTGCCACCAATATATATACATATATATATACATATATATATATATATATATATATATATAATATAAATTTTCCCATCTGTGAAAGGTACAGTGAGCTAGAGTATGGCTGCAGACTCTAGAGTGGGTACCTTCCCAAAGAACTGGTCAATGGGCTGTGCTTGTTCTCGCAGAAGCGTGCCTATGGACTATATTTTGTATATATAATATATGTGTGTATAATCTGGACATTGGATGTCACAATTTCAGTAAGCTCCACCCGTGGAGAAAAGAGGATTGATAGCTGTGTGCGTGTCGCAGCACAGAAATAAGCAGAGCCTCGAAGGTGGACCAATGGAAGACTGCTTAGCCTGGTGTCAAAGGCTGAAGCAGCCAAAACTGTGGATCAGTCTTTGAACAGTGAATGTGAGATGCCGAGGCATCCCTTGTTAAGTCGCAAAAAGAGAACACCATGAGTGCCAATTTTCTTTATTCCGGACAATTAAATGCTATAAAATGGGTCGATTCACGGTCTCTGATCACGTGAGTCCAGGATGTAAATAGGTTAGGACATGTAAGCCTGAAACCTTGATAAGATGGTGCTCACCCTGCCTTATATTCCCAGAGAAGAAAAGCTACTACAAGGCGAAGTTCAAAGACAATCTGAATGGTAGACAGCATGAGTGATGAGAGATGATGGGCTAATTGGGTGGGGAGGTAAGGTCAAGTTCACCCACCAGCACCTGGGGTACCGGATAACGTGATGCTAGAAAATTGAATGTTCCAGAAGGGTACACACCTGCCAACCAATTGTATAAGGCCATATAATGAAGAGCCTTCTAGTTTGAGAGCCAATGATATGCTGTGTAATTGTCAAAGATGACTTGCACGAAGCAAGGGCATGAGTTGCTCACTTGATTATAGAGATACAATCACAATCCAGTCCCTATAGAAAGTTATCTTAGATACTCCCCGTAGTCCAATCACAATCCATGTAGGTTTTTGTAGTTTGCCACATAGTATGATGTCACGTATGACACGTTTCTGCTATAAAAGTAATGTTTTTTATGGATGTATACTAATTGTCCTTTTCACAATTGACCCCGGAAGAGACTTGACCTTGGGAGAATTTACCTAATTTAAAAGGTCAATTAGGATCCCCCACCCAATCCAAAAAAGCCTGCAAACCCCCCACCCAATCCCCTTATAATATTTATAATCCAAAACCATTCCAATACATATATCAAATAACTAAAATAATATAAAGGTCAATTGTGCAAAAGGTCAGTTAGGACCACTATAGGTAGGTCAATTAGGACAAAAGGTCAATTCTAAAAGGTACATTTGGGTAATACCATATTTAGGAAATGCATTGAGACCATGCTGTGCGACGTCCGTTGTACTCCCTGTTTTAGACAATTGAGAATAAAACAGACTCTTTGCCAACTACCTGAGTCGATCTTCTTATTCAGTGTGAGAGTTCTTCTCCATCCCATCCATCGTAAAATGTGTTATCTTAATTTTAAAGGACCATAAGGGTTCAAAAACATAGATGCAAATGTGGTCAAACTTTGAATTTGAAGAGGACTTGAGTGGTTTCCTGGCAGCAGCTTGGACAGTGTCAAAGTTAACTAAACGGGCATCAAGGTTGGTCAGAAAAGCAGCAAGTGCCAGTGTTATTTCTTTGTTAATTCCGTAGCTGGGAGACTCGTTGCAGGGTCTCAGGGTGGGGTTGGGGGGCGGAGCAAGGTGATTGACTTCTTGTTTCCTTCATCTTAGGATAGGGTCTTGTTCCCCTTATATATGCACATTTAGAAAGTGGATTGGTCCCCAGTAAGATTTATGTTAAAGGTCCAGTAGTGACTGCAGTAACAAGTGTCCTTTGACTGCTGATGCTTTGCCCAGAGGAAGTGGGTAGAGGGGATAGGAAGTTTAGAAGCCCTAGCAAAGTCAAAGTTGGTTAGACCCCTCTCTGGACTGATTGTCACTCCTGGGATATGCTAACCTTACAGCCATCCGCACCCTGGTGTGAGGTGGCTATTGTGATGTCATGACTGTCTTTGAAGCAATGGTTCCAGGATCTGTGTTGAAAGACCGAAGAAAAAAGCCAGAGTCCCAAAATCCCAATTGTGTTTTTTTCTTCTTCCCATTTGCCCGCATACATATTTGCGGGGGGGAGACCCCCGGCAGCTCCCCACCGTATACATTTTTTTATTAACTCTACTATATATATATATATATGTTCTGTTCCCTGGAGGAAGGTGACAACTCGTCTCATAGGGATCAAAGAGAGGGCTTCCTGGACTGGACCCATTTGATTGGTGTGGGTCCATCCAGTCCAGATAGCTAAATACACACCAGTTCCCGTCATGAATGAGTCACTGCCAACCAAGCGGACAAAAAAGTGACCTAAAATGATTTCGGCTGTATACATGTGTAATCCCAGTAGCCGGTACAAAATTAATTTCTCGCTTTATTTTCCCCACGTGTATTAATGATTGATTTAGAAAGACAACTTAATTTTGGTTATTCAGGCTTTCTAAATGGATCATAGGAAGCCTGCCTCACTCGCCCAGTCACACCCCTTCACCACTCCCTGGCCGACATTAAATTCCCATAACCCCCTGCCCTAAACTCACCCTCCCACCCCCCTCTCACTTACCATTTTCTTTGGTGTTGCCGTCATCTTTGACAGCTGCCAGAAGATGGAAGCCGGGGGTTTGTCCAGGGCCATCTTAAGCACTTTTGGGGCCCTGGTCACAGACATCTTTGGGGGCCCCCCTCCACCAAACCAAAGGAGTTAAGTGATCAAGAATATCTGTCGCCCCCCCACCGCAATCACAACCCACAGGTTGATATTCTGCCTCACAGCATTAAAAATAAGGATGTTTACTCCCTTTAAGTCCCGTTATCCTTGTCATTCTTGCTCTAATCACTGATAAACAAGTACCATTTGAAGGCCAACATGATCAGTCTGCGAAGAGATTACTTATGTTCTAGCATAGATACAGGAGACTTTTTATCAATAGAATCCAGGAAGGTATGCAGCCTGTAGTATTAATGAATGACTGTATGTAAAAGGTACATGTAACCCAGAATAGGCAGGGAACTCACATTAGCTGCCTCAGAGAATGGAAATGTGCTCAAGCATGGATAGTGCAGATCAATTGGGTGGAAGGAGAAAGCTACACATAGCATGGATAGTAGATGCAGATTAGAAACTACCAGGAAGGTGTCAGTATGCAGACAGACTGAGATTATAAGTGGGACGTGGTTTTCAAATAGTGTTGCCATTAGAGATCAAAATAATAAAGTGCCTGTGGTGTGCAATATATCAATGCTCACTATTATAGTGGAAGCAATACTATAGCTAGTGAAACTATGAGTGAGGCTGTTTTGAAGATCTTACCCTGAGAAGGAAACCTCTCTGAAGGGCTGACCATTTTGAAAGGTTTAGGGACTGGCAATTCCGAGAGGCTAGACAACACAAGATTAAATTAGATGCCCAGCATTACATAAACTGGTTAAGGGGTGAATCTGGGTTTGTGCCAACTCCGCGATTTCTGCATTTGAACACTTTCATTACCAGTTCTTATCATGAACTAAAATAATATAATTTTATAAAACTGACTTGGAAAGTACATACAGTACATTACCAAGTAAAACTTAAATTGTGGAATGATACAAAATACTGTGCGCTATTCACCAAACCTATTGAGTCTTCATTTAGACAGGAGATATGGATCCAGCAGCGGGAGTCTCAATAACTGTGAACCCTCCACAAAAGGTTCAAAATGTTGTGAAATTATGATAGGAATTGTTACAAGACTATCTCCGCGCTTGGAACTAGTATTCTTAATAGGTGGTCAAAATAACAATACACTTAATCAATCATAGGATTCTTAAGAATAGTCCAAACATTGACTTGAAAGTGGTATTCTTGTATTTAAGTTGGGCAATAATCCATAGATATAGCCGACACGTGTTTTGACCAGTTTGGCCGTTATCAAGGCCTCTGCATATAGTTTGCGTGCAAAATTCTCATTGACTCATCGGTCTTTCTTGAAAGACAAATGACGGTGGTGCTCGGGGATCAATCCCATTAAACAGATGACTGAAAATTAATTAAAGGAACATTACTTCAATTTAAGAAAAAATGTCACATTGCTTTGAAGTCAGACCGATGGGTCAATGAGACCTTCACCATCTGGTCCTTTCCCTTCTGTCTAGAACCCCTTCCACACAAATGGCCTACATAAGAAGAAAGATCAAGTAATGGGCTATACAGTGCCACCAGCATGCACAGAAGACAGTACAATAATGTACGTGATATAAGATAATTGATCATGATCACTGTATTGCCTGCTGGCAAAGCCAGGATACAAGCATGAATGATTTGGTTCCAAATTCTGATACTTATTCATCTCTTGGGCTTAACAGTTTATGCTCATCGTTGGAGGTGATTGCCTAGGTTTTAAAACACCCCATCTGAACAAACCAATTTCTAGACCTTCACCATAAGGATGACATGTTCGTTTATATAACAACCCCTATCTGATGCAGGTATATTGCTTATAATAGCACCTGCTGTGCTGCAGGAAGAAGTACATATGCAGGCAGGTTTATAAACTTCAGACATAGAAAAGGCTCAACCGGCCTTACAGAAATGTGCTACTCTAATCTTGCATAGGAACACATATCACTGCAATGAGTGCTTAACACACTGAGCTAACTTCTGAACGATTGTGGCACTCAATTTACCAGTATGCATTTCAAATGTGGCTATTGCACATGATCAACATAATTCTCACAGGAAGGAAAGAATGCTACAGGAGTTGTGCAGCGAGGAACACACAAACTATGAATGCCACAGTGAACACAGAAAGCGTCACATGATGAATTGATAGAGACAGAATGTACTTGCCAAAACAGACAGGCAATAGGTTAAGAGCCTCAGCACCAGGCGATAAAATATCCTGATGTGTGCTATTTAAGTCTGGTGAACAAAAGAATCTTACTTCTTTAGATCAGGCAGCCTTGTGGGGCCCCCTCCAAGTGCCCCTTTTTGCCCTCCCATAAAAACGTCTCTGGGTGTGTCAGGTATTTGTGTGACTCTGTGTCTGTTGTAGGGGGAATGTTTTGTAACGTGGAAGGAGCTGGGGGAGTGGGTGGAAGAGGAGTGGCAGTGTTTGCATTTGTTGGGGCTACAGGGAGTTTTTGTGGAGGTGGTGCCCAGGGTGTATGTTTGTATGTAGGTCTGGGGGTGAGGAGTAGTATTTGTGTGGAAATGGGACAAGGAGGGCAGTTTGAGGGATTCGGAGATGAGGGCAGGTGGGATTTAGCATTAGGAGTGTCAGGAGGTGGAAGGGGAGCCCCAAAATCACAATATTTTCCAATGTTGAAGGAAATATCACATATAACCCAGTAGACACCATGTCAAAACCAGACATGGCTTATCTTTAAATATTAATTTGTCACATGGCTTTTTTGGTACATAATGAGATTTTGAACCAGACGTGCAGACATCCTCTGCCTGCTGGTACATTGTGTTCCCGCAGCTGTGTTCAGTTATGCACATGTGACGTATAAACCTGCCTTACTTCCCCCTGAAGGGCTGGTGCTGAGGATGCCAGGAGACAGTCACAGCAAGGTACACATTTGTGCGATGCTTTTTGCCATGAAGCACTATGAAAGTGGAGCCTGATTAGCAGATTCGCATGCAGAAACAGAACGACCTGCATCATACTATAATAAAAAAAATAAAAATAAAAACGAGGCTCTTTCACCCTCGCAAATGGCATTGTCTCACATGGACCACACAGGCATGCAGTAACATGCATCAATTACCAAAGGAACAGCCCAATGAGCAAACCACTACAGCCAAATCGCTCATTGCAGAGTACCCCAGCCTGAAAGGAAGCTAGAACACAAGCAGGAACCACCAAGAAACAAACCTGAATCCACAGCAGCGTATCATAACTCCCAGCAAATGACACCCATAACACACAGTACCGCGCACTCACAGCCACCAAGCGATTAGGCAGCATAAAGCTGAATATCACAACTTGCCCCAGTCACACAAGCCATTCCATCACAGGTGGAAAAAAGTCTAGGCCTAACAATGAACAATTGTAGGGAGGGAACATAAGGAAAACTCTGGGTAACTCAGCTTGCTAGGAAGTGAAGCCACACAACATAAAAACGGTTCCCCAAAGAGCATGCAACAAACCCCAGAAACCTTTAGACAAGGAAGTGAGTCCAAAAGTGACTACAGGCAAGTGCAGATCAGTATCATTGCAAGGTTTAAGGGCTACATATCCCACGTCAGCAAGAACGAAAGGAAACTTGGGAAAAGCAGGAACATAGAAACGCACCAAAATGCAAAATGTCTCGAACAAACAATGGGCCACGACAAGCAACATACATGATCATACACATGCACACATGCCACACATAACCTAACTGCTAGTTTACATTCTTAATCTGAAGTAACGGTGGGCAGTCTACGTCAAATCCCCCCCGAGTACCTGCAGCTGGCACCAACTGTAGGCACTGATCAAATCTGGAGCAAATGGAATTGTGAAGAATAACTGCACACTGCACTGATGACACTGCTCCTCATTAGCAAGAGTGACCCCAGGTTGAATACACTTGCTTTAAAGGCATGCATGTCTCAGTTACAAGACACAAAAGTATCTGAATGACAGTCATTGGACTCCTCCACTAAAGGCAGTACTTGGGAAGCCTGGCACCTTTACCCCTTACCCATCTTGTTCAGACTGTTTCAAGGGTTAACATGGTCATTTTACAGCATCGTTCATACAGCTTCACAGCACCAATCGCACTCGATTTGTCTTCAAGGTTTTGTTGATCCTTCTTCCCTCTATGACCTAGCTTTTGTTTTTCTGACCCGTTCTCTTTTGGGCAGACCGGGTACTTCGAGATCGTCAAAAAAAGAGAAAAAGATGTTGCATTTAAAGGTTTACTTACCCAGATTTGGGTCACTTATTGTCCTCACCCTGTGAACTTATCGAAGCAGAATGCACCAATTCTTGACGAATGTGTGCATTTTCGCTACATGCATTGCAAACCAGTGGTAGCAGACAACTAAGGGCAAACATGGACGAATGTAGGCTTGGTGATTGAATGGTAGATTAGAAAAGGTGTGATGGTTGACCAACTAAGTCACTGCAGGATAAAAAAACAAATTGATCAAGCATTGGTGCCAAGTTGCCCTTTACATTTCCGAGTGGCCAATGATTCTCTCTGAGGTATATTCACTGCGTGGAGAAAGACGTTAGTTTCCTCCATATTCCATAAACTTGTCCACTCTGACTGTGTGATTGCGGGATTATCACTTTTCCACATGGGAGAGCCTTTCCTTGGAAAACTAGGGAGGTGAGCCTGCAAGCGGGACCTCACCGGGAGAGACTCTTCTCCCCCCTCCAGTCTGCCAACCCCTGGGGACAAGAACTTCCATTCCGAAGAGGAACCCCCCAAGAGAAAACATACAGAACAAGTCAATATTTGTTATTACTGTTTGGGAGAATTGTGATTTCTGTGCTAATTCCCGTCAACCTTAGAGACCCCCAGCTAGTTTGCTGGACCTAGGACTTTTGAATTTTAACCCTGGAGTGAGTGAGACCTTTTACTCACTCTCGTGTTTTGACCTGATTTTGGAGTCTGACAAACTCCATAGGGATCTACTTTTTATATGGTGAAACGCAGCACCCTCTGTGCAGTGTCACTGAGAAATCCTTTAGATTTCTCATAAGTTTTAAACACCTTTTCTTGTGTGAACTACTGTTCCCAAGAATAGTAAAGTGAAATTGACTTTACTTACCTTTTCTGTTTTGTAGGTTCACCACACACCATCTAATGTGGAGTGCTGGGGGGGCTACCTAGTAGTCCCATATCCTTCTCTCTCATGTAAAATGTTCGTTAACCTCACTACTTTAAATGGCTTGTGGCAGTGGTTTAATATTCCTACCATTGTGCTTTTCCACCGCAGGCTGAATCCTCAGTTGCAGTACAGCACCCATGGGTGACCATTTTTGTCAAAATGTCCCCGGTCTTCTTTTTTCACTATTTTCTGTTTGTGAGGTCTTTCTAGGGTTTTGCTCTGTGTGTCAAGGCTGAGTTGAGCCTTTCGTTCATTTTGCCTTTGGCCGGCTTCAGTCCTGAAACCCGCCTCTAGCTCCAAAGTGTGTCTGGAAAGGCAGGATGTGAGGGAGGTCCCCGGAACTCCCTGTCCTTTGTCTCTAGGAGTGCATGAATGCAACCAGTCCTGATTGGCTGCCTGACTGGCCTTTCAAGACAGCCACTCTGCTGTTTGAGTGACAACCTAGGCTGTGCATGAATGGTAGAAACCTGCTTAAAAGGCGAGGGTTTTGGGACTTGAGTCAGAGTTGACCACTGGGAGAAACACTCAACAAAGAAACCGTGAACAAAGCTTGCTGCATCCTGCTGGACCTTTGAATTGCCCAGTGAAGCCCTGCTGCTGTGCTTAAAACTCCTTTTTCTGATAGACAAGAGAAGATCCGGAAGGGACGACTTCTTCCCTTGGGTTTGTGGGACCAACTAACCCCGTGACCAACTCCACTGGACAACCTTCCCCGACTGGCTGTACTTTTTCGCAGCTACAGGAACCAAGTGCCAGAGGTTGAGACATCCATAGTCGAGTGAAACATCTGAAATCTGTCCAGAATCTCCAGGAGTCTCCTAAGGACCCTGCAGAAGCAGGACAACCAGAGCTTGAGTCCCCTCACAATATTGCAGGAGTCTAGGATTGAAGGAAGCCCTACCAGTATCCAAGATTCGTGGTGGTGCTGTTTACCACATGCTGAAACCGCAAAGTGCTGCTGATTCGAAAAGAGCCGGTAGCTGCCGACGACCTTCAAATTGCTGCTGCAGGAGTTCTCCAGATGTCCTCCCTCTTGTCCCCACGACTGAGGCTCAGGAACTCAGGATCTGCGTCGCTGCAACAGGACAGAATCCAGCTGGTTCATGCTTCTTCAGACCAGAGGTACTGTTTAGACTTGGGGTACTTACCCCAGTGTCTTTAGCTGTGCTCTTCTCAGTTGAGACTTGCATTGGCTACTTTTGTTGGAGTTGATTCCAACTCTGCTTTTCACAAGTGTAACATCTTGTGACCCTACACGTGATTTTTACAAAACCCGTTAACTTTGTGCAAGACGTTTATTAACTAAGAAGTGCCACAGCTCCATAGACTGTGCTCCAATTGACGTTGGCTGTCCTGGCTCCCTGCAGACTCTTCTAGTCCATTCAACCTTATTCTCCCCGTTTAGAATTCTGATCCTCTGCCACATATGTGCTCTACTCGTAACCTTTTAGGTGTGTCCACCTATGCATAGGACTTTTTCTTCCGAGCTAGGTTTGTGCTTTATAAATCTTGTACATGCACACATTTAGTTATTGGTAATTAGTGGTAGCAATATAGATGGGTTTGGAGAGAGGGCATTTCCTTTATGGATTTCCTGATGACAGACAAGCACCTTTAGTTTAGTTGGTGAGGCCGGGAACTACCCCATAGCGATAGGGAGAGTTGGGTCTGTTTTTCTTTACCATTTAAATCAAATAAGGGGACATGTCCACCTTGTGTCCAAATCCTCCTTCTAACCCACCACAAGTTCTATAACCATCTTGCCTTTTTAAAATGTGTTCAGTCCAAGGTCTGTTTTTTTCTCTCTCAATCTTGCAGGGTTTGGGATGCTTTCTTCTCAAATGAATGCAGCGCAAATTATTCTGCCACTCAAAAACTTGGAGAACCATCACGGGTTCCGGAACACCTCAAAACCTTCCTCTTCTTCTGCCTTCTCCTCCCCTTTGTTGATTCTACTCTCCCTCGGCACCATGCACCTGGCCTCCCTCTGTCCCCCGGGCCCAGGTACCTGCTCATCTTGCCACCCTCACGCACTGCCTCCGGGCCACCCTCTGCACTGGGGTCTGTATCTATACCCATACAGCCCTCCCCTTTTCTTCCTGCACTTTCAGACCTACATGGCCTGCTGCCATACACCCAGCACTTGCCACTTGCTGGCTGCACTCCCATTGTTTGTTACCTTATTTATTTTTGTTTTTTCCTTCTCGCTCCGCACTCTCCTTTTGTTCCCACTTCCATGCACTTCTCCCCCTTCTCCCTCTACCCTGCACTTGCATGTTCTCAATGTCACTGGGCCTAGTAAGATCGTTGTTTTTGTTCTCCCCTGTTCCCCTTGCCTTGTCGCGCTCTGAAACACTTGTGTATGAGCGTGATAGAAATAAAATATCAGTGTTCTACTAGTTGTTACATGCGTGTTATGAGGTTTATACCATTGTAATGTTGTACAGTAGAGCTGGAAATCAGTGGTCAGTGATTCATAAACTCTGGGCCAATTTATTATAGGGTACGAGTTGTTGTTTATTTGGTATAGCGCAAAACCAAACCCAAAAAGGGTAGCTGGGCGCAGACAATACAAGGATACTTGAGAACTTGGATACAGGAGAATACGATTGTACAGTTCAAGTTAGAAACAAGGTGCATGTACGAGCAAGTGCGAAGATATGGTTAGAGCTAGTTAACCAGAAGCCAGACAGTACAGGATACTGGTGAGCTAGGTTACAGGAGAATACAGTTATACAGTTCAAATTAGAAACAAGGTGCATGTACAAGCAGGTGTGAAAATACAGTTAGGCTAGTTGACCAGAAACCAATTAATCTAGTAGCGATCATCAGGGTCTCTAGAGCAGGTGGCAGTGGGTAGTTCGAGCTAAGTGTCATTGGATCGTATCCAGGTGAGGACTTTCCGCCTAAAGCCAGGGTAGGGTTGGTCCATTCTGAGATCAAGAGGGAGTCTATTCCAGGTTTGAGCAGCTATGACCGGGAAACTGGAGCCGCCCGCTGTACTCTTTTTGTATCTGGGCACCATTAAGGTATAGGCATTGGAGAGGTTCTCCTATTGGCTCTATTTACCAGGTAGGGGGGAGCTATGTTGTTAAGACATTTTGAAGTAAGGGAGAGGGTTTTGAGGGCAATCCTATCTTTGATTTTTTAGCCAATGGATATTTTTTTCTGGAGGTGGAGATATGAGCTCTATTGGGAATATTTAAAGCTACTCTAATAGCATTATTTTGGAGGGTTTGGAGTTTATCAAGGATATACGTATTAGATCCTGCATAAAGAGCATTACAGTAATCCAGTTTGGATATGATGAGTGCATTAGCTAGAGTGATGCAACTAGTTTCAGTTAGAAATGGTCTGCATGCTCGGATCAATTTACAAGTATATGCAGTGGAAGATGCTAGTGAGTTACTTTGCTTCTTAAAGGTGAGTGCTGAGTCGAGATAGACCCCGAGGATTTTGACTGCAGGCATCACTTTGATGACATTATTGTCGATGTTGAATGAAGCATAGTTTGGGTCGAGTTTTTTAATGGGCAGCTCTGTGCCGAGGATCAGTAATTCAGTTTTGTCGTCATTCAAGCAGAGGCCATGAGCTGCCATCCATGCCTGAATGAGGAGATATATCTTATTTACTAAGGCCGTGTCTTCCAAGAAGTTGCCCGAAAGGGGGATAAGGATCTGAGTGTCATCTGCGTAGTTAGTGTAGATGACACCCAGTCTGTCTAACTTGTCAAACAAAGGCTTAGTAAAGATGTTTTACATTGTCGGAGATGCACATGATACTTGGGGGACACCGCATGAAACTTGTGCGGGATCTGCGGCTGCTAGGGGGAGAAGACTCTCATTGTCCGGTTTGCATGGAAGGATTGTACACAAGTTATGGCATCACTTGAAAAATGAGCGGCGGAACTAAGGTGATTGCATAAGACTGCGTGATCTAACAAGTC
The DNA here is from genome assembly GCF_040938575.1 of Ambystoma mexicanum. NCBI lineage: Eukaryota > Metazoa > Chordata > Amphibia > Caudata > Ambystomatidae > Ambystoma > Ambystoma mexicanum. The sequence continues at coordinate 735,347,728 of NC_090936.1, forward strand.
GAAGGCCGCAGATAGGTCAAGGAGGAGTAGCATTGCTGATTTGCCATTGTCCTTCAACTCGTCAATTTGGGTCTTAAGGTCAATCAAGGCTGTTTCAGTACCGTGAAGGGGACGGAAGCCAGATTGACGTGAGCCTAGTAGATTGTTAAATTCTAAGTAGTCCTGAATTTGCAGGTAAGCTACTCTGTCGATGATTTTAAGTAGAAATGGGACAGTGGTGATGGGTCTGTAGTTTGTTCGTATTGCGAGGGGTCAAGTGTTTGTTTTTTTAGCAGGGGAAGCACCCAAGATTGTTTTAGGTTGTTGGGCACTAGGTTGGACTTAAAGGATGCATTAATGAGTTTAGAGATGAAGGGGGCTAGGTCTCTAGCTGCATCTTTTATAATGTGGGCAGTGCAGTTATCTCCTTTGCAATTGGATGGCTTTAGAGATAGTATGATTTTTTCTGTCTCTAATATAGTTATTTGTCTGAAGCTAAATGGGTGAGGGGTGTTGGGCTGGTTTAGAGGAAGCTGTGACTGAGGTGTAGTCTCCGTTGGCAAGAGTAGGGAGGCTTTTTGCTTGGCTATTTTGGTTTGGAGCAAGGTATACTATCTCACATCTTTAACAATGCCAGGTGCTTCTTCGGGTAGTCAGGAGCTACGCCAATCAGCAGGTGTGTAGAACATTACATACACTGCCTACGCAATAGTGTTGCATAGGCCACCTTTTACCTATCTAGTAAACATTCCTGCACAGACATGGACTCCACATCTAACTAAACCGGCAGAAAACTAAATGCATGCTTGACAGCCAATATATTAGGTATGTGCTCAGGCAAAGAAGGTACCATAGTATTAGCATAAGGGTATGCAGGGTCCCCTGAAGGTGTATAGGTGCTCATGGAGGCCCCTTTCAAAATTATGTCTAGAGGCTCTTTTGCCAGTCTGTGATAAGTTGACGCCTTTTATAGAGGAGCCTGTCTTTGGCCAGCAATTACACATTTAAAGATACACAGCCTTTAGTTTGGGAAAACTGCTGCTTTAGGGAGTATATAGCTGCATCCCATCAGCCTCACCTACTGCTTTATTATATGACAAAACATTGCTAGGATCGCCCTCCTTTAATGTGAATGATTTATGTTATGTTATCTTGCATTTGTATAGCGCCTCCTGCCATAGTTCATGGTTTTGAAGCACATTTGCTTGTCAGACAGACAAGGAGGAGAAAGATGGAACATTCAGGGTGGTAGGGAGGAACAAAGTCGGATAGATGAGTGCAAGGGATAGATCAGAAGCTCAGGAACGCATGAGCAAGAAAGGGTGGAGGATCTATTGGTTCAATAGGACCACATTTATCATGGACTCGAATGTATTCTATGGGTGCATAGATGGATAGCTGCAGAAGAGGTGTTCACTATGCCAGGGGGTGTGTCTGAAATGTACTCGCTGCTTGGGGAACCTGGGCATGTTAAATCCATGCCCAAGAAAATAGAAGGCAAAGCCTTCCTCTTGCGTCCCTAGGCCCCATCAACAATTTGGAAGGGTTGTATGTCGGAAATCCATTTACTAGCGTTTCTTTTGGCTACCTTTCAATGGAAGCTTGGACACAGGTTAGCTGTGTAACGTAATATCCCCAATATGTGAACTGACAAAAACATTCATGAAACATTGAGACTACAGGGTTTGAATTCCACAAACAAAGCACTTCTTGCAGAAAAATCTTTTCAAACCACTTGTGTCGCCTTTGTAGCGAGTGATGCTGGAGAATTAAACATCACTACTCGGGTAGTCTTTGCAATGTAGGGATACATGCCAGCCCATTCTTGGTTGTCCACATTACAATCCCAGGACTGCAAGTCCCAGAATGCAAAGTTAAAACTGTTACTGGACTAGTGTCTGTGTAGTGGAATGCATAATATTGGCAAGTATGTGTAGGTCTTTATTAAAGCATTGCATCATAGTATTCTCCCCATACAAATTGCAATACTTTGTGCTTTTACCCTCTTTTCTTTAATTTGAAAATCCCAGCAAAGGGATTTCTGCATGTGTTAACCCAGGGGCAAATTCATCTGAACTGTCTTCAGTGTTGAGCCTTTAAAACACCTGGGACTTCAAGTCCCTTTCCCAATGTCACACTATTTTCATTTATATTCAATCTTATTTTGTTATTAATTGTGTTAATGCTTGGTAGAAATGAACGCCTTTATAAGCCGAAATGTGTATGTTGAAATAATACCTTGTCACCATCACACAATAATACCTATACTATTTTCTCACACAAGTTTAAGGAGAAAAATATTATTTTTGATCATGCACTTGGTAAGACTACCAAGTCAAGTCCACATACATAATAAAGAAGAACCCTACATGACCATTTAAGTAAAATCAATTAATCTTTCTGACAAACAGATGAGAGCTACAGGCTTTGCTGGATGCCTGGTGTTGCAGCCACGTTACAAATCTAACAGTCTGAATTATGCGTGCAGCAAAACCACACATTTAATGTACAGAACTAAATACGTCTGTATATTAGGTTAACACACACATCATAGCTACATAATAAAATGAGAACACACATTCAGCCCTAAATTAGATCCAGCAGAGAAAGGCGATCCCACATAACTTTGCAGTCAACATTTATTTTGGTCTGTGTGCTAGCAGTACAGTGCTGCTCTGCACTGCACTGTATGGCTGCAGCCAGAATGTGTTACGATGAACCTTGCCCAGACCAAGTATTCAGACAGAGGCCATGGGAGGGAATCCTCCTTTTCAGATATTTGCTGCCTGTATGGCCAAGGTGAGAAACACGGCCCTGTTTGTCTGGATAGCCACCGGCAGGGAACTTGAGGTGCCAGTGTCCCCCAACAGAATGCGCAGGCAGAACAAACCACCCCCTGCCCCCCACACTACCCACCCACAGACAGGCTGAGATTTTGGTCACATGGTTTATTTCGTGCGTGCTTATTCTGCTACGTTAAAAGACTACAACTCTCAGAGAGTCGGTCAGTCCGAGGCAGGGGGCGAGATGAGTTGACTTTCAATTGAGTCTTTTAAGTGATGTACGGCATTGTTAGTGGCTTTAAAGGTACAAATAAAAGACCTTTATTTATTTACATTTTTAAAGCGCTCACACAGCCCCGCAGGCATCGAGGCGCTGATTATATTCTCGCCAAAGAAATTCAACCACGAATGAGGCATCCACAGTCCTGCAGAGCGGGACCTTTATATTCATGTATCCTTCCCCATCAAAAAGGGAGACCTATGGGAAAACTGCCGGTGTCTGCCTGGCCACTCCAGGCCTGCTTAAGAGGGGTTGTTGGTGATTTCAACCGAGGGGGGACCTACCGGACCATATGGTGCTTAACTCAATCACTAACATCCATACATAGCTGCATTTGCATAATTTCACCTGTGCACTCTGACACGTGAGCAGTCGTTAGGCAACATACTATTATGGTCATTTGGTGTAGTATAAAAGCCAATTAACATAACATGGCCACCCTTCATGAACGTAACATACATCAGGGAAACTGTTATTTAAATTAATGCAAAGCCAAAACACGTGATTCATTGGGGTGAAACCCCACTGTAAAAATAGTTACTTGTTTCATCATGCATGGTCTCCTAGCAGACTCAATATACAATACTGGGGAATATATACATAAAGCAGCTTAGTTCCGAAAGCATTTGCGTTGCTATATGCAGAACCAAAGTTGGCACCAATTCCACATTTACACTTTTTTAATGTGCACATGAATAGATGCTGAAGCTGTTTTTCATGTCTATTGCCTTTTGGAGCACACATTCACTAAAAATATCGACTAATTTTAAATGGAAGTGTATTTGAACCTCTATCAATAACATTGCTAAAAGATGGAGTTTCTGGAAGTATTCTATTAATAAATAGGTAATGCTAAGGCTGACGTTCAAATGGCAGCCAGGTGACATTATTTCAGTTAATGCAGCGACATGTTCACTTCCGGTGCCTTTTCCAGTGTTCTCGCATCTGCTGGCAGTATCCTGAAAACTGAATTCCAGAGAGAACTAAAGGTAAAGCTGTAGTCCGCCAAAGGAGAATACGGTGATATACAGAGAAATAAAGTTGCAGGCATTTCACCTTTAGTCTTTTAAAGATAACACAAGGAACCACTCATTGGCTGATGAGAGTAAAGGGACAGCTGCAAAAAGCATTCCCCTCTTCCAATCTGAAAAGCACATTCATGCTCATCTGGGAAACTGAAGCCTCTTTCTTTGTTATATTTGCCTTTCATGCCCATGTTCCGTCCCTGTTGCTCTGCGGGCGCTTTGAAACAAAATTTACTTGATCTATAAGTGCCAAAGAGCTTGCTTTGAAATCCGCGTAGAGCCTGCCGACGTAAGTTTGAATCCCGGCAGGGCCAAACTTAGTGTTTCACCATTCCGAGGTCGATAAAGGAGCATCACACACCATGGGTAATAATAAGCAGCGCTCCGATGCCTGAAGGTTCGTAGCACTATATAAATGCAAATTATGTATTATTATCTGGTGTAGATGACATTTAAAGGCAGGACAGAACAGTAAACATCTCAATAGGAGCCTGCTAGCAAGGGATTGGTGGTGTAAGGAACTCATGGTGGCAACAGTGGACAGAAACAAGTGATCACAGTTGAAGGGTGTTTATTAAACTGTAAATGCAGGGTGGAAAAACGCCTAATCTAAACCTAAATCTAAGATGGGAGCAAGCGTCGACCATCAAATGAAAAATAAAGCAGTCCTCGAGGCGTTGCATCAAAATAAAAAGGCCTGTACTAAGAAAAACCCATTATCAATTCCTTACAACTAATTACACAACGAGTGTGGGATAAGGGTTCAATAAAGAAAGAATTGTTCACAAATAATAAGTCAGGATGTGGTTTCCAGGGGTCTCCCTTCTCCACGTTTTCAGCACTGGACAAGGTGGGACCTTGGAGCACAGCACACGCTCGAGCTTTGTCAGTCCGAGCCAACAGTTCTGTATCAGCTATGGGGTACTTTGATGGTTAAATCTCCATTCGATCGAAGTCTCTTGCCTTCCACAGCCTGATTCAATCAACAAACACACATAAAGTTCTGTTCCACAAATACTTTGGGTGAAGGCTTCACCCCTGAGTCCCCCTCTTCTGGGTGCAGACCCTCACAAATAGTATTGAACAAAGTAACCAAATCATTCCTTTCTCAGAGAACTTTAGGTGATGACTTTCCACCCCTGGATCTCCCTCGGCCGGGCTCGGACCCCAAATGACAAGGGGGACACTTCACTTCCCCTTGTTTTGCAAGATGTCCTGCTTTCACAAATCTTAATGTCTTTTCAAACAATGCAGTGTGAATTCCCCTCGATTCGGTTCACTTCTGTCAATACACTGTTTATAGGAACTTCAGGCCTTGCCCCTTTCCGTTAGTATCCCTCTGCCGGGTTCACGATTGCCAACTTTAAGAAACACAGTTCATTATGGGATTTGCCCTTGGTTGTCAGGTTCCCTCTGCAGGTTCACTCTTGCCAACTCTTACCAACAATTCCTCATAGGACTTTGACTCGCCCGCCCCCCTTTTCATTAGCATCCCTCTTCCGGGTTCACTCTTGCTAATCTTCACCATGCGGGATTCACTTCCCCTTCTTCACAATTATCTGTCGGTCAAAGACTTTCGACGGTACAGAGGATTTTTAAGACCCCTGTATGACCATTTTGACCTCTTTGCCTCTTCCCAAGGCTTTCTGGTTAAGGTAGTCTCTACCTTTAGGTGATGGTCCAGAGTTTTCTGCGGGAGCACCCACCTGGTGCCTGACACCTCTGTTGCAGGATTTACCCCCCACTTTCTCAATAGTTCCTTTGTTTGTTTGTTCAAAGTTCAATTAGCAGCTTGCTACTTTCATTCAACACAGTTCGGTTTCTTTATCGGCTTTCCCCTCGACTCGCTGTTTGTGATGAACTGCTCTACTTTCTTGTATGTGGCATGAAGGCTGGTACCATTGGGCCATGGTTCTCTCCCCGGCTTGGCTGTCAGTGGTGGAGGCGCCCGGGCACCGTTTACATCTGCTGCAACACATGCTGGCTATTGTTCGTGTTCTTATGATTCCTTCACTTGAGGCTTCACAGGTCTTTGTCGATAAGGGCAGGTCACTCTCGTCTTGCGCCATCTTTCGCCGCCTCTTCAACTGCCGTGCTGAGTTAGCTCTCATGTCGTACAGTCTGCCTTGGTCTTCCTGTGCTCTTGTGCTCATCCTTTTTATCCCTGTGTCGAAAGGAAAGGGCTGTTGGGTGTTTGTGATTTTGGTCAATTGCCTGACTTTGCCTGACCCTTAGGTTGGGACTTGTCAGTTAAACAGTTTTAAAATTAGTCTGTTGTCTTTCGTGTTGTGCGAAGGTGTTCGTGTCGGAAAGGAGGGGAGTTAGAGTATTCTAGTATCCTACACGACAGAACGGCGAAGCGGTTTCATATGAAATTATAGTGTTTGTACCAGGGAGTTTGATAACCTTAGAAGGGTGAAACTGATAGGATTTGGTAGACAGACGGGAATGACTGGGTTTACTATCTTGAAATAAACAAGGGGGATTGTGGGGACAGTAGTGTTTTGTCCTAGTACACTGGGTGATAAGAAAAGAATAACCAGAAGGATGTGGAGACAAAGGATGGGGAGTATTTGAGTGGAAAGCAGAAAAACAAGGATTCTGGGGGTTGTGGGTTTTAAGTATAATGGGGTTTGGGCCCCTAGGGTATCTATCAGATACGGAGGGTTAGTGGGATTGGAATAAGGGAGATCTTTTGGGTAAAAGGGAGGTTGAGTTGGCGCAACCTATAAAAGGTTGAGGAAGCTAGTCTTCCTGGTCCCTTTCTACAGCATAATACTGCATCTCAGCTTGGATATTTCCCCAAGAATAATGCCGGGATCCCCTACCCAGGTGATCTTCCCTCGCTCGTCCACCCCCAGGGTTGGGATCGGAGAACGTCAGCCCTTCCCTGGCCACCTCAATAAGGGGCTCCTGAAGTCTACTTGGGAGAATACCCTCAGGTTTCTCACAATGGGCAAGACTAAACAGGAGGCTAGACATGGGTTGAGCACTAAAACAGCCAGGAGCTCTGTTTCAGGAAAGGTTATAAAACCTTGTTTACTTCTGTCATGGTTTCTACTTCCATACATTGCCTTCCTAGGGACACATGCCTCTGGGACTTGCAGTGAAAGAGGACAGACATGTGCTTATGAAGTCATCCTTGTTGGCTCTTTGCACAGGGTCTGAAAATCTACCACTCGCCTGCTTTGATTTTGCTATAAATACAGTGGTCAAACTCAAGTGTGTTGAAGGTGTACTCAAGTCCCCTTCCATGTGGGTGAAGATACCTGTCACAGGAGGCCCAGCATCTTTCTCCTCGAACAGTCCCTGAGGACGAGTAATCACACATGTAAGATATTCGAAGCATGCCTGGGCCTTTTGACCAAGGCCCCTAAGTAACCTGAATGGTGACTGTGTTCCTGCAGGCGACGTTGTGTGCTTCTCAATTGTGGGAAGTTTAAAATAGAGCTCCAGTTTGGCTTGATTATTGTACTTAGAACCACAGCATTATTGCTCGGCATTTCATCTTCTGCAGTCAAAACTGTTGAGACAAACTGCATCTGTTGGCACAATAACACCTCGCAACGCTTCATGCACCCAATCACCTTCTGTACCCCAATCTGTGCTGTGCCTTTTGAGCATGGCTAGAGCTAAGAGATGGCCTCATTCAAACCATTGTGCAAAGGAAGATGCCCTAAAAAGACAGGGTATAACTAGGGGCACACACAAAGAACTATCTAGTTCAGTATTTTAATTAGACAAAAGTATGTCATAGGCAAGCATTCAAAATAAATACTTTTCAATTGTTCAATACTTAATTAATAATCCAGCATATGTGTCACTTCCAGGTAAATGTCGATCTGTTTTCAAGACTTTTTTAATTTCACCAAAAGAAAATCAGATGTATACAGAATTCCTCAACTTTGGGAATGCTTACATGGACATTTCATTCAATTTCTCATGAAAAGTACCAAACTTAAAATAAACAAATAACATCATTTTCCAACACTTTTAAACATATACGTATGTATGTGGATTTCCAAGTCAACAGACAGGTAATGTTCTATACCTATCTATCTAGCTACTACGCGTTTCGGGCCAATCCAGCCCTTCTTCAGGTAAAGGAATATCCAGAATAATTAATTTGTGTAGGGTCTCAAAACCCCAAACTTTAGAAAAAACTTTTTTTTTAAACAAAATCAATTTGCAATTTGTGTATGTCATTATTAATTCACAAACATAAATAAATCAAAGAGATGCTGCTCTGTTCATCAGCCTTTACTGGGAGCGAGTATATGGGCAAGATCTGCTACTTAGGTGTTCTTGAATGTAATTTCTTTCTTCACAAAAGGACCCTGTGAGGAGACATCACTGTGTTACTACCATTGATAATGTTGCTTAGTACAGTCATCATTGGAGTTTGTGTGGGAACAGGCGCAAAAGTATGCGCTGGGTCCCACTCCAAACTCCTAGTTACTTAGATTCAAGTGTCATGTTCAACTATTCCAAAAATACTCACTTCTAGTATTCTTTTATCTGCTCCGAAATGAGTGATATCTGCAGATTCCCTTGGACTGACCTGTCTGTAACGAGATACCCGAATCATCATTGGTGTGTTTTAGATTAGTCGTAGGCGTGTCTATGTTGACTTGTAAAAATAAGAATAAATAGGCATACCTGTGGGACTACGGTCCCCTCAGAAACGAGATAACATTCCCCGTTGGCATGGGCAAATCGGTTCTAATTATTACACTGTAATTCGTGTCGCCAGAGCTGTTATAATGGGCTCCTCCGGGATGAAGCAGCTCCTATTAGAAATAATATGGGTCTAAATTAAGGTACCACTGAACTACAGTATTTAAATATGCTTAATCGCAAACTTTAAAACAGTTCAGGTGTAAAGCCTACCTCACGCGGACACGCCACATGCAGCACGGAGCATGAAATGCGCCCGGCTGGCGCGCGAGAGCCGCATTAGTGTTAGACTGCTTCCTCCGTGGGCGGATGATCTATCTAGGACCTAGCTCAGATTCTCCCGACTATTACGACCAAGTGGCGGGTACTGTGAGTAAACACTGTACCTTGCTGGTTACTCCATCTAGTCTACGCTGCCACATCTAGTGCGTTACACTTCAATACCTCAACCTCCATTTTGGGTGAGTGTCGAAGTACTCACCCAGAACGGTGTAGCAAGGGAGAGAGAGAGAGAGAAGGAGGAAGAGAAAAGGAAGGTGTTGAGGAGTTTCCGGAACTTAACGTGCTCAGTCTCAAGACAGAGTGAGGCAGCTTGGCTGTTTCAGAGGGAGGCACCTGCAGAGGATAAAGATCTACCCCAAAATCTGTTTTTGAAAGCAAATCACTCAGAGTTGGAGGATGACGAGCGGCATACTCTATAGGGAGAGTATTTAGGAAGAGAGCATTGTAGATCGTGCAGGCCTCAGCCCCAGAAAGCCTTGTGGATTATGCAGAGAGTCTTGAACTTGATCCCTGCAGCCACGGGGAGCCAGTGGAGGGATTTCAGCACCAGAGACATGCGATCCCTGGGCTTGAGGCCAAAGATGGTGTTTTGAAGTTCTGTTGTGGATAAGTTGAAGAGGACAGAGAGTAGAAGCAGGAAGATTGAGAAAGCGACTGTTTCAATAATCCAGCATAGAGAGAGCCAGGGCTCTCGAGGTGATGAGTCTCTGGGGGAAAGTGAGGAAAGGTAGAATACCTCAGAGGAGGTGCAGTTGGTAGTTGGACATTTTGGAGATGTCTGAGATGTGAGACGAGAAGGAGGGAATGGAGTCAACAATGACCCCAAGATTTTTTACCTCATTGGTAGGTGAGGGCGCAGGGCCAAGGGAGGTGGGCCAGTGGGAAAGCGTCCAATGAGGACGATCTGTCTTACTGGCATTCAGGTATAGATTGTTAGCAGCACACCAAGCCCGAATTGCGGATAGACAGTCAAGGATGAGCGCAGAGGATGAGCGCGGAGGATGAGCGAGGTGGAGGAGGGAGAGCTGCGTGTCATCAGCATAACACTGAAAGTTAGAGGTAAAGGTTTCATGTTGTTTGGGTCTTTCTGATATTATATGGCATGTCATTTAGAACGTGCCTATACATGAGGGTTTCTGGTGGTAACCATTTTGAATAAGCGGTCCAAGTTGATAGAAAGGCTAGGAGATTTTGCACTATGCACAGTCCTGGGTTGGTTGATCTACATACATTTATGTGAAAACCTAAAGTAAGAGTGGAGAATTCGATTTATAAATTAATGTATGAGAGAAATGTTGTTAAAGTAATGCATCAAGGGCCTTGCGATTGAGGCACATGGTCATTATGATCTAGCTGAAAAGTGGTCTTTTTCAGAAACTTAAATTGGACGTTGTAAAAATTAAACACTTCTGGTCATAGAATTCTTGAGTTGGAGTCCTGGGCATGTGGAGAGCTCTCGATTTGTCCCCCTTTTGCTGGGCCAGGTCAATTTACTTCTGCTCTGGGACTTCTAGGCTTTCATTTATAATTGAAACAGGAGTATACAATACAAGAATGCATATAAAGAAGCAGGAATGGATAGGCCACACATGCTTGTCTTGGAAGACCAGGATAGCTTTCCACATATCATTGCTACAAGAATGAAGCTATATTTTGTCTAAGATATGCTGCACGTCCAGTCTGGCTTCAGATCAAAAACTTCATGCAAGTTTCATATACGGAATGCCATGATTATGAAAGTGTTGTTGGCCTGCATTTGGGCTAAATTGGGCTGGTATTCTGGTGTGCTTGGGCTATAAAGGGGCTTCCATTTCTGGAAACCCCAGTTACTTCACATGTCAATGGAGTGAAATGGCTGTGCCTTACGTTTCACCCCCACATACGCCTAGTGCCTCCAATCTAATTAGTATACCTCTCCCTTCAGAAGTCCAATGTCCTGCGTACCTGTGGAAAAGCAGGAAAAGAGAAAAATGTAGCACAAGCACCAGGTTCACAGGCTTGATCTCTTCAAACCCCTCACCCTTTCAGTGCTGGTGCCGCCAGGCCCGTCCACACTGTCCTATGCTCTGGGCCCACCACTACTACCACTGTGGCCCTTTCCCTTAGGGAGATCAACATATAGAATTCCAGATAAACTCATCCACCTTTGACAAGGTAGAAGTGCCCCAGAAGGCTGCGGAAGAGAAATTGGTGGCGTTTGATCAAGACCCCATTCTGGCAGGATTGCAAAGGAGAAGTACCCAGAGTAATGTTTGATCTTTGATCTCTTCTACTACGGGATGTAAATATTCATTTTAACGGCCTCCACCGAGTTTCATCATAACAAATTAAGATAAGCTAACTTGTTCATAATTTATTCTGTTGAGTAAAACTGTTTTTCTGAGTGATCCCTTGAGCACCTTGCAGAGAGTGCCCTCAGGTATTTACGATGGAAAATTGATTTTCTTCTCTTCTTACCATAGTGTCCTGAATATTAGTTTTTTCTCTGTAATTCTGGTAAGGGGATGTAGGGGCAAGAGCAAAAGTTGCGATGAGTGGACACAACCTCATCTGGTCCTTCAAAATCTTGTTGAAGTGGATACCGACACCTTAATATGAACTGCAACGTCAGGGAAAATGCACATGATTTTTGACAATTTGAATGCCTTTAGATTGTGTATTTACTCCCTAATAAATTGCCTGTTTTGCCACAAAGCGTGTGTGTATGTATTTCTGAGGATTGTTGATCTACTTAGAATCACATGATTTGCATAGGCCACCATTTGGTGGTACATGTGGTGTATTGCATGACTTGTTTATGAATGTTGAAAATGGACGTCAGATTGTGTTGTTTCTGACATGAGGGAGCATGAAGTGTTTGTGCAAGTACATAAGAGCAAGTGTAAGTTATTTGTCTATGTACCTTCAACTCTAAGTGGGGATGAAGGGTGGGCGCATGCGAATGTAAGCAGATGCAAGCGTCAGAAATATGAATATGCCAAGTAATTTATTCCTTATGATGCTTGTGGATCTGCTTAGTATCACATTCTTTGCATAGAGTAACAAAAATTACGTGTATAAGGTGGTATGATGTATGAGGAATTCCACCACCCGCACGGTGGGTGTGCGCTCACCTGGGCTTTTTGGAAATTGTATATGAAATCGAATGATGGTAGATCCACTATTGGAAAATGTGTGGGGCTAATTCGTACACATTTTCCTATGCTCACCGCATAACATACTCCTAGACCTGTGTACTCTGGGGCGCGCAGTTCTTCCTGTCATAATTGGTTGGGATCTGACAGATGGAGTACACGATGCATCTCAGAAGGGGCAGGGCCACAACCTTCCTCCTGCCATGGCCAACCTAATTAACTATGAAAGGCCTCATGGATCTGCCCAGTCGGTTTGTTTACCCTCTGCAGATGTTGGTGGCAATTAAAATAATGATCATACTAATAGTCTACTGCAAACAGGCCCACATGGGCCCTGACTGCAGAGGCTAGAACAAAGGAGAAGGGAAGCCCCAACACCCTTTCATATGCACCATCAACCTGAAGCCAGCTCCCACCCGAAAGTATCAATGACAGTCAGCTGTCATGTCTGGTACATGTATTTACAGTAGTCCACCCCCAGAGGGGGACCCCATTCAGAGGATAGGAGTATGTGATTTGATGGAGAGAGAAAGTCTGCTCTTTCCACAGCTTCAAGGGAGATCTGCCACTTTAATCGGGAATCGTAGAGGGCTCAATTAACCAGAGACCCTTTGATCCACAACAGGCAGGAAGATGGATGGGACTTAGTATGACGTGTTTTCACCCCTTTACCTTTTCTGTTGCAAAGCACTCTGGTTATGACCTCACGCATACAGGAGATGGTTTGTTGGGACCCAGGATTGGTTCATCAAGGTAGGCCTAGCCTACACCAATTACTGTGGCCCATTTTGCTTTAAAACATGGCTGGGCCCCTCTTTTGGGCAGATCATCTGAAGACTTTGCAAGGAGTAACAAGAAGAACTCATTTGGACCGTGGCTGAAGGTACAGTCTGCCTACAACTTCCGCCAGTGAAGGAAGGCCAGGAGTTTCAAAGTGGAAAACAAGACCCCTCCCCTAAACATCTCCCAGGGAACAGAGGGAGATACTGAATCCAGAGAACCGTCCAGTAGCTCCAGAACCGGTACCCAGCCAGCACACAGCATGCCCTGCTAGGCTCTGCAAGCTAGATTTCTAGGTGGGAAGTGCCAGTGAGCCTCTGAAGCAAACCATGGACAAGGCTGTTGCCTGCAACACTCTCCTCAGCTTTGGGTCGTCTGCCTTAAAGAACGACACAAGCCCATTGAAGAAGTTAAGAGGAGTGCATCGACCAGCATCAACCAGCGTCCACCTTAAAGGACATTTTCAAGCCAGTTGAGTCCCTTGTGCTTCAACCGGCTGCACCGCTGACTGTTGTCACGCCGCAGTCGCTGATGCCATAAGAGATACCTTGACCGATGAGTGCTTCAGACCCACAAACCAGCACTGAGACAACGATTCATGATCCGAGCCGCCATGTAGGCCAGCTTCCAGCTGTCCATCCAGCATTGCTCATCGAACTGCCTGCTTCCGGATACCCACAGCTGCCTCCCGTCTTCGACTCTGTCACAGGAGCTGCAAAGTGTCCTGAAACCGACTCGACCCTGAAGAGAACCAAGAACTTCTACAAGCACATGGTACATTGTGGTTCTGTCCCCCCTGGTCCTTCTCAAAAGGCCCCTAGTGACATTGTACGACCCATTCCTCCCTTATGTTGAAAAAAAGTATCCTTGAACTATTGCGATTAATTACTTTACCAACTACCCTCCTTTCAGTATCCAGAGTGCATCTCCTTCCATTCTTGAAACTGTCTATCCTCTGCATTCTCTTACAGCGTGGGTTGTATTTTGTAGTGTTCTAGAACTGTCTGTTAAATAACAATAAAGTAGATCTTTGTATACAACCTTGGCTGGCCAGTCCCTTTTATCATTGGGTAATGATTGTATTTTCGCTCTGTTGCAACTAACCAATGATCCATGACCTTGCAGAGATGAGCCTGCCGTTCCAACCACGTTACCACAATTGGACAAGGAGGTTTATAATTTGCTTGTGTCCAATCTGTTTGGATCCCTTGTGTTGTACTAGAGGTGTGGGGCTGATTGATGGTTTAGAAACCGATATTCATCCCTGGATCACTGGTGCCCCGGAAGTTGATTAGTCACAGGATGTTTGAAGGTACAGCAGCAAATGGATGTTTTAATACTGCTTTTCCCCACCTGTGAATCTTGTTTGAAAAGAGTAGCCAGACAGTAATGAAATGCTGTGTAAATGAATGTATGGAACTCGGAAGTATCTGCTTTGCAAAGGGCATCTAGACTCTAAAGGGACATTTGCAATAAAAGCTAAAGTATCCCCTGTGACAAGTGTAAAGTGTGCTCTTGGTGCGAAAGGCAGTGTTTAATTAGAAAGGGAGTTGCACATTTCAATGCATTTGACTATCCACTTTGAGATAGCAGACTTGGAAACCAGATCCTCTTCTCTTCCAGTAGCTATGGACACAAAGAATTGATCAGTCTTTTTTTTTTGGCTTTGTCTTGTTTAACAGCCCTCCTAACATCTAACGTATGGAGGCTATTTTCTGCATGAATTGGTCAGGTTTTGGAAAAAAGTTGGAAGTTCTATTGACTGGTTAGCATGGAACTTTGAAATACATTTAGTTGAAAAACATGGTTGTGTTCTTAGCACCACTGTGTCATTATGGATAGTAAGAAAGGTATCTTGAACTGAAAGTTCTTGTATTTCACTAACCCTTCTGATCGATGTAATGGCAACGAGAAAGGCTGTCTTGTAGGCGAGGTGTTTGAGACTGTTTTTATGCATTGGCTCAAAAGGAGAACCCATGAGCTTTGTAAGTACAACATTTAAATCACATCCAGGGGTTGGGTTTGAAATAGGTGGGTGGAGAATCTGAGCCAGGGACACATCGGAGCACACCGGCAGAAACCCTGAAGGTATGAGGTTACCAGACGGTTGGTGGTTCCATAACAGGCTTGGGAACAGATCAAGACCCCAGACCCTCACTACAGGGGCAAGAAGGGAAACCCTTTTGGCAAAGAATCCATTGAGAACCCCCCAAACAGAGAGATATCAAAATACAGGTCTGAGACCTGCACCCACAAAAGAAGAGAGATACTTTTCCTTCTTCATGTCAGTGCCTGTCAAGAGAGTGAACCAGGTCTGCCAGATTACAATAGTAGAGGACACCTGGGTCTGGGACCCGAGAAGTGAAAGAGAATCCAGGGGAAGGAAGTCATTCCCCCTGGTTACCAAAGTTGTAAAGACTTTCTGATAGACTGTTGGAATACAGCCAGTATGTCTGCCAATGAGAAGTGCTTGAACATTTGCCTTTTTTTGTTGGAAAACGATTTTGACCCGGGGAAGGGAGCCATTCCCCTAAGAAGAAGCCAACACCTGAAACCAAACTTTTATCCCCAGTCCACAAGATGGGAGGCACTCTTCTGGGCGAAAACTGTCTACGTAATTTATAGTTTAGTTTCAATTGTAAGGGACGGAAGTAGGGTTTTTGATACAAGATGGTGGACTATTGATTTACACAGACAATCTGACAGAAGCCTTGGTGTTTTCTTTGAGTCAGTGAAACCCCTCTTAGAGTTAGGGAAAGTTTGTTTGTTTGTTTTACCAATTCTGACTAATAAAGGTTATAACAATCATTGTGCCACCTGTGTGTCAGTCTTACAAAGGCCAAAACAGTGATACACAAACAGTTGTGTTAGGCCTATGATTCGTGGAGCCCAGCGTGTTTACACCATTATCAGGATTTTGTTAACTCACAATCATGAGAAAAGGGTGACGTGTGACTTGAGACAGGGGCCCTGACAAGTCCCTGGGATACCTTTGAGCTGGGACATTTTGAGGGCAGATGGAGCTAGGTTGGAGGGAGCTGTAAAGATTAATGCCTTACAGAGGCTGGTGCAGTGTCAGCTGGATAACCCTGAGAAGCCTTGGAAAACAGATGGCACATTCATCCACATATGAGGCTTATGCCACTAGAAGGCAGAAAGGGGCAAATTGCATTTCAGGCTTCTAATTTGTATGTGCCAGTCTATCATACATATGTCATACAATGGTTAAAGGAAACACAGTTGCCATTCATTATTGTTTCCTCTTGTGCTGAGAGAATACAAAGTAAATCCACCAGTCTCTGGACAAGCTTCAGAATCCCAGCACTGCCAACATAAATCACCTGTAACTAATTGTCACCACATTTTAAACATTCAATTTAATGTCAGCTCTCCCTCGTCTTAGCCGCAAGCATGAGTTACTTTGTGTTATCGAATGTTGTTTTAACCAGATGATTATCTGCTACGACAGGAGTCTCTTTACTTATTACTTGGTGTCTTATGTAAACCTCTGTGAGCTGTAACAAACATTTCAATGCTTGCAAAATAACAAACAAGATGCAAACACAAGATAACATATTGCCATAACAATGAGTGCCGCACCCATTTCAGTAGGTGAAGCAGCTGACAGATCCCCAGTGACTCCTCCACCCTCGTCTGTTGCACAATTCAAGAACGCATAATGTGTTTTACTCCGAGCCAGGCTGGGATAAGAGGCAAAACAGATTGTCTAGGCTGACACGTGAAGAAGCCTTTATGCAAAGCAACCTATATTTTACTTTCAAAACCGTAATTCCTGAGATTGTTACATGGGCTCAGAACGCCACAGATGTTTTGGAGAGATCTTTCATCAGGGTCATGGGTCAGTGCATCAAAGACCTATAATTGGCAAAAGACGAGATCAATAGCAACATCACTTTCTAGGATGGACTGCAGATGGTTCCATGTGTTAATATCCCCGCAAAAGTATCGCCATACACACATTTGGCCATATTTTTGTGGCAATATTAAGCCATGGAACCTGCGGTGGACACCCCCGAACCTCATTAATGTTTTTAATGGAGCGGGTGACACCCCTGACACCAATAACCCCAGACATTAACCCCACTAGTAATATCGCCTATGGTCTTACCCCACAACCATATATATAAGGCAATGTTATTGGTGGGGATATTACCTGATACCCTGCAGATCTGGTTCTAAAATGAAGACTGTAATATTATCGGTTTTAAATGTTATCATAGTGCGGGTTGGGTGAGGTCATACAGGCCATACGTACACCGGATATTTCTGGCAGAGACGGATCCCTGAGATTCTCTAGTCTTTGGCACAGTGCTGATGAATGAAGATGTTTTACTTGAAAGTCAGCAGCCGTGACTGCTTGTCAAGCAGTTGTAACTTTGATGATATCATACCCAGATGCCCAGATACCCGAGGGTGTGGCGCGCTGTATAAATAATAAACAAACAAAAATAAATAAACATGCTAGTGACATAAGCTGGCCCATGAAAACGTGCTTTATCGAGGCATAGAATGAGCTTTATCAACCTCCAATAAAAGGATGGATTACATTTGGAGAAGGCCAGAGATGCATTTCCACAGGAAGCCCGGGATGTCAAACCGCCTCCTTTCCCAGCACCAGTTATATTTGTTTCATCCCTACATGTTAAAGTTTTTGCAGCGTGTGATGGCGCCTACAGTTGGTCTTGTGTTGCTACAGACTCACTCGTAGCTACTGGCTAAATAGTGTGACAAAGCAGTGACAAAGATCTGTCTGTTAGTGACTGTGAAATGGAGGATGTTAACCTCTCTGCTCCTTGGTAGAATGCATTCTTTCAGAGGCTTGGCATTAATCTCTGTACTCCTCGTTAATATTTCATCTCGCAGAAGCTCGGCATTATCTTCTGGACCCCTTGTTGGAATTCAGTCTGATTCTTGGCATTCATTTCTGTACTCTTAGGCAGGCTTCAACAAATGGGTCATCAGGAAATTAGATGTATATTTGAGCAGTAGCAAAAGGTATCGCTTGGTTATCAAGCATGACCCAGTAAACATGAACTAACTTTGGTTAATGAGGCTCTAGTACAGTGTGCCCTAAATATAACTTGTGTGCCTGCTAATGCCATTTTTCCATTGTTTGTCCCATTACACTTTTAATGTCTCATAGATGTACCCTAATGCTCCTTTCTACACATTGTCAAATGCAACATGCTAATGTAACGCATGTATATTTGCATGGCACTAGTTGACATGGGTTGTGAGCAGTAGCTCCTGGCAGCTAAGGAGGTTGGCCTTACCAGGTCCATTTAAGCTACAAACATGAACTACATGGTTTCTAGCAGACAACAATTTCAAATCCTGAGTCACTAACACTTCTCAAGCTACATGGCATTCGCACGGCACTGCAGGAGGTGCAAAGATGCTTTCCTTGGACTGCTTCCTTTACTTTCAGGATTTTGCAACACTAGCCTTCTCAATCTGCTTTCTCTGTCTCTCCTCAACACGCTTTTCTGTCGATTCTCAGTAAGGACTCGATAAAAGTTCAATGCCCCATTCTGTATTCAGTGGTGATTAGGTACAGGTTCAGTCTCCCATTCGGGTAATTATGTAGAGGGTTCTTTTCCCTCGTGGATTCAATAGAGGCTAGACATTGGTTCAGTGTCCATTCGTGTTCAAATGGAGGGAGGCTTCCAGGATCACTCTCCCATTCAGCAGTCACCAAGTAGTCTGCATCAGCAGATGTGAATTTGTAAGGCTCCAGGTCTTGTCTGGTTTGCCATGGTGCCTGCACATTCTGTGCGTCCAGTTATCTCTTTCTCCAGCTCCAGATGGTCTCTGACTTTCTCTATGCAGTTGACTTTTCTTGTACCTCTCCTCTGCGTATCTGATTCGTAGGGAGATTCCCTTCCTTTTATCCAGTCTCTGATTGGTTTTAATTCTTAGAGTCCTACCCTGATTACCATAATGATCTTTGTTTTGTTAGTTGCATACGACTGGCAAAATCTGGGCAAAGTAAGCCTTCTTTATCAATTTGGTTTCAAGTTTCTTGCGCATACCCTGAACAGTCTCCAGTCTCGCTCCTTTTGGGTGTCCTTGTCTCTTTTTATACATCAGATTTCTTGACATCTCACTTATATTCTATCTTGGTCCTGTGTGGGAAACTCCACACACTGCAAGAAGATTGTAGACTTGCCATGCAACTATGTGAAAATGTTACCAGAAACCCTGGGTGAGCAGAGGTAAATATTTGTTTGGGCTTCGTTGGGGTGATTTGTCACACAAAGCAGTAGGCTACAGGAAAGAACCGAGGTTTTAGCGGCTTGCTTAATGATGTCATTCCAATGACCCACAGTTGAGTATTCCATTGTCAAGTCAGCAATATAGAAATGGAGCACCTTTCACTATTGTGCTTCATAGATCTGGGCACTACAAACCTACTTTGCTAGCCAGAGCAGTTTGACCAGTGGGGCCCACGGGTACAAAGGCACAAAGTGGGACCCAATTATTTAGGGGCAGTTTTCCATTAACAGCATGCTGGGTTGGAACCAGTGCTGCACTAGATTTCACTGAACATTGCATAGGGGTGGAGTTGGAACACAGCGATGTATTCCAATGGAATTAGAAAAGGTCCTACATTACACCGCTATTGAAAAAGAATACATTGCATTCTAAGGTACACTCTAACTACCGCCCAATTGCAGGCCAATCTTGGTTATTCAAGATTTTAGAGAAGATTGTTACGACTCCACTACAGGCTTCCTTGGAGGATCAGGGAATTCTGGATTTGTATCAATCTGGATTTAAACCGGGCCATGGGACCGTGACTGCACTATTGACAGTCTGGGATGACATTCTTAAAGCAGCCAATGAGGGTGATATTGGCATGCTAGTCATGTTGGACCTATCGTCTTCCTTCGATTCAGTAGACTTTGAGATATTTATCTGAAAGACTTTCCACTACGGGCCAGGTCTCCAATGCCTTATTGCAATCGTTCACCTTTTTTTCGAAACAATCGATTCCAACAGGTTAAACTGCAGACCTTTATTTTGGACTTTTTGGCAGTTACATATGGAGTCCCTCAGGGCTCCTCACCGTCACTGTTGCTTTTCAGCATTTATATTCACCCATTGTTGGAAATCTTTGCTGAGTTTGGCTTACTTTGTCATTCTTATGCCGACGACATGCAGATCTATGTGCGGTTAAAGGAACCCATGGAAGCCACACAGAGTACTTGCATGTGCCTGTAAAATCAAGAGTTGGATGGTTGCTAATAAGCTTCAGCAAAACCGAGGTCATCCTCTTTGGTCCTAAGAAAAAACGGTCAAAAACTATCACATTTGCTCTGAGCGGCTTTTTGAGGCCTCTATCATTTGCCTCAAAAGTAAAACATCTTGGTTGTCTCTGGCACGCAAATTAAAACTGCAACATGCAGATCAAGGAGTCAGTGAAATCTGTTTATTACCAACTTAGATTGGTAAAACCGCTACTACCATTGATCGCACCTAAAGATCGTCCCTTGGTGGTCGGTGCCTTGGTTAATTCAAAGCTCGACTATTGTAATGCCCTGCTTATTACAGCACCGAAGAAGCGAATCCAGTGGCTGCAGGTGGCATAAAACTAAGGATGATCTTTTCTCTGTCACGCCGCTCACAAATCTCGCAACCTCAGAGGGATTTCCATTGGTTGAATGTACAACAGAGGGTGCTGTTTAAGACTTTGTTTGGTCTTTAGGTGTATTCAAGGGACTGCTCCGAGATACCTGGTGTCAAAGATCTAGGCCTATCACACAGAACACTGTTTGCGTTTATCACAACAACAGCTTCTGATGGTCCTTTATTCAAATTCTGTGACATGGGGCGACAGACGCTTCTCCCATGCAGGGCCAAGAGCATGGAATTCTCTACCCTATAGGCTCCGCAGACAAAGTCTTTGCAGGAAATCAGAAAAAAATTAAACTCCTCTTTTCATCTAAAAACAATAGACCATGTTGGCTTTCTGTTTCTGTACCACTTTAACATCTGCGCCCAGAGGCAATGTTTTTGCCCGGTTACCCTGTGGAAATGTGCTCTACAATTTTTTTCAAATACGTAAAAAAGTCAGATCTGTCTTGTGGTCTGCATCCAACGGAACTGTAAATCGTAAATCCAGACCAGCTGTGGATGAATTTAGAAATTAAGGGAAGATATAGTGAAACTGAAGGATGTTTGTTTTTCCAATTGAAAGGGCTCAATCATCCAAGCACCTTGATCCATGAGTCAATGGCAAGTGGTTGCAAATTTTCGTTCCCATGTTCTTCACTACATACACCTCAATGAGGCATGCACCCATGCCATAGAGCGAGATTGTGTTCCTCTAGAGTTTGTCACTATCCCAATAGCTATTACTTGTTTTTTTGTTTCTGTTAAAAAGAATCCATGTTATATGTCTCCCATGCACTCCTTGAGGAACCTACATCAATGGATTAACAATGACTCTCATTGCTCCTATGTGGGCATTTATGGAAAAGGAGTTGGTGTCACCTATACCCTTTGACTGCTTTCTTACAATGAATTATCAAGTCCGTCTTGATAAAAAATTCCCAATAGTAGAGCCTGTGGTTTCTGAATGGAAATATGCAAACCACGTGACTGTGTCAAAAAACCTGCTATCTTTGGAGTTGTGTATCTGGAAAAATCCAGCCATTACAGTCGACAATAAGATGCTGAATTGGCACACTTGGTAGTCTGCAGGCATTTGGGATGTGAAACATGTCTTTGAGAATAGCACATTATTGGACTTTGGCTTCTTGAAATAATTCACAAAGATCGAAGTATGTGGTGCTACAGGGATATTTGAGCTCCATCCTCTCTCCACTAAATGCCAAGATCATTGAACCCCCTGGCATATATGTCATGTTGAAGAACTTCTTTCTCTCTTTCTATCTCTCTGCTCCCCCCCCCCAATCTGTGGACTGGTTGATAACATGTAAAAGCCCGAATAAATTCAAGCTGTACCTGGATTTGTGCTATATGCAGCAGAGTGTTATCGCATGTCTGTATGGGGTGCTGTGGAGGATGAAAGTATGTCAACTTTCATCATTGGATATTTGTTGCAACTGCAAAAAGGAAATTGGAACCAATGCCCATATGTTTTGGTCTTGTTGCCCAAGTATGTCAGTATTGGGAACAGGTTCTTTCCCATATGGAGTATGTGACTGTCAGTGGTACCAAATAATCCACTATTGTGCTTTGGGCTTGTTCCCAAATGGTTTAAAGTTATCTGCTAGAGCTGAAAATTGATTGCACATGCAAATATTTATTACTGGCTAAGAAACTGATTCTGAGGAAATGGAAATCCAATGGGAAAACCCAACTTGAGGACTGGCTTTAGAGCATGCTGGTGTTAGCTGCCACGGAAAAGGTTTCATATGCCAAGGAAAATGTGGCTGAAGACTATCAATCCATTTGGGGTTTTTTCAATGACTTAAATGCTTAAAAGTGTACTGTTATGGAATCTTTTATAATGTGTGTATAAGGGTCTGTTGGTTTTGCGCACCCCTGTCCCCTTTTGCACCTAGTGTTTGCTCATGTTGTCGGTTCTGTCTTTTCTTGTGTTCTGTGTTTGTGTATTGTTGTGTTAAGGGACAAGTATGTAGGGTAGGGTTTAGATGTTTTGGTATGTTTCCTATATTTCCGCTTTTGCAAATTACCTCACTGGATTGCTTACATTCCCCTTGCTTTTTTTGCTGGTATTATATTCTGTTACTGTTGTAGACTGCGTGTATTTGAAGGATTGAACATAAGTACATGTATTTTTTTTTTAAATAAAGTGGTTTAAGTGTAATCTGAGTTTCCTTGTTGTGTCTCACTTTGATTTCCAAATCCAATATCTTGAACATGGTGATTTGCTGTAGGAGGCTCTGTGCCTGCCCATACTTCTGTAGGTAGATTGTCCAGGGCAGTGTTTCTCCTTCTGCACATTTAGAATTCAATGTGGTTGAAGGAGGAGAATTAACAGTCTGCCACCTCTTGCTTAATGACTGGAGCCGAAGTGATGGTGAGATCGACCATGGCTTTCGAGAGTGAGAGCCGCCATCCTTCACCATTGACTCCATCAAAATTCCTGTCTCAGATTCTGTCAAAACTCTGGGAGTCTACCTGGATTCCAGCCTATACATGGATAGACAAGTCAACGCAATAGCCTCCGCAGCTGCATATCATGGCAAACTTATCAACGCTGTCAGACCCTTTCTCTCCAAAGAGAACTGCACCAATATAGCCAGAGCCATCACCGGCTCTAGGCTAGACTACTGCAACATACTCTTTCTAGGAACATCCAATAAAAACTTAGAGAGACTACAAGTAATACAGAACAACGCTCTCCGGGCAGCCCAAGGCATTGCTAAAAGAGAACACATTTCTGAGGCCAGAAAACTAGCCCACTGGCTCCCAATAAAGGAAAGGATTGTATTCAAAGCCCTGACACTGACCCACAAGTGCATTCACCTCACTGCTCCTGCCTACCTCTCACAAAGGATACACCCCATCTCCACTACCAGGCCAACCAGATCACCATACACCAACATGCTCTCTGTGCCACTAGTAAAAAGAGTCCGAGCGGGCGGATCCAGCTTCCTTTATCTTGCACCCACTCACTGGAACGCCCTACCTCCCACTATCAGAGGTGAGGCCTCCCTCACCACCTTCCGCAAAACTCTGAAAACTATCCTCTTCACATAAGGCCCGACACACCAGCACGAATACCTATCATATTAGTTGTAATATATGACCAAAGGCTATATCTGTAACAACAGTATGAAGTTTTGTAGTATTCATAATGTGTTTATCATGCCTGTACCCTGTAACCAAGTTATTGCAAGTAACAGCACCTCAATGCCCCTGGGCTGCTTGCGCGCTATATAAATATAAATATAAATAAATAAATGCAGAGTGAGGTAGAGAGAGTTATTAGGAAGGGGTATCAATTCTCCAATAGAAGGTTGGAGAGGAAACATTTTTTTGAAATTGGCGAGTTATGAAAGATATTTTAACAAACTGCTCGTGTATTTTGTGCTCCATTCAACCGAGTGGGCACATTTTCCATTCTTCCAGAACATAAAATCGTGTTCAAATCCAGGAGTAAGTTGTATCCCTGGTTTTACACCTTTTTTGCGCTTCAGAAATTGTATAGATTTGGCAGGTGGAGCCGGAGCATGGTCCTAATGATGTGACCTCCTTTAAAATGTAATGCATTAACTCCAGCATCTAATTTTGATGCTGGCACTAATGCTTTGGATTCCAATGGAATCTGCCAGCTTTTTAGCACCTGTTAGTACTGGCAGATTCCTTAAGAAACCATGTTAAATGTCTCCCATGCACTCATGCTGGGATGCAATTATACTTCCTTGCTCTTTGAAGTGTGAAAAAGGTATAATAAAAATTGGATTATCGTGCTTATTTTGCAGTTCATAGTGCAAACTAGGAGAATTGTACAGAGGGGACTGATGTGCGTGCACGTTGCCAGTTTCCTCTCTGCAACTTAGACAAGAAAAGGAGCCCCTGTGTCTAACTGCACATTTGCCAGTCTCCCCACAAGTATCTTAAGGTGCAGTAGCTAAAGGGGAGACATGAATGTCCAGGAAAGAGGGGGAGTTATTTGAGGAATTGATTATTTTCTTTAAGAAGGTGAAATAATAATAATTTCTGACAGCTTAGAATTGTCTGGGGGACTGCTCAGTCCATAAACTGCTAGGGGTCAGGCGCAGGGGTCTACAATCATTGGCTCCTCAAGACGTTTTAGACTACAACTCCCATGCAAGTTGCAGATCCCTGCGTCACTGTGGAAAAGAGGCATGTGATTAGGGAAGTGTACCACAAAAGATGGATGTTGTTGGGGAGCAGGTGCTATTTACAGAACCAATCTTCTAGATGCAGATCCTGTCTTAAGTCATCTGAGGTGGAAGAATCCTCTGCAGAAGAGCATTGAGCAAAGGCAGTCACTCTGCTGTGCATTCAGCTCCCTCCTCCCCTCAAAACTTCCACTCAAGTGGGGGCAAATGCAGCTTGTCCCATTTCTCACTATGTAAAATCTGTTTGCTTCAAATGTTGTAAATCATTCATCAGTCTGGTTTTCTTTGTGAAGAAATCTATTTCTTACGTAACATTATTAATGAGGAATAGACTTTTACCTACTTTTAGCAGTCCCTTTGTTCACAATTTCTGAGCTCCATTTTTCCCATTTGCATAAACTGAATGTAATATGGAAGTGAGCAATATCTGTTTGGTACAATGTGGCACAAGCTCAAACTGTGAATTGTTGGCTACGCACCCCCTCTGTGATACAGCCCCAGATCTCCTGTCCAGTTTTTAACCTCTGGGCACTGTACCGGTTCAGAAGGACGACACAGACTCTTTATGTTTAATAAATAATAAAGTGTAAACCACCTAACTATCCCTGTGGCAATGGGGTATTCCCTACCTTAAGAAATAACTAAGGTGCAAGTCAGTCGACTTATCAAATCCTTCAAAAAGTATCTATCCACCATCCAAAAATGAACACCATTTTACCCCATCACTATTCCAAACAAAATAGACAGGAGAATGACTCCCTTCTCCTGCTCTGTGCTTCCAGCACTTGTATTCTCTATATGTGCTTTTTCAATAGTTCTTAACTTTTTTATCAGTTAATTCAATTCTTTCCTCACGTTACTATATGTATTCACTTTAGATGTGGTTTTTACTTAATTCAGATTGGTTTATCATGAAGAGGTCTTTGGTCTTCAGCTCTTCACCCTTTCTTTCTTGGGTTCCACTCTTCTGCTTGGGTCACAGGTTTTATCCTTCTTTGCAGGATAAAGAGTAATTCACTTTATTATTCCCTCCTTTCGTTATTTCTGTCTTGCGTTCGTTATTGTTGACATTAAGCTCGTCTCACTCTCTTCTTGACTGCCCAGGATTATTATTATTCTCATTTTCTTGTATTTGCACAGATCAGTTTTAACAAGGATATCTCATTTCCCCTCTCCTCCTCTTCAGGGATCAGCTCAGACTGTCATTGTTCACATTCAACAAGGATATTCCACTTCCGTTCAATTCTCCTTCAGAGTGTGGTATTGCTCTCCTCCTTGCATTATCACAGTTCAAATTCCATAGATTTATCTTCATATTTTTTTCATTACTAGAGACGATGAATTTGCGTTGTAGAATACTCGTCCATGATCTTTCCGTGCCTCCACTGTTCCGCATTACCTTCGGTCTCACCAGGAAAAATCTTAGGTGATCTTACGGTTCCAACAACACTTTTGTTTCTCCACTTCGCTATGGAGCCAACTTCCCCTGTGTCTCTCGCATCCACTCGTCCCTCCTCCTCTTGGTTATTCATAGTCTCAATGGGGGGCCACTCCATTTATTGCAGCTTCCCTGTGGTGGTATCAGTGTAGTTGCGTGGGCCAGCACCCACCACGATTCTCTTACGATCTTGCCACCAGTTCTCAAGCCCCATTCTGCTCGTCCCTACTCAGGCTCCCGCTTATGCGGGCTTCTCAAAATTCTCTCTGCTACTTCCGAGCAGATTTAAATTTCCCGGGCTCTGCATCCCCCAGCAGCTCCACCTCTTCCTATGTTCATGTTATCAGGGGACCTCCCCTGCTCGGAGACTCCTTACTCTCTTGATTCTCATCTCGCGTTTTGCCTCATACTTGCCAAGTGTTCCTCTTTCCATCAACTCATCTCAGTGGATTGGTCACTTTTTCTTAAAGAGATAGCTTGTCTTTCTTCTAAATAATAGCATTGGTTATCTTCTTCTTTGGCCCAGTCCTCATAGTTCATAGGGTTTGACTGACCCACACATGCCATCATGTTTACTGGTGAAGGGAGTTCCTCACAGAAACGGGAGTCCTTGTCTCCTAAGGAGAGTCTCTCCCAGTGAGGTCCCACTTGACTCTACCCTTATGGAGGGTGTTGCAGAGTGGGCTAATCTCCCTAGTCTTACAGCGGGGAGGCCCTCCTCCCTGGGGAGAAGGGACGAATTTCATTGATTTGTTAGAGCGCGCACACACACACATTCACACCATTAAGAATTGTGCCATCTCATGTACACCGTGCACATTTTGGATTTTGATATTGAAGCAATAGTTGTGTTTAGTTATTTAGTGCATTATTCAAGACTTAAAATTTCTTTGGTACTGTGTGCGTTTCCCGACGCATCACTTTTCTTATAAACTGTTGTGTCCATGGAAGTAATCTTGGTACCCCTCCAATCCTAGAAATAGTACAGGGTGTTTCCTAACCTGTTTACCTCTTTGTGTTAAACAGCTGAAACCCAACTGTCAAATTGAAATTATGTTACTGTAAACAGCCCTTGCAAAATATTTGTTTCCTTTAAAACCTTGCAATGGTGTTTTCGATGACTGTTGCTATGATAGAAGTCTACATTGCAACTCTGGTTACCCAATGTGGAAGCACAAATCTTAGTAAATCAAAGTTAAATCTGATTATTAATGAAGTAATCCAGACATGGACCCCTTGCTAACTGTTCTTTACAGAGGCTCAGCGTCACCTATTTGAGAAGGCCCAACAAGGCCAAAACTCATGTCTGGGTTTGCTGTGGGTACTCTTGTTCATAGGAGAATTGAGTAGAATTTCGGTTCTGGACTGCCCTTGTGGGTGGGGACCAG
Organism: Ambystoma mexicanum; assembly: GCF_040938575.1. Taxonomy (NCBI): domain Eukaryota; kingdom Metazoa; phylum Chordata; class Amphibia; order Caudata; family Ambystomatidae; genus Ambystoma; species Ambystoma mexicanum. The sequence continues at coordinate 735,375,319 of NC_090936.1, forward strand.
ACTGATATGCAAATGGCTATTTCTTCTCTGTGAAGGATGTAGAGCTAAAATGTGGTTGTAGAGCCTCCTGGGTTTAAGAAATTTGATAGAACAGGTTATTTGAACCATGTTTGCTCTCAGTAGAGGGGATCAAGCACACTTGTTAAATTTGTAAGACTTGGGGTTTCAGCCTAAGTAACCCAGGGTTATCCAGGCATGGACCACTTGCTCACTGTGCTTTAGAAAGGCTCAGCTTCACCTCACTGAGTAGGCCCAACAAGACGAAACACGTGTCTGGGGTTGCTGATGGTACTCTTGTTCGGAGGAGAATTGACTAACATTCCAGTGCTAGGCTGCCCTTGTGGGTGGGACCAGACTGATATGCAAATACATATTTCTCCTCTGTGAAGTGCACAGTGAGCTCAAATGTAGTTGTAGATCCTTTTGAGTGGAAGAAATTTCATAGAACAGGTTATATGAACCATGTTCATTCTCAGTAGAGGGGCTCGCACACTCTTGTTAATTTAAATCTGATTATATGTAAATGGCTCCTCATTTATAACCACTATATCCACAATTCATTTCATAACTAATATGAAAGTATTGTGATCGTTTTCGTACCCAACTATCCTTATGTAGGATGTTTTGATCAGGCAACATTTAATTCAGGGCAACATTCCAACCGCCCCAAACCAGGCACACAGTTTTCTTTTATTTAATCAGTTATTTTTATGAATCGGAGACCCACAATTCAATAACATTGATGCCTTACAACTTCCCTCTCCTTTCGGGAAAAGAAACACACAGGGTTGCACAAAAGGTATATTTATTAAGAAAATAGAAATAATGGAATCAGATTAAAGATAAATTATTTTGTCAGTAAAAAAGGCCAATGAGAAACAATCAACACACTAGTCAATTCCGTTTGCAATGCTACAGTTATGGAAATAGAAACTTTTGTAACACACACATCGCCATAGGTATCTTTGCATTTAATTCAGCCTTAGAATGCATGCATCATGGATTGAATGCATGAGTCAAGGATGAATCTTTCATTTGTGAAAAACAACAAATTAGTTTAAAACATACCTGCCTATCCAATTCTGCTTACTTCCCCTTTATTCAAAAGACCATACCTCTTACTCAATAGACCTGTCAGAATTTCAACAGCATTTCAAACTCAATTACAACAAACTTCTGGACCTTTCGTTTTGTTTTGTTTGTTTTGTTAACGGTAATCCCACACTTAAAAAACCTTTGCTGGATCCTTCTGTGTCATCTAATTTCTGGCCTATCTCTCTTCTACCTGCTCTTATGAAACTCTTGGAATCATTGGTTTCTCCTCTTTTGTCTTCTTTCCTTGAACTATCTGACTGTCTTAACCCAGCCCAGTCTGATTTCTAGTCAGGAAGGGGTACTGAGAGCGTCCTGGTTTCTGTCCAGGACGACATGGCCAGGCTGGTTGATGCTGGAGGTGTCAGAGCCCTGATATTATGGTATCAGGTAATATTATCCCCACCAAAAATATTGCTGTATATATGGTCGTCGGGAACGGCGATAGGCGATAGTTTTAGTGGGGATAATATCTGGGGTTTTTGGGAGCACGGGTTGTGGGGGTTTGTGGGGGTGTCCTCCGCTCCCTTTAATAAAATATGGGGGTTGCAGGGGTGTCCCCCGCAGGTTCCATGCCTTAATATCACTGCACAAATATGGCAATATTTATGTATGGCAATATTTTTGCAGGGATATTATCAGCTTTCAAAACAGTTGACCAGCCTTCCCTGCTATCCCACCTGGCCCAAGTCAGTATATCCGGTAAAGTCTTAGCTCGGCTTTCCTCTTTTCTTATGGATAGATCTCAATCCCTTTATGGATAGATCTCAATCCCTTATGCTCTCTCCTTTCCTTTCTAATTCTTCCTACCTCACTTGTGGTGTGCCTCAGGGTTCCGCTCTGTCCCCCATTCTCTTCAATATATACATCCGGGCCTTAGTGTGCCTCATCCGCTCCTTTGGCGTCGGGTGCTATTCGTACGCCGACGACACCCAGATCCTGATCCGGTTAGATCTTGATTGGACTGAGGTGTTGTCGCATCTTCACCAGTGCCTGACGGCCGTGGGGGAGTTGATGGGCCTTAATTGGCTGAAGTTGAATGGGGACAAAATGGAGCTGTTGGTGGTGGGTTCTCCTCCTGACCCCTCACTCCTGGATCTTGACTTTTGGCCCTATTCCCTGGGTTCTCTTCCTGTTCCTACGGCAAAGGTAAAGAATTTGGGAGTTATTATGACAGCCACCCTGTCTATGGATCTGTTTGTCAGACTGGGTTTATTCATCTGAAAATTCTGAAACAAGTCCTTCACCTCATACCACCTCCGTTGCGGCCACTGGTTGTGGCTGCAATGGTATCCAGTCGGTTGGATTATTGCAATTCTCTTCATCTTGCACAGCCCAAGGGTTTGATTCTCCGACCGCAGCACCTTCAGAGGTTTAGGGTGATTTTACCACGAACAAATGGTCGTAATGACCAAATGTTGTATAACATGCTACCACCAAAGGTTCGAACACCAAAAGTTCGTACCTTTGGTGGTAGCATTGCAGGTAAGTATAATTAAAAAAGACTGCAGGGGCTGTGGGGGTGTCCCCGCAACACCCCGCTCACCATACTTCACAGTATAGTGAGCGCGGCTTGCGGGGGACACCCCCTCAGCACATCCATAAAAAAAAACCTGAAAGAAACGGGGGCTGCGGGGGTGTCCCCCGCAACACCCCGCTCACTATACTTCACAGTATAGTGAGCGGGGGGTTGCGGGGGACACTCCCTGCAGCCCCCGTAGTACGTGTGTTCGCATGAGAAAGGTGCAAACCTTTGGTAGTTCGCACCTTTCTCATGCGACCGTTCTGACCGCGGCCCAATCAGCTGCGGTCGGATCACTCTGATTCCATTCAGAACGTTGCAGCCCAGGTGGGACCTGGATCAACTTATGGTGCCCATATTTCTCCAGTCCTGCGTCGTCTGCATTGGTTACTGGTTGCCCAACACATCGAATTTAAGGCACTCTGTATTGTGCATCGCACTCTGTATGACCACGGGGCCGAATACCTTTGTATTAAATTCTCATGCTATCTCCCAAAGCGCTCCCTGAGATCCGAGTCAGCTGGCCTGCTTTGTGTACCATCTCTTTGCCGTTCCCAGATTGGAGGACGTGCCTTCTCCATTGCAGCAACACAGTTATGGAACAAGCTGCCCATCGTACTGAAAAAATACTGAACCATTTGGCCTTTAGCAAGGCGTTTTAAACATATCTTTTTTTAATCATGGTGGCTGATGGCTGTTCTCTGGGCTTCTGCTTTCTTCACTAGCACCATGATGCCTTTGGGTGACCGTGTGCTATATAAGAAGTCTTAACATAACATAAAATAACATGTAGGTGGCTTATAGAAAGGAAATTATGTTCAACATATATGTAGGCTAGGTACCCTTCAGTGATGTTTTTATTTAATTATTGTGTAAAAGCGTACCCATCTCATTTTCAATGGGAAACATTAAACAGCGAGAAAATGGGTAGTGAATATTCACCCTGACCATTTTGTCTGGAACACTTTGCTTTAACAACAGTATTCTGCTCGATGGCATTTCCAGGAAATTAGTTCATTTTTCTGGGTATGGACACTGTGAAATGTCCTTTGCTCTTTGGGGCTTGCACAGAGGCGTTGGGGGAATCACACTATATACAGGCCATGGGTACTATTTTATTGATTTAGAATTCCAGAAGCACATACGCTTATGAAATATTTGCTTATTTCCCTGGATGTACACTCGGTTGCTAAACACCGGCCCTTCAGTACTTACAAATAACAGGGACAGGATTTACTCTTAATTGCCTTTTTATAGTACTACTCACCTCAGGATTGTTTCCCCTTTAGTTCATACTTGCCTATGAATTTTCTTTTTGCTGGATCACAGAAAGGTGGGCACCCTATTACGGACTGGTTACATTCTCCCCCTCTAGGAACAGGTGGGCATCGGTCAGCAAGATGGGATCAGCTTTCCTCCACAGCCTGTGTGCTATTTCTTCCCACGAAGAAGGCCTGTGGCTTTTACTCCTGCCCGGCCTTGCTTTCAGGGATCTGGTAATAATCCAAAATGTGTCCAAAAGGAGAGAAATCTATTCCTTCGCCTTCCTGTTATCAATTCTTCTTTCTCTCCATCAGTGATTGAGCGAGTGAGTCTGTCTGTCCATGAGTGAGTGTGAAGACCTTTTTGAAGAGCGTGTGTACTTTTTCCAATCTAATATGTGATTAGACAAGAAGGCAGTGTGATTGGAGTAACTTCTACACCCAGTTTGCCTCCCACTTCTTGCATTAAATATTGCCGCATCCTAAACTTGTAAATTCCACACACATTATGACTTTACGAATTTGCTCTCCAGATTCCTCTCTGGAGTTAATCACAGAATCCAATTCTCATCATTATAGGACCAATGGTTAAATACTTAAATACTTTGGCTTATAACTTATTGATACTTTTCTGTGCAAATTATTTTTCCATCTCGAAAGTGACGGGCTCATCCCTATGGATGCTCTAACATACGACAAACTTGCATGCACAATTACTTAGAAACAAAATGCACATTTGCCAAATTTGCATGCTGAAAATGACCTTGCACACATTTTGTTTTTCTGCCACTATATAGAGCATTTCTAGATGAACATTACAAAAGAAAAATGTACTTTCTGTTCAAGAATTAAAGACAAAATAGTGAATCCTACTGTAAAATAGTTTTTCCAATACAAAATATTAAATAGCATCTGCAGTTAAGGCTGTCACCAACAGAGCATCTGCAGTCTTTAGTTCTATAGCTGTTAGTTCAGGGAAAATCCTAAATACCCAGAGGCCTGGTGCTGATAAGGTCTTTGAAGTTTGGTTAATAATGGCTTTATGACTTTTGTTGCTGCCCCCTTGGACAATTGCCGGGTGTTAAGATTCTGCAGCTGCACCTATCTTTTTCCAGGTATTTTCTTTTTCTGCCTTCATGAGGGATGGGGGTTTTAAAGATCAGAGAAGGCACCACAGATCTGCTGAACCCCCATTTATTGTTACTTATCTGAAGCCGACCGTACACAGATGCAACCCATAAATGCCGGTTTAGGATTTACATTCAGGTTCAGTAGTTATCAAGGCCCTATGCTCCACCAGTTAATCTCTGTGAGAAAGCATGGTATCTGTTTTCACATCTCATTTGGTGGGAGGTGGCATGAGCAGAACACAGATATTAGATTTCAGGTCTGGTTTTGTTTGTGGTCTGTGATGAATCAAAAGTATTTGCCCCCTTCTCCCCAGTGGGAGGCTTGGGAGGCTTGGGAGGTACAAAAAAAGGTAGCAGCTGCCTCTCTCTAGAAAGGACATGGCATGATAACCGGTTCTGTGGTTTTTACACACTTTGAGAGTCTACAGCCATCACTTTTTGCTCACTGTGCTTTTCACGAAGGAAGAATATTACCATTTGCATATCAGTCTTTCTCCTGCCCACAAGGGCAATCCAGCACGGAAATGCCTGGCAAACCTCCTTTGAACAAGAGTGCCAACAGCAACCCCAGAAATGTGTTTTTCGGCCTAGTCAGGTCTGATCAGTGAGGTGGAGCTGTGCCTCTCTGAGCACAATGAGCAAGGGGTCCACGTCTAGGTTCCCCCAGGTAACTTAGGGTGGGGACAATCACTGATCTGCAAATGGATATTCCTCCGTTGTGAAAAGTACAGTGAGCAGAAAGTGATGGCTGCAGACTCTCAGTGGGGAAAAAAACACAGAATAGGTTATCATGCCATGTTTTATCTGGGGAGGGGCGCCTGCTACCTTTTCTTGTATTGAGGCTTGGGAGGAGTGCATGCTCCTCAAGACTCTGCCTAAGGGTCTGGGCAAGTGGGACCTGACTGGGAGTGACTCGCCTATAGGGGACAAGGACTCTCGTTCCCATGAGGAACTCCCTGTAGCAGCAACAATATCTGCTTATATGGGATATCTTCAGGTTTGATGTCTTCTATTAAGTTCAGGTAATGCTGGATCAACTATGAAATCTGAAGCAAAACTGAATGTCCATTTGCATTCTGACATGCATGTAACAGAGACAAATTGATTGAAAGTGAGGAGAGCCAGACGTAGAGGAAGCCCTCTGACATTGCTATGCCTTGGAGGTGTGGAGCAATGAGGAACCGTGGAGCCAGCGGTTGTCGGCAAAGGTGAGAATTCCAGCTGAGGATGCTGGAAGACCGGTATTGGAAGCAGGGGTGAATCTGCTGTAAGGACAGAGTCCAGGTAACTGTCCATCGTGGTGGCGTGACCATAGGAGATCCATGGTGGGCCTGGAGCCCAGCGAATGATGCTGAAACCAACAGGAGCGGTAGAAGCGAACTCTCCCACCGGACAAGCAACACTGAACAGCCCGAGTTGACCAGACGTTTCGAGCAACTCTTCAGCGCAGTCAGGAAAACTGCAGCAGAACCAGAGGGAAGCCGTTCAGTCTCTACGCCAGACCCCAGGAATCTAAACCCCAGGAATGAAGGTACCTGGGTAGAGAAAGAGAGGGGGAGGCAACAGAGACTACAAATTAAATGTGAAATGAAATATAAGAATGAAGGTGAAACGCTGGGAAACCACGCGAGTGTGCACTGTGAGGAACCCAGGAAGTTGTCACATTTGTCAAGCATTGGAGCATTCTAGGAAAAGGCCAAGTAAGCTGTTTGATATTCAATACAAATCCCAACAGAAGGGGAACAAGGGTCAGGGGTAAACCAGAGGAAAGTACCCAGGAGTCGTGGAACCACAATAGTGAAGAGGAGCAAGAGAAATCAAGTTCTAACGGAGGACACCTCGGTACAAGGACATCACTGAACAGAAAACTATAGGAAGAATCATAAAAGACTATACATAGAAGGAAAGTAAGATGGACAATAAGGTCCTCAGGAAGTCTGGCAAATACCAGGAAATATTAACAGGAAATGTGTACTATGAGCTACAGGAGCTCATGAGCAACCTAGTGAGAGTTCAGACCAAGAATATTTATTAACTGATTTTGAAATCATGAAGATAACAGAAATCTTTCTTGTGGTGAAAACCCTGCAAGAAAGGCCTCACACACAGCAGGCCAAAAGGGAACGTGCCAAAGAGTACAAACTGTCAATCTTTAGATATTACTATTAGTGATGGGGCAATTTAGAAGTAGGATTTTGGACTATTGACGTTTCATTCTGCACTCTTGCAGACAGGCACCCTTATTTAGTTCTGTTAGGCAGAGAATATTCCCGATAAGAGTAGGGCAAGATAGGCATTTTCTCTTATTATTTAAATAAAAAACGCCATCTCTACCATGTGTTCAAAACCTTCTTTTGGATATACACAGGACCCATTTACACGTTCAGCTTTTAAAATGTACATGTTCCTGTTGCACTGTATTTTACATTTCCCCTCCAAAAGACTGCAACATAAAATGCAAATTCGTTTTTCTTTCTGGAAACTGCTGTTCTCGTGCTCCTCAGGTTAAGCAGTTCTCCATTTTAACAAAGGTTGTTTCCAGACTGCTTTGCGCAGGCCTCAGCTTATGTATTGTTTTAAAAATTACACCTTTCTCTGGCGCTTTTCTTATGAGTTGGACACTTACTATCTATACTAATTTGACCCTTAAGGTGTTGTAGGTGAAATGCTCTGATTCTCATTTATATGCCCTGTGAGGCGCTCGTATGACTCATCTGAAGCTTGTGCTGATGAGCTTATGAATCCCCGGGTTTTCATTAGTGGAATTCTTGAAGCCCTGCAGCTAGCGTTTTCAGGAAGCACAGGTTGTGGATATAGAAGGTGGGTAGTAGAGCAGAACCTGCTGTACTTGAAGTGGTCAAAACTATACAGATGTTGGAAAACTCCTTGGACGGTGACAACAATAAGCATTTTTAATGATTTTTGTTGACCACGTAATCACGTAATCTAGACATAAATTAGCTATTGGAGGTAGAGTGGGACTTTAGATCTGAATCCCCATGAAGGAGGTCTGTATCAGGGGACTGGGCCATTGTTGTTGCAGCTGCATGCTGGTTGAATTACTTTTTAGGTGCTTTTCTTCTCCTGTGCTTGCGATCTGTTTGAATGCAGCATATCAGTAAGTTGATACCGAGCTCACGAAGAAACTACTGGCATGGTTTCAAAATGAATGTTATGAACTATTATGGGACCTGTATTATGTACTTAGCTGATGGTTCTACCAGTGCCGGCTCAAGGTGTGCTCAGTGGGTGCGGGCTGGGCCAGACCGATATTTAAGTTTACATGACACTGAGCTGGTCCTTAAATACACTTGCAAGTATAGCAGAGGGCTCAGTTCTGTTGTTCAGCTGGTATCAGCCAAACTGTGCCCTCTGCTGTTCTGCATATTTGGTGGGTTGGCTATAATGCTGTCAAAATCCTGGGGGGGGGGTCAAGGTGCACCAAATATTCTCGCACAGGGCACTGGTTGCTTCAGTGTCTTCCCACTTTCCCTTCTGCTTTTGATGAAGCTTTATGAAGTGAAGCACCTCATAGGATACATCCATTAGGGGATCTGATGTGGAAATAATTTAAATGCAACAAATAAAAACATAAAATTAAACTCTGAATATCCTACAAATATAATGTAATTAACAAAAGAGATAATCTTTGTTAACGAACAGGTGGTGTGAGGAAAGCTGTCCCTCTCCTCTTCCGCACAGCATTACTGAACACTTATAAGTTAAAGGTTGCTTATCACAGGTGCATCTTGAGATTGTGTTGATGGGACCATTTATACTTGAATTATTAAACCCCTCTTGATTTCAGTGGTCAACACGAGCTCCGACCGTAGGGCAGCCGAAGGAATGCATTTAGTGCTACCTATTGGATGCCTAACGCAAAATAGTTTGGGAATAACTGGTATGCACATCCCTAATATGAAGCCCACTCAAATTAACCAATTGTTGGTGTGGCAATGATAGGAGGGTACACCCTATTAATTAGTCGTTTCTGTGCCTCTTTGCATGTGTTGGTGTCGTGTTGGAAGTTGTTTCATGTGCCTCGACATTGTCTATGCAGCCGAAGAGACCAACCCGTCTCATGTCTCTCTGACTATGCACTAATCTGGGGGGCGGGGGGTCACCCACAGCGCTGAAAAAGCGCGCCTTCCCAGCAGGACTACTGAGCAGTTGCGCTTTTCACAATAAAACTCATCAGCAAGGTTTCTACTGCCTGAAATAATTGGTCTTTTATTGAGTGACACTAGGCGTCAGAGCACTTCGTTCATATTCACACAAATGCTTTATTTTATGAACCAGATTTGACAACGCATAGCTGCAACTAAAACAATAGCATGCCCTATTCAGACAAAAACTTTTCAAAGAGGAAATCAAAGATGAATAAGTTAGCACACGTAGACTTGGTGTGTTTACTAGTACATGAAACCGAGTGCAATTTATCGGAGCCCTCAAAGTATTTTTTTGGGAGGGAAGAACAATTGCACCTCCAGTGGTTTGTCAAAGCCTGGTCCAGTGACGCGAGCTGAGTGGCGAAGTGATGAGGGCAGGTAACGAGTCTCTTCCCTTTCCAGAATGAAAGATGGCGGCGATAGATGGGGGCAATGTAGGGTCAAACAAATATGAGTTATTGATTTTCTGAGGTAAAGGGACGGAAGGGTAAAGGAACATTTCACTTTCCGTTGCTGATGAAAGGAAGTGACAGGTAGATAGATGGCTTCAATAAAAGGCCAAAGCAAATAAAGGCTTATTGATTTTCTTTAAGGTTTTAAGACGTTTCTGTCTCATCACTCCTACGAAGGGACGGTGTCTTTCCGACCAGCGAAGCAGACGCTGGCCACTCCGAGGGACAAGGCATTGTGTACATCTGGGTAAGAGAATTGTACATCCCAACACGCAAGGGTGCATTCTTCACAACGCTGCTCCTCTTTGTGCAATAGTGACGAATATGATCGACTGATTGCTTAGTTCTCGCCATTCGTGTTCAGGCCCCTTTGGCCTAACATTAAAATGTACCGGGAAAGTAGTCTTCTGTAAAAGATTGCGAAGCTAAGTACCTATTGTTAACCTTTTGGGGCAACAATCGACCTCTGGGTCTAAGGCCAGCGGATCCACTTACATGTTTGAAAGCTGTAAAGAAGGAACTATTGAAGGTGTCCTTCCTACATTACCCTACAGCTTACGGTGCGAACGCTATTGGTCTTAAACCTCACCTTTCTACCCTACATGTATGCAATGCATTACACACTTGAAAAGCTTCTAGTCCATATTGTGCAACTGTTTGGTTAATGCGGTGAATGGATGGTGTGTTATCTTAAATGCACCCTTACTGTTCCAACATTCCCATTTCCCTCCATTGCACCCCCCCACCATGCACCTTCAAGTGACAGGACTGTTTGCATTCAGAGTTACAACTCACAAAGAAATACATGCGCAAGACAACGGTTGTGTGCAGTCCACATTCAGGCAGGCTTGTTTTCACAGAACAATCCTCATAGTTCACTTGCAGGTGTTTTGATGGGTTTGAGCAACAAGTCAATCTTAGCAAATGTGATAGTTGCTGTCTGGAATCGGCTGGCTTGATTACTATTATTTTCCATGTAGACGAAGCAGGCTGGTTGTCAGACAGTTGCGCTGCTTTAATTGCATCAGCTGATGGTTTCCTATGTTACATTGCTCCTCACAGGTGCTATGTTTGCGGGCAAACTAAGCAGCAGCTAGAGCAGCAGAAGCAGGAACCGTCTAGTGGATTGGACCTCAGTGGTAAGTTGTGAAGAAGCCTTTTTGTGCAACCTCCATGTATTGTGATTTTTTTGTTTCGTTTATTACCGCCTAGGAGCATTTCTGCTACCGTTAAATAGAGAAACCAGTCATCTAATGTTGAATGACTTTATCTTGTGTAAACAGTAATTCGAGAAAACGCTTGGCTGTGCATATCCATGTAGTTGGCCGTAATCCAATTTAAAACTTCTTAGTAGTCATGAGCTGTACTCAGACGTGTGTAGCCTGGCAGGAAGCATTTCGAAACGTTGCACCTGCAGCAGCAGTTTTAAGTGCTAGCCTCCATTGCAGTGTTTTTTGTGGATTTAACCAATGGAAGCTTCAGTAGCTGTGTGTGTGGGTGTATGTGTATTTTTATATATTTTCACAGGAAAAAACAGGGATGTTAAGGTGAGAAATTAATGCAACAAAACCCTTGAAATTCATCTAAAGCCACCTTAGAGTCCTTGTTGTGCAGCCTATGCCCACAATGATATCATCACAGATGAAATTCCCGATGACATCACTGGTGACATCGAGAATTACATCCTCTATGACATCACTAATATAATCTATGATTAGATTACAACACTAACCTGCTATGACCAGTGCCCACAGCTTTTGCCCATGTCCATTGTATATGTTAACACATTAAGGGGTCACTAGCCATGGCTTTCATCCTTGGCCAGTGGCCATTCCCTTCGGCCATTCCTCCTGTATATTATAACTCATTAAGGGGCTAATAGCTATGGCCTTTTGCAACACTCATCGGCCACGAACCTTGGCCTTCGGTCATAGGCAGTGGTCCCAGCCTTCGGCTGTGCCCACTGTGTATTGTAACACATTAAGGGCCATGGCCAGCTGCTACATCCTTCGGCCGTGCCCACTGTATATTGTATAACACTAACCAGTGACTAGGCATGGCCTTTGGCCATGCACTATGTCCACAGGCTTGGCCATGGCAAAGGCTGCAGCCTAAATTGCTATTTAGTTAATCAAACCTTTTATTAACCAAGTCATAAAGTATATTATGTCATGCCATCACAGATGTAATCAGTGGTGGTGTATATCATGTAAACAGTGAAGTTGCAAGTGATTCCATCAGTGATGTCATCAAGTATGTAATAGATGATGTAATTAGGGATGTCATCTTTATGGTCATAGGCTGCATAATAGGGGGCACAAAGTTAAGGTGGCTTTAGCTGAATTTCAGGGGGTTTGTTACGTTAAGTTCTCACCTTAACGTCCATGGAGCTAAAGTTTTTTTCCATGAATTTCCTGGTTTCTTTTATTCCATAGATCTTTTCCACAGCACTGGCCATGGCCTTCAGCCAGGCCAGTTGGCATGGCCTTTGGCTGTGCCCACTGTCCATTTTAAAACCCTACTAGACCAATAGCCATGGCCAGTAGAACACTACCAGTTTGTCCATTTTATAACACTACCATTGGCCATGCCCACTGTCCATTTTAAAACACTACCAGACCACTAATCATGGCCTTTGGTCATGCACAGTGTATATTTTAAAACACTTACAACCCATCGCTCAAAGATGTTAATCAATCACAGACTGATTTTGACCTATTTTGACAGTGATATTTTCATGTATATGCAGAATTTAAACTGATCAGAGAATTGCTTCTCTGTATTCTTTGATGGGCCTGTTTTTGGACCGTAGAGTTTTGTGTTTGCAGTGTTTGATGGGCCTGCAGTTCTTTGTTTTTTGGGTGAGATTGCAGGGAGATCTGCTATAGCTTTCCATTTAATTAATTCTCTTTTTAAAGGTTTTCTTTTTTGAGGTACAGCATACATATCTAGATGGGGGCTGTACAGTACACATGGCCTGTTGTATTCTAGGATGCAAGGAATGTCAGCGTTGACTTTGCATCACAGTTAAACAGGAATAGACCATTGAGTGTACGGAAATGTGTAAGTGCTATGGAACTCGTACATCTTTGAAGACTGTGCTACCAATGTCGATTAGTGCATGGGCCAAAGTTAGACCTTGTGAATAGTAACAGCATATGCAAGAAACATGGAGAATTGTCTGCTGTGTTGGATACATGTCTTGAAAAAGAAGGAAACATGCAATTTTGCGCCCTATTCTTTTAACTTCTGCAAGTTTGTTGAAGTGGATGTTGACAAACTGTTCTGATGTGGATGTGTTTGTAACCCAATAACTGTACCAATTGCTCCATTGACTAAACCTTGTTCTACGTCAGGGTTATGTTTCAGAATGACTATGCTGTTTAGACACAGTTAATAGTTTTTCTAATCCAGCTGTGTTGGTGATATCTTTTTCTAAGCTATTTAGTTGCGCTGTTGCTTGTTGGCACATAGGGATACCATACACTTTTGTCTGTGGAGCTGATATGCATTATGGGTTGCATTTCTTTTTTTAACATTGTATCATTGAATTGGCCACAGCTTGCAAGCGTTGGCATTAAGGACATGCATTTTAGATTTTGCAGGGTTTAAATGTTTCATGACATTAGGTGCAGATGTCTTTTGTCAATACAACTCATGGAATACTCTAGTTTTTAAGGTTGATTTTGCAGAGTTCTTAAGCAGACCAGTTCTAATGCTTTTTAAAATGTTAGCATAGGTTGGAGCTGCAGACTGGCACATGTTTTGAGTTAGTTCTCTTTAGCAAACATGTTGCCACAAATTTACATTCCCAATGCTGCAGAGTGTATTATGACATTCTTTGTGTCCTAATGTTTTGAATTTGGGTTGGCCTTTTACTGGTGTGAACTGTAGGATGTTGCTGAAAACAATAACGTGTTTTCCTCCAAACAGTTTTAGGACTTCCTGCATTCTTAGATGAATTAAAGCCAGGATGGGTTTGGAACCCATGCTCACTTCATCAACTAGGAGCACTTTCCTTTTCCGTAGAATTCTGCGTACTTCATTAGCAGCTTCTTCCGACAATTTGTAGTATTCTCATTTGTTTTGGTGTTCTTCGTGGAGGAGAAGCAGTCGCTGTAAAAGTTACACCTCTTATGTTGTAGGCAGCTAGACTTGTGGGGGATATTAAAACAGCTGACGGGTTGTTTGTTAACTCTACTTCAAATGTCCTGATTATTGTAACTAGGAAGGTTTTACTAGAACCAGCTTCACCACTTACATCCAAGAGCATAGGTTTATATTTTTTACAGCTACAAGTCATGTTTTAGTCCATGTTCAATTTCTTCAGTGACCTCTAGGTAAATGGTGAGTTGCTCATCACTTGGCCTTGATTTGAGCACTGACAAATCTTCAGATGGTTTAGATTAATACATGATGTTTTCTACCTCGGTCATGGCTATGTCTGCTTCATTTTGAATGAGTGGTTCTCAGCTTCCGTAAGAGAAGTTTGACTGCCTTTAGCTAGTATAGTTTCCAATTTCTTCCTCTTGTTGGCGTTCATTGTCCAATATTTGTTTGTAGGGATCAAAATTCAGGGGCGCTGGGCACGATTTAGCTCCTGGTAATCGATTTTAAAGTCCAAGGCAGGAGCTGGTTTCAGATTCTGCTGAAATAGCCTCCTGGGATCATGCATAAATCACCCCTGTCGGCCTAGTCCCGTGAGCTAAGACAAAAGTTGCTTCTAAATAAAACCGAGCAAGTGTGCCTCCAGAACCTATTCCTTTAAAGATTCACACCCCAAGAAAACATATAAATTATAGAAACAGCTTGTGCACAAGGGACACTTGCCTTTCTAGCATTTAAAACCTGTGTACTTCAGCCATGCTTTTGAAAGAAAGTTGAGTCAATTTCACTTCTTTTCTTACAGGAAAGCAGTAACGGTACTGCTATTTCTTTTAAAGCCTTTCTTTTAGAATAACATATTTTCTTGCAACACTTAATGGCTGCACAATTATATTATAAACAGCTACATAAGAATGTCCAATTATTTACTGCAGGAAACCCCACTTTTTTTTTCTTTGTTAAAGTTTGAGCGTAAAAAGAGAATACAGATTTTAAAAAGGCAGGTGTCGGTTTTGCTTGCAAATCTCTGCACTTACACTTTGACTTTTACATTATTGTAATTCACTGTGAGGTACGGATAATGGCAGCTACAAAATAATTACGAACTATACCTGCAATTACAACTGGATGGTTGCCTTAATGAGACCTTTCACTGTAACATTAAACAGAAGTTACTGATGAAGTCATTCAACATTTGTTGTTTTGTTAAGTGTGCTATTCTGAAAAACATTCCTGCTGCTGTGAAACGCACTTTGACAAAAATGTCCCGTTTCTTTCTAATCTCTCCAAAATCTGCATTAAGTCTCATACATGTAAATAGAAATCTCAAGTTGGAGCAGGATCTTAATGTTAGGGCAACACCTGTCCAACAGGTTGTCGGTTATAAAAAAAGAAAACAATCTCCCTTACAAGTATCCTGTAATATGGCTTCTAAGAGAAACCACAGAATACATTGGGACTTATGCCTTTTCTAAATTCCGGTTTACTAATGTTTTGGTGTTTGATATTCTTAGTGGGGTAATGCACATGATGCAGAGATCTTAAATCTGTAAAATCTATATCTCAGGTTGGAACTATTGCAGGTATAACAACCATTCATCCTCCCGAGTTCCTTAAAATCTGGTCGAATAACCCCTGGGACACACTGCACCTTGAGTCATGTAGCACCTGCAGAAAACATCTTGGCATCTAGTATATTCAACACCTACACCATAAACCAATTTTTCAGTCTTAGCCAAAAGCACAACCAGATAGTCGAAAAGTCTAGCACTGGGAGAACTCAACAGGAAACCCTAAATGACTTATCTAACTTGGGAAACCTGTCTTGTAAAAATTGTTTTAAACAATTAAACCAAGAAATACAAAAAAAAGTACAACCAGTTACTTTTAAATCCTTACTCTATTTTGTCACCTAAAAAGTGAATTCATGGGGTGGGGTAGATATGGGGTGCAGTAGCAGGAGAGAGAACAAGGTGGTAGCAGAGAAAGAGGCAGTAGCAAAAAGAAACATGTCAGTGAGGGGATAGCAAAAGGAATCGATGTAGCAACAGAAACAGTGTTCTAGTGACAGTCATGGGTCTAGCCGCCAGACATGAATGATGACTGTGTGATGAAGCAATGGAGAGACAAATAGGGAGGCTGACATAAGAGTAAACAAAAAGGAAATCAATATGAAGCTGCATTGCACAAGATCATAATAAGATAGTCTGTAACAAGAGTGCAAGACAGAGCATATTTGGGCGCTTAATACAGATTAGAAATAAAAGCAAGTACAACCATTTTTCAGGCATTCCAGAGTGAATCAAAAGTTGCACCCTATATCTATAAAGCTTTTTGTCTGAGAATCTTTTGATCTTTTTTCAACTAATTCTGTATGCATACACTATCCTAAGAAATCCATAAAGACTTTAACAGCTCCTGGGTCAGATGACTAACTCCTGGTCAGAGGGAAATTGACACCCAGGAGCTACTTTCAGCTCCTGCCTGTTGAATCTGAATTTTGACGCCTGTGTTTGCAGTGTTTAAAATTGACATTTTTTATAATGCTTTCATTTGCATTGAAAGCAGCTTCAAATGTGTGGTGATCAATTACCAATTCTTCCTCTTTCCTCCAAGATTTGAATGGTTGAAGTAGGGCCATGTGATAAAGTTCTGAATGCTGTGGAGATTTAAATGATACGTTTACATGGTTAATCAGACTTGGCTTGCTAAGTTTTACTAGGCTCCCTTCACAAGTTGAGACACTATTTGCCAGTTGTCTCATATGGCAGAACATTATTTTTGTAGTAGTAGTATTGGGCTATGTCGTACAGGCACATATTTTCCAAAGCAGTACTTCTGTCTGGATAGCACGTGTCAATTGCATTGTTTTTTTTAAATATCCTGGCTGTTGGGATCATTTGTGGCTATGTTTTCTATCTCTTGGTAGTATTTTAGTACTCTTTTTCAGGATGAAGCTGGACCAACGTTTAGCCAGAGAATGTTATCCGATTTCCCATTAAAGGCTGTACCTGTTGAACGATCTGCAGCTTTGTAGGACCTGCATTCCCTTTGCGACAGCATTTTGATACCAAAGTTGTACAATTTATGTGACCCAATTTTATCGGATGAAATGTCATCCCAAAGGTCTTTTAGCTGTCTTCTCAGTTTTGGTGAGATAGGCTGTGGCATATCTTACAAATGCAGCGGAATTGTCTGAAATGTATTGAATGTCTATATTTGCATTCCACATGAAGGCAATGATCGCATTGTAAACATTGATGTACTTGGATGCCTCATCTCGTTTAATGCTGTGCATGTTTTTTAGGGGATTTCCCTTTTATACTGTGCCTAATAGAAGACATCAAGGTATGTACTTGTCTTTTGGTGGAAACTGGTCTAGGGAAACCAAAGCGATGTTTGGTGAAGTATTTACCTCTGTTTTTATATTGAGTCAGCAGTATTTGCCACACTTATGTCTTTGGAAGTGTACGATTTATGTACGTAGGTTACTATGTGTGGTTTCTGAAGGGATGTCACAGGTAATGTATTTTTTTAATACATTGTAAAACAGTGGCATCACTGTCATGGCCAAATGTGGGAGCACCTTTTTTCCACAAAATCATGTGAATGTATGGTGCTCCTCTGGATTGATATTCTTTTATCCAAGAGAAGTGTTCTACTTCTCAGAGTACAGGGGTAGTTTTATTGCAGAGGAAGTGCAGCTTGGCAATGAAGTGATGCCGAAAGTATATTGAAACATTGATGGGATCAAAATAACAGAGGTCTCCTCAAGGCATGTCCATTTCCTCTTTATTTTGGTTTGCAGTGTATAGGAAGTCATGCAAGTCATCCATTCATATTCTGCACAACGTAAAGTAACAAACCATGGGAGCGGGCCCAGGTTCTTTAGCACAAAACGTACATTAGCATGATGCCAGACCCAGTATTCTTTGTACAACACATGTTTGCCAAGATATTTGTGATACATTACTGCAAAACCTCTGACATGTTTAAGAAATGAGTTCCTGTTTTTAATGTGTGTAAATCTGTAACAAAGAGTTGCTTGTTTGCTTTCTAATAAGATGTGGACAATATTGCCTGAATCTTGGCTCTTCAGAATACACCCGTAAAGAAGGATTTTCTGATGCACTAATGTGTTTGACTCTTTAATCCCATCTTCCTCCTTTTCCTGTAGGAAAGAGTATAGGAAAAGAATGTGATTCTTTACTTTTGTCCCATATGCTCAATGGAGATCCAGATGCTTGACGCATTTTATGTTTCTATCACATCTTCTAAGGTGGTTTTGGAATGTAGTGAGTGAATTGTATACTGCTCTAAAATGTTGGCTTTAGCAACATAATCCACATGTTTAATTGGCCAGTTTATGGTGAATCTTCAATTATTTGGGTGCTTTCTCTTCAGTATTCCTATGTTGATAGCTCTGTAGCATTCATTGCTTTGTTTAAGATATTCTATGGCTTGTCTAACTTTGTTTAACTCAACTGGTTGTTGCCAAACATGTTTGTCTTTTGTTGGTACACTGTTAACTAGTACAATCAAATATTGATCTATTGGTCACCCTACTCAGAGTTTCTGCATTTTCTTTAAGATCTAATGGCAAATATACTACTTTGCCACAAATGCCTTTCAGCAACTCAGATGGAGGCAATTTGGCAGTGTTGGGTTGAAGGTGTATTATAGCTTGAAATGGGTGACTGTTTGAATTATGATGCTGTCATACAAGTTAAGTTATTTGTGATAGTTTGTGATGTCATTTGGTTATTAAGCTTTGTATTGCAGTATGTGCAAACTATTGAAGGGTCAGTTATTTGGTATTTAGTTTCTGCTGTTCAATATAAAGCAAATTGGAACCATTGGGATTGTGTCTTGTTTTGCATTTTTTAGGCCATATCTACTATTTCTCTACTCTTCTTTTTATAAAGGGTTCTGTGACAACAGACACATACTTTGTTGGGTATTTCAGCAGGTGTGCTCTGAAACTTTGTTATTTCTGTTTTGTATGTGTTTATAAGGAGGTTGCTGTTGGTGAGGTGTTCTCTAAGGTTTTCTAAAGTAATTGAATTTTCTAAGTCAACTTCAGATCCAAAGTATTTAGTTTGGATGTGTTCTATTTCTTGAAGGAGTTCTTTAGCTGGTACATTTAGGAAAATGTTATTTAATTTTTGGAGTTCTAGAGCAGAACTATTTACAATCTATGGGTAAGGTTTTGCGTAGCAGAAGGTGGGTGTGTTTCTAACATTTTGATGTGGTGGAAGGTGCTTTTTACAAGCAGTTCCAGAAATGCAGACTAATGAATGTCCTCGCGGTACAGTGTGGATGCGTACTGGGCAGGAGCCCATGGTTTGTAAAGTTTGAATTCTAAATTTGTCGTTTAGTTTGATATAGTGATTGAGGACTTGTCGTAAACGTTTGAACGACTGTTGTTTTATGTCACATATTGAGCTGCAGGTCCATTTGTACACTGGACGACTTGTTTGGACAAAAGGAACATTTGGTTGAATGTTGGGGAAGATTTTTCCTTAAGGGTTTTTTTTGCTAAAATGGTGTGTGCTACCGCTTCATAGCCTCACACCCATCATTGTCTGTGGCATTTGGATTAGTTTGTTTTTGTTTATAAGCCTCTTCATTGAAATATAGTTGTGTGTGGCTGGTGTGCAACCATTCACCAGCACAGAAGTTTTAAAAGGTATCTATATTGACATTGCGCATGTTTGAAAGTAGTCTTTGTAGTTTATTGATTAATTGAATAAGTGGTCTGAGTCCGTTTAAAATAAATATACAGAACTTTCTCTTTAGTTTAAATGCGCTGTTAATCAGAGCTTCAAGGATCAGTTTCCTATGGTAGTTTTTAAACAAAGCACGTGACTTCTCAGATTGTTTCATGAGTGCTAAGAACTCTACGCTGGAACACTTTATTTGTACTGCGGCTACATAAACATTGCTACTTATAGTGGTGTGCGGTTCCTCTTTATGTGTAGTTTCCTTTCTATATTTTTTTTGTTTTGTCTTTTGAAAGGGGAAGCTTTCTTTTTTTAGTGGTGACTGGCTTAGTTTGGTTGAGCAAGGTTACTTGCTCTTCGGTTTCAATGTTTTCTATACATTGTTTTAGTGACGGGTGACTATATGGCTTTTCTTTATTTTTATCTGTTATATATTTTCTCTGTTTTCAATAAAGTTGCTTTTCAGTAGGTATTCTTTTGTGTCTGTTGGAAACACATGGTGTGTGTTTTAAAGTTGTGGAATGTCTATGCGTGTGTTATTGTATAATGATGATGGGTGTAATTGTAGAGGGTTGACAAAGACTACTGTGTGATTGTGTAGTGGGGTGATAGGTGTGGTAGGGAAGGTTGTAAAAGTGAGAAGTTGTATAGGTGTGGTGGGTTTGGGTAAATATGACATTGAAATCGGGAGGTGTTATTTGGAATAAGTGTGTATGAGATGGGTAATGGGTGATATGTTGATTACTATGTTGCACAGCACTGGTGTTAGAAAGGGAGTGGGGGTGTAATTGAATAAGTAGGAATATTATGCTGTAATGAGAAACTGGTTGCTGTAATGGTGCGATTTACTGTACAGGTGTAAGGGTTGCGTGAGTGTCATTGTAATGGTGTGAGGAAGCGTGTGTATGTGTGGTAATGTGTGTTAGTTTAGAATGCAATGAGTGCCACTGTTTTGTGGTTTGATTTCAGGAGTTAATGAGGATAGGGGTATGCAAGAATAAATAAATACAATTATGGTATAGAAGGTTTATGAGAGAAAGTTGTGTTAGACAATAAGCAATTGGTGGTTTATTGAATAAAGAACAATTTTACGATGGGATTAGAAATAGTATATGACAGTCATGCTAACAAAAGAGATGACACAGACAACAGTGAGATAGTCAAAAAAAGCTTAATTTAATAATCAGGATGGTGTAACGCCTAACTAAGCCTATGTTATGGAGGGATTTCCCTGCATACAGAAATCTAAGCAAAGTTTGTGTCGAAGTCAAAGACCAAAAAGTCTGTCTGTCAACTTGTGCTTGTTCTCACAACTACAACAAAACTAGTGGGGAAATGCCGTCAACCAAATAGAAGTGTTCCAAAGTAAATGTTCAATTATCGTCAATTTTAAGTTCTTCTTATGATCTCTGTCTCAAGGTTAATACTGTTCCAGTGTAATCTTGTGGCACTAAGGACTGAGGTTACCTTCTGCAGTTTCACAAATATCACAATTCACATCACTTGCCAGTCTGAGCTGTCTCTTCCCCAAGTTTCAAAGGTATCAAAGTTCACACAACACTGTGGTCTTGGGATTCCCTTCCCCAAGATGGACATTCTCCAAGTCTTGTTCTCAGGGTTCCCTTCCAAAAGATTTACTTTCGATAGTTTACTTGTTTCTTCCGCTTACCAGTTCACAAAAAGATCATGGCATCTACTTGACCCTTCCTTGGTTAACTTAATCAATGATTCAACACTTTCCTAATTTTCAAACTTTGTTGTTTTTGGTCTAGGCACAGTTGTCGGACCACACAGTCCACCCATCATAAGTCATGCAACCAGAAACCATATGTGCTTTGAGTCTTGATGTTGGAAATGTTTGTACTAGGAAACATTCTGGTCTAGGTGCAGTTGTCAGACCGCTCGAGCCACCCATCACAGGCCACGCAACCATGCGTTAATAGTTTGCAATACAATGCTTTAATTTCCTTGTAGGATATTCATATGCCTTTCAAAGTATTTTTTGATCCTGGGACACTTGATTTCCCCAGTCTGTTCTTATAGTAATTAACACTTTATAGTTTTGTTCAAGTAGCAACTTTCTCATGTAATATATCCAGCATTGCAGTATTCACTTGTTTACACTTGCACCGTACTTTCCTGTTATTTAATATTGAATATGTATAGCTTTACATTGTGCGAGCTCAAATAATGTCTTTCAAACAATTCGGTATTCAATAGATGCAAGTTTTACTTGCACATGCTCAGCAGCTCCTTTCATCAAGTTCTGTATCCAATATTGACAAGGCTTGCTTTCGTGGGCTGAGCAGCTCCTTTCATCAAGTTTGGTATTCAATATGCATTGCTTTTACTTGTGTGCTCAGCAGCCCATTTGATAAAGTTTGGTATTCAATATGCAGAAGGTTTACTTGCATATTGTGATGTTCCCTTGTGCCCCCCCCTTCTCGCACACAGGTGTTGCCTGTTTTGCTTGATTCTTCTACCCTGCTCCCCCTCAACCTCCTCCAGCCTACTTCTGCAAGATTCTGTCCTGATAGATTCTGTTTTCACCATCACCGTCTTGTGGCCAATGCTGGATTTGACTTTTATGGACTTCATTCATTCACGCTGCGTCACTCTTTCTGAACTCTCATGCTGGACTTCCTTTGCATCTTGTACTCATGGTGGTCCTGAATCATGCTGTTCTCATCTTCATCCTGTATCCTGGCTTGCAACATTATGTGTTACTACTGACTTCTGCAACTGTTTTCGCTCTCCACTCTTGCTTCTCCACTCTTTTTGACTGCTTACTCTGTTCCCTCCTCCTTTCCCTTCACCCTTTTCCTATCTCCTCCCCTTACTTTCTTCTATGCACTTACTCTATCAGAATTGTCCCTGGACCTAATATGATAGCAACCTCGTCTCTTTCCGCCACCCTCCCATTACTGTTTTTTTCCTCCCCAAACCCCCTCCAGCACTATCTGAAATGTCGTCAGGCCTAGTATCATAGTCGCTTGTTTTATTCCTCCCCTCCCTTTCTGCACCCCTCTCCCTCACCTTATGTTTTTCTCCGGCTCTACCAGAAATGTCGTCAGGCCTAGTACGGTAGTCGCCTGTCTGTTTCCATTTCCTTCCCACTCTCTCCCTCACTTCCATATCTATGTCTTAGCTCTTGCACTATCTGAAATGTCGTCAGGCTGAGTACGATAGTTAATTTCACATCCTTACTGTTCATGGCCTGTAAGAATGTCATTGTATTTTCCCTTGTTCCCTCCCTTGCCTTGAAGTGCTTTGAAACACATTGTGTATAGGCGCTATATAAATAAACTATCATATCATGGGCTCAACATCCCAATGGATCACCCCGGAGTTCCCAGACTCTTTGAGAGCCTTACCAGGTTGATGCTGCTCTGCTCGGCGGCTTCCCCCTCCACACGTGAGAAGCAACTCGCCGGCTGCTTCCTTCCATGTATGCTGGTCTTCGTGGTGGGCACCGCCTCCCCTCCTCAACGGCTTCTGCTCTCTGCCTCCCTCCACAAGAGTCCCTGATCCTGATCAGTCTGTTCAGCAGTTATCCTGGGATCTTCAGCCGGTGCCTTTAGCATCTCGTCTTCCTGCCCCTCAGCATGGCACAAACTTCTTTCTGTTCTCGCTCTCCTCCTGCACCTCCTGCATCTCTTGCACTCTCTGAACCCTCTGACCTCCACATTTTACACTTTATCATTAATAATGGGCTGTAAGTGAAACAAGGTATTCCCAATTTCCTGACCTTGTTTAAGCCCATTTTTGTGACATGCCTGACCTCTCTTCTACGTCACAGTGCCAGAGTGGTTTTGGCCTTAAAAAATATGCACTGCTCCTAGTCGCCTCTTCTTCTCAGTACTTAAAGGAAATGTACTGGGGATGATAGCATGAGGTTGGTAATAGCCCATAAAGGCTAAGGGAGAGGAGGGTAGATCTGTATTAGAAAAGGGGGGGTACCATGTCTCACCTTCACTTACCCTCTATCCAATCCCCAAGGACCCTCCACTCAGGTGATCCTCTCTCGCTTGTCCACCCCCATGGTCGGGATCTTCTTAGTTCGGTAACTGTTTTTGACCATATTCTTTTTTTTTTTTTTACTGAAATTTCAAAAGAAACTTGGTTGGTATGTGTGGTAATGTTCAAGTATTTTCAGTAGAATAGCTTGGTTTTTATTGTGGTAGGAGCATTCATTGATAAAGGAGTAAATAAAGTTCTGTTATGTGTGGGGTACTGAACTATGTTATCACTATATAGTATCTCGTAGCACTGGTTGGAAAACACTAGTCCTTCATATGCAAGGAAAGGTGTTTTCTTTAGGATTGGCTCTTTCTAGTGCAATTTGAGAGGCAAAGAATGCAAAAGTGCATTAGGAGTTCTATGTCCCTTTGTTTTTGAAGTAGGCAACATTCACGTGGAAAATATTCCAGCAACTGTTTTAAGTGGCAGTTGTTGTAATGAGGTGTAATATTGTGGTACTATATGGAATGTGGTAGCACTGGTTTTAAAACATGGTACCTTTTATTAATGGGTAAAGTTGATGGGTTTTAGTAATGCTTATTTTTGTCTATATTTTTTGTTAAAAAAGATGGTGTATAGGTGCTTCCGCAGCACCAACATTTTTATATTTTTGTAAAGGAAAGGAAATGTATTTGCTAAACACTTGTATGGTAGTATTATCTGTTAGCTGATGTGAGCAGTTGGCGAATGATGGAACTATAAGAGATCTGATGGCAATGCTTGGACATTACACATTTGTATGTAAGGGAAATGATGTTGTTTTAAAAATGTATGTTTTAGTGCATAGGTGCATTAGGAGCCCTACCATTTGTACCTTTGTGTACAAATAAGGAACATACTCTTGCAAAAATGTGTAAACTATTGCTAAGTGGCATTTGGTGTGAGAAGGTGCAATATGTTGGCACTAGATGTAATATGGTAGCAGTGCATGTAAAATAATATAGCATTATATGTAGGCAAACTTGCTGCATTTTAGGGATGGCTATTTTTAATACCAACTGAGTAAAAGACTGACAATGCATTGGTGTATAAGGATCAGTACACTTTTTCTAATTCTGTAATGTGTTGAAGAATGCACTTTTTGAGCACGTTTATGGTAGAATTAACTGCTACTGCATGTGAGTAGGTGGACACTGTTGCCAATATATGGGAACTGATAGCAGTGGTAAAAAGCAGCATACTTCATGGAGGTACTGATGTATATAATGTGGTAAAAACATAACATTCGAAATACAAGCCCACCTGTACTATGTGTTCTAGATGTAGATACTGTTGAATCTGCAAATGGAAATGTGGAAAACGTGTTCACAGTAGTTTCTTAGAGGAAGCTGTGAATGACAAGTCACATCGACTCTGATTTGAAATTTACATCTGAAGTGTTGAACTGAGGTGACAGTGTTATATGTAGAATTTGTGTATGTCATTGGTGGATGAATGTGTGACTGTTTGAAAGTAGCCAATGACAGAGTGTTAAACGGGTAAAAGTAAAAAGTGTGGAACAGCTGTCCCCTACGATGACTTCCACAGATGTACCTCAGACCTGCACATGGCGTCCGGGCCCTTTAATCATGCCCTACATGGAAATTGGACTGCAGAAACTGGATGTTCTTGGCTGTCCGTGGACAGTAGGGTATTAGCCAATCGGGTTTCCTGATTGTGAAAGAGGAGTTGAAGTATACAGGAGCATAGGGTAGAAAGTGTTTAATTTTGTGTGTGAAGTGCTGGAATCATGGCTATGAATAACAAAACTGTATGTTAGATTTGTGGATTTGTTGACTGAGGTTATATGCAGAGCACCATGGCATGTCTGAAAATCTTGGATTTGAAGTAGTGCAGGTATGGCATGGAGTTTGTGGCATGAACTGGAGTGCATTATTACACTTATGGTGCGTTTCAAACATCCATATATAATCATATTACATTGTGGAGGCAACAGTTTAGGATATGTTACTGGAATATCCTTGCAGTTTGCTATGAAAGATACCTTTAGAAGGCAAATGGTATGGTTTCCAGCTACAAAGATTAATTTCTTTAGTTATTACCCAAAGGGCAATGTGGAAAAGATCAAATCGGTTTTGTCCACAAATTGAAAAAGCCAGGTGGAATCTTAATAAAGCTGTATGTACATTTTTACAATCTGTAGGAATGGCATCTTTTCACAATGAGAATATACAAAATGATGGAGTGAATATTTTTCGAAGGGATGGAGTACATTCAACAGACATTGGAAATTAGATTTTTGTGTGTAATATCAATTTTTTTAAGCAATTTTTGTAAAAGTTATGTAAAACAAAGAAGTAAAATATGCAGTACACCAAAATCGAAACAAAAAAAAGTTCTTTTAAGAGCCAACAGTGTAGTAAGAAATAATGTAAATTGTGGTAAAAACTCACCATTTAATTCCCTGTGAAGGCCACCGACTATCTGATTCCAGGAAAGGGTGCGCGAGACGTTTTTTAATGGTAGCGTGAGTGGGATAGTGTACAAGCCGTAAAAAAATGCTAAACACCTCCTAAGCACGTTGCACTTTTGTTGATATTTTGTATAGCGCGGAAAATGGGTTGGGACAGAAATGTATTACTGTCACCTTTTATTTTATGCAATTCCCATTAGCATTCTATGAAATGCTTATGAAAATGTTAGATTCTTATAGAGTCGTAGTACTGTAAGCATAATTGTAAAGTAGATGGAGTCTGAAAGATAACATTTTTTATTGTAGTCTATTTTTTTTCTTTAAAAAGTGGTTCCCCATGGAACCTTTTTTGTTTTTAATTTTGTTTGCTTTTTTTGGTGGTGGGAGGGTGGGGGAGAGAAAGGGCACCAACCACCATAAGGGAGGGACAGGTGGACAAGGGAAGATTTAGGGCCTGCTAAAAAATGAAGGTAGGGGGCAAATATTTTAGTGCGCCACCATTGCCACCTCAAAGGCACTTTCAAATTGTTCCCCTCAGCAGATGACTGTGTTGCAGAACATACAAAGTACTGTTGACCGCTCAAGATACAGGGCCACCATCTCCTCTATGGCCTGTAAGACGGCAGGAGGAATTCTCTGCCCCACTGTGGTGTCCCAAGTGGTGACCCGAGTGGATGAGGAGGGTGTAGTAGAAGAGGTTAACCTACTCCCTGAGCAGGGAACCTCCTTTGTCAGGGCAGCCGGGTGGAAGGTGAGGGTGTGGCAGCGCATGGAGGTAGTACCAAAGGAGTACTGCCCCTGTTGGCCATGACTGAGAACAACTTTGCACACAGTGCAGAGCACACAGGCAGCCTGAGCCTTTGTCACCCCTCCTACGGTGGTGAAAAACCTCCACACCCACAATTCCTTCTGTCCAGCTGACATAGTAGGGACCTCTCTAAGACCTCTTATTCCTCCTGTTTATCATATGCTTCAGGGCCCCTGTTCCCCTGTCCAGGTCCTCCAGGTGGTGTTGGGGGGAGGGCCCTGGGGAGGAGGGATGGCCATTGGAAATGCCATTTATTTCAGTAGACTTTTTGAAAGATCGGCTCCCAAAAGATGTGTCCCCTCTGCTGGTCTGCCAGATTGAGAATGACTAAAATAAATGGGTGGGGTCCCCTTGGAGAAACTGCCTGCGGACTATCATCCTATATACGAACATCAGTGCCAAAATAAGACCCTGAAATGTTGTAAAATGTTCACAAATCAAGTAAGAATTGTATTAGGAGGTGTGGAAGTGCAAACATTTCGTTGGTCCCTAGAGTGGGCGAAAATTTTATCTAAAGTCTGCAATGCGTGGACCCTATTCGCGGACAAGTCATTCCCCCGCACAGGCATGGACACATGACATCCAGGGATGTCTGCGACCACGTCACAATGTTTGCGAAATACCATATGACCTATGACTTATTGTGTATACAGTGTGGAGCCATACTCAGGCAGGTGACGTTCGCAAACTAATTAAGTGCATAGCTCACTCTGCAGACTAAGCAGTAAGTTTATGAACATGAAAACATCTCTGATAAGTCATTGGTATGTAAATATGCAGACCCAGACATAATCGTAGTCTGTGGATGTCAAAATAACTTTAAAAAAAATATATGTTGCTGCATTTCTTATTTACATTCAATATTCACAACAAACATGTGTGGCTCTTATGTTTTATAGATTATATTTCTACTTCTTTATTTTAAAAGGGGATGGGGAATCAAGGTGTGGAACGAAAATAGGGTAATTTGGAGGTTGTAAGTCAAAACGCTTATTCTAATGTTCTGGCAAGGATTGGGGTAATAGTTCAGAAAAAGGATCACAGGTACACGTGGAGCAATGGAAATCAATATTACGGATTACATGATTCTTTACATAATTAGATAGTTCAGCAACTTGATTTTTTTATTTCAGACATTTGAGTTCATAATGAAGATTACCCAGGCTTATAATGCAGGGACTCTTAAAGGCACGGAGGCAAGTATTATGTTCAAAACTCTTTAATGCCACTCTGCAGCAGCTTTTTCCAATATGAAACTTTCCTGTTTTTTTTTTTTTACAAAAACAGTAAAGTTAACAACACTTCCACCACACAGGACTACACATCCCCACAAGTCCACTGTGTTCCTCCAGCCATCCCTATGTTCATCACCTGGAAACAAGAAATGGACCAACAGTCAGGGAGGGAATATTATGCAGCCTCCTACCTGCACAGCAGTCCAACGCAACAAGTACAGAGCACACATGCATTCAATATACCCTTCCCACTCTCTGCATACTCTGGGTGGGATAATGCTCGCCTCCATGTCTCATGACTCCCTGCACGGTAAGCCTGGGTAATCTTCATTCTATGTCGGAGACGAGCATTATGATTGCTCAAAGCTATCTGATACAACTGTAGCCAGGGAAGAAACAGGCCTAAAACAGGCTTAAAATAAAAGGTCTTCGAAGTTGCTTCCCTAGACCAGTCCGCAAACCTCAAGATATCATGCAGGAATGTCCCAGAGGCTAACGCTTTGGATGCAATTGCACCCCTAACTAAATGGGCCCAAAAAATCCCCAAATTGATGCTCTGAGTTGCATAACTTCCCTAGCCCTCCTGGCTATGGTGGTGTAAGCAACTGCATGAAATGGTTCACAACGAGAGATCAGTAACTGATATACCCGTGCAACCTTGCGCCCTCAGTGGCCTTCTCATAATCTTTGATGCACTGCGCCACACAGAGCTTATGCTCTCTTGGAAAATGTGTATGAAATCATGGATGACTTTACTTTTGGTCCTTTTAGTGATTATGGAACACCACCCCTTCTTGGTAGAACACCTTCCTATTGATCTCAAGATCCTTCACATCTGAAACTCTTCCACACGGCAACAAACATAGCAACATTGCCAGTAAACTAGATAGTCGGTGGATTGACAACTGCTCATAAAGGTGTTGAAATGTGATGACCCCGCTGTAGTTTGCACCATTCCTCCCATTTTTGTTCCAGATGGCATCATAGCTCCTAAGGGTAGAGGGCACCCACGAGTAGCTGATACATTCCACAGCGACTCCCGGAAGGCTTGGCAAGTTCCATCTTTACCTGAAATTCTGCACCCTAGCAACTGCAGATTACCTGCTAGTACTAGTGGATGCTCCTGACCCCCCCCCCCCCGGGTTGCTCAACAGGCTCCGCTGGGAAGGAATCATCCTTGGAAAAACCATCTCCATTTTCACCCTGCAGACCTTTGCCAGCATCATGAATGGAGGGAAGACATAATGCACGCTGCCAGTCCAGCTCTGGAGGAATGAGACTGTCCAACTTTAGTACTTGGGCATCTGAGCATTCAACCTGGAGGTGAAAAGATGGATGTCTAGCGGCCCCCAGTCTTCTTGCAATTTTAGGAGCACTGGTCTGTCTAACTTCCAATCATTGGCAAGTTCCAGTCTGCTATCATGTTCTGATTCCTGGGAAGGTACTCCGCTGCAATCACCATCCTTTTTTCCAGCAATAATGCCAGAAATCCTTTGCTGGCTCCACTAACATTTTTTATAGAGTTCTTCACAGGCAATGTATGTATCGTACTGCTAAGATGTTGTCCATCTTTATCACAATGCATCAATTTGCCCTGTCCCTGGCAAATGCTTGCAACTCCACCTTGATCACTCATCTTCTACTGAGGCAACTCAAACGTGGCTTTCCAGGTGTATATCATGAACACTCCATCTGCTATCTCGGAATCAACTCTGACTTCTCCCAATTGATCAGGAAACCTAGAGACATCAATAAGGTACTTGCCCATTGCATATGATCTAATAATGCAGCTCTGTCCGGCACCAGAATCAGGATATCCTACAAGTAGACTATGATCTTGATTCCCACGTCTCTGATTTCTGCTATCACTGGCTTCATGACCTTGGTTAACGCCCGGGGGGGGGCAGAGGCTAACCTGAAGGGTAGGCAAGTGAATTGCCAGCTAGCTCTGCCCTCTCCATAGAAAAATGAGGAACCGCCTGTGCTCTGGTGCTACCAGGATAGTCAAATAAACATCCTTCAAATCTAATCTTGCTAAGAGTATGTCTCTGAGGAGGTGAATACTCCATCTTGAAGTGCCTGTAGACAAACCAACTGTTCAACTCTTTTGGGTTGATCACTGGCCTCGACTTCCTCTTCCTGTGAACCAGGAACATATTGCTGTAAAAACCCAGCTGCCCCTGCAGACTTCACTCTATAGCGCCTTTCTCTATGAGACTGCTCAATTCTGTGTTCAAGAGCTCTTCCTCCTACCTTGCCATACTGAACCGCACAGGAGTGTGAACCTGGTGCTGGTTGTCGACAAACTCTAACTTGAAACCTGCCACTGCTTGCATGACCCAAGCATTGCCTGATGGCTCCTGCCACTTGGCTACAAACCTCAGCGTTATTCCCCTACCCTGTGGCACTGTTCGCGGAGTGCACTTACCGCTGGTTGAACTGTGCTCTCTATAACCGCTGCATCCTCTCTGGCTTCGGCGACCTCTTCCTCTGCTGGGGAAAAAGGCATCCTGTTGCCTAGATTCCCAGTACTGGGTCCTGGGGCCTTTTCGTCGAGCTGAAGCAACCGGTTGAATGAATGGCCCCTGTGTCGACCGGTCCCAGAGAAAACACCACCCGGAAAGATTTTTTTAATCGATGTCTGTGCTTTATCCAGGGCTGTATATGTCCCTACAAACCTGGACATCTCAGTTGCAAACACATCCCCAAAGAGCAGACCTTGTGCAGATTCTCCTGCCTCATAGGTGGGGAGATCCCCCAACTTGCTGTCGATCTTCAGCAAAAGATTGCACCTCCTTTCAGAGGAGAGAGCACAGTTGGCATTGCCAAGAAGGCACACTGCCCTCTGTGCTTTGCTGGCTATGTTGAGGGTATCCACAGGCTTGCTGGTTTCCTTGGCCCTTTCTGCTAAGTCCATAATTTTCACTAGTGGCCCAGCCAGGTAAAGCACCTTGTCCTGACAACTTTTCCAGGAGTGGTCTATGCCTTTTCTAAAATATTTGGTTATGAAAGTAACCATCTTTGAATGGAATTCTGACATGTCAATCCCTTTGCTAGGGAGCTCTGGCCACAGGCATTCTGCCCTCATTCTAAATGGCATCTCTTCTTTAGCGGTTTCCTGATCTGCTGTGCCATATACTGTGTTCCCTTAGGCAAAGGAAGCCAGTCCGTAGACTTTGGGTGCCTTATAGCTTTGGGGTCAAACATGTCCCCCCCCCGTGTTGTCTGCCTCCTCTAGTTTAGCTTTGGCCACTTTAGACCTCTGCTTGGGCTCTTTTGGACCCTTGCCACTGCCATCCCCTGTGTCGTCCTCAATATCACCTTTATCATAATCGTCAACATGATCATCCTCCTCATCGGAAGTTGTAGCACCTTCTCTGGCGTACCCTGTATTTAACTCCCCATGGGTAGGGGGGGTTAAGATGTTTGGCACTGCCACACTACCGAAAAAGGCACTCTTTAGTTTTCCAAATGGGTCAGCTACCTCGCAGGGCGTTTTCTGAACCCCCTTCACCTTGAACTTGGAGTAGAAGATGGAGAACTCTTCTGGGTATTTAAAATCCCCTACGACACACTCCCTTTCTTTGGGTGCTTAGCTGAAGGGCCTTCACCTGGACTTTGCTCTCTCTGTCTTTTTTGACTGCAATATGTGTCTCTAGCCTTTGCAAGCGGTCTTGAATGGGTTTAACCCCCTGGGATACTGCTATGGCCAATGAATCTGTCAACTTTTAAAATTTGGGGACATATATATGTCCAAGTCAGGCCCCTCTTCCTCACTGCATTCCCAAGATAAGCTTTCTTACTCCATTATAATCCTTTCTGTTGCCAAATCTGCAAGCGTAAGACAAATGTGCTTTCCTTTTTTTAATTTCATGCACAGCATGCGTATGCCGGTACTGCTGCACTGCAGTTCAGCGGAGTTCGCACCGGTCACCCGAAGCGAGCGAGATTTCTTGCGGTCCTGGTGCACTCCCCGTTGACTGACGAACACTCCATATCTCTCCTGTATACCGCTGAGTGCTCCTCGTGCTAAGATATGCAGAGTCTTTTGGTGGTATTAAAATGCCTCACTCATGTTCACTGTGCTCCGTGCACTGCGGCTTCTGTCGCAACAATGCTTGAACACAAATTCAAAACCAATAAAGAGATAACGTAGTCGCATTAAGTGCTCCCTACCCACACTATGTAGTACATATACACTCAAGAGTAAGTGTATACGTACTACAAGTAAGAAAAATTTGACTTATCTGCTTGGAGAGCAGCAAAGAAAGAGGAATCGTCCCAAGCAGGACATGACATGGGGATGTTACTGGAGCAGGATTGGTTACTTTTCAGGGAAAAGAAACTACAGGAACACCGCAGACTTGAGGGGATTTGTAGTCCTTTGTGGTGGTTTTGTTAAGTTTACTGTTTTTGAAAAAGAAAAAAAAGCAGGAAAGTTTGATATTTGGAAAAGGCTGCTGAAGAGTGGCATTAAATAGTTTGAAGCATAATTTGCTCCCCTCCGGTCTTGACATAGAATGCTTTCATTTTGGTTTCAACACTGTCCATTTGTCCCTCATTGGTATTTACAATAGCTACCTCGTGATTATTGTTCTGAATTTTTACTTCTTGGACTTTGTGGAGAATAAGATATATGAAAAAGATGTAATTTAATAACCGATTGTCAATTTGCATTGTTTCAGTGTGTTTTCATATATGTCTGATTTTACCATTAATACATTGTTCATCACTCATTTCCTCTTCGGGGAAGTACTCCTCCAGCCATTCAAGTGTGCTTGCCATTTCTGTAGCAATATAGAATTACTATTTTCAACTATTAAAAAATTATTGTACATGTATTTACTTCCTATGGAAAACATTTACAACAAAAGGGAAGGTATGTTTACTTAGTTGAGAGAGTTTGTTTTCTTGTGCTTCAATTCCTAAGAGGTGTTCAAGAGCATTGTTTACATAAGGTGTACAGTTCGAGAAACCTGTGGATATCCTCACTCCTACTCCCCTTGGATCCTCTTCATACGTGGCTAGGGAGAGGCCATCACTTTTGGATTCTGGCCCTGGGAATGGAGAAGCAAGGGAGGATCACCTGGGTGGAGGGTCCTTGGTGATTGGGAGTGGGGTGCCCACAGGCCAGACCTGGTATCTCCCTTTCCCTATTGAAGATCAACCAAACCCTCCCCCAGCTATTATAGGCTTCTGCAAAACAGCTTCCCACATTTTACCCCCTGACGGTACTGGGACGAAGAAGAGGCTACTGAGAGTAATGAACCCTAAAAACGAATTTCACCACTCTATTACTGGGATGAGGAAGATGCCTCCAAAGTACTGTGAAGGTCAGGAATGACCCTTTAGCTATAGTCGGGCGAGCCCAATTTTGAATCTACACCTGTAACCTGTGAAGTGGTTGCAGGTGTATAAAGGGAGACAAGTGGAGCAGCAGAGAGTTCACGAGGGAGGCCTGTGTGGGATTGACCAGCAGGGGACCATTCTTGTGAGGAGGCAGCCGTGGTGAGTCTGGAGAAGAAGCCAGTACGCTGGCAGATGTCCCAGACAACCTGTGGAGCCCAAGGTAAGTGGAGCTGTCAGGTATGGAAGCCTCCGTGATCAAGAAAGCTGCCAGAGCTGCAAACAATGAAGATAGAAAGCAGACCACCATCCGTGTTCCACCTCAGCACGCATTTACTCCATATGATTTAGTATACATATTAAACATAAAATTGTAAAGCCAAAATCGGGTTATTTGTAAACATTAACAAACGTGATAATTACTGAGGCATCTACCGTTTGCTGCAACGCCGAAGCGACAGCGAAAGGAAGAGGTGTAAGTTCTGCGGTTCGCCACAAACACATGTTCCAGAAGGAGCTTGTGAACAGAAAAACTGTGCGTGAACAAACCGAATTGAAACGGTTTACATGAAGCATAGCTGGAATTATACTGCTGCGACCTTTTAGACGTCTTTTTCAGCCAAGCAACAACAGTGCGGGCAGTAAACAGGAAATGGACTGTAGCAACTAGTATGTATTGTCTGTGGACGAAAGTGTCAAACCGCCATTCCTGATTTTCGTGCGTCATCTCTGCTGAAATTGAGAACGTGACTGGAGCCGGAACAGGGCAGCAGCTTATTAACGTGTATGTGTGTGTATGAACGTTATATGAAGACATCTGCTGCTTTGTGGAAATAAGGGCTTTGTTATGCATCAGCAAGCTAGTTTGAAAAGTCAGCATATTCCCCGAAAGTCGGCACTGACTGATTTGTTGATGCTGCAGTAGATAAATTAAAAGTGAATTATCAGTGCTGCTTACCCCCAAACCCGCACCTCATAACATCCTCTTTGTACCCAATGCTATATATTTTCCAGTTCTTTATACACTGACATTTCAAGTGCAGTTACTTAATTTTTTTAAAGAAAGAATAATTGCCAGTACGAGAAGCACAGCACAGAACATAATTCTGTTTTGGGGAAGGGGCTGTTGAAGTTTGCAGTGTTGATCTTTGAGTTTCTGAACCAACGTATTTGTTTAAATGTGTCTACCTTGCAAATCCGTGTGTTTTGAATTGGACACCCGTAAATCAGGGGACGGGCTTCTGCCTGCTCGTTTCCACCAACTAGAATATAATGGATGAGAGCATGCATGGGATTTCGTAGCTCGCAGCCTGTCCAATCATCTGTCATTTTGCATGAATGATCTCCTTGGTATTTCAGTGTCTGGGTCCCATGACATTTCCAATATGATTGATCTTGTATCTTCTGGCTAGCTGTTTTAAAGGCCATTAATAAACCCATAATTGTAGCTTCTTGGAAGCCAAACCATTTCTGCTATATACTTCCAGGCTCGTCCATCTCTTTACTGCTTGCATCTGACATAGGTTTCCTGAGCAGAATGGGGCGACCCTGCTCTTTCATCCTTCCGAGTTCAATACATTGAGTTCCATTTAATAAAATAGTAAATATTGCTCTGATCTTGCTTAGAAGCTGTATAAATTTGCGTGAAGCGCTACAGAAGAAGGCCAGCCTGAAAGGCCAGTCTAAGTGCTGAGTTATCATTGATAAAAGGGGGAGTATCATGAAGTTGAACAATTCTGCCTGTATATTGTTGGGAAATGTAGATTTTAAGGGCCTTTTGAAACATGCTGGGGGATGCCACATCACTCAACTTGCTTATCCTTTCATATGTTCTGGTAGGCAAGGTGAACTGTTGCTCTCTGCCTCTTATTTGGCACCCGACAGTTTGGAGACTCTGCAACCCAGCTCTGCTGATGTCTGTTGTACACTTGGGTAAAGATTTTAACTGTTTTATGTCAGACACTTACTTTTCAGTTTGAAGCTATTTAATGGTACGTTATTGCAAAAGGCCTCTAGCCCAGCTTTACAAGGCGTCATCAACCTTGTGAAAATCACTGAAAAAACAGGCTGCGTCATACAGGCTGTGCCATAGGACAAACTTGTATATACTCGACAGATGCCCACGAAGATCCAAGGCTTGAGTGGTCAAATTACGAAAAGTAATGATTGCGCTGCGGGGCACGAGGTTATTTGCAGTCTGGAGTCGCACTCTCCTTTGTGGGAGCCATTATGCCCGCCTCCTCTCAATAGCTCTTACTGAGCAGCAGGTACTGTAAACCCACAGCGTCTCTGAGTATCTGCATGGAGGAACACACGTGTTTTTTTGTTTTTGTTTTGTTTTGTTGTTGTAGTGCTGGCCGCTGTTGGCACATCGCAAAACTCCATCGCATTTTGTACCATGCTTTTTTTTTCGTCAATAGGGTCCTAAAGTTGAGTAAGCAGAGGGGACAGTTGCACTTCTCATACAAACATCGGCTAGTTTTCTATTTCGCCTTAATGTACTCCCCTGTGGAGTTTTCACCAATGCATACAGAAAGACATCTGGACCTTCTCTGCCTACCTACCCTATCTGTCCCACATCCACCTCAGTATTTCACATAGTCTAACGAACACAGCCTGCATAGGTAGCTCAGGTTACGATTTCTTACTATACAATGCAATGTTTTACTTTACTCTGATAGCCTATTCTTAAGTAAGGCAGCAGCCTGTGTCATTGTGAAGTCAAATAAATGCTAGCATGATATGACACAGAAAACATCTCTTAATAGTAACCTTTCTTGACATTAAAGTGCAGGCTTTTTCACCTTTACACTGCTAATTTGATCACTCCATACACTTTCCTTCACTTACCAACAGCATTTACCATCATACTGTAGAAGCCCAAATCTGCCACCAGATAGTCCAATAAGCAACCTCAGGCAAGAAATGTAGGGACAGGATTTTTTCCAAACAGCCGTGTTTAAATGAACAGGGAAACTATCCCTTTCTCAGAATTGTGGCCCCTGAGCACAGAAACCACAGGGTTTGTTTATCGTTTTACACAACGATCCTTGTACAACAGCCAATATGATACCTTTAGTCTATTACTTTAAAAATGAACTTCCTAATGGAGTATCCTCTGACCTTGGAGGCATGTCTTACAGCCCCCATGTGAAACCTGTACAGTGCCACTCAGCCTGCCCCAGTGATGCAAACCACCACCTCGAGTGGATCTCTCCATTACATTGAGTGCCTTGCTGATCCATATTTGGTTTGCCATGCATCTCAACACACCATCATGAGGTGATGTGGAGTGTAGGAATATTTGTGTTTTTAGCTCAGGCTCCTGTCCGGATGGCATACCAGTCTCGCATCACCATTCATACAATACCACTCCCCCCCCCCTGCCAGATTCTGGGCAACGACTAGAAAGTGTTTCAAAACTCAAAATGTATTTAAAAGAAGAAGTCGACATCAAATAAGGATGTCTCCAGCTTTAAAACCAAATAGTCAACAAAGTGAATTAGCCTGCCTATATAAGTTCTCACTATTATCAGTCCACACAAGCGTTCATTTTGATTCAATAGAGCTACTGTATTTTAAAAAAACTAAGCATTTTAAATACTCATTCTATAAATTCATTGATCTCAGAAACGCCATTTTCTAAACTGCTGGGTACTCAGTCAGCATGGAACCCTTCCATCAGCAAACGCTCCATCCTGGTGGCGATCTGGAAAGCAATCTCCAAACATAGACTGGTAACTCCCTCTTAACAGTGGACCCGTCTCCAATCTGTCTGGGGGCACTCCTTCAAAAAGCTGCTCTCTTCACCCATCTCCATTTGATTTGTCATTGTTCATTTCCCATATTCCCTAGTAATAATCCTTTGTCATGTGCATACACAATTATATATCTTTCTGACTCCTCCCCTGCTTTGTGACTATGTGTGGGTTTCTTAGTCTCATGACACACAGCAAAGGCAGCGGTCAAAACCACTCCTTTTGAAGAAATGCCAAATTTTGTTTGTGTACCCTCATTTTTTATAAAATATATGCTTACTTGATAAAACCTAGATCACTAAAATCTAGAAGTTGGTGTGCACAATTAGATACTTATGATCGCGCTGTGATCAAATGTGGGTGTTACATGTTTTTGCAATTTGTTACCTAACCGTACGTAGCACAGTTTATATCATTTTCCTACCTACAAAATGTAAATATTTTTGTCAATCCAAGCTTGCATTGTGATGCGCTTGTTTTAATGATTTAGCATTTTAATGTAAAGTTTATCTCATCTTACTATCTATAAATTTTGCTAAAATGTTGCTGACTTGTTCCTGCAGGTGGTACTGGTGTTTCATTTTTCATGCTATCAATATGTATTAAGGGAGAATGTCTTTTTGGTGTGTGTAGAAGTCAACAACCTTTCCCGTGACCTGTGCTAATGGAGTTTTTTTAATGGGTGGCCAGAACTTTGATAACATTATGACAAGGCCTTTAAAGCAGAGAGCCCAAATCCATTAGTGATATCTGGCAGGGGATTTATTTGCATAATCTTTGGAGAAGACTTGAACAGACCACCTATGCCTTTGTATGTGCTCTTCATGTTTCGTTTGTGTGATTTCCTGATCTGGGTTGGGCCTGCGAAGCAGAACATTTGAAGAGTTTCTGGTTCCCCTTTAAGCATTTTATAACTCCCCTTCAATTACAAGACTTGGGCAGGTCACTTCATGCTTCAAATACACGCGATTCAGAGTGAAATATATGTATTTTAGAACACAAAGGAGCTTTTATTATTTCATGTATTACTCTAAATTACTGTATTTTGGGTAAAATGCAACCTCTGCAAATAGTCATTGAAATGATATACAGTGTTTCCATGCTACACACGTGTAATTTATATTTTCTTTATTATTTGGGAATCCAGATATCACATATGGCTAAATTATGCTTTTCAATTGACATAATTCTGTACTCCAAAACACATTGTAATTAGGCTTTGGGCTGATATTTCTGTCGGATGCAGTATACCTTTGAAGTAAATGCACCCAAAAGGGTTTAGCTCTAGTTTTCAGATGGGGCATTGTTCTTGTTTGGTTCTCAGCCTTGTCCTTCTGAACTACTGTCAAACAACAGCTGAAAGAAAATGTGTAATCTACACTATTGCCTTTAAAGATAAAATCAGGCCTCCGAAATTATTGCAATCCAAAAATCCTTAGCTCCAAAGTTCTTTACAGGTAAATGTTGCTTGGGAATACCTGCCCCTTAGATAGAGGCTTATGTTGTACCTCCATGACCGTATCAGTTTCAATATGCCAACCAATCGCACCTCTCACTGTGTGCCCTCCTTAAACATGGCTGCAGTCGCTGTGTCATTGTCCAGTTATGGTTGTGATTCTGCTCTTTTGGTGGCTCATTAACATCTCTGGCTCATCAGAAACAAAATAGTCAGTTTCACTAGTCGCCCGGCCCCTTCGTTTGCTTTTACTTATTTTGCAATCTCCACCAATGCCTCATTGTACTGTTAATCCCTAGTGTTAACTGTGTGAATTGAGACTTAATGTGTCATCATGACACTGGCATATAAGACACACATAAGAACATTTTCATCAAGGGTAAAAATAGCATCACTTTTCTCCAGGGTGAGGCCCTTTCCATGAGGCTAGGAAGGTATGACTGCTAACCAATCATCCCTCTTGGGGTGGTAATATGCAGGAGGACCTCATGGAGAACTCCAACCCCCCACCTCTCAGGGGGCCAGGATCCGAATCGGGGACCCTGCCCCTTTAACTCCCAACCCCATAATGTGGTGACATTGCCCAAACCTCTTTTTCCTAGACTTATATCGGAAACCATGTTTAGTTGTATGTTGTGTTCAAGGTTTGGCCACAAATGACTCTGACACTCCAGTGAACTGTTAACTTATTTACTTAGGTTTAGGTACACCAAATACAGTTCTTAGGGTCAGGTAAGTAAAAGGGGACATAGGACACCCACCGGCATCCTCTCTCAGGGCTTACATCCTTGCAACTAGCAAACCTGGAACTCACTCATAGATAAACATTCTAAGCCCTGCATTCCATCTCAAGATTCTAGTCACTTGCACCAGATGAATGCAAAGTTAATCACAACACATCTTTCCCCTATAGGGACAACAACAAGAACAGTAAAGTATCGGTGGCAAGATCAATATTTCATCAAAAGATTTGTCCAGTAAAGTCCCACCTGAAAAACAAAAGATTATTCAAAGCATTTCATATATAAACACAACCAACTCCAAAAGGTTTGGACCCTGTCACCACTTCAAAATACATTAACATCAATGTCCATCTGTGGATTAAAATTAAAAGTCCACCTGTGGAGAGAACATATTAATATGCCTACATAGAACAGCTAATGAACACGGTTATCAACTTAATAACTCTAATGAAGATTTAATAAACACTCAAAACCTTAATATCTTATTTCACTCACACATCACCGCATACATGTCTACCAACATATGCCAAAACAATGGCACCAAAGTCTAGGAACAACATTTCACTTTTTATACAGACAGTGTAATGGACAGTAGTCCGCTCAATGGTTCACCACAACCATTGCACCTTTTCACACATGCAACACATGTAATGGACAGTAGTCCGCTCAACGGTTCACCACAACCATTGCACCTTTTCACACATGCAACACATGTAATGGACAGTAGTCCGCTCAACGGTTCACCTCAACCATTGCACCTTTTTACACATGCAACACATGTAATGGACAGTAGTCCGCTCAACGGTTCACCTCAACCATTGCACCTTTTTACACATGCAACACATGTAATGGACAGTAGTCCGCTCAACGGTTCACCTCAACCATTGCACCTTTTTACACATGCAACACATGTAATGGACAGTAGTCCGCTCGACGGTTCACCTCAACCATTGCACCTTTTTACACATGCAACACATGTAATGGACAGTAGTCCGCTCAACGGTTCACCTCAACCATTGCACCTTTTTACACATGCAACACATGTAATGGACAGTAGTCCGCCTGTGGAGAGAAATATGTTAAACTACATAACTCAATTAAAGAGAGACATGTACCTACAACATCACTATAATAAACTAATATATATCAGCTCTAGTATCTCAACTCTAATCGCCAGCACCTCTGCATTCTCTCCTACTTCACCATTGCATAGAGAGTAACGGAGGAACACAGAGCTCCCATCCCCATCAAACTTCATAACTGAGTCAGACCTCCCGCTGCAGCACTCATGCCGAACTCCAGGACTCCACTCAAGCCAACCGCAGCAACCTTCGGTTCCAGTCAAAGGTAAGCGCTGACATCGGATAACTTTGCCAGTGATCTCTGCTGCCTTCACTATGACCAATAGCTTGTAGCCTTGGCGCAACAGATGTTTGCACAGTCCATGGGCCCCAGGCCCCTCCCAGATCCATTAACAACTTCCAACTCTTCTGAATGTTTGTACAGTCTCAATTCTCTTAAATGCTTTGAGAGACTGCCACCTTGAACTTCACCATGCCAATGAATGAATGAACCTTGCTGCTCCAATGAACTTCACAGCTCCTTCTAATAACCATAAGTCTCACAGAGCCCACTGCACTTTACAGCAGACCGTTGTACCTTTCAACACTAGAACTTCTTGTCCCCACTGCCCTTTGCAGCACACCCTTGTCACTGAAGTGCCTCTTCACTCCCTATGCAGTGCCTCTTCACTGCCCCATGCAGCACTTCACTGCCCTCGCAGCGCCTCACCTCTTCACTGCACCATGCAGCACTTCACAGCCTCTGCAGCGACCACTCACTGCCTCTTGCAGCGCCTCTTGACTGCCTCTTGCAGCGCCTCTTGACTGCCTCTTGCAGCGCCTCTTGACTGCCTCTTGTAGTGCCTCACTGCCTCATGTAGCACCTCTTCACTGCCTCACGTAGCACCTCTTCACTGCCTAACGCAGCACCTCACTGCCCCTGCAGTGCGTCTTCACTGCCTGTTGCAGCACCTCACTGCCTTTGCAGCACTTCTTCATGCAGCGCCTCACTGCCTCTGTAGCATCTCACTGCCCCTAGCAGCGCTTCACTGTCTCTGCAGTGCCTCTTCACTGCCTGTTGCAGCGCCTAACTGCCCTTGCAGCACCTCTTCATGCAGCGCCTCACTGCCTCTGCAACATCTCATTGCCCATTGTAGCGCCTCACTGCCCTGGCAGAACCTCTCCACTGCCTCATGCAGCACCTTTACATCCATAGCTGCTCTGTTATTCCAGTGCCTTCGTAGCGCCTCTGTCTGGGCCTTTCTTGCCCCCTCTGCCTCTGTAGCACCTCTGTCTGGACCTCAATTGCCCTCACTGCACTTGCAGTGCCTCACAGCCATCCAGCGCTCTTACCTGAGAGAGGATCACTTCTCAGAGGGGGGGGGGGGCGGTGGGTGTCTCCCTTTGGTGCTGTCCCCCCAGCACAGCCAGATCCCATCCTCGTCGCCAGTGTTGTGTTCAAGGTTTGGCCACAAATGACTCTGACACTCCAGTGAACTGTTAACTTATTTACTTAGGTTTAGGTACACCAAATACAGTTCTTAGGGTCAGGTAAGTAAAAGGGGACATAGGACACCCACCGGCATCCTCTCTCAGGGCTTACATCCTTGCAACTAACAAACCTGGAACTCACTCATAGATAAACATTCTAAGCCATGCATTCCATCTCAAGATTCTAGTCACTTGCACCAGATGAATGCAAAGTTAATCACAACATTGTACTGGGTCAGACAATCTTAATGTGATAAGTTCGGGGACGAGGAAGAACTAAAGAATGCTACAAAAACGCCCACCAGCTGTTATCAATGGAACGGAAGTTGCACCAGGACGGACCCTGCTATATCAAGGCGCCAGAAACAAACAACGGGGTAAGAGAGATGGATAGGAAAATAGAGTTGAAAGCGAGATCGCGGTCAAGGCGGAGGTAGAAGCAGATGAAAGACTCAAGAGGCTCGATGGAGAGACGTGGAGGATGTGGTTCAGGAGAATGCACAAGAACATCTCGCAGGCTAACTAGGTGTTGTCAGTAGTGGACGCAGAAGCAGAAAGTGGAGAAGAAATCCAGCGTGGAGGTAGAATGACAAACATTATACAAGTGAAACCTGTTGGGCGATGGGCGAGAGTAAGGCTAAGAAAGAGGAGAATCGGCACAGCGCCCTGGTGAAACAAATGTACGTTATTTGTGAGATGCCTGGAAAATGTTTGGTCGGAAACCGGCCCAATGGAAGGACAGAGATTGGGTTGTTGTGACGTGACCTGTAGTTTGTGGACCGTGCAGTCCAACAAATGTGAAGAGACTGCTAACCCCGGCCTTTCACAAAGTCACGTAAACAGGCTTGAGAAGCATCCAGAGTGGTGATGGCTCAACAACCCGTACAGAAGGGACGGTCGAGTCCATTACCAATATCAGAACAACCAGCAGTACAGGGCCCATGACACAAGAGCCAAAAGGGAGAAAAACTATATATAGTCACAAGATCCCAGGCAGAGCAGGTGAAGCACCCCGACTCCAAAACCAGGTAACGTGAGTTGTTAAAAGTCTGGGAGGGAGCTGAGGGATGGATAAGAGAGCCTTGGAAAATGGGCAACAAGAAGATAGTATGAAGTTGGATTGTATGAGGTTGGAGTTTTAAAGACGGACTCAATTCACAACCGCTGAGGTGAGTCATCTCTCTGTTAGTTAACGGTTCTTTATACTTGTTCACTTAGTTAACATGACTGTTAACTAAGTGAACAAGTATAAAGAACCGTTAACTAACAGAGAGATGACTCACCTCAGCGGTTGTGAATTGAGTCCGTCTTTAAAACTCCAACCGTTGGCAAGAAGAGAGCTCTTGAGGGGAATTTCGAGGACAATCATTGACAAAGATGTAACAGCCTGAAAAAAAAAACATGGCATATAGAAGCCCTCCTATACACACCCCAAAATCATATAGGGCTGATCTTCAGAGCTAAAACCATTCACCCTCCATCAAAAAGCTATTTTTAGCTTGTGATTGGTCGACACCAGATCCTGTCGAGAGTGCAGTCCTTTCAATCCCCAGTGTCAACACACCCTTTTGAAAGAAGAAGAAAACCATTGTCTTTGTCATTGAGCCTCATTACGAGTCCGGCGGTAACCGAGCCGGAAAAACCGGCAGGTTACCGCCGGACCCGTATTAGCATTCCGCCTCTGTGATTCCCAGAATCACCGGGGCATTACGACCCCGGTGACGCGGGAATTCCGGAGGCAGAAATGTGTAAGTCCCCATTCCCATGGAGCCCCATAGGACTCCATGGGGATGGGGGCAATGGAAACACTGGTTCCGTCCATGACAGAGCTGGTGTGTCCATGTCTGCCTGAAGGCGGGTGGTGTTAAAACCATCATGTCAGACCTGGCGGGAGTGACACCTCCCACCTGCAGGACTCTTAATCAGCTGGTCTGGAAAGAACGGTGGCAGCGGTTTTACCACCACCGCTCTTTCTGGACCGGCAGGGTCGCAATGAGGCCCATTGTCTTCTCTTTTGAAAAAGCATAGAATCGGGCCCTTCATTTTAGAAAGTAACCTGGTAACATCCGGGGAATTGAGAATTCTTGAGACTAAATGTGAAGAAACCAAGAAAGTAGTGAATCATTTTGAACCACAATTTCCTGGCCAGCTCCTCAAAAGTGTGGTGCAGGAGAGTCGAGAGGAACTCTGGGAACATCGTTGTTGTTCCAGTGGGGTCAGAATAAAGAATATAAAGTAAATCGAAAGCATGAAAACCTCTCTAAAGGGATTAAAAGTTTTGCTGAAAACTATAAGTAACTTTGGGGAACCAGCTAGGAGAAGGGATTCATTTCAGTAACGTTCCATTTTTCCACATATAGGGCAAATGGTTTCCTAATTGAGGAAACCCACGTCCCCTGCACACTATCAACAAAGGCCGTGGCCCGTCTGTAATATT
Source organism: Ambystoma mexicanum (assembly GCF_040938575.1). Classification (NCBI taxonomy): domain Eukaryota; kingdom Metazoa; phylum Chordata; class Amphibia; order Caudata; family Ambystomatidae; genus Ambystoma; species Ambystoma mexicanum. The sequence continues at coordinate 735,419,541 of NC_090936.1, forward strand.
TAAGGTACAAATAGTGACCTTATTTGTCTTCACAAAGAGTAGTTATCAATTTCAATAGTTTTGTTTGTTTTGCTATAACCGCAAAGTATTTTGGAATCTCTCAATGAGTACTTAACAATTCATCTGTTTATCAGAAAAACAGTCATTTATTTAAATTTTGAAACAAAAAACATTTGAAATAAGACGCCCAACGCGTTTCGAGTATCTATTTTCACTCTTCATCAGGGGCAATATATTCTGTATTCTTTATATAAAAGTTTAAACACTGAGAAAAAATAAATCGAATTAATAATCTTATATTCATATTAATATTCATATGTGCAAAAAGCCAAATTTCTTTAATGACAAAGTAAGGGCACATGTAGATATTTCTATATATACATAAAAATAAAGACCCCCCATTCCGACCGATTGTAGCTGGAACAGATAGTGTGTTTCAGCCTTAAGCATTTTACTTGGATACAGCATTACAGCCTTTAGTGCAAAAAACAAACACTTATCTGAAGGACACAACCCATTTATTTAGCATAATCAATACACTTAATTTACCAGAGGAAGAACTCATTCTATTCACCATGGACGTGAATAGCCTGTAGACCTTAATCCCTCATAAAGCAGGCATAGAAGCCATGGAATGGTTTTTACTTTCGAACCAAGAAGTACAGATACAAAGAGTTTTTGCCATAGAATTTATCAATATTATCCTTTATAACAACTATTTCAGATACAATGGCCAATACTATTTGCAAATTTCCGGAACATTGATGGGCTCATCTGTGGCCCCATCGTATGCAAATATCTTTATGTATCAATTCGAGACTACATTTGTATTAGAAAATCCACTATGGAGAGACAAATTAAAATGCTGGAGACGCTACGTAGACAACATCTTTGGGATTTGGTATGGCACTGAAAGTGAATTATTACAATTCTGGGAATCCCTAAATAGCTACCACGACAGGATCGGTTTCACCATAGAGATCGGCAGACCGGATGTCAACTTCTTGGATGTCACAATTGGACGATCAGGGACAACACTCAAGACTAAGATATACAGAAAACCGATATGTAAATAGTTGTCTTCATCATAACAGTTTCACCCAAAACATTTAAAAGAAAACTTGCCTTACAGCCAATTATTAAGACTCAAAAGGATAACTTCAGACCAGACCACTCTACAGAATGAATACGACAACATGAAACAGAGATTCTTAAGTAGAGGGTACCCGGCAGAAACAGTGGACAAGGCAATAATCAGAACCAACTCACAAGAAAGAGAAGACCTCCTCCAAGGCAACACAAAAAAAGAAACCAAAAGTTTAATACATACCTTAAGTACTCAAGTCAAAGTTTCCAAGTTAAACGGATCATCCACAAAAATTGGGACCTAATAAGAACAGACAATACCCTAAAAGAACTTTTTCCAGATCCCCCTATGATGGCATATAAACGGGGCAGAAACATCAGAGATAAACTCGTCAGAGCAGAAAAACCAACAAGAACAACACAGAGCACTCTCGCTAAACAAAAAACAGGAACATTTGCCTGTTTGCATTGCCAACATTGTAATAATATTATAACAGGAGACCATGTTAGACATCCAAATACAGGCAAAAAAATCCTGTTGAGAGATTATGCAACATGCAACACAAAAAATATTGTGTATGCGATTCGCTGTCCCTGTGGAATGTATTATGTTGGAAAAACCAATCGGAAAGTGAAGGAAAGGTGGACAGAACACAAGTCTAACATAAGAACAAAGAACGTGAAGTCACCTGTTTATAGACATTACCGAGACCAAAAACATAACATCTCACAAATGAGAATGGTGGTTTTGGAAGTAGTCCATCCATTAGCAAGAGGAGGGGATCTTCAGAAACATTTAGCACAAAGAACTTTATTGGATCCAAAAAATAGATGCTACGTTCCCTCTGGGGTTAAATGAGGAGTACCTCTTAGGTCCATTTTTGTAGACATGTCTCCTAGTGTAGACAAGGGATCTCTTCTACTGAGACAATTTATTGTTTTAAACAGATTTCGGACTAAAAATATATCTTTCCTTAGTAGTTAAAACTAAAATCCCACATTATCATCCCTGATATTAGACTCACAATTGATACTAAGGCAATTAAACAAACTTAGGACTAAGTGATTAGATTGTACACCCCATTGTGGGAAAGAAAAGGGTATACATTTTATTGTATGTACAACCTATGCAACTGTCTAAATGCTTTCTTTGATATGCGTGGGAGCCTCTTTTGGTTTAAGAACAAACCATCTTACTATATCAGTTTTTTTTAACTATTCTGTTAATCTTATTGGATCCACATTATTTAGTTTATTCTTTTCCAAAGGTACAATGTAGAGACAGACACTTATAGTTATCCTCCATTAACTCAGATGAATTGATTATCCTTTTATCATCTTTGCATGTTTTTACATACTTGATATATTACTATACATTGGGTCCAAGCACACCCAACCTTAATTATACAAATAGACCACTCAAGTGAGTATTTATTTATGGCCAGCATTCTTCTTTCCTCTTTTGTATAAAAGCACATTTTTGATAAATAAATAAAATGGCTGCAACGTGACTATAAACGCTCAATTCGCTTTCGTTTTTCAGACGAGAGCGGATTCAGCGTCTTCTGCTACGTACCAGAACCGGGTTTTTCTTCATTTTCCTTTTATTCAAGTAAGTAGGACCGCTTACCCACCACATTGCGCTTATCGCCCAATGTGCACTCTCTTTTCAACATCTTCCCTCCATTTTTCTTCCTTTCTCTTCATACAAACAGAAAAGGACATTCTATCCTTAGCTATGCAGTAGAAGCCTGCCTGTGGAGACTAACGTTACCTTCTGAAGTAAGTCTCATACTTTCCATCGTTAGCGCTTGCATCATCCATTCCTATTTTACCACCCTAAATTTTAGTATTTATTTTAGGTTTTAAGAAATTAAGATTCTCCACATTCCGGTTAGCCATAGTTGAACCTTCCAACTTATGAAACTTTCAGTGAGTTGTTTGCAATTACTTACCTATTAGAGACCAGTGAGTCAAGTTTACTATTAATACTCCATTGTTACCTTTACAAGTTAGAACCAGATTGTTTACAGCCATTATTCAGTATGTAGCCACCAATTTGGAACCATTTACATTTCTATGATTTGTTTGTCTTTTACCTCTATATGCTCCCATCATTATGTCAATTTCTTACTTTCATTTAAAGTAATCTATTTGATTTTTTTGTACAAAGAATAAAGTAATTATGTATATAGAAATATCTACATGTGCCCTTTGTCATTGAAGAAATTTGGCTTTATGCACATGTTTTTGCACATGTGAATATTAATATGAATATACGATTATTAATTCGATTTATTTTTTCCTCCGTGTTTAAACTTTTATATAAGGAATACAGAATACATTGCCCCTGATGAAGAGTGAAAACAGATACTCAAAACGCGTTGGGCCAGATCTTATTTCAAATGTTTTTTGTTTCAAAATTTAAATAAAGGACTGTTTTTCTGATAAACAGATGAATTGTTAAGTACTAATTGGGAGATTCCAAAATACTTTGCGGTTATAGCAAAACAAACAAAACTATTGAAATTGATAACTACACTTTATGAAGACAAATAAGGTCACTATTTGTACCTTAAATATTAGACAGGCCGCGGCCCTTGTTGATAGTGTGCAGGGGACGTGGGTTTCCTCAATTAGGAAACCATTTGCCCTATGTATAATTTCCAGCCTAGATACCAAGGCTGAGTCTTCTCCCCTGCACATCCAGTATGTGTATCCAATTACAGTATATTTTCTTACCAATCACCCAGAATAGTATTCTTCTATATTCATAAATTCATATACGAATCAGGTGTGCATGGTGATCACCATTTCCCTCCACATATGTAATTGAAGTATAATGTTGCCACCAAGTTCTTTTCGGTTTGTTATCCTTTGTTTACATAGTTTATGAGAAGCTTAATCAGATTGTAGTCAAGTAGCAAAGAGACACGTCCTCATGCAAGGAGACGCATGCGCCGGGTCACCTAGCAACAACCTGATACACAGCTATCCGGGACTTTCGTGCGGATTGCCAGTTTTTCGTAGCGGCGTACACTGCATTTGTAAAGCGCTAATATTGGTAAGTGCAGACAGCTAAAGTATAGTTTATACGTGGGGTAGGACACACAAGACACATTGGTATTTAACTGCATGTGAAGGAGATCTTTATTTTTTATACAGAGTCACAGCAAAGTTAACAGATGTTGTATAACCAGGTAGGCACAATCTGCTTTACGAATTGTGAGACACCACAAACGCCCTTTGTTTATTGATTGACAACAATGCCTTCTCATAATTCTAGATGTATGACGCTCCGAGACCCATAAGCCAACGTCAGTTAGTGGCAACAAGCTCGGGTACTGATCTTATTATTTAGAACACATGTTTGTGTATTTTATTATTTATAATGCGCATCAGACCAGAAGGTATCAGGGCGCAGAAAGAAACAAGAATATTGTCAGCTTAGGTTACAATGCTGTACAAGTATGTACAATAACAATGTGATATACAATATATTATATACAGTAAGGACTGATATAGTAAACAATTTCAGAAAAGTCAAGAGGACAAAAGGAGAGAAACATTAGATATTATATACAGACATAGGCTGACGCAAATGACAGAATAAGGCAGCAGACCTTAGGGGATATATACAAGGGAGGTAGGGAGGAGCTGTCACGAGTAGGCAAAGTAATATAGAGTGAGGGAGGTGGAGTGGAGCCGAAGGGGCACCCTGTGTTTTAGCGATCATTTTCTTTGATCCACATAGTGATGTGGCGTCTGAAGTGTGTATGTTTGATCTGCCCTTATGGCGGGGGGTAGCGAATTCCACAGTTGAGCGGCTTTGATTGGGAAGCTACATCCTCCAGTTTTGGAAAGTTTAAACCTAGGTACCGTTAGGGTCTTAGTGTTGGCCATTCTTGTTGGACGGTTGGATGAATGTCTCTTAAATCTTTCTATCAGAATAGCGTAGGGCAGCGTTGTTTAAACTCTTGTGTGTAAGTGAGGCTGTTTTTAATAGTATTTTGTCCTTGGTGGTGAGCCAGTTATTCATACTCCTGTCTCTGAAATATGATCTTTTTTTGCTATATCCAATGCTGCTATAAGTGCATTGTTTTGGAGAATCTGGATTTTATTGGTGGTATACTTGTTGGCTCCCAGATAAAGGGCGTTGCAATAGTCCAGTTTAGATAGAATTAGGTCTCTGGCCAAGGTGACACAACTGTGCATGGAAAGGGAAGGGCTTGGCAGCTCTAATGTGCTTGCAGGTGTAGGCAGTGACGGAGGCCATGGAATTGACCTGTTTGGTGAAGGATAAGGTGCAGTCTAAGTAGAAACCTAATGTTTTAACTTCTTTGGCAACTTTGATGGTGTTGCCATCGATGTTAAAGCTAGTGTATTTATGGCAGAGTTTATCGAGGTTGAGGGTGGTTCCAAGGATTATGAGCTCGGTTTTGTCATCAATCAGGCATAGACCATGGGTAGCCATCCACGCCTGGATGATGAGGTACACTCTGTTCACCAAGGCCAAATCCTTATAATCTCCCGTCAACGGTATGAGGATCTGGGTATCATCTGCCTAGTTAGTGTAGGTGATACCAGAACCACTGAGATCATCAAAAAGGGGCTTCGTGAATATATTGTACATGGTAGGGGAGACGCATGAGCCCTGTGGCACCCCGCAGGTAATGGAGGTGGAGTCAGCAGCTGCTGATGGAGAAAAGACATGCATGGTCCTATTATTCGGGAAGTATTGTATCCAGCCTATTGCTTCTTGTGAGAAGTGTGCAGCCAAATCCAGGTGATTACAGAGGACTTTATGGTCTACCAAACGCTGCTGAAAGGTCAGGTAATAGTATCAGGGCAGTTTTTCGATTGTCCGAGTTTGTCAATTTGCGCCTTAAGGTCTATCAGGGCTGTTTTGTCCCAGGTTGGGGCCTGAAGCCCGACTGACGGGTTCCTAAGAGGTTGTTTTGTTCTAGGTATTGTTGTATTTGGAGTTATGCTATCCTGTCTAAGATTTTAAGCAGGAAAGGAACTGTGGTGATTGGTCTGTAGTTAGTGCGTATGGAGGGGTCTAGGGATTGTTTTTTTAAGGAGTGGGAGTACCCAGGACTCCTTGTGGTTGCTGGAGATGATGCTGGTGGAGAAGGAAGCATTAATAAGCTTCGCGATAAATGGTGATAGATCTCTGGCAGTGTCTTTAATAATTTGTGCTGGGCATGGGTCTCCTTGGCAATTAGATGGTTTGAGGATGAAGATGACTTTTTCGACCTCTAGGTAGGATACCTTGGAGAAGCTGAAACGATGTATGGGTTTGTGCGAGGCGGTGGGTGTGCTAGGCTGTAGGGTTGAGTTGTGAAGGTTTTCTTTTTATTAGCGATCTTGTCCTGGAGGGATGCTACTTTGTTAGATAGGACCTTTTGAATGCTAGTGCACCAGTTTCTGTCCTTCACACAGTTGTCTGGCACAGGGATAGGAGTTTCGAGTTCTTTGAGGATTAAGAAAAGTATCTTTTATGCTTGAGTTTGCTTGCAAGATTCTTTTGTTGTAAGAGTCTTGTTTGGCTAGGAGTAATTCTTTTTTTTTATTTAGGGCAAAAATATATATTATTGAGGTTGGATCTGTTATAGTCCGATGGTTGCTGTCTCCACATAGCTTCACTCTTTCTTTTTTCTAGTCTAAGTGATTTGCGGTGTGGAGCGAACCAAGTGTTCAGGTGTTTTTTGGATCTTCTCTTTCTTAGTTTTAGCAGGGCAATGCAGTCATTTTTTTGTATTCATCGACTAGAATGGCGGGATTGGTGGACTCTGGTAGGGAGTTTAGGATTAGAGGTACAAGTTTATCAGCCGTAATGCTTCTGTTATTCCCAGTGGGAATGGTGGGGTCTGTTAGGTTGTTTTTAGGGGTCAGTTTGATGGCTTCTAGTGAGAATGTTAACAGGTGGTTGTCTGTCCACGAGACTGGGGTGATGACTGTGATGGAAGCACTACAGTTGTCGTCTGACACCCAATCAAGGGTTCTTCCTTTGTTGTGGGTGGGAAAGGCCACTCTTTGACTGAAGCCTAGTTCGAGAGTGGCAGCGATTAGTGTTGCTTGCAGGTCTTTGGGATCTTTAAACCCTAGGTTGAGGTCACCTAGCAGAAGGATTTGTGAGGTATTCTTTAGGTTGTCGGAAAGGATGGTAGTTTGATCCTCTTCAAATGACCCGATGGGGCCACAGGGCTCTGTAAAGTAAGTTAATAGTAAGAGTTTGGGAGCCGGAGATCGGGAGTTTAGCGACCAGGGATTCACAAGATTTGACATCAGGTGATGATGCTAGTCTCATAGCTAGGTTGGTTTCTTCTAGCTATGCCTCCACCGTGTGCCTCAGTTCTGTCTGCTCTGAGTATTATGTAGTCTTCAGGGACGGCTAGCATAAGAGCGGGACCGGCTGCATCATGGAGCCAAGAGTCGGTGATAGCAAGGAAGTCGAATTTTTCTACCAGTAAAAGGTTGGCTATCTCCGTGGCATGTGCCACTACTGATCAGACGTTTATTAGGGACCTTTGAGGTGTGGGGCATTGTTCCCTGATAATGGTATTGGGGGACTCTGGTTATTTGTTATATTCTCAGGAGGTGCAATAATTGGTTTTATCAGTTGGCAATTCTTAGGTAGCGGATGAGTGGATTGGGTAGGGTTTAAGATGGCGTTGGTGATTTTAAATTGTGTGCATAATTTCTTGATATTTGTGTTGATTGTTGACCTGGCGAGAGGTTCGTTTAATTTGGGTAGCCTGGAGCGGAGTCTGTGGTTTCTGGTAGGGAGGCTACATGGTCTAAAAGTTTTAGGTTGGTTCCTGGATGAGAGCTCTGGGGGCTAGTGGTCATGCGGGACTTATGTTGCTTGGTGACCAAGGTGTTCATGGGATGTCCATGAGAGCTGATATATGGCCTATCCTAGCTGCGTAAGGTTTAGGTGGGTGTAGGCTAGAGGTGTAAGTTATAGAGATGAGATCTAAAATGGTTCTTAGTAGGACTGTATATATGCCCGTCACATACATAACACCCTATCCTTAGAACCACAAGTAAATACAACAGTTGAGAAATGTTTTTCCTCCGCCACACGGCAAGAACAATCCTACCATTCCTCTCCTTCACGCACAAAACACTCACTATCGTCGCGCTCATCATGTCAAGTATCGGCTTTACAAACAGCCTCTACCTCGGAATTCCAGAATACCTCCTGAAGAAACAACGAATCCAAAATGCAGCAGCCAGACTACTCCTCAAACTATCAAGAAGAGAACACATCACTCCTGCCCTAAAAACACTACACTGGCTCCCAGAAAAACATTGCATCACCTTCAAAACAATGTGCATAACACACAGGGCAGTCAGTGGACAGGGAACCGAATTCCTACAAAAGAAAATAACAATCTACAAGCCAGCAAGACCCCTCAGGTGAAGCAACGAAATCTGCCTGGAACCTAAACCATACATCAAGAACAAACTGGGAGGCACCTCCTTCTACTACTTAGCCGCAAAAACCTGGAACAACATCCCAAAAGATATAAGAAACACCAAAAATCACCTAAAATTACTAAAAACATGGCTCTTCAACACCACAGACTCAAACTGAAAACCGAAACAGAAAGGAAAAGGGATGAATAAACTGGAGTGGACACTGACAACCCCCAGTACAGACTGGGGACATTGCTCTATGTGAAGAAGCTCCCACAGCACCTGGACGAAGAACGCCGGTTAGAGGGTAACACAGGTGACACCCAAACTGAGATGGAGTCAACATCCTACCTTAATCCCACCCAACACCCGCACTCGCCCCATAGTTGCCACCAGGTATCACAATATATAGTGGAATTATCAAGATATTAGCGATCCCCACACTATCTGAGCTGTGGACATGGGCAGGGGCGCTAGCCATATGAGTGGGACGGGAAGACTGGGAGGAGGGGGCCAGATGTGAAAAGAACCTTGAAAGCCGGACGGACCTAGATCAGGACAAAGGCGCAGGGGTGCTCCCGAACCCCACTTGGGGAGACAACAGAAGCCCAGCACCTCAATTCAGGATAATGCCAACTAACCAATTGCACTAACAATATCCCCCTCTGCATGTACCTCTCAAACTCCAAACCAAACACAACCACAAACCTACAGCACAACAAACCGCAAAAACTTCACTACATTGCAACAAAACAAAAACACGTATAGACCCACACAACAGTACACGACTACTACCGGCCGCAAAACACCCCAGGCAAAGCCAACGGACCCACCGGGCTGTGGTCGTCAACAGCACATCACTGCTCTCTTGCACTTTTCCAGCTTCTTCCCACTAACCACCCCTCCCTTCCTCTTTCAGAGCCGCCAGAGCACCAGGGGACCACTCCAGTGGTGATAGTGCGCGGTACAAATATCCTTTAACATTAACATAGTGATGCATGCGGCCTAGGGTGGTCTGATTATGCTAGTGTTTCTCCCAGAGGGATGTGATACCCATTTACAGTTAGTAGGGTAGTTCAAAATCTACCAGTAGGGTAGAGAGACACTGATCACAAATTGGCCTAGTGGGCTAGTTCCACATGTTAACAATAAGATGGAGAAACACAGTTAGTCAGTGAGGGCTAGTACACATTGCTACCAGTGGATGGCGACGCTCAAATTGGTCTAGTAGGCTAGCGCAGTTTGGGGTAGCAGGCTAGTTGAAGTACTACCAATAAGGTGCAAGAAAACAAGGTTTTGGTGAAGTAGGCTAGATCAGTTGCTACCAATAGGGTACAAAAATATGCGACAGGGTAGTTCAGGTTGCAGAAATGTGTACCAGGCTAATTCAGATAGCTACCGATGGGGTACAGAAGGCAGGTTTGGTAAACTAGGCTAGTTCAATTTGCAATAATAGGGAGCAGAAATGTATAATGGGCTAGTTCAATTTGCTGACAATAGGGTGCAATAGCATAATTAGGCAAGTAGGCTAGTTCAATTGCAATAATAGGGTGCAGAAATGTATAACCGGCTAGTTCACTTGACTATCTTGAAATGCTAGTACAGATTGGTACAAGAACATGGTTCGGCGAAGTGGGTTAGTTCAGTTTGCTGACAATAAAGTGCAAGAACATAGTTTAGAATAGTGGGTTAAGTCGATTTGCTGCTTGGGAGGGAAGCGTAGGCGAGTAGCGGTTTACTGTTTAAGTCCTAGCCACTAAAACAAATGCAATGATGTGTGGGCATGAACGAGTGTGTTAGAGGCTAATTGAGCTGTTGCTTGGAATGCGCGATATAGCTGCAGAGTTGGTGATAGATGTACTGTTACACGAGGTTTAGAACCACACATTTTACTAAACTTGTGTTTTTGATTTTGCTCCCTTTTCTCCCTCTCTCAGACCTGCACAACTTATGAACAAATGCAATGTGCAATTTCCGTTTTTTTCAATAATTGGTGTCTATGTATTTATGATTAATTTCCATTGCCTGAATTTACTCTCTTTCAATGGTGCTCACGTTTGAATGTTGACAATTATATGGTATTGTATATGATATTGTAGTATTCTCTTCAATTTTACACAGTGCCTCAAAGCCCTGAAGACGGACATAGTCTGAAATGCATTGGCATAAAAACTTTTTGGGCACTGAATGGTTGGGCGTACTTCATGCCTCTTAAATTTAATTTTGGAAAATTGGCTACGCCATCAAATAGTTTGTCTATTGATTTAGACTGATAATTTGAATATTTGGAAATGCATCACAATCCTATTGTGAATCCATAGGAGAGCGCAAAGTGAGCGCACCCAGGACCAGATTGACTTCTGGTTCTCTCTTCATACAGTCATAGTAACCTTGTGCCAAGGCCTCAAAGAGCACTCCGATATCAATCGCTTTAGATTTAACAGAGTTTGAACAATTAAGCATTGCCCACCCTTACTCCCTTGAGTCATTCTCCTAGCCCCATGACGACCTTGTACAATGGTTTTGTTTCATTTGTGTCACAAAAAGCCGGAACTTTACGTTTGAGAAAACTTGAGTATTTGGGACACTTTACATCGAGGAGAAGGGAGTCATTCTCTTGGGTCTCAAGCAAAAACAGAACTTTATAATTGTTGTTCTGACAAGGATAGTGTAGGAGCCTTTTTGACTGGGACGGTATCTTTTGATTTGGACTTACACCGACATCCTGATGTGCACCCGAGTTTCTTTAATTTAGCATTAGTGTGAAGGACGGATGGGTTTCTTTCTTTTGATTAAAAGTTTAGAGCAATCATTGTGGCACCACTTGGTTAGTCTCTTCATCCCTTGTTGCCACAGTAGTCAGTTTTCATAATTGTTTTTTATTTCAGTTCATAGGTATCCTTTTCTTCACTATCGAGTAAAATGAGGCGCATCCTTTCATTAGGAGCGTGTAAAGAGTACTCAAAGCTTTTGCGAAAGCAGCACCCCCAAGAGAGTGGAAAGGTGCATACAGTGGAAGTTACTGTCCCGCTTGGTACTGCCCACTTCTGTGTTTTGGACAATTCTGATATCTTTGTCACATTGTCTAACGTGGTGCAGAGGGTTACTTTTTGACATGTTAATTCAAAGACGTTTCACAATTTAATGTTGCTTGAATCCCATTTAGTATATTTTTAATATCCAACAGTCTTTGCACATCTGGCAACACTCCTAACCCAACAGATATGACGATCAGCAATCAACATGTTACCTGATTTTACTTTCACTGTACATTGAATCTGCATGTGCTCTTTGGGCCATAACCTTTAGTCATTTGTGATTCTGATCTGCAAGTCTTGCTTCGTCTCTTAAATACTCACCACTTAACAATAAGTTCCTCCTTGATTATACATTTTCCAGATTCTTCGCTATATCAACAAGTTCCATTTATACTTTGACAAGGCCCCTGGTGTTATCCATTATGATAGGCTCACTATCTCTCTGACCAACCCATATGCCTTGATGGAGCATCTTGCAGTTTTGATGTTGTAGTTCCAGTTGGTAAACGTCACCAAGTTTCTCCAGGCCGACAACACTGCTGAGACCAGTGAATCTTCATGAACAGCCGCTTGCCAGGACTGCTTTCTGACGGCATTACAGATGAAACGCAGCGGTTGTTCATGTAATCTTTTACTTCTCTGGAGAAGATGTGACCCTTGATCTTTCTACATGCGATAATTATGTTAAAATCGGGACACATTGGAACACTTTGTGATAAAAGTTGGGTCATCTATCACATTTACGTTTCTTAGACTAGCATCTATATTATTCAGTTACAATCCTTTTATCAACCCTGCCACTTTTGTTTTAGTTCTCCCAGCCTTTCCTTGTGGATGCCTCTGTGGTAAACATGCCAGATTAGGCCATGAAGTTGACCTCTTCCCAGACTCGTCCCAGACTAGTCCGTCATGCTCATGTTTCGACCATCAGCATGTCATTTTGCTTTGCCAATCTTATCACCACTCATGTTTAATTATTTGGAAAATGGGATGTTAATTCAAAGTCTGGTATTGGTACACAGAGAGAAGTGTATTATTCAAAATAGTCCACTTTGCTGCATCAGTTCCAATATTTATAGTTCTGTACCATGGTGTTCATGGCCATAGCACAACAGCTTTTTTTAAATTATTGGCTTTGGGGGGATGTTTGAATAATGTGACAAATTTAGACTATTCGTCCCTTCTTCGCCACTGGGGATCAACCTCCTTTGAAGCTAGGGAGGTGAGCCCACTAAGCCAGACCCTCTGTAAGAGTCTGGGTAAGTGGGACCTCGGTGGAAGTGACTCCCCGCTTGGGGACAAGGACTCCCATTCCTGTAAGGAACTTGCTGGCCAAAGTACATTGTCTGCCTATATGGGAATCGGAAAGACTGTTACTTCTGTTTTGGACACTCCAAATAGTGACAGTTCTTCAATCGGTTTGGCTTCAGGTAATGCTTGATCTTGCCTATACTCCACAGTCAAAGAACAATGACACACCCCTTTTTGTTTTTGATGCTGTAGATAAAACAAGGAACTTGGAATGGAGGAGAGAGAATCCTGTGCAGAGGCTATCCTTTGACGGGAGTGTGTCCTGGAGGGGCATAGCCGGTGGTAGTATGAGGAGCAAGCTAATCGCTAGCAAGACGGCAGAATTCTTTCATTCTGACCATCAACGAAGCCGAACTCAAGAGAGAGATGGAAACGGTGAATAGACCATCTTGGCTGATGGTTCACCCACACATAATCCGTGGGAACCTTGGGGCCCAGTAACAAACTGACACCCAATCTCCGCATGATAGGTGCATCAGCTGCCATGCAGTGCAGACCAAGGGAATCAGACACTGCTGAAGAGGTAACACTGTGGGAGGGGTAAACAGCTATATAAAAGGTTGGAAAAGCCTAAAAGGTTATGGGAGCCAGGAAAACCCAACAGACATGCTTCTAGCAGAGAACCTGCTAAAGCAGGTCTATTTGAGAACCAAAGGGCTTTGGGGAGTCTGGAAAGGAGATATTGTTATCCAGGCCTAAACGTTTACAGTAGCCAGGAAAACCCAAACGGGCTAACGCCCAAACAAGGCCTCGGTAAAGCAGGCCTAATTGAGGACGAAAGGGGCTTTGGAGAGTCCTGGAAATATAAAGCAAATAAAGCCAGACTGGGAACTGAGAGGACCAGAAGGGTTTGCGTGCCCAAACAAAAGAAAGGAACATTTTCAAACGCCAAATCAGAAATTATGGCATTGCATTGAAGAGCCCCTTCTTTCCATGCAAAGGAGGGAATGTGATGAAACTGTAAAAGGTTTAACTGGCTGTTCACAGCCTGCAAAGAGGCTGGAAGACCATTTTGTGAAAAATGAAAGCACTTTTAAAAACATCCATTGGAAAGAGATCACCATAATTAGGCCGAGAAAAACCCAAGAATGTAGACTATTGCTTGTCTCATATATTCTATTTTTGTAAGTGGTAGTGTCAGATAGCATATAGGGTTTGTATTAATGACGATTTCTTTTGGACACTTTGATAAGCACCATTAGTTTTAGTTTTAGTTTGGGAAGTGCCCTCATAGTGGTAGGGGTAGGCAGGCATTCTTTTCATATTATTTAAATAAACCCCCTTGAAGCCCTTTGTGCTGCGGGTCGCTCCGGTGATTAGTGGTGCCAATTGCGCTCATTGTAGTTGTTTTTCACCTAAACCGTCATCCCCTTGGCCTTGCCTTACCTCCCTCAACCCTCGCTGCTCCCCGCTTCCTGGACCTCTCCCTCCCACCTCCCGACCCGCCCACCGTGCCCTGATTGGTCACACGACCACCTTACCCATGCCATCATCGACCTTCCCAGGGCAGCCCTCTGGCCGTGTGCAGCCCCATCGGCTAAGGAGCCTGAGGCAAAGGACGACTCATACAAAGGCGGCTCCAGATCATATCTGCAGGTATCCGCAGGAGAAGCAGGAAGCCACCACCCACAAAAAAGTAAGTGTGGCAAGGGTAGGGACTGAAGCAATTACTTCATCCCAGACAACCCTACCACTCAAACCTACAAGCCCTACTGTCAATTCTTAATTTCTTGCACCTAGACTATACTCCCAACAACACTGAGCATGCCTGATTTGTCTACGTGAGCTGATTCCCACATCTAGATTGTCTGCACAAACCTCACAATCTCAAAGTGTACCCAGTAGCCTAACTGTGGTCTTGTTCAATTTTGAAGTGTACCCAATAGCCTAACTGTGGTCTTGTTTAATTTAGAAAGCGTGCCTAAAAACCTCAGTGTGCCAAAGTTGAATTCAGAACTGTGCCTAATAGCCTCATTGTGCCAAAGCTGAATTCAGAACTGTGCCTAATTTAGAAAATAATAGCCTCATTGTGCCAGAGTTGAATTTAGAAGTGTACCCAATAGCCTAACTGTGGTCTTCTTCAATTTAGAAGAATACCCAGTAGCCTAACTGTGGTCTTGTTCAATTTATAGGTGTGCCTAATAACCTCATTGTGCCAAAGTTGAATTTAGAAGTGTGCCTAATAGCCTAACTGTGGTCCAGTTCAATTTAGAAGTTGTGCCTAATAACCTCATTGTGCCACAGTTGAATTTCAAACTGTGCCTAATAGCGTAACAGTAGTCTAGTTCAATCTAGAGAGTGTACCCAATAGCATAACTGCGGTCTAGTTAAGTTTAGAAGGTGTGCCTAATAACCTCACTGTTACAAAGTTGAATTTATAAGGGTGCCTATTAGTGTGACTGGTGGTCTAGACAATTTAGAAGTGTACCTAATAGCGTAACTGTGGTTTAGTTCAATTTAGAAAGTGTGCCTAAAGACCTCATTGTACCAAAGTTAAACTTGGAAAGTGTACCTAACAGTCTCATTGTGCCATGGTTGTACTTAGGTGTGCCTAATAGCGTAACTGTGGAAAAAGTGAATAATGAACCTGAAACTGGAATCTGTGAATAATCTCACCGTATGGTATAGTTGCGCTTTGAAATTGTGAATAATATCTCCCTGTGGAATAGTCTTAACACAAAGTATGAATAATGTTTTCCTGTGGTATATTTGAACTTAGAAGGTGTGAAGAATATCATTCTGTGATATAGTTGACTTTAAAAGTGTGAATAATATCCTCCTGTGGTTCAGTTGAACTCTAAAACTATCCCCAACTGTGGTATTGATAAACTCAGGGTTATAAATAATATCATTGGGTGGCTCAGTTGAACTTAGAAACTGTCCATAACTGTGGTATAGGTAAACTTAGAATGAGTGAATAATATCTTGTTGTGGTTTGTTGAACCATGAAACTTTCCCTAACTGTAGTATAAGTAAACATAGAAAGTGTGAAAAAATAACATCCTGTGGTATAGCTGAACCTGTAATGTGTGAACAAAATCATCCTATGCCAACTATTACACACTTCAAACCAAACCACGCCATGAGTCCGCCCAACCAACCAAGGTCTGCCGAAAGAGACCTGCTTGCGCCCATCACTCTTGCCCTACTTACCCCCAATCCATCCCGCCCTCACCACATCCTCAGCCAACTCCCTATCCAACCCCCTAGACAGAAGAGCCAACCCATCCCAATCCAACCAACCCACCCACCACCACATTCTCAGCCCACTCACTGCCCAGCCCTCAAGCCAGAAGAACCAGCCCATCCCAATCCAGCCCACCTTCCACCCCATCCCCTATCCAAGCACCAAGCCAAAGGAGCCCGATGGCGAGCTGAACATCCTAAGACACCTGTTCCTCCCATCCTCCCCGCCCACTATCATCATGCCCCTGGCCCATCCAACTAACAACCCGACCAGCCTCCCAGCCACACCCAACTCCGCAACCACCTCCCCCCTTTCCCTCATCAACTCCCAACAACATCCTCCTCCGACCCCACTCCTTCCCCTCCCTAAAAATTGCATGTCGCGCCCTGGCAAGGACAGTAACCGCATCCCATTCACCCTCCAATGCCTCTCTCTCTCTCTCTCACTCTCTCACTCTCTCACTCTCTCACTCTCTCACTCTCTCACTCTCTCACTCTCTCACTCTCTCACTCTCTCACTCTCTCACACACACACACACACACACACACACCAACTGCAACAAAACCCTGAAGAGCAAACGTACCTGGTCTCCCTCAATCTCTCAATACTCCTTGCCACTCCTGTCTCAACCCACCACCTCAATCCCCCACTCTCGATCATCACCACCCTCACCCTGCCTGAAACCCCTCTCCCTTGAATTCTCACCACCCACAACTGGAACCCCTACACCCCTCCTCCAAGTCCCTCAACCCAAATCCAACCAACCCCTCACACGGTCTAACCCCTCCCCCGCCCCACAACCACCACTTCAACCGGCTGCCTACTCTTCCCATTGACCGCCAACCTCCCCCCTCTCTCACCCCAGTCTCCACGCTCTCACCTCACCACCCTCAGCCCACCCCACCCCACCCCCTCCCCTCTGACCCACTCCCCCTCCCCTCCTCTACTTCTGCAATCTCCCCATCATCCTCCTGTCCCGAAGTAAGATGCATCCTTTTTAATGCCCGATCTGTAGCAAGAAACAGACACAGCATCTTTGACCACCTCGCCTCAGACACACCAGACATAGTCTTTATCACGGAAACCTGGTTCTCCGACGACATTGCCCCCATCGCCAATGAAGCCTTCCCACCCAAACTACTCCCTCTTCCCATTAAACTGACCCTCTAGAAGAGGAGGAGGAGGAGGAGGAGTAGCAATCGCCTTCAAGTCACACTTATCCACCTCAATCATCGAAAGCCAACCAACCAACCCTTCCTGCAAATCGCTTCTCATAAAACTAGCCCTCCCCCCATCGTTCTCCCACAGCTTCCTAATCATCTACAGAGGTCCTGGCTACGACAGACAATTCTCAAGCAACCTCTGTGACTCAATAGCCACCATCCAACTAAACCATCCCACCCTCACTCTTCTAGGAGACTTCAATATCTGACTAGACATCCCCACCAACACTATGACCCACTCTCTAGTCAACTGCCTAGACGCGATTAAGTTCCATACTCACACAAACGGACCAACGCACTATAAAGGACACACCCTTGATGCCATTTTCAGTTCCCACGACCAGATACATATAAACTCCCCCACCCCTATCATCTGGCCCGATCACTTCATAGTCTTTCAGCATTCGCTCACCCGCCCCCCTCCCCGTACCCGAACCTGAACCTCCAATTCTACGAAAATGCTGGAAGAAACTAAAAATCCTTCCCGACTTAGCCGATGCACTCTTTCAGTCTCCTCCCCCCTACCTCACCACGCAAAAAACACTTAACCTCAGACGCCTTTGACTCATGGCTCAATACCTCATTAAGCCTGCTCACCCCCACCTGCAAATCATCCGCTCGCCATGGCCCTTTGCCTAGATGGTTTACACCAGAACTAAAGACCGCAAAACAACTATATAAATCCCTCGAACGCAAATGGCGGAAAGATAAAACCACCCTGGGCAGATCCACCTTGGCCCTCCACTATCCACTGCTCACGTCAAACCCCTTCTAAAAAAAAAAAAAAAAACTTCCCTCGACCCCCAAAAACTACTGCCCTATCTCAAACACCAGGTTCCTTACTAAACTCATCGACCAAACTGCTTACTCCCAACTAAATGCCTTTGTCGAAGCCAATAATCTCCTAGACCGCGCTCAATAAGGTTTCAGACCCGTTCCGGAACCGAAACCACCATGACCTCAATCTGGGATGACCTTAAAAACACTGCAGACTCGCCGGGATGCTCTGCACTCATCCTTCTTGACATCAACCACTCAATCTTCCTCGACCGCCTTCACTCGCTAGGAATCAGAGGAAACGCTCTCAAGTGGATCGCATCCTTCCTCAACAATAGGAACCAAATAACCCTACTCTCCTCCTTTGCCTCAGCCACCCGACCAGTCAATAGCGGAGTTCCACAAGGAGCATGCCTATCAGCCCTCCTGTTCAACCTCTATATGTCTACCCACCCACGAATAATCCGCTCGCACAATATCATGTGCTACAACTACGCTGACGATACCCAACTAATCCTATAACTCCTCAACTCAAAACCCAGCTGTCAACCCGACCTCACTGCCTGCCTCCTTAACATTGTTCACTGGATGACCATAAACCACCTCCTCTTAAACCCCTCCAAAACTGAAATCATGGTGTGTGGTAACACCGAACTTCTTCCACACACTCTACCCTGGCCGTCAGCCATGGGCAATCCCCCGACATCCTCAACCTCAGTAAAAAACCTTGGATGCACTCTCGACTCTGACCTAACCCTCTCGCACCAAGTCAACATCTCTAAGTCCTGCCACTACCACCTGAAAATTCTGAGGCGCATTTTTCCATACCTCTCCTTTCCCAACAGACTCACTGCGGTACAATCAACTGTAATATCAAGACTGGACTATGCTAACTCCCTTTACCTCGGAGTCCATGCGTACCACCTGACTAAACTACAAAGAGCACAAAATGCAACAGCCAAACTGCTACTAGAACTTGGCCCAAAGATCACACCTCCCCAGCTCTCAAAACTCTTCACTGGCTCCTGGTTGGTCGAAGGGTGACCTTCAAAACCTTATGCATCTCTCACCGAGCAATGCATAAAACCGGACCTCAATATCTTCAGGACAAACTAAAACCCTACCATCCACCACACACTCTAAGATCAAGCTCTGCCCGCCTCCTAGTGTTACCAAAAACCAACTCAGTAAGGTTAGGTGGATCATCATTCTCAGCCTTGGCCCCCACTCTGTGGAACTCACTTACACCCCACATCCGACTCACCGAAGACCTCATGTCTTTCCTCAAATTACTGAAAACGTGGCTCTTCCCTTTAAAAATCGACTCTTATCACAAACAGTATAAACAGCGTCAATAAACAGAAACCCAAGGTTACTGAATTCAAAATAACAATCCAGCATTGAAACCCGATCGAGAAAATTGAAAAACTAAAACTGCCAGTTTAAATAAAATGGATAAACTGAGTAGAACGAATGAAGTGAATGAAACAAATGAAATGGGTGAAACGGATGCAGTGGGTGGAACGGATGCAATGGATGAAACCGAGGCAGTGGAAGCAGAAGAGGCAGTGGATGGAACCGGAAATTAAGTGGATGGACCCGGAATGAAGTGGATGGAACCGGAAAAAAAAAGTTCAAATATAATGAACGGATGAAATGCAAAGAACGAACAAAGTAAACAAAACCGAAAAGTAGTTCGAACGTGTGGAAAGGATGCAGTGGATGAATAAAGTGGATTGAGGAATGAAATGGATGCAAAGGGTGACTGAACTGAATGTTGGGAGTAGATGGAACAGACGGAGGGGACAGAACTGATCAAATTCACTGAGTGAATCGAACGGATAGTGAATGCAAAGGATGGAACTGAGAGCTAGTTAGAATAAGTCTACTTGTCAAATGAACAGATGAAGCGGATAGAGCGGATGAATCAGATGGAACAGAGTAGACATACTGGCTGGCAGAGCGAATGGAACAGACGAAACACGTGGAGTGGATGGAGTGGTTGGAGTGGGTGGAATGGATGGATGGAGTGGGTTGGAATGAATGGATGGATGGAGTGGGTTGGAATGAATGGATGGATGGAGTGGGTTGGAATGAATGAATGGATGGATGGATGGAGTGGGTTGGAATGAATGGATGGATGGATGGATGGAGTGGGTTGGAATGGATGGATGGATGGAGTGGGTTGGAATGGATGGATGGATGGAGTGGGTGGAATGGATGGATGGATGGAGTGGGTGGAATGGATGGATGGATGGATGGAGTGGGTGGAATGGATGGAGGGGATGGAACGGATGGAGGGGATTGGAACAAATAGATCTGATGAGTGGACTGAACAGATGAGACGAACAAGCAGTTAGAATAGACGGAATGGATGAAACGGATGGAGCTGATAGAATAGATTAAGTGAATAGAATGGATGATTAGATGGAACGGACGGAATGGGTGGTAGGGGTCGAACGGACAAAACAGATGTGTGGATTGAATGGGTGAGATGAACGAGCAGACTGAACCGATAGAAAGATGAGTAGTTTTAGCAATTAGAACAAATCAAATGGATGGAACGGATGCAGTGGCTGAAACAGATACAGTAGACGGTACCAATGGAGTTGATGAAAAAATTAACCAGGTAGAACAGATGGAGTGGAGAAAACTGATGAAACAGATGAAGTGGATGGAACAGGTAGAATGCATGGTGTGGATGGAACAGATGGTGTGGATGGAACAGAATGAATGGAGGGAACAGATGGAGCGGTTAGAACTGATGGAGTTGAACGAAAAGTTGGAATGGCTAGAACAGATAGAGCAGATGGAACGACTAGAGCTGATCGGAGTGGATAGCACAGATGGAGTAAATGGAGAAGATGGGACAGATGAAGTGGATAAAACAGATGGAGTGGATGGAACGGATAGAGGAGATGGAACAAATAGGGCTGATGGAGCGGATGGAACAGATGGGAGTGGATAGCACAGATGGAACGGATAGCACAGATGGAACGGATGGAGTGGATAAAACGGATGGAGTGGATAAAACGGGTGGAGTGGATAAAACGGGTGGAGTGGATGGAACGGATTGAGCAGATGGAACAAATAGGGCTGATGGAGCGGATGGAACAGATGGGAGTGGATAGCACAGATGGAACGGATGGAGTGGATAAAACGGATGGGGTGGATAAAACGGGTGGGGTGGATAAAACGGGTGGAGTGGATAAAACGGGTGGAGTGGATACAACGGATGGAGTGGATGGAACGGATTGAGCAGATGGAACTGATGAAGTGAGTAGAACACACGGAGCAGATCGAATGATTAGGAAGGATGGAAGATGGGAAGGATGAAATAGATCGACGGATTCGATAGAGTAGTTTATGTGGACGAAAGATAGAATGATGGAATGGATGGAAAGACTAGTAAATCAAATGTTATTTTATAGATTGTAACGCTGTGATTAAAAGAATCTAATCTAACTGTTCCACCATGGTGTATGAACGAAGAATTGTCATTAAACACATTTGTATGACTTTAGAACATCTATGTATAATCAAGAGATATGCACTGACTGAGATGCCAACAGGCCAACAGCGTACATCATTGGAAGTTGTACCAAAGTAATCTTATGTATAATCACTGTAATATGGAAATGGAGTTGGGGAAAGATCCAGATTCAGTCTGTAACATGCATGAGATTGCAACATTAAAAGAATGCAATGGTTCCACCACTGTGAAATAATGGGAACACATCTATCCCAAATATAGACATCAGATGTTATTTAACATCCTTATTAATGCTAGTATTTAATCATATGATAGTAGTAATTTCCTTTACAAAGAGGAGACATTGAAACATTAGGGTTATTCGCCAACTATTTTAGTTTCAGGATTAGAATCAGTGAAATCATCACATGAGTAGAAGCACTACGCTTCCCAGCATATACATTAGCAGCATGATGACGTTAGACCCACAATTAAAAAAGATGTATGTCCAAAATATGTAGGCATTACAGTTACAGCTTCCCGCCAGCCCTGAGAGTGACAGACTACATTTCCCAGACCAACATGGTGAGGCCACTTAGAACGTAATTCCACATCCGTACGTAAGCGTTGCCTAGCAACGGGTCTGCTTTCTGCACAATGGCAAAGACGGGGGAATCCAGGAGCGAATGCCGCACTGAATCAGTAAGTAGGAATGAATCATTAAACACTATTTGAGTAGGCAATATGCATTTAAAATAAAGGTAGAATATGTAACAAAAACACATTCAACATCTCTCACAGACAGGATAAAGATCACGGACCGATCTTTAGTGACAACGAATAGTGATAGCCTGGGACGTACAAGAAACGACAACCGGTAAACCGACATGTTTCTGATGTTGTACTTATTAAAGATAGTCTGCTAGTCCCACCGTAGGGGATCTGTAGATTTAATTTCCCTAATGAGAACCATATCCTTCATACAGGTTGAAACAGGCAGCAGACATCGTATATAAAAGATTTACAGATGTGATTACATCGGCCAGTAATGTCTGAAGCACGCTGGATCAGCATGCGAGTAACAGACACCCATGATAGTTTTTGAAACATAATCCAGTGACAAAAGGGTACAGACAATAGCTGAACACGGATTATCTAAACGCATTTCAGGGTAGGTGCAACACATGGATGAGCAGCACATGGTCCCAGAACACAAGCTATCTAGGTATCTATTCCGGATGGGTAGACATCGATTATCCATAGAGCACATCCAAAGAGTGTTAGGTAATTAACCTATGTTAACGTCTGAGTTATAAATCAATGTTATTTCATATCAGCTTGGTATTCTAATACAACTTTACTCTAGACTATAGGCACAAGTCAATTATACTCAACTGACAAAAGAATACATAGACTGAAGACAAGTTCCCACTACTTCAGATTGGTGTTAAAACCTGTTAAAATTGTTAACGAGAAAAAGTTGTTCTCAAAAAGTTGTTGCTTTCAGTAAGCGGTTGCTTCTCTCAACAAGTTGTTGTCCGAGAAGGTTGAATCATGATAATCTATGGAAAGTGTGGCTAAATTATTTTGCTCCTGATGAAGTAATCTCTCGAAACGCATAGAGCATTGACAATTGCTAATAATCGCACATTTTATGAATTTGAAATTTGAATGTGTATTATATGTGGTATTTTGATTGATGAACAAATTGTAATGTCAAAGTCCATATTATTGAACTCAAGCTGTAGTGTAATTATGAGAGAGGAGTTGTTTCTCTCATTGTTTTCACTTATTAAATAACGAATAAATATTGCTTAGTGTAAGCAGTAAAAACGTGTTACAAAGAATCTGTGTGGAGTTTTGAAAGATTGGACACTGACAGCTGATGTAGTCTGATGACATTTTGACTGATAGATTTACCTCAGTATTGATAGGTGTGCAGGGGACGGGGAGTACCCATTAGATTATGGGTATTCTATTATCTCTACTACCAACACCATCAACACCTACCCCTGGTAATTAACTTGGTGGGATTGCAATTGCACATTTGCTGTGTCATAAATCTCTTCTGCGCAGGGATGGAGTGGACATACAGTGGTGGAAGCATCAGTTGCTTGTCCAGCCGGGGCTTGAACTAGGGTTTCTTACTGCATGAATGTGATCACTGTGCCTTTGAACTGCAATCCTGGAAATTGCAGGCCTGCACCTGGAGAATTGTGATTGTGCATTAAACTCAAGGCACCTAGCGTCTCAATATCATCTTCTCCCTTTTCCTTATCCTACTCCCCATCTTTAGCCTTCTTTGTTCTTCTTATCCTTCAATGCAGTCTGGCTATTTGGAGGAGAGCTAGACTGTACCCTTATTTACAGTGCAGGCAATCCTCTGAATGCCAATCCTAATACAACAAACACTTTTCAGAAAAATCGGAAAAGATTTTTTTTTTATTACCAGATTATGATGGCATTCATAAGAATTCCTGTCCCATGAACATGTGAACAAGGCAAACACGTCCTGTTTATTTAACAGGGTGTGTTTGCACTGCTCTTAGGAACAAGCTCATTGAACCAACGATTGAAGGTTAGCCCTTTCAACCCCTAGACCAGAGTTCGAACCCCCACTTGTCTTTTTTTTATGATGCATCGTATTCTGTTTTAAAACCATATTTGATGCTACATAAAAAGACAGGTAGCACCCAGTAGGAGGCTCCTGCTTGTTACTGCCTTGAGAGCAGAGAATTGAAAGAAAAAAGTTGAAACTGTTTCTGTATGCAAAATGGATGCCTCCAAGTCATTGAAAAGCAGGACTTGGGGGTACGTTTCCAGCTAATTTTACATAGGAACGTTTGTTAAAAAAGTAAATGTAGATTTCTGACTCTGGACAATATTTTTAGATAACATTTTTAAGAGCTCTTCCCTTTTAATGTACACTAAGTACGCCGCTGTATGTGTCTGCAGAGCTAGACTAATTCTTCCCCATTTTTCCACCCAGAATAATTTACCCTCTTAACATAATGTTCTAAATGTAAATGTTGTACCCCTTTGACCAGGTTGTAGTTTTTAGTATCTGACTCGTGTTTACTTTACCTTGTCATTGTAGGACACACCCAAATGGAACAAGATTTAATATTCTTTAAAGGCTCCACCCTCTTCATCGTTGCGTCTCTGCCTCTACCCTTTGCTCCCTTTGATCGATATTTCCTTGCCTACCTATAATCCCAAATCATATTTCTGCATTCTTTTTTTTGTTAAAAGTGCTTTTCACATTAATTTGTCATTCCCTTCTTCTGAATCTAAGCCCGATTATCCTACTCTTCCTAGGTTGCTGCTTTAATTAAGAGTACTTAAGGCGTTCAATCAGCATTGAAATGAACACCAACCTTAATGAGCGGCCCTCCTTCAAAGCCCCTTGTAGAGTTTTCACGTGGGCCTCTTATCTATCCTTTTGTGTGCAAAGGTGGGTTTGAGGGGAAGCAGTACTCTTTTTACATTAGTCTCAGCTGGGCATGGTGAATCAAAGGGATGATACCAGATTGTAGAAGCCCAAATCCATCACCAGATATTCAAAATAAGTAACCTCTTCCAGCAAAGATGGAGACAGGATTTATTTTCATACATTTTGTTGTAATGAACAGGTAAATTGGCATAGTATCCCCATCCTAATATTGTGACCCAGGACACGGAAACCAATGGGTTTTTATGCAGTTTTACACAATTAACCTCATACAGAACAGTCTGTATGATGCACTTAGTTGGTTGCATTAACAATGGACTTCCTACCGAAGCATCCTCTGACTTTGGAGGTCATGGCTTTTACAGTATCATTCAAAACCTGTACAATTCCGCACAGCTTACCTACGTCATACAGACCCACTGCCTTTAGCGGATCTTTTCATTACACGTAACAAGCACTGACCATGCACCTAGTGCCCACATTCCTATTACAGTTCTCAGACGGCTAAAGACGCCATCATGTGATAGCATGGGATGTGTTGAAGGACGATGCTGCGCCTTTTACAGAGGATTATGTCGTCCCTGCATGGCCTTATGGCTTTGTTTGAGCCAGCTATTCAAATCCTGCAACACACCGACTCCCCAAACATTGCTGTGGTCACCACTTCATCACCCAGCTATGGATGCGGCCCTGCTCTGTCTTTGGCTCATGTATGACCTCTACTCATCTTAAATAAAATCCTGTCTGTTTCAACAACACAGCCTATGTTTGACTATGCCACTCTTGGTTCAGGCTTGGCAGTCACAGAATAAATATTCAGATGTTTAACCTGTGGTACAACGTATAGAGATGCCTGGGAAAATAAGACTCAAAACTTCCAGGATTGCCTGAGCACAC
This sequence comes from Ambystoma mexicanum, assembly GCF_040938575.1. NCBI lineage: Eukaryota > Metazoa > Chordata > Amphibia > Caudata > Ambystomatidae > Ambystoma > Ambystoma mexicanum. The sequence continues at coordinate 735,445,411 of NC_090936.1, forward strand.
ATTCATGCCTTATTTGCAGTCAACATTACAGTGCCTACTAACTTACAATTCTCAATAATGCGTTGGAAGCACAGCACAATTACCACAACCCGTTGGCACATATCCACCTCCCATTTGCAGAACCGCCTAACTGGACTCACGGGTTCCTAGGCTATCGCGAAACATTCTTAACCAATTGCATCCTCCCCATCCCTGTTTGTAACCTCTCTTTACCACTTAATCCGCTCATCTTTCCCCTCACTCATTGTCTCTCCTCTGGCAGACCGAAGTCTGGATACCTATGGCAATGGAACAGTACGCAGCTCCACAGACAAGCCTCGGCACTCTGATACTACTGCAGTAGTGATTTAGCACAGTATAATATTCAATTAAATAACAATACTAACCATTATGCTGCGTCCACTAGTCTCACTTTCCTTTTATCTGCACTGGGAACAAATACTGTCAGTATATTTCATTGTTGGTTAACTTGGCTGCGACTTGTATGTGCTTCAACCATAATCACTGTGAACATGTATTATCTGTTCAAATGCAGGTTCATAAAAGGTCATGCCCCTCCGTGCCACCAAACTTGTAAAAGGCACTGTATGGCGTGTGCTTCCTCCTTGTTAAAGAATAGTACAATATTTACTGAGGCAATCTTCTCTTCATTTCTATGTTATACAGGAGAACATATTTAAATGAGGACACCTTTATTCAGCCAGGGAGTGTAATATTCATATGATTTCAGCAACTATATAGTTTGCCACGCTGGACTACAGCTCAACACAACTGGTTGAACATACAGCTACAATCAAGGCTTCAAAAGGTTTTGCCGTTATATAAACTATATTAGATAAATATTTGACTTATCACATTGAGGAGACATTGATTGTGCATTACCTTAAACCTATACAATGCAAGTTGCCCTAAACTGGGCACACACTTCTGCCCTCAAGGGTTTAGCAGTCACGATCCTTAAGTATTTGGGATTGGGTGGGGAGGGCAGTGGGTGGAAGAAAATGTGTCTTGTTAAATAGCAGTTATAATTTAGACAACTGGTCCTTCTGCCAGACCATTTATCGTGCGTGTGTGTGTGTCACGTCCTAAACAAAAAAGTGGAAGTACTCCGACGTATGCAGTTGGACATGGCGTAGGGCGGGGCGATATGGACCAAAAGTCATTTCTCAATATTTTTGGGCTAAATGGCGATATACAATATATATCTCGATATTGTTTGTGGGTTCAACAGTGGTGCTGCAAGTTATGGTTGCTTAGCTTACCATAACGGGCGAATTTATGGGGGTTTTCGGTTTTACTTGCAACCATAATGTCCCTTTTTAACAACGTTTTTCACTGAATATCATAGGTTCTTATTGGTGCAACTTAACAATATCGTCCCTTTTTAAGAACGCTTTTTCTCTGAATGTGTTTTTGCTACAACTTCCTAATATCGTACTCAACCCCAGTATATCAGCATTTTCATCCAATCTGGAAAGTTTCAAGCAAAAACTGTGCCATTTCCCACCTCCTATTAACATTCTAAACACTTCTATCAACTTCCTACAAAGTTTTACAGTTTTTTGTTCGCCGATGCTCGCGAATGTCTGACGTCATCTCACACTTCCCAAACAGCAGCCGTTTAATCAGGATAGAATGGTTGGCCATGTCAAAGGCAGAGCAATGACCTCTAGTCAATGTATGAAAGTCAATTCTAAACCCATCGGAGACTAAGAAATTTTTAGGCACAGAGGTAGACACCGTTCTGACTCTAGCTTCCAGTCCCAAGATAGATTACAAGCTTACATTGGCTTCCCTTTATCAGCCATTGCACAAGATCACAGTAAGAAAAGTACAGAAACTGTTTGAAATGGACTCCTGCATATACTTGATAGCACCGAATGTCTCCGTAGACCGTGATCACAAACAGTGGCTGATTGAGAAGATCTAGTGGTAATAACATAAATGGTTGTCCGAGCAATAAGATGGTCCAACAAACATTGTTAGGGGTATTATTATTAGAGTATTAAGTGCGGCCCTAGCTTCTGGAAGCAACGGAGCGCTTTAAAATCATACCATGACCAAGCCGCACCGATGTACAAATACCTTAGTTGAAGTAGCTATTACACCTATGCCTACAAAGCTCCATGGATATGAAAACATCTCAAGACAGTTATACATCAATATCCTGTAGTTCATGGCAGGTCACCTAGTGTTAAGCAGCTTCCACACTCGGATAAAGGGTAAGGGTGTAAAATTAGAAAACCGAATCCCGCAGCCCCACTCCATGAACCACCCGTCAGAGAGACTGTCACAATATGAATGTGCAGCTAGTATGTGATTTGTTCTTAAGTCCATTCTGAATTGGATGCACATGCATATTGGGGCCTGATTTTACATAGGCATTCGATGCAGTTTCTCTGCACATATTATCCTAGGTATTACCCGTTTGTAATGTGCGTACTTGGGTTTCAAGCATGCTGTATGTCTATGCAAAGTGCTTTGTTATTGCTCATGGCATACATAACACTGACAAGTGAGGGCTGGAAGCTTTTCATTGACATGGCTCTGGCAACATTCCAGAATCCAGACAACTGTTTTTCAGCCTGTCATGGCATTACAAAAGCGGAAAGACCACATGCAAATCGGGCTTGGTTCCATATAACCATGCATCATCCACAAAGGTACATATCTCTTCCTTCAGACCAGTTTTGCATGTGCACATCATATAGCTATTTTGTATGCTTTAAGAAGTGAATATCCCTTATTATAGCATTGCATTTAAGAAAGCTTTGCTGTGTGCATCTGTTCCAGGTATGTATTTGGTGTGTGCCAACAATCTCAAAACTGAACTGGACAACCTGAAGATAAGCTTAAAAAGATTTATTGTTAAGTCTATGGGCAACCAAAGGCTAAACAACTTCATTTTGTAAATATGAAATGTCAATGAAACGTAACAAAACATGGCATGGGTTTTCAGATGTGACCATGCCAAGTTTCTTGCCATAATTGATGTGCTTTTTGGAATTTCAAAAGCTACATATTTAGCATTTGTAAAGCGCTTATACAGTATATATATTATTAGTATATTGTGCTTCAAAGTGCCCACAGGGCAACAGGGAGGGAACATGAAAATCAAACGTAACCATGAAAGATAGAGGTGGAACTACTAGGCCTTATGAGCATTCAGAACGTGCAAGTGCAGAGACTGAGAGAACGGATGAGAGAGTGGGGGGGATAAGTGCTAGGTGTACCAAGAGGGAAGTGCTAAGGAGTGAGCCTAGGTGAGTGGTCAGCTGCCAATAATTACATGTAGGCATGTGGTGGCATAGGACACTGGGTGCCAGGGCAACTGCTGGGAGCAGGCAGAGGCTAAAGGCTATTGGGTGTGAAAGGCTAGGGCCCAAGAGGACCCACAAGCACCCTGGTCACCAATCTCAGCAACTGTGGGGTTTAGCAGAGGATGGAGGATGGAGGAAGGGAAGGAAGAGGTGAAAAGGTCATTCTTGAGGAGCTTCCGGAATTTGAGGCTATCCGGCTCAAAATAAAGAGGAAGGCGGAGGCTGTTCCATAGGAGGAAGCCTGCTGAGGAAAGAGATTGTCCACCAGCTCGCTGTTAACGTTTGACACACAGAGTTAGTGCCGGAGGAACGTAAAGATCTGAAGGGAGAGTATTTGGTGAGAGCAAGTTGTAGATAGTGTGGTCCATGGCCCCAGACAGCCTTATGGATGATGCAGAGGGATTTGAAGTCGATCCTTGCAGCAACAGGGAGCCAGTGAAGAGCTTTTAGGACTGGAGAGATGCAGTCCCTGGGCATGAGGCCAAGGATAAGTCTTTCAGCTCTATTCGGGATTTGCTGGAGGGGACATAAAGATGTGGAGGTTAGATTAAGGAAAGGGCTATTGCAGTAGTCTAGCCTAGAGACCCAGAGCTCTAGAGAAATTGAGCTTCTGGGGGAAAGTGAGGAAAGGAAGAATTCCTTTGAGGAGGTAGAGTTGAAAGTGGGCCTTCTTGGCAATGTCCTGAATGTGAGGGAGGAAGAAAAGAGGAGTCGAAGAGGACTCCGTTTATGGCTTCAGATGAAGGGTAAGTGGGTGAATTGGAGGCTTCCAGCCCTTTCAGATGAGTAGCAATACCCTGGAGATAGATGGGGATGCCGATTTTATTCATCCCTCAATAATACAGACAACACAAATAGTTTGGCAAAAGTTTGTCTGTTTTAATGCAAGTAATTAAAACGGGGAGTACAACGAACATCAGCAATTGCTCGACACTCTGACTCCAAATCATTTAAGAAAAAACAGCATTTTTTATAGATCAAATGTGTTGCTACTGATGTTTAGACCTGCGTCAATACCAATGTCATCCTACGTGGCAAACTTCAGAAACTTATTGGTAAGCGGGATTGGTCCTAAGTGAATAACTAAGCATAGGTTCTATATCTGTATGGAGTAACGGAAAGAGGTAATAGAATAGTTAACTCAGGTGGGGCAACTAAGCCCTCCCCTCAAAATGGACACTATTAACGTCACTTAATGTACGATGTCCCGTTGGCTACACAACTATAGGACTAAACTGCGTGGTCCCTTACAATTGGTTGGCTACTAACCCCGTCAGTAATTTTCCACCTACGTGAGCAGCACGCAGACCGAAACAACTAAGTGCGGGTGAGCTTGTCTTGATACCAGCTTTCCACCAATTAAAAATGTGATCCATCATCACCTCAACAGTCCAGTGTCAATTAGTACTTTGAAGATGGCCTTAAGTCTGTACTGTTCTCTGCAAATTTTTAAGGAGTATGGGTACTATCCGGCTTCTGTGCGTAGGAGTGATATTCTCATCCGTCCAACTTTCTTCCATCATGTGACTGGACAACACGAATTGAGACTTCTTCATGTATTTGGTTTTATTCTCCAATAGTCCTCTGACGTCTTTTGTTTTTGCTTGACCTTCTTGAACAGGAGCTTCTGTTCTTTCACGTTAATTGTATCTGTCAGCCAATTCCAGTTTGATAAGACCTTGGCTCTCTTGGCTCAGTCAACTCCTTAGCTGAAATATATTTGGGTTAATTCAATTGCTTTTTGTAACTACGACACTGAAATGAGGCCTTCCTTGTTGTTCAGAACTGCTTTATACGTAGTTGAAACATTCATTCTTTACTTAATTCATATGTATCAATGAGGTATGTAGGTGTATGTTGGCGCTTGCCGCTGTCTAATCTATTTAAGCATGTGGCTAGCTTCATGATCACTTTGCTCCTTGCGTTTCATTGCATCTGTACATGTTTAAACTAAGATTCTTCATCAGGTTTGTGGCACAAGTCTCTTCATCTTGATCCCAAGATGTCACTTATCCTGTGTATTTTTTCGTTCTTTATAAATCGTCTGCCTCTCTGGTCTGGTTATCCTTCTTTATAGGTGTTGATTTAGCTTTGTATGACATCACCATTCATCCTGGTCAGTCAGTTTCTTTATTTCATGAGGAATCTTGTTCAAATGGCCATCATATTGTCTTCGATGCACGTATGGTTTCCTTAATGGGTACTTTACCTCCCATATTCTCTTATGTATGAGCAGTCTTATGGGTACCGCACGGAGCCCACGCTCTTCTCTTTGCTGGTTTATCTGTTCAGTGTACGTCACATACTTTGGTTCATATGTCTCAGGCACTGTAGGTGGGGCAGCTGGAGTGGGGGTACTTGGCTCCTCCTCTAAATGGGAGAGCCCATATAAGATGGCCAGACTGAGGGGAAGTAAGAGGGAGCGGGCGTCTGAATGGGAAGGATCTTGGTCTTGCTGGCGTTGACGCAGAGGTCGTTGGAAGTACACCAGGACTGCATGGCAGATAGGCAGTTAGGAATAATGGAGGAAGAAGAGGGAAGTTTGAAGAAGAGTGGTGTGTCATCTGCATAACACTAGAAGTTAGGGGAGAAGGTGTAAATGAGGTGTGCAAGCGGAGCAAGATGGGTGTTAAAGAGCTAGGGAGAAAGGTTTGACACTGCAGGTGGAGATAGAGGTGGGGAGGAGAAGGAGCCCAGAGTAACCTGGGACAGATGGTCATTGATGAAGGAGGTCAGCCAGTCCAATGCAATCTCTGCGATACTTAGGGTATCGTGAAGTCATTTTATGAGGATGGAGTGGTTGACCATATCAAATGCAGAGGAGAAATCAAGTAGAATGAGCACAACTAGAGTTGGAATCAAGAGATGCAAGCAGTTCCTCACGGGTGTTCAGAAGAGCAGTTTCCGTGCCTTTGAATGCTCACAATCCAAATTGATGGTCGTGGAGGCAACCAACAAGTTCAGTTTGCTGGGTCAGTTGGGGCAAGACCAGCTTCTCCAAGAGTTTCCCAAGGAAGGGGGTGATGGATATAGGACAGTAGTTGCTGGACAAGACTGGTCTGCAGAAGGTTTTTTCAGGAGGGGTGCACAAGGGAGTGCTCGCGGGAGGAGGGGAAAGATCCAGTGGCAAGAGTGGTTGCAGAAATCAGCAGGGGCAAGTAAGCCAATATTGTGCGTAATGTTTCTGTAGGAGCAGGGGGGGAAGCTGTTTGGATGAGATACTAATGTTTCTTGTTTTTTGTATCTATGGTGCCACGTTAACTATAGTTTTGCTAATGCAACACTAAAATACATAATTGTACATGTACACCAAGTTCTTCTAATTCCCTTATTATGTATGTTAATGTCCTTATCATTCAAACATGTCCGAGGGAGCCAGTATAATATGCTTGACTAACTCGGACATCATTATTCTGAACATGAGGCACCATTTGTGTGCTCCCACTAGCCAACCGTAACCTTAACACACATTCAACCTAGGCCCATCTGGTGTTTTCATTGGTGGACCATCACATCACTCCTCATCAGAGGTCCACTCTTGCTTCTCTCCCAGGTGTCCTCCAGCACAAGTGGCTCAACGATAATTCTTACCAAAGATTCATCTTTGCCCCATTCCATATGTCTGTCTTTCACCTGTGATACATCTCTGCATCACATCCTGTGCACATCACTACTTTTCACTGTTCTATATGCTGTCACTCACAGTGAAACCTTACAAGGCCCAAGAGTTAATGGAGCATTGCAACTTTTTTTTAATTACCCTGTTTTGATTATTTAAAACTAGGGTAAAGCTGCATGCTTTTTTATTATAAACTCAAATTGTATACTGAAACCAGCCTCCAGAAAGAAGGCTTGTTTGAAGTAATCCCCTTACTGATACCTAGGGAGGACCCATCTGGCCCCCTGCTCAAATATATATTTGTTCATGATTGCTGGATCTGTGTATCTAAATGTATATGTTTTTGTTAAAATAAAAATCACATTCCATTCAGTTGAGCGATCCTCTGAAACTATCCAGTCCATAACTATTCATTTTCCTTATAAAACTGAATTTGGTTCTTTTCGTATCTACTAATAATTTGTATTTCTTTCTTACTAGTTTGTCTAGAAAAAAAGTTGGATGCCATGTTAGTCCAGATTTAAAATCTAACAAAATCCAAGTTTTGATACCTTTTATTAGACTCTTAAAATATTGTGTGACCACCATATGATGGAGTCTGGGTCTTGGAAAGTGAATGCATTTTACAATTCCCGTATAATATTTTCAGTTAGTTCAATACAAAGTGTTAAAATTCGGATTTTCTAGCTATGACATTGCTTGTAGTGTACATATTGTTACTCTTGGTTCAAAACATTTGTATTCCCCTTTACATTAAACAGACAATTGTACTGCAGTGCTCCATCTTGATACTTTTAATTGTGTGACTGTGCCCTTTGTGCATTCTCTGAACATTGAGGCATTGCTGCTTTGCATGTCCCTTTCAGTCTCTCAGACCCTTCATGTACTCCTAGTTTATCGTTGTCCTAAACTTGATTCTTCCTTCACCTTCACCTTGGCCTTTACACAGCTGGCTGCTAATGTATTGTGGTTTGCCAATATTTCTATCACTGGTGACTTTAACATACACCCAAATGACCCTACCAATCACTCCACTGCTAGTTTTATGGCAGCTATTGAGGACTTGGGCCTCCCTCAGCTGGTTCATCAGAATACTTACAATCTTACAATCTTGGCATCAGACTTCACTTAATTTTCTCTCTGGTAAAAATGGCCACCGTTTGCTGCCCGGCCTGTTCTATGAACAGATCACTTTATTGTACCCTTTACTATAAATAGATCAGTGGCTCGTGTAATCTATCAGGCTTAAGGCCTGCCTCGGCATAAATGGCACTAGACAAATTCTGATTAAATTTCTGCTCAGATTACCAATGCCTGCATATCGTCTGCCAACACAGATCTTGAAACCCTCTCGCAGATATTCACTGCCACTGCTAATACTTAAGCTCCCCTAGGCCCTGCCACCCACGCTTCTGTCCTGCCGAACCCTGGTTTACTCCACAGTTAGTTGAACTGAGGATTCTTTGTAGAAAGGCAGAGCGTAAATGGAGTGCCAGTTATTGCTCCCCCCGCCCCACGTCTCTCATCTACTTCTCTTGGACATAGGCCATCTGGCCCTCCTCTCTAGGCCTGCTTCCTACCCCAGTTGCGGTGATAAAGGACCTGGGCTGTCAAATCTCGGCATCTCTTTCTGCAGAAGCCCAGGTCAGCATGGTTTGCAAAAATGGCTATTTTAAACTTAAAATTCTTCGGAAGGTTCTTCCGTTTCTGCCAGCTCCTGTGGTGTCAGCTTCAATCTTTGTAATGATGGACTACTGCAACGCTCTTTTGTATTTAGCTAAACCTCTTTCTCATCTTAATAGGCTACAGGTGCTGCAAAACTCAGCTGCTAGGGGCTGCTACATGTGCCCCTTGGTGTGCCTCATCGGCCTGTCCACCGCCACTGGTTGCTGTTACTCGCTGTATTGAGTTTAAGATGATCTGCATTGTCCACCATGCTTTTCATGGTATTGGTGCAGAATACCTTGAGGACAAATTCCGTCCCTACAATCCCGGCCAATCGTTGAGAGCAGACCATATGCCTGCCTCATTCAGGTACCTACGTTTAAATGATCTCAGGTGGGAGGACGAGCCTTCTCTGTGGCAGTGGTAGTTCTATGGAACAACTTGCCATTCTCCCTACGCGCGACCAATCTTTTTTTCGTCAACAATTTAAGACCCTTTTCTGTTTTCGTTTTCTCTGCTGTTTTTCCTTGCAGTCTTTTGAGCACAATGATGCCTTTATTGGTGTAGGTCTGCGCTATACAAATTCTTATAACATAACACAAACATGATTTAGGAACTGTTGTATTTTAGAGTTGTTTGTTGAGTTCTTTATAAATTGAAAGGCAAACGCCAGCATTCACTTTATGGATGCAGCACCTTTTCTTGAAGTGTAACCTACCTCTTCAATTTTAACAGAACATTGTGACGAAAAACGCTGTTGTGAAGCAAATATAGTGTACCTGTTGGAGCAAAAATAAAACCATATTTTTCAGTTGTGTTTCTTCATGTTTATAAACTGTTTGTCTAATCTACCCAGCCTCTTTCACAAACACAATCTACAATTATTTGAAAGATGGTGTCCATTTCCTTTTTTTTTTTTTTAAAAACCTATGATCCCAGTTTTCTTGGTGCGATGATTCAGACATGGATGCGAACGGATATAAATGTGTTCAGATTGGCTCAGTTAAAGCCCTTTGTGCACAAATAAGGTATTCAAGCAGCACTGCTAGACATTCTCAAATCCTAAACTAGACATTTGCAAATCCTAAACTGAGCACTTTTAAATAAAACTGCATTTGCCTCTGAATGTAGTTTTCTTCCAAACTCTGTTTTCAAGTTTTTGTATGTGACAATCGCACCGCCTTGATTTATTTGTCTCTCTCGTTCGGTTTCAGAAGCTGGAGATTGGCAAACTGTCAGAGGGAAGTTTATGTCGATCAATGCAGCAAACATGAGCTGTGCATGCCCGCGAAGCCCGAAGGGTCTCTCCCCAGCAGCTCACTTGGCAGATGGCACGGCAGATCTTATTTTAATCCGCAAGTGCTCGCGGTTAAATTTTTTAAGGCATTTAATTAGGCATACCAATAAGGACGATCAGGTATGTCTTAAGCAATGTTTTCATTTGTAAAGGTAATACATGTTAGTGTGTATTTCTATTCATTTCAAGACTCTACATATTGAGCACGAGGCACAGATGAAACCTATATAATTGTAATATGCATTAAATGTGAGTTTGCAGGAACATACCAAAACAGTAGTCAGTTGTGCATCTTACATTTTAAGCAATCTTCAACAAAGTGCAGTATTGTGGTTCAGTTCCACAGTATGTACTTTGAAAGCTTTTTACTTAATATTGGGGATTTTCAAGTCAATTCTACTGTGTTCCAGAAAAGTTGTACGTGTTGTCAAAAGTGACCATCACTATAGTCTAAGCGGAGCCTTTATCTTTGCTGTTCTGAGAAAGGTGATCTGAAACCTGGCGACTGGGCCGGGTTTGTTGTGTACTTGCCTCCAATTTGTTCTGACTTAATTAAATTTGATCCACAATATACTGTGCTTTCTTTCTTGTACTGAATATAAATGTTGGGAATTTGCAATATGACGTGGTATAAAAGTAGTTTGCACTAGAACCGGTAACTTCGAGGTGCTATAGGTCTGATGATTCAGACTTACTTAAAACAAAGCAACGTTCCCATTCTCACATCTGTACAGAAGCTTCAATCCTAGAGCATTTGATAATCTCAAAGCATCCTGTACAAAGAACATATGGTAATGTATCTTTAGTACTATGTTTAGCATGCTTATGGGCCCCGTGTTTGAAACATGTTAACATGCACAGGTATTCTGGTGTGCAAAATTGACTGCTGAAGTGAAAGCTTTGATGTTGAATGAATGAAGCCACCCTTTAAAAACACACTGGTGTAAATCAGCGGCCAATGCACAGTGCTTTTTCACTATAGTGACTCCAATCCGACACTGTTAAGCAGTATTATGTTTGCTTACATTGCGGTATAATTGTGATAGTTGGTATCTTAAAAACAATCTGTATAACCTCTTGTCAAAGCTATACATTGAATACAGTTTGGGGGGCTATAAAACTAGCCTAAAAGGTTTTAATTCTGTGCAGATATGTTTGCTGCCATATGCAGGCCCCTTCCGCAGCCTACATCCTATCCCTGTATCGTACCATTCCAATTTAAAGATACCAAGAACTTAACCAAGACACAGACCAACACCCAAGCACTAGGCATCCTTTAAAAACAAGACACTAGTGTGCAGCATACCCCACATGGGCTGCACACTGGATCCAAGAAGAAGAAAATTCCACGGATCGGCAGGAATTCGACAATACAACAAGCATCTTCCCTCGACCAAAGACCTAAGTGGCAGACGCCTTCTTGCAGAGGAGCTTCATGTCCACCACTGATGACTTGGTATATCTATTCAGTGCTTGCCCTTAGTCTTCCTGCCACCGTTCTTACATCAATTAAAACATCAATTCCACTATGGCATTCTGCTTCCCTTGATTTGGTGGTACTCTGTTGACTGCACTGCACAACCCAACCCATGTTCCCTTCTCGCCTGGGCATGCAGACATACACCCAGCGCACACATCTCATCCACTCCATTGCCACCTGATATACTTCCCCTTTCAACCGAAACCTGCTAAACTCCGAGTCCCTAAATATTACACAGTTTGCACCAATTCCCCTGGAAGTGGCACAGCAACAGTCTAGTCCTAGCCAAAGGCATGCAATGAGCATCTCCCTTCTTTCCTAGAGCTTCTTCACTTAAACTGATGTGTTGGATAGTCTTTCATTCCTGGCATCAATGAAGACTTTTCATTGCACTAACATTACTGTTGCACCCTTAACTCCTGCATTATCCCCCAGCCCACTCCATGACAGTATGTGACATTTGCCACACCAGGCCTGGACCTATCCCACCATATGGACACTCTGCAAACACAGCTGCTTATCCCTCAGTGCACCAATTAATTCAACCTGCAGAGGGCATTTTTCCTTCCACATATGCACGGTCCGTATGCACTGTGCCTGAAGATCGTCTGTCTGTTCTCCCTTGTCTTCACCCCTTAATTGCACTGGTTAAACTGCAGAATCGCCGTCAAGCCTATTTGCTTTACTGCAAACTGTTAAATGTATTTTATGCACTTACTCTGCCTGTGCAGACTATTATCTTCTCAGAATTTTAAGGGCTCTGAGCGACTGTTTTTTTCTCTCCATGTTCCCACCCTCCTTGAGCGCTTTGAAACACTTGCCTGTGTATAGGCGCTTTATAAATAAACAATACCATACAACGTGCAACCATATCTTTACATCCTCTCCTGATCCCCACCAACCAGACCAGAGTAGATTAAGCACCATTCACTCTGCACTTCCTCTTATTTCCTCGCACTCTTTCACTGTTTCCAACTCTTGCACTCCTCACTTTATGCACGGACTGATAGATGTCGCCTATATGCGTGAATGTGCCACAAATCATGATATGGCTGCACTCCAACTGAAATAAAACACTGCAAAATGGCTATTACTTTCTGGTCCAAATATCTTTGCTTATTCGGGTTTCGTGAAGCAAGTTTTTATATTTCACCTTTTATCTCTTCTTGGTAATTATTCAAAAGCCACATTTGTCCAGATTTACATTTTTCAATGACCAAATTGAAAACGCAGGAAACAGTAGAAGGCTGTTTGAAGTATTCAAAACAATTAGAGAGGCCGAATGTGCAACCTAAGACTTTCATCCCCACCAATGAAGACTGTACTAGAGTTCAGCAGGCCTTTGCAGAGAACGTCAGCTTGGCCCAGAAGCAAGTAGCAAGCAGTCCAGGTTTGGGTGTACAATCTAACCTAGAAATTAAGGAAAATTGTACTCAGTCAAAGATTGAATGTAAACTAGTTACTGTGACTGAGTTAGACAGAGTACTTGAACATGTGTCCTGCTACAAGCTATGGTGATATTATTCCATCTAAACTTCTTTTAGGAAATGCTAATGTTTTCACCCCTTTCCTTATGTGATTTGTGAATGCTAGCGTTGCATATAATACTGTACCACACACTATTAAAGAGGTTGTGGTAAAAAAAAAGGTGGGTTTGAAGTCCAAAGATGCAGGAAATTTGAGACCTATTACGGAGTTTCATTTCTTTTTAAAATTGTTAAGATTGCCTCTGCACAGATTCAGGAACATTTAGAATACTGCTCTATCTTGAATCCAAGGCAATCTGACTCCAGGCCTGAGCATGGCTCAGAAAGCTCCCTGGTGGACATTATCGACAAAAGGTAAAACGGAGCTGTTAGTATTATTGGACCCATCAGCTGCATTTGATCTTCTAGATCATGAGCGGCTCCTGAAAACCTTCCGAACTACGGGAGGCTGCTCCGAGAATGCAATAGGTTGGATTTGTTTCTACCTAAATAACAGGAAATCCAGAGTAGACTGGGGAAATGATGTGTCTGATCAAGCTATACTGAGTTGTAGAGTACATCAAGGTGCATGTTTATCGTCAGTTTTTTTCAATGTGTCATTAAACCGCTCTGTGATCAACTAACTGGAATTGGGTTGAACTTCACTAACTATGCACAGGGTTCAAAATTGAGATTCAATGAGCAGGAGCTAAAACCAGTATCTCGGTGTCGGGCATCACCCTTTAGACAGGAGCTACCGCAGGGGAACCCCGAGCTACCAGAGATGATTCTTTAACTTTTGATCCATTTTGTATCAACCATTGTGTATTTAAAACATTTTTAAATGTGTATCCGATGTGTTCTACTTCTTTATTAACACTCTTTAGTTTGTGTATCTATTTATTGCACGTGTAATCAAATAATTTCTTTGTACAATCACCATCATAAGATATTTCCATTATAAATGACATCCTTAAACTTAGTAAAAACAAAATAAAAAATAAGATACATTGAATACATACAATATTTCCATAAAATAACATACCTTCTAGAATAAAAACACACCCAATTTGTACCCCAAGTTCATAAAATATTTCTATTAAATAATCACAATAGTTAACACCATACTACATAATATTAAGATCGTACCCACCCATAAAACATTTCCAGAGCTCCTGTTTACAAAATCTCAAACAATCACTTCTGTATTTGATGAAATTTCGGTCCTAATGGCATACAAACTTAAACAATCAGCAAACAGATGCCTCGTAGTTTCAATGACAAATTCCCTGCATAATCTACAGAACCGCTGCTCACAGGCAATGCCAATCTGTGCACCAATGATTTCAAATGTCGGCATACAGTTGCATTTAATTAACATATATGTCCTATCTATAGCAGCGTTTGGATAGGCCCTGAGGTATTTAGGTTTGTTAAAGCCCATGAATTCATTACTGTTTTTCTTTGTGGCCAGATCAACAAACAGCTGTTCTCTGTTGGTGGTTTTCAACACTTTCTACACCCTATATTAATTTTTAGAAAATGTAAATCTCCCCGAACTGCCACCCAATGCGTCGGTCCAATAAACCTTGATCTTTGTTGCCCATTACAAAACAGCAGTATTGCATGGGTGTTTTCCAGTCACTGTATATCTTGTAAATCATGTGAACAAGAGCGGACGGTTCAATTTCATTTATATTCCTAGTTGGCAATAATAGTTTTATCGAGACCGCAATGGCAATAATGTGCAGACCACACTCAAGCATTATATACTCATAGGGCATACTACAAGGAAGCCTCTAAAGTGTTTTAAACGTTTTCCTTCAAGAGCTTTTAGTTCTCTGATGAATTTGTGCCTCCATACTTCCACATCGTATAATACAGGGCATCTTCTATTTGCTTGATAGATGGTGAGAACAGTATTAATAGTATGAACCCCATTCTCAAATACTTAGTTAATGTCACATTTACACATTTGGGAGGCACCAGTTGGCCTTAGAAGCCAAAAGTAACTCCTGGTAGCTGTTGGTTTCAAGTTAACCAGGCTCTATTATGCTAGAAGCCGGAGCTAAATAGCTCCCAGCTCCCCTCAATTTCGAACTCTGTATGCAGATGACACCCAGCTAAAGATGGAGCCGAGTGGTAACTATGTCAAGGATTGGGACAGACTATCTTCCATTTTGTCGGCACACTGAATGTGCTTGAACAACTCAAAACCTGAATTTATGATCTTTGGATCTCCACAGGCAAGAGGTAAACTTGATTCCAGATATTTGAACTTGAACACTAAAGGTAGTGGTATTTGAGTTCTGAACAAGGAAACATTGGGTGTGTACTTTGAATCCTCGCTGGGCACTAAAGCACATGCTTATTGTTACAAACTCAGAATACCACCTCAGACTGTCTCCAGTAAAAACTGTGAAACAGTGGCGAGATGTAATCATGCCCAAAATTGACTACTGTAACACCTTTCTAAGTGGAGCAAGTAAAAGCAGTAGTCAAAGGCTTCAGGAGGTACAAAAGAAATCTGAAGCAATACAACCCTAGAAGAACTCTACATTCCTGCAATACTAATCGCCTTGTATCTCCTAGAACGAAGCAGGTGGGCGGGGGCAGGGAGGGTGCAGTCGCTTCTTCCCTGTCTAAGCAGCAACTGCATGGAGCCCAATACAAAAATTAAAATCATTTGAATATAGCAGTTTGCAAGATTTAACATTTGCAGATACTGCCAGGATGTGACTATTTAGTTAATGCATTTTTCATCTATTGCTTCTTTTGCCCATTCTCCAATGGTAAAGTTGAAGGCTGCTAACTGAAGCAAATACAGATGCCTTTTTGAGGTTAATGCAACACCCACAAGGACTTCCTATGGGTAAGATGAAAATTGTTCATTTTGCTGAAGAGATTGGGAAAGCTTGCAGTACCAGATTGACAGGTGATATTGCAGAATTGATTGTGGAAGGTCATAATCAGGACTCAGACAATGAGGCATAGTTTAAAGGTTGTATTGTTGTCGAATCTAAAATAATATTTTCTAAGTCTACCACCTTGGTTTCTATTCTATATAAGAAAGTCAAAAGGGTGCTTGTCAGGGAGACTGTAATAATTAAAACATCTTCTGCTCGGAATCTTGCTCTCGCCGCTTACTTTCCTGATCTCAAAACAAAACCTCAAGACAAGAAAATCCCGACCCCCCCCCCCATCCCCCCCACACTTTTATTTTGTCTCTCCCCACTCTGGTGCTCATCTTCGCACTGTCCACTCTGGGGTGTTCTACCGCTCTTCCGACTATGGGGGCACCTCACCCCCCCCCCCCCCAGTCTTGGGCTCTTCTTACACTCACTCCCTGCTCAGGGATATGCTTCACTGTTCTCTCTTTCACCCGCCTCCATTTCATCAAGAGTATATGCTTAACAGAGAATCTCGAGCAGTGCAGAGGGGTGTTGAGTTCGGCTCTTATTGTTGCAGAGCCACTTACTCGATTTTTCAGCTGGGCTCCACATCAGCTTTCCGAGGCTCTTCTCACTCTTTCCTGTAGCTCGGTCTGTGCAGAGTCACTTAGGAGAACTTTCATCTGTACTCTGCATCCCCCATTGTTCTTGCAGATTCTCTGGGCTGCTTCAGCCAGCCGTCGGCTTAAGCTGTGCCCCTTGTCCCACCCGCCAGCAATGAAGTACCCTCCTCCTCTCTGGACACACCTCCTTTGGCATGGCTAAACTCTGTGGCCTGTTGAGGTTCCTCAATGTTTGGTTTGATCAGGAACACTCCTCCAGGAGACTGTTTAACTTGTTTCTCCTCTTTCTTCAAATGAGATTTTGAATACCTAGGGTCAGAAGCCAAGACAGCCATTAATAAAGGTTGCATCTGGTTATTGCAAAATCAAGTCTCTTGAGTTTTACTTGGGTGTTAGTACTTGGGGTTTGGAGGGGTTGGGGGATGACTTAAACCTCTTGCTATACCTTTCCATAAGGGGAATAGCAGGCTCACCTCCCTAGTCCCAAAGGGTGCGGCTCAACCTTAGGGAGAGGTAACAATCTTCCATAATTTAGTACGAAATTTCACTGGTGGATGAAGAACAGCTTTTTTTTTTTTAAAGTCTACCTGCTATTCTCCATATGTTTTTGTCTACAATTCCCAAGATGCTTTATTGTTGAATATACTTGTTGGTGCTGATGGGAGTTGTAAGTGAAACAATTTCGAGTGTCGCGCATGGCCAACCCCTCGACTGCAGTACTGTAGCAATGTGCTACTGTCTCAGTGCCACCCTTTGCAATCGCTCTGGTCTGGTTTCAGATGGTCAGTCACAAAGTTTAGTCAAGCATTTCCAATATCCTGACACTTTCGTGTGACTCTTCAAGCACCACCCATATCCACTTTCAAAGACCCTCACAATCTTTCAGGTGGTGAGTTGATTTGAAGCAGGCCAAACCTACAACGACGTTCGGAACTTTCCACTCTTCGATCAGAAATACTCCTGTGGCTTAGGCCGTTTCCACATATCTAGTACATGCTTCTGAACTCGTGTTGATCTTTAATCATTCTCTGTGCTTATGCCAAGACAAGGCCCGTCTGATTGGCAGCCCATGTGCCTACCTAAAGCTTTGATATTGCCACTCTTCCCCAATTGCTTGAAATACCAGGGCATATAGGGAGCAATAAAGGAACTGCATTGTTTTTTTAACAGAACATTGTTTCCTTGCCTCGCCTAATTCCCAGAACCAACCCAATCGTTAACATTTGTTTTTACTTCAATTATCTGCTTTCAGTCCTTAGAAAATGAGTATCTCCTTGGCAGTATTTGTGTCAATGAGACAATACCTCTGTTTGGAGCTGTTGGACGCAATCACCAAAAAAGGTTAATTCTGCATTCTCCCGAGAGGATGGTCCGTGCCTGTCCCTCACTTGAGTGTAGGAACACAGTTTACACTTAAACACTGAAGAGTGAACTGTCTGGGTTCTGTGTGCAGAAAGAAAATCCAAGATAGTGGCTGGACTTTTTTTTATTTATTTTTTGTCTCAGTAAGGGGGTGCTGGTCAGCAACAATGGAGGAGAGACCAAATTATTGATCATCATAACAGTTTGAAATCAAGGTGGGAAGACCAGGAATCTGCCTCTGGCGAGAGACCACCACATAAGAGGGTGTTTTGTAAATAGAGGAGAAGCATGGGTGTTGCCTGAAAGATTCAATTGAGTATAACACAGATGGAAGAGGTATGCAAAGAAATTAAGGGGTAGCGGATGCCAGAAGAGTTTCCATTCTACTTAGATTCCTATTAACACCAACCATAAGGAGACTGAGCAGCCACGGAACGGTGTTGGTATCGGAAATTATGCTTCTGCGAAGAGTGATTATAAGTGATTTGCTGTAGCCGAATGAAGAAGATGCTCAGTGGTTTAGATGTGGAAAATGATTTTCTGTGGTGAGCACTAGGGTGAGAAACTTGCATAGAAACCCTATGAATGCCACTGGTCCGGAAACGGTGCTTAGGCCTATGAGGGAGGCTTCAGTGAGATTGAGATCCGTAGACAAATGTTGGATCAAGAAGTAATGGCCCTGTGACTATTCCTGGCATAGGAGAAATCCAAGCTATCAGCTGGGAATACAGTGTATATGAAGGCAGACAATGCATTTTCAGAAATGTAGTTGAGGTAACAAAGTCCCTGAAAAAAGTATGTGTTTCAAAGTGCAGTGGCAGCAAGGAATTGCATTTTGAGAAATATAGTTATAATGTACTTATTTACAGGAGGAAAAATGCTCTTCTGATCACACAAGAGTGTACAATAGATGAGAACAGATTTGACGGGAAAGAGTGCGCTTCTTACAATGGGGTGAGCTTGAAGGACATTCTGACAAGGTTGTGGAGTAGATGGAAAAGTCACCGAGAACAATACATAAGTGGACATAGATGGATTAAGGACAACCACATTGGATGTTTTTAAGTGCAGGCAGGCGGTATGGTCAGCTGTGCTCGGGATGTGACCATGATGGGTGAAGTGCTAGAGTGGAGGCAGAGGAAGTGAAGGACAGAGGCACATTGGAAGCAAAGAAAAAGTGTCACCCAACAGGCAGATGAGAGGTAGGTTAAGAGGGTAACTCAGAGGTGAGGACATAGGGTTTTAGTTTGGTTTTGAACAAATCTGTTTTGGACTGTCTCGGATGTCCAGGGGAAGAGCATTCCATGCAAGTGGCGCAAAAGGAGAGAATCGGTGGAAGCGTGAAGAAGCACATGGAGGGCAAGTAGCCACAAGGGTAGTCAAGGTAGAGCAGAGATTACAAGAAGGCTTGTAGAGTTGGATAGAGGAGGATGGATACATTTGTGCCTTACTGCGGAATGATCTGTGAACCAAGAGAAGACATGTAAATCTGGCCCTGTTTTGAAGGAGAAAGAAGTCCTACATTGTGGCTTTTACAGCGTTTCCAACAATAAGTGTTTGGAGCAATGGAGAGACCGTTCATTTCAACAATAGGGGAGTATTGAGATGGGAGAAGCTAAAGAAATGGATCGATGGTGTACCTTGCAGGCCGGTTTTCTCGAAATCCAATTTGCCAAGTCCGATTTTGACACTGCAGGGAAACCTCATTTTCCTTGTGTGCCTCCTCTCTACACAGGGAACACCTTGAGGTTTTCATCATCTTCCCAGCCCTCATCCTCCACTCCTTTGCCTGTTTTTTGTGGGGGCGCCCCTGACCCTCTCTCCTTTTTTACCTCCCTCCTACCTACCTGCGCTCCGTCCCTCTCGCACATACATACATAGACTCACACACACATAGACACACAATTATCCCCCTCAACCCTCCTTACCTTGTATGCCTGTCTTCCTCTACTTAATCACATACAAATCGGATGCCCTGATTTACACAGATGCGATGGAACAATAAGCTTGCTGTGAACAAATTGGCTAATTCAAATGAAATGGAAAAAAACAAACAAGAAAAAGGAATTTGTGGAGCTAGACAACCGCAGGCATTGGTCATTATGGGATAGATATAATATGGAGAAGTGCATGTGGAACAGGGCCAATCGATGATTAATATAGTTAGATGAGAGAGAACAAATATTAACAAGAAGACAATTTGCCAATTGTTAATCCCCCCCATTGCCTGATTAAAAACCTGAGTCTAGTCAAACCCAGATGAAGAAGTTTTTCAGAGGGGAACTCTGCCTCTGGGGTAGGCTGATCCTTCCTTCAGTCCTCTGATTGCCCAGGCTTAGTTTCACCAAATCCGGTGCTCTTTCAGCACCACAAATTTTCCACCTAAATAGAGTGCTCGTTCAACTTTGCGTATGATGCTTGAAAGCCTTTGAGCAACTATAGAATGGGGAATCGCTTCTGTGCGGCATCTGACTTTCAAGAGTCTGTAGTAAATAACACAGAAGGGAGGTTACCCCTACTCACACAGGAAATGGGGAATATATCAAATGCAACAAGAAATTGTTCCTGGTGCAGATGTAAATTATTTAAGAAAATTCATTATGTGGCGTTCAAATTAATCCAAGAGACACTCTGAACTGGGTACAAGAAGTTATAAGTGATTTTTTAAAAACATTTACTCATAGGTAATTGCATTTATGCAGAGTCTGTTGCTTTTCTCCTTCCTGACAACCCCCGTTATACTTTCCTGAACATAATGGTAGACACATCTTCACCTATTAATCCAATCATCATGGAGAATCTGGATGGAAGAGGAGAGTAACCAGAAGGCAAGATTGCCTCAACAAGTGTCTTTTTTTGGAAGACCGCTTTTGTAACTGTTGTTTGGCTAGATTAACTATAATTGGTGCCCATGGACAAAACAATAGCACAATATTGCATGACCTTATATCGCTCTCGGAAATAAGCACGTTTTGTATTGTAATAGTTTGAAATGTCCAGGGATTGTTCAACCTATAGGAAGAACATAGCTGCGAGGAAACAAGTACATTTTGTTTGGTTTTATATATAAACTGAAATTGTACATCAGCCTAATGTAGGATGAATATAAGAATCCTTCTCATCTCATTTGTGATTGTTTACTGGCTGTTACAGTTGATTTGCTATTACAGCTATTCTTAAAGGTTCATTTTAGGATATCCATGATAGACAACATAATTGCTGTACTTCTCTCTTTGCAGTTTGACTTCCCATTTGTGGAAGTTTATCGTGTGAAAAAGTTTCAGTTTACACCAAAGCATTCTGAAGATGATGAAAGTGACAACAATGATATAGGAAAAAAACATTTCGCCCATATTTGCACAGATCGGCCACCATGTGGTTGCAGCCGTACAACTAGTATTTGGAACTGTGATGGAGAACCTTTGGAACAAGCAGCTATAGAAGTCGGGTATGTACTATGCCCATCAATTTGCATTGATGTAGCAGCAACTAATTGATATATTGAATGTCTGTATTAGATTAGAATGAGCAATATGTTGCTTAACACAATTACATCTGTTTAACAGGTGTTGGGAAAGAAACACACAATGTGCTGTCTCAATGCTGTAATACTAATTCTAAAACATTCAGTCCTATTTTTCACCAAAGCTTTCATTAATGTCTTTCACACCGGTGACCAGGTTCCAATCACCAGATAACAAATTCAGGTTATGGGTTCATTACAGTGTGGGAAAATAAGAATAAATAAAATATATTAAGTGATGTAGTACATTTCTGGATCATAACTCTCAAAGGTCTGGTTGTGGAAACGGGGGGCGAGGTGAGGTGAGCTTGGCAATATGAGTTGATGGACAACTATTCTGTCTTTCCCATAACCCAAGGTTCCTCCACCTGAGGCCCCACAAGAAACTCTCTCTCTTTTCTGGGGATCTTTCTCCAACTCTGTCCACCTCCTATTTGCAGTTCACTCTGTGTTCTCTTCTCTTAGTTGTATCCTGGATCTCCAGTGCTCTCTTTAGATCCTGCCCTTGTTCCTTTTCATGTTTTCCTAAGGGTACCTAAGCTTTCTACACCTCCACTTCTCTCATTGGTTGCCACACCAGCTTCACGTAACTCTCCACCCCCGCCCGTTCCATCTCAGCTGTGTACCTTCCCGCCAACTGTCCATTCTCTCTCACCTCCTTCCATCTTTGAGTGCCACCCTTCTTCCAGTTACTATCCTTACAAGCGTCACTATCTCTCCCACCTTCTTCCCTTTGGGCACCTCTGGTGAGGAATTTGCATCTAGCAAGTGTGTATAAACCCTAGCTTAAAAAAATGATTATTAACTAATACAATTCCACCCAAGAAAGGATGGTCTACAAACCAGGCCCCCATTAAACTCCATGCTAAAAGCATAATAAACACCTGGACCTTGCTGCATTATTCTCTTGCTCTTCAGCACATGATCTCCAGTGGCACAAAGCCCATTCAGATGTCACAAGGGCCCTGTTTACCAGCACCTGTGACAACCATGTCACTTTAGAGCATGTTTTTAAGTTTACACATCTGTTTTTAGTTCCTTATGATAAACCCCTCACTTGGTTGCAATGTAATATGAAATTATAAGCCATACCCCTTGTGGTGTGGTAATGAAGGGTTTACATAATTAAGCGTATCATACTTGTGTCCGGACTTTGAGCCCAGCTCAACTGTATAAGAGTTGTGGGTATACAGTATAGTGAAATATAACTAATAGCTTTTATATGAAAAATTATGAAACAAAATGTCACATTTTTGGTTGAAAGTATATATGGGGGTGGGGTAAGGGATTAAAAAGGGTGGAGGGATAGGGGGGAGATAATAAAGCCAGGGATATAAATGGTCGGCCTTGGGGGCAGGGGTGCCCAAAAATAAAAAAATCAGTTATTCATCATTCACTAAAAAAGTTCATTTTTTATTTATCAACACATGGAATGGAGTTGTGTATTCTGGCCACACACTCTGTCCCTGCCAGACCATCAGGACCAGAGATTGAATGGCTATGCCTCTTTGATCCTTTTGTGATGTCGGGTAACACCTCTCTCCAGCCCAGCAAACTCTCAGCAGGGGTTGGCCTGGGCAACCAGAATCAAAAGGCAAACACCAAAACAAAGGGACTAGTCTCATATGAGGGTGTTGGATACAAAAAGAGCTTTTGAAGCCATGGGCCTGAGAAGGTAGGCGGGTTAGTGTAGACAGAGCGGCGTCCGCATAATTGGAGGAGGGTGCCACCACATTATTAATCTTTGAACTTCTCTCTCCTTCCTGTCGCCTGAACTTCCTTTAGCAGAAATCACTTTGAGGATGATGTCAGAAGGCAAATATCACTTTTCCCAAGCACAGGGAGTGGAGGTCTTAAAGCAAGCTTGATTTTTTTCAATCACCTGTGGACTTTTGCCTATAAAAGAAGGGACCTCCCACTCCTCATGTAATTCATCTTTGGACTTCAACCCTTCAAGAAGAATTTGTTGGTCACAGCTCGAAGAGCAGTCCTTTCCAAAGTCCTCCAGTTGTTGAGGTGAATGCAGGTGATCCAAAGCTGAGGCAAACTCTGCTCTCTAACCATCCCCAGGGCACATTGGGGGTGCCCTGCTGCTGTATCAAGACCTGCCTCTCTGCCAGCTAAGCGCGTACCCAGGACATCAGTGGAGCTGAAGAACACCTGCGTGTGTTTACCAGCTTCCTACGTGTTTGGGAGAACAAGAACAAGGCCCTATCTTGTCCCTGAGCTGCTTCATTGCGACTCAGCAACCAAGCAGTTAGTCTCCTGCATTTCGACTGGGTTATAATGCATTCAAAACAGAACCTATGGTGCTGCCTTTGGCACTTCTTCAAACTCTTTGGACTGCTATTACTGCAGCCTCAAGCCAGTTTGCTGCTGCCCTTAACCAGCAGAGCGCATCATTGTCTCCACGTGAAGAAGCTCAACATTGCGAAATAATTCAAATTCCCACCTGCCTCACTTTGAATCTGACTGGATGCCGGCTCTGCATCTGGATCACCACAACTCACCATATCTGAACCTGTCTTTAGCCGATCACAATGCACCAATAAACCTGGGTCCGCTGGAGTCATCACTGATCCCTAGCCTAAAAATACCTCCCATGTGACTGCTACCTGATCCTGACCCTATGGGTGGTATCCTGGTGGTTAATTCTATGGGAGGAGATGGATATCGGGGAGAATTGGTGATTCCAACAAATGAGTTGCAGTACTCCTCCCTATCTGGTGAATTAGACAGTTTAACTCCAGAATGCCTGATGGCATGTTACCATTATTCAAAACCTTTCAGTGGTAAAACCACTTCTACCAATCAGAACTCTATTTGCGCTTTACATCCACTTAACACCTTTAACACTCATTTAACATCTAATGTCTGTGATGGTTGTTATTTGAACAAAAGTGTCCAACAAAGTAACTTAAAGCGGTATAGAAATCCTTTGGACTCTTAAGTCCCAGAATGCCTGGAGTCAATAGCGAATGAAAGTGATGCCAAGTACAACATGAGGTCTAGTCAGATTCACAATCAGCTGTGTGGAGCATTTAAACTCTTAAAACACATGCAATCAAATGGGAGAGGTGAGGAGAACTGCGGAGAGTGCAGAGCAGGAAGCGAACCCAGAGGCAGAGGCAGCTTCACAGAGATGAGCCATGAAAAAAGAAAACAATGCTAAATGGCAACCTGGAGGCGTAGCAGACCGGTGGAGTGGAACTCTGGTAAAGTGATAGCGGGTGCGCTGGAGGGACCACTAGAAGTAAGCCGTTTACCACGAGACCCGAGTATACGCAGTCCTGTGGAGTGACGATGGTTCCAGCGTTGAAAGAGTAAAAAGCTGATGCAGGAACCAGAGAGGACTCTGCCTGAGATGGGAAGCTTGCCCGACGAAAAATGGAACAAGCATTGCCAAAAGCCAAGAGACATTAAAGAAGAAACTAAAGGGCAAAAGTTGTACAATTCTCCTTATGAGATGTCAGTTTGGTGAAACTTGGAACAAGCATTGCAAAAAGCCAAAGGATATTGAGAAAGCAGTTGAGAAACTTGAACAAACCCCCCTCATGTGGGATATCACTAAGGGGAAAGTTGGAGCAAGCGCAACCTGGAGTCAACAAGGTATAACCAGTGACGAAGTACAACTGTGTTATACTTTAAAGGAAAGTTAACATTGTAGAAAAGACCTGGTGAAAGATATGCATCAGGCAGTGAGCCCTTTTTGGAACGATATACCCGACAGAAGAGTACACCAGTGAATCTGGGAGAAGCAGAATCGGGCAATTCCTGGCAGGGGAGTACACCAGGAATAAATAACATAGAGGAAATGAAAAGATACATTGAAAAATGCCTGTAGAGATTCAGTTGAGAAATTCCTAGCAAGAGTATATCAGGAAATCATAATTTTGAACAATAGTGTGAAAGAGCTACATTAGCATTTGAAGCAATTGTTGAAGTTAGATTTGTTTTGCCATCCTAACAAAAGTGTTTTATGGAAGAGACATTTGCGTTGCCAATTTGAGGAAAGTATTTTGTGAAAGGGACATTTCCATTGACTTGAATCGAACATTATTAGAAAAAACATGTCAATAGTTTTCCTGAATTAGTTCAAGAGAAGGTAACAAACCCCCCTGGATACAAGGATTACTTTGTTTGAATTATACCTTTGAACATTTACACACCTTGGTTGAGGTGGAAACAGACATTTTCTTTGCACCTTTTAATTGTGTTTTAGTGTGAGGGTCAGATATATTTTGGACACATTGGCTTGCTTTTGTTTTAGATTCATAGGCAGGAACATTCGGATTAGGATAGGGACAGATAGGTCTTTATCCGAACCCTTTTTTATTTTAATAGAAATGGCGAATGTTGAAAACATTACAACTTTGTGTCCGCCTCTCATTTCTGACCCCTCACTTCACACAGTCAAACCTCCAAGAACATTGAGAAGGTGACTGACTTCTAACTGCCCCCCTGGTCCATCATTAGACCCAATAATCTGGTTAGGTCCCCCTTAACCCTTTTGTCAAACGAGAACATATCCTTTCACAAACATTGTGGTTATTTATTGCCTTTCACTCCAGTTTCATTACCCAGAGTGAATCTTTTCATCCCTTGTATAGTCTGTGTTCTTTCCAGAGGGGAAAGTTTTGTTTAGTGTTGTTCTATTTGGTTATATTTGCATATGGTTTGTTTAATTAAAATATCTTATGTTGATTTATGCCCCGCTGCCACCCAGGGGCAGTCTCCAGACGCTTATATCACACCCCACTTCAGAGTATATCCTGCCTACATTACCATAAGGCAAAGAAGGTATATCTCTTACATGTACCTGTTTTTATGATCACTCTTGTTTTGTAGAAATGTGAGGGCTGTTAGCCACTACTCATCCTTGTACTCCTGAGGGACAAGTCATTTCATCTCCCCTCTTTCCTCCTGGTTACTGTCACTCAGCTTTGTCACCTTGTCACCTTTTTAGGCATCCCCTGTCTTCTCAGACATCCTTCCCAGCTCTTTATTATTTCTCCTCTGTGATGAATCTCAATTGATGGACACTGCCTTCCCCTGCACTCGCATATGCTGGAAGGACCAGTCAGTAATTGTAAAAGTTCAACATTTAGTTCAATCTATCCCTCAGAGAGAGTATCTTTTGTATAGGAATTCTTTTTTTCTACATTTGCAAATTGACAATAGTTTCACATATAGAAAAGTGTTTTTTCATAATGCAATTGTGTATATACTATTCTAGTATATTCATAGTAGAATGGGCTCAACGTGTTTCGGCAAATAACTCTCCCTTCTTCAGGATCAAATTAAAGTTCAGCAAGACGTATTTAAAGAATTAATTGCTTCAAACATCAGCGTAGTCTACAAGGTAAGTGAAACAATTTGTTTCAGTATATTGCAAAATTCTGTATATGATGGACACATTGTGGTCATGTTGTTGGAATTGCACACACTTGCCTGTCTTGAACTGTTTTGAAATGCTGTTCAGACAATCTGTGACACCTCCGCATCAGACTGTAGTTATGATTTTGAGGATTCTAAATATGGAAAGTGAAATGATAGTACTCCTGTAACTCTCTAGCATAATTTATTTGCTAATCACAAGTGTATGTACAAATAAATACCTGTTTGCTGTTGACTGTCCAGTGGACCATAATATAGATTGGCTCTCGATGTACATACATCC
This sequence comes from Ambystoma mexicanum, assembly GCF_040938575.1. Lineage (NCBI taxonomy): Eukaryota > Metazoa > Chordata > Amphibia > Caudata > Ambystomatidae > Ambystoma > Ambystoma mexicanum. Next base: position 735,472,337 of record NC_090936.1, read on the forward strand.
TGTTAGGCATCCATCAGCTTAAATTAAATGTAAATGTGAATGATACATCGAGATTTCCTTCTACCTTATTCTTATAGACTACATCACAACTTCCTAGCAGGGTGTACATTGAGAGATGATCGATATTTTGGTCCACTGGACAGTAAACAGGTTTTGAATGGATTGTGTCCTCCAACGTATTCCACATCTTTGACATGTAATGTCCACAGCTGTGTAATTCAGAAACTTTTTCGGCAGAGGGTGTCCTGAGTCGATGGCGTCGGGTCGATGTCCCTCGAAGGCCTCTGTCGAGGGCAACATCACTGGATGTTATAAATAGGACACATGGCGCATGTAGCCTCAGTTCCATTTTTTCCGCAAACGTATTTGCTACGGAGACTCGGCGCACCTCGTGTATTCCTTGTGAATGTTTTATGCTTCGATCCCTCCGACTCTGCGGTCTGGCTTTAAGACTTGCCAGGACTGCAAGTCTAAGATGTCGATTACAGACCCGCATCACATTTGTTTGTGGTGCCTGGGCGAGAGTCATGACACAGACGACTGTTCCACATGCCAGTCGCTGACTGCTGAGGCCTTGCGGGAGCATAAGGGGAAGCTCCAGGTAGGTAGGGGTTCTAAACCCAGTAAGTCTCATAAAACGTCCACCGACGATTCGAGGGGTGACTCTCCATGTCATGGGTGCCGGGGATCTCTGTCCTGGAGTGGTTCCTGCCATTTGTCCTCCTCGTTTCTGCATTCCAGGAGGCGCCGTCACCGCTCGCCTTCTCCGTCGTCCTCGGAGGATGGAGCCGCGAAGAAAGTGGCTTGTCCGACTAAGTCCTCGACTCCGGAGGAATGGGCAGCCTTCAGGGAGCAGGTGCTGGGGATTTTTCAACCCCACACCACAGTTCCCTCCACGCCTTCGGAAGAAGCCGGCAAGGAACGGTCTTGATCTGTGGCTCGTGCGCCTTCGGGCTCCGGTCCTCGGCATGATTCTCATCGGGAACCTTCAAGGTCCCGTTCGGACAAGGTTAAGAATGATCGCATGAGACGTGCTTCCAGGTCTCAGTCCTCATCCCTGGTGAGAGCGCAGAAACCTGGTAAGGGCTCGAGGTCAGCATCGACTCCATCGGCGCCGTGTCAGTTGGAGACGAATGTCGAAGCTTTGCCTTCGCACCAGCACTCAGCGCCGTTGTCGATGCTGAAGCCATTAGCCTCCTCGCCGCCTTTGGGGCCTTTTGGCCAGAATTTTCCAATGGAGATACCTGTTACTGTGGATCCTCCAAGGAAGGCTACTTCCAACTCTTTGAGGCCTGTTAAGCATTCCAGACCCTCTTATGTCCCGAGGCAGGAGTTTTTCCTCCCTCTCGATGACCTCTATGAGGAGAGGTCAGATTTAGATTTTGACCCTGTTGAGCCTGATGTGGCTCCTGTCTTTTCCAGGGACAGTCAATTGGAAGAGTTACAGCAATCTCTTCATGATGCCAGTGGCTTGGACACTTCTCCTGAGGTGGAGTTTAGCATGATGAGTCGTCCTACAGACTGATGGCTAGAGTATCTTGGTTGGTCTAGTCCTCCAGAAGCTTTTGTTTAGGATGACTTAACAGATATTTTGGATCAAGGTCCGTCCTCTGACCCAGTGTTACCATTTCATTTGACGTTGCAGAAAAGGGCGCCGGCTGCTTGGCAGACGCCGGAATCTCTTCTGGCAGTAAACAAATCATTAGCTAAAAAATACCGCCCTTCCAGCAGCGACCCCAGCTACCTTTCATCTCACCCCACGCCCGAGAGTTTGGTGGTTCAGGTGGCTACGGCCACCTCGAGGCAGGCGGCGTAACCTACCATCCCTCCTGATTGGGATGACAAACGCTTTGTCGGGTTCTCCATCCAGAGGTCAAGACTCTCAACCTTCACGCTTGGTATCTTAAAGGTTGAGGTCAGAAGGTTGAGGTATAAGGATGACGTGATGGAGGTGTTGCTTTCGGCCAGGCGGCCAGCAACCAAATCCGTGTAGGTTTTGCGACTGGTGCAGGGGACAAAATGTTGATCCTTTTCAGTGTTTCATTCCCATGGTTCTATCTTTCTTGCTTTCTTTGGCCCACAGGGGCCTTCAAGTAGGTACCATTGAAGGCTACCTGGCTCTGTCTATCTTCAAGTGCTGGTCTGAAGAATGTTCTTATTTTAAGATTCTTTTGATTTCCCAATTTCTTAAAGGGCTCACTAATGTGTTCCCGCCGTTCCCGTTCCAGGTGCCGGTTTGGGATCTGAATTTGGTCTTGAAATTCATGATGGGTGCGCCATTTGAACCTTTGCACTCTTGTCCTTTGAGACTGTTGTCTTTCAAGACTGTGTTCTTGCTTGCGGTTACACCAGCTCGCAGTGTGAGAGAATTGCAGGCACTTTCATCTAAGCCGCCCTTTACTGTGTTCCACAAGGATAGGGTTGTACTGAGGGTATGTCTTTCCTTTCAACCTAAGGTAGTATATGAATTTAATTTAAACCAAAAAGTGGTTCTTCTGTCTTTCTATCCTCCTCCTCATCCTGGTAAGGAAGAGGAGCGACTCCATAGGTTGGACCCTAGGAGAGCTCTGAACTTTTATATTTCTAGGATGTCCAGGGTCAGAGTGGACAATCAACTTTGTGGGGTATGCTCGATACCAATTGGGCAGGCTGTTACCAAACAGACCTTATCCAGGTAGATTATCCTCACCATTGTTGGATGTTACTGATTGGCGGGCAAGGACTCTCTGGAAGGGTTGTGAGCTCATTGCACTAGGGGCGTGGCTACTTCCCCAGCCCTGCAGTGGGGAGTTCCTATTAGGAATATTTGTGACGCAGCCACATGGGCTTCTATCCACACCTTTGTCAAACATTACTCCCTGGATATGCTCCATGGTCAAGACCGTTCTTTATTCTGCCATCTGATTGGGTATTCTAAACTCTTTTCCCTCCTCCATTTTCTTGTACTGCTTTGGGAGTCTGTCAAAGATGTGGAATATGTTGGGAGGACACCATCCATTCGAAGAACAAGTTACTTACCAACTGGTAATGTTCTTTCGACTGGATGTGCCTACAATGTATTCCACATCGCCCTCCCAGCCTGCCCCTCTGGAGAATTTCCCATGCTATTGCAGCTTACGTTTTCACACGGCTATGTGCAGTCAAGCAGGCATTGGATATGTGCATGTCACACATTATGGAGGAAAGAACATAAACTGAGGCTACGGCGCTGTGCGTCCTATTTATAACATCCGGTGACGTTGCTCTTGACAGAGGTCTTCGAGGGATATCAACCCAACGCCATCGACGCAGGACGCCCTCTGCCGAAAAAGTTTACGAATGACACAGCTGTGGAGATTGCATGTCAAAGATGTGGAATACGTTGGAGGAACATCCAGTCGAAAGAAAGTTACCAGTTGGTAAGTAACTTGTTCATTTGTTTGCACATGCACTTGTTATTAGCAAATAGATTATGCTAGAGAGTTACAGGAGTACTATCATTTCACTTTCCATATTTAGAATCCTCAAAATCAGAAGTACAATCTGATGGGAATGTGTCACTGAGATTGACTGAACAGCATTTCAAAACGGTTCAAGACACAGGTGATTTTGTGTAATTCCAACAACATGACCACAATTTTTCCATCATATACTGAATATTGGAATATACTGAAACACATTTTTCACTTACCTTGTAGACTATGCTGAAGTTTGAAGCAATGAATTGTTTGAATAAGTTTGCTGAACTTTAATTTCCTCCTGAAGAAGGGATAGTTCTTTCTTGAAACCCGTTGAGCTCATTGTACTACGAGTATACTAGAATAGTATATACATATTTGCATTATTAAAAATACTTTTCTATTGTCAATTTGTAAATGTTCAAGAAATCAAATGCCTGTATAAAAGTGTAGAGGAGCAGGTGAATGCATCTGCAGGAAGTCCTGCCCCAATTCTGCCTATATGTTGGAATCCGGAAATTGTGACGTGCACAACGCCAGTGATGGAGCCTATTCCACAAAGAGTCTTTGAGACAAGGTATCCGTTGAGAAGACCCTATGTGATGTACCCTCGCAGAGATGACAGTCTCTCAGAGGAGGTTCCTGACGGAATATGAGGATGAGAAGAAATGAGGCTGGTGAGGTCACAATAAATGATCATGACGCATGGACAATAATGGTCGAAGAAGATGATGCATAGACCTTTATAGAATCTGATGACAAAGTAAAGAATCAAGAAGGCTTTCATATGCGGAAGAAAGATTGCACGTGTGAAGAAAAACTTCAGAACATGCAAGCCGTTTTATAGCTGTACAGATGCTGTAACGCAAGTAGGTTAAGTAGTCATAAAGGCTGGATATACACACTGAATAGACTGCAGGCGTTGCCACCATTATATATAATTCTGGAAATTGGTGTCACATATTAGTAAGCTCAGACCCGTGAAGAAAGGAGGATCCGAGGGCTGTGTTGCAGCAAGAAAACAGACAAAGATCAAGGAAAGGCCTGGAATAGCTGTCTGGCATGGTGTCAAAGGATGGAGCAGCCAGGAACGGGTTATCTATCCTTGAAGAACAGTGGACGGACAAGAGAAGCAGAATCAGCCCTTGTTAAGGTGTGAGGAATGAACACCATGAGTGCCAAGTTCATTAATTCGAAACAAATTCTGCAAAACAGGCCAAAGTCTCCTGTCACATGAGTCGAGGATGGAAATAGGAGTGGATGTGCAGACTTGAGCTACGATATGAATGTGCCTATACTCCCTTTTTATTCTCAGGAGCAGTGATACTTTGCAAGGCCAAGTTCAAAGACAATCTGAATGGCAGAAGGCATGAGCGATGAGAGATCTAGGGATAATTGGGTGGGGAGACGTAATCCAGTCCACCCACCAGCACCTGGGGTTCCAGCTTGCGTGCTGCTAGTGAACCGAATATTCCAGGACGGCACAAGCGTGTCACCCAATTGTAGAAGGCCATATAATGAAGGACCTTATAGTTTGAGAGCCAATGGTGTACCGTGTACCTAGTAACTGATGAGGATGACTTACACTAGGTGTGGGCATAAGTTGTCCACCTGACTGTAGAGACCCAATCACAACCCGATCCCTTAAAGAAAGTATACTTGGATGTTCCCCTTGAACATATTACAATCCCACATAGATTTTCTTAGTTTTCCACGTAGTATGACGTTACTTATGATGAATTGTTAGTACTTGTGTTTTTTATGCAAAATGATTGAGAGCATGATTGAACGTCCATTGATGTCTGTTGTAACTACCTGTTTTAGACAATTGAAAATAAAATAGTCGGAGGAGACATTTTGCCAACTTCTTGAGTCAGTCTTGTTATTTGGTGTAAGAGTTATTCTGCATTCGCTCCATCGTACCATGTCACCTCAATTAATGGACCATGCGGGATCAAAAGATAGACTATGAGGGATAGATTGAACTAAATGTTGAACTTTTACAATTACTGACTGTCCTTCCATTATATGTGAGAGCAAGGGACGGGGGTGTCGGTCAATTGTGGACACTTTACTCTTTTTTTGCAATTCTCAAAACGACCTGTAGTGTCATGGTCGTCCTTTTTTCCCCTGCACCCTTGAATGACTGAAACAATCAGTAACTTAATTGAGTAACATTTTTTACCACTATATTTTAATTAAGGTGTGTGTCTAACCCTCTATTTGTATGTCATCCCTACTCCCCAGGGGATGGGCCCTTCCCATGAGGCCAGGGTGGTGGGGCCACTACCCAATAGTCCCCCTGCGGTTGGTACTCAGCGGAAGGATCGCATGTGAAGATACCTCCTCTCTAGGGACTTGGGAGAATATCTCAGGAGAAGGCTGTATACCCACCCTCCACCCATGCCCTATGCACCCCTTCAGTCCTTACACCTCACATCCAACACAAACTCCCATAGTGTAAGTATACCCATGTACTTCTGTAACATCTATGAGGTTGACGTAACCAAAGGTACTGGGACAAAGAAGATCCTTGAGAGCCCTGACCCAAGTACTGGGACGGGTGGCCAATAGGAGTAATAAGGACTGACAGGACAACCACAATTGCAAGTGTTGACGTTGTGCCGGTGTGTGGAGCCGGCATGATAAAAGGAAAACAGAAGGACACTTTGGCTTCAGCCCCCGATGAGCCAGAGACATTCGAACCGCGTCAAGAGAGGAATCCGGCTTAGCTGCAAATGTAGGCAAGCAACCTGGTAAGTCCAGAGGAGATTGAGCAGAAAGCAACCACAAGGCCAGTCCTGATAAACCGTGCTGTGGGGCGGCCATGACCAGGTGGACCGAATGGTCTGCCGTCGGCACTGACGCCAGAAAGCATAGAAGCAGACAACAGAGGCAAGCAGCCAGTAGACCGAGGGAGAAGGAACACCAGTGCAGTCATCAAGACGCTCGATCCCAGGAAGAACTGGATTGCTACCCAATCCCAGTGGCGGGTACGGGGTAGTTCAGGAGGCACGGTAGGGATGTGGGGCAGACAGGAAGAGGGTCTTGCATCAGTGGACTGCTTCCTTGGCACAGTGGCCTAAGGAAAACCACTGAGCACCAGAGAGGGGTCTAGGACCTACATCAAGAAGCAAGGCTTCTTCCTCGTAGCAGTACTTGGAGAGAGAGTGAGCCCAGGGAGCTGAACCGAATAGTGAGAGAAGCAAGGGTCTGGGAACCAAACCAGGAAGCAAGGTATCTTCCTTATGGTCATACTTGGCAGCACAGTAAACCAAGTGTACCAAACCAAAGAGGGAGAGAGACCATGGTCTGGGACCCAAAATCAGAAAATAGAACAAGTCATCTTCCTACTTGCACTACTTGGTAAAGAGAGATAGCAAGTGAGTACAAAGAAGAGAAGCTAGGGTTGGGGGACCCTTCTAACATTTGAGAGCTGTGCATTTGGAACTACATGGGATGTGAACCAGGGTAGGGAAGTCATTCCCCCTGGTTGTGTTTAACTATTAAGTCAAGATACTAGGAGCAGGGAGTCACCCTCTTAGTAATCCAACTGGGCAAGATGTTCTCATACATACTGTAAAAGATTGGCAGTGTATCTGTGAAGGACAATTGTTTGAACTTTGACTTGTGTGTTTTTTCCTGGGGAAGGAAGCCATTCGCCAAAACCCAATATTTGAAAACTAACTTCTACCACCAGTCCACTAGAAGGGAGTCCTTCTTCTGGACCAAGATCTACTTGATCTTTAGTTTAGTATTAAGTTTAAGTGACAGAAGTAGGGTTTTGACACAGGACAGTGGACTATAGATATATACGGACATTCTGACCAAGCCATTGGTCTTTTAGTTGAGGCAGGGAAACCCCTCTTAGATTTGGCGAAAGTTAGGTTTTCTCTTGCTTTTCTTAAACAATAAAAGCCTTTAACAACCGCTATGCCACCTGTGTCACTCTCTTCCATCTGCACCGTTATACCCCCTTTAAACCTGTGGGCACCACCCACCTTCTCCCTACTTTCACCCTCTTTGGCCACCTCTCTCCCACACCTTACCTTTTGTTTTATTTCTGTTGGTTTATTTCCTTGGTGTCCCAGGCCTTGCCCTTTGCTCCGTCTCCAGCAGTCTGTCACCAGGGTCTTGCTCTACGTCCAGCCCCTTTTTCTCTTCCATCCTTCTGAAAATGGTCTCATGACTCAAAACTCCTGTCTCCCACTGTAAATCCAAACGCCCACATCGACTGGGGGCCTATGTGGGATTCCTGTGAGGGTCATCACCTGTGACTGTGAGGCAGAGAGTGGTTGTATTTGGTTGGACCTTATGGCAGCACCTGTGTAAGGTTTGGTATATTGGAGCTGGACCAAGTCTTAAATTACTAATCCATCATTTTTTACCATACTCCCTTCTCCATGGTGTCCTAGGAACCTTGTGGTATTTCCTTGATATATTACATCTTTACAACCAGTCTTTGCCCTTTGCCAGACTGTTCCATGACAGTGAGTTAACTGGAACTGCCTTTAGGTTCAGCAATGTTTCTTTGGAGGAGCTCTCAGGGCTCGAGGTGCAGAAAAGTGAGCACTGCACCTGTTCCGGTACTCGACATGCTGCATGGGTATCCAAGGAGACATGGTGTGCCCCTGGAGTTTGAAATTACTCTCAGGGCAAGAGTGGCAAGAAATTGACAGGCAGTCTTGCTGTGCAGGTGCCATAGGAATTATGTACTTGCAACAGTGGTGTAGATGGTCTCGCCAAATAAGTGTCCTAGAAAATGTGTATATGCATCCACTGTCTAGACAGACTTGGTGAGTACTATAGAAAATCTGTGCGCGCCTCGGCTCTCAGACCAAGCTTGCTGACCGAGCGCCTTAAGAATCTGGGATGTACTTTTGATGTCTGAGCAGGTGCTCACTACTGTTTTTTTGCAAGTACTCTATTTGGCCACTACATGGGTTTTTTGGCTGAAAGAATTAAAATCTCTTAAAGGTACAGTGTTTGTAATGACCCCTGGTTTAGTAATGCCAGGAGCATGGGGAGACCTTGATTTCTGTGAAGCTGTATAGTCTCCGCTGCCCAGATGTACAGGTGTTCTCCTTTGAAGGGATGCTTCCCCCAATAGGCCTCATGTGAATGTCTGCTTCCCCACTAAGTGAGAATGACCAGGGGATCCTTCCCATACAACCCCTGTAATAACATACATTAACTTGGGGAAGTACCCGGCTCCCTTGGTCACCCCACAAGATGTCATCAAGGTTAGGAAGTAGGCTTTGTTACATATTAAAGACATCATTTAAGCATTGATGCTCATTTGATGCATTACAGGCCTGGGTAAGGGAATTAAGACGAAGAAAAAATAAATTTAAGGTAAACAAAACAAAGAAAAAGACCAACACAATGACTTCTCTAAATGTATTGGTATTTCAATTATTTCAACAGCTTTGCTACCTGGTCAGACACTCTATAGTTACCTGTTCAGTGATGTGTATGTTGTCAGCGCATTTGGCAGGAAATCTGGTTGTCTTTTTTTTATTTTTTTTAAATTTTTTTTTTTTAACCTATCTATTTCATGTCTCCCTTATTTTCCAGTGTCCACTGCCAGTTGATAAAATTGTTTGCTCGAGGAATTGAGAAGACTTCGAAATGTGAGGACCAATTTGAGCCAAACAGAGTGTAACAGCAACCTCGGCTACATATTTTATTGTAAAAAAGTGACTTTTGTCAAATAAAAAATCAAAACAATGTACTGTGTGTTGAAGATAGGCTGGTGTTAGTAAATTATATTTTTTATATATATGTATAAACTGTATTTTAGGATGATTTAGTAGCATACAATTTTAGAGTGTGAAACTTGCAACGTGTGACTTTCAAAAGGTCTTGTGTGTTTTTCTCTAATTTCGATTAGGCTTTATAATTGAAACCTTTCACTTTGTTTGGGGTCTCACAGGCTTTCACTGTATCTCATTTAATTCCATGGTTTTCATATTAAAATAGATGTGCATTTTGTGACTGCTACACAAATATCTGCAGAGACAGAGGATTGATACAGAGTATGTGTGATGGCAGTGTTGGCATTAAAATGGAGTCTGTACATATCTTTCTTTCGTGGGGATGCTAGAGTCCAGCCAACAGTACATAGATACAGAATCAAATCATCCACATCCTCTCTGCCTCCAGCACTTTTTCCTGGCTTTATAAATACAGAAACCTTCAGCTAGTCTTAATATCTTTGCTTGATTGTAATGCTCTCCTGCACCTTAAATAATCTTGGAATACACATTCCTAATAATAATAATACATGTGCGTACAAACGCTTTTTAGCATATTTTAGAAAAATTGAGCTATTTATTAGCTATTTAACTAAATTCATTTAGTTTAAGCATATTGCAAGAAAATTACCTTTTATGTAGGGAATTCACTGTGTGAATTGTCTAACATATGATGCAATTGATTGTTTTGAGAGTATCCAAATATTTTCCTAACAGTGCTTTGTATGTATTTTACGATTCCCCAAATAATACCGCAATCGGGTAGTTTCATGATTTGCTAATTTTGTTTTATTGCGATCTCAGTTGTCCAATTTCATAAATGTATTTCGATTGGTTTTCTGTTAAAGAATTGTTGTATACACTGAATCTATTTTTCTATAAGACACAACATACATTCAAAATATGAATTCAGAATAATATTAGCAGATATGCAAATGTTCTTTAAAGGACGAATTACAAAAATAACATTTGGAAGCAGATCTTTGTCTCTGTTGGGCCACGTATAATGTGGTTGCCCTAATACATAATAAAAATGCTCTTTCGTAGGGGTGCTAGACAGGCATAATTCGGTCATGAAAGCTTCCATTCTTTTTCACGAGGGAAGAAATAGATTGTATGTAACCCAGCTCCTCGTTATGTATTAATATGGCTTTGATCCCAAGCAAAGGACTTAAAAGATTACATGTGGTTCCATTTCATTACACTTTCTTAGAATTAAGTACTGTATTACAATTTGCGTGCAAGACGTGTAATGTATCAAATTGCTCCTGTTTTTCATTCATTTAAATCATGCAATTCATGCACTCTAATGAGCATATTGATATACCCAAGTGTTTATGTAGACAGACATTTTGACTTTCCAGAATGGGTCATCTAAGACAAAATGTCACCTACTTTAAGCATTTTCCCTAAATTACTGCCACCTACAAAAAAACTACTTTATAGTTTTTAAAAAATATGGACGCGTTTCTCATTTAAGTGATGGCCTTCTCACTAGAGGAATTCTGACATTGCTGACTAATTTTGAAACACTGAGGGATTTTCCCCTAAGTGAGTAGGGAATCAAGAAGCAGACCCCCTGCTTTTCATGCTTGCAGAGGCAGCAGCACCTCATCCACACCTCACTGATGATGCCAAGTGGGGCAGAAACACATCTGGGATTGCTGTTAGTACTCCTACACAGAGACTACCCTTATGGGTGGGACCAGACTGACATGCTGATGGAGGTTCTCCTTTCGGTTGGCACAGCGTTAAACATGATTGAGGACCCCAGGAGTTGATTTACTGCAAAAAGCAGTAATACTAGTACCATACACAGAGGACTTAAAAGTGATGCATCAGTTAAAACCAGCTTCCCTAGCATTATCAATGAAAACTGAAACAAACAAGGACCACCTTCAGTGTCAAGCAAGCATACCCATTTGTTATGAAAATGTCCTTTTTGAAGAACACAACACTTAAAACGCTGCATAATTGTATTTGATGAAACTTTGATTTTATTTCCAGTAAGGAAAATCATAATTGTAAGACAAGACACTGAGATTGTTATCCTAACCACCTGTGCACAATATGTGTATTGGAGTAGAATGCTCAATTACCTTCACGTAGAAGTTGTAGATGATAGAGTAATTTGACCATTCATCTTTTATCATGAGCTCCATCCTTGCACCCAGCATCAAATCTGTGCAGATTGTGAACCATACATTATACAAAAGAATGCATTCCTCGTGCTTAATCAACCAGACTCGTCTGATAGAAATCCAGACGGAACAGTAGTCTAAAGATACTGACGACTATCCAGCACAAACTCGTCTGGCTGCCCCAATCGTAACACATGAAATAATGCATCAAACATCACTTTGCTTGTGGTTAAGTTTGACTTTTCATACCGCATTTCTTTTTATTCCACCCCACATGGAATGAGAAATCCTTTGGTGGATCCACAGTGTTCTCGTTTGGGGTTCTTCAAAAAGCAAAACTAGACCCTCATTAAGATCTTAAGCTTTAGCTATTGGTTACAGTGTATGGCTGAAACAGTTGACAAAGGTTGTTAATGTTCTACACAACTGAGTACTGCAGTGCTGTAGGCCTAAAGAGCCTAATATTGCTCAAAATGAAGCACATCCAAGAATCTTAGCCTGTAGACAAGTACTGACCAGCAGTGAGAGGTGACATGTTGATTGTCCTATATATTTACCTGAGGAAGGTGTAGAAATTAACTACCAATGATCTACATGTGCTCCCATGTTACAGCGGTCCTTCATTTCTTAAGCTGATTGTTATCTGTACTAATCGTTTCTCGGTGCGAGGAGAAAGTCTCCACCGAAACCTCCAGAACTTGCCTGGAAGCCCTAGAATCAGACAGGTTATAAACTGGGAATTGGTTTATTCCAGTTGTTTGTGTCACACATCTACAGATTTCAAAAAGCTCAAAACAATAGTGTATGAAGATGTTCATGCCATTGGCCAAGTCCCCAACCACTGAAAACAAGAATAGAGTTGCATTACTCTTATTACAATGTACAAACAAGAGACTTGAATTATATATAGAAAAGACATGTAAAGCGGAAAAACACTTCTGAAAGGATCCCTAGCTATTCAAAAAATCCTTTTTTGTCACTGCCTTTGACTGCAAAACAAGAGGTCTGATGGCTGGAAGGTGTGGAATTAATCCTAACCTCTGACATTGCTCTGGGCAACTCTCCGAACCATCTTTCCTCAGCCTCCAAAAGGGGCAATCCAGCCCAAACTGCTAGGTCACATCCCTTCTGCATGAGGCCAAACGCATCCCCAGACAGTCATCTGCCTTTTTGGGCATCATCAGTGAGGAGTAGCTTGGTTCTCTAGGTCCAGTAGGCTTGTGAACCACAGTTGGGCATACCTGAAACCTTCAGAACTTGCCTGGAATAAGTACCAGACAGGTTATACAGTTGGAATGGCTTTATTCCAGTGCTATGCAGCAGATCTACAGATTGCAAAGAAGCTGAAAACAATAGGGTATGAAGATGTTAATGTCCGTGGCCAAGTACCCAAGCCCTGGAAACTAGGACAGCGTTGCCGTACTCTATTATTACACTGTACAAACAAGAGACCCAAATCACATAAAGAAAAGACGTTTAAAGTACAAAATCACTTCTGAAGGGATTCCTACCTATTCAGAAGTCTTTGTTTGCACTGCCTTTGAGTGCACCATATAGTGCACAAGCCAGGTGGAAAACACAAAAAGTGTGGCTTTTTAGAGTGTATCAAAAACATTGATATCTTAAATAGATGACATAAAGACTGCAGCTACTGCATCAAGTCTGGGTTGAACATCTAATCGCTCGTTTCAGAAATATACCTAAAATTATTTTACACTAGTATACTGGAAAGATGCATTCTGAGGCAATAAGCTTATCCTTGCCATAGTCCCACAGATAGTTTGCCAATTGAGTAAGTCTTTTGGAATAAGTGACTCTTTTCCTTAAAGGAACATTTAAATCAAGTCCTTTTGAAAAAGTTGAATACATCTCAGAATGTTGGCTAGGCTCTTTATTGAAGTGTCTGCCAGGACTGGCATTTTACAGAACATGATTTCAATTTAGCTGACGGGTACCTCTGGTATGGGGCTGATTTTTCTTTTGACCATCATTCATATTAAGGGCAGACCTGATCATAACATATGAACGGGAACCATAAATAATGTTGCTATTCTAGACAGTCAAATTCTGTAATCCACAAACTTATTGCCGGCATTCATGTTGAAGGACATCAAGACTTTATACTTATAAGCCTGCCTCAAGACAGATGGTTCCAACATTGGGAAGTCCTTTAATTTGGGGTCCAAAAAAAGGCCTGAATAGGGGAATGGCCAAAGACCTAAACCATTTGCAAGACTCCTTATCAGAAAGTGTTGGGCTTCAGAACCCCTCTCGCCTGCTTTCTGATCAGTCGAATTGTCTCCTTTGGAATAGGAAGCTTTGACTTCAATCTTTCTTCTGTACCATGTTTTTATGAATTTGATGTAGCATGTTGGGATGTAAAAAGGCATACAGGAAAATAGATTAAGTTCTAAGGCATCCATGCTATTTTGAATTGTCGGTACCTTTGATGCATTTTAAAAATTAGGCTATTATGCTAGAAAAATCTTTCTTTGAGATCTAACCTTACAAGTCAATCCTGGGAAGGGACCTGGCCCTTGGACACTTGGATACTTAGGATCTTGAAATCACTTTAGGTTACTCATTTGTAGATTTTGTTGCAGCTTTATTAGTGGACACAACTTTTTTGGGCCTTCTCCTCCCCTGTAAATTGTATAAGATGCCAAGGATAGGCCAACACAGGATTCAATAGTCTGACAGCTCTTGACTAACGAAAGGGTTCACAAATAGCTTGAAATTTGATCCCATTCTTAAAGGCCCTACCTCTGAAAACCTTCTGTCCCCCAAAACAACTTGGTAATTTGGTAAGAATGTTTGCAGGGAAATTGGGATAACACAACTGTTTTTGGTTTAAAGGAGGTGTGCTTGGCATGTCCTCCAGCTGTTCTCAGGGAAGAAGCCAGTGTCTACTTTAAAGCCCTTGAACAATCTCCTGTCCCTTTGTGATAGCCAACCATCCAATAGGAAATGATAAAGTGCCCACTGAACAATACCAGTGGTGAACACAAAAAGACAAACTATTGTACTTCCTCCAGAGACACGTGTATACATTTCAAAGCCTGATAAACATTTTACTGGGACTATCCAATGCATCTATATTCTGTATTTGGTTCTTCACTGGCTTTCCAGTTGCCTTCCAGTCTACCCTTGGAAAGAAATTGCATCAGCTTTTTATTATTTAAATAGTCGGTTGCCATTTCTGGGAAAACAAACAGCTCTTTGAGCCCAGCCAAGTTAAGATTTTAACATGTCAGGCATGCCCTTCTTTATAGCTGCCTCAAATGTGCCATTTAGGAACGCTAGAAGATTAAAGAAATGTTGGAGTGTGTCCTCACAATATTTTACTTCTCCACCAAGGTCCTCCCCAAAGCAGTCCATAACATTTACCAAATCCTAATAATGTTTGAGCCCTTTCCCAACGTGGCAGGATGCAAGCATTCCTGGAGTACCACTTGACGTCTGCGAAAGAGTTCAAAATGACTCCTGAAGATTCCTGTGGGTGCACCTGAAGCTGGATTTCTTACTTTTTTTTTTCTCAGAAAAATTTACTTAAGACCTCAGAGTTTGAAGACTCATCGGGAAGAGCGGTTTCTGAAATCCCTCTCCTGTAGCAACATCAGTGTCCTTTCACATATCAGTTTTATTAACCAAACTTGTTAAGTTATTTAACAAAAGTAGTAAAATAAACTCGAGAGACTTCAAAAGTGAATCGAATTTTAAACTGGTCTTCCTTAACAATAAACAAAAAACAAGCCCAATCACGGGGGATTGCCAAGAAAACTAAAATAAAAATTGTAACATGCACCATTAATAACAATAAATGTATTTTCAGACCGAAGTTTCACATAAAGCGGCACAAATGACATTTTTATTCTACACCACAAAATAAATGACTTATAATAAGCAGCAAAAAAACTGCCCTGCTTCTTGAAAAATCAACAAAAGTACCCATCACAAAACAAAAACAAATGACCAGAGAAAAGAAAATGCTAAAATGAAAGCATCTGACGAGCTATAAGCAATGTGAGAGGAAACTGCAGATTTGGTTTTTAGTTGGGAGAATGCTGCATGAATATTCTTTGTCTTTGTTGTGTTGTAGGTTTTTTTGCCCCTGGCAGTAATAACAAGTGTATTCTTTTAATAACAGCCATTGTGGTTTGCCTTAATATCCTTAATTCTACATTGTGGACAGAAAAGCTAATTGTGGAATTTCTGCAAGGGTATGAGTTTATTGGAATAATAGTCTTGGCTGCTATTTACTTCAGAAACATGTCCTTAGATTTGCTTGCACATTATGCTCCACTGTACTTGAAAGAAACGACTAGTTCAGCAATATGTCCTTTGATCATTGTAACTACTGGAACATTATTGCGCTTGTGGAATTTTTTATCTTGCTGGCTTCAAGATACTGAAATAATATTTAGGATACTAAAGTGTTTATGGATTTATGAATAAATATGTTGTTGTACAAGAACTATAGTCTTCCTTGTGGTATGCATCCTTTATTTCCTATATCCGTGTTCTTAAATATTGTGTGTGTGTGTGTGTGTGTGTGTGTGTGTGTGTATACGTACACACCGAAGCACAGTCACACAAAGTACATAATACTAAATATTGAAACTGCTGCTCATTGGGCGAGAAGCTCCTGCTCACATCTTTGCATGTACATCTAGGAAATATAGCCTCCATAGGTGTTAACCTCGGTACCTATTCTGGTTGTTGCTGATGCATAACCACATGTTATATAAAAGCCAGTGAGTACGAACATCTGTAAACCTACTCTCCACATTATATATACCCCCATTAATATCATTACTATTGCTTTTTGTACACTGCCAGTTCACCACCATATTGGTCTCAAAGCGCCTAACATTGTCCAAGTGAAGGTGCATTTTATCCAGCAGAGCGACTGCAGAACCTTTACCTGCTGGAAGAAACTGATTGAAAAATAGTGTGATGAGGGAAACAAAATAGCTGTTAATGTAGAGTGAGTGGTATCTAGATTGAAAAGGTGTGTAAACGGGTGATGGAAAAGTTGAGATTGAACTATGTAAGGGTTTGGTACATGTGGGGCTCATAATGTGCTCTGCTATCCGGTGAATGTTGTGGGCAAGCCTGGCTGGGTTCTCCCTTGGATAGACCCTGTCTTTTGAAGTGTCTAGTCTTGTGGGCTGCCTAAATGCAGAAGATAATACAATCCTAGACATATGCCTTGCTTAAGTAACACATATTGAATACAAAATAAGGAGTATGAGAGCTTCAAGAGGTCTGGAAGAGAGGTAAGTCACGGCACTATTGGCTGAAGTTTAGGATGGAGGAACAGAAGGAGTCGCCTTGTTGAATGAACCGCCGTTATCCGTTTTCAAGCCCTCATATTTGTTTGGTTTAACTATTTGGTATTTTTGTATTCGTTTTGATGCCAATTACTACCCTCCTTATTTATCCCCACTGTGATGCTGAAAATGCTTTTGGAGGGGCAGGGCCTCCTAGTCCTTGTCCTACCACTTCTCTGTTTGTATTTTTCTGCACAGGAGTCCAGTTTAGAGCCCTGGCAGTACAGCTCTTAATTTCTGCCTTTTGGTGAACATTGCACACGGAATATGCTTAGGGCACCATGGGAAGGGGTACACCCTTGTACTCCAGTGTATATTTTTGGGCACACGTGTGTTGCCCACAGAGCAGGGTATGACCTGGTGGCAGCTACATGCTGACTTGGCAGTGGCACTGGGCATCTTACATTTGTGGGATACCCAGAACCTGAAATGGGAATCCTCTGATCATGCGGGACACATGGAAGAGAAGTAACGAGAACCGAATCATCAATTAGAAATTTCGTCTGAATCGGCAAGGCTATCGGTGAGAATGCCTCAAATAGCAATCTAAATTTAAAATGACGTGACCACGGATAAGCGAAATAAGGTTTGCTAATAAACCCCATTTCCTGCAGGATAACAAAGCAATCTCGATTATGAAGTTAGAACAAGTATTCTCTACTAAGAAACAAATCGCCATCCCCGATTGTGAAACAAGCCAAGACTAAAGAAGAGAAGACGAATGGGGTAGTCTGCGATCTGGGGATCGCACTACGAATACATATCTGTTCTGATTAAGTCCCCAGTCCATACATTCTAAGAGGAACGCTAAGAAGGGGGCGGATCCTAATTTGTGGGCAGAACACCTGGTGTCGACTACTATATTCTGCATAATATAGCCTTCTAAGAAGTGGAAGAGTTTAAATAACATGACCACAGGGAAATGTACAAAGAAACTAATATTGTAAACAGTAAAGTCATCCTGGAATGAACAACAAGACCTCGATATGTCTATTAGGTGACATCTATATGTACAGTCCCAGTTGCAAAAATAGAAAATGTTTTCAAACAAGTGTTATTCTGCATAATGAAGCACTTTTTCTGCACTAACCCCACTTTTATGAGATTAATGTTGCAGTAAATGCTCTCTGCAGAGAGGGAGCAAACTATATATTAGCCTATTCTTTAGGTTATGCTTAAATCTGGTTTCACAAATTGTGTGTGAACGAAATCTGTACACCACTAGAGGCAGTTTTTTTAGTTTTTTAGGTCTGTTTAAGAAAATGAATATATGTATTATATATATTTTTTGAATAGATTGATTTTATGAAGGTTTTGGAATAGAAGCTGTGTGCATTATTTGTTTATTAACTGCATTTTTCTCCAGACTTGGATACTTGGTCTGCACAAGTGAGGCAGGGGTAGCCTAGAACTCACAGGTTTGTTTTCTTCACCATGGGTAGGGGTACACCCTTGTATTCCTAGTGTTTTAGGCACATGTGTGTTGCCCACGGAGCAGGGTATGGGCTGGCACGTGTGTTGACCACAGACCAGGGTATGAGCTGGTGGCAACTACATGCTGACTGGGCAGACTTCATTTTTGGTATACCCAGGCCCTGAAATGGGAATCAATGGATTCCTACACAAAGGCAAGAGGGTCACTGGTGGCCTCATGGTTGCATTTCTCTTTCCACCTTGTTTCTCAAAGTCCTGGGAATCCCGGGCTCTGTTCCCTTCCCCTGAATGGCTGTTGGGTGGAAGAACCATACATGTCTCTGGGGCTTCCTCCTGCCAGACTGGCTGGATCCTCCCCAGGGACAGCTTGTTGTCGTTACACCATTTGGGCGGGGCTGCATGAATTGAGTGAGTAATCAATATGCATTCTGTGTTGTGGTTGTCTGGTTTTGGTTGTGTGTCATATTGCCTGAGCCAGCTCTGATTGGAACTGGAATTAATGCAGTGTAGTGCACTGAAAGGCTGGGGAGTTGCCACAATCCTATCCTGTGTTGTGGGAGTCGGTTTCTGGTGAATTGCCTGAATGCCTGTGAGCCCGATTGGAAGCTGCCTGCATGAATGCACTTGTGTGTGATAGGCTGGCTGAGTCTGGTGCAGCCTGGGAGAGTTTTGTAGAACAGGGGACCTCAGACTTGCCACCTTGTCAGAAGCTGAAACAAACCTGAAGCAGAAGCTGGAAGTCATCTTAATCTTGTATTCTGGGTCCAGCTGGAGGAAGAAGTCTGTGGCTGCAAATCTTCAAGCAATCCAAAAGCTGTTGTGCAGACTCAAGGAATGAACCAGAGGACCTGGATAGGCAACCTTTTCTCCTAGCTACAAGGGAACATTGTGCAACTGCTGGTCTTTACCCGAAGTGTCCTAGAAGCCAGTCCTGTGTGTCTGCCGTCTGGAGAAGGGATCTTCGTGGGTCCATAAGAGTGCCTGGACATCTTCAAGCCAAGAAGCCAATATGCGTCATCCAGGGTCCGGAGAGGCGTTTGTGACCGCTGGAAGCCAATTTGCTGACTATCACCCAAAAGAAGGGGTACCCAGTCAAATTTCCCACCATCTGAAGAAATCTTCAAGGGGCATCTCTGCCACGACATCTATCCACGTTTCATACACTGGAGAAGATCCAGGGTTGGTGTCTGTAGAGGAGTGTCCACTGGTGGGGTTACCCAACAAAATCTGAAGATGACGTCCCAGGGGTCCAGTCTTGGTGAGGGTCCACAGTCCAGTGCTCGTATTCAGCTTGCCAGAAGCCGTTTTGAGATCTCTGCTGTGACTGCAGCACCGAAGAACCCAATGGCTGTGTACCGTGCAATCCCAAAAGCCAACACCTACTTCTGCCACTGCACCCATCGCCACCGAACGTCATCCTCAATAGCCATAGCACTTATGTTCAGCCAGGCCTTGTCGAGGTCCACAGCAAGTTTCACCTTCATGGAACATCCACAGCCGGCATAACAAACGACATCCGAGACCACTGTGAAAGACTTGCGTTGCTGCCTTTTGGACACTGCTTGGTTCCCTCCTTCTTGACACTGACATTAGTGACGACTTCTTCCAAGGGGGTGAGGGGCCGATCCTCAGGGGTTCTCTTTGAGTAAAGCCAAGAAATGCCACCACTTCACCCTGCCAGAAGTACTGTGACGAGGAAGAGCATCTTTCATTCCCAAGATTTAGCCAGGGGTTCCAGATTCATCTTGGATCCTGTTCACCTGTGGCCTCCCAGGTACCTATGCGTAATGGGATCTGTAGAAAGAGAAACAGACTATTAACATATTTGGATTTAGCTGTAATATACATCATAAAGTACACCTCAACATGTCTTTAAAGGTTGCCCAGGTGGGAAGGGGGGGGGGAATCCTCACACAGTACTGCATTTCTATCCTAATGAAAGCATCTTGCATGTGTTCTAATTATTACCTTCCTTTCTACAGTAATGTTTTATGAAGTTAAACTGTAACTAATAATTTAAATATGTTTTAATAACTGTCAGCAGTTTGTGGATTACAATTTAATTCAAAGGTAACTGTGGTACCACATAGAACTTTATATCTTAAAGTCAAATTACTTTTTTAGATTTCTAGTACAACATTAATCTTATTTATTTGTGTATATCTACTTGACTAGTATCCTTTAATAAAAAAGAACTGTGTTTCACCTAACATAGTGTGTGGACATTCATTGTGGGGCGCATGGGGATTCAATATACCCAAGAACCAGCCTGCATCACTGAGTCTCAGCCTTGGTTGCTCATCCATAGCTACCATTAGAGAACCTGGTATGATGTGCTCTGTGCCTCTACCCCCGTCCTTACATCCACCCTTCCTTATCTTGGTCCTAGAAACAGTCAAGATTCTATTTGGGGAGTGGCAGCAGTATAGGCCAACTGACAGCCCACTATTCCCAGTTCTCTGATGCTGCAACCTCCCTCAAACCCCTTTATTTTGTATGATGTGTGTGGTTAATTATGTCCCTGTATTATAGTGTGCTATGACGTTTGTTTTTATTATGTTTTTAGGTATGTTCCTAACAGAAGTTGGTGTATTGAATTGTTTCTTTTTGTATTACTTGATTTCATTACACCCACTCTTTGTGATGCATAATTTATGGCCCATGTCCCCCCTCTCCATGTTCAGTGGTCATACCCTTGTAATTCCCCATTGATGTCAGTCACCCCTCACCCCCATCAGGTTTTAAGATGGCAATCGTATTTAGCCCTAGTTTGAGGCACATTAGCAGTTTTCCTGATCATTTTGGAATTATATCTCCATGAATGCCTAGGCAAATAGTTTTAGGGTAGCAGCAAAATGCAAAGAATGTATTATTGTCTTATTAACAGAGCTCCAAACCAACCTTACAACAACTTGTCCCACCCAGCAGGCCTCCACCATTCTAGGTTATGGTCCAGTGACTGAATCTAAACTTAGAAGACCACCAGCCCACTCTCCTGTCTCTCTAAGGGGTGGCATGCCTCCTCTGTATCGTGTGAGGAGTGTGCAGTGTGACAACATGGCGAACAGAACGATCTCAGACATTGGGTCTTCTTAAAGAAAAAACGTTATTCAGCAGCTGTAACCCAAACAGAGTTCAAAGAGAATAAAGCATGAAATTCAAACATAAATGATGTACAAGCCCATCCTTGAGTGACTTACAGACATTGGAGGTGTATTTCACCTATGAAGTAAACACCCCTAAAGTAAACTCACCTGTCGCAAAGAATCCTTTAACTTAAAATAAAGGTTTCCTGAATCAAAAGTTCCTTGAAAGTGAGTTGTCAGAATAGTTAAATCAAATGGTGCAATGAAGAATATGAACTTAAAGTCCTTCCCTTTGGTGAAAAATATTGAGGGTAGAATATCTAACTTAAAGTCCTTCACAAAGTCGAACAATTCAAGAGGTTTTCTCCTACCCTTTCCTCAGATAAACAGAGCTGCTTACGAGAAGCAATCAAACTGGGATCTGTAGTTATCTCCTAGGTGCAAGGCCTCTTAGGTAAGGGATCGGCTGTGTCCTGTAATTTGGTTCTCTGTCGTTCGAGTGGTTCATCCTCCTCTCTCTCTCTTCCCCCGTGACTCCTCTTTCCTCCAGGAGTCTGTCTTCTTTACCTCCCTTCTCTCTTTATTCTTTTGCCCGATTTCTCTTCTTGGGATCTTTGCTTTTGCCCCTCTTCTCCTCTGGGTCCTGCTTCTGCCCTGGTCTATCTCTACAAGGATCTTTGCAAAGACTTGCCATAGTTTCTTTCCAGGATTCCCAGGCAGGTCAGCTCTTTGCTCTTTCTGGCTGTAGGGGATCTATCCTTCCACCCACTGGGTTAGTCAGTTTCCTCAGCCTCTTCTCAGGCTTCTCATGCAGGTCATCTCTTCTACCCTTTTGGATTAGGTGGGCTGCAGGGGGCAATCTCCCTCTTTCCCCTTGGTCAGTTTTCTCCAGGCAGGCATTGCTCCAATGTAGTCCCAGCTCCTTCACCCAGGCAGCGACAACTCTGATGATACAGCTTCTGTTCCATTCAACAGGGTCTGGATAGAAGTAGGGAACCTGTCCCTCATTGAGTCAAGTCCTGAATGAGCTAGTTCTGCTTTTATAGCTAGACTCCTCCTGCTGTCGGCTGCTGATTGGAGGAAAGCCTTACTTACAGGCTTTGCTGGTACGATGTTTCCACTGCGGTCTTCCTGTGTTAGGCTTTCTTTCTATTTGCCAATTGGGCTTATTTTACTTCAATTGTAGATTACCAACATACCACGCTTACTCTCTCGTATACACCACCACTCAACTAGAACACAGCGATACTATGACACATTCGGTATAGCTGTTATCATACTAACACCTGCCTCTTACTCCTCAACAACCTAATTAAGCACAGCTAGCTCAGCACTCCTCGCTAGCCTAAGCGTCTCCTCGGACCTAACACAGCCAGAAATCGGGCTGGGTATAAACGCTCCAGAATGAACACTTATTCCTGACCTGCCAACCACCACACCTACCACTAAGAAGCAGCTATCACGCAAGTACAACACCAGCTGCACACACATCCGGTGCACCCATGCACCCTACTTCTCACTCTCTCAACTGACTTTAACTACGGTTCCCGAGGGTGTTCAACCTACCAGCGCTTTGAGATCATACCAATGATACATAAGGTGCTATATAAATGCAAAATAACATAACATAAAATAACATTTGCTTTTTGTATTCTTTTTGTATCCTGGGCTCATTTTAAATATAATTTGTCTGATCCTTGCAGCTCAGGTTTTTATTTTGTTACTTTAAGTACCCCTTGTACATCCCCAAGTTCCTATATGGGGATTTGAACCTGGTTCCTCCCATAGGCTCTATGGTATTCCAAACATCCTGGAATTTTCCTGGTGCTGTCGGAGGAAAGGATTAGAGCCATTCCTCTGAGGTCCTGCAGTGTCTCCCCCATCCTCCTCAACTGCCATCCCTCAGAGCAGAGGACGCTGCTGTTCCGGCTCTTTGTGTTCCAGCACAGGTATGGTAAGGGGCCAATGCCCATTTGTTCCTCCATGTGTCACAAGATGCTCCACTGCTGTTGCTGTCCCGGTCGGTCTAGCAAGCAGCAGCATCACCACCACCACTGCTGCTGCCAGGCAGCCCTGGGTAAGTCTCATGTGGGGATTGTCCCCCCACAATTCACCACACTCACCTTTTCCAAAATGTCACATCCCATTGTCAACTCATATTGTGCCACCACGCCATCACCAGCCCAGGCTCTTTCTAGAAACTTTACTTCCAAATGATATTGCCAATACTTTGCTATAGATGCCTGCTAAATCCACAGTTCGCCACCCCTGGTGCCTCACACAGGAATTCTACAACAGCAGCTGCCACATTTCACACTGTGGTGCCTTACTTTGGAAATTAGTTTAATGAGAAACCTATACAGACTGCTATAAGAGATGTAGTTTATTTTCAACACGTATCCGTTGTTCCTTGACCTGGTGCAATGTTAAGGGTTTTGTGGGAACAAAGACAGCATGAGCTGACCATCACTAATCTTCTCAATACAATCTGTGCTTCAGTATTCATCGGGGTGTCGCTCATTTCCTCTATTTCATATTCTCTTATGTTCTAAGTGAACATTTCTGCTGTTTCTGGAGGTCTTTTGGTATCAACACTTTTATTTCCCTTATTAGCATGGCATCTACAACCGCAAATCATGCTGAAAGACTAAAAAGAATTTGAAATATTCCTACAGTTTCCCCTTTACACTTTCAGTCACTAAACGTATCACAGCAGAACAAGTGCACAGGATATGGTGCAACAGAGAGCGACCTGGAATGCTTCCCTTTCTTCATCAAAAACTGTTTCTAGACTGTGCAGTTTCTTTTCTACGTCATTAATCCCTTTTAATTTGGGAAATGTCACTAAGAGGTTTGCAAAACTGTAGGGCAATAGCACTGGCATCTCATAATTTAAACATAGCGACATTGACCTTTAATGGGCCAGAAATGTGTATGCCTTCTAGATGACAGCAGGACATTTAGGTCCATGGAAAAGGGTTCCCGTAACCCAAACACAACTATAATTTGCCATGAATAGCTAAATCCTTTGGAGTTCCAAACGCCTGCCAACACATTTTCTCATTATTTGACAAGGCCCTAATGTCCTCATACATTGGCACGGGGGCGGGCTCAATGGGCCATGGTAACACATTTTTTCCTAACGTTATCCAGATACCCAGAATTAACTGAGGCACTCAACAAGAATCGGGACAGCTGTCCAGGAACTTTCACCTGCTAGACATTCACTTTCTGGGACTGCCCAGCTGCACCCTGCCTAGGGGCTAGACAGTTTCCGACTTGTCGGGCCCAGATCCCTTTCATGTGCTTTCAACCTTCAAAGGAACAGAGCCTCCTCTGACGGCTCAAACTGCTATATTTCCCCAACCCTCTTCATGGCCTTGTGGTCAGGCCTGATTGTGTATGTCTTCATGAATCTTGCGTAATTGCTTTTTAAGTAAGTCTTCAACCCCTGCACCAAGTAAGTCACACTATAGAGCTTTCATTCAGCTCCTTGGTCCCTGCGCTCAGTGTACAGTTTACTTTCTTGCCAATGTTCTGCCTGTGTATTTGTAATTTGTCCCCTAGTTCTAATTCTAGTTGCCTTTTCTCAACAACTTCAACAGTCACCGAGGGAATGCATACACCAGCTTGCACACATACAGGCTGACTACTACACCTCTCTGTACACAGATGGAGGAAATCGAGATACTGTACTACAATCACAGATCTCAAGGAGGCCACCATGTGACTACAGCTACCACACACTTCAACACCTATACCTCTAGGCACACAACAGATAGGGACGCAACTGCATCCCTAACTCCCTTGATGATCCAAGACACGTGAATCTCCATATATTGAAAGACATGTCACATGCACAATGCCAAAATAAGGGCACACCAACACGAACCAGCAACAAACTAGTGTCCCAAAAAACATATTTCTGGTACCCACCAGTCGATTCTGTATTATTGTCAGGGTCTGTTGGTAGAATACAGTTGATCAGCTACAAGCCTTAGATCTCACGTGTGGCTTGGAGTCTGGTGTGGAGATGAGGGTTCTACGTTGACAATCCTTTCTTCAGGGCTTCGAGTCATGTAGGTAGGGGCGACTCTCTCCAGATGCCACCCTGCCTGACTTGAGAATCCACAGGCATGATGACACCCAGAGGGAGCCACCAGACAGGAAAACCCTGGAAAGAGGGGAAAAAACCTATTCAGGAAATGTGGTTATGTGATAAATACTGCGTAGTCCTTACAAAAATCCTACCTAAAGTTTCCTCCCAGGTGGCCAGGGAAAGGCAGACGCTACCTGATCATGACCCTGCGGGTGGTATTAACCTAGGAGGAGAAGGAAATGTTTGTGCCCTCCATGACTTATACGTGTAAAAATGAATAAAACAGACAATCCCTGGACAGGGAAGAAGGCACAAAAGAGCAGGCTGCGAGAGTTCAAGGAAAAATGTATCTAGATCTCTGAGAGCGCTCTGACCACATCAAGGTTACAACACATTTATATAAGCACATTGGCATATCTAACATATGATGCTACGTTGGACCCGGATTGGTCAGCTAGGGTGGCGTCTTAGGTGTGGGCATCATCTCTTCCTCCGGGCTGTTTGCTTGGTTGGCGGGAGGATTGACGTCAGACATCTGTGCTCCGGATGGGTGAAGGTCAGGTCGGTGTGAAACACGGTGGTCACTATCTAAGATAAGAAAATACATTCTAAATAATGCATGCAACAAATAATGGTTGATCAAAAGACCCTCAGTAGTTTATCATGTCATTGTACAAATCACATGGATATCTATATCATGTATAACATTTGTGTTATAGAGGTCACAGGTTTACGGGTCTTGACCGCTATAATACTCCCATTAAACTGTGGGGTTAGTCTCACAAGAATCTCGGGTATCTGGCATTTGTTAGTATTGGGCACAATATACTGCAGCAGGGGTCTAATGTTAGTTGGTGGTCTGTTGCGTGGGCTTCATAGCATGGTCAGTGGTCTGGCACATGAAAGGAATATCTTGCAGGGACACACGGTTAGAATGGCAATAAGTTTCAACTGGCAAGGGTAAGAGGGCAAGGACACTTTTGTGGAGATGGACAAGCTATGTGCTCGGCTCATGTTGGTTCACATGCAGGGCAGTGATCTCCGAGGAAAGAGATGTGTAACATTTATTATTTGTTGCAAGCATCTCCGGCTTCAGCGTGAGACTGGAGCTGCAGAGTTTTCCAGTCAGTGGGAACAAGGGTGGGGCTATGTGCTCAGAGCTGCTGCGGCAGGGAAAGGGAGAGAGGCATTTTGTACTAAAGCAGTGAGGCCTGGTCACCAAGATGGTGTAGAAAGGGGGTACAAAAAATGGAGGCCCCGTTTCCTGCTCAGTGGTCCCATCTACGCGAATGTAACCCAAAGTTAACATTGCATAAGGGCGAGGGGCATACCCACCACTGGGGGCACTTGGTCCGAGTTTTGTACTGAGAAGTGATGGCAGAAAGGGGCCCATTGGCCCCTCGCTCCCACACAGTTCCCCCCTCTCGTTACATCTAAAGTAATGAATATTTTTATTTTTTATTCTTTTCATTCTCCCTTCGGTAGTACTCAGCCTCCGCCACAGCCTCGTCCCACATGGGGGTGCCTTTTATTGGCATCCACGCTCTGCATACACTTCTTAAGCGATTTCCTCTTCTGGCATATTCGTCTGGTGTACACATTAAGTAAATTACTCCATCCCCATCTAGATCCACCCATACTTCTTGGTACCATTGCAACTCCCTTGGTTCTTTTATTGTTGTATGATGCAAATTATGAACTATATCCCAATATTGCCTGTACATTGCTGTCATCCTGTATTGTGGTGTAGTGTACTCCCCCGTTTGCATTTGTGCATCTATCATGGTAGCTACTGTTGTCGGTCGGCCCATTGTTACCATCATCATAGCTGAGGTTGGCATACTTTTCTCACAACACCGGAGTCCCAGTTGGCACACACAAAAGAACAGGAGCACAAAGACGATGATGGGGACCAATATTTTCATTGCCACATTTACCCATGATGGTATCCAACTGAACAGATTGTCGAACCACGTGCTTTCTTCTGCTCCTCCTTCTGTTCTCATCCTCTCTCCTAGATTGTGTACTGCTGTTATCACATGTGAGAGTGTCCCGTTGCAAGCATCTTCAGTTGGCACGAATGTGCAACACCCCCCACAATTTTTCAGCAAACGCCACCATCCATCGCCGTGAGGAGATCTAGGACATATCTGCTTTGCATTGTCATTAGGTGTAGTGCGCGGAGCTCTATTTTTATCACATTGAACCCTTCTTCAGTGTCGTTAGCCAATTGGATGAACTCCCAGCGCACTATATGCAACCATTTGGTGTTTGTTCGTGCTTACAGTCCCGGGACAAAGAGTGAGACAAAAAATATCCCTGCTGATGAAAAGAGCTTGTATTTCTGCGGGATCTCAGCAAGGAGCTTCGATGATTCAGATGAGATGTAATTGGAGGATCTTTACTTCGTGTCAATCTTCTCTTTAGTTCATATTCTGACAATAGTTCATACGCTGGAACTTCTGTTATCGTTAGTTGGGGCCTGTCGATGGTTCAGCCGATTGCCCTGCTGCCGATATGCCAGCCGATTGGCCTGCTGTCCCTTGGATATGCCTCCCTGGTATTACCATCAGGGCTGTGTGGAGGGTGGCTGGAGCACAAGTTCCTTTCCACAATGCGGGGAGGTGCAGGTAGGCTTGTTTGCCGCAAATCCAGTACATATCCATTAATGCAGCGGTACCTTTCTTCATGTCAGGTATGATTACCGTCTTGTTACATTTCTTTGTCTCCCCCATATTCACTCTTCCTTCCCCATGGAAACACAGTTCATGTGGCACTTCTTTCTGTATTTTGCTAGGTTTTTCTAATGCTGTGACCCACGTTAGTTTTGTGACATGCTGCGACCAGATGGTGTCACATACCTCCTTTATCCATTGGAAAGTGTCATTGGATAGGCCTCAAAGTGCTTCTGCTTTGCATTCGATAGTTTCTTCGTGCCACTTATTTTCCGCATATCGTGTCCCCTTGATGACAAGAAATGGTTCCGTAAGACAAATTACTCCTTGGCGTCTGCTTGTGCACGATCTCTCATTTTCCAGTTTTTTCAATGTGACGGTGTGCGCTTGGAACATGCTCTTTATTCTGCATAAAACCAGATGAATTAAACATTGGGCCTCCGACAAGGGCACCTCCTGCAGTACTAAAATTTTCGGTGTCCCTGATGCATGCGGGATGAGTGAACAGACGTAGCAGCTTTCATTTGTTGCTTGCTTCGCCGTGGCACTCATATTGGAATACCATTTATTTGATTGATCAAGGTGGCGGGGATCTTCTATTTCATCTAACCCCAGGTCATGATAAATGTTGTATCTTTTCCCTCCCGCCGCCCCCCTTTTTCTCCTCCCCCCTCCCTTCCTTGTTATTGTTTTTCACCAGGTTGTATCATTGTTATTCAATATGGCATGTGTATCTTCATCAGTAGCAGCAATGTTGCGTGAGGTAGGGTGTATGGTTGTCTGTGAGCGTGTACTAGTGTTAGTTAAATCCTTTGGCCAATAATAATCTCCATCATATTCGTTATATCCATAAGAATTACTCATATTTATATTCAGACGTAACAATGATACACTTGTTGGTCCTACAGTGGTGTTTTCCGAAGGTTGCATCACATCTGTATCGTTGATGTTAATTTCATGTGATTATTTCCATATAGTCTTTACCCCAGTCCATATCAAGTGCGACCCTTCTCGTATCAGGTTAGCCCCTCTCCCCCCTTGTGCATGTCATTAACCAAAGATAGAAGGGTATAATACCAAGCCATAAAAAACATTACTGACATCAAAACTGCAGCACATTTCAAAACACATTCAACATTACTGAACCTTTTAGCCCTAATGGCGTCCCTATCTAGCATTAATTGGTTCTCCACGATTGTGGTTCGTTGGGCCATTTGTCACCTGGAGGGGTGATATAAATTCATTAAGTCACCAAAAATATACATGTATTTACATTTCTTGTTCAACTTCATATTTAATCATCATTTTTAGTCATATTTGCTCATTTTTGCTATTACACATTTACTTTTGCTATGGAGAGGAGCAGAGTGAAACAGTGATGGAGAAAAGCGTGGAACAATAATCAAAAGGAAGGTGAGAGATAGAGAGAGTAGAGATGTATGGAGAGGATATCGAACAATCAAAAAGGAAAAAATAGAAAAGAAGGAAGTAGGAGATAAGTCGTGCAGAACAAGATCCATATCATAACTTTTGTCTTTGCAGGTTATGTTTACCGACAATTTTGTTATCCCTATTCAACCTCATTTGTGGTACCAGTGGCACCATCTTGCGCCTCCTGGGGGATTGTACTATCGCGTGCCCTCCTCACATCTGATAAGTGCACCCAATACTTCAATCCCCTCACTTTCACTGCAGTGGGTGTACTATAGATGACCTCATAAGGGCCATGAAACCTAGGTGAATTCCACCTCCTTACAAAGCTGCGGACGTACACTTGTGCTCCTGGCATCAGTGGCCCACTTTGGCTGTCTGTGACTGGTGCGGTAGTATCAGTCACCAAATTTTCAGTAAAAGGTGGTGCTGTTTGTCGCGCTATGCTATGTACTGCGTGTGTCAACTGGGTTAGGTATTCCTTGAACTCTTCCCCCAGCACTGTGCGCATCCGATACTCTTCTAATCTGGGATACTGGCGTGTGTATTCGCCTCCCAGTTACAATTTCATGGGGGCTCAGATGGTGGTCTTTACATGGTTGCGTCCTGAGTTGGAACAGTGCTAGGGGCAAGCAATACACCCAGTTCTTCTTCAGTGTGTTACACAACTTTGATAACTTACTCTTCAGCAATCCATTGATCTTTTCTACTACTCCATTCGCCATCGGATGATAAATTGAGCATAATTTGTGTTTTACCCCCAAGAGTGATGTCACTTCCTTAAAGAGGTCATTCACGAAGTGCGTACCGTTGTCTGATCTTATCACATTGCATATTCCCCATTGGGAAAACACTTCCCGAACAAGGAACTTGGCCACACACTTCGCGTCTGGGTGGGGACATGGGCCCGCTTCCACCCATCTTGAAAAGGGGCATACCACCACAATCAAATATCTTGCTCCATTACACCGCTCTCCCATGTCAGCATAGTCTATATGGAGTTCTCTAAATGGTCCTGTTGGTCGAGGTAGGGTACCGCGCAGTGTTCTCAATGTCATCCCTGAATTATATGTTTGGCATGTTATGCATTCTACAATTAATTTTGACAGGTGCTCTTGTAAAGTGGGGACGAATCAATGTTCCTGGATGTCTGCGGCAATGTGTTGTTTTGCTTCATGGCTGGAGAAATGCAGCTGTTGGAATGCTATTTCTAGTAATTCTACGGGCATTACTACCTTTCCTGTTGTCTCCTGCCCCCAAATGAGATCTGGGGCTGATTGTTTACATTCCCGTTTGCTCCACAATTCTTGCTCTTCTTTGTAACTCTATTATCTGCGCTATTGGTGTATTACTGTAGGCTTCTTCTAGTGGGTCTGTAATGGTTGCTTTTACAACGCATTCGAGTGTTGGTGTTACATTGAAATACGAGGCCTCCTTTGCTGCTGCGTCGGCTGCCACGTTTCCCAATGAGATTGCATCTGTGTTGTTGGTATGGGCTTGGCATTTCACCACTGCCATTCCCGATGGTACTGCTAATGCATCTATTAACTCATTCAACAATGTTGCATGCTGTACTTGAGAACCGTCTGCCCTCCTGAATCCCCGTCTACACTACCGTGACAACCCTGAGTGGACTGTGGTAGTTGCATATGCTGAGTCTGAGTATATTGTCACTGCACATCCCTTATCTGTGTGCAGTGCTTCGATCAGCGCAGTTAGTTCAGCTGCCTGTGCAGAGTAATGGGATGGGAGGTGCTTTTGCACAATCGTCTCATATTCATCTTCCTCCATGAGCACTACCGCCATCCCTACGTATTTTTCCCGTTTCGAGGTTTATTGATGCTGACCCATCTAAGAAATATATTTCTCCCTCCTTCGGGGCATTTTCACTTACTTTTGGGATGTCATTACCTTCCCCCTCATATGTGGCGCAATCGTGTTCCTGTATGTACTCTGTCGTACATGGCTCTGTGATGAATGTTGCTGGGTTTACTGTTTTGCACCTTACAACGTGTACGTTGGGGCTCGAAATTATTATTTCATATGCTGTTGCCCTCTGTGTCGTTGGTGTTGATTTTGATCGCTCAAGAATGGCGAATAGGGAATGCTCTGCATATAGCATTATTGAACATTCCATGACAATGATGGCGCTCTTTTCAATCGAGAATGCCGCAGCTGCGACAGCCTGTTCGCAAGCAAAATGGCCTTGCATTACTGGGACTAGTGTCCCACTGTAATAAGCAAATGGTTTGTGACCTAAAGATGTTTTTTGTGTCAGTACTGCTGTCATCACTATTCCATTACAGTGTGAAAACAAGAAAAATTCCCTCTCATAATCTGGGTTCGCGAGTACTGGGGCATAAGCAATGAGGTCTTTTAATTTAAAATACTGTGTCATCATTTCATGTGTCCATTTTATTGCGGCTCTATTTTTCTGTGCTTCTTTTAATGCTTGTAGTAAGGGACGTGTGTATGCCGCGTAATCAAGGATCCAGGCTCGGCAATAGTTACAAATGCCAAGAAACTTTTGCATGTCTTTCGCAGTTTTTGGGATTATATGTTGCGTATAGCAGCTGCTCTGTCTGGGAGTATTTGCTTCCCATCTTTTGATATTGGCTGTCCAAGGTATACAACCTCGGCGAGACAGTATTGCAATGTTCCTTTTTCCACCTTGTACCCCTTGGTAGCTAGCACATTCAGTAGTGCTATTGAGTCTTCTCTGCACTTTTCTTCTGTATGGCTGCAGACGAGTAAATCGTCTACGTATTGAATGATGGTGCTCTCTTCATCTATGTTTCCAATGTCTTCACGTAGCACCCTGTTAAAAATGCGGGGGCTATCGCAATACCCTTGTGGGAGTCTGCAATGTTTATACCTGTTGTTCCCTAATATGAACGCTGTCAGATATTGGGATCCTGGGTCGAGTGTTATGGAGAAGAAAGCATTCTTCAAATCAATTACAGTAAAACATGTTGATTCTTTCGGTACGCTGCATAATATTGATGCCGGGTAAGGCTATAATGGGAACTCCTTTTGAATGACGTCATTGAGTGGGCGGAGATCCTGGATCATCCTCCACGCCCCTCCTTTTGCTTTTTTGATCAGGAAAATTGCCGTATTACATGAGGAGATTGATGCTTTAGGAGTGCATTTATGGTTTCCCTAATTCCCTCCTCTGCTTCTCTCGATATGGGATATTGTTTTACCCTCTGCAGTATTGCACCTGGCTTGAGTTTTATTTTTATTGGTGTCACCTCATGCAGTAACCCTACATCGCGGGGCCCTGTGGTCCAAATTTCAGGGGCTACCTTTGCCATGTCTTCCTCAAATATAGTCAGTGGGGCATTAATGCTAGCCAGGAGTGGGTTGTGTACCTCTCTGTACTGGATTATAATATCACATGGTATACTTATTTCCATTATTATTTCTCCGTCATCTTCATGATAGTGAATAATTCCTCGTCTGTTATGTCTCGTAGCATTATGTTTGGGTCTATGCATAACACAGTTCTCCACTCGGACCCCTGCGCGTCCATTCCTATGACCACAATACGTTTGCTGGATACCTGAACTGCCTCGATGTCTATGGACATTATTGTGCATGGCACGACATCTGTGTGTGCAATTGGGCGGAATATGAAATCTGATGGTGTTCTCCATTCTTTTCTCGTTATCTCTGGTACCACTCGTGCTAATACCTTGATGCCATAAATAAACATGCTTATCAATAGGTATCCCTCGTACAACAACTTCGTTCATCACTGTGCTGATCATCAACATGGCTCGCACCGGGCATACTCCTGGGGTTGAACACACTATTCCTCGTTCTGTAAATGAGATGGTCATATTTAATTTGCTTAACAAATCTCTCCCCAACAAATTGATCAGCGCGTCTTCGTGGTACAGTAAGGGTGCGCGCACGGGTTTTCCCCCCACCAGTATATTAAGATCTTTAGTGTAAGGAACTTTCAAAATAGCCCCAGAGAACCCCTGCATCTCCAAATTCCTGCCTGAGAGCGTAAACCGTCCTTCCATAAGACATGACTTCTCTGCTCCTGAGTCTACCATAAAGATAAACTGCTTATTTCCTATATCTGTCTCCACTAGTGGTTCCTCTTCTGCATGTAGGGTGGTAGATAGGACTGGACACGCTGTCCTAATCTGAATGTCTTTCTTGCCCTGGCACTGAAAATACATTGTCTCCAACAACGGTCACGCCACGATATGGTGCGGACGCACCATTTGCGACTGTTGCAAAACAATTATTGTTTGCGTTTCCTACTGCGTTTTGTCTTGCCATAGGTTGTGGCGGTGGTTGTTGTCCTTGCTGCATCTGAGGTTCGTTATAGCACTGGTCCTGCTGTCTCCCTCCTCCCATCGGTAGTCCATAGGGGCTACCTGGGTGTGGGCACCCCCAGCCTTGTTCGTTCTCCATGGGCTGTTGCCCCTGGAAATACCCTGAAGGCCGCATTCTACAATCTCTGGAATAGTGTCCCCATCTCCCACAATTCCAGCATGACCCTTGCGGTCCGCCTCTCATTCCTTGACCACCAAATCCTCTATTCCCCATACCTCCAAACCCCCCTCTCTGGCCACGGTACCCACCTCTTCCTGGTCTTTCTTGCCACTGTTGTCCACCGTACTGCTCTTCTCCATTCCACGGTCCTTGTGCTCCTGTTGCCCGAAGTGCCGCTATTGTGACTGGTCTATTTCCCGCTCCTTCATCCCCCTCGTTTTCTCTATCTGTGGCTACGCTGGCGTTGATGGCGGCGACCTTCAGTAGTTTGTTCTGTACCAGCTTTGCCTTGTCTGCCCGCCTTTTTTGTGCTATCTCTTTTTCTCTTTGATCCTCCTGCAGTGGTGCACAATTATGCTCTGTATTTCAGGCCAGCCCTTGGCTTCTATCCCAGCTATTTTGTCCAGGGCCTTCTGTACCTCCTTCGGGAGCCCCTTTTTGATGATAAAATAGAACAAGGCGGTGGACTGGTTCCACGCCATGCAAGTTTCACTTCTCCATAAATCCTGCACCCGCAGTATGAATTGCGTAGGATCCTCATTCTCCTCCACTATACACTGCATCACTAAATGTGAATCTGCAATATCTGGAAACCTGCGCTGCAATGCATCCCATACTTGTGCTCGACCGTTGATGAACGCCGACCCATCGTGGTGGTCACAACTCATCGTTACCCCGGGGAATCCCTCCTTTTCCCACACTGCGTCTGCTTGGTCACCAATTGCTGACACTAATAAACTTTTCACATCCCCTATCGCTAGCGGCACTCCTGCCGTGTTTTTCTCAAAGGCGTGTATCCATTTCCCAGCCCCTCCCGATAGTGGGGGGAGGACCTTCAGCAATTTGTTTTTATCCATTTGAGCCCATGGAATGTAGTGTGGCCTACCTGCTCCTTTATTTATCAATGGCATTTGTAACTTGTGTTTCTTTCCTACCTTACTTACCGAACCTTTCTTTATTTTACTTACCATAATATTTCCCCCTCGCTGTCTTAGTATACCCTGCCATAGTGTTGGCGATGGTGTATCTGGGTAACGGCGGTTTGGCAGTGGGGACCCGGCCTCGGCAGCTGCATCTTCATATTCGTCTTAGTCACTCCATACCTCTTCTATTTCTGATTCTTGCTCATTGTTTCCTTCACATCCTTCCCCTTTCTCACTTTCTCGGGTGGGTGGGCGTATAATCCTCACGGGTTTGTCATTTGGATGAAACAGGAACTCCCCTGACTGACACTCTTTCTCTCTCCCTTGTGGTATGCGTGTTCCTTGTGATGATACTGTTCGTGCTGGCTCTGAGATTGCTTGTGCCACTTCCCCTGCTGTGCTGAATGTTGGCGTTAGATCCGCCATGGCTAATGGTGGCACTTCTCCTCCCCCTGGCAGCATTTGGCCTCCATCGCACAATGCTCTTAGCCGTGTTATTTCCATCTGTGCATGCGCCAGCTGGTGGTCTAATTCTCCAGTTAAGTGTGCCAAATTCACGGGGGGTGCACTTGTCGGACCATACAAACCTCCTTTATCATAGTGCAGTGGTGCCGTGGCGACTACTCTGCCTGAGGGTGTGGGGGTGGGACATGCTGGTGTGTACAGGGGCTTGCTGTATCCTACTGCTGGCCTTGACATTAAAGGATATATTTTTGTTGTATCGCCTTCAGCTGTAGTGGTTGTGCACTCGCCCTTTGGCGTTCCGCTTACCTCTTCCTGCGTTTTCTGGTTTTTGCTCATTCGTTCTTTCTTTACCTACCTCTGCTGTAGGCATAACTTCTTCAAACATTCACCACAGATCAAGTACTTTTCTATTCTGTAATTGTTTCCCCTTATACCGTGCCAACAGGTATGTGGACACTAAATCTAACACCCTTTTATCGAATGACCCACCTTCTGGCCAAATTGGCGTCACACTGTCTCCTTTTATCTCTGTCAACCACTGATCGTGGTATTTTTGTATCTTCTCACTGTATAACGGAAGGTGCTTACAAATATGAGCTAGCGGTGTTATTCCCCCCATGACGATATATTTTTTTTTCTTTCCCTTTGTCTGTACTTGCCCTTCAGTCTCTCTTTCCCTTTAATCACTTCTCCACTTGCCTTTCTTTCCTTCTAGCTGGACAATATACCACAAATCTTCTCAATTACTTGTAGTTTGTATGCACATATATGTATCAATATGTATATATAAATCAATTATCAATGTTACCCTTATAATGGTTGCATGTTCAAATTCAACAGTTAATTTTAGCATATTTTGCCACTTTACCCACAAGTCAATCACAGTATTTGGATATCCTTCACAAAAATGGACAGAACACAAAGGACATATAACTCATCATGAACATGCACTACCTGCACGCTTTTTTTCCCGTCTGTTCTGCTTACCCGTTTCGCCTCCTCTTCTCATTCACTCCCCACCTCTTACACCCTCTTACTCTTTTCCAAGAATTCTTTCGTACCCAGAAAAAGAATGTTCTAAATAACTACTCCGAATCTACTCAATATACGAGACTCCTACTATTTTCTCTGTATCTTCACTTATTTATTCTGCACTGGACGAGACAATGCTATGCCGCGCAGCCTTCTACCCCGTTCGGGCTAGGATACCAATTCTCTTTTTCTCTTCACTTCTCACAAAAACCTAATGGCCATATAAAGGACAGATCAGAAAAGCCTCATCATCACTCACACAGGCCCTACTTTTCCCTATAACCCATTACCACCTGTCCCCCCTGTTTCCCCCTTACCTTTCCTTAGTAACCTTCACAACCGGCACTCACGTGTTGACTCGAGGGCCACCGCTCGCAGTACGACCCCAGTCAGGCTCGCACCTCAACCAAGCCGTGGCCCGCCTCGGCAAGCAGCTTTTCAGTCGGGTATTCGTCAACCGGGAACCCTTGACCCTTCTTCGTAG
Source organism: Ambystoma mexicanum (assembly GCF_040938575.1). Lineage (NCBI taxonomy): Eukaryota > Metazoa > Chordata > Amphibia > Caudata > Ambystomatidae > Ambystoma > Ambystoma mexicanum. The sequence goes on from NC_090936.1 coordinate 735,509,148, forward strand.
TGCGCACAGGCTGGTCGGCCACAGAGGTGATGGTTTTGCTGGGAGGAGGGGCATCCCGGATCTCGCCGCACGGTGCCGGCCTCGAGGCACCTCTCCGATCACGTCGCAGGGGGTCACCAAATGTTTGTGCCCTCCCTGACTTATACGTATAAAAATGAATAAAACAGACACTCCCTGGACAGGAAAGAAGGCACAAAAGAGCAGGCTGCGAGAGTTCAAGGAAAAATGTATCTAGATCTCTGAGAGCACTCTGACCACATCAAGGTTACAACACATTTATATAAGCACATTAGCATATCTAACATATGATCTATGTTGGACCCGGATTGGTCAGCCAGGGTGGTGTCTTAGCTGTGGGCATCATCTCTTCCTCCAGGTTGGTTGCTTGGTTGGCGAGAGGATTGACGTCAGACATCTGTGCTCCGGATGGGTGAAGGTCAGGTCGTTGTGAAACAAGGTGTTGACTATCTAAGCTAAGCTAAGACTATCTAAGCTAAGAAAATACATTCTAAATAATGCATGCACTAAATAATGGTTGATCAAAAGACCCTAAGTAGCTTTCATTGTATGTCATTGTATTGTCATTGTACAAATCACACAGGTATCTATATCATGTATAACATTTGGGTTATACAGGTCACAGGTTTATGGGTCTTGACCGCTATAATACTCATTAAACTGTGGGGTTAGTCTCGCAAGAATCTCGGGTATGTGGCATTTGTTAGTATTGGGCACGATATACTGCAGCAGGGGTCTAATGTTAGTTGGGGGTCTGTTGGGTGGGCTTCATAGCATGGTCAGCAGTCTGGCACATGAAAGGAATATCTTGCAGGGACACAGGGTTAGAATGGCAATAAGGTTCAAATGGCAAGGGTAAGAGGGCAAGGACACTTTTGTGGAGATGGACGAGCTATGTGCTCGGCTCATGTTGGTTCACATGCAGGACAGTGATCTCAGAGGAAAAGAGAGGTGTTACATTTATTTGTTGCAGGCACGTCCGGCTTCAGCGTGAGAATGGAGCTGCAGAGTTTTCCAGTCAGAGTGGGAACGAGGGTGGGGGCCATGTGCTCCGAGCTGCTGCGGCGGGGAAAGGGAGAGAGGCATTTTGTAATATCGCAGTGAGGCCTGGTCACCAAGATGGTGTAGAAAGGGGGTACAAAAAATGGATGCCCCGTGTCCTGCTCAGTGGTCCCATCTACGCGAATGTAACACAAAGTTAACATCGCATAAGGGCGAGGAGGCACTTGGTCCGAGTTTTGTACTGAGAAGTGATGGCAGAGAGGGGCCCATTGGCCCCTCGCTCCCACATAGAACCCAAAAAGACAAGAGGACTCAGTTAAGAGAGATGAAGTATTTGTCTCCCTTAGAGACGGCGAGTTCTATGGTATCAGAATATGTAATGGCTTGTCAGAGTGAGGTTTACCGTTGCAAAGTTATTTATCTCGTTGGTTGTGAAGACCGTCATAATCAGCATAGACAACTGAATATTACAATTGTGACTTCTTATGAAACTGATTCTCCTTTAGATCTGAATATCAAAATTAAAACTCAGACGATGTTCAGAACAAAAAGAGTAATATGAACATTGGGGACTTCATGTTTAATTTATTTATTTGTATTGTGCAACATACAACGTATTACTTACAATGTATAAAAGTTCCAAATATTAGCTTGTACAACTGTTATAGCAAAAGTGCAGGTTCAAAAAAATGTGGTGGGCACCATACAGATCATAGAAGTACAAACATTATGAGCGAGATGCTGCTAAATCCTGCTCAATTAGCAATTTTTTTGTTTTGCGTTTGAAGGCAGGGAAGGAAGGCTCCTCTCTTAGTAGACAGGGGAGGGTGTTCCAAAGTTTAGCAGCGAGGATGGGGATGCTTGCCCCTCCCCCACAACCGTGCCTGAAGAGAATCCCGTGAAAGGAGTGGGTCCTGCACCTGGTATATGCGAGCACAGCAGCCCCGAGACTTTTGAGGCAGTAGATTCCCCCAGGCAGCTGTGATCAGTCGATCAGAGCCATATCGCTGGCCTGCCCTGGGGGCCCTGCCTGTTGCGGAGGAGCCCAGGACACCGTTCCTGGTGTCAGCGGAGGAATGCCAAGGGCAGGCGGGGACTCCATAAAACCCCCCGCGGCAGGCCGGCGCTCACCCATGGACCTGGAGGAGCTTGGAGGGCTTCACGGCGCCGGCGGCAAGGGGACGCCTCATCGGCACTGGCCCGACGTGCAGGCCCTGCTCCCTCACTGCCCGTGAATACACCAAACAACACGGGGCTAGTGCGGCGACCGCACAGGAGTACCACTGGAGCCCTACCGGGCAGGCCCCACTACAAATGCTGAAGAGGCGAGACCGGGGGCTCCCTGTTCAATGTAGACAGTCTTGACAGGCCTGGGCCTGAGACCCCGCTTTTCCCACGGCCTGTCCCCAGCGAAGGCCCACATGACGAAGGAGCGGCTAAGCAGACCCTTCAGGCAAGTGAGGAGTGGATAGGCAAGGACACCTCCTCCCTCCTGTGACATCGGGAGGGGAGGCAACACTGCGTGTGCTGCCGTGGGGAGCTATAATGCTGGACAGTAGGTAAAGGAACATCAAAGGGGGACAGATTTCCGTATCGGTTCTATCAGAGGATTCCACTTCAGGTCCAACTGCTAAAATCCCAGCCGAAGACACTTGTGAAACCCTGAAGCTTGGCTATAGGATCTCCTCGGGTTTAGGATTTAGCCCCAGGTGCTCACATCATTGCAATCCACGCTAAGTAGTGGGACCCGTGAGACATTCGTGCCACTGCCTAGCACCTGGCGGTGGTGCCTGGGCTTACCCTCTGCCTCCCACTTGGGAGGTGAGCACGAGTACAAAGGGAGGACCCCAGGCAGAGGTACTTCTGTGGGCAGACGGCTCATGGCACTCCACTGAGATTGGAGGAAGCTGGCTCATGGCACTCCACTGAGGTTGGAGGAAGCGCCCTACTACAACTCTGAGGGGATACTGCCACCACAAGTGCAGTATCGGGCCTGCACACCTTTGCCCGAGGGGTGCGCACCATGCTGGTACAGACAGACGATCCAGATTAACCTCCAGTGATCTGGAGTCGGCCCCATCGGGCGGAGATTGGAAAACCCGTCCGGGCTGCTTCCAACCCCAGAACAGCTCCTGTAACAGCCGATTTGTGTTGGTGTACCCTTAGAGTGACAGTCTCGCTCCTAACTGTGCTTTAAACACAATCGCATAGAGAGCCCAGGCTCTTCCTCACATCTGGCCATCACAGCTGTGCAGTGGCACGCCCTCCATGAGCTAGAAGGAAGCCCTGTCTAAATACCAGTTCCAGGTTGGAGGTGTCGAGGTGGCATCTGGGGCTCCCCCTGCTCCAGCCCCGGACCTGGGTACCATGCAGAACAACATTGAGATGATTCTTGAGATCAGGGAGATACGGACTGATATGGGGGCCAAATTAGCGGAACTCACGTCAAAGGTATCCACGTTAGAGGACTGCATGGAGGGGGTAGAGAATAATCAGCTATCAATGACACTCCTAGAGGCTCAGATGGAGGCAAGGTTCATGGAAGGTCAGTGATGTGAGGAGGAACTATGTCTCCAGGTGGACGACATGGAAAACTGGGAAAGAAGGAACAATCTACGCATCTTTGGCTTGGTTGAAGCAGAGGGCGAGACCCCACATGGCCTGGAAGGCAAGGTGCAAGATATAATACGAATTGTACTGGGGACAGACGCTGGAGAGGAGATTATACTGGACTGAGTTCACCAAGTGGGAGTGGGAGGGGGAGGTAGGGGTCCTCGCTCAGTATTGGCAAGATTGCATTACTATAGGATCCTGGAGAGGGCCAGGAATCTTCGGAGCATGCAATATGGGGACTCTGCAGTTGCCATTCATCAGGATGTATCTGCCCTCATGATGTTGATGAGGAAAAAGTGTGCCAATCTCACCAGATGGCTGCAGGAGAAGGGGGTCAGATATTCCTGGGGCCATCCCTTCTATCTTGCGTATGAATGGCAGGGGGAGAAGCCCCATCTTGTCTCAGAGGACGACATCCGGAGGTGGTCGAGCTGGTCCCTCGGAGGGCCAGAGTGGGGGGGGGCATGAATCTCGCCAAGGGTCCCAGTGGCCCAGAAGCATTTAAAGGAAAAGACGAGGTGAAAGGGACCAGGAAGTTTCAGAAGATCAGACACCCTTCCTCTGAGGGACATTTAAAGTGATGCTGAAATTGTTTCTTGAAAGATTTACATGATGATGATGGTCCTGTTACCCCCGTTGGGGAGGTTGAACATAAAGGGGTGACTGGCCTGGGCCCCCGTCAGGTCAGGTTGGCCCCTCAGGTCACATAATGGTTGTTGTTACTCCCGCAGTGGAGTGTGTGCTAACTGGTTTGAAATTGTTGCCAAGGAGGTGCTGGACGCATGGTTCGGTGGGGATTGTATTATGATGGGGGGGGAGAGGTAAGGGGAGGGGAAAACTGAGGGGATCTTAATGGGAGGTCTTAGTGATGCGCTGAAAGCAAAGGTGCAGGAGGGCAGCTTAGGATTGGGATACCCACTAGCTGTGTGAATCGGGGCTAAGCACGAGCTCCTGTTGATTCGTTGACCGATCCCAATAAATCTTGGGGGATGGAGATGGACGCATCGATGAGGGGAATGGGAGGGGTGGAGAATGGGAGGGAACAGGGGGGAGGGCGCATGAGGGTAGGGGGAAAGCATTGAGCGGGATGGATTGGGGAAGGGTCAGTTGGATTGAAACGTGGATCAACGGGCTGCAATGGGCTCTAAACTGGGACAGTCGAGGGGTGGTTTCAGAGAACAGAATTAAGGATGATCATGGTTGAGGGACGAGTGGGCACAGTTAATGTTAAAGGCTTGAACTTCCAGAATAAGAGATCTCTGACTAGCAACATGTGTAAGGATTTCACACAGTGACTGCGCCACACAAATTAGCCAAAGAATGTGAAAACTGGTTGTGAGTCATAAATATTCCGTGGGGAAAAATCTCAGTCTAACAAGGGTCTTTGGACACACTGGGACACATCCATACTGGATCAGGTCCTATGTCTTCTGTTTCTACCTAGATGCAGAATATCAAAGCCCATAACATAGCGACATATTTTTCGGTCAGTCATCGATACCAAAAAGGGACTTCTATTCATTGCCATGGATACTACCATAAACACTGGTCGTTGCTATGACTCAGCGTTCTTACAGATTTGCCGACGCGTGTTAGGAGGATGGACAGCACCATCCCTGGGGCCTCTTAGTAACGTGACATGATGATAGCTTAACTGTATGACTAGAAACGTATGGATTACAGTTTTATCACGTAATGTACAAAACCGGCAGCAGCCGTTTAAAGTGGTGTAATATGGATGTTTCCTTCACTTTCGCATTTAGAAATGTTGTAGAATGTAATTCAACGGATGCATGCTTGGCCCAATGTAATTATTTTCAACACCAGCAGACGCGCACTATTCATATAAAACCGTAATTAACACAGAGTACAGCGCTAGCATCCGCGCCTCTGTCAGCATTTTCGGCAATTATATTAACCTTAACATTACTCGAAATTAATAGCAAATGGGTGATTGTCCAGAATATAAACTGAAATTAGCAGCCATTTTGTGATCAGGAATTTTGTAGAACCAGAGTTTTGAAATGATCCACTAGAACAACCTCGCTATGTGTTTTTGTACAACATCCATTTCAGGTGAGACTCTAACCCAGGGATTTGAATACAAGATACCTAATTTTGCTTCATACCAGACTCATCACATAACAATGGTAATCGTATTAATCTATGTTTTTGAAGGTGAAATGACACTTGGCTCAGAGACGAGAGAAGTGGGAAAAACATATGAATATGTTTAACACAGTAGATATGTGCAACAATCAAAGAATTATTCAGTTAGGTATCAGATGAGCAACAGCAGAATATAGTATACCTAATGTTTTAAACCCAATATTGCCATGTGACAATTAACATGTAACCAACCTGAGGTATATTTATTTTATTATATATTTTTTTCTCATTTCCACTTGATCTTACTCTTTGCCCCTCCCCAATCTCTGTCTTCATATATATTGTAATTTCATTCTGCTTTGAAAAGTGATACTAATGACATTGTGTTATGTTGTGTTATGCCCTGTTTTGTGAAAGACTCAGCACGAGCAGAAACACATGTCAATAAAAAGGGCTCACCCATGGGAGATTTGACTCGCAACCAGTTTTCACATTCTTTGGCTAATTTGTGTGGCGCAGTCACCATGTGAAATCCTTAACTACACTTGTCTTAAACCTCGGAGGAGGGGTAGTGGTTCCTCCGAATACTCTTTCACACAGATGCAACATGTGAGATTTGCAATACTATTAAAAGGGCGCGATGCCTATGAGGCTGACCCCAAACAACTACCCAACCTGACTAGCAACATGTTTCATAAACAACGGCTAATTGTCCTCTTCTTGCAGGAAACCCACTACAAGCAGGAGAAGGAATCAATGATAAGGGGGAAGAAAATTGGGTGGAATTTCTGGGATTCAAATAGAAGTACTGAGAAGGAGGGGTAGGTGTAATCCTGGGCAAGTCATTCCATCTTACAAATGTAGAAATGAATAGGGGCTTTGGCGGTCGGTTTCTCGGGGTGAAAGGCACCTCAGAAGGTGAACGGATTACACTCGCTACCCTGTATGCACCCAACGTAAGACGGATACAATTGCTGAACCGGGTTTTTGGAACGATGGATGATTGGGCTGATGGGGGCCATGATACTAGGTGGAGATTGTAATCTTATAATGGACCCGCAATTAGATTGGTGGTCAGCTAAGGGCATGGGGACCAAGGAGGTCATGATGGATATCATTGCCCTGTGAAACCTCCTACGGAAACACTACTGGCTGGACATATGGCACAAGGCAAGCACAGGACCGGGGGGCTATACTTTCTTCTCACCCCCACATCACACATACACAAGAATTGACCTAGTGCTGGCCTCTGAGGAAGGGGAGGGGAATTTGGTGAACCAAGGGTAGAGGCAATCACCTGGTCTGACCACAAACTTTTGGTGGTAAACTGGTCACTCCAGGGAACTCGGAGGACATCTAGATGGTGCTGCAACGAGACGCTCCTACGGGACCAAGTCTTCAGTGACTTCCTAAGGGATGAAATGAAAGCCTATTTTGAAACTAACGATAACAGGGGTGGTGATGGTCTGGGAGGCGGCTAAGGCCACCTTTCGGGGTCTCCTCATATCGGAAGGAGCCCAACCTAAGCGGGAAAGGGCACTTGTCGAGAGCAGACTCCGGGATGAACTAAGGCATCTATGGGCCTGACTCACTAGTACAGGGGGAGACTGGGAGGCCCTCTTGGGAGAAATGCGGAAGAGAAGGCAGGCGATAAACGAGGTCCTTATAGGGGAAGTGGTCAAGAAGATGAGATTCACGAGACAAAGATACAAGAGGGGTGACAGGGTGGGTACCCTCCTAGCACGTGGAACAAGGGGATGTAGAATTGAGAGGAGGGTGGGACCCATCAGATACAGGGGTGGTGGAATGTGTGGGTAGGGGGAACAGATTGTGGAAAGTTTTGCAGACTTTTACAGAGAGTTGTACACTAGACGGGGAGGCGAATCACTGGAGGATATCTGGGCCTACTTGGCAGGAAGCCCACTGCCCCTGCTGACGGATTCAGAGCGAGAGGTCCTGGAGGGGGAAATATCGGAGGAAGAAGTGAAGCTAGCTATTCAGAGATTGAAAGCAGGGAAAGCCCCGGGAGGTGATGGTTACACGGCTGACTTTTATAAGCAATACCAGCCTATTCTGGTGAAGCCACTGGCCAAACTGTTTAATTCCATCAGGGATCGGGACACCATCCCGCCTACGTTCTTGCAAGCATTAATCACTGTGATTCCCAAGCCGGGAAAGAACCTGGCAGACTGAGGCTCGTACAGGCCTATTTCCTTCCTAAACCTGGATGCTAAAATCTTTGCCAGGATCCTGGCGACGCATCTGGAAAGATACCTCCCTCGCTTGATCCACCCAGATCAGGTGGGATTCGTGATGAACAGACAAGGCTCTGATAACTTGTGTGAGACCCTTCATGTGCTGAATTCAAGGGTGGTCCGTACCGAGGGGGCTCTCTTATTAGCCTTGGATGCCGAAAAGGCCTTCGACAGGGTTAGCTGGACCTTCATGGGGGAGGTCTTCACAGCTTTGGGGATGGGCCCGAGATGGCTGGGCTGGATGTCGGCTTTGTACTCCACTCCCTCGGCCAGGGTAGTGGCAAATGGTATTGAGTCAGGCTTGTTCCCCCTGGACAGGGGTACAAGACAGGGCTGCCCTCTGTCCCCCCCTCATATACGCATTGGTTATGGAACCCTGGGCGACCTCTGTCCACAATGACGAGGCGACCAGTGGACTGAAAATTGGAGACTCTCACTGTAAGGTTGGGTTGTTCGCCGTTGATGCATTGCTTTGTATTACCAAACCATTCCAGACGGTACCCCGGGTATGGAAAGTTTGACGCGATATGGAAACCTCTCTGGGTTTAAGGTCAATCTCGAGAAGTTGGTGACACACAGCCCGGGGGGCCTCTTTCCTTAACATTTCCTTCCCCTTTGGACAGCAATCAAGAGGGATATTGACAGATGGGTATGGTCAGTTCTCTCCTGGATGGGCATGCCTTAACCTGGTGAAAATGGTGATTATCCCCAAGTTTTAATTTTTGTTCCAAATGCTCCCGGTACAGGTGCCCAAGACATTCCTAACAAAGGTAAAGCAGGCCCTTCAACGATTCCTCTGGGCGGGCAAGAAACATATAATCTCCTATGAGGTGTTCACTAGACCCAAGCACGATGGTGAGGTGGGACTCCCGTATCTGGAATCCTATTACAAGACTTCCCAATTGAGGATACTGGTGGATCACTTCACTCCAGGGACAGAGAAATAATGGGTGGCTATGGACAAGACGGTCTTGGCCCCGGTCACGTTGGATTAATGGCTTTGGGTCCCCCGGGCATGTATTCCCAGGAGGGTCCTGCAACATCCAGTGTTGGGGGTTTTGTTGTCCGTGTGGAAAGAAGGGGGATATTACAGATGGCTTACGACGTGGCCCTCACCGCTGAGTTGTATTTCGGCACCCCCAATTAGGGATAACATTGATGCTCCTGAGGCGTTTCAACAATGGTACAAGGCCAGCCCCAGTAGGGCAGGTCAGTTGTGGGTGGGGGGATCCTTCATGCCCCTGAAGGACCTGGAGGATGCCCTGGGGCTTAGTAATCTTTCTCCATTTCGCTATCTCCAGTTGAGTGGTGTACTGACTGAACCCACCTGGAGGGACACCCTCAGAAGGGATCTTACAGACTTTGAGAAACGTATCTCAAAAACGGGGATCCAGGGGTGTCATATCCTGTCTCTATAAACTTCTCATGTTTGCAACTCCAAGAGACCCTCCGCCAGCACGGACACAATGGAGGAAAGACTTAGGTGAAGAGATTGACTATAGGCGATGGTCCAAAATGTGCAGACGAGCTAAGCACGCCACAGCCTCACTTCACTTCCGACATCAAGCCCTGAAGGTACTTCATAGGTGGCATTACCCACCGCAGAGGATAGCCAGGATGAAGGTGGGGTATGACCCACACTGTTGGAAGTGTCGGACGGAGAAAGGAGACTACATACATATATGGTCGAACTGCCCAGTGGTGCAGACATATTGGGAAGAAGTGCTGTCCTGGATTAAGGGGGTGGACGGAGTGGAGAGAACAATGTCCCCATGGCTCCTCCTCTTTGGGATTAGAGGGAGTGGGGAACAGGAAGAGACACCGGGTCACATGTTGCAGTTCATACTGGTGGCAGCCAGGAGTTGTCTGGCCCAGAAATGGAAAAGCCCTAACATGCCTTGGGAGAAGGAATGGGTTCTCAAGGTCAGTGCTATTTATGATATGGAATTTTTAACACATCTCATTGATGAATCCAGAACAGACATTGAAGGATTGTGGCTTCCGTTTTTCGAGAAGTATGGATGCTTGATTTGAAATGGTGAGTGCCTACAGGGATGGGGACCCAATCATGATGGATCCCCAGAAATTTCACCTTGTCAGAGAGACATGCGAAATGCATTCGGTAATGTCAGATGGGTAGTGTCGAGCCCAAAGCTTGAGTGTGCGACCAATGATGTGATCCTCATTGTATTGCGTAGTGCCAATCCCGAGCTCTATTAATATTGTAGAAGTAAATGTTTGATCCATGCCCACGGGAAGGGGTGGGGGTGGGTCTGGGGACGGGGGGAAATTGTTATAATCGCTGTTAGGAGAAGGGCTATGTTGATTATTGAGTGATGTCATAACCAAAATGTCAAACTTTGATTTAAAAAAAAAAAGTTGCACAATCCATAGGAAGCACATTGTTTGAGTGGTATTTAACTTTTCCCACCAGACGAATCGTCAGAAAAAAATTATATGGCCCATCATATTGATTCTGGAAAGTTTGATGAAGTTTCGTGCTGGTGGGGCAAAGTTAAAGGGGAGGGCCGTTCCCAAAATATGTGGTTTTTCTCATAGACGGAATGGAAAAAGAATTTCTCACGCCAACAGCCCAAAGCGCTGCACGGATGTTCACCACATTTGCAGATTTGCAGCAGGAGCAGCAGCTTGGTCCCGAAAGCGTGCTTTGTAACTTTGGTGTAACTCGTCCATTTTTTTTTTAAACAACCAAAATGTTGGTAAAAAAATGTGATGTCGGAGTTTGGTCCACAGACTCACTTCCCTGGTCGGTCCACTGACGGCCCTCCGATTGGTCCAGAGAACGATGTGATGTCTCCATACATCAGACTTGCCTGCTGATTGGATGGTGAAAAGCGTGGGGTGCGTCAGATTTTTGGAAAGCCTGCCATGTTGGATTCGCAAACAGCGCCCATTGGCCACTAACATTGCAGTGAACACATGATAAACACAGCATTGCACTTGTCAAAATAATGAAACAATGTCTGGCAAGGTGAGGGGTGACGATGATGGGATGGAATATGGCCTTAAATAGAATAGAAAATGGGTGGCTTTTCAGCTCTGATGTCCGAGAACAGTCTAGATGTCCGGGGCAGCCCTGTGATGTTCGCAAACATCTCAGATGTTCGTGGACATCCATGCCTATTTCTGCATTGCAGGGTTGGTGAAAAGCAGTTTTTGAATGGCTTATAACTGACCACTAAAATCTTGCAATGTTATTCTAGACCTGACTCTGAATGGTTCTGCAATGGGTGGTGCAAAGAGAGGTGCTGTTTTATCAAGAGCTGAAAAAATTAGAGGGAGGTCCCAAAATCCTTTAAAGGCTTATAAATGTGGTGCCACTTGACGAATTTGTCAAAAAGATTTTAGACCTAGATATGAATAAATTTGCAAAGTGTGGTGAGCTATTGTCAAGAGGGGGCAAAATTAGAGGGGGGTCTCAACATTTTTAGATGGCTTATAACTTTGTTGCCTTTTGATGAACGTGGACATAGGTTTTCAGAAAGATTATCGACCCAACCTTGAATGTTTGTGCAAAGTCTGAATGGATTTTGTCAAGTGGGGGCTAAGTTATGTGACTATTGTATGTACATACATGTTGATACTTTTAGAAAAATAAAACTAAGGCGGATTTGCAGCAAACTTGTGTCGGGAGCACTGGCAAGGACCTGAAAGCATGGTTTTTCAAATGTCTGTTTTATTTTTTTTAAAGTGTCATAATGTAGGTACAGAAAATAGTGATATATCTTTGGTGACTGAGGTATAGCCTGTCTGTCTGGGTTATGGTGCAAGGCCAGTACCCAATGTAGCCACTGCCCATGACCACGTGCGACCAGCAATGGGGTTAAAGTGCGCATGGCCACCAGGGATCGGCTTCATGGCAAATGTTTTCGAAATTGTGATAAGTTTGAACGGGACAATAAAAATTTGCTAGTGGGTACAGGCTGAAGTGCAGGATGGGATTGCAGCAAATATGCACGAGGAGGGTCTGCAAGAACTGGAAAGCATGGTTTTGCAAATGTGTCCTGTGGTATATTTTTTTTTTACATTGTAAAATGTAAGTTCACAACACAGTGATAGAACATTGGTGTCTGGGCAATGGGTCTGGCTGTTAGAAAGGAGAAATGTGTATTGTAATTTCCTTATTGGGGCATGTGACATGGCCGAAGCGGTAGGTTTGAATGAGAAACAATATTCTGCTTGCGATTACAGCTGTGACGGACAACAAGAAAGCTGCGTGATGAACATTAGCAAGGACCTGACAGCATGTTTTTGGAAATATGTTTGTATTTTATTTTTCGAAGTGTAAGAATGTAAGTTGAAAAATTTGTGACATACATTTGGTGTCTGAGTAGTGGGCCTGACCCTTGGCAAATGTACATTTATACTCTGATTTGCTTATTGGGGAATGCAAGATGCCCAATGCCCCATGAATTTGGAGAGTGTGCATGGCTACAAGCCATGATTACTGGCCATTGGTTACATTAATAGGGTATAGTGGACACTGAAGTAGGATGCAGGGTAGGTGCAGTGAATAATGGGGGTGGTTTGGTTGGGCTGGTTTTATGTTGAGCCTTATGCCGTAAGCAATTGAATGATGATTTGCAACCCCGGCATGCGCTGATAACAGACATAAATATGTGTTGCAAATAATGTTTCTTAAAGAAGCTTTATAGTTTAATATATTTTAAAGAAGGAAATATGAATAACTTATATGCAGTGATGTAACACCAGGAACATTTTTCACTTATTAAAAACCTTTTCAATTGACAGAAAAAACGTTGATAAAGGGATGTTACGGTTCACATCCTTGGGACTCCTCTGTTCCAGCAGTTAGCCAGTGGTGTCCCACCATGGCATTCCTTGGCATTTCCCTCCTGGGTTCTCATGCGCACTGGCCCATCCGTACTGCCCCTTCTATTTATGCACTTCTCTCACTGCACAATGCATATGTGCATTTATAGGAGCACTGTGTACCTTTTTCTTGCATGAGAAAGGGAAATGCAGATGCACAATATGTGTAGAAGATTGTTAAGTGGCAGTTGGCTTGTGGAAGCTTAGTATGGTCATAGGGTTATATGTACAGTTTTTGGAAGTGATTGGTGGATGGATGTGTGACTGTTTGAGAGCAAGCATTGAGGGAGTGTTACAAATATCAAATAAAAATGGTAGGTGGCCTGCCCTGTGTGATGGTGTGCACGTGCCATCCAGGGCTTTTAATGATCCATGACCTGGAAATGGACTCTGGAGCATGCAAATAGTTATAAAGTTCCATCGATTATGGTCCTTATTTTCTACTAGAGAAAAGTATTTGGGACAGAAACCCTTTTATATTTTTCTCTAGTATACAAGTGTCCATTATTCTCATTAGTGTAACACAAAATGCTAATGTAAATGTTGGAGAATCTTACTGAGTCTAACTAATTTACTGAGACATATAAAGTAGATGAAGCATTTAAGATTATTTTATTAGTTCTATTTTTGAAATGTGAAAGGTCACTCCTAAAGGGACCTTTTTATCCTGTTTATATTTTTGTTTGTAGCAGGAGAGGTCAGAAAGTCAGAGAGGGAGGGAAATGAGACAAAAGACACCAACCACAAATATGGAGGGGGCAGATGACGAGGGGAAGATGTTGCGTGTGTTATATCGAAGGTAGGGGGCAGTGTTTCTCATGCTCCATGATAACAGCTTCAAAAGCACTTTGAAATTGCTCGTCCCTGCAGAGAGTGGTATGCTGCAGTTTATACAAAGTACAGTTGTCTTCGAAAGATATGGATCAACAGCCACTTTTACAGTGGTCAGAGTGTAAGAAAAGAAGGAGTGGAGCCATGTTCACTGCTGGCCTGCCTGCTCCCCCACAAACCCCATCACCACGCCCTCTCCCATGCAAAGTACAAAGACCCAAACGCATGTGCCTGCTGTTTAAGGGAATGTTCAGTGCAGTGCACTAAAGTGCAAGCTTCAACTGTTTCCTACACTTTTATTTTAAAATTAAACCATTCCAGAAGTGATCGTTTTTGTAAAAAAAAGTATAGGAATAGTAAAACGTAATTTAAAAAAAAAGTAGAGGAGAACTGCTTCCAACCACTCCAACCCACTTCGACCACTGCTCTTTTATCACTTGCAAGGTAGCTGGTGGGATTTTGTGTCCCGCAGAACCAGACTGTGTGGTTACAGTATTGGTGGAGGAAGACAGCCTACTAGTTGCTAAGAACCAAACAACCTTTCTGAGCGCATTATGGTGGCTGCATTTGGTGTGGTAGGGCATGGAGGTGGTCCCAAAGGAGTACTGTCCAGGTAGTCCGCGATTGAGTGCAACGTTGCACTCAGTGAATTTCACTTTGGTAGCTTTAGCCTTTGGTACATTCCCAACAGTGGTGAAGAACTGCCCCAGCCATGATTATCCCTGGGTGCTGGAGGTAGGCATTTCATCTACCTCATCTTCTTGGTCCTCTTCATTGTCTTTTGAAATACTGCATTTATATATGTGTATGTCCTCCAGCTGGTGCTAGTGGTGGCACTTGGGGAGGAGGGATGGCAAAAGCTGATGCCATTTTTAAAATAAATAGCAGTTTTGCTAATATTCTTCCAAGTATGTGCTGTGTGCTAGATTGCTAATAGATAATGAGTAAGAAAAGATGTAAGAGCTCTGCAAGGGTACATTTTGAGCTTCAAAGTTCCTCGATGAGCTGAAAATGCAGCTCTGAACTGTTTCTGAAGCACAGACCAGTTTGCGAAGTGCAGACGCATTCCTGAACAGGTTATGCAATGCGCGTGCGTGGTCACGTAACACTATCCATAAAGTCTGCAATGACGACAACGGATGTTTGCGGACATCGACAAACACAAAAACAGTGGAAAAAGTTTAAAAAATTGTTAATTGTTAAAAACTATGCAGAAGGTGAGAAATGGCTGAGTTCTAAGGTGAAACCTTGGAAATTGGACAGAAATGTTGCTATATTGGGGTATTCTATTAGTAAGTTATAGGAAATTAGGGTGCACTGGTAAATGCTCATGAAATTCACTGAACAAACTTTGTTAAAGGGATGTTATGGTTAAGTTGCACTAAGAAAATCCTAGGACATTCAATTGAAAAAACTTGTTAAAGGGATGTTATTGTTACAGGGAAACCAAAACCCCCCAGAAATTTGCCATTTATGATAAGCTAAGCAACCATAACTCACACCATCACAATGCACTGCTAAGACTAACACGGAGCACATCAAAGATGACAACACAAATGTCATTGATGACATCACTGATACCTTTACCACAGGCAAAAAAATAACTTTATATTCATCATTGCAAACTAAATTTTAGTGAACAATGTTCCATCCCAAAACCTACGAACAACAGTACTCATCAACCACCTGTTACAGATGCACTAGGACAATGAATGTGGAAAAGCAATACCTCCTCCACAGTCACGTCCATCCACTTGTATGTTTTGAATATGGGCTGTCCTTTCACAGGAGTTAACTATACAACATCTGGAGCAAGTCCATGAGGATGAGAATGATGCAGCTACAAGAAAATACAAAAATAAAGTTATTACATTTACAAAACACCATCAATTGTACTACCTCACAGAAAATTGAAAACAGCTAAAAGTACTGCATAGTGAAAATGCATTAAAATTATAACAAATACAGTCAAATAAACTTTCAACCTCACTAACATGAATGCAAAAACGAAATACCTGCATATAAATGCCATTCATTGGCAAATATAATTTTGTAGGTCCATGTTGGTGAAAGTAAAACAATACATAAAATACTTTTCACAGCATCGGAGAAGAGGGAAAAAATGATGATGAAAACCACCTGGTAGGTGTGTTTAATATAACTAACAGACACAACACTGTAAATAAACCTTCAAATATGTAAATTTGTTTACATCTTTTCTAACTGCTTCTGCATCTTCTATCCTCCCTCTCTCACAAAGTCTGAAAGGAAGAAACTAAAAAAGTCCCTCCTGAGATCCAACCTTGGTCTGCCCATCGCACACACCTACATCAATGCTTCCTTCAGACAGGCTATTCTCATCTATCCTATAGACCCCCCGTATGGTCTCTGTCCTCTCCCCTTTCTCCTCCTCACTCATTACTGGCGGCACCAGATGGGACGGGCTCTTGGCTCACTTCGCATCTTCTAAATGCAGCATTAATGTCTATCATAATGGCACTGTCATGGGCCAGGGCTTTCAGCCTAACCTTCCTCTTGACAGGCGTCTTCCTTCTCTCTTCAACTTCCCACCCTCTCTTTCCACCCCTCCTTTCCTCATTCCTCTACCCCCCAGTGGTGGCACCCCACCCCTGTTATAGGACTGCAACACTTATCCTTGGCCTCAAGCCCAGGTACTGCATCTCTCCAGCCCTATTTTCACTAGACTGGCTTACGGTGACTGCAAGGAGCAAATTTAAAGATCCTCTGCATCATCCACAAGGCTGTCTGGGACCTGGGACCTCGCTACATCCAGCTTTCTCTCTCGAAATACCTCCGAGCCAGATCCTTCGGTCTTCTGGCTCCAATTCTCTGCAGAGAATTGGAGCCAGAAGATTCTCAAAATGATTCTCCAAGCAGAAAGTGGGAGGTAGATCCCTTTCCTCGGCTGGTGCCTCCCACTGGAACAGCCTTCCTCTGCCCTCTGACTTGAGCCGGATCTTCTTATGTTCCGGAAACCTCTGAAGACCTTCATTTTCTCCTTCCTGTCGTCTCCCCCTTCCGGGCTCAATTCTCAATCTGCCTCTGCGACTGGGTCCTTGTCCCTTCAGAGTAATACAGGTGCCAGACCAGCCCCCACGAGTCCCCCCAAGCATCCTTTGCCAGCACTTGCCCTCGGTATCCCTTTCCGGACTATCCCAACATAGTCCTCCCTGTCCACTCGACTCATCTTCCCCTCATCCCTGTTTCCCCTGGCACTTGCTGCTTTTGCCCGAACAGCACTTTCTCTCCCCAACTCATGGGGTTAACCCCATTCCTGCACTTCTCCCTCTACCCGAGACCCCCTTGCACTTATAACCTTGTGATGCACTTTCACGGTAGGATTTTCACAAGACACCAATATAACCGTTCCTTGTATTTATATATTTTCCCATGTTCCCCCTGCCCCTATCTTGTCTTGTGGTGCCTGGAAACACCTGTGTATTGGTGCCATACAAATGCCCAATAGATTAAATTAAATAAAATTAACACTTACTTTCACATCAGCCACACGCTTGACATGTGCACAATGTGAGTTCTGGAATCAAAAGGAGAAAATTGCTGAACATGGTGACTTTTATACTTTCAAAAATGAATACCACAAAACAAGGACTATATACTAATAAAACTACTAAAATGGATGACACATTTTCAACACAACTTATCACACACAGCTACACAAATAACAACCAATCACAAACAATCAAAATCACTGAAATCTTTTTTTATCACTGCCCAGCATCTCTCGTAGCCATGGCTACCACACACCCACAAACACTCGAAGTGCCATTTGCTGGCATTTAGAGGTGGCTGCACAGGATGCCGCTTTTTCCCATGGTAGCAATGCTGCATGCTGGGTGGGTGAAGATGGCAGCGGGTAAAGACCCCAGACATTGCTAATGTTAGGCATGATTCTCAATACACCAATCGCACCCCTTTAAAGCTGCGGCTATAAACATTCTTTAAAAAAGAAATGAGTATGGAATCTAAATTATGAAAATGACAGTAGTAATAGAATAGTACTTGCAAGGTGTCAGTACAATAAATGACTGCTCATGGAGTTATTTAAATTGGATGATGATAACGAAAGTACACATAGTAGTTAGGATACAGAAGATAAGAGTTAGGAAGTGTGGATGAGGTTCAAAAACAGGTAAAGGATGTGTTGGACACAAAAATGAAAGTTAGATACACAATGAGTTCTACAATCTAAAGCACAAAACTGCTGTAACGAAGGCATGGTATAAAACAGTAAAGAGACACAAGTGATCACAATCTAATCTCATATCTAATCCTAATAAAGATGGGAGCAAGCTACGGCCATCAAATAATAATGAACACAGTCCTATTAGAGTCTGGTAACAATGAAAGGGCCTGTACTAATAAACATTTTGCCAATCCTTACTCCTAAATACAAATGGTGTGGGAAACAATGTTATACAAAAGAAAAGTGTTCAAGAAATGATATGTCAGGATAGTTGTGCCAATAGCTTCCCTTCCCCATGTTTTCAGCATGGAACAAGGCGGCACACTCGAGTTTAGCACATACTCTGGCTTTTCTAGCAAAAGGATGCAGTTCAAAATCTCAGTATCGGGACCTTCTATGACAGTGTCTCTGCCATTTAAAGTCTCTTATTGCACAGGGCCTGATGCAACAAATATTCAAAGTTCCTTTCGTTTCAGGATTCTCCAATGCACAACTTATCTGGTGATTCACTGTTCACCCTGGATCCCCCTCTACCATGCTCAGGCTCACTTTAACACAAAACCTTTAACTGGTCTCCCTCCGCCGGCTCGGACGAAATATATCTAATTTTTCAAACAACCTTTACTATATCAAAACTGAAGACTTTTAGCACTGCGCAGGACCACTTCAGTTCACATTGCTTTGTTCTCTTCTTAATATGTCCCTTTTAACTTTCACTTCTGCCATTTCTCAGCTGGACACCTTACAGAGACCTTTCGATTGAGCCCATAAGTGTTGCCGGACCACTTTGTTAAAGGTATCGTAGCAAAGTCTCTTCAAAGTTAAAACACTCATCAGCCGTTCAACTTTACTTGTATCTTTTATCGCACACGTTTTAACAATGTTCATTCCAACGCTCGACATACATTGTTGCTGCTTGTAACCTTGGCTCCAACACAGACCGCTCTTGGATATGTCTCCCCAACTCACCGGCTGTGTTGATTTCAGTGTCGTTGCTTTGTTCTTGTAGCCAAGGATGGTACCACGGTGGATGCTGCTTCTCCCCACCTTGATTAGTGGTGTGGTAGGGCCCCGGGTATCTCCGACACACAATGCAGGATTCTTCAGCCTGGTCGCCTGGTCTTGTGCTTTCTAAATCTTGAGGGCTCTTGAATGCAACTGTCTTGTCAGAAAGGTCAAAGGAACTTCCCTCCTTGCGATTCCTTCCTGTTTTGCCGCCTTTCTTCTCTCGTTCAGCTGCCATCTCAAAACTGCTGTTTCCTCATGTGCTTTGCCTTGCTCAGAGTATGCTTTCGTGCCTCGCCTTTTATTAGTGTGGAGAAGCTTAATGGAAGTTGTGTGCGAGTGATGGTCCGTAATTGCCTGACCATTGTATTGGGACACGTCAGGTATGCTGCTTGGGTGTTAGTCTGTTTTCTTCCAGAGCAGGCTGTCCATGAGTACGTGTTTGTGCAGGAAAGGGGTGGGTGTAAAGTTACTATGTATCCTATCTGATGGGATGGGGGAAAAGGTGTTTCAGCAAAGGGAGGGATACTGCAATTCACCATCCGGTCGGCCACTCCCTGGAGACCCCTCACCTAGGTGATCCTCCCGCACTGGTCCACCCCCTGGAACTGGATCCAAAAGCGATGACCGTGCCCTGGCCACCGGGATGACAGATCCTCGGGACCAGTGGGTGAGACAATTTCTGGTTTCTGGCATTTGTTGGTACACCATTAACTAGTACAATTAAAGATTGATCTATTGGCTGTTGTACTCCTAGCGTTTCTTCATTTCATTTAAGATCTAATGGCAAATATACTACTTTGCCACAAATGCCCTTTTAGTACCTCAGATGGAGGCAATTTGGCTGTTTTCGGTTGAAGGCATATTATAGCTTGAAATGTTACTGTGTACTGTTTGGATTAGAATGCTCTCATACAAGTTAAGCTGTTGGAGAGCCTTTGGAAGTGGGAAGGTTATTAGTGATAGCATGTGATGGCATTTGGTTATTGTCAAGCTTTGTATTTCAGTATGTGAAATCTATTGATTTTGTTATTTTGTATTTATTTTCTGTTGGATATAAAGCTAATTGGAACCATTGGCATTCCTCATTGTCTTCTATTTTGAAGGCCATATATACTAGTTTTGTGCTCTTTTTATGAAAATTTCTGTGACAACAAATACCTACTTGGTGTGGCATTTCAGCAGATGTGTTTTGAAACATATAGTTATTGCTTTTTTGAAAGGGTTTGTTAGGAGTTTGGTGTTTGTGAGGTTTTCGCTAATGTCTTCTGAAGTTACTGAATTTTCTAAATCAACTTCGGTTCAAAAATATTTACTTTGGATGAGCTCTATTTCTCAAAGGAGTTCTTTGGCTGTTCCATGTAGGAGAATTGTATTTAAATTTGGAATTATAGAACAGGACATTTGCATAGTACAGTCTATGCACAAGATTTCATATAGCGGAATGGTATATTGCTAACATTTTGATTTGGTGGAAGGTGCTTTTGCAAGCAGTTCCTGAAATGTATGCTAATAAATGTCCTTGCAGTCCAGTGGGCAGGAGTCGATGGTTTGTAAAGTTTTCGTTCTACTTTTGTTTTTTTAGTTTCACATAGTGATTGAGGAGTTGTCCATAAAGATTTGAAGCATTGTTGGCGTAAGTTACATTTTGAGCTACTTGGCCGTTTGTACACTGGATGGCTTGTTTGGGCAAAAGGAACATTTGGTTGAAAGCTTGTTGAGGGTTGTTTATTTTCTATAAGGGTTTCTTTTGCCATAATGATGTTGCCTACCATTTCATAATCTTTGCCTTTACTGTCTATGGCTTTTTTTTTGTTGCTCTAGTTCATAAGCCTCTTAATTGAAATATGGTTCTGTGCTGCTTGTGCGAATCCATTCACCTTGACAGAAGTTTGAAAAGGTATCTATATTGACATTGCACATGTTTAGAAGTACTTTTTGTAATTTATTAATTTTGTTAGTGGTTACATTCTGTTTAACTTCAATATAAACAACTTTCTCTTTACTAGAAATGTGCTGTCAATTAGAATTTCAAGGATTATTCTTCTGCGGTCATTTTTAAGGGTAGATTGTGACTTTTTAGCTGTCTTTATAACATTGTGAAGACATTTGTTGTCAAATTAATTTTTTGGGATGCTTTACTGTGGCTGTGTTAACATTGGTAGATATAGATATAGTGTTCGGTTCATTAGTAGGTCTGCTTTTGTTTGTACATCATTTGTTACTTGTAGTTTTTGCAAGATAGGCCTTACTTTTTAAGTGGTGGCTGGTTTAGTTTTGTTGAGTGAGGTTACTAGCTGTTTGTTTGATTATTTTCTATAAATTGCTTTAGAGGTAGATGGCTATATGGCTTGCTTTTATTCTTATCTGTTCTATTTTTTCTTTGTTTTCTACAGAGTTGGTTTTTAGAAGGCATTCTGTTCTGTCTGTTGGGGGGAAAAAAAGTTTGGGTTCAAAAGGTATGGAATGTATATGCATGCGTGTTTGGATGTGATTCTAGAGATGTGTAGAGTGCTGTTATTGTGTAGTGGCAGACTAGATTTGGGTGGGGAAGGTTTTAAGAGTAAAGGTCTGTATAGGTGTGATAGGCTTGGGTTAGTGAGTAAGGGAATAGCGATGTGATTGAATAAATTGGGACATTATGATGTTTTGAGAAAAACAGTGGTTGTTATAAAGGTGTGATTTAGTGCATAAGTATGAGGGTCATGTGGGTGTAATGAAAAATGGGTGAGGAAGTGTGTGTGTGGTATTGTGTGATAGTGATTTGGAATGCAATGAGTGTGAAACGTGCTGAGTTGGAATTAGGTCCTCATGTGGATTAGGGGTATGGAATAGTAAGGAAGTAACATTGTGGTTTAGAAGTTGATGAAAGATTCATGTGTTAGCTAGTACAGAATGGGTGGTGTAGGAATAAAGAGCAATGTTTTGATGGGAATAGAAAGAGTGTGGATGTTAAAATATAATGAGTAAGAGTGAAATAAATGTTGACTCGAAAAGAATACTCTGGGCTAATATAGAATGAAAATACATTGTTACAATTAGATAGATATACATGCTACCCACTTCTTAGATGTACTTACTTTGTAAAATGCAAAGTGTTATTTTTTTCAGTAGCTTGAGTTCGGCAATCTTATTTTTTCCTGTAATTGTAAAAGAACGCTAGTGGGTATGTGTGGTAATTACTTTTAGTAAGAGTTGTGTTATGGGTGGTGTAGTAAAGTATGTTAACTATGTTGCTAGAACAATTGGGGTATGAGTAATGTTGTTTGGGACAATGAACAGGGCAAACATGGGTGTGAAAAAATGATGAATATCGAGGTTATAGTTGTGCTGCTGATTTTAATAAAACAAGTGCTGTTTGTGGTGCAATGTATTTTTAATGTATTGGTGTTTTTAAAAAAATAGGGAAACAGTGGCCTAGTGGTAATGCAATGGAAGATTGGTGTTGCAGCAGTGTTTGGTGTTTTATAGTAGAGGTTGGGAAAGAACAGTACTTTCTATATAAGGTGAAGTGTTGTTTATAGATACTTTGGCAGTATACACATATGTGTGAGCAGGTGGAGAATGGTGGCAGTATAAGGGATATAATTAGAGAGGTTGGAAAGTGACATGTATATGGAATGAAAAATGGAAATTGCAGAGCTTTAAAAAAATGTTTATTTTTAGGAGCATTTTCATAAAAGTAAAAAAATGCATATGTGCATTTATAGCAGCACTGTTTAACTTTATTCTTAAATGAAAAGCAGATGCAGTAGATTTGTAGAACATTTGTAAGTGGCACTTGGTGTGTGGAAGTTAAATATGTTGGCAGTGCATGCATACTTGCCAACATGAGCCGTTCCAATCTGTAGGTGCTTATCAAGTGTTGGTTTTTTTCTTTGCATTCTGGGACAGTCTTATAGTCCGTGGACTATTAATTGGGGGTTTTAGAAAAATAAAATATGACAGACTAATATACAAGATAGTTATAGTATAGAAAATACATTTATTTTTTAAAGGGATGGAGTATCGGAATGGGAAACATAAATGGTAGAATTTTGAATTGAGTGGTGCTGCTACCCATAATTATGGTACCCTATGCCACCGCAGCTATAAATGGTAAATGGCACGTTATGTGTTTGTAGACGTGTGGTAGCCGCGGCTAGTTAACATTTTGGGTAGTGTAGCATCAGAGAGGCATTGAGTGTTTTGGGGATTAGGAGAGACCAGGGGAGTGGAGGAGTAGTATTGAGGAGTGTAGGAGGGCTGGTAGGCCTTTTAGGGACACTTCTTTGGAGTTTCAGGGAGTAGAAATACATATTTGTATTCATTTTCTTTTAGTATAGCTGCGGCTAACAGCAAACTGCCATGAACGGCTTTTCTATAAACACGTCTTTTGAAAAGCATATGCGGGTCAATGCTTTTCGCCAGTTCATTGGTTGTACATTTAGGTGCAGTTATTTTTAAAGCTGCATTTATGAACTATAATTTGTGTGCACGATAATCATAGATTTATGTGGATGATACAGTACAGAATTTTATTTGTGTTATTTAATCTGCTTAGGTGTTCTCGTATATCATTTGAAGGCAGATTTAGTTTGGTTTTGGGCTTGTAGAAACATTTATCTGTAGCCACTAATACAAAGCAACTTCTGCAGCCGTGTCAAATAGTCACAGCTCTGAACGAGGCTGGGTGGGGAAAAATAGAGTTCTGTGCGTTTCGTTGTTTGTTATTGGTGGTTGTTATTGCTCTGTTTGTGTAGCTCTTTGTGATTGGTTGTAGTGAAAATATTTCATCCATTTTAGTAGTTTTATTGGAATATAGTCCTCATATTTTGACATTCACTTTGGAAAGTATAAAAGTATTATCCTTTTGATTCCAGAACTCCCACTCTGCACATTGCAGGAGTGTGGGTGGCTGATGTGAAAGTAAGTGTTAATACATATTTACATATTTGAAGATATATTTGCATTGTTGTGTGTGTTATATTAAGCACTGCTCTCAGGTTGTGTTTATTATCATGTTTTGCTTCTGCTCTGATTGTGTGGCAAGTATTTTGTAATGTATTTTTTAAGTTTCACTAACATGGACCTACAACATTAGATTTGTCAATTAGTGGCATTTCTATGCAGGCATTTTGTTTTTGTATTAATGTTAGTGATGTTGAAAGTTTGATTGTATTGTCATTTTAATGCACGTTAAGCTATGAAGTACTCAGCTGTTTTGAGTTTTCTGTGAAGTAGTGCAATTGGTGTTTTGCAAGTTCATTTTATTCATATTTTTATGTTTGTATTTTGTTGTAGGTGCATCGTTGTCCTCATCTCAGTGTACATGCACCATATATTGTATAGTTAACTCCCATGAAAGGTCAACCTATATTCAAAACATAGTGGTACTGCTGGAGATGGGAGCAGTACTTCTGTAGTCCATTAATGAAAAGCATCCTCTGTGAAACCTTTGAGCATTTCTGATGATTTTTAAACGGAGGGCTCTAGTGCTGCTGGTGTTTAAAGAGTCTGGTCGTTGGTAGCAACACCTTTTAATGTGCATAGGTTGATTGTGCACAATGACCGCTCACAGATCCAGTGATGAGGGGAAGACCACATGTGGGTCAAAAAAGGCTACAGCCTAGTACGGGGCAGACAAGCTAGAAACATTTGAAGGTCCACGTCTTGATGTTTTTTTGCTGCACAAGGTCCATTGGACTTTCTCCATTTCCAGTTTGCCCCAAAATATGAAAAAAATGTTTTTTAAAGTACTTGTGTTTCTACCCGTTTGATTGTTTTTCATCCCCTATTCTCCAAGTGTACTTGTCCCACCATGTTCTCCAAGTTTACGTAACCTTCCCCCTCCTCTGTCCTGCAACCACCCAGTAAAATGTCCTTTGTTTATTCTGACACAGTTTATATATCATTTTGTTTATTGTAGTGGTATCTTCCAAGTTGGATTTTTGTTTCCAATGACACAATGATTAGTCTGTGCAAAGAGAACAGTGTTGTATCTTACATAGTGTATGTGATGAACTGCATGCAAGATATGAGCGTCATAAAACATGTCAATTAGTGTTTCTAAGTGTGTGTGTTCTTAACTTATTATGTTTTCTTTTTTTCTGATTGAAGGATATTTTTTTTAAAAACAGATTAATAACCGTGGCTATGGTGTAGCCCAATGGGTTGTTGAGTATTTGAGGTGTGGTTAACCCCAGCAAAACTTGGGAGGGTCATAGCCATGGGTTTGTTGGACCATACCCACGGCAATAGGCCTCAATGTTCAAGAAGGTATGCTGTGTCCTTTCTAAGAAAGATATTTTATATATATATATATATTTATAAAAATCTAGGTGACTCACCCGCAGAAGTTTCATATTGTAAACGCAGCTATTAAAAAAAGTCCATGAACTCTAGCCAAGGCTATGAGTGATGTTATGTACTTTACATAACTCTTTTTATGTACTCTTTTTACTATGTTTTGTTATTTATATTCTATACTCTGTTAAAACACACAATCATGTAGCCTTGCCTAGTATCGATGGAGCACCATTGGCATATTCATGACGACGTCCAGGGGTATCAATGACTGGGGGGTGTTTGTCCGCGACTATCCCAAACCCACCCCGTGTGCTTGGTTGGTAGCTGTGGCGATGGAAAGCTTTGGAGAAATAAATGACATGGGAGGTATTGAGTGTAGTGTTTATAATCAGGTATTGTAACATTTGAAATACTTTTTATTCATTAATACATTTGTGTGTACATACCTGAAAAATGTAAATATACAAACAAAGTTAGTTAAAAACCGGTTTATTATGTTTATTTAGGAGGGGATGTGGCTGTGGGTTTTCTTTTTCTTTTAGTAGGAACACATGATACATCTTCTTTAGACAAATTATCTGGATTTTTACTGTCCATGACTTCTCCTTTTTCATTGATTGTACTTCTTTTTGTATATTAATTTGTTGTATTAATTCTGTTAATCCATGATTAGTTTTGTGGATATTTGTTATGGTGCTTGTTTGACTAAATATTTGAAATATTTTTAAACAATTGAAGATATAATACACTTTAAAAATATTTGTGTTGGTTGTATAGACATTTGATAGTAGGTAGTTGGATACTGATATATGTTCCTTAAAATATTATTGTTAGTCTCATTTTACATAATATAAAGAATAGACTTACAAAATCCTGAACTTGGTCTATTTTCTTCTGGTTCATTTTTTTCAGCTTCTTTTTTGTATTTCCTTCTTCTGTAGGATAATTGTCCTCCAGCCATTGCATGTAGTTTTCCAATTTAGTGTGATAGAAGGAAATACTCTTTGTCACTTCAGATATTAGAATTGGGAATGGAGGAAGAGTACATGAGGATAGAAGGTGGAATGTTTGTATTTACTTTCTGATTGGTTGTTCATTGTGTGGTGAATGGCTGCTAATAGGATGTCAAGTACCTCAGATGCTCATGAATTGTTGAAACTATTAGAACATGTATTTTATTGAGTGAGGTTTATATATGCCAATAACACGGTAGTTTATATTGTATTAAGAGTTTTTCTACATAATTCATTTGTATTGCTTGAGACTGAGGTATAGTTTTTGGAGATTGTGCTATTGTTGGGGTATATTTATTATTTGATTGGATATTTCAAACATGCAGCCAATTTCAGAAGGAGAGGATTTTTATTGTTCCGAAGACTGTTGAGAATTCGAGAATGGGGTTCATAGTGATGTTGAGGATATAGGTGATGTGTTGTTAAAGCATTGGCTTACATAGTTTTTTTAGTTCTATGATATTATTTTAGATGGAATGTTTGTAATGAGATGAGAGGTTTATGCTGCAAATGTGGAGAAATATTTTTGACTGGGAGCACAGGTTCTTTTCTCTTTGGGGAATCAAACTTAATTTATCAACTTAAGAAAGAGCACAGAGAAATGCTCCAAGATGTTTTTTAATTGTAATATAGGTGAAGCATATTTCTCTGATTGAAAATATATGTTTTGGTTATATATTGGTAAAATAACCCAAAGGCTCTTTTAACAGCCACCCAGAGAACTTTTTAAGTATATTGGAAAAGGAAAATACATTTGATGCTTTAAAAATAAATAGCTGCTTTTATGACAGCAGCCGATGAAACATTGTGACCCGTTAGATGGATGATGGCTGCATGGACCACTAAGCCAATGGAACATTGTGTATGTTTGGCGGGTGTAGATGCATCTATGACCATCGCCTCAGCCACAGGTATGGCAATTCCAATTTCTGTGCATTGATTGTTGTTTCATTGATTTTACAGTCCACAATTATACATGTGTTCCTGATTATATGCCCTCATTTTTACCTTTTGTTGTTTGCATTGTTAATATGTCTTTTTGAATATGTAGCGATGTTACGGGTAGCTGTCATGAGCACTGCTCCCGAGAAGCCAAGTCAAGCCCAGCATCCCCGGAAGCAGGCTCACGACCCTCGTCCCCGGCTCCAGCAAACCCCTATTGGGGCCCTTTGGACCATGTCCTGGTGCCTCTGGCGCCAGGCTCATAAGGAACCTCAGTCCCGGCGCCAGGGGCGCCGGGCTCATAATTCTTGCAAAGGTGCTTTGGTGGACCTACCTGTAGCAGACCATGCTGCATACTCACCTTTGCAAATGCTGGCAGGATGAAGTCCCCAGTCTTCTGCTGGGAGGAACTATTCCCTGAACTGGGACTACTTTCTTACCTGGGTGGGGCTGGTGCCACTCCTTAGCTCTGGAACACAGGAACTCTTTTACTTGGGCGAGGCTGAGGAAGAAGACACCCAATCACTCCAACACTATTTAAACCACACCGATTGGGAAAACGTGCTTCGCATTATTCTGCATCTGCAGCAGGACGCTCACCGAGTCAGCTCCAGCATTCTAGTGACATCTCCAGCTTCAGCTCAGCAACCTGTGGAAGAAAGACACGAGAACTATACTTACCATCCAGGAATCCAGACACCGGCAGAACCTGCAAGCAAAAGAAACCCAAGGTTAGCAAGTTGCAACACATTCGCAGCCGCGCTCTCTTACCTGATCCATCTGTGCTTTCACGGATTCTTCGCGGCCGCCTCTTCAGCAGCCTAACGGCACCTGTAAAGACAAAGAACATTGTTAAGTAGGAATCGGGTGAAGGCGGCCGCATTTACTTTTCTTACCTGCTTTTGTGCGTGTATTACGATCTCTTCAACCGCAGCAGCCCGGCACCTGAAAACAAGAAAAGACATTATTTAAGTGCCATTAAAGACTGCAAGAAAGCCTAACACTTACGTGTTTCCCCACGTGCATCCGCGACTGGGAAAACGCCCGCAAGGTCCCGACACCTGCAAATAAGAAAAGAACATTGTTAGAGGTGCTATAATAAGGTCACAGATCATTATACTCACGTTCTTCCCACGTGCAACGGACGAACAATGCCTGCAACATCTTAAGACCTGAAAACAGAAAACAAGGGACATTATTGAGGTGTCATTGAAATTCCCATACCTACGAACAACCGCACGTGCCGCGCTCTCAGTGACCACGCCCTCAGCATCCAGGCACCTGAAAAAGACAATGCAAAGACTTCATTAAAGGTGCCCATCTCTTCAAGACTATAAACTCTTTATACCTACTGGCATCCGCTCGTGCAGTAACGGTGGCATCACCTTTTGGCATCTCAGCACCTGTGCCACTTCTAAGGCCACAAAAGACTTTGAGGACCTCCAGTGACGTAACTGGAACCCACGCACCCCTGCATAAGTCGCAGGATGGAGAGCCCAGCATTTATACGCCTAAGGTGAGAGCTTGCCGAGACAAGTAGAAAGCTAGGCTGTGGGAGGAACTGGCGATTGGTGGGAGAAGGAATCCCATCAAACGGTGATTAACCCTTTTTCTTCCACCTGCAGAAAACTTACCCTGCAAGTCAGACATTCGATAAGAGGAAGCCCAGTCCTGAGAGTCGTCCGAGCTCTA
This sequence comes from Ambystoma mexicanum, assembly GCF_040938575.1. NCBI lineage: Eukaryota > Metazoa > Chordata > Amphibia > Caudata > Ambystomatidae > Ambystoma > Ambystoma mexicanum. The sequence continues at coordinate 735,537,995 of NC_090936.1, forward strand.
CGCTTCTCAATTGAAGAAACGCTAGCAGCCCAGCCGGGATCAGCGCCTCCGTAGGAATCAGGTGAGCGTTACAGTAGCTATGACTACTGGTGGTTGACTCGATTCACAACTATGGATGCTCCATACTTTTTGGCGGCTTTGGTAGCCACAGGAATGTACCTGCTCATTGTACCCGCAGTTATGGGTGTTTGTATTTCGGTGCAGTGATCATATTATTTCATAGATGTTTTATCACAGATTTTTACGTGTGTTTCTGTTTGGATGTTTTCACCTCATGGCATCTGTGATTTAAATTTGAAACCTTTGCATTATGTGTTTTACAGCGCATTTGAAAAATGTACGTGTACGCTCGTCTTTTAGGAAGATTATTGCGTGTAACCGTGGTTATAGCCATGGTTATGTAATTTCTTTTATTGTGCTTGTACATGTTCTACAAAGTATTCTTTGGGAGGATTGTGTTGGGGTTCATTGACTGTTCTAGGTTGTAATACAAATATGTTTCACATTTTACCTGTTGCTTTCTACAGACCTTTTTGTGCTATTGATTTCTGAAAGCTATGAAAGTGACCTTTTTGTGAACCTATGGCATTCTGATTCTAGGATTCGGAATGTGCAGGTTCTCTGATTGGCAATTGAGAAGCTCTATTAATTATTTGGAGCAGCTGAAGGTGAGCGATTGTGTGTTTTTCTATATTGTATGTATATTATGAATTGTATTTCTAAGACAAATTAAGAATGTTTAGGTGCCTGATTTAGTCAAGTAGACGTATTGTTTGGAAAGTAGGGTTTACAATATTTTAGTTCAGTGTTTTTAGGAGAGTGATGAAGCAGTACCACATGTTATGCTATGGCTGTGTATGACAAAAATATATTTGACATTAAAGGTTGTTTCTCACTGACTTTGGAAGATGTGATGTGAATTGGGGGTGCAGAAGAACCCGTAGTGTCAACCAAGCAGCATAACTCTATGCTTGACAAATATTGCAGCTGTGTATGTGCTTTATGGTGGATATTAAGGTGTTTTCTGTGACCCTATTTTTGAGGTTTTCTACTGTTAGAATTGTGGGAGTGTTTGAATTTGCCTTTACATTTTAGAAGTTTGCTATCCAACCTCAAACCATAAATATTTAATTATGGCTAGAATATGCCAGGTATTATTGAAGCCTGTTGGCATTTCAGGCAAAATACAGCAGGTAAATGGTTTCTGAGAAATTATGAAGCAAAGTGAAGAAGGTGAATACATAGTGGCTAAGAGGGTAGGGTCCTATTTTTTGCATTTCAGCTTTTTTGCAGTAATGTATAAAATGTGTTTGACTCTTTCTATATATAGGTGTGAGTTTGCAAATTACATGGTTTATCCATATATTTCTCTTAATATGTGCATGCTTTATCATGGTTATGGAAGAAGTGGGTACTGTGGTGTATAAGATTAGCTCACATTTTATTTAGGCTTATAATTTAAAAAGTATACTGTGCCAACTACAGTTTTATCACAACCCAACAAACGTAATGCTCACCTTGTGAAAGTCTACTTTCCCCATCTTATTCAATCTATATGTGCTGCTGAATAGCATACCACATTACTCAAGCACTTGGAGGAGAGGTCTACATGGGGCATTCTTTTATACTGTATTATTTTGACTTGCATCTAATTGTTGCTAGTAATTTAGGAATAATCAGCAACCATATTTGGCTGTTTCACAATTTGCTTGGAAATGGCGTGATTTGGAAGGGCAGGAAAATGTTTGGGTTTCATGCTATGTAATGTCATATGTTACACAATGTACTGATATAGGGAGATGTAAAGTGAATAGGGGTGCATAGTAATCTGTATTATGAAACAAGCAGCATACCTCTACCCTTGAAAAATATTGCTGCTGTGTTTGTGGTTTGAAGTTGTATAGCAAGCTCTTCACTATGATCCCATATTTGTGATTACTTTTGTCTTATATCTTTGGACGATTTTGAATGTGGCCTTAAATATGACAAGTCTTATGATTGAGTGCAGCTGATAAATGCTAATTTGGTTTTGATGTTGACAAACGTTATTTTTTTATTTGTGGTCATTTCTGGAGTTTACCATGTTACAGGGAAAGGAATTTCAATTGGTAAGTTTCCAGTGAACGTTTCTTCTCTTTAGAAGTCGTTTGGGAATTGTACTCTGAAGTTATGGTTACAGTATGTTAGGTATTACTGAAGACATTTCTAGTGGGATGGGGACAACGGTAATATAGATGAGGTTTGCTAGGGTATCGTCTGGGGCAGCCTAGGGCACCTGGTCATTCAAACCCCAGTGGAAGTGGGTATGGGCAGTGGAAGGAGCACATACATGCTGAAATATTTTGTTAAGTAGCAGTAACAGCAATAGTGATCAGTTTGCAGGTGAAATGCAGGGTACGGGTCAGGCCATTGGCCCTATGATGCTTGAATCGGTGCAAACAGGTAAGGTGCTTGACTTTGCATGTTTGATGAGGAAACTTAAGGAGGACTGATTAAATGGGTGGTGGGAGGAGCAAGAGTGTGGCAGGCTCTGGTCATGTGACCAGCCTAGTCAATGCAGTGTGCCTGGAGTTGAGCTACAGTCTTTAAGTAGAGGTTTGTAAGGTGTCAAAACTGGAGATGGGTGAAGCAAATGAGTTGATGTGCATTACCCCCCAGATCTCCTACCCCATAACCTTCCTCATGAATTGAGGACACGCCAGATATTAATGAATGGCAGGTTGCTACATAAAACCAAAGATATATAGCAGATTATCTTGCCACACCTTTATGTATTAAAATTAACAAGTTAAGCTAATTTATAAGATGTTAATTGTGTTGAGGACTAAGATGCACACTTTGAATGTCTAGTTGTATGTGATGAATACATGTAAAGGTAGAATATCATGGGCCCTTCCTTCACTTTTTTGGTGAAGGAATGAGTTTTGCCCTATAGGCAGATATAGCTCTTATAGATTAGCCTTACATGATTGGAGAAAGTATGTGAAGCTATTGCATGTAGTGCAAATATGATGACCAAAGTAGAGTTTGAATGTATGGTAACTGAGTTTCGAGAGGATTGGGTCTTCCAACGTATTCCATATCTATGATGGTAATCACCACAGCTGTGCTGCTTCGGAAAATCTTTCGGCATCTGCATCCTTCGTCGATGACGTCGATACGCTGTCCTCGAGGGCCTCCGTCGAGCCGACGTCACCGGATGTTATAAGTAGGACGCACGACGCCTGTAGCCTCAGTTCCGTTTTTTCCGCGAACGTGTTTGCTTCGGAGAGCTCGGCACGCCTCGATGCTACTGAATCCTGTTCTTTCGGTTCTTCGAACCTGTTAGTTTGTGAAGATTTCATGATGTCTTCGTCTTCTTCCACCCCTCTGCCAGGTTTTAAGAAGTGTCGGGTGTGCGGGTCCAAGATGTCGTTGACTGACTCGCAGGGCGCCTGCCTCTGATGCCTCTGGTGCCTCGGTGAGGACCACGACATGGATGATTGTGTAGACTGCCAGTCGCTTACGTCGAAAGCCTTGTGGGAGCGTAAGAAGAAGCTTTCTGTTGGTAAGGTGACCAAGCCTCGTAAGCCGAGGTCCTCTGGACTTTCGACTGATGATTCGTGGGGCTCTCTGCATCGTCGTCGTCGTCGGTCCTGGAGGTCTCGGTCCCGGAGTAGGTCCCCCATTTCTCTGCCTCTTCGAGGCACTCATGGAAGCGCCGTCATCGGTCATCTTCCCGGTCCTCGTCTGAGGACGCCACCCGTCGGCGGGTTGCTTGTCCCACCAAGCATTCGACTCCTGAGGAAAGGGCTTCCTTCCGTAAGGAGATGTTGGCGGTTTTTGAATCGCGGGGCTCCGGTCCGTCCATGCCTCAGAGAGGAGCCGGCCGTGAGTGTACTCGATGCCTTTGGCACCGAGGTCGTCGAAGGACTCTCCCGAGGCTCCACCTCTGAGGAAGTCGTCAATGCCATCGGCGCCCAGGCTGTTGAAGGACATGCTCGGGGCTCCGCCCTCGAGGACTGTTTCGAAGTTGTCAGCGCCATGCTCGATGTCGACACCGATTCCATCAATGCCTTTCGAGGCTGTTTTGTCGGAGGTACCCCGTGGCACGTTAGAACCCCCTAGAAAGGCTCTGGCCAAGGCTAAGAATGTCTTTATCCCTTATTCTGTGCCCACATTCCTGCCTCTGGATTATATTTCTGAGGTGGATGAGGGATCTGAGGAAGGGTTGGTTCCTGATGCGGTACCAGACAAGCTTTTCTCTGGTCATAGCGGGATGGAAGGCCTGCATCAGTCGTTGCACGACGCCAGTGGTCTGGACACCTCTCGGAGGTGGAGTTCTGTAGGCTTGAGCCTGGCACCCATGCCGAGTCCTCGTACCGGCATCTTATGTCGAGGGTCACAGAATACTTGGGGTGGTCTGTGCCACCAGTGGATTTTCTGCAGGATGACCTGACGGATATCCTCGACCAAGGTCCACCAACTGACCCGGTACTGCCATTCCATATGGCCTTGCACAGAAGGGTGGCAGTGGCTTGGACTGCCCCGGAGAGTCTCCCGGCAGTGAGCAAGTCTTTTCCGTGAAATTACTGTCCAGCCAGTAGCGACCCCTGCTACTTGACCACGCACCCCACTCCGGAGAGTTTGGTGGTGCAGGCGACTATGGCCCCAGCAAACCAGACGTTGTATCCTACCATCCCTCCTGATGGGGAGGACAAGCGTTTTGATGGCTGGGTGAAGAAAGTGTTTTCTTCAGGGGGCATGGCTTTACAGGCAGCCAACTCTGTGTGTGCCTTGTCACGTTTGACGCACACTCTGTGGAGCTGTATTTCGTTAGCGGCTGATCATATTCCCGAAGGGGAAGAACGGGATGGTTTCCTTGCTAGGTGCAGGATGGCAAGGATGCCATGTGTGAGTCCATTCAGTCGGGTCTGGACATGGCGGATTGTGTCAGCCGGTTCATGGCGGTGAGCACCGTAATACGCAGGTTTGCGTGGTTGCAGAAGTCGAGGTTTGCTCCTGATGTGCAAGCCCGGCTCCTCAACATGCCCTTTGATGGTGAACATCTTTTTGGCAGCAAGGCTGACGAGAGCCTTGAGAGGTTGAAGACCTCAAAAGCTGCGGCGCAGTCGTTCAGCGCGGCAGTTCACCAACCTCTGCCTTTTCATCCTAGGGGACAGCAATGGAGGGGAGGTTCCTTTCGATATTACTCATCCTTTAGTAGATCGAGAGGAACTGCAAGTCAAAGGGGCCACCGTAGGAATGCCAGAGGTGGAAAACAAGGTACTCGAGGTGCCAAAGCCGCTCGGGCAGTTGCCTCTTTACCCTCAGGCAATGCCGCTTCAGCTCAGTCATGAGGCCATGTCCCATGGTTCGCCGGTTGGGGGAAGGCTGTCGCAGAATCTTGTAGAATGGCGTGCCATTACTTCAGATTTGTGGGTCCTGGAGATCACAGCCCACGGCTGCTGTATTCCTTTCCGGCAGAGGCCTCACGACAATCCACCAGGGAATCTCTCTTTGAAGAGTCCGGATCCGCTCCTTGCGCAGGAAATTCAATCCCTGCTGGAGAGGGGTGCCATAGAACTGGTGCCTGTAGCAGAGAGGAACATGGGATGGTATTCCCCTTATTTTTTGATTTCGAAGAAAGACGGGGGATTGAGACCCATCATGGACTTGTGCGGTTTGAACAAACTCCTCAGGAAGGACAAGTTCAAGATGGTTACTCTTTCTCAAGTCCTCCAGGCCCTTCAACTTCAGGACTGGTTGGTGTCTCTCGACCTCAAGGACGCTTATTTTCATGTGCCGATCCATCCAAAGCACAAGAAAAACCTGAGGTTCGCGGTTGGCGACTTGCACTTTCAGTTTCAGGTCCTGCCATTCGGATTGATCCCCACCCCGAGGAAAGGGGCGATTCACGTCTACCCCTACCTGGACGATTGGTTGATCAGGGCACGCTCACCCGAGCAGGTCCTGGATCATCTGTCCGTCACCTGCCACTCCCTTCACAAGCTGAGCTTCTCCCTCAACTTAAAGAAGTCACACTTGACGCCAACACAGCAGCTCCAGTACATCGGAGCAGTGCTTGGCACATCCCTGGGGCAGTGTTTCCCTCCCCAGGTGAGGGCTTTTCACATTCAGCAGATGGTGCACAAGTTTCAACTTGCTCAGATGCTCCCGGCGTTCGGGTTCTTGAGGTTTCTCGGCCTCATGGCATCCTTCATTCTTCTGGTGCCAGAGGCTCCAATGCGGAAGAGATCTTTGCAGTGGGCTCTCAAGATGCAATGGTCACAGTCCTCCGGCAGGATGTCGGACCCTGTTCAGGTGCCGCCCTCGGTCACCCAGGATCTTCTGTGGTGGGCCGTCGAAGGCAATCTGATGAAAGGGGCTCCATTCTGGCTTCCCTGGTGACGATCGTGACGGACGCATCCCTCACGGGATGGGGAGATCATGCCAACAAGCTGACAGTCAGCGGTCGTTGGTCTCCGTCGGAGCCCAGACTCCATAGCAATTTGTTGGAGCTAAGGGCCATCAGGCCCTGAAGGCTTTTCTGCCGACTGTGCGAGGAAAGAATGAACTGATTCTGACGGACAACACAGAGGCCATGCACTACCTCAACAAAAAAGGGGGGCAGGGTCACTTCCTCTGTGCAGAGAGGTGATGCAGCTCTGGTTCTGGGCCATCCAGCAGGAAATTTCGATCTCAGCAGTTTATCTGGCCGGAGACGAAAACAAGACGGCGGACGCTGTGAGCAGGCAGAGCACGATCTCTCATGAGTGGGAGCTGGCTCAGTAGATTCTCCTGGAGATCTTCAACCTTTTCGGGGACCCCACAAGTGGATCTCTTCCCCACCAGGGTCAACCGGAAGTGCAAAAGTTTCTGCTCGTGGGAATTTCCTCCAAGAGGATCCTTAGGGGATGCGTTTGTAGTGGAGTGGTCCTTCCCACTGCTGTACGCGTTTCTCCAGTCCCCGTCATTCTGCAAGTGTTGCAGAGGCTATGGAAGTTCGGTTCCTGGATGATCCTCATTGCTCCGGCTTGGGCCCAGAGGACGTGGTACCCGAACCTTCTCGACTTGTCCATCTCCCCTCCACACCGTCTTCCCTACCGAGACAATCTGCTCTCACGGGAGGGGGGGTCAGGTTCTCCATCCAGAGGTCAAATCCCTCAACCTTCATGCTTGGCTTCTGAACGGTTGAGGTATAAGGATTGGGACCTGCCTGAAGATGTGATAGAGGTGTTGCTTTCAGCCAGGCGGCCTGCAACAAAGTCCCTGTACCGTTGCCGCTGGAGAAAGTTCTGCGACTGGTGCAGGGTAAAGAATGTGGATCCTTTTTCATGTGACATTCCAGTGGTTCTGTCTTTTTTGCTTTCCTTGGCCCACAAGGGCCTGCAAGTGGGTACCATTAAAGGTAACCTGGTTGCGCTGTCTATCTTTAAGCACTCATCTGAAGAGTGTTCTTACTTTAAAATTCCTTTAATTTCTCATTTTCTGAAAGGGCTCACTTATGTGTTCCCTCCGTCACCTTTCCAGGTGCCCGGTTGGGATTTGAGCCTTGTTCTTAAGTTTCTAATGGGTGCTCCATTTGAGCCTTTACATTCTTGTCCTTTGAGACTGTTAAGCCTTAAAACTGTATTTTTAGTTGCGGTCACTTCAGCTCGCAGAGTGAGTGAGTTATAGGCACTTTCAGTTAAGCCACCTTTCACTGTGTTTCATAAGGACAGGGTTGTCCTTCGAGTTCGTCCTTCCTTTCTTCCAAATGTGGTGTCGGAATTTCATTTAAGCCAGAAGATTATTCTTCCGGCATTTTTTCCTCCTCCACATCCTGGTAAGGAAGAGGAGAGGCTCCATAGGCTGGATCCTAGGAAAGCTTTAAGTTTCTACATTTCACGCATGTCCCGTGTCAGAGTGGACGATCAGCTCTTTATTGGTTACGCTGGAAAGCGTTTGGGACAAGATGTTACTAAGCAGACTTTGTCTAGATGGATTATCTTGGCAATTTCTGAATGTTACCGCTTGGCGGGTAAGGACCCTCCGGTAGGCTTACAGGCCCATTCTACTAGGGGTATGGCTGCCTCTACTGCCCTGCAGAGGGGTGCTCCTATTCGTAACATCTGTGAAGCAGCCACTTGGGCTTCGGTCCATACTTTTGTACGACACTACTCCCTAGATTCTATCCATGGGCAGGATCTGGCCTTTGGCAAGGCAGTCCTTTACTCTGCAATTTGATTGGGCATTCTAAATTTGTATATTTTAAATTATTTTCTCACCTCCTTACGTTGGTACTGCTTTGGGAGTCTGTCATAGATATGGAATACTTCGGAGGACCCAATCCCCTCGAAGAACAAGTTACTCTTACCTGGTAACGTTCTTTCGATGGGATGGTCCGACGTATTCCATATCGCTCCCTCCCTGCCTTCGCCGCTACAGAATTTCTTATGCGATTGCAGCTTACGTTTCCGCAAGGCTTTCTTTGGTCATACTGGCAGTAGATTGGTGCCACACATTCTGGGAAAAACTACAACTGAGGCTACGGGCGTCGTGTGTCCTACTTATAACATCCAGTGACGTCGGCTCGACGGAGGCCCTCGAGGACAGCGTATCGACGCAGGACACAGACGCCAAAAGATTTTCTGAAGCAGCACAGCTGTGGTGATTACTGTCATAGATGTGGAATACGTCGTGGGACCATCCCATCGAAAGAACGTTACCAAGTAAGAGAGTAACTTGTTCTTCTCAGTTTGTTATGGATTTGTGGTTGGAACAGCACATTTTCAAGATGGTAAGACTGCATGAAACCTGAGGTAATTGAATAGGTGATAGTGACCATTTGTTTTACAGCCCTAGGAATCATGATAAGGTTTGCACATAGGAAATAAGATATGCATCAAAATAAGGGAATTGGCAGGTCATACGTATAGAGAAAGGACAGACGGCCATTTAATATGGGAAATGCATTTATTTCATGCATAGCTATAGTAGAGCATGTGCTACTGTTTAAAACTCTTCAGAAAACACTGAAATTAAATATGGAAAACTCGATTTCCAAATAATACCCACAAAGTGTATTAAATTACATACCTAAACATACTGAATACATTTTATATAAAGAACAAATCAAGTTACATATTGAAAATATAAAGAAACAAAATGACTGACCTTCACCATCCCAACTTCTTTTTTTGCATCTTTTTTGTGAGATGCCCTGAAGAAAGCAACAACGAGCCATAAAAAAGAATGGTGTTCAGGTAAGTTTTTAAATAGAATTTTTCAAAAAGTAGTGTTCTTAAATCTGTAGATATAAATATTGTATATAATAAAACAATGCATTTATCGATAATACTTTTCAAAATCTGCAATTTCAAATAGGAGATGTGCCAATTGAACAAATTGATGGAACTGAGAATTTCTTTAGTGAAAGTAAGAAAAGGAAAAATGCATCAAATCTGTTACTAGCTAGTAAAAAAGATTTTTCAAAGAAAAGATAGCAAATGCGCTTTCAATTTGAAACAGAGGAATAAATATATACATATAGGAAAATGTACCACTCTCGAGTTTTTATAAATATTTGGAAAAGTGTGAAACCAAAATCTGGATATGTGGTAAAGCATTTTTTGCAAAAGAAAAAAGTAGCAGTAACAATTAAAGCTTTTCATATGAAAAGAAAATTGTTAATTTTCATATTGAAAGAACTCAAGAAATTACTTAAGGAGACTACTCCATTCTCTACAAATATAGAAAGAGTTCATGTACTTACACGTGACAACTTTGGTGACATATTTGGAGAGTGAAAACACACTTCTGATACAGGATGATGTTTCAATGCGGAGAATGACATTCATGGAAATAATGTTCTCCTAGCTATTGATGAGTGGACGTAGCTATGAAGTCCAAAATGGTAGGATTTCTGAAAAAGAAGATATTGTACAGTCTGAAAATATACAAATGGAAAGTTTGTCAGTCTAGAATAAAGCATTGTGCAATATTGAGAAGTTTTCTTGTAAAGTTTTAAAGATATTTTTGCAAGTTTTGCGCAAAAATAATAATGTTGAAAGACAGATCAAGATGCTACAGAGAATAGATGACTGTGAAGTTTGTAAAAAAACAGGACTTCTGGGTCTCTCTAGCTTGTTTCAATAAAAGTAGATGTAAGAGTCAGTTTCATCATATACGGATGCTGGCTGCACATCATACTACAATGAGATAGCTTCTAGTTAAACTGTATGAGTGCAAAACACAAAGTATGTTGCTTGCATTTTTAAATCGAACACTTCTGATGGGAACTGTAGAAAGTTTCATTTCTACTATGCAAATGATAAATATGAGGCACGTGAGTCCGAGGGAGAGTCCCGTCAGAGCCCAGTCAGAGCCCAGGAAAGAGCATGGAAGCCTGGGCCACGGCAGCTGGAGATCTTCCCACTACTATTGAAAGACTAAACCCAAGAGCAAAGCTGCATCCGCTACCACGGGAGTCACAACTGCCTTCACTGAAAAATAAAGGTAAGGCATGTATGCAATGGCGTGCTGTGAGCGTAATGCCGCAGAGCAGAGTATGGATGTGAATCATGGCATGCTCCCAGCGCTACGTACTCTCCAGTTCATCCTGCATTTTCATTTTCTAGAGGTACCTTTGGTAAACAACGACAAATGTAACACAAGCTTGATTACACAAACAACGAATAGTACAGCGGCTCCCATTAGACTCGATTATATTGCGAGCAGCAGGGCACCTGCTTTAAATGTGACTGACGCAGAACTGAATGAGGTCGGGTCCCATTTTGAATTGCAACAGCATATTTCTCTATCTAGAGGCTATGGGGGTATTGAAACATGTACCACAACATCTTCAGCTGCTCTTACCAAAGTCATCAGTCAACAAGCAGCCAACATTGCCACAACCACACCCCCACGTGTGCCACAAGCTCAGGGCTCAGATGACTTAATTACGCGAGCCGTGCCTCATGAAAATGCAGAGGATGAAATAGTATTAATTGAAGCAGATGACTCAATATATTCAGATGCTTGCGACTCAATTAATGGTATTGAAAAGCCTGAGTGGTGAGATGATCGGGACAAGGCTTATTGTGAGAAACTGCAGGTTGCGAGTGCAATGCAAAACATAGCACCCCAAGTGGAGGCTAGACGACAAACCACTACTGTAACTCATGGAGTCAAAGATGTGTCTCCTGTGAGAAACCTTTCAGCCATGAGTGTTGACCCAAAAATTGATACTGGTATTGTTCTGTTGACAAATGACATTGGGTCAAAAAAGTCCAAAGTAGACAGAAGTTCTCTCATTCACTGTGAACATTGTCCAGAACCAGTAAAGATACATATGGTGCATGATTATTGTCCAAATAGAGACAATACTCTTGGGGAGCAACAATCATTCCTACCTCATTTTACCAGTGACACCAACGGAAACATGACTACATTGGTTGAGGCTCAAAATGATGACCACTCCACTGCTGTAAATCATGGAAATTCTGGAATATTACAACAACCTGCAGTGGCAAGAGATGCCTCAACCTCAAAGTCACTAACAACCAATACGACGAACTTCCAATCTAAAATAATGGAAGAACATATGCATAATGGCCCACCAACAAGTCTTTATAGACATGGCATATCATTGATAAATCAAACTTCTACAGCTTCACAAACAATTGAGTCAATGCCTAAACAAAAGAGAAGGGATTTCCAGATGGGAACAACGATGGTCCTAATTTAATGTAACAGGACTCTGGAACATCAGCAAGCCGTAATGAAAGAACTGAAAGTGGGGAAAAAGAATAAAGTGAGTAAGAGCTTTCCCAAATTGCAGTGAAAATCTATCTCTCCATAGCTGCAGGCATGCACATTCATAATGTAATTGCAGCACTGTCCATCTCGCTAGCGCCATATACAAAATTATATGAAACAATAACTGACAATTTAAAGGACAACAACACACTGCAAGGACTAATTCATTCAAAATTACCAGCGCAGGAAATAATCTCCTCAAAATTGGAAGCTCGACTCAATAAAGAGGCGGAAACATTGGCAGCCTGGCAAAGGAGGCTCTATGACTTAGCTAGTGGAGAGCAAGACGTAAGCCCGTTGTCCCATGCTGTATTCGATTCCCTAAAATGGATGAGGAAAACAGTGGAAGTAAAAGAGCAAGAGTCACACACTCAATTAACTAAAGAGACTATGAAACAAATTGGTCAAAGAGACTCACGGAACAATCCCAGTGTTGACTCGCTCAACCCGCCAAATAAATTTGTGTCAAGTAAGCAATCAAAATCAATCTCAGTGTCTGACAAACCATCAGGCAAAAGTGATGTGACTAAGATACTCAAAGAAAACAAGCATAGAAATAAAGATATCTGCCATGACTGATGGCCATGTAGTGCATAGCTTGTCTAAGTGACAAGGTATGCACAAAGTGAATACACCAGTAACGGATTTACCCAAAGTGACCACAGATATACCCATACATAGGATAAAATCAACAGAAATTGACAGCAGTGTGCCCACAATAGCAACAAGGAATGCAAGAAAAAAACACACTACAATGGAGACAGATGGAATATATGCATTTTTCGTACCACTACAGGGACGATCAAAGGAAGATGCACGAATGGTTGACAAAGAAAAAAGACCAGCTGTCATTGGTCTCTTAAAAGTGACAAAGTAAAGGACGATAAAAACGAGGAACTGGTGCAAGGACATTTATGAGAAACCAAATTCCTAAACAATAAGTCCTCCCAAAGAATAAAAAAAAATCAAGAAACAATCGAGGACTCAGTATCCAATAAAGTAACAGAGGGTCCTGTTACTATAGCAAGAACATTTAGGATCAACGATAGTGTCAACTCAAGTGTGCCCGATGGAAACAATATTTCACACAATTTAATAGATGATGCATCTTTCTACATTGAGGAAATAGAGATTAACATACTACATAGTGCATCTGAGGATATAGGAGAGAATATGACAAATCTTCATGAGTCAGGCCACTCATCAAATGAATTAGCAAAAAACCAGCTTGGTTGAAGATGATTCATTTGAGAGTACAGAATAAGGAGAAGAAATTGAATTTCTTACACTAGACGACAAAAGAAAGACAGCACCAAGTGGGAAAACAAAGTGAGTAGAACACAGACCCACAATCAACAAAGATTATTTGGAATCCAAAAAAGCCAAGCAGAGAAGTTGGGACACATGGGTCTAGCTTGTCAAAGAAGAGAATGATTAACCCTGGTGGCAAAGACAAGTTAATAATACGGATAGAAAACATTCTCCGAGGGAACGAAGACTTAAATTTAAACCGACAAAATGTGATACAATTATTTGCACTGTGTGCCTCAGATGCGAAATATAAAAACTTGCGACATAACGGTCATGGAATATCTGGATGAAGGAATAGACAGAGTAATACTCCTTCTGAACTCGTCAAAGGTGAAAGAAATACTGTTGAAGGAAGGTCCAAAATTGATAAGGCGAGGTTATGAACTGTATGATCATGACGAAAAGAATATTAACCCTAAGGTTAATTACAGTCAAAGACCTCCAAAACACCAAGAGATAGAAGTACATAAGGTAAAATTATCTAAGAGATCAGAACCTAGTATAGAGAGTTTTAAAATGGCGATCAACAACCAGACTCAGAAAATCGAAATTAACCTCACAGAAGATTTAAGTAAAAAGAGTCAGCGGTGAAGTGATGATTGGACGTGGCTACCCAAATCACTGTCAACAAAGTCCTCAAACAACTAACTCCATTGGAGGAGGCCCATCAGGATACCTTAATCTCATGGAATATGAGGGGATTTAAACACCTGCTGAATAAAATAAATCCTCACTTTAAACATGCGTCAATAATTTGCCTTCAAGAAACATGGATGCATGAACAGCCGACCTGCGAGAATTACGATATCCATCTAACTCCCGCTATTAAAGGAATGAACGGAAGACCTTATTGACATTGATTCATAAAAAGAGAGGCTTCACACGAATTAAATCAGAGAACCCAAATCATTATATGCAATGGGCCCCGCTGGAGTCAAAGTCAACAAACCAGAGCACTGGTGAAAGATCACTAGTGATGAATGTTTACTGGAATCCAGGGGGAATTAACACCTCAACTCTAATAAACAAAGTAACAGAAGTAATTGAAAAATATTCTACTGTGAACCCGCATTTAAACATAATTTTTTGCGGGGACTTGAATATAAAAAGTTTGAACCAACAAGGAGTAGCGAATCTAGATCTTCTAAGAACAGAGGCCACAAATGCAGCAAAATGGGTCCAAATGGCCATGATGAATAACTTACACATGGTGAATGGCCAAGTAAATGGTGACATTCCAGGGAACCCAACTTGGTCAAATGGGACGTCAAGATCCATAATTGACTATATTTGGGGTCTCAAAACTCAGTTTATGTAAGATAATATGTTTTGAAGTGTTACCACAAACAGACAGTCACCACTACATTTTAAAGCTGACCTGTCAGAAGATCATTGGGAAGGCAAGTGAAACTCGGAGTTCGACAAAAAACAGTATGGAATTAACTTCCACAGGAAATAGATTACGACTAACCAAAAACAACATCAAGAGAATAAAGAAAAAATATAAATATCAAATGAATAGTTCTAACCCAAAGTTAGACTACGAACCACTGCTAAAAATGTAAGAGTCAAAAAAGTCAGGAACAAACCTGAATTCATGCACAGCAAAACATCAATACAGTGTAAAATTGGTTGAGAGGCGAAAACATCTTTGTCAAGAAATTCAATGTAAAACATCTTCGTCGAGAAAGCAATGTAAACGACCACTCTGTCAGTCTAATTATAAAAAGTGCAACGACATTACAAAAATTGGCTCAAAGACTTTAAACAATGGAGAGATCAGGAATAATGTGAGATAATGTTAGCCGCCTTATCTGCGAAAACCTCAAGAGAAACCTGGGACATAATTAACAACCTAACACTCAACCATCAGAAACGGCTAATAAGTGGAGTCTCAGAATCCAAATGCATTAAGCCTTACACCAAAGTCTTTGGAACCATGGAAGACAGCCAAGATCAGACTCTGGCAGACTATTCAAAAGCCCGGAAAACGATGATGGATGAACAATAGATAGAGGTGGCAATAAGGAAACTAAAGGACTCGTCTGCCGCCAGCCCGGATGGCTTGACAAACTTACACCTAAAGAAGGACCCATCAAACTGGGATAAAATGATAAATCTTCTATTCATACAGATAGACACACAAAAAAAAATCCCTGCTGCTTGGAACAAAAGTATACCAGATCCTATTTTCAAAAAAGGAAAATGAGATAACCCGAAAAACTATCGACCAATTTCGCTGTTAGCAATAATAGAGAAATGATTTGCCTCAGATCTTCAAATCGATCTTACAACCTGAGCCCAGAAGAACAGAATCATTGATCCCCATCAAACTGGGTTCACCAAAAGAACTGGTACTGACCTAAATCTGTTTATTTGATCAATGTTAGAAGTTAATTCAAATCGGAATAACTTGTGTTTACACTTAGCTTTTGTAGGTCTGAGTCAAGCTTTTGATGGAGTCAATTGTAACAAATTATGGGCCAAACTAAAAAACTGGAAATTTCTTGACAATTTATTAGAACCTATAAGAGTCCTACACCATGACTCATCAACACAGATAAGAACATTGAATATGAAGATCTAACAACTGACATAATCATCAAAAAAGGGGTCAAACAAGGATGTTCATTAGCCACCGCGCTCTTTAAGTTATACATCACAGATCTCCCGGAAGTCGTACACGACACAAGGCACTTTCCTCCCAAAATCGATGACCAAGACATTGCTATAATCTGCTATGCTGACGATAGTCTTGATCGACGAAACTCAAATTGACCTTCAATGCCTGCTAACTAAGCTTCAGAGCTACATGACTGCTAACGATCTAGTGATCAATATTATGAAATCGAAAATCATCAGCATTGGTGGCAAAAGGACTCACTTTGCGAAGAGTTTTCACTGGCAGATGAGGGGGGGGGGAGACCAAGTAGCACAGAGAGGCGCTAATGAAAATCTGATTTATTGTCTGTCGACAAATGAATATAAACATAGAACAGGGAAAAGAGGAAGTAACAAGGGGATCTGCAGATTCTGTCATCAAAGAGATCAGATGGAAACAACCTTCCATCTTTTGCTAGAATATGCAGCAAATTATGATGTAAAATGGCAAAATCTCGCAAGTTATTTTGCACCCTTCAAAGTAAAGACCATTGAAGAATGGTGGGATTATTTTGTTTTGGGGAAAAATAATTTTTACTTGTGCTGGAATAACATTTCTGGACAATTTGCTTAAGTCAAGGACTTGGAAACAACACACTTGGTTTCAGAAGCATGTTAATAACAATTCAATGGATGGAATAAGAATAGATGTATTTTAAACGTTTAGATGTTTTAGTTGAGGGGAATTGTGAAAAAAGTGTTTCTGTAATTGTAAAACTAATTTGCAAATAAAAACCAAAACAAAAAAAATATCATGCGTTTAAAGTAGCATGTGTACATAGATGAAACATTTACAGTAAGTGTAAATTATGATCCTATGCTTTCAAAGGATCTGATTTTTCAACAGTATAAACAAAGTATTGCAATGGTTGAGTTGTCTTCTACTGAAAGGCCAGACATTGTTTGTATATTTTGTCTACATACTTTTTATACATCTTAAGTGCAACTAGTGTACATTGAGGACAAATTGAAACACTGTACACAATTTTTGGAAATCACTATCTGTATTTGGTTGTAGAAGAACAATTTGACCCAAGTGAGGCACTTTGTAGACACTAAACATTATTCCTCCTAGAAGCGTCTTCAACAACATGGTAGTGCCTGATATCCCTGTTGCGTTTCAAAAAATTGAACATGTTTGAAGTGATTGCATTGCAAACTGTTCATCCTTTCCAAGTTATTGTTAGATTGCAGACAAAGATGTCAAATCTGCCTAAAAAATCATTAGTGCAAGGTATGAGAGGCAAAGATGTGTCTTTACCTCTCAATTTGGAAGAAAATCTGAATGCTCTAGGAGTGAAGCATGACATTGCAGATTCTTGTTTTAGTAAATAGTGCTGCCACTAAAGATAAGAGCATTTGGTAACAGTTTATATATATTGGAAAGGTGAAAAAACACATTTGTTTCTATTGGAGCACAATGATTTATACAAAGGCAGTGACTGTATCAGACTTGTTGAGTCAACAAATAGACGTTGGAACCGGCATTCACTGCTTTTACCTGTTGCAGAAGGGAATAGTTTGTATGAATGTTAAACTATTCATCCTCTACACTCTTGTGAAGTCATTGGTGACAGCTTAGAATTGTATCAAATGAAAGCAAGAAAAGGTGCATCTATCAGTGTATGGGAAAATACATTAGAAGCTTGTTGTTTCCCGATTCTTTTTTCTAACGGTACAGGAGGCAGATTGGATAATCGGAAGGTTTGAATCTATTCTTCAGAATATCACCGTACAAGAATGTATTCTGAAGATTCCCGATTCTTCACCAATGTTGAATATATTTGTCACTTATTGTATGAAAGTGAATGCTCAGTTGCACTGAATATAGTTGGCATGATCTTGCAAAGTGGATTCTTGAATGTAATCCACAGAAAGAAGACCTAGAACACATGACACCAGGAAATGTGTGTTCCATGGACCCTGTAAGTGTATCGCGGTTCTTTCATCACAGATTTGTAGCTATGTTACACTTTATCTGTGATACAGAACCTGGTCCATTAGGCACTGTGGAACATTTCTTTTGGTAGAAAAGAGTACCAAGCACGTAGGGCTCCACATATACTTATGCTGTTGTGGATTAACAATGCTCCTCAGTTTGGTAAAGAAAGTTATGACTGTGATGGAGTTCATAGAAAAATATGTTACTTGTTCCATTCCTGCGCAGCATGTGAATGCTGATCGAAGAAACAAGGTTTCAAAGGCATTCGTGGAAAGTACTGTTGGAGAAGATACTAAAGTAAAGACAAGTATTACACTCAGTGCAGATTTGGCTTTCAAAGGCCTGTCACACCAGTTGGTCGTGTGAATAGTTTGTCATCTTTTCAAAACCGTGTTACTCGTAAGTTATCAAGAAATCCATACGATTTTAAAAAGAAATTGCAATCCTGTCATTGCTCGGCTTTGGAATGCCAATACTGATGTACAATGTATTGCTCATGATACAACAGCAGTTGCTCGTTATGTTACAGAATACATGACAAAAAGCTGAAAAGAGCGATGCAGCTGAGGTATGGGCAGATTTATCAGCAGATAAATCTTAGTCAAAAAACTTCCAAGCTTTGATTTGAAGATGCTCTCACATAGAGAATGTGGTAGCTACAGAGCTGCAGATCGGCTAAATAGTTTGCCTCTGTACGGATGTAGAATTCATGTACTTGGGTTAAGTCTTGGCCCAGCTATTTCTAGAAATCGGGTAATGAAGCCTTTGAGCGAAATTCAGCAGTTAGCTGAATCAGTACCTGACAGTACAGAGATTCTGAAAACCAACTTTGTTATATATTATCCAAATTGATCTGTAACACTGGGAGCTCTTCGTTTATATGAAGTAGCAGAACGCTACTCATATGGAAATATTGAAGCAAACAGTGAAAGAGGATGTTTTAAAGTATGTGGGTGTACTGGTTGTCTAGTGAGACATGAGAAGTCGAGTCAAGTCTTATCAACCACATGAAACTGTCTTGCCAAACTGCAGAGAAAAAGGAATTATTTTAATTTTGTCCTTTGCAGTTGTTCTTCCCATGGCGTGCAGAGAGTGATTTGCTTGGAAGTTAAGAAACTTTTGAAGAATAATGTTATGGTTAAAAAAAAGCTTCTTTACTTATAAACAATTTGAGCAGTACTTGAAGTTACTGGAGAAAGAACTATGTCAAAAATAACTTTTGGAAGCTGAATCGGTAAAAGAGACTCCTAGGGGAAGTCTGCAGTCGGAAGTCAAAACAAAATGTGCTTGGCGAGCAAATTATTCAAACTGATGCTGAGCTTGCCATGGAATAAGTAGAAAGTGCAATGCAACAAACTAAAGTTGCAGATGTGAATTGTGATTAAATGGTAAACTTAATGTAGAGCAAAAAAGTTTTTTTAAATAAAGATGGCTTATTCATGGTTTACAGTATCACCACCATAAATATTCTTGTGTGCAATACAAACCCGTATTGTTTTATGTCAGTGAACAAGCAGGTACTGGTACATCTTTTTTAATTTGTGTAATAAGAGCTATGATCCAAAATTTAACATGTTGCTCTTTGTCATGTATTGCATCTGCTCCAACATGTTTAGCAGCATTCAATGTAGGAGGTACTACTTTATATCTACTTTTAATGTTACCAGTGGAGCTTGGCAACAAGCTGGAGTATCAAAAACATCCTCCCCACCTTGGCTATCGAGGCGGGTGAGCCCCGGGCACCTTTGACACACAATGCACCTTTCTTCAGCTTCAATTCCCGTTCTTATGTTTCTTATTCTCGAGGGTTCTTGAAAGTAGAGTATTTCCTCCAAAAAGGAAAAGTGCAACTTCCTTCTTGTGACTTTTTCTGGTCATGCCGTCTTTCTCGTATTAAACTGCCATCTCAGAACTGCTGCTTCCTCGTGTGTTTGCCTTGCTCAGAGAATGCTTCAATGCTCCACCTTTTAAATGTTTCGGGCAGTCTGATGGAAGTCAGGTGGGTGTAATTACCAGTAATTGCCTGATTCTGCCTGACCCTTGTGTTGAGACGTGTCAGGTATACAGCTCTGGTGTTAGTCTGTTGTCGTTCATGGTGACCTGTCCATGAAACAATGTTTGTGTCAGGAAAGAGGGGTGGGGGGTTGAGTTCCTAGGTATCCTACCTGCTAGCATGGGTAAAAGGTGTTACAAGGAAGGGGGGCCCACATCTCACCCTCTGATGTCCCACTTTTACTCCCAGAGGGTCCCTCATCCAGGTAATCCTCCCACACTGGTCCATCCCCAGGAACTGGATCCTAAAGCAATGGCCGTGCCCTGGCCACCTGGATGACAGATCCCCGGCGACTAGCAGGTGAGACACCTTCAGGTTTCTCCCACTACTTACTTGATGTTAGCTTTCATTCACTTGTGAATGCAATAGGTTTTGAAGATTGACTACAATGTTTTGTTTGAAGGTAAACATGTAATTATTTTTGGAGACTTGTTACAGTTAATTCCTGTGAAAGGTCAACCCGTTTTCAAAATGCAGCAATGTAGGATAGTCAAAAAGGTATAGGAAGTATTGTTCATTTTAACGTTTGGAATTGTTTTGAATTCCAGGAACCTACCATTAATATGAGGCAATCTCCAGACTTAGAGTATGCAGAAATGCTTAATGAGATTTGTATAGGTGTTCCTGAGGAGAATGTGAAAGCAGTCTTAAAGGGAAGACTGATTTCTAACATGTTTCATGCAGATTGCAGTCTGTCTGATGTCATGTTCACTCTTAAGGAAAGAAACATTTCTTATGTGGTTTTGATGTGCACACTTGCAGAGTGTAACAGGTTTAACAATGCTACTGTCAGAGACACAACATTTTGTGGAGACAAAATCGTGTGATGTTTTAGATGGTCATGTTTTGCCATTAGAGTTTGATAAGAGAGCAAAAGCTTGATTAGGTCAACCAGAGAATTCAATTTATAAAACAACAAGAGTAATGTTAAAGAGGAACTTGAATGTAGGATTGTATGTAGTCAATGGAGTAATGGGAAGAGTGATTGCATTTCACACTGTTCCTCTCAGTACAAATATTGAACATGTTGAAGTGAAGTTTGATTGTGTAGCAGAAACGCATTTGATTTCTCTGACCTCTGCATGGTTCATGCTTTTTAAGGATACCATTGTGAAATGAATGCAGTTTCCACTGTGCTCTGCATATGCAATAATGTTTCATAAATCCCAAGGGTTGACTTTAGAAGCAGCATTTATTGGCATTGGTCATACAGTGTTTAAAGAAGGAATGCCATATGTAGCTTTGTTGTGTGATTAATATAGAAGTTTTATTTTTAGTAAACTTTGATGAAAGAAAAGTGACAGCTGACTGTTGAAAAATCTGATCTTTTGAAAGCATAGGATCGCTCTTTTTCCATCTCCTCCCCTTACTTTCTTCTATGCACTTATAATTGTCCCTGGAACCAGTATGATAGCAACCTCATCTGTCCTCTCCCCCTCACCTTACTTGCCCCCCAGCACTATTTGAAATGTTGTCAGGCCTAGTACAATAGTCGCTTGTTTTGTTCCTCCCCTCCCTTTCTGCACCCCTCTCCCTCACGTTTTGTTTTTCTCTGGCTCTACCAGAAAGGTTGTCAGGCCTAGTACGGTAGTCGCCTGTCTGTTTTCATTTCCTTCCCACTCTCCGCCCTCCCTCCCTTATCTATGTCTTGGCTCTTGCACCATCTGAAAAGTCGTCAGGCCGCGTATGATAGTTAATGTCACATTTTTACTGTTCATGGCCTGTAAGAATGTCATTGTATTTTCCCTTGGTCCCTCCCTTGCCTTGAAGCGCTTTGAAACACATTGTGTATAGGCGCTATATAAATAAACCTATCAAATATCATATCATTTCCACTTGCTGTGTTTCATCTACATACTCTTTTAAATGCATGATATTCATCATTGGCATTGCAGAAACTAAATGTTCTACATTTCCAGTCAGGTGTGTATGATTTGAAAGTGTTTTGCACTTGTACAGTTTAGCTATAAGCATTGTAGTATGATACGCAGCCAGCATCCATATACGATGAAACAGACTCGTACATCTACTTTTATTAACGCAAGCTAGAGAGTGACCAGAAGTCCTAGTTTTCCACTAACTTCAGTCATCTTTTCTCTGCCATTCAATTCCACAAACCTGTCCCTGCTCCAACAACCCCCATCATCAAGAGTTACTGTCCGCATGCACCTTAAACCCCTCATTCTTTTGATGTAGGGGTGGCCACCCTCGATTGCCCCATATAACTAATCCCGAGCAAAAATATTTGCCATGTACTAACAAATCCCGACACCCTTGTTTGATACTCGAGGCACCTGATAAATGTGACCCAAGAATACACGTCAAGATAAGGCACCTCGACCACCGCACCTCTGCCACACTGTGCTCCAGGTCAAGAATGTATATCTATTGCTACAATTTATAGACAACAATGTGTTATGAAGGGTCCTGTCTGTCATATTAAATCTTTCATGCCCATGATTACTGTGAAGTTTAGCTTAGTTTAGAGTTATAACTGTGTGGACATGACATGACCCGCCGCCCCTCCTTGATGAGCCCAGCTGCCCCACATGCCTCAAGAAGCAACAAGTTCAACCCCAGCCAATCCAGCAGTAGCACTACTACACATTGTATAATGTCTTGTTCAGCTTAACCAATGAAATGTATTTGTATAACCTGTATAGCACAGGTCATAGATGATGTGTTTTTGACTTATAATGTGAAGTTTCTGTATTATGGGCAGAGCGCTCCTGGAGTAGCAGAGTCCTCTGCGTGCCCCACTTTATCTTTATATAAAGAATACCTTTTACTCACTCGCAATCTCTCTTGGTCTCATTCCCTACTCGGGTGTGTCCATGAGTGTCTATTCCTTTGAGAGATTTTAATTGTAAGTGTGAGGAATTACCACTTTCATTTGGTGACCTCGACGCAAAGCCTTCTTTCGTTCTTTGATACGAGAAGTCCCTGGCCAAAGCGGCGAGATCCGGGGTGCCCCATCAAGGCTGCCCACCTATGGCAACTGCTTACCCTAAAAATGCGTACGCTACTGAGAAGGTCCCACTGGTCCCAGCTTTCAAATACCCAGCCCTACCGCTCGCTGGAGCCAGATTTGGCTCTTGCTTGTGGGGTGGCACCCTGATTGTTGATAAACCGTGCACAGAGGCTCTCGGATCAATACAGACACGGGAGTATCGATTACGAGAGACTATAAAGGGAAGGGTAAGGGAAAAGGGAATGGAGTCAGATTGAGGTATTTAAGGCATACTTGGTGGGTGTGAGGCTCGGTGGGTTTTTCCTTGACTGTTCTTTTCTGCATATTGCTGTTAGGGAGAATTTTCCAGAATAGCAAATTTCCCTTACCTACTGAGTCCCTCAGCGGCTTTGCTGAATTTCTAGGATTTTTTTTTTTCACCTGGTAAGAGTGAGAGACTTTTTTCCCACTCTTGCATGTGTTTTGCTGTGTGTGTTTAACATTTTTGTATTCATAGACTGTGGAGCCTCACCTACTCCATAGGCGGCATCTTTTTACTGTGTGTCACACAGCACCTTTAGGGCAGTGGCACATGGTTGTCTTTTTCAGACTTCCCACTTTAAACTCCATTTTCTGGGACTGACTACTGTCGACCAGAACATGTAAAGTTGCCCTTGACTTTTAGTCTTTTTAAATTCACAGACCCAGTACAAACTATCTTCCATAGAGTATTGGAAAGGGTTAATAGTTATCCCTTTTTGTCTGTCTCTCATGGAACATTATTTTGTTCCCCTTTCATTAAGATTTGGCTGGTGGCAGTGGTATCTACCCTATTTTTCCTACCGCAGTCTATGTAAATAGCCTTGGTACTGTTTTAGGCTAAGTTAGTAGCCTCAAACTTAAATACTCTGGACCCCATTTACTTTTTTTTGGTTCCGGCTGGGTTTATTCGCCATTTCATTTTGTAAAGGTCTTTCTTGTGTTTTACTCTGCGCGCCAAACCTGGTTTGGTTCCTTTGTTCGCCGTCCTTTGGCGGGCTTCTGCACAGAAGCCCTCCTTAGCTGCCTGAATGTCTGAGGGGGACAGGATGTGAGGCAGGGGTTTGAGACTCCCTGCACAGCGTGTCCTTGGAGACCCATGTTGCACTCAGTATGATTGGCTGTGGTGACTGTCCCGCCAGGACCGCTACCCTGCTGTGTGATTGACAGCCAGGCTGGGTGAATGGAGGAAAACTGCATAAAAAGAAGGTCTCTGGGGCTTGGGAGGCAGAGTCGCTACTGGATTGAGAGAACCAAAGAGAAGCTGAAAGAAGAGGACCACTACCACAACTAAACCTCCCAGTGAAGCCCTGATGCAGGGAATCTTCTTCCCTTGAGATGATGGGAGCAACCAGTTCACCAAACACCAAGCAAGGCCTCCCTTCCCTGGTCGAATTTGCTGTGCAGAGCTGCAGTTAACCAGATAGCCAGGAGGGGAGGACCGGACCCTGTTTGGGTTTTAAGGAGCACACCTTTTATTTGTTGCTTTGCTCAGCTGCTGGTTTCTTGCCTGGGAAGTGCAGGACCCTTCAGTCTTCCTACTACATGTCAGTCTGACAGTCGCTTCAGGAACCGTGAGCCTGCAGGATCTGCCAGGAACGTCTGCCTCAGCTACAGCCACCTTCTTCATTTAAGGTGCTGTTCTAACTTGGTCATTCGTTCAGTCCGACAGTGGTGAAAGTGTTTGAAACCTTCCGCCAATCCGAGGGCTTGTCCTTCTCTACTCTTAAGTAACTTTTCTTCCGACCAACTTAGTTTCAAACTCTTGGCGAAGACTTAACCGCGAACTACTCTGAATTGTGTGATCCTCTGCAAAGACTCTGTTCCATTAACATTGGCCCAGGCCTATTGTATTGTATTATTGTATTGTTAATTTATTTGTAGAGTACACCGGCCATTAGGCAACTGGGCGCTTATGAAGTCTTAGGTTACAGTTACATAAATATCTTACATTTACAGTCAAGGTAACGGTTACATCTAGGGTTATATTTATATTTACATTAGCAACTTGAAGCAGTAATAACAGTAGTATGCTGAGTGGAATGTTTACATTGGTATGTACATGTGTATCACAGGAGAGGTTACGGTGCATACATAGGTTTACATTCCCAGTTGTTGGCAACATATGGGATTAGAAGAGGTATACAGAGAAGAGAATTAACATAGGTGTGTTAAGCTAAACACAGGTGTCTTGGTGGGTGGAAGCTGAGTGGTCAGGGGTTATACGTCGGCCGTCGTGGTGTGTAGCCAGAGTTTAACATTGGCTTTGAAGGAGAGGAGGGAGGGTGTAGCTCTTAAGGAATCCGGGATAGAGTTCCATAGTTGAGCTGCCAGTACTGGGAAGCTTGAGCCTCCAGTTCTTTTCAGATTGAAGTTAGGGATTCTGATACTGTTGGCTTGAGCCTTTCTGATGGGACGTTCAGATGCATGCTTAGTGAATTTCTCTATGAGGTATGCAGGTGCTTTGTTATTGAGAAAATTGTGTGTAATGTTCAGAGTTTTCAGTTTGATTCTGTCGTTGATGGCCAACCATTTGGCGGATCTCCTTTGGTCAGATATGTGCTGTCCTTTGGGAATGTCTAATGCTGTTCTAAGGGCATTGGTTTGCAGGGTTTGGAGTTTTAGTGTTCTGTTTACTAGTGCCTAGGTAAAGTGTGTTACAGTAGTCTAGTTTTATTAAGATTAATGCCGGGGCAATAGTGGTGCATTCGTCAGTGGACAGAAATGGTTTACATGCATCGATTAGTTTGCAAGTGTAACTTGTTGCTGAAGCTGTGGCATTTACTTGCTTGTTGAGGTTAAGAGCTGAGTCTAAATAGAAGCCTAAGGTTTTAACTTCCTTGGCTACATTGATTTTAATACCATCAATGGTGATGGATTTGTACATGTCGGAGAGTTTGTTTAGTTTGCTGGTGGATCCAATGATTAAAAGCTTGGTTTTTTCGTCATTAAGACAGAGCGTGGGTGGCCATCCTGGTTTGTATGATTTGATAGATTTTGTTTGAGGTTAGTATCTTTGTCGTAGTCTCCTTGGATTGGGATGAGGACCTGGGTGTTGTCAGCATAATTAGTGTATGAGACACCCAGTTTGTCCAGGATATCGAAGAGTGGCTTTGTAAAAATGTTATACAATGCAGGGGAGACACAGGACCCCTGAGGAACGCCACAGGTGATGGGTACTGGGTCAGCAGCTGAAGTGGGCGAAAAGACTCTTATAGTTCGGTTATCCAGGAAGGAATGTAGCCACACAGTGGCCTTTGTGGAGAAGTTGGCAGCCAATTTGAGATAGTTGCATAGTACTTTATGATCTACCAAATCAAAAGTGGCTGACAGATCTAGGAGTAGAAGAATGGAGGTTTCTCGTCTATCTTTATGCTCATCTAGTTGTTTCTTGAGATCAAGGAGTGCCGTCTCGGTTCAGTGTCTCACTCAGATTGTCTGGTGTCCAGTAAATTATTAATCTCCAAGTAGGATTGAATCTGTAGATAAGCAGCTTTATCTAATATTTTAAGGAGAAACAGAACTGTCGTTATGGGTCTGTAATTCGTTGGCACACTAGGATCTAGGTTAGCTTTTTTAAGAGGGGTAATATCCAGGCATCTTTAAGGTTGGTAGGCACAGAGCAGAATTTAAAGGATGAGTTGATGAAGGAGGTGACAAAGGAGCTAGGTCTTGTGCAGCTTCTTTGATGATGGAGGCTGGGCAGGCATCGCCAAGGCATCGAGAAGGTTTAAGAGATGTAATAATATTCTTAGCTTCAGAGATGGACCTAAAGTTGAATTGGTTGTATGGTTTGGCTAATGGCGAGTTCTTGGAAGATGGCTTCTTGAGTGGAGAGCGCAATGTTATGGAGGGAGGTTCTTTTGGCTAATATTTTGTCTTGTAGCATAGTGATTTTATTGCATAAGGCATTTTGAATGTTAGTGCACCAGGCTTTATCTTTGGTGCATAAGTTTACAGGTGCGATAGGGGATTCTAATTCTCTGAGAATAGAAAAGATTTCCCTAGTGTTTGAGTTTGCTTTTTTGATTCTGTCATTGAAGGTTTCTTTTTTTGCCTGTATGATTTGCTTCTTGTATCTATTAGCGAGGGCAGTAATGAGTTTTTAATTTTGGGGAGAAGGATTTTTTTTCCAGCAGGCTTCTGCTTGTCCTTTTTCTTTACACAGGGTTTTTAGGCTTGCTGTAAACCAAGTGTTAAGATGGGCAAAAGGTTTAGATGTGCTCAGTTTCAAAGGCGCAATGGCGTCTATGGTTGAGTTGATAGTGTTATTGTACAGGTCAACCAGGTCGTTAGGGTTGGTGATCAGGTTGGAATGATTGGTGATGGACTGAATCAGAGGAAGGGGATTTGTGACTGTTTTTTTTACAGCGGGTGAGGGCTGGTGGTGCCGATGGTTTGATTATCTTGGTTTGAGGTAGGTCTGAGATGGTAAGCAAGATCAAATAATGATCAGTCCATATGCACGGTTCAATGGCAGTTATGAGAGAGGCGCAGTTGAGATCTGCCACCCAGTCCAGGGTGCAGCCTTTGGAATGAGTGGGGCCGTTGTTCCTGATGGTGAGGCCAGCTTCCATAATTGTGTTAACTAGGATAGAGGCATTAGTGTCTTTAGGGTCATTAAGGCCTAATTTGAAATTGCCAAATAGGATAATTTGTGTCCCAGGTTTGGCATTAGTATTTAGAAGGGTAGTTATGTCTTCTTCAAAGGTTCCTAGTAGGCCACGCGGTCTATAGATTAGGTGCACAGTAATAGCGTGTGAGGCGGAGGTTCCTAGTTTTAGCGAAAGTAGTTCTGCTGATGTCATAGTCATATGATCTATTTCTTTGATGGTGAGATCGGTTCTGCAGATGAAAGCTATGCCGCCTCCTTTGGAAGTATCTCTGTCTTTTCTAAAGATGGTAAAGTTCGTGGGTATGGCTAGCATCAGCGCTGGGCCAGCTGCTTTATGTAGCCATGTTTCGGTCACTGCTAGGAAGTCAAGTTGGTTGCAGGAGATGTCGCCAATTTCAGATGCGTGGGTTATCAGAGATCTAATGTTGATGAGGCCCCCCTTGAGGTCATGCATTTTTTTTATGGCATCACTAGTGTGGTCATTGTTGACTGTGGATAGGGTTTCAGTGGATTTAGTGCATAACTTCTGATTAAGGATGCGTTCCATTTTTGAGGTGTTGCAGGAGGCTTGTGTTGGCTTCATCTTGGAAGGGCTGTGTGAGTGGTAGGCTAGTGGTGGCTTATGCAGTCTAGATCCTAATCTGTAATTTCTTAGTATGGTAGGACAAGCCTGGCTAGGGTAGATCTGGGTAGTGGAATCTGAAGACTGTTTGGTTGAAGGCAGGGCTTGCATCTGGCGAGTCAGTTCCCTTGCTGTCAGGAGTCTATAGTAGAGGGCTGCCATAGTAGATAGGGCAGACAGTTTGGTAAAGATGACTAGAGAGCAAGTGGTTGGATTGGACATAGGAAATGTCATATCGGTGTTGGTTGAGGTATTTTTCTAGTATCAGCAGGTGTAAAGCGTATGACTGGATTAGTGCAGAATGACACCAGTGGACATAGGGCTAGGCTAGTACAGAATGACACCAGTGGGCATAGGGCCAGGCTAGTACAGAATGACAATGGTGGGCATAGGGCTAGGCTAGTACAGAATGGCACCTGTGGGCATAGGGCCAGGCTAGTTCAGAGTAGAATGTGCGCCGGCTTGAGCCTGCCAGCTCGTAATTGGCACTCAAGTATATGCAGTGAGCCAATCAGGGTTAGATACTGGACCTGTTGTGGTTCCGCACATAGGTGTTGGCAGAGCGATGGTGGGCGGCCATTTTGGAGTGGCAAAACACCTCGTGGTGATCAATGGTGGATGTTACACTCTGGTGTAATAGAGCCCAATTGAATAAAAACAAATTCCCCATTCAGAAACCAGATGACAACAGCGAATTGTGGCGGGGTTCCAGCGGGAGACATGCAAAAAGATGCATTTTTTGCTGCAGGCTTAATACAGCACGATAGGGCAGAATGCCTACCTTGAGTTAGGGTGTGCCTCCAGGCATGCCACTGCTCCTGCTATATATTGATTTGAATCCTCATTGTAGCGAGCCTTTTCTAGATTGCCCTGCCTACTTACTTGTTGGTAGTGCTTAATTTTGTCTAACCTGGTCTTTCCCTTTTAAATTGCTGGAGTGCCATTTTGCTCACACTTCCTTTTGAGCTCAACTTGTCCAGAAATTATCAGGTGTTGTGTAGTATATTAAGTGTGTGATTTTTCTGCTGCTTCACTTAGTGAATTGTTTTACAACTGATGTGTAAATAAATGTATATTTTTTTACTCAGAAACCTTGAGTCTGTGTTTGTTTTAACCATAAGAATTACTGTCCTTTGTGTAACTATTGATACTGCTTACTTTACTCTTCAGATAGGTCTGGCTGCTCAGCCATCGCTACCACTTTACTGTGTAGTACAGGCTTGTACCAAAGGTGAATTTGTACTGTCACTTGTAGTCTTAATTGTGTGTGGTGTTCCCAAAGGGTACTGCATATTATTCTGCCTAACAATGGCCATTAGATTATTATAAGAGGAGATGAAATAAAAGGAGATGCGGGAACCTAGCTCCAAAAGGGGGTGGAAGGCGATGCCGTATAGTACTATCTCAACTTGTACAGGAGTTTAAATAGTGAAAAAAGAAATAATTGAGAGTCTTGTATATGGAGAAGGCTCAGAAAAAGTTAGTTGTATTTTCTTTTTCTTATCTATCTTTTAGAAGGAGTCGCTAGAGGTCGATCCACAAGTGGCCAGGGAAGGGTGAAAAAGGGAAATGGAAGTACGGGGAATCTCTCGGTTCAGGGCAGCGGTAGTAGGGGAATAGGAAGGTAGGGTTTATGAACCAGGGCAGGAAGGGTGTCCTTACCCAGGAGGACAATACCAAGTGATGAGGGGGAAGAGGAAGGATGGCACACCGGGAAACTGAGAAGTAGAATTGGGAGAATGGCCCTAGCAAAGAAAAAAGGGATGAAGGTGAGTAGAGGGAAGGTGAAATTGAACTTACAAATGCCACCGATATACAAGGAGGAAGGGAGGCCTCACTATGTTCAGTGGGCACAGATGGACAAGGCCAATTTACTGAAGACATTGCCCCCGCTTTCAGGGCAAATGGAAATATGCTTGTGAGAAAAATATAGCAGGTGTTCCATTAGCAATTGCTGACGTTAAAGGTTTGGTGGTATCATTGGTGGTTGATCAGGCTAACGGAGTGTGACTGAAGGCCGGTTTCCCAGGGGTTTCCCAGGGGTGGCATTGGATTGTGACTGCCATGATGGGGCATCATTTAACAATGTAAGAGCACAAGTGTGGGATTCACCGAGGAGCACATTACCAGACACGCCCGGCTTATCCTCAGTGATGCAATGCACAATGGGGGAGGACAAGGATACTGCAACTTACATTCTTCGGGTGCAGGATATGTAGATGGCAGAGACGGGTACTGCTTGGGACCAATCCACCTCTTTTACTTCATAATTAAGAGAGGCCTCCCGAAGTACGTACAGAGGACACTTGAAAAAATTGATGGGATAGAAGCCAAATGTTTGCCAGAAATACAGAGCATTATAGACCATCACTGTAGGAAGATCAAAGAAAAGGAGAAGGAAATAGCGCAGAAAAGATTGGCACATGAAGCAAAGCTTGTGCAGACGAAATTGGTGAAGGTCGGAGCAGTCACTGCCACCCTCACCACAGAACGGCAGGGAGATGGGGAGGTGAGGCCAATAGCAATACAAGCAAGAATGGCAGCCATCTGGACATCAAACGGACAAGAGCAATGGGCTGGAGAGGAGCAATATGGAGGGCCCCAATGGCAAGGAAGGGCTGGAAGAGGAGGACAAGGTGGGTACCGAGGATAAAAAAGAGGGTATGGAGGCCAAGGATCCTGAGGGGGAGGGCAGGGAATGTGCTGGTCATGTGGTAGATGGGGCCACTTTGCAAGGGAATGTTGCGCTCGCCCCATAGCATATTATCAGAATGAAAAACAATATGGCCACCACCACCCAAGCAGCCTCTATGGACTACCTATGGGTGGATAAAGACCAGAACAAATTGACCCCTGTTATGCACAAGAGCAGAGAGCACCACCACAAGGTACACAGTAGCGATTAACACAACAGAACCACATGGTAAACACACAAAGTAACCCATTTGTTACTACAGCAAATGGCGTGTCGGTGCCATTCACAGGCACAGCGGTGGTAGGGGGCAATGTTTTCACCCACTCTGAGATGACTAGGCACCCAGAATAGGACAGCCCACAGAGAGCACTTGCGTGTCCAATCCTATCGTCAACTCTACGTCCAGACGAGGAAGCACTGAGGCAGAGATGGGAAATAAGCAGTTCATCTTCATGGTGGATTTGCGGTGGAAAAATCGTGTCTAAAGGAAGGCCTGTTTCCGCTCTCAGACAGGAAGTTGGAAATGCAAGGATTGTCTGGGGCAGAGGTCACGGTTCCTTACACTAAAGACTTGGACGTAACAGTGGGGGGAAAGACAAAGCGAGCACCACTATTGTACCGCGAAGACTCACCAACAAATTTACTAGGGAGGGACCTCCTCAGTAAGCTTAACATGACCATCTCCTTCACAGAGAGGGAAATAGTGTGCTCTACACCAGGTTTATGTGCCATGAGAGCAATGTTACTAATTAACACAATTGTCAATTAAGTAACTGTTTGAGGAGTGGCAATTGACCCAGACATGTTTGTACAAGGGATACAAGTGTTGGCAAAAGCAGTGCCTGAAATAACCCTAGAGTGGTGAGTACCTTCCGACTTTGTGTTTCACCCTGTGGCTGCCCCTGAGATGGTATCAGGGTCGATACTGTCCCTAGATCTGCACAGTGTGCAAGTATCAACACAACGAATAGTGGTGATAGGGTTGGACACGCACGGGTGTAAGTGGAGAACAGTGCTATGCATAGATCCCAATATAGCACTGCATGACCTATCAGATGAGGAACTATTCACTGACAGTGACATTGGTGGGGAAATCATAATGGAGATTTGTATTCCTTGTGACGTAATAATTCAAAATAGACAAGTGACCAACTTCCGCCTCATGGCCATTGTCAGTGCATCCCCAACATTTTTTGATGAAGACATGCACAGGCGCCAGCCACATTATGGATGACCGCTCCCCATGACGTAGGGCTCCTGTAAGAAGTAACGCCCATTAAAATAAAGCTCAAACCTGGTGCAGTGTTGCCCCAAGTAAAACAATACCCCTTGTTGAGAGAAGCAGAGGAGGGAATAAAAGAGGCCATACACGCCCTACTTGAACAGGGGATAATTGTGCCATCAAATTCACCTTGCAATACAGCAATTTACCCAATTAAAAAAAGAGAAGGCCGGGGCATGGAGGATCATACAGGACCTATGCCCACTTAATGATGTCATACAAAAAGAATTTCCACTTATCCCAAACCCTGCATACATTTTGTGCAGAATCCCAAAATCAGCAACTTGTTTCACAGTGGTAGATTTGAAAAAGGCATTTTTCTCAGTAGCACTGGACCCAGAATCACAGTACTTGACTGCATTCACCCTGAGGGGAAAAAGATATGAGAATTGCAGATTGCCCCTAGGATATTGTGAAAGCCCAAGCATTTTCAATAGAATACTACACAAAGACCTCGGCAACATTGAGACACAGATCAGGATAATACAATATGTAGATGGCCTTTTAATATGTGGGGAAAACGAGGAACAGTGCAGGACAGACTCAATCACATTGTTAAATTTACTGGCCTACAAGGGGGTACAAGTGGACAGACAAAAATTACAGTACTGCCTAAAAGCGGTGCTGTATTTGGGACAGCTGATATCAAAAGATGGTAAACTAATGCTCCCAGACAGGGCAGCAGCAGTACGCGCAACCATCGGACTGCACACAGTGAAAGACATGCAAAAGCTTCTCTGCATATGTTACTATAGCCGGGCATGGATACTAGATTATGCAGCATACACCAGACCCTTGCTACAAGCACTAAAGGAGGCACAGAAAGAGAGTTTAGGGGACGTGTGGACCCCAGAAATGAACACAGATTTTGACACATTGAAAGAACTCATCTCCACGGCACCAGTCCTAGCAACCCCTGATTATGACCGGGAGTTCTTCCTATTTTCACACTGTGACGGAACACTCATAACAGCAGTTATTGACAGAGAAAACGTCTCTAGGACGCAAGCCCCTAGCCTACTACAGTGGCACACTCTACGCTGTAATGCAAGGACATTTTGCATGCGAACAGGCCCTTGCAGCCACTCAGTGCACCATTGAAAAGAGCACCACCATTTTAATGGGATGTTCAGTAACTTTATTTGTGGAGCACTCCTTATTTGCCATTCTTGAAAAATACAAATCTTCACTGATGACACAGAGGGCCACAGCATATCAGATCATATTTTCTAGCTCAAACATACACATGCAAAGCAGTAAACCCAGCAACATTCATCACAGAAGCATGCACAGTGGAGGACATGCAAAACCATGATTGTTCCACATATGAAGTGGAAAGTGACGACATACACAAAGCAAATGAAACTGCCCTAGTGGAGGGGGGCGGGAGTGCATTTTGTAGACCGGTTAGCATCAGTTTGTCCAGAGACAGGAGAAAAGCATGTAGGAGCAGCTGTAGTATGGTTGGAAGACTGGGAATATGAGACAATTGTACAAAAAAAGGTTACCAAGGCATTTTTCAGCTCAGGCAGCGGAGTTAGTGGCATTGATTGAGGCACTTAACGCAGCAAAAGGGTGCACAGTGACAATTTGCTCAGATTTGGCATAAATGGCAACAATGGTTCATGGAGGGCTGTCGAGGTGGGGAAGCAGATGTTTCAGAAGAGCAGATGGGTCCTCAGTGCAACATGCAGAACTTTTAAAAGACTAATACAAGCATTAACAGAACCCCCAGTAGTGGCCCTTGTGAAGTGCCAGGCACACACTAACAACAGTGATGTCATCTCATTGGGAAACGTGGCAGCAGACGCCGCTGCAAAAGAGGCAGCAAATTTTGACAAAGATTTAAAAGGAAAATTCATACTAAAAACAAATGTGGAGGAGGAAAGAGAAACCGGGTATAACTCAATGCCAATATCACAGATAATTGACCTGAAAAAAAGAGCACCGATTGAGGAACAATAATTATGGCTTAAAAGAGAATGCACAGTCAGCTACAGACCTCCTTGGGTGCCAAAATTGTACAGGGAAAGTAGTAATGCCCCTAGAGCTTTTACAAATAGCATTCCAAGAAGTGCACTTCCAAGCACATACTGCCAAGCACATAGCTGCAGACATACAAGAAGACTGGTTTGTCCCGGGATTATGGAACGCACTTTGTAAATGACTTGTTTAGACAGTAACATCGCTATTGGGCATCAAATATAAATTATGTTTGATTTATCACCCGTAAGCGAATGGAATTGTAGAAAAAATAAACAGCCTTCTTAAAAGCAAATTGTCAAAATTGTTCCACACCCTAAAGAAAAACTGGGTCTATTACTTACCTTTAGCCTTATTCCAGTTGAGAACACAGCCAAGCAAAGACCACCACTTGTCCCGCACGAGATAGTGACGGGGAGAAGCATGCACACTCCAATATCCCCAATTAGGAGAGCATCAGACACCCACAAAACAGCCACAATATATTAGACGAGGAATTCAAGGATTATTTGACGCAGTTGACAAGAGCAGTAAGGAGTATAGCAAAACAAATTGCACCACCCTTTACACGAGAAAATTAAACTGATACTGTGACAGCTGCAGTAGACCGCCCCAATACACAACTAATGCCTGGGGACATGGTGTATGTATGCAGTTTCGTAAGGTGATGGAATGCTCCAAGATTTCATGGCCCATATGAAGTAGTATATTGTACACCAACAGCAGTGAAGGTAAAGGGCCTGAAATACTGTATACATCTCTGACATTCAAAAAGTGCATGATAGCCGAAGGGGAGCAGCAGAATGAGCAAGAAATGGCTGCACCCTGAGGTAACTGAAGTACGCCTACAAAAAGTATGCCTCTGGTTAAAGGGTAGCAAAATAGAAGATATATAAAATGACAAAAAGAGAAATAATGAATATGATTACAAGCATTGTAAAGTAAAATATGTATGTAAAATGATAATTTTCCTACAGTCTCTCCATTCACCTTCACCACTATCTACCTGTCTTCGCCCTCTATCCACTTGGTATTGGAATGTTTTATTAAGGATATAAAAAGTAAATGATAAGATGAATATGTACTTAACCCATTATATCTTGCTCTGTAGGTACAAACATGACTGAAACAAGGGCCCTCAATGACGACACATCTGTAGATAATAATAGGGGAAGTATTAGAGCAAATAGAGCCTACTCCTATGAGTGTGGCTTGTGTTTCGTAGCTGTGGTGTTTTCAACAATGTTGGTTTGCCTCAGACTTTACTGGGTAATATCATTTATTTCTATCGGCATAAAAGAAAGGGGGAACAAAAATGATACAAGAAGGTACCCACCTAGTGTGGGATGGTTTTAAACTAATTTGGGCCCACAATGTATCCACAAACCTTACTACCCTACACAAAAACAAAACTATCGGACTCCCATTAGTTGAATATTCGGTAATTGACACTCCTGATCATGAATTTAATGTATATGATATGAACGATCCTAACTCCGAAGCAGTAATCACGTCACATGTTAATGTCCATACAACCTCACAACCTACCGCAATTGGTGATTACACGGATGACAAAACACAGACCTCCACCACATTACCTGACACAATATATTGCCAGCTGAGCAATGAAAAAAGTGCAAAGGCAGTGACTGGAATATTCCCCATTTGGTAACAAAAGTTACTAAAAGCCCAAACTGGTCTGGGGGGAGGGTGCAGGAGATGGAAAAGGGGGGTGGGGCGGAAAAGGTACAACGCATATCACGGTCTGGCTTTAGATTGATGGAAGCACGCAACTGGGATGAAATGGTACGCAAATATGAGCACAATGGCAAGCACTTAATGAGAGTTGCTATGTGTGCTCCTTAATTCCCCATGCCTCTGGGACCCCCAAAGGTTTGTTGCCACAGGAAGCGCCCATTGCTGAGGCTCAGTGTCTTATTCATCTTGCACTGTGTAGAATCAGAAGCACCTACCAAGCGCACACTATTTTGTTACAATTACTGCAAAATGAAAACACCTGCAACAGCAAGCCACAAAGAGTATTCTGCATGAAGGAGCCATTTTTTGTTATTAGAGGGACAATGTTTACTGACAATAGGTGGCAAGAAAAGCAAGTAATGTGCAAAGCAGAAGCCATGTGAGGATTGTCAGATGAACAATTACAATGGATCGAAGAAACATGCACTCCAGTTTGGTCTCGGCACATCGCCAAACGAACATGGATAACGGCTCTTGAAAAGTCAATCAAGATCCAACGTGAAATACAATTCAAACTTTGCTGTCATGGTGAAGGGAAGGTACCCCTGGGTGCAAACAAACACTGCAACAAGACACACATTTTGCCCGACATGAAGAAAGGAACAGCAATGTTAATGGACACTTACTGGGTGTGCGGCAAACAGGCGTACTTGCACCTCCCTCCATCATGGAGAGGTACGTGTACCCTTGCAATGCTGCACTTGGCCCTAACGGTAATTCCTGAAAGCCATATACAAGGAGAGAGGGTGCCAGCCGAGATGTCCCAGGCACCCCAGTCAACAACCGAATAATCCCCAATGTATGATGTGTCACAAAAACGAAGGGCATTGAATTACATTTCCACAGAATCTTCAGAACTGTTGCACAAATCCCTAACAAATCCAAGCTGTTCAACTCAGAAGAGAAAGTCTTTGCCTCACTCATACCAAGCATCCAGGCTTGAGCGAATACCAAATGGCTACAGATCGTTCAGTGGGAGCTGATCGAGTTGGCCAATGACACTGAAGAAGGATTCAACGTCATCTAAGTGGAACTTGGAGCCCTGCAGTTAATGACAATGCAAAACAGGTATGTGCTGGACCTGCTCACAGCAATGGACGGTTGTTTTTGCAAAAAAATCGGGAGTGCATGTTGCACATTGTGCCTTCTGCCGATGCAGATAATGGGACACTGTCAGATGTGATAGCAGCAGTACACAGTTTTGGTGAAAGGATGAAAGAAGGGGGCGGTGTGCAGCCAAGCACATGGTTTGGCAACCTGTTTGAGTGGGTCCCATATTGGCTAGGGATGGCCATGAAGCTCCTGATACCCATCATAGTCTTTGATCTGCTGATGTTTTGTGTTTCCAGGTACGAATCAGATACTGTGCAAAGTACATTCCTAACAGTGCAATGATGATGGTGAAAATGGGCAACCCAGCAAAGGTACTTAGGTTGCACGGGATGCCCAAGTACAAACCAGAGAGAGGCCAGAACCCAAATATCGAATGACTGCAGTAACACTGGAGACAGGGTAGATAACCTCTATCACACAACGATCAAAGAACCCTATAAATGTGAATAGTACAAGGAAGTATGGGTAGATCTAGTGGGAGATGGTGGCTGCATTTATCGGACCTGTAGTCCAGATGAATATGCACGGAGAGGTCATAGTCTTAGATCTGTGTGCAGGGCTTGTATGCCAATAAAAGAAACCCCAGCCTAGGATGAAGCAGTAGCTGAGGCAGAAGAACAAACATTTGAAACCCTTAGCATCTTCATTACTTTAGTAACGAAAGGGGGGAATGTAAGGGAGGAAGGGTCATTTGGGCCCCCCTACATTCCTGGTGAGGTGTAAGTCCAGTTCGAATGGTTGGAGAAGTTCCCTTGTCTGAGCCCCAGCAACATGTGTGAGGAAGCCATTGAATGACACCTATCCAATACGTCTTGCATGACCCCAGGGACTCCATTTTGTATTAAACACAACTCCATCTTTTGACTAGGACACACACGAAACTCCCAGAGGCAAGCCTGCATCTCTCCCCATCCAGTGCCGCACACAGCCAGACCAACAACCTTCTCCTCCCCACTGTCTGCGCTGTGGCTGTCCTGTTCTCATGAAAGCTTGGGCACAAATTGTTCCAAGCTGACACTGTATCTCTCTCCTTCCTCTAAGATCACTGCCGTGTGTGTGACCGGGCGGGAGCCTGGCTCATGGAAACCATTTGTCTCCACAAACCTGCCCCTGCTCCAACAACCCCCATCGTCAAGAGTTACTGTCTGCATGAACCTTAAACCCCTCATTCCTTTGATGTAGCAGGGGTGAGACCTCTGCCCATGGGGCACCCTAGATTGCCCCCATATAACTAATCCTGAGTAAACATATATTTTCCATGTACTAACAAATCCTGACACCCTTGCTTGATCCTTGAGGCACCTGATAAATGTGCCTCAAAAATACACACCAAGATAAGGCACCTGGACCACCGCACCTCTGCCCCACTCTGCTACAGGTCAAGAATGCATATCTATTGCTACTATTTATTGACAACAATGTTTTTTTATTTTTGTTGGCAGAAGTTTACAACATACACACATGTCAGAGCATAGTGTACAGGCAATACACTCATAGGACACAATATATCAGCAAGAGGAAGGGGACATCAAGGAAGGGGAAAAATGATCAAAAGCATAGTAATACAGCATTAGAAACTAATTCTGGGGTACCGGGGGAGAGTCATTCTCAGATGTATTGTCAGCCAGGTTGATAAGGTAACTGTTGAAGGCAGACCATATGTTCTTGGGACGAGAGCAAGTAGGGAGCATAGTAAGATATTCTTCTTCACAAGTCTGAGACCAGGTGAGTGAGCGGAGCCATTTCTGATAAGTCGGAGGGGAGGGGCTCTTCCAAACTTGGAGCACACATTTCTTGGCTATCAAGAAGCTGATATTTAGAAATTTTGCAATCTGCCTAGTGTCGTCATTGTTCCACATCCCGAACAAGACTCCCAGCGGCCCAAGGTGATATCAGTGAGGGCCCTTAAAATCTCGTCCTAGAACCCTCCCAGCATGTGGCATGTCCAGAACATGTGTAGGTGATCAGCACCTTCAGCCTTACAGCAAGCGCAGGTATGTGTGATGGTGCGGGCAAACTTAGATATTTTGAGGGGAGTATAGTATAAACTATTTATAAATGTAAACTGCATGACTCAATGATGGGAATTAAAGGATACCTTGTTGGTATGTGAGCACATTTTTTCCCAAAGGTGACCTGGGACCTCAAGGCCCAGCTCATCCGCTCATTCGGTACATGCTTTGGAAGGTGGGGAGGGGATCCCTGCTAATAGCATTTTATATAGAGAGGAGACGACTCCACGGGAGCCACTTGAGTTAGCAATGTAGGCGACCTCTTGGGGTATCAGGAGGTTCCTCGGGGAACGTGGGCCACCTGGCGTGGAAGGCAGCATGAAGCTTATAATACTGCAGCATCTCAAGTGCAGACCCAGAGTGACCAGGCTTCCCTGTCTGTGGATCAATGAACTTCCCATTGGGAAAGAGATCAGTCAATGCCTGATAGCCCAGAGCACCCCAGTGTCTGGCCAATGCTATATCATGTGAAGGCTGCAGCCCGGGGAACCCCCAGATGGGGAGCCATTTATAGTAGGGGCATGATTCTGGAGCTGTGTGAAGGAGGTGGCCCCAAGCAAGCAGGGCGGTCGCTACAGGATCAAGGGGGGGAGTCTGGCACATAGTCACGATGGAAAATCAAGGTCATATTTACTGCCGTCATCACCAAGGTTTCCAGCTTGACATGTGGGCAATTAAGGTAACTCGGGTACCAAAGAGTGGCATATTGGGCCTGTGTGGCCATCCAATACGGCGTGAAGTCTGAAGCTGTGAAAGCCCCCTCTCATATGGAAGCATCATGTCTGACCATTTCTTGCGAACCGCTCCAGAATGCCATCAAACTGTGCACATTCTTTATGTAGTGTCGCAAAGTATTGCTTCCCAGGCCAGATGGGCACATTACTAAAGACTTAGAGCAATTTGGGAACCAGAACCATTTTGATGAGGGAGAGCTTCCCAGCGAGTGATAAAGGGAGAGAACACCACTGTGCCATCTTCGACTCGGCGAGTTGTCCTACTGCCGTGTAGTTATCAGCTAGCCGGGTGGACTTGGACAGGGACATACGGACTCCCAAATATCTAATATAGCCAGGGGACCAGCGGAGTGGATACTCTGAGGAAGGTTGTAGGGTGGCATTGGTGAGTGGAAAAATCTCAGACTTGGCTATTACAAGTGCAAACAGAATCAGTGAGAACGGATAACACTGTCGAGTACCTCTGAAGAGTGTAAATAGTGGAGATGTTAGGGAGTTGACCCAAACCCTCACGACTGGGGCAGTGTATAGCAATTAATGTACCCAATCATGTTTGGACCTATTCCCATTGTCTCTAAAACCAGCCACATGTATTCCACAAGACCATATCAAATGCCTTTTGGGCATCCAACGTGACTACGACCGCACTCGCGTCCTGGTCAATTCTAGCCATCACATTGAAAAGCTGCCGGATATTGTGAGAAGTGGATCTCCCGGGTACAAATCCCCCTTGGTCCTCATGAACAAGGTGTCTCATAAATGGGATGAAGCAGTTCGGGTTCACCTTGGCAAAAATCTAGCTGTCGATATTCATTAAGGAGAGGGGCCTATAAGAGCCGCATTCATCGCCAGGCTTGTCGGGCTTAAGCAACACTGTGATGACAGCCTCATGCAGGGAAGGAGGGAGGACAGAGCTACGGAGTGATTCGTCCCAGAGCTCTAGTAGTTTGGGAACAAGGATGGCGATGTGCTCCTGGTAGAATTCAGGGGCGAGACCGTCGGGGCCCAGTGCCCTACCCTTCAGAAGGTCTGATATGGCTCTGACAATCTCGTCTAAGAGTATCAGGGAATCTAATTGGTTCCTAGTCGAGGAGAAGACGCATGTTGTGGGGATCTGATTTAGGTCATCTCATGTGTTGTTCACTATGTTCCGGGGGGGGAAACGTACAGATCCATATAAAACTCTGTAAAGATTTTCAATATTTGCTGGTCTGACCATTGTGGGACACCTTGTGCATCCTTGATGGATGTGATCTGGGCTTGGCCCCATTTTGCTCTGGTTAATTTTGCCAGTGTCTTGCCCGGTCTCTCACCCTCCCCATATTTCTGTGCAGCTTGTGGGCGACTAAAGAATCGAATCTCCCTCATGGCATGCATCTCGAAGACCTTAAGTTCTTCACTGATCTGTCCGAGTTTGGCCAGATCGGCTGCTGTCATGCAGTCATATTCCAGTACCTTTATCTTGGATTCCGACTGACGGAGGTTGTTTCTTATGGTTTTCATCACTCCCTCCTCCCTCGAGATGGACATCCCTCTGATACACACTTTAAAGGCATCCCAGCGAACACCGGCCATGGTATCCTGTAAGAAGTTACATACAAAGAAGGTCTCAATATCCGCCAGTATGTCAGCATTGAATACAATGTCGAGTAGGGCAGAGGATTTGAAACGCCATGTGCTGCATAGGTATGGGCATTCCAAGGTCCACTGATGGTGATCGGGGCATGGTCGGAGAATGTGCGAGTGAGTACCTGGGCCCTATCTACCTTCCCCATCAAGGCACTGGATAGCAATTCTGGAGGAGCTATCGTGAACTGATGAAATAGGTATACTCTCATAGCTGGGGATGGAGAGTCCTCCAAGCATCTCGAACATCAAGTGGTGTGCAGTGCTAGGGCATGTGTAGTCTGCGTGCTGCACGTGACTGGGCCCTGGGTGCAGTACCCATTCTATCCAAGCTGGTGTTGAGTATCAAATTCATATCTTCACCCCAGATGATATGGATCCCTACATAACCCAGAAGTATAGAGGCAATGGCATCAACAAAATCCAGGCTATCAACATTGGGGCCGTAAGTGTTCACAAGGAGGTATTCCCTATTCACCATTCTACAGTGCAAGACAATACATCTACATTTGGGATCTATGTGAATTTGATAGATTTATGAATCAATGTTAGCACACCTCTGGCTTGTGTGGAGTAAGTGGTATAGAATCTGTGAGGGCCCCAAGTGGGTGCAATGCTCGTTACCAAATGGCCTCGTGAGTGTGTTTCCTTCAGCAGTAATATCTTAACCCCATGTCTGTGGGCGTAGGGCGTGACTTTGCAGGCTTTGTTATAATTACTCAACCCCCAGATATTCCAGTACATTACAGTTATGGACATTCCATCATTTTTGGGCACATCCCAGTTAGTATAACCCAGAGTGCATCTACGGAGAGGAGCCTTAAAAT
This sequence comes from Ambystoma mexicanum, assembly GCF_040938575.1. NCBI lineage: Eukaryota > Metazoa > Chordata > Amphibia > Caudata > Ambystomatidae > Ambystoma > Ambystoma mexicanum. Next base: position 735,579,999 of record NC_090936.1, read on the forward strand.
GGTAGCCCTATGACATGTCGTGAAATGCTGAACCACCTCTGCCATTTTCAATGTAACGTCCACAAACAACACCTCCCCCCACCGGCCCCTTACAGTTTGCAGTGTTCCCCCCTCCCTCTTCCCCCAATTCCCAACAGAACCTTCATAACAGGTGTCAGTGGGCCAGTCCCAACATGGACCAGTCGCACTGTCGGCCCAACAGGGGCCAGCACCCAGCAAACCCTCAAACAACCATTCAACTGCAGTGGGGTGCGCTGTTGCTGTGCATTCAACTAAACAGGAGCAATGAAGTACTAGAGCTGGCACGTGGATCGGCGGTGTGCATCGCTATAACATGGGTCACCTCACTGGTGGAGGTAATAATAGAGAATGACATTAATGTGTTAGAAACCGTGGCCCATCGATGACTGATGCCACAAATAACCCATGGTTTAGTCACAAGTGAAATCAACAATTGGTGACACAGCAAAGCAGATAGGCATTCGCCAAGAGGTGGTTGATTGCAGCTTGAGATAGCCAAGTGTCCCATGACATGACAGGCAAAGCAGACCTGCAGTGGGGAGCTAGTGTGACTGGCTACTATTAACCCAAAAGCTGATGGAGATCAATTATTAGGACATAGGCAATGAGGCCATGGCTCAGTCATTGTCCATGGGGTCTTCAGCTGGGTTGTGAAGAGGTATATGCGACTCAATGAACTTCACTGCTTTACCAGGAAGTACAGTTTCTGCCTAAAGGTGAACTTGAGTCGAGCTGGGAACAATATAGCAGAGGGGATATTTCGCTCCGTCAACTATTTTTTCACATCCAGAATTTGATGCCTCTCTTGCTGTACCCCAACGGAGAAGTCAGGGAAGATCCTGATGATTTGGGAGCCGAGGCATAGCTCACCCTTTTCTTGTGACAGACGGAGGATGAGATCCCTGTCCCTGTAGTTCAGGATCCTGGCGATGACCGGCCTGGGAAGTCTCCAGTTTTAGGAGGTGGTGAAAGGGCACGATGGGCACATTCAACAGTGAAGATGGGGACAAATCAGGGCCATCCAGCAGCTCTTTGAGCAGATTTTCGACTGCTAACTCCATGCAGCCTTTGAGGGCATTTTGCAGGACCCTGATGATTCGAATGTTGTTTCTATGTGATCTAGACTCCAAATCATTGCATTTTGCCTTTACGGTCTTTATGTCGCGAGTAAGTGATGCAACCGTGTCCTGAAGAGTGCGCAGATCATCCTCGTTGGTGCCAATTCTGGACTCCCCATCGGTAATCCTGGTGCCAGCTTGGTCAATTTGAGACTCAAGTGATGCGACATTGGCATTGATGTCATCCAACTTTTCATGGAAAGAAGCGAAGTTTTTAGGCATGATTCCATCATCGCAGCAAGGTCGGCAGTTGGCATGTCTGGGCATGAATCAGGTTCTTCGTGATTGGAGAATATGTGTCCCACCTCTGGACGAGATGCTGTCTTGGCGAATTTGTCGATGGCCCCCACTTTGTTGGCACCCCGAGATCTGTTCGACATCGCTATGTAGCCAATGGGTTGCTATTGTCTGAATATACAGTGTCTGGTCACCGAGCACAACCCAGTAGTCGAGACCAAGGTCAACCGGCAGCCAGGTATCACAGCAGAGGGTCGGGGAGGCTGAGATGAAGACCCAGCTGGACAAGTGTCATACCGCTGCTGGGGACGGCCAGTCGATGTGCCCGCAGGAGCTTTTATGTGCTAGTGTGGCCAAAGCAGTGAGCAAATGTTGAATAAGTGGAGATGGGAATGGTGCAGAACACCACGGTGCAAGTGTAAAAGGTAGTGACGGCACAGAATGTGTGTGCATGCTGTTAGCTACCGTCTACTCACGGTGATCCATCATTATAGCAGGTGAGCACCAGGGCACGCCTAGTGAAGGCGTGGAGGGTAATGTGCAACAAATCCGTAGGAGTACAAGCAGTCCAGCACAATTGGTGTAATGGGGCGGAGATGTCAGCATAGATAAGGGGCTCCCAGGCCAAGGGGATGATCCCATGCGTGTGCCCAACCACCTTGCAGGTATTTATTGTGATATGGGTGGTAGAGGCTGGCAATGGCATATGCTGCAGTTAAGGCACCTGGAGTGGGCACAGTGTGGTGAGGTGGGAGGGGAGTGCCGGAGGGGGCCAGGGAAGCCATGGGGAAAGAAAGCAAGGCTCACCTCAAGCCCGTCACAACCTGGCATCTAGTTCCCCCCCATGTGCAGGCAGCCTCCCGCTGCTTACCTGTGTCGGAAGTGGCCCCGTTCAGATCCAGAATCCAGGAAAATATCAGCAGTTCCACCGCAATTTTCTGGGGCCAGAAGGGCTCTGTCGTGGCACCACCGACCAGGTTGTGTGGCCCGCAGTACTGTTCCGAACTGGGGGATATGTTCAGGAGCAGGGGCTCAAGGGGATCTCCTGGGCCAATGCTGCAGTGCCTCCATTTACCCCGTTCCAAGCACAGGGTCTGTTGGTGTGGTGGGTGCCAGAGGGGGCCGTGCCCAAAGTTCAGTATGGCCCCCCAGTACCAGGAGGGCAGCAGCCATATGGTACTGCGCACTAGCGTGGCTTCTTCGCGGTGGTCAAGGGTCAGGCAGTGGCCACTGCTGGCAATGATAAACAAGTGCAGTGAATGCTCGCCATTGCAGCTGGCATAGGGCTGCCGCAAACAGCGGGCATGGTCCAGCCCCTGCCCAGGGGCTGGCGGCCAGCTGCCCCACACCGCATGGCCCACGGCCCGAATTGGCCACCAACAAGGATGGCGTTCCACTGAGACAGCAGATGGCCGTATCCAGGCACCAAAGCTCCGATTTTCTTCTGGGTTGAAGGCGGATACACCTCAGGACATCAGCTGCCCGCTGTACCAGGATTTGTAGTAGGATGTAGAAAGCAAACGCTGTTGCTGTCGGCTTTTATGTCGAGGATGCACGGAGCCCAAAAGCGGCAGCCATTTTTCAGGCTGCTCAACTGCACCCCCCGACAACAATGTGTTTTGAAGAGTCTTGTATGTCATATTAAATCTTGCATGCCCATGATTACTGTGAAGTTTAGCTTAGTTGAAATTATAACTGTATGGACACGATGTGACACACCGCCCCTCCCTGATGAGCCCAGCTGCCCCACATGCCGCAAGAAGCAACAAGTTCAACCCCACCCAATCCATTAGCAGCACTACTAAACATTGTATAATATCTTCTTTAGCTTAACCAATGAAATCTATTTGTGTAACCCATATAGCACACGTAATAGATGATGTGTATTTTAGACTTATAATGTGAAGTTTCTGTATTATAGGCAGAGCGCTCTCGGAGTAGCAGAGTCCTCTGCGTGCCCCACTTTATCTTTATACAAAGAATACCTTTTACTCACTCGCAATCTCTCTTGGTCTCGTTCCCTACTGGGCTGTGTCCATCAGTGTCTATTCCTTTGAGATATTTGAATTGTAAGTGTGGGGTGCTCTGCTCTCTAAATTAATTGATCACTATAAACTAAAGGTGCAAAAAGGCATCTTAGGCCTGAGCACAGTAAACATGTAATAAATTAGCATACTGTCTTAATTCACATCCATAAAGGTGTTGCACAATATCCGTTTCACATTTTGCTTTGATGTACCAACCTACCATTCATGCATCTCTACTGTGTCCTAAATTCATGAGGAAATAAATAGGTTCCTGCCCTTTCAAAGCACACCATTTCCAAGCAAGTTTTGAAACTGCCAAATGTGGTTGGGAATTACTATTGCTAAATTACAACCAACAATTAAATGGGAGTACAAATACTGCAGTGTAAAAAATGCCCCATCGAGACCTCTCCTCTAAGTGCATGACTAATGTAGGATGCTATTCAGCAGCTCCTCTATCGTAAATAAGATGAGGAAAGTAGTTTCACTGGATGGGCATTAGGTTTGTCAGGTTGTGATATATCTGTGGATGGCACAGTACATTTTCTAAATGAGCCTAAATGAAAAGTGAGCTAATTTTATACGACACAGTACCCATTACTTTCATAACCTAACAATTCATATAGAATGAACATATTAACAGAAATATATGCATAAACCATGTCATTTGCAAACTCATATCTATATATAAATAGTCACACATTTTACACATTACTGCATAAAAGCTGAAATGCAAACTATAAGACTCTGCCCACTTAGCCACCATGAATTCACCTTCTTCACTTTGCTTCATAATTTCTCACAAACCATTTACCTGGTGTATTTTACCTGAATGCCAAAAGACTTTAATAATACCTGCCATACTCTGCCATAACTTAACAGTACAATTCTCAAACCACTTCTCAAGAGAGAAAATGTTCACGCCAAACTTACCAGTTCAAATTAGCTTTCCCAGTAAGCTAGTGGAATCCACATGTCTCCACAAATAAGCAAAGGAACATTGTAAAACATCATAACCAAGTTAGCATTCGTCAGGTGCCCTGCCGGAAATTAAACTTCTCAAATTTAAAGGCACATTCAGCCACTTATACAATTCTAACACAGTAGTAAATCATCAATATAAGGTCACAGAAAACACCTTAATATCCAACTACAAAGCACACGCACAGCTGCAATATTTGCCAAGGATACAGTTATGCTGCTTGGTCGACACTAGGATTTCTTATGCCCTCCCCATTCGTATCACATTTTCCAATGTCAGTGAGAAACAACCTTTACTTGTAAATATATTTCTTTTTTCGCACATAACCATAGCATAACATGTAATACTGCTTCATGACTCGCCTAAAAAAACTAAACTCAAACATGAAAAACCCGCTTTCCAAACAATGCATATAAACATGACTAAATCAGACACCTAAACGTACTTCATTTGTCTTCGAAATACAATTCGTAATATACATAACATATAGAAAATCACACAATCACTCAAGATCAGGTGCTACAAATAACAAATAGATCTTCACAATAGCGAAACACAGAACATGTGTACACTCTGAATTCTAGAATCAGAATGTCAGAAGTTCAGAAAAAGGCCACTTTTATAGCTTTCAGAAATCAATAGCACAAAAAGAGGACTGTAGAAAGAAAACAAGTAAAATGTCCAACACATTTTTATTACAACCTATAACGGTCAATAAACCCCAACACAATCCTTCCAAAGGATACTTAGTAGAACATGTACACACACAATTAAATGAAACATTTATTTTCTTAATTTAACAAATTTCATAACCGTGGCTATAACCCGGTTACATGGCGAAGATCCCCCTATAGATGCGAGTAGATGTACATTTTTCAAATGCGTTGGAAATCACTTCACAAAGGTTTCAAATTTAAATCACACATGCCTTGAGATGAGAACATCCAAACAGTAAAACATGTGCTGAAACGTCCATAAAATATGATCACTGCACCAAAATACTAACATTCATAACCGCGGGTACAATGAGCAGGGTCATGCCCCTGGCTACCAAATCCTGCCACACAGTATGACGTATGATTGGAGCATAACATCTTTACAGATTCAAAAATAAATATTGACAGGTTGTAACAATTCAAACAACACAAAGGTACAAATGAGGGCATAGAATCAGGAACACATGTACAAATATTTAGTGAAAAATCAATGAAACAACATGATCAGTGCACAGAAATTGTATTTGCCATGCCAGTGGATATGGTGATGGTCATAGATGCGGCTACACCCACCAAAAATACACAACGTCCCATTGGATTGGTGATATCCATGGCTATAACCCATCTGACGGGGCATAACATTTCATTGGCAGCTGCTGTAACCGTGGCTATTTTATTTTTTTTATAAGGCATCAGTGTTTTTTTTTCCTTTTTCAATATACTTAAAATGTTCTCTGGGTGGCTCTTAAAAGAGCCTTTGGGATCTTTTGCCAATATATAACCATAAAATATATTTTCAATCAGAGAAATACTCTTCAACTCTATTAAAATTAAAGAAAACTTGTAACATTTATCTGTGCTCTTTCTTTAGATGATTAATTTTCTTTTCACAATGAGAAGAAAACCTTTGCTCCCTGTGAAAAATATTTTTTCCACAATTGCAACATAAAAAATTCAAACATTCCATCTAAAATAATATAGATCCGAAAAAACTTTGTAAGCCAATGCTTTGACAACACATCACCTATATCCTCAACATCACTATGAACCCCATTCTCAGAATTCTCAAATTCTCCAGAGTCTCCTGAACAATCAAAATCTTCTCCTTCTGAAATTGGCTGCATGTTTGAAATATACAATAAAACAATAACTATAACATCAAAAATATCACGATCTCCTACAACTACACCTCACTTTCAATCAACAAAAATGTACTATGTAGAAAAACGCATAATACAACAGTTTTATTGGCATATAAAATCATCACACAAAACATAAATTCTCTGATAGGTTCACCAATTCAACAGCATCTGAGGTACTTGACATTGATGGATTAAAATATCATAAGAAAAACTAAAAGTAAGCGTCAGCAGTGGTTGTGCAGAATCAAACTCCACACATTAAAGATGCTGCCACCAACAGCGGTGAGAACGATACAGCTACAACACAATAAACAAATTAAAAATGAGCAAACTGAACTTACAAAACACCATCAATTGTACTAACTGAAAGAAAACTCAAAATAACTAAGAGTACTGCATAGCTGAAACTGTATTAAAATGACAACAAATGCAATCAAATAACATGGGTACAAAAACTAAATGCCTAAATAAAAATGCCATCGATTGACAAATCTAATTGTTTAGGCCCACGTTAGTGAAAGTTAAAAAATACATGCCACACAATCAGAGCAAATGAAATGATGATAGACATCATCTCATAGCAGTAATTAATATAACTAACACACACAACACTACAAATAAACCTGCAAACATGTCAATATTTACTAAGACTTACTTTCACATCACCCACACTCCTGCCATGTACCCAGGCAAAGTTCTGCATTCAAAAGGATGAAACAGCAGAAAATGGTGGCTTTTATAATTTCCAAATTGAACACCGAAACAACAACTATATGCAATTAAAACTACTAAAATGGATGACAAATGTGCACCACAACCTATCAGACACTACGGAAATGGAAAAATAATAACAACCAATAGCAAACAATAAAACTCATAGAAATCTATTTTCCCCCACCCAGCAACTTTCATAGCTGCGGCTATTAGACGCGGATGTAGATCTTGCTTTATATTTGCGACTACATGTAGACTTTTATGCAAGCCCAAAATCAAACTAAGCCGGCCTTCAAAACTTCAGTTGAAATAAGAGAACAACTAAGCAGATCAAATAAAACACACAAATACAATGCTATGCTTTATTATCCATATAACAATATGATTATTGCACAGAAAATGTATATTTATATAAATATAACATCACCTATGGGCACAACCAATACAATTACGGAAACGGTCAATGTGCCTATGCACATGCTTTTTACAGACGCGGTTATACAAAGGTCCTTCATGGACTTTTCCTGTTAGCCATGGCTATTCACAAAAACTATGAATTAAAAAATGTATTTCCACTCCCCGAAGCTCCAAACAAGTGTCCCTAACGCACATACCAGCCCCCCTCCACTCCCCATGCTCCTGAACTTCCATGGACTTTCCCAATACAGCAAATAACTCAATGCATCTATGATCCTACTCCACCCAAAATGTCATATAGCCGTGGCTATCACGCGTCAACAAATAGACGACATTCCATTTGCCCTAATATAGCCGCAGCTGCACAGGGATCCATATCTACTCATGGGTAGCAACGCAAAACACTGAGAGGCTGCTGGATAGCCTGTCTCACCAACTTTTCCCCGGGGATCTGTCATCCAGGTGGCCAGGACACGGCCATCACTATTGGATCCTGTTCCTGGGGGTGGACCAGTGCGGAAGGATCACCTGAATGGGGAGGTCTTTGGGAAGTGAAAGTGGGACACCGAAGGGCGAGACGCAGTATCCCCTTCCCTATAACACTTTTCCCCATTCAACCAGATAGGATACTTGGAAACTCACCCACCCTTTCCCGGCACAAACACTTTCTCAAGCACAGTTCATTGAGAGCGACAATGGATTAACACCAGAGCCGTATACCTGACCTGTCCCAAAACAAGGGACGGACAGAGTTGGGCAATTACTGATAACTTCACACACCTGACTTCTATCACTCTTCCCCATACAGAAAAAAGATGGAGCACAAAATCACACTCTGATGCAACGCCAAACGCACAAGGAAGCAGCTATTCTGGGATGGCAGTTTAAACTGAAAAGAAAGGCGGTGATACCAGAGAGGACATAAAGGAGGGAGTTACCCTTGTCCTTTTCACAAAAGGATCGCAACTTTCAAGAATCCTCAAGGAAAAGAAACATAAGACCAGGAATAACAGCTGATGAATGGTGTAGCATGTGTCAAAGGTACACAGGGCCCTCCCGCTTGGAAAGCCAAGGCGAGGAGAAGCGATTGTGACCATGGTAATGTCCTCGACTCTGACAGCAAAGCAACACCAATGCGTTCAGCACAGCTGGTGAGTCGGGAGACACTGATAGCAGGCCAGGCTGTGTTATGCTCAAGGTTGCAAGCAGCAACATTGTATGAACAAAGAACATGTGTGCGTTTGAACTTTATGAAACCTAGTTGGGTACCAGATACAGAGTGGTCTGGCTTCACGTGGGTGCTCACTCAAAAGTCTCTTTGGTACCCCCCTCCCCGAGCGTGTAACTATTGAATGCTGAAATAGAAGTGGTCCTGCAGTGGGTTGAGTTAAATCCTGTGCACAGTCAAAAGACTTTGATTACCTACGAACTAAAATTGGTCTGAGCCCGGAAGAGGGGGACTAATTGATTAAAAGGGGATCTGAGCCCAGAAGAGGGGGTTCTGGGGTGAACAGAAAATTTCACCTGTGAAGATATTGTTGTGGCAAATGTGAACCCGACTGAGGGATGCCTGTGAAATAAAGTTGGTCCGAGGGAGGAAAATTGTGAGAGAAGGATCTGAGCCTGGCTGATGGGGATCCCGGGCAAAGAGTAAGTCACCTGACTTGAATTGGGAAGAACCTTTTCTTTGTTGTTTTGGATGCATCAGGCCCTCTGAAGCAAGAAACTTTGAATAAAGGAGACTTGGGCACAGAAGGTCCTGATGTTGGTAAAAGGAACTGTGATCTTGTGCCGAAGAAGCCCATGAGTGTGCTGTGCTCAAGTGACCCACCTTGTCCCATGCTAAAAACGTGGGGAAGGGAGGCAAACAGCCTAAAAATCCTGACATCATTTTGTGAACACTTCTTTCTTTTGTGAACATTATCCCACACTATTTTGTAGCATAGCGGTAAGGATTGGCAGTAGTCTCTTTTTTTAGTTTAGGCCCTTTTCACTTGACTAGACTCTACTAGGTCTGTATTATTATCGTAGCTTGCTCCCATTTTAGATTTAGGTTTAGATAGGCCTTTATCACACCCATGATAAAGTTCAATACACACCCTTGAGCTGTGATCACTTGTGTCTGTCTTACTTTGATGCCATGCCTTCCTTACAGTACAAGCAAACAATTGCAAACTCCAAAACATACACATCCTACATACCGTGCTCATACAAACTACTAGAAATCCAAACTAGGAATAATTTCCCTGGAAACCGAGAAAGTCTGCAGATATCAAGGCTGGTTTGAAAACTGTGTGGCTAATCGTAGACAGTGGCTGTTTTGGTTGCTGCCTTTTTGTGAGAAACTAATGTTAAAATGGACCTCGGTTTGAAAGGTTTTTCAATTAATTGGTTTGTATTGCGAGGATTGTGTTGGCACCAAGTTCTTTCAAAAATGTTAAGTCTGAGAAGTACAGGGCAGCTAGACATACTAATTCACTGTGGAGGAAATGATTTCGGGAATGTACCAGGTGTGTGTCTTAGTTTAATGATGAAACAAGACATGGTAAAACGAATGGAACTATTTCCTCACCCCATCTTCAACTTTCCCAATTTGACTCGGAAGCAAAAATGGATATGGACCAGCAATTCTAATGGTAACATTGCAAAATCACAGAGAAATGTTAATTAAGTTGTTTCGCATTCATGAGAGACCACAACCAATTACACATTTCAAACAACAACAATTTCTACACACATGATCAAGTACACCTAACCAATGAAGGGAATGTGGTGTTCCTTCATAACATCAAAACAGTACTTCAAATGTCCTATAATATTAAGCCAGTGTATCCCAAAACAGTCCTTTTAAGGACTACCTATCACATATAAATACACAAATACAATAAAATAAAAACCAAATTTCTTTTTATTATACCCTAGTTTTTGGACACTTGTTACAATTAACTCCTGTGAAAGGTCAACCAGTTTTCAAAATGCTGCAATCTGAGGATAGTAAAAAAAGTATAGGAAGTATTGGTCATTTTAACCTTTGGAATTGTTTTGAATTCCAGGAGTTTACCATTAATATGAGGCATTCTGCAGACTTTGAGTATGCAGAAAGGCTTAATGAGGTGTTCTTGAGGAGAATGTGAAAGCGGTCTTAAAGGGAAGACTGATAAGGTCAACTAGAAAATTCCATTTCTAAAGCAGCAGGTTTAAACGGGTTTAAAACTGCATTAGTTCATGGGTAATGTTAAAGAGGAACTTGAAGGTAGGAATTGGTCTAGTCAATTGTACCAATAGGAAATGATTGCCTTTGACACTTTTCCTCACAGTACCTGTGTTTAACATGTTGAAGTAAAGTTTGATCATGTATTAGAAATTCATTTCATTTGATTTCTCGAGCCTCTGCACGTTTCATGCTTTTTAAGGATACCTTTGTGAAAATAGCACAGGTTCCATTGTGCTCTGCTTATGTAATAACTATTCATACATCCGAAGCAGCACTTATTGACATTGGTCATACAGTGTTTAAAGAAGGAATGTCATATGTAGCTCTGTCACATGTGGAAATATTGAAGACTTATTTTTAATAAACTTTGATGAAAGAAAAGTGACAGCTGACATTTCTTGCATTGAAGAATATAATATATTACATGCACTGTATGCTGCTCACCCGAACTGTATACCTGTACCTGCTAAGCCCTTAGCCAGGAAACATAAGGAGTCGGTGAAACTACATTTAAATAAAATCATTCCTCTTAAGAGTACAACATTTGTGCATACAACACTGTTTTTGCTCTGCACATACTAACCATTGGCGGAAAAAATCCAACTTGGATTAAACCCATAGAATAATATTACAAAGTATAAAAACAACCACTACAATAACCCAGTGGGGATATAACATGAGTGACAATAAACAAAGGACGTTATTCTGGGTGGTTGCAGGACAGAAAATGGGGATTGGTAAGTAAACTTGGCGAACAAGGAATAGAACGATATGTAAACTGAGTAAAAATAAACATGGGAAATTTTACTAAGTAGTTGCAATAGAACGATGAGGTAGGGTAAGTAAGTTGAACAGCAACAGAATATAGTGTGGGGTAATTAAATTTGAAATCTGAGCTGCTGCGAGTGGCTTCAGCTTTATCTCCATAAAAAAGCTAGGTGTGAGCGTTGGTTGTGCAGAATCAAACTCCAGACATTAAAGGTGCTGCCACCAACAGCGAGAGACTTGAAACACCTGAAGCACTGGAGCACTTCATTTGAAGAATCATCAGAAATGCTATAGAGGTTCACAAAAAAGGCTTTTCATGAATTCTCTACAGATGTTCTGCTCTAATCTCCAGCAGTACTGCTATATTTTGAATATAGGTTGGCTTTTCACAGGAGTTAACTGTACACAATCTGGTGCAAGTCCAGTGGGATGGTGACAATGATGCAGCTACAACAAATACAAAAATAAAAAATAAGGAACTTGCAAAACATCATCAATTAAAGTACGTCACGTAAAACTCTAAACAGCTAAGAGTACTGCATACCTGCAACTGCATCAACATTGCAACAGATAGAATCAAATAAACCTTCAACCTCACTAACCTGAATACAAAAAAATGAAAAGCCTGCATTTAAATGCCATTGATTCACAAATCTAATTTCATATGGCCATGTTACTGAAATTTAAAAAAGGCATAAAAAAAATACTTGCCACACAATTGCATCAGATGAAAAAAATGACCATGAACACCATCTTATAGCAGTGGTTAATATACCTAACACACACAACAGTGCAAAGAAACTTCAAATATGTACATATTAACACTTACTTTCACATCAGCCACACACATGCCATGTGCACAGTGAGAGTTCTGCAATCAAAAGAATGAAACTGCAGAAAATTGTAGCTTTTATACTTTCCAAAATGAATACCATAAAAGAGGATGATGTACAAATAAAACTACTAAAATGGATAACTCATCCATCACCACAACCTATCACAGACATCTAAACAAACAGGAAAGTAACAATCAATAACAAACAATGAAAATCACAGAATTCAGTATTTTCACCACCCAGCATCTTTTATTGCCGCTGCTATTTGACACGGCTGCAGATCTTGTTTTGTATCCGCGGCTACACGTATATTTTTTTGCAAGCCCAAAATCAAACTAAGCCGGCCTTCGAAACTTGCTTTTTATAGACACGTTTATAGAAAAGCCCCACATGGCAGTTTGCTGTTAGCTGCGGGTATAGAAAATAAATGAAGAATAACATTTTTTATTTCCTCTCCCCTAAATCCAAACAAGTGTCCCAAACACACCTACCAGCCCCCCCACCCTCTGCTCTCCCCATCTCTCCATGGTTGACCTCCACTCCCCTTGTCTCTCCCAATCCCCATAAACACTCAATGCATCTATGATGCTTCTCCACCCAAAATGTTGGATAGCCGTGGCTATCACAAATCCATAAACACCTGATGTGCCAGTTGCCAGAATATAGCCACAACTGCACAGGGTGCCACATTTACCCGCAGGTAGAAATGCTACTTACTGAATGGGTGCTATATAGCCGTGGTTAAATACCTCGGTCATTGTGGTTGCTGGGCTCGATCCTCAATACACCAATCACCCCCCTTTTTGTATAGCTGCGCTATCAGAATTATTTTAAAGAAAGAAAAAATCTGAGTGGATTATAAATGACTAGAGACAATACTGATACAATGATCATTAAAAAGTGTTGATACAATAAATGACTGCTCATAAAGTGGATGATGATAAAGTATACATAGTAAGGATATACAAGATTGGGGTTAGATAGGGAGGATAAGATTCAAAAACAGGTAAGGGATGGGTTGGACACAAACAATGACAGTATTGTTGCTGGAGTTTTGTGCAATCAGAAGTACAGAACTGCATAAAATCGTAGCTTTTATACTTTTCCAACGTCAAAACCACAAAAAAGAGGACTATACTTACTTATCAAAATACAACAATGGCTGACACATTTTGAGTGTAACCTATTGCATGCAATCACATAATTACAACCGTAACATCAACCAATTACAAACACCAAAACACACACATCCTTATGTAACCTATTGATAGAAATTACTAGAAATTCAAATCATTTTCCTGGAAAAGACTGCAGCTATCATGGCTGGTTTAAAAACTGCGTGGCTGATCTGAGACAGTTGGCAGTTTTGGTTACTGATGTTTTGTGAGAAACTAAATATTAACATGAACCTTGGTTTGAGCTATTTTTACAATTAAATGGTTTGCATTGCAGAGAATGTATTGGAATGCATTTGTTCCAAGTTTTTCCAAAATTGTTCAGTCTCAATAGTACAGGGCACCCAAATGTCATACTAATTTATTGTGGAGGCAATGATTTGGGTGATTGTATGAGGTGTGTCCCTTACTTAAGTGATGAAACAAGACCTGGAAAAACGAATGGAACTTTTTTCTCACACACTCTGTGAGGGTAATTCATAGAAATTCGCACAAAAGTGGCGCACACGGCTGGCGCACAGTGTCCCCGTGCGATACACTGCGTCAGCCGCGTGCGAAAAAATCCTTTTCATCGCACAGCGTATTCATGGATTTTAGCCTCCGAAACCAGCCGTGGCGCAGAGTGGAGCAGTGACCCTGCAGCAGTGCTAGTTACGCCCCCAAGAACGCCCTCGCGAAAGGAAAAGCCTTCAAAATTCCCAAATCATCTCAAAGGGCTGTGCTAACCCTGGACCAGTTCACAGGGCTGCCAAACAGCAAACGCCAAGCGGGGAACGTGTATTTCAGTGGTTCTCGGGAAGTTTCACACGCGATTGTCCTGGGTACGAGTACATCAGGGGTGCGTGGGAAGTAACACACGCAATTCCATCAGGGCACGTGTATTCCAGGGGTGCGCGGGAAGAATCACACGCAAAAACAGCAGGGTACGTGCATTTCAGGGGTGCGCGGGAAGTATCACACGTGATTCCATCAGGGTACGTGTATTCCAGGGGTGCGCGGGAAGTATTGCACGCAAAAGCAGCAGGGTACGTGTATTTCAGGGGTGCGCGGGAAGTATCACATGCGATTCCATCAGGGTACGTGTATTCCAGGGGTGCGCGGGGAGCACCACACGTGAATTGCACGTGTGGGTCCTCCCAGGTGTTCCCTCTACACCCTCCACGCCCCCTGCAGGCGGCCCACACCACAGGGGACTACCCTGCACATGTCCCGCAGGCAGCCCACATGTCACCTTGCACTACTGCCCACCAACGCATGTCCCCCTGCACCCCCAGTCCCCAGCATCCAGGGGCACCCTCCAACAGGCCCCCACTCATGTCCCCCTGCACCCCCACCCCCAGCATCCAGGGGCACCCTCCACCAGGCCCCCGCTCAAGTCCAACTCATGTCTCCCAGCACCCCCACCCCCCAGCAGTGCAGGGCACCCTCCACCAGGCACCCACTCATGTCTCCCAGCACCCCCACCCCCCAGCAGTGCAGGGCACCCTCCATCAGGCCCCCACTCATGTCTCCCAGCACCCCCAGCATCGAGGGGCACCCTCCACCAGGCCCCCACTCATGTCTCCCATCACCCCCACCCCCAGCAGTGCAGGGCCCCCTCCACCAGGCCCCCACTCATGTCCAACTCATGTCTCCCACCACCCCCACCACCCAGCAGTGCAGGACAACCTCCACCAGGCACCCACTCATGTCCCCCTGCACCCCCACCCCCCAGCATCCAGGGGCACCCTCCACCAGGCCCCCACTCATGTCCAAGTCATGTCTCCCAGCACCCCCACCCCCCAGCATCCAGGGGCACCCTCCACCAGGCCCCCACTCATGTCCAACTCATGTCTCCCAGCACCCCCACGACCCAGCAGTGCAGGGCACCTTCCACCAGGCACCCACTCATGTCCAACTCATGTCTCCCAACACCCCCATCCCCCAGCAGTGCAGGGCACCCTCCACCAGGCCGCCACTCATGTCTCCCAGCACCCCACCCCCCAGCAGTGCAGGGCACCCTCCACCAGGCCCCCACTCATGTCTCCCATCACCCCCACCCCCCAGCAGTGCAGGGCACCCTCCACCAGGGCCCCACTCATGTTTCCCATCATTCCCATCACCCCCACCATCCAGGGGCACCCTCCACCAGGCCCCCACTCATGTCTAACTCATGTCTCCCACCCCCCCCCACCCCCAGCAGTGCAGGGTACCCTCCACCAGGCACCCATTCATGTCCCCCTGCACCCCCAGCATCCAGGGACACCCTCCACCAGGCCCCCACTCATGTCCAACTCATGTCTCCCAGCACCCCCACCCCCCAGCAGTGCAGGGCACCCTCCACCAGGCACCCACTCATGTCCACCTCATGTCTCCCAGCACCCCCACCCTCCAGCAGTGCAGGGCAGCCTCCACCAGGCCCCCACTCATGTCCAACTCATGTCTCCCAGCACCGCCACCCACCAGCAGTGCAGGGCACCCTCCACTAGGCCCCCACTCATGTCTCTCAGCACCCCCACCCCCCAGCAGTGCAGGGCACCCACCACCAGGCCCCCACTCATGTCTCCCAGCACCCCCACCCCCCTGCATCCAGGGGCACCCTCCACCAGGCCCCCACTCATGTCCAACTCATGTCTCCCAGCACCCCACCCCCCAGCAGTGCAGGACACCCTCCACCAGGCACCCACTCATGTCCAACCCATGTCTCCCAGCACCCCCACCCCCCAACAGTGCAGGGCACCCTCCACCAGGCCCCCACTCATGTCTCCCAGCACCCCCACCCCCCAGCATCCAGGGGCGCCCTCCACCAGGCCCCCACTCATGTCCAACTCATGTCTCCCAGCACCCCCACCCCCCAGCAGTGCAGGGCACCCTCCACCAGGCACCCACTCATGTCCAACTCATGTCTCCCAGCACCCCCACCCCCCAGCAGTGCAGGGCACCCTCCACCAGGCCCCCACTCATGTCTCCCCGCACCCCCATACCCCAGCAGTGCAGGGAACCCTCCACCAGGCCCCCACTCATGTCTCACATCACCCCCACCCCCCAGCAGTGCAGGGTACCCTCCACCAGGCAGCCACTCATGTCCCCCTGCACCCCGACCCCCAGCATCCAGGGGCACCCTCCACCAGGCCCCCACTCATGTCCAACTCCTGTCTCCCAGCACCCCCACCCCCAGCAGTGCAGGGCACCCTCCACCCGGCACCCACTCATGTCCACCTCATGTCTCCCACCACCCCCACCACCCGGCAGTGCAGGACAACCTCCACCAGGCACCCACTCATGTCCCCCTGCACCCCCACCCCCCAGCATCCAGGGGCACCCTCCACCAGGCCCCCACTCATGTCCAAGTCATGTCTCCCAGCACCCCCACCCTCCAGCATCCAGGGGCACCCTCCACCAGGCCCCCACTCATGTCCAACTCATGTCTCCCAGCACCCCCACCCCCCAGCAGTGCAGGGCACCTTCCACCAGGCACCCACTCATGTCCAACTCATGTCTCCCAACACCCCCACCCCCCAGCAGTGCAGGGCACCCTCCACCAGGCCCCCACTCATGTCTCCCAGCACCCCACCCCCCAGCAGTGCAGGGCACCCTCCACCAGGCCCCCACTCATGTCTCCCATTACCCCCACCATCCAGGGGCACCCTCCACCAGGCCCCCACTCATGTCTAACTCATGTCTCCCACCACCCCCACCCCCCAGCAGTGCAGGGTACCCTCCACCAGGCACCCACTCATGTCCCCCTGCACCCCCAGCATCCAGGGGCACCCTCCACCAGGCCCCCACTCATGTCCAACTCATGTCTCCCAGCACCCCCACCCCCCAGCAGTGCAGGGAACCCTCCACCAGGCACCCACTCATGTCCACCTCATGTCTCCCAGCACCCCCACCCTCCAGCAGTGCAGGACACCCTCCACCAGGCCCCCACTCATGTCCAACTCATGTCTCCCAGCACCGCCACCCCCCAGCAGTGCAGGGCACCCTCCACCAGGCCCCCACTCATGTCTCTCAGCACCCCCACCCCCCAGCAGTGCAGGGCACCCACCACCAGGCCCCCACTCATGTCCCCCTCACCCTCACCCCCCAGCATCCAGGGGCACCCTCCACCAGGCACCCACTCATGTCCAACCCATGTCTCCCAGCACCCCCACCCCCCAGCAGTGCAGGGCACCCTCCACCAGGCCCCCACTCATGTCTCCTAGCACCCCCACCCCCCAGCAGTGCAGGGTACCCTCCACCAGGCACCCACTCATGTCCCCCTGCACCCCCAACCCCCGGCATCCAGGGGCACCCTCCACCAGGCCCGCACTCATGTCCAACTCATGTCTCCAAGCACCCCCATCCCCAGCAGTGCAGGGCACCCTCCACCAGGCACCCACTCATGTCTACCTCATGTCTCCCAGCACCCCCACCCCCCAGCAGTGCAGGGCACCCTCCACCAGGCCCCCACTCATGTCTCCCTGCACCCCAACCCCCCAGCAGTGCAGGGCACCCTCCACCAGGCCCCCACTCATGTCTCCCAGCACCCCCACCCCCCAGAATCGAGGGGCACCCTCCACCAGGCCCCCACTCATGTCTCCCATCACCCCCACCCCCCAGCAGTGCAGGGCACCCTCCACCAGGCCCCCACTCAAGTCTCCCATCACCCCCACCCGCCAGCATCCAGGGGCACACTCCACCAGGCCCCCACTCATGTCCAACTCATGTCTCCCACCACCCCCACCCCCCAGCAGTGCAGGGCACCCTCCACTAGGCACCCACTCATGTCCCCCTGCACCCCCACCCCCCAGAATCCAGGGGCACCCTCCACCAGGCCCCCACTCATGTCCAACTCATGTCTCCCAGCACCCCCACCCCCCAGCAGTGCAGGGCACCCTCCACCAGGCACCCACTCATGTCCAGCTCATGTCTCCCAGCACCCCCACCCCCCAGCATTGCAGGGCACCCTCCACCAGGCCCCCACTCATGTCTCCCAGCACCCCCACCCCCCAGCAGTGCAGGGCACCCTCCACCCGGCCCCCACTCATGTCTCCCATCACCCCCACCCCCCAGCAGTGCAGGGCACCCTCCACCAGGCCCCCACTCATGTCTCCCATCACCCCCACCCCCCAGCATCCAGGGGCACCCTCCACCAGGCCCCCACTCATATCCAACTCATGTCTCCCAGCACCCCCACCCCCCAGCAGTGCAGGCCACCCTCCACCAGGCACCCACTCATGTCCAACTCATGTCTCCTAGCACCGCCACCCCCCAGCAGTGCAGGGCACCCTCCACCAGGCCCCCACTCATGTCTCCCAGCACCCCCACCCCCCAGCAGTGCAGGGCACCCACCACCAGGCCCCCACACATGTCCCCCTGACCCCCACCATCCAGGGGCACCCTCCACCAGGCCCCCACTCATGTCCAACTCATGTCTCCCACCACCCCCAACCCCCAGCAGTGCAGGGCACCCTCCACCAGGCACCCACTCATGTCCCCCTGCACCCCCACCCCCCAGCATCCAGGGGCACCCTCCACCAGGCCCCCACTCATGTCCAACTCATGTCTCCCAGCACCCCCACCCCCCAGCAGTGCAGGGAACCCTCCACCAGGTACCCACTAATGTCCAACTCATGTCTCCCAGCACCCCCACCCCCCAGCAGTGCAGGGCACCCTCCACCAGGCCCCTACTCATGTACGACACATGTCTCCCACCCCCCACCCCCAGCAGTGCAGAGCACCCTCCACCAGGCCCCCACTCATGTCCCCCTGCACCCCCACCCCCCAGCATCCAGGGGCACCCTCCACCAGGCCCCCACTCATGTCTCCCATCACCCCCACCCCCCAGCAGTGCAGGGCACCCTCCACCAGGCCCCCACTCATGTCCAACTCATGTCTCCCACCACCCAGCAGTGCAGGGCAACCTCCACCAGGCACCCACTCATGTCCCCCTGCACCCCCACCCCCCAGCATCCAGGGGCACCCTCCACCAGGCCCCCACTCATATCCAAGTCATGTCTCCCAGCACCCCCACCCCCCAGCATCCAGGGGCACCCTCCACCAGGCCCCCACTCATGTCCAACTCATGTCTCCCAGCACCCCACCCCCCAGCAGTGCAGGGCAGCTTCCACCAGGCACCCACTCATGTCCAGCTCATGTCTACCAACACCCCCACCCCCCAGCAGTGCAGGGCACCCTCCACCAGGCCCCCACTCATGTCTCCCAGCACCCCCACCCCCCAGCAGTGCAGGGCACCCTCCACCAGGCCCCCACTCATGTCTCCCACCACCCCCACCCCCCAGCAGTGCAGGGTACCCTCCACCAGGCACCCACTCATGTCCCCCTGCACCCTCACCCCCCAGCAGTGCAGGGCACCCTCCACCAGGCACCCAACCATGTCCACCTCATGTCTCCCAGCACCCCCACCCCCCAGCAGTGCAGGGCACCCTCCACCAGGCACCCAACCATGTCCACCTCATGTCTCCCAGCACCCCCACCCCCCAGCAGTGCAGGGCACCCTCCACCAGGCCCCCACTCATGTCCCCCTCACCCCCACCCCCCAGCATCCAGGGGCACCCTCCACCAGGCCCCCACTCATGTCCAACTCATGTCTCCCAGCACCCCCACCCCCAGCAGTGCAGGGCACCCTCCACCAGGCCCCCACTCATGTCTCCCAGCACCCCACCCCCCTGCATCCAGGGGCACCCTCCACCAGGCCCCCACTCATGTCCACCTCATGTCTCCCAGCACCCCCACCCCCCAGCAGTGCAGGGTACCCTCCACCAGGCACCCACTCATGTCCAACTCATGTCTCCCAGCACCCCCACCCCCCAGCATCCAGGGGCACCCTCCACCAGGCCCCCACTCATGTCTCCCAGCACCCCCACCCCCCAGCATCTAGGGGCACCCTCCACCAGGCCCCCACTCATGTCCAACTCATGTCTCCCAGCACCCCCACACCCCAGCAGTGCAGGGCACCCTCCACCAGGCACCCACTCATGTCTCCCTGCACCCCCAACCCCCAGCATCCAGGGGCACCCTCCACCAGGCCCCCACTCATGTCCAACTCATGTCTCCCAGCACCCCCACCCCCAGCAGTGCAGGGCACCCTCCACCAGGCACCCACTCAGTCTCCCAGCACCCCCACCCCCCAGCAGTGTAGGGCACCCTCCACCAGGCCCCCACTCATGTCTCCCAGCACCCCCAACCCCCAGCATCGAGGGGCACCCTCCACCAGGACCCCACTCATGTCCAACTCATGTCTCCCACCACCCCCACCCCCCAGCAGTGGAGGGCACCCTCCACTAGGCACCCACTCATGTCCCCCTGCACCCCCACCCCCCAGCATCCAGGGGCACCCTCCACCAGGACCCCACTCATGTCCAACTCATGTCTCCCACCACCCCCACCCCCCAGCAGTGGAGGGCACCCTCCACTAGGCACCCACTCATGTCCCCCTGCACCCCCACCCCCCAGCATCCAGGGGCACCCTCCACCAGGCCCACACTCATGTCCAACTCATGTCTCCCAGCACCCCCACCCCCCAGCAGTGCAGGGCACCCTTCACCAGGCACCCACTCATGTCCAACTCATGTCTCCCAGCACCCCCACCCCCCAGCATTGCAGGGCACCCGCCGCCAGGCCCCCACTCATGTCTCCCAGCACCCCCACCCCCCAGCAGTGCAGGGCACCCTCCACCAGGCCCCCACTCATGTCTCCCATCACCCCCACCCCCCAGCAGTGCAAGGCACCCTCCACCAGGCCCCCACTCATGTCGCCCAGCACCCCCACCCCCCAGCAGTGCAGGGCACCCACCACCAGGCCCCCACACATGTCCCCCTGACCCCCACCCCCCAGCATCCAGGGGCACCCTCCACCAGGCCCCCACTCGTGTCCAACTCATGTCTCCCAGCACC
The DNA here is from genome assembly GCF_040938575.1 of Ambystoma mexicanum. Lineage (NCBI taxonomy): Eukaryota > Metazoa > Chordata > Amphibia > Caudata > Ambystomatidae > Ambystoma > Ambystoma mexicanum. Next base: position 735,601,243 of record NC_090936.1, read on the forward strand.
CCCACCCCCAAGCAGTGCAGGGCACCCTCCACCAGGCCCCCACTCATGTCTCCCAGCACCCCCACCCCCCAGCAGTGCATGGCATCCTCCACCAGGCACCAACTCATGTCCAACTCATGTCTCCCAGCACCCCAACCCCCCAGCAGTGCAAGGAACCCTCCACCAGGCCCCCACTCGTGTCTCCCATCACCCCGACCCCCCAGCATCCAGGGGCACCCTCCACCAGGCCCCCACTCATGTTCAACTCATGTCTCCCACCACCCCCACCCCCCAGCAGTGCAGGGTACCCTCCACCAGGCACCCACATATGTCCCCCTGCACCCTCAAACCCCAGCATCCAGGGGCACCCTCCACCAGGCCCCCACTCATGTCCAACTCATGTCTCCCAGCACCCCCACCCCCAGCAGTGCAGGGCACCCTCCACCAGGCACCCACTCATGTCCACCTCATGTCTCCCAGCACCCCCACCCCCCAGCAGTGCAGGGCACCCTCCACCAGGACCCCACTCATGTCCAGCTCATGTCTCCCAGCACCCCCACCCCCCCGCAGTGCAGGGCACCCTCCACCAGGCCCCCACTCATGTCTCCCAGCACCCCCACCCCCCAGCAGTGCAGGGCACCCTCCACCAGGCCCCCACTCATCTCTCCCTGCACCCCCACCCCCCAGCATCGGGGGGCACCCTCCACCAGGCCCCCACTCATGTCTCCCATCACCTCCACCCCCCAGCAGTGCAGGGCACGCTCCACCAGGCACCCACTCATGTCCCCCTGCACCCCCACCCCCCAGCATCCAGGGGCACCCTCCACCAGGCCCCCACTCATGTCCAACTCATGTCTCCCACCACCCCCACCCCCCAGCAGTGCAGTGCACGCTCCACCAGGCACCCACTCATGTCCCCCTGCACCCCCACCCCCCAGCATCCAGGGGCACCCTCCACCAGGCCCCCACTCATGTCCAACTCATGTCCCCCAGCACCCCCACCCCCCAGCAGTGCAGGGCACCCTCCACCAGGCCCCCACTCATGTCCAACTCATGTCTCCCAGCACCCCCACCCCCCAGCAGTACAGGGCACCCTCCACCAGGTACCCACTCATGTCCAACTCATGTCTCCCAGCACCCCCACCCTCCAGCAGTGCAGGGCACCCTCCACCAGGCCCCAACTCATGTCCCCCTGCACCCCCACCCCCTAGCATCCAGGGGCACCCTCCACCAGGCCCCCACTCATGTCCCCCATCACCCCCAACCCCCAGCATCCAGGGGCACCCTCCACCAGGCCCACACTCATGTCTCCCAGCACCCCCACACCCCAGCAGTGCAGGGCACCCTCCACCAGGTCCCCACTCATGTCCCCCAGCCAACACGTCATCACAATCCAGATCCTAGGCTCCTATGCCCACCCAAATCCCACCCCACGCCACCCCAGTCCAAACACCCAACCAAGCTTTACATCCATTCAAAATGGAAATATCCATTACATGATAGATAACAAATAAGCAGTATGCGCATGAGTACAAGTCCGTCAGACCCACACAATGCCAACACATGACTGTGAAAACCCACATTGTGGCAGGCATGAAACCAATCAGAGAAGTCCACACATTGAAGTAAGAAACAAAAAATGTATTATAGTGTAAATGAAGTGAATGAAATCAAAAGAAACAATAATGGGCAAAAAAATCAAAATGCTGCATGTCCACCAAAATAATAAATAATGAAAATGGGAATCCAAAATAAACGTAATGAAATTGTGTCCAAAGTCACCGTCCAACAAACCAAATCCAAAGGGAAAGTAAAGTGAAAATCCATTGCTCCATGGTGAAAAAATAATAAAAGATGAAGGCCACAAATCCACTGTCAAACTATGTACAAAGAGCAAATCCAGGGTCCATGATCCCAACTATGTAAATGAAACCTACAATAAAACCCACCTAACTAATAACTATATACAAAAAAGTGGGGCATAGTCCAAGTGCCCCAAATTAAAAAAATAAAAATAAAACCTAACACTAATTAACTATATACAATGGCAGCGGGCTAGTCCAACGGCTCACTTCTGGATGTTGCGGGCCAGGGCATCATCGAACTCCTGCTCAATGTCCCGGAGGCCGTCCTGTTCCATGGCCCCAAGGGTCCGCAGGGACGACGACATGTTCTCCTCCAACTCCCTGCGGATTGCCTCGAGGCACTCGGCCCGCCTCAGGGCCCTCCGCATGGAGTTCTCCGCCCTGACCATCATGAGCCGTGCCTCTTCTGCTCGCTGCCGCTCCGCATCTATGGCGTGGCCCAACCGCTGCCACACGGAAGACACTTCCCGTCCTGGGTCCTCCTGCCCTCCGGCCGATGCCTGCCCCTCCGATGTCAAAGGCCCCGAGCCATCGTGGCTCCCACCTACAGCCTCCTGCTGCTGCTGCTGTCCATGTGCCCTGTCCGATAGTGCCTGCACATCCTCCTCCAGCTGGGGTGCAGTTGTTGATGTGGCCACCCCTGCTGGGCGTCCGACTCCCGACTGTGGCAGGTATCCGTTGTCCACCAGCCTGGCCACACGGTCAGAGGCAGCTCCACAGGGCACCCAGGTGATACATGGGTGGGAAGATGGCATGGAGGACGACTGGAGCATAGGGGGTTCCGTTGAGGAGGGGGTCGGAACAAGGTCCAGGCAACGGAGGAATCAGACCATGGTGAGCTGTCCCAGTGGGCCAACGCGATCAACGAGCCATGTGAGAAGACGTGCAGTCTCATCATGGAAAGACTGCAGGTCAGCTCGCATGGCCCGTTGACGCAACGCCACCCCACCCTGGACAGGCTCAACCTGTTGCAGGATAGCCACATCTGCAGGGAGAGGAAGGCCAGTTGGTGTAATCCAATCCCCTCCCTGAGAACGGGTCTGGTGGTAGGCATCCCTGCTGGTGCAAGATGATGCAGTGACAGGAGCAGGGACAGGATTGCACACGGGCACCTCCGCGGTGGCCTGTGCTGCCACCTGTCCCTGGTCCTGCACTGCACCACTAGCACCAGTGGAATCCCCATCTCCAGACCCCGCCTCTGTTGCTTGCACGGCCTCCTCCTCCACCAAACCCCCCACCAACCGGGATGACTCCGTGCCATCTTCCTCCGTTGGGCCCTGTGGGGTCCCAGCTGTCCCTTCTGCTGCCGAGGAGCCCAACTCCAACCTCTGCCTCCTGGACCTCCCCTCGACAACTGCGGCCTCAGATGCAGCACCGGACTCCTCACTCCCCAACGAGATCACAACCTGGGAGGGGAGCCGGGCCTTGCGTCTCCGGCTGGTGGTGCGACCCCTGCCGCTGTGCTCCACAGCACCTCCTCCGCCCTCTTCATCAGTTGACGCTGCAGACAGGGAGAAATAAAACACAGGCATCAGGGCACTGTATAATGGACTCATAAACACATGACAGTTGTACATGAGTGGCATTGGCAAACCTCAGACATGCCATCACAATCCCCAACACACATGTCATTTCAACTTGCACACATGAGCTATACCACAGCCATATTGCAACAGCCAGCACCATCCATACATATACAACAGCATGAGCAGGCAAAGGTGAGCCAGACATCACATGTGACACAGGGAGTGCACTACACATGCACACACACCACCACACTTGCATGCATGTGTACACCTCCGCCAACTGTCGCAGTGTTCAGATCAGCATCCATGTCACACCTGCCAATCATTCTTCCACATCCTTTGCCATGCAAGCCTACACACACAAGCACCATCCATGTGTCACACATGAGAGCCCTCGCATGTGTCAGCCTCACGGCCCTGTACCCCCCCATACTTGGCCACATAAAACCACATGTGCAACCTGCACACTCCTGCCACACCACCACACGCACAGCTCACAATCAGTATGCATGTACACTTACCGCTCGACTCCAGATGGGTCTGCCTCTCAAGGACCTGGACGTGGAGCGCTGGGGATATGCGTTCCAGGACCCTCATCTGATCTTCCGACAAGTTGCCCGGCGCCCCTTAGCATCCGCTGCTTTCAGGAGGCGCCGGGCCTTCTTGAGGGTCCTGGACCTGAAGTCCTCCCAGCGCTTCTTCACATGATGGAACAGTCTGACTGCCACCCCCTCCGCGTTGATGGCAATCACGATATCCGTCCAGATCCGAGTCCGTCCTTCCTTGTCAGCATATACTGAGGTGATGTATCAAGCTGGCCACGCGTAAGCACAAGGAAGACCACGCTCCTGCCCAGAAGGCCGAATTACTGCCTCCCAGAGCCCCGAGCAGCCTCCCACGAGCCATCTGCTGCTGCCTGCCTGCTGCCACCGTGCCCTGCCATTTTGTGCCTGCACATCTGCCATCTGCAGGGGTCCAGTTGCCGTGTCCACCCCTGCTGGAACAGAAGACTCCCGACTGCTATACCATCGCTCCACAGCCCAGCCCCAGGACCCAGTTGCCCACCCACTCCTGCCTCTGGGGTTGCCATGTCGGGCACTGCAACATCTGGCACCAGTGTAAACCCCGGCCAGAGAGGCAGAGGAGCACCAGCTTCACTGCCACCGAAGTTGGTGTCCTGGTGGAGCAAGTCCTGGGGCAGTACGATGCCCTCTTCGGATCGTCACGCGCCAACAAGGAAGGATGGAACAGGATCTGGGATGACTTGGTGGTTACCATCAACGCGGAGGGTGTGGCAACCCGCAACATCCAGAAAGTCGAGAAGGGCTGGGAGGACTTGAGGTCCAGGACCCTCTTGAAGGCCCGGCGCCTCGTGGAGGGGGGCCGTGGCCGTATGAGTACCATCCAGGTGAGGGTCCTGGAACGTGTAGAGCCAGCGCTCCATGCCCAGATCCTTGCGAGGCAGACCCGTCTGGAGTTGAGCGGTAAGTGGCCAAGCATTGCTGTGTGAGACAGGGCATGTTGCAGTGTGCTGGTTGTCTGATGCTTGCCTGTATGTGTGACATAGGCCATGTACACATGTATGAGTGCAGGGACATCATGGTCATGCATGTGAGACCAGTAATGTGTGAACCACACGGTTGGTGCATGTGTTTAAATGCATCATGGGGAGCCCTATGCGGAATCGACACATGATAGCATGCCAGTCTCTGTTCCTGGACATGGGTGAGGGTGAGGGATGGGTGCTGATGCCATGTACATGTATGGTATCCATGTCTGTGTGTCTGACCTGCGTGTCTGTGACTTGTGAATGCCATGGATGCATGACACATGTCTGTGACTATGTACAGATTCACAGATGCTGCCTAGTTATCCTTGTATCCACTGTGTCTGGGGTGTACAAGGCCAGATGGATGACATTACATTGATGTGTGTGCATGTGATGGGCATGACCCATGATGCATGTGAGTTCCATGACAACATTGTATGTTTGGAGTGTCCCTTGGACATGTATGCAAATTTCCATAGCATGTGCCATGCCTGGTAGTGCGTGTGTTTTGCCTGCACTGACCCATGTTTTGTGGAGGGACATGATGGAAGTGATCTTTGACAGTGCCACTCATCTGCTATTGCTTCCTGTCTAGGGGACCATTGTACAGTACCCTGATGCTTGTGTTCTATGTCTCCCTCTACACAGCGGCAAGTGAAGAAGAGGGCGGATACGGCGCTGTGGAGCAAAGCGGTGGGGATGCCCCCACGGCTGCAGCGGAAGGGGTGGAAGAGCCCCCACAGGGGCTTGCAACGGCAGAAGACGGTGTGGAGCCATCTAGGTTGGTGGTTTCCACAGAGGAGGAGGAGGCCGCTACTGAGGCGCACATGGGGCCTGGTGGGGGCATCCCTGCTGGTGCAAGTGGTGCAGTCCAGGGGCAGGGGCAGGAGGCAGCACAGGTCACTGTGGAGGGGCCTGTGCATGTCACTGTCCCTGACACTGTGACTGCACCACCATGCACCAGCAGGGATGCCCCATCCCAGGCCCGTCCGCAGGTAGGGGGGATGTCCATGTCATCTGACTCCCCTCCACCTGCGGACGAGGGGACCCATGGCCGTATGGAGAAGGTCCTGATTGGTGTCGCGTTGCGCACGGGTGTCATTCGTGATGACGTGCATGCTTCCCGGGAGGAGCTTGCACGTCATCACGAAGAGCACCGTGCCAACGTGGCCCAGTTGGGATCAGCCGTGGTCAGGGGTTTCATACATGTGTCGACCAATCTGGCGGCTCTCTCCTCCTCTGTGGAGACTGTACGCCAGTCGCTCTCCATGCCGTCTTCCGGCCCAGATGCCACCAGGGCCCCCTGTGGACCTGCCCTGACCAACGCAGCCAGCTTGGTGGGGATCCCATCCCTGCCACAGTCGGGAGTCGGAGGTCCAGCAGGGGTGGACACCACAGCAACTGGACCCCAGGAGATGGAGGATGTGCCGGCATCATCGGGCAGGGCATGTGCACGACCGCGTCAGTGGATTCCATCAGCCTGGATGCCGTCGTGCTGGCAGAGGCAGTTGCGTCAGAGGCAGCAGTGGAGTCAACGTGGGAGGCAGCATGGCTCGGGGCAATCTACATAGGAGGGGCAGGCATCGGCCGGAGGGCAGGAGGACCCAGGACGGGAAGTGTCTTCCTTGTGGCAGCGGTTGGGCCAGCAGATAGGTGCGGAGGGGTGGCGGGCGGAAGAGGCGCGGCTCATGATGGTCAGGGCAGAGAACTCCATGCGGAGGGCCCTGAGGCGGGCGAGTGCCTCGAGGGAATCCGCAGGGAGTTGGAGGAGGACATGTCGGCGTCCCTGCGGACCCTCGGGGCCATGGAACAGGACCACCTACGGGACATCGAACAGGAGTTCGATGATGCCTTGGCCCGGGACACCACGGAGTGAGCCGCTGGACTTGCCCGCCGCCTTTGTACATAGTTAATTAGTGTTAGGTTTTATTTGTTTTTTTTAATTTGGGGCGCTTGGACTATGCCCCACTTTTTTGTATATAAGTTATTAGTTAGGTAGGTTTTTATTGTAGGTTTCATTTATATCGTTGGGATAATGGACCCTGGATTTGCTCTTTGTACATAGTTTGACAGTGGATTTGTGGCCTTCATCTTTTATTATTTTTTTCACCATGGAGCAATGGATTTTAACTTTACTTTCCCTTTGGATTTGCTTTGTTGGACAGTGACTTTGGACACAATTTCTTTACGGTTATTTTGGAGTCCCATTTTCGTTATTTTTTTTTTTTTGTGGCCATGCTGCTTTTTGATTTTTGTTGCCATTATTGTTTGTTTATATTTCATTCACACTGTAATACATTTTTGTTTCTTACTTCAATGTGTGGACTTCTCTCATTGGTTTCATACCTGTCAGGATGTGGGTTTTCACAGTCATGTGTTGCCATTGTGTGGGTCTGACGGACTTGTACTCATGCGCATACTGCTTATTTCTTATCTATCATGTAATGGGTATTTCCATTTTGAATGGATGTAAAGCTTGGTTGGGTGTTTGGACTGGGGTGGCGTGGCGTGGGGTGGGATTTGGGTGGGCATAGGAGCCTGGGATCTGGATTGTGATGACGTGTTGGCTGGGGCACATGAGTGGGGGCATGGTGGAGGCTGCCCCTAACTGCTGGTGGGTGTGGGTGCAGGGAGACATGTGTGGGGGCCTGGTGGAGGGTGCCCCTGACTGCTGGGGGGTGGGGGTGATGGGAGACATGTGTGGGGGCCTGGTGGAGGGTGCCCCTGGATGCTGGTGGGTGGGGGTCCAGGGGGACATGAGTTGGGGCCTGGTGGAGGGTGCCCCTGACTGCTGGGGGTGCAGGGGGACATGAGTGGGGGCCTGGTGGAGGGTGCCCCTGACTGCTGGGGGGTGGGGGTGATGGGAGACATGTGTGGGGGCCTGGTGGAGGGTGCCCCTGGATGCTGGTGGGTGGGGGTGCAGGGGGACATGGTTTGGACATGAGTGGGGGCCTGGTGGAGGGTGCCCTGCACTGCTGGGGGGTGGGGGTGCTGGGAGACATGAGTTGGACATGAGTGGGGGCCTGGTGGAGGCTGCCCCTGACTGCTGGGGGGTGGGGGTGGTGGGAGACATGTGTGGGGGCCTGGTGGAGGGTGCCCCTGGATGCTGGTGGGTGGAGGTGCAGGGGGACATGAGTGGGGGCCTGGTGGAGGGTGCCCCTGACTGCTGGGGGGTGGGGGTGATGGGAGACATGTGTGGGGGCCTGGTGGAGGGTGCCCCTGGATGCTGGGGGTGCAGGGGGACATGAATTGGTGATCAGTAGTACAAGGTGACATGTGGGTTGGCTGGGGGGCATGGCCATGGAGGATGGGCTGCCTGCGGGACATGAGCAGGGGTGCAGGGTAGCCCCCTGTGGTGTGGGCTGCCTGCAGGGGCCGTGGAGGGTGTAGAGGGAACACCTGGGAGGACCCACACGGTCAATTCACGTGTAGTACTACCCGGCACCCCCGAAATACACGTACCCTGCAGAATTAGCGTGTGAAACTTCCCGCGCACCCCGGAATCCACGTACCCTGCAGAATTAGCGTGTGGAACTTCACGTGCACCCCGGAATACACGTACCCTGCTGGATTAGCGTGTGGAACTTCCCGCGTGCCCCGGAATGCACGTACCCTGCAGAATTAGCGTGTGGAATTTCCCGCGCACCCCGGAATACATGTACCCAGGCCAATTCGCGTGTGGGACTTCCCGCACACTCCGGAATACACGGAACCAGCCAATTCGCGTGTGGGACTTCCTGCGCACCCCGGAATACACGGACCCAGGCAGTTTGCGTGTGGAATTTCCCACGCATACCGGAAAACATGTACCCAGGCAAATCGCGTGTGGGACTTTCCGCACAGCACAGAATGCACGCACACGCTATTTTTCACACAGCGGGTGTCCGTGTTTGTCGTGTACCCCTTTGCACGTCATTTGTCTTAGAGGGCCACAGTATGTGACATTCATCATAGCTGTATATAGGTGCTTTTTGTTGGCGCACATTTTGGCGCACATTTATTTCAGGGGCAGGGACACTACCGCCTGCTTTCTTGTGGCGGACGTGTTTGGGCCTGTGCGCTGGTTTGCCCTATTGGATTCCATGAATACGTGTTGTAGGCGAGCATGTGGGCGTTCCGCGCACTTGCCTCCTGTACTTCCCCCGTGACGCCCACATTTTGACGAGTTGTTCCCCATTCCTAGTGTTACGCCCCGTGTTACGCCTACTTTTGTTGTGTGCGCGCGCTATGTGCGATTTCGCTGTGGCCGTGGCGCACGCCGTTAGATATCCTGTGCGCCGGCGTGCGCCGTGCACTTTTTCAGCGTACATCCGATATTTTTCTCGCGCACGGCCTTCCATGAATCGATGTGTGCTGGTTTCACTGCGATTTTCGCACTTGCACTGCGATTTTCGCACTTGCACTGCCAATCGCACGTTTTGGCACCTCTGCGCGGGAAATTTCGGCGGACATTAATTCCATGAATCGACACCAATATCTTTTCCAATCTGACTCAGAGGCAGAAATGGAGAAGGATCACCCAATTTAATGGTAACATTGAAAAATCACAGGGAACTGTTACTAAAGTAGTTCAATATTTATTAGACCATAACAAATTATGGATTTCAAACAATAACATACTGTTCTACATGGCCAATTTCCATAGATATGATGGAGTACAACTAACCGATGAAGGCAATAGTGTTCCTTCTCAAGATCAAAACGGTACTCCAAATGTGCTAAAATACTACTCTGTGTACCCCAAAACAGTCCTTTTAAGGACTAGCTATCACATATAAATACACAAATACAATGAAATAATACCCCCATTTTTTTTATTTAAAAAAAATGCTATTAGAGTTCATTGACTTTTTTTTATAACCGCGGTTACAAATTGATAGTTAATGGGTGGGGGCTAACTTTAGGTTTTATAATACTATAGAAGTTAAAAGATCAATTCAGTAAAACACTGGTCATGTACTTATGTAAGGTAGATGAAGATAAAGAAAACACAGTATAATACATGACAGTAAACCAGGTTGGAATACATTTAATAGGTACAATTACAAAGTTAAAATAGCTTGGCTGACAACACACAGGCTAAAATATAGTGTATGGGCATCTAATTTATTTGTGTGTAGGACGCGAAAGCCTGCAGGCATCAGGGCGTGCAAACACAAACACAGGAAACAACAAAAAAGACGGGACAGGTGACCAACGTGGGCAAGAGAGTCCGAAGCGGGACAGGTTCTATTTCAGAGAGGCATGGCTGTGGAGAACATTAGTTGCGAAGGACAGTTTTCAATCTTTGGCAAAAGGGATTGTATTCTGTGCAAGCGGTGTGCTGCAGGTGTTTTCATTTATCCCAGTGAAATGTACTGCCTGCTAGAGTCTTTCAACACTTTGGAGTCTTTTTACTCTTTCTGCATGTGAAGGTAGCAGTGGAAGTACAAGACTATAAAAGCCTCTGGGAGGGGCGGTGCGCAGCGGTGTGCTGCAGTGTGTTTTTGTGTTTCCGGGTTTTCACGTTGAAGCCAGAGTTGCGGTCACTTTGCAGACTACGCTGCTGGAAGCAGAAGTTATAGCTCGAGATGGGATTTTTAAAGCACTAGGCGCCTTGCGGCACATGTTAGGAATAAGAACTGCCATGAGGTAAGGCACTGGTTGTGCTGTTTGCTTGAGCCCCACTCTGTCGATTAGCCTACTTGATCTGATCTCGGATTCCTGTTACAAGAGTGTATCTGACACCGATCTGATCCACGTAGGCGTTTGGTATATGAGCATCTGCTTCGCAACGCATGGGTGTTTGTTTCTGCTTCTCTTCCCATGTGTCAAGTGCTTGACTCTTTGCCGTAATAAACAGTCTGTTATATGCGGTACGACCAATTCTATTTACATTTTTATGCCTGAGCCCTAATACACCATTGCTTCATACTGGGTCATCCACTTAAGTTGTATATCACGGCGTAATTATCTTCAGGAACAGCTGCTGTCATTGGGGCAATCATATTGGCATCGTGTTGTGGCCTGTTAACAACAATTGTACAGTAAATGAAACCTAAATCCTGCCTTAGGCGGGACCTACGCAGTGATATGGCCCTAAAAGGAAAGTGTCTAACGAATCCAGCCCAAACAAGGAAATGTCCAAGAAATGGCCCAAAGCCTAAAAAAGGAAAGAAATATGGTGGGCCTTAATGGATGCATGGTTGAGGGGGAAGAAACCAGGAACAGGCTACTTGTAGGGAATGGCAATCTTGCACCTAGTTTTTTTATAACTATGCGTAGCCATAGTAACGATCCTGGTGAAACAGTTACTATAAGCCCCCCATGTCTGTCTCACGCTCCTATTAAGGCAGTTCAAGATCCATTACACTTGTGGTCGCAGCACACACTAGATAATAATGGCTCTTTGCTGAATCTGTGTCAAAACATAAGACGGAATCCCTGGGGATTCAAAATCCAGAGAGGAATCCAGTAGAGTTCAGCAGCAGGGTGCTCCAACAGCATCAGGATAGTGAGTGAATCTGTGTGTCCTTTTGGGTAATGAGCTGTCTCTATTTATACTATGAACAGATGTCATAAAGGGGGTGTGTGGGCTGGTTTATCCTAAGCTTGCCCCTTTTGACAGGTGATTGGGTCAGAGACTACTCTCTGCCTTGATAGCAGGAGAGAAACACTGTGTCATATGGTGCGATTATATGAGGCTGAGAATCCACCCCTAGCCCCTGGAACACAAAATCTACTTTTGCCACAGTACATATTTACACATCTGCAACCTCTAGAGCAATCACATTTACAGATAACATATTTTACATAGCAGCTACTCCTCACAACCCCGTAGCTGTGTGATCTGGTCTCTGCTTTTCACTGAATTTTGCCCTTTTCGTCAAGAACACAGTGTCCCATCTTTAAGCAAATTTCTACAAGTGTGCGTTTAACATGGGCATAAGTGTATAAAGTTTCATAATTCTAGCGGAAATACATTTTGCATAAAATCACATTTCTTGCCGTTTCTTTCCAGAACATGTCACACGATTTGGCTGCCTCGTGAAATGTGCAGCCAAAACTTAGATTCACAAATCTGTTAAATTTATATTTTTCACAATTTTAAACAGTAAGTTATCCATCTTTTTAAAATGTGTTCTTTGTTAATGTTCAGCCACAGATGGTTGTTTGGGTCCGCCTCTTTTTGTCTCCTTGCAGTCCATGCAGTCCAGTAGCAGTCTCCTCCCTGTTTGCTCCTGGCAGAGGCCATTTACGACTGTCTTCACACCTCGCATTTCCTTGGTTGCAGCAAGTCATTGTTACGCATGCCTCTGTAGACCAGGTTCTTTCCCAACCCCATAATTAGAGCTTCTGCGTGATTTCCTGCAGGGGAGAAAGACCTTCCTTCTGTGAGAAACCTGTTATTCCAGTTTGGTATCTTCAGCCAGGTTTAATTTAACTGTTAATTCTGTTGAATTTTTCCTTAACATAAAACAAACGTGTTGTATCAAATCACAGTTAGAATACTTATTCAAGATTTTAAACCATGGGATCAAAACAATTACAATATGGGTTACTATCAGTAACATGCCTCTTAGATTGCAAACATTTGATTTCAGTTTATACATGTTAAAGTTTAATCAGGCAGGCTCCTGACAGCTGTCATTCAAGCGGCCCAGGGTACTGCACCCAGAGATTTTTGACAGATCCACAGACAGGCCATTTTTGCTGTGGAGATCTCGTTATGCTCTTAGCCTTTCAGGACATTGTAAGTTCACATTGATTCCTTAAACTAAGTGAATTGTAGCACCCAGCAAGAATTTTGGATATTTGAAGGTGTTCGGTACAGGCATTCTGAAGTTTCAGGAACAAAGAAAAAGGGATTTAAAGCAAGATTTTGGGGTTTCATTTAGCACAGCACTGCTTTTTCCTTCTGTACTCCATTTTCAATTGTTGTGGAGCCCAGTGACATATTTGAGGAGTGAAAGCTCGGTTCCACCCTTGACAACATGCGTGGCAGATTGGACAGCCATCTTTTTGTGCATTGCAAAGCGCGATTTTCAGAGGTTGTGGTGCACACAGGGGTTTTGCGGCCATTTTGCTATTTCTGGCACCCTCATAACACAGTGATGCAGCATAGCAGAGCAAAAGTGGGTCAATCCATCCCACAGAGCCCCCCTCCCGATTTGAGTTTGACCGCCCGTCAAGGCGAAGTCGGGAGATTGGGATGTTCTTTCTTTCTTTGGTCCAGGTGGAGAAAGTCGTCTGCTTCTCCCATCAGTGCTGGATCGACATGCTCTCCTCGCCGGTTCTGGATGGGAGTATGGAATGGCACTCCGGGCTCTTTGGGTCTTTCCTCCTGGTCCCCAGTGGTCCTCCTTGGTAATTAGAAATTCCTGGTTCCAATTCTGAGACAGAACAGAGCATGGTTATGGAAATGTCCCCAATACTACTCGTGTAGTGGGCATATGCATACATTGAATACAATTTACAATATTCCCCGCCTGTATTTAATAATGGTTTTAACAGGTGGATTCTCCTATGTTGCCGGAATGTCCCCCTCTGGGTTTCCGGATGGCTCCTCTATTTGCCACAAAGTATACCTGGGATGGCAACTCTTCAGCTTGTTTATGTGGACCCACTTGTCTTCCCCTTCTGCCAAACTGCCCTTGAGGATGCAGATTCTGTAGGCGACTGGTGAAATTCTGTCTACAATTTCAAAGGACCCCACCAAGTTGGGAGGAATTTGCGCTGTTTGGCTTGGTTCCTTTGGAAATTGTGCAAGTAGACCCGGTCTCCTACTTGGTATTATTTTTTAGTTGTTTTTAGGTCATAGTGGGTCTTCATACTGTCTGCAGATCTTTCTAGATTCCGCTGAGCATAGGTTAAAGCATGTTGAAGGTGTTTTCTCAGATTCTCAACCTATTCATGAGTTGTGGAGGCATTTATCACTGTCTACTCTTGGGTTCTGTAGAGCAGATGCTGGGGTAGCACTATCCTTCGTCCAGTCATCAGCTCAAATGGAGAAATCTTTGTTGCAGAAGAAGGGGTAGATCGGATGGCCATCAGGACAAGGGGTAATCGAATGTCCCAACTTGGTCCAGAACCTGCCACAAACCTGTTTAATATGCTCACAATAGTCTTGTTGTATCTCTCAACTCCACCACTAGAGGCTATCCAGTAGGCAATGTGTAGTTTCCTTTTGACCCCAAGTATCTCCCACATCTTTGTCATCACTTCGCTAGTGAAGTGACTACCTCGGTCTGACTCAATCCTTTGGGGTAGTCCAAAACGCGAGAAGATGTGATTGATCATTAGGGCAGCTGCTGTTTCTGCCTTACAATTTGGGGCCGGGAGACATTCCATCCATTTAGTGAACAAGCATGTTACGGTCAACATGTACTTGTTCCCCCTAGAGGAGCGAATCACGGGCCCGATAAAATCAACTTGCAAATCTGATCAAGGCAGTGTCATTCCCCTCTTTTGGAGGGGAGCACGGTGTGTGAGTGATGTTGGCTGAAATTGTGCACACACAAGACACCCCTTCAAGTATTGGTCGAGGTCCTCCCCCATGTGTGGCCAGTATGCAACTTCTTGCAAGATTTCTAATGTCATATGAAACCCCCGATGACCGGCTGTGGCCGCATCATGGGCGTGACTTAGCATCAGGCTTCGGAATGATGTAGGGACCACCCACTGGTCATGGCCAGCTATGGATCTTCTCACCAACAAACCGTCTTGGATTTGGAACATTTTTGGACATTTCATCAACACTCTGAGGTCCTCTTTCCCAATGTAATCGATATCCATCAGGGGACAGTTCTCAGGGTCCTCAATGTGTTGATAAAACTTACCAATTATTGGATCCCTTTTTTGAGCTGTAATCAAATCAGCATCTGGGGTCTCCTTACTCCATTGTGCAGTTGAGAGTTCATTGTGAGCATTTGTCTGGGACCTAGTGATAGCAGGGACCTGGATTTCCCCCAACAGGGACTCAATCTCAAACAGATCCCTTTGGTTTGCTCCGGTTTTGGCCGGCTGATCAGCTAGGTCATTTCCAGTTTTGTCTGGTCCCTCTACTTTAGAATGACCCTTGATCTTTTTCCAGTAGATGGTCATCCCATTCGAGGTGACCAGATCATCAATATTTTGTATTAATTTCCCATGTTTTAAAGGTTTATTATTAGCACATAGCATGCCTCTGGTTTTCCAGTTAACCAGGTGCTCCACGAACCCATTCCGTACATAATCTGAATCAGTGATTATGACCAGTTCGTGGAGTTGGTTGGACAGCAGTGAGGGTGGCTTGATGCACAGCCATCAACTCTGCCACTTGACTACTTCGGGGACCGATTTTGTACCCAGTGGAGGGTTCTGGGCCATCATTCACCCATGCATTCCCTACGCCGGCCACAAGTTCCTTTTCCACGTTGTTGTCAACATGGTAGGAGCACCCATCCACATAGACAGTCGACATTCCCTCACACTGGTCTTCTTCATAGACTTTGTGGGGGGGAATTAAGGTAGGCCTCCATGTTGACCTTGATTTTAAGACTTTCGTCCTCGAGACAGTTTTCTCTGGCACAATCATACAAGTCAGCCAGACCTAGTGCGAGGGGTCTCTTCTTGTTTTGGCCATATCTGACCTCCACAGGAAAGCCTTGCATTGATAGAATCCAGGAAGCAATTCAGGAATTACTCACATTTCCGGCCCGGATTCTGTCACTTTGAAGATATTGCAAAGGTTGGTGCGGAGTCTCCACTATAATGTGTTCCCCCTGGATAAACAGGTGGTAATTTTTCAATGCCCACACCGTTGCCAGGAGTGCCTGCTCACAATCGTTGAATTTTTCCTCCACAGAGGATAAAGTCTTACTCGCGTAGGAGATTACTTTATTGACCAGGTCATGCTTTTGATTTAAAACTGCAGTCAAGCATGCATTTGAGAACCCTGTGTCCAAGAAGAACTCCTTATTTATGACAGGGCAAGCTAGGCAAGGCGTTTGCGAGAGGCTTCTTTTGAATTGTCTTACTGCCTCTGCTTGTTCTGGACCCCACTCCCACTTGACCCCCCCCTTCAGAATATGGATCAGGGGTCTTGTCATCTCTGCGTAGTCCTCAATGAACATTCTGCTGTAATTAGTTAGTCCAAGGAGGCTCCTTAGTTCCCTTAGAGTTGTGGGGTCTTTTATTTTCTGGAGGGCTTCTACTATCTTTTCCTGGGGACAGAGACCCTGAGGGGTTATCTCATGCCCCAAGAAATTGATACGGGTTATTCACCACTGTGCCTTTTGGAAAGAGGGTGTTGTTCCGGCAGCCCTCAACTGTGTGAGAACATAACGGATCTCCACTGTGTTCCTCCATAGTTGAGCTTTTGACCAGAACATCATCTACAAAGGCCAGGTTACCCCTTTCAACCAGGTCGGGCCTGGCCTTATGTAGAAAGATGTTAAATTCATTGCCGGAGTTGATGTATCCGAAGGGAGTCCGGGTCCAAGTATACTGCTGCCCCCCGAAGGTAAAGGCCCACTTGTATTGGTCCTCCCTCCTGACAGGTACAGTCCAGTACCCATTGAACAGGTCAATGGCAGTGAATACCTTCGACCCCTGGATCTGGGCCAGCCCTTGGTCAATGTAGGGAAGAGGCCATCGGGAAGTATGGACCCGTTTGTTGAGCTCACTTAGGTCAGCACAGAGTCTTCACTGGCCGTTTGGTTTCAAAATCCCCAGCACCGGATTATTGAAGGTGCTGTGGACTGGACGAATTATCCCACGGGACTCAAGGTTCTTAATTATTTCAGTAAGGGACTCCATTGATGCGAGAGGCAAGCGATATTGCTTCACAAACACTGGAGTCATGTCAGGGCCCGTGCGAATTGTTGTGTGTGGATGTCGGTGCGACCACAGTCATATGAGTCCACTGCAAAGAGATCTTGAAAATCTAAGAAAACGGTGGTCAGTCAAAATATCGAATTTCTCTTTTTTTAATTATATATAAATTTTGGGGTCCGGGATTAAAAAAAAAATGGTAAAAAAAAAAAATTACAAAAAAAAGGAGGGTTGGGGGGAACCCTCTCATTTCGAATAAAAAACGGCATTAAAAAAAAATTCGACTTTTTTTTCCGGCCTTTTTTTTCGGCCTTTTTTTCGAGATATTTTTTTTCACGATTTTTTTTTTTCGAGATTATGACCATAAACCAAGAAAACGTGTTTCAATTTTTGCTTTTGCTCTAGAGTCTCACAGCTAGGCTTGTCTCTCTCTTCAACCATCTGCCTGAAGCCTGGAAAGACTTCTGGTTTGGCTATCTCTGCGGCCTCCTCCAGCTGGTTGGAGAAGTCCCTGGTTAGGGTATTGACTTGGACTAATGGCTTCAGGTGGGGAAGGCAGTCCTTGTGGACTTGAAAGATCACCTCATCCCTCCTGAAGTCACAAGTCACATCTTTCTTACCAAGGGAAGGAAGAGTACACCAGGAAATTCCCCCCCATGCCGAGTGAAGATCCTATCTGGTGTTGTGTCATCGTCGCTATCACTGTCGAAACAGTCTTTGGGATTGGTCCTAACCATTCGTTACCTAAATCTATGGAAAAATGTTGTTCATCAACCGCCATTCCAATAATGGTGCCTGCGCCAGAGTGATGCTCTTTAGGTCTCTGTTATCCACCTTTATTGGAATGGTGTTGTGTTCTATGTTGACTCTTGGTGTTGGGTTTACCCCCAAACCTTGCTGTTGGAAATGAGCATTGAGATGGACATAGGCGTCAGGATTTTTCAGTTTCTGTCCTCTTTTAATTTTTACTTCCAGTGAGAATTGTCGGGTCCATTCTGGGATGGTGACTTCCTCTCCAATCTGAATCTCAACTGCATGTGGCAGCAGTTGCGCTGGCCGAAATGCTTTCTCTGGGTCATCAAAGTCCATGGGATTACTCGCTAATCGGGACCAAGCTTTGAAGTTTATTAGGTCCAAACTAATGGCAAAGCGATTGAGAATGTCACTGCCTAAATAAAATGCAGCAGGGACATCTCGCATGACCCAACAATTATGGACTATGCTCTTGTTGCCTATGGAAATTTTGAGCAGACACCTGCTAGGCAGGAGATGTTTGGATTTGGGTGTTTCCAGGTCCATTTCCCATTTGTCTACCAGTTTAATTGTGGGAATGGCTGGATCTTTTGGGAGTTTACGGAACATGGGCTCGCTGATGAAGTTCTTACCGTTGTTCACACATAGGAATAGGGATGAACAACTGCTCTCCAATTTTCTGAATATCAGCCAAGCTTTGAGCTGATTTCTCATCCTTTTGGACTGTAGGAATGGGATTTTCTGATTGTGAATTTGTATAGAATTTCAGAGTATTTCCTTCCAGTGTGGAATGCCACCTTAGACTGGAAGGAAGGTTGGTTTTCAGAAATAGAGAGGACTCCCCATCACCAGTTTGTTCTCCTACTGTAATTACTGTCACATCTGGGATTTGGTTATTCTGGAAGTGGAATTCAATTTGGTCAGGTTTTTGTTCAACCATGTGGCATGTGCCATTTAAACTAACATGGCTGACACTCTGTTTCAATTTTATTGGTCGGTTAGTCTGGGTCCAGAGGATCTTGTTTACACATTCTGAGGGAAGACAATCTATGCAGGATGTCATTCCCTAGTAAACATGGTGGGCCCTCTGGAGTCACAACTATGACCGGGTGCTTCACCTTGTATCGCCAAATTTCAATGTCTAAATCCGCAGTCCCCTCGACAGTAATTTCCTTCCCATCGAAGTTCTGAAGTTGTCCAGGAAGAGGGTTGAGATGGATTTGGTATTTCTCCCCCTTCCCGAATTCAGTTGATCAAAGGCCCTTTTTGACAGAAGGGTGGCTTGGGATCCAATGTCCACCAGTGCCAAAATTGTACATTGCCCCTGTATTTCGACCGGGACATAAAATCGTCCCTCCTTTTCTTCAAGGGGGCAAAGATAATGTACATTTTTGGCCAAATGGTGGGTTAATTTCTTTGCTTTCGATACCGACAGCGAGGTGATTTGGGCAGGATTCTGTTCGGGATCTTGGGAACCTGTAAGAAAAAGGTGACGGCTAGATATGGGGGAAGTTCTGGACTCCCCTGGTTGTGATTCTGGGCTGCCCCCCCCTTTTGAGGGCTGTCACCAGAATGGGTTTGAACAAGGGGATTTTCGTGCTGGTCATTCTGGGGTTTGATGATGGGTGGTTTTAACTCGGTCCCCATATCTACCCAGTCTGGAGCTGGATCCTTTGGGACCCATTTTTCTTTGGGAAGAGTTCCCCCATCCCTGAAGGAGAAGATCCTTTTCCCAGAATCCTCTGAGGACCCCTCTCCTTCAAACTGGAAGATTTGCACATCCTCAACAAAATGGGCCTTTTTAGGCTCTTTATTTCTTCTCCCCACTCTCTGCTCCTTGAGTTGCAGACTTTCAGGGGCAGGAGATTTTGGTTCCGGTTCCTGGGTTTTCAGGGGCTTTCCACAAGTGGGGAAGGAAGCTTCCTCTAAGGCTTTACACCCCCTTCACCTTGTGCCTCCTCCCTGGGAACCGGTGGGTTGTCGGGGTTTTTCCCCCGCCATTGTTCTGGAGCACCAGACCCTGGATTTGAGGAGTTCTGAGCCGCCATGCTCATCTGAGGGTTCTGTTGAGCCCTCAGCATGCGACCCAGATCCTGTGCCCTGTTCTGGACCTGGCGCTCTAGTTGGGACACCCGCTCTGCTGGTACGGGGTCCTTTGGTCTACCCTGGGTTGGTCCCGAGAAGGGTAACTATCCCTTCTCGCATAATACCCCTGGTTAGGACAGTTTGGTTACACCTCCACCCTTGGCCTCCCCTCTCCCGGATTGGGCTGTCTGGGCTCAGGAACGTGGGGAAAGAAAGAAGGGTTGTTTTGGGGGTTATAATATGATATGATGATATGATATGGCATTTGTAACGCGCCTATACACAAGTGTTTCAAGGTGCGAAAGGTTGAAGTTTGACGGGTATTGGGGAAAGAAATTTGGCCTGGCATTTGGGGATTACTGCCCCCCTGGGAAAAATGAGGAGGGAAGTTTCCTGGGTTTCCTGCTGTCTGGTTGGATCCCCCCCTTGTGCTGGGGGTGTTCATACATAGCCCAGAATTGGCCTGTTTCCCTTGCAGCGTGGGCTGATGTAGTCAGGGGAGTAAGGAGACCCATTTGTGGGGTTACCTCCCTGGCTCCCTGTTTGGGATTGGTCCGAGGGCCTTCTGGGTTTGAGGTTGGTTGAATTCTGCACAGGAAGGTTTTTAGGCCCCCCCATCTCCATATCTAAAATGGGGACAACCTTCATCTCTGCCACCTTAGCAGCAGCAGGGGTGTTGGTTGGTTTGGGGCTTTTGCTAATATTTTTCCTTTCCAGCGGCTTCTGCACTTCATAGATGAGCGTTGCTTGTTTAATGACCCAGTCTAGTGATCTTTTCTCATGAAAGTTCCTCACTAGCTGGGTCATAATGTATTTAGGGAGGGCATGAAAGAAGGTTTTCACAAATTCCTTACTGTTAGTGTGCACCCTTCTAGTGGTCTGCGCAAAGGCGCGTTTCAATTCCTGGACACATTCATGTGGGAGCCTGGTCTTCCCCACATTGTAGGTTGTAGGCTGCCTTGTGGGCCTCTTGAGGGTTCCTATGAATAGAAAAATGTTTCAGGATGGCTGCCCTATAGGTGGACCATCTGGAATGGCTCTGATCCTCCAGCCATGCAAAGAAGCTGGAGTACTCAGGAGAAAATGTCCACTTTACATACATAATACAGCTTTGGCTGTCCTTCAGGTGGAAAGTCTCCATCTGCTCAAATAATTCAAGGTGCTCCCAAACCGAATATTTGTCATTTTTGTGGTAGGGCGTGATGACGCTCCTAATCGCTTTTATTTGCTTCAGGGGATCCTTGAGTAAAGCCCTCTTAACTTTGTTAGCCTTTTTAGTTCTGGTCGCCCTGTTCCACTCATCCTCTGACTCAGAGGTGGCTGTCTGATCTTCTAGACTCTCCCGGATTCAGCGAGCTTGGGAATGGCTGGCAGAATGTGGGGGTCTCTTGGGACCTGTGGCTCTCAGAAGAGTTTTCTGACTCTGCCTTGCTCCCAGGATTGGTTGAGTAGCCCCACCCCCACTGTCCTAACTGGCAAGAGGTTTTTAGTATGCTCTTAGTGGGCCTAGTCGAATGGAATTCCCCACCAAATTTTACCGCCTGATCTCTTGGTAGGTTTTATTTCTGAGGATCCAGTTCTCTGATTCTCCCCTCACTGGAGTCCCCTTGATCAGAGAAGATGGCCCTAGCACTTGGGAACCTGTACATAGATGCCCATCCATCCATTTCTGGGAGGCGCTGACCTATTAGCCCCATATTTCCCATTGGGTTGAAGTCTACCATCCCTGTGGCCCTTGGTTCATGTGAGCCAGTGGACATGGGTTGGCAGAGTCCATGGAATTGGGATTTCATGCCTCAGAAATCACCAGGGAGGCAGATTGGTTTCAGGTGTTCAGGGCTGAATCCCTCTGGGGAGTACAGTCTGTAGCAGCAAGGAATTCTGGTATCTGTAGTGTAGAGCCAGCTGGCACCCAGAGTTGCACCCCTGCCACCCCTCTTCTTGCGTGCATATATATCACAGGGCCTGCGTAAGCAGCCCTGTAGTTATGGTTAAGTTGCTCAACCCATAGGAAGAGCACTTTTTAGGTGGCTTAAACATTCACCCCTCCTGAACGAATCCTCATCAAACATAGTAAAAGTAGTATATGGCACTGTCCGATCAATCCTGCGAAGTCTGGTGAAGTTTCATCAAGGGGGGGGGGGCAAAGTTAAAGGGGTGCCCCAAAATGTGTTTTTTCCTATAGATTGAATGAAAAGAAATGTTTGCTCACGTCTACAGCCCGAACCGCTGGATGGATTTTTACCAAATTTGCAGCAGGAGCGGTGACTTGGTTCCGATAGCGTGCTTTTGTCAATTTGGTGTAAATCCATCCAGATACATTTTTTTAACTGACCAAAAAGCAGGCAAAACAAAATTAGTGATATCTTGTTTCGGTCCACGGACTGACTTACCTGTTCTCCCTGAAACACAACATTGCACTTGTCAAACTATTGAAACAATATCTGGGGAGGTGAGGAGTGGTGAGGATGGGATGGTTATGGCTTTAAAAAGTCCAAAAAATGGGCGTGTTTCTTTTCTCCACTGTCCGCGAACATTTTGCGGATATCATTTCCAATGCAGGCGGGTTGGGGCGAGTTTCATTAGTTCACTGAGTATGAAACGTACTTGGTATGCAGTTAATTGTGTTGTGGTGAGTGGCTAGATACTCCAGCCATGCCCCCTAGAATATGTGTACTGGGCACAATGACTACAGTAGTAGTATGTGCATTGTAATTATAGGTAATGTAGTAGGAGTAATGCTAGAATGATCATAGTAGCAATATGTGTAAAGTAATTGTTCATAATGTAGTGGGAGTATGAAAAAACAATACTGGCTAAAAAATAAATACAAATAGTACAAATGCAGGTAAACAGTTAAGACACTTTTGTAAGTGCACTACACGTTCAAACATATATAAGCGCATTGTTACATAGTGGTGTGCAAGAACACATGCATTGGTCTAGGGCAGTCTCCTTACCCTTACATACACCGCCATCTAGTATAAATGGCAGTTGGCAGCTGTGATGGTGTGCTCGAAAGGGGGCAAGGTGGATGGACCCACTGAAGGTGTGGTACATCATGTGTACTAGAAAGATATCTTATGCACTATGACTATTGTGAAGACACTGCAGTGCTGGTGTGTGCAGACTCTGCTTTGAAGACCTTGTTCCTGCAATGAACATATGTATGAGTCCATTGAATGTTGTCCCAGGCCCATTGTGCTTGCCCTATAAGGTGAGGAGCAGCGATGCCCCCCTGGGCCTCTTGCATTATTACCCCCTACTCCCATCCTTGTTGGGTTGTGTGTCCAGCGACTACTGACACATTGTAGGTAGTGTTGCCAATAATTGCCAGTTGGCAGTGGATTTTACCGCAGAATTACATACATCGTAATACAATTTAATTGATAACATTTTGCATTAAAAACATGAAAAAGTCCTTTTGGGTACGAGGGCAGTGGGTGTAACCCTTGCTTTTTTCCCCACGACTGTGTCACAATGTTCATTGTACTGTTATTCTTTTTTTGTGTCCATGTTTCAATTTTTTTATTCTTATTTTTCCAGGTGGGTGGTTCTTTTTTTTTTTTTTTAAAAGAATTGTTCTGCGGTCTCAGAACGGCTCCTTTTGCGCTGCGTTCTGAGTGATGTGCGAATTGGAGACCCTTGCTGGCAGGGCTCCTTTTCTCTTTTTATGGCCTTATGCCATGAGTTTGGTTCTGGCTTTGCTGCCCTTGCCGCCTGGCTGGTGCCGAAAATGTTGCATATGCGTGTGTTATGCCCCCGTTCTCCTATGCCGCACTTGCTTCCCTTCCTTTCTTGTTCTGCAGAGTGACACCTTGGCCCTTTTGGCACCGTGGTGTGAGATCGTAACTTGCCTTTTGGTTCCCCTGGTGGCCCCCTTTTTGTATTGTGGCTAGAGGAAAGGGAGGGGAAGAGAAGAAAACAGGAACTTAGACGGGAAAAGGGTGGATAACAACCATTGGCAGTGTTGTGTACTTATTGTGCTGTACTAATATTGTACAGCTTCAGCACCAATGTACTAGCCCTATGGGTCGCCGGAGCCCCTGCTTATGTTCGTGCATCTTCTAGCTACATATGGTGCCCTTATTTCACAGCACTGGTCCTTGTTATAGTCCTCCTCTTACTTTTATCTAGAAGCTGAACATGTGCATAGCAATGGTACTGTGGAGGCAGTCTTGGTGGTAGATTCAAGGATGAAATAGAAGAGCATTGCTTTATTGACAAGGCTGTGTGGCATGTGTTTCCAGAAACAAAACTGAGTTGGGCACACTGTGAACGGTACATGAAGAATGGTATTGTTATGTGGCCTTCAAAACAGTGGACTAAGAATTTGAGGGAGTAAATGTGTCGAGAATCCATAAAGAAATAAGATGCACTGTATTAAAAGCGGACATTAAAAATTAAAGTTTGTATTTTAGAAGACTGTGTTGTGAAGCGGTTTGTCGTGTACAACATTGGAGTGTAGTGAACGGAGGGTAGCACAGGGTCAATGCACTGGTCTTGTTAGCAAGACCATGCAGAGCCACGGAGGTTCGAATCCGTCTTTACTGAAATGTGTTTTTTGTCCTCTATTTTACATATTTATATACTCCTGCTGTGTGCCGGTCATGGGTTCAGTCTACCGGCTGATTATTTTTGCAACAGTGTTTGGACACTAATTATCAAAAGTGGATGTGTCGTAAACATTGTGTGGGATGATTGCCAGACAACAATTTGTCCTTTTGCCATTGCAGTAACAAGAAGCAACATGGTCACAAATAGGTTCTAGATCAGTGCGGATGTGAAAGTATTGCATTTATTTCAAATGGAAAGCAGTAATTTGTCCTGCGTAATGGAGCGGGATGTGCACAGATTATTCTCTCATGGAAAATAATTTTTGTTGAAGAACCCAAAGACTTGTATTGATGGATCAGTGATTGGATTTTGCAGTACAAGATTATAGTTGTGAGTTTTAGTGAAAATGTAAACACTGCGATGTTCGGTATCTATGAACCTGGTTTGGAAAAGCTGACAAACATTTTATGGACTTAAGTGGATGTTTTCATTGTTGTGTGAAAATGAAAAGTATTTTTATGGCCCACACTACTGCTGTTTTACTCAAAATTAAATGTTACTATGATTTCTGTAAAAAAAAAATCATGTTTTTGCGACTGATGTGGATGTTTGTGTTTAACTTGTTTGTTCTGCATAACATAACTTTATGACGTTGGTGATGACCGTGTATGTTTGGCAACGCTGCCTACTAACGTTATTGAAATAGTGATGTTGGGGGTGGGCAAAGGTAATCAGTGCTGCATCACTCTTTGAAGTTCAGCGGATAGAATCTTATTTAGTTTATATACTTTATTGAACATGCAAGGTCACAATGTAAGATGGGGCCTGAAATGAGGGTAGACACCAATCACTACGGAGGGGAAGGTGGACAGGGGAAGATGTAGCACGTGCGTTACATTTAAGGTAGGGGGCAGTGTTTTTCATGCTCTTTGATAACAGCTTCAAAAGCACTTCGAAATTGATCTCCCGTGCAGAGTGGTTTGTTGCAGTATATATATATAGAGGACTGTTGTCTTCGAAAGATATGTATCAACAGCCTCTTTTATTGCTTGGAAGGTAGCTGGTGGAATTTTGTGTCCCACAGAAATGGCTGTGTGGTTATAGTACTGGTTGATGAAGATGAGGTGTGGAGGAAGACAAGCTACTATGTGTTAAGAAAGGAACAGCCTTTCTGAGAGCATTGCAGTGGTTGGATTGGTGTGGCGCTGCATGGATGTGGTACTGTAGGAATATTGTTCAGGTAGACTGCGACTGAGAACAATGTTGCACTCGGTGCATTTTGTTTTTGGTAGCTTTAGTCTTTGGTACGTTCCCAACAGTGGTAAATAACTGCCCCACCCAGGATTGTCGATTGGTCGTAGAGGTAGGTACTTCCTCTACCTCATTTTCTTGGTCCTCTTCTTCCTTATCTTTGGAAGTGCAGTGTTTTTTTTTGTTTTTCTCCCTCTGCACCTGGTAGAGGTGATGGTGACTATTGGGAAGGAGGGATGGCAGTAGAGGATGCCATTTTTAAGATAAATAGCCGTTTTTCTAATATTCTTCAAAGGATGTTCTGTGTGGTAGATTGTTAGTGGATGATGAGTAAGAATAGTTGTAGGAGCTGTGCAAAGGTACATTTTAAGGTTCAAACTTGCCAGATCAGTAGAAAGTGCAGTCCCAAATTGTCCGCAAAGCACAGACCCAATCACGAAGTACGGATGGGTTCCCATACACATCGTCATACCGCGGCACGTGTGTGGGTATGCAACACTGTCTGCAAAGTCTGCAATGAGGTCAGACATTTGGGGACATTGACAAACCCGAAAAACGGTGGAAAAAAGTTGCAAAAAGTGTATAGAAGTGTTCCAAATTATGCTGGAAGTTGGGGCATGGCAGAGTTGTAAGCTGAAACTTTCTTAGCCGGAGAAAAATGTGCTAAATTGGGTTAAGTATGCTATGAGTAAATTGTAGGAAATTAGCGTAAACATCCATTAAATTTATGGACTTCAAGGGACGTTATAGTGAATTTGCACTAATAAAAACCTATCAAATTCAATGAAAACACTTTAACGGGACGTTATTGTTAAAAGTAAAACCAAAAAAACCCCCACTAATTCACCAGTTATGGTAAACTAAGCAACCGTAACTCACGCCACCACGGTGCACTGCTAAGACTAACACCCAGGACATTAAAGTTGACATCACAAATGTCATTGAGTGCTGTGACAGAGGCTGATGTGTGACTGTGGTCTGAGCGAAATCACAGTATGAGTGCCATCACAAAATCTGGTGTGGCTCTTAGGCCCGAGTGACTCTCCAAGCAAGCGTGGGAGGAACAAGCATTGTTCTTCTGCTATTAAAGGAGGCACTTTAAGTGAGTGCCAGAGGAAAATTAGATATACCTCTGATGTCCGAGAACTCCCACTTTTTGGTTACCTGAGCAAAGTGTAATGTGCCTTTAATGTCCACGTTGGTGCTCATTTTGCACGCATGTCAAAGGGATTAATCCCCTTTTCTACATAGTTTTCTCTCTAAAGGGGGCTCTGCTAATAAACTCCCCAGCTACTTTAAAAACAGAGAGAATCATCTGCTACTGCTTGCATTTTGTATCAAAACCTGAGTGTTGGAAGCTGTCATCTTTAAATTGAGTATCCTTAACTGGCCATGTGCGACAGTCGTCTTCCTTAGTATAGCAACTTGGCCTCCTGCTCATGCCTCCACCATTCTCATCCACTAGCTCATGTAGACACCCTGCATCCTTGGTCAACCCACTAAATGTCACCAGAGCTAGGCAGACAAATTGACCACAGTTGACATGTGCAAGTCAGCTGAACAGGGGAGTGCTGAAGGCAGGTGGGAACAGGCTGTTCTCAGCTGATTCCAGCTGCTTCATGTCCATTGCCTGTTGTCTTCCTGATCTGCCATGCTGTCCCTCCAGCACAGCAATACTCCTTGCTCCCCACCATTTTTATGTAGCCATCCAAAACTGGTAAAGCTCTGAGACTTGGCAATCTGCCAATTGATCTTTTTGAGACAGAAACTGTGGTTTGGGGTCCATTTTTGATTACTTTTAAAAAATAAATTAAGTCAAGCAAATTTTGCCCAGTATCTGGAGGAAGGCCGCAATGGTACTCCGTTTTCAAAGAAAGGCGACCTGTCTTTGCTTAGCAAATACAAGCCAATTTCCTTAGTTGATGGACTGTCCAAAGTTTACAGTAACATTTTATTGGATAAATTAGAAGAACGAGTCAAAGGAGAACATATTTTAACAGATGTTCAGGCAGTAATTAGAAAATCCAAGAACACAAATGACCAGATTTTCCTCCTATTGGGCATTTTAAGCAAATGTGTAATTTTTAGGAAAGATACCCTTTATATTGCTTTCATAGATTTTAAAACCGCTCTACTCACTGGGAAGTTAGAATGTGGCTGACTGCTCCAATCAAAATCCCACTAAGCAATTATATGAAAATAATACTGTGGTCGTCTTCTATGGCCAGGGTGACTCCTTTCCTTTCTACAGAGGGGCGTGCAAGGGGTGCGTCTTGGCAACACCTGTTATTCCTTTTATACTTTAATAATTTGGCACAAGGATTTTAAAATTTGAATGCTGATGCCCCACAGATTGCTGGAAGGAGAGTAGGCACACTTGTCTCCACCAATAACACAGTAATTATATCTAGAACACCAGCAGCATTAAAAAAACACAACTGCAAGTAGCCCCGATACTCTGCACAGAAAGGAAACTTCTAATTAACCAAAGTACGCCAGTGGTTATGGTCTGTCACCACTCACACACACAGAAGAAATTAAATCTACACTAGGAGGGCACTGTGGAGGATCAGGAAGAGTACACGGATGCATTAAAGGCATGTTCTTAGTATGAAGTTTATTTAAATTAAAATAAGGCCTATTTCTCCCTGTGACTATGGGGTGATCTCTGACTATCTTTCTAGTTAAGGAGCTGCTTGTCAGTTAGGATGAATGCCCAAAAACAAATGTGTCCTCTGTCCCAATCTAAGCTATCTGACCCTACCACTATAAGGTCAGGAGAATGTCTCCATTCCCGGTGGTCGTCTTTTGTCACAAATTTCTTCACACTCCTCTCAGTAGACCACATGCAAATAGTCTCCTGTCATCCACTGTATCAGGTTTTGCAGTTCTTTTAAGGGACTGGTACTTCCCTGGTCCTTATTCCTTCATGTCAGCTTAAGTCCATTTAGGTTCCTTTTCTCCCTATTGTAGCATTCCTGAATCAATGTTACACTCGTCTCCTTTCTTTTATAGTAGTTCAATTTCCAATTACAATTCTCCCAGCCCCATGGTGCAGTTTCTTATGTGTTTTGGCTTACTGGCTTCACAGGATTGTCCTCGCCAAATGTTTGTCTGTTCTGTGGTCTGTTTCTTATCTTTGAGATATTGGTCGTCCTTCCCTTTTTCCCGAAGTGATAAGCCTCCAATTTTATTTCTTTCCCACGCTTTGGTTTTCTTATTTCTTCTCATCTCATTCAAACATATCTGTTTCACTGTAGCATTTCCAATAGTTGTCCCTTTAGTACTAGGATGTGTTTCTCTTAACTTATGAGTCCTGCTTGGTTTGTTAGTACTCCTATTCGCCATTTTACCTTCTGAGTTCCGGGGCAGTGTTGTTGGTACCTGCAGGCCCTTGGTTTCTTTCATTCTTGTCAATGGCTTGCTCTCCATGGGGTCTCCTTCCTGGATGTGACGTTCTTGTATTTGGGACATCACAGTGATCGTGACTCTGACTCGGAGCTGCTTACTCCCCTGGATAGTCCTGGTGCTGTTGTACGGCCCGCCACTCTGATTATTTCTTTTGTTCTCGCATGCCAGTTGCTCAGCATTTCTGGTTCTGTGCTGAGTGGCTCTGTCACATGTCGGCTCTGCGTTTTTGCAGAATCCTGCCTTCTTTCACTTCGTTTAAAAACATGGATCTTTCCCTGCATCTCTCAGGTTTTCACTCTCTCTCGACTCTCGGCTTCCTTTCTCTCACTGGATCTTCTTGCATCCCTTGCCAGCATCCTCATTGCAGTCCATTGGAGACTTGAATTTAAAAGGATATCTTCCATGTCTTGTTGTTCATAATACAACTTCACGTTATCTAATTGAGTTTCATAACAGTTTGCTAAAATGTGTAAGTTCATATAAGCCATCACTTGGAGGCCAGCGAGGAGTTCCTCACTGGAATGGGAGTCCTTGTCCCTAAAAGGTAATTCACTTCCAGCGAGGTCCCATTTGCCTCGACTCCTTGGGTGGTTGTTGCATAGTGAGTTTACTTCCCTAGCCTCACAGGGGGCTTCCCCTTTGGGGAGAAGGAACAAATTAGCTCAATTCATCCCAGCACTTTGTTCACACAGGTGGATAGACTTGGGTGTCCGCCTGGACCCAACAATTGTCCAAATGTGCTCATGTCCTGGAAAGATGGCCGGGAGCTTAACATCTGATCTAGAACGTAGGGAGCAGTCCACCTCTGTGAGTGATGTGAATCTTCAAAGTGCAGACCGTATCCACATGTGGCAGCGAAATAGATCACCTTTCGAGGGTCAACAGTAGGTTTATGAAGCAAACCTTTTGCCTACCACATAGTACCCCCTTAGTTTCACTGTATTTGGAAACGGGTCCCATTCCTATTAAGTTTGAAACCGACTTCAAAGGTGTATTATACTGGCTATGTATTCATTAGAAAATCGAGATTGTCTTAGTCTTATACATAAAAGCAGCTTGGGAGTAACCTGTTAAAAATGGGGACAACAATAGAGGTGCTTCAAACACGTGAACAACATCCATGTAACCATTGGTGAGAAAGTTCCGTCCGAAACACAGGAGCACATGATAGAATTGGATATAAAATCCATAAAGGATTTATTAAAAATCTTATGCGTGAATAAATTACTGGACACGGCAAGTCAGCAAACCAGATTCCCAGGCTATTTAATTCACAAATCGAAGTTGGTGGCAGAATCATACTAGGAGATGTGATCACCTCAATTAAGAAAATGTCACTTTATGTGAAGGTCAGACTAAATATCCTTCCAGCAGGCTGATTTAACTGCCAATTGGGGGACAAAACATACAGTGAGGGAACATCCTTTCTGCCTGGATGTTACTGAAACTGAGGTTAATTTCCTTCTAACATACCCACAACACAGTTTAAGTAGGAAAACATGGCTGTTTTCAGTGTTAATAAATATGGTGTAATCTCTGTAACTGATGCACACGTGCTGTGCAAGACTACCACAATGCCAAAAGTTATTTTCGTATTGCCTAGCTTTATTAACAAGGCTTGGTGCAGGATAAGTATATATTTGTAATAAATGATCTTTTTGAAATTTTGTATTGGAATTTTATGTTTCCTGTAATTGAAAAGATTTGCTATTTGTCTGTGTGCTTTTATGTTAATAAAAAAGCGAATCCCGATTCTGAACACCGGACCACATCTCCCTTTGTGACAATTGACTGAACAAAATCATTCAGTAGACTATTTTGGGGTTGGCAAAAGGATTTCAACACTTGAATGTGCAACTAAGGGGTCTATTAACTTTCAAGGAAGCTGCTGTCCCCAAATTTTAGAATTTCTAATTTGCATTTTTGTAAAACAAAAATGTATTTTAAATTGGGTGTAGGGAGTTACCTGTCCCCACATTGACTCATAATTCACCTTACAACTGTGGAAGAAATTGTCACTTTCGCTTATTCTGAAGATGGCAAACAGAGGTGATTTATTCATTGACTTGCAAGTCAAGGAACGCGTAGCAACCCCATCTAGCCCACCTAACTAACCTAACCTGACGTGATCACAGAATATTGGAGAACATCTCCTCCTAGTCCGTCTGGCAAGTTCACCTCTCCTCCATGAGGACAATTAAACGATTAATGTATCAATGTGTTCATCGTTTCTGTGCATGAATGAATAGAACACTGCTCAAGTATGATGTAACGTCTAAGGTGGCAGAGATTTCTTCCAGGAAAGGAGTACCCATCCACCCACCCCTGTGATGCATCACACAGCAGTTCATTGTTTATACTGGTTTGGGCTTGCCTGATCCGTTGGATGTGAACCTAAAATGCCTTGCTCCAGTAGCCCTGGAGGGATAGCGCATAGCTGACCATTGTTATAGCGCATGTATTTTATGTCCAGCATAGCCATCAGCAACAGAGAAAATGGAAGGGATTAATAAAAAGTCAGCTAACAGAAAACATCAAAGGGAACAACATGATCGAAATGGGTTGTCTATAGCTGAAGTTTATATGCGAGATTCCCAATCCCTTTTGCAAAGGAAAACGCCAAGACCCTCAATATCTTCCTCGTACTAACATTCATGTATTTATTTATTTCCATTCCCAGGAATCCTACACTAATCCTTGCATCCTACGTATGTGTGGTACTTTACATTGGATTAATTTCTTGCAAGACTCCTAAACCTCCTAAGAACAAGGTTCGCGCATATAGAAATAAATTATGTAATGGAGTATTACAAAATAAACTGCTCATGGCCACACAACCATATTAAGGTGATAACTGCAACATACACTATAAATTGATTGCTAGCACAATCAGTCAAATTAGGCAAATTTTTATTCGAACACGAACATTTAGCAACATGTACATTGTTGCTTTCTTGACTATTAAATGATAGCTGCAATGTGTGATTGAAGGATATGAAACTTATTTCTTACACTTAACATATGGCTGAGGAGCAGAGCAGAGTTGAGGGGCTGAACTCTTGAAAATCCCTTCTGGCAACGCCATCTGTTTACTTGGTCTTTCTAGTGCATGGCCGCAGACTTGAATGCATATTAATTTCATCTCTTGGGAATATTGAAAGACGACGACGACCCGATGTGCTTGTCTGCAATAACATATTCCCAAAAGTCCACTGTGTATATCTCATTATTCCAACTGTGGGTTTTTTAGTATGCAAAGAGCTGTACCTGTGCGTTTTATAAGTGTATTAGGAGTTACTAAGGAATTCTGCATCTGTATAAAAATTGACTTAAAAGGATTTCTGAGATGATTGATAATATTACGCAAATATATTGGATGCATTTGGAAAAATATACTTCATTTGTATACCGTCTCGACTCCAGTCTTCTCGCTATTCGTTTAACAGTATAATCTTAGTTCTTGGTCCAAAATCATGCAATGGCATCCTATCCCAGTAGAATGGAGCAATCTGATATTTTTCCCCCCACAGTTCTTATTAGGAATCATGCAAAATATGTTGCATAAAACATATATTGCATGCACACTGTCAAAATAACATAATTGCCATAAAAACCCTAAACCCTGCTCACCTTCGCTTCCACCCCTTTTCACATTGCACTACAAACCAATCTATATCAACACGTAGGTGCACCAAACACAATCAATTTTCAAAAGATTCATTGATCAGTCTGTTGCACTCGACACAACATTAGGCTCCCTGGAGACAGTCGAAGATCAGCAACCTGACCCTAGGACATGGTTTTAGAGTGTTCCCTACCATATGAGAACTTTTATTTTCCAGAGGTATGAGATGCTACAAACGTATTAAAAACATTTGTTAAGAAGGTAGATCCTACTTTCCCCAGTGCCTTGGAACACACTACTTAACTGACAGGAATTAGTGTCAGGACAGTTTACTATAAGCGCTCACTAGATATGATATGATTATATGATATGGCATTCATAACGAGTCTATACACAAGTGTTTCAAGGCACGAGGACAAGGCACGAGGAGGCAAGGGAGGGGGAACAGGGGGAAGACAGACAACGATCTTACTAGGCCAGGTGTCATTCAGATCGCGCACGTGCATGGGAAGGGGGAAAGGGAAAAGTGTGTGGGGGAAGGGAGGGGGGAGAGTGCAGTACATGGGAGAGTAGAATAATAAGATAATAAAATGGCCACCAGGTGGTGGCAAGTGCAAGGTAAGAGCAGACATAAGTGCTGGTAGGGGGACTGTAGGGATACAGAATAACAGTCCCCAGAAAGGGCGGCCTGGTAACCAGTGCAGTTTCAGCCAGGCATTTAGCAGGGGACAGCGGGAGAGAAAGCAGAAGCACAGAGGAAGGTTTTGAGGTGCTTCTGGAACCGGAGATGGTTCTCAAGTTTCAGGGAGGTGGGAAGGCTGTTCCATAGGGAGGCCCCTGCCGAAGAGAGAGATCTACCACCAACTACTTGCTTGGAGAAGCGACTGACCCTGAGGGAGTTGGAGGCAGACGAACAAAGAGCTCGAGAAAGAAGATATTTGGGAAGAGAGAGCTGAAGGTTTTGCGGCCCCAAGCACAGAACTTGGTCACTGGAATCCCCTGGTGGCATCATAAGAGGATTGTCCATTATAGGAACCCTCCCACACAACAGATCTGACCTCCAGCCAAAAGTCACTAAGGTCAGGCATTCCAAGCAAATGTGCAGATACAAGCTTTCTGGCCCAAACTCTTCAACATTCACCTGCTCTCATGGGACAGAATGTATGCAGCTTTTTGGGCGCCTTTGTATACGGTCTTGTACTGAAATGTGGCAGACTGAACACTTGCATAGGTTGCAGAAGCATGCCACCATATAAGTAAGTTCCCACACTTTATCATGCTGCCCTGTCTCCAAATCCCACTAGCAACTAAGGCCCTGATGCACAGAGCTTTTTCCAATGGGGCTTTTCCATTATGAAACACTTCTGTGAATTGGGCCCTAAATCTTTATCTGTAGGGCCGTTACTTCCGTCCCAATGTGATTCTAGAAAGTGGTGATATTAGACCTTTTATGGTGGTTGTCCCCTGGAAGAGCTTCTCCAGTTCAGTCAGGCTCTGCAGCCCCCTGGCTTAGTATTTCCAATGCCTAATTTGGAAATACTGAAGCCGGTCTGATTCTGCTAGTCATTAATCCTTTTTGGCATGGTACAATGGACTTAAAGTCCCTTCTGTCAAAGAAGCCACCCAATTTTCTCAGGTCCCCGCCCCTCCACCCCCCAGCTCCTACCCAAGAAGGACCTCTTTTTCTGGGGCGGGAGATAAACTAGGTTTATTAAAGTGTGGTGTAAAAAGGCAATGATACAGTACTAAAACCCTTGTTTCTAGTAGTTCAGTCCCATTCCTCTAAAGTAGCCTCCATAATCAAACTTAGGAGGGATTTTACTCCATCGTTAGGGCAGTGCCAGGGATGTACCCATATGTGGCTTCCCACTATAGCCGGATACATATTTACCCACTTCTTGTCCTATTCTTTCTGCGTCAACACTACTAATATGCTGGTTTGCACCGCAAGAACATATACATTTATGTCTTTGAATTCCACCCCCCATATATTTGGGATTTTACAACATGAAACCGACATCACGCCTTGAAACAACTGTGTATAGGCGTGTTATAAATGCCATATCATATCATCTCTGTGACCAGGACAAAGAACACCTAGAAACAGATGTGTGAATGGCTCGGGCTTTCTGGACAGCATGCAAAAACGCAGTAGCAAAGCTATCTAGCATGTGCCTTCTCCTCCCTCTAACCTAACACACACCCTTCCCTTTGAGATCCACCAGAGACACCTCAGATCATGATGATGGAAGTAATGCATGAAATAAATCCAAGTAAGTTAGCATAAATCTGTTAACACCGTGGCTTCTTGTTCTTGCAAGTTATGATGCGATATGACATTTATAACGTGGCTATACACAAGTGTTTCAAGCGTGAATAAGTTGAATATGTCTTCAAATTTGGGCTAAATATACTGTGTATACTGCTGCGGGCAGAAACTGAAAAACGTGTTATATGACTCATTTACACCACAGCTAATCTGCCCAGCCAGGATATATAAAGTCTATTCCACCTGCATAGACCCTGCCTGATGGAGCTAAAAAGAGTATTGCGATTTTCCTGAATCAATGATCCAGAAATGGGATTATTTACGACTCCCAATACTTAATGGAGGCAGTCGCCCACTCGAAGGAAACCGATTTTTTAACCTACTCCACTTGTTCCTTGTACACAGTCAAATAGAGAATGTCGCCCTTGGACTCCTTTACTTTAAAATCAATGCAAAATTAGCTAGCTCCTTTATTACTGCTAAGAAAGAACAGGTTTGGATGAGATGAACAGGGCCACATTGTGAGCAAACAGATTTTATGAGAGGTTTTAACCTGCAGCATCCCCTAGATATTCTGGTAGATTTGAAATTGGGCAAAAAGAGTCCATAACCAAGACCAAGAGGATGGATGACGGTGCACATGCCTCCTCGATGAGTAAGGGATTGGTGTACACCTCATTAACCTTCACTCCTGCTATCAGGTCTTCTTTGTTCGCTAATATGAATCATATAAATCCCTCCCCAAACATCATTTCTTGCAAAAACCTTGCTCTAAGAACTCATGATAAACCCAGTCAAAAGTTTTCTCTGTCTCTTCCATGCCCCGAACCTGAAAGAAATAACAGACATTAATCTTGGGGTTAAATGTGCAGCCAATTATTTATAAAAAATGTTTTATAAAAATGTTGGGACATGGACCCTAATACATTCTCTTGTTCTGTCAATCTTTCTAGGAGACTCCTACTTCCTGCTGTGAAGGTATTTTGGTTAGAAGTATTCAAGTAGATTTTTTGTGCTGTCTGGCTCAGAAGATCTGGTGAGTATTATCGTGGATCAGAAAATTGTTGCAAACTCTGGGAGAACATCTTTAGAATTACTCTATTAAATGATATGGTGAAAAGTTGGCTATCCCCATCACTATCGCTATGGGGTATTCCGTACATACTTTACTAAAGCGCTAATCGGTCATCTTCAAATGTCCAAAAAGAATCAGTACACCATCTAAAAACGAATGCTATTGACCCTACCACTAAGTTGAACCAAAAAAAAGAATACGACCAAGAGAAAATCTCACTTCTCCGGGCAGGTGTTTTGTATACTGTTCTCTTTAACCTTTAAACTCCAGTTAAATAGGTCATTTTCAAATAGTCTTTTGTGACTCTTCGTATTAGCCCCTACAACTCTCAATGGGCTCCTACTGCTCCCTTTCTTTGATGCAATGACTTTCCTTGATTCTTGTTGGTCCCTTGGGTTAATCTTGAAAGAGTTTGCATATACAGGAAACTATAAGTCTCTATGGGATTCTTTTTTCTATTGTCGGTATATTTCCCCTCTCTCTCCACTGTATTCTCTTGCCAGTTATTATTTGTGAAGGCGTCTTGGGCATTCTGCTCCTTGTCGTCTGCCATTCTTATATACCACTCATTCACATCACACAGAGGGTTAATCTTTCCTTCTTTCCAGGATAATATTGTACTTTCTTGTAGGTTGTTTATCCCAAAGGTTTCCAAGCCTTTGTGACTTTTTTTAAAGTACGTTTCAAACTCTTAGTCTTTCTCTCTTTTTGAATGAGTTATTATTCTCTGTCATTGAGGCAGTTCATGTTTTGCCTTTTCTCTTTCAGCTGTATTGGTTTCCCTTTTAGGGTTGGTTATGCTTCACTTTCCTTCACTCTATTTGAGGAATCTGAAGGTGTCCTCACTTCTTTACCAAATATATTCTCCTCCCAGGTGGCCAGGGAAAGGCTGAAAGGCCGTTCTTGGGTCCTGACCCCAGGGGCTTGGGGGTATGTGAGGGAGGGTCACCTGGGTGGAGGAGACGTGGAGAGTGTGGATGAGGCACCTTTGGGTGAGACACATTATCCCCCATTTCCCCTTTCTAATGAGTCCAATATCCCCCAGGCCTTTGTAGGATATTACCAGTGCCTTCCCTATCTTTACAGTAAATCATCTCCCAGTAAACGCCAGTCAGGTACTGTGAAGAGGAAGAGACAAACCAGAGCCATACATCCACTCCTTATTGAGTCTTACACACACAGACATCACTTTGGTACTGGGACAAGGAAGAGGCATCACACACTGAAGCTAGACTGTTTGACAAGACACAGTCTAGTCTTCCCTTAATTGATGCTGGGACATAATGGTAAGAAGAGGACTTCCTCCTCTTTGAACCAAGGCGGGAAACTGGACGAGATGTGGAGACCCAGAGAAGCTGCAGCTGTGGAGGAGTGGGAACTGGAGAGAAACCAGGCCGTGATTCGTGAGTAAGCAGGGTGAAGCAGAACCAGTGTTGTGGAAAGCTGAATAGATGTCAGGAGCAGAGGGAAGCTCCCCGGGCTTTCGCAGCTGCAGTCCAGCAAGGACAGTGCGTAACGATGCCCCAAGGAAGGCAGCGAGGTAGAGCGAAGACCATCGGAAGGAACCTGAGGCCGTGGAAATGTGGCATGAAGCGGC
Source organism: Ambystoma mexicanum (assembly GCF_040938575.1). Lineage (NCBI taxonomy): Eukaryota > Metazoa > Chordata > Amphibia > Caudata > Ambystomatidae > Ambystoma > Ambystoma mexicanum. The sequence goes on from NC_090936.1 coordinate 735,638,578, forward strand.
GAGAACTGAAGAAGGTTTTCCATTGCTATACCGGAGCCACCAGACATGCGAAACTGGTGAGTCTGCCCGGAAGGCAGGGGCACCACATGGCTTGCTGGTTGCACAAAGCAAGCTAAGAAAACTTGAATACATTAAAGGTCGGAGAAAAGGGAACCGAGAGCTGTTAGAGGCAAATATAAAGAAGCCATCAGATTGAAAGAAGATAGAGTTGAATAAGCATTGTTTAGAGCTAAATAAACAATGTCAAGAGGCAAACAAGCATTTCCAAGAGTCAAGAAAGCATTGCCAAAAGTCAAGCAGATATTATTAAGAATTACTGAAAGAAATGAATGGTTGTTGAAAGAAAGCCTGTATGTAGTGTATGACACTGAACAAGTGTACTAGCAGGAGAGCGTACTGGGAAGCTTACGTTGGTTCGTGAAAGAAGAACTGAAATAGTGTTCAAGCTTCCTAGCAGGAGAGTCTACTGGCAAGCTTATGTTGATCTTCGTAAGCAAAAGCTACTAAACAAGTGGATAGTGGCAAAACAAGCAGTGATAAAGTATCAAGAGGATGAGAAATGAGAATAAGTCGAGCATCACTGTGAAGCTTAAACCGTGCCAGGGTGCCTTTGAAGCAGACACAAAGAAGGTGTATCGGTTGCATAACCTGTAATGTGTGCACCGTGTGGACTGTGTGGTATGACCACTTTGTCTAGACCGAGTAAACCCACCTAAGGAAAAGCCACTTATGTAACCCACAAGCTTGTGATTGAATGAAGGAAAACTTGCATGTTCTGAAATTAAGGAATTTAATTTTATGAAATTGATGAAAGCCACCCAAGCCAGAAGGGCTCGAAGTATCCCAAGGAATTGTCATTTGAAAAGTTGAGAGACTTGAAAGCTTGGGGAAGGGAACCTCTCTCTTTGTAACATGAACTATCATGAACTTTGGGGAAGGGAAAAACCCTTTTCCAAGCAAGAGCTGGAAGACGCTCTGAACTTTTTTTTGAGGCTGGCATCCCTACACATTGTATACAGATAAGGGGACAGCAAATATAGGGTTTAAACATTGACAGACATTTGCTTTGGACTTCCTGACACAGCCTATCATTTGTTTTATCTAGGTAGGGAAATCCCACCTTAGCATAGGGCAAGTTAGGCCTTTTTTCCCCAACCCTCTTATTGATTTAATACATGTTTCTAGCCCAAACTTTGTCTGTGTCTACTTCATGATGCCTTCACACCAGGCAGTTCAAGTTTGTCAGATTTACTTCCTCACTGTTCTTGTTTCTAATGGGATGAGTTGTAGCATTCTTATGATTCCCACCTCGGTTCCTGTTCCTCCCTGTTCCCCTTTAAATATTTGTTGAGGTGGTAATGACTCAGGGTTGCGAATGGTTCGGGTGTCACCATGTGCTCTCTTCTTCATTCGTCGTCTTGTTGGCATCTCTGCCTGACGTGGCAAGTCCTCTCTCCCAACTTTTGTATTCCTCACTTGGGAACCACATCAGCTGTAGCGGTCTCCATTTGGTGGTGTCAGTGTTGTTGCCTGGGCAGCCGGTCCACCATTGGAGTCTGGTGGTCATTCCACCACCACTACTCTGGCTTCAGTCGGGTTGTAGTCTTGTCTCTTTCATTATCCATGCAGCTACCATCTCGGTTTCCAGCTTCCAGCAACTTTGGACTTTGTGTGCTCTGCGCTCATCCATGGTGCTGCCTCCAGATAGCGTAATGTTACCAGGGGACTTCCCCTGCTTCACCATGTAATACTCTTTACGCCACTCCTCTTTAAATTCTGTCATCTCAGTGGATCTAGGCTTTTCACTTAAAGAGCCAGGTGCTCTTTTCGCTTGTTCCTTATTCAGGCCTTGATATTTAGAAGTATTGGATATGGGAGACAGTCCCGTACATGCCATTATATGGCTTGGCTTTGGAGGTTCTTGACTGGAACTGTTGTCCTTGTCCCATAAGGCAGAGTATCTCCTGGTGAGGTCCCACTTGCCTGGACCGCTAGGGAGGGGGTTGAGAAGCAAGCTCACCACCCTAGCATCCCAGGGAGAAGTCAGGATTTTCCTTGATTTGTCACAGTGTATGAATCTATAGAATTTCTGAAATTCCTCCAAAGCTACCTTTTCTAATGTAACAACCATCCTTGCTCTGAGGTGTGTCAAATTCTGCAAACCTTTAAGTTGCTTCTAAATGATTGTTCCCATTTTATTGTTATGCCTGCAGGATATTTGTTTGCCTAATAGATAGAGCCCCAGATTTTGTTTATCAAAGGTATTCAGTTGGCCACTCTGTGACCAGCATCGAATCTGCCTTCCTTGGGCATAGGTTTTTTGTAGCTTTTGTATGCGAGGGAGATACTCTTCAGTCAGCATTCTTTGCCTCTTATTTGCCAAAAGATTTTCCCCTCATTTCTGTCTTCATGGCGTCCCAGCTCATGTATGTTGCAACCTCAGATGTTGTGGTGCGTGCAAAGTATTCCTCAGAAGATTCCTTAATGCCCTAGATTTGACTCTGTCTCTGTGTATACACATTTTAATGTGCCACAACACTACACATGTCCTCCTCCCCAAAAAAGGACAGCACAATCAAAACAGGTGCCGATAAGATAACAGGACAAACCCAATCTCAGTGGCCCTGACACCACTCATCAGACCTGTACTCAGTAAAATAGCAATTCTAGACAATGATAAATGGATGTGAAATTAGAAAAATTAGGATGAAAATGGTTCACATGGAAATGCCACAAAGAGACATGTCACAAAGAGACATGTCACAAAAGAGAAACGTTGCTAGTTTTCCAAGTGCATGGGACTTGCCTTATGCTGATTCCCTGGAAGACTGGGATAAACGCTGCTTTCATGGAACATATCTCCTTTCTTTCTCCTTATCCATCGTCCTTTGTCCTTGTTCATATGCTGTGGATAAGTGCTGGCAGTGATTCCCTCAGGGTGGTTTTCACTGTAATTTCTGCCTGGAAAGTCCTCGCTCCCCTGTACCAGATTAAATAGGGGTCTGGGTGTCAAGTGTGGCACTTCTCAGAGTCCAGGGTGTGTGCCAAGGTAACTTGGTTGGATGAGGGGGTAGGGTAGCCAACTACTCCTCATAGGACAGCAGGCCATAGTCCCATTAGGTTGATCAATCCTGAAGCTTAAGGGTACTGCTTTCCTATTTCTCCCCTAGGCGCTCTACTTGTATTCCCCTATTTAAATTGTTCTGTTTATCTCCTCGATCAGACTCCCTGTCTCCCCTTTCCAGACTTCTCTCCTTTGCTAACCACCTCTCACCAGTGTATTCATTTTCCCCTCTATACTCTCTTGGTTCCCCTGCTCCCCCTGGGAGCTATGTCCCTTTCCCACCCAGAACCTTGACCACTTTTCTCACTCTTCACCCTTTTGATGACAGCTATCTCCCCTTTTGGTTACAACAGTTGAAATGCACCAAATCTCACTCTATCCCTTCCTTTACCCCTTTGAGCACATCCTTACCCACTCCCCAGATCTCTCCCATTATCATTATCTGCTCCCCTTTGTGTAGGCCTGTCCCCATTTTCTCTTATATTCTACTTCTTGCCTTCTTCACCCCTTTTGTAGAGCTTTCTCCCAGGGCAGTTTTAGTATCTTTGGCCTCCACAACCTCACTCCTTACCAGCAGCACCAGTTGTCTTGGCTCCTTAGTTTGGTGTTCTGCATCACTTATCCAGCTCCCAGGCTCCTTTGACAGTTCTTCTGGCCTTCATGGCTCAACTACCACGCCAGGTCCTCTGATTCACTCCTCCAGCCTCCTACCAAAAAGCTCTTGTGTCTTCCTCCAGCTCCCGCTCTTACCCTGTTTAATCTCAGACTGAGGCCTAGGGTTTTAATAGGGAGTTGGCCCTACCACCCAGCCTCTTGCTGGTAAAAATAGACTCGGGGCATCAGCTTGGATGAACATTGGCCATCAGTCTTGACTCCCTGGGATGGCTTACAACCCTGATTTAAGACTTGAAGCTTAGCTTTCCCTCCCTTTGGGTGTTCCTCTCTATGCCTGTCAGGCCTGGGTCCCTATCTTCCTCCCTCTTTCAAGGAAAGGGAACTCAAGTGTGTGTGTGTGTTACTTCAGGCCCCTGCAGTATGGATTGGCTGGTGGGCTCCACCCCCAAGGAATATAGTTCTGTGAGGAGCTAGGAATGAAATGCAGACAAAAATGTCCTGTGTTTTAAATCTTATCCTAGCCCACACATTCTAAAACTAACTCTAAGGTGTTTAGAGTATTGTCTTTTGATTAGAAAGTGCACACCTATTCAAGTTCAACAAAAGATATAACTCCAACAAACATTCAAAGAAATAAGCAAGTCCTTTATAGATCAAGACGGCAACTCCCTCCTCTTGTGTTGCAATTCACTCTAGAAGAAATGACTCCCTTCTCCCATGCATTTTTCCATATTCAATACAATTTCAAATCTTAAGAGCATGCATCAAGATAACACAACTTGGGTGTGGGGTGCAGACTTGCAAAATGCCTGGTATACTCCCTCGCCAGGTTCTTTTGTACAACACAATTCCTTATGGGTGCAGATCCCAGATCTGCTCTTTGCCTAGTATACTCTCCTGCCAGGACTTTGTTACAATCTCTGTTTGTCATTCAGTACAAGGGGGTATGGGCCTTCCCCAAGTTACTTTATGGCAAAGTACTGTGACGATGAAGATGACACTGATTCCAATGAGGGTAGGTAATTCGGTGTAAATTGGACAGTAGACACGCTCAGGTTTCTAATTCAAATTTGAGTCCTATACAGCTGAAAGGGACCGCTGCAACCCTATGGAAAGTAGAGATTTAACCCCAGAATCTCTTAACTTATAAATAACTGTAATACACTTTCCCGGTTTTGCCCTTGTCCTCACAAGTGATCTACTCTCAAGTACCCTTCATTCAAAGTTAGATATAAGCTCCTCAATTGTTTCAGGTTCTTCTCTTTAAATAGCCTCAGATTTGTTGATGCTTGTTATCAGCATCAGATTAAATTACAGTTCTCCCAAACTGGAGCGTTATCCTATTTGGGTTACAGCCTTACTGAGTAGCAATCTCCCAGGGAACTCGAGAGTCCATTTAGACAGTAGTTGAGGAACATATCCTTGGCAAGAAGCAAGCAATACATCCTTATTGAAGATCAATTTTCTTTGTTAATAATCATTGAAGAAACTATTTATCGAATCACTAGTAAGGACAAGTGCAAAACCTTGAAAGTGTATTCAATTGATTCCAATGAGGATTACTGTTTCTCAACTCTTGGCAACCAATTCACTCTTTCAGGGTATCTTTGCCTCAGTTTCAGTGTTCCCTTCACCCATTTTGGTTCACTGACATCATCTGTGTTCTCTGTCCAATCGTGCATATTGGGATACTCGCCTCAGTATTTGCTGTACAGACGACACAGAGCATTCTCGCTCCTCGCATCGGAACAAAGCCTGTCCTGGCTTCCATTTCAGCCGCATCTTCCTTCTTTGGGTGCCTCCATGGACAACCGGCACCACCTCGCGACGCGGTTGGTCCATAGCCCACCTTTCCATTTCTCTTCTCGCCAGCACTGGTCGGCAGTCATGGCTCTCGGTCCTGTCTACTTCCTAGTTTGCTGACTGGCCAGAAGTGCTTGGGGTCAGCTTCCTCTGTCACCACCACCACTCCCCTGCCTTAAGGGTTTGTTCCCGGACTGGGACACCGCATATTCTGCTCTGCACCCTGTGTCTCTCGATGGTTTCCAAGCCGATGCTTAGAAAAGGAAGGTCTTCCATTTGCTTGCAGCAGCTGATTTAAACTCGTACTTCCAGGCTGGAAAGGGCCTTGGACAATCACATTATTCAGAACCGTAGACTGCGCATTATGGTTCACACTCTTGCTCATTGCAGTCTTCTTCCTCGTCTGAGTACATGTTGTTTCACAAGGTGGAAAACGTTCAAGAGGTCTGTCAGAAGCTTTCACAGGATGTTGAGGGTTTGTCGAAGTATTGCCTTTATGGCATGGCGAATGGAGGGGGTATTCCTAAAAGGAAAGTGGGGATACAATGTCTCATCTGACTATGCCTGTCCATCCCTCTGAGTGTCGCTGTTATACAGGCTTTAACCGGGGTCAGCTGAAAATGAAAAATTGAAAAAATGCAATGTGGAGGAGGAAAAAAGATGAAATGGCAGCAGGCTACAGTTGGGGGTGGGGGGAAGAGGACACCATGTGGAATTGGGGATGGGCCTGGTGACCAAGTTCAGAGCTCAAACATTTTCGCATAACCAGGCTTATCCGGCAGCATAACCGTGGTTATGATAGAAAATGAGATCAAAATTAAAGTGCATGGGGGAAGCATGACATGAGGAGAGTGCACTTGGTGAGTGCCTTGGGGGCAGGGAAGAGTTTCAGATTTTGCACGCTTTTGACTGATGACCACGGTTATTTCTGTACATTTACGGAGAACTATGGTTAAATGTAGTACATTGATAACCGTGGTTAAAACTTTTTTTTTTTTTAGAAAAAGGAATTAAAACGCAAAAATGCGAAATGTTACTGCTACAGTGAGGTGGGTGGTAATGTGTGTGGCTGAAGGCTACAGCTACTGGGTTACTTTACAGAACCAAAAACCTTAAATCTGCTCAATTTAATTACACTTTTAACTAAAGTTTTTTCAATAAATATACGTACCCCCTCATTTTTGTTTGCCCTATAGTTAAGGTAAAACAGAGTTACATAGGAAACATTAATTGCTAATATCCTCGATTTGTGTGATGGAATTGGCTGAATGTTTGCAAAAAAAAGGGTTGTCATGCCCCCCGTGCCATACACCCCAGACTGAAAGGTTTCGGAAAGATTCTTTGAATAATAAAAAAGTTAATAAGAAAAGAAAAAAATGCTCGGCCTACAGACCATTCATTTTCCCATAGACAAAAAAGGTTGATTTTTGCTGGGCCGCACAGACAAAACTGCTGGATAGATCAGGGCCAGGTTTGAGACAACTTGGGCACGAAGCATTGACTCGCAATCCTTTTGTGGTTTGGGATTATTCCGTCCAGTACTTTTAAAAATATTGAATGCCCACTTCTCCAAAATAGATGGCTATATCTATAGCCGCAGTTATACCCAAGGTTATAGCCAATGGTATCAGAAAATAAAACACAGAAAAAAGACATTTGTAGGTGGAAAAACATGCAAATGCCATCAGGGTAGAAGTGGGAAGGAGGCAAGAGGACACCAAGTGAAGTGAAATTTGGGTGGAGGAGGGGCATGGGACCAAGTTTGCAACATGAGGCTCAAACATTTGTCTCATACCCTCTGCTATAACCTGGGGTATAGCTGCAGCTACCCGACACTTCAACACAAAATTAAGTCACGGAAACAATGAGTGTTGTAGGGGAATGGGAGATGGCAGGGGAGGTGAGAAGGCCATAAGGGGTAGGGGGAGTTTGCATAGATGTTGGGGGCACTTGGTGAGGGCCTGGGAGTGCAGGAAAGCATTTGTTTTTTGCTGTTTTTCCCGATAGCCACAGCTATGACAATAGAGAAACAACTGCTTTCATTGGTTGTCATGCGCGCTGGTATTCAGCATTGTGCCGGCTGTACGTAGCTGTGTGAACATACGACGTCTGATTTTTTGTGCTTGTTAGTTGTCCTATGTAGAATAGCTGCGGTATTTAAACATATATTTCTGTGCAATAATCCTATTATTTTGTGGATGTTACAACACGCAATTTTACATGTCTTTATGATTCCATGTCCTCACCTCCACCCTTGTGTCATTTGAACTTTGAAAGCTTGGCAATGTGTGCTTTTAAATATGTAATGTGCGTGTATCCGTGGGTAAAAGAGGGTGTTCATAGCTGTGGGTTGAATAGCCACGGTTATAAAAAGATATTTATTGGGCATTTACAAGGCGTTTATACAACAAGACAATGTTTCAAAGCACCACAAGGCAAAAGAGAAAGGGAGCAAGGAAACAAATAATCAATAAAAGTGACAACGCAGCATTAATAACAGTGGTCCTACTAGACCTTGTGAGATTCGGGGCATGCAAGTGCAGAGAAAGCGAAGGGGGTTAAGGGTAAGTGCTGGAGGGTACGCATGGCGGAATTGCCAAGGTTGAAATAAAAAGGTCTTTCCTTTCTCTGTTATTATGTAATATACTTGTTATACCCTCCTCTGGTATCCCACACCCAAAAATAATCTGTCCTCATCTCCATGATGTGTACTACCCTTCTTGTTCAAGCAGAGTCTCTATTCTGTGATGTAGTTTAAGTGCACCTGTTCTCTGTGCTTGTAGACGTGAGTACACTTCTTTAAGGTAGCCGCAGCTACGCAAGCTGAGGTATAATACACGCAGCTACCGACACGCAAATGTATTTTGAAGGGCTGGTATTGCTGCGGGTACAACGACAGCATACGCGGCTACAATTAATGTCTATGGGTCCTGGGAGCCTATTCCTTAGCATATGTCGAAACGGCGGTTATGAAAAATTGTAAAAAACATATTTACATATGTATATGTGTGTAATAGGTCATCATGGAAAGCTATATTTTGAGATATATTAAGTGTAGTATTTGTGCAACCTTACAGTAACACTTTAACTACTTTCTCTACATCAATAACATATAACTGTAAACAATGCTTGAAAGTGAAATAAATAGGAAACGTTTTTTGTAAAAATATTTATTTGGGGAAGTGGTTGTGGGATTTCCTATTCTTTTAGTATTTACACATGATAGATTTTGTTCATCAGTCCAATTGTCTGCATTTCGACTATCTATTTTTTGTTTCAGGTTTTTACCTCCTTTTTCAATGATTCCATCTGATTTTGAAGATTAATTAAAATGTCTTTAATTTCTTTTAAAGTATCCATGATTGTATTTGTAGGGAATTCTTCAGGTGGCTGGTGCTTAATCCATCTAGATGCTTGAATCACTTCATCTGTTTGAGAATAGTTGAAATATTTTTAAACAATTGAATACATAATTGACTTTAGCTGGAGGCAGACATTCTAAAACAGCGAGCTAAGTTAATGAATATTGTTTTTCACATTTGACATAAACAAAGAATAAACTCACACAATCCAGAATGTCTTGTACTTTCTTGTGGCTGCTTCTTTTAAGCATCTTCCTTTAGTATGTCCTCCTCTGTGGGATAACTTTCTTCTATCCACTCGTTGTAGTTGTCCATTGTAGGGTAAGAGGAAAAATCACTGTCTTTCACCTCATGTGTTACAATTTATTATATACATATATATATATAATATATAACACTCAAACCCGCAGTTATCACAGCATTTGCTTCATTTAGTTACTGAGACATTAGCCAAATAGCGTTGTGGAATTAGTCATATTTGTCAAAAAGCTATGTTTTTACCAGTTTTTTAATACCGAGTATGACTGTTCATTTCTGATGGTAAAAGGCAAGGCAAGCTACCTCACCTTGCTTGCTGCTGTTGCCTCATCTCACTGGGGTAAGCCTGGTGTTATTTTGAGATCGCATGTCGTTGCGGTCATTTTTGCAACCCAAAAGAAATGTTCTTTTAAAATTGCCACTCTTTAAAAGTGTATGTCAAGGATTGCACCTTTCGGACAGTGCATGTCCTTTATGCACATTGTACAGCCTTGTGCCAGTTTCCTGGTCACCCTGCAGCCTTTTCCTCATGGTTTGCGACCTTCAAGCATGGCCGAATTTGTCTTTCCTCTTGCCTTGCTGCCTGGCCCTGTTCCCCCTCCCATTGGTTGCACTCGGCTTGGGAAGCCAATCACAGCAATCGGGAGGCGGGAGCCAGCCCATTCGCCCAAGGCACACAACAAAGGCCCCTGTCGCTCCCTGTCCACTACCAGAACACTGCTTAAGGTATGTTCTTGTCACTCCTGCACTTGAACTTCCATGATGCTGCTACCTCACTTTACTAAGAAATCTGGACTTCCATAACACTCAAACCTCCATAACTATGGGTTAATTGCCTCCTTCTGGACGCATTTCTACCCTTTTCCGACTGTGTCTCCTTCTCTGCTTGTTTCCCATGTTTGCACTACTGATTGCACTGCGTTTTTGCTCCCACTGCTAGCATCCGACTCTGGTTGCTATTCAAATCTGGCTTTGTTTTATGCATTTAGCTTAGTTTCAAATTTGGGTGTGTTTTATGCATTTAGCTTGTTTCAAATCTGGCTGTGTTTTATGCAAACTTGCTGTGCCATTTGCACAGCCCTCCCCCCTGCTTTATGCTCTGATGTCTGTTTGCCTGCCTGTTGTACTATGCTCCGCCCTGCTGCATATTTGTGATACCTGCTTGCCTGCTTGTTGTACTACACCCCCTCCCTGCTGTATGCTTGTGATGTCTGTTTGCCTGCCTGTTATATTATGCTCCCCCTGTTGTATATTTGTGATGTCTGTTGCCTGTCTGTTTTACTACACTCCCCCCTGCGGTATGCTTGTGATACCGGGTTGCCTGCCTGTTGTACTACGCTCCCCCCGTGCTGTATGTTTGTGATACCTGTTTGTCTGCCTTTTGTACTTCATCCCCCTGCTTGCCTCTTTTTCTCTTTCACCATTTCTCAGTCTTCTCTTCCTCTCCCTATCTTTTTCCCTCTCCCCTCTCCCTCCTTCCCCTTACTATATTCTTTGCACTTACTCTTTCCAAAATGTCATCAGATCTAAAACAATGGTATCTTGTTTCTTTCTCCCCCTCCCTCCTTTTTGTTCCTCCCACTCCAGCAATACCTGAAATGTAGTCAGGCCTAATATGATAGTTGCATGTTTTTTTCCTCTCCTCCTCCCCCTGCACCTCTTATTCTCTGGTTCTACCAGAAATGCCGTTACCCTCAATCTTGGGGAGGAGTATTAGCCTTTTTAGACTTTGCTTTAAGATGCTAATATCAACAATTATACGTTCTGTTTTACATGGATACAGAAATAGTATTAAGTACTGAAATTAGGGCCTCCCTTTCCTTTGGCTTGTAATGTGTGGCCCATGTTGTTAATGGCCAATGTAACCATGCAATGTGCATTTATTGGAATGTTTACAACCTCAGTAATTGTGCCATATAGAGATTTATTTTACAAACTGAGATGGAATTTAATTTGTGTGCAAATATTTATTTTGTTAAGGAAACTCATGTATAGCAAGTGAATGTATTAGCATCCCGGGAGGATAGCTTAGGGGCAACATGCTCACCTTGGAAGAAAGACGACACGGAGCAACACAGGTTCGATCCCGGGTTCGTGCTTAGAAACCTCTGTGTATTAAGCACGTTATAAATAACCTAGCATATCATACTGTATATAGCTCTGATGTTTTTTAGGAAATGTTTTAGAAAGTCATGAGTTTTAATATTAGTGTTTTATATCATTAGTAAAATATAAATAGAATGTAGGCGTAACAACTATGCTTTAAGCACACATTTTAGTTCAGTGAATATATATTTTTTTTCTCGAATGAAATTTATTTTCCTCAATGATTAATATTTACAACTTTAATTGATTTGAGTACTCGGAATACATAATATTCATCAAGTACTACTATTGAAGAAAACATCACCACTGGTTTTTATAGTTCCATTATAAAAAAATATTGCATTGTCTTTCACAGATGTTACAGTGACTGAGCAGACCAAATCAGGCATCCATTAAAAAAATCAGGTTAGCAATTTTTAAGAATTTTTTTTTTCTCTAAAGTAAATACGTTTTAATAAAGTGATTGTATCAAAGGAAATGGTTGAAGCTATGGTATAACAAAATCCCTGAAATTCAGCTAAAGCAATCTTAACTTTGTGCCCCCTGTTGCACAGCCTATGACCACAACGATGACACACTAATTACATCAGCTATGGCATCACTGATGGAATCATTGATTACATTACAACACTAACTGGCCACGGACAGTGGCCACTGCCTTTGGCAATGCCCATTGTATATTTTAATACATTAAGGGTCCACTAGCCATGACTTTCATCCATGGCCAGTGGCCATATCCTTCGCAATTCCAACAGTATGTTTCACAACACTAACCAGCCCTGTATATTCTAATACATTAAGAAAAACCTGGCTCTTCAACTCGAGACGGGACGGAGCAACACCCATGCTCCATAGAATGAACACACAAATGTAAAGTGATGTAGACATCTATTAGTCTGAACACAGGGGGTGGAGTAGGTATCACCACTAAATAGCTCTGTTAGCGAGCCACACCTCTGCACCAAAAATAGGAGTGGGAATCTTGCCACACCACAATGTACAACATTGGCATAGATATGTGCCACAGGCGGCCAAATCTGAGGGTGTATGATAAAGTATCGCCATTAACCAACCCCACTAAAAAAAACATCTCTCTGCATACACCTCTCAAAATCTAAACACAACCATACCTCTACAGCACAACAAACGTCATGGGCTTCATTCCAATAATGAAACAAACCACACATAGCCTCATACAACAGCAAATGACGGCTACCGACCAAAAATTCACACCTATGCTCAGTGAACGGTGTAAACCGAACTGAAACTGGCAACAGCACATCCCAGCTCTCTTGCTCGTTTTTCCTGCTCAGTCCTACTAACTTAAACACTACACCTTACCCTCTTTCTTTAAAGATATGCAAGAGTGTCAAGTGACCACACAGGTGGTGCTAGTACGTGGTGTAAAATCCTTTAACAAAACAGAACATAACATTAAGGGGCTGTAGCCATGTATATTTTCAAACACTATTGGACCCGTAGCAATGGCCTTCAGTCATTGTCGGTGACCAAAGCTTTCAGCCATGCCCGCTGTATATTTTACATCACTAACCGGTCACTAGCCATGGCCTTCAGCTATAGCCAGTCATGGCCTTTGACCGTGCCTGCTGTATATTTTAATACATTAAGGGGACATCATCTAAGACTTTTGGTGGTGGCCATTGGCCACAGCCTTCAGCTACAACACTAACCAGTCACTAGCCATTGCCTTCGGCCATGCCCAGTGGCCACAGCCAAGGCCATGGCCAAATTGTTATTTGGCTAAAGAAAGCTTTTATTAGCTAAGTCATAAATGATATTATGTCTGATGCCATCACATCAATGATTTAATTGGTGATGTCATCAATGAAGTCATCATTGTTGTCATAGACTGCGCAAGAGGGGGCACTAGTGGCTTTAGCTGAATTTCAGGGGTTTTGTTGCGTTATGTTTTTACGTTGTATGCGGGGTCCCAAACTTTTCAAAATCAGAATAGACTTGAATGGGAAACCCATTTTGTTTGCATGTAAAGCCCTGGATGGATTTGCACCAAACCTGAGCGAGGAGGCCTGGTCCTGACAGCATGCTTTTGAAAATTTGGTGTTAATCCATCCAGTAGATATTGAAAAATTGTCAAAACGTAGGTACAAAATTATTAGTTATGTTGGTTCACTCCGTGGAGTCACTTGCTGATTCGGAGTCCACAGACGCATTTGGAACAATCAGGAAGTCACGTACCATTGGCAGACATTGCGTAAATGTGCTGATTGGTCAATTGAAAACATGAGGCGTGTCAAAACATTTGAAATGGAAGGCATGTTTGATTTGCGAGCTACACCCTTGACCTGTGAAAATTGCAGTAAAAAATTACCAAAAAGTACAACATTACACATAACTTAGAAATTAAAAAAAGTCTTGGAAGGTGAGGATTGGGTGGAAGACGTCCAGAAAAAGCCAAAAATATGTTGTTTTTTCTTTTCTGAAGTCAGCTAACTTCTCTGATGTTTGATAGATATTGCTGTGATATTCGCAAGCTTTGAGGAGATTAATTCATATATATTACAGGATCAGCGTTAGGGACCATGTAGTTAAGCTTAAAATGTGTTTGCCATAGGAAGAGCAGTTTTTGGGTGGCTTATAACTTTGGCATCATTCAACAAATACACACCAATCTTTTCAAAAACAACATGGACCTTAAATGTAACTGTAATCATTTTACAAAGTTTGGTGTGGTTTCTCAAGGGGGGCAAAGTTGTGGAGGCGGAGGGGTCAGCGCCATTTGATGAATCTGTATGTATCTTTGAAAATACAACATGATCTTATATGAATATTTTTGCCAAGTTGTATAGGGGTCCAAAAACATTTGAAGTCTTGATAGACTGGAATGGGACCAACATTTGCTTGAGGCTACAGCACAAACTGTAGGATGCATATGCACCAAATTTGTGAGGATCTTTGGCTAGGTCCCAAAAGTGTGCTTTTGTTAAATTGGTGTTAATCCATCCAGTGATTTGTTTTTTCAAAAGTACTGTGGTGAATCCTATGAAGTCCTCACGAAGACCCTGCCTAAAGTCTCCTCCCAGGTGGCCAGGGGAACCCTCCCCCACCCCTCAAGTTAAGCACAGCTGTAGAGGTGAAAAGCTCCCATGTTCAACAGGGGAATGTTAAATATGAACCTATTAATATTAACATATTAGATTCTGAAAGTCCTACTTTCCCTAGAGAGCCAAACCATTCAGTAGAACCTTATAATACTGCATTTAAAACAGTGTTTAAGGATAGAAACAAATGTGGTAACAATTACCTCTTAAAGGGAGCGAGTTGAACATTGGGGACTTAAAGTCCCACAATTCTAAAAGTACTGGGATGGCGAAGAGGGATGCAGAGGCCCTGGATTGCAAGTTGCAGGCTAATGGGGTTAATGGCCCACACCTTAGAGACGCTGACAAACCTAAAAGTCCCCCTGATGTGCAGGCCATAGAGAGGAACAGTATTGTAAGGTGGAGTGGTTGCAATAACTCCACATTGCAGTTGTAGCTGAAGGAGAGAAGAGCCACTGGAGCCGTCGTGGTTTGCAGTATGGATGGCACTTCTGAAAGGGTTTCTTCCTCGAGAGACATTGTTTGCAGAGGTTGTGTGACCGGAAGCGTTGTTTGTAAAAGTGTTCCCCCTGATGATCGTGGTTGCAGATGTTGCGCAGTGGGAAGCTTTCCACCCAGAGATGGTGGTTGCAGAGGTAGTGCTGTGGGAAACGTGAAGTTGAGAAGACGTCCCCCAATAAAGCAGGCTCTGGTGGCAGGCGAGAACCAGAGAGCCTTCAGAGCAAGAAAGGCTCATTGTCTGACCAGCGCAGGCTGGGGAAAACAGAGCAAAACAGTTTTCTGTGCCGCCGGGAGCAGAGGAACCAGACAACCCAAAGGCAGCAGAGTAAGCATACGTGCAAGCAAAACCCAATGAGTTCCCTAGTTTTCTTTGACCCTGGAGCATTCCATAACTGCCTGCTGGCCAAGCCCGGGTATTTAGAATATTGACTAATGAAAAGCAAGCAAAGTGGTAGAAGCATAAGTGTTATGCATGTCGAGCTGATGTGAAGCAGAAAAATAATACCAAGCTGATAAAAAGTGGAGAAAGTGGCAAGACAACTCAGTGAACAGGTCAGCCAAGTGTCATTGTGTTTTTGAAGGTCAGAATAAATGGCCACAACATGAGGGCAATATTGTTAGAAACCAATATGAACAACTGTTGCCAAAGAGTGCAATATCAAATTCAGTTCAAAAGAACCAGCATTGCAAAGCCGAGAGAGGGTAAGTAAGAAGACAGTGGTTTGTAGACCCTATTGTCAGAGGAGAAATAGCAATGGGGTAACTGACCCAAATAATCATGGCCTAAGCCAAAGAAGACCAGGAGTGAGACAAAATCATTATCAGCACTTGGTTAATGTAAGAGTGGGGAAACAAGTGGCAGGAAGGCTGCTCTCCTGACAAAATGTGTTCAGGAGGTGTGGAGCATAACCTGCATTTGCATGTGGCAATCGAAAGAGTGGAACAAACCACACCAATGTGTCTCCCATTTTCCCAGAAGAAGTAGTCAAAACTGTTGTAGAAAGCCAAATGAATGTATACGTTGTGTGAAATAGAACTGTGCCATAAAAGTACTTTTAGTAGTGTTAGTAGTTTCATTAGTCATGGCAGGCAAGTACACTAGGGCGATGGACTTTGTGGTAGAGGCCTGGCAGGTGAGTGTACCAGGTGAAAGTCATTGAAGTACTGTGGTATGGAGAAAAGTGTTGAAGAAGAAGTGGCAAGATCACAAATGCTCATGGTTAATCCTTGTGGAAACATCCTTACAAACTAATAGTGCTGATGTGAGTGCATTGTGAAGTGTTGCAGAATCATCCTCGCAGAGGTATTTTTTACACTGATGCAATGTGGAAATATATGTATTTTCTGAAAAGCAGTTGTCTAGAACTCTCTACTACAAGGGAAGAGATAAAAGACGTGCTAAATATTTTGACTTATTTTATCAGGACTTTATTGCAAGACAGGATTTCCTTTTTCTTTTAAACTGTTGATTGAAAACCTCAATGAATCTGGGGAAGAGGGACTCACCCAGATTACAAGGAGGAACAGTGAACAGATCTTGAAGATAACTGGTGATTTTGTTATATCTGAATATCTACTCATTACCTTGTTGAGTTTATTGTATGTTCAAGTGTGAGTGACAGAATCCCTTTGTTAGAGTGTTACCTTTAGCCTATGCTATAGGTAGGGAAATCCTAGTTAGGATACGGATGGTGAGGCGTTTACCAAACCTTTTTGAATTTGCATCTTTTGAAAGACCTTCACAATTAGTTTTGCCTCACATTTCTGTCCCCTCACAGTACAAACATGTAGGTATACAAAATAGTGATAAAGCTTTGAGGCCTCAGACCACAGCCAGTGGCCAGATAGACCGAGCCATTGCCACTTTGACCCCATAGCTAGTTCATCGCTAGATTTTCAACAGTTTGTTTGAATAAGTACATTTTGTAATGCACAGAGTAGTTCATAAAAAGTGTGTCGATCACCCTTCATATGTTGGTAGCAATACACTAATCATAACCACTTGTAAAGACTTTCCATCAGGAATGTTGCAGATTAGTGATGTTATATGTGATGTCATAAGTGATGTCACTGCTACCATTGTTTATGTCATCTTTGATGTCCTGAGTGTCAGTCTGAGTAGTGCATGGAGTGGTGCGAGTTATGGTTGCATGGTTTGTGATAGCTAGCAAATATCTTTGGTTTTTCGATGTTGCGCTGCAACCTGAACATCCCTTTGACAAAGCTTGTTCAAAGTAAATACATATATATACATTACAGGGTCAGTGAAGAACCGTTTTTTGGGTGGCTTATAACGTTGGCACCATTAGACAAATATGCACAAACCTTTGCAAAAGCAATGTAGACATGACTGAATATCTTTGCAAATGTTGGTGTGGTTTTATCAAGGGGGGGCAAAGATGTAGGGGGTCCCAAATTTTTCAAATCCGGATTGTCTTGAACGGAAAATACATTTTGCTCATGGCTACACCCCAGAAATCCTGCCGGATTTGCAGCAAACGTGTGCAGGTAGCTTCGGCCAGGTTCTGAAAGCATGCTTCAGCAAGTCTAGAGTTAATCCAGCCTGTGTTTTATTTGTTCAAATGTGACATGTGCATACACAAAATATTGATGTAACTTTGATACCTGAGGCATGACCTGTGGCCAGATTGACTGGGGCCTGGCTGAAGCAGTTGGTGATTGTGTGATGAGATGGGGAGGTTCTTGGTAGGTTGAAAAGGGTGCATGTAATAATGTTGAGAACTTTTTGAGGAGTAGAGGGAAGTCCAAGCAATAGGCTGGAACAGTAGTTGGTTTTCTGACTGAAGGGTCGAGGTGAGGGATTTTGTAGAGTACAAGTTGAGGATTTTAGATTAGCCCTGGCTGCAGTGGCCATTGCAAACAAAAAGCGTTGCATTCCATTCCTAGGTCACTGACAAAGGGGACCTCAAGTGGGTTTCAAGTTAGCTGCTGGGCAAAAAATAATTGTTGTTTTAGATTGAGCTCCTTAGAGAATCAAATTCTGTGCCACAGACTCTCGGGCCAGCCTGGGCCACCAATTATATCTAATGACTGATTATCTTTCAACTAGTGCAGTCCGCCTCACACCGCTGTGGCAGCATAATGCGGACTGCACTAGTGGAAAGATATAAGGGTATACATCAAATAATTTCTGTTTTAGATGAGATTCGGCACCAGGCGGAGTAGGGCAATCAAGTGATCGAGAGCATTCAGACAGATGGCGATGCATTCAGAGAGCAGTGGTAAAGGAGTGAGAGGAGTAGAGCAGGATGACATCTGTGAAGAGGTGATGGTGGAAACCGAAGATAAGATTAGATTGGCCAGGGAGGAGACAGTGAAGCAGAGCTGGACCATGAAAACATCGGAGGGCTCCAACTGACAAGAGTGTAGGGGGAGTGGTTGGAGTTCAATGAGATGGAGAAAGAGTGGTCAATGACATTTGAGGCTAAGGTAAATGCAGATTCTCTAAATCCCATGTTATCTAGGATCAGAGAGAGGGAGAATTGATGGTTGTCGGTGTCAATGGCTGAAGAGACATCAAGTAGGATGTGTATTAAGGAGTGGTGAGAGTGATGAGCACTGGCTAGAAATCCAGAGATATGAGTGTAACATGTTTTGGTGGAGTGATTACTCTGTATGCCTGACATAGGTCACTGAGTGAGTGATCATCGAGGAAGCAGATAATTCATTTAAAGACAACTCTTTCAAGAAAGTTGATATGATGGGGCAAATGGGAGACGGGTTGATGAATGGCTTATTTGGATCAGCAGAGGGTTTCTTGATTATGTGGATGACTTTGGCTACATGTGAAGATTTATGTGACTGGTGAACATTTAATGAGAGGTAGCAGGTGGTGATTGGTGAAAGCTATTTTATTATTTGCAGAGCATAGCGGTCCGTGGAAAGGATGAGTTTGTAGAGTGCAGAATATTAATATAAGTTCAGTAGAGGAGGCATGGAGGAAGTAAAATAGTGAGGAGAGATACGTGGTTTTCAGAGGTGGCGCAAAGGAGATGTGATGAGTGAGCGATAAGAGTATGGACTAAGTGTATTTTATTTAACTTGGGGAAGTAGAAAGCAACGTTATTAGCTGGAGGAGGATGTGGAGCGTTTTCTAGTATGGGGGCATGTCACAGAGTGACATTAAGAATTTTTGGGTGTAAGAGCAGAGAGAGGATATAAGATCAGTGTAGTGTGATGATTTGGTGGAGTCAAGAGTGCACTGTTGATGGAATTAATAGAGCCTTATAGGTGTTAAGAAGGGTTGGCTAGTGATCTAGTGGCAAAGGGAGATATGCATGGTTATCTTCATCTATTGGATGGCTGTGGCGGTCCGTGCTTGAAGATGGGAGCAAGATGATGTGATTTAACAAGCAGGGTAATGTGTGTCAAAGGAGGTTAGCAAGTGCAGTTTTTAATTCTGCAAAGGCAGGTTCAACAGAGTGAACAACTGGAGAAGAGAGGGTTTGGCGTGAGGACTCGACTTAGTGCTTGGAGTTGGGTTTGATTTTCCTTTTTGCGATGGATGAAAGGAAGTAGGGAATGGTGACGGTGTAGTGAATAAGTGAGTATTCCCAGGGCGAGGAGTGGATGGAGATAGTGAAGGAATCGAATGCATAGAGTAGCACATAACATGGTGCAAAGGGTAGAAAGATTAGATCAAGCAAGTTACCACAGGAGTGAGTATGAAGGATATGTATAATGACCTGAGAGTGGACAGATAGAGTAGAGTTAATTTGTAATTGTTGGATCTCAGTAATGTTGGGTATGTACAGGTTACCCAATATGGCCAAGGTGTTATGATCCGGGATTGCTTCAAGTAATTGTCATGATTCCTGCCCCCAGCCCTCTGAGATATCAGACTGGAGCCAGGCCACGATCACCTACATGGCCCTAAGGGCCTCTCCATTCTTCCAAAGACCCACGTGGAGTCAGACTTGGCGCCAGGCTCACACACTTCCCTAGGATGGCATTGGACTTGTTTTTTTTTTCTTCTTTTTTAATTTGTTTATAGTTACATTAAACTTTTACAAAAGAAATGTTTTCATCACAGTTTAAAACAACAAAGTTAATAAACATTTTTTTTTACATACGAACATTTCTCAGTACAAAATTCACATTAACCGCATACATTTTCAATTCTTATAACACTATACATTTAAAAGAATTAATAAAATTCATTTATCCAGATTCAAAATGTCCCTCCTCACGCATCTGGATGCTTCCAATTTCTAAAAATAAATAGCACTGAAATAATAAAGCATATTACCTTGTCGGATAGGCCCTTTCCCCCTTTATTTAGAGACATCAATAGTTCTTCAAGAACCTAACTACAACCATCTGTAGATTGACACTTTTACCGTGCAACATATCGAGCCACAGGAGATCTAAATCTACGCATTTAGTGTTTGGTACGTACTTACTAAAAGGACTAATACGTTTGTTCCTTAGTCCATTGCACCTGGTCAGTAGATGCTCCAGGGTCTCCAGATTTTCCTTTTGTTTACAAAATCTACAAAAGGAGAAATCCTTACTCTGCCCACTTTTAATGTCTACTATTTGCCCCGTACTCCACACGTTAAAGCGGAATCTCATGTACTCCTATCTCCAGGCTTTATCTGGAAATTTTATTAGCTATGGTGCAAGCTCCCCCATCTTTTTACAGTCAGAAGCAATATGATTGTATAATTGTGTCGTCTTAGTCTCTTGGACTGTTGCGTTCCAGTCGGAATGAAGCAAATGTTTTTTTACTTTCATTGGGTTCATAATAAGCATATCTCTGCGTATCCCCAGTTTATCTAGAACTTTGCTTCTTCCAGCATGTCCCTGAGATACTTTGATGTTGGTGCACCACTCCTAATGCCTCTGCCCATAATATCATATAAGGTTGTATCCTTGCTGATTATCAGCTTCCTGTATAGGGCCATTCTACGCCATTCTATGGTGCTTCTGTTCGAATGCAAACGCAGCTCGTATATTATTGCTACCATAGGCACACATTTCGGCAAGCATCGCACCATGGTTTTTACAATTTTAGATTCGTAGACTGAGACTTCCATTCTGCACCATAACAGTGCAAGTTCTAGTCCATAGCACAATTGGGGCACTATTCTGGTTTTATACAGGCGGATGTAGGGCAATAAAGAAAATTTACCATATTTTACATCAACTTTACAAAATTGAGCTATCATAGGGGCGAATTTCGCTTCCAATAATGGCCGAAAGTTTTCCTTATTCTTATTTCCGAAAACTGGGTATCCTAAATATCTTATTGTCGTCCTTGTCGGTAGTTTCTCATGATTTAAAAACAGTGCATTCGTTTTTTGTTTTTTCTTATACATCAGACATACAATCATTGTTTTTGAATAGTTCATTTTTAGTGCATTTTTGCTGATGTATTCTTTAAAAGCAGTTAAGAGTTGTTGGAGACCTATGGGCGTATGATCGTAGATAGTCACGTCATCTGCATAGGCAGTCCACTGAATCTTAGTACCCTCGACTTTGGGTGAATTTATAATCAATTTTTTGAAACTCTCTCCTATGTCAAAAAGTATAAATTAAATATTGTTGGACCATATATACACCCCTGCCTAAGACCGTTTTTAACCATGATTTCTTGAGACAGATTTCCTTCCATGCTATGTCGTATCTTTATTCTAGAATCTTGATGCATGTTATATACAATTGACAGCAGAGAAGCAGGCATCCCGAGGTGTGCAAGTTTTGTCCACAATATTGCTCTATAAACTAGATCAAAAGCAGATGTTAAATCGATTGACGCTAGGTAAATGGGATGATTTCCAGGGATCCATGCCGCTCTTTGCATGATGTTAGTTAGTAGCCCTCCTGTGTCTGTGCCTACATTCTTTCTAAAACCAAACTGAAAGGACGACAGAATTTTACATTGATCCATCCAGCTCCGAATATGCTCTAGAACTAGGCTAGCGAATATTTTGGAATCAACGTCCAAAAGGGCTATAGGTCTATCGCTACTTGGAAGAGCACTGTCCCCTTTCTTGTAGATTGGGACTATATAAGACATTCTCCAGCTATTTGGAAGTAGATGTACCTTAATAATGTCTTTGAAAAGAAGAAATAGCATTTTGGCCCATAAGATAGCGTTCCCCTTCATAACCCTGTTGCTGAGCAAATTCGGCCCTGGAGCCCTGGATGGTGAGCTTTTCACAATGATATCTTCAATTTCTTTTACACAGAATTGGATAGTCCATGTGGCATTTACAATATCTAGCGATGGGACACATGCCACATTTGGGGGGGAATACAGGCTACTAAAGTGTCCTTCCCACTTATCTGAATTGACACATGTTGTTTGAGCATAAGTTTGGACTTGCCCTCCCTTATTAACCAATGCCCAAAATCTATGGGTATTTACATCATACAGTGATCTTAGCATATCCTACGCATCTTCCTGATAGAGCTTTGCACGCATGCACCTCAACTTGTTTTTCCATTTGTTTTTTATTACATGAAGTTTCTGAGCTTCCTCCACTGTAAGTGAGCCTACACAGTGCCTACGGAAACCACAGATTTCACGATTTTTGCCCTGCTTTAGTGTTTTCATTTCTTCAGAGTACGCATGCTTGTGCCATTCTTTATTTTTTGCCTTTTCTTTTATGCCCGCTTTGCCTCTGATTGCAGATTCGATGTAATTTACAAAGGAGTCGTGGCAATACATCTTTTTTTTTGGGGGCATACATGTTATTTTCAAAATCTGCCTGGAAAAGTATGTTAACTTTCTCAATATTCGCTTTAAGCCAGGAGATTCTGTTCAATTTGTCATTCACTGCTACACTTATGTTGTAGTTTTTATCATCGCCCCATCCATGTCTACCCACAATGTCATTTTTAGCATTTTGTGGTCACTCTCTTTTGTGTAAATCAAGGAAAAATCCTGGACACAGTTAAAAGTATTGGTACAAACAAAGATATAATCTATGGTGGATGACCATTTTCCATTGGACCATGTTGATTTATCCGTTGAATCCTCCATTAGATCATTTACTCCTTGCATGCCCCAACCTCCCAATAAAAAGCCGATATATCCCCCTGTTGAAATTTCCGCAAGTCAACCCTTTCGCCAATCAATCGTCCAGACATGTGTTCGTTCATATCTTCTTCCAAACATATTTCGGAATTGAAATCCCCACACATAATGATATGTAATTTCTAATTCATATCCTGACTTTCTCGAATTACAGTATCTATAGCATCGATAAATTCCTTTAGGTCACAACCTGGTTGCCAGTACACGTTTATAATTAGAAGAAGCATGTTTTTTTTCCTGCAACCTGTTTTCACGAAGGTGGCTATGCATCCTTTATTTATGGTGAAATCATTTTGAGTTGTGTAATCAATATTGTTCTTAATTGCGATTAAGATTCCCCCCGATGGTCTCCCCATTGACTTTTTCTGAGCAGGTCCTGAAATACAGTGAAGCCATCTAATACTATCGGGGTCTCAGCCCACATTTCTTGTATACATAGGAACGAATAAGCTGAGAGCGCCAAGCATGTATCATGGGAGTACAATAAAACTCGCGATCCCCTAGAGTTCAATGATAAGAAACAGAGCTTTGCAGTACTCTAGCTCGAATCTTCCATACATTGAATCTTGGCGATAGATTCTCTCAAAGTCGATGCTAGCCATCTAAGCTCTGCCACCTCATTTGAATGAGTCTCTACAGTCATATCTCTTGCTCCTTCTCGAATGTTTCTCTCTTGCATCTCGCTAGGGTAACCTCCCATCCCTCCTCCCTGTTTTTTCCCGGAACCCTTTACTATATCGTACCCAAATCGTTGCAGAACCACTCCTTCAGTGAGCGCCAGTTCATGTGTGGCTCTTGAATAGAACACAATCCTAACGCAGTCATATCTTGTTGGGTGTATATAATCAATGAGCTTAATATCACTAGATGTGATTAGGGAGAGCCGAGGTATCTCATTGAACAGGGAGAGAATCCGCCCTCTATTCAATGAAGGGGGTCCTCCTATTGTGAGCATGAAATTTAGTATGACTCTCGGATCGTCCACAAATTTCGGCTCCCTCCATTCTCTTTGCTCTTCAGGCCAAGCACTATAAAGATTTGACTCTTGCCCCTCTATCCTCGAGTTTCTACTTGTTTCCCACTCCCTATTTTCCCCTCTCTCGTTTTCCTCTTTCCTTCCTTATCACGATTATACTTTCTTCCTTGTCCAAGGCCCTGCTTTATGTTCCACATTTCAGCTATCTCCCTGATCCGATCTTCAAAATCCTTAGCCTCGTTTCGGGATTTGTTTGCTATAGGCCCCCTTTCCTTATACTCCTCACCCCGATCCTTCACACCTTCCTGTGTATTTATCAAAACCGTCCCTAGTTTCTGTATGGTCACCCGTATATCTGGACCGCATTCATTAACTTGGATCGTGAGGCCCTGTTCCTTCGGTTTTTTATTTTCTTCCACTATCTCATGCATGAGAATCCTCTGCTGTTGTCCCTCATGCCCTTTTTGACCTGGCAATTCTAGACTAGGTAGTAAAGGGGGTCCAAACTTGGAGGGATTTTGAAGGATTTTAATAAGAATCTCTTATACCAATTTTTTTATATATTCACTAGGTATCGCTGGCGACTCTCTACTATTTGGGTCCTGCCTGTCTTTTTCTTCCACAGATTCAATCTCCTCTGGCTGTCTAAAGATATGATATTTTAGGCTGTCTACTGACTTGAGGACTATTTTGTCGTCTTCTGCTGTTTCTACCCTTTCAGGAACTGTGTCAACTATTGGTTTTTGCTTACTTTTTACGCCAACAAATTGCTTAATGCTCTTTTCCTCCTTAGGTCTTTCTGATTTACCTCCATTCATGTTCTTTTGGTCTCTATTTTTGTTGACCTCTATTCCTTTATTTTTCGGATTAGCTTTACTCATTTTCCCTTTGTGGCATTGGACCTGTAGTGCATAGAGGGCAAGATGAATGCCCCCACATATTCCGGTTCCTAGAACTGCATATGCAGTCTAGCTTTTGGGTGTGGTTCAACCCAGTGATACATGGCATACCTAGAGACTATTTAAGCCATGCCGAGGCCGGGAAACATGTTTTGCGTTTTTCTGCACCTGCAGCGTGACACTCACCGTGCTCTGATCGGCCTCCAGAAGGCCTGCTGCTCTCTTACGCACCCAGCGCCCCTGCAAGATCAAGAACACCATTAATAACAGCCATCCCTTGCTGAGCATCCAGCTCCCATCCATCGCTCCTCCAGTCCTGTGGGCAGCTACGGTGGTGTCATCATCATCTCGGCACGCCGCTTCCTAAAAAAAAAAGGGAAAAGAACAGAGGAGAAGACATTAGTAAGCATACCGCATTACTCCGCTTACTCAAACTGTACGAGATTCAACACTTACCTGAATTCAAGCCGCTCGGAGTAACTTCAACTCTGGTGCATCTCATCAATCTGTAAGAGGAAAAAGACATACCAGGATAGTGTGGAAAGCATTCGGAGGCGCCGCACCTCGCGCTCACTCACCACGTCTATTCCTTTTAGCTGACAACCACGCTGAGACATTGCGGCACCTAAAAGGACATAGAGACGAACTCTGATTAATACAAGTAAGAAGGGGCTGCATCCCGCATCGCGCCCTCACTCACCGTTAGTGCTATACATCGCAACAGCATGCTACCATTTCCGAACCCCTTCCTCAGGAAGGAAAGACACATTAGAAGAAAACGAGAGTTAACAGAACTGTTCATTTAGACTCATTCTACTTACCGGGCGGGTTGACGTTACAGCAAGCCCAGTCCATCGGGCTCACGTCAGTGAAGCAACTAGGCAGCAACGAGCTTGCATCAATCAATGCACCCCTGCACTGAACGCAGGACGGAGAGCGCGCTACACAAGAAAACAAGGTGAGGAGTGGACGGTTTGGACCCCAGGAAAGAGGGGGATCAAGCAAGCAGAGACAAAAGAGAGTCAAACTCTGACAATCCTGTGTTTCAGGCCCAGTCTACAGTCAAGCAGACTCCAGGGAAGGGTTTGAGGTCATAGGACGTCCGAACAGGCTGAGTGGCGTCCCCGTGGATACCAGGTGAGCGTTACAGAACACAAAGTCTCACACCAAAATCCACCTGGGCATCATGGAAATGTCAGAAACTAACCAGTTAGCCCAAATGTTGGGGCAGTTACGTTCCGAAGTACATGCAGCCAGGCAGGAGACCAACACCCTGAGGAGAGAGTTGATAGTTGCTAAGGAACGCACTGATGATTTAAGCCAGCAACTTCTCCAGTCACAAGCGGGGCATGCACCGTTGTCGGGTAATGTGCCCTCAACGCCAGTACCATCAGCCAACCCGGTTCAGATAAACCTTCCTGGGGCAGTTCCCTTGGCCGCCGCCGGAGCAATTCACGGGGGATCCCAAGAAGTATGCAACATTCATGAATCAATGCCACCTGCACTTCCTTTGCAGACCAGGGGCCTTTCCGAATGACCAATCACGGGTTGCTTTTGTGCTATCCTATCTGAGCGGAAGCGCCGCGGACTGGTCTGTACCCTTTGTTAATCAAGACGATCCTTTGCTGCATGACTTCAGGGGTTTTCAGCAGGAGATGGAAAAGCTTTTCGCCCGTCGTACTCATGGGCAGGCATTACATAACGAACTTCTGTCTCTACATCAAGGCAACCAAGACCTATTAACATACAGCCACGTATGGCTGTATGTTAATAGGTCTCGTCAATAGACTCGTAGTTGAAGCAGGATGGCCTGAGGAGAAGAGAACCACGTTATTTCATCGGGGTCTGTGGGGAGAGCTCAAAGATGTTCTCGCGCAAGTAGTGAATCCCCCGAAAGATTGTTCAGAATTGATTGTCCTTGTTGTTCAATTTGATCATGGGTTGCAAGATCGAAGAGCAGATCGAACCAGACCGGACCCTCACCCTATGAATGTGGGTTCAAAGGACAATGTCTCTTGAACAACTGAAGGATCAGGGGAACCAATGCAAATTGGGGGGGTCAGATCCCCCTTGACTAAAGCAGAAAGGGATAAAAGGTGACAGCAGCAGCTGTGTTTATACTGTGGAAGGTCAGGTCATTTCCTTAGAGTGTCCTGTGAAGCCACCGAAGAAGACGGTAGGGGCCACGGACAAGGAAGATACCATCAAGGAATCAGAAAGCTCCCAAGCCCCGGGAAGTATAGGGGTCCACTTGTCAACCGAAGAAGGTGAACTACAGACCTCCCATTTTGCACTATCTGTGGTCTTGATCAATCCCCAACAACCATCTCGGATGCACGCAACAAGAGCGTAGTACATAGATAGTGGAGCTGTTGGGAATTACATAGACCAGGATCTCGCAGCAAAGATGGGGCTTCCTTTATGCCCTAAGTCAACCACAGACACTGTTACCACAGTTGATGGCACGGAATTAGCTTCTGGTTCAGTATCCCAATGCACTGCAGCCTTAACCCTTCTGTGCCAGGATGGACACCAAGAATCTATCGTTTTCGACCTCATTAAGGCACCGCAGTTCCGGTTGATTTTAGGAATGCCATGGTTGCTAGCTCATAATCCTCGAATCGATTGGCAAGCAAATGAGTTGGCATTTTCTGATAACTCCACCCACACATGTTATCGCCAAGGGAAACAACCAATTGATACCAGACCTTCTACGCATCGGACAGTGGCAACCGGTACCCTACCAAGTGAATACCAGGATTTTCAAGATGTATTTCAGAAAGAACAAGTTAATACCCTACCACCGCACAGACCATCCGATTGCCAGATCGACCTGATACCCGACGCACAGATCCCTTGTGGACAAATCTGCGCACTCACGGAACCAGAAAACCAGCACCTGAAGTCCTATCTCGAACAATTCCTGGCAAACGGATTCATCCGTCCCTCGAAGTCTCCAGCAGCCAGTCCCCTATTCTTCGTACCAAAGAAGGAAGGGGACTTAAGAACGTGCATCACTATCGCGCACTGAACCAGATTACCATGAAAAATCGTTACCCTTTGGCGCTAATCCATGAACTGCTTGATCAAGTCAAAGATGCCCAAATCTATACAAAACTAGACCTGAGAGGAGCATACCACCTCATTCGTGTGAAAAAGGGGGATGAATGGAAAACCGCCTTTCGTACCAAGTACGGTTTGTACGAATATCAAGTAATGCCCTATGGGCTTGCAATGCGCCCGCTGCATTTCAATACTTCATGAACGACGTCTTAAGGGAATTGATTGATGTCTGTGCTCTAGTGCACATTGACGATATCCTAGTATACTCTGCATCAAAGCAGGACTATGTCAAAGACGTGCGATTCGTATTGGTGAAACTCTGTCAACACCAGTTCTATGCAAAGCTCAAAAAGTGCTCATTTCATGTCTCCAAGGTGGAATTCCTTGGCTTCATCCTCAGTCCGAATGGAATCTGAATGGATGTACACAAGGTAGATGCTATCTTAAACTGGCCATCCCCAAATTCATTCAAGGGGATCCAAAGCATGTTGGGTTTCGCAAACTTCTACCGCTGGTTCATCCCGGGGTTTTCGCAAATAGTGCATCCTATCACATCATTACTGAGGAAATGCAATAAAAAGTTTCATTGGACAAAAGAAGCAGACGAGGCTTTCCAGGAACTCAAGGCATGATTCACTTCTGCCCCAATTCTATGTCGCCCTCGCCCAGATCTCCCAGACCTGGTGGAGACGGATGCCTCGAGCATGGCTATGGGAGCCGTCCTCTCACAAAAGGACCCTGAAACTGGTCAGTTACACCGTGTTGCCTCCTGGTCGCGTAAATTCACACCCCCCCCCCCGAGATCAATTACGCTATCGCAGACAAAGAACTCCTAGCCATTAAGTCAGCCTTTAAGGCCTGGCGACACTACCTTCTGGGTGCCAGACACACAATCACCGTGATAACTGACCATCAGAACCTCCAGGACCTAAAAACAGCAAAGGCTCAACCCTCACGACTACTACGTTGGGCTCTTTTCTTCGCTGAATATGACTATGCGATCACATTTCGACCAGGGGTAAAAACCGGGTAGCCCATGCCCTTTCCTGTATGGGTGTGGGAGAACAGGGGTACCAGACCCCTAACCCGATAGCCATCATCCTGAGTGACAAACTCCTAGGAATCACGGCAACCATAACTCAGAAGGAATTACGTGAAGGAATCCAAAACTTGATGAGTCATGAGCAATTACAAGAGTGGAGTACAGAGGGAGAACATTACGTGGTAAAGGAACAGTTGCCCTACTTCAGGAACCGTTTATTCTTGCCAAACCAAGAACTACAAGAACAAGTCATGTCCAGTTATCTTGATTCTTTAATCGAATGCCACCATGGGATCGCAAAAACCCTAGCCAAGGTGAAACGAAATTACTGGTGGCCCACGTGGCTTAAAGACATTATCCAATTTATCTTATCTTGTGGAGAGTGTGCACAAAACAAATCATCCAAGCAGAAACCGGCTGGGCTCTTACAACCATTGGCAATTCCACCAGAACCCTGGCCCACGTTATCCCTCGATTTTATTACCGACTTACCACCCAGTCAAGGGTTTAACACCATTCTAGTAGTCGTGGACCTGTTTTCATAGATAAAACGAAATAAAATGATGTTTTCTCCCCACAGACAGGCTTCCATTGCCGACCAGAGGAGGGCCCCATAGAGAAGAGGCCCCTCTCCTCCCCAACTCTACAGCAGCAACCACAAGATGGCCCTAAGGCCATAACGAAAGAATAGGTCGATCTATAGAGACCACCAACTAAGGTAACCAGGCACCACTAAGCTTAATGTATACAGTTTACAACCCATGTATATACACTAGGCCTTTGGCAGGAGCTCACCCATGCTCTCCTCTCCTGCCCCCTCCTTTTTTCTGTTCTCCTCTCAATCTACTCAGGCTTATGGACAACCACACAAGGAAGCCATCCACTGTCTGCATTAAAAACCCATCTGCCTCCTGTCCTAAGCGAGTGCCCCACCCGACTGGGATTCCCTAGGGAACTTGGGATCCTGCTACTGACTACACTTCAAGCACAGCCGGTAACTTGAGCAATACAAATTCATTGAACTGAAGCTGGACTAGCAGCTTGACAAACATGAGGAACTCACACACTTCTTTTGTTGTCTCTTCTTGAATAGGGTCTACTCACTGGATGCCCTGAAGAAGGTGCCCTGTACTATTAAAGTACATAGAAGCACGAAACGTCTACACACTAGTCAGCGTAGAGAAGATGATTATGGACAGACTATTTACAAATCCTTCATCTAATAGTGTGTTAATCAAACTTCCTTTGAACACGTTGGCTACATTCTGAGATATCTTTATAGTCCAAAGACCCAGACCTTAAAGGTCCACCTGAGCATTTGAGTCGAGGGACTACAAGAAATGCTGAAAGCAACACTATCACATGTAGAAATTATTTATCCCAAAACACCTTGCTCAAATTGCAAATCCTAGAGGAAACTGCCCCACAGAATTAATGTGGCATTCCTGACATTCTCATAACTGTTTCGATTTATTGTATGTCACTGTAAATATGTTTTAGCAACCACTTTAGGATGCATTTATGTTCCTTCTTCCTTCTTTCTTTGTTTACGGAATTTTGGCACTGAGAACTGAAAGTGAAACATAGCTATACCTTATTTTTATCCACATTGAACATATGTGTCACTGTAAATTTTCTACTTCATCATACACTTGTATTATATAAATTGTTTTTGCAACACACTTGTGCTAAATATGGTTATATGTCTCTGGTTTGGCACACATAGAGCCCACATAACTAGAGGTGTGGCCAAAACTGCTCCAATAAGCAGATATAGATTTTGACCAACATAAAGAAATGTGACGAGTTCCTCAGTAGTCCCCTTGTATAATATTTGGTGACGATTTAAACAAAGACAAGGCAGGAACAAGTTTGCGCCCCCAAATATGTAAGGAGGGCATTTTATTTCAAATTCTTACAATGGGAAAGGGGAAAACCTTTTTCTTCGTTGGCCTGTTTTAAAAAATGGCACACTTCATTCCCCTTAAGAGTCTCCCAAATGCTTTCGCCCTGGCAAAGGTATTTCTTGAAGGCATTGTACGGCTCCATGGGTTTCCTTCGGTACTAGTCTCAGACCAAGGTACTCAATTTGTGTCTAGCCTCTGGAGGAAGTGCTGCTCTATGGCTCAAATGGACATCCGGCTATCCACCAGTCACCATCCCCAAATGGATGGTCAAACTGAGAGGACGAATCAAACGCTCGAGCAGTATCTGCGCTGCATGTTACATTAAGCTGAAGGAAGCTGGTCAGACCTATTCTGGATAGCTAAATATGCTTATAATAATTCCCTACACACCAGCACTGGGCAGACCCCCTTTTATATCATGTATGGCAGGCACTCACGTACTTCCGAGTTAGACGTCCCTACAACCTTGGAAATGCCAGCAATCAAAACCTTACACTCGACCATTTCTCAACCCTTTAAAAGAGCAGCTGAACACCTACTTCAAGCTAAGGATCGGCAAAAGAAGTTTGCTGACCAACACCGAGTAAAAGCCCCAATTACCAGGTTGGAAACAGTCTGGCTGGCATCTAAACACGTGTCCATTAAAGGACCCCGAACCTTCCGTCCAAAACCTGTTCAACCTGGGACCCGAATAGCAACCCACCGAAGCCAGTAGTAGTCGCAGGAGAGCCAGAATTTGAGGTCAAGGCCATCCTGGATTCAAAGTACGTCAGATCCAACCTATACTACTTAGTGGACTGGAAAGGGTATGGTCCGCAGGCCAGATCATGGGAACCCTGTGAGTGTATCCATGCACCTCGCTTGCTTAGAAGATTTCATCAAAACCATCCAACCAAACCAGGACCAGACAGGAGAGCCACCTTGAGAGAGGCCTTGGGGGGGGGGGGGTGTGCTGTCATGATTCCTGCCCCCAGCCCTCTGAGATATCAGACTGGAGCCAGGCCACGATCACCTACATGGCCCCTAAGGGCCTCTCCATCCTTCCAAAGACCCACTTGGAGTAAGACTTGGCGCCTGTGGTGCCAGGCTCACACACTTCCCTAGGATGGCATTGGACTTGTAGTGCATAGAGGGCAAGATGGATGCCCCCACATATTCCAGTTCCTGGAACTTCATATGCAGTCTAGCCTTTTGGGTGTGGTTCAACCCAGGGATACCTTGGATACCTAGAGACTATTTAAGCCACGCCCAGGCCGAGAAACACGCTTTGCGTTTCTCTGCACCGTGCTCGGATCGGTTTCCAGAAGGCTTGCTCCTTTCTTCCGTGCCCAGCGCCCCTGCAAGAACAAGAACACCATTAATAACAGCCTTACCTTGCTGTGCGTCCAGGTCCCATCCATCGCTCCTCCAGTCCTGTGGGCAGCTACGCCGGTGTCATTGTCATCTCGGCACGCCGCTTCCTAAAAAAAGGGAAAAGAACAGAGGAGAAGACAATAATAAGCATTCCGCATATCTCCACTTACTCAAACTGTACAAGATTCAACACTTACCTGAATTCAAGCCGCTCGGGGTAACTTCAACTCCGGAGCATCTCATCAATCTGTAAGAGGAAAAAGACATACCAGGTTAGCGTGGAAAGCATTCGGAGGCACCACACATCGCGCTCACTCACCGCATCTCTTCCTCTTAGCTGGCAACCACGCTGAGATATCGCGGCACCTAAAAGGACATAGAGACGAACTCTGATTAATACAAGAAGGGGCTGCATCCCACATCGCACCCTCACTCACCGTTAGTGCTACTCACCGCAACAGCACGCTGCCATTTCCGAACCCCGTCCATTGCCTAAGGAAGGAAAGACACATTAGAAGAAAACGAGTGTTAACAGAACTGTTCATAAAGACTCATTCTACTTACCGGTCGGGCTGAAGTTACAGCAAGCCCAGTCCGTCGGGCTCATGCCAGTGAAGCAACTAGGCAGCAATGAGCTTGCATCAATCAACGCACCTCTGCACTGAATGCAGGATGGAGAGCGCCCTACACAAGAAAATAAGGTGAGGAGTGGACCGAGGGGAAGGTTTGGACCCCAGGAAAGAGAGGGGTCAAGCAAGCAGAGACAATAGAGAGTTAAACTCTGACAATCCTCTGTTTCAGGCCTAGTCTTCAGTCAAGCAGGCTCCAGGGAAGGGTTTGAGGTCATAGGAGGTCCGAACAGGCTGAGTGGCGTCCCCGTGGATACCAGGTGAGTGTTACAGTAATAGATATAGTTATTAGAAAACAAAGGTTAAGCATGCCAGGTGGGCGATCACTGATGTTGATGAGAGTGGTGTGAGGCAAGAATGTGTGGGTAAAAATAGTGGGGAGCTGATGGATTGCCCTTGATGATTAGGAGGCCAACACCACCAACTTTTTTAGTTACATGAGTGGAGTGGAAAAGGTAGCAAAACCAATATGATAGGATATATATGATATGATATGGCACTTCTATTTTTGTTTGATTTGGCTGATGAATCAACCTTTTAATTTCCATGACCAATTTTAAGATTAAAATAAAAACAGTCAATAAATAGCTAAATTTAGTGAAAATGAAGACATCGAAAACCATTAAAATTATTATGACATGCAGTTCATAGACCTCTATTTAAAACAGTTAGTTTCCACAATATAAAATTATATTCAACGGTCAAAACTTTTGTTAAAATCTAACATTACATAACTTCCAGGTGCGGTTCTAATAGGAATTGTATAGTGGCAGTTCTAATTACTTGTTGAGTAGCAGAAAAGATTCTGATCCAGAATTCATCCACAGTTAGTTCTTTGATAAACAATTTTCTAAAGTGTTTAACACGATTCGTAGTCAACAAAGGACAGACTGCAATTAGATGTTTTAAGGTTTCTTCATATCTTGCAAGATTACAGAATTGGCAGATATTACTACATGTTTTTAATTGACCACGTCTGCATAAAATTTCAGGTGTGTGCCACAAATTAAGTCTGAATCTGAGGAAGAGATTCCTGAATTTCGGTGACGGAAACTTAGAAAGATAAGAAGCCACAGTCCAAAAAGGTCAGAACTAAAGTCTTTATAAGTTGTGCATTGTTCTAAAGTCGTAATCCAATCGTGCTGATACCATTTCATTTGAGCTCACCTTGGATTGTGTATTAATGTTTCAATTGTAATCTCTGCTGCAACCAATCGATTCAGATGATATGGCATTTATAACGCGCCTATACAGAAGTGTTTTAAGTATGGAGATTTGCTAAAGTAGTGGCCAGAGATTCAGCAACACAAAATAAGGGGCCCCACTGCAAGTCCCCACACCTGCCTAAAGCACTCGGAGAATATTTTTCTGGGCCACAGACTCTCGAGCCAGCCTGGGCCACCACTTCCATCTAATGACTGATCATGCTGCCGCAGCATTGGGATGTGGGCTGCACTAGGCAAAAGATATAAGGTTTTCAATCAAATCTTACACCTTACACAGAACATTTGGTAAGGTTTTGGGTGGGGAGGCCTGGCCCGTGGAACCCAGTTTCAGTTGCCTTTGTGTTCAACTGTTTTTTCAACATTATTTTGCACATGGCAGTAGCGGAGCAGCTTCTGGTAACGGGGGGGGGGTGGGTGGCTCCTATGGTGCATTTTAATGCACGCACTTTGAGAAAAGTGGTTTAAAAATGTATACAATTTACATGTGGTTCTTTAGGCTAATGCATGCAAAACATAGTAAATGCAATGTCATCAACACTATGCAGGAGCATTTGACAACATTTTCATTATGTCCGAGTTCACAACATATGCCATCATTGACATTGTTTTATGTATTTATTTATTTTGTCATTTATGCAGCGTGCAAAGGCATCTAGGCACTCTTAGCTTATGAAATTGGTTACAATTGTGTTTTGCAATGGAAACAAGTTAGTCATTGTATCTTTGGAAAAGCTTCACCTCATGGTATGGGGTGCTACATCAAAATATGGAGTTATTATCAGGTAAAATGCGAATTCGTTTTAAGAACACACTTTGAAAGTCCATTTTATGCTGCAGCACCCAGGATATATCCCTGCATTGCCAGTGTAAATCATTTCATGAAGCTGAGTCCATAGTAAATGGCAACATTCCTAGTGTAAAGCACTTTGAATTTGTAGACATAATCTGTCCTTATGGTCTTTGTAAATAACTTGTATGAAGCTTTGAACACCATCTAGGTCATTGTGAATAATGTTTATGAAGCTTTGAATACCATCTAGGCTTCTTTGGTCACTGTAAATCACTTTGGTGAAGCCGGGGCCACAACCTCAAAATTCTCAATATAGCAAATTGGATGACGTTGCACTAACCCTACAAGCCAGCATTGTCACCATCAATAACTTCCATGAAGCAGTCCCCAGCCACCAAACACACAGATGTATTGTACACAATGTGAGGCAGGCATGGTATCAAGAGACACGCAGACTTATAGGAAACAGTTTGAAACCCTTAATTATACAACTTTGTAGGGTTGGTTTACCGTCTAACTGGCCCTATATCTAGTGGACTTGCTCCCTTAACTGATGCTTCTAAGGGCCATCAATGTCCGTAAGTCCAAAGCCAAAGTATATCTGTGTCAAACCCTATGCTTGCCCTCACTTTTAAGAAAAATGTGATGTTGTCTTCCTAACCCCTTAACTACCATGGGTTTTCTCCCCCAGTGCTAAGGGCCGTTTTTGGTGATTTTGGTATGTCGCCATACAATGCCTTGTAACTTCTTTGTTACAAGAGATATCTCTGCCAAATTTGGCCCTTTTTCCCACATGTAGATGGTCGTAATGGCAATCCTAGTTTGCTGTAGGGGTGGTGAGAGAAAATAACCAAAAAGGGAGAAAATGTTGGGTGTTTTCAAAACATGCCAATAAAAAGATGTACAAAGAAGCCTGTGGTTTTTTTCCTTCTAAGGGCTAGGAACAAATGGTTTGCTGTGCTGAATTCCCAATTTTCTTGGCTTTCAAGAACAGGTTGAGTGGTTGATGTGGTTATCAACCTTTTTGTGAGAGGCAGGCGATTTTGGCCTTTTTTCCAATAGGACATGCGTGGACAGAATTGAAGAAAAGGGTAGGAAAGCTGAATGGGAGTACAGAAAGGTATACATTTCTGAAAAGTAGACAAAATTCCAAGTTTAGGAAGGGATGATTTGCGCAGGTCGGGTAACAACTATGTAGGGAAAATGACAGAAAAAAAGGTATGTGATGGACATGGTTGGCCTGGTAGGCAATGGCTTCTATGAATTTTGAGAAAAACATTGCTCTGCTACATTCCCCCGACTCTTGCAGTTAGGAAATCACATATTTTTTGTAATGTCTCACAAAACAAGCAATACCACAAGCCAAAAAACAGAGCCATGGTACACCAGAGTTTTATGCTTACTGCCTGAACAGATGTATTTAGCATGTGTAAAAAGGAAAACAAATGTGGTGAGGAAGGGCAAGCATACATTTTTTGAAAGAGCACAGGCAGACCTTTTGAAGGGTAGGTGACTTGTGCAGGTTACAATAGTGCATAGGGCCTAAAGCAGTGACTAACTATAGGTCACATTTGGGAAATAAAAGGGGTGTGTGACAAAGAGCAGCATCAAATGGGTCGAAAAGTCATGAAAACCATGCAAACACAACAAATGTCAAACCTTCCCACGTTCGCACAGGTGTCTCGAAATAAACAGTACCTCACGTGTGGGTGCACCTACCTGGGTGCAAAGGGGAAAGCCAAAAACACGGGTAACTCCAAGTCTTTCGGCACAGCATATTTTGAAGAATTATGCTCATGCGCACAACCTACAGATTTGGGCCTAGGGTGTCGAAACCACTAAGGAAAACAGGGAACCCCATGCATTTCCAAAAAGAGGACACCAGTGGGAATCAGCAGAGGTCTGACTTGCGCAAATCAGCCCAGAATGTATTACCCAGAACCCCCGGCAAAGACCAAAATATGCTGAAAAAGATTTCCGCACATTTGACTCGGCTCACCCAACGAAACATGCAGCCAACAACACATGGCCTACCCTCCCGTGTTCCCACAGGTGTCCTGATAAGAATGGTACCTTACATGTGTACTTGTGAAAATCTGAAAAAGAAAAATAACTTGTTTGTTTGTTGCATCAGGCCCTCTGGATCAAGAGACTTTGAAAGGCAAAGAGACTTGGGCATGGAAGGCCCTGATGCTAACATTGAACTGTATCTTTGTGCTAGAGAAGCCTGAGAATGTACTAAGCTCGAGTGTACCGCCTTGTCCTGTGCTGAAAACGAGGGGAAGGGAGGTCAAAGGCCTGAACATCCTGAAATATCATTTTGTGAACCCTTCTTTCTTTTCCGTAACACTGTTTCCCACACTATTTGTATTTAGAAGTAAGAATTGGCGATAGTTTTATTAGTATAGGCCCTTTTATTTTGACAAGTCAACACTACGAATTCATTATTATTATTTGATGGTCGTAGCTTGCTCCTCTCTGTAGCTTTAGGGTAAGATAGGCGTTTTTCTAACCCTTTTTAAGTTCAATAAACATCCTTGAACTGTGGTCACTTGTGTCTGTCTTACTGTTGATACCATGCCTTCCTTACAAACCTTTGATTTGGCCATCACAGACTTCCTGACTCGCTGAGCATTCATTTGTTTGAAGAAGGGAACTACCTTTAGTTAGGGATAGATAAGTTTTCTTGTTTGTTAATAAACGTTTATAGCAGTCACTATGCCACTGTTTGGCCATACTCCTTATTCCAAGACCAGTATGTCAGATGCTTGAGCAGTTCATTAACATTATTTGATATGTTTGTAGACCCCATAACTAAAGTTGCTTTGCCATTCCACTCTAGTGCGCCCCTTCCCCAGCTTCAGACTTCAACAAAACAAACATGCGCATCCAGAAGTGTGCATAAGTGTGCGCTGTTAGGCTGTTCTGGACTGTTCTATCCTGTCATTGTGTGCCGCCGACTTGAATCTACTTTTGGAACCTGAATGCCGGCACTTTGCAAGCGGTCATCCTCATGAAGTACTAGTCGGCAAGGTGAAACCGTGCTGTCGCTGAAACACGTGGACTTGTGTACCTTGACATTTAAACCTGCCTGCTGTAACTGGTGATTGGTTTTCTGCCTGCAGCCTGTGATTGGTTCAGCGCCACTTTTACACTCCGGTGGATGCGCATCCAGCGCGCCCATCCGGAAGTGGGCGTAAGTGTGCGCTGTGAGGCTGTTGGGCTGGCGGTGGTCGGTGGGTGTGACATTGAGGCGGCTAATGTTTTATTGAAAGTTCCTTTGTAGTTAGTTCCATTTTCTGCAATTGATTACTTACTCTTATTGGCATTTCCATTCCACTTTCAACATGAGGAAAAACAAACTGTCGGTCATGAACAATGATGTTAGAGCTGATTTTTTTGCTGCCGTTAGCACTAGACTTGCTAGCCTTGCCCACGCTGTTGCTCTTCCCTTACCTGATATTAATGATGATGAGGAAGAACTCAGGATTGTTCTAATGCAGGTAAATCCATTGAAGACCAAATTGATCCCTCCCAACCACTCTTTTTAGAGCTTTAGTCTCCCGATGACACTCAATCTAAAAAGAAAGCATCCCTGATAAAGAAGTGGTATCTATCATGCAAGAATCATGCAAATCTAGTGATTTTGATTATGAAAATTTTGCTGACTTTCCATCCTCTCTCCCTTCTGGGGAAGATTATTCAGTTGCCCCTGGCATAGGAAACTTGTCTGACCCCAGCCATTCCGCAGCAAATCCTGACCTACTGACAATGATGGGTATCTTCAAATGTCTGATGCTGTCAGAGTTGAGAAAGCAGACTGACGAGATTACAATTTTAGCCTCGTAAATAGGGAAATTACCTATGAGGTTGGGTGAGTCAATTGCTGTGGTACTGAGAGCCGATACATCAATTTTGGTGAAGGAATTGAGGGATGAAAAGGGCATAAAGGTTCAGAGTGTGGGGACTAACCCTGCACCTATTGAAGAAATAATAAACCTATCTCCGACTCAGGAGGAAGCCAGTGGTGAATTGACAAAGGTAGAAAGTGAGAAAGGTAATGTGGCAATTATTGATAAAGAGCACCCTAACTCTAATGACGACTTTGAAGTAAAAATGTCAAAAACAGGGTAAGAAACTGGCTAAAATTAGGAAACAAAACAGCAATGAAGCTCTAAAAAAATCATCTCGAAAATTTTTGAGGGCTCCTGAAGTTAAACAAGCAATGCTTGATGAAATAGATGTAATGTTTGTCCCCGAAGATGAAGTAGAAAAACCAAAAAAAAATATGAACCCACAGTATAACCCCGCCGACTTACATGAAGTGAATGCCCCAAGCACTCAAGGTATTTTCTCTGAGGGAGGACTATCTTTGTGCGATGCTAGGAAAAAGAAAAGGGAGCTATGTTTGAGATTTTTAAATCGGCTCCTTTTACAGAAAACTATACAGAGTCGTTTAACTCTAATTCGGTCTGGGGGCGGAAGGACCAAGTGGGACCCTTTGTAAACAATGTTATGACTGTTATGAAACCAGATGAACAGGCTAGAACAACTGGATCCCTGGGCATACCTGTGAAGAATAGTGATATCACTGTCAATACCAGCATGGGTACAACTGATTGGAAAGTATCCTATGCAGCAAACAAAGGTGAACGACTGTAATCCTGGCACTATGGCCAGCAACACTCTTGAGCCATCATTGGTTACCAATGCTGCTGGTAAAGGGGTGGACAGGGCTGTATGTGACAATAGGGAGGAAGAAATGCACCACCTCATTTTGAAGGTGCTCAAAGATAATCTGTTATTGCAACCTGAGCGTATCCCGTCTCGCCCCCCAGCCTCAACTAAAATAACTGAATTACCATATGATTAAATCAAAGAGAATGATTACCATGTGATCAGGGGTGTTGGAGAACAAGTTTATTTGATCGAACTTAGCGAAGGTTACGAACATAGAATTCCAACCTTAGCCCAACAAGACACAGACCTAAGGCAACCAGCGAGGCCTGAACTGCCAGGATTAATTTTTAAAACACTATTTAATGATAGTGGCAACACAGCACTGAACAGACCATATATACTATCTCGGTTTGCGGCCATTCCGGAACTCAGTCTTATATCATCTACCAACATTTTTTTGGTAGATTCTTTACATAAATTCAGGTACGATTATGTTCGTATGGTCATTCCCTCACCTCTGGTGAGATCGCAACTCTTGAAAGAGGCTGAACAACTGCAATCTCGAGGGTTTGACATATACGAACATAAGGTTAATTTATCACTGGCTCAAAATGTTCCACTTTGGCAAGTGAAATATGACACGGGCTACTTTACGCCCAACATAGATAGGGCTAATTCTAAAACTAATTCTGAACTGGACAAACAAGACTGGAGGTGGCTAGCTTTGTCCTTGCGTGAGTCGATTGACTCACTTAAACAGCTGGGAAAACCACTCAAGCTCTGAGCGCATCCTAAATTTCGTGAGTTGGAACTCAAGAGGTTGCTTTAACCTCTTGCATAATGAAGATCCGATGTGCTTTTTGGTTCAGTTCGATTTTATCC
This sequence comes from Ambystoma mexicanum, assembly GCF_040938575.1. NCBI lineage: Eukaryota > Metazoa > Chordata > Amphibia > Caudata > Ambystomatidae > Ambystoma > Ambystoma mexicanum. The sequence goes on from NC_090936.1 coordinate 735,678,879, forward strand.
TACTTCAGGAGACATGGTGTAGAACTGAATTGTGCTGGGATGGATTTACGGTGCTATCTAGTTGTGCACATGGTGTCAACAAGGGTCGTCCTAAAGGGGGTCTCATTAGCAGCCAAAAAGACAAATGATTTGATAAAAACGGGTGAATGGCGCTTTCTTCACCATTTTCTTGTGGCTTCCTTCCTTCCTTTCAGTTGGGGGCTAAACAAGATTGTTTAGCCATACTTGTAGTAAACGTGTATTGGAACCCGAATGAATTGTCTGACTTGCAACTTGCCAATGAATTAACCAATTTGGGATCTACCATTGAACTATGGTTGCAAAACAACATTGGTGGTCAACTTGCCATTGCCGGGGACCTCAATGCCGACTGTTATAGTGATTGTATGCTTGGCAAATTATTTTAGCAAATTAACTTGGCTAGAATTGGGGGTAACCCCAAATTGCGGGTTAGAATGTGGGCACATTTTGCTGAGTTGTGGGCTCTTGATATTTTGCATAATGATCACTATACATGGAAAGCCTGAGGTCTTACTTCTACTATTGATTTTATCTAGTGGTCTGTCAAAATGTATGCGCAAATTTGAGATCAAAGAGACGAGCTGTAGTGATCACTGTTTTCTGTTGTTTGAGACAACTGTCAATGTTCAAAGTTCTATGGTATATGTGTATAAACAAGACCTGCTTTCCAATGTAAATGGTAATAGAATTAAGTGGACTCATGGTAAAAACATCGAGTTCACCTCTACTATGGCGAAAGATTTTGAGACCATGACTCTTCACCAAGGGGCTACTGTTATTCTGCCGCAAACTTTGCTGCATATATCCATTTCACTTCTAATAAAATAGAGAAACATCTAGGTAAAAACTTAAAATCAAAAAACATCAGAATCATTGTACAGATAGCGAAGTCCATGTATGCAGAAGTGAATACAGGAAACAACCAAGACATCTTAAAAAGTCTGGTCTCCCGCAATTGGACATTACGCTAACGACAGAGAAAATTAAACAAAGCTATAAAAATTGGTTAATCCACCATAGAGGCAAACGCTCTCAAATGGATGGTGAATCAATGTCAAGAGCTCTGAAGGGTTCTAACTGTACCAACCTTTGGTTCTTAATGAATTGGAAAGACCTCAAAAGTTGGCCAATATGAATGTCATTAATGAAGAAGTATGCCTAGGCCATTTTGCCAAACTGTATACCCTTAATAACAATACAGAACTTACTGAGGTAAACTGGAGACCGAATTGCACCCCAAAATTTGCTAAAGAAGATATTGTGGGCCTTATTGTAAAATCCCAAAATTCGGGTACTCCTGGCCCGAATAACCTCTCTAATAAACGGTTGAAGCTCGACCCTGTTAACTGGGCCAACATTCTGTTCTTGCTGTTTGAAAATATTCTCTTATGTAAATACAGTCAAACATCCTGGAGAGTTTCTATAGTAATCCCTGTGTTTAAAAAGGGCTCCCGGTTGGCTCCCTCCAGTTACAGACTGATTGCAATTGCAGATCCGGAATCTAAATTCTTTGCCTCCTTGGTTTTACTGGATCTGAATAAATGGATTGCAGAAAAGAATATTCTAGACCCCAAACAGATCGGTTTAAAAAAAACATTGGTACAGACTGTTGTGGCTTAATATTAAAATCTTTAACGACCAGATCTATAAAATGTTTGTGGTATCAATGGATCTGAGCTCTGCCTTCGATCTTGTTGATAGGAAAATTCTATGGCTACTACTTAAAGATCTTGATATCCCTATACATTTGCTCGAAATCATCATGGCCCTTTATTCTGATACTAGGCTAAGAGTACGACTGGACTCCGAAGGTCTCCTCTCAAATGAACTCATTATCCCCAATGGTCTCCAACAAGGATGCATGTTGGCCCCCACTATTTTTAATCTCTATGTCAGCGGTGCCAACAAAGCACTGAACAACAAGGGTTTGGTTAGTCCTAAATTGAATAATATTTGTTTGTCCTGGATGGCATAAACTGATGAGTTCCTCTTGATGGATAACACCAAGGTCGGCCTTCAATGACTGCTCAAGGCCTTTGAGAGGTTTATTCTTGATTTATGGCTTAAAATCAAACCATCTAAGACAGTAATCGTGCACTTTGGTAGACCTAATAAGAAGGAAAATGCTTTTACATGGTCATGTGGTAACAAAACGATTAAGGCCCAATCCGCATTCAAGTATCTGGGCTTCCATTTTTCTGGGATAGGGTCCAATACCTTAATTAAAAGTCAGCTTAAATTAAAAGCAGAGATTGCGATTAGGAAAATGCGGGCCATCGAAACTAAATTTGGGAAATTCTCTGCAACTCAGTTTTATATTAAAAAAAAATAACACCTCATTTTACCTACGGTTGGGAATTGTTTACCAATGATCTACATGCATATTTGACTTACATAGAATGCATCATATGGAGGTCTGTACTGTCTCTCTTCGCAACAAACCTAAAAAAGTGAAAGCTAGTCTTGTGGGTTTTGATTGGCAACTAACCAAGAATAAAATTATCGAAACCAAACTATACAGATATGCATGTTGCATTTGGAAATGGTTTCCGGCTATGGAAGGCTATCTTAAGAAATATCCCAGTAAGCAAATGCGGAATGATTTTATGTGTTTTAGATTTAATGTAATACAAACCAATCAAATCAAATGCATTAGAAACTGTAACTTAGTGGATTGGAAATGGCGTAGATTTTGTAAAAAGGAGGGAGTTGTAGAAACATTACAGCATATCCTTTTGGTATGTTCTGGACTTATGTCCTATAGGATAAATTACTTTGCACAATTTGTATGATCAACCCATGAGGTAAATAGAGAATTTATATGGCATAGAATAATGCACGAGAATTCAGTGACACTAAACATTTGGGTTACTTCTTTTTTGAGAAACATTTGTGATTTGTGTTAGTGCAGAGAAAGGTTGTTAAATTTCATTGAGAGTATGTATATGAATTGAGTGAATCCCATTAGTTGTTACCTCATTGTTTATTTGGCTTTACTATCTTACTGTGTGGTTTTAAAAAAGATCTTTTATAATCAATTATGACCCATATTTTAAGAAATAATTGTTTTGGTTATTAGTTTTCGATTTGTATGCTTTTTGTTCTGATCTAGAATCAATCATGTTTTAATCCATTTAAGTTAATGTGTTTTCTTTTTTTGTATTTTGCTGTTTTTCATATTTCGTAAATGTGTATACTGTTGTTCTTTTCATTTTCTCTTTTTTGTAAAGGTTTATTATAAACCAAGACAAATAAACAAATTTAAAAAAAAACATTCTTAGTGTGCTATAGCTTATGGGAGGGTTGAAGGTCAGCTTTGTTGATTTTATTATCCATTAGCACCCAAGGTAGGGGGAGCAACCAGTCAAGTTGCTCGGATTTAAGGCTGAATCTTCCAATCCTGCGTTCCAAGCAACTTGATAGCTGCTTTCCCCACCCCACCATATTCCACCCCTCCCCTCCCTTCCCTTCTTAATTTGAATCCCCCTAAACCCCACTTACTGGCCGCCATAGAAATGGAAGAGGGGCTCTCTATGGAGCCCTCACTTCCTGTTGCATGGTGGCCATCTTTAGGGAGTATTTTGTTTCAATGAATGGGACGCCGGGAGACGTCCTGTTCATTCAAACAAAATACTTTGCTCTTAGCATCCCAGGTTATCCAATTGGAAACTCCGGGTGTTAATATCAATAAGTGCCCATTTCATGGGTTGGAACAGGTGGTAACAGCTCGTTAAAAAAGCCCTCCCTAAACTTAGGCCTTTAACTCAGCCCCCGCGCCATTACCACGGGTTCCAGTCCGTGGAATGGATGATTATTGCTAAAATATTGTTCAGATTTGTATGCATAAAGATAGTTCTGTTCAATCCTTGTTCATTTGTAAACTTTAATTTTGCCTGCAGAAATAAAACAGACTGAAAACAAGAAAGGGAATGATTGGATTCTACTTGGAGAGGAAATCATGTTGGAAATAACCTATGAGCCATGGTACTTTTGAATGACCAGTTTCTCCACAATATCAAATGCTGAATATGCTAGATTGCACTGCTGATGATACAACAATTCATGGCAGTTCATATGAGACAAGACTACAGGCTTTGAGTTGGAGATTCAAGATACTGGTGTTGTAGACAGCACATTAAATAACATGAAAGAAACGTTTTGATTGGTTTTTGGAGGCCTTCAATCCTGAAATACTGTGGATTCATAGGCAGACTGAACCAGAGATATGCAGCCATCTCGAAAATGTAATGTTGGCCTGTGCGATATGACTTGGAGTTGGAACATATGGGAAGATCTTGGATTCATCTTGTGTGGGTTTCCAGCATCCCTCATTGACAGCATTGAAAGGTAACAGATTCAACCTTGAATGTCACTCTGCCTAACCAGTAACAAATTGACAGATTGGTAAAAGGAGAGTTTGCCAATTTTCCACATGGCAAAAATCACCAAAGCTACCATGTTATGGACACTTTGCAATTGTTTTAGTTAGTAAACTAGAAGACACTTGTATTGTTAACTCACATAGTTCTAGATTGTCTTTCTAGGTGACCCCATGATAGTGTGAGTTTCTTCTGTAGTTAATGAAAGTTAGTACTTTTCATAGTCAGAAAAATGCAAACATATTTTGTTTAGCAGAGCTTAGATGAATGCCTCATGTGCAACTCATTCTTGCCTGGCTACGTTTGTCCTGTATGTCTAGTTAATATTATGTCCAGTTAATATTCAGGATGCAGTTTCATCAGTGTGGGTGTTAACATCTATTTTTGTTTCAGCGATTTTGGGTCCTGATGTGTTTAATTAAGGATATATTATTTTGTTGATGCAGTTACTAAGCCTTCTGCATGTTCTTCTGTGAATAGAGCGAGACTACCACCATCAAAGATACATGAGGGTTGAAAAGAACACATGGCATGTTGACTATCATAACTGAAATAGTTCTTTTTGGACCAGAGGTGGCACTTCAGTGACATGTCCACGTACGAAATCCAATGTCATGCAGTGTAAAGGGTGGATCGAGAGTAACCGCCTAACTCGTAGGGGCCAATTCATCACTGCCATTTAGCTGCAAATTCTAACAGTATTTTTAGACGGGTGCATGGTTAGAGTATTTTTTCTTTAAAATGGTAAGGCTAGATGAATGTTGTGAAAGGTAAGAGGGCATAGAAGGAGGGTACCGCCGATAGGCCCCCCATGAAAATGCTGCACAACATGCAGGAAAACTGCTGCTATGAGTTGACAACTGATGGAAGGTCCCTTCTGTGCCATGGGCACTTTTTTAATTTGTTTGTGGCATTTGGGGAATCACTTGACATATGATGGCAGCACCTAGGGAACAGGATGACATTATTGGTGGCACACAAAGCATCACTTGCCATATGATGGAAACACTGCACACACGTGCGAGCACATTACATGCAGTGTCTTAACCAATCATAGAAAGTCATCATTGGGGCATTTGAGGTACACTTTTATATGTGGGCAGCATTTGGACATGACCTGTTATGCCTTAAGACCTGTTGACCACGCCAGTCATGGGATCACATTATTTTGGCTTTTGATGCTTCACTTGTCATGTGTAGGACGCACTTGTACACGTAGGGATGCATATATCTTATGTTGAGCACATTATGGCTTTCTTTCATTGTACTAGGTGCCACTTGGAATATGATAGCTACATCCGAAGAAAAGTGGGTATATCGCAGTTATCGGTTTTTAGTGGAGACACTGGCCATATCGTTCACACATAGACATGCAGGGCTATAATTTACATATGCTGAATATATATCCTATACATGTGGAGGCATACCCTAGAGCATGTGTGGCTGCATTTGGAATATGATTGCAGCACCTGCACATGTGGGGATACACGTTACACATGTGCCCACATACTCAATCATTTGCCAAGTATTGTTGTGCTCTCCTTGAGGGTGTAGATCTCCGAGATATAAGCCCATAGGCCTTCATCTAAGCCATGATGGTATGTTAGGTGGACAGCACTGTGTGGTAAGAGCCCACTGCCCAAATGAATGGGCCTAAGCGCAGCAAGGAGTTTGACAAAAGTCTACATCTGTTAGTATCCTATATGCCCCCCCAAACTTACCATTGCGGCTATTAACTCGTACAAACGCAATGTCCAGAGGGATAAGGGGTGCTTGTTTAGTGAGAAAAATGCACTGTGGCAAGCATACAAACTCTGTTGCGCCTGTCCCGTCTCCTCAACATTTTACGCCAAAAATGAAAATGGGCAGGTAGGTGTGGTTGTAATTTACACCTCAACATGGTATTCATATTGAAAAAATCAGGAGTAACCCATTAACAGACACGTAACTTCGCTTTCACACGTCACATCCAACACTTATATTGTCAACCTGTGGGTGTAACCAAAGCACCTTCGAAAAGGTCCTAAATAAACTTTGAAGTTTTGTGGCTGTATGTAATGGTACACTTGTGTGGGTGTGCATCTTTTATCTCATCACACAAAAACCCCTTCACACACCGCAAACTCCCTTACATGCCTCTGGCAAAAACTCAACTTTTACTGGTCTAGGCAGAATGAAATTTAGAAATGTATTTTCTTAATCATTAATAAGTCATTTGTGAATTTGGAGAACTTACTACAATTAACTAACTGCTTTACAGGAATAAATGAAACGTACTCCTGCAAAGACCTTTATGATTTGACCCCATAATGTCTGGGCTGGAATGGCTTTGTGTGAAGATGTGAGTGGATCTACCGGAGGCTGAACCACTTGGGACAAAGAGATGACATGGTACCGTGGTGATCTTGTTGACACAAAACCAGCATTTAGAGTAAAAACCAATGAGGCTGATTCACAAAAAAGTTACTGATAGTAACTCTGAATCTGTCTGAATTTACCTCTGTAGCAAGACTATTTATTGCAAAAGATGTGACCAAGAGTAACTCAGACTTACTGTTGAGAAGAGAATTGTAAGTCAAAGCAGAATCAGAGTTAGTTTCATTGTCAACTTTGTTAATTTTACCCTCTATTTCTATGAATGACTCAGTTACTCCTGGTAGCATCTCCTTGAACCAGACCCAGTAAATTTATTGTCCAATTATGGACTTGTATATTGATTTGTTATCTGCCAATGACTACTCATTTCATAGTCCTCTTACTTGGTAATTGTGATTGGCCGGTTTCAGGGCCTTTCGGCCGGCATTAACACAGGGAGCATGGTGTGTATGTTGCCTGGATGCATGTAGAGGGGGAATGTTTAACCTTGTTAGTCATGTAACAGCTGTACAGCACAAAAGAGGGAAGACATGAAAAGTAGGTGTAAAAAGTAGGTGAATTCCATTGGAATGTGCAGCATTTATGCAGGTGTAAATGCCTCAGAATGTGTATAGTGGAGAGGAAGGGAGTGGCTGATTAGTAAATTTCGATCTGTGCCCCCTCTCTGACAAACACATTGAAATAATTAGTAACATAAAATGTATTAGTAAAATGTTTACGCATTATTGTTACACGTGAATTTTACGTTACTATTTAAGGAACATTAGTTCCTCTGTCTTCCATGAAAGTATTAGTACATATTTTACATGTTGTTTACATGATATATTAAAGAGGCCCTTAGCATTTTCTCTCACTTTCATTCCCAGCACGCGCCTCCACGTGCACCCTCCATATGTTTGTCTCTTGTAAATGTGCAATATTCATAGCCAAAGTATTAATGAATAGCTCAGCACAGCACATGCACCTGCATAGGAGTTTTCCCATGTCTTCCAGAAATCAATCTCATTTTAATTTAATTGCTGTTCTTTGGTGTGCATAATGATCATGTGTGAATCATTAAAGGCTCAAAGCTGTTCTAGCCTTTCTGGCTCAAAGCTGAGTTCAGTTTTCCATTTATAGCACATTTGCAATTCAGTCACTGTTTTTGAATGACTTGCGTTGTACTCATCTTGGCTTCCCCAAAATGCCACTTATTGTTGTAAGTCATTCAGTCTAGCCAACTGTGCTTGACTTCGACTCAAATAATGCATAATATCATATACGAGCACATTTAAAAATATAAAACCTTTGTTCTTCCATTAAACTTTGAAGTGTGTACTAAACACATGGAATGGGAACATTTTAATGCTGCACCCCAATGTAATTTGTTTATTGCATATTTTAAATGCCCATGTACCAATCATTTTTTGTACAATGGATAATGGGCCTCCTTACAAGTGTTGCCTGTCACCCCTGTAGGGGGACATGGTATCTTCCATTGTGTGTGTTGTGGTCACATGGTTACCCATGTGACCACGTCAATAAAAGATACAAGCTGCTTCCGGCTCGGCAGTCAAGAGTGAACCTGACTCCGTGTGTGTGTGTGTGTGTTGTGCTGGCGCCAGGATGGCGCCTCGCCACGTGTGCTGGGCCCAAGGACGGGGCCCAGCTTGAGGACGGTGCCCCTGCCGGGCAACGCCGTCCGGACGGTGCCCCTGCCGGGCAACGCCGTCCCAGTGGGTCCCCAACCATGTGAGGCGGGTTGGGAATGTGACCCCGGCCTGGGTGCCCCCAGAGCCGGGGCCAAGGGGGCCAGGTGGACCTGCCCCCCTGTGTGGAGCTCCGGTGTCCCCGGAGCCGGTGGGATGAACCCCCACCCTTCATCCCGCGGCGTGATCGCCGCACTTCAGTGTGTGGTGTCGGGCGCTACCCGACACGAGTATGGGGCTGCCCGGTGGACCGGAGCAGCCCCCAACAACAAAGTTTGCAGAAACACTGATTCCACCTACTGCCTGATATCCACCAGGATATCACATGTTGCGGCGGAACGGAAAAGCCCCATTCCCTGGAGTCCGATAGGACTGCATGGGAATGGGGACACTCGAAGCACCAGCACTGTTGCTAACAGTGACAGTGCTTCAGTGAGAGACATGCTGGTAGGGGCCTTATTTCCTGGCAAGTCATGCCTCACTGTGGATCCGTGCCCCTAGTGCCATTCTCCGAAGTATGGCGGTCCGGAAAGGGCTCCGGACTGTCCTACTCTTAATGAGGAATGTCTTTGACTTTAACAGCAGGATCCCACTCAGAGCCCGTTAGGAGGACTACACATTCATTTTCACCTATTTTCTCAGCATTAGGTTTTGGGGATTTTTCCAACTCCTTTTTAATCTGTGAAACTTGGTATTCAAGGATCTGAAGGCAGAGCAACCTGCTCTTTTAACAATAAGGCTGCCTTTTCATGAAAGACGCCCCAGTTCTTCTGGATTACATTTTCTTCAGTTTTACTGTATAATTCACTCTTTTTATAATTTTTATTTTAGTTCAAATCTGCTAATCCCAATTTTACTTTTACATACATCATGCCAGTTTAATGTTCATATGCTTTTGTGTTTTCAATAAAATATAAATGGTAAAAACGACTAAATCTTCCCGAAAACGAAATAGCATTTTGTAATCCATCTCGAAATTGTCTGAAACATGGCTTGTGGAGAACCCCTCCATTGAGTAGAGGATTCGTATTTTGGAAAAAATACAGGTTCGAAATTCTGAGTCACATTTACGAATCCCCTACGGCTTTAAAAAAGGGTCTAAAGACAGCTAAACTTTCTTAAAACCTTTTTCAATGCTCCATGGGATTTTAGTGGTTTTTGGATTAGGAGTGGGGTCAAATAACGATGATCCATTTCTGCTTTCCCTTCCCTTCCCGCTTTCAAAAAAACACCTGGTTTTCTGCCAGCATAGCATTTTCATGCTTGCATAAAACCAATGGTTTCCAATGGAATATGTCAGTTTCTAACACCTGTTAAAGGCAAGGGGATGATATGGGAATTCATTAAATACCTCCCACAGTTATGAATTGTGGGAGGTATCTTCACTTTTTCTAAAATGTAGTGCAAAAGGTGTTAAACTGGAATCACCAGGTGTACTCCTTCTTTACACCACATCTTGAAAAGAATGGGGCTTGTCTATACTGGACTATATTTAATAAAAATGCAAATAGAGCCTCTCCCCTCATGCTATTTTCTTTGTTTTTTTTAAATAGAAGGCCCACTTGGGGCTCATTTTAAATAAAAAAAAAGTAAATTTACTTTTGGGCACCACCTGTTTACCCTCGTGCCATTTGAAACATTTACAACAGGTAATTGTAAATAAAAAGGTGTTAACATGTGCAAAATTGCCTGGCCAATGTTGGGATGGAAATAGGTGTATCCCACCCCCCTAAGCGCTTTCAGGTGAGGCAAATCCCCCAGGAGATAGTGTAGTGTTTAAGGGGGAGAAAACAGTACTCTGAAACGCAGTGCGAAAAGCAATATAGCGCGATCAGTAGATGCATGGCTTTATGAGACACATAGAAAGAAGCGCCATCTTGTATTTATGAAGAAAGCACCGCTTGCATAACCGCACTGCACTAGTTGAGCTCCATGGAAAGATTTCACTAGGCCCAACCTCTTTAAGGCAGAATGAATCTGCGCCGCCAGTTCTCACAGAAGTCCACCCCCCGTATCCCTTCACTGTTGCAAACATTTAGTATTGTTCAGAGGAATGCGCCCTGCAAGAGTGTGAGACAGCACCAGGCTCTGTGCAGTGCCTATCCATCTCCACTAATCTGCCAGCAGACATCTAACTCCCACCCAGCCAGCCCCACACCACTGACTCGACCCCGACACTCCTACATTCCATGATAAGCGAGTGACCCCCCTGTGCTAGCACAAATCAAATGACCATAAAAGATCTGAGCATGTACGACTGCTTCACCACACATCATAAAACACATCCTTTGTAACACAAGGTACAGGAGGGATAAAATATAGATCAAACACAGGGTGGGGAGCTTGAGTATGAGAGGTGCGGTATCAACGAAGCCCAGAATGTGTGGCTGAGCGTGACTGTATTTCATCCTCCCTTCCATCTGGCACCAACCCGCCCAGGTGCATGCCACAGTGATGGAGTAGTAGGTTTAGCGTGTTAGTATTAATGTAACATTGTATTTTACGAGACACCCGACCTTCACCAGACAACAGGATGAGCCCAGCTGACCCATGTGGAGCCTGATAGATGGTGAGGAAACTAAATCCCTTATGGAGCAGGCCCTTGTATATGGTCTTGCCAATCAGTGGCTCCAGTTTTTACTGTATATGATGACACCACATAGCTTTTTAAGCTTCTGCTTTTTCTCAGGCTAACCAGAACATTCTCATACAGCAGAGTCCTTTGCTGATATTTGTATTCTGGAACATTAAACCTTGTTATCCTTGCAAAGCCATCTCCTGGCTTATTTCCCTAGAGGATTGGATTCACTCTGGAATGTGCTTAAAAAGGGACTTGCCTTCATTTGGTGACCCTGAAGGGATTCCATCACCCCATATCTGCAGAGGTATCCAGGTGGCCTCTCCAAAAGAGCCATGCCCACCTACCGTGATCAATCCCAAAATGCATATGCTGAGTGGCCTTGTGGATGTCGTCTTTGCAGAACCCTGCCTGCTCGTTAGAGCGGGGTGCGGCCCCAAGGAGAGGTGTAGGCCTGTTGTGGATCCCCGTTAACTGAGGCCTTTGGGAGAACATGAACATTTGAGTATAGCCTGCAAGGGATAACAAAGTAGGGTTGGGTATGTGGAGCAGTATGCATAGGGTGAACACGCAGTGAATTAAATTGAGTGTGTTTTGATGTGTGGATTGTGTTGAATTTGTCTGGCCATTTTCTACTCACTTTTTTAAGGATATTAAGGTTGAGGAAAAAGGAATACGGGAGCCACCCCGAATGAGGCAGAAGGTGGGCCACATGCACTGAATCGACCAGTGCAGCAGAAAAATAATGAGAAAACATAGTAGCGCTGTATAATTAGAGAGCTCGGGAAAAGTTGTGATTATTGTTTTAGCTTGTTTTTTTAGATTGTTTTGTTGGTGTACTTTAAAGTGTAAGGAGGAGGGCCAGTAGGTGCGTGTATGGTATGTATGTGTGTGTGTGTGCATAAGGAGAGTGTGTAGTGGGTGTGCAAAGAAGCTCCATTGGGGACTAGTGGGTAGGCGAAAAGTGAACCAATGAATTTTCTGTGAGTTCATGACAGATTTGACATGTACTAAAAGACAAGACAGAACTGTATTTGGTTTCAACGTGTTGAACGATTTTCTGTTTTGATTGTGGTGCAATAGATTAGGCGTAGATTCAACACAAAACACACGCCAGGCACGACGATGGGGACCGACACTCCCTTAGGCCATATATGTAAGGCTTTGCCCTTATATTTTGAGAAAATATAAAAAGTACCACAACCAATTGTTGACTGACTCTAAAGGGGAGGGGATGTCCCATTCATGGTCAGAGTAAGGATCCTTTGACAAATGTTCACTGGAACACATGTCTACCTTCCTGACAGCAAAGTATAAGGGAAGACCATTACAAAATAGGAGGGAAGTATTAAACCTCTGGAAAATGTTCATAGGAACAAAGGATTCGAAGGGAGAAGGAGCGTTACCAGACAATAACAAGGAGATGGGCACAGGGCAGGGTGAGAAGAAAGAAGAGATTAAAAAGGGGATATACCCACTAGCAACACACCCAACAGAAGGGTATACTAACCTGACATATGTGTCGGTGGGCAACATGGGGGCCATACGTAGCACAGCCCCACCCCTGCCATATGTTTCACCTCCAGAGGTTAGTGCCTACACCGGGGTGAGCAAGAGAAACCTAGAAGTCATGCTGGCATCAACATGCACTGAAATGGTCAGGTTACAGTCAGTATGTGAAGCAACTAGGGAGAGAGAGAGAGACACCAGCGTTTCCCACAGGATCACCCCAACAGCACAGGGATGAGTGAAAGTCAAGTTACTTTCTATTTAGAATAGACAGTGCACCCACAAGAACCATCGACGTAGAGCGGGATGCGGAAAACAGACATCTTGGGCTACAAAAATGTAGGGTCCCGAAGAGGGGACGAGGAATATTGGAGTGATTTTCGATGACACGAAAGAAGGAGAGGGAGGTGTCGAACAGGCACGCCAGACGACACCAAGATTAGAGAGTTCATGGGACGGAAGATTAATGGAGAGGTTTGGCAGAATAGCGTTAGCATGGAAGAAACAAAGGGCAACTAAGGGTAGGAAAGGATAAATGAAACTGCAAAAGCCCCCACAAATGGACAAAAATAACCTCCTCAAGGCACCCCTGCAGCTCACAGCGTGGGCGGGGAAATGGATCTATGCAATTGTAAAAAACACAGCAGGGGTACCCTTAGCAATAAGGGACATCAAGAGTTTGTTGGTAGCAGCAGTCGCAGAAGAGGCAGAGACAATGTGGATTAAAGCTAGGTAGCCAGGAGTAACATTGAGTAACAATGCCCATGACACAGCATCATTCAATAAGATTAGGGCACACATATGCAATGTGCTGCTACACACGTTCCCAGACACCCCAGACTTACAATCAATAATGCATTTCACAATGGGAGATGAGTTAGATGCTACGCAGTATATTCTTAGGGTTCAAGAGATCTGGAGAGTGGAAACGGGCAGCGCCTGGGACAAATCAACATCACTATTTTATTTTATAGTGAAAAGAGGCCTACCCAAGGAGTTGCAAAAGGCACTTGACAAGATAGCTGGGGAGGAAGCAAAGGGGTAGCCCGAGATTCAAAGTATCATAGTCCACCACTGTAGGAGGATCAAAGAGCAAGAAAAGGAAACTATACAAAGGCAACAGGCAGAGGAGCAAAACTAGTTAAAAATAAACTGGTGAAGGTGGCCGCAGTTTAGACAGGGCCAAGCCTCAAACTTAAATCCGCTGGACCATATTTGTTTTAATTTGGATCTGGCTGGGTTTATTCGCCATTTCTTTTTGAAAATGTCTTTCTCGTGTTTTGTGTGTGCCAAACCAGGTTTTGTTCCTTTGTTCACCGTCCTTTTGCGGGCTTCTGCAGGGAAGCCCTCCTTAGGCACCGGAAAGGCTGGGTAGGCAGGATGTGAGGGAGGGGTTTTAGGACCCCTGCCATGGGTTCCCTTGGTAACCCAAGTTGCACTCTTATTTGATTGGCTAGGTGACTGTCCCGCCAGGACAGCCACCCTGCTGTATGATTGACAGCCAGGCTGTGTGATGGGGGAAAACTGCATAAAAAGCAGGTTTCTGGGGCTGGAAAGGAAGAGTCGCCACTGGAGCAAAAGAACTGAAGAGGAGCTGACAGAAGAGGACCCCTACAACGACTGAACCTCCCGGTGAAGCTCTGCTGCAGGTCAGAATCTTCAGACTCCAATGACAGAGAGGATATTCCAAGAATCCTCTTCTCTTGAGCTGGTGGGACCAACCAGTTTGCCCAAACTGCAAGCCAGCACTCCCTCCTCTGGTCGAATTTGCTGTACAGAGCTACAGTGAACCGGATAGCCAGGAAGGTCGGACCCTGGTTGGGTTTTAAGGAGCACACCTTTTATTTGTTGCTTTGCTCTGCTGCTGGTTTCTTCCCTGGGCAGTGCAGGGCCCTCCAGTCTTCCTACTTTGTGTCAGTCCGACAGTCACTTCAGGAACCGTGAGCCTGCAGGACCTGCCAGGAACGTCCACCTCAGCTACAACTTCTTCTCCATTTAAAGGTACTGTGCAAATCTGGTTGTTCGTTTCGTCCAGCCACGGTGAAGTTGTGTGAAACCTTTCGCCAATCTGAAGGCTTGTCCTTCTCTTCTCTTTAAACTAACTTTTCTGCTGGTCAACTTCTTCTGGCACTCTTGGCAAAGACTTAACCGCAAACTACCCTGAACTGTGTGATCTTCAGCAAAAGAAGATCACAAGGTCCTATTGACTTTGGCCCTAAGCCCTTTTGATTTGATTCCCTCACTATAGTTCCTTTTTCTAGATTGCCCTGCTTACTTAACTGTTGGTGCTGCTCAGTTCTTGTCTCATTTTGTCTTTCCCTCCCTTTCAAATTACTGGAGTGCCATTTTGCTCATACTTCATTTTGAGTTTAACTTGTCCAGAATCTATTGGGAGTGGTGTGGTGTATTAAGTGTGTGATTTTTTTCAACTGCTTTACTTTAGTGAAATGTTTTTCAATTAATGTGTAAATAATTGTATATTCTTTTACTCAGAAACCTTGAGTCAGTGTTTGTTTGAATCATAGTAATTGCTGTCCTTTGTGCAACTATTGATACTGCTCACTTGCTCTTGAGATAAGTCTGGCTGCTCAGCCATCACTACCACTTTACTGTGTAGTACAGGCTTGTACCAAAGGTGAATTTGTACTGTCACTTAATTATGTGTGGTGTTCTCAAAGGGTACTGCATATAATTCTGCCTAACAGGGTCAATTTTTCAAGAGTGTGTCACCGCAGGCAGGGAGGCAATTACAACTACAACCAGCAGCAGTATGAGTGTCCCCATCCAGGTAGCCCCAAGCGTCCACTCCCCGATTACTTCAATACCCTATGAAATTCATCAGGCCTACATGCAGTTACCCCCACAAATCCCTGGCCCCTACCTCCCACCACGCCAACAGCCAGCAGAGAACAGACACACTTTCGGCACTGCACCTAACAGCGCAATGGCCCCATTTCAAGGTGCTACAGTAGTAGGGGGAAACCCTTTTTCATTCCCTGGGATGGATACCCACACTGACTAGGACAGCCCACAGAAAGCACTTGCATGTCCAGTCCTGTCAATGACCCTAAATACAGTAGAGGAACCGTTGGTGGGGGCAGAAATAGGGACCAAACAATTCATCTTTATGGTGGACTCAGGAGTGGAGAAGTCCTGCATCATTGAAGGTGACTTCCCACTATCAAGAAAGACTCTCGACATACAGGGATTGACAAAAGATCTAGACGTCAAAGTGGGAGGGAAGGTTGTACAAGCTCCTCTCCTCTACTTTGAGAGTTCTACTGTCAACTTGCTTGGCAGGGGTCTGCTTAGCAAATTAAACATGGCAATTTCATTTACAGACAGTGGTATCATCTGTGCCACACCTGGCATGTGTTCCCTAAGTGCAATGCTGGTGATACATGCCATGGTGAGTGATGTGGTAGTGAGAGGTATCCCTGTCAACCCTGCCATGTTTGTTTACAGTATCAAAGTCCTTGCACAAGCTGTTCCCCAGATTACCAGAAAGGAGTGGAGAGTACCCACTGACTTCATTTTTTGACCTGTGGTATTCCCAGATCTGGTTGCTTGCACAATCCTATCATTAGATTTGGAAGGCCTATTAGTGTCTGCAAAAACGGATTGGATGGTGCACTGTATTATGCATTAATCCCAATGCGCCCCTAAGAGAATTGTATGATGAAGAACTTTTTGAGGATGACCATACTGATCCAGAAATTATCCTCGAGATTTGTATACCCTGTGAAATCATGGTACAATACAGGAAGGTGCAGAGCCCCTCAATGGCAGTTGTTACCCCACCGCCATTCAGCCAGGCCGATTTGCAATACATCCCCACACATTAATGGACAAACCCACATGATGTAGGGATGCTGAAAGAAGTGACGCTTGTAAAAATCACACTTAATCCAGGGGTGATACTGCCACGGGTAAAACAATACCTGCTGTCCAGAGAAGCAGAGTAAGGGATTCAAGAAACACTGCAGGCCCTGTTGCACCAAGGGATCATAGTACCCTCTACCTCACCATGCAATACAGCCATATACCCCAATAAAAAAGCAACGGGGCAGTTGGAGGATGATCCAGGATCTCTGCCCCTTAATGAAGTAGTACAGAAAGAGTTTCCACTTGTCCCTAACCCAGTGTCCATTTTGTGCAGCATACCTAAGGAGGCAACACATTTCACTGTGGTAGATATGAAGAATGCCTTTTTCTCAGTACCTCTCCACCCTGAGTCACAGTACCAAACAGCCTTTAACCTGGGATGAAAGCCTTATGTATGCACTCATTTGCTGCAGGGGTACTGTAAGAGCCTTAGCATTTTTAACAGGATATTACATGAATCCATGAAGACTTAGGGAACATCCAAGTACCCAGCACGATAATTCAGTATGTAGACAACCTTCTGGTCTGCACTGTTGCTGTCAAAGCTGTTGAAGGGACTCTATTGCATTATGACAGTTGTTAGCAAGGAAAGGGTACAAAGTAGACAAAGCAAAACTCCAGTACTGCCAGCTGGAGGTACTCTACAGGGGCAACTCATCTCTAAAGAGGGAAAAAGAATCATCTGCGACAGGGTAGCTACACTGTGCACCACTCCCAAACCACTCACAGTAAAAGACATGCAAACATTCTAGGGATTGTGCAATTATTGCAGCGCATGGATTCTAGATTATGCAGCATACACAAGTCCGCTCCCAGAGGGCCTCAAGGAAGCACAACAAGAGAGCAACATAATAGAGTGGACGCCAGAGATAACAAGTTTCAACGACTTAAAATAAGTGATTTTGACAGCACCTGTCCTTGCCACCCCAGATTACACACAAGAGTTTCAAAAATGTTTGCACTCAAATGGTACACTTATGAGAGCAGAACTCACCCAGAAGAGCACAATGGACATAAACCACTGTCTTATTACAGTGGAAAACCCAACTCAGTGATGCAGGGGCAGTTCACGTGTGCACAGGCTCTTGCAGCTGCACCCTTTGCAATTGAAAAAAAGCTCTACAATTATGATGGGGTGCTCAGTAACATTGTATGTGGAACACTCACTATTCGTGATTTTGGATCGCTCAACATCCACACTCACCACACAGAGAGCATCAGCTTATGAGATAATATTGTCACGACCCCACAACTATGTTGTAAGCTGCAAGACAGTGAACCCAGACACGTTCCTCACAGAAATATTTACCGCCGTAGATTTTCAACAGCATGACTGTGCACCTTATGAAGGCTAAGACGATGATATCCCCAAAGCCAGAGACAGCCCCCTAAAAGAAGGAGAAATCCTCTTGGTTGATGGGTCAGCATCAATTGATCAAGAGACAGGTGAAAGACATGTTGGGGCAGCAGTGGTACGCCTAGAGGAGGGAGAATATGAAACGCTTGTAATGAGGAGACTGTCCACACATTATTCAGCACAAGCAGCTGAACTGGTAGCACCAATAGAAACTCTGCGGGCATCTAACGGGTGCTATTTTACCATCTATTCAGACTCTGCCTATGTAATCACCACGGTACGAAGGAGGGTGTTCAGGAGAGCAGATGGCTCACCAGTACAGCATGCCACCATGCTCAGCATACTGATTTCTGCCCTCACTCACAGAACCCCATGTGGAGTTGTTAAATGTGCATCATGTACACACAATAGAGACAAAATCTTGCTGGGAAATACAGTCGCTGATGTTGCAGCAAAAGCTGCAGGATACCTCCCTGTGCCCACATCTGCTGAGTACATTGTAACCACGGCATACACAGCTCTCCCTACTGCAAAGATAATTGAGCTGCAGCGTATAGCACCCCTAGAAGAACAGGAAAATGGCTAAAGCAATGGTACATGCAATCACTCATGGACCTTTTATGGAGACAACCAAGTACAGGAAAGGTAGTGATGCTAGTACAGTTATTACACACAGCTTTTGAGCAGTAGCATTACCCTTCCCATAGCTCTTAACAACACATTACAGCAGACAGTCAAGAAGATTGGTTTAACCGCAATCTACAGGCACACCTCAACTATGGTTGTCCAGTGTACCACGTGCCAAGTATTTAGTACAGGTATGACCCTCAGAACATTTTGAGGAACTCTGTCTGCCCATTCCACGTACTGCACATTGACTATGCAGACATGGGGGAACTGATTGCAGTTGTGTGTCCATTCACTGGATGGGTTGAGGCTGGCCCGTATGCCCACCCAGATGGCAAGTGTGCCGCAAAACTCCTCTGGGGAGTGTGTGACGTCTTGAGGTCAGATAATTGTACCCATTCTTTCAATTAAGTCTTCAAGGAAATAACTGCCCTGTTAGGAATCGAACATTGCATGTGTTTGATTTGCCACCCACAAGCGAATAGGGTGGTAGAAAGTATCAACAGCCTCCTTTAGAGCAGGCTCTCCAAACTATTCAACTCTGTCATGACCCCTGCCCCTGGCCCTAATAGGCAAGGTATTGGGGCTAGGCTACGACCCTCCATCATGGCCTTAAAGGCCCTGCCATCTTTTCCAAGACTCTCCTGGAGTCAGTCCTGGCACCTTTGGCACCAGACTCATATATAAAGTGAGGAAGACTTGAGAACTGGATTTGACAATGCACTTTTGTACAATATGGATGCCCCCGCATTGCTCAGTTTAATGAACCATGCTATGCGGTCTAGTGTTTTAGGTGTGGTAAGGCCTAGGGATACCTGGGATACCTGGGGGCTATATAAACCATGCCCAGGCAGAGGAACATGCTTCGCCTTACTCTGCGCTCTGCAGCATGACGCTCGCCACATTCTGCTCAGAACTTCGCCTGCCTTCCCGGAGCCGCATCCCTGAAAGAAACAGGAACATCATCAGTATAACACTTACCTGTGAGTGAATACTGCTTGCCGTCCATCGCTCCTTTGGTCCAGAGAACACTGCATCTCAGCGACGTTCCCCCGATCTTCGGAAAAGCCGCAACCTGAGAAGAAAAGAACGAAACAGCATTAGTAAGGGTTTATATCCCAATTCCGAAAACAGCTAAAACAATTGCACGCTTACCTGGGTTCGAGTCGCTCTTGGTCAACATCCATTCCGGGCCATAACGACCTGCAAAAGAGAGGAAACACAGGTTAGCACACGAAAAGTCAAGAAGGCGTCGCGTGCTACGCATTACTCACCGCTTACTTTCTCAGCCAGCATCCATTCTGGGACATTGCAGCTGCCTTTCACTTACCATCACGTGCTTAGCCCCAAGCAGCACGACATCACTAATGAGCTCTTCCTGCACATATAGGAAGAAGGAGAGACATTAACAGGGGCAATTGGAAAGAAAAGGACAATTTGCACAAACCAGCAAACCTACCTTGACGGACTGGAGTCACTGCAGGTCTGGACTCTTAGGGCCCGCACCAGTGAAGCAACTAGGTCACGGTGCGCCCACTTCAACAACGCACCCCTGCACCGAGAGGCAGCACGGAGAGCGCATCATACAAGAAAGCAAGGTGAGGAGAGAACTAAGGGGAGAGTTGGGTCCACAACGGAGGCGGGATCCAAACAACAAGAGACGGTAATATTAAACCCGAAATTCCTGTATTTTAGGCCCAATCCTAGTCCAAGGGGGGGGGTTCGAGATCGCAAGTGGTCCAGTCAGGCTGAGTGGCGTCCCCGTGGATATCAGGTGAGCGTTACAAACACCCTAAAAAAGAACAGGGTGTATTGCTTGCCCCAGCACCGTTTCATAGGGCTGCAGCAATCCTGGAGGAAGAATTTGAGCAATATCTGTCCCAGCTGACACATGCAATAAAATGTATTACAAAACAAATGGCTCCGCCAAGCATGGAAAATGCACAAATATCAACTGCTCCATAAAATGACACCACACCCGTGCAACCATTGTTACCGGGTGAACTGGTCTATGTCAGAAGCTTTGTGTGAAAATGGATCACATGATTTGACTGGACCCTAAGGGAATTACTGTAAGAACATACTTGAAGGATAAGTCTACAAATATAGTACCTTTTCTATTTTTAATTCCTGACTGTTACTGAAAAAAACCATGTGGCCTAGATATGTAAGTAAAGGAAAAAAGGGGGAGCCAGATATGTGATGTCATCAGTGATGTCAATCAATGACATTTCTGATGTCATCTTTGATGTCCTGGGTGTTAGTCTTAGCAGTGCACGGTGGTGGCGCGAGTTATGGTTGCTTAGCTTACCATAACTGGCGAATTTCAAGGGTTTTTCGGTTTTACTTCGAACCATAACGTCCCGTTAACAACGTTTTTTTTTGTTGCTAAAGTTCATTGGTTTGTAGTAGTAGCACGTAACCATAATGTAAAGTAACATCTGACTTCATTGCACACCTTGCGGAGAATGCCACATGACCATATGCTGGCGCACAGCACGGTGACATGTCTGAGAATCTGTACACACTTAACAATAAGATGTATGCCTCGTGGGCAATGTGGAAATACACCTTTTACTGATGTATGAACTTCCACCTTCAACATTTCCCTTGCACAGCTCCAACACTTATTCGTAGTTGGCCATTAACAATGTAGTACACAGTACATACTTTTAGCAAAAGTACTAGTTATCTGAAAACCACATGAGCTAAGGCCATCCCTCCTCCCCAAGAAACAGCACCACTGCTCTGATGAATGAGCATGAGAAACACTGCCCCTACCTTACAAATAACACACGCACAACATTTTCCCCCGTCCACCTACCCCCGACATTCTGCCCACTCCCCATGGCTGCAGCCTACCCCTCAGTCAATAAATGTATACCGCTACGTTTTTTAACTACATTACGACACTTGTGTAATAGGAAAACACTCCCACATCGCATCAAATAACCAACCCTAATGATATTGTACACTTTTTTGGATGACGTTCCTCTCCAGCGTAGCCAAATACGCCCATAAACACCTATGTACCATGATGCAGAACCTGCAAATGAACACACAGCGACGTACAACATAGCACGTTACATTTTAAACAAAATCCTTTTCCAAGGTGGCCACCATAGAAAGGGAAGGCGGTTGTTCCATACATGGCCCCTCTTCGCTTTCCATGGCAGCCTGCAAAAAGCAAAAAGGAAACGCTGTTAACATATTACCACAAGCACTTTTTTCCTCCCTTTCAAATGTATCCTAATGTCGAACAACTTTACCACAAAGCAAGTCCCAGGTGGACATGGCCACTGTAATCCTATCTTTTCTCCCTTCTGGTCATGGCCAGTAGCCACATTGTGCGGATCATGACCTTAGTCAATAAAATAACCAACCCTAATGATATTGTACAATTTTGGATGATGTTCCTCTCCAGCGTAGCAAAATGCGCCCATAAGCACCGTTGTGCCGTGACGCAGAACCTGCAAATGAACACACAGCGACGTACAACATAGCACGTTACATTTTGAAATAATAAACTGGTTTTTAAAAGAAAACATTAACATTTTTGTATTTGTAAAGTACTTTCATTTCACAATAAACTGTCCGAGACCATCGGACTATTCCCATTTTCAATCAAATAGTAACTTTGTTTCTGCGGCCGTCATCGAAAATGTTAATCGTGCGGCACATGCTGATCTTTTCGCATACACAAAGTTTTCGCTTTCGATATAGCAACCACTTCGGCCGCACAGTGATTTCCAAGACGTTGGCATGAACTTCGGCCTACACCACCATAAAATATGTTATGTTACTCCTAATGGCCACTCCAGCATAGGGACAAATGGGGCCAGGCCAGTCATCCCACAAAATAGTGACGGTTAGGCAGCCGGTCACGAGTATGTGCATCTGGCATGCAAAGAAGCCATCACTTGGCATCTGGAATCCATGGCAATCACAGTACGGCAGAATGTAGCTGTTCGGAAAATGTAACAGAAAATACGTATCAATACCCAACCTTTACCAAACAATTTAAAAAAAGACATAAAGAACGTGGAAACTGATAAATCGACATTTGAAAGAAATAATAGCGTTGAACATGGGTGAACCTAGTGATAGGCTACAAACGCCGAATATCTGCACTCTCCATAAGTAAAAAAAAATAAATGACAACTACACAGAAAGATAGTACCTCAGTTACATTGCCAAAATTATTGTTTTGGTAATGAAAAATTAAAACTTGTTCTGGTGTACCTTCATCAAAAGTAAACCTCGTTCTGGTGTAGAGTCGTCAAAAGTAAACATACACGATATTTACCGTCTCCATTGTCTTCGTTAAACCCATACAGCAATGTACGTGCACCAAAGATTCTTCTTCAAGTGACATTACATGTGTCTTACAAAAGTTTTGAATACATAACCTTATCAAATGGTATTTTTTCCAAACTTTCACTCCCTGCATTCTTACTGAATTTTCCCTTTTGCTCACGGTCAAAAAACAATTGACCCTTTTGGGTTTAGTCGGATACGTGGGCCTACTGAGCTTGCAACCAAAAAAACAAACCAAGTGACCTTCAATCAGAATGAAAATACATTCTGACTTTGCAACAACATATCTGAATGCATGCATGAGAACTGCTACTCCCATACACTTGCAGAACCGCTGTTTCCATCAAACAGTGCAGGTGGCTACCTCAGATTTCAAACTCTAGGATGCCAGTCTGACTGCAATATTATTTTAAATACATTATAACACAGACGCAGTAAATCTTCGCCTGTACTTAGTGGACACAATATTGCGCAGCAACTTCCAATTTACCGTACGACTTTGATGACAAGAAAACACAATTTTTTGACTTCCTGCTGCCACATCCCATCCGAGTCTCATTAACCCTCACCTTCCGAAACAGTATTTCATAAGGTTAACAAGTGCAATGGTGTGTTGTTTTGTATGTGTTAGCCGTGTACACCAAAACACGAATGAAAGATGGCGGGCGCAGCGAAAGAATCTGACGCACTTCACGCCGTTCAACATCCATTCAGTGAACGCGCCACATGTCCGCGAACATGACGCTATGGATTAGCCAATCGGTATCTTGTCCGCGGAGTGAACAGGGAAGAGTGTCCGCGGAGCAGACATAGATATCACTCATTTTTTGAGACATACTTTTTGGTCATTTTAAAGAAAACTACCGGATGGATTGGCACCAAATTTACAAAAGCACGCTTTCGGGACCAAGCTCCTGCCGCACATTTGGTGGAAATCCGTCCAGCGGTTTGGGTTGTAAAGACGTTTTGGGACCCCCCCCTATAACTTTTCCCACCCTGGACCAAGCATCAGCAAACTTTGCAAAAAAAATCACAGTGGCCCATATACTTTTTTTTGCAAAGTTTGGTGTGTATTCGTCCAGGGGGAGTGGAGTTATAAGCCACCCAAAAAGTGCTCTTCCTATGGAAACAGCAAATTAACCATAACTACACGGCACTATTGTGGCCGTGTAATATATATATATCTCCCTCCCTCCTTGCCTCGTCCTTCCAAGCCTCGTTTTTCCCTCCTTCCCTATTATTTCCAAAAACCACAGATCTAACAATGATGGAGATGATGACACTGAGATGTACTTCAAACGTAGATAGGAGTAGTATTAGTAGTACCCGAATCTACAGCCAGTGTGGCCTCCATTTTGTTTGCAGTAATGATGTTTTTTATTAGGGATTTATTGGGGAACGTCTTTTATCTGGGCTGGCCATCTAAAAGAAGGGGCGGGGCCATGGGGACCTGAAACATCAGTATCCTGCCCAATGCAACTGAGGTACCTTTCAATATTACTGAATTTTGTTCAAATGCAACTGAATTACCTTCCAATGTCGCTGAATTTACTCCTGTACTCTCTAGTGAAACTGATCCCACCCTGAGCCCTATATCCTCCAGTATAATAGCACTGAGTTCCAGCCCGTCCTGACCTGAATGAAAGGATGAATGAAAGTGCACCATTCAGTATCTCAGAACCAAGCAATATAATGAAAGCAGAGCCAGTACATAATGTGATCTCTGCAAATAGTAGCAGCTCCCATACATCTATATGTACAAGCAAAATGTTCCAAATACTGCTACCAAATGTAACAAACTCCTTGTGTAATGGAAGTAGTAATGTAAATATAACTAACAGTAGAAATAAAGTATTTAAAAGACATGTGCTACGTAATAACATAGCAAAAACACAAGCGCGCCAACATAAATATGATGCATATCATGGTCTTGGCCTCGATGCAGTAGAAGTTATTCATCACCCAGACATTCTAACTGTTGAT
Source organism: Ambystoma mexicanum (assembly GCF_040938575.1). Classification (NCBI taxonomy): domain Eukaryota; kingdom Metazoa; phylum Chordata; class Amphibia; order Caudata; family Ambystomatidae; genus Ambystoma; species Ambystoma mexicanum. The sequence continues at coordinate 735,703,599 of NC_090936.1, forward strand.
ACTTTGATATGAGTGCAATGGGAAGACGAACCACCAATGGGAGTTGCTACGTCTGTTCCTTCAGACCTTGTGCATCTGGGGCACTCAAGGCCTTAGTACTGCAAGAACTACCTGTGATAGAGACCCAATGTTTAATTAATCTTGCGCTATGTAGGATCAAAGGCACTTTCCAGGCATGCAACATCCACCTAGAACTCATTGATACTGACCCCCGAAAATGTAAAACGAGTTCCATTAACCCCAATTGTTTCAAAGATCCACAAGTAGAAATGCAGACTGATCGTACTGACCTCCCTGTTCACCACATGGTCCCAATCTCTGTTGGAGATGTAGTAGACACCCTATACCACACAACCATTGTTCTTCCCCTGACCCCGAAAATTACAAAGTAGTACGGGTTGATTTGGCTGGTGGTGGGGGTTGCATTTACATGATCTGTACACCAGAGCAAAATGTGCAAGCAGGGGAAAGTTTAAGACATGTCTGCAGAGCTTGGATTCCAATTAAAGGGACACCGGTATGGGAGGAAGCAGTAAGGTGAGCCATTGAGTGTAAATATGAGGGAGGAGAATCTGTTACTGTAGAAGTAACAAAAGGGGGGAATGTTGGGATGGAAAAGAGTATATCCCACCGCCCTAAGCACTTTAAGGAGAATCCCCTATGAGATGGTGTAGTGTGTAAGGGTGAGAAAACGGCACCCTGAAACTCAGTGCGAAAAGCAATATGGTGCAAACAGTAGATGAATGGCATTAGGAGACGCATAGAAAGAAACACCATCTTGTATTTATGATGAAAGCACAGTCTTGCATAACAATGCTGCACCAGCTGAGCTCCATGTTAATGTTAAAGGATATTTATACCGCCAACTATCACCACTGTAGTGGTCCCCTTGTGCTCTCACTAGGCCCAACCTCGTTAAGGCAGAATTAATCTGTGCCGCTAGTTCTCACGGAAGTCCACTCCCCCCCCATATCCCTTCATTGTTGCAAACATTTAATATCTTTCAGAGGAATGCACCCTGCAAGAGCCTGAGACAGCACCATGCTCTATGTAGTGCCTAGCCATCTCCACTAAGCTGCCTGCAGGCCTCCATCCCCCACCCAGCCAGCACAAAGCAAGCCCCACACCACTGACTAGACCACCACACCCCTACTTTCCATAGGTGAGTGACCCCCCTGTCCTAGCACAAATCAAGCAACCATAAATGATCTTAGCATGCACAACTGTTTCACCGCACAGCATAAAACACATCCTTTGTAACACAAGGTACAGGGAGGGATAAATTATAGATCAAACCCAGAGTGGCGAACTTGAGTGAGAGAGGAGCTTTATCAACGAAGCCCAGAATGTGTTGGTCAGCGTGACTGTATTTCATCCTCCCTTCCCCCTGGCACCAACCCCTGAGCTGCCCAGGTGCATGCAACAGTGATGGAGTAGTGGGTTTAGTGTGTTATTATAAATGTAACGTATTTTTACGAGCGACCCGACCTTCACCAGACAAGAGGATGAGCTCAGCTGACCCACGTGGAGCCTGATAGATGGCGAATGATCTAACCAATAGTAGCCTGGCATCCCCCATGAAGCCGGCCCATGTATATGGTCTTGCCATTAAGTAGCACCAGTTTCTACTGTATATGATGATGCCACACTCTTTTTTTAAGCTTCTGCTCCTTTCTCAGACTAACCAAAATATTCTTATGCAACAGAGCCCTTTACTGATATTTGTATTCTGTAACACTAAACCTTGTTACCCTTGAAAAGCTATCTTCTGGCTTATTTCCCTAGAGGGTTGTAGTCACTCTGGAGTGTGCGTAAAAAGGGACTTGCCTTCACCACCTTTTTTATTGCAATACGTGTTTGGAAAGTGTTAATGCCGCCTGAAATAATGATTCTTATGGAATCCATGTACCTTTAGCAGGAGCTCAAAACAGGCAGATACCATGACAAGGAATATCATCATAAGGGGGAACACGGAGCACACACTTCTATAATGCATACACATATACACACAGTAATTCAATTTAATACAACATTTTGAAACAAGACGTAAAATGAATTAATGGCCGATAACAGACATATAAACACAGTATGTGGCATCATAAATTCTGGATGATGAACATTGTTAATCGATACACATGATACAAACTCAATCCTTATATGTATCAACAGTATTGGTTATATTTATCTATCTGAGGTCATGGAATTGTGGGTTTGATGTTCCCTCACATGATTATATTCCTTTCTATACATGTTCATAAATTGCATCGCCCAATAAGTAGGATTGGTGTTGCATTTCTGCTTACGTGCGATTAGGCTACCCTCAATGTTTTGAATAGGATTCCATAACAATTGTTTTGACAAGCATGACCATACAGACCGTTGGGGGTCTGACTCCTTAAACAATCCCTTTCTTGACAGTGGAGGTGAGCAATGAAATTGAATGGTGACATAAACTGTAGTCGTTTATCCTTATCCAGAAGTTCAACAATGAGTATTAAATTGGACAATGTTGTTCATTTTGAACATTCTGGGGTCTTGTTGATATTGAGGAGTTAAATCAAATTTGTCAATCTATGCAAACAACATTTCAGCATCCTGACTCACTGACTCAAGAATACTATGAAGAAAACGGAACCACGTGCTACAACAGAGAGCAAGTGGCAACGCTCCTCGTCATGCCAGTTTAAGGTGTATATGTCATCCTTAATCCACCGTGTCTATTTGATGCTGATTTTGTAGAAAATGCTCCCATTAAAGACTTTCCCTTTATAAAGTTCAATGTTTTGAAAGATACATATTGGTTAAGGGAACACTAAATGGCAAACCTATTTACTTTAGTATCATCATAAGCTCCCAGCAACGGACGAGATTACTTTTTTAAAGATGTGATTCCAATTTTAGGCCTATTTATTACAGAGTGAGGCAACTGTACAATCGACCCCATGGTGCATACATCTTTGCTTCCCCCCCTTCCCAGGCAGACAGAAGGAACTTTCAGACAATCGCAGCTAGGCTTCCCCTAATTGAAGGCTAAGGGGTTTTCCATTGAGGAAAAGAATTACACGCATTATTCCCGAGAACTTAGGGTACACTCGAGAGTTGACATGTTTTTAATTTGTATTACTCTCATCCGGAAAACGTCGAGATTGCCAAATAAAAATTAGCCACATTTCACATATAAGAATACCCTCAGTGTTGTGCCACAAAGCACAAGAGTTTAATGACTTCCTGTTCTGAGGCCCTGTGATCAGAACTCGCATAACAGAAACATTGACTAAATTCCTTTCGAGGAAATCACAAATCGAGGTGCAATTGTGCATGCTGTGGGATGCAAGCATTGCAGTGGTAAAAGTGGCATAATTAATATTGCAGCCTTTATTAAAAACAGCGAACAACAAAGTCAGTTAGTCGGGGACAAAGTTAAATTTCAGGAGCCAGAGCATGTGCACAGAGGATCTTTCAAAGGATTCCGAGAGCTAGAACTGCCAATCGACTGAAACTTCCTTGGCGGAGAAATCGGCACAATCACTCCTTTGCTCACAATAATACTATTGCACAAAGGGAAAGAAGAGCAATACGCTGTCGGCTGCAAAACTGCGCAACCTTTCTGCTCACAGAATATCAATGGAAAAGGGGAAAGCAGTTATAACAGGCTCTTTCTGGGATTTGTCGCCGAGAAACCAGTGGGTCATGGCAAACTCAAGGATTGTCTAGTCTCTGTCGACCTCCCCAAGTTGTCACAAGAGATGATTTAGGGGCATCTGTAGCAGCAGATGAGGTAGATCAAGCCATTCATTCCCTCCGAGAGGTTAAACCAAAGGCCCAGACAGGTTTCCTAATTTATTTTATAAAACGTTTAAGACCATGTTAACACTCCACCTTATAAATCAATACAATACATTTTAATTAAAAAAAAATCCATCTCCCAAATGATGGCCGACTCCTAGACCATCCATCTGCCAAAATCGGGCAAAGTCCAGCAGAGCGTATTTCATAACATCCTATTTTCACACCGCAATGGGGATGCAAAAATGTATAGCCAAATTACTGCCTCTCGGTTAATGGGGGTAATAATAATAATAATAATAAAGGTTTTTACCTATGTTGATATATCCTGACAAGACTGGGTGCATAGTAGGTTGAGGGGTCCATAATAATATGATGTGTCTGGTAAATTTGGTGGCTTTTAGTTCACAAATAGGGCAGTGGTTCACAATATTAGAGTTGGATGCCAAAAAAACATTTCATAGCCTAAATTGGTTATATTTAGGCAGTATTATAAACAGTGTAGAAAATACTATTTAGGGTGAAGCAGCAATCCTGTGCCTTCTGTCAAATTGTTACTAGATAAAGATGTAGAGTACTATTAATATATTTAACGATCTGCTGCATGTGCCTAGTGGAGTGGCTATCTTCACTTGAGAGACCTAGAAATAAATTAAGGAAATTATTTTGTGGGTCATCAATGCGCAGAAAGTAGCACCAACTCAAATCTATACATCTATACATCAAATATATTTATTATTTAGTTTATTTTTTTCTATGTATGGGAATTTCCCATGGAGTGTGCTGCCCCAAGGGAGCAGGTAAGTTCCTAACAGTCGGTCCCCTCCTAGGTGCCCCTCCTAAACCCCCAGTGGTCCAAGTTTATCGGGATATTTTTCATGGTACGCCTAGAGTAATTCGGGAGTAAGTTAGAAGAAGGCTGCCATGTGTGGTCTTTGGGGCCATACCCTTTCCATTCTAGAAGGTAATAAAGCCTTTTCTTGTGCCAACTAGAATTATGATTTTAGAGACTTCGCATTACTCCTTCGATATCACAAGAAGCAGGGACGGACGTGAAATGGTATGAAGCAGTGAATGCATTTGTCAATGGATTTGCAAAAGAGAAACATGAAACCATGGGTTAATCTTGAAGGCGGGGGGAAGCAGCAATCTGCCAGCTATGGGATTGATGTTCTTGGAGACAAAATAGGGTGCTATGATGTGAGGTTTGAATTTCTTTCCAAGAAGCTTTAAATTCTTGGTGGATAACCACACTTTTTGTTTGGCAGTGTAGACTGGTTCTTGGCATCTGATGGTTGGCGTATTTTTGGCTTGCATGTGACTCTGGTGGAGATTTATTTGAATGTCTTTGTGTTTATGTTGTTTGTTTTGTACCCATTCATCGGTGGTGGGAACTGTAGAAGATTCGACTGCCTCAAGAGGAATGATTTTCAAATTTTGTGCAGCGTATCCATGAAAGGGTGGACCTCTGTGAAGGTATGAAGGGAATTGTTAGGAATTCCACTAATGGGTAGGTACCTTGACCAGTCTTGTTCTCTTTGGCACAACAACAGTGGAAGTACTGTTCCAGGTTTTGATGCATCTGTTCTGTTTTGCCATTGCTTTCGGGATGATTTCCTGTGGAAAGGCAGAGATTCACTCCTTGATGTTGATGGAGCTGTTCCAGAACTGTGAGATGAATTGCGATCCTCCCTCAATCGGAAACAATGACTTTGGGTGGTCCATAGTGTCTGAATATAGTCTGAAAGAAGGTGTGTTAAAACCGTGACAGGAAAATGGGCCACTAACCAATATTGTCTCTAGGTAAAATTAAGGTATCATGAAGTAAGACACAGACAACATATTCAAACTTCAAACAAAATGTATTTATTAAATTAAATGTCAGGATGGTTAAAGACCTAACTTGCCCTATGCTAAGGTGGGATTTCCCTACCTTAAGAAACTAAGGATAGTCCAAGTCAGTAAGCTCAACTTAAGTCTTTCTGTGTCCAAAACCTACACTTACCCTCACAACTAAAGCTAAACACTGTGCAGGGATATTAATAACAAAAGAAGTATTGTTCCAAATAAAAGTCTCAGCTTCTTCCAGCTCCTGGCTTGCTTTCCAGCTCCCCTTCCCCAAGTTCAAAAAAACAGTTCCACAAAGGCTTGGGGTTCCCTTCCCCAAGTTCAAAACACAGTTCCATAAGGGACTCAGGCTTCCCTTACCCAAGGCAACAACAATGCTCATCAGGTTTTGGGTTTCCCTTCCCCAAGACGTTAGCTTGTCCAACTTGCCAACTCACAATCAATTTCAGTCTCGTAATACTCAAAAAAAATTCCAGGTCAACTTTTCCCCCAAGTTCAGACTCTTCAGTAGTTTACACGGATTGCAATCTACTGTATTCACTTCAGCAATCTATTTCATAAGTGGAGATTCGTTACCTGTTTTTTCCTTGGCTTTTCAGACAGTGTATCCTCAGCCTATGTGCAGTTGATGGACCACACAGTCCACCAATTACAGGTCACACAACTGATAACTTTAGGCTTACATGCCCGCACAGGTTCCTCTGTCACTGCACCTGTGCTCTGGTTCGCATTCACTTTGGCTTCTCATTGCCAGTCTCTTGGCTTTGCCACAATGTGTTCTTCCACACAATTCACTGTGTGGTGCTCAATCTCTTTCATCACCTTACTTAATCTTTAGCAATGTTCATTGTTTGTTTTCCACTCTATTCAGAAAGGCTTATTTGTTGTCTTTCAGTATTCATTACATGGTTTCTGCACATGCTTGGTTTCCATTTGTATGCAAACAAAGACTTTCCTTCAGTTCCGTATTCAGTAATGCTTAATTCACTTTCTCTTACTTATAGTTCAACTTGCTTACATTGTTTCATAAACCCCGCCCCGTCACTGTGGGCTCACTTGCGAGTCTACATATATTTCCTATCATCTGGTAGCCCTCCAGCCATGTAGAAGTTCCAAGAGCAGCCCAAGCACCAGTGTTCCATTTGATACACTCACTGGCCCTTGGTGGATCCTCTGCACATCTTCTCTCTTCATTCTTCATTCCGCGCACACGTCGCTGTAGCTTTGTGAGCAGTGCAATCTCACTGTGTGCTGACAGTAGCTACACTCATCACTCACGGATGCTACCAGTGGCCTGCAATGCTACTGGGTTCTTTCCATGCCACATAGCTCTGGCTGTGGGCACCTGACCAAGAAGGTTCTGACAGCTCTGACCTCACGGCCAGCTCAGGCCTCAGCATCTCAGTCTCCTTCAGTTGCTGGCGTCCTGGCCTCTAGACAGGACCCTCCATGGCAGCCTCCTTCATAGCAGGATTTCTCCCCTCTCAGGCCCTTAACAACCGGCCCGGTTTCTCTCCTGCTGGTCTCCCTTTCCCCACTGGTGGCTCCACCTTTTATGCACCTGTGACCTGTTGACAAGTTGCAGGTGCAAGCCCTTCAATTCAATTGCTTGACACCAATTACTTATGATCTTGGGACATGCCTGACTCTTGGAATAGTTTCCAGGACTCTTCCTCTTCTCAGTACCAGAGTGGTGTAACTGAATGTTAATGTGCACAACTCCTAGTCGCCTTGTCCCAGTACTAGAGTGGTTTGACTGAGGGGGAAATAAGAGGAAAGGACAGGGAACAACCTATGAAGGTAGGGGGAGGGTAGGATTTGTAATCACAATGGAAAGGGGAATACCATGTCTCGCCCAAAAATATTCTTTCCCCACTCCCACTTTGTCAGCCCTGCGCGATTCACCAGCTCAATCCATATTAAACTTTATAATTTGGAGGCCTGGGTTACAGTCTCCTTTTATTGGCAACGCAGCGTATAGGAAGGCATAAATATCTTTTCGCAACCTTTTGAGAGCCAGAGCGCACACATCAGAGATTCTGTCGGACATAGGCTAAACCTAATTAGATTTCCGCAAGGCCACAATCTTAGCAAAATGGCAAAATATCTGCTTAATGCAGAAGAGGATAGAGCTGCCCTATTTGCGCCAAGAGGCAGCACCAGCATCGCTTTCGGAGCAACCTGAATAGTACTGAAACCCTAAGGCAAAAATGTATTAGATTAGAAAGACTATCCAAAAAAAAAAAACAATAAATGTTAGGAAAAAGCATCTATGACAAATTACTTGGAGGCCTTCTTATCTTCATTTTTCTGAACTTTGATAACAGAGATGACCAACACCTGGTGGACAAATGGGAAGATAATTTGAATCAAAGTAAAATAAAATATGATAGAACTAATGATAGATCATGCAACCAGAGAACATGTGAGGGTCCAAGAAGAGATCACCAAACTCAAACAAGAGATTACAGATATGCCAAATCCAGAAAGCACCAAAAAAAAGAATTATAGCAAAATGTATGGCATTCTGAAAACCTACCAAGAGGAGATCAACCTACGTAAATTCAGAAAATATTATAGGGATGAGCGTGACTACCATGAAGATAGATTCCTCACTTTTCAGCCAAAATGTGATGAATCCCACAATAGATCAAGAGAAAGCACACCCAATACATCAACAGGCAGCCCAGATGTAGAATTAGAAGGCGAGACAGCAGCATTTCCGGAACACATTTAACTGGCATCAAGATAAAAGTAAGCAACACAAAGGTTTTTTTAGAATGATACAGAAAAGGGTACACAAAGGGGTACCAAACAAGTAAGATTTCAAGACCCATTTGTTCAAAATATTACAACATGGCACACAATATCAGGGGCAGGAGGAAGCTTGGACGAAGACCTGGGCCACACAGGCAGATTGACAAGATCCAGTTTCCGGAAACAGTCAGGGAAATGATGGATATTAATCTTGTAATCAATGTATCAAGTAGACAGCTTAACAAACATGAGGAGACTGTATTGAAGAAAGGTCTGTAATTTTCTCCTACCATAGTTGCTGATTTTATAAATGTTCAAATCGGCATTTTCAAGTTTGTCTGAAAACTCAAATTAAAAGAATTCTTTGCAACACAGGTAAATACATATGTACCACCACTAACGCAGGAACCATTGAGCAATGTAACCATGGAAGATATAGAAAATATAGAGAATACACACTCGCTGATGTCTATAGAATCAGAAAGTAACATCAGGGAGGAGGATTTATACACAGAGTTCAGGGTGAGTGCCAGCAACCTACGACTACAAGAACTTAAGCCTAAATCACGGTTACTCCCCAGTTGACAAATGAGAATCTCATTGATACATTTCATAAGGCAGTTACAAATCAAGTTTATCAGCACTTAGATAAGAAAAACAAGACAACAAATAGAATGAGGTATGACCTAAGAAGGAATTAACAACTAGACCTGGATAACTTGGCCAATGACAAAAGTATAGTTATCAAGGAAGCAGACAAGTGGGGGAATGTGGTGTTAATGGACACACAAGATTACATGAAGATGGTCAAAAAACATTTAGAGATTCCAAGGTGCGATAAGAAATTGCCAAACAACCCTACTAAGAGAATCATTCAAGAGTTACAGATGATGTTACGCAGAGGGCACGCGCAAGGGCTCCTCACAGATGAGGAAAGACATTTTCTTGAGGTGACAGAACCTGTGATGCCAACAATATACTTTCTGCCAAAGATGCATAATCCCTTTGATACTTTGCCTGAGGTTCGCACAATCATGAGTGTAATAGGTTGGGCAGCCGAAGGCCTGTCGCAGCATGTCAACAGTGCCATAAAAGGACATGTTGAGAGATTACTATGCTATATCAGGGACAGCACGCAGGTACTGCAGTTTCTTTCAGAAGTACAATGACAGGAAGGTTAACTGCTAGGTATAATGGATGTGGCAACACTGTACATGGCAATCAAACACAGACTAGCTATCTGAGCCATTGATTATACGTTTTGAGACTTTTTGGCATCTCACTATGAAAATATAGAAATGCTGAAAGCTTTCTTAGATTTCACACTTTTGAATAATGTCTTCCTCTTAAGTGACTCCTATTATGTACAAACGAAGGGAGTAGCAATGGGTGCAAAATATGCTCCTCATTGGCCAATTGTTTCATGGCCCAATATGAACCAACCCATCCCTGAACAACAGTGTTTATATTGGTAGCATCATCATTTGGAAATGCTACATTGATGATATCTTCATCAAATGGCATTGTACCAAACTGGGCTTTGAAAGCTATGTACACTATCTGACTGGCAACACCTTAGGTATAGCATTGACGGGACACTGTATTGACAGTAATATGGATTTTCTAGACCTACATATGTACATTGATGAGAATAGAATAGAGAGAGCAACATATTGGATGCCTACAGAGGTCAACTCTACATTACATGAAGAGAGTTGCCATTGAAGATCAACTGTAAACAACATACTGGTAGGGGAGTCCTACCCGGCGTGCCGTAACTGTAGCAAAACCGAACTGTTTGACAAAGAATGCCTACTACTTACCAAAAGATTTGAGGAGAGAGCATACCCGTCAGCAACTCTAAAGAGATCACGAGTTAGGACTGTAACATTAGATAGGTCAGTCATGCTGCAAGCTAATCCTGATAAAGCAAAGACCAGAAAAACACTGATTAGTATAATTACTCAATACTCGAAGGATGCACATGATCTGTGCAAACTGGCACATTTAATGTATGGACTCTGACTTGAAACGACGCATATCACCGAAGCCAAAATGTATGGTCACATGAGTACCAACCATCAGAAATAAATTGTATCAGTCTTTTCTAGACATACGGCCTTGTGCAGTTTATGTGATTGGCTGCGGACCCTAACTAGATTCCACAAATACACAACTGCAGCATGTGCAGATATGCACATCCACAATGTGACACATTCTTGCAGCAATATGACTTGACAATCAAAATTAAAGACTTTATCAGTTGCAAAACAACCTACGTTGTATAAGCCATCATGTGTGTGTCCAATAAATTGTATATAGGAAGCACCATAAGACAAGTGCGAATTAGAATTAGAGAATATCTGGCAAGTCTTAGGAGCCAGGACCCACAGTTACCACTAGCAATACACTGTCAGACATGCCATCAGATGCACAAGAAATATCGTCGGTTTATAGGAGTAATGAAAGCCAAACATGGTAAAAAAGGAAGAAGATCTCAAGTTGAAATTGAGACGCATGGAATCAAAATGCATTCGTAATTTATGCTGTACCTTTGTAGGCCTCAAAACGGAACAAGAGATGCATGTGTTCCAGTGAAATATCACTGCGGTAATGGCCACATGTTACACAGAATTGCCACATCACAGTATGAAACATGAGTAATGTATTGAAGGTGTGGGTATCTAATGTAAAATGAATACAGTTTGTTGTATCTTTAATCAACTCATGCCAACCTGTAAAGAAGATGTACAATCCTACGCCCAGTACTAGCGGTTTCTGATCACTGTATGTGATTATATCAGAAATACATAATAATAAACTGTCATCAATGTGACTAGATCAATCTTTAAAACTGCAATATTTGGTGATCGTGTTTCTAATTCATGTGAGTAACATATTTTGACCTGCCTAATTGAAAAAGTGGTTCATATAGCAGCTTTAAGGAAACACAATAAAGATTATACACAAAAATGAGAGTGGTTTCAATTACAATTAAGAATGTGTCAAGACTGCCAACAAGTGTTCGTATTAAACACGAGACCAGCTTCAGTTACTGTATACACAAAGGAACGCTATGCTCATTGCCATGGGAATGACGCATGCATAATGCACCACAAACAGTGCCCATACCATACAAGAGAATGACACCATTTAGTGCACAGGGGTCTGACAAGTGGGGAGGCCCAATTAATGATTTCATTAACAATTATGTTGAGTGGAGCAGTGTAGCCAGATGGGTATGACCTGAGCAGCAACCTCAATACCTGGCCGCTCCCTGACACCTCATACCACCCAACCTAAAGCAAAATGCTCCATGAGTGCAGAGAGAAACGGGTGGTGACAGACTATCCCTGCTCAGGGGTCTAATGAGGGGCAATAACAAAGACACATCTGTAGTATTGTACTATGCGCCAAGAATCCCAGAAAATACTTACAAAACACAGGATGCCCTTATTAGTAAATGTACTCATTGGTTTCACTACAAAAGGGGCTGTCTTGCAGAGATCCGTGAGGACATAATGCACTGCAGACGTAACTGAATGCCGGCGGGCCCAGATGATTACATTCAGTGTTTCCTAGAGCTGGGGGGGTTGCATCAGGGCCTGTTGATGATCGAGCTTAGAACCTACCTCGCTCAGGCTCTAATGGTAAAAAGCCTAACATTTGTTGTATAGTGCACACAGTGAGATGGCAAATATAGGTAACTGCACCCCTAGTACAACCATCGTAGGTAATGAAGTGGCTGTGGCAGACTCAGAAGATGTCAACTGACAACTTTCGCACACCAGCCAGCGAAACACAAATCAGGACTATGCAGTAAAATTCCTGAGCAGGAACATAGCAGGGTTGAAGAGGCATCTCATGGACTACAGATGGTGTGACTTCATGGAGTCCCATAGTGTTATGTGCCTCTGGGGAACATGGTCTCTAGAAGAGTTTAGAGTGCAGGGATACCAATCCTTCTCCATTTCTGGAAAAGAAGGTTGGGCACTAGATCATATTCTCCACATGCGCTTCACTCTATTAGTTTAAACTCTGGTATAGATGTTATTTGTGTTGTCAGTTAGTAGAGGTGCTGCTGCCACCTCTCCTTGGGGAATTAATCTAGTCTGCTCTCGGATACCTTGCTCTGGTTATAGATAGATTTCATATCTACACACTTAGTTTTAGTACAGAGGGGGCCGGTTTTGTATTGAAAGTGATCAGCCAATATGTGTTTCAACCCCTTAGGATGCTTTTTAAGGCTGGTTTATATACAGATAGGTGTATTAGTGAGTAGGTGACATATAGTGAAGGTGATTAGGAGTGAACATGAATATAGTACATATGTTAATATTACATTAGTTAGTATTTACATATTCCACACATATTTTGGAATATTTGTTATCATGTACATAGTAACATAAGCATGATTTAACACATTGTTAGCATATACATAGTTCATTTGGTAGCATTAGAGTGAATTAATAGTACCATGGGAAGGAAGGTAGATAGGTCACTTTGTAGTCTAAGATGGTCACGTTAGTACACAAGGTGCCTCCTTGAGGCGTATTAAGTGGTATTTGGTGGTGTTAGGCCTTAACTAGGGTTTGCTTGTTTATGCCACATCTTTGGAGCATGGTATGTAAGTATTTTTGCGATGGCCTGTTGGGGCTGTTTGCTGTGGAGAAATCCGGAGTTTAGGGAGTTCTGAGCTTGGTGTGAACCATGTGAGAGTGGGCGCTTTACTTAATAGTTAAGCATGTCCTGGCATATTCTTTCTGGTGCTGGAGACATACAGCTACATGTATAGCCCATTGCATTGTGCTGAGTTACTGGGATGATGTCTGGCACACTAGTATGTGGGTACCATGGTGGATGGCGCTTGACCTAGGGGGTGCCCTTGCAGGTTCTGTATAAGACCCTTGTTGCTTTGTCGTGCTTGACTTTCCTAAACATGCCAGGTGGTGGAGGGTTGACTTGGAGTCCTCCAGCATGTGTTAGCCAGTGCAGTTCCGTCCTGTTAGTCATTCTTGAGAAGAGTGAAAAAGTGTGCTTGCATATTAGCAGCATTTTTAGATGCATCATTGGGAGCGTGGTACCAAGTGGTACTATGGGTTGTGCAGGCATATTCTACTTTAAGTTAGGCTGACGTACCTGTCCTGCGGTGTTGCACCAATGTGTTTGTTTCCTATGGATGGTGTGGACTGATAGGAGGGGATTCTGGGTTATCTGCCCATATACTGTGCAGTGGTTCGACCTGAACCGCTGTCTGATTGATGTGTGTTTCAGTTTTGAGGGATGCCTCCAGGTGGAAACCTGGGGTCTTAACTTTCGTGGCTATGAAGATGTCACAATTATGGATCTTAAAGTAGTGATATCTTCGGTCAAGTTTGTCTCAAGAGTGGGAAGAGCCACAAATTAACAGTTCAGTTTTGTTGTTCAAACACATCCAGTTTTTGGTTCATCCGGGATTCTATCAGTCGAGTGAGATCATCCAGTCTTGCTGAGTCCTGCTCAAGGATCCTTCAGAGCTTCCAGGACCGGCTGAGTATGTTAATTTTAATGTTAAAGGTATTTATATAGCGCACCATCACTGACAGAGTTGGTCTCCAGGCGCTGAGGCGGATCTGTAAACAAATAGGTGGGTGTGTTGGGTTAGTGGGTGAAGAAGGCATAGGGAAGTGAGAAGGTGGTGTCCTGTTGGCAGCTTCAGTTCAGTTTTCACTGTACGCTGAGCTTGGGTGTGAATATATGATCGAAGCAAGTCCTCGCGTGCTGTTGTTGCAATCCATGTGTTGATTGTTTGTTGCGGTGTGGTGAAGTGCGTGCAGTTTGCTGTGAGAGAAGTGGTTGTGTTTGGGTTTTTGTGTGAATTAAGTATGCAGAAATTTGAGGTTTTGGTTATTGGGTTATATTTGTTTGTTTGTTTGTTTATTTTATTTATATCGCGCACCTGACCCGGAGACAATTGGGCGCTTGATGCTGGAAGTGGCTACATGGTATAATATAGACAGTTGTAAGCATTAATACAGTTTGTAAAATTACAATGGTACATATATACATTAAACATTATACATATTATACATTGGGTCATAGCAGTAGTATAGAATGGGTGACACGTATACTAGTAGAGCAGACCACCTAGCTATTAGTGGTATCAAGAGCTGCTGTTTTGTGTTTTGTTAAGAATCCATGTGATAACATGAACTCATGAATTTGTCGAAGGTTTGAATGGTTTGGATGTTCTGAGGGAGAGTGTTCCATAGCTGGGGGCGGCTAATACCGGGAAGCTAGAACCTCCGGCTCTTTTTAGATTGTATCTAGGCACCGCCAAGGATGATGTGTTAGATGATCTAGTGCATCTATTGGATACCTTCCATGTAAACTTGTCTGTGAGATAGGGGGGGCTTGGAAGTAAATCACTTTGTGTGTGAGGCAGATAGTTTTTAGTGCGATTTTGTCATGTATAGAGAGCCACCTGTGTTGTTTTCTAATTTCTGAAATGTGCTCTCTTTTAGGAATATTCAACGCTGCTCTAAGCGCGTTGTTTTGCATAATCTGTAGGTTATTTACAATGGACTTGTTTGCTCCTAGATAAAGGCTGTTGCAATAATCCAATTTCGATTGTATGAGCGCTCTCACCAGAGTAAGGCTGCTGGTGGGGGATAGTACAGGTCCACAGGCTCCGATCAACTTGCCAGTGTAAGCTGTGGCCGAAGAGGTCATGTTGATCTGCTTCGTTAGATTAGACTGGGCATCGAAGTAGAAGCCTAAAGTTTTTATGTGTTTGGCTATGGGTATGCTGTTCCCATCGATGCTGATATTTGTGTAGTGAGGACTTAGTTTAAGAAGGTTATTAGATGATCCAACTAGGAGTAGTTCTGTCTTATCATTCAGGCAGAGGCCATGTGTGGCCATCCATGCCTGAATGATGATGTAGACTTTGTTAATCCGCGCAACGTCTGTATCATAGGTTCCTGAGAGGGGTAGGAGTATCTGGGTGTCATCTGCATAATTTGTGTAGGTGACACCCAGACGGTCCAGTTTGTCGATTAGTGGCTTTGTAAAAATGTTGTACAAAGTGGGCGAGACGCAGGATCCTTGGGGGACTTCACAGGTGATGGGCATGGAGTCAGCAGCTGCTGACGGTGAGAACACACTCATGGTTCTGTTAGCGAGGAAAGATTGGATCCAGGCAACTGCAGAGCTGGAGAAGTGGGCCACAGAGGATAAGTGGTTGCAAAGTATGGAGTGATCCACCAGATCAAAAGCCGCAGAGAGGTCGAGTAGAAGTATGATGGCCATCTTTCCTTTGTCTTTCAATTCATCGATCTGGCTTTTGAGGTCGACAAGTGCAGTTTCTGTTCCATGACGTGGTCTGAAGCCAGAATGACGGGTACCGAGTCATTTGTGAGCTTCAAGATAATCTTGTATTTGCAAGTAGGCTATTCTGTCCAGAATTTTCAGTAGAAAGGGGACTGTTGTAATTGGTCTGTAGTTAGTGGGTATAGCTGGGTCAAGGATCTGTTTTTTCAGTAGTGGTAGAATCCAGGACTGTTTGAGGTTACTTGGGATGGAATTGTTCGAGAAGGAGGAGTTTACAAGTTTAGTAATGAATGGGGCAAGGTCTGTAGCTGCATCTTTTATAATCTGAGCTGGGCAGCTATCGCCCTTACAGTTAGATGGTTTAAGAGATGCAATGATTTTGTGGACTTCAGGAATGGTGACTTTTTTGAAAGTGAAACCTGAGTTTGTGTGAGGGGTGGGGGTAGGTGCTGGTGTAATGGTTGTTAGTTGGGATCTTTTGTCAGCTATTTTGGTCTGCAGTCCTTTAATTTTATTGGAGAGGGCATTTTGGATGCTGGTGCACCAGGCTTTTTCCTTAGTGCATGTGTCTGGCGGTGGGTTGGGGTTCTCTAGTTCTCTTAAGATGTTAAATAATTCTTTAGCACTGGAGCTGGCTTGAGCTATTCTGTCATTATACATTTTTTTTTGGCCTGGATTATCTTATTTTTGTAGGTAGCAGTAATAATGGCAAGGTTAGATTTATTTTCAGGTGTAGGGGATGATTTCCGATGTGATTCCCATTTTCTTTTTTCAGTGCGGAGTATTTTTAACTCTGGAGTGAACCACGAGTTGTGGTGGGCTATGGGTTTACTTTTACGTAACTTTAGTGGAGCAATAGTATCAATGGCTTTAGTCATGGTCTCATTGTAGATGTTAGTTAGATTGTTGGGATCATTGGTGTCCGGTAGGGCATTGAGTAGGGGGGCTACCAAAGGAACTAGAGCATCTGCTGTGTCACTTAATCCTTGTAGTTTAGTTTTATGTACCCTGTTGTCATACTGGGTAGGTATATTCTTTCTCTTTTCCTGACTGTCTTGTTTCTAGGGCAATGGCGTGGCTGGTTCCTAGTAAGTGTTTTGAGCTTAGTACACCCAAGAGGCGAACATTATCCCTACTTGGGTAGAGGTGTTATATTATCATTTCCCCGCTCCTTCTTATCTATTTACTGTCGGTGGTCCATTGCTGCCTGTGATTACAAGTGGGCCAGGTGTTATTGCTAGGTCATAACATGTATTGATTTATTATTACTATGCTTATTAGCATAGTTGGTAAAATAAGCACCTGAGCTCTGCAGCAAGTCGCATAGGGGTTTGAGATATAGATTGAAAAGAAATGAGGACAAGCATTAACCCTGGGGGACCCCGTGAACAATGGGTGTAGTGGGGGAAGATGCATCTCCCCAGCAGACCTTGGAAGGGTGATTGTAAAGAAAGGAGTACACCCTTTTTTCCACAGTATTTAAAAATTGAATTGTGAGAGTACTTAAAATTGCACTGTGAAACCTAGGCATTTTTTCCCCTTATACAGGATTCTCTGATTTAGGTGTTTTTTCTCCAATATCTAAACTACATTGTGAAAATAGTGCCGTTCTGCGGTACTGACTTCTTAGCAAACCATTCATCTAGCAGTCTTTCTACCATTGTCTGAGCACCTGTCAATTGTCTACTATTGTCTTGTCTCTCTCTGTCTAGTCTTCTTCCCTATTGTTCTCCCCGCCCCTACCCTCTGCTCCCCCCACTTACTCTCCCCACCTACTCTATGGTGCTCGCTGTCTCTCCTATCTTTTCCAACTACTTCTCAATCGACTAGCCTGCTCTCCTCACTAAATCTGGTAGGAAAAAGTTTAAAAAGGACATCCTGGTATCCAACCCAGGCCTCCCTATCGCTGACACCTATACCAGTGCCTCCTCTAGGCAAACCCACACTGACATCCTCTTTGCTGTTACATCGCCAGACCTATAGACTCTTCATATGGTCGCTATGCTTTCTCCTCTCTCCTCCATTAATGGTGTCACCTGGTGAGTGGTCTTCCTGGCCTCCTTCCACTCCTCTAAGGTCATCTTAAATGTTTACCTGAATTGTACCGTCTTGGTCCAAGGCCCCCAGGCCAATCTTCTCCTCTTTCATAGATGCTTCCTGTGCCTATAAACTTCCTTCCTTCCTTCTCCTGCTGTCCCCTCCACAGGTTCCTTGCCTCCCCCTGCTGTCTCTTCCTTGCCTAACTCGCTCTCTCCTCCTTCCTCTTCTGCTCCCCCTCGGGCTTCTTCTACACCTACGCAGGGCATGCCTCTGATTTGTACCCCTCCACGGAAGTCTTTCAAAGACGGCAACCTTCTCCATATTGCCACTCTTAACTCTCGCTCAGCTGTCAAAAACTCTTCTGACATCTGCCGCCTCCTGGAGGAACTTGAACTCGATGTCCACCAAGACATGGTTCACGGCCAGCTCTGTCACAATCTTTGACACTCTCCTCCCTGACAGCTAAAAGATCCTCTCCATGCCCAGGTCCAACCATTCCGGAGGGGGCATAGCCCTGATCTTCCCTGAGTGGATTCCTGCCTCTGTCATTCCTACGTAGGCCTACTCCTCATTCGAATGCCTCATCTGCAGACTCCCTCTCACCCTCCAGGCCATTCCCTCACCTGGCAGGTCTCCTCCTTCCTCTCTGAGTGGGCAGACCTCTCCTCTTCCCTGCTGTTCTCAACCACTCAACTTCCCCTTCTTTGAGACTTTACCATCCACCTGGATGCTTCCTGTCCTTCCTCTGCACTCTTTCGCGACCTCTGTTCTCACTCTCACTCTCGATTCTCCCCTCTGGTCCGACTCACTCTGCAGGGCACACTCTGGATGTTTTGATCTCTTCAGACCTTCCCCTTTCTATCCCTCTCACCACTCCTCTCTCCTGGAGTGGTCACTTTCTCCTTTCCTCCCAGCTCAACCCCAGGCCAAGCCACCTTCAGCAGTGCAACCCACCTTCTCGGTCATCCGAACCACGAAGCGTGTGTTCCGTTGAGGCTTTTGCCGCCTCTTTCTCACCCCCCTTTGCTCTTTGGCTGACTCACACCCTGACACAGCCCTTTCTATGCTCCACTCTGCTATATCTGATACTCTTGATGCTCTTGATACTCGATGCTCTTGCCCCTATCATGAGGACCTGCTTGAAGCCCAAAGCCAAGTGCAACTCCTGGTACGACTCCAACCTCATCACCCTCAAACGCAAGTGCAGGTTGGCTGAGAGGAAATGGTGTGCGTCCGGTACATCCTCCGACAATATGGCCTGCTGCCTGCTCCAAAGGCAATACCGACTCTTTGTCTGCACCAAGAAGAGAGCTCACATCCAAGCCCGCATCTCTGCAGCATCTAACAACTCGGCCAAACTCTTAAAAATCTGCAAGGAACTGGCCAATCCTGCTGCAGTCTCTACCTCTCCTGTACCCTCCCAGGCCCTCTGCATGGCTCTGGCTTCTCATTTCATCTCTAAAACTAAGGACATCCTATCACCTTTCTCTTCCTCTCGCCCTTGTCCCCCTACTCCCTGCTCTTCCTCTGGCCTTTCTTCGGGCACCTCTCCTCCCTCCTTCTCTCCCTTTCCCCTTTTCTCCCAAGTTGAGGTTTCTAGACAAGTCCAATCTACAAAAGTATAGTCAAAACAGGTTCACCCCTGTTCCTCCAAAACTATCAAGGACCACATTGACACACTGGCTCTTGCCCTGGCTGACTTCTGCAACCACTCCTCCGCCACTGGAGTCTTACCTTCACCCTGAAGCACTCTCTTGTGTACCCTCTTCTTAAGAAACTCTCTTTCAACCCTTCTTGCTCGGCTAACTACCACCCAATCTCCATCACTCCTTTCCTTGGCAAACTCCTTGAAAAGCTTGCCATCTCCTAGCTTAATCTTCTCACTGAATCTGTTGGTTGTTTCCTTGACCATCAATCTGACTTCAGAGCTGGCAGAGTACGGAAACTGCTCTCCTGAACATCCATGAAGACCTGCTCTCCAACCTTGTTTCAAACGGCCCCTATAACCTCATCTTACTTGATCTCTCTTCTGCCTTTGACACAGTCAACCATCCTGCTCAACCATCTCCGTGATAAGCTGGGTATCACTGATCAGGCCCTGGCTTGGCTGACTTCTTTCCTTGGCCCTCTTCATGCACCCACCTATAAGGCTAAAAACCTCAGGGTCATCTTTGACTCCACTCTCCTTCTCTCCTCACATCTCTGACATCTTTTTATTTTTTTATTTTATTTAAACAGATTGTGTTTAAACAGACTTATTTGAAACCTTTAACCTGAGCATGTCCGTTCTTTCATCATGATTCTTCGTTTGGTATACAGTATCTTAGTAGCAGTGCTTGGTAGCATCTTATTAGTCCTGGGTTATGTTGTTGATCTCCTCTGGTTTCTTAAGGATTAAAATCACTAATTTTATGAGTGCTAATGTCGTTTTCATTTTTTCTCCTACTACAAGAGTCCTCCACCACTCACCGACATTCCTTGTCGTGTAGCTTCTAAGGATGTCCCCCAAGCACTGCTCTCGCTCTTTCCTTAAACCGGTACACTGTAGTATGAGGTGTTTCAGAGATTCTATCTCTCCTTTTTTTTTTGCACATTCTGCAGCTTTCCCTGATGTCCAGCCTTTTTCTTCTTTGTAATATTTCTCCTGTTGGTAAAATGTTCAATCTGAATCCCAGGAAAAGGTCTCGGAAGTACCAATTGGGGAATAAAGTCAGATAGCTCGGGATCTGATTCAGTTTTCGTGGCTGGGCCCAGAAGTCTTCGTAACCTTTATATTTACAGTTATCTTCTTGGGTTTCCAGTCTGCCATGTATAGTTTCTTTTTAGTTTTGTCTGGGTTAATCCATAAGTCATCCTCTGACTCGCTGAGGTTCACTAGGATCCCTCGACATGACTTTTGCCAGTCTGTTAGGATTACATCGGATTGATCTTTTAGGGCTTTTTTCAACACCCCAAATCCACCCGTAGTGTTTTCCTCAAGACATTTCCGATAGAAACTTAGTGTTTTCCATACCACTATTGTTTTGAGTGATGTCAGAGCCAGCTCTCTTCTTATCTGCTGTATTGGGGCTGATTTAGGCAGCTGTAAAGCTTTTCTCCAAAACAGACCCTCCAGGATTGACCATGTTTGAGCTTGTAAGGGGACTGGTGATTCTACCCCATATGTTAGTATTGGCACCACTTTCATCCTATAAAAGGCTATTAGAGGTGATAAGGTAAATCTGCAGTATCTTTTACGCAGAATTCTCCCTTGGGCAGCTAGATTGGTTGCTTTTCTTTTTAGCCCAGCTATTCTTGGCGTATTGTTCTTCGTGTTGTCTATACAGACTCCTAAGTACGTGAATGCTTCAACTTCCAGGATTTTTTTGTTTCTCAGAGACCATCCTAGTTTTTTTCCCTCTGGCTTTATTACCTCCTGGGCCTAACTTCAGAATTCTTGATTTTTCTGGGTTTATAACCAGGTCATTTGGGTCCACATACGACTGTAATGATGTAAGCTGTCTTTGCAAGCCGATTTGGGTTTGGTCCATCAGGACGATATCGTCTGCGTAAAGCAGTCTCCCAATCGGCGTTCCTGCTATTTTTGGTGGAAAGCAGCGGGTGGACTCAAATGAATCTTCCAGATCTGACGTGAACAGGTTGTACAGTTCCGGTGCCAGCGGGCATCCTTGCTTTAAGCCCATTTTTATCTGAATTTCGTCTGTTAGTGTACCCGCTGTATCCAGTCTGACTCTGATGCTTGTGTGCGTGTACAAGTCCTTGATGTTCTCCACCAGTGACTGAGGACATTCCCAGTTTTCCATTTTCTTCCATAGTTTGGCTCTTTTTATGGTGTCGAAAGCTTTCGACAAGTCTACAAACGCGATGTAGATTCCTTGGTGTTTGTTCTTTTGTGTTCTGGCTTTCAATAAGTTAATCAGGAAAATGTTGAGTGCCGTGCCTCTCCCCTTCACAAAACCCGATTGCCAAGGATCACGACGTCCACTTTGCTGTACCCAGTGGTTTAATGCTTTCAATAGTGTGGACGCAAAGACCTTCCCCACCACGTCCAGTAATGCAATCGGTCTGTAGTTGTCTGCTGACGATCGCCAGGTCGTCTGTTGTAATTAGTCTTAATGCCGGTACCTGGTGGAGTAATCTTATTACATTGGTTCTGTTGAGAATTAGTCGGTCTTCATAATGAAGGATACGTTCTAGGACAAGCCCCGGTTGTTTATAACTGCCACCAGCACTTGTTTTGCGCGGTCGATGCTGTAGGTCTCTTTCCCCCTCTTTTTGTTGATGCCGATCTCTTCTTTCCTCCATCTCGGTCCGCTTTTTTCTGTATCTTGTTTCACTTTCCCGACTGGTTCCGTGGTCCCGGGTCTCAGACCGCCCCACGTTCCTTTCTCGACCTCTACGTTCACTCTTCTGAGTTTTTTCACTTAGATCCCGTTTTTTTCTCAATGCATCCTTTTCTGTATGAGTATCTGGAACTTTTTTGTTGTCTCTCTGTGTCTCGTTTTCGGTCTGTATTGACATTATAGATGAGGTATCACTCTCACTATAGTCTGTATGCTCCTCACTCAAGTAGTCTTCTGCCTCTGTATTTACCTCTTCGAAGCCTCTTATTCCCTGTTTGTCTTCATCATCTGAGACCGGGTATGTAGAGAGATCCAGCAGGTCATTTTCATACAATCGTCTTCTTCGATTTCTAAGATCTTTTGTCCTTCAATCTTTTGTTCTGTTCTGACCTTTTTCTTGTTGTTTCTTAGCTGGTCAATTATACTCGGTTGTTCTTTTGGTATTGTCACATTTTTCATAAATGCCCGGCTTTTGCTACTGTTTGTGGCTTTTACTGGTGGTTGATTTTTCTGTTTTTTAGTGGGTCCTGTGATCTTTTGTTGACCCCCTGATTTGTTATCTGTGGGCCCGTTGTTCTTCATTTTTATTTGGTTATGTGATTTTTTCCCTCCTGTGTTTGTGTCTCTTGTTTTGAAGATCTCACACACGTTCCCCTTTTTCTTTCCTTTCTCCCGACACTTATCCGTAGTGGTGGGGTCTTCAGGCCTTGTTGTCGATTTTTTACTAGAGATAGCCTCCACTATTTCTGTAGAATTGTTTAGCCCTTCCCTGGCACTTCTGTTTAGGGTTTTTTTTCCACTTCAGTCTCTAGTGATTTTGTTGGCTCGTTTCTTATATCTGGATCAGATGATGTGCTCTTTGATTTTTCTCTCAAAAGATTATTGCTGGTGCAGTCCTCGGCCAGGGTGGGTCCGTCTTCATTTTGTTTTGCCTCCCCCTTCTCTTCACTTTGGGCTGCTCGCGGTCCCGTAACGGACGCACTTTGGGTTTCTGCGACCTCTTCTACGTTTACCGGTGTTGCCGTGGACCTTTCTCCTTTGTTTTCTTGCTCGTTGGATCCAGCTTTGTTTTCTTTTTCTATGACTGGGCTGACCTCTTGTGTGGTCATTATTCCAGAGGCTTTCCTTATTGGTTCCTTGCTTTTTGGATTTGACTTCCCTAGTATTTTCTCTTTTAGTATAGGTTCGATTATGTCATGTAGCAGTTGGGTGACGTTGGCGGTACTGTTGTCCAAGTTGTTTTGGATTGCTGAGATAAAGCCCTCCACAAATATTGTTTTAGTGTGAACCATAGCAAGTATTGTAGAATGATCTCTTAGTGTGTCCGCGATATCCTCGTACAATTTCATGAAGGGTGCTAGGACACCTGACAAAGTTGCGACCATTAGGAAATTGTCTTCCATTGTTCGGCCTGATATGACCTGGTCTACGCTTCCCAATTGGTTTGGTGGCAACGTTTGCGTCAATTTGTCTTCAGTAGCTACTTTGGCACTCGTTCCTTTTGCTTTGTCAACATTTTTGATTCCTGTAAACTTATCTCTTAATGCGTTCTCCATGTCCATTGACGTTTCCAACAAAACTGCGTCTGATATTTCCACTCCTGTCGTTTTCTTTAATTGATTCGTACAGGCGGAGCTCCTGCTGCCAAAACTGAGGCTAAGGGTCTGTCCTACGTTTACTGGGGTTACTATGGTTCCTCCATTTGTGATGGTTGGAGTTTTGGTCCCCCCTTTTGTTAGGTTTATTGGCAATGGTCCTGCAGTAAATGGTTTCCATATAATGCTTCTGGGGGCACCTTCCTTTT
This sequence comes from Ambystoma mexicanum, assembly GCF_040938575.1. Lineage (NCBI taxonomy): Eukaryota > Metazoa > Chordata > Amphibia > Caudata > Ambystomatidae > Ambystoma > Ambystoma mexicanum. The sequence continues at coordinate 735,727,488 of NC_090936.1, forward strand.
GGTTGGTCGGGTATTTCGTCCTCTTAACTGTATATCTGGCTGGGGGGCTAAGCTGGTTCCTTGGGTTTGCTCCCTCACAGCCTTCCAACTTTGCTGACTCCATCCACGGCCTTTCTTCTTCTGCCTCGGAGTTTGAGTTTTTTCTTTTCAGGATCTTCTGTATGTGATGCTCCCCCGATGTTTGTAAGTTTGATTTTTCTATCCCACTGGATGCAGGCCCTAGACTGGCGTTGTCACCTATGCTTGCCTCATTTGGGCTTGCCCAATGCTCAATAGTAGAAACGTTCCATGTTGTTGGATTTGGCGAACTGACCAGATTTTGCGTTTGGGTTTCTACTGGTTTATCTATGGTTTTTTGTGTGACCTGATTTGCCGAATGCTCAGCGGCCGTCTGTAGGCTTCCTGCTACAATTTCGATGTCATCCATGGCGGCTCCCGTGACTTTGGGTGTTTCCCCAGTATTGGGTGCCCCCAGCCCGTTATTTATGTATAGAGCTGTGCTTGCTCCAATTTTCACTTGAATGTTAAAGGGGCAAGGGTTTTCGTTTAATAGGGGATCAGGGACCTCCAACTGTAGTTCTGCCTCCGCAGCCCAGGAGGGGGTGGAACAGGTGATATCTGTGTCCCCAGCTGTGCCCTCAGCCCCTCCAGTTTGTTCATTGTCTCTCCTTAAGAGCATTTTATATCCGTGCTCTTCACTTAATCCAGATGACCCGTGTAGAGAAAAGAAAAAAAAAAAAAAAAAAGGAAGGCTTACCTTCCTTTGTGTTTTGAAGTTTAGAAGATCTTTTACGGCGCTGGGGTCTAGCACTCCACACTCCACCTACCACCGGACACTCCGCTACGCTTTGCTTGACTTCCGGTTTATGAAGCAAGCAGGCGTAGGGAGGTGGAGCGTCTGTGCAGGCAGGGCAACAGCAAGTGAAAGCAGACTCCTGTGTCTGCTAAGTGAAAGCAGACTCCAATGTAAAGTTCCAAGGCAGCAGTGATTTCTAGCAGCAGTCCCAAGAAATCCTCACAGTATTCACGGCACACCGGACACTCTGACACCTCTAAGAAAACACACTACTAGCTGCACCTCCCGAGAGCTATTCTTCCTTTCCTCTCCTTCCCCCCGAAGCTCACTGTCTCCAGAGCTCTGGTTCGCTCTAGACTGGACTACTGCAAGACTTGTGCTTGGCCTCAAGCCAATGGATCACATCTCTCCAGCACTAAAATCTCTGCACTGGCTCCCTGTGGCTGCAAGGTTTAAGTTTAAACTCCTCTGCATTGTCCACAAAGCCTTCTGGGGATGTGGGCTCAATACCTTCAACTCTCTCTTCCTAAATATATTCCTTCTCAAACTCTTTGCTCATCCGCCTCCAACTCCCTCAGGGTCAGTCACTTCTCCAAGCAACAAGTTGGTGGTAGATCTCTTTCTTCGGCTGGGGCCTCCCCCTGGAACAGCCTCTCTGCCTCTCTGGAAATTGAGGAGAGCCATCTCTGGTTCCGGAAGCACCTCAAGACCTTCCTCTTTGCTTCCGCTTTCTCTCCTCCTCTCCCCTGCTGAACTCCTAACTGAAACTGCACTGGTCACCGGGCTACCCTCTGTTCTTGGGCCCAGGTCCCCTCCCTGCCAGTTGCACACCTGCACTGCCCCCCTGTCAACCCTTGCACTCTGGGGCTGTTCTGTATCCCTACATCCCCCTACCAGCACTTGACACCTGATATCTGCACTTACCTTGCACCTGACACCAGCTGGCCACACTTCTTATTTATTGTTCATATTTATCATTTCTATTTATTTACTGTTTATCCTATGTACTGCACTCCCCCCTTGCACTTTTCCCCTTTCCAACCTCCCATGCACTTGCGCGATCTCAATGTCACCTGGCCTAGTAAGATCGTTGTCTCTGTCTTACCTCTGTTCCCCTCCCTTGCCTTATTGCGCCTTGAAAAACTTGTGTATAGGCACGTTATAAATACCATATCATATCATACCCAGGTAATAGCATGAGGGATAAGTCCATTGGAGGCCCTCAGTATCTGGATTAGGCGGTCATGGTCTAAGAGATCGAAAGCTGCAGATAAGTCAAGCAGTATCAGCAGTGCGAGTTTACCATTGTCAAGGATATTGAGCAGCTCAGTCTGGAGGTCTATTAGGGTGGTCTCAGTACTAAAGCTAGGCCTAAAACATGATTGTCTTAGAGTGTAAGGTGAAAATCTCTGGGGAAATTCTGGAGTTGCACAGCAGCAGCCTTGTCTAAGATTTTACGCAGAAAGTTGCAATTTGCACTAGGACGCAGATTGTTGGCATCATGTGAATTTAGCCCTGATTTTTTTTTATCAGGGAAGAGATGGCAGTCTTTTTTTATAGAGTCAGGGACAATGAGATGATAGGAGGTGTATGTAGTCATGAATGGGGCAAAAAGCTTTGTGTTCCAAGATAATCTTTGGTGGGATGAGATTTTCCGGGCTGGATGACGGGTATAAGGAGAATAGGATTTTGTCCATGTTGGTCACGGTAATAGGACGGAAGTTAAACTCAGTTGGAATCTCACTTATCGTTTCCTTCTCTATTGTGGGCAGGTGGGGTACGTTTTACAGATTACTTTGAATCTTTGCCCTTGCCGTGTTTATTTTGTTTTGAAATGCTAGTTGGGTCATAGCACAATCTTGGTCAGTGTATCTGTTAGGGGATGTTAAGGCAGCTGGTTTTCCAGCATTTTAAAGACTTCAAATCACTTTTTTGTGTTGTTTTCGGCTCTCTCAATTTGGTCATTGAAAAAGGTGCCATTGGCCACAACCATTTTTTCCCCTTAAGCTTTTTCAGACACTTTTCAATTGGCTTTATTAGTAGGGGATGAGTTTTTGAGCCATTTTAATTCTGTCCTTCTCTTTCCTTTCTGATCGAGATTAGTTCTTGAGTGAGCCAGCTTCTGTGTAGCACATTATCTCTCAAGTGTTTGGGGGGATGGGTGCCACTCTATTTAGCATGGCTATCAACATGCTGGAGAGTTGATCAACAAGAATGGGAGGGAAGTCATGGTTTGACATGGTTGACATAACATGTGATAGACACTCCTGCAGATCATTTCCATTTACTTTTTTGAAATTTCTACTCATTGTTTTTACAGACTTAATGATTTTTAGGGGCGGTGATGGAGCACATATTACAAAGGTAATAGCAAAGTGGTCAGACCACACGCAGGGGGTTGTACTCAGGATTTCTACTGTAAGATATTTAGAGGCCACCCAATCCAGCATGTGACCCTTATCCATAGTGGGTTCTGAATTATACACTGTAATAACATATGTATATGACAACAAATATGCCAAAACATGTGTGCAATATGTAAATACTAACTAATGTAATAAAAACGTATGTACTACATTCATGTTCACTCCTTATTACCTAAACTATATGCCACCTAATAATCGTGTCTGTATATAAACCAGCCTTGAAAAGGATCCTGAGTAGTCGAAACACAAGTCGGCTGACACTTTTAATATAAAATCAATCTCACTGAACTAAAACTAAGTGTGTAGATATGAATTCTATTCAAAACCAGCGCAAGGTATCAGGGTACAGACTAGCTTTCTTTTCCATTTCTGCCCGACAAGGTATTAGGGGGAGACAGTGTGGGGGCCTTCTGTTTTTAGGTGGAGGCAGATTTGAACTGGGCGGTTGAGCAACTGCCTATCGGTTATCCGGACTTGCAGCAGTTAAGCATGAAAACTCCTGCTGGGTCGAGAATGCTTCTGTTCAACCTTTACAACAGATCCACTTCAGCTAAAGCTTTCCCATGATCATTCTATTGAGGCAGTGTGTTCTTAGTTGGAAGGCTTACAACCCAGGGCCATACAAGCTTGTTGTTATGGGAGATTTTAATTTACAGCTGGAACCCCTCAGAGAGCTGGTTAATCTTTGGTCTGACCAAGATGAACTATTGGGTATTCCAAGACTAGATAGGAAACTGCCCACTAGAACACAGCCCTATGCGGTTGACACTTCCTGGGTCATTAATAGCCTTGCCCTGAGGGCCTGTAATGGTGGTTTTAGAAAGAATCAACCAGGAAACCTCACATTATATTCACGGATTGATTATGTACTGATCCAGGGCGGTGAATGGACTCGTGCTGAGGAGTTCCAGGTCCTTGAAAGACAAGATAGCAACCACAGACCATTAGTGTTATTGCTTAAACTTACCTCTGTCTCAATGGTAACATACTCCACTATGACTAGTGACATAACGATCACAGGCCATACCCACTGATCAGTAAAATGCAGGACCTGGAATTGAAAGAATGCAAACCCATATAGAGAGACCATCACAGCTATTGAACAACTTGCTACCAATGGCTGTGGGGATAAAGAAGCAATTGTGCTTTATGACATGAAGATCAAAAGTATCCAGCTTGGGTGGTCAGCTCTTAACCCACTATTAAGAAGGGCACTCTAAAGAGGGAGAACTAGTTTGACGATGTATGTAGCAAAGTTAAAAAAGCCTTGGAAACATATATTAAGTCGAACAAGGAGATAGAGTTCAATTACAGGAATTAAAACACAACTACAAATTTATATTGGAGAATAAGAAAACATACTTCATGGAGAACAAATGGGGAGAAATGCTAGATCATATTAAGCAAGGGGACTCTGCAGACTTTTGGAAAGCAGTCACAGATATGGAACTAGACAATGACACCATAATATATGGCTGCATAACCCCCAACTCTTGGCAGGACCATTTTGAGGTATTATATAAAGAATATGGAATCAGGTTGACTCATGGCACGACTGAAGATATGGTAGCCGGGGGCCTGTTCCAACGTCTTCAGCTTTCTTTAAAGGATGTTGAGGATGCCACTAGGTCTCAAACCTGGGAAAGTGGCTGGCCCCGATAGAATCTCAGTGGATTTCTATAAAGGGGAATTGAGAATATGGTGGCCAATTCTATTGAGGGTCTTCAATTCCCTGCTAAAAACAAATGAAGTCCCCAGATCATTGCAGAAATAGTGCCTCTATACAAAAAAGGGGGGATGGACAAGCCTGAAAACTACCACCCGCTATCCCTCCTGGACAGATCAGACAAGATCTATACAAAGGCACTTTTTCAGCACCTACCGGCCTGTGTTGACTCCGAGGTCTTTCTAAGTCACATGCAGGCAGGCTTCCAATCCGGATTGTGTACGCTGGACCTGGAATTCTGCCTACATTTGATTGTACAGAAATGAAGGCAAAACGTGGCCTTAGTTGACCTGAAGACTGCCTTTAACAGCATTCCCAGGAACCGGCTTCAGTGTTGGTGGCTAAAAATATCCCTGATAGACTTCTGGAACCGCTCCAATGCCTATACAGTAAAACAGAGGTGGTACACTGGAGTGTAGCAGGTGATGTAACCAATTCATTGGATGCAGCTAGTGGGGTCGGATAGGGTTTTGTTCTGGCACCTCTACTCTTTTGTATTCACATAAACTGCATCATAGAGGAACTCGTGGCATCTGCTCAAGATACACCCCGTCTCGGGGATGACCGGATTCCGGTGCTGTTTTACGCAGATGATGCTGTACTCTGGGTAACAATCCCGGCAGGCTTACACACATCCCTCCATTGTTTGGAAAGAAAGAAATGTCGTCACATGGGCCTAGAAATGAATGAATATCACCAAAACTTAAGTTATGGTGTTGTGCCTGCTACATGGGAAAAAAACAACCCTCCATGTGAAAGTCAGCAGCGAGAAACTGAAACAGGACCCTTGGTATAATTACCTCAGGATCCGGTTCTTAGGCAACATTAGCTAGGGTCCCCAATTGCTCAAGGCTGTATCTAGCTTGGAGAAATATAGTGACTCCATCAAAAAAATGTTATTGTGCACGTGGACAACCCCCTTAAACCGATGTTTGAAGTTTATAGGGCTCAGCCTAAAGCATCTGCCCTATATGGCTCTGAGATCTGGGGAAGCACTAACATGAAACTCCTGTGTTCTGTTGAAAATACATTTCTTAAGTCTCTCCTGCTGCTCCTGCAAAGTGCCCCCATGTGCTTGCACAATCCGAATGCAAATGTTTCCCAATTGATGGGGAGGCAGAGTTCAGACCTGCTTTTTTATTGGCTGCAGATCTGGTCTGCCCCACAGCTCACCAAATACTGCAGAGCCTTGAGTCATGCAATGGCAATACATAATGGTCATCGTATCTCCTGGCTGACTCATGTTAAAAAACGCTTGATTGCATTAGGCCTGCGACAATACTGGGATGACCAGCAGGCAATCACAAGGGAAGTCAAGATGCGGGTAAAATTGGCTATTAACTATCGAAATTGTGTCAATCTGCAAACCTCATACTAGTCTTTATCCTTGGGCCCTGAACACACGGAAAACAAGTGTGAACATGATAGGAGGGTTACATTCATATCCTAACCCCTCCTCCCACCCCCATATGTGGGGTCCCTATTTATAGAGTTCTTCCTGGGCTGTCTAAAAGTCAGAAAATGTACACATCACTGTTTTAACTTGTATGAAAGTAAATGTCCTGTCTGTGGGACTGAGGAAAAATCAGTGATGCACTTTGTTCCTATGCGATGACTTAAGACGTCTGAGAATTATTTATCTCAAGCCGTTGCTAACTATGTATGGAATTGTCACATTGGATGAGGGTATGTCAATTTGTAAATCAAAATTAAATTGGGACAGTGTTTATTTTGTCTCCAAATATATTCATAGTGTCTGGCTAAACAGGCTTCACTTGGCTACACATTAAACTTATCTGATTAAATGAGCAATATCGTCATTGGTCACAAAACATTAATGTGGCACTTGCTGTGAAAACTGGCGTTTTATTTTTGCAATATATGATATGAAATTTGGACAGTGACTGTGCAACTCGGGTGTGTCCTAATCTTAATGTTTAACAAAAGGTACCACATGGCACATATTGTGTATGTTTTATCAAGATTTGCTTATTTTATCTGTGCTGGAAATTTTAGAATGTGTTCGGGTGGTCAGGGAAGGTCCCTACGAGAAAGAGGGGTTCATCTTGCGTGCACCATATTGATGACGGGGGTGGTGGCGAACTGAGCACGATGTTGCAATTCCATATGTATCAAGTGTAGATAATTGTTACTTTTAGTGCTACATTTTGTTAGAACTGATACATATTAGATTTGCAAACATGCAGAAAGGTGTTAAAATGGCCAAATGCAACATGAACACGATTCACATATGGGGTGCTCTGAAATACGTATGAACTGGCAGGCGAAGAGGGTTTTAATGTGCTTCCAGAGGGGGAGTCTGTCTTGAAATCTTGCGGTAAAGAAGGAATAATGTGCATATGGAGAAACATATGATGAAGTAGGGTTTTGTGCATTTAGTCGGACTTTGCAGCTAGCAGTTTGCACAATGAATTTCATGTAACAGGCAAGTTCTGGTTTTGCAGGCTTGGGGGTTGACGAAGAGAATGAGTGATCCTGTAGAAGGTCAGCTGTCAAACAGGACACATGCTTAAGGCTTAATAGTTCTGTGGAGAAACAATGTAATCTTGCCCATTGCATTGAAGTCATACAGATGGGTTTGGCCATTTGCTTGGGTCGGCAATAAAGATCGGGCCGGGGCCAGGATGACTGGTGTTCAATTGTTTTCTCAGGGTGGAACTGGAGGCCATACATGCTGTAGTGGTAAACCAAAGGCGTGTCTGGGAATCACTCGACCAGCACAAACACAGCCCAATGACCTGTTCTTGGGTGAATACACCCTGGGAGAGACTCTAACAAGTCTTTAGCTCACTGTCCCTTTCACAGAGAAGAAATGTCCCCACATAACAGTCTTTGTCCTCCCCAGGGGCAGTCCAGCACCGAAATGCTAGGCAATTCTCCTCTGAACAGCAACCCCATACACGTGTTTCAGCCTTATTGGGCATCATCAGTGAGGTGAAGCTGTGCCTCTCGAAGAACAGTGAGCAAGGGGTCCATGTCTGGATCACCCTGGTAACTTAGGGTGATACCCAAAGTTAATTTATGCAAAACAAAGGTGGCGTCTGGGAATCTCTCTAAGACGAAGACTGATATGCGGGGACATTTCTTCTCTGTGAAAAGAACAGTGAGTTAAAGACTTGGTTGAGACTCTCCCAGGGGCCATCCACCCATGAACAAGTCAATGGCTGTTTTCGTGCTGGTAGAGAGTTTCCCAAACCCCCCTCTGTTTTGCATGCTGTAGTGGTATTCACATAAATGCCCTGTGAAAACCAGGCGGATGAGATGGCAATCAATTGTTAAAAGAGAACCTAATTGCTCAGCCCTCCTCATATTGATAAGATATCCGTGCAGACCATGTGCAATCACACTTAAGGTTAAAAGGCCTTAGACCAGTTGTTACTAGTAATAAGTTATGTTTACATGTGAATGTTTTATTATGTCATGATGTTACGACCTACCATGGACCAATCCCCAGAAAAGGCAGACTTGGAATATGATCTGAAGATGGTAGTAAAGATTGTCAATAACCAATGAGAAGAAAGGAAATGACAAAAAAGAAAAAAGATGGAACTTGTTTGTATGTGTTTTGTCCAATCATGTGTGAGGGGTGTGTTGTAATAAAGTATCTGGGAGTGTTGTAACTGTTAGAAAAATGTATGAAATGTATCAACTGTCCTACAGCACCATCAAACTGCTCCCTTGATGATTTTACAATACACTTGCTTTTCGTACAAAACATGCACTCGTTCCTCAGGTGGTGGACCCACTTTGGGTTGAGGTAATTAGGGGTCCACCCTGACAAATGCAATATTTTATTTGATTGTAATTTGTATATATTATCTAAAGATTGTCGAATTAAGGTTTATACAACAACAAAAATACATTTTCACACAGTACTAGGATGTATCAAGTTTTATTTTATTTTCATTGCCCTCATTTGAGAAGGTCAGCATACCTGTATGTAAGTGGCCTACAGCTTTGGTTTTACCACCTTTCATTCATGAGTGTAGCTGATTAAAGCTTTTCTTTCCCATCTATTACATGAAAATAGCATTTGCCTAGTGTTTAGATTTTAGTGACACACCCACATCCTTTGTTAGGATTCTGAGCTTCCCTCATGGTAAAACATAGATGCCTTATAATGCTCCAACTGTTGCAGTGGCCTTCTGAACAAAACTACACTATGTTGAGTCCATATATGTATATAACCGTGACTATATAGAGCCTTCTCTGTGAGTCTGTACAGTAAATATACCTCTTGACCCTCTGCTGAGTTTGAAATGTAAAAGAATCTTTGGCCCTGTTCAGATTTATCGTATGTGAATTTGAATGGGTTCTGTGGTGTGGGACCCTCACCAGTGTGTTTCCCTTTTAAGGTGGGCCATGACTGTGTCATGGCCCCAAGCTAATAAAAGGAGCCTCTGCAGACACGCCCAACAGAACAGCTGCAGACTCCAGAAGAGGAACTCCTGAGTTTGTCTCATTTATGTAAGCCTGCAGGCTTGCACGTTTGGGCACCGGCCTGCATGCCCTGATGCCATGGGACACTCGTGCCATCATGGTGTCAGAGGTCCACATGGTTAGGGGCATGGGAAGCGCCGCTCCCACACCCGATGGTGCTGGTGTCACATAGCACCATGGGGCTGCCGGATGACCAGGGCAGGCCCCAATCCCCACAGGCACTGGGCCTGTAGCGTGCCGATGACCATGGCACTCAGTGGGCCCGCTGGATGTCCATGGCCCCATAACATTGGTGACGAAGGTGGGAACCCCGAGGGGCTCCCTTTCCCCGTTTGTTGTGTGTCCTTCTTGCGTGTGTGCTTTCCCTCTTCGTTGGAAGGAAGAGCGGGAGGAGCGATCAGCTGTCCCCTGTTGTGGGGAGTGAAGCTGCAAGCTGCATCTATTGCCGCGAGCAAGTGAGGGAGGAGGAGTTGTCCCTGTAGCGAGATGTGGCGACAAAGAACAATGCAGGGAGTCTTGCCAGCGAGTTTCCCCAGTCGCGGCCCTCTGTATAAGCTGCTTGTGCGGCCAAGGTGCAAGCTTGCCCGCAGACTCCCCTGCATGCTGATCATCAATTGCTCCAGTGGAACCGGAGAAGTGAGCACCCGCCCCTCCTGGGGCTGAAGTGGGTGCATGGTAGTCTGTGCAGGGTGCGGCGTTTGCTAAAAGAGTAAATTGTGGAGGGGCAGTGCCACAGGAGGAGGTGAAGAGTGACCAGCTGGTGCGCCTACCCGGTCGCAGCCCTCTGCCGAGAGGGTGCTTGTGCGAACCAGGAGAGGGGCAGCCTTGCGGCATTGCCCGCATTACCCACAAGGACGGGAGGTGAATGCTTCCACAAGCGGCAGCACCATCCCGCGTGGTGCCGCCACTCGAGCCCCACTGTGATCCTGGGCCCGCGGCGGTGTTGGTTGAGACCCAGTAAAAGGAATGCCCGTCTAAACCCCTGTAGGCATACTGATTATATGCCAGCCCATTTCTGATGTGTCCATTTCTCTTCATGAACCTGGTGGACAGCATCTGAAAAGGAGATTCACTATTGGCTATTTACTCTAGGCAAAAAAGGTTTTCCCAATGAGCAAGATCTGTGTGGGTTTAATAAGATAATTCCCTGTGCTTTCAAATGTGACACTGTGGAGAGGGTCTGTAAAATATAGTTGATAGTCAACTCGCAGACTGTGCTTGAAGCTGGGACAGATTGAGAGCCTTGCATCTATCAATACAAATAACAAAGTATTCCCACCCAAATACAAGGGAAGGACAAGGCTTTTTCCTCCAGGATTACTGACAGACCAGATGCATTTTCCAGGCTAAGGCAAAGGGCACCCTGCATAACTTGTGATAGGGAGGCTTATACTTTAGGGATATCCTGGACCCCTTCTAGGGCAGGGAGGAGTTCCCTCTATGTAGACTCATAAAGCTACATCAAGGGAAGAAGGGCGAGAGAGGAAGAGAGGGACTCGCGCAGCTCTCATAAATAGAGCTCACTTGTAAAGAGCTGCCTGCCTTGGAAGTGATGGTTAGCCGGTCATCTCTAGACAGATCCTGGCCACGATGTTGCTGTTAGGGGGACCTCTGAAAAGGACTTGCATACATTTTAAATACAGTTCACATTAAGTGATGTTCCCAGAGATACCAGCTCTGTAACATTGTGCAATGAGAGATAAAGGAATGAAGGATATGGGTAAATGCCCATGTGTATATTATTAGTTCTCATTAAGATTGCAGCCTAGGTGGGCAAGATATTTGATTGAGATCTGTCTATTAAATGCACCAAAACACAACCACATTGTGCTTGTGTGTATGTTTCTCATTTATGCAGCAATATGGGTCTGAGATTTTAGTTAGCAAGACTGAAAAGAAACATTGGGTGGGATCATAGTTAAGGTGGAGTTGCTTCCCAAACCTGCCAAATTTCAGGGGTTTTGTTGCATTAAATCTGCACCTTAACATCGCTTCAAGTGGGTACTCTGACCAGGAAGTGGGGCAGTGTCGTGGGGGAGTGTGATGAGGAAGAATGAGCTGGGCTAGTGGGATACTATGACTAGGAAGAGTGAGGGAGAGCTAGTGGGTGATGAGAAAGTGAGTTCAGTGTTGTAGAAGACTGTGATGAGGAAGAATGAGGTGGGACTAGCAGGGGACTGTGATGAGGAAGAGTGTGGTGGGTGTAGTAGTGGACTACGGAAAGGAAGAGTGAGGTGGGGGTAGTGGGTGACTGTGACAAGAAAATGAAAAGGTGTAGTAGAAGACTGTGATGAGGAAGAATGAGGTGGAACTAACGGGGAAATGTGATGAGGAACAGTGTGTTTGGTGTAGTAGGGGACTTCAACAAGGAAGAGTGAGGAGGGAGTAATAGGGGGGACTGTGATAAAAATAGTCAAGATGTGTTAGGGAACTGTGAGGAAGAGTGATTTGGAAGACTGGGGGACTGTGATGAGGAAGAGTGAGGTGTTGGGGACTGTGATGAGGAAGAATGAGGTGGGGTAGGTGGCGACTGTGACAAGGATGAGTGAGGTGGGGGACTGTGATGAGTGTGGTGGAGGTAGTGGGGGAATTTGATGAGGAAGAATGAGGTGTTTGGGGACAGTGATTAGAAAGAGTGAGGTGAGAGTAGTGCAGGGCTGTGATGAGGAAGAGTAGGGTGGGATAGGTGGGGGTCTATGAATGTAAAATCAGAGAATGTCAAAGCAAAATGGACAAAGCAAGATAACCTTCAATACAGGAGTGCAAACCTTGAACACAAATACTACCCTCTCAGCCCACTGCCCAAATTAACCCAACCCACCTCCAAGTAGCCTTCCCCTTATATTCCCTCATGGTCTGGCCCATCATAATGCCAGTCAATTATGTTTGACTTTCCTGCCTCCCCCCCTCCCAGCTTACACTAAATGGGTTTATGGTCGATATCCACAGTCTATCTTCTATCTCTATCATCGCATGGTTCTCCTCTTCTGGGTCAGTCACACTGTTCTGATGTCAACCGGTGTAGTCCTCCTTAGTTGAGGTGTGTGGGACTAATGCTCCCTTATGCACTTCTGGTTGAGAATAAGAGCCTATTGTTATTGCCAGTTTAAGCTGGCGTAATCAAAGATGGAGGCTAAGGTGGCCTTCACCCAGTGCATCCGAGAGCCTACAATAGCGCTTTTTCAGCAGTCCTTCAGCACATGTCAGTTTAGAGTAGCTCTTGGGACTAGCATTGCCTCAAGCCAGTGAGAGGGATTTCCCTATCCAATGTACGCTAAAACAAAAATTTGGCGACTGTGATGCGAGAGTGAGGTTGGGTAGGAGGTGACTGACGAGGAAGAGGGATGTAGGAGTAATCCCTGCTGTGGGAATTTGCTTTTGGGGAATGTTCGGATCAATCTCTGGAGGAGCAGATAGAAGAATCGGTCCCAGGAACTTTGGGCACTACTGCTGCAGTAAACCCAGTTCAAGAAATCAGCCAGCACTTGTTTGAACAAACAGGGTGGAAAACAACCGGAGAAGGTTAAAGCCAAAACCAATGGTCTGAGGAATAAAATAGCCAAATAAGCCAAATAACAGGCAACCACTTAATTCCTCTCACAAGTTCCTGAGGACTCTGACAAGGCAACCCACACTCATTGCAGCACTTAGAGTTGCCACACAGAAAAGGATGTGCAATCAAAGGAAGGGGAATACAATCCATTAGAATGAGGAGAAGGTGGAGGAGACCCTGGTGGCTCTCTCCAAGTTAAACTGACAAGTTAAGTAAGTCCCATTCGTATCTATTGGAGGACTCATCACTTGTGCAGTATGACAGAGAGTTAAAAGAAGCAATTGGATGTGACTCATTAGTTACGTGAGCACGATCCATGGGCAAAATATCAAGAACAATTTACTTTGGTCGATCAATTTTCCATGAAGAGCGAATGTCCTCCTAAACCGGCTTTCAGCACCTACCGGAAACATAACCGAGTCTTGAGGTTGTATGACTGGGGATTCAAGGAGACCCATCACACTTGGAACAACTATGGGCATCACATGCAACACGACGGAAAACGGCCAACCCAAGGTATATATCATCCTAAAGAGTTCAAAAGGCCCAAGATCTGCACCCGAAGGAAGTTTGGAAAACCTGGGTGAACAGAAATGGCTGTTGACCCTCCAGCAACATAGAAAACAGGAGTTGACTCCACCCCTGCACATTACCTATTGGGTTTTATTTGAGAGCCTATTAAATGAGAATTGAGTCTTAAACAGATTGCATATACTGCTGTGGGGTACGTTTACACACCCAACAGAATTCCCCTTCATCACCAATCTGCACTTCAACAGTTACAAGCAAAATGGCTGCGCTGCACTGTTGAGCACCATCGCCTTGCCTTAGAAACTGCGTTTTTTGCAGTCACCAAAATAATGGCTGCGCTGTCCTTGCCAAGCACCTATTGGGCAAGATGGCACCGGGAACACACCAAGAAAGGCTGCCAGTGTGTTTCCTGATGTGCACCAAAGAAGAGAGTTGAAAAGCAGGAAATATTTTACCTTTAAAATGATGACGCCCTGATGCCCTTTTTCATCTGTTCAACAATACACAGTCCTGATCCAGTGAGACCCAGCTGTGCCCAGCCATATTCAAGTTGTGCCCCAGTTAAAGATAGCATTTCTCACTAAATGACAGGCTGTGTCAGGAAAAATCTGTGAAATCACAAACAACTTTACTCCCAGCCGTACGGGAAAACGCTTGACTTTTTGCTACAAAATATCCCAGATAAACTCTTCAAAAGAAACCCTATCTCTCTGTCCATGTGTCCATTTCAAAGGATCTTTATTTGGACAGATGCTTGTGCATTAGAGACATGACTGGGGCTTTGGCAAGATTCAGAAAATGGATGTAAGAAGGCCGCGTTTGAAAGTGACATCCCAGAAAAATTAACCACGTGTAAAAATGGTTGCTTTTTGCAAACAAAAAAGTGTCCGTTTAAAAGTGTAATGTTGAATAAGGCCCTGTTTGTGCCTAGAAATGTAGGGGGGTTTTGCTTGAAATCTAATATAATGTTTTATTCCACCAGTCTTGCTTTTTGGCTCCGGAGAAAAATAATCAATAAATAAATGCCCTCACTGTACCGGGGAAGGCACAGAACAGGGTTTCGAGCTTGGCTTCAAAGGACATTACTTTGCGGGGAACAGGAGTTGCCTTCCCCCAAAAGGGGACGCCCCCTTGGAAACTCTGAATGGACCAAGAGGAAGCATATCACACGCTCGTCAGACTTTGTGTCTGGGCTTCAGCCGGTTACAATAGAGTTCCAGGGCACCTAAATGTGAAATTGCAAATAACGCCTCCCCTCAACTTCAACTGGGGGGCTTCAAAGCCAACTCCAGAGCAGTCTTTGAAATTATGCCCTTATTTGGGAGACAATGCTGGCCATCTGGCTCAAAAGTCTATTTTATAAATAAACTTTAAGACTTTTATCTCTGTAACCGGACCACACAGGAATGTAAACATTTTACGGTTGAAATGCAATTTGTGTGGCTTTAAATGAAGACATGGTAGCCTTCACTAGCATATTGGGGACGGAAATGGCAGAAAATTGGATATTCTGAGGAAAGTGTATATGTTGCCACTTTGAAATTCAACGCTAACATGCATTATGCTAATATGTACACATGTATAAAGTTATAGAATTTTAGGTAAAATATTTCCCACGGAAAATCACGAATAATTATTAGAAGGACGAAACAAAGTCCTACAAATTTGGGAGTGGGAGTATTATGCTCTGTGTGAAATATGCAATTGCCTTTATGATTTGTGAAAGTGCCACAATTGTACAAAGGTGCAATTTATGTCAGAACTGATTTTTGGCAAAAATGGCTGTCCCCTCCTTCAGTTCAATCTGCCCCTAAGGAGGAGGCAACATAACATAGGCTGACCTATCTTATTCTTAGGGGTAGGTCTAGCTTAGTTCTGCCCAACAATAAATTCTGTGATGTCACCTGCCTTATAAAAAGTGGGAGCTCACAGAGACAAAGGACACTCTCTTCTGAATTTTCCAGCACCTGCGTATCCAGACATTTTATATTCATCCTGCAATATTCCAGACTCAACTGCCAGGAAAGGGATAGTTGATCCAGGCCCTCCTATCCAGGCAGAACCATCTTTCAGAACTAAACCCCATACCAAAATCCTACTAACTCTGGGAGAAAGGGGGAAAAGCTGTGGTACCCTGTGGGAGAGTATTCTGTGACCAGACCAGCTTTTTGCCCCACTACCTGCATGCAGCTGTGTCGTGACCAGACAGGCCCAGCTGTTGTTTGTTACGAGAGACCGCCTTTTTGACCAATGACCAGATGGTGCCTCCCTGTCCAGAAACCCGGTTGGCTGTCCCAAAAACCCTAACTCGAGCACTGATTGTGTGTATTATTCCATCTCATAGCAACCCATAGTATATCACAACTTGATACCTTGTCTTTGTTCCACCTTCTACATAATCCCATCCATACCCTGATAACTTGCTGAAGATAGTCTGAATCCTCTGTGTATTCTGTTCCTTGATTTTCTAGTGTTAGCGCAATTCTTCCATTCATTTCTGTCTTGCATAAGTCCTTAGTTATATTTTCAATAATTGAATTAATTCCCACATAGAGCAGAATGCGGGGTGACAAGGTTAACTTTGCAAATTAACCTTGGCGCGTACCGTTTCTTTCTTTAACAATCTAGCCACTAAATCTAGTTTAAATGAGACCTGTCCTTTCCTTTTTAAACCGATTTTCTCTTTTAACTGCTTTTATTTTCAAAACCGAATTTCCTTTCACCTTGAAAATCTCATCCAGTTATTCAGCTAGAGCCACTCTTTCACTTTCCTACTATCCCTGTTATGTGTATCGATCACCAAGCCTAAAAACCGCATTCCAATTCTGTCTATTTCACCCATTTTTCAAACCATAATTTAGCAAATGGAAATTCGGTGTGTGATTCTGGCGGCACTGTGTTGTCACTTCAAAGATGATTTTTGAATTGTATACCCTTTGTTGGTACCTTGCTTTGTAGTTGCTAGTGTTATTACATCCCTCATACCGTGATAACTCATATTTACCTCATTTATTCAACCGCACATTTAAATTAATTATTTACCAATTCCGAGTGTTAAGGCAATTGCCTCCCATTTTGTGAGGGAAGATTGGATTTTCATTCCGTTTTCTGCATAGTATCCCTGACTCCTTGCTGCTCCTTTCTATCCACTCAATCGATTAGTTGGTGTTTGAGGGAGCATTGCAGGGGGAAATCTTTACTCGGGTGTTATCTACCCGAACAGTAAAATTGCTCCTATTCATCTGTGCTTTGGATATGTTCTAGTAGATGGTCAACCAAGTGTATGTCATCAGTTTACATTGTAATTATCACCCCAATGGTGATTGCTGCCCAATATTAAAATTGTGTGATTTTCCTTGAATTTGCAGTGGCAGCTAGGATTCCATCCGTTTGCTGCAGTGGCAGCTAGGATTCCATCCATCCATGCATGCTGTGTACCGCAGGCCCGAGTGATTCTGCCTGCCTTCCAGTCAACTGCTACCTACCACACTGCCCACTGGGGCACTCCAGAAGGCCCTCCATGCTGTGGCCAAGGGACGAAATGCCCATTCACCCCCACGAGGAGCCGTTGATCTGATTTCCTGACTGTAAAATGGCCGCCGCCCTGCTGTTCCGTTTATTTACTTTGGTTGCCTAGCAACCATCCACGCGACGAGGCCCTTAGGCCACAAGGCGAACCGGAGGCGGAAGCCGGCCCATATCGCCTAAGGCCCAACAAGACCAACGCCCTTCCTGTCTGCACCTACAGCTCATTCTCCCCCAGGGCTGGAGCCCTGCTACCTCGCTGATGCTCCGCCTGGCAAAGAAGTCCGTTTGCTGCAGTGGCAGCTAGGATTCCATCCGTTTGTTGCAGTGGCAGCTAGGATTCCATCCATCCATGCATTCTGTGTACCGCAGGCCCGAGTGATTCTGCCTGCTTTCCAGTCAACTGCTACCTACCACACTGCCCATTGGGGCACTCCAGAAGGCCCTCCATGCTGTGGCCAAGGCACGAAATGCCCATTCACCCCCACGAGGAGCCGTTGATTTGATTTCCTGACCGTAAGATGGCCTCCGCCCTGCTGTTCCGTTTTTTATTTACTTTGGTTGCCTAGCAACCATCCACGCGACGAGGCCCTTAGGCCACAAGGTGAACCGGAGGCAGAAGCCGGCCCACATCACCTAAGGCCCTTCCTGTCTGCACCTGTCCGCACAGGCAGCACGGCGCTGGATACTGCTCCGCGGTACCTTTGACATAAACACTTCACCCCATGCGGAGCCCGCATCCTCTAGCCCAGCAGATTTATTAATGCAGTCGACACCAACAGCCATCTACTACATTGTACTGCACTTGCCAAACACTTTGCAAATCTCCAAACTCCTGGTAAGAGACTGACTGTGTTTTGATTACCCTGCTGCAACCCTGCACACCTCGACCCCAAACCACTGAGCGCATACTGTGCATTTACGCCCTGTAGCATCACAGGCCTGCACTGCACCAATCCTTGACTCTCTGCTAGCCGATAATATTTGCTATCACCTGTAGCTTGTCTACCCTATGAGGCAGCTCGCATAGTGCTACTGTCTTGCTATGCACATTTATCACAAAGTGGCCCTACTGAAATTGCTCCTACCTGGCTGCACATTGTATTTTTAGCCTAAATTGTGCTTTTAAATCTAGGTGAACCCCGGCTGCTATAATTGCTCCTAGCGACCTATGCTTTTTGGCCTGATTGCTAAAAATCGAACTTAGGTGAGCCATTGCCTGTGCACCATGATAGCGACCTATGCATTTTACCATGATTGCTAAAAATCGAATTTAGGTGAGCCATGGCCTGTGCACCCTGCTAGCGACCCATGTTGATGTTGTGACTGCATTAGTGCATTTCCTGCCTGTGCTGGATTATTGAATTTAGCCCATGTGTCCATTGTGTTTGTTTTGGTGCATTGCCTGCCTATGCTGGATTATTGAATTTAACCCATGTGCCTAAATAGTTCATTGAACTCTATCTCTGCCCACTCAGCCCCCACCAATATAATGCTGGCTCTCCTTACCATTATCATGTTCCCTTTTTGTATAGTCCCTAATGCTACACCATGCACAAGAGGACATTTCATCAAGGTTGGCGAAGGATTAGCCAGACTAGGTTGTCAACGCCACTTCCCTCTCCCCTGCCCCACCCTCCCCACACACCCCCCTTTCCCCATACCATCTCCTCAATCCCACATAACACCTACCACCATCAAGAATGCAGCAACCTCATACTTCCCGTGCCTCAGTCCCAACCCTTCCACATACAAACACACCAAACCTATTAGCATTAATGACAGGACCACACCCATTCTGGGTATTGAAAGACTCAATAGACTCATGTCTAGAACTAAAATGTCCCTACTAGCTACTTCACTCACCACCACACCCAATACACTGACCAAACTAAACACCACGCCCATCAATTTCCAACACAAAAGCCTCCACAACGCACCACTCAAACACCAAACCAAGAACAAAACCACTGATTTTCCCCCATTTTAGGTAACACACCACCCCCTGCCCCCACCTCCACCCTCAAAAGTGCACTCATCAATGCCCGTTCACTAGATGCCCATGCAATGGATATCCATGACCTCATCGAGGACCAACATCTTGGTATGCTGGTGGTCACTGAAACCTGGCTTCACCCAGCGGCAGGACCACTTCTAGCCCTTGTCATTCCCCCGGGATTCAACATCCTTAGAACAGACAGGACAAACACCCAAGGAGGTGGAGTTGCCATAATAGCCAAAACCACTCTGGAAATCAGTTTGCCCAATAGAACAGATACAAGGTTAGGAACTCCTACTAGTGAAGTATACTTCCAACCCCAAAACCACTACCAATTTACTAGCGGTGTACAGATCACCCAATAAAAATACACACCCCGACTTGGACATCCCGCTACTCCTAACTCCCCTCATCAAGCCTA
Source organism: Ambystoma mexicanum (assembly GCF_040938575.1). Lineage (NCBI taxonomy): Eukaryota > Metazoa > Chordata > Amphibia > Caudata > Ambystomatidae > Ambystoma > Ambystoma mexicanum. Next base: position 735,746,926 of record NC_090936.1, read on the forward strand.
AAACTAAATGCACAGTCCTCTGTGACTTTAACCTAGGATACAATGACCCCCTGGACTCGGATGCATCTACATTCTATACAGCCATGTCAGAAATGAATTTCGAACAGCTGATAGATAAACCCACCCACTCAAAAGGAAGAACCTTGGACCGGCTTCTCACTCTTAACTCTTTAGTCACCATTGACTCCATCCTCCCAGTCAATTGGTCAGATCACTATGTAATTAACTTCACTATATACAAGGCTAGTACAGATCACATCACCCCCAAAAAAACAGAAACTTTCGAAACTAGAAATATTAAAAAGCTCTCTTCCGACAAACTCACTCCAGCCCTGAGTGCTGCCCTTGCCCATACGGTTCTAGGCACCAACAACCCTTCCTATCTAGCAGAACAATACCAACAATGCCTTACCCAAACTATTGACCTACTTGCTCCCATCACCACTAAAACCCGCAGACCTGACAAACGTTCCTGTTTTTGGTTTAATGAGGAACTTGTAGCCTTAAGACGCACAAAAAGATCACTTGAAGACCTCCATAAGAAAAGCAATACCCCAGAATCGGCATTAGCCTTCGCTGACGCCAACAAAACATATAAATCAGCAATAATCACCCAAAAAGCCAATGTCTTTAACCTTCGTATTACTAATGCTTCCTCAGACAGCAAAGAACTGTTTACCATCCTTAGAGAGCTTGAAAAACCTTGTCAAACCTCAGCACCTTCCAATGCTAGTAAAGACTGGTGCACCACTATACAAAACGCCCTCTCATCTAAAATCCTCCTACTGCAAAATAAAATCGATAGTAAAAAAACGCTCCTAGCTGACAAAACTCCACCCACCATATCAATGACCACATCAAATGCCACTACTGGCCCCCCATTTCAATTCACACCAGTGTCTAACAAAGAAGTATTTGACACCATAATGAAACTTAAAGCCTCCAACTGTAAAGAAGACCAATTTCCCTCCCACCTAGTGAAACTCTGTGCCCCCACCCTTACACCCATCATCACCGAATTCATCAATGCCTCTTTCCTCACAAACACAGTCCCCACCAGTATCAAAAAAGCTTGGGTGACACCACTTCTAAAAAAAAAACATCCCTGGACCCGTCAATAACCACCAACTACCGACCTATTACAACGGTCCCATTTCTCCTCAAAATAATTGATAAAATAGCCTACTGCCAAATTCAGAACCATTTGGAACACCATCAACTATTAGGAGACCGTCAGTTAGGATTCCGTCCCAACCATAGCACAGAGACAGCCCTCCTTGATCTGAAGATCCAAATGGATGCCACTAGAGAAGCAGGTAAACTCTGTCTACTGATGCTCCTGGACCTCTCAGCGGCCTTTGATTTGGTCGACCACGATAAACTCTGTAACACTCTAGCAAACAATTTCAACCTAGCTCAGAACGCCACCAAATGCATCAAATCATTCTTGGCTGATAGAACTTCCAGAGTATCCATCGGCAAAGAATCAGCAGACCCAGTGCCTGTCCCGGCAGGTGTGCCGCAAGGCTCCTGCCTATCCCCCACTCTGTATAATGCCTATACTAAGCTATTATTCGCAGCATTGGATGCCATGGGTGTCATCTATACTAACTTCGCCGATGACACCCAAATCCTCATTCCTCTCTCAGGCAATCACGAACAAGACTCCCTCCTGGTTAACCAAATCTACTCACTCATTCAAAACTGGATGGCTAATAATAGCCTTTGTCTCAACGACGACAAAACCGAGCTCCTCATACTAGGCTCCTCCAGCAAAATCAATACCCTTGAGCCCGCTTTCAAATCATTCACCATCGATGGAACCATAATCCCTGTTCTTAAACAAGTCAAGACCCTTGGCGTCTACTTAGATGCAACACTATCCATGTCTAAACAAGTAAACACATTAGCCTTGTCCACTTCCTACACCTCCAAACTCATCTCCCTCAGCCGTAAATTCCTCTCAGCCAATAACTGCGTTACTCTAGCCAGAGCACTCATACTGTCTAAGCTAGACTATTGTAATATCCTCTTCCTTGGCACCTCCAAAGCCAACATAGCCAAACTTCAACTCATGCAGAACAAAGCCCTCAGAGCAGCCTTAGGCATCAAAAAATCTGAACATATCTCTAACACCAGAAGAGACCACCACTGGCTCCCCATCCAAGCTAGAATTATATTTAAAACCCTGAGCATCACTCACAAATGCAGGGCTAACAAAAGCACCCAAATACCTAAACAACACAGTCATGATGAAGCCCCAGCACAGACTCCTCAGGTCCAATACAAACGCATACCTTGACACCCCCAGATACAAAAGAGAGAAAGCAGGGGGTAGTAGCTTCAAAACACTGGCCCCAGACATTGGAACGCTCTACCCACCCACATCATGAACGAACCTTCCTTCCCTAAATTCAAAAGTTTCTTGAAGACTTGGCTCTTCAATAAGTACTAACTGAACCAGAGCACTAATCCGCTCCAATTAACTGTACATATCTGACTGCTTTGTATATTGTTGTATAATATCTGACTATTTTGTATATTGTTGTATATTATTGACTGCTACTCCTGTGTACCTCTGTGTTCATTCTAAGATTGTGTTCTTCCATTGTCTGTAACTACGCCGTGATACCCCCGGGTCTGGGCGTATAACAAATGTAATAAAATAAAATTAAAATAAATAAAATAAATATTGTATTCCCACCAACCGGCCAGGCTCATGGCCCATTTTGACCCAGGGTATTTGTAAAAGGGGGTGTGAGATGGGTTGGGTGCCAGCTCAATCGGAATTCTAGGAAATAAAGAAAAAGTATTCTAATTGAGCGCTACATCCTAGGCTAAGGGCAAGAGTCCTGGTCCAGTGTGTGACACCCAATAAGAAACCTTAACACTGCGACTATTGAGAGATATACCTAACTTGATGGCTCTCGCTTTTAGAGAATTGGAAAGAGTGGACTTTTTCGATTTACACAGAAATGATTGCTGACTCATGTAGTATATAAGTTCAAAAATAGTCCTGGGCAAACTTTTCGGTGAATAGCAGACCCTGAGACTTCAAGGCTACAACTTCACCACGTATTATGAAGCAAATTCTTTAAAAAATCTTACAAGGCCAGTCAACACTACTTCCCTTTTAGCCAGGTAAATATGTGTTTCTATTGATCATAGGGCTGTTGAACAAAGAAAGATTCACATTGCAAAGGAAATTAGTAGGTGTGAATCTAACATAAAAGATTTGGTGTCTGGGTCTAACCAAGAATACGTAGCAGGCTAGAAAATTCATCTTTGAATAATTGTCTTTTATATCATGGAACTCTAGGGATCACTATAATTTTTTTGCTAACCCAGAGTTAGGTCAGTTTTTGAAAAGTCATAATTTTATTTAGCTGCAGGTAACCTGGTTGTTGGATGGTACACAGCTCTTTTACAGCCCACCTGGAAGGATCTTTTGGGTCGCCCCTCTGTAGGGGTTGGCAACTCTCTTTAAATCAGACGTTGGCTGGGAATTGGTGTCTAGTGTAAATATTTGCAAGGGGATTCTGGCAGTACATGTAAAAGCATTTGTTGAGGGGTGTCTGTTGGACTTTCTCCTGGTCAGTGTGTACTGGCATTAGGGAATCTGTGAGCAGGAGTAGGCTGTAGACTTCCTTTTGCTGTACACTAATGACTGAGGCATTAAAGCTAAAGGGGGCAACACATTGTTGCCAGGGACCTAAATGAAGCTTGCATTGAAATGGAGGTAAAAAGCTCAATTCCTCTTAGACATTGCAAAAAACTCCAAACGTTTTGTCAGGCTGGCACTGGCAGAAGAGTCTACAGGGGTTTGGCCTTGCTATGCTAAATGGGGCAGAGAAAGACGACTTGCCTCATCACAACACATGGCATGGTGGCTGCCAGGCCTCACATTTGATTACATTTATGTGGGGAAACAGTTATACAGTTTTTCTGATATTCGTCAATCACTGGCGATTAATCCACAAAATGATAAGATCCTGCAATGTTGTAGAAAAAAAGCCACTACCTTTAAATGGCATATTTTGGCAGAACCTCAGGAGGGGGTGGAGCATTTAATTTACCTTTGGATTTCCAATTTTAGCTAAGCCACATAGATCTCCGGATTGGAAGTGGTTCAGAAGCAGGGTGACTGCCCTGTCGGCACAGATGTATGGGATGGATGCCAAATACAGGAAATTCTCACTACTCCCCACCCTGAAATTTTATGAAAGAAAGATTGTTCCCAAGCTGCTCTATGATTATGAGGTGCTCCCCTTTTAGGCATTGAATTTGCTGCCTGTGTTGGAGGGCTTGATGTGGCATAAAGTCTTGGTGGTCCAGACCTCCCTCCTGAACTGGGGTTACATTCTCTCACTGCCACAGTGGTGGAAGATGTCACTATATCAAAATATAGTCTGCCCCAAAACAAATCATTGTACAAAGGCCTGTGTACTCTAACTCAATCATCCATGGTGGATCTCTTAAATGAACTTGTATCATATTGCAGACACTTGTTGATTTATCTGGGGCTGCGGGAGGATAACATAAAACAAAACCACATGGCGGGGGTTAAGAACATTTTATACAATGAGGACTGGATTCAAATCTTGGAGAAATTCCATGGGTTTGGGTCATTGGAACACTTGAAGTATGATCATAAAAGACAGGGTACGTTTGCCCTGTTTCTAACTATATATGCAAATAAAGATTCTAATAGACACCCCAGTGGTGCGGCAGTCCCTCAATTAGATCTAGGTTTGCCTCTTATTGAAACAATGTACCAAAGTCTAAGACCTAGATGCCAGTTGATATGTATTCTCTGAAACGCCCATATGTTGTCATTTGTATCGGCCTTATGTAGGCCCTTTTCAAAATTGGGCTAATGGTATCAACCACATTTTTATGAATTTAGAATATTAGAGTATTGTGAGAAACCAAAAGTTGTATCACCCACTAGTCCACTGGGATCCGTCATCCAGGTGGCCAGGACACAGCTGTCACTTTTGGATCCAGTTCCTTGGAGTGGACCAGTGCGGGAGCAAAACCTGGGTGAGGGGGTCTTTGAGGAGTGGGACGCTGGATGGTGAGACACTGTATTCCATTCCTGGTAACACCTTTGCCCGATCCTATCAGATAGAATATGTAGGAACTCTAACCCCCCCCTTTGCTACATGAACACTTTCACACGTACAGCCCACTCTAGGCAAAAACAAACAAACACCCGAGCAGTATACCTGACGTGTCCCAATACAATGGTCAGGCAATTACTGAACATTACTGACACATGACTTCCATTAAGCTTCCCCACAATGATAAAAGACAGAGCACGAAAGCACACCCAGAGTGAGGCAAAGCACACAAGGAAACTGCTGTTTTGAGACGGCAGCTGAATGAGAGAAGAAAGATGGCATAATATGTGGAGATCGCAAGGAAGAAAGTTCCCTTGACCTTTCCGACAAGAGACCGTTACTTTACCAAGCCCTTGAGATTATAAACCATGCTGAAGAATCCTGTATTGTGTATCAGAGATACTCAGGCTCTCCCTCACCAGTAATCAGAGCGGCGAGAAGCAGCAGCCGCTATGATACCACCCTTGGCTCCAAGAACAAACAAGTGTCAATTAAATCAACACAGCCAGTGAGTTGGGGGAGACAAATACAAGACCAGTCTGTGTTGAAGCCAAGGTTGCAAGCGGCAACATTTTATGGCAAGTGCTGGAATGAACATTGTTACAACGCTTGTGAGAAAAGACACAAGTAAAAGTTGAATTGCTGATGAGTGTTTGAAATTTGAAGAGACTTTGATATGATACCTTTTACAGAGTGGTCCGGCACTGCGTGGGTGATCAATCGAAGGTCTCTGTAAGATATGCAGATAAGTGGCAGAAGTGAAAGTTAAAGGGTTATGTAAAGAAGAGAACAACGTATTGTGAATCGAAGTGGTCCTGCAACGGGACAAGCAAAATCCAGCGCACAGTCGGAAGTTTTCAATTTTGATATAGTAAAGCAAGTTTGGAAAATGAGATCAATTTAGTCTGAGCCTGGCAGAGGGGGACCCAGGGTGAAAAGTGAATCACAAAAGAAGTTGCAGGTATGAGAATTCTGAGGAGAAAGTAACTTTGAATGTTTGTTGCATTAGGAAATCTGAAATAAGAGACTTTGAATGGCAAATAGACTTTGGCACAGAAGTTCCTGATATCACCAGAGAAGTTGTGCATATGAGAATACTAAAGATGAAGGAACCTTTGTACTTGTTTGTTATGCCAGGAACTCTGAAATAAGAGACTTTCTTTGGGAAATGGACTTTGGAGCAGACGGCCCAGATACTTATGTTTTGAACTGCATCCTCGTGGCAGAGAAGCCAGAGTGTGTGCGAAGCTCGAATGTGCCACCTTGACTGAGCTAAAAACGTGGTGAAGGGAAGCCAACTCCTCAACTATCCTGACATACTGTTTCTTGATTACTTTTCTTTTGCATACATCGTTTTCCCACACCCTTTGAACTTAGAAGTAAGGATTGGTAATAGGTTTATTAGTATAGGCCCTTTTATTTTGACCACACTCCACTAGGGCTGCATTTATTATTATTTGATTGTTGTAGCTTGCTCCCAGCTTTAGGATTAGATAGGCATTTTTCAAATCCATTTGAAGTTTAATAAACACCCTTGAACTGTGATCACTTGTGTCTGTCTTTACTGTTTGATACCATGCCTTCCTTAAAGTATGTAAAACATGAACCACAAGATTAATTGTCTTGTCATTAACTGTTCAGACAGAATAAGGACCTCTGAAGAAAACCCTTTACTGTCATTCGCACCATCTACCTACAGTGATCCCATAGACATACAGATAGACTTATTTAGATTTACTCGGAAACTTACATTGAAAACATTTTTTGCTTCAAAAACATTACAGATAGAAGATCGAGATTACAGACTGCAACCTATCAAGTTTACAATCAGTGATATTGAGAACACACATCTATTAATATCACTTGAAGTGGAAAAATCAAGATGAGGGACACTTTGCAAGAAGTAAACATTAGACCAAGGAACCTTGAAATGAAACAATTGAGAGCTAGGTCCAAATTTATTCTTCATATGCCAATTTATAATGCAATACACTCTTTTTAGAAGGTAGTAGTAGAAGATATAAACAAACGAATTGACAAGCAAAACCAGAGAACAAATACCTACACTGACAATACAAAGCCATAAAGAATCTGGCTAATGACAAAACAATTGTTATAAAAGAAGTAGTGATCATGGATTATAAAGAATATATCACAATGGCTAAAACACACTTAGAGACACCAGGTTGCTATAAAATACTCAAGAAAATACTCAAAACTGACCCTAGACAGGAAGTTATATCAGATCTGAATTAACTCATGTTTAAAAGGCATTCTCAAAGATTCAGAAAATCATATCTCACTGTAAAAGGATCCACTATGTTTACCATGTATTTCTTGCTGGAAATCCATAAAGAATATCTAGGCTTACCAGAAGTAAGACCTATCCTAGGGTGGGCAACAGAGGAGACTTCAGAATACTTACATAACATCATTCGTCCCTTAGTGTCTAAATTAACATCCTATTTAAAAGATGTCACACAAGTAGTGAATATTGTAAAGAAAAGTGCATGGGAACTGGACTACCTTTTGGCCACTTTGGACGTTAATGTGTTGTATATGGCAATAAAGCATGACTTTGCAATCCAAACTCTAGAGTACACCACTAAAGAAAGCTCTGCATCTTACTACCAACACGTGGAGATGCTGATGTAAATGTTACAGGTAACACTGACCCATATTTAATGTATCTTTAATGACACATACTACCAGCAGACAAAAGGTGTCACTATGGGTGCCAAATATGTACCAGCACTGGCTGATCTGTTTATGGGTCTGTTTGAAGACACTTGACTGTATACGGGTCAGGGGTCTTCTGAACATGTGATCTCATGACACAGATATATAAATGACATCCTCCTAATAGGGAAAGCTAACATTAACAATATGGAAATATTTGTTGATAGACTTAACTCCAATAACTTTGGAATTTCATTTACTTGTAATAGTTACAAGAATGAAATAGATTTTCTAGATTTGACAATCTAAGTAGCTGGTGTGAAGCTTAAAACATGCACATACAGAAAGGAAACAGAGGTTAACTCAACCCTCTATGCCACCAGCTGCCAGCATGAGACCGTTTTTAATAATATACCCATTGGGGAGTTTTCAAGAGCCCGTTGAAACTGTGAAGACCAACAGGTTTTTGAGAAGGAATATCACCTCCTGACCAGTAGATTTCCGGAAATAGGATATCCGGCATACTGCATTGATGAAGCACAGGATACGGTACTGTGAGACAGGTATGGCATCAAGAGAGACACAGACTCAAAAGTAACAGTTTGAAAACCTTTATTATCAACCTTTGTGTGGTTGAATGCCTATCTGGCTCTAACTCTAAGGGTATTGTTCCCTCAACTGATGTTTCTAAGGGATGTTGAGGTCCGTCCGTAATTCTAAAACCAAAGTTTGTCTGTGTCCAAACCTATGCTAGGCCTCACTCTTAAACCAAATGTGACAGGGGGTCTTCTTAAGGAAAAATGGTGATTCAAAAGAAAATGTAAACCATATTTGTTAGGTAGCCTTACCAATAGGTGTAGTTCCGCCAGTTCAAAATAGCTCAACTTAAAAGGTTTGCCTTTGGAACCTTCGATGTAGGGCTCTTGCTGCAAATCAATACAGTTCACAAGGTCTCTTGGGGTTCCCTTCCCCGAGTTTTGATCCTTCCAGTTCCAAACAAAAATACTGAATTCTTGTTAGGCCTCTCAGGGTTCCCTTGCCCAAGTCTAGGCCTCTCTTCACAAAGCTCAACAATGTCTTTAGTGGTTCTCTTAGGGTTCCCTTCTCCAAGCCTAGGCCCCTCCAGTTTCACACAAACAAAAATGTGCTCTTATCAGGATGTACATTTCACTGTACAGTTCTTTCATGGGGGTAGTATCAGAGGCTTTCGAGAACACTGGGTTCTTTGCTCCTCCCATGTGTGACCAATCTGACCTCTAACCCCTCTCCTTATTCTATGGCAACTTTTCCTCTTCTGTGCCTCTTTCACTATGTCCTTTATCTACTTGGTTGTGTGCCCTGCACACGTGCACCTTCTTGCCACCTTTCAGTGCCTCTTGCACACTTCCCTTTACTTTTCACTGTGCCCTCTTGCACCCTCTGTGTTTCCTGTCGGTCGCTTGAACCCTTTTCTCATGTTCGGTTTACTGTTACCCTCTCTTCATTGTCCATTTCCTTTTTACTCTGTCTTTGCTGTCGCTCTGTTTCAGGTCACTTGTGCCCCTCTCCTAGCTGCTTTCACGCTTCCAGCAGACTTGCTCTATATTTCTTTACTTCTGCGCCTCTAGTGCAACTTTCACTTATATTCTGCTTTCTTTCTCTTCCCGCTTTCACCTGCTTCGCTGTTGCATTTAACTGTTTTTTGCTTTGCTTTATTCCGGCTTTCACTCACCGGAATCTTCCTTTCCCAGCACTCCCGCTCTCGCTCTGGCCACCAGCAAGCTACTGATGTTATCCCGTCTTCACGAAACTCCTCAACAGTATCGCAGCAAAAGTGCCTGACCTTGCCTGACTGTATTAGTGGGACAATTCAAAGGTGTTAGATGGTAGGCCTTGCTTAGTATGCCTATGTTGTTGCGACAGGTAATTTTCATTATTCTCGGTCGCATCTTCCTCTTCCCAATACTTGTTGGAAATGGGGAGAGGGGATGGGGTGTGATTGAAAATACCCCATTAGGGCTGAGGGAGAATGGGTTAGTGTATACTTGGAAAAGGGGGGATACCATGTCTCACCTTTAGGTATTCTCCTCCCAATCCCCCATGACCATCCACTCAAGTGATCCTCCCTTGCTTGTCCACCCCCAGGGTTGGGATCCAAAAGCGATGGCCCTTCCCTGTCCACCTGAATGAAATATCCTGGGGGAGTAGGTGGGAGGATACCATCAGGTTTCTCGCAGTACACAGAATGGAAAGAAGTATCACACGTGTACAAAAGACAAGAGAAGACAATAACGACCTACACACAACTAAATTCATAAACAAATACTGCAAGGGCAACAACGTGATTACTAAAATCTTGAGAAAACATTGGCAACTTTTACAGTTGGACAAAGAACTCACAAAACATTTGGAAGCTACACCTAAAATAATCTTCTCAAAGGCACCTACGCTGAAGAATAAACCAAGCCCTTCTTTCCTACCAAGCACTGGCATGAGACCAGCTCATTGCAACCCTTAGAATGGGATTCTCGAAGTGTGGAACATGCAAAATGTGCAAGTATGCATATACTAACACAGACAAACGTATCAACTCTCAATGAATCAGGATAAAAATCACAGAAAAGATAAACTGCAGATTTAAATTTGTTATTTACGCAATATAGTGCGTATGTCAACAGATTTATGTTGGTAGTACAATATGAGAATTAAGAATTATGATTTGAGAGCACGTAACGACCATTGGAACCCAGGATCCTAAATTTCCTTTGGCCATACATTGGCAGAAAATGCATCAGATGGAAGATAAAAAAAGATTGAAGATTTATTGGCCTGAAAAAAGTCTCCCTAGGAAAAAGGGGAGGAGACAAACAACGCAAACTCAGACAGACAGAATCAAAAATAATGTGCAAAAGGACCATAAGATTGGGTGTTTTTTGTGAAGGATCTGCTTTTATTAAAATGGGTACTTAACATGTTACATACACAAAATGCTGTATGATATTATATCATTAGTTGTTTTTTGTGAAATAAGGCTTGGAAATTGCAATATGATGGCATCTAGTACAGGATGGATCAGAAATGAAAAATAATTATATAAATATTCATGCAGACTTAGGGAAATATGTATTGGTCTGTTTTTAAGCATATGATAATATTGCATAAGACACTTAAAGTGGGATGTTTGTTATTAAGTCTTAATCACAACATACAATGAAACAGAACCTAAATAGAGGTCAGCGAACAAATGTCAGTGCATTAAACCAATCACTAACCAAAAGCACTCTTAAAGTCACTAGTGGGGATAAGGGGAATTTAGAGCCATTGGCTCTTATCCATTTTAGCTCTAATGTGATAGGATGAGCAGAGATATTTTAGACTTACAGCTTGACAATGATGCCTATGCGACAGGAGGATCAGATATATTTTAGAATAATCAGTGTGTGTGACAACACAAACACTTGTATTTATTAGAGTGAGCGCAGCTAACCAAAGTATATCAATTCTCAAGACTAATCTGGCCCCCAGCAGGCAATTGTTCATAGCACAAAGGATTAGTCATTTATTTGTATGAAGATCAAAGTATTGTGAAACAGATTTCTGTGACATATGTAGCACATTAGATAGCACATCTGATACTCAAGGGCTTACTATATACAGATATGTATTCGTCCACACAATGGACATTTCCATACACTATTTGTATCACCTGCCCTTGATATAATAATTGTTCTTGCAATGCCAAATTGAGGCTTAAGATTAGTATTTACTGTTTGTTATTGAATATCTGTTTAGCCTAATAGCAAGATGAATATTGGAAGCCAAAAGAAACGGAACTGCTCACCAAGATGGCTGCCTCAACGTGTGACGTTACGTGTACACCGCGTGACGTCATTACTGTTCACAAAATAAATGGCTGAATCAAAATGGCACCTGCGGCAACGAATTGTACGCGGACCACTACTGAAGCATGATTACCCTTCCCTAATAATATGTGTGCTATCCACCTCTAATCTCAGCCATCTGGCTTTCATTTAATCTGCTTCAAGATATATAATGTAGGAAATAACGTGGCTATTTAACCTATGCAGCTTAAAAAGCCATAGACCTCTGTATTATCATGCTTTCTAATGTGTAGAGAATAGTCCTTACCTAAGGGTAACTGCACCCGAAAGTAGGGTCTGATAATGTGGTGGCAAAGGATATCAGCAATATATTTTGGATACTAGACAGATGCTGCTGTGCAGTTTAAAACCCAATGTGATTAGGACATAATGGTTTTTGGAGTAAGTGCATCCCAATGCACTAGGACTAATGTAACAACTTTGACATAGTAGACATTATATATCTTCCCAGGCGCAAGAGAACTATCCCATGTATTTCTGGTCGAGATAATTCACTCAAAACTCTCTGCAGAGTCATAGGAAATAAGGTGAGCATGTATGTGATGGCATTTCCCACATTTATGAAACAGAATATAATTTTAAATGCATGACCCAGTGGAGCCTAATATTGGCACCTCAGCACCATTTTGCACAGAGCATGCACTGGTCAATGTTAAAAAGAAAGGCCTTATGGGCATGCATGGGAGACTGCACTTTTGACACGAACACCATATAAAACAAAGGGAAGCATTTATGTGGGTTTTATCATGTATATTATTAATACATACTGATTGGTATTTCTTATAACTAATTTTATGATTTTCATTTGTTTGATTTTTCAGTTTTTGAACTTATATTCATTGTTTATTATTTTGCATATTCACATTGGCTGAAAATATGATGATGCTTGTGTTTTGTATACTCTAATATTCGAAATTCATACATATGTGGTTGATACCATTAGCCCAGTTTGGAAAAAGGCTGAAGTAAGGCCGAAACACGTCTCAACACATGGGCTTTTGAGAGAATACATTTCAACTGGCACCTAAGCCTTAGACTTTGGTACATTTTTTGAATGAGAGACACCTAGATACTAATGTAGGGACTAGCACACCGCTGGAGTACCCTATTGGAATCTTTAATCATTTTAAGGAATGGGTATACCTTAAGGTACCCGTAAGGACTGACAGACAACGTGAATATCTGGCGAACCGCGTGGCACAGAGCGACGAGGCATACCTGACATTTGAATATCATATATGCAAATAGAATGGTTAGTTTCAGGTGGAATCTCCTCCCCTCCAACCTAATTACATTTAGATGCAGCCTCATCCAAAGTGAAAACATGAAGTGTAGATTTTGTAAGCAGGAGGATTCAGTGGAATCACTGTATCACTTGCTCATTCAATGCCCCGCCCTTGGTGTAAAGCTTCAGTGCTATTTTAGTAAATGTGCATATCATGAGTTTTTAGAGTGAGAGGACAAACTTTGGAATGACTGCCTGCCTGGGAAAACTACCTCACCAGTGATTGCAGCAATGGGTTTTGTAAAACGTTTGCACTTCGAGGATATTTCCGAGGAGTTTAAGTGCAATTAGAAAACATGTGCGTCTAAAAAAATAGAAGTGCCACAATATGTGAATGATGGCTTGAGGTGATCTTGTTCTGTTTTTTAGTTTTTTTTTTGCTTTCCATTCTTTGGCTTTTCTTTTTTTTTCTTTTTTGCTTCTATTAACTTATTTGCTCTAAGGAAATTTACAAATTTAAGAATCCTGGTTTAAATGTTGTAATGTATTTTGAGAATTATGTTTTGAAATTCTATTTTATTCTATTTTAATCTCTATGATCTTAAGTTTGTTAAAGGTTATTTGATTAACCATAAAATTAAAAAAAAATTGAAAAAAGATGTAGGGTAAAGGCCAGAATACTTTTGGGTGCTCTGACGAGGGAGAGAGGTATGTGGGGGCTTAAGGTAGGATTAGTAATTCAGTACCTGAAACGAGGTGATGTGCAGTAATGAGAGATCTTCACTGCTGACGTCAGGAGAAGATCTAGATCTTCAATGTTTAATCATGTGACATGCTTATCCAATCAAAATAAAGTCTATTGTAAACATACATCAGCAGCATTCACTCTTCAATTGCACACTTTTATTTGAAGGTCATTAAAAATTAAAGCTTTTTAAAGAAATGCAAGTCCCACATACACTAATAGACCCCTAATATGCCTCAGATACACATTTTAGATTTAAAACGTTGTCTATCTCCCATGGGGCACTACAGTACTGATACCTTTCAGAAATGAAGTTTCCTTTTCTCTTTGTGCAAGGGATTCCCACGATAATGTCATGGAAACATGAGAAATAAAGTGCTCCAAATTATATTTTGAGTAGAGAAAGCGGTGGCTTCACACCAGGGCATGGGTAGGGTATTTGGGATGAAAGAATCCACTACTGGAACGGTGGGGCTCTAGTTCCCATTTTGAGTCAGAATATTTGCTTCTTACTGCTGGATTCCCAGAAGACCTTCAGAGGATTTCAGCGGGGAAATCGCACACCATGGTCTGAAAATAAAGTGTGTTATAGAACTGAGCGGGAGGGGGGTGATGGATAATTGGGAGATGGACATAGGCCATGGCCAGTGTCTGTTATCCTAATTGTTGCAGAGTGAGACTGGCAGTGGCCGAAGGCTTTGGCTAGTGGTTCATAGATCATGAGTAAGTCATGGCATAACACAAGCCTTGCTATTTAGTGAACAAACTTTTGTTAAGAGACTGATTTTTTACAACAAAACCTATGAAATTTAGTGGGTGTGGGAAGTGATGTCAATGTTAACTTGGAATACAACCCTTTGCTCAGATCCATGAGTACATACATGAGTTCACAGCAGGGATAAGATAACAAGTGACATCAAGAGTGGCAACTACGATGGGTCACTGTGAGTTAAGTTTGTCATCACTTTCAACAGCCGCCAAATTTCATGGTTTTCTTTGCAATAAATCAGTCTCTTAACTAAAGAATTTTCACTGCAAATGTATGTATACACAAAAGGCACAAACCGAGGCACTGCAGTAATATATACCTAAAAGCCCACACCAGAAGGATGGCATGGGTTGTTGGGAGAGAAAAGAGGAACTGCATGTCATACCTGTGGTATCCCTTCTTCGGTTCCCAAATATTCTAGGTACGGCTAAAAAGCCAGAATTGCAGTTGCACCATAAATACAAAGAAGTATTGTAACAGAAACAGGTACATTTTTAGTGTAATTTGCCTACCTGTGAATAGTGGTAAAAGCCCCAGCCTGAATTGAGCAAATAAAATGTTCTCTTTAGCCAAATGATGTTATCCAGCTAAAACAAACTTCCCTGTAGTAGCACAAAAGGTAAGTAAAGGGGCACTGTAATTCTCATGCTTGAAATGAAAAGTTGTTAGTAACTGGTTCATCTTTTTATTACCACTTTTTTGGCATTTAAAAGCATGCCATCCAACTGTGGTGCCAAGTGTACTTTGGTTGGGTTCTGCCTCCTAAAAGGCAACCAAGGGTGAGCCACTTCAAAGTTAAACTTAATAGCCTTAGTCAAAGCTTCATAGGACGTAAGCCAGTCAGAAGCTCACATGTCTAGGGGTTTACTTGAGATGATATCAGCATCATATGGTATTTCCAATTCCTTATGAGCAATGTAAGGTAAGGTTGAGTGCGGTACCTGCAGTCGGTCCTTCAGAGAAGTGTTTTCTGCAGTTTGGAGAGAATTAGATACAACAATACTCCAGTCTATGGCACAATTAAAGTTATGGCAATCCATTTAGTATTATACATTTTCGAGATGATGTCCTTTCGTCCTCTTGGTGGTACTCAAGATTGTGCCTATGGTTTGAGATCTATGCAGTACTTGATAGCCCTTGAGGGACAAACATGATGAATTGCACATGTAATAATAAATGGGCCATTTGCTTTTATTATTTTAATCTGTTTCGGGCACTTGACTAAGTGCCTCACTACAAACTTTGAGGGACGGACATGTTACTCCTTACTTGACATGAATTGAGAGTACTCTCGGATCAGTTTCTCTCCTGCCACAAGAGTACTGGCTATTAATGTTGCATTGTCAGCTCATGTAGTTTAGGTAACATGTTTAACCAGACATGGCACATCAGCAGTAGCTGTTTCAAGTGTATATGTTATTGTATAAAGTGGAAACACTATAGGACCAGGGAACATTCCTCGTGCACCCACCCGAGTTGCACTAAAGGAGAAGGACAACTCATCCACTGGCCATACCAGAGAAACGAGGAGTTTTCTTTATGGAGTTCTACCTATAAAGACGGTGGGCCTCATTACAAGCCTGGCCATCCTGAAATATGTTTTCCCATTTCCAAATGTATTGCAGATTATGAGGAGGAATGGAACACAGAGTTTGAGGGAGTGGAGTAAGTTCTCATATTATCAAAATCATGCTTGGTGATGGCTAGGACAATTCCCTGGGGTCGGTTTCTAAAAATGAAGCCTTACATTGAATGCCTTTTATTTCTGCATGATGATTTGGGCACATTTTAATTTGAATGCCAAAGGTGTGGTCTTCTGCACCTAAAATGTCTCCACCAAAGATGACCATATCTTTGCCCCTTTTGACTAAATCAGCCCACGCCAGTAATAAATAATTCAGTTATACACTTCAATTCCAGAATCTGGGTAATAGGCACGTGTGGGAAGAAAAAAAAAACACTTGCAGTTTAGGAAACCCAGATCATGGATGCCACACTTATACACCTATTACCTGAAACATTTTTTTTTGTTAAGGTAATAAATGGTTCTGTGTTATTGTAAAATAACGTAAATGTAAACACGCCTAAATACCTTAAAAATATGCATTGATTTGTTTCGGATAGAGGGATGAATTGTGCTGTGAAGATAGCCCAGGGCTAGGGCGTTTGTCTTGTAACAAAGCGAAGCTTCACGGTTCGAATCCCGTTCCGGCGCTGTTCTATGGCAAGATACGCAATATAAAACCTAAATGTTTTTGATTTTTGTTAAGCGATGTTATGGATACAATGCAAAACCTAAAAAGCACTGACATTCCCTAGTTAAGATCGCTAATCATGCCCCCCACTCTGTTAAGCACTACTCATAAGGTCGCAGATGATGTCATAGATGTCATGACCCAGACACATTATTAAAACCCACAGTGCCTCAGAGAATGGCCTGTCACCATGCCCTTGGGGGTACTGTGCATGTGGAATGTCCTGCTGCATTTACCTTCCCCCAAAGTACCCAAAAGGCAAGGTGTGTGTCCATGCTGTGGTTCCATTGTCGGATTCTTGACTCACTTACATTCCACAAACTCAGTATTTGGTCCATCTGTAACCACTCAGTGTGTCCTATAGGCACTAGACAGCTCAAAGGGTTTGTAAAACGAGGCTAGCCATATGTTTTGGACTACAACAACCATGATCTTCCTGTTTTGACTTTGCTGGCTAGGGCTTATGGGAGTTGTAGCACAAAACATCTTGAAGAGAAATGTTAAAGACCCTGCAACACATATGTTACAGGTATGCCTCTTGTTCGCCTAGGATAGGAGATAATTAGTGATGTCATATGGCATATCCCCGGTGATGACATTGTTCATGTATTTTATGATGTCATGTTTCATGTCATGAGTTGAGCATGACGGTTAGGTGAGTTATGTCTGTGCTGGTAACCAAAGCCAACAAATTGCAGTGATTTGATAAGGTTTTCCATTGTAAACATAACGTTGCTTCAAAAGAAGTATGGTTTTCTTTTGCATTAGAATTTTACCATATCACAGTACCTCCATTAACAAAATGCTTTAACATTGTGGCGTTCATCCCCTGTTTCAGGGGCTGGAACGGGGTATAAAGTCATTAGTACCCTGTGTTGCCAAAGCGGTAACCGGAGTTGCTAAAAAATAAAAGGGGGATTTTCCTTCCTACAAGGTGCATTAAGAGGTGCGCACAATTACTCTTCTGCTCGAGGGGCACGAACACTGTTTTTTGACAGCATTGGAGATATTGTGCTGGCAGGGGTCCTGGCAGACCTAGGGTACCTTCAGTAATGCCTCATGTGCTGCCCAGGTTTTTTCTTGGCAGGCGTTCACCTCAGATCCCTGGGGGTTCCAGTCATTTAAAGTGAGTTCATTTTGAGTATTTTCGCCTCTTTTGTCTGTTTTCCCTTGCCTCCTCTCCTAGCGTCTAGTAAGGACAAGCAAAATTTGATGGTTGTGGAGGTCAGTGACCTCATTTTTGAAGGTACAGTGGTACCAGCGTCCTTCACAGTTTCTCATTTCTGAACACGATAGCTCTGGTCCCGCTACATGATGGGTTTTCTTTTCACCCAGTCATTAATTTATAAGTTCTAACATCTCTTTGTAATAACTTCAAAATGGAAGGGATTCTTCTTCTCATTGGCTCCCTTCTCCTGGCGGATTGTATGAACAAGTTAGACCTCAAGGATGAGTGCCGGGTGGTTCCTGTTTTTCCTCCTTATCAGGAGTTTTTCTTCAGTTCCTCTGATGGGCTCGCATTTACCAATGTCCCTCCTTTCAGTTTGACCTTTCCCATCAGCCCCCTGGTGCTTCACCAAGTTAACGAAGCTGGTGATAACTCCCCTCAGGTCCAAGGGGTTTCGGTTAATATTTCTTTGACGGCAGTTAGCGGTGTTCCCTTCTACAATCATGGGTTTGTTTTTGTTATAAATACAAGGGGTTTAAGCTCCACATCTTTATCCTTCCGGACGGCAGGCTCTCATAGGTAAGGAAGTAATCCATCTTCTCCCCTCGAAAGGGCGGGTTCCCCTAAAACAGCTAGCTTGGGTTGTGGGGATGCGGTCAGTTCCATCCAAGTTATCTTTTCCCTCTCCATTACAGGGCGTTGTAACGCCTCAAGACCAAACATCTTCGCAAGAATCTGCCTTCCTCGCAGTAAGGGTTCTGTTCCCTGAGGTAGGCTGGAGCTCCTTTAGTGACTCAGGCTCGTGGATGCCTGGAATGGCAGTTCACATTTTCCATTCCCTTTCCGGAGGTTCTTCTGGAGTCGGATGCCAGCAGACTGGGCTGGGGGTGCCAAGATAGGACAGGTTTCCACAAGCAAAGTGGTCCGCTTTAGTGAAGCAACTGCATGTCAGCTGTCTGGAGCTGCTAGCAAGCTCTCTTGCAGTCAAGAGCCTTCTCTAGGATCAAGGCAATTTTGCGTCTTTTACCAGATTGGCAATAATGCAGCTGTGTGATACATCAGTCATCTGGGGGGGACCAGGTCCAAGGCCCTAGCATATCTAACAAGGGAAATTGGTTTTTCTGTCTGGTTTGGTACATTGTGTTGAAGGTGGAGTATTTTCTGGGAGTTGGCAACTCTGTTAATGCCTGGTTTTTCCAGACATCTCCAGGATAGGAGCAACTGGATGTTAGACAGGGTTCTTTCTTTGCCAAGAACTTGTAGTTTGGGGTCTGATTAGTGGTTCTCTTTGCCTTGTGACTTATATACTAAGTTCCCCGGCTCTGCAGTTAGAGTCCGGATCCCAGTGCACTGCCTTCCGACACTTTCCTCCAGGATTGGTTGGGTCCATTTTCTTTCGTATGCTTTTCTACTTTGCCATGGTAGTGAGAGTCCTGGTTCAGATGTGCAGGCAGGCGGCAATGCTAGGGTTGGCCTTCGCGGGGTGGTTCCCAGCCTTTCTGGAATTGGCGGTTGATATTCTTTGTCTCATCCCTCTCTGCCCGTGGCCTCGTCTCCCTTATTGATTAGAACGTTTCTTCTCTTCCTGGTGCTTCAGAGGGCTTTCGCAGGACTCTGTGTCATTAAGGACTTCGGGCAGCCTCTATTAAGTCGGGGTGCCCTTCAGCTTGGAACCGCTGGGTTAGTCTGTGTCACTCAATTTTCAGTTCTGTTTCTCCCTTTCAGTAGAGATTGTTAACTTCTGGTGCAGTTGTTTAAAAAAAGTTAACATTTACATGTCGATGAATGCATTTAACTGCCATGGTCTAATTGGGACATGTTGTTAATGGTGAGGCAGTAGATAGGCACTCCTTGGTGCGCAGGGCCTTCAGGCTCATTGGTGTTATGGTCCCACCTAGGATAGGCATTTTTTCTTCTATTGGATGTTAATATCGTCAGGATTTGTCCGTTTTTTGGTCCTTACTAATGAAGGTTGGTCTTTGTTACAACTGTTTCCAAGTTATCCATGTTGGGTTTTGTTCCTGTTAAGAATTTCTCTGGTCAGAGTATTGGATATGGGCAATAAAATGTTCACTCCTCAGGGGGTCACTTTCTCTATTCTCAGGTGGTGTAAGCGCTTGGTTTCTACCATTTCTTATCCAGGTTTTGTAGAACTGTTTAAGTTATGTGTTTTAGAGTTTATAATGTTTTGAGTTGAAGAAGAGAGGCTCTTACCATCTTAATACCTCTCAGCTTCTAATCCTATGAGGACCCCTTGCGGGGTCCCCTGCCTCTTTTGCCAGATAGATTAAGTAAGTTATGCGTAAACAAGGAGTTAATTCCTCCTTTTTGGTTCTTTCAGTTAAAGGTGCTAGGGCATAAGGATGTTCTCCTGGGGGTAGCCTGGGGAAAAAAATGTGTCATAGCAGCTGATTGGTCAGGAAAATCATCATTCACAACAACACAAGCGTATTGATCATGTTGGGGTTATTGTGATGCAAGGGCTTTAAACTTGCATAATAGGAAGCCTCCTGTCTTGACATAGAATGGCTAATCCCCCTCACTAACGTGAGAAGGGGGTTTAGATTCTATTAAAGACAAGGAGGCGAGTATTAGGAAACACCCACCCACCCTTTTGTTTCTTGTTCATTCAACTTCGGGTGAGATTGCTGGATGCGGAGAGTGTGTGATCTTTGAACTTCGTTGAATCCTGCCTCCGCGATATATCATCTGGTGTTTTCAGTGGGCGTCTGATGCAAGACAGCTGCAGAAAGAGGAGTTGAGATTAGAGTAAAGGACATATATTGGGGAGGGTCCCTGCTCATTGGCCATCTCCAGTGCATGACCTGTTCTCCGTATTGGATTGGGGACCCCCCTTGCATTGACTTTGAAGTTATCTTATTGAAACTATTTGTTTGTAAACGTTTTTTCTTTGCTGTTGTGGTTTCAGAAGTAAAGATTGTAATGCATAATACTCGCCTCCTTGTCTTTAATAGAATCTAAACCCCCTTCCCACGTTAGTGAGGGGGATTAGCCATTGTTTGGCAAATGGAACCCCTTGGTCTCAATTACATTTATCTGTCCTCAGGTGCTCCAATGGTGACCCTACTTGTGAAGGTTGAGTCAAAAACACCCTTAGCGCCTCATCCCCCGTTCTGTGGATGCACCATTGGGTCCACAAACACTGACAAATTTTCCAAATATATTTTTTAATGGGAATATCCTGCCCTACCAGCGCTATTGTCGAGCGCTGATCCAGTGTTCGGCTCATGCCTCTTTTGGCATTTTATTGCACAAAAACGTTTGCAGGCCCGGGTTTAAGTTCACTGCACTAAACTGGATGCCAAACTCATTCCTGGATTTGAATTTGAATTTGCGTGTTAGAGCACCCAAACTGAAAATCTAGCGCTATTTCTTTGCATACTTTTTTTCATGTTTGAAGAATTGTCACCATACCAAGGAGATAATGCGAGTTTGGGAACATGACAACCATGTCCAGGTTTGAATTCAATCCTTACAGCAGGTGTTGCAGCATATGTCGGCAAAAGATTGGATTTTGAACAACAAATTGCACTTTTTTGCTACCTCCCTGAGTTTGTGGCTTAGAAAGTGATCCAACTCCCCCAAATAAATTGCAATATATACTTTTTGTGTGGAAATGTTCGTTCAGATTTGTCCACAGGGACTACATTTGTAAGCCTCCAAAAACACCTTTTTAATAGAAACCCCAACATAATCATACCGACAGTTATTGTGGTTTCAGGCGATTACATCCAATCTATTTGGTGCTATGAGAATTGTTTGAATTGTTTTTTTTGACAGCTTGATTTTGCTGCATATATATATGCGGGGAGACCCCTGCAACCCCCCCTAAACTCCCATACAATCATTATTTCCCTTAACCCTCCCCCACACATATATGCAGCAAAACTCGTCTGCGAATTCCCCTGCGACCAGATAGGCTGCCCAGTAATCTGCCAATCCCGTCATTGTCGCCGACTCTGTAATCGATAACACACCTTGACATTTGCAACAATAACAAGACTAAGCGACAGGTACCATTGGTTGTACTGGGCAGTTGTGAGGTTGCAAGCTTTAGATACTAAATTCACTGTGGGGCACAGGAGCTCGCTTGTTCGGAATTATTTGCAGCACACGTGATATCCCATTCTACCACAAGCTACAGGAAACCGAACAAGTTTGACAAGGCACCCCATTCTGTGTTGTCACGAAGATGCTTTCAGATTAACCACGGTATCCAGGTTATGCAGGCGCACACTTTAATTAGATGCTTTCTGAACGGCTGTGGGCAAGTAAGCCTCATCAAAGTTAATAACACTTTTGTCTAATTACACTGTTCCTTCATTTTTAACACCACAGGATAACAAACAACACTTCATCGTATAAATATGTTTACAGAGCTATCCGTGTAGTAATGTAATCAGGAACCTGACAAATCCACAGAAACAGCAGGATTTGTATCTGGTTTCATGAAGGGAGGAAGGTGCAAAGCTAATTAGGTGATTGGCAGCACATGGTGCTAAACAGAAACAACGACGAAATGCTTTCCAGAAAATCGTGTCTTCTACCCACAGCATCCCGTTGTTATACATAGTCAAACAAAAGCGCTCATTACATTTTATCTTATTAAGATTGTCAATTTGTATCTTTGTGGTGCGCCCATCTGGCCACCAGCCCTAGCAAGTGTTGCATGTGTTTTTCATGAACGATGAAAATGATTTCAAATGTTCCTGTGGTTACAATACTTTTCATACTCATTATACACAAGAAAGAAAGATTTTTTATTTGTACTAATGTTAATGATTTATTAGCAAGTATTTATTGTAGTTGTAAACTATGAGGGATTTATATATGGGGAAATCAGCGTGCTATCTGATGAGAACCCCTTCCTA
The DNA here is from genome assembly GCF_040938575.1 of Ambystoma mexicanum. Taxonomy (NCBI): domain Eukaryota; kingdom Metazoa; phylum Chordata; class Amphibia; order Caudata; family Ambystomatidae; genus Ambystoma; species Ambystoma mexicanum. Next base: position 735,769,663 of record NC_090936.1, read on the forward strand.
TATATATTCTCTGATGAGAAGTAGGACCAGTGCTTGCAGGAAAAAGATTGCAAATCAGAGTAGCATACACAGGACTACTATGGGTACGATTCTGCCCAGAAATGCAATTCATGTTCATAACGTCTATGGACATTTGGTCCAGAGGGACTATGTTTGAAGGGGGTATGACATGACAATGGGTAGTTCCAATCCAGGTACTTGTGTGGGAATGCACTTGGACATCGTAACATCAACTCGGTCAGTCCTTAGGTTCTAATTATTTTCATCAATGGCGACACATAAACATTGAAGAGTAGGGGGAGAGGCTTGATCCTTGTGGAACTCTGCAGGAGATGTTTGTGGTGTTTGAGGTGATAGGTAGGTTCTCTCAGTTCGATTTGCGAGGAAGCAGGATAGCCATATTGGGCAGATTCTTTTATTCCGTATTCCACCAGTCTTTTTATTAGTGTTGCATGGCTAATTGTGTTGAATGCTGCAGAGATGTCCAGTAGTATGAGCGCAGATTGAGTGCTGTTGTCCGCATTTATGTTAAGGTCGTCCCATATGGATAGAAGTGCCGATTCTGTTCCTGTCATTGGTCTGAAGCCAACTTGTGAGTGGTCGATTATTCCATTTGTTTCAACATAAGTAGGATTTTGTATACATGGTTCTCCAGTATCTTCATCGGGTAGGGCAGGTTGGATAGAGGCCTGTAGCTACTGGGATCTTCCACACTCTCCATTTCCTCTTTTTTATCAGTGGTTTGATGTATGTCTATTTGAAGGAGATTGGTACTATTCCTGTGATTAGCGACAGGTTCACTAGGTGCTGGAAGTGTGATGCCAGGGTTTTGTAGTTGAGGATTTCTTTGTAGATGTCCAGGGAGCAAGGGTTGTTTGGAGATTCTGTGAGGTTGGTGTCCTTTATAAGTGTGGAGAAAATGACTTTGGTTATTGGTTCAAAGCAGGTAAGTCGTGCTGTGATTGGCGTTTTGCCAGTTATCCGTGTATTAGTGTGGTTTGCGTTGGTTGTCTGTTGGATTGTTTCTATTTTTGCTCTCAAGTGCTTGGTGATGTCGCATAATGCTTGTGTTGGGATGACAACTTTGTTGCAGGATGAAAGTTTTAAAAAAAAAATCTCTTTGATAATTCTGAAGAGTTCTTTTCATGGGTTGGTTGCCGATTCAATTCTTGTAGTGTCATTTTTTTGTTTTTGCTTTGAGTACTGTTGATTTGTAAATCTTAGTTGTCTTTGGTATTTTATTTTGTCCTGTCGGTTGTAATGTTCTCTCCATATATTTTCCATTTTGCGGTTTTTGGTTTATTTAGTTATTTCAGCTCTTAAGTGAGCCATCTTGCTGTGAGTTCAGTAGTGTTTGGTTGTGTTGATTCTAGTATATCTCTTATGGATTCCAGGTCTAGACACTCAGTTTCTTTTCCTAGTGTCGTATACTATTGCATTTCGGGGTTGGTAAGCGGGTTATATGTAGCTGATTTATAAAGCATACATTTAGCTCATAAGGCATGGAGCACTGTACATAGGAAATGCACCCATGGGTTGCAGGTAGGGTGTGGTGGTAGCAGAGGTTGCAGAAATCCATAGGAGAACATTTCATTGAGGCACTTATAGGCTTGGGCATGCTTGGTGGAGATAATGTCAGCAAATGTGCATTTTAGGAGCTGATCTATTGCTCAATCCATCAGGACACATCATGGGCCATGTTTGATCCATGGAGAAAAGCCCATACCAGTCCCATTTCACCCTTCAATGGACCTCCACCACCCAGAGTGCCCAAATTACCTAGTCCAATAGGTGCCCTTTCAGACTAGCTGTTCCTTCTCCTGTAATCCGGTCACTTTACTCATCACGTATGTAACAGTTTGGGGATGCGACTGAGGCCCTCACAACTACCTTTTCATCATAGGGCAAATTTCAGGACCCATATACCAGGTGAGCTCATGTATGGGCAGACAAAACCCTCCCGTCTATGACCTTAGTCATGTTGCAGGGACTTCAAAGACCAGTTACTGTAGGCATTTGCTGCATGTGTGTTAACCCTAGTGAAAGAGCTACAGTAGCTCAGAAGTCGACCTAGTCCCCTTGCAGGAATGATATTACATTGTCCCATTCTTGTCTGAAGAGCGCTTGATCTTGTATTGTATAGGTTGCACATTCCAGTGCCACAAAGTGCCATACTTTACGTAGCCAGTCCAGATCTCTGGGGGGGCTCGCTATTTTTCGACTTGAGTACTATTGTTAACCAAGCCGCTACAACAAGTAACATATAGCCCCTCCTTTGACTTTTATTAAGTGGTTTGTAACTCTGACCCCACAACCCACAAAGTATCTCTCTCCCCCACCCCCCCAATAGCGGATACTCTTGGATACATTTCCTTCATATGTGTTTTCATCCCAACCCAAAAAAGCTGAGTACCGGGCAACCCCACCATATATATATGCCACCAACCCCCCCCCCCCCTAGTATTACAGCCACTCCAACAGTCAGGTGGCGATGAGGGGTACATCTTATGAATCCTGTCTGGGTATAGTGCCATTGGTACATTATTTTGTACCACATTACCTGTGTTTGGACCAAACGTGTCACTTTTGGTATATTAGCTCAAAGACATTCACAAATTTCTTCTGCTATGGAGTTACTCAGTGTTGTCTCCATTCACTTTTGATACTAAGATTGTGTCAAGACCTGGCGCTCATTAAGAAATTTATAAAGAGCAGATACCCACTTTTTTTTTACCCTGGGTGGGATGTAATATTAAGCTCAATGGTTGTCAACAGGCGAGTGGCCGCTGTCATGATAGTTGTTTCGACAACCAGTGATACAGCTGGTAATATGAGTCGGTTGGCTTCAGTCAGATCCAGGATTGTTATACATGAGTCAAAAGATCTCTTCTGCTGCCCTTAAAACATGTCTCTCAGTTTTAGGCATCTTCACTCTTTCCAAGCCTTGAATGCACCCCACCCCAACCCTGGGAGAAATTGATGGTTTAGAAATAAAGGTAAAAATGGGGACATAGAAGTAGATAGTACTCCTCTTGCCACAAGATTATCCCATATGTCTGGCACCAGGCCAACTATTTGGCTCCTCTGTAGGTTCTGGGGCCTAAGTTCTTTCCATGTCCACAAAAGACCTGATAGAAGGTTCCCTCCACTCCCTATCTTGTTTCACCCAGGGTTTGCTCAAGTCTCCCGTGAACCATTCCCTCAATATCCTAAGCTGCACCGCCTCGTGGGGTAGCCCCAAACCTCCCCGATTCCATACCACTGTTAAAACTTTCATGGCTACCTAGGGGGGTTTATTCTGCCAGATATAGGCTGACACTATTTTGTCGAGTGATCAAAAGAAAGACCTTGGGACGCGGACAGGGAGTGCTTCAAAGTAATATAAGAGTTTTGGAAGAACCATAATTTGTATGACTGTGATCCTGCCAGCCACGAGATAGATAGGGGGTACAACCTTAGCAAATCCGTTTGTATTTTCTGTAGTAGCAAAGGGTAGTTGGCACTGTATTTTTGCCCAAGTGTCTTGGTTAGTGCCACCCCTAGATATGTGATTCCCGCTGGTGCTTCATTTAGTCATGTTATGCTCATTCCCCGGATCAAGGTGTCTGGGTGGGCTGACAAATTCAGGATTACTGACTTCTGTGTGTTGATTTTTAACCCCACAATTGCCCCAAAGTCCTCAAGCTCTTTCATAGGTACCTGGATTGATCTCTGTGGGTCTGACAGTCCCATTAACATATCGTCAGCAAACTCTATTGTCTTGTGCTGCTCCCCTGCCATCTCAATCCCCTGAATCTCCTCCAGAGATCGAAGTTTAAGTAGCAGCAGCTCAAGATATATGGCATATAACAGTGGGGAGCGAGGGCATTTCTGGTTAGTACCCTGTCGTATAGTAATTCTGTTGGACAATGTTGCATTTATCTCCAGCCGTATAGAAGGGGTCTGATAATTTGTGCGTACCGTTCTGAGAAATTGTGAGCCAAATCCCATTCTTTCTAAGGTATTAAATAGGAAAGACCATTCAACCCTGTTTAAGGCTTTCTCTGCATCAAGAGAAATTAATAGTGGTGACCGTTATGATGTTTCAGTTTTCTCTATTAAATGACAAACTCTACACACGTTGTCATGTGTTTGTCTTGATAGTATAATGCCTGACTGGTCTAAGCCTATAAGTGCAGACAAAAGCTGCAAAAGTCTATTCACCAGGACCTTAGTATAACTCTTGGCATCTACATTAATGGGTGCAATTGGTCTTTAGAAGCCTGGCAGTGTCAAATCTTTGCCTTCTTTCGGAAGTACCACCACCTTGGCCTCGTTCATAGTCCCCGTGATGTTCACTGCGTGATCAAAGGAGTTATATAGCTTAGTACCTGAATCCCCTCAAACATTTTGTAGAAGTCTGCCGTAAGGCCATCCGGGCCTGGAGCTTTATTCGCTGGGAGGTCTTCAATTACTGCCAAAACTTTATTTTCTTGTACAGCCTTCTCCATGCTCTCCCTCTCTAAAGATGACATTTTTTGGAGTGAGCAAGTACATATGTATTCTATTTCCCTACCCTCCTCAGGACTCTCCAAGGCATACAATTTTGCATAGTATCTCTCAAACATTGCCACAATCCCCTCTCTGGTAGTGGTTGTGACCCCTCCGTATCCATCAGTTTCAGAATGGTATGGGAACCTGTTTTAGTCCTTAATTGTATAGCCAGTTTATCTGCTTTGTTTGCTCCGACTTAATATCTCTGCTTTGTAAATAGTAGAACTCTTTCTGCACATTTTGTATCTAGGAGGTCGAGCTGGGCATGTCTCAGGGACCTCTGGTCCTTTCTGTTCGGACCGTTCATTTATTCTTGCAATGTGACCCTTACTTGACTCTCAAGCTCCCTTTTCAACTGGACTTTTTGCCTATCCTGAACAGCTTTCATCACTATGAGTTGCCCTCGTAGCACAGCTTTATAGGCATCCCACATTGATTGTATTGCCATTCCCGTGGTCTCATTGTTGGCAAAGTAGGAGACCATCTTTTCTTTTATGGATTCACCATCTGAGGGTCCTGCAATAGATCAGTTGGAAAGCTTCATTTCCATAGCTGCCCCCCCCCCCGGCTTTCCTTTCTACCTCCAGAGTTAACATCAAGGGGGCGTGATCTGATGGAGCAATAATACCCTGTTCTTTTATTTTTTATTTTTCCCTATTAGACATGTGTAGACCTATAGGTAATATACACGCAATAGGGAGGAGTGGACATGTGAGTAGTAAGTATACCCATTCGCTAGGCCAGGTATTGCCTGACATGCGTTGTGTAGTGTTTGTCGTGAAAAGCTGTTTAGGTGCTTTCGATGGGGCTTGTATATGCTGAGTTGCATGTGCGGTCCTGTATTCTTGGGGCATGCAAGCCATGTTAAAGTCCCCTGTCAGTACCACCTTCCGCTTGACAAAGCACTCCAAGTGTACTAGCATCTCCCTCAAGAACCCATCCTGTTCCACATTGGGCACATAAATCGTGGCTGGCGTTTAGGGGTGAGTTTCTATAAGCACATTAAGAAATTGAAATCTACCTCCCAGTTCTACATCAGTGTTTTGTTGCTGTACCAACAGTCTATCGCTTATGGCAATTAAAACCCCCACCGTTTTCCCCAAGGCATTTGTTTTATCCCTTTTACTTATATGTGTATCCTGGTACATAACCAAGTATGGTTTCTCAGCCCCCAAGAGGGGCTCCAGCTTCCTCTTCTTGACCAAGCTGATAATACCCCTTATGTTATGAGACTGTATGTTTATGGTGGCCATTGGGGCTCAGACTTGGTTCCTTTGCGCACTATTTGGTGATGATCAATCAGTTCCTGTATTCCTCCCTCCAGTGGTCTCACCCCGGATCTCTGCTTTCCCCGTCCCGCCAAGTCTCAACTTCCCTCTCCTCTCCTATCCCTGCCCCCCTTCCCCTACCCCTACCCTGACGACAGCCAATCTCCCTAAGGGAGTTAGGAGGTAAAGTCCATCGAACATGGCCCTCAAATTAACCCAGGGGGTCTTTTAGGGTATGCTAAACCCCACTTTGGATTCTCAAGAATGGCCGCCCTCAGTGGCCCCACCCACCGCTCTCCTAAACTAAAATGCGGCTACATTTAGTGAGTTTGTCCTGCGAGACTGAGTTTTGCTAGTGCCACTGCTTCCCCCTTGCACACTGCCGCTTGACCACGACTGCTTGGTGCTCAGAGTCTCTCATATAGTTAGGGTCTTTCCTTTCCTTTCAATTTGGAATTCCTTGATACTGTTTTCCATCCCCACTGCTTCCTGGTTGTCATCCCCAACATTTTACTCCTGTCGCTGTCGACTGTGGGCTATTTTCGTAGCTGTAGAATTTGCATTCCCTCGTCACATGTCATTATCCTGTGGTGGCAGTCGTCCCAAGTAAAGAGCTGACCAAATGGGAATGTCCACTTGTATCACACTTGCTTCTTCACCAAGAATCTCACCACAGGGTCCATAGCTCTCCTTTTCTGTAAGGTGCTTTGAGCTAGAGCCTGGAATAGTTGAATTTCCTGACCATTGATCGACGTGGACCCTGAGACGTGTGCTGCTGAGAGTATCCTCTCTTTTGGTGGGTAAGAGGATAGTGCCACCAATATGTTTTTTAGCCTCGAGCCCGGTTCCTGTCCTTATGGGCCTACTCGATGTATGCGGCTGAAATTGACTGGACCATCTCCCTCGCTTGACAGAAGGTCCACAAATATCTTGTGCACAGTGCTTTTCAAGTCCATATCCACGACTGATTCCGCCAGGTTTTTGATCTGGTTGTTGGACCATCCAGACCTACTCCCCAGGTCCTCACATTGTAACTGTAAGTTGTGGGAAAGAAGGACAACCTGCTTGAGAACCTTCTGTCTTAATTTGCGTCCTGCGACAACTCCTGTTGGGCTATCTCTGTTGTATCCACCCTTTCTTCTAACTTCGCAACATCATCCTTCAGGCCTCGAATAGATTTCTTCGTTTCCGCTTTTAGTTGGGTGAATTGGGACTGGAACGATTTCATGAACTGATCATGGAACTCCTTAAACCATTGCTGCATGTCTTCCCTGCAGACCTTCATGGTTGCATCTCCTGAATCTTCATCCCCCTGTCTCTGCATGTCGATCTCTGCCAAGTCCTCTGCTGGCTGAGCTGTAGCTTCTGGGCCCTACAGTTTTGTTAAACTTTTGTTTGGGCCATTTCAGTGGGTGAGGTGTTTCAACTCTGCTGATGAGGACTTGCCTTTTGCTTTGGACATGGGGCTACTATGGTCAGCTCTAGAGTACTGTGAGTAGAAGTGGTAAACTTCCTTTCTGTATGAATAGGAGATAGTCACCCTCTCTTCCCCCAATGGGTTAGATTTCATGTGTAGGAGGAGCCGTGAGCATAAATGTGGTTGCCAAAATGAAACTATACACCCCTCTGATGTTCTCCCCAGCATGGGTTAAGGGCTTCCCCTCGGTCGTTACCAGATCTACAAAGGCAAGGCTCTTTGTTGCTGCTGGACTCTGCAACCAATGTAGATCCCTTACTAAATTAAACAAGTAGGCCCCATTCCTTGGTGTGCGCGGGATCAACTGGGGGCTCCCGGGGATCCTCAGTAGTTGTATTAGGGAGAGCTGTCTTGTCTCATGGTGCCAGTGCTCACTTAAAGCTATGTTGCTGCCTCCCTGCTCCCCAGAGTCAGCTAGCTGTATAATGACCACAAAGAACGCGGGGTGGACTACTCTCAATAGGCCAGGAGGACTATGCACACTCACCACCCGGGCTCCGAGCATTCCTGCCGAGCCGCTTTCCTTCTGCCTTCTGTTCCACATGCCAAGCTTTCCTCGTCTGGCACCTCCCCCTCGAGATGCTCAGAATGGTGGAACTCCAGTCCTGCTGTCCTGCTTGTCGATGGGCTGGATCGGCCAGCACGCCTCCGATTTACTCTGCTGCACTGCTCTAGGCACCACTCAATGGTCATTCCATTGCTCTCCTTCACTCTTCCCCTCTGCCACAGGGGGCTGCGCTAGGAGGGGGGCATGGAATGATATTCTGCTCCCCAAACGATCTGTTTGCGTGTTGCTCAATGTCTGCTGCAGTTACGGTCTGGTAGGGACAAGGACACATTACACAGGTCGGTCTCCGCTGGTCACCACATTGGAATCCTGAATATGCATTTTAAAAGAACATGTGGGAACAGTCAGTATTACCGGACTCTGAATTGCACCTCCTTTGTGGAGGCATGCACTAATTTTTTGAGGTGGAATATGTTTTTACAGCCCATGCAGATTGGCCAACATAGTGATTTCACCTGGTGGGGATAGTGCAATGAAGAGGCACAGAGATGCCCATGTTTTAGAAGATGACCACAAGGGCTGTGGTTACAGGTTGCAATACCTGAACACAAGGGTGAGAATAGAGAAGGCATTTTGTCGGCAAATAGGTTTTAATAAATGGTGGAATGACAAAGATCTGCATAGTGCATGCATGCTTATCAGAATCGTTGGATTACACTTTGTTAAATAGATGTACTGAGACAAAGGACGATGCCTTCCCTTGTAGTCAGCCACCCTTTGTGTTCTGCGAAAGCGCCGTTGCACTCCCTTGCATGTGGTTGCCCCACCCCCTTTGAATGCCGTTAAGAAGCAAGCCGAAGGCAAAGGGCAATCCCCTGTAGTCCACTGCAGCCCAGCATGCCATCAACCTACTGGACTGTGCCCAAGGAAACACCAGAGGCTGTGTGACCCCAGCTACAAATAAGAGGGTTTTCCTCACTGTCGCTATGTGGCAAACACTCACGCACAACTTTATTTACATAAACGTTGAGGGCAGGTAGAGGTCTGTGCAAATCTTGTATTATCAGATGTTTTGCCTCATTAAACTATCCCGCAATCTCCCTTCAGTGCTCCATTGTAAATGGCAGGTATCATAGTTCAGAACTGTCCCCCTGGAGGCTTAAAGTTGACAGTGGGTGAGCTCTGTCGAGTGCGAAGAGTGGAAAGCACACGAAAGCCTGGCTGGGTGTGAGGGGGGGAATTGGTTGAAACCATCTCCCCCAGACACAAAGGTCGTGTTCTGCATCAGCTCACTTATATTATTGAGTTTACAGCAGCTGGGTGCAAGGAGGGAGAGACGGCCTAAGGCACCCTCTTGAACAATTGTTGTGCCTTGCACCAGCATCCTTGTGCTATTGAGAATCAACCTTTCCTTACTGTTCATGTGTAAGTTTTCTATAATTAGCAGACCAATTGAGGACGCAAATCTATTAATCACTAACATATGTAAAACCAAAACCTGGTATGGTTATGAACATATTACTAATAAATAAATAAATAAATAAATCACTGAAACTATATCCTCCCTACCAGATATGAAAGCAAGCAAAGACAAGGAAGAATCTAATGCGAGGGAACCAAAAGTGATGCCCACAATTGCATTAGTAGGGAGTACAGTGAGGAGGTTTCAATAATTATCTCTGAAAAAAGGAGGTTAAAGGCATACTCTAGTAAAAAATGTTATTGTCCCTATGGGTCGGCCATGTTTTTTTAAGGCTAAGTGGCTCGATTTTAGAAAACTTTCCTATGGACCTTACCCGAGTTTTCGTCCATTAAACGCACGCGAAAACAAGCACCTGGGAGCCGCCATTTTCTGATAATCCTATCTTTTCCCCGATCGCCCTGGCTCACCTGCTTTTGCGGCACTAAATCAATTCCCCCGCCCCTGAGCCTGACATTATCAAAACATTCATATTCCCCGCCTCTCCCCGTGACGTTACTGTGCTGCGTAGGCAAACGCGCCCAGTCGTCTTCTGCGCGACTCCACACAGAACCCGGAAACCAACACAGATCAACTCACAACACAGCGCGCCACAATTCGGAATATGAAACTGTACTTTACAATGAAACAGCAACACAGTACATTTGGTAAAGTACATTTATTTGGCATCAAATGTTTAGAGAATATTCATATGAACTCCAGAAGACATTTATTTTCTTTTATCTGTATCCGCAATAACTGTTCCGTTTCATCTTGGGTCACGCGCTGTTCCATTATGGCACACAGGGTGTTCATTTTCGTAAAAAGAATCACTTTGGAAGCACGGTGAACGCAAGGCTGTTCCATCAACTAGGCACTAGTCCAGCCTAAAGTTTGTTATGTTACTTCTAGCCACTAGTACAGCGTAAGGGCATGTGGGCCCTTGGCGATCGTCCCATAATATGGTGATCGTGCTCCAGTTGTTGACACGAAGCTGCAGGTGTCTGCTGAAGAATCCGTCCGCCGGTGTCTCAAACAGGTGGCAGTTGCAGAACGGGATCAAATACCTGTTAAGAAAACAAATAAATGATAATTAGTCTCACTAGCCGAACTTCATTAATATTACTCATTTCATTCATTACGGCCGATCAGAAACTATTTGCTTGCAAGGGTAGTTCAATGGAGTATGTTCTTCTCTAACATAAATGCGAAAAGTAACAAGATAAATCTAGGGCAACACACAATGATAAACGACACTCTACATGCATGAGGAATGATATGATATGGCATTTGTAACGCGCGTATACTCAAGTGTTTCTAGGCGTGACGAGGCAGGTGGGGAACAAGGGCAGACAGACAACGATCCTACTAGGCCAGGTGTTTTTTTCTGATCGCGCATGGGGATGGGCTGTACAAGGATAGTTGAATTCAAATTAAATAATAGGGCCAGCTGGTGGCAAGTGCAAGGTAAATGCCGGGACAAGGGGCTGAAGGATACAGAGACAGTCCCGTAGTGCAGGGAAAAGTGGCTGGGCCAAGGAGCGAGATCGGTGACACCAGTGAACCTGCATGCCCATGTGCCCACTACGAACAGTTTTAACATCTTTTACAGTCATCATTCATTCATTTATTCATGCATCCATTCACTAAATCTTCATTCCGGTATAAAAGCGTGTAAAGATTTACTTACATTATATTTGAAATTTCCATTGTGTCTCTTCGTAATGCAGTCTGTAAAACGGACCATGCTCTTGACAATGATTTTTCGTATACTGACCTAAAACTGAAACTCGGTCTAGTTTCTGAATTTTCTGCCTTATCGTCTCTTACGTTATTGCGCACTCCCTTCAAATGTAGTTCTTTCTGCATGGTCCCTGTCTCAAGGTCAAAAAATAATAGACCCTTATACTTCCAGTGCGACTTGTGGGCCTCATCTGTGCACTGTCCTTCGCATTCTTTATTTGCAACATCACATAGTATAGGCATCTGTGAGAACTTGAAGTTTAGAATCCGTCTATGTAGTGCGCCTCAATGTGCAAATGCGAACTGGCTTCTCTCCCAAATGCCACAGCCTGCTTGGCTGGCGCGTTCTAAGTGCCCCAATTTTGTCCCCGTTGTCTGCGAGCTTTGTAGCCTAAATTGAAACATTTAATTTTTTGCGGAAGGTCAGGGAAAGTATAAAGTACCACAGGAGTTGAGTTAAAAGTGAGATTTATTGTTTGTTTGTTTTATTTTTTGCAATACGCAAGCCTCCCCTCCGTTAACAGTGCGCAGCATTTACATTTACATGAGATGAGACATGAGAAAAATATATACATACACATATGTGAGGTGAATAGAGAGAATTCAAAGATGACACCCAGCTTCTTCGCCACCCATGATGGTGAAGTTGGGGGTTAGGTTTACTGGTACACTGTACAATAACATTTATTTACAAAAATACAATCCTATTGCAATTATTTAAACCGCGATTTGTACTTTACAATCAGCTGTGCATCGGGTGGGCATGGCACAGTCGCAATGTTTGGTGGCAATGGATCACTGCTCTGTACAGAAACGTCCAAAATTCCATATCTGTGCTTCTCTAACACAGCAACAATAAGGCCTTTCACAAAGTCGAACTGCATTTCATCATAGACTGGTTTGATCACCCATTGCTTACTTCGTTTTGAAAACACCTTGGTGTAGCGAGGCATCCTTACTTTGCCCCTAGTCCTAGATTGTTCACGTCCGACATTGCTGTTATGGGCCAAGACGGCTAGTAGAGTGCGATGTTTCATGCCCCGAAAGCTAAAATGCAAGCGCTTTGGCCTGTACTTTAGGCACATATTGTGGAACACCTCCAAATCTCCTGTGTGACAGAATTCTGTCAGTCCTCTCAAATCTCTTGATAGAGTTTTGTCGAAAACAATCTTATCAATGGCTTTGTGTGTCGGTGATGATGGAATCAACCACTTCTTCTTCCGTGCCTCCTCTGGGGACAAAGGGCCATGTTCACATTGGTGGAAATGTTCATTTGCTGTCCAGCGGTGAACGTTGGTACAGTGGTGCATCAGTGACCGCCATTTTTCAAGTAGTATTTCCACTGACCCCTCGCAAGTTTTTGAGCTCCACCAAAGATGGTTGGTGATAGAATGTGACCACTGCAAAATACTTTCAAAACCTTTTTTTTTCCTGCAGCTGAGATTTTCTTATTGATTGATTTAGCAAGATGCCATACGTCAAATTGATGTTTAATATGTGGGAACTGCTCTCTCATTGTCTTGGCAATTGAAACGTGTCTATCCGTGGCTATGAGCTTGATGTCCATCCCCCTCGATTGTAGATGTTCCACTGATTTTATAAATCCTAGATTCTCCATGGCCACTGAGGATGTACATTGTGTTACCTGCACAACCTCCGAACTCACAATTTCCTTACTATCCATGTCCTGAAAGTGGTAGGTGCAGTACTTGGCAGAAAACCCAGGGCTATCGCACTGTCCATCGCCGGCTAGCCTGAATCGTTTGCCTTCGAATTTACTTGCTAGAGACAATTGTTCAATTCTCCAAGCATCACTAATGGCCGGAAACAGATAATCACGTTGGTATGTGTAGTACAGCGCACTAGAAATGAAATGGAGTCCCACAAACTGAAAAAAGCCTCGGTTGTGTCTTTCATTTTACGAGTCACATTAATCAATGGCTTCCCACATACTTTCCCTCTAACGGAATGCACACATTTCAGCTTACTTATAATTTCCATCAAGCAACTGTCGAATACAATGTATTTGCTCTCTTTCATTAGACTGTCATCCTGCGTCAACGTTGTTTCAGCTTTTGACGCTGTGGAGATGTCAACACATTGGAAAGTAATATCGCTGCTATCAAGTATTGTTGCGTCTATGGATGCTGCGGCTGGTTCATTCTCTCTCATTTCAACATCTGCTAATTCCACATTGATGGGAGAACACAACAATGTCGACATGTTTTTTGGTGGCAATTTTTTGGCTGGTGTAGATTGTGTAAATTGATCTGCAACTACTTCAGAGCTATCTCCAATACATTCAATAACATCTTCTTGTAGTGGTCCGGTCGCACAGTAGCTATGGTCCAATGCAACTTTGCTGTAGTCTCCAAACAGAGCTAATTCATGTTCTGGCCATTGGACATGAGCATCTCGAGCCTGAACACGCCTCGCCTCAATTAATAGTTCCTCCATAGTGTACATGGTCTGGCAAGCCACATCTCTCATTCGCTTCAATGTCTGTGTGTGTATAGTTCTGATGCCCACGGGTAACTGGAGGAAAGATTGGAAAAGGGATGTTCGGTTTAAACACAAGATGGAGTGTAGTAGAATTGACTAGAAAAAAACATAAAATAGTCCCCACCACAAAAATTTTTTTAAAGTTATTAACTGTTTGTAACTAACCTTTTTTTGTTTTTTTTCTTTGCAACTTTTTTGACTCGACCTTCAACATCTGCACGCTGTAGCTCCGATTCGTTTCCGCATGTCCTCCCTTCCTCTTGTGCTGCAACGAGTATGTTTTCTGTATCCGCATAGACAGCAAGGAATGAGGCTCCATCGTCTCCCTGAAACATAGTACTTTCATTACTATGTATCAAAATATTGTTAGCATAAAACACGTGAGGACGAACACACAGGTACATCTCAATAGCCAAATACGATTTAAACATTGTGTGCAACAATCAAACGACAAGTATTCGACCAGTGATGATCTATTTCGATGGAACTGTCACTATCCATACCTCCGGCTCTGCATGGACAGCCATGAATGGTTGTATTGGAGAGGAGGCATCCGCATCTCCCTGAAACACAATACTTGCATTAGTATGCTTTTCAATATTGGAAACATAACACACACTTGGGGTCGACGGCACAGGTACATATAAAGAGATAACTGCAAATGATGCATTGTCCAAAAGAATCAAGGAAAATCCAAATATGATCACATTTCATCGACTTATTTCAACGATTCCTTTACATCTGCATCATCTCAATGAGATGTTGTGATTGGGGTGGAAGCTCCGTCGTCTCCCTGAAACACAGTACTTGGATTAGTATGGTTTTCAATATTGGAAACATAACACACACTTGGGGTCGAACGCACAAGTACATTTAAAGAGATAACCGCGAAAGATGCATTGTCCAAAAGAATCAAGGAAAATCCAAATATGATCACATTTCATCGACTTATTTCAACGATTCCTTTACATCTGCATCATCTAAATGAGATGTTGTGATTGGGGTGGAAGCTCCGTCGTCTCCCTGAAACACAGCACTTGCGTTTATAGGGAAGAAAGTATAGCAAATGGAATCACGTTATATGATCACGCATGATGGAGCTGTCAGTATCCATACCTCGTGCTGCTGAAGAATATCTATGGATGTTGCAAATGTAGTGCGCACTTCCGAAAGCTGTTGCGCCGATTCGTATACCTGAATGTCAGGCTCTGCATCAAGTGTAGGGGTTGACGCTCCATCGACTGCCTGAAACATAGTACTTGCATTAGTGAGGATTACAATTGTGAAAACATAACATACAACTGGGGTCGACAGCACAGGTACATATCAACGGCTAACCACGAATGAAACATTGTGTAGAACAATCAAACGACAAGAATTCCAGCTCTGATGATGATGCTCGATGGAGCTGTCAGTATCCATACCTCCTGATGTTAAAAAACATCTAGAAATGTTGTAGATGTGGCGGACGCTTCAGCATCTCCCTGAAAGACAGTACTTGCATTAGTATGGATAACACTAATTATAACTGAAAACAAACACCAGTGGACGATAACTAAGGTGTATATCAATTGGAAAGCAGTAACCAAACATTCGGTAAAATAATTACACGATAGAATAAAACTATTACTTGACATGCATAAAACAAGTATGTAGCGGATTAGCCTAATAAGATTACCTGATATGCGCTAGAAGTGGTTGATAACTGCGACCACGTCAAGGATGTAGAATGTTCTTGCTTCAGATTCAAGGGATAGTCAAGAAGTTGTAAAGGTCAATTGATGATTGATAATGAAATGCCAATATTGAAAATAGCCATGTAAGCCGACAGAATACTTGAAAAATGCTCAATACAGCACAGTTCCCTGTCCCCATATATATATACATTGCGTTTGTGGGTTATGAAATCGAAAAAGAATATATTGATAAATGTCATTATTCAAAAAACTATACACTCATATCAATATCGAAATTATTACAAGGGATAGAACACCTACAATATCAATTGATCCATTCGGCTACACACTACCGCAAGGCCGAAAGCTAAATCCGGACACTTGACTCACCAGTGGCGGAATGTGGACGAATAGAGTGGGAATAGCGTTTTCGAGCAATTTCCGTGTAGTTCGCCGTTTATTCTTCTTTGTTACGCAAGAAGTTGTGTACAAGTCCAAGGAAAAGTGCCGGCTGCAGATGCGGTATCGATCGCCCCTCTTGTCCTCTAAGACTTGTTGGACTCTACTTTCCAGCTCATCCAGTGGATATCCGCAATGTCTGACCCATTCTCTTATTCGATCGACAGTTTTCGGGAATACATGCATTGTAGTTCCTTCAGATTTCGCATGGGTCTTCGAAGGGCAACCGCTAATCGAACAGGCAGGCATTGTTGATAAATCTGAAAAGTAAATATCGACATTATTATACAATCTTCAAGAATAAAGATTTGATACAAAAGTAAATGAATCATACAATGATCAATGCAAGGTTTGTTTTGGTCGCAGGAACTGTACCAGTTCATTATGTGCAGCTTAGCATTTGCATGAATTGCAGAAATGTATAAATGATGTGACTAAAATCTGAACATGTGACTCATCCCTTGGATGTTCTGTATTGCACGAGAAGGAAACATGCTTACATCATAGACTGGATCCCTGAATTATGCAATTCGATGACAATAGACACAGATGAAAATAAATAGATCTATTGATAGCATAGCAATGGAAACTCTAGTCAATAGCAATGAGCCCAATGAACATAGCACTATTGTGTACTCTACTCGCAAATAGATAGAAATTTAAAAATCTGCGAAATATGACTAGGATACATGGCCAACAAACAGTCGGATTCAACAAGCAGAGCAGTATGTTGCAGGAGAATAGGTGGGTGGCCACAGGTAGCACACTGATGGGTTTGCTCTAAGCGGTCACAGAAGTTCACGGATAGCACGACGACGACCAGATTAGCGTAGATCTCGGTGGTTGCCAGGTAACAGGTTCAGGAGTTGACTTGCAAAGCACAAAGATGTTCTCATGAAACATATCAAGTGGTTTATAAAGTATTTGGGACAGGGGTGTGTTTGTGAATGAATGACGTATGTATGTCGTGGTCTTAGGGGGGCGGCCTGCTTCAAGGGGAGGCCTGGCTGGAGACACGGGGTCTGGGGAGGCCATGTGACCGATGGCCCCTTGGCGTGGGACACCTTTTGAAGTGTACATGTTGTTTGGCACCTTGGCCTTTCGCGCCCCGGACAGCCCCCCCCATGCCAGCGAGCATCCACCAGCGCGAACCGCCTTTGATACAGGGGGGTGGGATGGATAGGCCTGGGGCGTGCAGATAAGGCACAGGAAGACTGCTGAATGGAGACACACTTATGTGGATTGCAGGGGGGCGGCCTGCTTCAAGGGGAGGCCTGGCTGGAGACATGGGGTCTGGGGAAGCCATGTGACCGATGGCCCCTTGGCGTGGGACACCTTTTGAAGTGTACATGTTGTTTGGCACCTTGGCCTTTCGCGCCCCGGACAGCCCCCCCCATGCCAGCGAGCATCCACCAGCGCGAACCGCCTTTGATACAGGGGGGTGGGATGGATGGGCCTGGGGCGTGCAGATAAGGCACAGGAAGACTGCTGAATGGAGACACACTTATGTGGATTGCAGGGGGGCGGCCTGCTTCAAGGGGAGGCCTGGCTGGAGACACGGGGTCTTGGGAGGCCATGTGACCGATGGCCCCTTGGCGTGGGACACCTTTTGAAGTGTACATGTTGTTTGGCACCTTGGCCTTTCGCGCCCCGGACAGCACCCCCCATGCCAGCCAGCATCCACCGGCGGGAACCGCCTTTATGTCAATATACAGTATATCGCCTTTATATGAATGATAGTATATCGTTGCTTATCAATAACAAATGCCACATACCGCAGATTCTTGTGAGCACAGACCCACACTTCAACCAGTGTATTATAGTGGCCCAAGACCCGAAGGTCTGTATAATTCAGTGGTAATTGATAGTATAGATATATGTGATTCATTTAAAAAATCGAGACAAACGTTGTTAAAATAAATGTGGTGTTTTATTTTGTATCTTATTTTCATGACACAAAAATACAAGACTTTAAAGATTATACAGGTCAGGTTGCAGCACAGCGAGAGAAAATCCCCTGTACTGACCGCTGTCACTCGGGAACGTTTCTCTAATGGCACGAACGGCACAGGCGGGTATCACTCTTCGAACGCGGTGTCCAAGTCTCCCGTGAAGCCACCATGCATAGGAACGATAGGCCACCAGCCTGTACCACCTGTGAAAAGGAATGAAACAAACTGTTTTTAAATGACCCAGATAAGTTTAATAAACATTTGTTGTCAATGACAATTCTTGTAACTAATGGCATTTTACACGGACAAATGCTATCTAGACAATGCACACTATTCAACACCTTACATGCGTTACAATGATATGTAGATGTAATTTTGTAGAAGAACATGAAATAGGAGTGGCATGACAAGCAGAGTATACTTACTCGTTACTCGGATTACGAGGACGAACAGTTGCTCGAAGTTCGTGCATAAGCACCATCAAGATTCTCAACACGGCCCGTGTGAGGCAGGCTGCCCTCAAGTCTGGCAGCTCGGTGATGCATTGCGGTCGTGGCTCGCCTTCCGAAATGTAGGCCAGGCATCCCGAGTTTTCTCAGCAGCAGCAGTTCTCGTCCTCGGTTGGCATTAGCTCGCACCGATTGCATGTGCACCAGGTGGAGACGCCATCCATGCGACTAGGCCCAGGCTCTTCATCTGTTGAATCGTCCTCCCAACTGCCGTCCGAATCCCCATCGTTTTCACGTGCTTCCCTTTCCAGTAGTTCCTCCTCGGTATACTCAGGCTCGTACATGTAGGGCATTATTGTAGCCATTGTGTGGTAAACAGAGTAAAATAATTTACCAAGATGGTACAGGTGTTCACACGGGCTACAAGCGGCGAAGGTAGCTGACCAGAGCACTGAAACAAGTCACAGAATACTCAAAGTAACACAGAGAGAGGAATGGAATCGAAAATCTGCTGCTGTGTGTTGTGAAACGGTCTGTTTACACTTATTGAGGAAAGAGGCGTCCTGCCATTTCCATGGCGACACGTCATTAGCTGAAGCGCAGCGAATGTTGACACGAGACGTGCTTTGGCGTTGGGAAATGGGCGGTACGAGTCTGCTGATGACAGGCTCAGGGGCGGGGGAATTGATTTAGTGCCGCAAAAGCAGGTGAGCCAGGGCGATCGGGGAAAAGATAGGATTATCAGAAAATGGCGGCTCCCAGGTGCTTGTTTTCGCGTGCGTTTAATGGACGAAAACTCGGGTAAGGTCCATAGGAAAGTTTTCTAAAATCGAGCCACTTAGCCTTAAAAAAACATGGCCGACCCATAGGGAAAATAACATTTTTTACTAGAGTATGCCTTTAAGGAATGCTGCAACATTGAAATACTTTGTTTTAAAGGAATTATCCCATGCGATCAAGGTCCTCTAGAGAGATGTCAAATAAATTAAGGAGAACCTAGAAGGGACTCAGGATGTATCACGTAGTAATCGTCCCACTAGGAATAAGCACACGGAGGACCCATGGAGCTCCCAACCTAGTAAGAGAGTTGTAGACCGACAGGTCATGCATGCAATAATTAAGCTATAAGCCCCGAACATAGGGGGCATTACCGCTTCAGATAATGCCCCCCCCCTGAGGGGCATATTACTATTAGTACTCTGGCCCTTAAAACCGGAGTACTAATAGTATTGTTTTCAGTTGTGAGATGCCGTCTGCATTTTGCAACTGGAAATAAGAAAACAAAAATGGATGCCACGGAGCAGGGAGAAGGTGTGAATACCGGTAGTGCTTACAGCTGGAATGCAAAAAGTACGACCGTAAAAACTTTGCAGATTGGTGTGTGAAAGACGAGGCACAAGGAAGGAAATAGAATGAAATACTGTGAACAGAAGCCGGGCCTGAAGTTTGCGAGGCAAGTTGCCAGTAAAGCAGTCTGAATCATATCGAGGGCCATAACATAGAAAAGAACGAAAACAAACACTGTGTTGACCCTAGGCGAAATAGTGTGTGGGACAGCTGAAAAGCAGTGCAGTGCATTAAGAGAAACCTGAATACTGCACGGCAAGGACACCCACAGCAGGGTGTAACAGTCCGCAGAATCGACAAGACAGAGTGGAAGATTGCCACTGAAGAATAATAGCAGTTCTTGGTTAAGAAATCAGAAATAATCTGAGCAATGGAACAGTGGTCCTGAATAAGAGAAAACAGTAATGAAACACTGTAGACCTATGTCAGACGAAAGAGTGTGGATGTATGAATAGTGTTCCCCTGATGAAATTGTTCTTAGATTGAGGGAAAGAGGAATGAAACATGTTGGGTTATTTGGTGAATGAGTGATGAATTGACAGTATAGACGGACGAATTAGCAATATATTTAGAAAATTGTCACAATACACTATTGTATGTTATATCCAAAAGACACACATATACATGTTTTTTGCAAAGGTCATTGTACCAATTGAATTTAGTAATTAAAATAATTATTTTGTAAAATCGTTCTGGCTGGCTCAGAGAGAAGTAATTCGAGTGAAGAGATGGACGTGATGAGTTGCACCCCATAAGGATTCATTAACACAAGACTAGTGGAACATTTTATAGTATTTTCGAGTAAAAAGTAATGGCAATTGTTGCAACTAGTCTTTAAACTCCCTCTGGTCTCTTTGTTGTTGTACAGGGAGAAGGTCCTACATGTAGTCCATTCTCCCTTTCCATGGTGGCCATTGAAAAAAAGGAATAAAAAAATAAAAACAAAGAAAATGGCTGCATGGAAATGAGAAAAGGGACCCTTCTCCCTCTTCATAGCGGCCACTCGCGGACGGAACCCTGAGGCTGCAGTGGTGAGCAGAGATTTGTCAGGCAGGAAAGGACCCACTGAGGGCTAATCAGATCGTTTGAAACAATCTGAAACAATCTGATTGTTCCTCGCGGGGTACTAATGATAGATACGAAGAATACTAAAGTTCCTGTGGATGGGCTAAAAGATGTGAGACAAAGGGTTACACGCTGTAATAAGGACTGGAATTGCAAAAATGGCAAAGTGGGTAGATACCCTATCCCTTAATGACAGTGACCATCATAGGGTAAAATACATGCTGGGTAGAAGCCAGTATCAACCAAAAGGATCGTATCTAGAGGGTCATACATATGGTTTTGCCATATTCAGCATAGGTATAAATGACCAAATCTGAAAATACTGAGGTAAGTGAGCGGATGTTGTGGGTGTGTCCCCCACACTCCTACATTAGTATTATATGGTTTAGGGGCTGCAGGGGTGTCTCCTGCATACAAGAAACAATGCGGGGGACAACAAATAAATTAAAAAAGAAAAGTTTGAATTCCAAAATGCGGCAGAGTGAGCCTTGGTATTTTCCAATTCAAGCTTTTTGGTCTGCGGTCTTTTAATGTACATCCATAGAAGCCATGGGTCAGTGGTTAAGGAACAACATGAAAAAGGCCCAACATATTCTTTTAACCAGGGTGAACAAGCACTGCCCACGCAAAAGCAAAAGCCTGACCTTGAGCCAGATGCATCAAGGCACTTTTGTCTACATGGTCAATGTACCTAAACTTGGAATTCATACAGTCGAATCAAAGGAAGCCTTGTTCAATCCATACACTGATTTAGGCATCACAGAGGATGCTGTTCGCTTGTGAGAGCAAATATAATGTCCTGTCTAAGACTACCCTCACAAAGAGGATCATGCCAAAGACTTTATTAGTCTTGAGCAGTCATTTCACCAACGGTTTATGTGGCGTGGATCATAGAACTCTGCCCCCGCCAGGAGTAAATGTAGAACTGAAACCCCTGCCACCAAGGATTCCTTTAGTTTACGACACAGCATGTAAAGCACCTCTAGTGTCACAATCAATATTCGGGCAAGGGACTGCAGTCAGCATAACTCGGGATATTAAGGTAGGGGACCCTTTGGCGCATATTCAATCCAATGCTGAGACAGATGGACTCGAAGGGGTCAATTGACAAGTCACACACTTTGTGCGTTTGGATAATGGTGAGCCCGGCAAACTGAGAAAACCACTGAAGTGGTTGTTATCCTGGAATATAGCTGGTGTTGTGAAGAACATGAATGATGAGGGATGGTGTGATTTTATAAGGTAACATAACCTTATATATTTCCAGGAAACCAGGGCAATTGACCAGGCTCTTTTTCAGGATTTCATCTGTTTTGATGTCCCAGGTAGAAAGGAAGACTGTGCAGACCAAGTGACGGCCTAGCAGTTTGTGTGGACTCTTTACTAAATGCAAAAAGCATCTGGCTGGACTCTGACAACCAAGATATACAAGGACTACACATGGAACTACGGAATCATGTGAACCTCTTGGTGATAAATGTGTACAATAGAAAAAACCCAAGGAATGGTGTAAGAAGCATAAGGATTGTGCAAGCTTTGATAGAAGGCTAGAGAATGGATTCAACTAAAGATCTGTATCTCATGATTGTTTGAGATTTTGATATTGATATTTTATTTCTATCGCGCTCATACAGAAGTGTTTCAGAGCGCAAAACAAATTGCATATTTGAGCCTCCATGGGCGTTAAGGGAATTGACTCAAGAGGAAGACCTGGCATGTGGCATATCAGACCCGACAATCGCTCTCCCAAAAAGACAGCATAAAGACGGCCTTGAGCTTGCTAGAACATGTCTGAGGCTTAATTGTTGGGCCTGTAATGGTAGAACCAAAGGCGATACACCAGCAATCCCCGAATTTGTGGTGCGTCGCCGTAAGAGCCACATATACTATCTTCCGCTGAACATAAGGAAATGGGCATGACTGAAGGATTTTGAAGTGGGGCAGAGAGTGGAAAGCGACCACAGACCCCTGAAGACTGTTATTACAATCAATTTTAGTCCCTGCTGATATTATGTAACAAGCCAGAGAAGTTATTTTCTAGGTGTAAGTGGACAAGCACAATGCTGCATAAAATGAGCAGCTGTTAATATAAATGAGACACTAACATTGGTCTATAATGACATCCTTCAGCTCCAAGAAAAGTGTTCAGCACACTGGCACTACCTAACCATATGATGCTTAAGGTGCACCAGGAACTGATGGAAGTAGTAGACCACATGCAACAAAGCCTTGGCCACTAGTCAGAAAAATGTCAACACGTAGAGATACCTAGAATGACAAGGAATGCATTATTTTAAATACGCATCTGATTTGGTGCACTAAAAATGTGGAGTTAGTGGGGAAAGACGAGCTTTGTTCATCCAGGCATCATGACCAGGAAACAATTAAGGGCAGAAATAGGCTGACATTATAGAGGCAATAACAAATAAAAACCAGGCCAAGTTCTGGAGGTTAATGTCCCCAATGGCAGGTAAAGAGGAGAGGGTGATGGAGGGGGGTATAACAGAGGACATGTGGTGTGAACATTTTAGTCAACTCTATAAGGAGACAAGAGATTGTAATGAGAAGAACGCGGGTACAAGTGATAATATAATAGATTGCCAGGAGGTGGTTGTTTTTACTCTGCCTGCAGTGGAACAAGCAATGGCTGCACAAAAAATACAAGGCTTCAGATCCTGACAAAATTCTAGTAGATCTATTTTAAACGAGAAAGACATATGGGTCCTGTATTTCCTGAGACTCTGCAACGCTATTACAGCGACAGCAACTATTCCCAGATGGTGGACAAGGGCTGAGGTTGTCCCAATGTACAAGAAAGTGGGCAGTGGGGGTGAGTGTTGGACAATTACCTCCCCATTTCTTTATTAGACGTGTCAGGAAAAATGGCTTCACGGCTAAGACAACCACAGTTGACCAATGCTTTAGGTTTGACGTGCTTGTTTGTTTATTATTTGTACAGCGAGCCACACCCTGGGGTATCTGGGCGCTTTTCAAGACAACTTAGTATACATACATTCATAAGAAGAGGTATTAATACATATATACATAATGAGGTATTAATACATATATGCATAAGAAGAGATATTAATAGAGGTTACAGTGAAAAATGTATTAATCTTACATTTAACTGTTAAACTAAGGATCATTAATTTATATGCTCTGTTCATAGACCTAAGAACTACATTTGACTGTGTACCATGTGTACAATTGTAGTCCAGCTTGCAGGATCAGGGCATTTCACTAGAGCTGCTGTCTGCAATTAATTTGCTATACACTAATCTTGAGGCAGCAGTCGGTGGGGCACCGGTGAAGAAGTCCCAGACCCCTTTGGGATGGAAAAAGGAGTACACCAAGGGTGTGTATTAGCAGCATCCCTTTTTTAACTCTATATTTATAATGTCATCCACTAACTCCTGTCCACTCCCACAGATGCCCCTTCATTGGCAGATGAGAAATGTCCCATGCTCCTCTTGGTAGATTATGCTGTGTTGCTATCACTTACACCAACAGGACTCGGGGCACAGCCCCAACTTTTCAAAGATTTCTGTGACAGAGGCCTTGAAATAAACACAGAAAAACAAAATGAATGGTATTCTCCACAAAGAAGAGACCGCTTAACATCACAGTTGATTCCTTGGAAGTCAAACAAGTATGTACTTTTGACTACTTAGGCCCAAGTTTCTCAAGCACTGGCAGTTGGGAAAGCAAGCAAGAGAAAGCAGGCATCTCCCAATGAAGATACTGAGGGACAATAGCTGGATATACCATCAAGAAGGGAAATTAAGCCATAACCCCAGAATAAATAGCATATCAAATGCAAGCAAAGTGAACAGCTCTCTATGCAGCAGAAATCTGAGGTTTTAACTACTGCAAAACCCTGTGCACCATTGAAAATGGTTTTCTTAAAAAACTCGTTCCCCTACCAAACTGCAGATTCCATTGTATTAATCCTTAAGGAACTGGGAATTGCAAATTTAAACCACATGGCTGAAACTAGACCACTGTCACATTGGCTTAAATTATGGTTGGTCCCACAGCTGAGGAACTATAGAGAGGCTGTGTATGACATACTTAATCAGGAAGGAGGTGGGTCACATCCGTGGGGGTTGCATGTTGGAGCCCTCTTAAGAAGCATAGGATACAAGGAGATCTGGACAGATCCAATGAGAGTTACACCACGCTTGAGGGATCAAGACTAAATACTAGGAGCTCTGCAACAGTGATATGCAAGGGAAGATCCGCTCCTTGGTTTCTCTGATGATGTATAGAAAAGTTAACCATTGTTCAGCTTTGAGCCCTCTTTATGAAAAGTGAGGGTTGGGATACTCACACTGGCCCAAACCATGCACAACTGGGATGGTAAACATACAAATAAATGTGCTCATTGTCTAGTTAGAGAGGAGTCCGTAGCTCACTTTATGCTGTGATGTCCTTTATTCCTATATTAAATGTATTTATATTTGAAACAGTGGGCCTCATTACGTGCCTACCAGCAACCTCAGCTTACTGTTTCCATTGCCCGATAGCCCTGTAATAGCGGGATATTATAGACAGCGGAACGGTAAGTTCCTATTCCTGTGCAGTTCCATAGGACTCCATTGGAATGGGAACACTGAAGCATGGAACCTGTTGTTAACGGTGTCATTGCTTCAGTGATTTATCTGCCAGTAGGGGCCTGAACTACCATCAGGTTAGGCCTGCCGGTAGTTCACAGCCCGTACCAGCATACTCGGAGTGAGCCGGTCTGGAAAAGGTGGCGGTAACGCTGTTAAAGCCACTTTATTTCCGGAACAGCTCACTCGTAATGAGGGCAACTGCTTGCGAGTGGAGGACAACAATATTTTTTTTTAAAATCAACATCCAACTCTATTTTTCAGGCAGTTGCTACTTATGTATATAGAGCATGGAACAGGAGCACCCTTGCGATAAGTGCAGCACCATAACTGGTATTTTTTCTCAACAGTATGTTGTAAATGTTTAATGCTTGAACTTTATTTAATGAATTCAATTTTTCATTCTATAACTATTTTTAAGCTGACTGTGCTGTTTTAACGTTTTAATGTTGAATCATGAATTCACAAACAATACAAAGAGATTATATAATGTTTGATCAAACTATGAATTACTGGATAGGAATTGCTATTTATAATGTCTCTGATTTATTTGTCCATGACTGTTTTCATTTTTGATGTTGTTGTGCTTTTATGGGTTGTACCTGAAATAAAAAGTATTGCTTGATTGACTATCAGATCGCCATGTTCTCAAAATGGAAAAGGACGTCTTTCCTAATTTCTGTTGGAGGCCATGATGTGAGGTTTGCCAGAAGAAGCATTTGTCTCAATTTGGAAGTGGTTTATAGAATAAGTAGTTAGAATGGGGCTCTTATTTGTATTGCTTCAAACATTGGGCTTTCTATGAAATGGCTAAAATGAAATATCTGTGCACGAGAGAGAGCGCTTGGAAGCAGGAGTGCCATTTCAGTTCAGTACAGTCTGAATCTATAGGGAGGAAGTATGAAAGGAGACTGACTTTTTTTGAGCAGTTGACTGTCCCACAGGAAACCTCCTTGTGGGCCTCTGCAACATGGGCCTTTTTCTCTGCATATTCTGGTGTTCTGCTTACCATCGCTCCTATTCACCCAAACACTTCCATCAGTCCACTTCCCCCACATCATATCCTTTTCAAATAATGTGTGTAATAGCTTCCAGTATGTTATTGCTTGTGCCTATGAAATCTTGTTTGTCTTTTTTTGGTTATGTTTAACTATCATTTTTAATCGCAACATATGGACAAAAGCGCTAAATAAAATAACACTTGCACCCATTCTGCCCTACGTTTCTTGAGCTCAGAACCCCTCCAAACCCTACTTAAAGGAGTTGTGCATGCTCGCTACATTTCCTCGCACAGTGTAGAGGCAGGAGGAGGTGCACTTTGAAAACCATTTCCATGGCCACTTTTGGTTCCCAGTGCACCCCTGCTTTGATGACATAAGGGACACTTTAAAACTGAGAGGAGATGTAGAGAAGGGAGGTTTTATTTTCCAGACAGTCGAGGACAGTCCGTCTCTCTGGGCCATTTGTTGAATAAGGTTTTCTCACAAGTAGCCATTTTATTCATTAATAAGGATGAGAAAAACATCTCAGTTTCCCTAACCTAACGAGGAATTCCCTACCTGTCACACTAAGACTAAAGGAAGAAATTCTAATATCAAAAGGGTGTGTCCCTCACACTTATACATACAACAGCATCATACAGTTACCATATGGCTGTTCAACCTCAACAAAATACCAATTATATTCAAACATTAAAATGTCTAAACATAGTGTAACCACGGTAACCCTTCTGCAGGATTAATTTAGGATTTTCCAAATCAAAGTTAAAATCAAGAAGGTTCTTTTCAATAGCCAGCATCTGTTCCAAATGCAACACAAAGTTCCTTTCACTCCATGAGTCTTTCACTTGGCACTTGAATGTCTTGATGTTAACCAGAACTTATCACTCTTCAAAATAATTGTCAAAATTCCACAGTTCTTGCTTAATAAACTAAACACATTGTCTTCCCACTTCCGGTCAGTGTTCAATATAACTTTTCTTAATGAACACTCACTTTCATACTTCTTCATAAACAATAAAGTTTTGTCAGGATGATTTTAGCACAGTTCTTCATGTGCTCTGAAACACTTGTGTACGAGAGCGATAGAAATAAAATATCAATCAATCAATCAATCAATCGTAACACATTAATGGCCTTGACACTTTCTTTTCACTACCACCTTCTACCACACTTCAGTACTTTAATGGTCTTCTTCCTGGTCCACTAACCTGTCAGGACCAACGACCAGTAGTCCCTTTCCTGGCATAGTCGCCTGCCAGGATAAAACTCCTACTTCTAATACAATTACTCTGTGGTGTGGCTTGCTTCAAACTTCAGAAAAGTCTTTGACTTTCAACAACATTGAGATTCAGAACTTCTTTCGTAAGGGTACAATACACATTGATGCTGTTTGTTCCACTGATTTGTTTGCCACATGCAATGCACCTTATGTTCCTCTGCCTCTTGATACAAAGATGGCTTCTCTCCTGCCACCTTTTATTTCCTTCTACTACACCATTGAACTGTTGATAATGTCTTTTGTTCAAGTTTCTCTCTTTAGGAAAGCTGTTTCCCCTTTTATAGGTTGTCGTATTCCCTTTCACGTAATCTCTCTCTTGTAAACTATTATGTAAATGTTCTCCTCTTCTATTTATAATTGCCTTTCTTTGGCTTAGGCAACACCAGTTGTTGTTATTATTATAACTATTATAATTGTTCTTTTACAACACGCTTAATACCAGTAAGTGGTTTCTAAGCGTGGGATCGGGATTCAAACCTGTGTTGTGCTGCGTTGTCTTGCTTCCAAGACAAACACATTGCCCCTGAGCTATCCTTCCTTCACGATATTGACCCCCTCTTTTGAGCTAGAGGCAAATCTGATGAGTTATCTTGTTCAAATATTGCCCTTCTTTACTTTGGCAATGATGGTTACAATCTTCTTTAAATATTGCCCCCTCTTACTTTGGAAATGAGGGTTTCAATCTTTCTCCTCTAATTTTCTCTTAATATCAGTATCATGCCAATAATGATTTATTTCATTAGTTCAGTATTCAAAAGCATTGCTGGCAGCCAGCAGCCTATTGCAGAGACCCCCGTGGTCACCTAATGAAGGCCAACTCACCATTCTTTCCCAGTGCGTCCGTTCGAACCACTGCTGCTGCAACTACTTCTTCCCTCATTGGGTCCTTGGCATCTGGCAGCTTTGGTCAAACTACTGTGGCCCACACCTTTTAGTAAGGAAGCCTGTCTGACTCCTAGCATATGCCGGTAAATGCCAACCACCCGAGCAGGACGCCAGACCAGAGGGCTTCTTTCTCCTACAGGACGGTCAATAACAGCACTGCTTCCTGCTGTGTGTCCTCTGCTCTTCAGAGTCCTAACTTCTGTCACTCTCTGGGCACCGCTTCCTGCTGCATCTACAACATCAGTTCCAGCATCTTCTTCATTCTGCTTCTGCTGCTCCCACTGCTGCTGTCTACTTCTAATAGCCTGCACCCAAGGGCTTTTAAATATTTAAAGGTTCAGCTCAGCTGTGGGTCATCAGAACCAGTAGACTGTACATCACGCTTGTGCACCTCTGTGCTCCTCTTCCTGGTCCCATTTGCGGACATAGTTTGTAAACTATACCATTAGGGGTAAGTGCGAGGGGTCAGAAATGTGAGGGGATACTGCGTCTTACCCTCCAGTGTCCCACTTCTGCTCCCGGAGGACCCCTCATCCAAGTGAACCTCCCGCCCTGGTCCACCCCCAGGGACTGGACCCAAAAGTGATGGCCGTGTCCTGGCCACCTGGATGACAGATCCCTGGAGGCTGATGGGTAAGACACCTTCAGGTTTGTCACACTGGCCACCACAGACAGGCTTGTGGGGGAGAGAGCATTCCACACTTACACTTCCTGCTGCGCAGCTTCTGCAGAACAGGTCTTGAGAGGGTAAGCTTCCCTCTTTCACACTTCCCGCTGCTTGACCTCTGCAATCAAGGCTTCTGGAGGCAAAGACACTCCAAGGACTGGCTACTGCTCTCTGCTAGACAGTGGTCCCAGCATCTTCTCTCTCCTCCAGTTTCTGCTTCTGCTGCTTACACTGCACAAACTGCTCTCCCTGCGCAATAGTGGCCTAAACCTGAAGGGGCTTATTAAGCCTCCCAGTCCCCCTCTGGTGTGAGTCATTTCCAGTAACAAGCTGACCACTTCTACAGTTTTGTTCCTCTTAGCCCTCTTCTTCGTCCCAGTACTTTGGGAATTATGGGACTTTATTGAAGTCCCTAATGACAAAATTACTTTTTCTAACTTAATTTTCAGTCTCAAACTCATTTCTGTTCCTCATAATATTCTTTAAAGGAATATCATAAGGAACAATCACAAGACTATATTGTATGGAGGAATAAAGTTCTTTAGAATTTGAATTTTTATTATTCACAGACTTCCTTTCACTGTACCTTTGAGAGTTTGGAGAGCGTCTAACTGTATAAGTCTCCAGGGTATTAGAAGCATTTTTGTTTCTCTCCATACCTAAGGGATTATGATTGTTTTTATCCACATTGACATGTGCAACTTGTGGAAGAAAAAGATTGTTATGACTACAAAACATTATATACGTTGGTATTGAGGAGTTGCCCTCCTTAGAAGAAGATAAATACACTGTCTTACTCTACAGAGTCCTTCCGTTCCCCTGGGCCCATTCTCCTCTCAGTTGCTCCTTCTGCAGAACACCATCCCCACGGTCAGGATCTGAAAGCATTTGCTTTTCCCTTTACAGCTGGGATGAGACTTTAGGCTGGGGCTTAGTGAGGAGTCTGTAGGATCCATTGCAGAGGTTTCTAAAGGAATTAACAGTTGGTTCTTGAACCCAAGGGTAGAATCATAGCTATCAGAAGTAGTTATATTGATTCTCTGATTCTTGCATATATCATTTTCCTGTTGACTATAAGATTTTTTACCACTGACAATGTGGGTAATTTTGGGAGGGAAGCCTTACTCTGTCAACAAGCCATTAGTTATTCCCATATTATGGAAATATCACCCTCCGAACAAGATGATTACCACATCTCTCCTGACAGTCATCCTATGTCCTTGACTCCAAGTGTTAAAATCAGGTAGCGACTGCCTTCCCCTGGCCACCTGGGAGGAGGCTTTAAGCAGGGTTTCTGTGAGGACTCCACAGGATTCATTCTTCACAGACCCAAGTCTAGAGTGCCTCTATAAGTGATTTCACATCACTCAAAGTTCAACAAAGTGAGTATCAATATTCATGTTTCTAAGATAAAGGAAGGAGATTACAATGTACATTAATTCAAGGAGCAAAAGCCCCTTTCAGAGAGTCTGCAGTGTCAGATGTGTATGTCTTCCTTGTACAGCATAAGAAGTATATGTACATAAACTGAATCCAAAATTCAGCATTTATAGTTTGGGCTATTAGGTTTCTCTGAAGCGCCACTTATAAGCATTGGATTATAGGTAGGGGGAAATTAGATTAGAGGAAGCCTGTCATTGTTGTTTGGTTATTAACCCTCCCATTGTTGACCCATGGCCATGCTAGTCGCTATGGCCATTCCCACCCACTACCTGCTCCTTCACACCCTAAACTCCTAATTGAGCTTGCTCTTTCAAGTAGTACTATTAAACGTTATCCTGTCTGTTTTTTTTCTAAGCAGTCTGCTGAGAGTTAATGGCTTAATTGCAGCTGTAAATGGCTACTGGAGCAACACAAATGTCCAAATGTGTCTTCAGTCCCTTGATTTATATACCTTCAATGCATTCAAATTAAAAACAAGCAATGATAAAGCCAACAGTTTTGGCTTGAGGTATTAGATAATGTGAGAAACCTGAGTGTATTCCCACTACTACTCCACATGGATCCTCTGTGCAGGAGGCCAGGGAAAGGCCATCGCTTTTGGGTCTTTGAGGATTGCAAGTGGGGTACCCTCGGGCAAAACACGGTATCCCCTTTTCCCATTGACAACCAAGATAACCCTCACTCAACCTTTATGGACTATTATAAACCATTTCCTCACATGTGACACTTCACAGTACTGAGATGAGGAAGAGGAGACTGAGAGTAATGCACAGTAGGCCACGTCACCACTTTAGTAATGGGATGAGGAAGATGCCCCCAAAAAGTAGTGAAGGTCCTGAAAGTCCAATTGGGAATACACACCTGCAACCTGCCATAAAGGAGGCAAAATGCACAGCAAAGAGAGAGACCGGGAGACCTGTGGTATGGAGACCAGCATGAGACCCATGTTTGGTAGAGGCAGCTGTGGTGGGACCTGTGGAATAACCCGGACACCGTCCCCAAGCCCAGAATGCATATTATGCCCAAGGCCTGTTGGGCCATTAGGCATGTGCAGGAGCTTTTGTGGCAAGAAACGTGCAGCCAGAGTTGCGGAAGCATCAGAGGGAGTGGGACGCTGTCTGCACTCAGTTGGAGGCGGCAGAGCAGCCAGCGGGGCAAAGACAAGTCCCCGAATACGAGCAGGGCTCGTAGCAGCGGGCCCGCCAACCTGCGAGGCTGGAAGAGAGAGCAGAAGCTGCCGGGGAACATCGCTGAAGACAGATGAGTGTCAGGAGAGGCACTCAGGAGCTGGGGGGGAGGGGGTGTTCCTAGCAGGTGGCGAAGAGGTAATACATTACTGAACTATAGGAAAACTAATGATGATAGATGCATATTGAATACCAAATCAAATGGGAACTCGAAATTGAGCATATCGCACATTTATTAAACAACAAACTGAATAAAACTTAACCATTGAGCACATTACATATCTGGTAAATACCGACCAGAATGAAATCACACAATGAAGTTTGAGGAATATAAAAGTAAGGACGCTTTATGAGCAAAGCAAGTGAGAAAAGACGACCCAGGGGAAAGTGCCATTGTAACAACAACGTATAGGAAACAACACCAGCATGAAAGAGTGTCATAAAATGTAGGACAAAAGTAAGACCACCACAAAGCGAACTTTATGAACAATTGGAGTGCGGCAAGACTAAAGACTGGCAAAAGGTGTGTGATGTACTCTGGCAGAGCCTCTGGACTACCAAAGAGAAGTCAGAGAAGTGTTAATATTATATATAAAGCCAAGGGGCAACAAAGAGAGGGATCCTGGTTGCGTGCTCTTTGGTGGGTGGGCCGTGTGGTCCGACAACTGCGCCTAGACCAGTGAGCCTTGAACTGCGAGTACCAAAAGACATTGTGGAATAAAACCAGGTAGGGGCCCTGCTAGTGAATGGAGGAGGTAATCCAGGAATATGGCCAAGCTGACCTTAAATTGTGTTAAAACTTTTTGTTTGAAAGATTGAAATAACTATAACTGGCGGAGCTAAAGTCTTGGGGAAGGGAGTCCTGAGACGTGAGACATTACAACTGTTGCCTTGAGGGCAAAGCTTCAAGACCATTTTTCTTTTAACTATGCTACTTGGAACTTTGGGAAGGGAACCCTGAGGAGTGTGTGGAACTGTATTACCTTGAGTGGAAGCGAAGTAATTCTAACACTTTTGTGGAACTCTCTTGAACTTGGGGAAGGGAGCTGAAGAAGAATAAGAGAGCAGGAAACAGCTCAGCACTTTGTGTTGATCACCATTTGTTTGATTATTGACATCCCTACACTGGTTAGCTTTAGTTGTGAGGTTAAGCATAGGTTTTGGACCCAGACAGACTTTTAAGTTGAACTCTTTGACTCAGACTTCCCTTAGTTTTGTTCAGGTAGGGAAATCCCATATGTTAGCATAGGGAAAGTTAGGCCTTCTACCATACTGACATTTAAGTTAATAAGTATCTTTTGTTTGAACATTAATTCTGTTGTCTGTGTCTTACTTCATGATGCCGTCACAATAAGCATTTGGCATATACTGACATATTTCCAGGTAATTGCTCCATTTTCCACCTGTTTTGATTTTATAGCCAGAGAGTGTTATTATATCGATGCCTATCAAAGGTCTATCCGATGCTGATCCAAAAGCCCTAAATGTCGGCTTTACTAATGTTTGTTTTATATCTAGGCACTGACAACACAGGAAAAGCGTGCCAAAATCTTGTACCAAGACGTTATAAATATGAATGTAATATGTTTGTCTCTCTAAACTTCACTTCTCTCCGACATCAGGAAATGACTGTGATAACTTAAAACACCAAGATCAGTGTTTACTTAAAGGGGAAGCTCGCTCAGAAATTTTATTGGCCCAATCGATCAGGCATCTATTTTTGTGCATACATCATTCGATCTTAAAAAATAATTCCAATTCATCTTACCTTAGTTTATCTCATATTTACAAATGCGAAAATGACAGGTTGGTTACCGCCATCTTGTGCTTATCTTATCTATTGATCCATTGCCCCAAGTTCATGTGCCCTCACAGCAGCAATTCATATCACACACCCCTAAAGCTGACATCACTAGCCGCTCAAGCCCCTTTTTACAACGCCAATGCACGTCTCATGTCAACATCCTCTGTGTGCAATCTATTGACGTGTCTTCATGGAAAAGCCAAGACGCCTCTTTCCTTGACAAGAGTAAATGAACCCTTTTTGATCACACAACATTGGAAATTATTTTACCTTTGTGTCAGTGTATTTCATTTAAAGCATCCCTTACTTGTTTCATCTCTGTTCAGCTATCTTTCAAGTACCACGCACTGAGAACAGGTCCGTATACGGCCTAAAATGAATTAACTCCGTAGTCATTTTATTTAAACATGTCTTGTATTATGTAAAAATGTCTTTACCAAAACACATTTAAATTCTACTTTAACATGCCATGTTCTGTACATGCTTCTTTGCAAACGTTCAATGTTTGTACCTATTATTCTTGTCTTTGCACAATTGTATGAGAGCTGTTTCTTCTCTTGTCTTTCTTCAACATTGAATTTTAATGTAAAACCTCATTTTGTTACTCTACACAAAAAAACCTTTTTATTTTTCGCACTGTTGATTTAGTCCTCCTTCAATATTCAGGAACTATGGCAACAGTTCAACCCTATCAGTACGAACCTGAATATTATGAAGAGGAAAAGTTTGAAAGAGAAAGAAGCCAAAACTATGGCGAATCAGATAAGTCATGACGATCATCCACCGGAGCCTAAACCCAGTCGCATGGAAGACATTTGAACCTGGTGTAGCTGCCATTGTTGTGAGATTATACCAACTGTGGTGGAGAACTGCTGTTGCTTGGCCTACATTGTCGAAGAACACATACCACTGCTATGCGTTACTGAGCTCCTTGACTTCAGGGCAGCCTTCCTTACAAGATCAGTGTTGCTGATGATGATGGTCCATGTGCACCAACTTTGAGCTACAGTTTGCCCTTGTAATCCAAGTAACGAGCAAGTTTGGTCTGTAAATGTATGTTTGACAACCGAGGCGGCTAACATTTTATGTTGTTCTCCTACATCATTATAAATTGACGGACCACTGACGAAAGATTTTTTTCTGTAAATTGAATACATTTCTTTTTCTAATCTCCAACCAAAGTATTCATCACTAGATTTAATGTCCAAACAATTACGTTTCTTTCACTTTGAAGTTAAAAACAATATTTACTTATGTCCAAAACTGTTTTTGCTCGAATGGGCGTTCACATTTCTAATTGATCCCTACTGGAAATCACAAATACTTTACTCGGAAAGATACTTTTTTAAGCGTAATAATCCCTTACATTTTTAGAAGGTACTGCAAACAAAATAAATGCAATTATCGGCTTCATTCAAGTAAACCTTTTCTGTATTCCTTACACAGGTGGGTACAGACTTCTGGCCTATCGTGCGTTTACATGGTGGATTCATTGAAGACTGGGATTTCATGCTCGTCGAGTAATGCCTGCATTTGTGGTTCGAGCCATTTGTAAGAAATTCTCTATTGCCTACAGACAATACAGGGGATTTATACAGACATTACCTCACCAACAGCAGTACAATTTGTAGTTTGTCATTGCCATCCACCATCTCATAATAAATAAAAAATAAATAAAAGAGTTAATATGAAGTTGTTGAACATTTTTTGTAAGTCAACAAAACATCCAAACATCTACGAGGTTCATGCAAGATTGGGTAGCTTTAACAAGTTCACTTGCCTATTGCGCTCACCTCATCCACTTCCACCTCCCTCCGGTCACTTCCCACGTGTGGCCGGGCGTTTCCAAGGGGGCTGGGTAGATGGGAACGCTGAAGGTGCTGAATACCATGTACAACTCAAAGGGTTCTTTCGTGTGGGGGCCATTGGCCACATGGCCATCCTAGACCCGCAGTCTCCAGACTCCCCTTTGAAGACCCAGTCCCTGCATTCTACATAGCTCTGTGTCCTTTGACTATGTTCCAGGCCTATTGTGATCCTCTCATGCACATCCATCACCCCTCCAGTATTAATGGCTGTTCGTACCTGTGGACATGTTATCGCAAGGGGGCTGCATTGGCAGGATTGAGGAGGTCAAACCTTGCCATAGAGGCCGGGTGGGTGTGAACGAACATTTGAGACATTCACATGCACACCCACTTCTGTAAGCCTTTTTAAACACCTTGAAAGTTACCAAGAAAACATCATTGCAAGCTACAATTGATATCGTTATCCATCCACTTTTTATCTTGCTTGCTGAATCGGCTCATCTATTCTTCCAAGTAACGGTTGGTCAACTATTGGTTTCTGGAGTGTCATCATTTTCTGCTCGGCAACATTCTATTGCTTTATACTCAATGCACACCGTGTTCTATTTTCATTTTAATTTATCTCAAATACTTCACAGTTTTTCAATGCATGTTTGCTTTAATTGGCTCAAGGTTTGTTCATTGTACTAGTAATACATTTTTGCTTGTGGTGGAACAATAATTCTGGACTAATCAGATAGCTATGATGGTTAGACCCGGTTACGGGGCATTTCTTTAAATGTAAAAAAAAAAAACCTTTAATATCAAAACTATGTAATCGTTGATTTACTCACTGTTAAACTTTAACTATTGCAATATATATGCTTTTAACAGATCTTAAGGACACTTGCACAATACCTTCATGTATGGTTCTGGGTTGCCCTAATATTAGCCATGTCAAATGTCATGGTACAGTGATACATGTATTTCCAAAGGATTTAAATTTAATAAGAACATGACTGTTCAACTGCAGATTTCCATTGTCTGAGATTGAAAGCAGAGCCAAGGATGTCTTTGATGACGCGAGGGGCCATCGATTCCACATATGCTGCATGCATTTCTCAAAAGATATGTATGAAGTATCAAAGTACATGAAAAGGTAGGTGCCACCCGAGACTCGTTTGCAAATTATTTCCCAATGCAATTCCACCTGAATTTCATCACATGCTGGCCAAGGTGAGTAGCGGAAAAATATTTTTGTTATGTATGTTGCTATATAATTAATTGGTCTGCGTACATATGTCTTCTAAATGATCAATATAATTGAAATAGTGTGTGTAAAGGTAACATAATGAACCGTTTTGAATTTTTGGGGAATATTGCCATCGATATTTTATTATACAAGTTTCTTTCGCAACTCAATGTACTGTAGTTTATACATTTTTCACTATAGATTACTTTGTGTATCCCTAGATTAGGGATACACTAATAGGTCAGTGCAATGGGAGCCTTTATAAATACTTACATAGCATCCTTTAAAAATAGGTTATTTTGTAAATGTGTTAATTACCATGTCTGTCTTTACGTAGCCCACACTGATGGAAGTACAGACTTTCACCACAGAGTAAACCACAGACATATCAAATATCCAAATGGTGAGGCCAGTCGACATGCAGGTAAACTTGTTTTAGAGCATTTGATGTGATCTAAGTTATAATACTAAAGTACATTTTCTATTGAACACTGTTATGAATATACACATTGAATGAAGGATTGAGATTTTACATCGACCACTATTCCATATTCAACAGCAACTTCACTCATCGTTCAGGTAATTTTTTATACTAATCCTTCAGTGTGACTACACAATAAATGTGTATGGTCAAGTTCAACTTTAAACATATTGATCACTCCTATGTGTAATCCTAGCTATTGATACAAAGTGGCATGCAGGATTGTATATCAATATCGACCATCTTTTTCATTTATTGTTTTTTTAATTTTGCTTTTACATCCTTATTATAACAATAACTTTGATATAGGGGGATGATGGAACTTAACACCCTATTCTTCTATTGCAACTGGTCTGGAGGATGAGGTATGAGAAGTGAGAATGTATTGAATTATATTAATAGTTGTTGATTAACAATATTTTGTTTAAAATTTGATGTGATCATTGTGAATTAACAATACTGTCAGCAAATTGCAAAGTATTCAATCAACAGCCTTGTATTCATCACTCACACACATGTAACAATGGTAGTTAACCATCACAAAAACTAATGTTGTACCTGAATAACATGGAAACTTTCACTATATGAACAATTTGTTTTTGTTCATAAACTTTAACTGCCTATCCAAAGCTGTATGGGTTAAAAAATAATTACAAAGCAACATACTTTAGGCAGTAAGAATGTCCTCACTATGCTTTGCAGGATGACCTCACACCAACTCCCTGTGACATCTCAGAATGTTATCAGGTACAATTGCAAATGTCTGTTTAAAATGTTAGTGTTTGACATTTTATTAATAAGAATGTATAAATTATATCACAAAGATTAACAATATTTTTTTTAAATGGTTAACTGATATTGAAGGTCGACAATCATTAAAACAACTTTCTGAACATGTAGTTTGTGAGATCAAAGATTTTAATATTACATTGTTTAACAATTGAACTCTTTTTGTTTAATTTCTTATGCACAAGGAATGTACTACTAAAGCAGTCTAAATTGAAGAGACACATGGACCAGAGGTATACATAAGGTATTGTAAAATATCAGTTATCATCGCTTTTTCCTTTTGTGTAACTTTTAATATGTTTTAATGGTTTACATATGGAAATTAGGTTCTACTTGTAGATATGTATTTATGTTTATTGAAGTGGAAGAGTCAATTGCTTGCTTTATACATTTTCAAAATGCTGTTTTTCAGCTTGGTCTTGTGGTCAGCAAATCAAAATTGACTGTTTAAATGCAAATTAGGAAAACAAGGGTAAATAGCAAACATTTATTTTATTTTATTTATTTTTTACATATGTATAGCGCACTACAGCCCAAAGGCATTGAGGCGTTTTTACATGAAAGTGTGCATAGTCAAGATTACGGTTACAGAATGTAATTACTTAGTTAGAATGAGATGTACATAGTCAAGATTGCGGTTACAAAAAGTGGTTACTTGGTTACAATATGGACGATTGGAGGTGCTCAGTTACAAGAATACACAGTACAGTTGGGTATATTTCAGTGTGTAAAAGGTGAGAGCTAGGGTTAACAGGTCAGACAAATAGCTTGGTTTTGATGGCTTTGTGGAAGGCTAGGTGAGAATTGATTCCCCTGAAGTGCGTAGGTAAAGCATTCCAGTGTGTGGCAGCCATGGCTGGGAAGCTGGATCCACCTGCACGCACTCTAAAGGTTTTGAGCATGGAGATAAGGTTGGTATAGGCCAGTCTGGATGGCCTAGAGGAAGTTGGCATGGTTATGTGCTGGGCCAAGTAGGGGGGTGGAAGGTCATGGAGGCATTTGTGCATGAGGGAGAAAATTATGAAGATGATTCTCTCCTTAACGGGTAGCCAGTGGACTTTTCTTCTAAGGTCGGAAATGTTATCCTTTTTAGAGAATCCTTTGGCGGCCCTGAGGGCGTTGTTCTGTACTGGTTGGAGTTTAGCAATGTTTTTGCTAGAAATCACACCAAGGAGAACATTGCAATAATCCAGTCTTGAGCCAATCGTAGCCCTAGCAATGGTGATGCAATTCTGTGCGGTTAAGAAGGGTCTTGCTGCATTGAGCAGTTTGGAGTAGTAAGCAGAAGAGGAGGCAATGACATTGACCTGCTTTTTCATAGTGAGATTAGAGTTGAGGTAGACACCCAAGGTCTTAACTGATTGGCATACTGCAATGCATATGTTATCAATAGTGAAGGAGCAGTAGTTCTTGTCCAGGTTACCCAGAATGGTTGGTGAACCGATTAGCAGAAGCTTGGTTTTCTCGCTGTTAAGGCACAGCCAATTTTCTGCCATCCACGCTTGGATGGTGCAATAAATGGAGTTGAGGGTAATCCTATCTGGCTCATAGTCACCTGTAAGAGGGATGAGCACCTGGGTGTCATCAGCATAGTTGATGTATGAGATGCCCAGGGTATCAAGCAAGTTGAAAAGAGGCCTTGTGAAGAGGTTATAGAGGGTAGGCTCAATGCATGAGCCCTGAGGCACCCCACATTTGATGTGACTGGGAGTGGCACACGCTGAGTCGGAAAAGACTTTCATAGCCCTTTCCTGCAGAAATGAAGTGATCCACGCACATGCTTTGGGGGAGAAGTTGACTACAATGGAAAGGTGATGCCATAGGGTGTTATGGTCCACGAGGTCCAACGCGGCTGATAAATCGAGGAGCAGAAGGAGTGCAGGTTTGCCGGCGTCTGCGATGTCATCCATTTGATTTTTTAGGTCGAGGAGGGATGTTTTGGTCCCATGTCGTGGTCTAAAGCCAGACTGCCGAAGGCCCAGAAGATGGTGGTCCTCAAGAAATTTTTGGACTTGCAGGTAGGCTGCTTTGTCCAGTATTGTCAGCAAGAAAGGGACAGTGGTGATGGGTCTGTAATTCCCTGATACTGATGGGTCGAGGGAAGGTTTCTGAAGGAGCGGACGCACCCACGCTTCCTTAAGGTCAGATGGGACATGTCCAGATTGGAAGGATGCATTGATGAATGCTGTCAGAAAGGGTGCAAGGGTCAGACGCAGTCTTTAATGAGCTGAGCAGGACAGGCGTCCCCCTTGCAGTTAGAGGGCTTGATGGTTTTTAGGAGAGAGATGACTTCAGATTCAGTCATATCCTTGAAGTTGAATAGCGGGGAAGATTTAATTTTAGCCTCCTTGTTCTAGTTACTCTTCTGATTCGCAATTTGGAGGGACAATGCATTTTGGTGAGCTTGGATTTTAGTTTGCAGGGTGTTTAATTTGTTAAGCATGGCCGATTGGGTGTTATTGCACCATTTTTCATCCTTGAGGAGTGTAGGTGGAGGGGTGGACAGAGATTCCAGCTCCCTGAAGATGGTGAAAATGTCTTTAGTGCCTGATTTTGGATTAGCTATCCTAGTGTTGAAGGAGGTAACTTTGGCTTGGATTATTCCAGATTTAGTCGTCTTTGGAGATAGCCTTGAAGGCTAGTTTGGTTGCATCATTAGGTTTAGTTTAGGTTTAGAGGGCAGCTTGCTTTTTGGCACGTAATTGGAAGAGTTCCTGAGTGAACCATACATTAGTGTGCTTGGCTTTCTTGGCTTTTCTGAGAGTGAGGGGTGAAATGGAGTCAACATCTTGGGTGACAACCCATTTAAAGGCGCTAGCCAGAGTCTTAGGGTCGTTCGAGAAGGGTCCTGATGGGCAGGCACCTTGAGGAAGGGTGTAAGCAATTCCGCAGTGAGTTGACGTGAGCTTCTAGAGAGAGCTGCAGGGAGTGGGATGATGGGTTTGGGTGGCCCTTTAGAGGTGTTTAGGTCAAATTGAATGTAATGGTGATCCGACCATGGGATAGATGAATTCTCTGTAATGAGCACTGAACAGTTGTGCTGGGAGACCCAATCTAGTGAGCGACCTTTAGAATGAGTTGGATTGGAGATGGTTTGCGAGAACCCTAGAGTAGATAGTGCTTTGTTCAAGGTGGCGGCGTGAGCGTCGTTAGGATCATTGAGGCCTAAGTTGAGGTCACCTGTGAGAAAGACTTTAGAGGTCTTTTTCAAGTTGCCTGAGAGAGAGTGGATGAGGGATTCATGGAATTCAGAGATCGGGCCCAGGGGTCGATAGACAATGTGAAGAGCCAGCGTGAAGATGGGGGAGAGATTGATTTTTAGTGGAAGGTAGTCACAGCTATGGCCAAGGTCACTTTCCGTCCTCCTAATAGCAAGGGTTTCTTTGGCGATGAGGGCTACTCCACTGCCCCTTGAGAGGGGCAGTCTTGCCTGTAGATGGTGTACCCATCCGGTATGGCAAGTGAGAGGGCAAGTGGACCAGAGGTTTCATTAGGCCAGGTTTCAGTAATAACAAGAAGGTCGGTCTTATTCTTGAGGATGAGATCATGGATGTCCAAGGCATGAGCTGGGAGAGACCAGGCATTGATCAAACCACAGTTTTAGGGAGGTTTTGGGTATTGTTCCGAGGACTGGCTTAGAGGCTTTGGGGGGCACCGTGGTGTTGTGAGCTACAGGCAATTGTGTAGTCATCACGATGGGGTCAGCGTGCACAGGCATGGCAATAACAATG
This sequence comes from Ambystoma mexicanum, assembly GCF_040938575.1. Taxonomy (NCBI): domain Eukaryota; kingdom Metazoa; phylum Chordata; class Amphibia; order Caudata; family Ambystomatidae; genus Ambystoma; species Ambystoma mexicanum. Next base: position 735,811,020 of record NC_090936.1, read on the forward strand.
GGGGCTATAGGCATAGTCATGGCAGGCACAGGCATTCTAGTAACAGTGGGGGCTGCAGGCATATTCATGGCAGGCAGAGACATTGTAGTAACAGTGTGGGCTGCAGGCATAGTAGTAACAGTGGGGGCTGCAGGCATAGGCATAGTCATGGCAGGCACAGGCAATGTAGTAACAGTGGGGGCTCCAGGCATAGGCATAGTCATGATAGGCACAGGCATTGTGGTAACAATGGGGGCTGCAGGCACAGGCATTGTAGTAACAGTGGGGGCTGCAGCCATATTCATGACAGGCAGAGACATTGTAGTAACAGTGGGGGCTGCAGGCATAGGCATTGTAGTAATAGTGGGGGCTCCAGGCATATGCATAGTCCTGATAAGCACAGGCATTGTGGTAACAGTGGGGGCTGCAGGCATAGACATAGTAATAACAATGGGGGCTGCAGGCATAGGCATTGTAGTAATAGTGGGGGCTGTAGGCATAGTCATGGCAGGCACAGGCATTGTAGTAATAGTGGGGGCTGCAGGCATAGGCATAGTCATGGCAGGCACAGGCAATGTTGTAACAGTGGGGGCTGCAGGCATAGGCATAGTCATAGCAGGCACAGGCATTGTAGTAACATTGGGGGCTGCAGGCAAAGGCATATTAGTAACAATGGGGGCTGCAGGAATAGGCATTGTAGTAACAGTGGGGGATCCAGGTATAGGCATAGTCATGGCAGGCACAGGCATTGTAGTAACAGTGGGGGCTGTAGGCAAAGCCGTAGTCATTGAAGGCACAGGCATTGTAAGGACAGTGGAGGCTGCAAGCATTTGCCTGATACTCATTAGAGATATATGTGGCAGCATGGGTAAGGCATGGGCCGCATGCACCGAGTTGGTGATATCCGTGAGGGCAGGGGGCAACAATAGTGTTTTGGCACAAAGTACCTTGTTGTAAATGTTTAGAATATGGGAGTCTGAGTGTTCACGCAGTTGCAATGAGAGACTTGGGAGTGGGACAGGAGGTGCGGCGGTCCTGGAGTATACTGCTTGGGGGACAGTGCTGGACATAGCTTTCCTGCTGGGAGTTTGTGTCTGATGGGAATGGGCTTGAAGCCACTTAGCTCCTCCTTAACGCTGCGCGCAGGGTGGGATCTCTTGTTTCCCAGCCGATCATTTCTTGTGTGAAGGAGCGGTGGGTTGGAAGGAAAGGGGGGTGGGGTGGTGTGCGACCGGAGTCGCACATTCTTTGCAGTGGCTGGAGGTTGCAATGAGTGGGCTGGCGGTGTGTCAAGGCAGAGGGTCGCAAATTTCTTTACTAGGCTCATGTTGGCAGCTTTACCTTGGAAATCCCAGCATGGTCTGCTGACCAGCGCCATTGAGCAGCGGAGAGCTGCAGAGAGGGATCCAGGCCTTTTTCTCCGGCCTTCCCCTAGCGGCTTCGCCTGCCGGTCTCCTCCTCCTCCATTTATGACAGGAGAGGAGGAGCTGGCAAGGTGCAGGGGCCAATGAAAGCACTTTTCAGGTGCAGATGTTTTCGCTGGCGTTTTCCCGCTCACTGAGTTGTTGTGTTCGGTAGGCATGGCAGTTCCAACAGCAGGCAGTAATGTGGATTGGGCGAGCGGCGGGATTGTGGGAGAGTCTTCTCTCCTCCGGGCAGCGAAGATGTCTTCATATGGCAAAGTCGCTCGCAGCAGAGCTGCAGATAGGGATTCATGCCTTTTCCTCCGGCCTTCCCCTAGCAGCTTTGTGTTTTTTTTTTAAAGAAGTTGTTTAGAAGTAATTTTATTGATATTACATTTTGAGGTTGTAATTCATATATTCTGTATATGTGCCATACATTAAGCATGATTTTTTAAATTCAATTCAAGGCCTAGGAAGAAGAGCAGCAAAATCGACTCAGACAGCAACACAAAATAATGATTTTGCTTGCCAAATCGATGTCACTTTGCAGCAACTGCATTGTGAGGCTCAGCTTGATCCTCTCAAGATTCAGAGTCATGATGTAGATGGCCAGTGGACGGAATTTTAATGGAATTTCACCAGTTGACTATGGAAAGTAGCCATGGATCATTGTTACAGCACACAACTTCACCCAGAAGAGAAAGATAACATAGATGTTATAGAATTGCTTGCAAACCCACTCACACAATGCACACCCTCTAAAAAATGTCCATCGAAGAAAGAGACAATGTTCCCCATTTCCAAATACATGTGAAAAATCCAGAAATATCACGGACTGAAATAACTGAAGCATCTTTGCAATTGATAGATGGTTGTGCTCATGATCTGGACTTCGCTCTTCCTAGAGTGGAGGACTTCCCCACCACCATCAAATCGCAAAGCACTCTACTGCAGGATGATTGGGTATTAAGGGAGCCAAAATACATTCTATTTGACTGCTGCCTGCTAGAGATTATCAAAATGATTAAATATGATCATAAATTACATTGCAAGAAGTGTGAGGAGCCATTGGTGTAGTTTACCTGTGTAGTCAAAGGCACCAACCTGAAGATCAAGGGTAGCTGTGTCCACCATCATAACATATTTTCATGGTCTGCTCAACCTATGCTTGGAAAAGTGCCTGCTGGAAATATACTTTGTTCATCTGATATGTTGTTTAGCAGATCAATGTTCAGTACAATATCAAGTTTCTGGCAATTCGTGGGACTTGATTTCCTTGCTAAAGCCCAATACTACAAATATCACAACAATGTCTTGTTCCTGGCTGTTAGCCAGGCCTGGAATCTCAAATAGATATCAATAGACAATGTCCTTGTGGCAAAAGGCTCAGGCTTGCTGGTGATGGACAGTGTGACAGTCCTGGTTTTTCTGCTAACTACTGCACTTACCTCTTCCAAGACATGGAAAGCAAAAAAGAAAATAGTGAGTTCAGTTTTCATGCAAGTGTCTGAATGTACATCTTATGTTGACATGTAGAAATATGGTTTAATTAAATCCATTGAACTGCTACAATACAGAGGAATGCAAGTAGCCTCTTACAGGTACGTTGGAGTAGCAAAAGCCATGCGAGAGCAGTTCCCACACGTACAACATCAATATAATATATGGCACATCACAAAATCAATTTCTAAACAAACTACAACTGCTAGTAAAAAAGGGTACAGAAAATATTTTAAATTGGTCACAGTCTATCAATAGCCATCTTTGGTGGAGCTCAACAACTTGTGCTCGATCTGTAGATTTTCTGCTTGTAAAATGGCATTCAATAATGCCCTATTGTTCAGACATACGCTATTTGGAAGAAAATTAACATTTCCATGAACGTGTGCATGGACCTTTGAGTAAAGAGCAGGAGCATACGAAAATGTACTTGGTGACAGGCTTCCTTGCTCACAGCACTCGTGTACAACAAAATGCTTTCAGGAGACATGAAGGGACTCACCAAATTCTGCCACACTTGATATTTTGATGTGTTCCATAATATGTGCCTAAAGTACAGGCCTAAAAGGTTGCATTTTGGCATAGATGGTATGAGGTCCAGAGCAAGACGGGGCTGTCCTTTCACACAATGAGAATGTTGATAGGGTACAAGCTAAAACTGCAGGAACTTTTGTGATGCTTCGTTACAACATGGTGTTAACAAAAAGAAGCTAACAGTGGGTGGCAAAGCCAATATTCCGGCAGATGGATTTTGAATTTGTTCAACATCTGCCAATGAGTGTGCTGGCCATGCATACATATGTAATGGCTCCAGATTGTTATAGTCCCAGGGCCAAGAGTATGCCACAGAACATTGCACAAGAGGTTTGTCCTCCAAAACCTGAATTTGATGAAAGGTTGACTTCAAATTTCAAATGATGTATGGCTGTCTTCACGATTTTTCTTACAAAGCAAGTTTCAATCTTTTGCCCAATATTTGAAAGCTGTTTTCATTATACAAAAATTGTAATAGTATATAACTTGCAATGTAATTGTTGAATAATTCATTTTTTTTTAAAAAATTTTTTTACATTTGTTTTTATTGGGTTTTCAACGTTAACAATTGTCGCATTAAGGGAGAACAGAAAAAGGTTACATATGTGAGCACAAGAGATACATATTAGCAACACGCGTTTTCACATCTCGTATTAACATCAGTAAATGGTGCTTACTACTAATAATGCTCAGACATTAAGCAGAACCTTTCTCGTTCCTCACGTATATAAACATCACTCCCCCTCCCCCCGGGAATGAGAGTCGTGTCGCGTAGGGGTTGAGGTGTCATGGTAAAGCGCGTATCTTCAGGGGCTGAGATTTATGTAGTAAGATGCATTCAAGGGGTCGCCATGGGGGGGACATATTTTGGTCCTGTGAGTGGCATCCCTGGCAACGAAGCGGAAGAAGGCCTGAGCCAGGTGGAGCGAGACCTTACACGGGAAACAGGGAGTCAGGTACGTCTCCATCAAGGTGGGGGCGCTTCATCGTCCAGTGGTGTGTGTTTGTTAGATGTGTGTGTATTTAAGAATTCCGACCATAGGGGCTCACATTGTGTCGCCCTACCATGTAGGGATGCGATGATTTTCTCCATGGTACATATGTTCAGTACCACATTAACCCACTCCTTCTTAGTCGGGGTCGTGGACGATTTCCAGTTAGTCGCAATTAGAGCTCGCGCTGCCAATAACAGATGGGGGGTTATGCCCCGGACCCTCATCCATTCATCATCTATTCTCTCGAGGCTAAACAGGACCAGATGTGGGTCAGCAGTTCTATGTATCTCGTCCATGTGTCTGATCCACCCCATGACCTCGTCCCAGAAAATCTTAATCTTGGGGCATCCCCACCACATGTGCCAATAGTCAGCTACCTGCCCACAGTCACGCCAACAGGTAGGGGAGGAGGATTGGTACATCTTGGATAATTTATATGGGTCATATTGCCAGCGGTGCAAAAGTTTAATGGAGTGGAGCTTATATTGACATGATATGGAGGTACGTGTAGCCATAACACACATTTTGTCCCACTCGTCATCCTCTATTTCTGTCCCCATATCGGTCTCCCATCGCTTTGAGTTTATGCATGGACCCACTACCCCCCTCGAGAATGAGTTTGTACATGAGGGAAATTAGGCCCTTCCTATCGGTCTTGGAGTCTAGCATTTTCTCAAAGGGGGTGAGCTCTCGACTCAATTTTTCAATCCATGCTGCTTGTGTCAGTACCCCTTTGATTTGTAAGTAGTGGAAAGTGGACAGCACTCCGATGTTTAGAGCTTCGGTTAGTTCTGGGAGAGTAATGAAAGAGTCACTGAGGAGAAGCTGGCCCACCCTCTCCAGGCCCGCCTCATACCATGCCTGAAATCTGTCAACATTGGGGATGTGGTTGTTGATGCCCGGAGACCATAGGTGACTCAATGGAGAGGGCCATGTTGTGATTCCCTTCATTCCTGGGCCCTCCCTCCATATATCCTAGCCGCTAGGACCCTATAGTATATTTTGGCATCTATGTTAATCAAAGAAATGGGACGGTACGATCCACATTTTTTAGGGTCTTTTCCCTCTTTCGGGATAACCGCTACGAGTGCCTTGGCAAATGAGTCTGGGGGTTCCCCGTTTCTAGGATTTGATTGAATAGTTCAACAAGAAAGGGCGTGAGTTGTGGGGCGAATGTCTTGTAGAAACCTGCTCTATACCCATCTTCTCCCGGGGATTTGCCTAACGTGAGTCTCTTAATGGCTTCCTGGATCTCTTCCCCCGATATAGGGGCATCTATGGTTTCTGATTCAGTGCGTGTCAGTGTGGGCATGTCGATATCGTCTAGATAGGATCGAATACTAGATATATCCGGGTCCTCCGGAGTGTACAGAGCCTCATAATAGACTGCAAAGACTTCTGGGATAGAGGATCGATTTGTTTCCGAGCCGGGTCCTCCGTCGCATATTTCCTGCACCCTGCATTCCACCCGTTGGGCACGTAATCTGGCCGCCAACAGCGCGTCCGCTTTGTCCCCCTTCTCGTAATATTTTTGCTTCAAGAGGAGGAGTTTACGGGCTACTTGTTCATGTTCTAGAAGGCGCAACTCTTCTCTCTCTTTCTTGGCTTCTACAACTTTTTCGGGGTCAATAACATCCCCCTCCCTCACGTCCCTCTCCAGTTGGGTAATTTCCTTGCGGAGTTTATTTTCAATTAAGGACCTCTCTCTTTTTTTGTTGGCACCCTCTCTCATGAGAATTCCCCTCCACGTTGCCTTAGCAGCTTCCCAGACTCCCTGTTTGGAAACCTCCCCAGTGTCATTTAATCGAAAATATTCCTCAATTTCAGTTTCCATCTCTAGCTTGAAAACGGGATCCTTCCATAACGTCTCATTACACCTCCATCGTCCTCATCTAACGGGCAGGGACCCCCAATCTAAGTCAACGATCACCATATCGTGGTCCGACCATGAGATCGTCGTGATCTCAGAATGTGAGGCCGTGTCATATAGGTCTCTTGAGAAATAGAGGTAATCAATGCGAGTGAGCGTGTTGTGCGGCGCTGAGAAAAAGGTGTACTCCCTCCCCATAGGGTACATACATCGCCACACATCAACCAGGCCATACAATTCCATCAGTGTTTTGAATTGGGCGTGATCTCCACCAAATTTATCCCGCGTTTCAGGGTTACCAGGATGCCAATCTACCTCAGGGTCAGCCCACAAGTTGAAATCTCCACCAAGGACGACATGCCCCGTCGCCTCTAGCATGATTTTGGGGATCGTCTTGGAAAGGAACCTGAGCTGCCCCACATTGGGGAATAAATCGTGGCTATGGTGATAGACACCTTCCCAATGGTCCCTGCAACCAGGAGGGCTCGCCCCTCCGCATCTGACCAGACCTTCGTGGCCTTAAAGTATATCCCCTTTTTGATGAGTATTCCCACCGCTCCCTTCTTCAGTGGCCCAGAGCCCCAGAACTCCGACCCGGATCGTCTTCCCAGAATTACTCTTTCCTCACCTCTCATGTACTTGGTCTCTTGTAAAAAAAGTATATCCATTTTTGACCTTCGGAATTCTCTAAGGACAAGTGATCTCTTCGTGGGTGAATTAAGACCTTTAACGTTCAGCGTTCCCACCCTCATGGCACCCCTGCAGCATGAATCAGCGGTCATGACAAGAGCTGTCTGTGTGCCCGTATGAACTTCTTGACCATTTCAATCGCTCCCCTTGATATGCAAACAACCATGCAACCACTCTCCCTTGTAGAACTTTAAATTGTATCTTTAGTATGACACGTATCCCTATCTCTCCTCCCCGCCCACCCCACCCATCCCTCCCTCCCTGAGTTTGGTGGCGTCCGATTGGGTCCAGTTGGAAGCACTGGCCCAAAACCGAACCACCAGTGGAGACCGTTACCTCACGGTCCCCTTACACAATAAACATCAATGAATTACTAATGAGCCCCCTACAACCTCTCCCCCAGAGTGTGCATATTGATGCATTGTAAGCGGGAGAGATAAATACAATCCCCCAACATTCTCCCTTAAATCCCTCATATTAGCGTTCAATTCAATTGGATTATACCATTTCCGTCCAGTGTCAACTGCCCCCTTCCGGGGAGCCATTTCCCCTACGATATTTTCTCGAGCCTTTCACCTTCCTTCTTTTCAGACCCTGTGTCTGCCATTCCCCCTCTTTCCTGGGGGGCAGGTCACGAGAACCCTCCTGGTCGTGCGGGCCTAGTAGATCTGCAATGCAAGCCTTTATGTCCTGTTCAGAGTTTAGTCTGATTCTCGTGCCCTCATGCTCAAAGGAAAGAGAGAAAGGGTATCCCCATCTGTAGCGCGTGTCGCGGGATTTGAGCCATGTGGTAAGTGGTTTGCACATCTTTCTCAAGGCCAAGGTCAGAGAGGAAAGGTCCTAGTAGATGGTTATTTAAGCTCCACACAAAGTGATGGTGCCTCCGCTCCTCGCCTTTTCCAACACTCTCATCCTGTCCTGGTAACGGTGGAATCGCACCAGGACAGATCGCGGGCCTCCAGGCGGCCCCCCCGCTCTGTGAATGCGCTCTGTCTTGGGTTCATCAATATTATCGTCGGCGACAAGGAGCTTGATAATGTCATGTAGGGTTGATTTCAGGTCCTCTTCCGTTTCCCCCTCTTTCTCCGGAATCCCTAAAAAGCGCAAGTTATTCCTCCTTTCCCGATTTTCCAAATCGTCCATCTTGAGTTTACACTCCTGCTCTCTCCGTTCCAGCTCAGTTATTCTGAGATTCAGCTGCGTTTCGAGGACGTCAATGGAGGCCTGATTGTTCTCTACTCCCTCGACCCTGTCCTCTATACTGTCGAGGCGCTGCGTGAGTTTGTCAATTTTCCCCCCAATGTTGGCCCCCATGTTCCTTATTTCTGCAAGCAATCCTGCAATGTCACCTTTGGTAGCAGCTTTATCAGTGTCGGTGGCAGGAGTTGGTGGGGTCGCCATGTTGGGGTTATCGCCGGGTCGGGGCGGGGAACTGTAAGCGTAGACGGCCAATTTCTGTTGGAGGTTCATCCACCTGTTACCTTCCGTACTAGGCCTTGGAAGACGGGCATGTTAGGATATTCGTTGCCACAGAGGAGGCACACACCCCTTCCCTTTATGATGCCTCTGTTATGTTTTCCAAGCGGGTGAAACCGCCTCAGGGGGCCTTTCCCTCTGTGGTATAAGGCAATCTTTTAATGGAGCTTAGACGAGGTAGTCCAATCGTGATGGCAGCCTTGGGCCGTATCAGGGGCAGCTCCGGGCAGCTCCGGGCTATTACACGACCATCTCTTCGTGGTGGCTCGTAGTTTGTGCGGGGGAAGTCACTTTTAGTGTAGCCGGTGCCATGAGATCGTCATAGGGGGAGATCAGAGTCCCCGTGAACTCCGGGGGACCAGGGCAGACTCTTCCAGATCGTTCGTGCAGCCCTCACGTGGAACCACTGATACTAGCGGGATAAATATCACAAAGCTTGTACGGTGGGGGGGGGGGCGGCAGTCCCCACTTATCTGCCTTCTGCTGTTTGGGCCAATAACCTCCACAAAGCCCGGGACGGGTGGAGCCAGGGTGGTGAGGGTCTTGGGACCACATGAAACGGGGCTTGTGGTTTTCGCACGCTATACGCGACCAGTCCCGAGCGTGGTGCGATGGATCAGGCCATCGATCCCGTAGGGGCCCGGCTCAAGTCGCGGGCGACGGGCGAGGTTGCAGCCGAGGCCGCTGTAGTGTTCGGGGACCGCCGTACGAGTGCAGGTAGCGGGAGGAGGGTCAATGGGAGGCACTTACTTCTACTACCGTCCTCGGGGGAGCGGCAGCGCCTCGCCCATCGGCCACCGGGCCGCGTCCCTCTCCGGAATCGAGCTGCCAAGTTCAAAAGGCGGGACTCTCTGAGGGCTCACACCGCTTCTACCGTTGAAGGGTGCTGCCGTGCCACTCGGCGGACTCTCGCATCTCTCCTCCGCGGGCAGCGGTGCGGGAACGTAGGGAAGGCAGCTTCCGGGCCACGCTTCACGGAGCACGGGCGCACTGCTGACTCTGTCGAAGTCTGGGCAGGGCCGAGGCCGGCTCAGAGTTTGCCGATGCATATCTAAGGGAAGCTGGGTCCGTTTTCCCTCGGGTTTTCTGCCGCAGGTGGGGGCGACCTTCCCACGCCTCCTCCACAATTTCCAACTCCGGGGGGGTCCCAAAGCGGGGGCTCATTTTGCCTTTGGGGACCTCGGGATGGGAGCTCACGCAGGAGAGGTCCTCATCTGCGCGCCCCCTGGTGGCCACCTGAATAATTCATTTTAAGCGTATTATTTTTGGTGATGCAATCTTACTAGATATGCATCAATCTATTTTTCTTGTCTTTTTTAAATATTTCTTTCCCTCAATATCATTGATTTATATTACAATAATACATGTCAATGAGATTATTTTAAGTATGTGCCTTTATTTCATAATCATGGAAAGGTATTTTTTTCTTACAATTCTAGATACATATGCTTTTTGATTCTGAAACAATTTGTAAAAAATCTCAATCAAAGGTTCATTAAAAGAGAGAGAACATTAACACAGTTATGCAATCGCATAATTGAATATTTACAATACAACAGATGCAAGATGTAATATTAAAATCGTTAGAATGTATCTTACACACAGGACATGGATTGACGGGACAATAACTATTAGTTGTGTGATCGATACTAATCAAGCATTATGTGATGAATCAGTCATGATTCCCCCAGAAAACCTGGCCTAGGACCCTTCTCATGTGGCCAGGGAAAGGCAAACTCTTCCTGATCCTGACACTGGGGGTGGTGTTCTGCAGAAGGATCACATGGGTGGAGGGGAAGCAGGTCAGGAAGATGGGGAACCCCCCTCCATTCAACTTTTCCTGAAACTATAATCTTCTAATGGCTTATTGTAATACAGAAGAATTCAGAAAAACTGACGTCATTAGCGACTTCAAGTCCTATAATTCCCTAAGTACTGAGACAAGGAAGAGGGCTAAAGAGGTGCATTGTTGCAAGAGTGGTCAGATCGTTGATTCAGATGACCCGCGCCTGAGGGAGACAGAGAGGCTTAAAAGGCCCTCTCAGGTGCGGGCCATAGGAGAAGAGAAGCAGAGGTATTTTGTGTAGATTTGGGGCCTGACGGTATTTTCTTACAGCTGAAAAAATAATTTAGTAACAATCACTCCTTGTATTCAGATTGGGTTATGTATAATAATAATACAGTGGATATGCATTATTTCAGTACACAGACATATTTGGATGGTATACATTTGTTGGTATGCACGGTTGGTATGCGTGGTTGGTGGTATTTTTGGTGAGCATAATTCCTTTGTTTTATTTGTGGCCCCAATATCCAGAACCCCTTATTTTTGTTTAGATTGTTCGTGTGATCACGAGAGACCTCAGGCCTACATTTCAGAAATACCACATTTTCATTTTTAGTGTGCCACCATGGGCAATTTATCACTGAATTATTTACAACAGCGAGCAAACATGTGGTACAACACTCACTATTTTTTATACAACAGTGAACTATGTCCCGGGTCTCTATTTCTGCTGACTCATTTGCCTTCAGCAGGCTATAACACACACAGTTATTTATAATTGCTCATACTGAATGAAATCGTGCACACAGCTTCAGCCAAGTCTTATTTTTAGCTACCTTAAAAATGACAATTGCACTGTCTAAACATTTCCCCACATCATCAGCACTGTAATGGTAAATGCACCAAGGAAAGAGAAAATAAAACACACTACCCGTCTGCTTTCAGATATTTTTGTGTATTATAAAAATTGCATTTAAACACGATCTTACTCTTTTTACAGAAATAAATGAAATAGCACAGTCAACATTATCTGTAACAAAATGAGAAGAGAGGGACGAGAACAGTCGCAACATTAAACATGTTGATAAACACTGGAATTTCCCTCTTCTACACTGACTGAATAGTTTCGCACTCATGCACACTGCCCCCGTACTTTGCAATGTATAATTACCTAATCTGTTCAGCATGTGAAACTCTTCGGCTGGTCGCCTTCTGGATGTGGCAATTCCCTCTTCAAGCACCCCCAGTGAGAACAGGCATCTGCCGTTCCTCAAACCGGGGATTATTGTCTGGAATTCCCAGTCTCTGCAGCAGTGCAGCTGGGATCTGCTTTTTCAATCAGGAACTCCACAGCCACCAGTCAGGTCTTTCTCCAAGCTGTGTACAATGTATTCTGCCTTCTTCTTCCCCCAGATTCTACAGGAAAACTTGGTTACAGCCTCTAACATGATGCTTGTCCAATAAGAATCCCCTATGTCCTATCCTCCTCATGCACACAATAGAAATCTTTTACAGTAAGCAACTGTAACAAAACTGATTTCCTGCTTATTCGAATCTTTGCTTCCTGCAAATGCTGTGGACAGAGCAACGCAGAGAAAAAAATAATCTGGATGCGCGTTTAAAATGACTTTCAGACTCTGCCTCATTTTCCATGTCATTTTGCACTGGAGAACACATTATATTATTAATGAGTTAGAATCATTAGTATTGTTAATAAGGTTAGTTCATTAATCCTCAAATCTGTCTCCTGCAACAGAGGCATTTCAGATGAGAAAAGAAAAAAAATGTGCATTTTACATGTAAAAAAAATTGTTTGCATTTTAGATGTAGAAATCGTTTTTGACTGAATAGCCTGTTTTCATTTACATGTCCATGTTACACTGGCAACGCATGCCTTGCTGTACCACCTTATAGCAATGCACCAAACCCATGCAGTGGTGCTGCACTTCAAAAAACATGCTATACATTGATCCTGTGCAGTGGTGCTGTGCTCTGTGCTCCCAAAACACGCTAAACAATCCTACAGAAAGCTGTTGCAAGCAGAAGCATTGTCGTTCGTGCAGGCAACCCAGACAGAAGCAGGAAGAGAGGGAAGATGCTGGGACCTCTGTTTGGCAGAAGCAGCTGCCGGTCCAGGGGGGGGCTGTCTCTCCCAAGTCCTAAAATGTAGAGGCTGTGCAGTGGGAAGCAAAGGCAAGTGAAGCTTTTGTTCCCTGGAGGCCGTCTCAGGTGGCTGGCATGCAACCAAGGGCCTTGAGGCTGTCTCTGGTGGCTGGTGTGCATCAGAGGGCCTCTGGACCACCAGGCGCTCCAATCACAGGTGGCGTGGGTGAAGGAGGACTACATGAAGCAGTTTGCCAGGTCGCAAGGAGCCACATAAGAAGTCCTGTTAGCAGCAAGTGGACAGGAGGTGCACATCTTACCCAGTGAGTTCACATGCTGGTAGTGACCCCGGAACTCTGCGTACCCTCTCCCATGTTCAAGGCAGACATTCAGCAGTAGAGCGGTACTGGCATATGAGTGATTGTAACTCTAAAAGTAATTTTGAATACCGAACCATTGAAAAACAGCGAATGCAGCACTCGTGTGTGAGTGAAAGTAACTCGACAAGTAATTTTGAATATATTAAGCAGCATAAGTCTTAAATGACAAAACCAAATGACTATAAGTTTGAATGTGTGAGTCCCTGGAGAACCCTGCAAACCAATGGGGCGATATTGTTGAAAATTGATACCCACAAGTATTGCCCAAGCCAAGGCCAAAAGCAGCTAAAATCAAGGTAAACACAATACAACCGATATTGCCAAAGACAGAAGGGGGCTAGTGAAAAGTCCCTGAGTTTTGAAACTTGTGGTCCATATGTTGTACAACATAGGGTAAACGCTGGTGTAAACTCACATTGCCAAAGCCAAGAGAGATGTAGACTGAGACCCTATACTCTCCAGTGTTTGGTTACTGGTGCAGTGGGGAAACAATAGTGACAAAAACGATTCCCTTCTGGGAAGAGAGATTTAGAAGGAGGGGAGCATTATTCATAGAAGAGTCTTCTATTCTCTTTGTTGACTCATCAAAGTACGGAAACGTTCAGTTGACCATTTGAACTTGCAAAGAACTGTGTTGGAACTTTGCTGCAAATCAGGATGTTCTTATTTTATTAACTGTGAAGCAGAATTCCGCTTAAAATTTGGGGAAGGGGAATTCACTCAGGTACGGAAAAGAGACTGTAACTGCAATACAAACTCAATTATGATTGGTTTGAATTGCCATGCATTTACTTATTTATTTGTTGTGTGTCTAAGTGTGAGGGAGCGATATCCTGTATTAGAGTGTTTCCCTTAGTTTATTTTAGGCAGGGAAATCCTTGTCAGGTTACATATAGTGAGGCGTTTATCCAACCATATAAGTTAATAAAATGGCATTTGTTGAGAAAACCCTTACAAAGTTGTCCGCTTCACATTTCTGACCCCTCACAATTGTGACCGGGTTGAAGGTATATGTGTGGACATAGTAGCCCCACTTTTTCATACAGTCCACCTACTTTTTTCAGAGCGCACCTTCATATGCTAATTCAATCTCACTGCGCATTACCTAAAAACAAAACCTGCAATCTTTTATACAAAACAGTACCACTGTCAAAACAAGTCAAAATCAGTCTTTGAGCAATGGGTTGCAAGTGTTTTCAAATATAGAGTGGCTGTGGTATGGTAGTGTTCTAACATATACAGTGGGCACATCCCTAGGCCATGGCCAATGGGCATGTGCAGAAAGAACCTATGGAATAACAAAACCCTTGAAATTGAAGGAAAACCTTTTGTTGCAGGGATGTTAAGGTGAGAGCATAACAGCACAAAACCCCAGAAATTCAGCTAAAGCCACCTGAACCTCAGACCCCCTGTTGCACAGCCTATGACCACAATGACATCCCTAATGACATCAGTAATATCACATAAGACAGCAATGATTATTTAACTCATTGCATTAGGCATAAGATGGCTCTTGGCAATTGCTCATATTTAGACCACCCTTACTTTTCTACATATGTGATATTAGCATTTTAGAATAGTTCATAACAATGAGTACATTGTTTTAAAGAGTAAACAGTTAAACATGCATCATATTACTACTTGCAAAGCTTTCCTTCGTAGTACTTTGGTAAAAGATGATGTCTCAATTATAAATAGTACACTGCTTAGAATGTTCCTGTTTGTGTCAAATATATCTAAGACGTGTTCACTATAATATAATCTATATATACATTTACAAAACGAATTTGTAGAAAGAAACAGAGAGACACACATGTTGCACCCTATTTACTACGTTTTAAAATAAAGATACATAAAAGAACTGCGTACATGTATCATTTTTCAAATGACATGAGAAGTGCTTTAAAACATTGAACGAGACTATCTGTTAGAATATATTTTAAGTTTTCCATCCATGGGTATTGAAAAAAGTGATTGTTTATATATGTGTAGAAAAGTAATTAGGTTGGAAACATGTACATAGATTTATATTGGTTTCTGTGTGTCTTTTGTATGTGATTAACATGTTAACATTGAAATAAAACACATACTGTACAAAGTAAAAGTAATATTTAAATCGTATACAATAGCAGCCCTGTGCTAGAGGGGAGAGGTAAAGTCTTTGATGCTTTAAACACAATCTTCACTAATTGCCTATTAAAAGGCCATTATCATAGCAAAAGCTAGGTCGCAATTTAAAGTTCAGTGTTAATGGGCTGTTCTGTGCTTTGCCACAATAGATTTTAGATGTGAGAGGCAAGCAAATGAAAGTGTTGGCTATGTGTGGGGCGGCACTGTGATAAGAGAAAAGCGTGTGTTATCTCCTCAGTCATGCTATTAATGAGTTACCATGCACACGAATGGTGCTGCATGTGTTAGTGGTGGGGATGTGAGTAGTGTGCCATAAAATGAGGAGCTGGAAGAACAGATCTCCCAGGCCAAAAGCTGAGATGCATGAGACATCTGTTTAATGTACTGAAGATCTAATGTACTGTTGGGCAACAAATCATAACACCTGCAAAGCATTGTACCCAAATGCCATTTCTTGCTCAGCACTTGCCAAATATTCTGGACTAGCACAATTCATGAGCTCTACACAGGAAATGTAATGGGGAGAGCTGAGGAAAGTCTGAGTTCGAATCATTTTAAGAACCATAGGTACCTTAGCAATTTCCAACCCTGCTTACCTGGCTTTGAGTTTACCGGTATCCCAGTAAACTTGAAGTGTGCCAGTCCAGAAAAAAATTCCAGAGCTGCAATTAGCGTACATTTTTCCAGATTTTGTTCTGGACTGGTACACTTGTAATGAGGTCTTGTGTGAAAATAGGTGTAGTATACCAATTGTATGATATGATATGATAGGTTATTTATAAAGCGCTTAATACCTAGAGGTTTATAAGCGCGGACCCGGGGATCAAACCTGTGTTGCTCCATGTCGTCTTGCTTCCAAGTCTCGCACGTTGCCCCTGAGGTATCCTCCCGAGACCTTGTAGAAGCAGAACGACATCTGTGAGAATCTAATAACGTAAAATAAACACACTAATAACTGTGTGTAGCAAGAACTATCAGGGGATACATTAAAAGTAAAAATATACTACTTATATTGCACAGGTGTAAAATTTACTATTTAATGAATGCATTAAAAGCAACAATGGTGGAACAGGTCAACTCCTAGTGGAGTTAGGAGTCACCCTGTTCAGCCAGTTGATAGGAGACACAACAGGTTTAAACCCTCTGCCCCAATCTATTACAGCTGCACCAAGTAGGCTTTCATATTCACAGCCACTGTTGCTACAGAGAGTGGCAGGTGCCTGAACTCTTATGTGGCGTAAAGGATGCATACCTCCCACTCTCCTCCCATGCACAGTTTTGGTGAAATGATTCAGTGTTGTATATAAAGGATATGTATGGCATATTTCAATGATAATTTGGGTCCAAAATGGAGTCCAGATGTATGGGCAATGTGGTCAATTCACTCAATAAAAAAGCAATATGTACAAATGTTGCTCTCAGGTATCGTAGTTCCTATATATCAAATCTACTAAAATTGCTTAGCAATGCATTTATTATCGATGTCCAAGATATTTACCCCTCATTCCGAAACACCCATTGATATTTCTGGGGAGCACCAATTCTATTACTTGAAGGATAGTTTAATATTTCTTTGTAAAAGATGAACCGTGGTCAAAGAAAATATATAGCACAAAGCAGAAGATGAGCATAGCAAGTGTCAGTTGGCGACTCTCAATACACAAGTCAGTGTTACTTTTGGGTGTGGCATTGAATCTGCTAGCATCAAATCCTTTACATGGACACATGGGTGCCATGTTTTCGGGTGTTGTGGTACTATTGTGCATATGACATATGTAGTTCACGGCATTTTGGTTGCTTATTCACATTTAATTGGTTTGTGTGCTTATCCCACTTCAGATACACCATGTGCCTGATGGGGTTTTATGCAATGCACCTGCCATGGTCACTAACTACTAGCCAGCAGGTTACATGGACATCGATAGTAATCTGCTCCGGCAATGATCATGTGTAATCACTGGTGGACAGATTTTTACAATCATATTCACAATTATTCCCACATTCAGTGGCCATTGCATGTCGGGAAGTGGTTTAATGTTTGGAGGGGATGCTTTTCTATGTAATCACAAAGTGCACTGGTGCTCTCAATGGAATGTTAGCTATTGGTGGGATAGACCTTTGGGGACTTAATGTGTGTGTTGCTGGGGTATTGAGGCATGCATGCATGCGTACATACTTTCTTGTGAGTGGTGGGCCTACTACTGTTGTCGTGTAAATGTACCACAGATGTCATGTGGTCGGATTCCATGTATCATTTTCAGTCTCACTCTTGCACATTGAAATATGTTTATATGGTGCTTGTTCGGGGATGCCATGAAGGGATGCCATTTCTATGGATGACTAAAGCATCTTGGAGGTGCTGAGGAAGCCACTTTCATAGGCTTGTCCTTGTTGGTTGACCTGCACCATGCATGAAGAGCATTGCATATACATAAATATTGCAAGGGAGAGCAACAATCTGGTCCCCTACGTTCTATTTGTTTACGTCTGCAAAAGGAAAGGATATAGCCACTTAAACTGTCCTTCACCCTTTCATTCTGTGGTACGTCTTGTAAATGTGACTTGCGCCTGGACAATGCACTTTGCAGACACCACCTGCTACTGGATTCCCATGCATTTCACCTGCAGTTTAGCAGGTTCTCTATTGATGTGGATGCCATAGGAATCAGTTAATTTCACATCTGCATGTATTTCTCATGCAGCCATGAAACAAGTGCACTGGTAAAATGGAGGTCAGCACAACAGGCCGGTCCATGACATTCCTCAACCATGTCAATGCAGGAATAGGTGGCAGGGCATGAAACAGGCATATGGGCATGATGCCTTGCTCAGGCAACCATTGCCGACTCAGCTGCATGTGAAATGCGGCTGCTGGGTATATACAGCTGCATTTATGATGTGTCGTCAACTTGGGCTCCATTTCTAACTCATCCGATTCCCTCAAGTGCACTGAGTAAGATCATTGTCAAAGCTTGTTCTTCCCAAAGCCACAACTCCAGCTCTGGAGTGCTGCACTGCATGATGTGGCCAAGCACACACTGTTATGTTTGTGATCTACTTGCAGACACGTCTATGCCACTGCTTCTGGATTTGGGCCAGGGCACGTTGTGTGGGCGTAACAGCATTCACCTGGATACATATGGGTTCCCAGACCCTATTATGCTGGTGAGCTGAAATCCTGTGAGGCCCAGGACCTGTGATGCAGGAGACAGCTCAACCAGGACTTTTAGCTCCTCCTCAGTAAACCTTGGCTGGTGAGATATGGTCCCATTGGGTGGCTGGTGGAGTACACTGGTTAAGAATGGAAGATGGTCTGGTGCTGAGTGGATTAAAGGTTCAGGTTGCAGGACTTGCGGATCTCTTCTACTGGTGCTGGGGTGACTGAGGATGATTATAATATGACTATGGGGCAAGCTGGGGAGATTGGAGGCAGCTGTGGATGTTGGTGGTGCCTGGAGCAGAGGGGAGAACAGCAAGCACAGGAGTTAGGGGGTGCACAAAAGTCAGACATCTAATGGGAAAAGAGTGGTCAGGCACAAAGATGAGGGCACTTAGTTAGTCAATGGGGGAGCAAGGGTAAACAGAAACACTTGGCAGGGTCATCAGCAGAGTGTAGCGGACCAGGAAGGGCTAAGGGGGAGGCATAGGGGGTCCGTTTCTTTGTGGAGGTGAATGTGAATGGGAGGAAGCTCTGTGGCTTCTGCAATTTCGTGTTGGTGGGGGGAGGGTGGCTGGTGGTGGTGTATTAGCTCTGGGAGGGGATTTTGCACACACTGAAGTCTGGCTGCATTGGTCCATGCTCCGGAATCCACTTTGAGTTCAAGTTCAAGTGGACCCATAAGCAGATAGGACTAGTCCCACTCCTGTATGCCACGTAGGAGCGAGGCATATACGCTTCATTCTTAAGCCTTGCACTGCAGTGCAAAGTGGAATTATCATTCTGCTTTGCTTTACCACCTGAGGTGCCCAATGTCATGAAAATGAGGCCTATACACCATGCTGTGAATGTGGCGTAAATGGATGTGTTTTATAGGGCACACATACCGCACCCTGTACAATGACCCCCCAATGAGTTCTTGCTAGGTGGTCCAAGGGGAGTAGAGCTTCTGTTGTTTCACCAGCATATATTTAGTGTTTTTACCACTAGTAAGAACCCTGGTTGTAGAGGCAGTGTGACTGAGGCTTGAGGACAGGGACCTACCCCGAAATTCCAGGAGACACTAGTGCACAAGAGACAGGAGTGAAAGGAGGACTGCAGACAAAGAAGGATTGCCAATAACTACAAACGGGTAACAAAAGCAAGGATCAGAAAGGGGTAGGGAAACTCAAACAAGAGAAACACGTTAGACTCCCACCTTGGTTGTATGCAGAATGTGGGAAGGAGTTTCCCGAGGGTCAGGGGGAACTCACACTGTTTGTTATTACAGGACATACTCTGAATGCTCACACAAAGTAGCATCAGGAGTGGGTGACTGTATCTGGACCCGAAGGCACAAACAATACTCAGATGGATGAAGCGTGTCCAGCATAAACAGAACAGTGACTGCACTGAAACAGGAACCAGCGCAATTAACAGATATGGCACAATGGACAAGACTGAGAAGCAACAAAGAAAAGGGACAGAGAGTGCCTAGTGGGAAATCCAGCACCCAAACTCTGAACAAAGGAATTACTCTAGCACAAGTGAGGACAAGAACAGTAACAGACATATCGAAGGAAAAAACAGGAAGTCAATGGGAGCAACGTAAAACAGGAATAATACATATAAACAAGAAGACAAGAATCTAAGTGCCAGGGTACAGGAGACTGGAACTTCAGACTGGAATCAAAGGATCGGAATCAAGGAGAAGCAGACTGAAATATAGACGAGGAACAAGAACATTCTGGACTGAAATCCTGGGCTAGGATAACCAAGCCTGAACTGCAAATTGTTGCAAATTGTTAAGAAAGAATAAAATGAACTGTAATTCTGGTCTAGAATAACAAGGGCTGGACTGCAAACAGATAACAAGAAACTCAGGATTGGAATCTTAAGTTTAACCAGTTAATATGGACTACATGCACCGAGCCAGGAACTGCATGTAGAGATCCAGGGGCTGCAGGCAGGGAGCAGAGTACCTCCGACAGGCACTGTGTACAAAGCTGCAGGGCAGGGGCAACAAAGCTGCAGACATTGTTTTACAAAGGTAGCGGGCGCCCCTCTCTCGCAAGAACAGACATGATAACCTGTTCAGTGGTTATTAACCACTTGAGAGTTCGCAGGCACTGCTTTTACTCACTGTGCCTTTCACAGATGGGTAATATCCATTTGCATATCAGTCTTTGTCCTGCCCAGGAGCAGTCCAGCACCGAAATACAATGACAATTCCAATCTGAACGAGAGTACCACCAGCAACCCCATACACGTGTTTCACCCTTGTTGGGGATCATCAGTGAGGTGAAGCTGATGCCTCTCTAAGCACAGTGAGAGGGAGACCACGTCTGGTTGCCCCCAGGAGACCTAGGGTTACCAATCCCAGGTTCCTTAAAAAATTGTTTTACAAAGGTAGCGGGCGCCCCTCTCTCGCAAGAACAGACATGATAACCTGTTCAGTGGTTATTAACCACTTGAGAGTTCGCAGCCACTGCTTTTACTCACTGTGCCTTTCACAGATGGGTAATATCCATTTGCATATCAGTCTTTGTCCTGCCCAGGAGCAGTCCAGCACCGAAATACAAGGGCAATTCCAATCTGAACGAGAGTACCACCAGCAACCCCATACACGTGTTTCACCCTTGTTGGGGATCATCAGTGAGGTGAAGCTGATGCCTCTCTAAGCACAGTGAGAGGGAGACCACGTCTGGTTGCCCCCAGGAGACCTAGGGTTACCAATCCCAGGTTCCTTAAAAAATTGTTTTACAAAGGTAGCGGGCGCCCCTCTCTCGCAAGAACAGACATGATAACCTGTTCAGTGGTTATTAACCACTTGAGAGTTCGCAGCCACTGCTTTTACTCACTGTGCCTTTCACAGATGGGTAATATCCATTTGCATATCAGTCTTTGTCCTGCCCAGGAGCAGTCCAGCACCGAAATACAATGGCAATTCCAATCTGAACGAGAGTACCACCAGCAACCCCATACACGTGTTTCACCCTTGTTGGGGATCATCAGTGAGGTGAAGCTGATGCCTCTCTAAGCACAGTGAGAGGGAGACCACGTCTGGTTGCCCCCAGGAGACCTAGGGTTACCAATCCCAGGTTCCTTAAAAAATTGTTTTACAAAGGTAGCGGGCGCCCCTCTCTCGCAAGAACAGACATGATAACCTGTTCAGTGGTTATTAACCACTTGAGAGTTCGCAGCCACTGCTTTTACTCACTGTGCCTTTCACAGATGGGTAATATCCATTTGCATATCAGTCTTTGTCCTGCCCAGGAGCAGTCCAGCACCGAAATACAATGGCAATTCCAATCTGAACGAGAGTACCACCAGCAACCCCATACACGTGTTTCACCCTTGTTGGGGATCATCAGTGAGGTGAAGCTGATGCCTCTCTAAGCACAGTGAGAGGGAGACCACGTCTGGTTGCCCCCAGGAGACCTTGGGTTACCAATCCCAGGTTCCTTAAAATATTGTTTTACAAAGGTAGCGGGCGCCCCTCTCTCGCAAGAACAGACATGATAACCTGTTCAGTGGTTATTAACCACTTGAGAGTTCGCAGCCACTGCTTTTACTCACTGTGCCTTTCACAGATGGGTAATATCCATTTGCATATCAGTCTTTGTCCTGCCCAGGAGCAGTCCAGCAAGCTGCAGACATAGAGCCAGTGCTTTAAGTGGACAACGGCAAGCAGGGGCCAGGCTCCGGGAGTCTCACAAAAAGCCCCTGGTCCCACCAAGCAAAGGCAGGTCATTATCCTGCCACGGCTGTAGCAGCAATGGGAGATGAGCATGCCGCCATCATCAAGTCAGGCAGCTGTGACTGACAGAAGTGCCAGCCAGCCACAGCATCGCTCAGACTGCTTAAACAATGCTGTGGCTGGCTGGCACTTCTGTAGTCACAGCTGCCTGCAGGAAGCTCACAGCTTAAATAAATAAATAAATAAAAAACTTAAGACTGTGTAACTTCATCTGCCACCAACCACGTGAAGAAGTTGCAGTGAAGTCAGAGTGCATGCCATTGTGGAAGAATAGAATTTTTCCTACCGGCTGGTGGCTGCTGCGCTGCTGTAGTTTCAAGCCGGTATACCGTTGTTTATCGCATTCACGCCCATTGCTGATCTATACAACAGGTCACTGGGTTGTTCTTGTTCACCAGAGCAAGAAATAATAGGTAATGTTCCACAAAGTGCTTCCTGATATGTCCTGCTATCGTTAATAAATAATGTTCACTTTGTTGATTGTCCGATTAATTTTGAGTGAATGCAATTTCATTGAAGACCCAGCTGGTCAGCTCCAAAGCTTTGTATAAATAACGAGTTTTCCATTTGGGTATATTTTACCTTTGGCAAGCTGTGAGAGCAATGAAACGCCAGGCTTGGCCAACACGATCGCTGTAATGCGCAATAAATAGAGCGTGCCCCTTAAGCTTTGGCATCAATCTCTTGATAAAAGACTGTGGGGGGGGCTGTGTGGCCGCTTGTGTATCATGATTATCTATCTAGGACTGTGTGGAAGACGCGGGGGTGAAGTATGCTCAGTGTCATGATGTAATTCCTGGGCACCCTGCTCAATACCTCATTTGGACAAGGAAGAACCATCGATTTCAGATCTATTTGTGCTGACTGAGGTGCACTTCCATCCCCCTGTTCCTCAAGACCCGGGGTACCAGCCAAACTCCCTGACTCTCCTAACGTAAAACAGAATTAGAAAGGGACTAAGGCACGCTTGATCCATTGACATTGACTCGTAGCCACGATATATTTATTTCCAGGCTGCCCACATCAAATAAATAACCACTGCCTTCTGGACTACGTACTACCAGTGGTGGAAGTGGAAAAAAAGGACCTGTTTGGCTTTTTCTTAAGAGAAGCTGACTGAGTGTCACTGTCACAGAACATAAGAAACACGCTGCTCTATTTAGTCACCGTCACTGACCGTCTTTGTTGTCCAGATGTGAAACGTGAGTCCATGCTGACTGGGTGAACCGATTCCGTTGTGGGTATAATAATAAACACATACAAATGAGATGGCGATTGGCGATGTTGCTTGATTTTCACACCAGCTAAGGCCACACCATCAGCTCTTGTCATCTGCCACTCTTGGAAAAACATCTGGTCCGCGGATCCTCTGTGCGCCTGCCTCTCACTCGGTACAATGGAGGAAAGACATCAAATCAGTGTGAGCAGGAAAAGACACAACAGTTTGCTAATTAAATGGAAACTGTAACCGCCCCCCTGCAGCGCGTGCCACCGGTGACAGCTACATTCAGATTATAGCCCTATCCCTACTGATCATGTTGGACATACACTGTACAGTGTGTTTATTTTGCAATGTGTCCCCCTTTAATCAATAGGACATAACATGGAATGTGTACATAGCTGGGCTGCTCATTCCAACTTTGTGAATCAGTCCAACTTGTATTATGTAATGTTGTGTTGTTCAGAAAATAGAGGGAGCCTCTTGTGAAGTGCAATGTGTGGAGTTTAGCAAAGCAAGTGTGAAGGTGACTCTGGTGAAGTAAAGTGTGTGGAGGTCAGCAAAGAGAGTGTGAACTCTTGTGAAGTGCAGTGTGTAGAGTTTAGCTAAGAGAGTGAGAGACTTTAGTGAGGGGCAGTGTGTATAGAGAATGCTGCAACAAAGCCCAGAAGACCAGGTAAAGGGCAATAGTGACTTGGTCAAATACAGAATAGTCAGAGCAAAACAGGTCTGGACAGAGAGTAATGGAATCCAGAATGACACAGAAAATGGCAGAGAACAAACAAACTCGGCCTCAAGCAAGATAATCATTCTTCCAGTGCCCTATCTTGGCCAAGACAATTTTTCTGTGGGTGAACCAGTAATTTCTAAAGAAATACATATATGCTACTATCATGTTAGGTGAAGCAATGATTAACTAACACACCAGTGATGAATATGTGCTTATAAAACAATTTCCAGAAGACTGCTTTGAGAAAACATTGGCAGGCACTTCGATTGCAAAGTGTGATGGTAAAGCTTGATTAAAGCGAGCTCAAAGAGGTCCCATGAGGAGCTGTTTTGGGCAAGCAGTAAATTAGTTGGTGACAGCAATATTTGGTGCCGGGGTCATTGGGTGTTGTTGCACAAAACATCCCTTAATTGGTAGAAGATCTATAATGCAGCAGCCACAGCAATATCGATTCAAGCCTTGACCGGCACAGCTGGGCCCTCATGGGTATGCCAGCGGCTCCTGTTGTGCAGTTGCCTCATGCATACTATGCTGGCAGCAATTCAACAGCACGTGATACTGTGCCTGCATTAACAAGTACTTATGACACGTAATTGGTGGCGCATAAGCAAGCCGGGCCCCAATAAAAAACACTATCTAGAGACAAAAATTAATGACTTTTGCTTTGTGTAATTCTGCATGCATTGCAGGGAGAGAGGAGGGGTGTGGGATTAATGGCCATTTCTGAAACAAACTCTAGTTTTTATTTTGTAACTCAGTGGACAGAGGGAACCTGTATCTTCTTCATGTAAATCTTCTTGGAAATAATCAACAGGTGCTGCATCTTCTCAGAATAGGAGTGCAAGGGAAGAGAAATGGGTATGTCAATTATCTAACCAGCCAAATGTTTCTATCATTAATCAAACCAGATAATGTAATTGTTTTGTGAGAAAGCATTGGTCGTGCTGTCCAATCCGTTGTTTCTACTTTCTAATCATGATCTCTAATCATGGTTGGTTCCTTAGACTACCTTGGGGAGAGATGCTGTGTGTGTGCGGGTGTAGGTGGGCATATGTGTTTTATATTTTTAATCTCTTAAAAAATGTCACTGCTTTCGCCACTTGCCCCAAGTCAGCCACGGTTGTGTGATGGATGGCTAGTCCATTAGAAGAGGAGAAAGGGCAATGGAGCATTGGATGCATGGCTCACTACAAATGTCCCCTTACTTGCAATTTCTGTTCTATATTAAATGCATGGGGTTAGCATAAAGAAGAAGGGTATGAGTAGCATAACAATCTGGTTCACAAATACGATATAGTAACTTGCATATAAACTATATTCAGTGCAGTAAACCAGATTTGTATTGTTTACAGATGGGAAGCTGAGAATTTCCGGCATGCAGAGTCTAGAAACAGATCCCATAGTGCTCTACCTCCCCAAGATTTTTCACAGCCATTAACGATGTCAGAAAAGTGTGAGGTACTTCCCAAGTACAAGTCTATTCAGACTTCGCTGTTTAACTATATGCCATCAACAAAAAGATGTAGAGTGGTGGAGGCTGCCAGCAGTCGGAGTGGGGATGAGGAAGCTGGCCCAGTCAATCTATGTAGTGAGACAGCAGCAGAGATGTGTCAAGATGTTTGCGCTAAGGAGGCCAGTAGTTCCAGTGCATCTCCGACTACACTACAGCCTGTGCTAGAAGAGCCTCTTCTAACCCCTGATTGCTGGAGTGTGCAGCAATGGTGCTATTTCAGAGCTGGAAATGAATGGATTTTTCTAGCTTCCGGTCACATTGAATGTTCTGTGTGTAGGGACGGGAAAGCAACATGTGACTTATTGGTCAACTCCAGTGTGAAACGTGTGTGCAGAAGCATAGACTGGACCGATGGAAAGGTGGGTCATTCAGGTTCTGGCAAATATGCTAGGCAGAAGCATCTCCAGAAGAAGATTGTGTAGCACAAGTCAGGTGGTGCTCATAAGGCATCAGAAGACAATTTAACAGAGTGAAAAAAGAACTACATGATGCAAGCCATGTTGCAAAGAGGTGGCAAACATTTGGAAAGCATGTCCAGAGTTTTTCACACAGTATTCTACCTGGACAAAAATAATCGCCATTCACAGATCACCCTGATTTGGTAGACTTTCAGAAAGTGAATGTCAGTGCAATGGGCCGTGTGTTACATATTAATGTTACTGCAACTGAAATAGTAAGACATATTGCATCATAAATGAAAAAGAAGTTGGTGTGTTGTATCAGAGAACACAAGCCAAAGATTGCTGTGTTTGTGGACGAGAGCACGACTGTCAGCAACAAATCAACATTGTTTATTTATCTGCGGGGTCTATTTGGGCCAGTTACCATTTTCTTTGATCTAGTTGAGCTGCAAGAGACAAATGCTTTTGCCATAAAGGCAGCTCTGCTGGGATATATTGAGAATGTTGGCATCACAAAAACCCTGTTGCTTTCCATTTGGGTGCTATTTGTTCTGATGGTGCAGCTGTAATGTTTGGTAACAAAGGTAGGGTGACCATATTATTGCAAAATGAATTACCAAATATTGTTTTATCTTGGCATTGTCTATCTCACCACCCTGAACTGGCTGTAGCAGACACAATTGATAAAGTAGGTGTGGCCAATAATTTTAAAATGTTTATGGACACTTTGTACGCCACATACAGCATGTCTGCAAAAAACACAAGACATCTAGAAATGGCTGCCAGTGATCTGGGTTTGCAGCTGCAGAAGATAGTGAACATGTTGGACACACCATGGGTTGCATCAGGTTATAGGACAGTACAAGCTGTTTGGAACAGCTTCCCTGATTTGTGTAAGCATTTCAGAGAAGCTTCTAAGGAACCCTCAAGACCCAAAAGTGACCAAAGCAAATTTGAGGGTCTGCTTAAGAAGATTACCTCCTGTTCTTTTCTGAAAGATTTAGGGATGATGTGTGATACCCTTCAAGAACTAAAAGACTTGTCACTGGCTCTTCAGAGACAGGATATCACAATTGTTGATGCACACAGACCTTAGGTTGGGCAAGTCCGGAGAATTTCTACGATGAATGAATCTCCTGGGGAGTTTGCTTCCACTGCTCAGAGTGCAGTTGATTGTGGACAATTCAAGGACGTTTACATTTCTCAGGGAAGGGCAAACTTTGTGTCACTCAATGAAATCCAATTTTATTAAAGCCATTTTAGTTAAACTTGCTAAAAGGTGTGCTCCAGACTCGGATAAAGAACTTGAAGCTCATTTTAGTTTGCTAGATGCAAAGAATTTACCTAATCATGAAATAATTGTAATGTATGGTGAAAATGTGATTCAAAGACTGTGTACCAAATTTCAGCTCCCAATCAGAGACATCATCCATGTCTTCAGGGAGTTTAAGGACTTTTGTAGCAAAAGGTGCCCTCAGGCATTCTGGGCTTTAGTTGCTTCCATGGAAACGTTACCTTCAAGTAATGCAGATTGTGAAAGGGACTTCAGTGCCATGAATTTCGAGCATCTCTCCATGTGGCCACTATTCCTTCGTCTTTATAGCTGAAACTTAATAGACCTCCAGTGAAAGCTTTTAAGCCATTGTCCTTTGTGAAAAGCTGTCTAGCATAAGTGAGACAAACAGCTGAGGAAAGGCAATGTGAGCAACCTCATGCAGACAAGGACCCCCTTGAAGATTATTATGGGGGGTTTTGGGAAATTGTTAAATGTTTAAAAATTGTAAATGCACCTGATAATGTACCTAAACACCAACCCTTTTGTCAATGGCCCTAGTGAAGGCGGGACCAATAAATAAATAATGACATTTAGCTTTGATTTGTTATACTTTAAGGAATGTAGCAAGCAGATTGTTTTACAATATGTGCTTAGTGATGTAGGCCAGACCATTTGTACATGTTTGTCTTTTGGCCACACCCATCAAGGCTTAGGCAAGCCACACACCCTAATGAGAGCCCCCACCCCTCAATTTCATTCCCCACTTAAAGCACTGCATAGAGCACAGGACTGCAGGCATGGGAAGCAAGGCTGCAGGGCATGGAGAACAGGGGCGCAGGGCACTGGAACTGGAGAAGGTTCTGGAAACAGCAGCAACAGGACAGAGCAGAGATCAACAGGCCGATTCATGGAATTAATGTGCGCCGAAAATGTCGGCGCAAGCGTGTGAAAATGTGCGATTCGCAGTGGAAGAGCGAAAATCGTAGTGCAAGTGCGAAACTCGCAGGGAAACCAGCGCACATCGATTCATGGAAGTCCGTGCGCGAGAACAATTTTGGATGTGCGCTGAAAAAGTGTGCGGCGCACGCTGGCGCACAGGTCATCGAACGCCGTGCGATAACGCCACAGCGAATTCGCACATAGCGCGGCGCACATAACAAAAGTAGGCGTAACACGGGGCGTTACATGCAGAATGGGGAACAACTCGTGAAAATGTGGGCGTCACGGGGGAAGTACAGGAGGCAAGTGCGCGGAACGCCCACACGCTCGTCTACAACACGTATTCATGGAATGGAATAGGGAAAAACAGCGCACGGCCAAAGACGCGCATAGGCCCATACATGTCCGCCACACGAAAGCAGGCGGTAGCGTCCATGCGCAGGCAAAAAAAGTGTGCCAAAGTTCTACACGCGTGAGAAGTTCCACACGCGATCGGGCCTGGGGGAGCGTGTGCGTGTATTTCAGAGGTGCGCGAGAAGTTCCACACGCGATCAGGCCTGGGGGAGCGTGTGCGTGTATTTCAGGGGTGCGCGCGAAGTTCCACACACGATCGGGCCTGGGGGAGCGTGTGCGTATATTTCAGAGGTGCGCGAGAAGTTTCACACGCGATAGGCCTTGGCGCGTGTATTTCAAAGGTGCGCGAGAAGTTTCACACGCGATTGGCCTGTGCGCTTGTATTTCAGGGGTGCGTAAGAAGTTCCACACGCGATCGGGCCTGGGGGAGCGTGTGCGTGTATTTCAGAGGTGCGCGAGAAGTTTCACACGCGATAGGCCTGTGCGCGTGTATTTCAGGGGTGCGCGAGAAGTTCCACACGCGATCGGGCCTGGGGGAGCGTGTGCGTCTATTTCAGAGGTGTGCGAGAAGTTTCACACGCGATTGGCCTGTGCGTGTGTATTTCAGGGGTGCGCGAGAAGTTCCACACACGATCAGGCCTGGGGGAGCGTGTGCGTGTATTTCAGAGGTGCGCGAGAAGTCTCACACGCGATCGGGCCTGGGGGAGCGTGTGCGTGGATTTGAGGGGTGCGTGGGAAGTTTCACACGCGATTGGGCTGGGCGCGGGTATTTCAGGGGTGCGCGGGAAGTTTCACACGCAAATGGGCTGCGTGCGGGTATTTCAGGGGTGCGCGAGAAGTTCCACACGCGATTGGCCTGTGTGCATGTCTTTCAGGGGTGCGCGAGAAGTTTCACACGCGATCGTGCCTGGGGGAGCGGGATACGTGTATTTCAGGGGCTCGTGGGTGGTTTTACACGCGATCGGGCCTGGGGGAGCGGGGTACGTGTATTTCAGGGGCTCGCGGGTGGTTTCACACGCGATCGGGCCTGGGGGAGCGTGTGCGTGTTTTTGGGGGTGCACGGGAAGTTTCACACGCGCGTAGCAAACACCCACCCGCTGTGAAGTAATAGCGTGTGAACCCCAATGCCTGGAAAACACACGCACCGCACCCCTTGGAAAGCACATACAGCGCAATGGAAATCCACGTGGGATCTCAAAGCCCTGCCAGGGCAACGCCCGTGCTCGATACGTCACAGATGCGCTTACGCACTAAGGGCCTTTGGTCCAATGAAATTGCGTATGCGTGTAGACGCGCTTACGTGCTAAGGGCCTTTCCTCGAATTACACGCTGACGTGCAGAATTTTCACGTGCCAAATCACTCTGTATCAAGCTGGCCACGCGTAAGCACACGGAAGACCACGCTCCTGCCCAGAAGGCCGAATTACTGCCCCCCAGAGCCCCGAGCACGCTCCCACCTGCCATCTGCTGCTGCCTGACTGCCTGCTGCCCACGTGCCCTGCCATTTGCTGCCTGCAGATCAGCCAGGGGTGCTGTTGCTGTGACCCCCCCCGCTGGAACCGAAGACTCCCGACTGGGATTCCATCGCTCCACAGCCCATCCCCAGGACCCAGTTGCCCACCCACTCCTGCCTCTGGGGTTGTCATGTCGGGCACTGCAACATCTGGCACCACTGACACCCCCTGGCCAGAGAGGCAGAGGGGCACCAGCTTCAGTACCAGGGAAGTTGGTGTCCTGGTGGAGCAAGTCCTGGGGCAGTATGATGCCCTCTTCGGAAGTTCCCGCGCCGACAAGGAAGGACGGACTCGGAGCTGGACGGACATCGTGACTGCCATCAACGCGGAGGGGGTGACAGTCCGCGACTTCCAACATGTAAAGAAGCGCTGGGAGGACTTCAGGTCCAGGACCCTGAACAAGGCCCGGCGCCTCTTGTAGGCAGCGGATGTTAAGGGGCGCCGGGGCCACTTGTCGGAAGATCAGATGAGGGTCCTGGAACGCATATCCCCAGCGCTCCACGTCTAGGTCCTTGAGAGGCAGACCAGTCTGGAGTCGAGCGGTAAGTGTACATGCATCCTGATTGTGAGCTGTGCGTGTGGTGATGTTTCAGTAGTGTGCAGGTTGCATCTCTGTTTGTATGGGGTCGAGTATGGGTGGGGGTGTACAGGGCCGTGAGGCCAACACATGCGAGGGCTCTAATGTGTGAGACATGGATGGTGCTTGTGTTTGTAGGCTTGCATGCCAAATGCAGTTGTGTGGGCACACATGTTTGGATGAATGTGTATGTAAGTAGACATGTTCGTGATGTCACGCATGTATGTTGTTTTCAGCTGCATGTATCAAGCACTGTGTACATGTGCATTTGTGTGTATTTGACAAGGGTGCAACAGTGATGTAACATGGATGCATGTGACAGCGGGATGTGGAAGCCTGATTGGCAGATGTGACATGGATGCCCATCTGAACACTGCAACACTTGGCAGAGGTGTACACATGCATGCAAGTGTGGTGGTGTGTGTACATGTGTAGTGCACTTCCTGTGTTGCATGTGATGTCTGGCTCAGCTTTGCCTGCTCATGCTGTTGTATGTGTATGGATGGTGCTGGCAGTTGCGATATGGCTGTGGTATGGCTCATGTGTGCGAGTTGAAATGATGTGTGTTGGGGATTGTGATGGCATGTCTGAGGTTTGCCAATGCCACTCATGTACAACTGTCATGTGTGCATGTGTCCATTGTACATTGCCCTGATGCCTGTGTTTTATTTATCCCTGTCTGCAGCGTCAACTGATGAAGAGGGCGGAGAAGGTGCTGTGGAGCACAGCGGCGGGGATCCCACCGCCAGCCGGAGATGCAAGGCCCGGCTCCCCTCCCAGGTTGTGATCTCGTCGGGGAGTGAGGAGTCCGGTACCGCGTCCCAGGCTGCAGCTGCCGGGGGGAGGTCCAAGAGGCGGAGGTTGGAGTTGGACTCCTCGGCAGCAGAAGGGGCAGCTGGGACCCCACAGGGCCCAAAGGGGGAAGATGGCACAGAGTCATCCAGGTTGGTGGGGGGTTTCGTGGAGGAGGAGGCCGTGCAAGCAACAGAGACGGGGTTTGGAGGTGGGGATTCCACTGGTGCTAGTGGTGCAGTGCAGGACCAGGGACAGGAGGCAGCACAGGCCGCCGCGGAGGTGCCTGTGTGCAATCCTGTCCCTGATCCTGTCCCTGCATCATCTTGCACCAGCAGGGATGCCTACGTCCAGACCCGCTTTCAGGCAGGTGATGAGCTCACGACAACTGGCCTTCCTCTGCCTGCGGACGTGGCTATCCGGGTCCGGGTTGAGCCTGTCCTGACTGGTGTGGCGTTGCGTCAATGGGCCATGCGAGGTGACCTGCAGTCTTTTCATAAGGAGACTGCACGTTATCTCAAATGGCTCGTTGACCGCGTCGGCCTACTGGGACAGGTCACCCAGGCTGGATTCCTCTGTTTGATGGGGCTTGCTGCGACCCCCTCCTCCACTGAACCCCCTATGCGCCAGTCGTCCTCCGTGCCATCTTCCCACCCATCAGTCACCTGGGTGCCCTGTGGAGCTGCCTCTGACGGTGCGGCCAGGCTGGTGGAGGAGGCATCTCTGCCCCAGTCGGGAGTCGGACGTCCAGCAGGGGTGGCCACATCAACGACTGCACCCCAGCCAGCGGAGGATGTGCAGGCAGCAGGAGGCAGTGCACGGGCAGAGGCACAGCAGCAGCAGCAACGTGGTGGGAGCCATGAAGGCTCGGGGCCTTTGACATCGGAGGGGCAGGCATCGGCCGGATGGCAGGAGGACCCAGGACAGAAAGTGTCTTCCGTGTGGCAGCGGTTGGGCCACGCCATAGATGCGGAGCGGCAGCGGGCGGAAGATGCACGGCTCACGATGGTCAGGGCGGAGAACTCCATGCGGAGGGCCCTGAGGCGGGCCGAGTGCCTGGAGGCAATCCGCAGGGGGTTGGAGGTGGACACGTTGACGGCCCTGCGGACCCTCGGTTTCGATGATGCCCTGGCCCGGAACATCCAAAAGTGAGCCGTCAGACTAGCCCGCTGCCATTGTACATAGTTCTGTAGTTAGTGTTAGGTTTCCTTTGTTTTTGCATTTTTTTTGGACCTTTTGGACAATGGCCCACATTTTTGTATATAGTTTTTTTTTTTATTAGGTAGTGTTGTTAGATAGGTTTAATTTCTTTTGTTGGGATCATGGACCCTGGCTTGTTCATCTGTACATAGTTCACTGTTGGATTTTCTTTTTATTTTACAGTTTACCCATGGAGCAATGGCTTTCGATTATTATTTTCCATAGGATTTTCTTTTGTGGACTGTGACTTTGGACACCATTACTTTGGATTATGATTTTTGGTTTTGCATTTTTTCACGGACATGCTTCTTTTTTATTTTTTTACATTCCCATTTCTGTTTGTTTATTTTTGATTCAATTTATGTTTCCTTTAATACATATTTCTTGATCAAACTTCAATCTGTAGTATCATCTCATTGGTTTCATGCATATCATGATATGGGTTTTGAGATTCACTGACACCCATTGGGTGTATGTGAGGGACATGTGTTTGTTTCCAAACTTGCAACTGGTGTTCTATCATGTTATTGCCATTTCTGAGTGGGTGGATGCAATACTCGGGTGGGTGTTTTGCATTTGGAGGCTAACCATAGGGACCAGGGATCTAGATTGTGATGACATGTTGGCTGGGGAACATGAATTGGGGCCTGGTGGAGGGTGCACCACAGTGCTGGGAGGTGGGGGTGTTGGGAGACATGAGTTGGACATTAGTGGGGGCCTGCTGGCAGGTGCCCCACAGTGCTCGGGGGTGGGGGTGCAGGGGGACGAGTGGGGGTGCAGGCTAGTCCCCCGTGGTGTGCACGGGCCATGGAGGTTGTGGAGCAAACACCTGGGAGGACCCACACAGCCAATTCACGTGTAGTACTCCACGGAACCCCTGAAATACACGTACCCTGCTGATGTCGCGTGTGAAACTTCCCGCGCACCCCAAGATACACGTAGCCAGGACATTCGCATGTGGAACTTCCAGCGCACCCCTGGAATACACGTACCCTGCTGTATCACGTGTGAAACTTCTCGCGCACCCCTGAAATACCCGCACCCAGCCCAATCGCGTGTAAAACTTCCCACGCACCCCTGAAATACACGTACCCAGCCCAATCGCGTGTGAAACTTCTTGCGCACCCCTGAAATACCCGCACGCAGCCCATTCGCGTGTGAAACTTCCCACGCACCCCTGAAATACCGGCGCCTAGCCCAATCGCGTGTGAAACTTCCCGCGCACCCCTCAAATACACGCACACGCTCCCCCAAGCCCGATTGCGTGTGAGACTTCTCGCGCACCCCTGGAATACACGCACATGCTCCCCCAGGCCAGATCGCGTGTGGAACTTCACGCGCACCCTCGAAATACACGCGCCTAGCACGATCGCGTGTAGAACTTCTCGCGCACCCCTGAAATACCCGCACGCAGCCGAATCACGTGTGAAACTTCCCGCGCACCCCTGAAATACACGCACACGCTCCCCCAGGTCCGATCCCGTGTGAGACTTCACGTGCACCTCCGAAATACACGCGCCCAGCACGATCGCGTGTGGAACTTCTCGCACACCCCTGAAATACACGCACCCAGCCCAATCACGTGTGAAACTTCCCGCGCACCCCTGAAATACACGCACACGCTCCCCCAGGCCCGATCGCGTGTGAGACTTCACGCGCACCTCCGAAATACACGGGCCCAGCACGATCGCGTGTGGAACTTCTCACGCACCCCTGAAATACCCGCACGCAGCCCAATCACGTGTGAAACTTCCCGCGCACCCCTGAAATACACGCACAAGCTCCCCCAGGCCCGATCGCGTGTGAGACTTCACGCGCCCCTCCGAAATACACGCGCCCAGCACGATCGCGTGTGGAACTTCTTGCACACCCCTGAAATACACGCACCCAGCCCGTTCGCGTGTGAGACTTCTCGCGCACCCCTGAAATACACGCACATGCTCCCCCAGGCCAGATCACGTGTGGAACTTCACGCGCACCCCCGAAATACACGCGCCCAGCACGATCGCATGTAGAACTTCTCGCGCACCCCTGGAATACACGCGCACAGGCCAATCGCGTGTGGAACTTCTCGCGCACCCCTGAAATACACGCACCCAGGCCATTCGCATGTAAAACTTCTTGCGCACCCTTGAAATACACGCACACACTCCCCCAGGCCAGATCGCGTGTGGAACTTCATGCGCACCCCCAAAATACACGCACCAAGCACGATCGCGTGTAGAACTTCTCGCGCACCCCTGAAATACACGCGCCCAGGCCATTCGCGTGTAAAACTTCTTGCACACCCCTGAAATACACGCACACGCTCCCCCAGGCCCGATCGCGTGTGAGACTTCTCGCACACCCCTGAAATACACGCACACGCTTCCCCAGGGCCGATCGCGTGTGAGACTTCTCGCGCACCCCTGAAATACACGCACACACTCCCCCAGGCCAGATTGCGTGTTCCTGAAACCCGTAATACGCGTTCCCCGCTTTGCGTTTGCTGTTTGCCAGTCCGGTAAACTGGTACAGGGTTGGCGCAGCCCTTTGCGATGGTTTTGCGATCTTGATGGCTTTTCCTTGCGTGAGGGGGTTCTTGGGGGCGTAACTGGCGCTGCTGCAGGGTCGCTGCGCCACTCTGCGCCACTTCTGCTTTTGGCGGCGAGAATCCATGAATACGCTGTGCGCGGAAATTGATTTTATCGCACGCGGCTGGCGCAGACATTCGCACGGCCACACTGTGCGCCAGCCGCGTGTGACACTTTTGTGCGAATTTCCATGAATTACATACTGGCCCACCCTGTGCTAGGGCATCCTCATCAGCAGCACATGGAGCACTACACCTGAAGGTAATATGCCTCCTCCCTATCTGGACTTGGCAAAGGGAAAGCAGCACTGATCTCTATGGCTTCTGGGGATTGCAATTCTAAGATTGCTGCATAGGAATAGCCAGGTAATCAGAACTAACGGGTGCCTCATGGGACAGGTAGTCTGTGAAATAAAATAGGGAAGTGCCAGAATTTTGCAAAGGGAAAGTAAAGACAGAAATATAAAAACGTATTGTTGATTGATTATATTGATGTATTCGGAGTCCCAATTAGTTCACAATAGGTGCCACTTGGTGTTCCAGTGGCACAGACAAAACATAGTGCTAAAATGTATGGAGGGGTGCATGAGTTCCATAGTGGGATCCCAGAAGATGGGTATTTGCATTTTGTAAATTAAATTAGGGAAGCCGTTGCATTTCCCCCTTCCTGTGTGGTCCTGGGGCAGGCTGATCTAAATTAAACGGAATTCCAGCTCTTTCAACAGAACAGTGCTTGCTTTATTTATAGTCGGAGAAGTTTGATACAGGAATGACACATTAAATTGCTAAGATTAAGAAGAAACATCCAGCCGAAGTACGCATTACAGCTGGGATCCCCGTGCCAGCCTGCACTAATACATAATTCTGGGAGACGAGAATGACAGACAGGTTGGGATTTAGTTGTGCAGCCCTAAGGTAACCCTTATTTGACTGCTTGTTGTCAAGCGAAATACAAACTTCAAAATTGGCTTTTCTCCACGCTTTAGAATATACTGTATTGCCTGTTTTTGTCCCTTCTGTCCCAAGCCCAAGTTAAAGCATATGCATTGTCTGTGTCCCAACAATTTGAGGGCCTTAATAATTATGTAAGTTTGATGAATCTAATGTGATCAAATGAGGCAGTGCTTTTGGAGGGCTAGGTCGACAATGACAGAGCAAAGCCTTTTATGAGGACCTTGTGCCTGGGCAACCAACCCCCCATGTATCTGCTTATGATTGATTGCACAGTGTCAACACCGCTTAAGTTTTCATGTACACTAATGGGACCTCAAGCTCAATGCCTCCTGGCTGGGGTTTTTTCAGTATCATATGCATGCATGTATGTTTGCGCGTACATTTCTTGCATTGCACTTACTATTCCCATTAGGCCATGAACAGGTGATTTGGGCAAGGGATAAAATGAGAGGGAGATGAAATAGTTGGGAACAGAGGAGGGGCCATGCAGAGTTTAAAAGACAAATCCGGGCAGATGATGTTGAAAAAAACAGAGCCTGGTATTCAGAAGCTAAGGAGCAAAGTGAGATTCGGATGCTCACAAAGTTTCCAGGCATGTAGTTCTCCTTGACTTTCACCCCATTCACTACAGTTATTAATGTATAGCAAATAGAATAACCACGTGTCTTTATTAAAAACCCATTCAATGTAAAGATATGTAACACACACCTAGCAATATCCGAACCCTAATGGTATTATCTCACAAACACAGTAGGAGCTGACACAAGACAAACATTAAAACATACAAGGAATCCAGCAGTAGAGTGATCATGTGGTGGGAAATGCGATATGACTAGTTTAACAGGCCATCACTTGAGCACGAGTCTCACCACACTGCACGCCTTAACGGCATGAACATGTCACTTGTCTTCATTCTAATTAAACCCCAAACTCACCCATTGCCAAGACAGGCTCTACCTAGCATCCCCTCCTATTTTACAGTGGAAATTAGGCTCTCGGCCCTTTCTTCATTGGCGTGTGTCTTCAATCATAGAAACTCTGGGGAGTGTAGGAGAAAATCCTTCCCAGGCAGGGAGTGAAGGGAGACAGAGGGATGTTTTTAAAGTGCCTGCTGGTGGAGATGGGATGATGAGATGGTCATGGTGAATGGGTTTTTCATGGCAAATAGCTGTGACATAGTGTGCAGGTAGATGCTGGAATACAGTGAAATGATTGACAGTTTGCACGACTTGACAGGGATATATGAGAATAAGGGTCATGAGGGGATACCGTGATATCAGTCAGTGGGAAATTCATGTGAAGCAACTCCCTGGGTTAGGTCTTGTCTCTCGTGGATTTGAGCTGCAATCTCCGAATCTCTGGCACAGGGCTATGTTTACTCATTGTTATGCACGTTTACTGTAAACCAAGGTACATTTGCCTCCCTTTTGTCCCTGTGTTCTTCTAGAGTGAGGGGGAAAGATATATTCCCATCAGATAGATGCCTGCCCATCAGTTTCACTCACAGTTGGGGGAATTCATCCTCCCAAGATAACGTCTGATAAGTCTCAGTCACTCCAACTGAGCTGATCGAGCTATCCATAGAGAGGGGAATGAGAAGATACAATCCTTGGCATATGTACAGGGAGCAGGTTCATCACATAAGTTCTCCTCTTCTTTATCTACAATTGTCCTGATTAAAGGACCAACTGTACTATGTTTTGTAAGGGCCTCTAGGTGCACCAGTAGGGTAGAAAACAGTATCACCAGATGCTCCTCATGTGTGAGTCCCTATCCTCTACTTGGAGATATCATGGGTACAGTGTACATCACCAGGGTCTGAGAATCACCAAATGACTTGTGAAAGGCTCTGCATAGGAAGGAGTAGCAATGTCTGCTCCTCTACACTTAGTGAGTCATCTCCAGTTGCTATAGTGTCAATGGTGGGAACCCTCCTAGGCACAACACACCTCCTGGTATTCTCAGGGGATGAGTCCATAGCCTTACTGCCTAGGCCCCTACCTTCAGACATACCACAACGAGCTCAGGAGTCTCCCTCTGGAAGTGGAGCATTAGTATGGGGTAGATGGTCTCAAGCATCCCCATCCAGAGAGTTCCCTTTTACCCTGAGGTTGACAACCTCATGGATGGACTTGGAGGTAGTGTGGAATCAGAAAAAAATATGATATGACGGCTGTTACACCAAGCAAAGGAAAATACACCGACACAGGCTTGTAAAGATTCCCAGAATCTTTATTACAAAACGGAACAGTATTCAACAAAGTACACAAATAGCTATTTGGCCGTCAATACATCACAGAGACCACCAGCAGGGTTCAATGTGAGCAGTGAACAGAATTTCCTAGCTGGACATCGACATATTTATACAATTTGTAAAAATGATGTCCAGCCTCTCACAAGTTAATAATACATTGGGCAAGGGTCACGCCAGGTTCACTTTCCTAATTTACATATCTCATGCATGCGGTTTACTTTTGAATACATTTACTAACATACTCCATTATTCTTTAATTTAACGTTACACTCTTTACATACTGTTTTAATATAGATCAAACACATGTTTCCCATTTTATATTCGGATAGTGTTACTGTTCTTGTATACTTGTAGTTTAACATTGCTGATTCAAGTATTCCCCTGCTCCCAAGGTCAACAAAGGACAAGGTCTACACGACCCTAACATGTAGCCTGAAGGCAGGTTGGACATTAACTCTCCTACAGAGGTTGAAGAGGTTAAGGCAAGAACAAGAGCACACGAGACGGCCATTTTAGATTACAGGGTGACTTTGTACAAAACCCCCAAAATGGCGGATCTAACCTAAAATGGAGGCTTGATTCAAGATGGCGGCTTACATCAATTTCTAAGGTGAAGACCTTGCCGTAGAGAGTTATTCGCGTACAATTTTAAGCAACTTGGCGTAGGCCAATATACGTACAATCGTTACAATAGGAGGCATAATTTAATATCCAGTTTGACAGTAGGACCTTCAGGGATGCATTCATATCTCTCCTCTGAGACGTCATGGGTCAGTCTCCCTGTCCAAAGACAGAACAGCCCAACTGGATTAACCAGGTGTCTCTCTCTGATTGGTTCAGTGTCTCCTGACCCCTCACACTCCGAAGTCCTTGGGTGTCTAGGTTGAGTCTAAAGCATGCAGGTATCCTGGGTTTAATGGTGCCTAACTAGCAGGCATAGGCATACTTCCTCCTTGCTCACCTTTATCCGTTTCCCTCTGGGTCTGAATACTTACCTATGTGAAAAGCCCTACCAAGCCAAAATGCTGCATGAATTAGCCTTTCTGGGTTTCCCGATGACTGCAACTCAGTCAGAACAGACAGGCTCCACAGTTCTGGTACTCTTTCTTCAGATGTCTCTTAATTAGAGACTCCTTCTGGGTCAATGTCCTCAGCAGTGAGGACAATGAACAATTCCTCTTTCTAGGAGCTGTGAATCCCGAAAGGACCCATATGAGGCCAGTGCAGGCTTATCCTGACATTGTTCACTCGGAGGATTCTCTGTCGCCACCAGATGGAAAATCTTAGAGGCAACTTTCTCTTCAGTGATATCACGGGCATACTGGCACCAAAAAACATCAAAAAAGTTATGCACATGAATGCTTGTGTTCAGAACATGCACTGACACGAGAGATATTTTAGGAGGGATGCTTTAGAACTATAAAACACAGTAAAATAGCCCAGCTGGATGGACCACAGGATTTTCTCACAGAGAGTCATGAGCTTCCCTAGGTTGACAACAATATGAATATTTTGAGTCAAAATGATTGTGGTACTATGCAGGCAGAGGTCTCTAGCTAACAGTCGTATATTCCTCTCATCTCCTCTCACCTCATCCAGTGTTGAGGTTTTCCAGCTGTATCCTCTGTTTAAACATTACTGTCAGAACAGTCTGCTATTGCAGGAGCTGGGGAAAGTCAGCATGGTCCGGGCCTTCTGTTACCTGCAACCTGGACACATCAGGCAGGATGGCATGTGCTAACATTTGCAGTGCTAGAACAAGCTCAGGGTCTTCTGCTATTCAGTTAAGAGACTCTGAAGCCTCCTAATTCAAACTCTCAGGAGTAAAACACTGAGGTGCTACTGGTGCTAGTGGTCCAAATGCAGGTTCACAGTGACCTTCAATTTTCCCGGTGTGTGAGATGGATAACTATTTATTCTGGGCTTCCTGAGTCTTAAAGCACAGGCATTTAAGAGGAACTCTTTCTCACAGAAACTAGGGCCATCCTGGCCTGCTCTGTGTACCCTCTCATGAGTAAGCAACACAGATGCCACCTATCCGCTTGTTAAACGATAATCATATAATACCGCCTTGCTTTGAATATTGGCCTAAACCCATTCGTGTTGCACAGAAAACCGTGTTCATAATGTTCTGATTTTTGAACAACTCCCCCGCTATTTTAGGAAACATCCACCATTTTGATTACAACTCTTGTTTCATGTTCTAAAATGGTGGACTGTGTTTCCAACTTGCAGCTGAGTTAATACGACCTTTGAGTTAATGTTTAGGCTGAGCAAGAGCAGACTGTTCGACCAATGTAAAGAAACCCTGTGACTCAAATGAACTGCCATCCAAGTGTTGTCTGCGCTCACAAGCCTCATCCTCATATAAACAATGAGACAATGGAAAACAAACTCAGATCGTGTGTTCTGGCTGAACTGCATTGTAGCGATTCTTGGAACAAGGCTTCCCGTGGATCAGAGAACCAACAGCACCATTCTAACTTCATGGACATGCAAACTTGTTTAATTCCTTGTACACCATTGTACTATTTGACATGTGAACTGGGCACAAACTCTAGCATGTAACTTATTAGCTTGGAGAGAGTCTGGACAATGTTTTGAAAATAGTATAAATATGTCTGTGTTTAGATATCCAGCACTCTCAGCCCTCACTGTGTCTGCTGGTACATACTGCGAGGTCTTTGTAGCCAGATAGCTATCTGTTTTTGCTTTGATACTGTACAGTAATAAAAGATACTTGTATCTTTTCAATCCGTGATTGGCGTATTTCATTTGTGGTACTAAGCCTCGATATTTCTTTGGTCTTTCACACTCTCCCTCAGTAGTAGAAAAAAACAGTGGATACTAGGAAGAGTCATATTGCTTAAGATTCTACCTCTCTCGTAACCCTCTTGGCTTGGTGTAGCACATGGCTCACAAACTTAGGGTAAGACCCCTGAGACCTGTCCTAAGGTTGGGCCAGTGTTTCCCAACTGGCTGCCTCTGCCGTAGACACAGACAACAAATTCCCTAGGGTGCACTTATCATAGATTGATTGACATATAGTTTCTTTGAGCCAATCACCTCTGCTCTCCTGTCATCTCTTTGGGTCTTTAGAGGAGCAGCTGATGGCCTCTGCAGGAAGTCCTGCCCACATTCTTCCTATATGTTGGAAACCGAATATCGTGACATGCACAACACCAGTAATGGTGCCTATTCCACAGAGAGATTTCGAGGAAAGGTATCCATTGAAAAAACCCTATATGATATACCCCCGTAAAGACGACAATATTTTGGAGGAGAACCCTGAAGGAATATATAGATGAGAGAAAAAGAGGTTGGTCACGTCAAAAGAAATGAGCGTGATGCACTGAGAAGGCTGGTCGAAGAAGAAGATGCATAGACCTCATAGAATCTGATGATGACATAAAGAATCGAGTAAACTCTCATGTGCGTAATGAAGATTGCACGTGTGAAGAGCATTGCAGAAAATGCAAGCTGTTTCATTACTGTACAGTTGCAGCAATGCAAGTAGACTAAGTAATCTTAAAGGCTAGCTATATGTAGTGAATAGACTGCAGGCAGTGCCACCATTAGTAGAATCTGGACATCGGTGTCACTCACTTAGTGAGCTCAGATCCGTGAAGAAAGAAGGTTTGGAAAGCTGTGTTGCAATGAGAAAGCAGCTGAAGATTGAGGAAAAGCCTCAAATAGCTGTCTGGCCTGGTGTCAAAGGATGGAGCGGCCAAGAACTGGTTATCTATCATTGAAGAACAGTGAACATGAGAAGTTGAATCAGCCCTTGTTAAGGTGCAAGAAAGAACACCATGAGTGCCAAGTTTTTAATTTCAAGACAATTAAATGCTGCAAAACAGGCTGAAATACGGTCTCCTGTCATGTCAGTCAAGGATGGAAATAGGAGTTGGGCGTGCAGACCTGAACTATGATAAGAGTGTGCCTATACTCCCTTTTATTCTCAGGAGCGAGGATACTTTAAAAGGACAAGTTCAAAGACAATCTGAATGGCAGACGAAATGAGCAATGAGAGATGTTGGGCTACCTGGGTGGGGAAACACGGTCAAGTCCACCCAATGGCAACTAGGGTACCAGCTTACCTGCTACTAGTGAGCCGAATGTTCCAGAAGGGTACAAGAATGCCAACCAATTGTAGAAGGTCATATAACAAAGGGCCTTATAGTTTGATAGCCAATGGTGTACTGTGCATCTAGTAACTGATGAAGATGGCTTGCACTAGGGGTGGGCATAAGTTGTCCACCTGACTGTAGAGACCCAATAACAACGCGATACATTATAGAATGTGTACTTATATGCTCCCTTTAAGTCATCACACCCCCATAGGTTTTCTTCATTTGCCACATCGTATGACATCACTTATGACAAGTTTTTGCTATAAAAGTATAATCTTTTATGAAATGCTTTGAGTTCTCAAATGAGATAATGCTGTGCGACGTCTGTTGATGTCTGTTGTAACTCCCTGTTTTAGACAATTGAAAATAAAACAGTTGGGAGAGACTTTTTGCCAACTTCCTGAGTCAGTCTTATTATTTTGTATAAGAGTTATTTTGCATTTCACCCTGAGTATGACTTGTTACTGATTTAAGGACTCCCTAGGGTTCAGGTCTGTTACTGGCCCAACACAGGTAACAATCAAATGTTCTGCCCTTTTATCTTCCTTGGAGCACCTCTGATAGGATTCTTGAAACAGCTACATTCCCTGGGGGTGAAACTTTTCAGGTTATTTCCTCCTTTTTTAGTTTGGGCCATTAGGTGGTGCTGCAAGTGCTAGCTTAAAAGCCAAAACTATTGTCATTAACATAAGAGCTTCAAATATAGGCTTTGAATGAGGGTGTGTAATGCTTTTCCAATGGAGATGATATTTGATGAGGGATACACAGTGGATTCCCTCCCATTCCCTGACCCTAGCCAATGTAATCCCCTTGGCTAATCCCATCCAATCCTGCCCATCTCGAAACACTTTGATTTTGTGTGAACATTTCCATGGGGCAGCCATCTTGAATGAGTGTCTCTAAGGAAGGTCTCTGGAAACAAGCCAGCCATCTTTGAATGGTAAATATACCATGCATCTTCCAAATAAAATGATACATTTTCAGGTGATTACTGCCTTTTTTCCATTTGCAATACTTATAATAATTGATATTATTCACGTTTATATATTATTTTGTATGCTTTTTTTTACCTTGAGGTAATTGTGTGATTTTCTTTTTATTGTATTCATAATTGCATCCACCATGTTTTTATTGCAAATATGTTTTTATTTTTCTTGTGTGCTGTCTACTGTGGCACCTCAGGAAAGAATTATGTCTGCACTCAACGCTCTATATTCACTGTCAGGAGCATATTTAAGCTCTTTTCCCCTGCCTGACATGCACTTCCTCATCACCAGAATCAATCACGTCCGAAGCTAGATTGCAATGTGTAACTCACATGATGAGAAGGAGGTGGATTATTGCTAGGGTCCATTTCGCGGATACGAGCCAGCCACTACACTGGGGAACAGGCACAACAGCACTCCTGTAGCTGATTAAATTCCAGAACTGCTTATGGCAGAGCCGGGCATCTGGAATCTAAGTGCAGGTACGTTCATGTATTTTAACTGATGTACGACCATCTGTTTGCCTTATGCATGTCTTATTTCACTATTTTTTTTTAAGTGTTATGTGCATTTTCAGCTGCAAAGGCAATTGATCCAAGGTGAGTTCTTGAGCCTCTCAACTATGGTCTGTTTTACAGCTGTGTTTTCTGCTAGCGGGGGCATATCCAATTTATTATTCAAAAGCATTACAACCCAGCACTTGAGTCCATTTGCTTCAGTTAGAATTATCTGACTACAAGTCCCAGAGTGCATTTTCATAACTAAGTTAGTGCTGAGTATCTGTGGCCCTGGTGACAGAGTCCTCTTTAATTTACAGTGAAACTGAATCCATATTGAGCCCTGCTTTTTATTGTCTTTGAAGAAGCATACAAAGTTGTGAACCGATATTTAGTGTATGTCCCTTCATTTCGTTTTCTTATATTTTGACTTTTCA
This sequence comes from Ambystoma mexicanum, assembly GCF_040938575.1. Classification (NCBI taxonomy): domain Eukaryota; kingdom Metazoa; phylum Chordata; class Amphibia; order Caudata; family Ambystomatidae; genus Ambystoma; species Ambystoma mexicanum. Next base: position 735,855,107 of record NC_090936.1, read on the forward strand.
AAACATTAATTTTATCCGGTCCAGTGCGCTTCAAATAAAGATGAGTTGGATCTGCATTGAAATGTGACACTACCCTCCTCATAAAAGGATTGATAAGTATCCATTATATTCGAATAGCCACAACTGCTTAAGGAACGTTTACTGCACATGAGTGTGTTTCTGGGTACAGGGGACATTTCTTGCCATACTGCAATTATTGATGCTAATGTTTAGACATTTGTAATATTTTACTTGCTTAGCGCTTTCGCCAGTGTGCTTTGCATAGTGCTTTATACAATTATTGCCCAACTGCAATTGGTGCTAATAGGATGACCAAGCAAAGATGAAGGGTTCAGTTGACGTTGTTGGGATTGAGGGTGAGGTACATGAATGACGGAAGTGATGCTTTCAATTCTACTCTGGCCATTAACGCACACCGACTGTGGCACAGTAGTCACCATTCTCCATCTGTGTTCAGAAGAACTTAAAGCTTGCCCTTTCTCTCACAGGCCATGAAACGCATGGTCCACTTTCATTTCATGTAGACAACTTTTGTGGCAGCGTTCCGTTTTTCACTAGCGGATGGCAAAAGTGGTAATACGGGTGGATGGAATAGCAGGGGATAATGTAGCAAGTGTTTATTGACTGTGTGGAGTGGGCAACATAAAAGCAATGGCATTATGGTTCAAGACAGAATTGATTACTTGAAGGTGCGGGCACTTCAGTTTTTTTGCATCTCTTTGGATTGTGTGAGTACCGTATGTTGGAGACAAATCAAAGCTTGTAGGTGTTTAGTTAGTTGCCCTCCCATTGATTGACCGCCTGCATATGTATTAGGCATTTTGCAGGCACTGCTATTAGATTCCTACAAAGGCCCAAACTATTTGCATTGCCAATGCTTGTTTTATTTGATACTTCCTGAAAAACCTGGACTTTCTGAATGGGTATGACCCAGTGTTGTGCTGGTCTCCTGAAAGGCTCTAGGAGACTGCTAAACCTTCCTTCTACTTTCCAACATTTTAGATTTTGCATCCCTGGATGGCATTCTGCCCTTCCCCTGTTTATCTGGACTGGATTATGCAGCTTGATCTTTTCCAAGGAGTTTTCTCTTTTCCCAGAAGCTCACACACAATTCATTAGCCTCAGCTAACTAGCTTTGTGGTTTTGTATGGGAACCGCCTGAGGACGTTATGGTTTCTGCATCATGTAGGAATCCCTGACAGGCTCTGTGGTGGTCTCACAAACCTCTCTGAAAGGTCCCTTGTAAACCAGCCATCCAAAAATACAAATTTCTTACCTCCAGTTGCTCAATGAATTCCCTTACTGTGGAACCTGCAACATAATTTGAAATCAGCCCCATGCCTGTGTTTACCTAAATGCACTAGAACACTTAAAATACTGCTCCCTACTTCTTATGTAAGTATAGCTGTACCTTTTATGGGGGCCTTAATTCTAACTGGGCCTCTAAGACCTCTGGAGGAAATGTAGTGCAAATGTGTGTCCTTCATTTGCACACTGGGCAGTGGCACCAGCCATTCAGAGAGCTTAGAACACAGACTGTTCCCCCGCCCGCCATCTTCCCACGCTGACCATGTTTGTTGTGTGTTTTTTCCCCGCTGTTATGTTATGTTAAGGCATTTGTAATGCGCACCTGGTACCCAAAGGCTGATGGGCGCAAACTAACAAACACGGAACAGAACTACACATACAACAGAACTCTAAGCTGTCTGTTATCGCAACTAGCAAAGCTCTAGGTGAAAAGTAATGTTTTCAGCTTTTTTTTTAAAAAAGCTCTGACACCAACATTCTTATTGAAGTTGGAAGGGCGTTCCAAGCTGTGGGAACCGCTACTTCAAAAGACCATGCCTTGTTTTGTTGGTCTTATGCCGAGGTACAATAAGTATATTTGAGTTATCTGATCTAAGTGACCTACACCTATCCTTCACGATTATGGCTTCCTTCAGATATAATGGCATTTGACCCACAATGCATTTTTGAGTGATAAGCCTAAATTGAATTCTTTCTCCAACCGGTAACCAGTGAAGGCTCCTTCTGGCCTCAGAGACATGAACTCTCTTGCTAAGGCCCTTCACCACTCTCACTGCCCCATTTTGAATTACCTGAAGGTGATGGATCTCAGTCTGGGGGATACCCACCAAAAGACTGCATCCATAGTCTAATTTCGAGCCAATAATGGCTCTGGCCACTGTTTCTGATTTTTTTTCAGAAATAAGCGGGCGAAGATGGCGGAAGAGTTTGAGGAAATAGGAGGCTGAGGAGACGAGGCTATTCACCTTCATGTTTAGATGTCTATCCAGACATACGCCTAGAGTCTTAACCTTGGACAAAGTTTTGATAACACAATTGTCCAGGTTGACATTCTTATATTCTGCTCCTTATTTATCCAATTTACTTGGGGAGCCTACGAGGAGAAGTTCAGTTTTGGCACTATTCAAGGCCAAACCATTGGACACCATCCAATTTTGAATTTTTGAATAGATGACATTAATGAAAACTTCATCCTTTTGATATATTCCTGAAATAGGTAGGACACATTGCGTGTCATCTGCGTAGTTGGCAAACACAATCCCTTCCCCTTCCAGCATCTGGAAGAAGGGGATCATGAAGATGTTATAGAAACACGGAGAGACGCATGCTCCCTGTGGGACTCCGTACAATAGAAGCATGGGATCAGCTTCTGCCAATTCGCTGGCAACTCTGATTTGCCTGTCCTTTAGGAAGGATGATATCCATTGAATGGCCTCTTCAGAAAAAGATGCATTTTCTCTTAACCTGGTGGACAAGATCGAAAGGTCCACCAGGTAAAATGTGATAGAAAGGTCTAAAATTATCAATAAGGCAATCTGACCTTCATCCATTCCCTGAATGAGATGGGATTTAAGGACAAGAAGCCCTCCTCTCATCTCACTTTCCTGATTGCAGTGTCGGAATCTGCCACCGCACCTCCTTTCAGCTCCCGGAACAGTGTGACCACCATGGAAATGCCTTCCAATTCTATGGTGGCCATGTTGGTGTAGTATTTTCTCTCCATGAAAATTTTCTATCCCATTGATGGAGAGAAAAGTCTTTCCTTTTTTCTTGTAAACCATTAGCAGCCACATAGCATGCCACGTGAGTGCTAATGGCGATATGCCCCTAGGTAGAAGGCCCCACCCTGTGGTGGGCCCACGACCTCGGGGAATATTGCCTCAATAGTGCTCAGCTACATGTTGAACTCTGAAAATGTCTTCCAGGATGGTAACTACACCATAATACATACATTCTCTCACCCCTCTCTACCAAATGAAATGAGTGCAGTGCTAAATAATGAGGTTCTGACTGTGTACCCTTATCAGCTCTGTGATTATCTGTCTCAAGGACAAGTACTACTATCCCTTGGAGATATTGCCCGTAATGTCCTCCTTGTCTTCCTCACCTGAATATTTGTGTTACCTGTTACGGGGAAGTCTTTTGTCCTCTCCTAACTTTCACAAGCCTGTTTTCAAAGCAATAATTGTAATATCACCACTAGACAAGCTACCAACAGAAAGCCATAAACATAATCCATTAAATAGCAGGCACTAAATACAAAATAAAAAAGATAACATTGAACCCATCATCCATTTCAGAATTCTGACACCTGTGACCAAGGAATTATAATGCATGTATACTATGTTAAGAGTCGCAACATGTTTAGCTTGAAGATTCGCTAGATGTAAAACATTTGAAGGAATGGCACCATGATGAGATTCAACATATACTATCAAAACTATTGACCAATTATGCTCTTTTATTATTGTACATTTGTATCAGCAATATAATGTTCAATTTGCAATTCGTCACCAACAGGTTTCTTATAATTTTGTTACTGAATATTGTACATATGCATGCAATATAAAAGCTAAAATCTAGGAAAAAATGTTTATCAAATTTACCAACAGCGATCACGGCTATGCAAAAGCAGGTTATCCAAAACCTTGAATTTACAGACAACAGTGTCTAAACCTGACCTTATTCATACTTTCTTATACTGTAGATTTCAGATCATTCCGATGGATTCAGAATGTGATGAGGTTTTTCTGCACCACTATGGGGAACCACAAATACTGACTTTGTTTGCACTTATCTTTAATTTATAAACCAGCCTTAGATAGATTGATGCGGGAGAGTTCTATACATTATTATGCCTTTGCAGATGACACTTCAATGTGAATAAACTCTAACTCTCCAGTGCACGAATTCTAAGATTGCATGAAGACCATCAATCACTGGATGCATTTTAACAAACTGTCATTTTAACTGTTCTAAGATATATATTCTTTACTTTAGCACTGCCAGTCCTACTTCCCTTTCTCTTTCTCTGCAAGATGACATGGGACTCTCCCTGTTCCCCAACCCAGTGACCAATATCCTTGGCATCTGAATGTCAAATGTCAAATTAATAAGATTGTGCAAACCTGCTGTTTTCAACCAACTGTGGAAAAGTTTTTTTTTATTTTTTTATTTTATTAACAAGACTGTGATCATGAATGTCTGAAATTCAGTCTATTTTGACCTTCCTACGAAACGCTGTTTTTTGTTAAACTATAGACTATCCAGGGTGTGGCAGCCAGGGTGGTTTAGAACAGCCTGTATCCCAAAGGCTCTCTCAATTGAACTAATGTCATGAATAGAGACGTTCCTTGACTCACACAAATTTCATACCTCTGGACGCCTGTGGCGGCAAAGTTGGGAAATGGTTGCGGCCTGAGTACACACTGTGAACAAGAGGAGTGGCTGATCAAGCCGGCAACATACAGCGAGATGCGCTACCAACATGGAGAGAGAAAAAACAATGATTAGCTGCAGGAAAAAGGCTTCAGCCTCCCTCACAACTGAATAGCAGCACAGATGAAATAGCACAGTGGTAGTATTGTTATCTCCCATGTAAAAAGACAGTCTCAAACCATCCCCCCATTAAGTATTCTGGGTAAATAGAATTTAAATGAATTAAAAACATACAACATCCCAAAGGCATGGTGAATAAAAGCCTTATTTCACAGAGCAAGAGGAACACAGAGAGATGTACCAACTACCCAGAAGGAGCAAGTCAGATAAACTGGAGAAAAGCCCTGGTATAATAAAGTTAATTGGAACTCTTAATGGATTCAAACGAAATTCAAACTGACCAATAGTGGATTACCTACCCTGGAAGGCTTGTGAGGTAAGCAATACTTCCACCAATGGTGAAGTTGGACAGCTCAGTAGTGGGCTAATGGAGAAAGGACTGTATAAAAAGAGTGCCTGTTCAGTTGAAAGTTGTCTCAGCTGGGAACTGGTTCCTTATCTCGCTGGTTTGGGGAAAACGATTGAGAAGAAGCCTGAAGCAGTGAAGGAAGGCTGCCTTGAGCCTGGTAGCTTCCCTGCTGTGCTGAAGAGGGAAACCTGACACAGCCCAGCTGAACGCATAGGGGAAGAAGAGAGCCGTACCCCTCTGATCCAGAAGCCCAGATGCTCTGAGTTTCAGATACATCTAGAGAGGGCGTGAGAGTGAAGACACCCCAAGAGCAGTGGATGAGAGTCAAGAGACCTCAAGAGAGGGGGCGAGGGTGAGGACACCCAGGAACAGGGATACAAGCGAGAAACACCCTAAGTGAAGTGAAAGAGAGTGTGAAGCCCTAGAGTGGAAAAGAAACACCCCAGAGTGTGGTAAATAAGTTATAACGACACCCACAGGTATTAGGAGAAAGACAGACTGAAATATCCAAATTAAGACTGTATTTGGAACTACATTTGGAACATTTAACCATTACAGTGGCACCTGAAGAACTTTCTATGCAGGGGAGAAAACCTGGAACAAAAGCAGTCAAGCATCTTTTTAGTTGTTGAATCCTTTAGACTTGTGTGTTAGCTTTTCTGTAAAGGTAGTAGGCTAGTATAGGATTTGGGCGAAGGAACTTTATATTTTGATTCATCCTAGAATAAACTTTTTCCTTGAACATTTGAGTTTTAGAATAGGGAACTTGTCACTTAGAGTTAATTTTAATTATGTTTGTTTTCTTTCTTTGAAGCTGGCCAAGAGGTCAGACTAATTGTTAGGGGAAATAATGGAGATCCATGAACATGATGTCCCCGAGTCCTAGTCCTACTTCTGGTCTGTCTCGCTATCCTTTAAGGCATTGCATGATTCATGTCCTTCCACTTTGACCCCAGAAGCATTATTTTGTTACTGTGGCAAACAATGTTCAAGTGTACTAGGTGCGGTGGCAGGTCATGTTCATACCAGGCTGCCCACCAATGGAATGACCTGCCGCTATCCCTGCACAACATCAGCAATTATATGCTGTTCAGGAAGAAGCAAAGGACATTGTTGCTTCAAAAGAAGCCCATTGAATTCCTCTTTTTGCTGCATTGACTGGGTGGATTCATGCTTTTTCTCTAACTCCTTCAGCCTTGAGGAACTGCAGGGCGATTTTATGCATTCAATAAGAAACTAATGAATACAAGTCCAACTCCTCTGTTTTCAGGCAGAGAAATATATAAAATGTGTAATTGAGCGCCAATGATAATAAGATTTTATTCCTTGGTGTTTTCACTTTGATCTGCTGAACTCCAGGGAGAACCAAATTAGCACAGCATAGAAAGGAAGTAGGCCAAGTGCAATTTCCTGAGTTGGATTTTCATATTTTGTAGAAAAAAAACTGTAAGGGCATGTGCTTTTAATTATGGCAGTGCTCCCCACACTGCCAAAGTTAACATTTGACTTATTCTCGCTTTTAAAAAAGCGCCATTTCAGTTGGCAGTAGCACTTGTCAACAGTACTGAGCTGCATGAAAAAAGAGGTTTTCCCAAAACTGATAAGCTTGTGAACACCAGGGATTCAGAGCTCTCACTGGTGTCTTGCCCATCACGGCGACCTCTTTCTGACACATCAAGTTGCAAATTAAAGAGCATATTGCAAGGCATCTGTGCACTAGACCTAAGCATATGCATGTCGCCTGACGCGCAGGAAGGGCATTTGCCAGAAAATAGGCTATTTTAAAATGCTTCTTTCATAGGATTTACAGACACTTTCTTTCTGAGAGTGTCTGTAGTTGGATCGCCACTAACCTCATTAAAGAAAATCTAATATTTGTATGTTCCTGTCCATGAGCTTTAGAGAAATGTAGTTAGTGGGTGCTGGGGTGTGGTTGCACACCTCTGGCAGTGACTTTCTTCGATGGGGATCACTAAATCACACACCACATTCTGTACATACCTTCACACAGTGGAATATATTGTAGGTATACAATCTGCAGAATTCCAAATATCTACCTGTGTGAAGTCCTAAACACAGAAGGACATTGTGAAGTAATCCTGAATACATGGCGACCGTCCCAGCTCCTTCAGTCAGATTGCTATGTGTTATTCTTAGATATCAGAACAGCTGTTTATCAATACTGTATTGAACAAACCCCAGTACTACTTAGGCAGTTGGAGACAGATGCTATCATAAGAAGTTGGAAGTAAAATGCTTTTTCTTGTGTCATTTATTTTATTGTTTAGTGTTACAAATACAGTAACCTATTGCAACGGTATGTCAAGAATACATTAACTAAATTCAGCATTAGAAAACTCAATGGTAGTTATTTTTGGTTTGCTTAACCTGTGCTTTCTTTTCCTTGTCAATTCTGTTTCTTTATTTAATGGCCTTGTTTCCTCCACTTTCCCGTCAAGTACTTACTAGTGTTTTTGCCTTCTTTCCTCAGAAAAAAATATTTGATGACCACATTTTAACTCTTTAGTTTGTATATACATTTATCGTTCACTGAAATAACAATAATCACATTTTGAATACAGATGTTCGCCAATATCATAGAACGCCTAACCTCACACTTTCTCCAAATCATGATATTTTTAGTATCATGCCTTCCAATATATATCTGTGGTAGTATTACAATTTGGTCTTCATTTAGATGCTGTCAAGTAGATCAATCTTTGTATTTGGGCAATGTACCTATGAAAGAGATGTTAGTGTTTTTTAACTTCTGACAGTCGTACACCCTACTATTCCTAACTCAGGTGCCAACAATTCTTCTACCCTGTATATGTGTAATCAGCACACTACCCCAAGGCCATGCAGGGTTTCAGAACTTTGGTTACAGCTGACCCATCCTGTTGGTGGCTCATCTGCCCCTGAACTGTGGCGTGTTCCTGCAAGAACTGCTGAAACTCTATAGGGCCCCCTAGCGGCCAGGAGGTACACAACAGGGCAACCCAGATATGTTTGGGGGCTGCTTGTTGATGTATAGGGACAGGCAAGGTAATACAGCAGAATGGAAAACAAGAAGGACAAACATACAAGGCAGACTGCGATGGTCAACAAGACGAAATGGGAACCATGTAATGGACACAGAATGAGGACTTCCACCTGAGACTACACACAGAAATATGGGAAGCTCAATGCTTCTGTGCAAGTTACTCTTACAGGCTCCACACGCCGCACGCCTATGGAAGGGGGCAGCAAGGTTGGCTTCTGTATCTGGGCCCTAAGGCATAAAGCCCACAAGGCAGTTAATTTCCTCCTTAAATTCCAAATGAAAGTGATGGAGGTTGTTGTTACACCACAGCTACATATTTTCTTTGAGGAAGCTGCAATTTTACATCTCCATCAATCAGGCTTTCATCTCCTAATGGGAACGGAGGCTGTGTTGGTGTTGGTGATTGATGATTTGGCCAGTATCAGAGACCAGGACGGTGTGGGCTTTCTTATTCTTTTGAACCTCTCTGCAGCGTTGTCACCATTGCTTTGTGGAGGATGGAATTACAGGTGCAGCTCTGGAGTGGCTTACATCTTTTTTATCTGACGGATCACAAACTTTGTCCCCCTGACCCTCTGTTTAGGTCAATCCCTATGTCTTTGCTGTGTAAGGTTCTGAAATGTCACCCTGCTGTTTAATCTCTATGTTCACCTCCTGGCTAATCTGATCAAAATCATGGTTGTCAATTTTACACATAGGCCGATGGAACCCAACTCATTCTTCGAGTTGATACCAACCTCAAGGAAGTGGCATCTTGCCTGTGAGGATGTTTGGCAGACACTGGTGCCTGGATGAGCCAAAACTGGTTCAAGCTTAATGGAAATAAAACTCAGGTATTGGTGGTAGGCCCCCCTCCTGCCCGGTCCTTATGATGAATTTTGCCCCCCTTCTTTTGGTAACCTCCATTCCCCTGTTGAATCAGTAAAACATCTTGTGGTAAAGATCTCTGCCACTCTCTCTCCTGATCTACAGTTTAGTAGCAGATGGCAGATGTAGCTCTTGCTTTTGAGAACTTTAAAAAAACTTGTGCCATTAATCCTTGCCAATATGAAGGGCCTAGTGGTTGCCTGCACAATTATGGGTATTTTGGACTATTGTAACGCCACACGGCTTCAGGTTATTCAAAACACGGCTGCCCGACTGGTGCCAGGCCTCCCTACATTTTCCGATGCTTCCCCTATTCTGACTAAATTCCATAGGCTCCCAATGAAAAGCAGAGTGAAGTTTATGGCTCTGTGCCTCATTAATCATGCAGTGCATGGCCTGGGGGCCTTCTGTTTATGAAAAAGCTCATTCTTTATGCCCATGGTAGTGCACTGCATTCTGCTGGTCATCGATGTCTCTGTGTACCCCGGATTTTAAAAAGCGCGGTTGGATGTTCTCTGTAGCTGGGCCTCGGCTCTGGAACACCCTGACCCTTGCTTCAAGACTTACTGACGATTACTTTGAATTCCATAATGCTCTAAAATGTTCCTATTCCCGCATTTATCAGTGCTGTTTCCCTTTTCTTATTCTCTGTTATTCTCTCTGATTACCCATGTGGTGTTCAGTAAAAGTGCCAAAACACCTTTAGGTAATACCCAAGCTATACTAAGCTCCGATAACATAACATAAACAAGGAGTGTACATACACGGGACAAGCCTATGTGAGTCCAGCAGGAACAATCAGTGGATGCCTTCCGTAGGAACAGAAAGCAACACAGTTACATAAAACACTATAGACTACATGCAAGACATGACAAAGGATATGGCAGAGATTATCTACTAGGGCATAGGAACCAATCGCTGTACAAAGAAATACACAGATGCATGGGTTTAGACTCCATAAATCACTTACCAGACACTAAGAGCCTCTAAATGGGAAACAAGAATTCATAACCGGAAAGCAGGAACTAGGAATGTAGAAAACTGAGGCACAGAACCGTCACAAGGTAGCTGAGGCAAGGCACATGTACAAGGTAACAGAGCAGGATACTTGGACAAGGTAACAGAATCTAGGTGACAAAAGCATGAATTCCTTAATCAGTGGACTTTGGACACACTGACCATGAGATTGGTGCAATTGACTTAGTAAACTTGACACTTGCAATTGGAAGACATGGCCTTAGATAACAATGGAGACATGGAAGAAACGACCCTGGAATCCTCGTTTGCTAACCTCATACTCTGATCATCTTACTGTTCACTGTTTACCTGCTCCACCTCAGGTCTCTGCTCTGCCCGTTCAGTGTCCCAATGCACGTATGTCTTCAGAACCGATGTGTATCAACCTTACCAGCCTTACTTACCTTTTTTATCAGCTTGCACCTCTAGCTTACTTCCCCCTCTGTCGTCCCAACCCTAATCCTATTTTGCTTCAGTCCTAATGATATGATATGATAGGTTATTTATAACATGCTGAATACCCAGAGGTTTCTAAGCGCGGTCCCGGGAATCAAACCTGTGTTGCTCCGTGTCATCTTGCTTCCAAGGCAAGCACATTGTCATTGAGCTATCCTCCCGAGGACCATTGACTCATTTGATCAACCACCCCCTTCCTTCACTGCCCTTTCTTTGCACTATTGAACTTGTCCCCATCCTTTTCCCTACAATTCCCAAAACACACATTTTTCTTCATGGCTACAGTATAGTCCTACCCCTCAGTGTCTATCCCAATGGAGGTGCCAGCTGAGCCATCCAGTGCTGCTCCATCACTACTCATCTTAGGCCTGCAACCTTTCACTGTCTGTTCCATTACTGTTCCTTTTTACCCTGCCAAGTTCTTTCAAATACTCGGCCATCTGCTTCCCTTCTCTGTTCCAGCATACCCCATTTCCTGAATTTTCGGATCCTATCCCGCTGACCTTCACACTTCTGCCTGCAATTTTAAAGCACAATTCCTGCTGTGTTCATGCACACAATTCCTAATAAATTAAGAGGAATCATACAAAAATGTGAATCTGGGAATTGCGACGGGGGCGGGGGGATTACAGTATACTAATAATATGGGGGGGGTTTGCAGGTTGTCTCCCACCGCATATATATGTGTTGTAAAGGGTTAAAGAAAAAGTAGTCATTTTCGGCCGTCGCAATAATCACATAGATCCAATTAAGAAGGCAGGAACTATGTTGGCCATCAGCCCATTTGTGTGATTTGTCCTTTCAGTTGCCTCAAACATAGCCTGGAAATAAGGATAAGAGAGAACCACACAGTGTTGACAAGCGTATATAAGCACTGACAAAGCCAATAGGTCTAGCTTTGTAAACAAAAAGGTACAATTAAATAACATTTTATTTGTAGTTGCCTTGCTAAACACATTGACTTTTTGGCTCTTCCAATGGTTATTTTATGATTGAACCATCGTGTACGCTGAAAGAACTGTTCAGAATTTTAGGAGGGCAGCGAGTTGTCCAATGTAAGGCAGCAAACCTTCATTTGGAAGGAATAAGGGTACTTTAGGAGAACAGAAAAACACTTTTGGAGCACAAACACAACACATTTAACAACAGTTGTTATTGGTAAAGATTAAGAAAACCAACAATAAAGTATCACACATTAAAGGATAGTTCCGGGACTTTTTTTTTATTGTTCCTATGGTTCGGCTATGTGTTTTTAAGCATAAATCAGTAGATCGTAGAAAACTTTCCTATGGACCTTACCCGACTTTTCGTCCATTAAAGGATAGTTCCGGGATTTTTTTTTTATTGTTCCTATGGTTCGGCCATGTGTTTTTAAGCATAAATCGGTAGATCGTAGAAAACTTTCCTATGGACCTTACCCGACTTTTCGTCCATTAACGCACTCGAAAACATCCGCCATTTTATGATAATCCTATCATTTCCCCCCATCGCCCTGGCTCACCTGCTTTTGCGGCACTAAATCAAATCCCCCGCCCCTGAAACAGACTTGATCAAAACATTCATATTCCCCGCCTCTATCCGTGACGTGACTGTGCTGCGTAGGCAAACGCGCCCAGGCGTCTTCTACGCGACTCCACACAGAACCAGGAAATCAACACAGATGAGCTCACACAACACAGCGCGCCACAATTGGGAATATGAAACTGTACTTTTAAATTAAACCGCAAGATTGTAAATTTGGTAAAGTACATTTATTTGACATCAAATGTTTTGAGAATATTCAGCGATTTGCATTTTTATTTGCTCACGTTCCAAAAAGTTTGTTTCGAGGCACACAATGTTCCTTTGCTGTACACAGGGTCTTAGATCATCTCACAATACAGCGCCACAATTCGGAATATGAAACTGTGGTTTAAAAGCAAACGGCAAGATTGTACATTTGGCAAAGTACATTTATTGGACATCAAATGTTTTGAGAATATTCAGTGATTTGCATTTTTATTTGCTCACGTTCCAAAAAGTTCGTTTCGAGGCACACGATGTTCCTTTGCTGTACACAGGGTCTTAGATCAATGAATTTTTATTTGCTCTCGATCCAAAATATTTCGTCTTGAGGCAAGCGATGTTCGTGTGCAGTACACAGGGTGTTGGTTTACGATAAAATAAGCTCTTCGGTCGCACTGATAATCGCATGGCTGTTCCAACAACGAGGCACTAGGCCACCACAACGGTCTGTATGTTGCATCTAGCCGTTAGTACCGCGTAAGGGCATACTTGTACTTGGCGATCGTCCCACAAAATGGTCAGGGTGCTAACGTTGTTCACGCGGAGAAGCAATTGGCGATTATAGAAGCCATCCGCCGGTGTCTGGTATTCGTGACACAGACAATAATGGATGATGTACCTGTTTGAAAAACATAAAAAATGAAATTAGTCTCACCATCAGATCTTTATTAAAATTATTCATTTTATATATTAGGTCGGGAAATTATTTCATAGCTAGGACAGTGCAACTGGGTTTTATACGTCAAGGGGGGGCTGTAGGATACTGAGACAGTCCCCCAGTGCAGGGGTTGACAGGGAGTGCAGGTGGAGAGTGGAAGGGCCCAGGACCGAGGTCGCAGACAGTGGACCAGTTGTAGCAGGGGAGAGGGAGAGAGAAAGCAGAAGCAAAGAGGAAGGTTTTTACGTGCTTCCGTAAAAGGAGATGGTTCTCCCCAAGATAGTGCGCGGTACAAAACAATATGCCACATAGAACAAACAAGTACAACTTAACCCGTCTTTAAAGCTACTGTATAGTAATTAAATTGCGGTATAAACTCATCTCAAGAGTTACTTACATTATATTTGCATTTTCCATTGTGTCTGTGCGTAGGGCAGCCCCGAAATACCACTCCTTCTATGCCGACGTTATTTCTTCTAATGAACGAACATGAAATGGCTTTCGTTTCTGAAATTATATTCATTATCGTTTCTTACGTGGTCCCGGCCTGTCAAGGTCAAATAACAATAGAACCTTATACTGAGTCGTGGGCCATTCTGGCACCCGAGAAAAAATCAAAGCAGCTGACCTTCACTTTGAACGAGCACACATTCCTAGTTAGCTACATTCAGTGTAAGGCCATCTCACAGGACTTGAAATGTACACTCCATCTTTGCATTTTGTCTGCGTGCTTTGCAGCCCCACAGAACCATAAATACGGAGACATTCTATATTTTTTGAAAAATGATTTATATTACTGTTTGGTTTAATTTAATGCGCAAATGAACAAGGTTGGATAGACACATTGCATGTACACTGAGCAATCACTTTTATTTACACATTACATAGATACACATATTCAATGGGCCTGCGACATGAGGAGACTCGAGAGAACAGACAATCAAATTACAATCATTTAAACCATGATGTGTATTTCTCAATGAGCTCTTCTTTAGGTGGACATGGAACAGAGGCAATGTTGGGTGGCAATGCAGTTGTCCCCTGCACAGGTTCGTTCACAACTCCATTTATTTTCCTATCTAGGACGTCAACAATAAGTCTCTCAATAAGCTCATATTGCATATCCTCAAACACTGGTTTGATCACCCATTGTTTACTTCTTTTAGTGAAGGCCTTATTGTAGCGAAGCGTCCCTAAAGTTCCGGTCGTCCTACTTTGTTGACGGCCAACATTATGGTTATGTGCCAAGACCGCTAGAAGAGTCCGATTTATCATGCCCTCCATGCCAAAATGCAATCGTTTTGGCCTGTACTTTAGGCACATATTGTGGAACACCTCCAAATCTCCTGTGTGGCAGAATTCCGTGAGTCCCCTCAAAGCTTTTGTTATAGTTTTATCAAATACAATCTTTTCAATGGCTTTGTGAGTGGGTGATGAAGGAATCAACCACTTCTTCTTCCGTGCCTCCTCTGTGGACAAATGGCCATGTTCACAATTGTGGAAATGTTGGTTTGTGTTCCAGCGGTGAACGTTTGTACAGTGTAGCATTACTGACCACCATTTTTCCAGTAGAATTTCCAACGACCCTCCACATGTTTTTGAGCTCCACCAAAGATGGTTGCTGATTGACTTGGACCACTGTGAAATACCTTGCATATCTTTTTTTTTACCTGCAGCCGACAATTTTTTATTGATTGTTTTTGCAAGATGCCAAACGTCAAATTGGTGATTTATATTTTTGTACTCTTCTCTCATTGTCTTGGCAATTGAAACGTGTCTGTCCGTGGCTATCAGGTCGATCACCATTCCCCGCGATTGTAGTTCTTGCAATGATGCTACAAAGCCAACTTTCTCCATGGCCACTGAGGATGTACTTTGTGACACCTGCACGACCACCGAACTCACAATTTTCTTACTTTCCATGTCCTGAAAGTGGTAGGTGCAGTACTTGGCTGAAAATCCTGGGCTGTCGCACTGTCCATCACCGGCTAGCCTGAACCGTTTGCCCGCGAATGTACTATCAATAGACATTTTTTCCATTCTCCAAGCTTCGCTAATGGCTGGAAATAGATAATCGGTTTGGTATTTGTAGAACTGAGTTTTCGCAATGAAATGGATTCCCACAAACTGAAAGAAAGACTCTAATTTTTTAAAACTTGAACCACTAAAAAGTGCAGCCGCTGCACAAAGTAGATTGCCTGCTGGCAGTTGTCCCAGCATGGGTTGTGCAGACCATGAGAAAGGATGATATTTTGTACAGGTGGCATGTATTTTAAGGTTAGTGCCTCGAATTGCACGAGTCACATTAATCAATGGCTCCCCACATACTTCCCCACCTACCGAATGCCTACATTTCAACCGAATAATAATATCAATCAAACAACTATCGAATACAATGAATTTGGCCTCTTTCCTTATACTGTCATTCTGCATCCCAGCTGGTTCGGCCTGTAACGTTGAGGACATGTCACTCACATGAAAGGTAGAATCTCTGATATCGTCTTCCGCTATGTTCAGTGATATTGAAGGTGTTTCATTGTAGTCCACTTCATTCTCTTCCATTCAACATCTGTTCCTTCTCCGGCAATGGGTGAATAGGACAATTTCTTCAACTTTCTCGCGGTCATAGTTTTTGCGGGTGTGGATTCTGTGAATTGATCTCCGACTGCATCCGAACTACCAGGAGGACATTCACTATCAATGGCTGGTGGTGGTATAGCTCCGTTGTCAATCACTTCATATTCTTCCCATTGGCACGATGCATCTCCAGTCTCAAGTCCCTGCCAAAAGGTTTGACAAGCAACATCTCTCGTTCGCTTCACTGTCTGTGTAGATCTAGTTCGTACACCCACTCGTAACTAGAGGACAGATTGGAAAAGGGATGTTCAGTTTAAACACAACTTACAGTATTGAACTATTAACAGTGAAAAACAACATAATATAGTGACCAGGACACTAACCTTCTTTTGCTTTCTTTTCTTTGAAACTTTCTTGCCTCGAACTTCAACATCAGGACGCTGTTGCTCCGACTCGTGTGTGCATGTCTCCACTTCCTCTTGCGCTGCAACGACTATATTTTCATGATAAGCACATCCATCACGCACTGACGCTCCATCGACTCCCTGAAACATAGAACTTTCATTAGTATGTATAATAATATTGAAAACACAAAATGTACTTGGGGACCAATACCCACGTACATCTCAATAGCAAAACACGAATGAACGCTTTGTGTAGAACATTCAAACGACAATTATTCACGCATAGTTGATCTAGTTAGATGGAACTGTCAAGATCCATACCTCGGGCTCCTCATAGACTTCCATTGATGATATTATTGAAGATGATGCTTCAGTAACTCCCTGAAACACAGTAATTGCATTAGTATGGTTTTCTATTTTGATAAAAAGAACAGAAACTTTGTGCAGGCGTCAACGGCTCATCTAAATAGACCTGCACAAATGATCAGTTGTTTAAAATAAATAATGGATATCTAAATATGATTCAATTTGCTCGATCGTTGGAAGTGTCACCACCCAGAGATCTGCATCAACTACTAGGGGTGATGTTCTTGTAGAAGAAGCTCCGTCATCTCCCTGAAACATAGTACTTGCATTAATAAAGAAGGAAGTATAGCGGATGTAATCACGTCATATGATTTTGCTTGATCGAACTCTCAGTATCCATACCTCGAAATGCATAAGAACATCAAGGGACGATGTAACTGCGGTGCACACTTCTGCAAGCTGTTGCGCCGACCCGTAACTGCATGCTCCCCCTTCTTCTTGGACTAATGCTCCATCGACTCCCTGAAACATAGGACTTTCATTAGTAATGAACACAATATTGAAAAAAGAAGACACATAGGAGGGCGACGACAGAAGGACATATCAATGGCTAAAAACGAAAGAAACATTGTGTGTAACAATCACGCTACAAGAATGCAAGATCTGATGATCTCCATCGATGGAACTGTCCGGAAACGTACCTCGAGCATCTGAGTGACATCAACGGTAGTCGTCAATACATTGGACTCCTCAGCATCTCCCTGAAAGACAGTACTTGCATTATTTTGGATAACAATAATTATAACTGAAAACAAAGACTAGAGGACGAGTACAAGGGTGTACCATTAGGTAAAATAATTACACGATAAATTAAAACTATTGATTTACATGCCTAAAACAAGTCAGTGGCAGAATAGCCAAGTAAGATTACCCGATAGGCGCTTGAAGTGGCTGATGACTGCAATAACGACACGGATGGAGAATCTTCCGCCTTCATATTGAGTGGATACATAAATGGGGAAATTATTGTTAGCTAATGCTACACACTACCGCAAGGCCGAGAGATAAATACGTAACGTTGACTCACCAGTGGAGGGATGTGGACGAATAGAGTGGGAATAGCGGTTGAGAGCAATTTTCGCCTCGCTCGCGGTGTGTTCTTCTTTATTAGCAATGATGTGGAGTACATGTCAGAGGTAAAGTGCCTGCTGCAGATGCGGTATCGATCACCCCTCTTGTCCGCAAAGACTTCTAGGACTCTACTTTCAAGCTCAGACGGTGGATATCCGCAATATCGGACCCATTCTCTTATCTGATCTATTGTCTTAGGGAAAACATGCATTATAGTACCTTCAGATTTATTATGGGTCTTCGAAGGGCAACCGCCAATGGAACAGGCAGGCATTGTGGAAAGTTCTGAAAAGTAAAGATCAACAATTCTCTATGAATACCAATGTAAACTCAGAACATGTGACTAGTTCCTTGCATGTACTGTCTTGAACGAAAAGAAATTGGACGCAAAATGATTATGGTACATGGCCTTACCTTGACGAACAAACAGTTAGATGCAGGGATCAGAGTAGTTTCTTGTCGTAGAACAGGGAGCAGTTCACAGGTTGCAAACTGAGGAGTTTCCTCTAAGTGGTCACGGAAGTTCACAGAGACGAAGAGCAGATAACCAGCACCTTCACGGGTTGACTAGCAAAGTGCAAAGAAGTGCTCATTAGAAATATGAAGTGGGTTATAAAGGATTCGAAACTGGGGTGTGTTTGTGAATGAATGACGTGTATATGTCGTGGCATTATGCGGTTTGCAGGGGGGCGTCCAGCGTGAGGGGGGATGCTTGGCAGGAGACACGGGGTCTGGAGGTAGACATGGGAACAACAACCCATGCTCTATAGACCACTTTGAAGTGTACATGGTCTTTGGCACCTCTTGGCATTTATCGCTCCGTGACAGCTCCACTTGCCAGCGCAAGTACCCCGGTGCGAACAGCCTTTGATAGGGCGGGGGGTGGATTGGGGCGGTGGTCGTGCAGACAAGACACAGGAAGACTCGTGAATGGAGACACACTTATGTGGATTGCAGGGGGGCGTCCAGCGTGAGGGGGGATGCTTGGCAGGAGACACGGGGTCTGGAGGTAGACATGGGAACAACAACCCATGCTCTATAGACCACTTTGAAGTGTACATGGTCTTTGGCACCTCTTGGCCTTTATCGCTCCCTGACAGCTCCACTTGCCAGCGCAAGTACCCCGGTGCGAACTGCCTTTGATAGGGCGGGGGGTGGATTGGGGCGGTGGTCGTGCAGACAAGACACAGGAAGACTCGTGAATGGAGACACACTTATGTGGATTGCAGGGGGGCGTACAGCGTGAGGGGGGATGCTTGGCAGGAGACACGGGGCGGCACGGGCCAGAGGGGGTCATCTCTGTACCCGGTGCCCAAAAGGATGATTTATTGGGCGGCCTGCGTGAGGGAGGATGCTGGCCGGAGACATGTGGTGTGACAAGACAAGGCACAGGAAGACTATTCAATGGAGACACACTAGATTCATTTAAAAAATCAAAACAACCATTATTAAAATATATGTTGGGTTTTATTTTAGATCTTAATTTCAATTGAACATAAATAATAAACATTACACATTGTAAAGTTCCGGTTGCAGCACATCCAGGGAAAATCTGCGGTATTGTCCACTGTCGCTGGGGAAATGTTGTCTAATGGCAAGTACTGCACAGGCAGGTATTACTCTCCGAACGCGGTGTCCGAGCCTCCCGTGAAGCCACCAAGTGAAGCAACGATAGGCCACCAGCCTGTACCACCTGTGAAAATGAAAGATGCAAACTGTATTAAAATGACAAAACTTTCTTATCACTGTCGATTCAGGTAAAAAATGTCATTCTGCTTTGAAAAAAATTCTATCTAGAAAATGCACAATATGGAACCAATTTACATGCATTCGAATGATATGTAGATGTAATTTTATATGTGGGAGACGACCATGACATAGTAGTGGCATCACTGACATCACAACCAGAGTATACTTACTCGTTACTCGGATTACGCGGACGAACAGTGCCGCGAAGTTCGTGCATAAGCACCATCATCATCCTCAACACGGTCCGTGAGAGGCAGGCTTCCCTGAACTCTGGCAGCTCGGTGATGCATTGCGGACTTGGCTCGCCTTCCGAAATGTAGGCCAAGCACCCGGAATTTTCACGGCAGCAGCAGTTCTCCTCCTCAGTTGGCATTAGCTCGCACCGATTGCACGTGCACCAGATGGAGACGCCGTCCATGCGACATGGTCCAGGCTCTTCATCCGTTGACTGGTCCTCCCAACTGCCGTCCGAATCCCCATCGTTTTCGCTTGCTTGCCTTTCCAGTAGTTCTTCCTCGGTGTACTCGGGCTCGTACATATACAGCATTATTGTAGCCATTGTGTGGTAAAGAAAGTAAAATAATTTACAGAGATGGTACAGGTGTTCACAAGGCCTAGAAGCGGCGAAGGTAGCTGACCAGAGCACAGAAACGAGTCATAGAATACTCAAAGTAACACAGAGAGAGGAATGGATTCGAAAATCTGCTGCTCTGTGTTGTGAAACGGTGTGTTTATACTTATAGAGGAAAGAGGCGTCCTGCCATTTCCATGGCGACACTTCATTAGCTGAGGCGCAGCGATTGTTGACACGAAACGTGCTTTGGCGTTGGGAAATGGGCGGTACGCGTCTGCTGATGTCAGGCTCAGGGGCGGGGGATTTGATTTAGTGCCGCAAAAGCAGGTGAGCCAGGGCGATGGGGGGAAATGATAGGATTATCATAAAATGGCGGATGTTTTCGAGTGCGTTAAAGGATAGTTCCGGGACTTTTTTTTTATTGTTCCTATGGTTCGGCCATGTGTTTTTAAGCATAAATCGGTAGATCGTAGAAAACTTTCCTATGGACCTTACCCGACTTTTCGTCCATTAACGCACTCGAAAACATCCGCCATTTTATGATAATCCTATCATTTCCCCCCATCGCCCTGGCTCACCTGCTTTTGCGGCACTAAATCAAATCCCCCGCCCCTGAGCCTGACATCAGCAGACGCGTACCACCCATTTCCCAACGCCAAAGCATGTTTCGTGTCAACAATCGCTGCACCTCAGCTAATGAAGTGTCGCCATGGAAATGGCAGGACGCCTCTTTCCTCTATAAGTATAAACACACCGTTTCACAACACAGAGCAGCAGATTTTCGAATCCATTCCTCTCTCTGTGTTACTTTGTGTATTCTGTGACTCGTTTCTGTGCTCTGGTCAGCTACCTTCGCCGCTTCTAGGCCTTGTGAACACCTGTACCATCTCTGTAAATTATTTTACTTTCTTTACCACACAATGGCTACAATAATGCCATATATGTACGATCCCGAGTACACCGAGGAAGAACTACTGGAAAGGCAAGCACGCGAAAACGATGGGGATTCGGACGGCAGTTGGGAGGACCAGTCAACGGATGAAGAGCCTGGACCATGTCGCATGGACGGCGTCTCCACCTGGTGCACGTGCAATCGGTGCGAGCTAATGCCAACTGAGGAGGAGAACTGCTGCTGCCGTGAAAATTCCGGGTGCTTGGCCTACATTTTGGAAGGCGAGCCAAGTCCGCAATGCATCACCGAGCTGCCAGAGTTCAGGGAAGCCTGCCTCTCACGGACCGTGTTGAGGATGATGATGGTGCTTATGCACGAACTTCGCGGCACTGTTCGTCCGCGTAATCCGAGTAACGAGTAAGTATACTCTGGTTGTGATGTCAGTGATGCCACTACTATGTCATGGTCGTCTCCCACATATAAAATTACATCTACATATCATTCGAATGCATGTAAATTGGTTCCATATTATGCATTTTCTAGATAGAATTTTTTTCAAAGCAGAATGACATTTTTTACCTGAATCGACAGTGATAAGAAAGTTTTGTCATTTTAATACAGTTTGCATCTTTCATTTTCACAGGTGGTACAGGCTGGTGGCCTATCGTTGCTTCACTTGGTGGCTTCACGGGAGGCTCGGACACCGCGTTCGGAGAGTAATACCTGCCTGTGCGGTACTTGCCATTAGACAACATTTCCCCAGCGACAGTGGACAATACCGCGGATTTTCCCTGGATGTGCTGCAACCGGAACTTTACAATGTGTAATGTTTATTATTTATGTTCAATTGAAATTAAGATCTAAAATAAAACCCAACATATATTTTAACAATGGTTGTTTTGATTTTTTAAATGGATCTAGTGTGTCTCCATTGAATAGTCTTCCTGTGCCTTGTCTTGTCACACCACATGTCTCCGGCCAGCATCCTCCCTCACGCAGGCCGCCCAATAAATCATCCTTTTGGGCACCGGGTACAGAGATGACCCCCTCTGGCCCGTGCCGCCCCGTGTCTCCTGCCAAGCATCCCCCCTCACGCTGGACGCCCCCCTGCAATCCACATAAGTGTGTCTCCATTCACGAGTCTTCCTGTGTCTTGTCTGCACGACCACCGCCCCAATCCACCCCCCGCCCTATCAAAGGCTGTTCGCACCGGGGTACTTGCGCTGGCAAGTGGAGCTGTCAGGGAGCGATAAAGGCCAAGAGGTGCCAAAGACCATGAACACTTCAAAGTGGTCTATAGAGCATAGGTTGTTGTTCCCATGTCTACCTCCAGACCCCGTGTCTCCTGCCAAGCATCCCCCCTCACGCTGGACTCCCCCCTGCAAACCGCATAATGCCACGACTATTAACACATCATTCATTCACAAACACACCCCAGTTTCGAATCCCTTATAACCCACTTCATATTTCTAATGAGCACTTCTTTGCGCTTTGCTAGTCAACCCGTGAAGGTGCTGGTTATCTGCTCTTCGTCTCTGTGAACTTCCGTGACCACTTCTAGGAAACTCCTCAGTTTGCAACCTGTGAACTGCTCCCTTTTCTACGACAAGAAACTACTCTGATCCCTGCATCTAACTGTTTGTTCGTCAAGGTAAGGCCATGTACCATAATCATTTTGCGTCCAATTTCTTTTCGTTCAAGACAGTACATGCAAGGAACTAGTCACATGTTCTGAGTTTACATTGGTATTCATAGAGAATTGTTGATCTTTACTTTTCAGAACTTTCCACAATGCCTGCCTGTTCCATTGGCGGTTGCCCTTCGAAGACCCATTATAAATCTGAAGGTACTATAATGCATGTTTTCCCTAAAACAATAGATCAGATAAGAGAATGGGTCCGATATTGCGGATATCCACCGTCTGAGCTTGAAAGTAGAGTCCTAGAAGTCTTTGCGGACAAGAGGGGTGATCGATACCGCATCTGCAGCAGGCACTTTACCTCTGACATGTACTCCACATCATTGCTAATAAAGAAGAACACACCGCGAGCGAGGCGAAAATTGCTCTCAACCGCTATTCCCACTCTATTCGTCCACATCCCTCCACTGGTGAGTCAACGTTACGTATTTATCTCTCGGCCTTGCGGTAGTGTGTAGCATTAGCTAACAATAATTTCCCCATTTATGTATCCACTCAATATGAAGGCGGAAGATTCTCCATCCGTGTCGTTATTGCAGTCATCAGCCACTTCAAGCGCCTATCGGGTAATCTTACTTGGCTATTCTGCCACTGACTTGTTTTAGGCATGTAAATCAATAGTTTTAATTTATCGTGTAATTATTTTACCTAATGGTACACCCTTGTACTCGTCCTCTAGTCTTTGTTTTCAGTTATAATTATTGTTATCCAAAATAATGCAAGTACTGTCTTTCAGGGAGATGCTGAGGAGTCCAATGTATTGACGACTACCGTTGATGTCACTCAGATGCTCGAGGTACGTTTCCGGACAGTTCCATCGATGGAGATCATCAGATCTTGCATTCTTGTAGCGTGATTGTTACACACAATGTTTCTTTCGTTTTTAGCCATTGATATGTCCTTCTGTCGTCGCCCTCCTATGTGTCTTCTTTTTTCAATATTGTGTTCATTACTAATGAAAGTCCTATGTTTCAGGGAGTTGATGGAGCATTAGTCCAAGAAGAAGGGGGCGCATGCAGTTACGGGTCGGCGCAACAGCTTGCAGAAGTGTGCACCGCAGTTACATCGTCCCTTGATGTTCTTATGCATTTCGAGGTATGGATACTGACAGTTCGATCAAGCGAAATCATATGACGTGATTACATCCGCTATACTTCCTTCTTTATTAACGCAAGTACTATGTTTCAGGGAGATGACGGAGCTTCTTCTACAAGAACATCACCCCTAGTAGTTGATGCAGATCTCTGGGTGGTGACACTTCCAACGATCGAGCAAATCGAATCATATTTAGATATCCATTATTTATTTTAGACAACTGATCATTTGTGCAGGTCTATTTAGATGAGCCGTTGATGCCTGCACAAAGTTTCTGTTCTTTTTATCAAAATAGAAAACCATACTAATGCAATTACTGTGTTTCAGGGAGTTACTGAAGCATCATCTTCAATAATATCATCAATGGAAGTCTATGAGGAGCCCAAGGTATGGATCTTGACAGTTCCATCTAACTAGATCAACTATGCGTGAATAATTGTCGTTTGAATGTTCTACACAAAGCGTTCATTCGTGTTTTGCTATTGAGATGTACGTGGGTATTGGTCCCCAAGTACATTTTGTGTTTTCAATATTATTATACATACTAATGAAAGTTCTATGTTTCAGGGAGTCGATGGAGCGTCAGTGCGTGATGGATGTGCTTATCATGAAAATATAGTCGTTGCAGCGCAAGAGGAAGTGGAGACATGCACACACGAGTCGGAGCAACAGCGTCCTGATGTTGAAGTTCGAGGCAAGAAAGTTTCAAAGAAAAGAAAGCAAAAGAAGGTTAGTGTCCTGGTCACTATACTATGTTGTTTTTCACTGTTAATAGTTCAATACTGTAAGTTCTGTTTAAACTGAACATCCCTTTTCCAATCTGTCCTCTAGTTGCGAGTGGGTGTACGAACTAGATCTACACAAACAGTGAAGCGAACGAGAGATGTTGCTTGTCAAACCTTTTGGCAGGGACTTGAGACTGGAGATGCATCGTGCCAATGGGAAGAATATGAAGTGATTGACAACGGAGCTATACCACCACCAGCCATTGATAGTGAATGTCCTCCTGGTAGTTCGGATGCAGTCGGAGATCAATTCACAGAATCCACACCCGCAAAAACTATGACCGCGAGAAAGTTGAAGAAATTGTCCTATTCACCCATTGCCGGAGAAGGAACAGATGTTGCAATGGAAGAGAATGAAGTGGACTACAATGAAACACCTTCAATATCACTGAACATAGCGGAAGACGATATCAGAGATTCTACCTTTCATGTGAGTGACATGTCCTCAACGTTGCAGGCCGAACCAGCTGGGATGCAGAGTGACAGTATAAGGAAAGAGGCCAAATTCATTGTATTCGATAGTTGTTTGATTGATATTATTATTCGGTTGAAATGTGGGCATACGGTAGGTGGGGAAGTATGTGGGGAGCCATTGATTAATGTGACTCGTGCAATTCGAGGCACTAACCTTAAAATACATGCCACCTGTACAAAATATCATCCTTTCTCATGGTCTGCACAACCCATGCTGGGACAACTGCCAGCAGGCAATCTACTTTGTGCAGCGGCTGCACTTTTTAGTGGTTCAAGTTTTAAAAAATTAGAGTCTTTCTTTCAGTTTGTGGGAATCCATTTCATTGCGAAAACTCAGTTCTACAAATACCAAACCGATTATCTATTTCCAGCCATTAGCGAAGCTTGGAGAATGGAAAAAATGTCTATTGATGGTACATTCGCGGGCAAACGGTTCAGGCTAGCCGGTGATGGACAGTGCGACAGCCCAGGATTTTCAGCCAAGTACTGCACCTACCACTTTCAGGACATGGAAAGTAAGAAAATTGTGAGTTCGGTGGTCGTGCAGGTGTCACAAAGTACATCCTCAGTGGCCATGGAGAAAGTTGGCTTTGTAGCATCATTGCAAGAACTACAATCGCGGGGAATGGTGATCGACCTGATAGCCACGGACAGACACGTTTCAATTGCCAAGACAATGAGAGAAGAGTACAAAAATATAAATCACCAATTTGACGTTTGGCATCTTGCAAAAACAATCAATAAAAAATTGTCGGCTGCAGGTAAAAAAAAAGATATGCAAGGTACTTCACAGTGGTCCAAGTCAATCAGCAACCATCTTTGGTGGAGCTCAAAAACATGTGGAGGGTCGTTGGAAATTCTACTGGAAAAATGGCGGTCAGTAATGCTACACTGTACAAACGTTCACCGCTTGAACACAAACCAACATTTCCACAATTGTGAACATGGCCATTTGTCCACAGAGGAGGCACGGAAGAAGAAGTGGTTGATTCCTTCATCACCCACTCACAAAGCCATTGAAAAGATTGTATTTGATAAAACTATAACAAAAGCTTTGAGGGGACTCACGGAATTCTGCCACACAGGAGATTTGGAGGTGTTCCACAATATGTGCCTAAAGTACAGGCCAAAACGATTGCATTTTGGCATGGAGGGCATGATAAATCGGACTCTTCTAGCGGTCTTGGCACATAACCATAATGTTGGCCGTCAACAAAGTAGGACGACCGGAACTTTAGGGACGCTTCGCTACAATAAGGCCTTCACTAAAAGAAGTAAACAATGGGTGATCAAACCAGTGTTTGAGGATATGCAATATGAGTTTGAGAGACTTATTGTTGACGTCCTAGATAGGCACATAAATGGAGTTGTGAACGAACCTGTGCAGGGGACAACTGCATTGCCACCCAACATTGCCTCTTTTCCATGTCCACCTAAAGAAGAGCTCATTGAGA
Source organism: Ambystoma mexicanum (assembly GCF_040938575.1). Taxonomy (NCBI): domain Eukaryota; kingdom Metazoa; phylum Chordata; class Amphibia; order Caudata; family Ambystomatidae; genus Ambystoma; species Ambystoma mexicanum. The sequence goes on from NC_090936.1 coordinate 735,881,288, forward strand.
AATACACATCACGGTTTAAATGATTGTAATTTGATTGTCTGTTCTCTCGAGTCTCCTCATGTCGCAGGCCCATTGAATATGTGTATCTATGTAATGTGTAAATAAAAGTGATTGCTCAGTGTACATGCAATGTGTCTATCCAACCTTGTTCATTTGCGCATTAAATTAAACCAAACAGTAATATAAATCATTTTTCAAAAAATATAGAATGTCTCCGTATTTATGGTTCTGTGGGGCTGCAAAGCATGCAGACAAAATGCAAAGATGGAGTGTAAATTTCAAGTCCTGTGAGATGGCCTTACACTGAATGTAGCTAACTAGGAATGTGTGCTCGTTCAAAGTGAAGGTCAGCTGCTTTGATTTTTTCTCGGGTGCCAGAATGGCCCACGACTCAGTATAAGGTTCTATTGTTATTTGACCTTGACAGGCCGGGACCACGTAAGAAACGATAATGAATATAATTTCAGAAACGAAAGCCATTTCATGTTCGTTCATTAGAAGAAATAACGTCGGCATAGAAGGAGTGGTATTTCGGGGCTGCCCTACGCACAGACACAATGGAAAATGCAAATATAATGTAAGTAACTCTTTAGATGAGTTTATACCGCAATTTAATTACTATACAGTAGCTTTAAAGAGGGGTTAAGTTGTACTTGTTCGTTCTATGTGGCATATTGTTTTGTACCGCGCACTATCTTGGGGAGAACCATCTCCTTTTACGGAAGCACCTCAAAACCTTCCTCTTTGCTTCTGCTTTCTCTCTCCCTCTCCCCTGCTACAACTGGTCCACTGTCTGCGACCTCGGTCCTGGGCCCTTCCACTCTCCACCTGCACTCCCTGTCAACCCCTGCACTGGGGGACTGTCTCAGTATCCTACAGCCCCCCCTTGACGTATAAAACCCAGTTGCACTGTCCTAGCTATGAAATAATTTCCCGACCTAATATATAAAATGAATAATTTTAATAAAGATCTGATGGTGAGACTAATTTCATTTTTTATGTTTTTCAAACAGGTACATCATCCATTATTGTCTGTGTCACGAGTACCAGACACCGGCGGATGGCTTCTATAATCGCCAATTGCTTCTCCGCGTGAACAACGTTAGCACCCTGACCATTTTGTGGGACGATCGCCAAGTACAATTATGCGCTTACGCGGTACTAACGGCTAGATGCAACATACAGACCGTTGTGGTGGCCTACTGCCTCGTTGTTGGAACAGCCATGCGATTATCAGTGCGACCGAAGAGCTTATTTTATCGTAAACCAACACCCTGTGTACTGCACACGAACATCGCTTGCCTCAAGACGAAATATTTTGGATTGAGAGCAAATAAAAATTCATTGATCTAAGACCCTGTGTACAGCAAAGGAACATCGTGTGCCTCGAAACAAACTTTTTGGAACGTGAGCAAATAAAAATGCAAATCGCTGAATATTCTCAAAACATTTGATGTCCAATAAATGTACTTTACCAAATTTACAATCTTGCGGTTTAATTTAAAAGTACAGTTTCATATTCCCAATTGTGGCGCGCTGTGTTGTGTGAGCTCATCTGTGTTGATTTCCTGGTTCTGTGTGGAGTTGCGTAGAAGACGCCTGGGCGCGTTTGCCTACGCAGCACAGTCACGTCACGGATAGAGGCGGGGAATATGAATGTTTTGATCAAGTCTGTTTCAGGGGCGGGGGATTTGATTTAGTGCCGCAAAATCAGGTGAGCCAGGGCGATGGGGGGAAATGATAGGATTATCATAAAATGGCGGATGTTTTCGAGTGCGTTAATGGACGAAAAGTCGGGTAAGGTCCATAGGAAAGTTTTCTACGATCTACCGATTTATGCTTAAAAACACATGGCCGAACCATAGGAACAATAAAAAAAAAATCCCGGAACTATCCTTTAAAAGAAATGAGTTATTTAAAACAGTAACCCATTATATATAGTAACAAACAATTGATGTTAAACATTAAATAAAATAAAATAAGTTCCATACACCACCCTTCTTTTCAACAAAAAGGGATGCTCAAGATCCTAGTGAATTGCTCAGTACATTTTGAAGTTATTGTAGTGTCTGAATTCAGCAGGTAGCACAGGATGGATGGAGGTAAGACACAGGAGCCAGTGAGTATGAAAGGATAGGTATTTATCATGTTACGTAGTATAGTAGGAATAGTTAAGCGCAGAGCAGGGTAAATAGGTCCATTCAGTGACAGCTCCCATCCTGATTGATCCCAACCTCCACCAAGAGTAACCCTAGGTTCCAAGGCACTGGACATTTCACCAGTTAAGCTGGTGTACGCACCATACTACATATCCCCTTTCATTATTAAGCCTAAGGAAAGGGCTAGACACTCTTATTCATAACCCACACAGCACTAACCAGACTCAAACAAGGCCACCGACATTACTATTCACAACGTATTCTACATTCAACGTAACTAACCCACAAAACCACTGAGAAAAACATGAAACCACATATTCGGTCTGCCAGCCCGAATCTCAGATCTGCCACCTCTGAGCACAAACCACAACATTCCCACATTCAAAACCATAATGGCTTATTCACCTTCCATCTGCCCGCCACACTAGGTTTCGGCCTGCATGCTTGAGTGCACTCAGAACCATTACAAAAGAAACAAAACAACATTAGCAACAATTCAAGTGCTATAACTTATCCACCATAAACAAACTCTGCCATAGTCTGATAACACTAGGGAGGCCACCAACACATTAGAATGAGCCACTTTACACCACGCATCTTCCCAAAAACACACTTCCACCTCCCTGCCCCATGGGGCACTCATATGGCTCCCTTCCCTTCCCTGCTCTCCCTCCCATGATGTCGACCCGACCAGGAGAATCTGTGTGAATCATGAAGGTAAGCCCACTGGGGCTCTGCTCTTCTGCCTCGCACCCTCATTCATTGTGCCAAAAAATGCAGCACCTGCAATGGCGCTGTCTCATGGGGCTTGATGTTTCTATGCCAGTCGGCCTGCCCCTCTCCAACATGGCCGCCAGCATCTTTTTCATTCCTCTGGCATAGGAGTGCCTTGTTTGCTTCGAAGTGCTGATTGGCCCTCTTCTGCTTCAGCCTGCCAATCAGCAGCCGGCAGGCGGGAGAGACGGCCCTCCACGTGAGGCCTGCATCAAAGCCCCCTGCCTGCCCTGGCCTGGACTTCACTTCCCCCTCCCTGCCCTCTGGGGCACTCATCTGGCTCCCTCCCCTGGCCTCCCTCTCCCGATGTCAACATGACCAGGAGAATCTGCATGAATCATGAGGGTAAGCCCACTGGGGCTCTGCTCTTCTGCCGCGCACCCTCATGCATTGTACCAACCCTGCAAACTTGAACATGCAGCACCTGCAGTGGCGTTATTTCGTGGGGCCTGAAGTTTCTATGCCGGTCGGCCCAGCCGTCTCCAACATGGCCGCCGGCATCTTTGTTCATTCCCCTGGCACCAGAGTGCCTTGCTTGCTTTAAGGTGCTGATTGGAATTCTTATGCTTCATCTGCCAATCTGCAGCCGGCAAGCGGGACAAGCGGGACAGCTGGCCCTCCACCCAAGGCCTGCATCAAAGGCCCCTGTCTGGCCCTTTCCAGGCCTGGCCCGTACGTTGGTCATGTCTACCCTTCTATCTCCTCTCGCGATCCCCCAGTATTAATCTAGTTTGTGGGCTTGTTCGTGACTTCCTGGAAAGACTCACGATACCATGTAACGCCCAGCGATTTGAACTTTTGTGAGATGGCAGCTCAGTTCACTCATTTTATCTTTTTCTCAATTGACTTCACTGATCTGCCACTCTTCGCTTGATGTGTATTATACCTGTGCATAAATCAGTTCTAGATGCCTACTGGATGTGCCTATCCTGCCTACCACTCCCACCCCAGCCCATTTTCTTATTTGTCTCTGCACTTACCTGTTTGTCTTCCCCCTTTACCTCCTCTCCCTCCTTCCTGTTAAGCTCTTGCATAATGTAACGATTGTCAGGCACGTGCATTAACTTATTGTCCTGTTGGAGTGCTTTGAAACACGAATAAAAGCACAGATAAAAACAAACACTGTTGCTAAAGGAGCAGAATGTTAAATCGTGCATTGGTGGAATATCATTTTGCATGCATGTGTTAACTACAAGTATACTTCCTTCTTTTACGTACACTCAACACAACTTAGCGCTTAATCTGTATAAATATCATATGCCACACAAACGCCTCCATTGCATCTGACCAGACTACACTTAACATGCACCAAAAACCATGAATATCACTCATACACATATTTCAGTATTGTGCTCGGACTCTCTACGACGCCCAACGCACATTAGGGGTGTAAAACTGTATACCGGTATACCGTTATAGATACCGTGAACATCTAAATTGAACTATAATAACCATCACGTTGTATATACCAGTATACCGTTTTAAGGCCTGCAGCTATTAAGTGAGCTTTTCAATCTGATTTGGAAAGGCTGCAGTAATTGTGGTATGTGGCGTCTGCCAAGGGGGCCTTGTTTGGCAGACATGAGCATAGGGAAAGTGAGGCCCCATTAGAAAATGCAGCTTTGATGCTGTGACTGCTCTTTCTTAGTGATCAGCAGTATCGGGTTAAAGATCAGCCGATTTTTCGTTTTTGCATCAATTTGAAAGATGGGGAACTACACATCCCAGAATTCAAAGGGAGGGGCAATGAACTGGATGCCCTTCTGATGCTTGTCCACAAAAAACGTTAGCTCTGTAGACTGTATGAACACTGGGCCTATCAGTGCTTTGTGCTAGTATATAAACTGCCCCCCACTGTCCTCCCTGTAGATTTGCACATTGGCACTAGAGTTGTTGCTTCGCTTGATCTATCACCAGCCTTGTGCATATGGCACTGGACTCAAGCAGGCAAGACAGATTCTACATTCAATTTGAAGTATCCAGAGCAATGGGGGTGAAATATTTCTCGGATCCATCCTCGATTTGTGACACCATCCACGAAAGCATTCCTCTGTCTCAACTCACATGACAAGGGTCCTTATGCGCTCAGACCTGGGGAAAACGGTAGGGCTGTGGTGAGGTGGTGGTCTAGGCCATATTTGTGCCGATATGTATTTTAACTTTGTCAGTTTCAAAAGGTTTTTGTGCCACTATCTTTAACAAGGTAAATTAACACGTATTGAAAGAAATCAACAGCGCCCACAGAACACTGTACTGTTAGGATTACATGGTCAGTCCAACATCAGACCTTTATAATACACCAGCAGATGGTAAACAAGCTATAGTAATTTGATCAATATACAACCTTTCCGTGAGCGTGTTTTGGCTATGATATTTTGACAAAGGAAACACAATGACATGGGCTTTCAGACCTCACATGAGTGACTTTTCTCCCTTTTAAAGGGATAAAGCGTTATCAAAACAAACTTTTATGTCTGTTCGCAGCAAGGGGTCATGATGCCCATGCAATGTGGTTCCAAAATAATGCAGGTCGAGGCCGATTTTCAAAGCAATGACCTGTGACTGAGCAGCAAGCTCATTGCTCAAAATGTACATTTTAACACTTCCACTAGTCACGCTTTCATTCAGGCGATCAACGAGTGAGCGCCATGAAAGACCGTATCTTCAGCCGCCTTAGATTCCTGGAGGATCAGCTAAAAATGTGACTTGGTGGAATGCAGGGGAGAAGGAAAGCACTTGCAGGTCAAACAAGTGATTATTCTCATCATTCTTTTCCATTTAAGTGTCACTCCTTTATTTTCATATCGCACAACCATCTGGTGTTGGTGTCCATACCACTGCAGGGCCATGGCAGAGGGACTATATGTCCCATAAGACACCAGAACTGCCATCACCACACCGTGACCAGCTCCTCACCATAACATGGCTCGCCTTGACAGCGCAGATGAAACTTGGGGCCATCTTCATCCGTGTCATGAGGTCTTTACCCCTGTCTTCATCACGGGCTCTGAATTTCATCTTTGCTCCAGATTTTCTTCACTCGTTGCCAATTTTGTAGTGTCTGAATTCAGCTGGTAGCACAGGAAGGATGCAGGTAAGACACTAGCGCCGATCAGTATGAAAGGACAGGTATTTATTATGGTACAGGGTATAGTAGGAATGTTTAACAGGAGAGCAGTGTAAATAGGCCCATTCAGTAATAGTTCCCATCCTGATTGATCCCAACCTCCTCCAAGAGAACCCCCAGGAACCATAGGTTGCAAGGCACTGAACATTCCACCAGCTATGCTCGTGTAAGCACCATACTACAGCAGGGCTGGATTGAGAAACAACGTTGGCCCTTAGGTGGAAGTAAGTTAGGGGCTCTTTTAGAATTTCTGTAATTATAAGAATCACGCTGCATTACTCAGTAATCATTGCAGGAATATATCACATAAGTATCAATCTTCCCTGAAGATAACCTTTCGAAATAGCACCACAAAAGGGCTACTTACTTGATAGTAAGTCTACATTGTACTGTGCAGTTTGTGACAAATCGGGAGTATTCGTCCCTTATCCCCAAGGGAGAGCCATCCCCTGTGAGGCTAGGGAGGTGAGCGCACTAGCCAAGACCCTCCCTAGGGCCTGGGCAAGTGGGACCTGAAGGGGAACTCCCTTTTGAAGACACTTTTTCTGCATATATGGGACTTCCTTATATTAAAAACAATGGGCCTCATTATGACCCTGCCGGTCCGGAAACAAAGGTGGCGGTAAACCCACCGCCACCCTGGTTTCCGCCCTGGAAGATTGAGTTGTGCAGGCTGGTGGTGGCACTCCCGCCAGGTCTGACCTGGCGGGAGTAGCGCCACCTGCCTGCAGACGGAAATGGAAAAACCGGCACCTTTAATTAGGGTGCCAGTGTTTCCATGGTCCCCATGGAGTCCTATATGGGGAGTAACGTTATTCTGCCTCCGGAATTACTGGATCACTGTGGCCGTAATGCCCTGGTAAATCTGGCAAGTCCGGAGGCCGAAATTCATTCCGGGTCTGGCGGCAGCCTGCTGGTTTTTCTGGACAGCTACTGCCGGACTCGTAATGGGGCCCAATGTGTCTGTCTTCTGTTTTGATTCAGACAATGCCCTTTAAGAACAAGTCACTATGAAAGTAGAAATGAGGAAGCCTGAACAGAAGAGAGAGAACAATAGGGGGCAGACTGTCTGTAATAAAAGTGTTGTGTGAAATAAAACAATTCAGACATGATATTAAAGAGCTCCCAAGAGTGGAGAAACCTCAACATTTATCAAAAGCTCGAGCACATACAGTTAGAGGAAGAAGGTGCAAAAACCTATGTGGAAAACATTGAGGACAAGAGTCATGTAAATTGTAGTCTAAGATATAGTGACTGTTGAAAAGAGTTACAGGAACTTGTAGACCAGACCCACCGGTCTTCTTTCAAGAGATCAACCTAGAGAGTCCCATTGAGGAAGAGAGGCATTTGTGTTTGTAACAACATTGTTAAAAGAAGAAACCCTCAGAATAAGCCACACGAGAAAAAGGCAAAGGGGAGGCCACATAGCGAGAGACATTAGACTGGCCCATTTTAATTATTGGTTATTAGTGGTAGGGATAGATAGAGATAGGTTTGGAGAGAGGACGTGTCCTTTATTGACTTCCTGACGACAGAGGAGCACATTAGTTTAGTTGGTGAGGCAGGCAACTAGCTCATAGTAATAGGAGAGTTAGGTCTGTTTTTCTTTATCATTTCAATAAAATAAGTGAACATGTCCACCTTGTGTACAGATCCTTCTTCTAACCCACTACAAGTTCTATAGCCATCTTGAATATGCCTTTTAAATTTGTTCAGTCTGAAATCTGATTTATTTTCCTCAATCTTGCAGAGTTTGCACTGCTTTCTTCCCAAATAAATGCATGTGCTGCAGATTATTCTAGCAATTATATACTTACCATTGTACTGTTGTACAGTCCAGATGGAAATCAGTGGCCAACGATTCACAAACCCGGGGGCCATGTATTATAGGGTGCTAGTACTGTACCATCTCACATCTTTAACAATGCCATGTGCTTCCTGAGGTAGTAAGGACCTACGTTAATCATCAGATGTGTAGAACATTAAATACAGTGCCTAATGAAAAGCAATTGTGGCGCATAGTCCATCCTTTACCCATCTAGCAATAACTCCTGCACAGATATGGAATCCACATCTAACTAAACCGGCAGAAAATTAAACGGATACCTGGCAGCCTAATATTACATGGATCTGCTTAGGCAAAGAAGGTACCATAATATTACCATAAGGTGATGCAGGGCCACCTGAAGGTGTTTGGAGGCTCCTTTGCAGGCGGTGATAAGTTGACACTTTTTATAGAGGAGCCTGTCTTTACCCAGCAAGTACACATTTAAAGATACTCAGCCTTTAGTTTGGGGAAAATGCTGCCCTAGGGAGTATATATCTGCATACCATCAGCCTCTCCTGCTGCTTTATTATGTGACAAAAAGTTTCTAGGATCATCCTCCTTTAATGTAACTGATTTATGTTATGTTATCTTATATTTGTCTAGCACCTCCTGCCATAGTTCATGGCGTTGAAGCACTTTTGCTTGTCAGAAAGGCAAAGGAGGAGAATGATAGAACATTCCGTAGTGGTAGAGAGGAACAAAGTCAGGTAGATAGTTGGGATGAGTGAAGGGATATATATGAAGCTCAGGAAGGCATGAGAAAGAAAAAGGTGGAGGAGCTATGGGTACATGAGCATTTGATGAAATTCTGACTTGGTCGGTATCCAGAATAAGTTCTTAACTGTTCATATGCCTGTTGGTACGTCCTCAACATCTCTGAGAAGACTCGCAGATGTCTGATAGCGTTTCCTACCCGTGGCACGTTACAGTGGCAAAGCTTTCACTCTTTCATTGTGGGACAGTGTCTCCCGCTCTGCAGACCCACTCTCGGCTCTCCTGCTAGCTCTGCATTCACTCACATGTGAAACTGCTGCTGCCGGCTCCTCAGCGGTGCTCCTGCAGTGCCTGGTGTGTCTCCTTTGGCTTCACACCACGCCAGTAGGTAATGCTTCCAAGCAGCAGTATGGAAGCACCTGCTTTCTTCAGCACAGTCTGTTCCCGTGTGGCTGCCTTCACCTTCGTTTCTGCTTCCGTCTTTGCCCGTTCTGCTTCTTTCTTCTCCGAAAGACATAAATGTCCTGCACAGCTGAGTCTCATTACAACAACTAGCCTGCATGTTCGGCTTGGTGTTTCCTTCAATCGACATTAACTCCTCCTTCCCCTTCCTCGTCTCAGAATGACAGTATGCCATCAGCAGTTTAGGTGTCACAGGACTTAGTTCAAAAGGAGGGAAAGAATGCTGCATGCCTCCTAATGGAGTCATCTCCTCCTCCCGGTAGCCGTTCCCTTCCACATGATCCTCCCTTAAAATACCACCACCAGGGTCAAGATAAGGTAGCGGTAGCCGTCCCCTCGCCATGTGGGGGGAGATCATCACTGGGGAATCAGTGATGACTCCACAGGATTCATCACAGCCCGCAGTGCATTTCTGGTATGCACTGCGCTGTATGGCTGAAGCCAGCAGCCAGGATGGGTTACAGTGACTCTGGCCCATTTCCAACTGAGACCAAGTATGCAGCCAGATGCCCTAGGAGGACTGAATAGGCATCAGGCAAGCCTAATTCTCAAAGGTATGCTGGTTGTTTGGCCAAGATTAGAAGCACCAGTATATCTGTCTCGACAGCCACCGGCAAAGAACTTGAGGTGCCAGTGTCCCCCTAGCACAAAGACTACAACTCTCAGAGAGTCAGTCAGTCCAAGGCAGGAGGCGAGATGAGTTGCATTTCAATTGAGATTTTATTAAGTGATGTGAGGCAGTGTCAGTGTCTTTAAAGATATAAATAAAAGACCTTCATAAATGCACCAAAAAATGCCACCACGAGGCATGCAGAGACAGCTTTGCTGGGCTGGACCTTTTTTTATTTTATTTTTATTAGTGGATTGGTTTATTACAAACCTTTCACATTCATCCTTTACTTTATCACATTGCAGATTTAAGAACATATACAATTAAAAATGTGTCAAACTGGATAGTTCCATCCAGAATTGTAGTACTGTGAAAATAAAGAACGTTTGTTCTGCCAAGAGCAAGGAGTTCCATCGTTCATCCTCATTAAGAGACATTAGGGGTCATTACAAGTTTGGAGGTAGCCATGGTGCTATTAGTGGCATGGCTGCCTCCAAACTCGTGTCCGGGTTCCTTGAAGGGGGATTTACATTCCAACCTTGGAGGACCCGGTAAGTCCCCATTCAAAATACCCATCCCCATTCGAGCCCCCATAGGGCTCAATGGGAATTGGGAGGGAGCTAATAACGGGCACATTAATAACGTCCCCGTTATTAGCTCCCTGGTCCCTTAGCAGGACCCGCTAAGGCACCTCGTAATGCGGCGGAAAGGGGTTAACGGCGTTAACCCCTTACCGCCGCACTCGTAATGACCCCCATTGAATCCGATGGGAGCCTATCCCGATATTTGTTTCTGATATAAGCCAGAGCCGTGCATTCGGGCAGCAAGTGTCTCAAGGTTTCTTGGTGAGTGTTGTCATCGCAGAAGTGACAGGACACTGACTGGCCATTCAATTGCTTTTGATGTGCCTAAACCTCCCTGGTGGGAAGAAGGTTTACCTTCAATCGCAGAACGATGTCTCTGGCCTTTGCAAATGGAAATTTCTTTAGATATGGTGAAAGTTGGTTCAAAGCATGACTCTCTACTGAGCAATGAATAGATAGTTTGCATCTTGCTTTTAACTCCTGTGTTTCAATCCAGTCCCTCCACTGAATTCATTTCCGGATCTTGATCGGATTGGACTTCAGGGTTTCTAGTGAACAACCAAAGGGTACCATCCAGTCCATGCATTTGGACTTCCTACCATTGAGAAGATCACTTTGCTGGCTTATAGGAGTTGATCTCAAAATATCCATGGCAAGTCTTCATCTAAGAGAGTTTTTTTTTTTTATATAAGTCTATTGATTTCCACAAGATCATGGAATGCATTGAATGGGTTGCTAGCTCATATCTTATTCTAGCTACAGGGAAAGATTGCGGTAACAAAAGAACTTTCCTCCAGAAGAGACCATCCAGGATATCCCAAATCCACTATGAAATATTCAGAGCTGTTTCCGCTCCATATATCAGAATAGGAATAACTTTTCGACAGTAGAAAGTAAGAACGGGGATCAAAGAGAACTTTCTATACTTTTTATGACGAACCAGAGTTTGTCGGGCCAGAGTCCGGACCTTTGTTTTTAGGCCAATGTCCCACTCATGTTCATTGATGCTACAGTTTATCCAGACTCCTAGATACTTTGTGGTATAGACCTGCTCTAGTTTGGTTGGGCCTAGGAATAAGGAGATCTTCCCCTTGGTGGATCCTTGTTGGTTACAGAAAGACAAAATTTGAATCTTTGTCACATTTATAGTTAACCCATTTTCGTTGAAGTAGGCATCCAGAGCATTCAGTCTTCTTTGCAACCCAATCAGTGTTTTATCTAATAGTACCAGGTCGTCGGCGTATATCATTCAAGGAACTAGTACCACATTCAAGATTGGGGGGTGGGCTCTCACTTCTGTTTGACTGGCAGCCAGGTCTGAAATGTAAAGGTTAAACAAAATAGGTGCCAGTGGCAGCCCTGTTTGAAACTATTCCAGGTTTTGATTTTGTTCGAGGTGGTTCCTGCTCCTGAGAGTCTCACCTACACCAGAGTAGTTGAGTAGAGAGCTCGTATTGCAGCTACTAGATCTGGGAGACAGTTCGATGTCAATAATTTATGCCATAGTTTATCACAATTCATGCTGTCAAAAGCCTGTTTAAGATCAATAAAGGCCACATATGTTTTTTTTTGGACCTTGGCACTTTTATGATCAGCAGAAGGAGATTGACATTTCTCTCCACTCCTTTGACAAAACTGGTCTGTCTAGGGTCTCTCCTATTGGTCTGTTTAGACCAGGTAGTTAGACGACAAAGGAGGATGGGGGCAAACAGCTTTCCCAGTGCATCCGGAAGTGCAATTGTGTGATAATTTGCTGGAATAGATCTGTCTCCCTTCTTGAAAATTGGGATCAATATAGCATTTTTCCAGGTTTGTAGCACCTGATTATTGATCATTATCGCAGATAAAAGTGGTGAAACATAGGCCTTTCTCCCTCTATCCACGAGTCTCAAACTTCGGTGTGTTTATACCTGTCATTATGTGTGCTTACATCTGCATTTTGTGAAAAATAGGCCTTTCTCTCACTATCCACGGGTCTCGAAATTAGGTGTGCTTATACCTGCCATTTTGTGTGCTTACATGTGCCTTTTGTCTCTTTTGTGAAACCAGGGCCTATCAACAAATTAATAATTCTATTTTTTACAGATGCATATTTTTTTATTGTATTTGGCCGAAACAATGGACCTTTACAAAATTAATGCATTTCATCATATACATATTATCATTTGATTAACAATTTGTTATTAAAACACAACACTTTACATTTATCACAAATGATTGAGAACTTCACAATCATTTAAAATGTCATTCTTTAAAAAAGTTACCAGCAATTTTAAAAACATCCTCATTATTTTAAATTGCAATGATGGTGGCATTACACAAAAAAACATATTAGGAAGAACTATCAACATCCTATACGTTAATTCTAAAATTACTTCCTCTATAATTGGGGATTGAAAGTTGTGAGAAAACAAGTTAATGCTGTGACAAGAACAACATGTTCACCCTACATGAGTCTTGACCAGAAAAAAAGTATATAGTATTCAGATTTTGTAGACAAATCAACACCAAATGTCTGTACTCTCAGAGGACCAAAATGTAGGCATTTCAATACCCAATGTTTTAAGGTTTCTGTCTCTGTAGATATTTAGCAAAATCGACAATATACATTTTCATGTGGTGTATTTCCAGCATTCCAGTGCTTAGTACATTCCATTGTTAATTTGTTTTTAAACTGAAATCACATATAAAGTGCACATGCTTTGTTGCATGGACATTTCTTTTTTGTCGGAAGCACATATATTCTTTATGGAGTTTATAATTTCCCATAGTCCCAGTGGTTTTCAACCAATCATAGTTGTATATTTATTTTTAAAACTTTTTCTGAGAGTTGAATCAGTTCCTCTTTAATTGAGTCATTGGAGCAAAGCATGCATTCTATTGCCATACATATTGAAAGATTTTAACAGAGGTTTCATTTAAAAGATTTTAGAAAAATCCTCATGTAAAGAGTTGAAAGGTGGATCTAGAATTCTTAAGTATTTGGAATGTTGCCTCCAATGCAATCATGAGGATAGCGAGACCAAACCTACTTTGAGTCTTAATAATGCATTTGGCAATGAATTTGCAAAGCAAAGGACACGTTTACATATCCGACCATGAATCAAATTCAGATGTTCATATATATCTATTAGAGACATGTCAAATCCGTCAAGTAGAATTGGTTCGATTTTCAACACATAATAATCGAGGATTGGTCTTAATGAAAACGTACACACCCTAGAAAAAAGACATTACATGTGAGAGAGAAGAGGTGGTAGTTTGATTTCCAGAGACACTTTCCACATAGATGTCGATGAGAAATTACATAAACTATATCCCAGATGTCTTAACTTGGATACTTGTTCTATTCTCTCCAAGCCCAGAGACCACCTCATGGTTTTTGGCTCATGATTACCTGTAAAAAGAACAATTTTTGATTTAGTAGCATTAGCCCATTTTGATTTAGTAGCATTAGTATTTTTAAGGGCGTACTGCTTGAATAATATGAGCTTAGCTTGTAACCCCATAGGCGTCCTATATAAAAAAATAAGATCATCAGTGGAGCTGGTGCCATAATAATGGTCTTATTACACAGTCGAAAGAAGAAGTCATATCTAATAAAGCCAGAAATATCGGATTATGCTTGACCATTCTAGGAGATGAGCCAGCATCATCGCATATAGGGAGGATCTCATTCTTTTATGAAAACCAACCTGAAAGCGTGATAAATCCCCCTTTTGATGTAGAATACTTTCCAACTCCCTTAAGACCAGCTATGCGAACACCTTAGAAGCAGCATCAGTTAGGTATATAGGCCTGTAGTTTGAGGCCATTTAGGGATCACCCTTTTTGAGAATAGGGATAACAAGAGACTCAGACCAAGAGCCTGGAATTGAGTTTGTGAGGAATATCATATCAAATGATTTTATTTTAAGTATAGAAGCCCAATGTAGAGGATATTTTTTCAATACAATTGATGGAATGCCGCCTTGGCGGTTGCTCTTGATGAATTTAATGTGTTAATGGCCAGTGTGATGTCTTCTTCTTCCCATGGACAGAGGGCCACTAGACATACACCTTCACGTGGATTGGGCAAACCAATAACGATTTTGGGGGTTTTGTATTTGTCCATAAAGAAATTGACCCAGACCTCTTCTGAGATTTGAAATTCAATATTATTCCTACTCTTTCCAACAGTCTGATTAATGGTTGACCAGAAGGCTTTTGTGCTGTTATTACACACATTTTTAATCATAATCTGATTGTCTCTTGTGTAGATACTGATTCTCAGTGATGTAAGTTCCTGTGGAACTGGCATATATGTGTCTTTTCCTCTTTATATTCTAACCGAGGCAGATTTAGATTTGAAGATGTCTGATTTTACTGTTTTTGACTTTTTTTGATGGGTCTATTTCCTTATTATACACACGTGGTTTTAACTTTACATTTTTGTGCCTGATTAAATTAGCAATTAAGCACACTCTCTGATAGGAGGTTATCTCATCCGCATGATAGAAATTCTCTTCACATAAAGCACCCGAAGAGAGAATGTCAGCTTTTAGTAAGTTCATAAAGACTGTGCTTAGTCTGTTGTTCCATCTTAGAGAAAGACCAGGATGATCAAATTAAAAAAATACTAGTGAAGATTTATTTCATAGACTTGAACTTGTTTTGTGTAATTGACTTCAAGCATCATGTGGTCACCCACACCCAGATCTCTAATTTTGACATGCCCACATTTGGATTTACTACTTGAAGATACGTAAAAGTCGTCTATCATAGAATAAAGATCACCTCTATGCCATGTATATGTAGGAACAGAATTAGGGCACACCTCCAACTGCCATATCTCCCACTCTGCAAAGTATGTATCCCATATACTTCCTTGAGCCTACTTTTTAGTGTACATCGATTCTTGCATCAGATTGTTGTTGATTTTTGAATCTTCTGAGCAATCACGTTTAAAGTCACCACCTAATATAATTTAGCTGTTTGGGTGAAAGTGAACCCAATTTTCCAAAACAAGTGTTCATTTACATAAAAACTCTTCCAATTGGATTTTCACTGTGTTCCAATATATATTCACTAAGAGGAGTAGAGATGTGTCTTTTTCCAGCAAGTCCACATTTACAGCTAAATGGCCGTCAGAGGAATGGACTAACTGGGTCTTTATTTTCAGATTACCATCTATTGCTATTGTTAGCCCGCCACTAGGTCATTCTGTTGCAGCTTGAATCGCCGGACAAGTGTATGTTTCATATCCATCTAACTGAAAATGTGTACTCACCATAGTTTCCTTAATCATAAGGCTCATTGCTCTGGTGTGTTGATGTGAATTGTGTAACCATAAATTTAGATAATTTATACCACAAGCATTCCATGACATTATACTTATGGATTGCAGGCTAAAGTTGAGAAAGCCCCCTTTGGAGTGCCAGGAAAGTCTTAATTGCCAGTTCAACCCACAATCAATCCTGACCTGCTTTATTTAAACATGAAATTTGATCTGCCATCGATTTTAATGTAGCTAATTCATTCTCACCTGAATAAAACTCTTTGTTTGTGACATTATGTAATTCATTCTGGAATGAGATTAATTCCTTAGCATCCTCAATCCATAATGAACAGTTGATAACCCAGAATCATTAGGTTTTGGCGCTGTTCCCATATTAGTTTTGAAATGATAATACTTTGGTACCCGCATATCAGGTGATTGTATTACTCTGAGGTAGAGTAACCCTATCAATGTCATCAGAGTTTAATGATCTTAAAGCTGGCATTTGTTTAAAAAGATCCAAAAGATTGGATCTATTCATTGTACCAGAACCATTTAGTTTTGAGTCATTTTCCCATCCCATGATCTTGGAGGGATGGAGCTCTGATTTTGGTTAATTTGGTTGATTGCTCAATGGTTTAGGAGTAGGAAGCACCGTTGGTGTTTTTGACCAGTATTGGGAATCAAATTCAATACAGCTATGCCCGACACTGTTTCCTGTTCATGAGCAATGTTTGAGATGGCAATTGAGTCAACCACGTTCAAAGCTCTGGCATGTGCCACTGTCTTTGCACTTCCTTCCTTGGCCTTTTTACTCAACATTGGAAAGAAAGAGGGCAGTTTGCTTTGTTTAATAACCTCGCCTCCTTTAGTAAAATGGGACAGTAAAATCATTAAATCGACTTGCAGTACCTTGGGTTTAGTTGCCTATTCAAACTTTCCCACAATGTGAGAACAGCCTGCAAAGCACCCCTTTTGTATCAGTTTTTTTACCAATTGCACCACAGACCATGGATTTGATGGTAGCACTCATAGAAACAATCTACACATTCTCCTTTTTACCTGCAGTAGTGGCCAGAGTATTTAAATCAATTATCACATTCTCTGTAGGCAGATTACAAATACTTTTAATTATAGTGTTGTGACCATGGATTTTAGCCACTTGCATATTTTTCTTTCTTTTTCTTTGATTATTGGAGTTCTTTTTAGACTTTCTCCTGGCTTTGTCTTCTTTCCATCTAGTTATGCGAGAGTTTGATGTAATGATTGGGGAAGACTTACGAGAATTCATCTCTACCATAGATTTGTGAGCAAGCTCCTGTTCCGAAGTCATTTGTCTCTGTGTCATTAATTCCACCAATGGTGTAGGACTGTTTGGTGGAGAGAAGTCTCTCTCCCTGACTTAAATTTACCTCTATTGCCATATTTACCATTTAATGTCCCTTATCCTTGGAGCACATTAAGGTATGAATGTCTCTTTCTAGTTTGGCTGGTTTAGACATATTAGATTTAACAGCATCTCAAACATCTATCTCATGAGTTTGTGTGTGGACCCTATAAACATATTATCATCTTTCCAACCCCATTGCTGGTTAACACTGCCCTCTAAGTTATGCTTTAAGCCATTATATACTCTCGCAGCTGGTAATGCGGAAGTATGAGCACCAGTTAATACCCATACAGGAGGATTTGGAAAGTTGTCATTGGTCCTATGTGTCTGGCAAGCAGTTGAGACTTTATATACTCTTCCCTTGTTTTCATTTAAGATTGTATAACCACAAGCCAAAATAAAGCCCTCCAAAATATTTATCTTGGCTAAAATTTCAATTAAGGTTGACTTGACATCCCAAATTCCAATGTGTCGTATCGTGCCCCTTATCCAGTAAATTCAAAATTCTTGCTAACACTGGAAAGGAGCAGATATCGATTGAGAAGGATTCTAATGGAGGAATATTGGCTGATAAGGGTGTAGATATACATGATTTGTGACATGTAACATTCTCCTCTTGATAAAACTGAAAGGATCTCCTTAATTGATTTGAGTTACATGGGGCAGAGGACCTTCCTTTTTCAGTGACATTTTATCTTGTTTTTGTTGATTAATGGGATCAAGTGAATAAGGAGAGTGGTTATGCATTTTATGAGAGGAGCTACCCTCTGAACATTTGTGAGACATACTAGGTTTACTAAATAGACGTATTTCGTCAACTGCAGGAGATAATGATTGTGTATTTGGTGGGCCTAAAGACAGTCTGACACGCTTACCCAGCTCAGTTAGTACAACTGGTGCTAAAATTGATACATCAGATATAAAATTATTATCACCACAATTTAAGAGGTCCTCCGGGTCCACATGATTAAGGGAGCATGAAGAAGCACTTAATTGATGGGTTGTCTTACTGTTCACAGTATTTGCTTCCAACACATTTACATTGTTTAAATTAGCATCTTGTGTCGAGAAAAAGCATTATTGGGTTCCTTCAAAACAATTACCACCTTAGATTCTTCTTCAAAAGGGGCAACCTTTATTTCTTCAGTACTCATTAATCGCATTTTTAGTGAAGGAATAACATTAATAGATGTATTTACACCATTGGGATTACATGGTATTATAGTAGCTTCATTATTTGAAGAGCCTGCTCTATCCGGAATATTCATATTTCCTTTATTTTATTTTACTGATTAGACCCTAAATGCTTACCGCTTCTCAGACCAAATACCGTGAGATGATTGTAAATATTCCCAATTTTCCCTTTTCTTCAAAACATCAATTATTCCCTCCTCACAAAACCACCAAAGTCCACAACACAGAATTCACACAGAAGTAGTGACAAATGCTTTAAAGAAAACCACATTCTTATTGTCATAGACAGAAATGGTCGACTTGTGAAGAATGCAAATATGGAGTTTTTAAAAGTTTCAGGCTTTTGGGAGTGCCAAACAGAGAACGACAATTTTAATAGCGGCTGAAAATGACTGCCCTCAACTTTGCCTCAAGATTAGTTAAGGTTTATTCCGAAGGAGGTCAGAGTTTTTACCAATTGCACCACAGACCATGGATTTGATGGTAGCACTCATAGAAACAATCTACACATTCTCCTTTTTACCTGCAGTAGTGGCCAGAGTATTTAAATCAATTATCACATTCTCTGTAGGCAGATTACAAATACTTTTAATTATACTGCCCACTGAATCAACCCCACCAATCCTAAAGAATGTTTTCAGGACAATGCACAGAGCTCAACAACAGCAGCTTTGCAACTTGTCAGCTTTGAAGGTTTAATTTTTCCATGTCAGAATAAAGTTCTACAATAGTTTGATTTTATGGAAGATCGAAGGCTTATTTGCCCACAGCCTCTTCCTCAATAAAGCAAGATAACTCATATTATGGGCTCACACTCCCAATGAACTTCAATAAGAAAACCAACCCAAGATGGTACCAAAGCCGTTTGACAAGATACAATTTCGCACCACCCGGTAACAGCTTTAAGAGTCCAATTTGAAGTGGAAGAAAGACCACAGTTGATTTTAAAATTCAGAAGATTCTTTAAAAGGTTGAAATAAAATGACTTCCTGGGAGATCAAAGGCTCATTAGCCAGCAGTTTCTTCCATAAAATTGTGTTACACCAATGGCAGCAAAAGCGGTTTTAGTAAACAAGGAAAACACTTGTAAGGGCTGTGTGTCCAAATCCCTCTTCAACATCTGCTTTCTCATCGTCCGAAAACGCGAGAGCCGACACGCAGGGACGATGAGAAAGCAGATGTTGAAGAGGGATTTATCCCACTAATACAGCACAGACTGCACACCAGAATACAGGATTGATGAGAACCATTTGTGCCCAGATTTGAAAAATGCACTTAGCTGAAACACGTTTAATCACAGGGCACACTTACTAATTCATTGGTGAAACTTTAAAATTGAACCGTGGCTCATTATAAGTATGACGGTCTGGGAATAGTGGTGCTGGTAGCACTTTACCAGCACCGTTTCTCAGACCGGCACATTCAGAGTCACAAGTGCGGAAACACTGTCACCGCAAAGTTACCCCAGGGTGCTACCGCACCTGGTAGCACCGTGACAGTAAATAGCGCAGAGTCTCCGGACGCCCCTAAATTACCGGCATGGCGGTAGTACAGGCACATTCAGAGTTCTGCCTACACGGAAACACCGCCATAAAAATGGCAGGGGCACCGTGACCACTGCGCCTATAATACCAGCACCACGGACCAGGTGTTAAACAGTACCAGGTGAGCAGCAACAGGCCCCAGGTGGAGTAAATTAGCCCAGCTGTACACCATTTGCCACTGGGAATGTATGAAAGGACCACACCCACCTCACCTCACAACACAATCATGCTGGCAGTCAGTGCAGCAGCAATCTGGCTGGGGAACCTACAAGGAGCTATTGAGGATGTAGCAGCAGAGAGGCAGAGGAGGTGGCTTAGGCACAGGAGGAAAATGAGGAACCAGTTGGCCATGCCTAACATCAATGCCCAGCAGGTAGCACCCCACAGGCAGCCAGCAATACCCTGCATCAGGGCTTCGCCCTGGAATCTGACCCCAAGCCAAATCCACACCTTGTACCGGCTTGACAGGGAGAACATAATATCAATAGTCACCCTTATTAATGACATCAGCAGCATGATAAACATACAGACTACAATCCCCCCCCTTGCTGAAGGTAGTGTCGGTATGGCACTTGCTTGCAAGCGGCACATACCAGCACACCGTGGGTGAGCTGCACGGGCTGTCACAACCCTGTTTTTCCAGGGTCTTGTTCCAGGTACTGGATGCACTGCTGTGCCATGTGGCATACCACATCGCCCTACCCCGAACCCCTGCCCAGGTTAATGCCACCAAAATCGCCGTCCATGCTCTTGCAGGCATGCCCAATTGCATTGGTGCGTTAGATTGCACCCATGTGGAGTTGGTGGCCAGAAATGCCATTGAGGTAGTGCATAGAAACCGAAAACAATTCCACTCCCTCAATGTGCAAATGGTCTGTGATGCTGAACACTTTACCACCCATTGCTGTGCACGGTTTCCAGGATCCACACACAACTCAATGGTCTTGCGGAACTCCATGTTGGCAGGGTACATGGCACGGCACATCGGAGAGCGCACCTGGCTGTTGGGTGAGTAGAATGACCATTGCATGACCTCTGTGTAGTGGGGGGGGGGGAATAGGCACTCACCAGAGTGTACCTGACTGTTGGGTAAGTAGAATGACCAATGCATGACCTCTGTCTAGTGGGGGTGGGGAGGTAGAAGCACAGTCAGCAGAGTATGTGGCAAATTCAACCTAACACCAATACATTGCATCCCTTATTAAAAAATCATGGAAATCATGTACCAAATGGTCATTTGGATCACACCTAATACCTATCAATGATATGCCAAATGAGGCAACACAAAACTACCACATGTACCTGAATACATCAGACAATCCACACATATGCCTGTCAAAAGACTGTGCGCATCTCCCACTGCCTGCTTCACAGACAAGTCAAAATCATGCAAACCTACATGCCATCATCATTGGACCCCGCAACAGGTGTCCAGTACACATGCCTACACAAGTGGTCAGCAACCACCAAGTACTCAATACAGCCTATATACCCACCTCAATATGACCTATGTACGCTTCGAAGATGTTGAGTAGCATGTTGAAGTAGGCAACACAACATGAAAGAACAATTCAGTGGGATAGTGCATTAATATGTTGGAGATATCAAAGCCAATGCACACATGGCCCACATCCATAGGCCTGCATGAAGCTCGAGCCATCCCCTCCTGGGGTTGTGCAAGACACCACACACCTTACATGCACCTGGTTTACCAGTGCCTGAGGCCCATTAAAGGTTACTATGTCACAGGAATCCAGGTTCCAGTAAATAGAAAGTCCCCCTAACCATGGAGTGCCACAGTACGCAATGGTGATATGTACATGGGAGTATTGTCACCAGTGAGAATGTCGCTGGTGCTCCCCTGTGCACACTGCCTACTGGGCCCTCTGCTCACAGCAGTGTCTTACCTCTTGGGTGCTGCGGGTGCGGAAGGCAGATTGTTCGCACCATACAAGATAGGAGGCTCCTAGTAGGCAGGCATGCACCCTTGTTTACATTCAAGGAAAGAAGACATGATGGACCTCGGTACCGGTCTGGCATCATCACTGGCGGGTTTCCGCTGGACCCGTAATTATTTACCAGCGCCTGACTTCCCAGAAACACGGGGGATTACAACAACAGCCGACCGTAAAGTCATGCATCGGTAAATTGTAAATCCCCATTCTAATAGAGTCCCATAGGACTCTATGGGGGTAGGGACCATGGAAGCACCAGCACCCTCGATAACGGTGCTGGTTCTTCTGTGAAAACTCTGCGGGTGGGTGCCATTCCACCCGGCAGGTCTGACCTGTCATGCGGGACGGCACCCACCCGCAGACCTGTAATATGCCGGTCCGGAAACAAAAGTGCCGGTAAGCTTACTGGCACTGTGGTTTCCAGACCAACATAGTTGTAATGAGGCCCATTTAGTAGCATCGAAGGGCATATCATGAATGCAGACAGTGAGCAAGCCAAACATTCTCAGATCGAGTGAGTGACCTAACATTTGAATATGGTAATGGCATTACATGTAACATTGTAAAAATCAATAGGGTCATCTGTGGCATGTACTATGTTGTGTGCTAATTAAATCTTGTAAATGTGTACATGCTCACATCACTGATAAGAGATTGACACAACAAACATTGAATCACCATTCTGTCATTCCCATGCAGGTGCAGCCGTATACCACCTCACGCCATAGCTGATGACACCCATTAGAGGCCCACGGAACGTGCATGCGGAGGCCTACTGCTGGGCACATATCAGGACACAGGGCACCATAGAACGGACATTTGGACTGCTCAAGGCAAGGTTCTTCTGCCTCAGCAGATCTGGCGGGGTACTAATGTATAGCCCCATCAAGGTTGACAAGATTGTCGTGGCATGTGCCATGTTGCACAATACGTGTATTCGACACAACATTGCACTGCCCCCAAGACATGATCCCTGCAGATGAGGAGGATGGGGATGACGACGATGACGGGATGGCAGTGCTACCCCAGCAGGATGCCATGGATGGTCAACATGCACTGGATGCACTGATTCACAATTTCTTTTTAACATTCCTCACAAGCACATGGTGCACAATTTCTGGCACATCATTTCAAACACAATCTATTAAATAATTAATACTCACGCAGAAAAAGAATGTTCAGTTGTGATTGATATGCACAACCCAGTGTATTATAATGAAGAATATTGAAAAACATGTGCAACAGCAATACCCCGCCCAAACACACCCTCCCACATCCCAGTCCCCAACTATCTATCCCAAATATGGAGCCCCCCCACTCCCAAACGTACCCTCTCACCCCTCACTCCCCAACGATTCACACGTGGTGCAAGTGTCCATGTATCCGCACTACTTTTGGCCATGCTTGGCGGCATGTGTGTACTTCTGAGAGGAGCCAGACAGACATAAGGATCTCCTCCTGGGGCTGGCTGCCTGGGAGCTTGCAGGCCGGTACCTAGTGGAGGCCGCTGGCGTGTTTTCACGTGAGAGTGGTGACATGATAGACTGTAGGGCCAGTGCCATTGTCGCTGCAATGTTTGACTGCACACTATTTCCCTCACAGACTCTCTGAGACAAAAGGACAGTGGCACAAGCCGACCGCCCAATGGCACGTGCAACCCACCGTCCGATTGCCTGATTGCTCTCCCTCATCAGGCATGACTCTTCGAAGTGCTGCTGCACCAGGACAGTTAGTGTGTCTTGTCACTCCTCCATATGTTGGAGATGCACATTCATCTCCCGTATTGAGAGGTAGGGCAAGCGCACAGGACTTCTCGGGCTCATGGGGCTGAATGTGCCCAAAACATCTGGGGTGTGGTTTGTGTCCTTGCCGGTGTAAAGGCCTGCCTCGACAGCTCCATCACCATCACTGCTGTCTCTGGCATATGAGTCAGCTGCTGGGGTGGTGGTGGTGCACATCCCTGTGGAATTCCACTTGGGGCTGCCTGTGTTTTGGGGGCAGCAGGGCAAGCAAGCAGATGGGCTGCCTGTGTGACGAGTGCAGCAGGTGGAGCAAGCAGAGGGGCTGCCTGTGTGACAGGGGCAGCATGTGGCGCAAGCAGAGGGGCTGCCTGTGTGACATGGGCAGCTAGGGTATCTGCCGATTCTGCCTGGTGTACGGTGGCAGTTGTCACTCCCACAATGGCAGATGTGCTTGCACCAGAGGTTGTTGGATGGTGTGATGTGCCCCTTGCACATCCGCTGTCCCTTGATGTGTGTGGTTGCCCGCCGTCCTTGTCAGATGATTTTCCTGTGGGTGAATGAAAGGCATGATGATAGGGAACTGCCTGGCTGACTATTGTACGTTTACAAGCAACATGGTCATTGTGCTATATTACATTGTGGAGGCATGCATTGTATGTCTAACTCATGCATGTGTCCCGTAGACTCCGCTGCAGGCACTGTGTAGACGACACATGTGACACAGCTGTGCTGGGTATGCTGACATGTGCACCCACGTTGGGCTGTGGGTAGTACCATGTGTGTCTGCCTGTGTGCAGATATTTGGGATGTGTTGCAGGGCTTGTGGGGGGGTTGCATGCATGGAGTCGATGTGTGACCTGGTTGCATGACCAGGATATATGTGGGGTTTTCATGGTAGGGCTGGCAGTGTCATATAAGGGATATGCACTCCCCAATTGGTAGGTGCCATGTGTACATGCAGGTGAGGGCGTACCTGTTTTGTGCTGTGCTGGCAGTGGCAGCATGGCAGACACACATGCAGTACTTGTGACTAGGATGCAAAGTGTCACCTTGGTGGATTATGTTTTCCTCTATTTTCAGTTTGTCAGTTGAGTCTGGCTATGAGTTGTTCATCAGTGTTCTCATGTGCGGGTTAAAGTGGGGGGGCCTGGGTGCGTGGCCTATGATGTAGCCATGCTGTACATGCAGCTGTGTATGGGTGTCCCTGCCTGGGTGTGTGTGTGCTGCTGTGTGCAGGTGACACTGTGCCTCATTATGGATCTGGTGTTAACCATGCCAGTGCTACCTGCAGCTTGCTCCCTGAGCCATTAACAATGTACATATGCTGACTTCACAGTGCCCCTGAACTATTCAAAAATCCAGAGACCAGGAAGTCAGGCAGCAGAATGTTCTTGATACACATTCCCATTGAGTCCAATATGGACCCATGGGAGTGGGTAGGCAGGAGCAGTGGCAACGTTGATGGTGGAGGCCCTTCCATGGCAACTCAGCATGCCAGGACTGCAGCACCCGCCATAGACAGGCCTGTTGGGCGCTTCAGCCTGGCAGCCACTGTAATGGGTCATCATCATGCGTTTGCTGCTCCTGTCCCATGTGTGGTAGTCTACTTACAGGCACCTTTGTTTCAGCTCACACACAGTCAAGTATGGTGCATTCTGATGTGGTTTTGTGGGGCATGCATGGGGGCAGGGCATGTGACTTGCCTCAAAAGGTGTCCCAGCTCCCGCATCTGCGGCACCAACTCTCTATATGCCCTCCAAGTGCAGCACACTGCTGCACTTCTCCCAGGGCAGCAGCTTGAGGGGCGAGGGTGGTCCGCCACCTGCAGCTGTGCATTGGGGCGGTGTGCAGCCAGAAAGTTGTGCACCTTCAGTCGGCGGTCATCCCACTGCTTGCGGCAGTCTTTCACACTCCTTGCTGTCACCCCCACAGCAGTCACCTTCCGGGCTGCTTCTGCTCAGATTGCCTTGCACCGGAGCTGTGTGCTGTGGCGCTGCTCTGCTGAGAATAGCTCCCCAGCATTGTCGACTTTGGTTGGCCAGCATGGTCAGCTCGGCCTCACCGAAGCGTGGCCTTCGCTGGTGGATTTGGGGAATCCTGGAGGACACGTCCCTGGATGTGTCCTGGCAGTCAGTAAGGCTGGATGGCTTCAGGCACAGGGAGATTGCAATGGATTGTGATTTTTGTAATGGCTGCCGGGTTCTTTCTGTTTCCGGAAATCACTTTATTTTCAGTTCCGGTGTTTCCAGCTCCATGTCCACAGTGCCACTATGTTCCGGCATGCATGCGGCGGAGGCGGATGCACCGCCAACATTGGTGTTGGTACATCTTTCTCCACCGGTGTTACCGTGATGGTGGTGTGACCGGGTCCGCAGTTAAGGGATGCGTGTGGCTGACAAGCCGCAATCCTACCTTGTTTCTGGCACCCTGTGGTGGCGGAACTAGTAGGACCACCATCATGGTAACACCAGATTTTTACAGCCACTGTCGGAATGAGGACCATAGTCTTTGAAATTTGGGTGCCTTGCCAGATAGCGATAGAGCAAAGGGAAGTATCACAGACCATGCTCATCGTTAAGAATGCATTGTCATTTTGGAAAGAAGATTTTGGAAAAGTGATGGATCATTTGTGGACCATCAATCCTCATGATGTGGAGCTGCTAAAAAGTGTTGAAGATGGGAGGATAAAATTGAAATCTGGTGCAATATTACCACTGGTTAAGCAGTACCCCATGTCTAGGGAGGCAGACAAAGGGATTTATGAAACCATTATGGCATAATTGAACCCTCTGTGTCCCCATGCAATATGGCTATCTATCCTGTGAAAAAGGCAACGGGGTCCAGTTTGAGGATGGTCCAGGATGTGTGCCCCCTTATTAATATTGGTGCAGAGGAATTTCCACTGGTAACAAATCATGCCACCATTCTCTGTAACATCCCTACTGAGTTGACCCACTTCACAGTGATTGATTTAAAAAATAAATGTTTTCTGTTCCCTTACCGATTCTCAGTACCTCACGGCTTTTACGTATTATTGTCAGAAATTTGAACACATAGGGTTGGCCCAGGGGTACTGTGAACCTCTGAGTATTTTATAACAGGGTGGTTTAGATCAATTTGGGGTATTGGCATGTTTCCAGTACTGTAATTCAGTACGTGTTATGCTCACCTGGTCTCTGGGGAGGCGTTGGGGCATGGTTGCAGCCCCCCCAGGAATTTGATCACCCAAGCAGATCTCTCCCCTTGCGGATAGACTGTGGAATGAGACAATTGGTGACTCTGCTCCTGCGCGGATATGAGAAAATGTGAGTGTGCTGCTCAGTGACTATGGTACCTCTCAACCCCTTCTATCCAAGTTGCGATTTCTGTGGGCATGTACTGGCCCATAAGGCTCACCTGGTAATTATTGATGTTGAGCTCTCCGTCTGCAACCTCTGGCAGGGGTGCTTGTTGACGGGATCTAGTTCCTTCACTGATCCCTGGTGAGTAATAGATCAGTCTAGCTGCGACTATTCTTCGCTTAATTGGTAGTAAGTGTTTCTCAATGTCTCTTATCTTTTCCTCGTTCTGTTTTCCCCTTCCCGCTTTATTATTGCTCTTGATTGTGTTGTAATTTCCTGAATAACGTTTTTCTCTTCTGTTTTTTTCGCAATAGATGGAATTGCGGCTCCACAGCAGCTGTGGAGGTGCGGAACGCAGCCGGGAGGAAGATAGATGAAACCGCAATGTCCGACAACAGGTGAGTGATGGTTTAAGAAAAAGCGCGAGATGGGATGGGACGCGACCTAAACTCAGTGTCTTTTTAATGTCTAACCTTGCTTTTTGCTTTTTCTTGCAGGTGCTGCGGTCACGGACAAAGTGCGTTTTGCTGCGGTGCCAAGAAGACCATTTCAACGTCCCTGAAGTCTCGAAGGTGAGCTGCGGTGTCAAGATGAAGAGTTTGCCGCTCCGGAGGATTTGCAGGTGAGCTGTGGTGCCAGGATGAAGAGTTTGGTGCTCCAGAAGATGTGAGGAAGACGTACACAGGTGAGAGCAGATTCCCTCAGATGGTAAGTATGGAGGCAGGAAGCAGGATTTCCAAGGTAAGTTCAAATCTCAGGCGGTGGTGAGCATTACGCTGCATGGTTGTGCAGAATAACGTGAAGTGTCTGCCTGGTGGATTGGAGCAGCTAATATAGCTGTGAGCGTGGGCATGCTCACTAGGCCTGGCTTTCCTGCCACACCCTGCCACTCCTAGTGAGTCAGCACATGCCAGGAAACCCAGTAAATAGAAGTAAACGTGGGGCTGCTTTAAGTGATGAAAATGCCCATGTGAAATGCACCTTTTACCCGGAATGAGGTGCTATGCTTACAATAAAAGCATTTTGTCCCCAATAAATGTTTCTTGTTGTTTGATATTTATGAGCATGGCGCTAAAGGCGCCAGGACTGTGTCGATCCGGGCCCTGTCTGTGTTCTTGGCCCGATGACCATGACAGTATGTGGATGATTTATTAGTCTGCAGTAATTCAGAGAAGCAGTGTCGAGGAGACTCAATAACGCTCCTCACCCTGCTTGCGCACAAGGTGTATAAAGTGTACAAAGTGAAATTGCAATACTGTCAGACAGAGATCATTTATTTTTGGCAAATAATATTGCTCACAGGAAGGAAGGTAATGCCAGAAAGAGCCACCACAGTTGAAAATACACCTCAACCAGTCACAGTGAAAAAAATGCAGATGATTTTGGGGTTCAGTAATTATTGTAGATCATGGATTTTTGATTACTCTATTTATGTGCGTCCCTTATTGCAGGGTCTAAAGGAGGGACAGAAGGGGAAAAGTCTGATGGAGTGGTCCGAGAGAATGGTGACTTGCTTTTGGGAACTCAAGGCTGTGAGCAGCAATGCTCTGGTCCTGGCGACCCCAAAGTACAAGAAGCCATGCTTTCTAATTTCCCATTGAAACGGACAGCTGATGACAGCGGTCCTGACCCAGAAAACATAGCTAGGCCACAAAGCTTTAGCGTATTACAGCAGACTCCTAGACCCAGTGGTGCAGGGATAGTTTCCTTGCGAACAAGCTCTAGTGGTAGCGGCTTTTGCCATTCAAAGATTTTCAACCATTACAATGTGTTGCCTGGTGACATCGTACATAGAGCATGCAATTTTTGCATTTCTAGAAAAATCTAAATCTACATTGACGAGAGTGTCAAGGTATGAGGTCATCTTACCAAATTCATCAATTCAGCCCATGGGATGCCAACTAGTAAATCCTGTGACATTTGCACCAGAGGTGTTGCAGCATAAGTGTATTGTTTGTGATTACACCACATATGAGGGACAAAAGGAACAGAGGGTAAATGCGAGGGAGATGAGGTGATTTATGTTGATGGGTCTTCGATCATCAACCAAGAGATGGGAGAGAGGCATACGGGCACAGCTGTTGTGGTCTTGTGGATGGGGAGTACCGGGTGAGACTGAAGAATCAGCTGCCTTCTCATTACTCTTCAAAAGCGACGGTACAGGTGGCACTTATAATGGCACTGGAAATGTGAAAGGGAAAGGCAGTCACTGTTTATTCAGTCTGCATAAGTTACCTCCATCATCCTCTCTGGGTTATCAAGTTGGCAGAGAAGAGGATTTTGGAGGTCTGACAGGTCCCCTGTCCAGCATGCTGCACTGCTAACCTGGCTGATTGAAGTGTTACCCTCGCAAGCAAAGATAGGTCTAGTGAAGTGCGCTGCCCACACTAACCAATAGTTTCTATAGCTTCAATTCAATAGCTCTCGGAAATAATGCTGCAGACAAGGCTTTGAAGGAAGTGCCATATTTTCCTTTCACAGATTCCGAGAAAAAGGATGCTGTGTCCCAACAAGTACAGTTCCCAGCCCTGTACACCTCAGTCCCGGTGCTCCATATAATAGAAATGCAAGTGAAAGCCCCTAGAGAAGAACAGGAGCTCTGGAAAAAGAGAGGATGTATCCTGTCACCCACAGATTTGCTTTGGAGACGGGAAGTAATGGGGAAGATAATGCCTGTAGAGCGGCTTCTTTTGGCTCTAAAGCAAATGCCTTACCCGTTGCATACTTCGCTACCACAAATTGCAGCAGAGCTCTCAGAGGATTGGTTTATCCCTAACTGACAAGAATAGGGAACGTATATTTGTAGGGAATTGTGTAGTGTGCAAGGAGTTCCTGGAAATACCATGAGGGGGCCCTCAGGTCCATTCAAGGAGCTCCATATTGATTTTGTGGACATGATGAAGAGATGCAGTAATCACAGATATCTTAATGGAGTGGATTGCCCATTTTCCCAGTGGCTTGAGGTTGGTCTCTGCGTACACCCTGGTGCTAAATCGGCAGAGAGGTTTCTGGTGAGAGAGGTATTTCCAAGGTGTGGAATTTGCGAACTTCTAAAATCTGACAATGGAGCCCACTTCTTTAATGCCTTGTTTACAGAAATCACTTTGCTACTAAGAATAAATCACTGGTTGTGCTTGTTTCACCACCCGCAGGCCAATCGGTTCATGGAGAGACTCAATGGGGTCCTTTAGGACTGGTTAGCCAAACTGTGTGAAGAGTTAAATAAATCATGGTTTACTTGCCCCCCCCACTAGCTTTATTTTACATAGGAAATCAGCCGGAGAAGGGCCACCATGTAAGCCCTCATGAAATTGTGACTCGGCCTAGGCTACACACACCTCTCTCACCTAAACGTTTGACATCAGATGCACACAAGACCACAGCAGTCTTAGGGGAGGAGTTCAAAGAGTATCTTATTGCATTAAGGAAAAGTGTTAAGATTATAAGATCACAGGTTGTGACTTCTCGCCAACAGACAACAGGAAAAAATGGCGAGACTACTGATGATCAGTACAAGACACAGTTTCTCCCCGGAGACCTCATCTACATCCGCACCGTCATACGTCACTGGAATGAGCAGCGTTTCCATGGACCGCATACAGCAGTCTATGCGACTGCTGTGAAGGTGGAGGGCAATTACCTAAAAGACACTTGAATGGACACCGGCAGCCCTCTGCCTGCAGAGGAGCAGGTATATAAGTTAAGCACACCTTAGAGATTCACAGTTCATTTCAGGGCAAAGGTTTGTGTGGATGGAGATCTGGAGTTTAAATAATTTTTGTATAAGAAAAGGAATGTTTAAGGTTGTAAATTGTGTAACAATGTTTGTGTGGGTTTTTTGGTCCTTGGGGCATCATGTCATAAGATGACAAACAATATAAATAGAGACCAATTAGAATTGTCTAATTTTATGAAGTCTGAGGAGAAAATCTTAAGGGGAAAAAGAAATGTTGATAATGGTTTTTTCGATACTTATAAGTTAAATCCTATAGAGAATGCACATGGTTTTGCTGCTGACTACGTATGGTACGGCCATATGAGAAAGGTGGAATGAGGAAGGTGGGGAGAGAGAGTTCTGTAGGTTATTTCTACATCTGCTCTCTCATCCCCTTTAGCATCTCACGTTCATTCTGTGTTTATCCCAAATGAGATGGAGGTAGCAGATGTGCTATGCTAAGTGCACTAAGCCCTGTGCAGGGGGCAGTTTAAAGTCCACTCAATTACTGCATCAGTTATGCCAAGTGATGAGGACTGCTAAATGACAGAGCGGTTAGAGCGCAAAAATATTATGTTCACTCAAAGAGTTCAATTGATTTTGGAGGGAGCTATTTTTTCTAAACATCGATGGGAGCAAGGGGTGGAGAGTTGCAGAACTGGAGGAGAGAAGGGATTCTCTGAAGAAAGGGTGGCACAAATAAAGAAAGAGTGTGGGCAGTATGGAGACATCATTTACAGTGTCTGGCGTGGCTCAAAGAACCAGAAATACCTGTTAAGGTACAGATACTTACCCTTGACTTTGGCACATCCAATGCCTGAAATTACACCTTTGCCTCCTTATTCAACTGTGCCCCTTTTTGTCCCCTTCATCACCATATAAGATGGTGAAAAATTTTGGAAGATTATTATGAAGGAAAAGGTCCAACTGCCTCTCAGCAGCATCATTGCAGGCCTTAGCAGACATTCCTGACTGATATCAGCTGTTTAGCCACACAGAGACCATTTTTTCCTCTCTCCTGGCACCCAGCATCCAAGCAGCAGCAAATGCCAAATGGCTCCTGGTGACCGGCTATGAACTCTTGCTCTTTGTGAACACTTCTGAGTCAGCGTTTAGTGCCATTAAGGAAGAATTACGGGCACTGAGGCTCATAACTTTGCAAAACCGGTACATACTCGACCTCTTGACAGCAAATGAGGGTGGAGTATGCCCGAAAATAGGGAGTACCTGCTGTACATTAGACCCTCAAAAAGACACTGAGAATGGCATGCTCACCAGAACTATCGCTGCTCTACATTAACTGAAAGAGGTCATGGAAACTGAGACTGGGATCACCAACGACTCATGGATAAACTCTTTGTTTTCATGGGTATCTCCCTGCATAAGTCTTGCTGTGAAGATTCTGATGCCTATTTGTGTCTTTTTACTTATTATTTGTTGTTCCTGCCAAATCATTCTGCGTTGTTGCTCTGCCCAGGTACCATTAGGTGCAGCCATGATGATCATGACGCTGTCCAAAACTAGGGCCACCACTACCTCATTCCATACGAGCACTCAAACTGAAGCTGTTTTGTTTCCTCCAACAAATTTGCATGCTTGTGTGAAGCTGAAGGTAGATTGCGGAAATGGTGGGGGGACGAGTTGGCTTGATTCAGCGGAGGAGTATGTCCATATTGAGATCGGGTAAGAGATGTTCCCCAAGAAGATGGTTATTTGTTAGTTAAAGTATTAAGTAAAGGGGGGAATGTTGGGGAGGTCAAGTCGGGTCACCTTTTTTGTGAGGGATTCATGTTCGGCACACCATACTGATGGCGGAAGTGGGATGACAGCAAAACTGGGATAGTGTCGCAAATCCATATGAATCACATAGGAAGATGCAATATTATAAACTGTAAATGCAACATGAAAACAAACTCATACAGGTGGGAGTTTTTAACAAAGGCATTCTAAAGTGGCAGGGACATTCTTGACGTGAAAGAGAATTTGTTACTTAGTAATATGGTTGTACGAACAGGACACCACTGTTCACAGTCCTTGCAAGGGAAGAGATGTTATCTAACCCTTTGTATTTAAATTTTTTGAGGGGATTAGTCATTTGGTCGGTGGGAGTAAACCTAAGGCCAGGGTCCGACAGTTAAGTATTTATCCAGGTCATCAGAGGGTGCATGTGGCTGCATAAAAGGCTGCATAAATTAGATTAAGGCTCCAGGAGTCTGTGAAATGAAGATGGCTATCTGTGGTTCAAAGAAAAATCCTGTTTAAGCAGATCTCTCTCTATTTACCAAAATATGTCCATAGAACTATGTGCAATCATACTTAGTTATAGGTGTTAGGCCGTTTTTTGCTCGCAATTAATTATGTTTTCAATACCAATATTTAACCATGTACTGACATCAGGACCTACTACACCGAATCCCAAGAAGAAGTGTGTTTCGAATATAATCTGAAGATAACAATGAAGATAAGCCTAACCAATGAAAATGGAAATATTGGGGAAAGATGGGATTTCTTTGAAGAGGTTTTGTCCACTTATATTTGGGGGGTGGAGGGTAATAAATGTATCTGGGAGAGTTTTAAATTGTTGCAAAAAGTATATAAACTGCCATCTGATGTTGTATTGTTGAGACTTAGTTTGGTCCTAAAATACCATCTAATGGCTCCCCAGAGCTTTTGTACAATAAACTTGTTTAAGTACAACCATGTACTCGCTTGTGAAGTAACAGGCCTATCTTGGGTTAAGGTGATTAAAGGTCCCTCCCTACAGTAGCCAGGACTCCAGTGCCTGAGGCAGAGCCTACATGGAGATATTGATGACATTGGACCTGCAAGGGTGAGTCCTTGAAGGAGAGCCAGGTGAAGGGATGAGGGCCCTCTAGACCGTGAATGACGTTGGCATATGTTGCTGCAGACCTCTGGACACAATTTCAAGGAGACGCCCTTGGATTCACAGATGGAGGCGGTGTAGAAGAAATTCTGGTGTAGGGCCACAGGATTGTGCACATTTGGGAATCTATCAGGAGGGCATTGTTAGTGTGTTTGTGCCTCGCAGGGGGGGCAGATACTACTGAGGGGTTCCCTGAAGTAGAGAGACATCTGGGCTGGGTGGCTCCCGACTGATTGATTCCTTTCAGTGAGGCTGTTAAGCTTTTTCTGCGGTACACTGGAGGGCGAAGGCTCCCATAGTATTCAGGTTTTGCAACAGTTATTAAGAGACCGGACTATGGCGAGTGGGGTGGGAACAGAGACGCAGTGCCACAAGCTGGGGTGGAGGGAGACCCCTCATCTGTGGGTACTAAGGAAGACATCCACTGAATCCTGCAGAAAATCAAAGAACTAAGGGGAGATATTCAGAGCTCAATATCCAATTTGTGGAGTAGAGTGGGCTCATTGGCAAATAATGTGGAGGGCATTGAGAACAACCAACTCAGTGCGGACTTGGTGGAAAAGAGATATGATACTAGGTTGTTGGATTTGGAGACTAAAGAGGAAGAAGTCTGGCTGAAACTGGACATGGAAAACAGGGAGGGGAGGAATAATCTGCGGATTCTTGGCCTTAAGGAAAAGAGAGGGGAAACGGTTGATGAGGTGGAAAGGCCAAAGAAATTGTCAATGTCTTTTTCGTTGAGGAGGGAGGTAAACCATTTAAGTTGGACAGTGCACAAGGGAGTGGAGGTGGCAGGGTCAAGGGCCCCAGATCGGTGGTGGCCCATTTTCATCATTATGTGGAAAATGACCACAGTGCACATTGGATAACCACAGGATGGAGACAACGCAAGTTGTTCAACATCTTTCGGAGGAAGTACCAGAGGAGGGATACCTTGCGTCTGGAGGGGTGGCTGAGAAGTATTGTGCTTTGTCAAAGACCCTTCCTTTGAGAAAAACGGTTCCTGGTGGATACATGAGGTTGGGTACGCCTCTGCCAGTGAAGTGACATTTGGGACTTGGGAAGGGTACTGTCTCTGAAGCCATCATTATTGGATGAAGGGATGTTGTTGAAAACCGTGTCTGATTAGGGAAGTGGGCCATGCAGTTAATGTAAAGAGGAGGAGTGGGGGAAGAATGATTCACCTAGGGGCTTTTTGGTTGATGGATGTCTCAGGGGTGATTTGGGGTGTTATGTTGGGATTGAGGGGGATGAGAGGGATGAGGGGTGAGGGGCAAGAGGGAGGTGGCCATTATGGGTGCGGATGTGGAGACGAAATCAGACAGAGGTCATGCAGCAATATGGAATGTTGCTTATGTTGTGATGGTCACAATGGTGGGGAAAGAACAGCGGCAAGTGGGGGGAGTGAATAATTTTAAGGTGGGAACCTTGAATGTGAAAAACTTGAATTTGCCTACTAAGCGGCACTGGTCAATCGTGAATTTCAGAAGCTACATCCGGACGTTTTGATGTTGCAGGTAACTAGGTGCATAGTGGGAGAGCAAAGGCGCATTCCTGCTGCACTTATTGGGCAGGCATTCTGGGCATCAGGGAACTTGAGAAAAGGGGCAGTACATATCATATTTCACAAAAAGTTGCATGTGAGAGATGCACAAGTAACAAGGGCCATGGAGGGGTGGTTGCTGGCGGTGAATTGTTTGACAGGGGAAATTAGTATGGTGGTAGCTACAGTATATTGTCCAAATCAGGGTCAATGAAACCCATCTCACAAGGTTGAGTCCAGAGATGGTTAATTTGATAAATTCTTCATTCTAGTGGGAAGCGAATCAAAGAGCCATATCTAGAATGCTGGCGGCTAAGGCTCTAGGTGATGATGGATTCACAATTGGTTTTTATAAGGAATTTCCAATGATCTTATGTTCATATTAGCGAAGCTGTTTAACCCAATTTTGGACACTGGAAGGGCCTCTGGTACATTCTGTCAAGCGTTGATTTTGGTGATCCCCAAGGAAGATAAAGACCCCAAACTGTGTACATCTTATAGGCCGATATCATTGCTTAATGTGGATGCAAAATGTTTTACCAGGGCACTAGCTTCAAGATTTGAGCAGATAATGCTGCATCTGGTCCAGCCAGATCAGGTTGGGTTCATCTTGGGGAGGCAGGACCAGATACAATGTTTAAAATGCTGAAATTGATGGACATGGCAAGGGGAAGAGGAGGGAATGTGGTGCTCCTATCCCTGATAGGGTGGGGTGGGAGTTCTTGTATGCAGTCATGGCGGCATTTGGTTTTGGTTGTAGGGTTCTCAATGAGATATGACCAATATATAAGGGTCATCAGTGAAAGGGTTGCAGTGAATGGGAGGAGACCGGGTTCTCTGCTGTTTGATTTATCTCTGGAACTATTAGCAGCAAGAATTAGAGCTTTACCTCAGGTTGAGGGTTTACGTGTAGGTGAACAGGAATTCATATTAGGGATGTATGCAGATGATATTCTACTTCACCTGAGGAAACCATGCAGATCGGTTGGGAAGTTTGGAATTGGAGCGGTAATGGCGCCCTTTTCATTTACAGGCACCTGAAAAGATGTATTTGTGTGTAGGGGTTCCACCAACTGTACTTGGGTCAATATGAATAAATCAGTTCTTTTCCATTTTGATAAGGATTGTGGAAGGGTAGTTGGTGTCATGGAGTCCTGGGCTCTGTAGGTTCATCGTGAGAATATTAAATATCTTGGGGTTGTGGTGACCCAGTCGCTGAAGAGGGTCTTTTTGCTGCTAACTATCCAGCCTTATTTGAGACACTCTATGCGAATTTGGATTTGTGGGGTACGCTTAAGTTATCTTGGATGGGGCAACATAACGCCCTGAAAATGAGGTGTCTTCCTATGATCCTCTATTTGTGGATGCTTTCCAAGTTCAAGATGCTGTTAATTAAAGCCCTGGAGTCGACGATGGGAGAATTGAAGGGGCAGATGTTACATTTCCTCAGGCAGGGTAAGAAGCGGTGAGTGCCGATGATACTTTGGTTCTTCCCAAAGAAATGGGAGGGGTTGGATTCTGGTTATTGGTCCTGTACTACAGGCTAGCACAGTTAAGGACACTAATACCCCTTTTGAGGATGGACCATCAAAATCATTGGCTTTATCTGGAAAATTTGGGGGAGTAGTTGTGGGCCCCAGAGGGACAATTCCAAGAAGGATTAGGGAGCACGGCATCTTCAGATTGATATGGTATATTTGAAAACAGCACCCAGGGATGAAGGGGGTCACCTCATGGCCATCCTCGTTGAGTCTTTTGTGGGACCCGACAGTGAGGGATGAATTGCTGGATCCGCTGAGATTTCAGGAATGGTATGAGGCAAGTTTGGAAAGGGTCTGCCAACTGTGGGTAAAGGGAAAGTATATTATTGCACAGGATTTGGAGACTTCCTTGGGCATTGGTAAGCTTTCAGTCTTTTTGTACTTACAGTTGAAAGGTGTACTGATGGTGGAGAAATGGAAGGCCAAGATTCAGCAGGGCCTTACCCCCTTGGAAAAAGTGTTGGACACTTGTGTGGGAAATAAGGGACTTATTTTCTCTGTGTGTGCCACTGTGTTAGCCGTGAGGGGGAAGATGTTGTAGGGATTGAAATGGAAATGGTAAAAGGATCTCAGTAGGTAAGTAGATGAGACTCTATGGGCGGCAAAGTGCAGTGGCGCATGTAAAACCTCTATAGCTTTCCAATATAAACTGTACAGGATAAAACATTCACATAGATGGCCATATTATCAAGTTCAGCTTTCTAAGATGTTGGCAGGGATGTGGCCAAGGGGCTTCCTGTTGGCATATGTGGTGATCCCAAGTGAAAGTTCAGGTCTTCTAGAAAGAGGTCCTGGGAAGGATTAGCGGAGTGGATGGGATAAATAGACATCCGGATCCTATATTTGTACTTTTTGATTGGAAGACGAGGGAGGTTAAAAGGCTCGCCCACACATGGTCCATTTCCTGTTGCTAGCTGCCAGAGCTTGCTTGGCCATTGCATGGAAGAGGGAAAGTTTGCTGTCTGAGAGGGCGTTGGTAAGTAAGGCTTAGGAGATATAACTGATGGAACATATTACCTCATTGTTACATGGTGTGGGAACATGCGGGGGGGGTGTGGTTTTCCTTCCTATGTAAATTTGGGGGGATTGCGGATTCACATTGTGG
The DNA here is from genome assembly GCF_040938575.1 of Ambystoma mexicanum. NCBI lineage: Eukaryota > Metazoa > Chordata > Amphibia > Caudata > Ambystomatidae > Ambystoma > Ambystoma mexicanum. Next base: position 735,918,757 of record NC_090936.1, read on the forward strand.
TTAGGTCTTGGGGTGCCAATTGGGATATTATCATTGATATGTTTAGATAATATGCCCCCCTTTTTTGGGGACAGGATTGTGAGCCCATACGGGTGGAGAGATTTGTGGAGGAGTTCCCCATTTTGGTGGTGACTTTCAGAATATTGGCTAATTAAGCATGGTAGAATGTCTGGGAAGATCCGCAACCACCATTGATTGGTGGGTGGGGAATTTGTGAGATTATATTTGTGAGTTTGTGTGCCTTTCTGGGCAGAGAGGTTTGTGTGTGTTGTTTTATTGTGCATTGAAAAAAAAAGAAAAGAAAAGTTTTTGAAAAAAGTAAAGTTTCAATTTGGACTGACCCCTTAAAATGTGTTTTATATATAAGAAAATCAGGAGTTGATCAAATCTGCCATGAATGTGAGCATACCCAACTGATCCTTTATGGATGGAAGGTTTTGAATAAATCATAGCTTCTAGCATTGCTTTGGGAAGACCTCCTCCATCAAATAATTGCTTCCAGCATGCCTTGCCACTCGAAAAGGGGATAAATGGCTTAGTGTTACCACAAAGGAGGCAGTCCAGCCGAACCTCTGGTTCATATTCCATCTGCACTAAACCAAAACTAACCTCAGACATGCTTCAGATCGCTTGGTCATCAGTGAGGTATAATAGCTTTGTGTTGTAGTCACTGCAATGTCTGGACCTACACCTGGGCATACCAGTGCCACCTAGGGAGACTTTGGGTTAACGTATGGTTTTGTGTGGAAATGGATATTAGACAGGCAGTCAGGCTAGATTACCTCTGTTCCAGAAAATCAAAGACTTATTTGCATTTGTTTACCCCCTACTTTGATGGTGCAATGGACTAAAACATGTTTGTTTGTTTGTTTATTTATTTATATAGCGCTCTTGACCCGGGGGTATATATGCGCTTTGAACATCAGGTTACAGGTAAAAGTCAATAGTACAGTATTGATAGGGCATAGATAATAGTATTCAAACAATATACATAAAATTGGACATTCGGAGTGCATACATATGTGGTAGGACAGTTATTTGTTGGTTAACCAGGAAATGACCTTGGTTCTGAAGGGTTGGAAAGTAGGTGTGGATTTAATATCCAGTGGGATGGAATTCCAGAGTTGTGATGCCAAGGTTGGGAAGCTGGATCCTCCAGCTCTTTTGAGGGAGTATTTGGGAACTGTTAGTTGTAATGAGTTGGACGATCTGGTGGTTCTAGTGTTCTGTCTTAGTGTAAATTTGTTCGAGAGGTAGGGTGGGGCAAGATGATTGAGGGCTTTGTAAGTAAGGCATATGGTTTTCAAATCAATTTTCTGTTGGATGGACAACCATTTGCAGGCAGTTCTGGTGGCGGAGATGTGTTCCCTTCTAGGAATATTGAGGGCGGCACTGAGTGCGTTATTTTGTAAAACTTGCAATTTATTGATTACTGTTTTGTTGGCACCTACATAGAGGCTATTACAGTAATCCAGTTTAGATTGAATGAGTGCTCTGGCTAGGATGAGACAGTTGCTAGGGGAGATCAGTGGTCTGCAGGCCCTGATAAGTTTACCGGTGTAGGCGGTGGCTGAGGCGGTCATGTTGATTTGTTTAGCTAGGTTGATGTTCGTGTCTAGGTAGAAACCGAGGGTTTTTACGCTCTTGGCAATGGGTATGGTATTACCGTCAATAGTGAAGCTAGTGTAGCCGGGACAGAGTTTACTGATAGTGTTCGGTGAGCCGACAAGAAGCAATTCAGTCTTGTCATCATTCAGGCATAGGCCATGTGTGGCCATCCATGCCTGAATGATGGAAAAGACTTCATTGATCCATTTGGCGTCCTTGTTGTAGTTGCCTGATAAGGTGAGGAGTATCTGGGTGTCATCTGCGTAGTTAGTATAGGTGACACCCAGATTGTCCAGCTTGTCGAATAAGGGCTTAGTGAAAATATTGTAAAGGGTAGGTGAGACACAGGATCCTTGTGGGACACCGCAGGTGATGGGGATGGGGTCAGCCGCTGCTAGGGGGGAGAAGACCCGCATGGTTCTGTTGTCCAGGAAAGATTGGATCCATGTGACTGCAGAGTGGGAGAAGTGTGCTGCCAGAGATAAATGGTTGCACAGGATTTTATGGTCGACCAGGTCAAAGGCAGCGGAGAGGTCAAGGAGTAGAAGGATGGCAGCCTTGTTTTTGTCTTTGAGTTCGTCTATCTGGCATTTGAGATCAACAAGGGCCGTTTCTGTCCCGTGTTGAGGTCGAAAGCCAGATTGGCGAGTTCCTAGTAGGTGATTGGCCTCAAGGTAGTCCTGGATTTGTAAATAAGCCACTCTATCGAAGATTTTTAGTAGGAATGGGACGGTGGTAATGGGTCTGTAATTCGTGGGGATGTCAGGGTTGAGAGTAGTTTTTTTTAGTAGCGGTAGGACCCAGGACTGTTTCAGATTGCTGGGGACCATGTTGTTGGCGAAGGACAGGTTTATTAATTTGGTGATAAATGGGGAGAGATCCCTAGCTGCATCTTTTATGATCTGTGCGGGGCAGCTGTCCCCCTTGCAATTCGATGGTTTAAGGGATGCTATAATTTTCTGAACCTCCAATATGGATACCTTTTTGAAGGTGAAGCCTGAATTAGTGGCAGTAGGTGGAGGGGGCGTGGGGAAGGAGGTGGGATCGAGAGTGAGTTGTTGTCGTTTGTTGTTGATTTTAGTTTGGAGCCCTGAGATTTTGTTAGCTAGGGCATTCTGGATCCCTGTGCACCAGGGTTTATCCTTAGTGCAAGAGTCAGTGGGGGTAATGGGGTTTTCTAATTCCTTTAGTATGTTAAAGAGCTCCTTAGTACTGGAGCTTGCCTGGGAGATCCTAGTGTTGAGAGATTCTTTCTTGGCCCGTATAATCTCATTTTTGTAGAGGGTGGAGATGTTGGTGAGATTGGTTCTGTTATTTATAGAAGGCACTAATTTCCAGAGTGCTTCAAGTTTGTTTTTTTGTTGACGCAGGGTTTTGAGCTCCGGGGTGAACCATGTGTTCAGGTGCGCTTTGGGTATTCCTTTGCGCAGTTTCAGTGGGGCAATGATGTCAATGGCTTTGGCCATGGACTCATTGTAGGCGTTGACCAGTTGGTTCAAGTCCGTTGTGGCGTGTAGTGCGTTTAAAGTAGGGATCACCAGAGGTATTAGGGCTTCCGCTGTGATATTGCTCTTTTTCCTAGTAGGGCAGGCAGGTGCCATGATAGGCCTTTTATGTGCTGAGTTGCTGGTAAGAATGTCAAACTGGAGGAGGTGGTGGTCAGTCCAGATAAGTTGTGTGGGATCTTTCGTAGTAATGTTGCAGTTAAGGGTAGTTATCCAGTCAAGGATTCTGCCTTTCGAATGGGTAGGTTTGGAGCAAAGTTGTTGGAGGCCATGCTCCTCTAATGCCATGGCCAGGGCAGTGGCTGGGGTGTCTAGGGGGTCGTTAAACCCAAGGTTAAAGTCTCCGAGTATAATCAATTGTGCTGATGGTTTGGAACTTTCAGCAACTAGTGAAGTGATGTCTTCCTCAAATGAGCCAGGAGGGCCCGGGGGTCGGTAAATTAAGTGCAGCGTAATAGTACTTTTAGGGGAAGTTTGAAATTTGACTGTAATGTGTTCACAGGATTTGAGTGGGGGAGCAGAGGATAGTCTGATGTCAAGCGTGGACTTAAAGATGAAAGCTACGCCGCCACCTCGAGCGTTCGGTCTATCTGCTCTAAGGATGGTGTAGTTATCAGGTATGGCTAGGGTAAGAGATGGACCTGCAGCATCGTGCAGCCATGTTTCGGTTACCGCAAGGAAGTCCAGGTTGTTTGTTAGAATAATGTCAGCGACTTCTGAGGCATGGGCGATTAATGATCTGACATTTAGGAGAGCTCCTTTGAGACTGGGATGGATAGTGTTGATGGGTGTTACAGTGTGAGGGTTGATCTTATTGAGTGATTTGGTAGGGCCTTTGCTAGGTCTGTGGTGGGTTCTGGCGCCAAGTCTAGAATTCCGATCGGAGGGGATGAGGGTAGTGTTACGGGAGTTGGTTGGGTTAGCTAATGTAGAGGTGTTGTAGTCAATGGTAGGGCAAGATGCTCTCGTGTTGATGGGGTTCTGCTTATAGACAGCTAGGTGTGTGTTAGCTGCGACATGCGGAACGTGTGCATGTCTATGGGTGGGAAGGGCGGACTTGGTATCCGGGGGGAAGGCTGGTGTGGTGGGCAGGAATGGTGTAGGGCAGGTGATCGGGTGGTGTCTTGGGCAGGCGGGTCTGACTAAACCATTATTATAGGCTAGGTAACTGTTGCCAGTGCAGGGTATGTTACTTTGCATGACACAGAAAGGGAACATGATCGCAGTCAGGCAGAGTAGCATGCTGGGGCTAAGGTAATATACAGGGGAGTGGCGTGAAGGCATGTATTGAGTGGAAACTGCCCAAGGGAATTGCCAATAATTATGAATGTGAATATGAAATGTAGCCCATGGCTTTATTAAGAGTTAAGTCAATCGTTATAATACATTGATCTGAGATGTTTGATAACGGGGTGAATGTGAGTCATGTAGTCCTCATCGGATCTGTGTGATTTGGCGGAATTGTTCGTGGCGGAATGGACCATGGTCAATTTTGCTGCAAATACAATTTTATCGTGGCCAAACCCAGCAAATCTATGCCCCTGCCACCCAATTGCATCCCCTACCACTTACCTTTTGCACATCCACTGCCTCTCCAGACACTGCGGCGTCAGTTCTGTCCCTTTATCGCGGGTCGGATCGGAAGCCAAAGGGTCCCTTTTTCTCCTTTTTTTGTTTTGTGCTCCATGACCCCCAACTGGCCCATAGAGTCAGGGTTTGCTCAGGAACACTTTAAGACAAGATAGCAGCACCTGTGAGATGGATGGGGTGCAGATATATACTTCAACACCAATAAATAAGGACAGCTAAACGGTTTGGCAAAGGGAGTCCGTTTAATGACAAGTACAAAAAACGGGGAGTCTCATGAATATCAGCAGATGCGCGATCTTCCTTCTCGCTTCACAACTCCAACGAACTTCATGAAGAATACATCATTTATAGTAAAAACTCATCATCATTGAAGTTTTAACGCTTAAAATTGGCATGCAATTCTATTGGTTTGGAAAAGGTAACTTTACCATAGGTACTATATCTGTATATGGTAACGGAGTAAGGGGATTGGGTTAACACTGTCAGGTGGGGCATCTAAGCCCTACCTTCAAACTGGCTACTGTAAACTTCACTAAAAGTATGACGTCCCATTTGTTCTACTAACTATAGGACCATCGATTACTTGGTCTACTGTGATTGGGTTGGCACCAATCCCACTCATACTTTTTCACTTTGCTTAGCAGCACGCAGAATGGTAGGCCAGGTGCAGGTTGCCCCTTAACTCACTCGGCCTTCCTCCAATTATCGTTGCAATCAATCATCACTTTAGTGGCCATGTGTCAATTATTTCACTGTGGTTGGCCTCCAGACTGTATCTTCTGTCTAGATATCTTCTCCTGGCTCACAGCCATGCGTAGGTGTGGGGCTCTTGCTTCTGTTCGCTCGGCTGGTCACGTGATTCGGACACCGTGAATTTGCCTCTTCTTCAACAATTAGTGTATTTGATTTTCGGTTCACCCACCACCTGCCTTCGGCTTCTTATCTTGACCTTCCAAAGCAGTATATTCTGGTCTTTGCTTCAGTTAATTGTAGCTACTGCTCGTCCATCTTGGCAGAGATGACTTTGGTTCTCTCGGCATGATCTGCCTCTGCTGAGTTTCGTTTCTGCCGCTCTATTCTTGATTTCGCTAAATATGAAACCTCTCTTGTGTGGCCTTTAGTAGTCTTGGTTAATTCTGCTTCTTGTGCAAAGTGGAAGTATCCATATAATGTGCTTTATTCGAGGTAGATATATATATGTGGCGCTTGCCGCGGTCTGTCTTCTACTAGGCATAGCTGTAACGCTCACCTGGTTCCCACGGAGGCGCGGCATCGAAGGCGCAGAACTCTGAAGATAGACAGGAAGGGCCCCTCTATTCTGGCTTCCCTGGCTCGTTGGATACCCTCCTGTGCGTGAAAAGGGAGTATTACCAACTGTGGAACAATGCTCAAGCCTCCCACTCCCTTCCAACCCTCCACGATACCTCCTCCACGATTCCCCGTGAAGCCTCACCTTAGGGTTTGGAAGGATGAGCTCTCCATCCTGCATCTGAAGCAGGGGCGCGTTGAAACCCAGTTACTTCACTGGATTGAGGATTGATGGGAGTTCAGGTAAGCTTGACTGTTCAGGTAAGGCACTGTAAAGGTTCTGTTCAAAAGTTCAAGCTTAATAATAATGTTCGTTGTCTAATTGCAGCAAGCGCTAATGCTTATGTCTTTTTCCCCTTAGGGGCCGGGGTTCGGAGTGCCGGAGATATGGCGCCGACCCAAAGTGAAACAGTTCTGGATGAGCGCTCAGGTAATGTCTTTGCATTCGCTCATTCAATGTCTTTGTCTTTTTTCCCCATAGGGGCCGGGGTCCGGAGATGCCAGGAAGCGGCAGGACCCGAAATGCAGTGGGAATAATCCAACAGGTAAGACTTAAAAGGAAACTGAGCTTTCCTTATTCCTTTTCTCCCTCTCACCTTTGTTCTTGTCTTTTTTCCTCTAGGCGCCGGGGCGTAGCTGAATCCGGAAGATTGCTGCTGAAGATGGAAGCGCCTTGCAAAGGTGAGTAAAATGCAGCGCTGCAGCGATCGAAACGAAATGCCTTTAAAATGATGTCTTCCTTTTCAGGGCCGTTGGAGAAATGACTCCGGGATGCAGATTTAGCAGGTAAGGGCTTTTCTTCTCCTATTCTCTTCCTTTCTCCCCTTACAGGTGTTCCAGGGTGCTGGCAGGCGTGGCTGAAGTCAGGATGCAGGAGCTGACACGGTGAGCGTCCAGCTGCTAGGTGCAGAACAACGCGAAGCATGTGTGGCTGTTCGGGTGGGGTTTAAATAGCCTTGGAAGAAGTTCCTGGTATGTATCCTTCCCCGACCACACCCGGGTGGTGAAGTAGTCCTACAGGTTAAGTAGTCCCATTTAGGCCTCAAGAGGGCCTGGATGAAGCAGCAAGGTCTGCATCAGGTAAGTGTGCACCCAAGCACTTAAACACATATCCTCTTCTATGAGCCTGGCGCCTAAGGCGCCAGGACTGGGGTCCGCTATGAGCCTGGCGCCTAAGGCGCCAGGACTGAGTCCAAAGGGCCCCGACTTGGGCCGACTGAGACTTCCCTGGGGAAAATGATGTCTGCCTCTGGGGTTGCTGGGCCCGGCCTGGCTCCTTAGAGGTAGGCATCATGACAATAGTAAGCTGCACAATTTTCTTAGCATTCTTGCGGTTCCAAGCATATGTACATGTGTAAATTGGTAGACTGTCTTCATCATGCTTGTGGCTTAAGCTTCTGTATTTTGACATCGTCCTTCACTTTGGGTTCATAATGTCTTTTATTCATGGTGTTTTGTCTTTTTATGTCATTCTCTGGTCTTCATTTCTTCTACATGTGAGTCAGTTCAGGTTCTTGTGACTTCACTATTGATCTTCCATTAAGACCTTTTTGGTTTCTTCAGGGACTGTACTCAGGCGATCTTCGGTTCGTCACATTTGTTGATATGGCTTTCTTAATGGGTTCCTTACTGTCCATGGTTTCCTTGGTATCGGTACTTCAATCGCTGCTGTTCTTCTGTTAGATACTGGACAGAGCCCCACTGCGGCTCTCTGCTGGTTTATTTGCTCATCATATGTCATGAATCTCGGCGTGAATGTTCCTGGTACTTCAAACTGGGTGGTTGGAGTACAGGCTGTATTTGGGACCTCCTCTACAGTTTTAATCCCCCACCTCTAATCCTCAGGAAGTGGGGCACCCCCCCAAGGACATCACTACCAAACATGGGGACTAGGGGACACCCCTGCAACTCTCGCTCCGCTCCTCACGTTCAGAATTGATTACCCAATTTGACCGAATCAAATCGATCAAATGGTACTAGCCGAATTCGGCCAGATGTACCATTCGATCAATTAAATTTGATCAAATTGGGTAATACCATCATCATCTAGTCCTATCAAACTACGAATGTTACACTTCTGAAATGCAATGTAACCTAACATCATGCTGAATCTGATCTTTATAAATAACGGAGCATTATTCCTCGTCTGCACCGTGTAAATGTATGAATCACACTGTGTCTAGGTTTGGAAATTGACTCAACCTGATCTGCATCTGTTCTTGATTAGAAATCCTATGAAAGCAAGTGCAATGCAGCATGCAGGGTTTATTGACAACTGAGTGAATGTGCCTGCTGTAAGGCGGCTAGACCTGACCTGATTGAGTCTGTGCATTGTACTGAATCAGTGAAATATATATTTTTAAAAAACGGACGGAGTGTGATTGTTATACTAAGTCTGAACAGAGATGTATAAGTGGATATTCTGTGTTTTACCACAGAATTTTAACTGCAGATTTGTTTTACCGCACTTCTTTTTATACTGCATTTCACCTGCAAAATGTAGACGGTAGGTTTGGGTGGGAAAATACATGAAAGGGAAGGAGTGAGGGAGTGTGAGGGGGAATCTCTGAATGTAAACATTATATAGTGATCTTTATCATGTTCTAAATCGATGTGTGCATTACAGCAAGACTGCTCTTTATTGGTAGCAGAGTGACGGTTGCCTTTAGGTGTCGAGGGTCTGGAAATACATCTGGTCAGATGCAGAAATCACAAAATCTCTAATAGCAGACACATAGAATGTTTTTTTTTTTAGATGTCAGGCGATCTGTTTGTGATGTTACAAAGTCACAGGGTCGATAGAACAATACTGTGTTGTGAAACTCTATTAAGTAGAGTATTGCAGCTTCACTCTGCACTACTACATTTCAGTGGTTTTAGCATAAAAACCTGCAGGAAACTTCTAGCAAATAAACATCTTAACTCGAAAGTACAGTACTTGAAAAGATTAACTACTAGCTAACAACTTGGCATGTCTTCATAAGGCTCACTTCCCAACCCTCACAATTGGCTTGCTGCTTTTAAAGATGGTTAATGAAACCGTCAGAAACACCTACTGTTTGCTTTAATCAAATGAACGGATAAAAGGCTAGATCTAATTCCAACTTGTGAAGGGCAGGCTGCCTTTATGTCACATACAGCACTCTATTTGTGAGTTAGTTGAGTGTGCATTACCGCAGACATACTGCACAACAACAAAAAATAGTAAATCATATAGTCTGAACAATTCTTGGATTCAAACGAACATACTGCACGCCCGGCAGTGCACAGTTCAGTTCAGAAAGCATTCTCAAAAGAATGAACTCCCTAATATGATATATTACCAGAACCTAAGCAGATTTCAATCCTTTCAAGCCCTGCGTGGCCTGGAACATGCAGGTGTTGACTCTGAGAGCAGTCTCTGGCGCCAGTTCAGCAAGGGCTGTTTGAGGAAGGAGGGGCTCTCACTGCAAGTCTCAGAGAAAGGAAGGCCTTTGTAAAAAAGCCGACTCTGGCAACTGCGAATGAGAAGGTCCTGGGATGCAGCTGTACAGAGCTGAGTTCGAACGTGTTATGTGGTAGTTAGTCTGCAAAGGGTACATCCTATCAGTGTCAAAGCACAGTCATGTCACTGTTCCCCGATAAAAGAGAAAAGTGCAGCACAAGCAGACAAAAGCAAAAAGCACAGAGCTGAAGGAGGGGTTTATTTCGTGGTAGCCCTGTAGACCCCACAATAGCTCTGATTCCCTCACAAAGATCAGGGCTATAAGGTTCCCCATATCTGCTCCTCCACCTTAAGGTTGACTTCAAAAGGTACTGGTGCAGTCTGAAAGCCTACCTCTTTCTTTAGGCATTTGGACCAGACTGCCCAATTTCCTTCCTAACGATCTTTGCACGCCTCTGCTCTCTTCATGTTAACCCTATTCACTAATGTGTAAGGTGCTCCTACGCTAATAATAAGCAGTGTGAATGGCACATAAAGCAATATATTGTCACAAATAAATACTGCCCTTTAGTCTGGAGGCTACCATAGACAACCAAATTGCCAACATATTGGGCCTCATTACGAGGTTGGAGGTAGCCTTGCCGGTTTTAACGCCAAGGTTACCTCCAAACTCTCAACCGGGTCCAGCACCCGCGAATGCCCAATTACTGGGCTATTCCAGCCCAGACGGACGGGTAATTGCCCTTTTGCGGTTGTCGGGCCCGGTGATCTACTATTCCCATTTGAGCCCCATAGGGCTCAATGGGAATGGGGAAGGTGGTAGTGCTGGTACCGTTAATAACGGTACTGGTGCTACCATCATGTTCTGCTGTCGGGTGCCGGTACGGCCACCAGGTCAGACCTGGCCGCTGCAAGGGCACCCGCGAGCAGAAGTCCTAGTAGGGCGGTACGGTAGCGATTCCGGCGCCGTTGTTGCCTTACCGCCATACTTGTAATGACGCCCATTTTTACATGTCTTGTGCTAGGATTCCACTCTAACGTATGTGAGTCTTATGAAAGGTAAAGTCTATAAAAGACCTGCCTTGATCAAGACAAAATATTGGCTTGTGGCCACGGTACCAACTGAACATGTTACTACTGTTTGCAATGCGAGCAATGCAAATAAAGTAGAATTGAGGCAAGTAGACCAAAACCCCTGGGAAGACTTGGCCTTTGCAGATATTATTTCACAATGTCGACCATATGCATCATTGAAGTTGTGAGATTTGGCAGCAGCCATGTAATCATAATTGGTTGATTTAATGTGCGAACATGTAAGATGTGTACTCCTTGACAACAAGGGAACATTCTCAGAACATTGGCCTCTGTGTCACCCCAAACATTCTATTACAAGGGAATTCCTTATACATAGTTTTCTGACTGAAAAGTCTCACAAGGGCATACACGTTAGACTGGAAGGGACGTCTCAGCTCTTTATTCTTCCTTAGTTATTAAAACGGTTACCAGTCATTTGGGTGATAATATAGAACCGTATTAACTGACCGGCTACACGATTGAATACGAGCAGGGAGGACTCATCCTTCCTAACCGGATACGGTTAGTAGCACTGCTGGGATGGGTAGATGCTGTGCAGGTTCAAACATGTGGCCTATCGGTTATTCAGAGATGCATGCACCATGCTTGTAGAGAGTTTGTGAGACGCGGCACTGCCGTAGTCTCGCAAGATCTCGCTGCAGAAGCGCGCAGATCTGCACGAAGCGGCAAACGGATTAGGAAGGCGCGAGCCATGCGGAGAAGTCGGCTCCTGGTGCTCCTCTTGAGTTAAGGACCCAAAGATTGCCACCGGGGCCAGAGGGCAATCCTGAAGCCTCAGGCCCTGCATGACTTACACCTGAAGCTTATGGACATTCTGTGGACACATTTATCAGTTATGCCTGTTACTGCATGAAGAGAATAAAGAAAGCCTGTTGCTACCAGCTACCTTGTACCTGATTATTATACTACAGGCTGCTCACAGGTTAACTCTAAAAACCTGGCAATGGTTGACAGAAACCTTTTAATGTCTTTTGCTGGCTTAAAAACATATATATGAATGATGTTATGTTCTGCTTCGTTGAATAAAAGTAGGTGGGTGACTGACTGACAGCCCATTACATGATTATCCTCCCACACCATTACAGGTCTTGGACAATAAAGGAATATGAATACCTGTAAGTATATGGTCCACAATACGTACACATAACATTCCACAACAGACAATAAGAATGATTTTTCGATATGCTGAAAGCCCCCTTATTGAACACCACATGTGCACCTGTGTTTGATTGAAACCTACACACAAGAACAATGGTGATGGAACTGGATGGCTAAAATTTAGCTTACAATGAAAGCGATTGGGAATATAAAGATGGCACAGGGTATTCTACTTCTAAGGCTAGGTTTATGCAAGCTCATACTACCACCACACATTTTAAAAAAGTACATAGCCACCGCATTGCTTCAATAATAACTCTTTGAAAAATGTTTTGTTAGTTATATATTTCCAGGGCAAAAAAGTAAGATTTCCTCAATGCCTGCAGGCCATTCGTTTGACTCTTACTCAATAAATACAGTCATGGAACAATTAACCAGTGGCAGGAACTGCTTCAAATGGAGGAAAATACCACTCTATGAAACTCACACTCACTAGAAGATTCTGACTCATTCGATGCCAACCCTTCAGGAGTGAAATAAACAAAGGAAACATGTTAGACAGGAAGTCTGCACTTCCCCATGGCAATTCCGCTTGAAAATACTCAACAACCTCTTCTGTAGTTGTGCAATTGCTCATACTCCCATGAAGGGGAAGGCCTGTCAATGTGATAGATCTGCCTTGGATGTGGAAAGCTAAGACATTTCTAAATGGTGTGCGTGCATGGTCAACCAAACACAACAGGGCGAAAGATTCTCGGGAGCAGATTTCAATATCTTGAAGATCCGGGACATTATCATAGAATCACTCGTTGTAAACAGATGGTGGTTAAAAGTTAATGTTAATGACAGTACTGCTATTGATAAATATCTCCAATTATAATCATAACTGATATTAACAAGCATTGGCAATGCCAATAGTTTTGGTGTTTCCTGATGTTCTTTGCATTTTGCATATATAGGCACCAGGGTGCAAGGAGGAAGGTGCAAGGTTTCAAAGGAGGATGTGATAAGGGGTGCAGGTGTGCAATAGAATCAGAAGTGAAAAGAGCAAGGGAGGAAGCCATTGATAGAGGGTGCCATTGTTGATGAGAAAGAGGAAATATGAGCGAGTGAGAGGGTATGAACTAAAGTGGGTGTGAGAGGCAGGATGAGAGATAGCGAGAGGGGGTAAAGTGAGTGGGGTAACAGAGCGGCTAGGGTGGGATAGTGTTGGTGGGTCTTGGAATAAAAGGTGTAGGGTGGATGAGGCTGGAAAGATGGGGTATGGTGTGTGGTGGGGAAGAGAGAAGAGGCAGGGTTGAGTAGAGAAAGAAGGGGTGTGATAGGTGGCTGTAGATGTGGTAGGGTGGGTTGGGATATGCGGTAGGGTGGGTGCATAGGGGTGGAGAGAGGCATTAGGGTGGGTTGGTGGGGGTAGAGAATGAGAGGTGTGGGGGTAGGCTGGGTGGGAATTACTTACCCCCCTGCAGGATTGTAGTTCCGATCTTCAATTTCATTTGGGCAGTCTGCAGCGCATATTTAAAGCTGCTGTGCCTTCAGTTTCATTTGGAATCACTTTTTTAACTGTACCTGTTTACTTAGTCATAAGCTCCTTTAACTAGAGTGTTTTACTTTTTTGTGCTTTTAAAAATTAATTATAACAAGGCAGAGGAGGGGGGTAGCATTCATTTTAAGAGACTCCCTGTCTATATGGGAGGTGCCATTAGAGATCAATAAGGAAATTGATTCACTATACATCAAGACCGGTATGAATGTGGAGGCTACAGTTAACATTATTCTCCTATACCGCCCGCCATCGTTGAAGGACAGTTGGATTGAGACCCTTACTAACCAGATGCTTTCTAGGCTCAAACCATCAACACAATTCATATTAATGGGCGATTGCCATCACTGACTAGGTGACCCTAAAGATTCACATGCTTCACAGGTTCATAAGGCTCTCTTAGAATAAGGTTTTGAGCAACAAGTGACAAAACCTACCCATATCCTGGGTCTCACTCTTGACTGGATCGCGACCAATAATACCTTGTGTCACGATTTGAATAAATCTTCTTGTCCATGGTTGGATCACTCATTTATTCACTTTGCCATAATAGTGCCATACCCTACAAAACTTTCAAACCTTTCCAATGGGTATGTGCTGTCACGCAACTGTGAACTTCTTACAGCGGACAACATTGCACCATTACTAGCTCTTGACTCAAACTTTTTGCCGCTTGTCCATGTCAACGAATCTTGCTTCTAACATGGCTAGTATCTCCGAAACTCTCGCTCCTCTAAAACGCAAGAAACAGAAGTGCATAGATCAAAAAAGTGAACCTTGGTTCTCAATTGAACTCAGGAAACATAAGTCCTCAGCGCTCAAGGCATATCACATATGGAAATCCACACTGTCACCAAATTTGTTACTATCTTACAAGAACCTAGTAAAAGCATACAAATCAGCATTCCTACAGGCAAGACAAAACTTTCATAACCTAAGAATCGACAAAGCAGCCTCAAATACTAAGTACATTTAAAAAAATTGAAAAGAGCAAGAATATTTCCATTAACAACCGACCAATTAGAAACTAGAGATGCTGCCTGGTGCCAGAAAATTCAGGACGGTATGCATAATAAGCTTTTAGGAATCATGACTGCTATGCAAGAAAGAAAGAAGACCTTCCCAGTAAATCCCCTTGTGGATGCTCGGACAGCTTTTAAATGTCAACCAACCATAGCCCAATTTAATTTCCACCCTATAACGAAGGAGGCGCTACGAGTAGTCATTGAGAAACTGAAACCGTCTCACTGCAAAGTTGATGTTTGTGCCTTGGTGATCACAAGAATGTGCCCCCCATCCTTATTAAAGCGATCTGTAAATTTGTTAATGAATCTTTAGAGAAAGGGTTAGTACCCAATATCGTGAAACAAACCATGGTTACACACATCATAAAGAAAACAGGATTAGACAGTAGTAACCCCTTGAACTATCACCTAATTTCAAACACACCTTTTCTTTTAAAGATGTTAGATAGTTGCATACGGACACATCTCAGAACCTTTAAAGTTATGCCCCATCCTGAATGAACACCAGTCAGGCTTTGGAAGCAGCTTCGGAACCGAAACCTCACTTCTCAAACTTAAATCGAACGTACTTAAGAGACTGGACAAAGGATCATTATCTCTGTTAGTCTTGCTGGATCAATTGGCTGCGTTCGTTTAGTCGATCATTCAATTTTGAAGCACAGAATTACAGATGTTGCCAACTTCTCTCCCTTGGCGGCCTCATAGACAATTGAATTAGTAGAGTCTGTTCGGATGTATCAGAAGCTTTAACAATACCAGTCCTCTTTGGAGTACTAAAGGGTGCCAGTACCTCTCCTTGCATTTATAATTTGTTTATGACACTGTTCTTCTCAGAACCGGAAGAGGAAGGGCATTATGTTCTGTAACTATGCTGACGGCACACATTGTGTTGTTCCTCTTTCCAGTAGCCACCCACAGGATGAACTGGAACTTAACAGAGTTTTCACCATCTTTGAGAAATGGATGCTTATTAATAATTTAGCCCTTAACAAAAGTAAAACCGAGCTCATGATTGTGGGGAGCTCCACAGCTATAAAAAATTAGATAGCAATTATGGCGCAAAGATAGTTTATTGCGGTAGTCTACTAGTGGGTATCAACAAATACGAAATACACAGACTACAAATAATACAGAACAGAGTGGTCAGAGCTGTCTTGGGTCTTTCTATAAGAGACCATGTTACGAGCGCCAGACAATCCTTGCACTGGCTCCCATTGAAGCTCGTATAGCTTTTAGGGTACTTACCATAACCTTCAAGTGTAGAATGGGTAACATGCCACTTTACTTACAGACCTCCATTATCAATAAACCGATTAGTAGGAATCTCAGGTCGAGCGGCCAAAATGAGCTCTTGCAGCCTAGATGTAGAAGGGTTTTTTTTTTCTCAGCCGCTCCTAAACTTTGGAACAAGTTACCTAAAGAATTAAGACTCCTTGGGTCTTTACCTGTCTTTAAGAAAGCGTTAAAAACCCACCTCTTTGGTTATTGCCAAAACTCTGGCCCTTGTGGCTCAACCTTTGTATGTTATATGTTTAAGTTTTCACCTTTACGCCTGAGGTTCCACGGTGCGCTTAACACATGTTGTAAAGTAAAGTAAAAGTAAAGGGGGTAGAGAGAGTGGGGCTGAGGTTGATTGAGTGGGACCAGGGTGGGTGGGGGTATAGAGATTAGGGGTAGGGTGGGTGGAGGTAGAGTGAGTGGAGATTAGGGGGGTAAAGAGTGTATGGGTAGGATGGGAGAGGGTGGGTGGCTGGGGAAGAGAGAGGGATGGTGGGAGAGTGTTGGCATTGTAGAAAGAGGTTGGGTAGGGCAAGAAAGAATGTAAGTTGAGTGGATGGGGTCGAAAAAGAAGGGGCATGTAGAGAGAGTGGGGTAGTAATGTGAGTGGGGGAATAGAGTGTGGGGGTTGGTGGGAGAAGAGAGTGGGGATAGAGTGGCTGGATTGGTGTTAGAGTGGGGGTGCAGAGAGTGACGGTATGGTGGGTGGGAGTAAAGTGGGGTAGGGTGGGTGAGAGGGGTAGGTTGGGTGGAGGTAGCATGGTTGAGGGTGGTAGGTTGGGTGGGTCGGGCTAGAGAGAGTGTGGGTAGGGGATGAAAGGGGGTAGAGAGAGTGGGAATATGGTGGGTGATGTGAATAGTGGGGGTAGGGTCGTTGGTTGAGGGTAGGGTGGCTGGGCCTAGAGAGAGTTAGGGTAGGTTGGATGGTTAGGGTAGAGAGAGTGGTGCTTGGGTGGGTGGAGGCAGAGAGAGTGGGGGTAGGGTGGGTGAGGGTAGAGGGTGGGGGAGAGAGAGTGGGGGTAGGTTGAGTTAGGGTAGAACAAGTGTGGGTAGGGTAGTTGGAGATGGTAGAGTGTGGATAGGGTGGGTGGGGGTGGAGATAGTGTGTGTAGAGCAGGTAGGAGGGGGTAGAGAGAGTGTGGGTAGGGTGGTCGGAGGGGGTACAGAGAGTGTGGGTAGGGTGATGGGAGGAGGTAGACAGAGAGGGTGGGTAGGGGTAGAGAGAGTGTGTAGAGAGAGTGTGATAGGGTGGAAAGATTGTGGTTAGTGTGGGTGGTGGATGTAGAGAGAGTGGGGATTGGGTGGGGCAGAGAGAGTGAGGGTAGGATGGATGGATGGATAAGGGTAGAGAGGGTGGGGGTAGTGTGGGTGGGTGGTGGTAGATAGTGTTGGTAGGGTGGGTGGGGGTAGAGTGGGAAAGGGTAGGTGGCGTACAGGCGGTGGGGGTATGATGGGAAGAGGGAGGGGGTAGGGTGGGTAGAGCCGTGGGGTAGAGTGGGGGTACGGAAGTGGGGATTGAGAGAGTGGGCTAGAGGGGGTGAGGGTATAAAGAGTGGGGGTAGGGTGGGTGAGGGTAGAGAGATTGGGAGTAGGCTGGGTGGGAGTAGAGAAAGTGGGCATAGGCTGGGTGGGATGAGAGAGTGGGGGAGAAGGGGTGAAGATAAAGGGAGCGGTGGTAGATAGGGTGGGGTAGAGAGAGTGAAAGGGAGTGGCAGTGAAGGTAAAGGGAGCCGGGGTAGATACGGTTGCGTAGAGAGAGTGGGTGTTGGGTGGGTGAGGTAGAGAGAGTAGGAATTGGGTGGGTGAAGTAGAGAGAGTAGGAATTGGATGGGTGGGGTATAGAGAGTGGGAATTGGGTGGGTGGGGTAGAGAATGAGAGTTGGGTAGGTGGGAGTTAGGTACAGAGAGTGACAGTTGGGTGAGTGGGAGTTTGTAGAGAGAGTGGGGGTTGTGTGAGTGGCTGGGAGTAGAGAGCGTGGGATTGGGTGTGGTAGAGAGAGTGGAGTAGGGTGGGTGGGGTTAGAGAGTGGGTTGGTACAGTGTGTGCAGTTAGAGTGGGTTAGGGTGGGTGGGGTTGAGGGAGTGGGGCTAGGGTGAGAAGAAGGTTGGGGGTAGAGTGAGTGGGGGTAGGTTGGATAAAAGGTTGGGGGTTGTGAGAGATGGGCTATTGTGGGTGGGTGAAGATAGAGAGTGGGGTGGGTGGGTGAGGATAGAGATGGCAATGATTTATAAAGACACTTTAGAATTGTGGAGAGTGCCGACTACCAATATTGATAACTGTGACAGCCGATGCCAAGACTACCATCAGCATGATTGTTTTGTATCGTCCACCCTCCTCCATGTCAGACTTTATAAATCAGATATGCGATTTACTTTTAGCCTCCTTAAAACCCTGTTCTAAAACCATACTTTTTGAGGACTTTAATAACTGGTTAGCAGATGTCAGTGACCTACAAGCTAAGGCCCATAATGGTACCCTGGCGGACTTGGGTTTTATTATATTTGTGAAGACTCCTACACATTCAAAGGGCAATACGCTAGACTGGTTAGTAGGACACAATATTACCCTAGCAAGCCAGAATGTATGCCCTTGTCCGGACCATTTTTTTTAATCCACTTTGAAGTTGCATCAGAAAAGAAAATTCAGAGGAAGAAATGAATGGCATCTACAATACTGTGCAGAAATCTAAAAAAACATTACGCCAGAAACATTGGATCCATGGCTGGGCCCACTGCGTCAGAACCTGAATAATACTATGTTTGTAGACAAAATACCAAGGTTTACCAACAGACCCTTCAGAAAGCGGTGAATGCTTTAGCTCCATGGCGTAATAAGAAAATCATTCAAAGGGAGTCTAACCCGTGGTTTTCCCTGGACATACAAAAGTTAAAAAGTAAAATAATGAAAGCGCTGTATAACTGGAAAAGATTGCTCACTGAATCAGATAAAGAACTATACAAAACCAGTTTAAAAAGATTTAAGGCGGCTACTATTATGGCTAAGAAATCATATTTAGAGCGTATAGCCAGAGCTCAGTCTCAACCCAGGGAGCTTTTTAAAGTTTTAAGAGTTAGAAAATCCTAGAAAAGACAACAGAGAGATAATTATCAGAAACACTGAATGGTGTAATACAGTACAAGACGCCATGGATGCCAAACTTAAAAATATAAAAGATAGGACTGACAATCTAAAAAAAACTATCATTGCGATAGATTCTGATAACTCAGCTACTACGTACAGGAAATGGAAACAAGAAGAAAAATGTACCTTTAAATCTAGAAGTGAAGCTATATTGACCCTGATTATTGATGAACTTAAACCCTCTAATTGCAAAGGTGATCTTTGTCCAGCCCTGGCCATTAAGGCTTGTTCCTCTGTTTTGATCTCAACATTATGCAGATTCGTAAATTCTTCATTTATAGACAGTTGTGTCCCAGGAAGCATTAAAGAATCCTGGATAACTCCTGCTGTTTAAGAAACCTGGTCTAGCCATGGGTGATCCCCTGAATTATCGTGCCATCTCAAATTCTCCTTTTCTTAAAATCTTGGATAGAATAGCGTATTCGCAAGTTCTTAACCATCTCAGAACGTATAACATCTTGAAACCGTGGCAATCCGGATTTAGAGAGAATCATGGAACGGAGTTAGCGCTGTTGGACTATTCCATCACATGGACCAAGGAGAAGCAACTATGCTGATGCTTCTTGATCTGTCTGCCACCTTCGACGTGGTCGACCATGTGCTATTGGTCAACAGGTTGCAGGAGGTAGTGGGCTTTGCTACCTTAGCAGCAGAATGGGCTAGATCTTTTCTTTGTGAATGCCAGTACAGGGTGAGCAGTGCTTTGGCAGATGCCAGCCCCAATATGTTGAACCAAGGAGTACCACAGGGGGCCTGCCCATCTTCTATATTTTATACATTTTTACAGTCCCCTTCCTCGATTTTTCTATAGAAAATAACACTGAATTTACAAATTATGCCGGTGACACTCAATGTGTCATCCCCTTGTCTGGCAACTTCGGGGAAGATGAATTTAACATCAATAGGATTTATGGCCTTATACAAAGTAAAGAGAGAGTGGGGAAGGGTGGGTTAGTGGGGATGGTGGGTGAGGGTTTAGAGAGTGGGGGAAAGGTGGGCAAGCATAACAAGTGTTGGGCAATGTGGTTTAGTGGGGCTAGAGAGAGCAGAGATGGGTGGGTGAGGGTAGAGAGAGTGGGGGTTGGGTGGCAGTAGAACGAGTGGGGGTTGGGTGGGTGTTGGATAGAAAGAGTGAGGGTGGGTGGAGTAGAGAAAATTTGGGTAGCTTGGGTGGGGTAGAGAGATTGTGGGTAGGGTGGAAGGGTGGCGGTACAGAGAGTGTGAGTAGGGTGGATCAAGGGTAGAGATAGGGTGGGTAGGGATAGAGAGAGGAGTTGGGTGGATGGTGGCCGAAGCAGGAGTTGGTGAGGGTAGAGAGGGTGGTGGTTGGGCGGATGTGTGGGGCTTGAGAGAGTGGGGTAGAGTGGATGGATAGAGGTAGTGAGAGGGGGGTTGTAGAGAGAGGGTTGGTAGGGGTAGAGAGAGTGGAGGCAGGGTGAGTGTGTCGGAGTGAGTGGGGGCAGGGTGTGTAGAAGTGTGGGGGAGATAGAGTTGGGAGATGGATGGGGTTGAGCTAGTGGGGCTGTGGTGAATGAGTAAAGATAGAGAGTAGGGTGGGGATAGGGTGAGTGAGTGTAGACAGAGTGGGCTTTGGGTGGGTGTGGATAGAAAGAGCTTTGATACAGTGGGCCTAGAAATAGTGGTGGTAGGGTGGGTGGGAGTAGAGACAGTTGGGGCAGGGTGGGTGGGGTTAGAGAGAGTGGATAGGGTGGGTATAGGTAGAAAGAGTAAATGGGTGGGGATAGAGAGTGGGGTAGGATGGGTGGGTGCAGAGAGCTGAGAAAGGTGGGTGGTTTGGGTAGAGAGAGCAGGGATAGGGTGGGTTATGATAGAGAGAGTGGGGTTTGGATGGGTGCTGCTAGAAAGAGCTGGGTATGGTGGGTGGTGGTTGAAATAGTGGAAGTAAGGTGGGTGGGGGTAGAGAGAGTGGATTGGATAGGGTGGGTGTAGGTAGAGAGAGTAGGTGGGTGGGGGTAGAGAGTGGGGGAAGGATGGGTGGGGTAGAGCGATTGGGCATAGGGTGGGTGGCGTAGTGAGAGCAGGGGTATGGTGGGAAGGGTAGAGAGAGTAGGGGTCAGGTGGGGGTAGAGAGGGTGGGGGTTGACAGCTTGGGGCTAGCGTGGGTAGGATGGGTGGTGGTAGAGAGAGGGGTGTAGGGTAGCTGGGGATAGAGAGAGAGGGGGTAGTGTGGGTGGATGGGGTAGAGAGAGGGGGATGGTTGGGTTGGGCGGGCTAGAGAGGATGGGACAGAGAAAGTTGGTAGGGTGTCTGGGGGTAGTGAGTGACAGTAGGGTGGATGGGCTAGAGAGACTGGTGATAGGGTGAGTGGGGCTAGAGTGGGTAGGGGTACAGATAGTTGGTGGGTGGGGGTAGAGAGAATGTGGAAGGGTGGGTGTGGGTAGAGAGAGTGGGGTAGAGGAGTGGGGGTTGGGTGGGTGGGTGAGTGGGTAGGGTGAGTGAGGGTAGAGAAATTGGGGGATAGGTGGGTGGATGGGTAGAGAGTGGGGGAAGGGTAAAGAGAGTGGAGTTAGGTCAGGTGACTGTAGAGGACAAGCGCAACAGACTCCCATAATGATGGCATTAAGACACTTTTTTTGTTTTTTTGTTTTATTGGTTTATTTTAAACCTTTAACAATTAATATAAAAGCCAAAACAATCAAATACAATTCCTTTCTAAATTTCACTGTACAAAATTCCAAATAAGAAAGAAAGAAAAACAGATAAAGATTAACAACAAGAAACACTTGTGTATGGTTGCGATATAAATAAAATATCATAATCAGCCAGCAATTACAAGTCATCAAAATATATTATATTAAACACTGTTCCCCTATGATCGAACACCACTGTCACCCAAAAGCATTATCCTATATCTTCCAAAGCACCCAAGTAGGAGCACCTTGTTATAACAGGACCTCGAAGCCATCACTCAGAGGGATTACATTCAAGAACTAGACCAAAGCAAAACCCAGCATATGGCTCTTGTCCAGTAAGAATTTTAGCGCCCAGTCATCGGTACCCAGTGTAGGGGCTGAGGCGATTATGGGGCCCAAGAACAGGGTTCTCCTATGTTGTTAACAGATGTTTCAATGATTCTGTCTCAGAGGGCCTCCGACAATATCTACAAAAGGACTGGTCCTCCTTTAACTGTTTCCTAGCAGCCAATACTGCTCTAGTTGGGTACAGGTTTAAACAGATTCTCAGGAAGTATCCTCGCACAATTGGACACATGAAGATCTTCAAGTATTTGGGTACCCGTTTTCAAATGTTTAGACTCTAGCACGTAATCTTTCATAACTATCAATGTATTTCTTTTTGCCCGAGTTAATATCCCATCCTGCTGATTAAGTTTCTTTTTTATTAAGTTGGGGTTAGAAATTAAGGTTGCCACTGAAGAATCCAGGTCTTCCAAACAATCAATACATTTATATTTCCATAAAGATAAGTAGTCTTGTTTGGCAGGCCTGTCATTATCTCCCAAAATCACCGATTCCGGGCTCATGCGGGACAGAAGAGATGTACGAGAAATGGCAAAGGTTTTCCATAGTGAAACCGAATAGAGGGATAATAAGCCCAATTTGAAATGAATAAACTGCCATGGGCAAACTCTTACGTAATCTCAAGATTTTTCCCAAAAAAGTCCTAAGAGTTCCCAAATTTGCAAGGAAAGATTTAAGCAAGATTCTGCCCCATAAGTAAGTATTGGTATCACTTTTTGATTATAAAATATAATCAAGGGGGTCATGGAAAACTTGCCAATTCTATTATGTAGAACCATACCCTGGGCAGCCAGGTTCTTACTATTTGATCTCAAGACGAGTGCCCAAGGAGTTTCCGCTACACTCTGGTTGACCCGGACGCCTAAATAGGTAATCGAGTTAATGCATTCCAACATTTGTTGATTTATGTGCCAATAGAATTTGAGGGTAGACTTGCCTCTCAGTCCCCCATTGAATACCAACATTTATTTTTTTCGTTTACTTGTAAGTCATTTAATGACATATAAGAATGAAGGGCGTCAAGGTTCCTTTGAAGTCCTATTGGCATCCTGACAATCAGGAGTAGACCATCCGCGTAAATCATACATGGTATCAAGGTCCCATTACATTTTGGAGCAAAGCCGCATACCCCCTTTTGTTATTCAACTACATCGAATATATAAAGGTTAAAAAGAATGGGGGCTAGGGCACAGCCCTGCTTAAGGCCCCTATTAACATAAATTGCTTTGGAAAGCAATCCCTGGGAATTCAGACGAATCTGCATCAAGGTCTCCGAATAGAGAGCTTCCATTGGTTCCAACAGGTCTTCAGTTTATTTCCATTCCTGCAACTTTTTCCACAACCGTTCCCGATTCACACTATTGATGCCTGTCAACGAAGGCAACATTTAACTTATCTTTGCCCTTCGTGGCTTGGAGCTTTAGCAAGTTAATCAAGCATAGGTTCAGACCCGTGCCTATGCCTCAATATAAACCCTTTTGTCTAGGATCTTGATGTTTTGAGTCTATACCCCACCGAGACAACTGCTTCAATAAAATAGACGCAAAGATTTTACCCAAACTTTCGAGGAGGGCTATCGGGCAGTTGCTCCCCGGAAGTAGTTGCCCTTCTTCAAAACTGAAACAATGTCAGCCCTTTTCCACGAAGGAGGGATTAGCTTTTCTTTCAATACTTTAGAAAAGAGAATATGAGGAAATCCAAATCACTTTGGAGAAGCCAAAAGAATGCCAGGTTTTCTGCGAGGAAGCTCTCAGGCGGGATTTTGGGATGAGCTGCACAAGTCACAGGTTCTTGCAGTAGAAATATTGTTGGAAAGATGTGTGTTGGAGGGTGTTTAACTGTGTGTTTAGAGTGAGGTAGAATTCTGCTTTGTGTATACCAGATGAGGTTACGAAGTGACTTATAATGCGAGGTTGAATTCATTTTTTAGGGTTTAGAACGGGATCAGTTTACTGACCGCATATATAGTAATGCCCATGTGTGTGGTGTTGAATGACCCGAACTATATATTTTTCAGTTGGCACGTTTGTGTTTTTAAGTCAAACCATACATTTGTGACAGCATTTTAATAAGCGTTGGTGTTGTGGCCTAAATAGATGACAGGACGCTGTAGGGTTTCTAACAGTCTTTATTGACTGACAACAGGGAGAAAGGCTCTAAGGTGGCCTGGTGGTGCTGGGCGCTTACTTACAGTACATTGCGATCAAGTCCTGTGCTTTCCCAGTTGATTCACTGTGGAAAGGTTGTGCTCACCGGTGGCAAGCTGTAAACTTCTAGGGCCCCCATGAAGCCTCCAGTGGCTGTGGTGTTACGCCCTAGAAGCTGTGGTGTGAGTTCTGTGGCTCACTGCTTCTTCTCCTGTAATCAGGAGCAGCGCTCCTCTGTGACCGCGTCAGCTGGCCGGGCGCCAACTCTGAAGCGGGAACGTTTTCCCACGGAGCGTGGGCTCGCGAGATCCCGTCTCGCGAGATCTCGCGAGAACACGCTCCCGCGATCATGTGATGTCCCCACAGTTGGTTTATATTTTCATACAAAATCAGTTCTTGGGGCGATGTTTTTAGTAGCAATAAAAGCTGGCACCGTTTTCTTCTAAGATGTGCAGAGTTTCTCTTTCAGAAACTTAACTCAAACCACAGAGAATGGAAAGTACAACATATGAGGAGTTGTTTGAATCAGAGTTCCGTAGTCGTGCTAGGTTTAGAGCAGTTTTTTCTTCACAATAAAACGGTCAGGCCGACACACTCGACTGCTCGTGCAGACCATAAACCTTGTGTGACAGAGTATAAAAACAGTGAAATGGAACACAATGGTTTTATTAGGTTGAAGGCGAAGTACTTTGGGGGGTGGTAGAGAGGCAGCCTCTGTAGGAATAGAAAAAAGATAGCCTCATAAACGAGCCCAAAAGTAGCCCAAATGCGCAAAATAGCCCAAAATAGTCCAACATGAAATCACTATGCAGATGGAAAATGGAAATCTCAGTGACTTGCTTCTTTCAAAACTGCTGATTGAAGCAAATCTTGTTAGGGAGCTCCTCATTGGGTAGTGCTGCAGAGGAGTTTGAGAGATTTTACGGAGTTGGCCATTTTATTCCATGGCATTGCTGGTTGCTATGCCAACCATATAGTCTCAGTTCAGAACTCTATTTCCCTCTCTCTTTTGTAACAATGGTTATGGTAAATCCATGTTTTACCACCACAAAAATTCACCAAAACCAAAAACGCCACCTATGGACAGATTATTTTGTAATCGTGATGGGATTTTCACTAGTTTAATGAAAACCAACAACAGGAAATGTGTCAACAGTTTGGGCTTTTGTGTAGGCATGGGAATGGCACTTGTCCATCACAGTGTAGTGGGATTAACTGGCCATTGATGGTAGCAGGAGAAAAATAGTGTGAGTACCTGGGCATCTAATAGCAGTTCCTGGGAAAAGCGTAATACTTATACACAAGCCAAAACTCTTGGCTCTTCCAATGCTTGATTTTAACAGGACTTCAGAACACACAGTGCTTATGAATCGAGTGGCTGAAGGCAGGCCTGGAAAGACATTTTCTTTACACCAGTAGCAGGTTTATAACTCCAATTAAGTCATTAACGCTCAGAAAACTGCTTTGAAAAAACATTGGCAGGCACTTTGAGTGCACAGTATGTTGATAAGGCTTGATTAAAGCGAGCACAAAGAGTTCCCATGAGAAGGTGTTTTGGATGGGGAGGGGCAGGAATGGCTGGGAATGGCCATAGGTATTAGTAGGGCCATGGGCCGTCAATGGGTGGGCACATAATCTATATACTGTGTCTCCCTCCTCATATGCCATTCCTCCCTATCTATACTCTAATGGAATAGTTTTTGACTTATAGGTGTCGCAAACGACACCTAATAGCCCAAAGTAAACAAAACATCATTGCCCATCCAGATGCACCTATCCGGCAAAAGACACCGCATTGTCCTCAATAGACCGTTCAGCAGTGTGAGAAACCTGAGTGCATCCTCACATCTAACCCCTCTGGATCTCTGCATACGTGGCCAGGGAGAGGCCATCGCTTTTGGATCCTAACCCTGGAGGCAGAGAAGCGAGGGACGATCACCTGGTTGGAGGGTCCATGAGGATTGGAAGTGGGATGACCTCAGACGAGACTAGGTATCCCTGTTTTCTTAGTGATGAACAACACCACATAAGTCTTTATTGTATATTGTGTATATTTTATAACTACGGATACTATGTAAGCCTTTATTGTATATATTGTATCTCTTGTAACTAAGTAAGCTTTGCATTTTCTTACTGCGCCCTGTTACTTACGGGTCTGGCGCGCAATAAAAGTGAACAAACAAACAACCAAACCCTCCCCCAATCTTTATATGTTATTTTAAGTTAGCTCCCCTCAATTCATCTTATGGGACCCTTGACAGTACTGAGACGAGGAAGAGGCAACTGAGAGTAATGAACACCACAAACCAGGCTGGTACTCAGATGAAGAAGATGCTTGAAGTTGGTGTGAGGGTCAGGCATGTCCTTCTAATCATGGTCAGGCAAGGTTGATTGAGAGAACACACCTGCAACCTGTTAGAGGGTCACAGGTGAATAAAAGGAGGATGAAAAAGCAACATGGAGAGCAGCAACAGGGTGTTGGAAGAGAGGTGAGCCATTGGAGGGAACTACTGTGGTTAGGTCCGTGGTACACAGCATGCCAAGATGCAGGGGAATACAAGGAGCTGTGGTCTGAGACTGCCTGATGAGGGAGCAGAAGCTCCATGTAGCAGACTGGCAGTGGATAAGGATGCTGGGTGTAAAGGCTGCCCCTTTCCCTTTCAATCAAAGTGCTTTTACCCCATTGCAGAGAAGCCAGTGCAGGTATGCCTAAGGGGCAGAAGTTGGACCCCTAGCAACAGAAGCTTTAATTCATGTGCTCCACGTTACGAGGACAGCTAGTAAAGAGGCTGGTGAGTTTCTATGACACAAGAAAACCGGTGCGCGAAGTGCGAGTGAATGAACATTTCCATTGTACTGAAATACTTTGTATCTAGTAGCGGGGGTGGTCGTGTGAATCAGAAAAGCACATTTTTGAAAGTTTCCAGTCCTAGACTTTTTGCATTGTTGAACGTTAAAGCACAAGAAATACTTTGTATCGCCGTGGCCACATATCTTAAAGCAAAACGGTTTTGAAAGTCTTTAAGCATTGGGAAGTCCTTTAAAGTGAAATTAATAAATATTCTATAGCGGGATGAATGAAAACAAGATCGTAAGCCACATCAGTGCTCAAAGAGCATTAAATTGAATACAAACTTTATAATTAAACACAAAACACTACATGTTGAACTTGGCAGAGAATGGAATTGTGCAATCTTTCAAAACCACTGCATGCTGAATTTCTGAAGCAACTGAACACAAGATAAATTAAAACTCTGCATGTTGGGAAGTTAACTCCATAATCATATGGTATCTTGGAGTTAACCCTGTTGTATGAAGAAAGGAAGTGAACCTTCATGGGCCAGAGAGAACAGCCAATGCCCTTTATTTTGTGTGTTTTGAACTGTGATTCAATACAAGTCTTGGAGAAGGCAATCCTGAGACTTTATGAGCCTTTCTTTTGTGTGTTTCGAACTCTGCTGAAAGACAAGTCTTGGGGAAGGGAAACCTGAGACTTCACAAATTACCTTTGTTTTCTTTGAGGATGGGACCTCAAGGCTCTTTCTTTTGTGCTTGAACTTTGATGCTTGGAACTTGGGGAAGGGAACCCCGAGGATTGTTTCAAAACCATATAATCTTGAACTTGGAAAAGATAACTTTGAGACTTTTGTAGAACTGTTTTATACTTGGGGTAGGGAGCTGAAAGAAAGCCATGATCTTGAAGAAGCTCAGAAAATATTGTTAAAGAATGTTCCTTTTTACTGTTTACATCCATAAACATTGGTTTATTGTAGTTGTGAGGGAAAGGATAGGTTTTGGACACAGACATACTTTTAACTTGAACTCTTTAACTCTATTGAGGTAGGGAAATCCCACCTTAGCATAGGGCAAGTTAGGCCTTTTACCATCCTGACATTTAAGTTAATAAATATTTTTTTGTTTAAATTGATATCTCTTGTCTGTGTTGTACTTCATAATACCCACACTTCAAGTAGATGCAGATCGTCCGGGTCCATTTAAGATTAGTCTGGAACTGACCTTGTTTACTGTGTTTGTGACCACGTTTTTTGGATAGTATATATTAAATGATGGGGATCAACAGGTGGCAACACTCAGATGCTCATGCAGTTACCCGGCCAGTGTTAGGCCCAGCTATAGTCGCAGTGCAATCATTTTTGGGTCTTGAAAATAGAACCACAGCAACTGAAGCATGGAAAACTCAGACACATGACATAAACTGAGTGACGCTAACACCACAAACAAAAATAAAACCAAAACAACTGGAGTCAGAGATCCCTGAAAGCCCAGTCACAATATGATAAGAATTAAGACCTGTGGGAAATGCAGTGCAGAGCACACCGAAGATCAAACCCGAGAACGCATTGACTAAAACTGAAATGCCAGACCCCCATGCCTGGATTCGACTGGTGCTGAGGCCAAACAGACACCTATGTATGACGATCACCCAGGCCCGGACTGCTGAGCCTGTGACATGTGAGCAGGATACCCATGCCATAACCTGATGGGTGCCAAGAGCAGGGAGAGATACTATGTATGCCCCTCCCATGGCCACAATATATCCTCCCACATGAATGCTGCCCTACAAAGCTTAGATTAAAAACAAGTATTTTTATGCCCAGTCATGTTTATGGAGTCTCAGTGCCAAACTATAAACTCCATATTTTCTGGTGAATTTGGAATCTGCATCTGCCTAAATTACTCTTCGAGCCCACCCGATGCGTAGAGTTAGTAACATCTTTACTTCAGTGGGCCAATCCTTATGAAACTGTGGCAGAATAACACATTTGGCGTGAGTCTTTTAGTGTTTCCTCACTGTTTCTAGCTCACTGGTGCACTGTGTTATGTATTTTACTTAGGAGCATTTCCCAAGCCTGTCAATTCTCTTTTTGAATATATGATGAATGATGATCTCTTTGTAGCTCACAGACAAAACACAAAGCATGGATGTTTTGCCTAGGAAACATTAAGCCAAAGAAGGGACAGAGAAAAGCTTTCTGTTCAACTGCAGATGGTGCAGAAAGCAAAAATAGAGATCTTGCCATTTCTATACACAGTTAGCTAAAAAGAGCTGTTGATCAACAAGTGGGTAACAGCACACTAACTAAATGGAACCTGTGAGATGGCCTCAAATATGCTTTGGCTATAGGAGACATGGTGCAAACGAGGATGCTTGCAGTCTGACCATGAACAGACAAGTAAGTACTATTGCCTCCTCCTCAGCGTACTATTCCAAACTGCTTAACGGAGCCAGACCCTTCCTATCCCAACAGAACTCTCTCACTATTGCAAGGGCCATAATTGGTTCAAGACTGGACTATTGCAACGCCCTCCTTGTAGGCACCTCATGTAACAACATCGCCAAACTCCAACTTGTCCAAAACAATTCCCTCAGAGCTGCCACTGGGATCTCCAAAAAGGACCAAATTTCTGAGGTCAGGAGAAAGGTGCACTGGCTTCCCGTCGAAGAAAGAATCATCTTTAAGACCCTTGCCCTTACTCATAACTGCATTCATGACCAAGCACCACTGTACCTACCCAGAGAATATCCAAGCACACATCACCCAGACCCACGAGAACAGCCTATGCGAACAGGATTACCACTCTCAAAACACGTAGAGTACAAGCAGGCAGTACCAGCTTCCCAGCCATGGCCGCCTCACATTGGAACGCTCTTCCTGCGCCCATCAGATCTATTGACTCCCATATAGCCTTCCACAAAGCTGTCAAAACCAGGCTATTCACATGATTGCTTCCCCCTACTGAAACTCAATGAGATTACCTACTGATCAATCATCACATGTAATGTTCACTGTCTCTCGTCAATTAGATGTATAACTAAGAACTCCCAATGTCGGGAGGTGCTAACATAACCTTGAATGAATCCTGCTTACAAACTGCTTGCAACAGCGCCTCAATGCCCAAGGGCTGCAAGCGCGCTCTACAAATCCAAAAAATAAAATAAAAATAAATGAATCACCTTGCTCCATTCCATTAACCAGGGTTGGGTGGGATGGTTATAACAACAAGAGCTGAACATGTGCTGTGCCCTACTTTGCTATCTTCTCCCTGCCAACTACAAATGTCAACCTTCCACTGAAAACAACAAAGTATATGTCAAAAAGAAACCAAATGTTTTCTGAGGCGAACAACAAGGTAAATCTTCACTCAAAGTGATATATTACATGGCCACGGTAGTGGCCATGTAGTTATGGTTAAGTTGGTGTTTCCATAGGAAGAGCACTTTTTGGGTGGCTTATAACTTCGCTCTCCCTGGACGAATCCTCACCAAACTTTGCAAAAAATGTATTTGGGTCACTCTGAATTTTTTTGCACAGTTTGGTGAGGATTCGTCCAGGGGGGCAAAGTTATAGGGGGGGTCCCAAAACTTTTTTTTTTCCCATAGACTGAATGGGAAAAATGTTTTGCTCGCGTCTACGGCCCAAACCGCTGGACAGATTTTCACCAAATTTGGACCAGGAGCAGCGGCTTGGTCCCGAATGCGTGCTTTTGCAAATTTGGTGAAAATCCATCCAGTAGTTTTTTTTTTTAAAATGACCAAAATGTAGGTAAAAATAAATTAGTGATATCTGTGTTCGGTCCGCGGACACACTCCCCTGTTCGCTCCGTGGACAGTGTCCTGATTGGCCAATCGGCTTGCGTGATGTTCGCGGACATGCAACGTGCTCGCTGATTGGACGGCGTGGAGCGCGTCAGATTTTTGGTAGCGCCCGCCATCTTGGATTTACAGTCGTCCGCGGACAGTGCAGTGAAACTTTGTTCAAAATTTGTATTTAGTAGAGTGTGTTGGTGTGTAGGAGTGTTTGGGGAGGGTGGGAGTGTATGAGATAGGATGAAAGTTGTGTTTTTTTATGTGTTAGACGTTCTTTTTGTGTTCGATTTGTCTGTGGACATCACGGGTGTTCTGAAATGTTCTAAATAAACTGAATGGGGGGTGTTCTAAGGACTCAATATGTGTCCGTTTTGTTTGCAAGCAAACTGAAACTGTTCTAAGAACACTCGCAGTGTCCTGAAATGTTCGCAAATACGCAAAATGGGGGTGTCCTGAGGACGCTGTCCGTATTGTTCGTTGTCAAGTTGAATATGTTCTAAGAACACTCGCGGTGTCCTGAAATGTTTGCAAATACACAAAATGGGGGTGTTCTGAAGACGTTGTCAAACACTTGCTGTGTCCTGAAATGTTCGCAAATATGAATGGGGGTTGTGGCTGACAAGTTGAATGTGTTTTTAGAACACTCATGGTGTCCTGAAATGTCCGCAAATAAACGAAATGGGGGTGTTTTGAGGACACTGTCCGTATTGTTCGTTGTCAAGTTGAATGTGTTCTAAGAACACTCGCGGTGTCCTGAAATGTTCGCAAATAAACAAGATGGTGGTGTTCTGAAGACGCTTCTAAGAACACTTGCGGTGTCCGGGGAATGTTCGTAGGGGGTGTCCTGAGGATGCTGTCCGTATTGTTCGCTGGTAAGTTGAATGTGTTCTAAGAACACTTGCAGTGTCCTGAAATGTTCGCAAATAAACAAAATGGGGGTGTCCTGAGGACGCTGTCCGTATTTTTCTCTGTCAAGTTGAACGTGTTCTAAGAACTCTTGCGTTGTTCTGAAATGTTCGTAAGGGGTGTCCTGAAGATGCTGTTCGTATTGTTCTCTGTCAAGTTGAATGTGTTCTTAGAAAACTCATGGTGTCCTGAAATGTTCGCAAATAAACAAAATGGGGGTGTTCTGAGGACACTGTCTGTATTGTTCGTTGTCAAGTTGAAAGTTTTCTAAGAACTATCGCGTTGTTCTGGAATGTTCGTAGGGGGTGTCCTGAAAACGCTGTCCGTATTGTTCGCTGGCAAGTTGAAAGTGTTCTAAGAACACTCATAATGTCCACGGACATTAAAAGTTTCCATAGACCATAGTTGAAATGTTTGACTCTATGGATGTGATATGCTGCGGTGGTTGTTGCCAGGGCATAGAGTCTTGGGTGCATGGCCATTTTGTATTATTTGTATTACTTTTATAAAAAGTTCTACGGCAACATACACATACATGGTTTGGTACTTCAGCTGATGTACTTTCAAATTTTAGTATTTCTTTTTTGTATGTGTTTAGCAAAAGGTTGCCATGTGTAGAATTGTTGCTTAATTGGTTTAAAGCTATTTAGTTCTGTAAATGGCTTTCACTTCCAAAATATTTTTTCTGGATATAGTGAATTTCTTCAAGTAGGTCTTTTGCTGTACCATGTAGAAGGATGTTATTTAACTTTGCTAGTGCTAAAGCACGACTTTTAGCATAGAACAGTTTATAGACTAGATTTCTTATAGTTGAATGATGTGTTGATATCCTTTTGATATCATGGAAAGTGGTTTTACAAGTAGGTCCTGTAATGCAGGCCAATGAATGTCCTTGTAGTCCTGTGTACTTGCGCACTGGACAGGTATCCATATTTTGCAGTAATTTAATTTTGATTTTGTCTTTGCTTTTTACATATTTATTGAGGAATTTGCGTAAAGATTTGAAACATTGTTTGGGAATGTTACACATTGACATGCATGGCCATTTGTACACTAGACGTTCTGATTCAGTTGAATGGAGGGGTAATTCTAAGTTTTCAGGGCATATTTTTGTAAGGAGTACTTCTTGTTCCATTATGGTATTATTCACTTTTTCATAACCTCGACCACTGCTATGTATGGCAATTGTACTTGTTTGCTTTTATTTCTGCGCTTCTTCATTAAAATATGGTTCTGTGCTCGTAGTGTGATTCCATTTACCTCCGCAGATACTTAAGAAGTTCTTTCTGTTGAGATTTCGCTTATTGAGAAGTCTGTTTTGTAATTTAGTTATTAGTTTTGTTAGTGGTTTCATTTTGTTTAACAGTAAAATAAATAACTTTCTTTTGAGAAGAATTGCACTGTCCATCAACGCTCCTAAGATTAATTTCCTACAATAGGATTTAAGCATTGAACCTGATTTCTCTCCTGTTTTTATAAGATTTTGAAGGACTTTGTGACGGTACATTTTGGCTAAAATACTTTTCTTGGTATGCTTACTTTGCACTATATTAAAATTTGAAGAATTAGTTTTATCTGTAGTGATAGCTGATTTTCTGTTAATTGTTTTTTGGTTTGTTTTACATTTTGATAGAGGAGGCAAAGTTTTTGTACTTGAAACTTCTTGTGTTTCACTAAATGACTGTTTTAGCTGTTTTGTTTAAACTTTTTTTTACAAATTCTGCTAGAGATGGAGGCTTATGTTGGACACTTATTTTCATTTGCTCTACTTTTGCGTTGCGTTCTACGGACTTGACTTTTGGTAGGCATTCTTTAGCGTCTGTTGAAAAAAATAAAGAAGATATGGGTTGGGGTGTTCTGGAATGTATGTGTGCTGTGTGCATGAGTGTTTGAGTAAGATGATAAAGATGTTATGTAATGGTGTGTGATTGTGCATTGGGAACTACAACTAGTAGGGATAGGTATTCTTGAATTTATGTGTTACTAAACTGGGGTTCAGATGACAAAAAAAAAGTAAGCTAGTGGTGTGGAAAAGTACAAATAGTAAATCTAATGTATACAATTAAAACAGTTGTTTGTTCTATTATATGAAAATTGTAGCGGTTCAGTTGGGTAATTTGTGTGTCCAAAAATAGGAATTTGTGGGGCATTTTGGCTATAAATCGCTGTTTAAGACATGGAGATTTTTGGACAAAATGGTACACAATCTCTATTTTTAGGCACAGAAATAGCTTGTATTAACGTTATAGTATGTTTGAGTAATAATACAAATATTATGGTGATATTCTACTTACTTTTTTTCTTAAATTAACAGGTAACTTCTTAGTTCTTCTTTGTTCTTCGAATTCGGCTGCTTCTTTTCAGGAGACTGGTCTACACTGCAATTGTAAAAGCTTCAAATTAGTAACTTTGTTTGTATATAGCGCTGTTTTTAATTTAGATATTGATTTTTTTAATTGAAATCCTCAGGGCCTTCTTTAAAACCATTAAACTAATTTATTTACATAAGATACATTGCATCAGTTCAGTACATATGATATGTTCTTAATGAACAAATTGTATTGAATGACTAACTGTAGCAAAAAAAATATCTTTACTATGTCTTGTATTTATAATATACCAGTGAATACCACTATTTCTGTAACTAAGCTGTTCTAGGTAATAGCGCCTCAATGTCATGTCTAAATGGAAGTAATTAAGTAAATAAATAAATAAAAAAATATGAAATTGTATAAGTATTTTTTTTAAAGATTTAAACATAGATTGGCTTGCATGCAATTTTGTTTGAATATATGTAGTCTATACATTTCATTAAAAAATGTTAGTTTAACATGATTTGTGTGTGAAAGTGTATAAAGAAAGTAAATAGTATAAAGGTTTATAGGTTGATTTTAGGAAATTGAAAAAAATACAGTAAATTCATTTTACAGATTATACAAGCTAAAAGTCTGTTTGAAAATGTGTTCATCTACTATACAGAAAATATGCCTAACTGAAGTTTGTGTTCATGCATATGGATATGCATGGAGCTGCAAGTAGAAATCTTGGAGACTTGTACGGTATTTCTGGTAGATGGTGCTTGCCAATAATATGACACTTGTACTCAGAGAGATTCACAGTACATTTGCAGTGCTGATCTATGATGATGCAGATAGATGTAGAGGTCTTGAATGTGATTTGTGCATGGTCATGTGATTTCTTAGCTACATCCAATGAGGGAATGGCAGAGAGAGTGAAGTGGAAATGGTAGAAGGGCTGTTCATATTACGATATGTCCGCGGACATGGTGGTAGTTCTCGGACATCGGGAGTTACATCCGGGGATTTTTGGGTTCAGAAGTCATGCAAATGAGAATGAGTACTAAAAGGGATTGGTCAGGAAAGTTTAGTGGGTGTGTTGTGCCAGAAGAGAGTTTCTCATATACTGTTTTTGCTGAGAGAACAACAGATAGCTATGTCTTTGTATTTTAGGAAAAAGATTGTATGGATTTTGGGAGATTCATGGATATATTGGTTGAAGGTGCATGCAGAAAGCTGTGGAGTAGCTGTAGATCTTGGATTCCCACATGTGGAAGTACACTGGCATGGAGTACGTGGAATGAAGTGGTTGGACTTGCTACCTCTCTGTGCTACTTTGGAGACAGAGCAACATCCAGACATAATTGTAATTCATTGTGGAGGGAACAGTTTAGGACATGTGACTGGAATTTCTTTGCAATTTGCTATGAAAGAAGGACTTGGGAAGGTTATGGACATGTTTCCTAATTCTCAAGTGATATTTTCACGGATTGCGCAGAGACAAATGTGGCTTCGTTCTTCTTCATTTGGTCCACAAATGGAAAAAGCAAGGCGCAATGTTAATAAAGCCGTTTGTGCCTTTCTAAAAGATTTTGGCATGTCTTCTTTTCACAATGAAAATATTCTGTTTCGTAGTGCAAACATTTTTCGCAAAGATGGAGTCCATCTTACTTATGGTGGCAATCAGATTTTTCTGAGAAATGTACAAAATGCATTGCGACCTTTTTTGGAATTGCAACATCCATTTTGAAGTAGGTGTTAAGCATTTATAATTTTTGACTTACAAACACCTCCCAAAGGTTCTTTTCAGAGCCACCACTTCCTCCCAGAGAAAATTGCAATGTTTGTGATGGGGTAGCAACCCAATTTTTTAAATTTTCGCGAACTGTCCGCGGACTTCTAAAAAATACAAAGGGCCCTGCTTCATTTATTTTCACTTCTATTTTTTAACTGTGAAAGGCGGCTCTGAAAAGAGCCTTATTTTGTATTTTTTTTGGTTTTTTTTATACACGACACACTAGGAGAGGAGGGGAAAAGTATGGAAAGTGGGGGACACCAACCACAGGGATAAGAAAGGGCGAGCTGAGAGAGGAAGATGTAGAGTGGGTTTTATTTGGGTAGTGAGCAGATCTTCTCGTGCTCTGAGACGATAGTCTCAAAAGCACTACAAAGTCGCTCCCCGCTGCAGAGTACTGTGTCACAGTACATACATATAACTGTGACCCTCGAAAGGTAAGGGTCATCAGCATTCTGTATGGCCTGTGAGGCAGCTTGAGGAAGACGCTGTCCCACAGAGGTGGTCCTTGTGGTGACAGGATCAGAAACAGAGGATGAAGTAGAGGAAATCAACCTGCTACGTTCTTCGCAAGGTACAACCCTGCGAATAGCCCCAGAGTGAAATGACCTCAGGTGTCGCTTCATAGTAGTGGTACCAAAGCTGTACTTACCGTGCTTCCCGCGACTGAGTATCATTTTGCACTCATTACAGATAACACGGTTTGCACGAGCCTTAGGAACATTCCCATGAATGGTAAATAACCGCCACACCCAAGATTCACGCCTAGTGGGGGTAGTAGGGTTTTCCTCTACCTCATTCTCATCATCCTCTTCTTCCTCCTCCGCATCCTCACTCCTGTTCCCTTCTTCAGGCCCTTGGGGAGGTGGTGTTGGTGGAGGGGGTGGGGGTGGTGCTGAAGCCGGTGCAGCACCAGGTGGCAGTTCAGCAGCCAGGGATGCCATCTCGATGATGGTGTAATCTGCAGGTGGCAGCAAAAATCGCTGTGTTTCGAAGAATAGCCAGAAACACAATGAGAATAAGCTCTAGGGTGTGGTCTTTTATAGGGGTGCTTGTGCGCGGTCCACGGACATGCGCGCTGTCTGCGGACAGATTGAACACAAAAAAAAGTTTGAAAAGTTTCAAAAGGTATGTAGAAACTCAGGATTACTATGTGGGACTTGTGCCATGGTGAGATTCTATTGAAAAATATTATGGATTAATTGAAAATGCACTTTTAATTTGTTCGGGGACCCGAACAGTGTCCGCATTCAGAACACGCGATCAGCGTGGGCGCGGTCATATGATCCGTTCGTGAACAAGTCCGCGAAGGAAGCGCATGTCTGCAGGACACCAAATGCACGGAGATTGGCTAGCGCATGCGCGTTGATGTTCTACGACACTGTTCGGGTCCTGAACTAATTAAAGTTGCGTCGCACGTGAAACGAACATTTCAGGACATGCGTGTGTTCTTAGAAGCGTTTAAACTTGCTAGCGAACAGTAAGGACAGATATAGTGTTCTTCACGACACATTCTATTACGTTTATGTACGAACATTTCAGGACACCAATTGTGTTCTTAGAACATTTTCAACTTGCTAGCGAACAGTACGGACAGGTATAGTGTTCTTTAAGACACCTCCATTTTCGTTTAATTACGAACATTTCAGGACACCGCGTGTGTTCTTAGAATAGTTTCATCTTGCTAGCGAACACTACGAACAGGCATAGTATTCTTCAGGACACCTACATTTTCGTTTACGTACGAACATTTCAGGACACCAATTGTGTTCTTAGAACAGTTTAAACTTGATAGCGAACACTACGGACAGATATAGTGTTCTTTAGGACACTTAAATTTTTTTTTAACGAACATTTCAGGACACCGCGTGTGTTCTTAGAATAGTTTCATCTTGCTAGCGAACAGTACAAACAGGTATAGTGTTCTTCAGGACACCTCCATTTTGGTTTATTTACGAACATTTCAGAACACCTGCACTGTCCGCGGACACCTACATTGTTTTTAAAAAAAAAAAAAGAAACTATTTACAACACAATATAAAAATTAAACTTTATTTAACATATATTAATAATTTATGACAGAGAAGGTGAGGCAGAAACAGAAACAAAAACAGGAGAATTAGGGGTTTCAACATGATTGTTATTGTCATGTAGAGGCTTGCAAGCAGTGCTAAGAAACAGCTGCACAGCCCTTTAAGAACGCTGCAACCAGGTGCCTGGAAGTTGGCATGGCAACGCTGGCGTCCTCTCAGCGTTTCCTACGGCCGACGCTGGAAGCCGTGGAACGCTGTCATGTGACCTCTCCTTTATAGGCACCGCCTTCACTTCGTATTGGTGCTTCTGATTGAGAATTGGTGGCGCTTCGTACATTGTGCATTGTATCCTGTTCCTTTGAACCCCTGTTGCAGTACCCTTCCCCCCCCCCCTTTCCCTCCTGTGTTCCTGATTGCCTTGTTTCCTCGACCCGGACCGTTACCTGGCTTTGATTCTGGACTGCCTTGTTATTGTTTGTTGCCTGCATCGTGCTTCGACCTCGGACTGCTCACGGACATCTTTGCCTTCGCCCATTTGTTTTTTTTACTCTTCGTTTGTCTTCTGGATCCTCACTCACCTGGATTGCGTCTGGGTAACTTTGGGATTGTTGAACTTTGGAACTTTTCGAACTTTTGGATTGTTGAACTTTGGAACTCGAACTTTTTGGATTGTTCACACTTGATACTTGGATTTCCTTGCTACGTACACTAACAAGTGTGTATTAGGCGTCCTCGTGCCGGCGGGATAGGTGGTTGGGCTTTTCTTGGATTCTGGATTGTGGACTTCGGATTTACTTCCCTTCCTTTTTTCCAGCTGACTCTCCCTGGCGTTGATCAGGATAAAAACACGGTAAGCCATAGTCTCGCATGGGAAGGGGGTTGTTATTGGAATTTGATCAACACGTATTGCATTCTTAAACTGTTGTGTTTGGGTCTGGTCAGAAGGGCGGTTGGTTATACTTTCTGTGTTGTGTTAACCCCTCACTTGCAGATCCAACGCCTGTCCTCGGCCACTCGTTCCACCCTGACTTCACCGATAACTCCTGCGGCACGTGTCTTCATCTGGGTCATCTGGGTCTCATTTGGCATCCTTTCTTTCCTCTGATTGATCGCTCTGGCTGTCTATTCCTGGAGCCAGAGGGTTCGATCAGGAGGAAGAACTCTTCGGCTACACGACGTGGGCAACTTGCATCTAACAGTTATTAGGCGAAGAAGGGATGGAAGTCTCATCAAAACGTTTTGGGTTATGGAGAGGGTTTGGGGATAATTGACTGCGATATGGTGAGGAGGGACAAGTACATGTGGGGCAATGGTACAAGGTTTTTGGTTTAAAATGATCTTCCACAAAAGTTTTCAAATTATTCAAATTAGTCAACAATAAATCCATTTTTTCTTCTATACTGTGAAGTGTGTTATCCATAACAGGTTTTTCTGAAGTATTTTCTATTTTGGTATGCTCTGTACAAAAAGAAATATATATATGTTAAATGTATACAAAATAATAATAATTAAATGGTTTATATTATAAAGTGTTTACCATTAGTTTCACTATCTTGTGACATTTCTTCATGTGGGAAATGCTCCTCTAGCCATTCCAGAGTACTAGACATTTCTGTGAGAGGAAAACAAAAAAGATAATATATTTTTTTATCTAATACAGAAAGTTTATAAATATATGAATAAAATTAAGTACACTTACTATTTCAGGTAAGATATGTCCTATATACTCAGTGGGTCTGCCTTGTTCTCAGTTCTGTCGTGTCTGTGAGGTAATTATGTTGGAAGCCAATTTATTTTCTTGTGGTTTTTTCCATTTTAGAACATAGTGCATTTAAATGAATGGTTAGTGTGTTGTATATATGGGTTACATTTCTTATGTATTATTACATATAATGTGTTTGTGTGCTTCTTTTTGAATTTGTTAAATGTTCCTTTGTTATGATATAACAATCAAACATACCCCCCCAGAGTTTTTAGGTAGTGGTACTGTTCTTCGAACATGTCCGCGAACATTAAATGAGTTCGCGGACATCAAGTACAGTAGAAGAGATTCAGTCAGTTCCATATGATATGTATATAAAGTTAAAGTCATTATTGTTAAGTTGCACTACTAAAAACCTATGAAATTCAGTGAAAAAACTTTGTTAAAGGGACGTTATGGTTAAGTTGCGCTACTAAAAACCTATGAAATTCAGTAAAAAAACGTTGTCAAAGGGACGTTATGGTTCCAAGTAAAACCGAAAAACCCTTGAAATTCACCAGTTATGGTAAACTAAGCAACCATAACTCATGCCACCACCGTGCACTGCTAAGACTAACACCCAGGACATCAAAGATGACATCACAAATGTCATTGATGACATCACTGATGACATCACATGTGTTTGTACTTTTCATGAAATATGTGTACAAGGGATTCTTATTATAATGTTGGAAAACAAGTGTCAAGGATCATTGCAATAAATATCATACCCTAATTAGTGCATTGAACGATGCATTGATATAAATAGCATTCTATTATGGGGTTCTATCTAGTATACTAAGCTACTCATACAGAAACATAACATTGTGTGCAGTGTACAAGATGAAGGTATAATATTCGTAATGTTAATATGTTGAATAATGAAATGATAATTGTTTTCTTAATAGATTTTTGTGTACTGTGAAATATGTAATAAGTAGCTAATAAAACACATGTATTACATAATTGCATTACTATAGACAAAACACAAAGACACAAGAACACATACCAATATGGGTATATACAGGGAAAGTGAAGTTAGCAAAAAAGCACAAGTAGTAGCAGAAACAATTCATAACTTAACTGATTATTTTCATGCAAATAAATGATTGCTCTGTTTCAAAGCTGCTATTTACTCTAGGTATATGTATCACTTGATGTGATTGGACCCTAAGGAAAGTACTGTGAGTACAATGTATACAAATATGACCATATACAGGGAAAGTACAGCCATAAAAAAAACAGAACTATCAGAAAGTGCTCGTAAGTCTATTGATTATCTTTATGCACAACAAGGATTGCTGTCTTTCAAGCTTGTGTCTTCCCGTATGTATATGTTTCATATGATGTGACTGGACTCTAAGGGAATTACTGTAAGAACCTACTTGAAGAATACGTCTACAAATAAAATAAAATCTATAATTTCTGACTGTTACTAAAGAAAACCATGTGGCCTAGATATGTCAGCAAAAGAAAAAAGAGTGAACCAGACATGTGATGTCATCAGTGATGTCATCAATGACATTTGTGATGTCATCTTTGATGTCCTGGGTGTTAGTCTTAGCAGTGCACGGTGGTGGCGCGAGTTATGGTTGCTTAGCTTACTATAACTGGCGAATT
Organism: Ambystoma mexicanum; assembly: GCF_040938575.1. NCBI lineage: Eukaryota > Metazoa > Chordata > Amphibia > Caudata > Ambystomatidae > Ambystoma > Ambystoma mexicanum. Next base: position 735,959,521 of record NC_090936.1, read on the forward strand.
TCAAGGGTTTTTCGGTTTTACTTGGAACCATAACGTCCCTTTGACAAAGTTTTTTCACTGAATTTCATAGGTTTTTAGTAGCGCAACTTAACCATAACTTCCCTTTAACAAAGTTTTTTCACTGAATATATATATATATATATCAAATCTGCAAAGCGTGAACCATTGCGCTATTTGCATGCTGATTTTCTTTTACTCCGTTTCAAACAATGTAGTCATCCAGCAATTAACTAGAGCCAGACCACCCTTTAAATGCAGGATCAAACTCCTCGTAAAAAAATTACACTGACTGTCATGTGTTTGTTACGGGATGTCTGTCAAAATCATCCATTACAAGAAATCCCACTAATCAGCTTCCTTCCCTTGCCGGACAGAGTGAGTCAACTTAGATGTATATGTACTTAATTTTTTGCATTCTTAAACCCAAACAAAAGGGCACTTCACCATTTAATTATCAGAAAATACACATATTTTAATATTTATCATACCAATTTGACAATTCCAATATACAACGTTAAAAATGTTCCAAACATCAATTCAACAATCAATTTTGTGTGTACATCTTTCTTCATTGCGACTAACAGCATAGAACTATATGCTTAAAAAAACCTTTTCTATGCCTTATTGGGGTGTATTCTCTTTTATAGAAAAGACCCCGCTCTTATTTAAGCCCTTCCCAATTTCTCTGGGCCAAACGGACTGTGCCAACACTTTTATAGAAATGTGTTTCTAGGACCAGCATGGGAATATATCTTTTAAGAATAGGCAAGGCAAGTAATCCCTATTGCAAATCCTGCTGGTGCTGTCTTCAGGGCACTTAGGTTTTTGTTCATATTCTGGTTTTCACACCCTTAACGGTTTGCCGTAATGTACAATCTTTCTAAAAGACAAATAAAACATTTCCACTTTAGAACATAAACAAGTAAAACATTTTTATGCAAAAAATACATCAGATACATCTATTACAACTTCATCTCTATTACCAATATAGACAGCCGGGATGCATTAATACTCAAGTGGTCTAAATTATCCACTACTACACTTTCTCTCATATTCAATATGGTTTGTTCTCTCCATTTCATGTGTCTGCAAACATGCATTTTAGCCTTTAAAGCTTAATTTCCTTGGGCTGACCGTCTCTTTCTAGCACAGACATAAAAAACTTTTGCTGAAAGGGGGGGAGGGATATGTTTTAATATTCCTATCAAATGTCCCTATATGTTTACCTATCACCCAATTATTAATTTAAGCAAGCTGAACGCTCACCTTTTACTGGATCTTCAATTTCTTTCCGATCGGGCTACTTCCTCTAAGTCCCGTGTGGGCACTATTACTGCCCAATGGTGTTCTCTATGTCACGAGCCAGGGTGGTCTCCCTACTAGTTTGTAGCTTAGCTCTGTAACAGGAGGAGAGAAGCCACCATTACTTATCACAGGAATATCGGTGATCACCTCAACATTCTCTTGTTTAAAATTGAGTGAAGCTTACCCGAGTGATCAAGTCCACTGTCTTGAAATTTCCTTTATTTCTATTGGGGGATTTTATCTCTCGTCACCCTTCATGGAACCGCCAAAAGCGTGTTCTAAATAAACCAGCACAAAGGGGAACAGCGTTAAATTCCCTTTTAATGGATACCGCATTACTCAATGTGTCCATTGTCCCTCTCTCTTACCTCATGGGTACATCTATGCCGGCTGTTGTCCCGTGCACAGTGTATCTGAAGCCGGGCGTGCCGCGATGAACGTCTGCTGCTCGATAAAGCTGCGGGCCTACTGTCGCATTTGGTCCATTTTAAGTCAAGACAGTGGACTTGATCACTCGGGTAAGCTTCACTCAATTTTAAACAAGAGAATGTTGAGGTGATCACCGATATTCCTGTGATAAGTAATGGTGGCTTCTCTCCTCCTGTTACAGAGCTAAGCTACAAACTAGTAGGGAGACCACCCTGGCTCGTGACATAGAGAACACCATTGGGCAGTAATAGTGCCCACACGGGACTTAGAGGAAGTAGCCCGATCGGAAAGAAATTGAAGATCCAGTAAAAGGTGAGCGTTCAGCTTGCTTAAATTAATAATTGGGTGATAGGTAAACATATAGGGACATTTGATAGGAATATTAAAACATATCCCTCCCCCCCTTTCAGCAAAAGTTTTTTATGTCTGTGCTAGAAAGAGACGGTCAGCCCAAGGAAATTAAGCTTTAAAGGCTAAAATGCATGTTTGCAGACACATGAAATGGAGAGAACAAACCATATTGAATATGAGAGAAAGTGTAGTAGTGGATAATTTAGACCACTTGAGTATTAATGCATCCCTGCTGTCTATATTGGTAATAGAGATGAAGTTGTAATAGATGTATCTGATGTATTTTTTGCATAAAAATGTTTTACTTGTTTATGTTCTAAAGTGGAAATGTTTTATTTGTCTTTTAGAAAGATTGTACATTACGGCAAACCGTTAAGGGTGTGAAAACCAGAATATGAACAAAAACCTAAGTGCCCTGAAGACAGCACCAGCAGGATTTGCAATAGGGATTACTTGCCTTGCCTATTCTTAAAAGATATATTCCCATGCTGGTCCTAGAAACACATTTCTATAAAAGTGTTGGCACAGTCCGTTTGGCCCAGAGAAATTGGGAAGGGCTTAAATAAGAGCGGGGTTTTTTCTATAAAAGAGAATACACCCCAATAAGGCATAGAAAAGGTTTTTTTAAGCATATAGTTCTATGCTGTTAGTCGCAATGAAGAAAGATGTACACACAAAATTGATTGTTGAATTGATGTTTGGAACATTTTTAACGTTGTATATTGGAATTGTCAAATTGGTATGATAAATATTAAAATATGTGTATTTTCTGATAATTAAATGGTGAAGTGCCCTTTTGTTTGGGTTTAAGAATGCAAAAAATTAAGTACATATACATCTAAGTTGACTCACTCTGTCCGGCAAGGGAAGGAAGCTGATTAGTGGGATTTCTTGTAATTGGTGTTTCATTATCCTCACCCACTCAGCCCCTAAAAAGAGGATAGGCACAGCTCACGTAAAACTCAATGTCAAAATCATCCGCCTCAATGCAGCAAAGACGGAAATCATTAAGATAGGCTCAGCCACCCCTCATTAGTAACGTTTTTCCTATTCCCCCCCTCTATGGGTGTCCTGCCCATCATTGTTCCTGTGCCTATGATTCTTGGTGTTATTTTTGAAGGATCCCTCTAGTTCATCCATTCCGATCCTCGACCCGCCAAAGCACTCACACTTCAACTCCATGTGCTCAAGTGAATCCTTCTGCTTCTGAGCTTCATCCACACGGCAGGTGTAACTAATGTGGTCCTCTCAAGTACTGATTAATGTAAAGGTCTGTATCTTGGACTCCGTAAGTCTCTACTCCACCGGCTGCAGGTCAAACATAAGAAGATGACTAGGCGTGTCCTTGTACTTGACCTAGAAAGCAAATCACATAGGCCCTGATTCCCTCCCCTTGCTCCCAGATGAGGCAATGATTACATTCAAAACTCTTTGTATCATTCTCTGTGTCTCCTGGGGTTTGGGTCAGGCACACCTTTGGAAAAAAGTCTTCAGATATTCCCCCCCCCCCCAGTTCTCTAAGGCCTGCCTCCTCCTGATCTCTGACAGTCTAGTTACCCAAGTGGAGTAAGATTGGCAACAGAAGCATCTACTCCCTTAGTGTTGATGAAGACCACCATTGCTTTAGAAAAAGCCTCAAGATCCTCTTTTTTTTAATAAGAAAAAAAGTGTCTCTGATTTGTGACCTGGCTATGCTCTCTGGGGTCACTGGTGATTCACTTTTGCTAGGACTGCAGGGCCCACATAGCTGGGTTCCCCCGCAGTACCTTACATGATGCAATTGTGCTGTAGCACTTTTGATGCATACTCTATGTGTAAGATGGAATTACAAACAAAACATTGTACGCCAACTAACTGGACAACTCAAGGAAGATGGTAAAATACTGCTTTAATCTTAATGGAAGAAAGCAGGGTAATACAACCGCTATCAATAAAGATGTCTGCACTCTCACACCATTTTTTGGTTACACAAATTTTACATATTGTTACGTATGTCATTCATGACGTTATCCTATGTGGGATTCTACAAAAACCTATTGTCGGGAGGGATTGGATAAAGGGAACATCACTACCTATAGATACATATAAGTATCATCATCTCATTGGCAACCCCTTGACTTTAGAACATGCCCTGAGCTGATTATAGCAGAGGATATGGCAGCAGATTACTAAATACAACATTGTATGTAAAAGTGCTTCCCAGGTTTTTCTTGTACTTTTGGCCCCTTAGTAGCACATATATGTAAATGCAAACTGGGTGCTTAGAATGTGTTAGCTCATTCTTTGTTTTCCCAATAGTCCATCATCTTTCATCAGCCTGGACTTTAGCCAAAGTCTTCTGTTTGTAGTCTGACTGCATAGTCTACCCACTGTCGTAGAACATTCAAGGGAGTATCAGCACACCATTATCTCTGTCTGGTCCTAATGAATAGTCCTTGTTCTGAGCTTCTCCATCACGTGTCGAGGGACCATGAATTTGTCCATTTCAGTCATTCAATTATGGCTATTTAATTCGATGTTACTGGGTGTCATTGCATATTTTGGCCTCTGGAGACTTGCACACTCCATCTCATATGTATTCTATACACTTTCAATTTTCCAATACTTGGCCATTGCAAATGTTTTCTTCTTATTTAATCTATGAGAAATATGTCTGATGCACATGGTCTATTCATTTGCACCACTTTTTACCTTGCACTTTTTTTCTTGGAGTATTCTCCTTCGGCCCTAAGCCAGAGTACTCCTTTATTTTTCACAGGGAAAAAGCTTCTTCAACATTTTTCTAATTGTAATCCCAGGCCTGTAATGAGCTCACATGGTTGATTTAACATGGGCTGTTGTCCATCTTCTTTCAATGGTCATCCTAAATGTTAAATATATACCTCTTTAAGCAAGGTTCTGTATGTCTTTTCTACCTTGTGTTAAGGTGTATTGATAAGTTATTTACTTAATCTTCTTTATAATCATGATTGCTTAATCTTCGAGTACCTGTTTTTCTCAGTATTCTAGTTAAATCATCATCCTTAAGTATTTTCATGTTGCTTCATCATAAGTTCATACTTCATTTTTGTGAAATCACTTTGTCGTCATTAGATTTTTACTTACTGTACATCCTTGTTGTTCACAGCCATTCCACGACAACTAGCCAGATGACATCCTTCTTGGTAACAGCCTTTTATAGTTTTGGCTTGAGGATACATTCTGAATGGTTGCCTGAGTGCATATTGTCTCTCATACACTCGGTGTGGTATAGGGACATTGTATGGATTCATACATGGGTTTCCAATTGTAGATCTTCATCTACAATTCCAATGGGACGGTGGAGAGGGGGCAGAGATCAGGGAAAAAGCATCCACCTGCTCTTCTAGACACTTGCATCCATTGTTATGTTATCTTTTTTACTTGTCACACGCTTTTCCTGTTCCCCTTTCCTGAACTTTTCCAAGGTCCTCCTCTTGCACTCACTGGATCTGAATTTTCCAGACCTTGAGAAGATTTGCCCTCTACACCTCCACACTTTGTACTTCGGGCACCACAAAGTGACAGCGTTCACAGTTGGCTCATTTTAGATTACCTAAAAATAATAAATATTAAAATAACTTCAAGCATCTTAGATGCCTATAAATATTAACAACTGGGCCAACACTGAAGTAACTCTGGTAAAATATCTGCTTTGCATCCTAAAGCTTCTTAACTGTTTCTAGCACGCTGGTGTACTGTGCTATATATTTTACTTAAGGGCAATTTCCAAGATACTAGCTTCTTTAAAGAGGCCCCAGATATGTTGTGCTTTATGCTAAAGTCTCATTGATATTCTCTGGCAGAATAGAAAGGAGGGATTTTTTACCTGACATACATCAAGGAAAATGAAAGGATAAAAGGCAAGACATAATTTCAACTTGTGACGCGTAGGCTGCCTTCACTTCAGACAACATCACTTTATTTGTCAATTGAGGCCGGATTACAGCAAGCATGATGCACAACAACAAAAAAACAACAATGTTGTACATCATATATTCTGAACAATTCTTGGATGCAAACCAACACAATGCACACCCAGAAGTGTACAGTCAAGGTCATAAAGCATTATCAAAAGAATGAGCTTCCTTAATGGATAGGTCTCCAGATCCTAGGCAGATTTCAATCCTTTTAAGTCCTGCACTGCCTGGAGCATGCAGGTGGTGATGCTTGGGAATTCTCAGGCACCAGTTCAACTGGGGTGTTTGAGGAAGGAGGGCCTATCACTGCAAGCCTCGGAGAACGGGAGGGCTTTGCAAAAAAGGTGGCACTGGTAGCTGTGTAGGAGACTGTCAAGAGAAGCCGGTGGACAGAGTTGAGTTCAAATGTGTTATGCTAGTTAGTCTGCAATGGATTCTCTACATTCTTTGGCCCCATCTGTGTCATCAGGGTTGAGCATTCTAGTGTTGGGAAGGGGGTCGGACCTGGGGAACGGAGAGGGAAGGCAAGTGACATTGCAGGAGAAAGGGTTGATGTACGGAGTTAAAGAATAAAGATGTGCTCACACGGCGCTCTGAGTCCACAGACCCCAACCCCCCTTGGCAGATAACACATTTGTGACGATAAACAGGTATTCCTACGCAACGTGCATTTCTCAGAGTGGGCCCACGTTCAGGGGTGCCTCTCTGGTGGACCATTGGCAGCAAGACTGCAAGGGCAGCAGTGGCGCACAGCAGGCAGCATACTGACACTGGCTGCAGGTGGAAAAACAACCAAGAGAAAGAGTGTGAAGCAGATGAGGCCCAGAGGTGGTGCCACGGCACAATGGCTAATGGGCACATGCACAGGAAACGAGGCCCTGCAGAGTGAAAGTAATATAAGGCGTCTCGGGTTGCCCCACCTAAGGAAACAGCATGATAGACTCCCAGGACATGCCACACACACAGCCAGGACTAGGCAAGAGACAGTGAGCCGGTCCCCATGCACATGCAAGTAGCCTGTTACAGCAATCTTTTCGGACCAAGAGGCCCAAGCCACTGTAGCAATGTCACAGCCTAGCCATAGAACAGCCAGGATGCAGAAGCATTTAGCACTTCAAATACATGCTGCATTTGACATCAACAACACCAGTAACATTGGGCGGAGGTGGGCCAGGTGGGCTAGAGACTTTGAGATGTATGTTGGAGCAATGGGGCCAATGGAAAATCGCACACACAGGTCAGTTGGAAGCTGGCAGTGGGTCCGGCCACGAGGGAAATAATTGACAAGCTGTCACAAGACTCTGTTGACACATTTCAAGGGTGAAAAGCAGTGCTTACAGACTATTTCACTCTGCAAACCAATGTAGACTATGAGAGGCACAGGTTCTGCTCCTCTAGACACGTAAAAGGGGAGACCATAGACATGTTTGTAATTTATTTATTTTGACATTTGAAAAGCGCACCTATCCCTGAGGCATATGGGAGGTAGGTATAATTTAGCAGTTCAAATTCAGAAAGGAGCATATGGTTGAATGGTAATAAGAAGCATAGATATGTAGAGTGGCATGTGAGAGGATTAGTTTAATTTAGGCAATCATGTGTGAATAGCCAAGTTTCAGATTTTTGCGCAAGGACCAGAAGGAGGTTTTGGATCTTAATGAAGATGGTAGTGTGTTCCATTGTTTGGCAGCTACCACTGGGAAGCTACTACCCCCTGCTTTCTGTAGTTTATATTTAGGAATGGTGAGTAAATGCGTGTGGGCTAAGCGCACAGGTCTAATGGATTTGTTTTTAGCAAATTTGTTAGATAAGTACTTAGGAGCCGAGTTCGAGATCCATTTGTGTGTCAGAGAAAGGGTTTTGAACAGGATTCAATCATGGAGTGGCAGCCAGTGGGCTTTCCGTCTTGCTTAGTAATGTGATTATTTTCTGGGATGCTCAGCGCTGCTCTTAGAGTGTTATTTTAAATCAGCTGAAGTTTTTTATATTGCGTCTATTAGTACCAGTGTAAAGGGCGTTACAGTAGTCTAATCTGGATAAGGTCAGAGCTCTAGCCAAAGTGATGCAATTGACTGAGGATAAGATGGGTCTGCAAGCATTGATAAGCTTAGATATGTAGGCTACCACGGATGCTGTGGCATTCACTTGTCGAGTTAAGGTGAGAGCAGAATTACAGTAAATGCCAAAGATTTTTACTTCCTTGGAGACATTGATGGTGATGCCATCAATAGCAAAGGATATGAAGGCATTATCAAGTTTGTTTAGGCGGTGTTGTGAGCCAATGAGGAGTAATTCTGTCTTTTCACCGTTTAGACAGAGGCCATGTTGGGCCATCCAAGCCTGGATGGTCTGGTAGATTTCATTTAGTGATTTTGTGTCTTGGTCATACGTGCCTGTTATGGGTATGAGGATTTCGGTGTCATCCGCATAGTTAGTGTAGGTGACACCCAATCCATCAAGAAGGAAGAATAGTGGTTTTGTGAAAATATTGTAGAGTGTAGGGGAGGCACAGGATCCTTACGGAACTTCACAGGTGACAGGGGCTGGCAGTGCTGCTGCAGTGGGTGAGATGACCCTCATGGTTCTATTGGTAAAGAAGGACTGTATCCAATGTATGGCATTAGATGATAAGTAAGCTGCCGAGGCGAGGTGTATGCACAGTATGTTGCGGTTGAATAAGTCAAAGGCTGCTGAGAGGTCAGGAGGAGGAGTGCTAGGTTGCCTTTGTCTTTAATCTCATCCACTTGTATTTTTAGATTCAACAAGGCTGACACAGTGCCGTGTCCTGGGCGGAAAACTGATAGGCAGAGGTCTAAGAGGTTGTTGGTTGCCAAATGATTTTGGATTTGCTGATAGGCTGCTCAGTCCAGTATTTTGAGGAGGAAGGGTACTGTTGTTATGGTATGGTAGTTTGTGGGTATATTGGGGTCTAAGGTAGGTTTCTTCACTAGGGGGAAAACCCACTCATCTTTAAGGTTAGTGGGGACGGTACTTGTTTGAAATGAGGCGTTGATTAATGTTGTAATAAAAGGGGAGGGTTCAGCCATGTATCCTTTAATGAATGAGGCTGGGCCTATGTCACTTTGGCACCTGGAGGGTTTGAGGCTTGTGATAATTTTTGACACTTCGGTTGTTGATATTGGTGCAAAATCGAAATGAGTACTGAGATTTTGACTGTGTATATAGTAATCTGCAGGGATTGGCAGGGTGATGGGTTCATTTTTTTGTTTGATTTTTGATTGAAGTAGGGAACATTTGTCTAGAAGAGCTTTTTGTATATCTGTACACCAGGAATCTATTCTGTTTCCCCCTCCCCCCACTTTGAGAGTCCGCAGCCATCGCTTGTTGCTCACTGTACTTTTCACAAAGGAGGAATAACCTTTTGCATATCAGTCTTTGTCCCAGCCACAAAGGCAGTCCAGCATCGAAATGCCAGGTGAACCTCCTTTGAACAAGAGTACCAACAGCAACCCGAGACATGTGTTTACGCCTTGCTGGGCCTCATCAGTGAAGTGGAGCTATGCCTGTCGGAGCCCAGTGAGCAAGGGGTCCACGTCTGGGTTCCCCTAGGTAACGTAGGATGACCAACCCCAAGTTCCTTGCAAAAATATCAAAAAAGGTAGCAGGCGCCCCTCTCTAGAAAGAACTTGGCATGATAATCTGTTCTATGTTTTTTTTCCCTCTTTGAGAGTCCGCAGCCATCGCTTTTTGCTCACTGTACTTTTCAAAAAGAGGAATATCATTCAAATTAGAATTGTAGGACATGGCTTCCTAGCATGTCGTAGTTTTTAGCATTTTAACAATTTGCTGCATTTTAAGTTTTGACATTTTATAGTGTAATATTGTTGCTTTAGACTTGATTGTGTGTTTTTCGAACTTTTAATTTGGGCTAAATAGATCGCTCTGACACCGATCCCTGAAATAGCAAAACATTGTTCTGGGCAACGCCGGTTTGAAACTACAACTCTCTAGAGTTTTGTAGTTGTATTCCTCATTATTTAATCTCTTGCCAGGCACATTAGTGCAGCACGGCCAAGTCTGTGGAAGTCTGCGCAGGACGTGCTAGATAGAGGTGTGTTACTCTTTTTTTGCAATCTTCTTCTGTATTGTACCAGAAAACGGACTTAATGTATCTATTGTCTCTCTTTGAAAGTTAAATGCTTGTTTGCTTATATATTGTTTCCCGCAGCCATGCCCAATCCTGAAAACGCTGTATAGACAGAACTGCTAAAGCTTACGCGTAGATACTGTAGGCTAGTTCACTAGAAATCTAGTTGGAGGCCTGGTCATTAATATGAAGGTCTCTCTTCTTAACACACACTCTCTCTCTCTAGATAATTCAGCTGCAGACATACATGATTACATTTTGGATAAGCAAATAGATGTTATGTGCATTACAGAGTCATGGCTACAGGATTCTAGTAGCCCTAACATTGATCTGGCAACTTCGGATGAGTTTATGTTCTTTGGCCAAAATAGAGAAATAGGTAGAGGGGGAGGAGTGGCAATTATAGCTAGGCGAGATCTAGCTTTTTTTTCAAACACCCATATTATGTGAAGGTTGTGAAATGGTGTGTATAAAAACCACTCCTACACCAAATAACTGCCTGAACATTATCTTGTTGTATCAACCCCCATATGACAAGCCTACGTTTACGGAAGAAATGTCAGAGATCCTGGCAAATACAAATAAACCAAATAGCTTCACGATTGTTTTGGAAGATTTTAACAGGCACTTCGGCAAGGCCTCAGACATAGATACTCTGGACCTAGAACAATTACTACTGAATAACCAGTTTACGGTATTGAATAAAGAACCAACCCATAATAATGGTAATATTCTTGACTGGGTTGTGGTCAGGACTTTACCTGCCGCTAGCTTAATTACAGTACCTTGCATTTGGTTGGACCACTTTTTTGTGACCTTTGATGTCCAACCTCCTAACATTCTTACACAAAGGCAAAATGCCATGAAGAAAGTCATTAGTTGGAACCTAAATAACATTAAGGCAATTTACTCAGAATGTTACCTCAAGGAATTTATGGTTGACACTGCTGATGAAGACACTCCTGATTCGCTAGCACTACAATATGAACGGAGTCTTACTAAGCTATTGGATTGGATAAGATAGCCCCTTTAAAATCAAAGATTGTCAGAGAAAAATGAAATAGACAAAAATGGTATACACGAATTTGGCTACATGCCAGCAGATAAAAAGAAAAGCAGAAAGGAATTGGATAAAATTATGGGCACCAGAGATCAAAACAAGTGGAAACAGAGAACACATATTGAAATTAAATTTTTAAAACCAAACAGGATTTTTTAACTCGCAAATTATACACACGAAAAACGAGTCAAAGAAACTTTTCGAAGTCTTTAGGAATTTGGAGAAACCTCAAGCACAAAATAAAAAGGTAGAACCCACCCAAGAGGACTGCGAGAGAGTTCAAAGGGCTTTCTCAGATAAAGTTAAGAATGCTCAAGATAACATTGCAAAAAACGTAGCTGCTCTTTCATCCAAATCTGATGAGAAGGTCCTTACAGCAATGCATCCGACTACTTGTCTGGAGGATATTATCCCAGCAAAGATTGCCTTGGAACATTGGGAAATGTTTTCCCCCTTCCTATTAAGCTTTTCTAATGCAACATTCATTCACAACCATGTACCAACACTTATGAAGAAAGTGACTGTCACCCTTCTGATAAGAAACTTGGATTGGACCATACAAACTGTACTAATTTAAGGCCCATAACTAATGTACCTTTTTAATTAAAATTGGTAGACAAACTTGCAACTATTCAGTTGCAAGAATATGTGGAGTGTTACAAAATTCGACACCCTAAACACTCAGGCTTTAGAAGAAACCACCCTCTTGGATCTACACTCAGAAATGCTAGACATCATAGATAGGAGCAAGTCGGGCTGCTGATATTATTGGATTTATTGGCAGCCTTCCATCTTGTAGATCAAGAAAAAATATGAACTAAGCTTGCAGATCATGGAGGGTGTTCTAGTGGAGCCGTTGATTGGATTAGGTCCTTTCTTTCGGATAGGAGGTCAAAAATATTTTGGGGCCAGTTATGCTCAGAATCAGAGCTAATTTGGTGCGGCGTTCCACAAGGGGCATGTCTTGCTCATGTTCTTTTTAATGTTTTTTGCCACACTCTATGTGATGTTTTGGACACATTAGGGGTGCCTTTTTCAAATTATGCTGACGATGCCCAGCTCATCATTGAGTTGAGTGGGGACTACAAGAAGAATTTGGAAAACAGAAAGAGTATACAAGGCGATCCAGGTTTGGATGATCACAAACGGCCTCTGCCTAAATGTGAGTTTTGATCTTTGGCTCACCACAGACACGCACTGAACTTGTTAACGTGTATGAGGGCTTCACAATAGAAAGCCACTACATTAAAGTTGTCCCTAAGGTGAAGACCTTGGAAGTGATCTTAGAATCGTCATTAAGTGCCAAGCCCATGTAAACAGTGTAGTTCAGAAGGCCCAATACCATCTAAGGCTACTCAGATTAGTGAAGCTTTATGTATCAACAGCAAACTGTACAACACTGGTGAGAGCGGTGATTATGCCAAGGTTGGATTATTGTAGTGCCCTCCTTGCCAGAGCTAACAAGGGATACATCAAAAAGCTTCAGATCCTACAGAATGATGCAGTCCGAATTATAAAGGGCACTACAAGGCGGGACCCTGTATCCATACACAGGAGAGAGCTTCACTGTCTCCCAATGGATGCCAGATTATGTTTCAAATTAAACACCACTGTCCATTCGTGCTTGTATTGAAAAGCACTGCAATATTTACAGGAAAGATTGGTTGTGGAAAACATCACGAAAGCGACTTGGTCAAAAAACTGTATGTGTTTGACCCAGCCAAGATGCAAAAGATTCAGAGGTAACGGGTGCTCTTTTGCTTCACAGGCTGCAGTAATGTGGAATAAACTCCCATTGGAGATGCGTCGGGAAGTAAACATTTCTGTCTTTAGGAAAAATCTTAAAACATCATTTGTCTAGTCTGCTATTTTCTTGTACTGTTGTTTTTTGTCTCCTGCACCTAGATGCTTGCAGGCTCCACTGCAATATAAGCAAACAAACCAACATAAACATACATTTGCATATCAGTCTTAGTCCTACCCACAAGGGCAGTCCAGCACTGAAATGCCAGGCAAACCTCATTTGAACAAGAGTACCAACAGCAACCCCAGACATGTGTTTCAGCCTTGTTGGGCCTCATCGGTGAGGTGGAGCTGTGTTTATTGTTTTAGAGGCAAGAGTGAAAATGTCTTTGTTGGGTTCAGTAGGGAATTTTTTCAAGTTGATCTCAGCTGTTCTCTTAGTGCTGCATAGGTTTTTCAGTTTGAGGTGCACCATGAGGTTCGGTGAGCATGTGGTTTATCTTTGCGCAGGCTCAGTGGTGCTACTTTGTCAATGGCAGCTAGGAGGGTTTGATTGCATAGCCCTACCATCGTGAATGCATCAGTTATTGTGATGGAAGGTATCAAAGGTAGTAGTTTCTCTGGCGTTATGTTGCAAGAATTTCTGGATGGGGCAGCTGGAGCTTGGGGAGGAGGCATGCCTACGTCCTGTTTTTCAGTATGGTGAATGAGATGAGGTGATGGTCAGTCCAGGGACATGGTGTGTTGGAGAGGATCTTAATATTGTAGTTAGGATCTGCCAGCCATTCAAGTGTTCGACCTTCCATATGGATGGAGTTAGTAATACGGTGTAATGGTGATTGAATGGGTTAAGGACATTTTGATGGAGAGTAATGCCCCCTAAGTGGAATGATTGGTAAAAGATTTCCCTTATGAGGAGTTGGTTTTTAGCAATACATGCTACTCCTCCTCCTCCTCCTCCTCCTTTAGCTCCCTCTCTGTCTTACCTGAAAATAGTATAGCTTTCAGGGATGGCAAGGGACCATGTTTCGGTAATAGATATGAAGTCTAGATTATTATTTATGATAAGGTCAGTGATATCTAGAGCATGTGCTTGTAGTGACCTTGTGTTAATGAGAGCGCCCTTAAGTTTGGAGCCTTCTAGGTTGGCCTTGTCTAAGGGGGCTTGATTGACCTCACTGCTTGAAGAAGGCATTGATGTAGGTAGGTGTGAGGTGCTTGAGGGTATGGTGGATATTGGAGTAGTTGTTTCGATGCAAGGGGTGGTGTGTGCATTGGAATTCGGGAGAACCAAGGCAAGGCTGATTAGATCATTGGTAGTATTGGTGGAGTTAGGTGTGGGTTCTTTCGGGTTCAACTTGATAGTGATTGAGTCTAGTGTGGAGACGTTCAAATTAGGATAGGTAGCTAGAAAGGGTGGTTGGTGAGATCACTTGGTAGTGGGGTGTAAGGTTTTTGAGTTGAGGTGTGCTTTTGTCCATGTGATTGAGGGGGTAATAGTTTGCTGTGGTAGTGGTCCTGTAACTATTCGAGACATGAGTCTAAAGTTCTGCATGACCAGTGGGCACGGTGGAATAGGGCCATTGGGCGTGGGGTTTTATGTGGTGCTTTGGAGGACCAGGGGCCTAGGTTGGCTAATGCAAGACATGATATTTTATTTATATTGTACTCGTACACAAGTGTTTCAGAGCGCGACAAGGCAAGGGAGTGGAACAGGAGAGAACAAAACAACGATCTTACTAAGCCCAGTGACATTGAGAACGTGCAAGTGCATGGTAAAGGAAAAAGGGGTAAAGTGCATGGAAGGGGGGAGAGGTGGAAAGCGCGCAGCAGAGGAGAAACAGATCAATAATAATTAATAAATAAGAATACATTAATAATAAAGGCAATAAACGGTGGTAGCGCAGCCAGCAAGTGGCAAGTGCTGTGTTTAAGGCAGCAGACAGGATATGTCTGATATGTGCAGATAGAAAAAGAAAGCGGGTGGGGGGCTGTATGTGTACAGATACAGACCCCAGTGCAAGGGGTGGCCGGGAGGCAGTGCAGGAGGGTGGCAGGGTGAGCATGTACCTGGGCCCGGAGGACAGAGGGTGGCCAGGGGGACGGTGCTGAGAGAGAAAGATCAGCAGGGGAGAGGGGGGGTGAAGGCAGAAGCAAAGAGGAAGGTCTTGAGGTGCTTCCGGAACTGGAGATGGTTCTCCTCAAGTTTCAGAGTGGCAGGTGATCTACTTCCCACTTGTTTCTTTGAAAAATGACTGACCTTGAGGGAGTTAGAGGTAGAGGAGCGAAGAGCTTGATAGGGAGGTATTTACGGATGGATAGTTGAAGGTATTACGGACCCAGGCCCCAGAAAGCCTTGTGAACAATGCAGAGGGTTTTGAATTTAATTCTTGCATCCACCGGGAGCCAATGAAGGGAATTCAGAACTGGAGAGATATGATCCCATGGTTTGAGGCCAAGGACACGTCTCGCAGTCCTATTCTGGATTAGTTGTAAAGGGGCGGAGAGTAGAGGCAGGAAGATTTAGAAAGAGGCTGTTACAAAAGTCCAACCTGGAGAGAACCAGAGATTGGGAGACAATGAGCTTCTGTGAGAAGGAGAGGAAAGGCAGAGTACCTCGGAGGAGGTGCAGTCGGAAGTTTGAGTTTTTGGAGACATCAGCGATGTGGGCGGAGAATGAAAGTGTGGATTCAAAGATGACCCTGAGGTTCTTAGCCTTGCAGGTACGGTAGGAGGGGGGTCAAGGGAGGCTCGCCAGAGAGTGAGGGGAAGAATGGTGAAGGTGTACCAATGAGGAGGATCTCAGTCTTGTTGGCATTTAGACAAAGATCATTGGTGGCACACAAATCTAGAATGGCAGTTAGGCAATCTGAGGTAAGAGAAGGAGAGGAGGTGTCCGAAGGCAGCCTGAAAATAAGTAGAGTTTAATCAGCATAGCACTGGGAATTTGAGCAGAAAATGGTAATGCAGTGGTTGAGAGCTACCAGGTTTTGGTTGAAAAGTCAGGGTGAGAGGTTAGACCCCTGAGGAACACCACAGGTAGAGAGGGAGATAAATGATAGGAAGGACCCAAGTTGAACCTGGGAGGATCAGTCAGAATGGAAAGAGGTCAGCCAGGCCAGAGCCTGATCAGTGATACCCAGGTTATCACAGAGATGGTTGAGTAGGGTGATATGATTGACTGTGTCAAAGGCAGAAGAGAGATCGAGTAGGATGAGGACAGAGGGAATGTTAGTCAAGGTTGGAGAGCAGATCTTCACAGATGTTCAGGAGAGCAGTTTCATGCTACTGGCAGCTCTGAAGCCAGACTGCTGGTCATGGAGAGAGCCAAAAGAATCAGAATGAAGGATAAGCTTCGAGATGGACAGTTTTTCCAGGAGTTTATACCCAGAAAGGGAGTAATGGAAATTGGGCGATAGTTAGCCGGACAAGTCAGCTGTGGGTTTCTTGAGAAGAGGGTGCACAAGGGAGTGCTTCAGAGGGCAGAGGATGGACCCCGAGGCAAAGGAGAAGTTGCAGAAATCAGCAGTGGCCACAGCGAGGGTATCAATGTGGTCCTTGATGGTTTTAGAAGAACAGGGATGAACCTGTTTAGACAAGGCTTTCATAGATCAGACTTGCCTAGCGACCTCATCTGGGGAAAAAAGATGAAAGGATGAGAAAGAGGGTAGCGAGTAGTTGAAGGAGGGTCAGCAAGCGCAGCTGGAGAGGGTAGAAGAGGGGGGAGGGAAGGAGAGGGTGGACAGGATGTCCTGGGTTTTTGATTTAAAGTGAGAGGCAAGGGCATTGCAAAGAGCCTGGGAGGCAAGAGAAGGGGTAGACACTGCTGCAGGGTTGTCCAGCTCCTTGTGGAATTTAAAGAACTTGGCCAAGTTGTTAGATGCCGCAGAGACATGGGCTTGAATGTGGACTCTCTTCTTGGTGAGGACAGAGAGTCGGTATTGCCTTTGGAGCAGGCGACAGGCCAGTTTTTCAGAGGATGAACAAGAAGCCCTCCATTTCCTCTCAGCCACCCTACACTTACGTTTAAGTGTAGCAAGGTTGGAGTCATACCAGCAATTGCACTTGGCTTTGGACTTCAAACGGATCCTCATGACAGGGGGAAGAGCATCAAGAGTATCAGAAATAGAAGAGTAGAGAAGGGAAAGGGCTGCATCTGGTTGTGAGTCAACCAGAGGAGGAGGAGGAGGGGCGGGGGGCTGGCAGCAAAAGCCTGAACTGACACATGCTTCATGGGCCGGATGTCCGAGAATGTAGGTGGCAATGTTGGGGAAGGCTTAGCTTGTGGGGGAAGAGAGGGAGAGATGAGAGGAGAGGAAATACTGGTCACTCTAGGAGAGAGGAGTGGTCAGAGGGATAGAGAGGGGGAGGCCAGAGGAGATCAAGACATCAAGTGTGTGTCCTGCAGAGTGAGTTGGGCCAGAGGGGAGGATAGAGAGGGAGAGGGAATCACAGAGGTCGCGAAAGAGCACAGATGAGGAACAGGGAGAATCGAGATGGATGTTGAGGTTACCAAGGAGGAGGAGTTGAGAGGTTGAGGCCAGGAGTGGCTAGGAGAGAGAGAGAGAGCTGCAGAGAAGGCATTCGAAAGAGGTTTAAATCTGAGTGGGTATGATAGTGGCAGGGATCCACTCAGGAAAGATCAGGGCTACACCCCCTCTGGGCTGGGTGGATCTGGGTGCAGAGAGGATCTTGCAGCTATTAGGGAGGAGATTGTCAAAGCTTGTGACAGAGCTGGACATGAACCATGTCTCAGTAAGACCAAGGACATCAAGGTCCATTTCTTCAAGGAGGTGACAGATGTTAGGGGAGTGTTTGACAGCAGAGCGAGAGTTGAGAGTGGCAAGATGAAGAAGGTTGCCACCCTTAAAGACCTTCTGGGGAGGGCTACAAATCAGGAGTATGCCCTGCAGAGGTGTGGAGGGAGCCCGAAGTGGAGCGAAAACCAGATAAGGTAGCAAAGGGAGGCGAGGATGGGACAGCCGGAGATGAAAGGAAGTTGTTGAGGTGAGGGAACCACCTATCAAGGAGGAGATTGGCCTGAGGCCCTTGGACCATGAAAGTGCCATTTAGGTAGACATTAATGATGACTCTGGAAGAGTCGAAGGAATCCATGAGGACATCCCAGCGAGTGCCACCATTAATGGGAGAGGAAGAGACAGGACAGAGCACAGAGATCATATGAGGGGTCCATAGATCTGGCGAAGGAAAGACAAAGAAGATGTTGTTGAGGGTCTGTCTGGAAGAGGCACTGGAATAGGTGTCAGCGATAGGGAGACCTGGGTTGAGGCCAAGATATCCTTTTTAAACTTTTTCTTTCGAGACATAGAGGCCGATTGATGGAACAAACGTGCGCCGAAAATCCCAGTGCAAGCAGGCGCAAGGTGGCGCAAGCGTGAGAAAGCAAGCGCACACGCACGCGTGCGATTCAAGGAAGGCACTGTGTGTGTTTTCCACTGGTTGTGCGCCAAATCCGTGCGTGGCACACACGTCATCAAACGGCATGCGCTACGCACACAGCGAAAGCGCACATAGCACAGTGCACACAACAAAAGTGTGCGGAACAGTCGGCATAACATGCGGAATGGGGAACAACGCGTGAAAAAAGAAGGCGTAACTGGGGAAGTACTGCAGGGAACTACACGGAAAGCCCAAACACACGCGAACAACCCGTATTCATGGATTCGAATACGGGAAACCTGTGCACGGCAAAAGACGCACATAGGCGTCAACGCGTCCACCACAGGAATGCAGGCAGAAGCGTCCCCGCGCACAGTATAAAAGTGCGCGCAAACAAACACGTATATACAGCTACGATGAATGCCCCATTTGTCGCAGCACTGATCGTGGGACACCGCAGGAAGAGGAGAATAGCCAGGGCACACATTTTTTCACCCTGGACAAGCCTTTTTGGGATGCCTGATGACCAGGTCTACGGCAGGTATAGGTTTCCATCTCGTATCATTCTAGACCTGGTCAGGGAGTGGGAAGATGACCTTACATCCCCCACCCTCTGCTCCCAAGCATTAAGCCCCTTGGAGAAGGTGCTCAATGTCCTGCATTTTTTGGCCACTGGGTCATTTCAGCAGACTACTGCCATAGTAGGGGGGGGGTCTCACAGGCCACACAGTCACGCTGCCTACACCAGGTCTTGGCAATCATGACAGCGCGCCCCTCAGTCCGCACGCACATATACATGCCCAGAACACCCGCAGAAAGGCAGGCCGTTGTCCAGGACTTTTAGAGGGTGGCACACTTCCCCAAAGTGCTCGGTGCCATAGATTGCACCCATGTGGCCCTACATCCACCTAGGGCCACTGAGCACATCTACCGAAACCGCAAGCACTGGCATTCCATCAAAGTGCAGGTGGTATGCGATGCAAAGGGAATCATCACCTCTGTCTATGCAAACTACCCTGGCTCCACCCATGACAGTTTCATATACAGCATGTCCACCCTGAGCCGGGCCCTGGAAGCTGGGCAGCATGGTGACACATGGCTCCTATGTGAGTACAAATGCCTGTGCATATGCATGCATGTCACACACACACACACACAAATACACAAACCCCAATAATCACAACCATCATCACCTCTCCAGGGGACATTGCCTAGCCTCTGAGCAACCACATGATGACGCCACTCCGGAACCCCAACACACCACCCCAGGTAAGATACAACGCAGCCCATATTGCAACCAGGGCCATAGTGGAGCGCACATTCGGAGTGCTCAAGTCACGCTTCCGCTCCCTTGACCGATCTGGCGGACAGCTACCCTATGCACCCTCAGTAGTGTGCAGGATCATTGTGGCAGCATGTGTCCTGCACAATGTTGCAACATGGCAGGGCGTACCGGTGGACATGGTGGTGCTCTCACATCCCCAACCACAGGCACAGGCGCTGCCGATGGGAGGGGACAGGGCACGTGGCGAGGAAGCCCGGACCCAGCTTGTGGCTCCATTTTTCACCTAAACTCCCACCCCTGCGGAGTGCACACAGGCCTGGCACATACCAGGTGACAATCGATGATGACAAAGAGACAGTCAACTATCACAACCTTACCACCCTGAGAATGTTGCCATGGAAGTGCCACATTGTGTGCGTCCCTAGCTACTTAAACATAAGCAATCCTGTGTGACAAAAAGGCACACATGCAAGGTGTGAATCACACAGACCTGTAAAACAGGCCATGACTATCACTGGTATGTCACCCAAACCCTCCCAAACCACAACATGACATGGCAAGCAATAGATATACACCAACACAGTACCAATAAGGTACACATTGACATGTGAAAAATGTAAAGTGGCATCAGACAATGATGCCTGACATGGAATCAGAAGAAATGACTGACCAACAACCTCCCACCCAAAAGAAGTCATACCCAAATGCATTACAACAGTTGTAGTTGTAACATAGCAATGAATGCCTGTCTACATGCACATTGTGCACTGCAAAATCAACACTGCAGCTTCTGTGTGCCGTGCCCACCTCCTTCAACACACTGCTCAGTGCACAGCATAGTGAACAGCCATTGTGTGTGACGCACACCCTGAACATCACATCTAAGCGACAAACTGCATCAAAAAGCAAATTACGCATGTACAGGATCCACAAGTGGTCATAGATCATGTGCTGCAGGGACATAGTGGGCACCAGAAGGCAAACAGAGTGTACATGTGGACATGGAAGGGTGGTTGTACATGTAGTGGATCATAGTGTGAGTGTGTGGGTCAGTAGGTACATGCACTCAGTATATACATGTGCAATCAAGTGACCATCAGTTTCCTTTCCACATCACATGTGAACATTCACCATGTGTACAACCCAGCATGTCAAGCCACAACTATTCCCTCACACCTGAAAGGTAAACACAACACATGAACAGGCATTGATCAGCAGAATACATCATGTACATAGGATACCGCAATTACAATGTCAGAGTGCGCATCACACTGTAGGGCAAGGCAACTGTCAACAACAAAACACCCCCCTCCCTCATAAAATCACCATGACCCACTGAACAACTGCACCTGGGTTATGTAGCCTTCATCCTTGATTCTCACCTGGCCACAGGATCACCCTTCCCCTTTGTCACCATCTCCAAACTTGTGTGCAAAAAGCATCCAGCAACCTCAGAGGCCACCTTGACTTGCAAAAACACCACACCAAAGATAACTCAAAGCAGGCCAACACAGAAGCCAAGCAAAACGCCTGCAGGCAGCAAAACAAACCAGAAGAGCCTCCAGTAGATGACTTGCAGTAGCAGTACGTCAGAGAGCCCAGTACTACCACAATGACGTAACAACCAAGGTAGCACAGTAACACAATGTCACAACAGCATGTGTACCATGTGTGGTACATAACGCAGAATGATGCACCACAAACTGATGTGTACTGTCACAGCTCCTGTGTACAGGCGCAGGAGTGGCACGAACCAACCACCCCCACCGTGGTCTGGGTGCCTGCAAGGTCAAACTCACACAGGCCTCTGAGACCTTGCTGTGGAAGGAGGGTCAGGGATATGCAGTCAGGACAAGCATTTCTATACTGGATAACCGGAATGCGGGGCAGGAGAGGGGAGTAGAATTGACACGGGAAAGTAGGAAATGCACAAAAACTGTACACAAAAAATGTTCTGCTTTGTCGAAAACGAGTAGGAACCGTGGTTGATTTTAATGAAATTGGTGGTTTCTTATTTAGGGACAAAATTAGATTTTAGAATTTAAGGTTAGGAGATTATTTCTGAAAGATACTGTATGAGTTTTCTTTCTTTATCTTCATGTAACTAGAATTATTTGTATTATTATTATTATTTTTCATATATTACTCGGCTTGATGTGGGATAATACATGTATAAAGTGTATGTATTGTAAAATGACAAATGCAAGTTTTATAAACAAAAGAGAAATATTACGGGGGTGACTGGCAGCCCATTACTGATTAACCCTGACACCATTAGATGAAGGTCTTGGAAAAGGAAGGCATATGAATACACGTGTTATTATTTCTTATAAAGTGCAACATTCACTGTGGGTATGTTGGCGCTAGAATACCAGCTGAAAGACAATAACAGTCAACACTGTCCTAAATGAGTAGGGTTTTTAAAACTGAGCGAAACTGCAGCCTGCCAGGTCCATGGCAGAGCATTCCAGGGTGTAGCCGTGGCTATAGAGAAGGCACATCCTAGTACTTAAAGTGAGGCACTTGGATAAAAAGAGTGTCCTGTGAACGCAGAGGCCGTCGAGGACTGTATAGCCGACATTTGCATTGCAGGTATTCTACTCCAGAAAAAGGAAAGCTTGATGCACTATACATAAGGCTTTAAAATCGATTTGCTTACGAATCCGAAGCCACAACAGTGATTTCAGCACATTGTATATAAGAGCTCTGAAAGGGGTACCAGTAGCTGTCCGAGCCGCGTGGTTCTGTAAAATTTGAAGACGATTAAGCATATTGTCCGGTTGAGCCAGGTTGTGAATTGCAATTATTGATGGTACTCAAAACCGAGGATGCAACAATTGCAGACTGCAAATGCATCGGAATGAATGGAAGGACTTTCTGAAGTATCTAATTAAAATGGCCAGATTGAGAGACTGCATTGATCTGGGCAACACAAGATGAAGAAATCTTTACGCCCAGTTCCTTCAAAACAGAAAATGGAGATGGAAAAGGACTAAATGATAGGGGCAAGAACTCAGGAGTCCAGAGTACTGTAACAGAACGGGGACCAAACACCATCACCTCTGTTTTGCCACCATTCAGCTTAAGGCAGTTGTCACTCATACAACATCCCACTGCCTCAGGACAGCTGCTCAATTGAGTAGCAGTGTCACTGTTCAAACGATGATCTGAGTATCTTAATAGTAGCAGTTGAGGAAATGGGAGTGGATAAGTGTGACCAATAGCTGAATGTAGACAGTAAATAAAATTGGAGAGAGCGACAAACCCTTAGGAACTCTGCATATCAAATAGGCTGGAGCGGAGCGATAGGGCGGTAAAGAAAGAGACTGGATACCATCTGTCAAATAAGATTGAAACAATGCCAGAACAGTCC
The DNA here is from genome assembly GCF_040938575.1 of Ambystoma mexicanum. Lineage (NCBI taxonomy): Eukaryota > Metazoa > Chordata > Amphibia > Caudata > Ambystomatidae > Ambystoma > Ambystoma mexicanum. The sequence goes on from NC_090936.1 coordinate 735,982,513, forward strand.
CAGCGATGCCTGTGCCAGATAGCCAGCTGAGGAGGGAAGTGTGGTCAATAGTATCAAATTCAGCTAACAAATCTAAAAGGATCAGTGCTCCAACACCACGCTGATCAGAAAGACGAACTAGGTCATCAACCACAGATACCAAAACGCTCTCTGTACCGTGTCATGGCCGAAAAAACGATTGATCAGGATTTTAAAAAAAGGACTTGTGAAAGGGGTAATCAACGACTTAAGAAGTTTCAAAAGAAACGGAAATACGTGCAATAACCATATCACAGCAGAAAATAACAATGTTTTTTCGATATGCTGAAAGCCCCCTTACTGAACACCACATGCTGCACATCCTGTACTTGATTGAAACCTACACACAAGAACAATGGTGATGAAACTGGATGCTTAAAATCGTGCTTACAATAAAAGCAATTGGGGAAAAAAGGTGGCACAGGGCATTCTACTTCTAAGGCTAGGCTTATGCAAGCTCATACTACCCCCACAAATTAAAAAAGACACATACCCAACGCACTGCTTCAATAATAATCTTTTGAAAATGGTTTTGTTCATTATATATTTCCATAGATAAAAGCATGATTTCTTCAATGCCTGCATGCCTCACTTTTGAATCTTACACAATAAATACAGTCATGCAGCAATTAACCTGTGGCAGGAACAGCTTCAAATAGAGGACAATATCACTTATGTAAATCCCACTCTGGTAAAGCTTCAGGAGTGGAATAAACAAAGGAAACATGTTAGACAGGAAGTCTGCACTTCCCCAAGACATTTCCACTTGAAAATACTCAACAGCCTCTTCTGTAGATGTGCAATTGTTCATACTCCCGTGAAAGGGAACGCCTGTCAATGTGACATTTCTAACTGGTGTGCATGTTCAACAAAACACTGCAGGGCAAAAGATGCTCAAGAGACTCCACCACTGCATATTGCAACATCCTAAAGATCAGAGACCTCAACATAGAATCAATCGTCAGAGTGTACCACCCTTGTGTGGTAAACAGAGGGTGGTGAAATGTAATGTAATAATAGGATTTGTCAGCAGCACAATGAAAACCAGCAACAGGAAATGTTCAAAGACAGTTGTAAAAAACAAAAAAAACACCATCGACCATAACTAATGTAAATTCTAAGGACCAAGTTTGCACCACTCTGGCAAGAGACCTCCGCATTGTCCTCATTAGAGCGTTTGGCGGTCCTACCCAGCAACTGAAGTCAGGGAAACCCAGACACGTGACATAAACTGAGTGACACAAATACCACAGAGAAACATAAGACCAACACAACTTGAGTCAGAGGACCCAGACTGCCATGCCACAACATGATTGGCATTAGGACCTGTGGGAAATGCAGTGCAGAGCATCCCGACGATCAAATCCGGTAACACATTGACTAGAACTGAAATTCCAGGCCTCCATGCCTGGATTCGACTGGTGCTAGAGCAAAACAGACACCTATGTATGAAGATCCCCCAGGCCAGGACAGCTGAGCACGTGGCAGGTGAGCAGGAAACCCATGCTGATGGGTGGCACGATCAGGGAGAGATAGTGTGTATGCCCCTCCCGTGGCCACATTGCGTGCTTCACCATGAATGCTGCCCTACAAAGCTGAAATCAAAGGCAGGTCTTTTTATGCCAAGTCCTTTTTGTGGAGGCTGAGTGTAAGAAGAGAGTCTATAAACTCCATACTTTCTGGTGAATTTGGAATTTGCATCAGCCTACCTTACTCTTCGAGCCCACTCGGTGCCTAGAGTTAGTAACATCTTTACTTCAGTGGGCCAATCCTTATGAAACTGTGGCAGAATAACACATTTGGTTTGAGGCTTTTAGTGTTTCCTCACTGTTTCTAGCTCACTGGTGCACTGTATTATATATTTTACTTAGGAGCAATTCCCAAGCCTGTACATTATCTTTGGACTTCCTGATTATATGATGATTAATGATATCTTTGTAGCTCACAGACAAAACATAAAGCACAGATTGTTTGCCTAAGAACCATCAAGCCTAAGATGGGACAGATGAAAGCTTTCTGTTCACCTGCGGAAGGTGCAGAAAGTAAAAAATAAAGATCCTGCCATTTCCATAGACAGTTACCTAAAAAGAGCTGTTGATCAACAAGTGGGTAACATCACACTAACTGAATTGAACCTGTGAGATCAAATATGCCTCAAATATGCTTTGGCTGTAGGAGACATGGTGCAAACGAGGATGGCTGCAATGAATCACCTTGCTCCATTCCATCAACCAGTGTTAGAGGGCATGGTTATCACAACAAGAGCTGAACATGTGCTGTGCCCTAACTTTGCTACCAACCACCAATGTCAGCCACTGAAAACAAAAAAATATATGTCAAAACAAACATGTTTTTTCTAAGAAGCACAACAAGGTAAAGATTCACTCGAAATGATATATGTATATCAAATAAAACAAAGCCTGCACTACGGCACCATTTGCAGGCCACATTTTTTGCTCGTTTTCAAAGAATGCAGTCATCCTGCAATTAAATAGAGGCAGAACACCCTTTAAATGCAGGATCAAACTCATCCAAAAATTAAATTGACTGTCATGTGTTTGAGACTAGATGTCTGTCAACATCTTCCGGCTCAATACAGCAAAGACAAAAATACTTCACTTAGGCTCTGCCATCCATCCCTACTAGCCCTTTTCCTATCCCCATTCTATGGGTGTCCTGCCCATCATTGTTCCTGTGGCTATGAATCTGGGAGTAATTTGTTATGGATCACTGTCGTTCATCCTTTCCGATCCTCAACCTGTCAAAGCACTCACACTTCAACTCCATGTGCGCAAGTGAATCCTCCTGCTTCTGAGCGTTACCCACTCAGTAGATATAACTAATGTTGTGGTCCTCTCAAGCACTGATTAATGTAAAGGTCTGTAACGTGGACTCCCTAAGGCTCTACCCCACCAGCTGCAGGCCATACAAATGAAGATGGCTAGGGTTGTCCTTGGACTTGACCTAGAAAGCAAATCACATAGGCCCTAAATCACTTCCCTTGCTCCCAGATGAGGACTGATGACATTCAAAACTCTGCATCATTTTCTGGGCCTATTGGGGCTTGACTTTGGCATTCCTTTGGAAAAGTGTTCACATATTGCCCCACAGCACTTTAAGGCGGACCTCTTCCAGATCTCTGACAGTCTAGTAACCCAAGCGAGTAAGATTAGCACCAAAAGCATCTACTCCCTTTGAGTGATGAAGACTTTCTTTGCTTTAGGAAAAGCCTCAAGATCTTTTTTTAAAAAAAAGTATTTTATTTGTGACTTGGGCCATGCTGCATGGGGTCACTGATGATTTGCGTTTGCTACAACTGCAGGGCCCACATAGCTCTGTTCCTCCTCGGTACCTCACCGTCAAATCTCCCTAGATTTACCTTGGACTTTATGCATTTGCATCTATTCTTATGTTATCTGTTTTACCTGTCACACATTTTCCATGTTCCCCATCTCTGGACTTTTCCAATGCTCTCCCCTTTCACGTACTAGATCTGAATGTGCAAGTCTTTAGAAGATTTCCCTCTACTCATTGTACTTGGGGCACCACAAAGTGACAGCATTTACAGTTGGCTCATTTCAGATTACCTACAAATAATAATTTAAATACATTCAAGCATCTCAGATACCTATAATTATTAAGAACTGGGCCAGCACTGAAGTAACTCTGGTAAATCAGTTGCTTTGCGTTCTAGAACTTCTTAACTGTTTCTAGCACGCTGGTGTACTGCGTTATATATTTTACTTAAGGGCAATTTCCAAGACTGTAGCTTCTTTACCGGGGTCCCAGATATTTTGAGATATATGCTATGCTCTCCTTGTAATTATCTGGCAGATTGGAATGTGACGATTGTTTACCTGAGATAAATACAGTCAAAGATGGGGCAGAGAAAAGTGTTCCAGTCAATAAGCTATAGTGTGCAATTTCCATAGAGAGTTACCAAAAAAGGCTCTTGGTAAACATTGAGGGTAACCTCATACTACCTCATTCCCCTGTCAACGACCACTCTGTTGGGGAACATGGTAACATTGGAGAATACATCCACTGCCCTAAATGTGCTTGAAAGTGCAAGCTGCGAAGGTGCCTGTAAAACAGATATAAAGCATGGAAGCCAGCAATCACACACACAAGGGAGATTTCCTTGTGTAGGCTAAACAAACCATGCTTCCATAAGCTATAGTACATTTACCTTATAGGTGAGCATATCCCAATGCCCTTAATAGAAATAGTATCATTTATCTTTAGTTAGTGAAATATAAAAGAGTATTCATAATGATAATGAATGATAGTAACCCTCTACACTAACTGAACAAACAGTACATGTAGGCCTTGAGATCCAGTTATACAACACACAAGGATGACTCCCCCCCCCTCACAGATAACATTAACCTGGTCCTTGCAAAGAAACGCACACATCCCAAGTTGCAACTTGCCAGAGAAAAAGCCTGAATGCTGCACAGTGGTTCAGACAGGGGGGTGGGGGGGGGGGCAACAATTTCCCAGGATTGAGTTGTGGTAGTGAGGTAATGAAAGAGCAACCAAGAGAAATAGCATACCCCAGAGCTAAACGACAGAACACTGAAAACTGATTTGTCAAAACACAGATCCCAAGCTAGTGTTCTTAAGCAGTACATCAAAATGTATTATAATGAAGGTCACAAGCCAGTGGGAACAGAACAATAAATAGTGTAAAACATGCCTGTTGAGACATAATGAATGGGGTGCAACACTGCCCTCTGTAGGATAAATTGCGCTAAAAGAGCACCAATTGCTAAGGAAGAAGCCCTGCAAAACACTATTGAAGTAGGATTCATTAGTAATTAGTGACTCTTATCGAAATTCATGAATAACCCTTACAGCAGATATATAATAGTTGCAAGAGACAATTTATGGAAGTTACCTAGGTTCATATGTATAGATGCAGTCATATCATTGCAAGAGAATGAGGACTTTCAAACAATTAAGCCCCAGCATCTAAGGTAAGGTCAAAGGCAGGACAGATGAAATCTTGAGAAAGGAAGGACAAGCAAGCAATGTTTCCATTGACGAGTTCCAAATTGGTCTGGCAATGAGTAGTTCACAATGATGAGAGTGGTAAGACAGTGCCAATCAATTAGGTCAGTGGGAAAAGATTGTATTCGGTTTTAGGATCCAAAAGGTCCCCCGTGTTCAGCTTTACACAATTCCTTGGCGAGCCCTATTTTTCCATTATGTTTTTATTCTTGCTTAATTGGTTGCTGGGCAGCACTTGTGGTTAACCTTAAGCCTGAAGCTGATCAGGCTATATGCTCAATTCAATAATGTTGTCTTTTCAATGGGAAAAGATTGTTGGGTATAATTTCAATGTCACACTGTCACACCTCACCTAGGGATTGGTCAAAATGTACTTAGTCATTCATGCCACACATGCTCCTCTAGGAGCAACCAATTATAATCAACGTTTAAATGATACATGTTTAAAAGAGTGTTATCCAAGGAAAAACCCCCAAAAGACCGAATTAAAAAGCACAAATGGCATATTTGACCGAATTTAGGCTAACAAAAATCTCATGCAACCAGAAATTTGATCAAATATGTCATTCAAATCCATTATAGCAAACAAGGGGAACGGGAGTATGAGGGGGTGTCCCCCGTTCCCATTGGTCACTATAATGGGAACAGGGTTTGTGGGGGTGCCCCCTGCATGGGGAAATAAAGTTTCAAAAAACAAAGGACCCTGCAGCACTGGTTCCCAAGCACGTAAGTGCAGGGAATCATTTTGCAGGGAGTCAGGTGAGTTGGCGGCACACAGCGAGGTGGGCCAAAAAAAGGTAAGATAGGGGGGCTTGGGGAGTGTGTATATGTACTGCATCGGTTGTTTGACCGTAATGGGCAAGTTAGCTATGGTAATTTTGACTGCAAGCATTTCCGTTAAGGTCAAACAACCCAAATCCTTATCCAATCAGAAAATGTGTGAATGTAGATGATCTCTTTGACAATGTCCTAACATCTTGCTAGTATGATTTAGTCATAGGGCTACAATAAGCCAATAGAGTTAGCAAATGTATGGAAGCACGTATAGTGCCAATGACAATAGCCAAATGTAGGCTTGGCAATTGTGATTGATTCGTATCATTTGTTGTCTTTTTCTTTCTATAATTTGCTATAAAACCGGCGATCTTATGTTTTGGAATCAAATGTCTTTTAGATTATTTCCTACCTACACGATCAAAATGAATTTGTTTTTTTCTCATATCCTGTGCATTCATTGTTTGTCCTTTTGGATTGATTTTTACTACTTGGAGTCTGACATGCCTTACAACTCTCAACCCTCCACTGAAAAACAAAGGCATATAAGGCAAAAAAAAGCAACACGTACTCTCAAAGGCAAAACCATGTAGAGCTGTTGGGAGGTCATACACTTTTATCTAATGAAAAATCTCGAACAGCAGCATCTGCCAGGAGCCATGTGAGTTGAACACTGTTTCCAAGCTCACAATTTGCTATCTGAAAATGCCCCAGTGAATTTTGCTCTCGGCATACAAATCATTCATGATCATATAATACCTTAATGATTTCAGTGGTAGGATTGAGAATACATATCAGGGATTTCTTCTACTCTACAACAAATGGAACACTGCACCTTTTGGGTCCCCATTTCTCCTTCCAATGGAAGGTTGTATCAATATATGATAAAAAAGAAGTTGTGATAAAGGTTCCTGCAGCAAAAATGCCACTCCCTTACGCAATCAATATTGTGAAACCTCTCCTGCAGCTTTGCTCCAGCCTCGTCCCACAAAAACATTTTTTCTTTGCTTGCCACATAAAGATATAAGGAGCACTTAGGCACATCTGGCTACTTCTAATGCCTCTTTAGCTACCAGCAACTTTTCCAAAAGGCATGCAGGTCAACCGCATTGCTGCATTTGTGTGTCCTTTGACAAATATGCCTTGCTTTTGCTCCACTCAGTGCTTCCATAGGTTCTAGTTGCTACAGAGGTCTTACACTAAGGAAATACCAAAAAGAGAATAACCATTCCATATTCAGTTACATTTCTTTTTTAAAAGCAATATGTTTTCTCACAGAAACACCCTTGTGACAGCAGGGCCCATTGATTAGGCCGACATTAGAACTCTGTTGCATTGAATCCTATCAATATAAGACTGCATTCCTGCCCTCTGTCTTTAAGCCAGGCCTGTGTTTACAGGGACACCTGGTGATACAGAGATCATCTCATCCTGTTCTGCCATTATTATGTTGAATATTGTAAGTGCAGTAAACATGATGCTTAAGGGCTAAATGAAAGACTATTTAGCCAATGGTACGAATAGAGAATTGATCATGAAGCATATCTGATAGCCTATAACGTCAACAGAAAAACAACTAAAATGTCATGTAATTCCTCTGTCACCTGTTCAGCTGACAATACAGTTCAGGAGCACATGCCACACAGAAAATCATAAACAAACTTTGGTCAGTCTTGAGAACTGACAAGGAACCAAGTCCTTTCATTTAAAATAAACTATATTTCTCATTTTGGAGAACCAAAGAGATCATGAAAATTTGTATCCTCTGTTATTTCACAAAACACTCAAAATTGACATAATTTACGTCAGGCTCTGTGTGGCTTCCAACTAAACTAAATCGTTTCTATAAACATGGGCTTTGTAAGATGTGTTAAGAACCTGTCAGCAATATAAAAGAGATCAACATGACAACTTACATCAAATCAAACCCTTCATCGGGTAGCAACACATTTATCTAATTGAACGCATCCGCAAAAAGAAAATGTTTGCAGCACATCTAGACCAATGCTAATGAGTGAGACTTCAGGGACATATAAGAGCCATCAAAAATAGTCGTCTGAATTTTCTTATTGCCCTACACAACTATCAGAGCACTAACAAAATTAATTAAATGCAATGCAATTGAATATGTTGATATATCAAACAAAGGAGTAAATAGACCGCTACATTTGAGAAGAAGATACATTTTGGATAAATACCTTAAACTCATTCCATGCACGTTCATACATGGACCACAAACTGTACGCCTTCCATAAAAATTAAAAGAATGGGTATGCAAAATGTGTTTCATCGATAATATATCAAAACAGATCAAAATATTTAATATGTATTACATTATGTTTTTGTAATTTGAATTCTTAATTTGTGTCTTACAACGATTTGCAATGTTTTGGTGAATACACGTTTTTCTCCTCTCATTTTGCAATTATTCGTTTTAATAATCGTCATGCATGCATACTGTTTTGCTTGCGTCTCGTGTAATTTTGCTTTCCCTCGCTCCCTTCGTTTTTAGTTTATTTTCATACTATTTTGATAACATTCTGCCCAGGGACAGAGCGGAATGAATCAGATATGCATTTTAGCTTGCTTGAAATAGTTTGTTTGACGTCCTGATTAAGCTTCCCAAACTCATCCGTTTTAGCTGTTGCTTTTAAATTTTTTTAACTTGGCGTCACCTTTTCATTGTTTGGCGTAACAGGGGCTGCCACAGCCCCCAAGGTGTGGGGGGCCCCGCTAGCACATGTCCTGGCAGGGGGCCAAACTTGGAAAAAAAATATTTTTTCAAAGTCCATTTTCTATAACAGAAATAATGTCTTTATGAAGGCAGAGTGACTACAAAAAGAAACTTTCTTTTTGAAGTCTGAGGACTCCCCTCCACCCCATGACATGGATGACCCCAGGCTGGAGGGCTCCATGTCATGGGGTGGGGGAGCCCTATGACTTTAAAAATAAATAGTTTATTTTTGAAGTCGCTTTGCTGTCATAAAGAAATTATTTCAGTTATGGTTCGTTCGGTCCTTAACAAAAATCATTTCTTTATGAAGTCAGAGTGATTTCAAAAAGAAAGTATTTCTTTTTGAAGTAATAGGGCCCCCCTCAACCCCATGATATCTGTGTGTGTGAGTGTATTGTGAAATGGTGTACACTTAAATGTGTAGGGAGCCGCCTGTATGAGTGTACGGTGAAAGGGTGCACACAAATGTATGGGTGGCTGGGTGTGTGTGTACAGTGAAAGGGTGCACACTTAAATGTATGGGTGGCTGCCTGTGTGAGTGTATGGTGAAAGGGTGCACACTTAAATGTATGTATAGATGGCTGGGTGTGTGTTCGTGTATATGGTTAATGGTGTGTGTGCTTGTTTTCAGGGGCACACCAAAACCTACATTTCAGGGGGCTGTCATGACCCCTGCCCCTGGCCCTAATAGGCAAGGCATTTGGGCTACATCACAACCCTCCATCATGGCCTTAAAGGCCTCGCCATCTCACCCAAGACTCTCTTGGAGTCAGTCCTGGTGCCTTTGGCACCAGGCTCATATGTGAAGTGAAGAAAACTTGATATCTGGGCTGGGCAATGGACATTTGCACAACATGAATGCCCCCGCATAGCTCAGTTCAATGAACCGAGCTATGCGGTCTAGTGTTCTAGGTGTGGTCAGGCCTAGGGATACCTGGGGGCTATATAAGCCATGCCCAGGCTGAGAAACACACTTCGCGTTACTCTGCACTCTGCACTCTGATGCTCACCACGTTCTGCTTGGATCTTCGCCAGCATTCTGGAGCCGAATACCTGCAAGAACAAGAACGCCATTAGTATACACTTAGCTGTGAGTGAATCCTGCTCCTAGCCACCTCTCTTGGGTCCGGAGAACACAGCATCTCTGTGACTTCTTCTCGATCTTGAAAAAGCCGCAACCTGAGAAGAAAGAGAACGAAAAAAAACCAGCATTAGTAAGCGTTTATTCTCCAATCAATCACACGCTTACCTGGTTTTAAATCACTCTTGGCCCACGTCCACTCCGGGCCTCAATAACGACCTGCAAGAGGAAAAAAAAAATGGTTAGTACACAAACGATCAAGAAGGTGGCGCGTGCTACGCGTTACTCACCACTCTCCATCTTCTCAGCAGCATCCTTTCTGGGACATTGCAGTGGCCTGCAAGGTAGAGAGAAAGACAGGTCAGCACAAAAAAGGCACATAGCGCTGCGCATCGCGCTTCCTCTTACCATCTTGTGCACAGCCCTAAGCAATACGGCATCACTAGACCTCTTCTTGCACCTAAAGAAGAAGGAGAGAGACATTAACAAGGGCAATTGCAAAGTAAAGGACAAACTGCCAAACCAGCAGACTTACTTGGACGACTGAAGTCGCAGCATGTCTGGACTCTGAGGGCCCGCACCAGTGAAGCAACTAGGCTACGATGCGCCCATACCAACAACGTGCCCCTGCACAGAGAAGCAGGACGGAGAGTGCACCACACAATAAAGCAAGGTGAGGAGAGCACTAGGGGGGAGGTTGGGTCCACAAGGGAGATGGGCTCCAAGCAAGAAGAGGCAATAAGACTAAACCCAATTCCTGTGTTTTCAGACCCAGTCGTCGGGCGAACAAGAGTCCAAGGGAGGGGTTTGAGGTCAAAAGTGGTCCAACCAGACTGAGTGGCGTCCCCTTGGATATCAGGTGAGCGTTACAGAACACGATCCTCACAAATTGTAATCCACCTGGGCGTCATGGAAACCTCAGAAAACGACCAGTTAGCTCAGCTGCTGGGGCAGTTACATGCTGAGGTGCATTCAGCCAGGCAGGAGACCAACGCCCTGCGAAGGGAATTGATAGTGGTTAAGGAACGCACTGACAACCTGAGTAGGCAACTCCTCCAGTCACAGGCAGGACAAGCCCCATTACCGGGGAACGTCTCATCAGTGTCAACGCCATCAACCAAATTGGTACAGATAACCCTTTCAGGAGCAGTTCCTTTGGCCCCACCTGAGCGCTTCACGGGAGACCCCAAGAAGTATGCAACATTTATGAACCAATGTCTCCTCCATTTCCTTTGTAGGCCTGGGGCCTCACCTAATGACCAGTCACGGGTTGCTTTTGTGCTATCTTCTTTGGGTGGCAGTGTTGCGGACCGGTCTGTATCATTTGTTAGTCAGGATGATCCTCTGTTACGTGACTTCGGGAGTTTTCAGCAGGAGATGGAGAAGCTCTTTGCTCGTCCTACCCATGGACAGGCACTAGACAATGAACTTTTGTCCTTTTGTCAAGGAAACCAAGACCTATTAACATATATAGCGACCTTCAACAGGCTCGTGGTGGAAGCAGAGTGGCCTGTGGAGAAGAGAACTACGCTATTTCACCGGGGTTTACGGGGGGAGCTAAAAGATGTTCTTGCCCAAGGGGTTGATCCATCAAAAGACTGCAGAGTTTATTAACCTTGTGGTTCAGCTTTATCACAGGTTGCAAGATCGAAGGGCAGATTGGAGTAGACTGGACACTCGCCCTATGCACGTACGATCAAAGGACAACGCCCCACGAGTAACAGACAATTTGGTGAAACCAATGCAACTAGGAGGGGTAAGAAACTCTTTAACCAAAGCTGAAAGGACCAAGAGAAGGGAGCAGCAACTATGCTTATGCTGCGGAAAATCAGGCCATTTCCTCAGAGAGTGTCCAGTGAAACTGCTGAGGTGAACCATAGGAGCCATGGACAAAGAAAATACAAATGAGGAGTCGGAAAACTACCAAGCCCGGCAAGTGTAGGGGTCCATTTGTTGAGCAAAGAAAGTGAACTACACACCTCCAATTTTGTGTTGCCCATGATCCTGATCAACCACCAGCAACCGTCTAGGATGCATACCGTAGAAGCATACATAGACAGCGGAGCAGTTGAGAATTATATGGAACAGGATCTCGCAGCAAAGATGGGGCTTCCTCTATGCCCTAAGTCGACCACTGAAACAGTCACCACTGTTGATGGTATGGAAATAGTTTCCGGTCCAGTATCCCAATGTACAATAGTCTTAACCCTTCTGTGCCAGGATGGTCACTGGGAATCTATTGCTTTCGACCTCATCAAGGCACCCCAGTTTCAGTTGATCTTAGGGATGCCGTGGTTGGTAGCTCACAATCCGCTTATAGATTGGCGTGCAAGGGAGTTGGTTTTTTCCGAAGGCTGTACTCACACTTGTTACTACAAAGGAAAGAAGCCAACAAACACAAGCCCATCTGTCCATGGAAAAGCGACAATAACCGCAGCGTTTTCAAACACAATAACGTTGTATTTATGTTTGCGGTAGCTTCAAAAGCTTCTTCAGCCCGGAAAACTTAGAAAAATAAACGCAGCTATTGCTTATTTTTTTAAAAAATAAATAGCACTTACTGAGATGCAGCTTTTCTGCCTGCAGTCTCCGGTCTGCGTCCTCCGAGTCCCGGCACCAATGAAGGAAAAGCCACCCAGTGGTAGCTTGTGTTTACTACAGCTGGCTGGCTTTTCCTTCATTAGTGCCGCAAAAGCAAGCACAGGCGGGCATCGATTTCACAAAATGGATGCCGCCATGTGCTTCCTTTTGTAAATTTTGAGCTTCATTTGCTCAAAATTTTACATAGGGACTTAAAAAAAAGTGCCAATCAATTTTTTTTTATTATTGCCCATCTTTTTTTGCAATAAAAATGTTTGGGCGAACCATTCCTTTAAGGAGTTTTAGATGTCCTTGATTTCGTTGACGCTTGGAGGTTTGTCCATCCGAGGGAGTAGGAATTCACCTTTTATTCGACGGTACATAACTTCCACTCGAGGATTGATTACTTCCTTATTTCTGATAGGTTGGCTGGCATGGTTCGGGATGTGGCGATTAAAGAAAGAGGTATTTCAGACCACTCCCTGATGACTATGCAGATGAGTATGGCGCAGGAAAGATCGGGGTTTTCTAAGTGGTGACTAAAAAGCTTTGTGTTCCAAGAGCAAAGGGTGATTGACTCTCTGGAGGGATTCACAATTTTTTTTAAAATAAATGTAGGCTCAGCCCCAGATATTATAGTCTGGGACAGCTTTAAGGCGGTGGTACAGGGGGAACTAATGAATATTACGTCTCGTGTACGGAAAAAGGCTTTGGCTGATCTTAAGAAACTGGAAGTGGAGTTGGGGGTGGCTCAGAGTAAATATGCAGTATAAAAGATTAATGGGGACAGGATAGAGGTGGAAAGACTTAAGCATCAACTCAAACAGAAGATGGATATTCAACACGAAAAGGCCATGTTATTTATGAAACAAAAGTTCTGAGAGCAAGGAGACACAAATGGTAAGCTACTAGCAAATAGATTACGGGGCCTCACAGAAGGTTCCTTTGTTCAAAAATTGGAAGGCGAAAACAGTGAGTATAAGACTAGAAAGGGTGAGATATTCAAAGGTTTTAGGAGATTTTATGATTCATTATATCGAGAAGATCAATTCCCGAATTCGGAGAGTATGGAGTCCTTTTTTGATAAGATTGTTATGCCGAAATTGGATGAAGATCAGTCAGAGGTGGTGGAGAGCCCTATTACGGAGGAGGAATTGTTGATAGCAATTAAACAGCTCAATAAAGGTAAGTCACCGGGTCTAGACGGTCTCCCGGTGGAGTTTTACCAGGCGTTGTGTTGTGTGCTGGTTCCATTTCTGTGTATTTTGTACAATGGCTTTATGAGGAATGGGGTGATTTGTCCCTCAATGAGAGAAGCCTGTGTTATAGTTCTTCCAAAGCCGGGCAAAGATTGCAAGAAATGTGAGAATTATAGGCCGGTCTCACTTCTGAATGTAGACCTTAAGCTATTCACTAGGATGTTGACTAATAGACTGGATGTGTGTATTGGTAAGCTAATTAGTAGCTCTCAGGTTGGATTCATGAGGGGTAGATATGGTTATGATCATATTAGAACGCTAATTGACATTATGGGTCTACCAAAGGCAAAAACCCGAGATAACTTATTAATCTTTATGGATGCAGAGAAGGCCTTTGACAGGGTCAACTGGTCTTTTCTGTATCAAACTCTTAAGAGAATGGGATTTGGTGACACATTCATAAAATCCATTCAAAGATTGAACTCTGGTATTAGTATGGAGGTTTGGGTGAATGGTTTTATGTCTTCCTCCTTCTTGCTGTCTAGGGGGACTAGGCAGGGATGCCCAATTTCTCCATACCTGTTTAATCTGGCATTGGAACCCCTCATTGTATACCTTAAACAAGAACATGGTCTTCATGGCCTTCGATTTGGGGATAATGAAGTAAAGGTTTTGTGTTACGCAGATGACATGACTATTGTTTTATCTAATCTGGCAAAGGGATGTGCGAAACTTAAGTGTATGTTCGAGGAGGTGGGTCAGCTATCAGGTCACAAGATTACTTGGGGGAAAACAGTAGTCTTCCCTATGGATGTTAGTACTCCACAAAATATTTTGGGATCCTGGAACTGTCACTGGCAAATGGGGGCAACATAGTATCTGGGTATTTACTTGGTTCGGGACTTGAAAAGGATGACTGAATTTAATGTGTCGAGAATATTAGAGATTGTTTGTTTGTTTGTTTATTTATTTATATAGCGCTCTTGACCCAGGGGTATATATGCGCTTTGAACATCAGGTTACAGGTAAAAGACAATAGTACAGAATTGATAGGGCATAGATAATAGTATTCAAACAATATACATAAAATTGGACATTCGGAGTGCATACATATGTGGTAGGACAGTTATTTGTTGGTTAACCAGGAAATGACCTTGGTTCTGAAGGGTTGGAAAGTAGGTGTAGATTTAATATCCAGTGGGATGGAATTCCAGAGTTGTGATGCCAAAGTTGGGAAGCTGGATCCTCCAGCTCTTTTGAGGGAGTATTTGGGAACTGTTAGTTGTAATGAGTTGGACGATCTGGTGGTTCTAGTGTTCTGTCTTAGTGTAAATTTGTTCGAGAGGTAGGGTGGGGCAAGATGATTGAGGGCTTTGTAAGTAAGGCATATGGTTTTCAAGTCAATTTTCTGTTGGATGGACAACCATTTGCAGGCAGTTCTGGTGGCGGAGATGTGTTCCCTTCTAGGGATATTGAGGGCGGCACGGAGTGCGTTATTTTGTAAAACTTGCAATTTATTGATTACTGTTTTGTTGGCACCTACATAGAGGCTATTACAGTAATCCAGTTTAGATTGAATGAGTGCTCTGGCTAGGATGAGACAGTTGCTAGGGGAGATCAGTGGTCTGCAGGCCCTGATTAGTTTACCGGTGTAGGCAGTGGCTGAGGAGGTCATACTGATTTGTTTAGCTAGGTTGATGTTCGTGTCTAGGTAGAAACCGAGGGTTTTTACGCTCTTGGCAATGGGTATGGTGTTACCGTCAATAGTGAAGCTAGTGTAGCCGGGACAGAGTTTACTGATAGTGTTCGGTGAGCCGACAAGAAGCAATTCAGTCTTGTCATCATTCAGGCATAGGCCATGTGTGGCCATCCATGCCTGAATGATGGAAAAGACTTCATTGATCCATTTGGCGTCCTTGTTGTAGTTGCCTGATAGGGTGAGGAGTATCTGGGTGTCATCTGCGTAGTTAGTATAGGTGACACCCAGATTGTCCAGCTTGTCGAATAAGGGCTTGGTGAAAATATTGTAAAGGGTAGGTGAGACACAGGATCCTTGTGGGACACCGCAGGTGATGGGGATGGGGTCAGCCGCTGCTAGGGGGGAGAAGACCCGCATGGTTCTATTGTCCAGGAAAGATTGGATCCATGTGACTGCAGAGTGGGAGAAGTGTGCTGCCAGAGACAAATGGTTGCACAGGATTTTATGGTCGACCAGGTCAAAGGCAGCGGAGAGGTCAAGGAGTAGAAGGATGGCAGCCTTGTTTTTGTCTTTGAGTTCGTCTATCTGGCATTTGAGATCAACAAGGGCCGTTTCTGTCCCGTGTTGTGGTCGAAAGCCAGATTGGCGAGTTCCTAGTAGGTGATTGGCCTCAAGGTAGTCCTGGATTTGTAAATAAGCCACTCTATCCAAGATTTTTAGTAGGAATGGGACGGTGGTAATGGGTCTGTAATTCGTGGGGATGTCAGGGTTGAGAGTAGTTTTTTTTAGTAGCGGTAGGACCCAGGACTGTTTCAGATTGCTGGGGACCATGTTGTTGGCGAAGGACAGGTTTATTAATTTGGTGATAAATGGGGAGAGATCCCTAGCTGCATCTTTTATGATCTGTGCGGGGCAACTGTCCCCCTTGCAATTCGATGGTTTAAGGGATGCTATAATTTTCTGAACCTCCAATATGGATACCTTTTTGAAGGTGAAGCCTGAACTAGTGGCAGTAGGTGGAGGGGGCGTGGGGAAGGAGGTGGGATCGAGAGTGAGTTGTTGTCGGACATATTGAAGTGGGGCCAATTGAAGCTGGGGTTGTGGGCTAAGGTTAATGCCATAAAAATTGTACTTTTGCAAAAGATTCTCTACCTCATACAATCCATTCCTCTGAAATTCATAAAAACGGCAATTTCTTCAGTTGACAGTCTTTCAAGAGTTTCTTTGGGGCGAAGAAAATAGGCATAAGGTGCCCAGATATATTCAGACATGTCCTGTGAAGGATGGGGGGTCTGGGTACTCAAATCTAATGAATTATTGCAATGGTTTTGCCCTGAAAAAGTCGGTTTATTACTTCTCTGAAGGTAAAAATTATGTTCCCAATTGGCATATTATTGAGAGTGCCCAAATATACTCTATGTCAAAAATGCCGGATTCAGGGACGAAATTGCCTACTGTATGCGCTACTAGGGTGGCGTTACAGTGCTTTATAAAGAATGATTGGGCAACCTCTGGATGCATTATGAGGCATCTTTATGGCATAATGTAGGGTTGCAATTGGAGAATAGACCTTTATGCTGGAAAAGCTGGATCAGTGGGGGCATACTTAAAATTTGTGATGTGTGGCAAAATGATCACATGATTCCCTTTGACCGATTGAGAGTGTCTTTCGGGATTGGGGCTGGGGAAAGAGGACGTTATGAGATTTTGAAAGACCTTCTGATGGAAAGGACAAGAATGTTGGATGGGGTTCTGAAAGAGAGGCCTTCAATGTGTGAGAATCTTCGCTCATCCCGTGTGCTGTTTCCACGTATATGAGGTTAATGCCGATGGAAGGGAAGGATGTGGGGGCTTGGGACAAGCTTCGCCAGGCTTGGATGAATGATCTTGGTGCGGATGTCACTATGAAGGAATGGAACTATTTGCTTCATGTGGGGATACAAGCAAAAATGGATTTGCAGCTGCGATACATTAGGCAAACGATCCTTTACAGATTATATTGGACACCGTCTAAAATGGGTAGATACTGATTCTTGTTGGGGTTGTGGATGTAGCGGGGGTTCCTTAATGCATATGCTGTGGGGATGCTCAAGAGTGTCTGATTTTTGGTCTGATGTATTGGATAGACTGGACATCGTGGTGGAGGAGAGACTTTCATGTACTTTCTATTCGACAATCTTCTTATCCAATGGAGGAAGGGGGGATAGGGCCAGGGGTAAAGCGGATTGGATAAATATGGTTTTGGTCCTAGCAGCAAAGTAAATATTACATGTTTGGAAGACAAGAAAGAAACCGAATGTGGAGGAGTGGTTATTGGATGTGCAGACCTTGTCGAACTATGGAAAAGTTAGGTTTTTCCGACAGGGAAGAGAGGGTCATTACTCTCGGCTTTGGGGACCTTTTAATGATTTATACTGTTAAAAGTATTTGGCTGTCTGTTACTTTGGTTGGGGGTGTCTTTTTCAGGCGGTGTGGAGCTGTGAGTTGTGTGTTTTATTGATGTTTTGTCTTGTTTGTTGAGTGTTATAGATCTATTACATGATTGTAAAATAGTGCTTGGTTTTAGTTTGTTAGTTTCTGTATTTTTTATGAATTCCACCAGATTTCTGTATTAATCCTAGTAATGTTAAGAATTTTGCAAGCTGATTGTAATGTTATGTTATTGAGATGGAATTGTTGTTCTATTTTAAAACAATAAATAAAATGGTTAAAAAAAAAAGACAGAAAAGATTCTCTGATCAACCCTGAAGAAAAGCCCCAGACTACCAAGTCGGAGATGAAGTCTGGTTGGCGTCTCAGCACGTGCCCATAAGAGGAACTCGAACATTTTGTCCCAGATATCTAGGGCCCTATACCATCAAGGCTATTATAAATCCTGTGGCAGTAAAACTAGCTTTACCACCAAATATGCACATCCATCCCGTATTCAACGTGTCACTCTTAAAATCTGTTCAACCTGGAACTCGGGTCAAAACACCACCAAATCCGGTACTGGTTAGCGGAGAACCCGAATTTGAAGTCACGGACATCCTAGATTCTAAGCTCGCCAGGTCCAAGTTATATTATTTAGTGGACTGGAAGGGATATGGCCCCCAGGATAGGGCATGGGAGCCTAGCGAGTATGTCCATGCGCCACGCCTGGTAAGATGATTTCATCGGAACTATCCAACCAAACCAGGGCCAGGCGGAGGAAATGCCCTGAGAGGGGCCTCAGGGGGAAGTTCTCTCATGATCCACGCCCCTGACCCCCTCAGGTATAACAGCCCCATGGCTGCAGTGGGGCTAAAGCCCTTCACATTGGCCCAGAGGGTCTTAAAACTCCATCAGAAACATACATGGAGTCAGTCCTGGTGCCTTTGGCGACAGGCTCATTATCAGGAATAAAGCAATACCAGTTTTGGACCTTAATCCAACAAGGAGGCCTATGACACAGCTCAGTTCTTTAGAACCAACTACTTGGCATGAAACTACTTTACCTGGGCTATTTAAACCACACCCAAACAGCAGAACACGCTTTGCGTTATTCTGCACTCCTGCAGCGTAAGGCTCACCGTTTCCGGCTCCTGCTCACCTGCTTCTCCGGCAGCCCGATCCTGAAGCCCTAGATCTGGATTCCATTAATAACCTGGAAGAACAAGAACAGCATTAGCGAGCAAGAACACTTACCTGTGAAGTAACTGGTCTTGAATCCATCCTGCGCTTCGCTTACCTCGCCCATCTCCAGAGTTCACCGCAACCTGGGTGATGGCATCAACGGTTGGGAACTGCCTGCCTGCTGTGTCACAAGTGTGCCAGAACATATTTAGGCCCTGGCACTTATTTTCTTACAAATTAAGCACTGTCAACTGAAATTAAATCTATGCTTTTCTCTTTTAGGCACATCATTTTGACACCCCCTTTTAATCTTCAGCAGGAACACACAATACAATGCCCCAAAGCAGAGAAATCCGTTCACAAAATGTAAAGGATACTCGGGGAATTTCCTGGAAGAGGTAATGCTAAAATGTGCGTAGAGCCGTGCTTTACCTTCTGCCTGTGTACTGTTAGTTGCAGTATACTGATGTATTGTTCTGTGTCATGCATTGTCCTGCTTTCCTCTCACTCTTCTTTGCCGTTAGAATGTTATGAGAACCTCGGCGTAGAAGAGTTCATCTGGTTAACAATTGGAGTGTCTGTTGCACGACTCCTTCTGTCCTGTTAATTCCTGTTTGTGTGTGCCATCCCTAACTTCTCAAATCAATACTTCATGTCATTACCTTCCAACGCTTTGAAATGTGTTTTATTAATGCAATGCACAAGTCCAGGGGCATTATATTTGGCTGTGCATGCCGATATTTACTTCCTAAGACAGACCAACACATTATTCACCTTGAATGATAATGATACGTGTACAACACTGTCACTATGGGTGATGCAAGTAAAGAGAAGGAAAACCACATTTAGTGTAGCACCGATGTTAAAAATATATGATTTATTCATAAGGTATAAGCTTTTACAAAATAATATATCTAATTTGCGTGTACTAGACAACAGCCTACCCTGTGGTCAGAAGAAAAATAATGTTCTGAGTTAAACCATATATATGACTGCTTTTATTTTGATTGATGATCTAATGTGATTTATTTTTATGGCACAGTCTGAAGGACAGAATGTTCTCTTTATGTATGATTGGGAGCTCAATCCTGATACAAAAGGGGTTCAGTGCTTACAATCAGAAACTCTTACATTAAGAGTTTCAGTTAAATTGTAATCTATTTGTAACTTGCAGAAACCATATAAATAAAAATGCACACCTACAAAAATGAGTACTACGTGAATGAATAAATGAATACATTGTTAGTATAAATGTATCACTATCAGTTGCTATTTTATTTTCACAAACGGCCAGGCAAAACCGAACCACAGGAGCCCTTTTCCAAACATGAAATCCCTACCCTAGAACAATTGCACTGTAGTACTTTTGGAGGGCACACACAAGTGTTTCCCTTTCTTGTCTCATTTCAATACCAAGCACAATGCATGGACAATGTCAGTTCAATGCTAGCTACATCCATGATTATTTCGACCAGTCTTCTCCCAATGCCCAGTTACAGACTAGGTGTTGACCTAGCTAAAGCCGAGTCCAGTAAAATACTTCATGATTCTTTTCTAAGCAAATAAGCTAAGATATTGTTTAGGTCCCCCCCTGAGGATTTACCCTCAAAATATTATATTATCACAAAACGTGCTCTCTAGACAAGTCTCTATTTAGGGTCCTATAAAAATACTTTAGCATCTCCAGGATCTGAAAAGTAATCAACTCCATCATATGTTCGATGTCCGGCATCTTTGCAATAATGCAGGCTTTCTGAATCAAAAGGACAACAACCAATTCCAAATGGCATTTAGAAGCCTACCATCGTTCAATTTCAAGAAGGGGTCAATGGAATAAACTGAGAAGTTCGAAATGGTATACAAAACTTGAAGAAAGGTATGAACAGGGGAAATGTACTATAAACAATTTTCAAATCTAGTCTTAACAATGGACACTCTGGGGAATACGAAAATAAGACAGCTGTCAGTGTGTTAGTGTTAGGAGACGGCGAGCACATGAGTGCTTTTGCTATGGTGTTGGTAGTTTAGGTTCAGAAAAAAATGGCCACTTTGTGTGGGTTTGCCTCTAAGTGGTCTGGGTTGGTGGGCGTGCAAGGCTTTTGTCTCCATATGAGAGACGTTTATGGCCGTGGTGTAAGTATGCATTGGCTACGTTGAGATTTTGTGAGTTATTGCAGGGGTGTGTAATTCTGGTGTTGGGTGTCAGTGTGGAGGGTTATTATAGGTGTTGTGTTTGCATGCCATAGATGATTTGCATGTGGTCTGTTTGCAGGGGCGTGGAGGATTTTAGTATGAGTTAGAAGGGTAAAAAGAGTGCTATCCTCATGGCACCAGGGTTAAGTTACAGGTGCACAGGTAGCGTGTTGGGTGACCAAAACTCAGTGTGCTGTGGTCTCTCTTTGACAGTGGACTATGACTTGTGGGTTAGCTCAGCATTCTAAACAGCCATGTTTTTACTGCTTTCTTAAAGGGCAAGTGTTCCTCTAGTGTAACGCTCACCTGATTCCCTTGGAGGCGCGGGTCTTGACTGGGCGGTGAAACCGTCTTCAGCGTTAGGCGTAGGATTCGTTTGGCTCCCGGATTAGGCCCCTTCTTCACTGAAAATTTGACCCGAAGGGTGAGGTGTCTGCAAGTAGAAAATCTAGGTATTAGTGGCTGGAAGGTTGGGAGAAGTTCCAAGCCCCTCTCTCCCTCTCTCCCCGTGGTACTCGGTTGTAGTCGCGCTCACCTTAAATAGGTGAATGCCGGGCTCTCCATCCTGCGTCTTGTGCAGGGGCGCTGGGTCCAGTTACTTCACTGGATTCGAGTTCAGCCTCTTGATTCCAGAGGGTGATTTGAGAGCGATGCCGCCGTTTACTGCACGAGCGTCACTTGTAAGTATTAAAGTTCTTTTTAGATTGCTCTCTTTTAATGTCTATGTCTTTTTCCTTTTCAGTTGCTGCCGGTGCCAAAGAAGATGCCCTCCCGGTTCGTGGCAATGAACGAAGCAAGAAGATGGAGAATAGGATGGCACGTAAGAAGAAAGGCTGCTCTAGGGCTGTAGAATGCACCTTAATGTCTCTTTTTGTCTTTACAGGTGATGGAATGCGGCGCGAGCAGAGTTGGGGCGAGCGTAACGCAGGTAAGTCGTTTTGCAACTAAGCGTTAGTAACCAATGTTCTTTGTCTTTGCAGGCCCGATGCCGGACGAGAAATGCAGAAAAAACGCCTTGGATGCTGCCGATGGATCGGGTAAGTTGAAGCGCCAACCTTGCTTTTGCCTAACCTGTGCCTTTTGTTTTTGCAGGAGTTGCTGAAGACTGCAGATTGGTTCCAGCATGTAATTTTCTTATTCACAGGATCCGGAGCTGAAGATTCCCTGGAGCTGACACGGTGAGCGTCCTGCTGCAGATGCAGAATAACGCGAAGCACGTTGCACCAATCGGGTGTGGTTTAAATAGCCCACAGGAGTGCTTAGGTGTCTCCTTCCACAGCCTCGCCCAGGAAAAAAGAGTTCCTGCTTCCAGAAGAGTTCCAGCATCAATGATCCAGGAAGTGGTGCCTGCCCCACCCAGAAGAAAAAGTAGTCCCTGCCAGAAGAGAATGAAACATCATTCTGCTGGTAAGTAAGCAGCATGGTCTGCTGCAGGTAGGTCCACCCAAGCACTTTCACACTTGTTATTAGCCCGGCGCTTCCTGTGCCGGGACTGGTCCATTTTATGAGCCTGGCACCACCGGTGCTAGGACAGGGTCCAAAAGGTCCCCATTGGGACTGGCTGGCGCCGATGGTATATGTTATGAGCCTGCTTCCAAGGGTGTTGGGTTGGTCCTGACTCCTTGGAAGCAGTGGTCATGACATCTAGTGTGCACATTCCCTTTGAGAGGGAGTTCCAGAGTTTCGTTGAAATGTTTGAAAATGCTGACCCTAACCACAAAGTGATGGGTGGAAGGTTTTGAATGAATCTGAACCACTGGCATTTCTCTGGGCAACCTTCCACACCACCGCTTTTTAGCCCGTCTGCACCATTGAAAAAGGGGTCCAGCCATATGCAAATCAGTCAGGTATTGCCACCAATGGTAGCAGCCCAGCCCAAACAACTAGGCCAGTTCCCCTCTGCACAGAAACACAAGCAACCCCAGACATGTTGCCGCCTTGTTGGGTCTCCTCAGTGAGGCGCAACTTGGTTCCTTATGGTGCAGTGAGCAAGGGACCCACGTCTGGGCGTACCCTCTCTCACAAAGTGCGAAAAACTGTAACCACAAAGGTGATGGGTGGGAGGTTTTCAATTAATCTCAACCACTGGCATTGCTCTGGGCAACCTTCCACACCACCGTTTTATAGCCCGTGTGCACCATTGCAAAATGGGTCCAGCCATATGCAAATCAGATAGGTACTCCCACCAATGGTGGCAGCCCAGCCCGAATTGCTAGGCCACCATATTTCATTTTTGAATAATGTTTTAGTTGTAGGTGTATGCCATTTGTAAACATTGAATTCCGTCTGGTCTGTAGATGGGGATTTTCTCTTCCAGGAATTCTGCTCCTGGCCATGAATTGCTCTGTGAACGATGCAGAGTGTTTTGGAATAGATCCTTTTCTTGACTGGTAGCCAGTGTAGTTATGTTAGTGCAGGTGTGATGTCTTCTCTCTTGTGGAGTCCTAAAATGAGTTTTGCTTCTGTGTTCAGGATTTGTTGTAGTTTGTTGGTGATTTAGGTAGTTTCTGATGGCCTTGTCTATTATTGACATGACAATCAAGATAATGGTGAGTCTTCTCTGGGGAAAAGGGCGAAAGGGTAAAATCAGTCTGATAGGTAGCAGGTGAAAGAAGCATTTATTTGCTAATGTGTTAACCTGAGGTTCCAGTGTGATTCTGAGATATTTAACCTCTTTGGAGGCTTCTGGTCTGGTTCCAGTTTCCATAGACCATAGTATGGACAGCTGGATAGAAGGATTTTCGGGCGTGATCATTATTTCAGTTTTATCTGGGATGAGTATAAGTTTGCTTCTCATCCATGCATTCATTTGTTAGAGGCAATTGAAGAGAGGATGGTATATGTCTTTGTTGCTAACGACTTTGTAGATGACTTGTGCTCCATCTGCATAATGGTAACATGTGAGCATATGTCGATTGATGTGTTTAATGAGAGTACCTGTGTATATGTTGAAGAGTAGTTGTGAGAGGTGTGAGCCTTGTGGAACACCTATTGTGAGTATTTGTGAGGGTTTGCTGAAAGGGAAAGTCAAGCAGTTTCTGTTCTTTCTGTTAGGAAAGCTTGTATCCATTGTAGCACAGTGTTGCTTAGCCGTGTTCCTTCTATTCTTTTGATGAGGGTTGCATGGTTGACTGTGTCAAAAGCTGCTGAAATGTCTAATTGTATCAGTGCTCAAGTAGTGTTTAAGTCTGTGTATATTTTCTGGTCATCCCAGATGGAGAGTTGTGCTGATTCAGTCCATTCTCATAAATCAGAAACAGACTTGCGCCTGGTCCAGTAAATGGTCACTACATGTGTTAGGATTTGTTCATATACATAGGTTTCTAGGCATTTGGCTGAATGCAAGATGTTTGATGTTGCCCAGTAGGGGCTGGGGTTGTCCCTGTTGCTTATTGGATATTTCAGAAGGGGTATAATGTAGCTGGATTTGGCTTCTGGGGATGGTTCCTGTTTCGAGCGAGTAGTTCATGAGCTTGCAGAAGTGTTGTGAAGGTGTTCCTGTACGGAGGGGGTTATTGTAGATGTTTATTTATTTGTGTATAGTTTATAAAAACTTTTAAAAACAGAAGACCAATAACACATTTATCACAAGAATTATCTAGCACATATATGAGTAATTTGAAAAACACAAACATCTCATATTAACAAAAGACAATTCATACCTTTAAATCACATAGATTCACCAGAACACAGATTTAAAAAAACTCGACAATCACCAATGCAGTTGCCAATGAACCTTTTACAAATACTTCAAATACACACAAATTATCATATATTTCATTCTAGTATAAACAGTATTTACCTTAAAAACTTTCATCATAAAAAACATACTTAAAATACAATTGTTACATACATGTTAATCATGTTCTTCTAAGAATAAAACAAATACAGAATTTGGTTTTACAGTAGTCCACAAATATTCTTTAAAAACGCAGTTAATCTTATTTTTAAGGTAATTCTGTTCCCATGCAACATTTGATACCATATTAACTTCCTATTCACGGAGAGAAATAAAGAATCCTCTAGGGCACGAGAACCAGACACACAAGTAATAAGTGCTGAAGCGTTTCTTCATGGTCATTCATTTTACAGAATCTACAACCATTATCCTTACAGATTTCTTTGTTTCTAATTTTGAGAATCTCATTGGTGTAGAGCACATTAATTCTGAATCTCATAACTTGATTTCTTATAGTTTTACTCGGGTATTTGCTTAAGTAATCTTCATTTGCCGGTAGAGTTATTAATGCTTGCTTTATTTACATTCCAATCAAAGCTTTTAACAATTTTTTTACTTTATTAGGGTTATTTATTAATGTAGATAATGGTACGCCTAAAGAGGCTAGCAAAGAACCTACTTCACTTTTTAAGTTTTTCATAAAAATACAATTTTTGTCATTTCCTGCTATCGCATAAAAATCATTTTGATTAGAAGTTAAGCATTTCCTCAAAAGTGAAGCTCTTTTCCATAAAACAAGAGACTTTAAGGATTGTAGACCCAGGTCATACCTTATGTTTTCAATCAGAATACATTTAGGCAAAACGAATAACATCCCTTTCCAGATAATACTTTCTACCTATTTTAAATAATCCATGAATACATAATCACTAAACTCGAGACCATATAGTAATCTTGGAATAATTTTCATTCTGTAAAATTCTCTTACAGGGCTCATGGAGTATTTGCAAAATGTTCTTTCAACATACGCATTTGGCGTAGGGCAGATTCTGCTTTACTTCTTAGGGAATTCTTAGCCGCCACCACTGAGCAAGTGCCAGTGAAGGAATAACCCAAAAAGCACAAATTTCTTTTTAGTTTCACACGTTCATTTTCACAAAGCCAGGTGAAGTGTGCTTGTGATATGTTCCTTGTACCAAGACGTATAATAACAGTCTTGTTCGGGGTTAATCCCAAATTTGAGATCTCTAATATATTTACATAATTCATCAATCAATCTTTGCAGACTGACTTTGGTACAATCCAATAATAAAAAGTAATCTGCATATGACATCCATCTCACACATACAACACCAATCCTAGGAGAAACCAAACCCTTATCTCTGAACACTAAGTCAGTACCAGAGGTATAGAGATTAAAAATAGTCAGAGCCAACATGCCTCCTTGTCTCAGACCATTAGGAATATTGATTTTTTTGGACAGAAGGCCCTCATTATTTAGGCGAACTTCCATTTTCATATTTAAATACAGAGCAATAATAATTTCGAACAGCTCCCTGGGCATTCCCAGATTCACCAAGATTCTCCAGAGGGCACACCTATCAACCAGGTCGAACGCCATACTCCGATCGATTGATGCTACAAAAACTGGAAGCGCATCTTTTTTAATAGCGGCATTCTGAAGGGCACTGATCATCAGCCCCACAGTCAGCACCTATCCCTTTTCTAAAACCAATCTGGTTAACATTCAATATATTATTATCAGCGATCCACTTCTGTACATGCAACAAGACAAAAGAGGCTAAGATTTTAGAATCCGCATCAGTGATTGCTATTGGTCTGCAGCTAGTTGGACAAGTACGAATACCTTTTTTTATAGATTGGAAGTACTATAGATACTGACCGAGAGGCTGGAATAGTCTTTGTTTTAAGAATATCTTCAAATAAGATATGCAATATTCGTGCCAGAGTAGAATATCCTTTTTAAACATTACATTTGAAAGGTTATTGGGGCCTACACATCTGGAGTTTTTAGATAGATTGTTGGAATGAGCAATTGTCACCAGCGTGTAATTCAATGACCAAACTGTAGATTCAGCAATACTTAACAATGCTTCATTCACATGACCCTTATAAAGGTTATGAACATTTTCCAACCTAACTTTTTCATTAATAGGGTTTATCATTTTGGCCAGTTGTGAAGATTCAAGATTATTCAAAGTTTCCCAAAAGGAAGTGGAGTTGTTATGTTTCATGGCATACAATAGCCTTTCACTATCCTTTTGGTAAAGTACTTGCCTGTATCATATAAACACATTTTTAAAGGCTTTTTTGAGCATTTTGATTTTAGCTGTTCTTTTCATAGTATCCCCCTCACTCTTCTTAATGAGTTCTAATTGTTTTCTCAACAGAACTTTTCTATCATGAATCACAAAGTCAGTACTATGCCTATGGTCATGCCTGGTGATAGAGGAAAATACCTTCCTATCAGTAAATTTCACCATAGTTGATTTTAAGTACATGGAGAAATTAATGAGCAAATACCTAAGAATTTTAGATTCAAGTTTAGTTCATTCAAAATCAGACAATACTATTCACATAAAGGTTTTGATTATGTTTTTACTACATTAACCCTATTGCCACTAGTGTTAACTGTATTTCCTTCCAAAAGTCATGATTGTCTCTAACACACAGTATTTGAAGAGAAATTTGGAGCATCAAGTAGTCGCTAGGTGCGGACTCTTTCAGATTAAATGTAACCATTATTTTACTTAATAGACAGGAAACAAACATAGAGTCAATGGTTGAAGAGTTTCCTCTAGCCTTACAGGTCGGTTGTGTGTTTTGAATGAGTTCAAGGCCCCAAAGATGAATAAAGGCCAGCCATAAGGCACCATGTAATTTAGAGTTCCCCTTCTTAGAGGTATGTGAGGCAGATTCAGACCTTAGTTCCTCAATTGACACATTCTCAATGTTGCAGTCAGTGTTTAAATCACCTGAAATTACTATTTGACCTCCGTTGGTGGATTCCAGCCAGAGTTCAATAACATCCCCCAGAAGATACAAATCTTTGTCCAACTGCGTATCCAATTTTTCACTGGGATTCCAATATACATTAACAATGAGTAGTTGTAGGGTATCCGTCTGTTAGTTTATCTGAAAAGTACCAATCAACATGCCACCTGCTAGGCTAGCTGCACTCTTTCTCACTATTGAGTGTCCCTGACGATGTGCTATTAAAATTCCTACTTTTGGTCTACCCACCAATCCTCTAATAGCATGTATATTAATAATATCAAAACCGTCCCATATAAGCTCTTCACTTGCCCATGTTTCTTGTAAGAGAATAAAGTCGAACCCTGATAATTCTTCACCTAGGGTTGTGCAATTAACTAGACAAGAGTGGCCTCTGGAGTTCCAACTACACAACGTCAAAGTATCTATCACGCTAAAGTGGTTTATACGGATAGTGCTTTCAGTTGCGTAACAGAATCCCGTAATGACAAAGCTAGCCATCTCAAGTCTTGAGTATCTAAATTACTTATATCTGTTGTTTGACCTTCAGTGATGGCAGAGTATGATTTCTTTGTCAACAACTTAGAATAAGATGGTTTAATATCAATAAGTGGTACTGATGAAACATAATTGGTGATACCAAAGCCTCTTCTCTGCAAACTATCAGCCTCTTTGAGGAGTAGCGCCCTAACCAGGGGAGATGGTATCACCAATCGCACATAATCGAAACTAAAATTGTGTATGAAATCAACCAACATGATATCTGCAGATGTAATAAGACTTAGTTCTGGGATCTCTGCTAGCAATGAAAGAAGACAGGGGCGATTAAAAGAAAGGGGATCACCCTTGTCCAATATGTAGCTCATAATTAAGATGGGATAATCCGGAAATACTGGTTTGCCTAAGTCCATATTCACATTAGACTTGGCTTTGTTATCCAATTGTTGATAATTAGACATATTAGATTTTACATTATTCTCGAGGGTACTTACCATGTTAGTGATCGTATTGGAACCCTCATTAAATTCTTGCCACGTATTCATTATAAAACGTTTCATTGAAGCTTCATCCATGACTAACCCATTTGTCTCATTTGCAGTATTTATAATCCGAGCACTGGGTAGTTGATGGATTTTTTGATCCAGTTCCTTACCAAGAGGCACCCTTGAGTCCAATTGACCCACTTGTACTATGGCTTGCAAGGCATTCATGCATACACATTCATTCACTGGGGGAACACATCCACCTTTATTCAATAAAGTAGGAGTGTTCTGTACAATGGGAACTAACACCTCAGTTGCAGTGTTAATTTGCCTTGGTGAGTTACCCATGTTAGAATGAACACTTTCCAGGGCCAAAACAGAGGGCCTAATGATATTAGCAAAGAGCGGTGTAACCGCTCTGGAAAGTGCATTGGGATTTTTAAAAATTTCAAAAATATCATTAATCCCATATTCTGGCGTTTTAAGCTGTAACTCAGTCTAGATGACTCTTTTTTATTTTTCAGGACCTCTGATAGATTTGCCTTTCTTGATAGTTACTCTGGGCATACTGATCCGTACACATAAATTTAGATTTACTAGAAGTATTACACGTTTTTGTAATTGGGACACAGCCTGTCAAATCAATGGTCACCTGTTTGTGAGTTATTTCATCCCGAGATTCTTCGTCTATTTCATGTTTAAAACCCTTATCGCTAAGGAATTTACATGAAGATTTACTCAGAGAACTTTGCTCACATGATTTTTTTTTTCATTTTCTTTTCTTGTTTTTTCGTTAGTTTTACTTTTAATTGAACATCATTCACGGGAATATCAACCCGTGACAGGTAGGGTCAATATTCAAATGACTATTACTAACGACATCAGCAGACAGCAAGCAGGTAATGTCTGTCACAGGATGCAATCCTCGACCAGGGATAACATGAGTACTACTATCAGAGTCTCTTCTTGCCTTTGTTAAATTGAGTCTGTCAATATCCTTTAACAATAATGACATACAACCTTTCATATCTTCAGTACATTTGTCAGGAAGAAGACCAATCATTCGAAAGATGCCATCTAACACTGCAGTCTGTTTTTGAAGTTCCTGAATGATTAGCCCATTATGCATACCCAGCAAAGATGTTCATTTTGAAGAGTAATTTTTGGTGCAACCGTCAGTTTTTTCCCTTTATCAGATGGATAGATAGACCTAATGGCATATCCTCTTCTTGGGGAATCAATAAAGGATCCAGACAGAAGGTTGACCAAGTCAGTGCTTGCAACATTGTCCAAACTGTCCCATTTACTTTCACCATTACTGAGATCTTTGTCATTGTCATTATCTTCCACAAATAAAGATTGAGAATATTTTTTATTATCAGATTCTATCATGGTCAAGCTGTTATTATTATTTTTTTGTTGAGTTTGTTCGAGCAGGCAATAGCACATACATCAATTCCTCCTAATCACTGCCTAGAGCGGGTAGAGGAATGGCCACAACTTTGGCCAAGCTAGCTCTACGTGTAGTCACAGTGATCAAGGGATGTATCTTTGAAAATTGCACACAAATTCAAATATTTACCACTGCCCCCGTTTTCGTAACACACTCTCAGAGGCACACACTGCCTTTAAGAAAAAATGAAATTCTTCAATCTAATGCGTATGGTAAAGCAAATTAATTAAAATCCAAAAACAACTCCCTAAAGAAAAACACAGACACCCCAGTACTTTACGACCGAGGTAACATGATTTAAACAATTAATGTACTGCACCACTCATTTCCATAGGTAGAAGCCAAAGCTGGCCAGAAGACTTCACGGTAGAATTTGGGTATCAACTATGCAGGTGACTCACACCCCAATAAACACTCTTAAATGTCAATAGAGTCCTGAGACAAGAAATCTCTCAAGGACAGCAGGCAGCCGCAATACCGCACATGCCGAACAGCCCAACAGCCACACTTCCCAATGCACTTTGGATGCATGCACGAGATGCGTGTGCAGCAGTGCTCTTATGGTAATGGCTGCTGGCTGGAGGGCAGGCACAAAGGCGTAGCTGCAAGCAGGAAAAAAGCGATTTAGCGCCAGTACAAAAAGCGCTTTTGAAAAAGCACACACAAACTTCACAAGACCAGCATCAGATGCCACCGTCTTAATAGTAACTAAAGTCACAAATTAATTTCTGTGCAGCAACCTTTCAGCGTAGTGAAAGCTTCCTCTTGAAAACGGCTCCTTAATCATGGCAGTCACGCAGGTTGGGCAGTCAGCGTTCCCAGCCCAACAGCCACACTTCCCAATGCATTTCAGATGCATGTGCGAGATGCGCATGCACCAATTCTCTTATAGGAATGGCTGCTGGATAGAGGGCAGGCACAAAGGCAAAGTTTCGGCATTGTAAAAGCATCCTCTTGAGGACAGATCCTTAATCACGGCAGTCACGCAGTCAGCGTGCCAAGCCCAACAGCCACACTCCCCAATACACTTCGGATGCGCGTGCACCAGTGCTCTTATGGAAATGGTTGCTGGCTGGAAGGCGGGCAAAAAGGCCGAGTTTCTGGGCAGCAACGTTTCGGCGTAGTAAAAGCTTCGTCTTGAGGACGGCTCCTTAATCACGGCAGTCATGCAGGTCAGGCAGTCAGCGTTCCCAGCCCAACAGCCAGACTTCCCAATGCACTTCGGATGTAGATGTTTGTTGGGCATGGGTCTGCTGTGGAGCCAGCTTTCTTAATTCCCTACACCAGTTTAGTACATTATGTGGAGATTGCAGCAAAGCAGTTCAGCATTGCGGTTGCTTCTTGGAATTTGTCGATGGTGATGTTCCTTATGTCCCTTTGCATATCGGTAATGTCTTACTGAATACTGATGACATAGTTTTTAAAAGTGGGTTCACAGAGTTTCTTTGAGGGAGTGGGAATGTTATTGCATGATGTTGGCTTTCTTATCTTGTTAATGATGTTGTACATCTTTTTCTGTGTACTGCTTGCTTCGGCGATTCATTTGGCATGGTGAATTTTCTTTCCTTTTAGGAGTTCTGCTTTATAGAGCTCAATCTGTTTTTGGTTTGCAATTTGGTCCTGTTAGTTATAATGTTTTCTCTATGCTTGTAATAATTTCTGGTTTCTTTTCTTCAAAGCTTAGAGGTGCGGTGTAAATCCTCTTGTAGTCAATTTCCTTTGGGAGGGAGTGAAGTGTTCATGATCCATTTTTGGAGTGTCTCCATTATTTCTTCTGGTGGGAGAGTGCCTAGGAGAGAGTTGTATGATTTCATTTATTTCAATATAGTGCTGAGTTCCTCTATGTTTAGGGATTTCCAGTTTCTTTTCTCAACTGGAGCTAGATTTATGTGGGTGGTATATACTTGCACTGGAGTGTGAATCAAAAAAGTAATAATACGTTGGTTGTTCCAGGGAATGTGTAATGGGGTAGCAGTTTTAGTTGTTATTAGCAGAAAATGTTATCCAGTGTGCGTCCAGCAGCATGGGTTGCCCCTTTCACCATTTGTTGTGGGCGCATGCTTGCTAGGTGGGTGGTAAGGGATTTGGAAGTGTTGTTATTCTCCTCTTCTAACCAGAGGTTAATGTCTCCTAGTATGATGAGATGCTCATGCTCCACTGCAATTCTGGCTATGCTGTCCATAAATTTATCTGTGAAGATTGGGTTGTATGTGGGTGGTCTGCAAATAAGTAGTAAGGATACATTTGTTTGATTTTCCAGTGCTACATGGAGGAAGAGTGGTTAACAGTCCCGGATGTTCAGCAATGGTGCCACTGTGATTCTTAGGTGTTCTTCATAAGCTACAGCCAAATCTTCTCTACTTGTTCCTTCTCAGTTGGCTTTCTTGAGTTTGAAGTTGCTAGGGCAGGATTTGTGAGCATCTAACTTAAAGTCTCCCATTAGCCTGGCTTATGTGAGGATCTCATGTACCTCTGTGCTATGTTTTTACATTGATAGGGCATTGATCATATTGCAGTGAATCTTCTTGTTATTCACGCTTTTTTTATTCAATGGAGGTTGCTTCTCCTTGGTACCTCTTGTCATTTGATTCATTGCTTGACTTTGGTTTGAGGGTTGAATGGGAGACCTTTGCTTTTTCTGGTTCTTCATTGAGGACGTTGAGTAGGGTCTAAATCACTTTCGCAATGCATGTGAACTTTTGAGTTAGTATTCTGTTTTGTGGCCAGTCATTGGCGATTAAAGTAGTGTTTAAGTAGCACAATTCTCTTCTTGTCCTTTGGGCATTTTTTAGTTCATTGATGAATGTTGATTCTTCTCTCCTGGTCTGGGTGTAACTTTTTAGGTTGGCCAGGTGTGAGGCTTTGTAAGTGGATAGGTACTGCGAGACACAAAGTGATTTTGGCTGAAATGTTGCAAAAGGGCTCTGTTGTTTTGGGGAGGTTCTGCATGAGGTGTCCTGGAGTAATCAGCTTTCATGGAGTAGTTAGTTTCCTTCTTTGGTTTTCTTCACTGTTATTTGCAGCTTCACATGCAGTTCTTGTCTGCCAGTGCTTCTGTGAGCGAGGCATTTCGTCATGGTCTGTTCGGTGCGCTTACATGTGATGTGATCTGAAGGAATAGGATGAAATGTCCGAATACAAATTACCAATCCCACCAAAAGACATAAAACACACACCACCAAAAGTTCGAACTACCAAAAGTTCAAACTTTTCGTGGTATGTGTTTAGGTGTTTTGTTGGGGTCGGTATGAAAACATTTATTTTTAAAAGGCTGTGGGCTGCGGGGGACACCCCTGCAACACCCCGCTCACTATAGTATACAGTATAGTGAGCAGGGTGTTGTGCGGGACATCCTGGCAGCTCACCCGAGTCAAAAAAAAGAAAAAAAAAGAAAAGGAAAGGACCTTGTGCAGCCGGTTCCCAATCACGGAAGTGAAAGGGAACTGGCGCCGCAGGGACACAGTGCGTCTGAAGGAAAGGTAAGTAGGAGGGTGGGGGTGTGTTGGCAGTGTGAGTGAGGGTGTGCGTTTGAATCTGTGTGATTGTAATGGAAATGTTTGCATGGGAAATGTACGAACATTTTGTATTGTGTACATTTCCCTTGCAAACATTTCCTTCGCAGGTAATTTACAAATCACGTAGATCCGATCTAAGTGGGCTGCCAAAGTGTTGTGGGCCATAGGGTTCCTGCCATGTTTCTTCCAAGTGCTTTGTGTTTACATTGGTTACTGGGAACTGATTATACTATGTCGTGGGTGCAGTGAGGTATAGTTCACCATTTGCAACAATCTGTACAGTGCTTTCGCTTGTCAACAGTGGATTAATAGCGCAGTGGAAAAGTTGGGGAGCCTTTATAAAGTTGTTTTAGGAAAGTTAGGGTGACCAGGGAGTGAGTATTTGAGTTAGGGGACATCTCAGTGGAGCCATTGTGAAAGCAGCAAATTACCTGAGTGGTAAATTATCCAAGTGGCGACTTATCCAAATGGCAAAGTAATAAGTTAGCAAAGAATCAAGATTGCAAAGTATCAATGTGGCAACATAATAGACCAGTGGAACAATAGCCCAGTGTCACAATGTCCTACTGGCAAAGTATCCACGTTGGAAGTATCCCAGTGGGAAATAAACAAATGGTAGATTATCTTAGTTGCACAATATCACAGAGGCAAATTATTAAAGTGGCAAAATATCCCAGTGGTAAATTGACAAAATGGCAATTTTTCAAGGAGGAAAATATCTTATTTGCAAAATATCACAGTGAAAAATTCCCGTTCCCACTAGGGTGCATGATGTAGCACTATGGGAGCAGAAGGAGAACGGCCAAGTAGAGTGTCTGTGCATGGACCACGTTGGGCAGCCAACAACGAAGGGAGACAAGAGATTTGCCAGCCTTGTTGACCATCAGGTTCAAGGAAGGAGCACCAGCACCAAGGAAGAGCCAGTGTTCACATGTGGGAGGCACAGCATTGAAGGACTTGTGACCCAAAGGTACTGTGATAAAAAAGGGGAGTGTGTGGAGACTGTTGGGAAGAGCACCGGGTGCGAAAAAGGAAGAAGGGATTATCAACCTTTCTGGCTTATGCCTCATATGTGTAACTGCCTTGGAGGTACCAGGGAACAGTTATTTCTTGGCACTGCAAGAATTAGATCCTGACTTTTTTAATGTCTTTAAGATGATCTTGTGTGAGCCAAGGGAAGCTTAATATCATT
The DNA here is from genome assembly GCF_040938575.1 of Ambystoma mexicanum. NCBI lineage: Eukaryota > Metazoa > Chordata > Amphibia > Caudata > Ambystomatidae > Ambystoma > Ambystoma mexicanum. Next base: position 736,017,235 of record NC_090936.1, read on the forward strand.
CTCTGGCCACTAGTTAGAGTGCTCAGGATTGGTTAGCACTGTGACGCGAGGAGTGTATTTAACCAGAGCAAATATTGGTTTGTGAATGCGAATATGCATGTTGTGGCCTCCGTTTAGAATGATTATCATCAGCAGTGCACTGTTGTTGTATATGCTTTTAACCATTTGTTTTCTCCACAGGTTGTACTTTAATGGCAACATCCAACTTAGGGCATGGATTTATAAGTGCTAGGTATCAAATGGCCTGTTTTACTATATGTTAGTGTTTCGGCACTATTGTGTGTTCAGTGATTTTGGAACTGTGCGTGCAATGCAAGGTTTGGTCTGTGGAGTGTTTGGAATTTGGTGGAACATGTTTTGTTGTGGTGGAATATGCTTTGTCTTGTTTATGGGTGTTGGACACCTGTACAATTTGTTTGTGATCATTGTTCCGGCACACATTTTGGTGTGTTTACCCATGCCATTTGTTTGTGGTCATGGTACACAGCACACATTTTAGGGTGTTTAGCCATGCCATTTGTTTGTGGTAATGATACCTGGCACACATTTTGGGGTGTTTACCGGTGGCTCAGTGGGTGAAATGCTGGCACAATGTTGGTGTTTGGTTACCCATGTCTCATTGTCACTTAAGGTCGTGTTGGACACGGAGAACTTTGTGGGGTGGTTGTCATCCATGCCATTTGATAGTGAGGTGTTGGACACCCAGCATTATTTATTATTTTGGGGTGTGGTCCACCCGAGCCATTTGTTATGGGTATGTTGGGCACCTGGTGTTTGTTGAGGGGTAGTTTTCACCATTGCCATTTGTTAGTGGGATGTTGTACACCCAGCACTTTTTGGGGGTTGTTCACTGTGCCATTCGTTATTGGGCTGTCACACCCAGTCCCAAATATGGGTGTTGTGCACCCATGCCATTTTTTGTTTGGGTTGTTGGACACCCAGTGTAATTTGGGATGCTAACATGAGTGGTTATTAGTCAGCAGGTTTTGAGGAAGTACTAGTTAAAGTAGTGAGAATTTGGTTGGTATATTTTCTTTAGTTGTAGGTGCTGTCCCTCTCCTTACCGTACAGGGGTGTGGCATGGTTTGGAGTCAATTTGTCCCACTATTTGTATTGCATGCATGGACAGTGAGGGGTTTGGTGAATATGGAGTCTTCTCCTTGTTGATGGAATGGAGTGGATGGTGTGAGGGGAACATTTGTGTAATCTTCATTTTTTGTTTTGTGTGTCTCTTTGGGTCTGTTCATTTTCATTCTGTAATGGGAGAGATCTGTTGTGACTTACCGTTTCCTTCAACCCTGCTATGTGTGTGTGCAAGGTCATGAGTACCTGATCTGGAATGTTGAGTTAGAGTTCCTTTGTAAGTGTTCTGGGAATGACTGTTGGAAGGGAGTCTGGCTGAGGGAGAATGGTGCTCATGGATGTGTCCCCTTATGTACCTGTCTTGAGAACTGTACTTCTAACTTACAGCTTGAACTAAGTAAAGAAGACTTTTCTTATCCTATGTGATGAATCTAGTGAGAACATCACTAGGACCCCGGTATGGACCTCCTCTCATATGGCCAGGGAAAGGCAGCTGCTACCTGTTCCTGACCCTGGGGGTGGTATCATGTAGGTGGATCACATGGGAGGGGACTCATGCAAAGGGGAATTGGTGACCTACTTATCTCATGATTCTCCTATACTTCCTAAAATACTGATAGCTTATTGTAAAATAGAACAAACTAATGGTACACAATCCACTATGGACTTCAGTACTGATAATGCGTGAAGATTCAGAATAATACTTTCCAAAAGGTGTGGTCTAGTTTTTACAGACGAAGGCACTTGCATGGGATATTTAAATCCCAAATGAGGCTCAGGCAAGAGAAGGAGAAGGCGTTGCTGAAACAGACGCTGCCCAAGGGGAAGGTTGTCTCCACGACCAATCAATCTGGATTCCGGGCATCCAGAGGCACGGAAACTGCTCTCCTGAACACCCTTAAGACCTAATCGCTAATCTTCACTCCAACTCTCCTGCCGTTCTCATTCTCCTTGATCTCTCCTCTGCGTTTGATACGGTCACCCATTCTATCCTCATAAAACGGGTCCATGATACCGTTGGTATCAAGGACCGGGCACTAGATTGGCTGTCCTATTTCCTAACTAACCACCCATCCTAGGTGCAACTGGGCCCTTTCACCTCCACTACCACATTCTCTACCTGCAGCATTCCCCAGGGCTCTATCCTTTCACTGTGGCTTTTCAACTTCTACCTTGCCCCTCTTGCCCACATGACCTCCTCCTTCTCTCCCCCATCCAGTGGTATGCTGATGACACACAGCTCTCCTTCAAGATCCCCTATACTACCTCTTCTTCCTCTTCTCTCATTACTGATTGTCTGACCGCCATTCAGGCATGGTGTGCTTCTAATGATCTCTATCATAATGCCAGAAAGACTGAGATACTTCTTAATGGGACACCTGTGCCATGTTTACTCCAGCCCTCTGGCCACCCTGCTTGTTCTCTTTACCCTCACCATCTACTGAGGTCAGAAATCTTGGTGTCATCTTCAACACCTCTCTCTCCTTCACTCCTCACATCTTGGACCTTGCCACTTTCAGCTTCACCTCCATAGAGACATTCTCCCTTCCCTCACCTTCACCCAGAAGCTCAATGTCTTCAGACATCTGGTCCTCTCCAGGCTGAACTACTGCAACAGCCTCTTCTTCTATCTGACCCTTTCCTCTCTTCTGCCCCTTAAACTAATCCAGAATAGGGCTGCAAGATGTATCCACGGCCTGAAGACCAAAGACTGTATCTCTCCAGCTCTAGAATCTATCCACTGGCTCCTGGTGGCTACGAGGATGAAATTCAAGACTACCTGCATCATCCACAAGGCTTTCTGGGGCCTGGGACCCCGCTATCTTCAATGTTCTCTCCCTAAATACTTCCCTGCTAGATCCCTTCAATATTCTAGTTCCAACTCTTTGCTGGAGAAACACTTCTCAAGCTGAAAATGGGGGTAGATATCTCTCTTTGGCTGGTGCCTCCCTTTTGAAGAGCCTCCCTGCCCCTCTCAGACTTGAGCCAGACTTCCTTAAGTTCCAGAAACCTCTAAAATCTCTTCTTTTCTCTACCCCATTCCCACTCTTCCTCCCCTGCTAATGTCCCCACTGCCGCTCTGACTAGCAGCCTCGTCCTTCATGAGTCTTATAGGCTACCAGGCCCTATGCCCAGTTAACACCAGCATCCACCCTCTTAGCACTGTCCTCTGGGCACCCCACATGACTGTTGGGTGGCTTGGCACCACCGCCCCTTGGTACAATTCTGCCCTAGCACTTAGCCAGTGGCCTCCCCCCCTGATCCCCCTTGGCACTTCACCTCCTGTGCTTCTATTAGCACTTGCACATACCCCAATCCCCCTTTTCCACTCTCCTCCCTCTATCTTCCACCTCTCCTCACTGCACTTGCATGTTCTGAATGTCACAACACCTAGTAGGACCACTATTGTTTATTTATTGTTATTGTTACTGCATATTTACTATGTTGCTCCCTTTCTACTTTTGTTGTGTGGTGACTGGAAACACTATTTGTTGCATACTGCCTTACAAATACCCACGAAATAAATAAAGAAAGAAATACATAAATAAAGGAACTGCTCCAGATAGAAGAACGGCAGCTGATGCCATCACCAAGAGTGAAGGTGAACAGCATAGCAGAGGATGCGCAGCGGAAAGCAGCATGTGGATAAAGAGCCCAGCTGATTAGGAGACGTGCTCCCAAATCAGCGTACAGTAAGCCAGTGAGAAAGAAGCCACGGGAGAACAGAGCTGTCACAGCTCCTGGAGACAGATGCACAGCCCAACGAAGGTACATGGAAGCAGAAGAGAGAGTGGGTGGGACACCGGAGGTCCGCCGCAGCAGCTGCAGCCGCCAAGGAGCTGCTGAAGAAAGCTGCGTTAGCTAGATGCAAATGCTGACCCTGGGGTGCTCTGAATAAGAACATTGTTACAACCCTATACATTTGAATATCAAACTATTAATTAAACAGAGCATGAGTGACAAGAGCATACGTTCCCTTATGGGGAACTACATGTGAGGAACAAGTATTGCCAACAGCCAAGAGGCTGGGAGAAAACCACAAATAAATAACAAAGGCATACATGCCTGTTCAAGAGGTTTAGATCGGGGAAAGCTTATATCCCTCCTTGCCAACAGCTAAAAGACTGCAAAACCATACAGAGGCGACAATGGCACAACTCTTCCTTTTTGGGATATCAATTGGGGAAAACTTGTAAACCAAACTGCCACCAGTCATTACATTTCTAAGAGTCAACATGCTATAAGAAAATACAGTTATTGTGCAGCCCTCCTTCCATGAGACATTGGTGGGGAGAATCTTGGAACCAATACTCCCGCCAAGTTTGATTGTAGTTGTAGGAGTTTTTCTCCGTGGCAGGTTGAGTATGCCAGGAAAGGGATCATAATAGGTAGTCCTGGCAAGAGAGTCAAACAGGAAAGAAGAAGATAGTTTGAAGAAGTTGTATTGGAGCAGGTAGATGCATATACCTTAACTCCCGCCCCCACACCACCATCATACTGGAACAGCAAGAGAAGAGCTGCATGTGGGACCCCCTGTGTTGTCCCTATGCTGCATCGAATGCATGAGAGACGTAAAATCACTCAGACAACCATATCGAATGTACCCACATATTGGGAGAGTGAATGGATGTCTGTATGCACCATTAGAACCCATGGAGCGCTAAGTCGCCTCTGACAAGAACAGAGTGATGTCATGATGAAAATATATGAGACTGTTGAAACGATATGAAAATACTTAAGAATGGCAATGGAATTGAAGTGACAAGAGGAACATGAACGAAATGATAAAGTAATCATGTATGAAAAATGAAGATGAGGTAACTTGTGGATCAATAAGTGTAAATATGCAGCAACGCAAGGTAGATTATATGAATAGAAGCTTGCAATGGAGGAACATATTACGTGGCAAGGGCGGCCATGATTGAAAAATGGACGCCGGCTCGTGAGAAGATGCATTCTAACTACCTCAGAAATAGATCATCGCTGAAGAGTCAGGAGATGCTGGAAAAGGCTATGTGGGCAAACGAAGAGGAGTCTATGTTGACATAGGATCAAATATGCTATTTCAAATAATAACAACAGAGTACAAAGGGAGGCTGAAGGATAACGTTATGAGTGTGAGACACATTTCTCTTAGATTAACTAACATGAAAACATATGCAAGGGCCAAGTATTGGACAATTAACAGTGAATATGGCTCATACAAGATGGATTGACCAAGTCTCTAGAGGCCAAGGGAGCAATGACATCCACATGAATTTACTCAAATAGAAGTAAAAAGGAGGACGAAACAGAGAAATCTGTGGTCTCTTCACGTGAGATGTAGAAGACGAAAACAAGGGCTATTCATTAATCTGCAGTTGAATATAAATTATGTGCTCACACTCCCTTGAATGCCCTCGAGAGCAATGGCAAGGTCAACTACGGGCGGGAAATGTTGGCATATGGTATAACTGTTGAGAGATGATGGCCTAATTGGGAAAGTGGGGAGTAATCTGATGTGACTCAAGCACCTGGGTTTCGAATTCCATGCGTGCTGCTAGCAAGCCAAAAGTCCAAGTTTGGGTAGGATGCAAACCAATCAGCGGGTCTATGGGGCAACCTCCTAAATAATGCTGCATAGACCAATCCACTGCCATTTTATTTATGCTATAATCAGTATTATACGTATTTATAGATAGTTCAAAGTGTGTCTTACATTTAAGAGGCTGCCAATGAAGTACTAACCTGTATACTTTCTATATGTTTCCCTAACCAATCCCACCCTCAGTAGGTTTTATGGTTTGCCACATAGGATGACATCATATATGATGCATATTGGGACATAAGACCCCTGTGTAATCAAATGTGTGTGCAAACATCAGCCAATGTTTGTCAGTGTACCCTGCTTTATTAAAATAAGAATAAAGTAGTACTTTGCCACATTCTTTGATTTTGTCCGGTTATTTGGTCAGAGATCTTTTATTGGTAATTACATCTTGCACAAGAGATGCTTTGAGGTGCTAGAGCACAATTTGGTAGCAAAGGATGGTTTTGATCCATTGACCTAGGCACAGACACATACACCCGGACTGTCGGTTGAGCCCGCAATTAGCCAGAAGACTTCAGAGTTTACTGTGGAGATTGATGTGCAAAAATCACGTGAAAGAACATACAGTTGCCAGGTGCCCCTTTGACGAAATTCCTCATCGGTCCCCACAGGTGCCCCATGGATGGAAGGCGAACTGGTCGATTGAGGGGGAATCAATGCCGAGGGACTCGAGCTGAGATATGGATGTAAATAGAACATTGAAGGTGGCAAAAATGGGGGGAGAGACTGTGTTGTAAATATACATATATAAGTAGCACGATTTTTGAGCCGTATAAAGAATAGAAGTAGATACCTTGATTCCCGGTTCCAGAGTGACGGAAGGGTACACACTAAAATATCTCCCCACAGGGGTATTAAGGATACCTGAGGCCAACAAGAAGTGTGCATATCAAGTGCCAAAATGGGGCAAAAATGAGATGAGATACATTTACTAAAGGCATATGTGGGGGAAATTATTGAAGTGCACATGTTTGTGGTTATACATATGTCAGTGTGAAGCTTTTATTGTGTTTAAACTAATGAGTATAAAACAATAGTAAATATTTAAGGTGATTTTTTAGATTTGTTTAATCAAAAGATTGACCTCAGTCAGAAGGGTAAAAATTAAAGGAAAAAAATAAACAAATGAAGAGATTCTTAAAATATTAATAATAGAACAACGATGTACTAAAAATTGAAAGAAAGTGTAAATGAAGGAACAAAAAGAACATTGTTGGATAGAATTTTAAAAGTGGATACAATATTTAGATTTTTGGGATTATTAGGTAGAAATTGATGGTGCCTGCTCAAAATGATCAGTGTGGTATATTTGACAATATTAATAAATGGTCCGGTAGGTATAAACAGTCAAAATTGACTCGTCACCATGGGAGACTCTCCACTTCTACACCTATGCAGGACATTGCCGAGATACACACCAAAGATGAGGAAATATTCTGAATGGGTTAAAGGCACTACTAATAAAACACATATGCCATGGCCTCGGGAGGGTTTTTTGTCAAAAGCAGTATTAAGACATATGATAACATATTTGCATGCCACATGTAAGGGAAAGAAGCTGCAGAAAAGGTTGGCTATTTTATAGTCATGGAACATGTTTCAGAGCAAGAAAGACGATGCAGCGGTGAAGGAGTGGATGCTTAATCAGCAGAAAGGGGAGGGATAAAACGCTTTTGGTTCCCCTTTCCCCTCCTGAAAATAAGAGCGTAGATACAGAAGAGAAGGGAATTGAAAGCAGCGGCGGGGTATGTTAATCCAACATATATGTCCCCTGCCTATAGCAGGAAAGATAGACAGAGGGCGATAGAGTAAGAAGCGAAGAAAACAGAAGGAAATAAAGGATAAAGCTAAGGGAATGGAGATAGTACAGAATGAGTAGATGGGAAGACACATATTACTCATTACTGAGTATTTTACCAATTGTATATGTGCAATGATCTATAGCTCAAGGTTTCATTTTATCTTCCAGCTTTCCCACATTTTCAAATTTTGGATAATCTGATCACCATATTATTCTACTACCACCATTCTCTACCAGCAGAGGCAAACTGAACTCGGCCTCTTGGCAGAAGAGGTTGGAGTGGGCGGAAACACAAGTGTACAACATCCCCCTACTTTTCAGGGGAATCCGCCATCGCTCTCTTAGTTGATGTCATTCGATACACCATTCCTGGATGATAGGGACTGGTATCTTCTTATTTTTCAGTTCTCTCATATTGAGCATTGGAACCTAGGCCCTTCTTGTAAGATTCCATTGTCGCAAATTACTGAACTATCATTATGCCCATTCTCGATCTGCCACAAAGCCCCGCTCAGCAGTGTTCTGCCTTTACCTTCTGTAATTAAGCATGACTGGCTGCAGGCTCAGCAGCCTGTACAAGTAATGGCACAGTGGTGGCTATAGTCCTGGGCATGTCCCTTGAGAGGTGGGAATGGATGTGTGACTGGAAAGGAGAGGATGCATAAAGCCGCATTGTACTTGGGGGCGGGGGGGGGCGGTTCAATGACTGAAACTATTGGCGCTTATTACAATGCATTTTTTCACTGTGTTTTCTTCAGTCATGACAGTACTTTTTTTAAACACAGCGTTGTGGGGTGGAGTGGAGGAAAGGCAGGACCCTGGTATGGAGTTTGAATTGGAGGCAATTTAGAGGGGGGCGGGAGTATGGGGTCAGCGGTTATTGGAGCATGGTGGGGTCGCGGGGAGAAGAATGGGGTGGAGCAGGGGGAGCATAGTTCCACTAATTATTTTTACACTTTGACAGCTTCGTGGCAGTGAACTTTGCCTTCGTATGCTTTCTCACAGTCTGCGCATTGTGCATTTTGTCTCTGACAGTTCCATGGCTAGGACTCATAGGCAGCCTGCCATATAAGTACATAGCATAGCACAGTTGAATCAGAAGGAGCGTTTTAAAGTATGCTTTCTAATGTAACCACTAGGCGAACAACTAGATTCTTTTTGTCTCAATTCCGCTTGCTGTTGGGCACATTGCAACAGGGCAGGACTTTCAATATTTGGTGTGGGTGGCAAGTGCAACATGGTGCGCCATCCTTCAGCAGTTCCAGGCCATGAAGTCGGTAGTGGTCCAAAACCATCATTAAAAATGCATATTTGATATTCAGAAATACTCGTGGAGTAAGACGCAGTAACTAAGTGCTGTTAACTTTCCATTTATTTTTAATGCTAAACACTAAAAACAGAGAGCAGACACAACTCACCAAATCGTGCTGGCATGTGAGGGATTCTAACGCCAGTCCCCCACGAGAGCCACATGAAGCATTAAGTGAATACACTAATGCGCCTCACTCCCCCCATTCCCCAACGTCAGCCCCGGCCACAAGTGTGTATTTTGTTGTGCACTGCAACCAGCACTCGTGCTCATCCATGCTTGTGACCCATAATGTACAAAAGTAGATTGTCCCTCAGGGCTGTACTTGGACCAAATAGCATCCCTTAAGGGAACTATTCTCGGATGCCCCATCTCTTAATTGATGTTTATTTTGAATACTTTTCCATGTTGTATGCTACACTACGAAGACTCAAAAAATATATAATTCTGTAAATAGTAATGTTGTGGGAATTATGTAACATTATGTCATGATAAGAATTTTTATACTGTGCATTGTAACCCAATGGAGGTGTAACTGCACGAAGTCTTGGCTGGAAATTGCTCTATTTTGCCCTTGCCATGAATATCCACTAATACCCACATCAGGGGCACGGCAAACCTGCATGCTGAACTATCCCCATAATCATGGAAGCCCTGTTTTTAAGTACATTTAGTTATTACAATGTTTATTGCATTAGCTGCTCTTAATATTAACAGATAAGCGGAATGCTGAAAGTGGGATATAGTGATTTGCTCAGGATAACCCATTTTGTGGAATCAGTGAAGCTGGAATATTAATCTCTTCTGCATTTTGGGTTATTAACCACATTCCTTCCTATCTCTATAGTTGATGCAAATATTTACGTTTTGGCTGCTAATGGCTACAATAATACGACTTCATAGGGGTTACTGGCAAAGTAAACAAACCACATAATAAAGCAATCTGACAATTCCAGTACAAATATACCTATCAGCCGGCTTACGAAGCAAGGCCTTAGAAAGAAGGCCTACTGCTGACCGAGCTGATTCAGACCAACTACCTTTGTCCCTAATGCTGGAGCAGGAGCAGGAACTCCAGAGCGTTGTTGCGTGGGCTGCAGGACCCCCCCCCCCGAGAAGCACTGTGCTATGGAGATAAGGCCAAGGCATTTGAATCATTGTGCCTGAAGCCCCTCATAAGCACCCAGAATATTTGTTAAAACCGCATCATTGACCAGACCGCAACTGCTTGAAGTATAAGCTTTTTTACAAATACCAGATTAAATGCCCAATGAGATTGAACTACCCATCTGATATGCAACACAAGATGAGGAAACCTTTCTAAAGATGGCCGCCACCATACTGTTTTTCTGCCTTGCCTGATCCTCGCCTTTGCCGTGTGCCTGTCCTTACCACGTTAGGATTGGCTGGCAAACACATGATACGCTTTGCCCAATAGCCGGCAGGCCATCAGCCGACCTACAAAGTAAGGCCTAAGAAAGAAGGCCTACTGCTGACCCTGCTGACCCAGCTGACAGAGCGCAACAGGAGCTTAGGAGCTAGGTGCCGACATGCTGCCCGTACTACCTTCGCCCTCTCAAGGACCAAAGGTGAGACTATGCAATTGTCTGAACACTACTCATTCTGCATCAGAGACTACTAAGTAAGCACTATAAGTTGCGAAATTCCATAGCTTCTAATTCCATAGCTCCCTATTGAGCTATCCACATCTGCTTTAACTTGCTCACCTAGAGAATACAACAAATATTTTTCCTGTGCGCCTTGTTAATGCGGGCACAACGTTAGAGAAAGCATTTAGCTTACTTACTGTCTAATACCATTAGTACTGCTTAAAATAACTGATTTATCAACATACCAGTCATACCATGAATGCCTGCCAATGTAGACTATATGTTGAGTGCCAGCGCTGATCACCGCTAAGAGTGCCTGTAAATACATACGACTTGCCATACAGCCAGATTGCCAAACTATTACTCTGTATTGCATTAGTATGTCTTTGCCTTATAATGTAAAAATGAATGTATCTGCCTAGCCACCTCCAAAGGGAGCCCGAATGTACCTCTCAACTAGAATTGCATAACGATACAACCAATCTTCCAGAGCTATTCGCCTGACTCACCTGACAATGTTACTCTTTGCATCTACCTAACCACCTTCTGTGCAATAATGCTTCCGCCTCAACAAAATGTATCCAGAAAAATGTTGGATAATTTTAAGCCATCACTGATCACCACAGTCATTGAACAGCCTTTAGGAAATGTACCCATTCCTAACTCCCCTAGACTTAACAAACCTAGCAACCTTATACATAGAAATTCCAACCTACGCTCAGGACTCCCCAAAATGTATGAACCACCTGCTAGATACCAGATGAATGCCTATCATAATACCCCCGTGAGAACATTAATAAATAAACTGCCCCCCCAACTAATGCTACCATAAACCATCACCATAAAATAAACAAATATGCTAAATCAAAAGCTAATCTTCCCAAATGGACTAGACCTACCTCAGCCAAGCCACCTGCAAGCCCCATTTTCAAAGGAGCACTTATTAATTCTAGATCAATAATAGCGCATGCAACAGAAATAGCCGATATTTTAGAATCAGACAACTATAACTTTCTAGCCATCACGGAAACCTGGTTACACCAAGCGGCTGGTCCCGCATTGATGCGTGTGGTCCCGAATAACTACACAATCATCAGAGAAGACAGAACCAACTCCCATGGAGGAGGCCTAGCGTTCATTGCTAAAACCAATCTCTCAAAAAGAATAGATACATCTGTGCACACCAAATCATAATTCTGTTAAACTCCTAACATCCATCTCACAAACCATTACCATGCATCTTATCTACAGGCCTCCAGGCCCTATCGGTTTCTTCAAAGAGGATATTTCAAATATACTCTCAGATAACCTAAAAAAATCATCACATGCCATCTTACTAGGAGACCTGAACCTGGGCTTCAACGATCACAAAGACGCACAAGCTACAAACATAGCTGACGTCCTCGTAGAACTAGGATTTACCCAAAAGGTGACAAAGCTTACCCATGATAAAGGCTGTACACTCGATTGGGTAGCCGAACATAACTGTAACACAACCATCACCTCCATTCACCATCAAATTTAGACAGACCATGTTCTCGTAGCCTTCACTGTCGATGCTAAAATCCTCCCTACGCAAAATAATCCTATAGCACCCCCTACGCTAACAAGAAATAAAAAAAAACATAACAACAGATAGGCTACTTCCTTTAATTCTCCCTACTTTAGATGCGCTACCTGACAATCTCGACCCTGCCACATTAGCTGCCACATTAGCTTCTTTATCCCACACAAACTTATAGATTTTCTTTAGATTTTCTTTAGAAGTCTGGGCAATGGTAAGACTTTATTGGAGAAGGCAGGAATAAACCTGGAACCAAAGTTCACCAATCCTAAACATTGCTGCACTTCTTTGAGTGTAGAAGAGGCTTTCTAATCAAGCACCATCATTGCTTTGTGTGGGTCCATGGCTAAACCATTGGGTGACAGAAAAAAGGTGGTCAATGAACCATTGAAACATGGTAGGCACATTTGCAAGACGAAGGGGCATTACACAATACTCATAATGCGCAAAAGACGTTCTAAAAGCTGGTTTTCACTCATCCCTTTTTTATCTCTGATGAGATGATAAGCACCCCTTAGATCCAATTATTTAAAAACACAGGCTCTGTGAACAGCTTCCAGTATGTCTGGAATTAGCAGCAGACGATATTCATCCTTATGTGTGATTTGGTTTAGTCCCCTAGAGTCTATGCAAGAGCTGAAGTATGCTTTTTAGAGATACAAAATAAAGAACTCCTGCAGGATAGGTGGACTCACGGATCAGGCCATTTTCCAAATTTTCTAGAAGGTACTCTTTCAATGTGATTTTTTTTTTTTAGAATGGATTTGGATGCAGGTCGGAAAAATCAGTTTATTCCCTTATTGAAAAGGAGTGTTTTTTTAAGCACGTTTTGAATTGTGCTACTGATGGAATTGTTCTGAGCCAAAAGGGAAGGGAATTCCAATGAAAAGGGGCCCATGCATCGAAGCTAGAACCTCCGATTTTCTTGTTTTCAGGTTTTCTTGTATCTTTTAGAACTTACTTTGACAGACCGATTTGACATACTCAATGAATAAAATTGTGTTGGACTTCCAACACAGAATTTCAGATGTCCTGGCTTACATGATGCGTTTTAAGCAGTTAGCCCTAGAAGCAGGATAGTCTGAAGAAGCCTGCATTACTTTGTACAGACGGGACTTAAATGAGACCTTACCAGTGCATGATGGGACCTGTCGGGTATGAAAAAAGGTTCAGTCCACTTTAAGGTAAAACTCCAGATGGAGAAAAAACCCTTTCTCTGAATTCAGGATTTGTAGGTGAAATGACAAGGCTCTGAAGTCAGCGAACGGAAGAATAGACTTGTGAATGGAAGCAGGAAGACTGGGTCGAAGAATCAGAAGCAAGGAGCAGATAATATTCAGAAGGTACAGGAAAGGTAAGGATATGAGTGTGGCAAGAAGAATGTAAGAGGAGGAGATAGGAGACCAGCACGTTTGCAACGTGGTATTAGTTGCAAGGCACCGCTTACCACTCTCGAAGTCTCTTATTGCTGGGAGACAACTGCCTGAAGGCTGCCGGTATGGAGTATGACGTGCTTGTGCCTGAACGTGATGGCTGCCATCTTGTTGTGATGGATTGGGTAAGCTGCCGGTGCCATCTTGGAAGGGGCATTGTTGTTTCCAATGAGCCCAGAGTGACCAGTAAGGTCGGGAATTTTTCCATCATTAAATAACTTAGACAGAGATAATTTTGGGTACAATCAGATTCAAGCATTGAACAGGAGGGGAATTTTGAGATCTTAGGGGCATATGCCAGTACTAGGAAGGAAAGGTAGGTCTGGCCATAGATATGGAAAAGTCAAGACCTTCAAGAAACCTTAAGGTATTGGATGCCAAGGATAAATGCTAGATCAACATTCACTAAACATCCAAAGAGACATCTAAACTCTGAGAGGCTTCAGAGATCCTCAGGCAGGGAACCCCTAGTTGGAGGAAACTACGTTTTCAGAGGATAAAAGATGGAGCTAATCCCACCCATTTCTTGAACATAAAACTTAAAAGGAATGTTAGGATAGGAATAGTCCTCCTTGGGAGAAGGATAGCTTAAATGTTGCTATGATAATACCACATGCTTTGAGAAGACCATCAGATGAGGATTGCTCTATTCAGACTTCAGGCAAACATATGCAATCTGTGGCACACCTAAAAGGATAGTGTCAGTGATCAGAGGGGACATAGGTTTAAGGAAAGCAAGACTTCTGAAGAAGTATGGGAAACCATAGCTTTGCCCGCCGCCTTGGGGGTTTGAAGATGACTCTCCAGTTGTTGTGAAGAAACCATGTCAAAGGTGAAAAAGGAGGAAAGATGAAAGACAGTCCAGTTGGCCACCTATGAGAGGGAACAGCCAAACACCATGCCTGAGGAACTTTCCTCTTTGAGCAGTAACATGTCCTGAATGCTTGCAAAGAGCCCACTCACTAGAACACAGTGCTGGATATAAATCTGATTGTAATGGTAATGTTTACTTGTAAAGCGCCTATACACAAGGCAAGTGTTTCAATGCACTCAAGGAGGGAGGGAACATGGGAAAAAACAACAGTAATTCAGAGCCCTTGAATTCTTGAACAATGCAAGACTGCACAGGCAGAGTAAGTACATATAATTCAATTAACAGTATAGATAACACCAAATAGGTCTGCTGACGATTCTGTAGTTTTTCCAAGTGCATTGAGGCAAAACCATGCAAGGAGGTGGAGACAGGGAAGATAGACGATCTTCAAGGCATGGTATGTTCAGATTGTGCAAGTGCACAGATGGTACATGACAGGGGAGGGTGGGACAAGTGCAAGGGGGGGATTGTCCAAGCATGCCCAGTAAGTCAAAAACTGGGGTGAGTGCTGAGAGATGCCACTCTCATGGGTCATTGACCAAGTGCAGTAAAGATGAGGCAATTGCAGGCCCGGAGGCAAGTGGGAGAGGACTGGCGAGGGTGCCAGGGACCAGTGAGTCTCTGAGGTACACCCGGCGGCCAGTCAGCAAGCTGTGTGGAAAAGGAGGGAGAGAGGGATAGGGCATAGAGAGAGGTTAGCAGGCTAGAATGAGAGGGAAGGAACAGGAGAAGAGGAATGTCTTAAGGAGTTTCCAGAATTTAAGGAGATCCGGCTCAAGAGGGCAGCAGGGAGAGAGGCCCCTGCTGATCAAAAAGGCTGAGCGACTTGGAGAAGTCCATCAGTGAATAGAAGAGCCTGCTCAACTTGATGGCAAGGCATTCTCCACTCCTGGGATATAAGAATCCTTGAGGGGTGAAGCTCAGCCAAAATTGTGAAACCACTGCCAATGAATGGCACTTAGTCAGCCCTATTTGTTGACATACTAAATAGTTACCAGCTGTCCTATCTTACCAAAACCGCAGACACCTTTTGAAACAGTAGAAATAAACTATTGGTCTGAGGATGGCAGAGAGCTCCCTCTAATTAAAAGAGCTGCTGATTCTAGGGGAGAGCATAGAACACTGTTGGTTAAGGACCCACGGGTAACTCACTGTCATGGGCGCTACTCCCGAGGGGCCAGGACTTGCCCAGCGCCCTCGGAAGCAGACCCGTCTTCCACTACTCCGGACCCAGCAGACCCCTACAGGGGCCCTTTGGACCGTGTCCTGGAGCCTTTGGCGCCAGGCTCATGAAGGGTTTCAGTCAGGCTCATATTGATAAACAGTGTAATAATGCTTGGGTAGACTTACCTGAGGCAGACCATGCTGCATATTTACCCAGAACAATCCAGTCTGGTTGAAGTCCCCAGCCATCAGGGCTGGGAGGAACTATTCCCTCCATTCAGGAACTCTTTTCTTACCTGGGTGGAACCGGTGGAAGAACACACACTGGAAGCACTTCTCTGCTATTTAAACCACGCCCGATGGAAAACATGTGCTCAGCGTTATTCTGCAGCAGCAGCAGGACGCTCACCGAGTCGGCTCCTGCATTCCAGGTCCAGAGTCATCTTCAGCTTCCGCGCAGCAACCTGTGGATGAAGAAAGACACAGAACAATACTTACCAGATCCCGGAATCCAGTCACCGGCAAAACCTGCAAAGAATAAACATAAGGTTATAAAAGTGCAACTCGCTCGCAGCCGCGCCTGCTTATCTGATCCATCCGTGATTGCAACGGAGCTAACCGCGGCCTTCTCTTCGGCAGCTTCTCTGCACCTGAAAGGCAAAGGACATAATTAAAAAGGGGTTCGGGTGAAGGTAGTCGCATTCATCTTAACTTACCAGTTTTTGCACGCGCAGAAGCGGCCGCATCAACCGCAGCATCCCAGCACCTGAAAACTAGAAAAAGGACATTATTAGAGGTGCCATTAAAAGCGGCCAATGAACATTATACTTACGTGCATCGGCACATGCAGCGGCAACGGAAAACTACGCCCACAGCATCCCGAGGCCTGAAACAAAGGAAAAGGGACATTATTGAGGTGCCCATCTTTTAAAGCCTAGAGACTAGAGTATACTTACAGGCATCCGCTCGTGCAGTAACGGCGGCATCGCTCTTCGGCATCCCAGCACCAGTGCCACAACTAAGGCCGCAAAAGACTTGAGCCTCAACACTGAACTCATCCAGTGACGTAACTGGAATCCACGCATCCCTGCACCAGACGCAGGATGGAGAGCTCAGCATTTATACGCCTAAGGTGAGAGCTCGCTGAGACAAGTAGAAAGCTAGGCTGTGGGAGAAACTGGCGATTGGTGGGAGAAGGAATCCCATCAAACGGTGATTAACCCTTTTTCTTCCACCTGCAGAAAACTTACCCTGCAAGTCAGACATTCGATAAGAGGAAGCCCAGTCCTGAGAGTCGTCCGAGCTCTACGCTTTTCAATTGAAGAAACGATAGTAGCCCACCCGGGATCAGCGCCTCCGTGGGAATCAGGTGAGCGTTACAGAACGCGAAGCCCACCAATAACCTCCTACCCAAGCGCTATGGAAACTTCCGACACAGACCAACTGGCCCAGTTATTAGGGGAATTAAGAGCTGAAGTTCATGCTGCCTGCCAGGAAACGAATGCCCTTAGGAGGGAATTGATAATATCAAAAGAACGAACTGATGATCTCGCCAGACAGTTATTACAGACACAAGCGGGGCAAACCCTGCTACCTAATTCAGGAGGGAGCTATATCCCAGCGGCTTCAGCCAATCCTGTTCAAATCAACCTACCCGGAAATGTGCCATTGGCACCGCCTGAACGCTTCCTTGGTGACCCTAAAAGGTTTGCGGTGTTTATAAATCAATGCCGATTGCACTTTCTTTGTAGACCTGCAGCCTTTCCAACTGACCAGACTAAGGTAGCCTTTGTGCTTTCGTATCTTAGCGACAGTGCCACTGATTGGTCGATCCCTCTGGTTACACAGGATGACCCGATCCTTCGTGATTTCCCGACCTTCCAGGCAAATATGGAAAGACTTTTTGCAAGGCATTCCCAGGGGCAGGCCCTGGACAACGAACTCCTTTCCCTACGACAGGGCAATCAAGATCTTTTGGCCTACATTGCATCATTCAATAGGCTAATCGTGGAAACCAGATGGCCTGAGGACAAAAGAATCACGCTTTTTCACAGGGGTTTGCGTGCCGAACTCAAAGACATCCTTGCCCAAGTAGTGAATCCTCCTCAGGATTGTTCAGAGTACATTGATTTGGTGGTCCAATTGGATCACAGACTACAAAACAGAAAGGCGGATCGATCCAGGTTTGAAACACGAGTGTTCGCTAAGCCTCAAAGTCACACCAAAGGAGTTGAAGCCGTCGAACCTATGCAAATTGGGGTTGTAAAGGGTCCCCTAACCCAGAAAGAACGTGACAGGAGACGACAAATGCAACTATGTCTCTATTGTGGAAATTCAGGACATTTTCTTCGAGATTGCCCGGTGAAACCACCTAAGAAGACAATGGGAGCTTCTGATAAGAGTTCTGAAAAGCCTGAGCCGGGAAACAACCTCGCCCGACAAGTGTAGAGGTCTGCTTGCCAAGCGTAAAAACCAGTTCTTTGACCTCGCACTTCATAATGCCAATGGTCCTCGCAAAACCTGAGCAACCGGATCGTTTGCATGCAATTAAGGCATACATTGATAGCGGAGCAGTTGGAAATTATGTGGACCGCAAATTGGCTTCCAGGATGAACTTACCTCTTTGTCCAAAGGTGGTTAAAGAAGTCATTACCACAGTGGATGGGACGGAAATCGCCTCCGGACCAGTGACCCATACCACTACTGAAGTGACGATACTAGGCCAAGACGGCATCAGGAGGTAATTGTGTTCGACGTGATCAAGGCTCTTCAATTCCAAGTAATTCTAAGGATTCCTTGGTTGGAGAAACACAATCCTCAGATTGATTGGCGAGCAAAGACGATAAAGTTCCCAGAGTGCACACCAACTTGTTATCCACGACCCAACATTGGCCTAGCGTCAGTAACGGCTGACGGTCCACAATTACCTCTAGAGTATCGAGAGTTCCAAGATGTTTTTCAAAAGGAACAGGCTAACACCTTGCCACCCCACAGATCATACGATTGTCAGATAGATTTGCTACCCGGTGCAACTCCCCCTTGCAGTAGGATTTACGCCCTTACCGAGCCTGAGAACCTTCATCTGCGACAGTATTTAGACCAGTACCTGGCCAATGGCTTTATCCGTCCGTCGAAGTCCCCTGCATCCTCGGCTCTGTTCTTCGTACCAAAAAAAGAAGGTGACCTCAGAACCTGTATAGATTATCGTGCTCTGAACCAGATAACAGTAAAAAACCGGTACCCCTTACCTCTGATCCCGGAACTCCTTAACCAGGTAAAAAACGCCTGTATTTACACTAAGCTTGATCTCCGGGGAGCTTATCACTTGGTACGGGTCAAGGAAGGAGATGAATGGAAGACGGCCTTTCGCACTAAGTATGGGCTATTTGAATACCAAGTGATGCCCTTTGGACTATGCAATGCACCGGCCACCTTCCAATATTTTATGAATGATGTCCTCAGAGAGGTCATTGATGTCTGCGTTGTCGTCTACATAGATGACATTCTTGTGTACTCATCTTCAGAAGCTGACCATCGAAATCATGTTAGGGCAGTCCTTGAAAAACTTCGCCAACATAAACTTTTGCCAAGCTCGAAAAATGTGTTTTTCATGTCACTGAGGTCGATTTTTTGAGATTTATTCTGACACCCAAAGGAGTTCACATGGACTCGAGAAAAGTAGACACTATCCTCAAATGGCCGTCTCCTACTTCCGTGAAAGGCGTTCAAAGCATGCTAGGCTTTGCCAATTTTTACCGTAGATTTATTCCAGAGTTTTCACGAGTGGTACAACCCATCACCGCCCTCTTAAGAAAAAATAAACGCTTTGAATGGTCCGCAGAAGCAGAACAAGCCTTCCAAGAGCTAAAGGCTAAATTCACCTCGGCGCCAATACTGAAACACCCACGCCCGGACCTCCCTTCCATCGTTGAAACCGATGCCTCCAGCTTAGCAATGGGAGCAGTCCTATCACAAAGAGATCCAGAGACTAACCAACTGCATCCTGTGGCATTCTGGTCTCGGAAGTTCTCGGCGCCTGAGATCAACTACACCATCACAGACAAAGAGCTTCTAGCGATTAAATCAGCCTTTAAGGCATGGCAGCATTATCTCCTCGGGGCCAGACACACCGTCACAGTGATCACCGATCATCCAAATCTGCAGTATCTGAAAACCGCCAAGGCTCATTCCTCCAGACAGCTTCGCTGGGCTCTATTCTTTGCTGAATTTGACTTCGTGATCACTTATCGCCCTGGAAACAAGAACGGCAAAGCAGATGCTCTTTCCCGAATTGGAATGGGAGATAACGTTGCCAATCCAGAACCTGTACCAATAATTCCTCAACAAAGGATCGTGGGTCTGATTTCTTCACAATCCATTGAGGATATTGAAGAAAAAACTAAACAACTTGTAACCTCACCAGACTTACTGAACTGGTTACAAAAAGGAAAAGATTTCACCGTAAGCAATGACTTGCCTTATTTCCAAGGACGATTGTTCCTACCACACGCCGATTTACAAAGACAGGTAATCTCCTGCTATCATGATTCATTAATTGAGGGTCACCCTGGCATTGCCAAAACCACAGAAAAGGTGAAGATACACTTCTGGTGGCCTTCGTGGAGAAAAGACATAAAGGAATTCGTGATGTCCTGCGGTGTGTGCGCTCAAAACAAGGGTCAGAAGAAGAGGCCGGCTGGTCTTCTGCAACCATTAGACATCCCACCGTGTCCCTGGCATACCCTTTCCATGGACTTCATCACAGAATTACCCTCCTGTTCCGGGTACAACACCATTCTTGTTATTGTGGACCTGTTTTCTAAAATGGCCCAGTTCATTCCGCTAAAAGGCTTACCTTCAGCATCAGTCCTAGCCAAAGTATTTCTTGAAAACATCATCCGTGACGGCTTCCCGTCAGTACTAATCTCAGATAGGGGGGAGCCAGTTTATTTCCCACTTTTGGCGTAGCTGTTGTCGATTAGCTCAAATAGATGTAAGACTTTCGACCTGCCATCATCCCCAGACCGACGGGCAAACCGAGAGAACAAACCAGACTCTCGAGCAATATTTACGATGCATGCTACAACAGTCAGAGAGTAACTGGAAGGACATCCTTTGGATAGCTGAATATGCTTACAACAATTCAGTTCATTCGGGTACCGGGAAGAGTCCCTTCTACATCTTGTATGGGATTCATCCTCGAACCTCCAACCTTGATCCACCTCAAGATCTTGGAACACCCGCCGTGGATCAATTGCACACCATTATTACCCAAGCTTTTAAGGAAGCGACTGCACATCTACAACAAGCTAAAGAGAGGTACAAAAAAGGAGCAGATCAACACCGAAGCAATGCCCCTCAATACCAGGTTGGGGATCAGGTCTGGCTGTCCACCAAACATTTATCGCTTAAAGGGCCTCGCACCTTCAACCCCAAATACCTGGGACCATATCCAATTACTGCCATAATTAATCCAGTGGCCGTTAGATTAGAATTGCCAACCCATATGAGAATACATCCTGTATTTCACGTATCTCTTTTGAAACCCATGCAACCTGGAACCAGATTGACCAATCCTCCAGAGCCCATTCAAGTGAATGGGGAGCCCGAATTTGAAGTAAAAGACATTTTGGACTCTAAAATCATCAGATCGAAGCTATTCTACCTAATCGACTGGAAAGGCTACGGACCTCAGGAAAGGTCATGGGAACCCTATGACCACGTCCATGCTCCTCGTCTAGTCCTGAAATTTCACCGAACCTTTCCTGATAAACCAAAACCCCCGGGGAGGACAAGTTTGGGAGGGGCCTTGAGGGGGGGTGCTGTCATGGGCGCTACTCCCGAGGGGCCAGGACTGGCCCAGCGCCCTCGGAAGCAGACCCTTCTTCCACTACTCCGGACCCAGCAGACCCCTACAGGGGCCCTTTGGACCATGTTCTGGCGCCTTTGGCGCCAGGCTCATGAAGGGTTTCAGTCAGGCTCATATTGATAAACAGTGTAATAATGCTTGGGTGGACTTACCTGAGGCAGACCATGCTGCATATTTACCCAGAACAATCCAGTCTGGTTGAAGTCCCCAGCCATCAGGGCTGGGAGGAACTATTCCCTCCATTCAGGAACTCTTTTCTGACCTGGGTGGAGCCGGTGGAAGAACACACACTGGAAGCACTTCTCTGCTATTTAAACCACGCCCGAGGGAAAACACGTGCTTCGCGTTATTCTGCAGCAGCAGCAGGACGCTCACCGAGTCGGCTCCTGCATTCCAGGTCCAGAGTCATCTTCAGCTTCCGCGCAGCAACCTGTGGATGAAGAAAGACACAGAACAATACTTACCAGATCCCGGAATCCAGTCACCGGCAAAACCTGCAAAGAATAATCATAAGGTTAGAAAAGTGCAACTCGCTCGCAGCCGCGCCCGCTTACCTGATCCATCCGTGATTGCAACGGAGCTAACCGCGGCCTTCTCTTCGGCAGCTTCTCTGCACCTGAAAGGCAAAGGACATAATTAAAAAGGGGTTCGGGTGAAGGCAGTCGCATTCATCTTAACTTACCAGTTTTTGCACGCGCAGAAGCGGCCGCATCAACCGCAGCATTCTGGCACCTGAAAACTAGAAAAAGGACATTATTAGAGGTGCCATTAAAAGGGGCCAACGAACATTATACTTACGTGCATCGGCACGTGCAGCGGCAACGGAAAACTACGCCCACAGCATCCCGAGGCCTGAAACAAAGGAAAAGGGACATTATTGAGGTGCCCATCTTTTAAAGCCTAAAGAGTACAGTATACTTACAGGCATCCGCTCGTGCAGTAACGGCGGCATCACTCTTCGGCATCCCAGCACCAGTGACAACTAAGGCCGCAAAAGACTTGAGCCTCAACACTGAACTCATCCTGTGACGTAACTGGAATCCACGCACCCCTGCACCAGACGCAGGATGGAGAGCTCAGCATTTATACGCCTAAGGTGAGAGCTCGCCGAGACAAGTAGAAAGCTAAGCTGTGGGAGAAACTGGCGATTGGTGGGAGAAGGAATCCCATCAAACAGTGATTAACCCTTTTTCTTCCACCTGCAGAAAACTTACCCTGCAAGTCAGATATTCGATAAGAGGAAGCCCAGTCCTGAGAGTCGTCTGAGCTCTACGCTTCTCAATTGAAGAAACGATAGCAGCCCAGCCGGGATCAGCGCCTCCGTGGGAATCAGGTGAGCGTTACACTCCTAATCCTGGGGGTGCTGACACATTTGAAAAGATTTAAAATGTGTGGATATTTCCGATGTACTCAAAGGTGTGGACCCATCCAGCAACCATGGAAGGGATCTGCATAGAGCTGCTGCGACTAAAATTAGCAAAGAATAGTTTAGAAACTGAAGAGGATATTGAGTCAAGATGTCTCTCAATGGGGATTGGAGATTGGAGATGAGGTCTAGGACAGAACATCACATACTCACAAAATGCCTGTTACTGCGCGCCATCACCGTTCCTGTGGTTGACCCTATCGGACAAGGTTCAGGCTTTTCCCCTTCCGATGTAGCTGTCATGGTTGCTACATCTGATTTTCCAGTGCATGTTACACATGCAAGACGTGAGCTGTTGTCTGCTGCACTGGTGTTTACACTTCCTGGTTGTGAAGCAGACAACAAATCGCGTCTCAATGCTCTGTTTCCTTCTCAAAGTGGATGCTCCATGTTAAGTAGAGTAAGTTGCTCCTTGATCCCTCTGTCTACTGTTCCTCAATGATTCTGGTTCACCTGATCCTGGACCCCCATCTGAACCTACACCTTGTTCCTTCATACCATGCCTATTTGTTTTTGGTAATCTTTCTGGTCCTTCTCCCAGTGGATTTGTTGTCCCATGCTGTCATCCTGGCGCCCCTGGCATGAAGTCCTTTTAGTCATCCATTTGTCCCCATGGTTCATGAAGAGTCTGCATTTAATTCTCCCTGGAAATCACCTGACACAAGATTTAGAGGTTTATTAATTGTCTGCTTTTTCCTCCACTCACTTTGACCCCTCTCTGTGCTCCCCCTGTTTTGAGGTGTTTACTTTGCACCAGTGAAGCATTGTGCAGCCCTAGAGGAACCGTCCTTACCTCACCAAGTCCACTCAACGTACCAGAGAGCAAATGAGGCTGGTAGGTTACAATGCAATGTCCCTTCAATTGGAGTCACTTGATAAGCTCAGCCCACATCACCAGGATAAGGGAGCACAGATGACTCTGCAACCCCATTACCCTCTGTTCATAGCATGACCAGCCCTATCTGGGTGTCATAGAAGCTGCTATACGCTCCAACTGTCTGCTCAGCACAAGGAATGAAGTTCACATGCAATTCAAACATCTGCAGTAGAGAAGTAGATATCATTGTCTCTGAACATTCATCCCTGACTTGAGTCGGACTGTATCTTAGAGTCATACAGATAGTAGTGAATTACAGTTATTTCTGAATCAAAAAGTCCCAACAGCAGTGCTTGTACTTTTATGCGGACCTCAGAAGCACACTTTAACCCAAATTTGAGATCTCTGAATTTAAACTTTTACTCATGTCAGGAAAAGAGGAAATCTTGCATGGGCTGGCTGGTCAAGAATGTGGAAGTAAGCACATGCTATGCCAATGGACATTCATGGGATTACTTCCTGAAGAGTCTCAATCTTAACCGGGATGCCCAGACAAATCTATTTACATTCTTTGTACCTATTCTGGGCATGAATTTCCCTAGGTTTTCGAAATAGAAACACTTTTAGTTTCAGTTCATTCTGTGTAACTGTAATAATGGCTCCCTTTCTTCTTAGGGGCTCCAGAATACCTGCCCTGACCCTTCACATTTGTTTAATGAAGAGAGTCGTGGGGTAGGAATGACACCTAAATCCATTGGAAGGTTAGAGGAGTCAATGTAATAAACTCACCTGACCATTCCGTTTACCCAGTTGACTGAAAGGTGAGACTTTCAAGTGAGGATGAAGTGCTGTGGTATTCCACTAGCTCTTGTAGGTTTGTCACCCCTAGGCTCTGGTCCACCAGATGGTCAGAGCAACTCAATGGTATTTAGTGTGGACCCTCAACCTTTTATCTGAACTTGTAAAATCAATCCTGAGAAGTATGAAACTAAATGATTGAGAAGAAGGTCGAAGGCTGTCATCCAGGGAAATTAAAACAACTAATAACCATAATACCAAAGTGAAGCCAGAGCAACACCTGGAGCAACACCTGGATGAACAGAAACATTGAAATAAATCTGACTGCCAAATACTAACATCTTTGAATTTATTAGCTACACAGAAAGATTGTAACAAAAGTTACTATGACGCCATGCTCCAGGGGGTTGGACTGGTCATGGTCAGTGAACATGGAATTGGAGCTTCGGCCTGGTCCAAAACAGATGGAGAGCTGGCCAATGGACCTATGGCATGAGGCAAATGGCCAAAACCACACCTGTTCTGTAAAGGAAGAGTAAATAGTTGAATGAAAGTTCGGAGGCTCTTTGGATACTGGCAACCACAAAGTTGTTTAATACTGCTCAGCATTTTCAATCAGTAAGGGTTCTTTGGAGAGATGACCAAAAACCATTAACAGAATTTATGTTGTTAGGTTTTATTTCCTGAAGTCCCACTGATAGTAAGACTTTAGTAAGCTATCCCAGTGGTTTGTAGATCCCCTACTCTTAGTATCAGTCTGCACTAACTCAGCACCTTGGTAGAGTGGTAGGGCAGTGGGGTTTATCTTAAGAGGAAAATGTGAGCTGTAGGTAAGTATACTGAACCCAGTAAATAAAGTACATCAATGAAACACACTTACATTTATATACAAATATATATTTGTTATATTTACACAAGAGACACTATTAAATACCATCACACAGAGGTGTACTGCTCAATACTTTCAAACAGTCACTTCTTAGTTGGGAATTGCTCAACGCATACAATTGTTTCAGGATTTTGACAGTTATATTGGTAATACTGTAATGCTCCGCACCAACAAAATAATAGGGTAGTGGTATGTAGTCTGCATACGTATATTAGACAGTGATTTTTTGGGAGGAAAACAGTTGGTTAGTGTTATCCTAGTAGAGCTGCAGGTACTAGAGGCAGTTTTGCAGCACAGCCAGTCCTTTAAAGTCACAAAGGCAACCCTTGCTAAGAGGCAGTTCTTATTGGGTTTAAAGTCTTGCCAAGAAGAAGAAATCAAAGGTTCCTGTGGATATTTTCTAGTCTCTAGCATAGAAGATACAAGAAAGGCTTAACCAATATTGTGGACCCTGAGAAAGGACTCTCTAAAGGGACACAAGCAGTGGCTTGAGTCGGAGGTAAGAGGGGGTTGGCCTGCACGTCTCCATGTGAACTCCAATGCTCTGGAATGGCTTTTCTGGAATGAGGTAAGCAATATATTTTTCCCCACAGTACCTTAGGTTGGATGAAAATGTTCATTTTGGATGGTCCATGATGTTGTAGCTGTGGACCGGCTTCCGATTACCTGGTCTGATGACTGAAGGCAGGACACTGGACGGGATCTCTCAGCATCAGTCTTGAGGGAGAACCTGCGGAATGACTTTCAACAATCTCTTGGTTCACTCTTTGGTTTTGGTGCCTTTTCTGCAGCACCAACAAAGGACACAATGGGCCTCATCATAAGCATGGAGGTCCAGGAACTACGGTACCGGTAAGCATGCCGGTACCGTAGTTCCCAGACCGCCATACTATGAGCTGTGCTCGCAGGTGCCTGTCAGCCCGCCAGGTCTGGCCTGGCGGGCAGTGCGGCACCCGCGAGCGCAGCATCCGAGGTCCCCATTCCCATTGAGCCCTACAGGGCTCAATGGGAATGGGCACTGACAGGCAGCGGCACCCGGCAATGCAGAAATTACCGGGTCCGGCAATGTCAGAATTACCCGGTAATTCCTCATTTATGGGTGCTGGAAAAAATGCAACTCCGGGGGCAGCCGTGTTTTACAGGCACGGCTACTGCCAGGGTTATAATGAGGCCCAATATGCTATTGAACTGGGTGATCTCCAGACCTTTAAGATGATTAGCAATACCCTGGAGATGGATGCGGATGCAGACCTTACTCATACATCAATAATCGAAACAACTCAGGTAGTTGGCAAAAAGGATAACTGTTTTAATATCAATTATCTAAAACAGGGAGTACAAAGGACATCAACGGACTCAGTGCACATTCTCTCAATGCATTACAAAAAAATGCAATCTTATATAGCAAAAAATTGTCATTGATGACGTTAACCTACATATACTAACATCAGCCTACGTGTCAAACTACAAAAACCTATTGAAGAAAGTGATTGTGTCTGAGGGAATATCTAAGTATACGTTCTATACTAGTATGGGACAGTGAGTGAAAGTAATTGGTTTCTTAAGATCAGGTGGGGCAACTAAGCCCTCCTCAAAATGGCCACTATGAACATCACTAAATACATGACGTCCCATTGGCTAAACTATAGGACCCTTAATTACATGGTCCCCTACAATTGGTTGGCACGCTAACCTCGGTCAGTACTTTTCCACCTACGTCTAGCAGCACACAGACTGGACCTCCAGGTGCTGGTGAGCTCGTCTTGAACAGAGCTTCCCACCAATTAGCATCCATCTATCATCACCTCAGTGGTCTGCTGGCAATTAAGACCTTGAACTTGTCCTTGGGAGTGTTCTTGGCTCTGGAGAATTCAGGGGAGTGAAGGTACGCTCTGCCCTCATGCACAGGTGTGAAAGTCCTGTTCGTCCAACTTCATCTGTCCATGTGACTGTAGACCATGATGTCAAGCTTCTAGTGCATTAAAAATACTATTTTCTAATAGGCCTTTGACGTCTTCCTTGTTTTGTTCATGCCTTCTGAACAGGAGCTGTTCTTTCACACGATTTTGTATCCAATGTCAGCGCTCACCCCAGCCTGATTAGACCTTGGCTTCTTGGCTTAGCTGTATGGCTCATCCAACCTCGCCTTGCTGAGATTCACTTTTAATTCATTTGTTTTCTTACTGCGACACACTGAAGATGAGGCCTTCCTTTTTTAATCCAGCTCTGCTAGAACGTGTAGTGGAAACATCCATCCTTTACTCTTTATGCATATATGTGTATATTGGCACATGCCGTAATCTTTTCACTATAAAGCTAGCCTCAAGAATACTTTGTCTGCTTGCGTTTCTTTGCATCTGTATATGTAAAACAGCTTGATTTCTTCATCATTTCTGTGGTCTAAGCTTCTTCACCTTGGTCCCAAAATGTCACTTATTTATTTATTTTATTTTATTTTAATTATTTGTTACATGCCTGACCCTGGGGGTATCACAGCGTGGTTACAGACCGCTTTGGCATTGGTCATACATTTATACAGTGTACAGAAGTTATTAAAACACAGAAAATCATACAATGCAATCATGAATATTTTTTACAAATTCAGCCGGTGAGTTTATGCTGGAATAGGTTGGCAAATCGATATGCTAATATTGGTTAAATAAACAAGTTGTTAGCCTTTTCTTAAAGCCAGGGTGCATATTCTTTTTTTTGATATTGAGGGGTAGGGTGTTCCAGTGTTTAGGGGCTAGAACAAGGAAGCTGCTACCCCCCGCTCTGCTAGTTTTGTATCGAGGAGATACTAATAGTAGATTGTCATTGGATCTCAGTGTTCTAGTGGATTCTTTTTTTCTTTAGGGCTTTGTTGAGGTAGATTGGGGCTTTTTTGGCAAGACATTTGTGAGCGATGCAGAGTGTTGTAAAGAGAATTCTAGCTTTGATGGGAAGCCAGTGGGCATCCTTCCTTGTCTCAGAGATATGATGAGACTTTTTTTATCCCTAATGCTGCCCTTAAGACTTTATTTTGCAGGAGCTGCAATTTGAAGTTGGAGGTCCCTAGCAATAGCACATTGCAGTAATCCAACTCAGATAATACCAGGGCCCTGACCAGGGTGAGGCAATTGGTGGGTGTCAGAAATTGTCGACTTAGAGCGATAAGCTTGGATGTATAAGCCGTGGATGTGTTTGGTCATAGTGAGATTAGTGTCTAGGTATACGCCTTATGTTTTCACTTGCTTCAGTATTGGGGTCAGAGTATCGTTGATATTGATAGATGAATAGTGTGGGTGGAGGCTATTTTAAATGGGGATCCCACAATGAGAGCTTCTGTCTTCTCATTGTTGAGACAGAGACTATTCAGTGCCATCCTGTTTTGGATGATGGCATATATTTTATTGATGGTCACTGTGTCCTGGTCATAGTTACCGGAGATGGGTATGAGGATCTGGGTGTCATCAGCAAAATTGGGGTAGATGATACCCATATCGTCTAATGCAGAGGAGAGGACCTTTGTGTAGGCATTATATAGTGTGGGAGAGAGGCATGAACCTTGGGGTACTCCTATGGGGAATGGGATGGGATCAGTAGCTTATTTGCCTATGGCGACTCTGGAAGTGCGATCTGCTAGGAAAGATTTCACCCACAAAGTGGCATCATTAGAGAAGTTGAAATCCTTGGCGAGTGAAGTGCACAGTTTGTCATGGTCTACGAGGTCAAATGCAGCGGAGAGGTCTAACAGCCAGAGTATGCAAACATTTCCCAGAATCTCTGATAGCGTCCATCTGGATTTTGAGATCCAGGAGGGATTTTCTGTGCTATGATTGGGCCTAAAGCCTGAATGTCTAGTTCCAAGGAGCTGGTGCTGTTCAAGGTGTGCTTGGATTTGAGTGTATGCTATTTTTTCTATGAGTTTGAGTAAAAATGGGACCATAGTTATTGGACGGTAATTGGTCGGTATTTTGGGGTCCAGTGTTGGGTTTTTTGGAAGTGGGGTGATTCAAGCTTCTTTGAGGTAAGGGTGGATCCACATGCTTTGACTAGTTTAGCTGGGATGCTGCCCCTGTTACAATTGGAGGCTTTTAACTTAGAGATGGTGTCAAGCACTAGTTCTTGTGTGGCTGGGGTGAAGTGGAATATGGAGTTTGAGTTATCATTAGTAGTGAGGAGGGGATTAGGGGTTAAAACATTTTTATCTGCTAGTAAAAATCTTTTGGTAGTTATTTTGTTTTGAAGCAGGGCAATTTTGGAGGCAAGAGCGTCTTGTATGATGGTGCACCATTCTTTACTGGAATTGGTGGAGGTCGCAGTTGGTATGGGATTTTCTAATTCTCTAAGGATAGAGAAGAGGTCTTTAGAGTCTTATCCTTCATACTTTATTGATACCTTATAGAATGTATGCATCCTCTTGTTGCTGCATCTCTTCTATGTACGTCAGCTCAACTCTATATGATGTCACCATATATCTTGGCCATTTATTTGCTCTGCTTCTTCTGGGATTTCATTAAAATGGCCATCATATTTTCTAGTATGCAGGTATGGTTTTCTCTTCTATGTACGTCAGCTCAACTCTATATGACGTCACCATATATCTTGGCCATTTATTTGCTCTGCTTCTTCTGGGATTTCATTAAAATGGCCATCATATTTTCTGGTATGCAGGTATGGTTTTCCCAATGGGAACCTTGCTTCCTGGATTCTCTTTGGTATCGGTATTCTTAGTGGTATCACATGTGTCTCACACTGTGGCTCCCAACATATAGGCAATATGGGCGGCATGGCTGAGGTGGGGGTACTTGGCTCCTTCTCCACACTCCCCCTCCGAGTGATTCATCAACCACTATCCCTTCACCCTTCACATCTAGACATCCTTGTCTGAAGAAATGCTTCTTAGGGATCCACATCTTTATGACTCCCTTCAGGCATGCAGCTGATTTCACATGCTCATCCTTGTTCTATGTCATGAGCATGCACCGTCCACTTGGACTGCAATAGATCCATCTTCCCACACACTTCTTATGGTTCTTTGGATATAGGAATTTTGTTCCCTCATGTGCATGGATGCTGGCCTTTATGAAGTCTCAGATTTCTTTTTCTGTCAAGTCTCTGGCATTCCATCCTGATTCGACATCGATCATGATTTTCATCCCTATAGCTTTCTTTGCTGTCTTCTTACATTGTGGAATTATTATCTTGATTACACAGAATCCAAGCAGCACCTACTTGATCAGGGCTCCAAGAAACTTTAACATGGAACCCAAGAAAAAAGTGATCCAAAGTGATCCAAACTAAATGTCATTAGCAATGTCCTCTACTTCATCTATCATCTGGACGTTTATCTTTGTTAGCATCTCTATGCCCTCTGTTAAGGTTCCATTCTCATCATCATGAGCAGGTATGAATGTGCAACATGATTCTCTGTTTTTTGCACAAACACCTCCATCCATTGCTGTGATCATGCCCAAGACATATCTGTTCTGAAGAGTCATTAGTCGTATGGCTCTCAACACCTCTCTAATAGCATTAAATCCCTTTATGGTTGTGTTGATTGTTTGCAGCAATATACCATCTGGTAATCCGCAGCCATCATTTGGTATTTGCTCCAACCTTGATTCTTGGCAGAAAGATCAATGCGAAGACTGATGAGATCTGGATGAGCAGTTTGTGCTCATAAAGAATGACAATAAAAGCCTCTATTGACTTGGCAGAGAAATAATGTTCCCTCTTTATTCGATTGATCAGATCCACAGACATCTTCTTCCTCAAGTGTGCATCTGCTTTAGGGAAACTGTCAAGATTCAAGCACTTTTAGAAATCACCTACGCTGGAACATGAACATTCACCAGTGAACATCGTCCTCCCCAATCCTTGGGTAGCCTCATATATGCTCTGGATCAACAAGCCGCATAATGATCCATTATCACTGTTGTTCCAAGTTTCATTCCTGGTTCATCAAAGATTCAGCCACAGTTCTGGTTCGCTCCAACGTTTCTTGTGACATTATTTCTGAAGCACAGGTTTACAATCTCCAAAGGCTCTCTCCGCAAGGGTCCTCCTCTGTCTTCGACTCAAGTTAGTAGTTTAGCAATTCTCTGCCATAATGGCTTTCATCCATTTTGCACTATATCAATGACTGTCTGATAACAACCAATGACCACCCAGGCTCTGCAGATGACCACTCCTTCTTCCCATCATCAGGTGATAGCACATGGCCTCTGTTCTTCCATCTACAAATTTCTTCTGCAGATTTTCCTGGATTGTCAAGTCTTATGTTTACTTCACATCTGAATCCAGCTCCTTTCACTCCAGGTTTTTCATATCTGATCACATGATTCTTAGTGTGAGCTCTGCTTCTTGAATTTGTGCCCTGGACATAATCATCTTCATCTGGATCTGTCCATTCCAGTGCCCGGGAAAGCAGCAGCTTTTGGAGGGCTACTGGAGGGCTTTGTGTGTTTGCAGGCAAGATGTGGCCTGGGTCATTGTGACCCTAATACACATCTTGGTTTCTGTGTGTCTGAGTGGTATGCCTGAGTGTTCCCGCCAGTGGTCCTGATTGGACCACTGTGGGGTGTGTGTGTGTGTGTGCTAGTTCTGCCATTGGCTAGTGGGAGTTTCGACTCCTACCTGGCTTTTAGGATAAGAAGAGGGCCCTGCATGCATTTCTCAGAGGTCCTGGAAGAACCTGAAGGAGCCAATAATCCGTCCAGCTGAGAAGACCTGCAAAGAAACCTGAAACCTGTTTGAAGGAGGCCTGGCAACCAACTTCTGCTGCAGTCCTGGTGGAGCCCTGTCTATCTTGTGATCTTCGGTAGGCCTGCGAAGGTGCTACAACCCCAGGAGTGGAGGGACCATCCATTCCTGAAGCCTACTCGATGTCCAGCACAAAAACCGCCTTAGGAAGTTCCCGGGAATCGCCCTGTGGCTGACCAGCTTCGTTTTAGGGCTACCAAGTTATCTTCGTTGCCGTTCAGGTTTTCTGCCTGAAACTTGGCACACTCTCAGCTTCAACTGCAACACCATCCTCGGTGGAATGTCGGCACTTTAGCACCAAGGGGCCCCGAGAAAGACCGGAAAGTCCAACCAATGCTACTGAGTCCTGCTGCATCTTGGTGCATGGCTTGTATGGTCCGAAACCTGCTTTTCTGACCCGCCTCCAGTCCCGAGAAAGGTGCTGCATCAGTTGTTTCTGCATTTCTTCATCAAGGGTCCTTGCACCAGCAAAAGATCCTAACCGGAGACTCACTCGAACCTGCAACCTGTGAAAATCGAGGACTGGGGAATTCAGCTGGAAAAGCAAGCCAGGACACCCTTCCTTTGTTCTGGAAAGACATCGGAAGATTCAGAGTGAGGGAGTAAGTTACTGAGCTTTTAACATACCCCTACACTCCCATTATAAGTCAATGGACTTATAATAACCTTTATTCTAACACTATTGGCTTTGCCATTACTTGCCTTGGCAAGAGTTCTGACTGTTGGGGGTCATTTTGGGCACTTGTCTATATTGAACCCTGACCCTAAGATTCCATCACTGGACCCCAGAGACCCTACCTACATGTTTTCCTGCATCCTAAATTCTGTGTAATTGTTTCCTGAACAATAGGGCACAAGGCCCCAGACATTTTAGGGTTGGACAATATTAGTTCGAGATCATCTCTGTGGACCTTTCTGTGTGTGATACTCACCTATTCATTCCCTTGCATGAGTATTTTTGATTGGTATCATGCACTTGAACCTGTGACTGTATATATATATATGTGTGTTTTAGTTTGATGGTATTGATTGATAAGTCCACCTGCTTGTATTTATTTTTCTTACAGTGTGTTCAGCCATAATTAAATAACTGTATTTTTATACATCCTGTCTAAGTGCAATTTGTGACTCCCATTGTGTGACCTCAATGTGGACCCTTTACACTCTCGCCCCTCTCAAGAACTTAGCCTAGACCGCCTCTCACTGCTACCTCAAACTGGTTTGGCTACAGCTTCCCAGAGTTGTCCCTGTCACAATATAGGTTGGCCTTCTATACATCTGTCCACCAGGCTAGAGTATAGAAAATCAGTCTTAACAAATTGGTGTAAAACGGTGGGATGACCCTCTCCACATAACATCTGGGTGTTTTGTGAACAGGATCTGTTTTGGGTACCACAGTGTCGATCACTGGTGGTATGCCCAGATTATGCTTACACAAGACACTATAATATTTGATTGCCTTGTAGATATTAGTCACCTACTGAACTAAGTATCATGGAAACAATCACGTTCACCACTTTGAGTGCCTTAAAAGTGGAGCAATTGAGAAAGTTATGTGCTGAAAGAGGCTTGACAGTCTCCGGCTTAAAAGCTGAATTAGTTATAAAAATTCTGGATTTTGAAAGAAACAAAGTTGTGCCTATCTTAAGTAATGGTCCTGATAGTGGAGCTGGGGCTAGACCCAGAACCAGTAATGTCATTACTGTCACTCCAGTGGCTAGTTTTGAAGATGAGGAGGGAGAAAGTGCATCCTCTTAACCTCTGGTTGAAGCCTACTCTAATGCTGGGGCATTGTTCAATTTGAAGAAAGACACCCTCAGGTTCAAGGGAAAAGAACTTGAGTTTGCCATGGCTAAATTGGAAATGGAGAGGGTTGAGAAGCAGAAAGCTAGGGTTCACCAGCTGGAGCTTGCCAAGATTCAGGCTTCACAGGGTTCTTCCAGAGGATCTGGAGAAGGTTCTGGGCCCTCTTCACATCCTAAGTTTCCTAAAGATCTCCTGAGTATGTATGAGGAAAAGAATTATATAATTGACTGGTTTGTAACTTTTGAATATGCTTGTGAGGTACAAGGAGTGAGTGATGCTGACAGAATTGCATGGTTGATCAGCAGACTGCCCCATTCTGGCTGTGGTGCCATTATAGAAATGTCAAAGACTGATGGATTAGACTTTGTAAAACTTAAGCAATCTTATATCCTCAAGTTTGGGAAGACTCCTGCCCAATACTTGAGGAGGTTTAGAGAATATAAAAAGAAATAATGTATGACCTTTGTAAGTTGTGTTGCAGATTCTAGGAAACACTTGAGTGGCTTGATAGAAGGCTATCAGGTAACCACCCTTAAGGGCATGGTCCATTTGGTCATGCTTGAACATATTGTTGCCTCTTGTTCCCCAGAGTTTAAGCAGTATTTGGCTGACTCAAAGGAGTTAAATCCAAAGAGGCTAGCCATTGCTGCTGACTAATGGGTTTCACATAGAGTGTCCCATAAGGACAAGCCTGCCTCAGGTAAGCAGGAGGAGGGAAAGAAGCAGAAAGGGAAAGAGGGTGGGGATACTGATAAAACAATGTCGAAGAAGGCACACAAAAAGTTTAATAAGGGGAAGACATCAGAATCAGGGTAGTGGGACTAACCCTCCCAAGCAAGTAAGTGGCTACTCTAAGCCAGTGGGGCTTGTTACACTTGTGGAGCAAGTGACCACAGGAAGGGGGACCCCAGATGTAAGGGTAAGACCTTGGGGGTCCACTCTGCCAGTCTAGCCCTCTCTCAGTATGAGGAAGAAGAGATGGGAGGGGTGTCCTTCCCTCTAGACTCCATTCCCTCGGAGGAGGAGTCTGAAACTTGTCTAGATTCCTTGGAAACTAGCAGTGCTGGAGCCTTGGCTCCCATTCCTGTCCTATTGCATAGTAATAATTCTGTTGAGGATAGTGTTCAGGTAGTAGGTGTAAGTACCTCTACTGTTAGGAACACTGGGCCCAGTCCTACTGATGTAGCTTCCTTCATTGTAAACCCACAGGTTCTTGCCAGAGTTCGGATACTCAGTTGGCTGTTAGGCCCTCTCTTAATGTTCCAGTAGCACCTGTCATTCAAGCTGTGAATAGAGAAATGGTCAGGGCATCTGTCAATGTAAGGAGATTGGTTCCTAGAAGAGTTCTGGGTGAGTTGAGTCTTCTTAGGTCCTGATAGGCCCTCCCCAGACCTTTCAAGCATTATGGGCCTCATTACACGGTCGGAGGTAGTCATGGTGCTATTAGCACCGCACCATGGCTACCCCCTTACTGCATTCCGGGTCCGGGTTCCCGAAATAGGGACTTACCGGGTCATTCCAACCTTGGAGGACCCGGTAAGTCCCCATTCCGGGAACCATTCCCCATTCCCATTGAGCCCTATGGGGACTCAAATGGGAATGGGGATAGAGCTAATAACGGTACCGCAATTTGCGCTACCGTTATTAGCTGTGAGGTCCCGTAACGGCTCCCGTCCTTAACACGTGGTAAAACCAGGCGTTAAGGAAGGGACCCGCTAAGGGACCTCGGAATACGGTGGTAAGGAATTACCGGCACCGGTGCCCTTACCGGTGCCGGTAATCCCTTAGCACCTAACGTGTAATGAGGCCCTATGTCTCTTAATCAGGCTCTCATAGCCAAGCCTAAGAGAAAGCTTAGGCCTAAGGGGAAACCCATGGCCAGTGGAGTCAGAAAAACAGGCAGAGGAAAAGAAAATATTCCTCCTGCCTTACCTACAATTGATGTTGAGGTAGTTGGAAGTGTCCCCACTGCTAGTTTGGAAGAGGGACCCCCAGAAAATATTGCATCCTATGGGTCTTATCAGCTGCCTAGTATACAGGAAGAGGAGAGTCCTAGGAGAACAAGAAATATGGGCTAACAGAAAAGGAAACCATCATGGTTAGGCCTATGGAGAAAGGCCTGCTTCCAATTGGAGGATTCTCCTCCTGTGAAGCATAGAATTCACCAGGAAGGTGGGTTACTGCACAGTAAGCCCACAGAGCTCACCAGAGTAAACCTTGAGAGGTTGAAGGTTACTCAGGTTGTGAAGCCCTTCCTCCTACAGTTGGTGGGTGGCATTCTCCTTGTGATGCATCCTAGAGTCAGGGTATCACCTGTGTGGTCTAACACACATTCCTGCTGGCCCATTATGGGGGTCCCAGAGGAAAACCAATGTAGGGGTATCACTCTCTGTCAACAGGTTGACAGAAGTGAGACAAGAATTCAATTACTCCAGAGTTCACTTTTAGGCGTGAACTCCTTGCTACTGGAAACAAGTCCTAATTTAATTAGCACCTTGACTCTGGAGACCTCAGGCAATAGGTTGCAATTGGGGACTACTGATCATGGTCCCCTATGCCTTGATGCCAACCCACAGGGAATGACTGCCACATCCGTCATTGACACCCTACTCAATGACAGCTACAGAGGTAGCTCCTCTGCTGTCATCAGTACTGGTCAGACCCAGTGGAGGAATGGTGAAGCGACCTGTCAAGTGTCACTGAGCTGTCATCCACAGGATGGTCTGAGAGAGAGAGAGATAGAGAGAGAGAGAGATCTGTCAGATCTCTCAGGAGTTTGATTGGAGCTCTCTGTGAGCCCCAGAGAAGGGGGTGGGACATTCTCCTATCAAATCTGTTCTACAAATCCCTGACTACCTGTCAGTGGTCTGGCCCTTACCATGTTTCACAGCTTGGCAAGGTAAACTATTCTCAAGGCTTTGGTGAACCTGGACAGGTTGGCATACCGTTTCCTGTGAATAGTATGGTGGATTTTATCTTGAGAGATAACATTGGAGCCCTGCTTATGGCTATAGAGTAGGAGCCAGAGAAATCTGTGTGTCTCCCTACCCTGTGTCAAAGCAGCCTTTCTAATGGCTTCAGTGAGGATAGCCTAGTGTCTCCTCACCTGACCCCACATAAGCAAGGTGACCTGGAGAGTTTGCTGAGGCAATCTGCCCTCTTGTTGTCACTGACACCCTTTATACCAGGATGGTGCGAACCAGACTGTATACTGGGAATATGTCAACCCACCAAGATTGGGTATTGTGGTGGTTCAGAACCAAGACAAAGTTCTGACAGTTGGTGTGAGATCCACCCTGTGTTGGAACAAAGAGTGTCTGAGCATTCTAGCTGTAAACAGTCCAGTTTTGGGGAATTGAAGGGATATACAGGTAAAGCCAGTTTTGGATTCTGTATGGACACTAGAGCCTTGTGTTCTGTCCCCAAGACAGAAGCACACTCTTCACCAAAGGGTAACACCCTAGTGGGTCAGCTCTGTATTGAAAAGTACAGAGGCTGTTATGATTTCTCTGCTGGGTATGGCAACATATCCCTGTCAGTCTGTGCTGAGGAGGAGACAGCAGTTTCGGCCTTTTCAGAGCCATACTTCAGTGTAAGGTTTTCTGGATTGTAGGCTGCAACTGACACCTGCCAACTGGGCTTAGCCCCTGTTCTGAATGGGAACATTGATCTCAGCAGTACATGTCTGGATGACATGGCAGATTCAACCCCCACTTGGTAGGAACTGGGTCTGAATCAAGAGACTGGGTGTCAGGGCCTTCATCAGGCCAACTTGTTCAGGAAGACAGCCAAGTGTCAATATGAACAGAAGCTGGAGTATGTGGGGATAAGATGCAACCTCTTGTCAGTGATGTACTCCATGTACTGAACTGGGCAACCCCCACTACCCAAGCCCAAGTGAGGAATTTCCTGGGCCTCACTGGGAAGTACAGGAGTATAGTGGCAGCCTATAGAAATATAGCTGTCCCTCTGACTGCCCTTACTACTCATAGGGAACCTACAGAGTTCTTATGGACTCCTGAGTGTGAGAAGACCTTCACTGCCCTGAAAGAATCCCTAGGTCAGGCCCATGGTCTAAGGGCACCTGATTGGAAGAGACCTGTCTTAGTGCAGACATATGCCTATGACACTGGGTTAGTTGGAACACTTTCACAGCTTAATTACAAAGGTGAGGAACACCCTATATGTCTAGTCAGCTACCAGTTTAGGAGTGGAAAAGCCAGTTGGCCCCAGGTGGAAAAGAGTTGTTTTCCCATTGTATGGTGCCTTAGGAAGTAGAAGTCCTACCTCTGTGAGACTCACTTCACTGTTTATGATCCCCCTCAAACCTTGAAGTGGTTGATAGATTTTAAGGGAGAGAATCCAAAGTGGCTCAGGTGGTTCATGAGTCTTCAGGCCTTGAACGTCACTATTGGGCATAGGCCACATCCCAAATGTAGCAATGTTGATGGGCTGCCCAACAGGGTTAACCGACTGGAAAAAGAGAACCCATCCAGGGGTGGATTTGTTCCCCTGTCTCTTAGTCTGGGGGTGGGGGGCGTGTGTTAGGAAAGATTCTCTTTACTGCACCTTTCCTTCCATCTTTATGGAACCCCCAAACATTTTGCTTTTATTTTTCAATCTGACCTCTAATTTTTTGCAGTGCAGTGAAGCCTTAAGCTTCACTGTACTGGCATTTGCTCACATGTTATGGGGAAACTGATATGTCCTTAAGGCTATCAGTACTGGCAAACAGTGTTTCCCTTAGTCTTGTGACTATATTGCTACATGTGGTTACTTTTGTATCACATGTGGTAACTTTTTATCATTTCACAAAGCAGCTTACTCTGCAGTGCAATGGGGTTCATTTTTGTTTTGCCCTAGACTAACACTCAAAGGAGTTTTTGTTTACTCTAGAGGTGCTTAAAAGATGGGCTGGTAGCAGCAGTGACTTTTCTCCACTTTTTGGGGAATTTCGTTTTAGCTTAACCGCATTTACAGCGTTTGGCTACTTACTGTGGCTACTGGTCACACATGGCCGTGCCACAGGTTTTTCACCCATTCTTTTTGCGTCTTGTTGTTTAGCCTTCTTCCTGGCCTCATAGGCCAGTAAATATTCTTATATGGACTTCCATTGCCTGGGAAAGCAGCAGCTATTGGCGGGATACTGGAGGTCTTTGTGTGTTTGCTGGCAGGATGTGGGCTGGGTCAGTCTGACCCTAATACACATCCTGGTTTCTGTGTGTCTGAGTGTTATGCATGAGTGTTCCCACCAGTGGTCCTGATTGGACCACTGCGGGGTGTGTGTGTGGGCTAGGTCTGCCACTGGCTAGTGGGAGTTTCGACTCCTACCTGGCTTTTAGGATAAGAAGAGGGACCCTGCATGCATTTCTCAGAGGTCCTGGAAGAACTTAAAGGAGCCAAGAATCCGTCCAGCTGAGAAGACCCTCAAAACAACTTGAAACCTGCCTGAAGGAGGCCTGGCAACCAACTTCTGCTGCAGTCCTGGTGGAGCCCTGTCTGTCTCGTGATCTTCAGTAGGCCTTTGAAGCTGCTACGACCCCAGGAGTGGAGGGACCATCCATTCCCGAAGCCTACTCGGTGCCCAGCACAAAAACCACCTTTGGAAGTTCCCAGGAATCGTCCTGTGGCAGACCAGGTTTGTGTGTCGGCTACTGGATTATCTTCGCTGCCATTCCGAGTTTCCACCTGAATCTTGGTGCATTCTCAGCTGCCACTACAATGACACCCTCTGCGAAATGTCGGCATCCTAGCTCCAAGGGGACCCAAGAAAGACTGGAAGGTCCGACTGCGGCTGCTGAGTCTTGCTACATTGTGGTGCGCGGTGTGCATGGTCCGAAACCTGCTTTTATGACCCACCTCCAGTCCCAAGAAGGGTGCTGCATCAGTTGTTTCTGTATTTCTTCATCAAGGGTCCTTGCAACAGCAAAAGATCCTAACCGGAGAATCACTCGAACCTGCAACCTGTGAAAATTGAGGACCGTGGAATTTGGTGGGGAAAGCAAGCCAGGACACACTTCCTTTGTTCTGGAAAGACTTGGGAAGATTCGGAGTGAGAGGGGTAAGATACGGAGTTTTTAACATACCCCTGCACTCCCATTATAAGTCAATGGATTTATAATAACCTTTATTCTAACACTATTGGCTTTGCCATTACTTGCTTTGGCAAGACTTCTGACTGTTGGGGGTAATTTTGGGCACTTGTCTATATTGAACCCTGACTCTAAGATTCCATCACTGGACCCCAGAGACCCTACCTACATTTTTTCCTGCATCCTGAGTTCTGTGCAGTTGTTTCCTGAACAATAGGGCACAAGGCCCCAGGCAACTTAGGCTTGGACAATATTAGTTAGGGATCATCTCTGTGGACCTTTTTGTGTGTGATACTCACCTATTCATTCCCTTGCAGGCGTATTTTGATTGGTATTATGCACTTGAACCTGTGACTGTATATATGTGTTTTAGTTTGATGGTATTGGTTGACAAGTCTACCTGCTTGTATTCATTTTTCTTATAGTGTGTTTGGCCATAATTAAATAACTGTATTTTTATACATCCTGTCTAATTGTAATTTGTGACTCCCATTGTGTGACCTCATTGTGGACCCTTTACACTCTCACCCCTCTGAAGAACTGAGCCTAGACCGCCTGCCACTGCTACCTTAAACTGGTTTGGCTACAGCCTCCCAGAGTTGTCCCTGTCACAATATAGGTGGGCCTTCTATACTTCTGTCCACCAGCCCAGAGTATAGAAAATCAGTCTCAACACCCTGCAATGCTTAGTCTTCATATCATGATAGACTTTATCGATAGCATCTCAAATGCTTTTAGAATCTAACTCATCCTCTAGATTTGCTCTAGACGGACCTGCTATTGGCTCATTTTCTGGGAAGAACTCCTCTAAATCTTCCATTGATACTACTGGATCAGGATCCATTACCTCCTTCTCCATGCGATCAAGATCGCATGCTCTCTGCCTTCTCTTTCGTTCTAATTCATCATCAAACTCTCTTTACTTTCTTGCTTCTTCTCGTACTCTGTCTTCCTCTTTTCTTTTCATATCTCTTCTCTCATTTGCCCTTCTAATTTCTTCATTTCTATGTCTTTGCATTCTTTTATCCTTTAATTTCTGTTCTTTTTCTTTCATTCTTTTCCTTTCTAACCTTTCCCGCTCTTCGATTGCTCTTTCTATTGTCATATTTCCTTTGCTCCTCTGTTCTTCCCTGTTTCTTCAATTGCTCATCTTGATACAACTGTTCCCGTCTCTGTCTATCCTTTCTT
The DNA here is from genome assembly GCF_040938575.1 of Ambystoma mexicanum. Lineage (NCBI taxonomy): Eukaryota > Metazoa > Chordata > Amphibia > Caudata > Ambystomatidae > Ambystoma > Ambystoma mexicanum. The sequence goes on from NC_090936.1 coordinate 736,058,296, forward strand.
TTTTCCCCATCATATTTCAATCTTTCTTCCAACTCCTTATCTTTCTTATCCTGCTCGTCTTGTTTTTCCCGTTGCTGTATGTCCTCGAAGCCTTTACCATTGAGATTGAGCAAAATCTGACCACCCATCCATTTGTTCTGTTTAAGCGCTAACTCATCACCCTTATCTTTTTCTCCTTTCCATCTCTTTATTTCTTGTCCTATATCTAAAGATGTACTTGGTCAATCACTTCTCTCTTTATCACGTCTCTCTTTGTCCCTCGGGACCATAGAGATTACATCTCTCTCAGTATTTTTCTCAAGGTCCTCATCGCTGCTTTGTGCAGGCGACTCACATGCCGGGTTACTATACCTTGCTGCTTCCTTGTGCTCCCTCAATGTGCACAACCCATCATCTTTCGTAATATCACCATCTGCTTCAGGCGCGTCAGGTGGAGCAGAAGGCTCGTCAGCGCCCTCTTTGCATACATTAAGTTTCCAATCTACAGGAGGCAGGTCTTCTCTCTCCTCCTGGTACATCTTCCAGAGCTCTAAGCTCAGTAGTCGCTTATATAACTTTTTCCCTGTACATGCAGCATTCAAATATGTTGTCATATGCTGCTAAGCTTCCTTCGATAGTGATCCCCCTTGTGGCCACGGCATGAATATTTTGTCTGTGGTTCCTTTAACCCATTCTGCACTGTACTGTCTAAGCTTAGGTGTGTGTTTCGGCAGCTGTTTGCAAAGGCATATAAGCAGAGTAATAGCCTCCATTTTGGCACGTCATTCTTTGACCGTCAATACTCACTGTTTTACTGCAAATTTCAATAATACTTTTCAAGAAAACAAAACAATATGAGCGTGTACCAATCGTCACAGGCTCCAAACCCTTTATATCCTGTTTTTTACTTTAATCTGTTAAAAATATCATCATTTCAAGTTCATTAAAATATATGCTTAATGCTTTACCCTAGTGTTTCTCCTTTTTACATTTATCAATCTCATCTATTATTTCATCACAATCACATAAAACAAAACAGACGAACAAACATACTCAGCCGGCCACATATATCTTAGCCTTTTTCCTCAAGACTTCTCCTGCCTCTAAAAATGCTCCTATGGAGTTTGAACAGCCCTCCTTAAGCCCGTCTTTAACCGGGTTTACCTCCTATGTCATCCACAACAGGATTTTAGGTGCTGTTATTTCTGTTACATTCTTTAAAACGCAAGTATCTAGGTGTACTCTTTCTCATGGACTCTCCTCATGATACATCTTAATTGCTTGGCCTCTCCTCAAGTCAATTTTACTCAATATTTAACACTCATTATTCTCAAGTTGCTTTACCCCAGCATCACTCCATAACTTGTTTTCCCATTATCACTTTGTTCATTCGCTGCACATACACAATTTTGCCGCCTCACTCAGTTCTACTCACCATTCGTATGTTCGGATTCTGACTCTCGGGACCGTCCGCCTCATTATCGCCTCTTCAACTTTTCGTTCGTTCAGCTTCCTGTAGTTGCCGGGAGGGGATTCTGTAGAAACCGGGGGGCCCGTCACACCCTAGCTTGCAAGCATAATGTTTTTAACTAACATCTCTCTCTACAAGGAGCGTCACGTCCTTTCAGCCGAATGGCAGAGGTTTTTCGATATTGCCGGGACCCCAAAGCTTACTTATCTCAATGGATTTATTTTAAACCTTCCTCTCTGCTACCACGTGAACTGGGTGATCTCCAGCTCTTTAAGATGAGTAGCAATACCCTGCAGATGGATGGGGATGCATACCTTATTCATACATCAGTAATCGAAACGACTCAGGTAGTTGACAAAAAGGATAACTGTTTTAATATCAATTATCTAAAACAGGGAGTACAAAGGACATCAACGGACGTCTCAGTGCAATTTCTCTCAATGCATTAAAAAAAACAATCTTATATAGCAAAAAATCATCATTGATGGCTTTAACCTACGTATTACTAACGACATCCTACGTGGCAAACTACAAAAACCTATTGAAGAAAGTGATTGGGTCTAAGGGAATATCTAAGTATACATTCTATACTAGTATGGGACAGTAAGTGAAAGCATTTTGTTTCTAACTAAGCCCTCCCTTCAAAATGGCCACTATGAACGTCAATAAATACACAAGGGGCCTCATTACGACCCTGGTGCTAAGGGATTACCGGTACTGGTAAGGGTACCTGTACAGGTAATCCCTTAGCGCCTGATTACGAGGTCCCTTTGCGGATTCCCACCTTAAAGGCTAGTTTTACCAGCCGTTAAGGAATGGACCCGCAAAGGGACCTTGGTGCTAATTACGGTACCGCAATTTGCGGTACCGTAATTACCGCCTTCCCCATTCCCATTATGCCCTATGGGGCAAAAATGGGAATGGGGAAGGGCCATGGAGGAAGGGGGAATTACCACCCTGCCAACCTTGTAATGCGGTGGTAATTCCCCCTTTCTCCATGGCGGAGTCGGTAAGTTAACGGCATGGACCATGGTGCTATTAGCACCATGGTTTTCCGCCTGGGTCGTAATGAGGCCCAAGGTCCCATTGGCTACACAAACTATAGGACACTTAATTATGTGGGCCCCTACAATTGGATGGCACTGTAACCTCTGTCAGTACTTTTCCACCTATGTCTAGCAGCACGCAGACTGCACAACCAGGTGCTGGTGAGCTCGTCTTGAACAGAGCTTCCCACCAATTAGCATATCCATCTATCATCACCTCAGTGGTCTGCTGGCAATTAAGACTTTGAACTTGTCCTTGGGAGTGTTCTTAGCTCTGGAGAATTCAGGGGAGTGAAGGTATGCTCTGCCCTCATGCGTAGGTGTGAGTCCTGTTCGTCCAACTTCATCTGTCTATGTGACTGTAGACCATGATTTCAAACTTCTAGTGTATTAAAAATACTATTTTCTAATAGGCCTCTGACGTCTTCCTTGTTTTGTTCATGCCTTCTGAACAGGAGCTGTTCTTTCACACGATTTTATATCCAATGTCGGCTCACCCCAGCCTGAAAAAACCTTGGCTTCTTGGCTTGGCTTTATGGCTCATCCAACCTCGCCTTTCTGAGATTCACATTTAATTCATTTGTTTTCTTACTGTGACACACTGAATATGAGGCCTTAATTGTTTAGTCCAGCTCTGCTATTACAGTAGAGGAAACATCCATCCTTTACTCTTTATGCATATATGTATATATTGGCGCATGCCGTAATCTATTCACTGTAAAGCTAGCCTCAAGAATACTTTGTCTGCTTGCATTTGTTTTGCATCTGTACACATGTAAAACAGCTTGATATCTTCCATCATTTTTGGGGCATAAGCTTCTTCACCTTGGTCTCAAGATGTCACTTTTCCTTGATACTTTCTTGATGCCTTATAGAATATCTGCATTCTCTTGTCTCTGCATCTCTTCTATGTATGTCAGCTCGACTCTATATGACATCACCATTCATCTTGTTCATTCATTTGCTCTGCTTCTTCTGGGATTTCATTCAAATGGCCATCATATTTTCTTGTTTGGAGGTATGGTTTTCTCAATGGAAACCCTGCTTCCAGGATTCTCTTTGGTATCGGTCTTCTTAGTGGTACTGCACGTGTCTCAAACACTGGCTCACAACATATAGGCAGTATGGGCAACATGGTTGAGGTGGGGGTACTTGGCTCCTTCGCTACATTGTGTTATGTTTGTTATGTTAGTTGTATTTGTACAGCAAACATTCACCCAAGGGTATCTTGGAGCTAGGTGACAGAGGTGAAGCAGTGAGGCAGGAGAAAAACGTAAAATAGGAAGGTTTTCAAGGAACGGCGAAAGGCTAAGTGGTCAGCCGTGGCTCGGAGAGCACAGGGCAGAGCGTTCCAGGCCTTAGCTGCAACCACGGAAAAAGCAAAGCGACCCATCCGGAGCAGTCGGACTTTAGGAACACTTAGCAAAAGAGCAGCTTGGAATTGCAGGGGTTGGGCAGGAACATAGTGGGAGAACTTTCCTGTAGATATTCTGCCCCTAACTTGCAGAAGGCTGATGCACAATTCACATAGATTTAAACAGGATCTGCTCCTCAATCGTAAGCCAGTGCAATTGCCTTAAAAGTGGGGATATGTGCACTCGATATGGAGGTCGCAGGATAGCCCACACAGCTGCTTTTTGGAGCAGCTGAATCCTATTTACAAGGTATTGTGGCTGACCAAAATAAAGTGAATTGCAGTAGTCTGCAGTACTCAGTACCAACACCGCTACCACCTGGGTGTGGAACTGCGAAGGAATGAAAGGAAGGAACGTCCGCAGGGTGAGCAGCTTGAAGTGACCAGATTTCCAAACTGCAGCCACCCGCTCTGCCATAGAAAGAGATGATGTAAACCTCACACCCAAGTTTGTTACTTTCAGGGATGGCAGAGGAAAAAGGCCTAAAGAGACGGGACAGAATTCAGGAGTCCAGAAATATGGGGGGACAGGTTGTGCCAACAACAATAACCTCAGTTGTGCTGCCCTTAAGTTTCAACTAGTTTGCAGCCACCCAGGAACCCAGGTCCTCCAGACATTGCCTAAGCCTAGACGCGGTGTCGGGATGAGAGAGGTTCAGGCGTAGCAGGATCTGTGTGTCATCGGCATAGGAATAATATCTGAACCCGTGAGATAAAATAAGGAGTCAATCTTCTTCAGTTCCTGCAGTTCCACATTTAGATGAAGGTGTCTGGGTGAGTTGGATCGGATCTCTGGAGGGTCCTTGAGGGCTCAGCAAAGACTTCGACAGATATGGCCTTTCTACAATGATACACTCAAAATGGGCAGCAGGTCTGCTGGTATTTGGGTTCCGCAGAACTGGAAACTCCTAGGACCTTAGGAGATGGCTCAATTCAAAGTTTGTCTTGGGACTGGTTGTTTTCACCAGCACAGAAAATGTAGTCAGGACAGCAGTGGTCACTTCATGGTGTTGCAAAGTGTCTGCAGGCATCCCTGGCCATCTTCTTTGGTTACTTCTGCTTCTAGTGGTCTACTTGCTTTTCACTCCAGAAGCCTAGCCTTTTATACAGTTCCAGCACACACTCCTCTGCAATCTCTCTCAGCAATTTACAGAAAGGGACGTTTGGCTGTCCAATCACGACAGCCTGATTCCCTGTGGGAGCTGTTCCTATTCAGGCACTCTGGCAGACAAAGGACAGGGGAGGGTGGAAGACTCCTTCCCTGCTTCCTGCCTGCCCATACACTCTGGAGCCTAGACTGGGACACCCATGGGATCGCGCCAAAAGAAAAACACATACACACTGACCTCATCCTCCCCTAATGGTAGGAGAAGGGCTAACAAAGTACAACCATGCTAGTAATGGTGAAAAAAGAAGGGAGGCCCCAAATTGGTACTTGGGTGCCCCTATTGTGCACTACCATGGCTATGGACATAGCCTGCAATAAATTATGCAATAGTTGGTAGAAGATGTCCACTGTCACCAGCCATAACTAGGAGATTGTCTATGTGACTAAAAAGTCACAGGCGCAGAGACAAGGGGGATACTAGCTATCTATTTGGTACTCCACAGAAGGTGGTGTGTGTCAATTTCCCAGACTATAAAGTGTTGGGAGAGATACTAAGTATCTTTCTATCCTTAAAAACAGTAGTTACGTGAGGATATAGAAAAATAATCTCAAAGGAGGACCTTAAGGGTCCCCAGCAACAGTGTCCATTAAGGAGCTGTGTGTTGCAATAAAAAAGTACAGATGTCTTTAAGAGCTATGGAGCAGACAGACTCTATAGTACAGATAGAATACAAAGAATAGAGTTTTAAAAGACAGAGCACTCAAGAACAAATGAATAAATAAAGGCTCCACTCATTCAGTATTAAAGAAAAAGGTCCAGAAGTCCAGCAAAAAGTGCTGAGGGTCTCACTAGGAGAGGAGATGAAGCATACAAATAATACATCTCCCTAACACTCATCCCCCCAGACTAGGGATAGAAGGATCTAATCCACTCCTGGATGGCTCTCTTGATCCAGTCGTCATACTTTCTAGAGTGACCATCAGCATTCTTATGTTGGGTACCTGACCTGTGCTCAATAGGGAAGTCAAAGCTTTGCAGGCTTATGGACCACCTGAGCAATTTGGGGTTTTCTCCTTTCATCTGCATCAGCCACCTTAAGGGTTGGTGGTCAGTTTGAATCCTGAAAGTAGTTCCATAGAGGCATGGTCTGAATTTCTTCAGGGACCACACAATAGAAAAACATTCACGTTCAATTGTTGCCCACCTTGTTTCCCCTATCTTTTAAATGTCTATGAATAAAGCAGATGGCGAGCTCCCTGTCATTGCTATCAAATTGGCTCAAGACTGCTCCTATCCCTATGTGGAAGCATCAGTTTGGACTAAGAAGGCATGGGCGTAATCTGTAGCTCTCAGCACTTGAGCTTTACAGAGGGAATCTTTCAACCCTTGGAAGGATTTTTCACAGTCCTCGTTCCACTTTACCTTCTTAGGGTACTTGGGGAGAGGATATGGTATTCAGAGGAGAGAAGCTATGGTCCTGTAGTTCTCAATGAAGTTCCTGTATTAACCAGAAAGTCCTAAGAAGGCTCTTACTTAAGTTTTTTGTAGTTGCAGTGGCCCATTCCTGTACAGCCTGTACTTTGCTGCAAAGGGAATGATCTCCCCTCCTCCTACCTCATGACTAAGGTAGACTACTTTGCTCTGACCAACTTGGCATTTACTTGCTTTGATGGTCAGATTGGCCTTTTGAAGGTCCTGCAGCACATGTCCCAGGTGATCAAGATGTTCTACCAGTAAGGGCTGAACACTGCTATGTCATCCAAGTATGCCATGAGGAGGTTATCTAACCCATTTAGAACATGGCTAAACATTCATCTGGAATGTGGCAGGGGCATTCTTTAAGCAAAAGGGCATGACCTTAAACTGGTACAGGCCTTCTGGAGTTGAGAATGCAGTCTTCTCCTTGGACTGGTCAGTCATGGCAATCTGCCAATAACCACTTGTTTTGTCAAAAGTACTGAGGAATTCTGCAGAGCCCATTTTATCCACCAGTTAATCTTCCCTTGGCAAGGGGTGGGCATCAGTCTTGGTATCTACATTGCATGCCCTATAGTGCGCACACAATCTAAGTGCCTTAGTTCCTTCTTTTGGTACTAACACAACTGGGCTAGCCCACAGACTTGTGGAATGTTCAATCACTCCAAGGTCAAGCATTTTATTGATCTCTTCCCTTCAGTGATTCCTCACAATATCTGACATCCTCTAAGCTTTTAACAGTTACACTATCACCAGTGTAAATGTCATGTTCTCCCCAAGCGGTCAAGAATGGTGCAAGTGAGAACAGAGGGGCAAAGTGAGTTAAAACAGCCTTTCACTCCTGCTGTTGCTGCACTGTAAGATTAATAGAGAGTTCTACCTCTCCTACTTACCCATCTGAAGGGTGACCCCTTAGAACATCTGGGAGAGGCTCACTCTCCTCTTCTTCTTGAACAGAAGCTAAGAGTAAAGCTCCTATATCTGCTCTGGAAACATAAGCCGTCAGACAGTTGGTATGAAAGACCCTAGGGGCCCCCTTGGGGTTGCACAAGTCCACCAAATAGTTGACCTCTCCAAGTTTTCCTAGAACTTTAAAGGGTCCTGTCCATTTGTTGTGTAAGAACCTCTGTCTTTCTGGAACCATTATGATAACGTATTGGTCTGGAGTAAACTCCACTATGTCTTCTGGTCATGCCAGTGCTTGGCAAGCTTCCAAATTCTCAGATGCCTCTGTCATCATTTGTGCAATACTCTGCATGAGGCCTAGCACATAGTCATTAATCCCTACTGGCATGAGGGAAGGAGTCTCTGACAAGATGACCATAAAGAAACTCAAAAGGGCTAAAGCCCACTCCAGCTTGAGGAACTTCTCTATAGGCAAAAAGAAGGCATGGCAGAAGAAGGTCCCACTTTCTTCTAAGTGGTTCTTCCAAAGCTCCAATCATGCTTATCAGTGTGCTATGAAACCTCTCTACCAACCCATTTTTCTAAGGGTGGTAGGCAGTTGAGAATGTGTGGGTGACCCCACAGATTTCCCAAGTGGCTTGCATGTAGTGGGACATATCATTTGACCCCCTGTCAGATGCAGCCTCCTTAGGAAATCCTACTCTGGTACAAATAACAAGTAGGCCTTAGCCACTGCCCGAGCAGTAACTGTTCTCAATGGAATAGCTTCAGGGTACCTAGTGGCATGGTCCACTACAACCAATATAAGTTGGTTCCCTGTATAAGTTGGACAGCCTAGGGGACCAACACTATCAATTCTGACCCTCTCAAAAGGCACTCCCACAACTTGGAGAGGGACTAAGGGTACAATATTCTTGGCACCACTCTTACACGATAATTGGCAAGCTTGACAACTCCTACAGTGTTTTTCAATGTATGCACCCATCTTGGGCCAGTAAAAGTACAATGATATCCTCTACTTGATCCTCTTAAAATTTAAGTGACCGATCAGGGGGATTTCATGTGCCAACTGTAGGAATTTGGATCTCAATTCTTGGTGTACCACCAGTCTTCTGAGGTCCCCTGGAATAGACGCCATAGGCTCACTTTAGAAGAGTCCATTTTCCCAGGATAGCCTATGCTTCCCAGGGTCTTGCCCTTCTCTCGTTGAAGCCGCCTGATGATACACTCCTTCTAGAGTAGGATCGTCCCTCTGTCCCCTACTGAAGTCTGTCCTTGAGGGTCCACCTTATGCAAGCAAAATCTGCAGCTCAGGGTGGTCTCTTGGATCCAGATCTTCCGGACAGGATGGAATCTCCTCTTCTGACTCATCATAAGAGGGTTCTTCAGGGGATTCTTCTGGCACTAACTCAGCTTCAGCTGGTGGTGGGGTCACAGGTGTGACCTTTAGGTTTTCTACAGGAACCTTTTCCTTGTGGAGGTTTTGGGCCTGGAACCCTTCTTTTCTTTGGAGACTCTAGGTTTACCCTTGGTCTCAGTTAGAAGATCTCGTAAGGTTGCCTATCTGGCTTTCCTTGTCAAATCTCTTGTCTTCTTGGAGGGGGTTGGGTGTGCTGGAGACTACACCTAAGACCTTCAACTCATTGCCCAACATTCCTGGTATGTCTGACTGAATACTTACAGGTATCCTCACAGTCATTTCATTACACTTAATGGTAACTGTCAGTACTGGTCACATTTGGACTGGGCCTCCTGCTAACTTGGTAAGCCTTTTGAGAGCCTTAGCAACTTGCTCAGGTTCAAAGAAACGTTAATCTACCACAGTTATACTGGCCCCAGTGTCTCTAATGGTAGGGGTGTCCTGACCATTTACAAGTACACTGACTTTATAATACTCTTTAGTATTATCAGGAATGGCATTATAGACCTCAATGTTCTGTTGTTACCACAGTCCCAGAGATACTAATTAAACTCTAGCCTGAACACCAATGGGTTCTTCAGCTTGAGGGTGAAAGCTAGCCCCTGTCATTGATATAGCCACATCATGTGTGAATGCTCAGATGACAGAGGGGATCCCTGAAGGTGTACCCTTACATCTGGGATCTCCTTTCACATGGTCACTAGACCCACAAACCACACATTTCTCAAATTTCTTTTTGAATTGGGATTTCCGCTAACCTACCTCTGGTGTGGGTCCAGAGGTTTCCCTGGCCCTATAAGGTTGTTCAGAGGGATATTTACACTTGTTATTTTTGTGATCCTCTTAATGTGTTTTCTTTTAAATGATCCTTCCTATGCTTTTTCATATCCTCTTTCTTGTGAGGAACCCCAGAATCCTTGTGGGTAGCCCTGTTGGCCACCCACAAGTCAGAAGCCACTGCTAGCTTCTTGGCATCCAGTTCCTTAGAGTCAGCAAGGTGCTCTCTCAGATCTAGGAAACAGGCATCAAAAGCACTTCCCAGCATGCAGAGACACCTCATGCCTTCATAAGAGTTCACCTTGTAACCCTTAATCCACCCATCTAAGTTTTTCAGGCTTTCACACACCCAAGTGGCCCACAAGTTGCCATCTCTCTTATTGTGGTCCCTAAACATTGTTAGGTATTGGGAAGGGGTCTTCCGAAACTTGGCTTTGACAGGAGTGTTTACCAACTGGTAATTCGGTCTATCAACATCATTCAACTCCATCACAGCATCACAACATTCTGGGGGAGCCTACAGATTACCAATGGAACAAACTCACTTTCACAAATACCTTTCACTTTACATGTAAATTCAAATGTACTCAGCCAATCAAGAATATCAATTTTCACATCATACAAACTTACTAAATCTTTGGGAAAACAAGGCTTCCTGCTTCTGGAGTGGTCTGGCAAAGAGGACTCTGAAACAGAAGTTGATTCACGGGACATTTACATCTCTAGTGCTGCATCTCCTTTTACCTGAGTTGCAGTTCCTTTTGTCTCTCATCTCATCTCTCATTTCAGATTGATTCTCCAGTTTTCTAAATTCAAGCTGCATTTAATTTTTTTTTATCTCTAGAACCAGTTCAGCTAACATGTTAGATACATGTAGAGGTGAGATCAGAGTATTGGGAAGTGGATTAACAATCACATTTTCTTTCATATCATCATCTGACTGATTTTCTGTTGATGGCTAAGAGGTACATTTTGACCATCATCATTTTCCAGATCATTTCTGAGAGTAGGGGTTACAGGCCTTCTCACAGTTTGGTAATCCAACAAGCTTTGGATTAACCCATCTTTGTTTCCTATAGTACTAAGACATTTATCTTTCCACATTTCTTTCAGTTTTTCAATAGTAAGCGATATAAGAGCTTCTGCCTTATAGTTTTCCATAGTGGACATGGTTTAGTACTTTACATTATAGCACCCTTGAGGATGGATTCTCTGAGTACAATACAACCACCCGTCAATGTAATCCAACCTACACACATCTCACCAGCTGTAACACCAGTGTTAGGGGAGTTTTCCTTAAGTTCCACTGATAGTAAGACTTTAGTAAGCTATCCCAGTGGTTTGTAGATCCCCAACTCTTAGTATCAGTCTGCACTAGCTCAGGGCCTTGGTAGAGTCGCAGAGCCGTGAGGCTTATCTTAAGAGGAAGATGTGAGCTGTAGGTAAGTACACTGAACCTAATAAATAAATACATCAAAGAATCACTTAGACTTAAATGTATATTAAAATATTTATTTATTATATTTACACATGAGTCACTATTAAACCATCACACATAGGTATACTTTTCAATACTTTCAAATAGTCACTTCCTAGTTGGTAGTTGCTAAATGCATACAATTGTTACAGGATTCTGACAGTTATATCAGTAATACTGCGCACCCACAAAATAATATGGTAATTGTATTTAGTCTGCATATACACATAGGATAGTGATTTTTGGTGAGGAAAACAGTTGGTTAGTGTTATCGTAGTAGAGCTGCAGGTTCTAGAGGCAGTTTCACAGCCCAGCCAATCCTTTAAAGTCAAATGCGCAACCCTAGCTAAAAGGAAGTTTATATCGTATTTAAAGTCTTGCCAAGCAAAAGAAATCAAATGTTCCTGTGGATACTTTCAAGTCTGTAGGGAAGAATATAAAGAATGTTTAAACAATGTTGGAGACCCTCAGAAAGGACTCTCTAAAGGGACACAAGCAGCAGCTTAAGTCTGAAGTTAGAGTGCACCACTACATGCACTCCAATGCTCTGGAGTGACTTTTCTGAAATCAAGTAAGGAATACCTTTTTCCCCACAGAACTTTAGGCCATTAGAAAATGTTTGTGTTCGATGTTCCATGATGTTCCAGCTCTGGACCCGACCTTCGGATTCCTTGGTCTGATGACCAAAGCCAGGACACTGCGTGGGTTCTCTCAGCATCAGACTCGAGGGAGGACCTGGGGCAAGACTTTCAACAACTTCATGGTTCACTCTGCGGTTTTGGCGCCTTTTCTGCAGCACCAACAAAGGATGTGATTCACCCGGTCAATCTTCTTCACTCCCTGAAGTCCCTACACTCTGATCAGAGCATCTGGGTGAGTTGGTATGGATCACTGGAGGGGCCTTGAGGGCTCAGAAAAGATTTGGACAGATTCGGACTTTCCACAATGATTCATTTGAAATGGACAGCAGGTCTCCTGGTATTGGGGTTCCGCAGCTCTGGAACCTCCTATGACCTCAGAAGACAACTCAATTAAGTTCTTCTTGGGACTGATTGTTCTCATCAGCCAAAGGGAAGGAGTCATCCACTTTGGAGCTCCTCTGATGCACAGAAAACTGGGTCAGAACTGCACTGGTCACTCCGCGGAGTTGCAAAGGGTCTGCAGGCATCTCTGGTCTTCTTCTTCTTCGGTTACTTTAGCTTCCAGTGGTCGACTTGATTTTCACTCCAGAAACCTAACTTTTTATACAGCTCCAGCACACCCTCCTCTGCAATCTGTTTCAGCATTTTACAGAAAGGGGCATTTGGATGTCCAATCAGGACAGCCAGACCCCCTGTGGGAGCTTGTCCTATTCAGACACTCTGGCATACAAAGAATAGGGGGGTGGAAACCTCCTCCCCACTTCCTGCTTGCCCAGAAACTCTGGACCCTGGATGGTGGCACCCAAAGGTTCCCATCAAAAGCAAAACACAAACACTGACGTCTCCCTCCCAGAATGGTAGAAAAAGGGCTAATAAATAAACACCCATGCTAGTATTGGTGAAAAAAGAAAGGAGGCCCCAAGTTGGTACTTGGGTGCCCCTATTGTGCTGTACCAGCTGTGGACATAACATGCGGTACAAACATTACTCAATGGTTGGTAGAACACATCCACTGCCAACAGCCATAATTAGGAGATTGTTTATGTGACTAAAAAGTCACAGGAGCAGATAGAAGGGGGAAACTAGCTATCCCTTTGGCACTCCACATGAGTTGGTGTACGCCAATTTCTCAGACTATAAAGTTTTGGGAGAGATAGTAGTAGGTATCTCTCTATGCTCAAGAACAGTAGTTACTTCAGGATATATACAAATAATTTCAAAGGAATGCACTTAGGTTCCCCGGCAACACTACCCATTAAGGAGCTGTGTGCTGCAATAGAAAATAAAGATGTCATGGAGTAGACTGACTCTGTAGTACAGGTAGAATACAAAGAATAGAGTTTCAAAAGACAGAACACTCAGAAATGAATGAGTGGAAAAAGGCTCCCCTCATTCAGGATTAAAGAAAAAGATCCAGAAGTCCAGCACAAAGTGCTGGGTGTCTCACCACGAGAGGGGATGAAACATAAAAATGATAAATCTCCATAACAACTGTAATAGATATGATATGATAAGTCATTTATAACGTGCCTGTACACAACTGTTTCCAGGCGCGACAAGAGAGGGAAGACAAGACAAACAATCTTACTAGGCCTTGTTTCATTCAGATGTCGCAAATGCGAGAAAGAGAAGTGCAAGGGGAAAGGGCGGGGGAGTGCAAGGGAGAAGGGAGGGGAATACAGGGCAGCAATGCTCTGAGTAAATGCAGCTGGGGCACGCGGCTTTGGGTAGTGGAAGGAGAATAAGGAACTCTAGGGTTACACCCCTTTAGTATGTGGTAGGCCTGGAGGCAGTGAACAAGACAGGGGAGGAAAGACAGAGTTGATCACTGATATTCTAAACTGCTTGAAAAGAGGCAACATTTGACAAACCAGACTATGAGCATCATAATGAGGTTGGTGGTAACCTGACGGTGCTACCGGTGTGTTGCCACCAACCCCATAGCACTGTTACCACCGCCTGATATCACAAGTTGCGGTGGTAATGGTTACCCCCCATTTCCATGGAGTCACAAAGACTGGAAATGGGGACATGGAAGTACCGGCTCCGTTGCTAATGGTGCTAGTGCTTCCGTGACAACCATGCCGGTAGGGGCCTGGACTCTCGGCAGGTCAGGCCTGCCGGAGGATCTGTGGACCATGAAGGCATTGTTGTAGTATGGCCGTCCGGAAAGGGTGCCGGTACGTTGTTACCAGCACCCTGATTTCCAAACCTCCATAGTTGTAATGAGGCCCATAAGACCAGGGTAAATCAGCAAATCTTAAACTTTAGTAGCCACCCAAGTTGTTGATGGTGTGACAGCCTAACTGATCATGATTTGGAATTCATGCATACCACTGACTACACACCTAAAGGTCTGAAACCCAATATAATTCTGGAATCATTAGCACAGAAAAATCCCAGGGTTAATGATCAGTCTCTACTAAAGCCTAGAGTTATGTTGAGTGCCTCCCTGAACCTAGCCAGAATGCACACATGCTTGGCCAAATGAAGACAAGGGTTGTGTGAAAACACCAGGGATATTTTATGTTGCTGACATTGAGAATGGGCCCAGAGTACAGGACAGGGACACTTGTCCATAACTATGTATCATTCTAAGTATTAGATCACCAGTTTGACTGTGCAGAATACTCTGCGTTGTAGAGAGGAGCAACATACCCCTTGCACCGGAAATATTCAACCAAATATTAATGTATCCAAAACTAGAACGTGAGTATACAGAGACAAAAAGAAAAATATGCTCAGCGATGCCTGCAAGTAACTACTGTTACTTTTTGCAAGAATGAATAGTTGGCCACGGCGCAAAGATCTCCACGATACTGTAGATGGATCAGCAATAGTTGCAGTTAAACTGCAGGAGTTTTTGCTCCAGAGAAAATTGAATTAATTAACTCAGCAAACGTGACTTTCTTTTAATATTGTGTGCCCACTCTTCTACCACAACATGACTCCCTTGAAAGGGAGAACAACAATTGATTTATTATACACGTAAAGTACATGACAAGTATTAATACCCATCAACATTTGTATGGCATCCGCTAACGCAAACAATATCATCACAGAGCGATTAGCATAAACTCCCTGTGCATGTTATACGATTTGAAATGACAGAGCGAGGAGTGCCTATCTAAGGTGTACACGAACTAATAAAAAACACACATAAAAATGTAAATGCATGCTTGATTGATCCATTTTTTTGCAGGAAAGGTTTCAGCTATATTAAATGAGCATCAGTTTATTCCTTCCTGCGGTTCTCCTAAATAAGTGGCCAGGTTACTATAGTAACCGGAAAGAAATGTGTTTCATAAAGAAATAGCCTTGCCAGCTTTCACATTACACCTAGGGTTCACTGCTTGGTGAACCTGACAGAATGCATGCTTCCCCACGCATATAACTATTTGTGTGAGGAGAGGGAATCAAACATTCAGACACCAAGTTGTATCTCAGCAGTGTTATTCTGAGGTTCAATACAATAGTAATTGTAGATTAGCACAAACTGGACGAGCCTGTTCAACATTGCCTTTTCACAGAAAAGGGAAATCTTATACCTGGTTCTCCTGGCAACATAAACACAATTTGACTCTTAGCTGCTAGGGTCTTTCTGTGGTTAAAGAAAGGATTGACTGGCCCCCAGTCTGTAGGAGGTCAATTTCTAAACAAGAGTTTCCAAGGTTCTGGTCTTCCCAGGGCTCAGAGTAGTGTGTGGAGGAATGTCTCTGGAATGAGGTATAACTCAAGAGGCAGCAATTTTAGCAAAAACTGTTGGTGGAAGGAGGAATCGATTAAATACAATGTCAGGGCCTAAGGTAAAGAGCCTAATGTCCACAGTTCAGTCCCTATACTAGAATGCAATCTACAAAGTGCCCTTCCAGTGCAGTGTTTCACAGATCACTCATAATCACAGAGCTTTATAAGAGTTCTAGAACACGTCCTTCACAGTGTCCATGCCTTGGTTTTTGCTATTGCTTTGTTGTTTACCTTCACCATGGCCATTTCTGCAATCACTCTTTCGCCACTGGATCTTTCCTCTCTCTCTCCTCAAGCACTCCCTTTTGCAGCCCTCCTTAATAAGCCTTTGCTGATCCTTCACCAACTCACTACCATCGGAGCACATTTCAAACTTTTGGCTGCGCCAGTCTTGGTCTGCAGGCTCCCCGCTTTGATGTGCACCATCACAGGGCTCCCAAAGGACCAGTCCGACCTCCACTGCAGTGTTTTCAGGGCAGTTTGGAATTCAAGGGCTGGTATAGCCGCACCTGGAAGCACCAGAGGCCACCTCAGCCTAGTCCTTAGCTGTTGGGGCAGCTGCCACAGCAGCCTGCTGGCGGTGCCACAAACGGTCCAGCTCACAGTTCAGGTTGGGCAACACTGCACTTGGGGATGCCAGGGTGGCCCCTCGGTCTAATTTCTGGATAGTGGCAGGAAGACCATGGCAGCCCGCTGGCAAGCTGTTGGTGATAGACAAACGGCCCACTCCCGTAGACTCTTCCCCCACCCCCCACACCGGGCTGATGCAGGGATGCCAGACCCCACTCCGATCACCAGGGGCACAAGCACTCGCAAAACTGCCCTCCTCCTGATGGTTGCTGGATGTCCCCCAACCGTGTCCACGGTACTGTACGAATTGACCAAATATAAAAGTCCAATCCCTCCAAAAGACCTAAAAGACTGACCACGAAGAATTCTAACTACCAAAAGTCCAAACTTTTCGTGGTATGTGTTTAGGTCTTTTGGTGGGGTTTGACTAGAGTGAGCAGGGGTTGCAAGGGACACCCCCCAGCCCGCACCAAATGAAGAAAGAAAAAATCCAGGGGTTGCGGGAGTGTCCCGCGCAGTGCCCTGCTCACTATGCTACACAGTATAGTGATCAGGGTGTTGCAGGGGACACCTCCAGAGCACACACAAGAAAAAAAAAACAGGAGCTGCAGGGCTGTCCCCCGCAACACCCCACTAACTATACTTTACAGTATAGTGAGCGGGGAGTTGCGGGGGAAAACCCTGCAGCTTCCAAAAAAAAGAAAAAGACCCTGCGGCATCGGTTCCCAATCACGGAAGTGAAAGGGAACAGGCGCCGCAGGGACACAGTGCATCTTCCAAGGTAAGTAGGGTGGAGGTATGTTAGGGGTGTGGGTGGGGGTGTGGGTTAGTAGGGGTTTTAAAATGCCTGTTCGCATGGGAAACATACAGACCTTTTGTGGTTCGCACATTTATCATGCAAACCTTTCCGTTGCAGACTTTTCCGTGACGGAAAAATCACGCAGATCTGTGTCCACTGCCAAATTGCACCTCGCTTAGAGCGTCAAGTGTTACTGAGGGCACACAAGCACTCCTTATGAAGCCGCTACCCTTTCTGGCTTGCCTTGTTGGAATCAGGAACCTCTGTGAAGGACAAATTGATGAGTTCTTTAGTCATCCTTACCCCGATGGGCATTGTCTGCCAATGGAACACCTCGGTAAGGGTCTGCTGCTGGGGAGCGCTGGTCACATAGCCCTACCCCCTTGCTCTCGTGGGGGCCACCAGACACTGTGGCTTCCCTCTTCGGGTTACCCTGGCATGCCCTCTTCAGTTCTTTTGGATGATTCCCCACACTCAGCTGACACCCTGGGCGGCCTGGCGATTGTAGCTCATTTGAGTGGTCTGCCTTACCCCGCGGCCAGCCCGCGCAGATCTACTGCACCGCCGCCAGCCCGGGTTGTTGGATGGCCCAGTCCCTTGTCCCATTATAGGCCTCAGCATATCCTTTGAGGGACTTTCCCAACTGACAAATGCTCCACCTCCTCATGGTGGAAGGTGGAGGACATGCTGCGGGGTCAAATATTCTTGTTGCCCCCCCTTATGATGTGAGGGGGGTTGCCACCTATAGCTCCCCTGCGTGACTTGGGAACTGTGGCTCTCTCCAGGGATCATGGCCCGATTTTGCAGCCACCTGCTAACTGACTATTGCACTGTAACACCAGGTGCTTGATGGCCACACCCCCTTTTCACCACCTTCATTAGCATTTTCTTTGACGATCATGTCACCCTGGCAGGCCTGGGTTGTCCGTGGGCCCTGCCAATCTTGTTGCAGCTGAGACATTCAATTTTTTTTCTTGTGCTGCCGCGGCCCTTTTGTTACCTCAGATTTTTTACTTTCCAGCTCACCTCCGTGGCCTCCGTTACATTTCCCATATTTTTGTTTTTTCTGAATGCTGCGGTGCACCTTTCCTCTTTTTTTTTTTTTCTTTTATGGCCCTGGAGTGGGCCGCCACACGCGTGCACAAGGCCTCCCCCGCCCCGCTCCCGACACTGCTTTTGTCACTGGAGCGGGCAAGGGAGAGCCTGCCGTGCTGTCATGGCTGCAGCAGAGCCTGGCAGGCCAAACACCTTCCCAGCAACCTTCTATCAGGGATGCTTCAGGGCTGCTCTGTGTTCTGCGACCGCCTCCTCCCTGATGCGGCGATACCAAGAGGGACCGGGGCCGCCCCAGCTGTTCCCCCATTCCTTGTTGGGCGGCCACCACCTCCACTTCCTTCCTGCGCAGACACTGCGTTCCTTCTTGTGGGCACCAGGCGGCCTGTGCCAAAAGAACACAGGGCTCTGGGCTACCACAACCTCCACACACAAACTGGCCTCCAACAGCCCACACAATACTCACCGGTCCAGATGGTCCTCATCGCCATTGTTGTGGCTTGCCCCCGGGTCACTGGAGCGGGCCATGCATATGTCGGGATCACATGACAGATACCTTTGGGTTTGCGCTCACGCAAGCAACATTCAGCAAGGGGGCACCCTGCATGCCCCGGTTCACCGGTGTAGGCCACCTTAACTGGGGACACACAGTACATGGCGCCCCCGGCTCTGGGGGCACCCAGGCCAAGGTTCTTCCAGCAGCCGTGATCACAGGGCAAGTCTATTCACCAGGGACGGTGTTGCCCAGCAAGGGCACCGTCCAGATGCCGGGCCACGCGGCAGGCCTTGGGCATACTGCATGGCACTAGCATGATGCTCCAAACATGACACAGGAGTCAGATCTTGCTTTTAAATAACAAGCTGGAAACCGCTCTTTCTTTTCTTTAGTTTGGTCACATGGCTACCACCGTGTGACCATGATGCAGTTCCTGGGAGCTACCATTCTCCCCAGGAGGGGTGACATGCAACACCATCAGCTTGGCTTTAGAGCAGTCAGATGCACGGAAACTGCTCTCCTGAACAGCTGTGATGAGCTGCTCTCTAATCTTGTCTCCAACATTCCTTCTGCCCCTATCCTCTTTGACCTTTCCTATGCTTTTAACACATCCATCACGCCTTCCTGATTAATCGACTCTGCGAGAACCTAGGCATCACTGATCAGGCCCTGGAGTGGTTGACCACCTTCCTACTGGACCGACCCTCCCATGTCCAACTTGGTCCTTTCTCTCCACCATCTCTCTCTCCACATGTTGTGTTCCCCAGTGCTCTACCCTCTCACCCTGGCTCTTTAATGTCTACTTGGCCCCTTTGGGCCACCTAATCTCTACCTTCTCCTCTAACTTTGTGTTTTACGGAAGACACTCAGCACTTTTTCAGGCTCCCCTCAGCCTCCTCTCCTCTCTCGCTCAGTCAAGGTGTGGTGCACCTTCAATCATCTCTGCCTTAATGCCAGTAATACTGATATCCTTCTCATTGTGACCCCTGCTCCCCCTTTCTCTTCCTCTGGTCGTCCTCCTTGGGCCCTCTTCCTTCACCTTCATGTGAGGCAAAAAAACATTGGTGTCATCTTCAACTCCACTCTTTTCTTCTCTCCTCACATCACACACCTTGCCAAGAAGGCCCACTACCAGCTGCACCTCCTCAGAGGTATTCTTCCTTTTCTCACTTTCCCCCAGAAGCTACTGCAACTGCCTCTTTCTCTATCTGCCTTCCTCTACTCTATGCCATCTCAACTAATTGAGAATAGGACTGCAAGACTTATCCTTGTCCTCAACCCCAGGGTTCATATCTCTCCAGCCCTGAAATCTCTAAACTGGCTCCTAGTGGCTGCAAGGATCAAGTTCAAGACCCTCTGCATCATCCACAAGACTTTCTGGCGCCAGGCCGTGCATTAAATCCAACTCTCTCTTCCAAAATACCTTCCTTCCTGAGCCCTTTGCACATCTGCCTTCAACTCTCTAAGGGTCAGACGCTTCTCCAGGCAGAGAGTGGGGGGTAGATCTCTCTCCTCTGCAGGTGCCTCTCTCTATAATGGCCTCCCTGTCCCTCCCAAACTTGAGCTGGACTACTTGAAGTTCCGGAAGCAGCTCAAGACCTTCCTTTTCTCTCTCTCCCTCCCCTGCTGATCTACCTGTTTTCTGCGCTGACTGGTTGCTTGGCTACCCTCAGAGTATCACTAGGTACCAGGTTCCTCCATGATCAGTCTCTCTTGCACTGCCTCTAGCCTACTGCACGGTTAGGGGCTGTATCTGTAAACTCTATAGTCCCCTGCCTCCTTGCTCTTACCTAGAGCTGCGCTGGCCTGGCTGCACTTACTCAGAACAATGCTGCCCTGATTGCAATTCCCCCCTTCCTTCTCCATGGCACTTCCCCTTTTCTTCCCCCCGCACATTTGCGCTGTCGCACTTGCATGATCTGAATGACACAAGGCCTAGTAAGATTGTTTGTTTTGTCCTCCATCTCCCTCCCTTGTCTTTTCGTGCCTTGAAACACTTGTGCATAGGTGCATTTTAAATGACATATTACATATCACATCACATATCATATTGTCTTGACATCGATCATGTCTGGGTTATGGTCTTTATATGTGTCATGTACTGTAGGACACACCAAAATCATCACAACTGCTATTGAGGCAAGACCTGCATTGTCCTCCTCTTGTTCTAAAGGTTTCTTTAAGGCTGATGCTGGTAGGTATTGTCCCTATCGTGGTAATTTTGGGTGGGATCTCCCCCCACCTAGGTTCACACAGATTTGAAGACGCCTTTATATTTGCTGGTACCCTCCTGATTCCCACCCGAATCTGGGCCAGAGCATCAGCTGGTTTTACACTCACTGATTCTTCACGGGCTAGACCCTGACATTCCCTGTGACCATTATCTCAGCAGGCCCTCATATCTAGCATCACCTGCTAACCTGGCCTCTTTCAAACCATGCCTTAAACGGCTCAACTGCCTCTTTCCCGGATTCACAGTGTCTACTTCGCCAAGTAGGCTTGGCCAATACCGGTTCTAGCCTTTCATGCCTTTGCTCTGGTTTTGTGGCACTGTCTCCCCCTCTTTGGCATGTCCAACACATGTTCTGAACCTCCTCGCCTCCTTTTCCATCCTTCTGCTTTCTACAACACTATCCTCTCAATGGAACACTGTCCCGACAGACTGGAGGTCTGTGCCTCTTTTACTGTAGGTGTTGATAAAGTGACGGTCACAATGATTGACCTGATTCCTGGGTCGAATTCCCCATAAACTTAGTTCATCATTTTTGCCCCTTGGCTAATTTTACCCCCAACCCTCAAATGTGTTAGCCATGAATTGTTTTATTTGTAGTTGTTTTAACCATAACTAACCTATGTATGTCATATTGCGATGAAGTGGTACCGTCATGGTATTCCATTTATTTGTCTTTCCGGTCTCTGTATGTTAGGGTACATTTGTTTGTAGGTTTTCTTTCAGCACCCCATGCTGACAGTGAGCACTTCTGCTATTCCATTCTTCCTGCTATCGAATCATATCTGTTTGGGTCCAATCTGCTCCCCATGTCAGTGCTTGCACACCTGGCAGGTTCTGCTCGGCAACTCCTCCTGGCATGGAACTGTGGATGGAGTCAGAATTATACACTCAAACCCCTTGGTAACTTCTGAGGTTGGCAAGCTTACTCAAGTATTTGGCTACCATGATTTTACTCAGGTTGTCATGTTCCCAGCGCAGACTCTTACCCACAAAACCATAAGCAGTTGTTTTGTGTTAGTATTTTGTTTACCAGGGAATATTTCATGACAGATGGCTGGGTTTGAAAGGTGAGCATATTTATTGACACATTCGCTCTCTGTTTATTTTTCTGGTGTTCATTACTTTTTTAAAGGTCCAATGCTATTTTGTCTTGCACACTTTCTTCTAAGGGGAAGGTCAATTGAAATACATTAGTATATTTCACTTTAAAATATATATTCACTTACTGAGCGTATATTCATGGATGTCAGGTTTGGATTTTCGCTATGGTGGCAAATGCACCTGGGCATATTTTATTCAAGCAGCCGGTCATGTTTTCCCCTTTTACGTGTTGCTTGAATGTGGTTAGTTGGGGTTGTGCAATGTATCACAACATTCACTAAGGGACCAGCCATAAAAAAGGGGCTTATAGTTATCTGCTTAACCAAAGTGTGTGATCTTTGGTAAATAATTTAACCACACAACGCATTAACTAAACACACTGTGAGTTCTTAAAGCTTTGTAATCTTTGATACATAATAAAAAAAATAGATATTTTAACAGCGACTGTGTCATCAGGGTTGACAAATCACTGGTGATCTGCGTCTCCCATTCATGCAGTAACCAGGACTGACCCTGCTTAGCTTCAAATTGAGAAAAGGCCAACCCCCTCAGGCCATGTTGCCCAGTAAGTTAACCCACCTTACAAGACAGACCCCTTGGAGAAACAAGGCCTGAGGGGGCTGGCCTCTTCCTCCCTTTGTAGCGAAGCAGGGATGTTCCCAGTTACTGCATGGATGGGAGACAGTCCACAGTCTGGCACTGTGCTTTCTTCGTTTGACATATCTCATGACACACTAAGAAAACACACAGCATCCACATCATTATTTTGTAAACAATGCTACTGACAGTCTTTGAAAGTATTCCACTCAGAGACCATTTTTCTCAATTGCATTCTGGTATTTGTAGTCTCCCAGTCAAGATGTGGGGAATAATGCCACAATTGCACACTTTTTTGCCTAACATAATTCAATAAGCGTTTATACATTTGAGTGACACTATGGAATGAGTCCTTTTCAAGTTATCTTTATAAAACAGAGTATTATTGAAAGCCAGGCATCAGGGTGAGGAGGGGAAATGATGAGAGGGCACGTAAGTCATGAGTATTTGCCCACTATGTGGCAAGAGAGTTTGCAATCCTGGACACTGGTGTGGTTATTCTCCCCTGATTGTGGCTGCTTTTGAGGGCACAAATAAAGGACACATATGGGTGAAACACGCAACCTTTTTTCAGCAGGCAGACACAGTCTCTTGTTGTTTTTTTAGATTGGCAAGCTCGCTCAATTGTTTGGCTACCAGGATTTTACTCAGGCTGTCATGTTCCCAGGGAATACACTTACGAAATACACCACAAGCACTTGTTTCATATTAGGATTTTGTTTACCAGGCAATATTTCATGACAGATTGCTAGGTTTAAAAGGCAAGCACCTTTTGTACTTTTCCAGGATATTGTGAGAAACCTGAGGGTATTCTCTATCCTGTCCACCATGGATCCTCTGCGCAGGTGGCCAGGGAAAGGTCTTCGCTCTTGGATCCTGACCCTGTGGTGGACAAGAGAGGATCACCTGGGTGGAGGGTCTTTGGGGATTAGGATTAGGAGTGGGGTGCCCTTGGGAAAGACATGGTATACCCCCTTTTCTACCAATATCTAACCCAACCCTACCCCGACCATTACGGGCTATTGTAAGCCTGTTACCCTCACTTTCCCCAATGTGACATGTAACAGTACTGTGATGAGGAAGAGGAGACTAGGAGGAATGAACACTACACACTTTTCCCACTTAGGTAATGGGACAAGGAGACTGCCTCCTAAGAATTGTGAAGGTCAGGCATGTCTTCCTAATTATGGTCAGGAAAATCTAATTCACCAGACACACCTGCAGCCTGTTGGAAGGCTGCAGGTACATAACATGAGAGACTGGAAACACCCCAGGGAGAAGCAGGGAGGTTGGCATGGCAGAGACCAGCAGAGAACCCACTCTGCAAGGAGGCAGCCATGTTTGGACTGGAAATAAATGGAACCGGGATGCCGACAGACCAGGATTAAAGTGGACGCCACCCGCACCCATTGAATAGCAGACAGAGGACCGGAAGCAAAGAAAGAACTATCCGGCAGGCGAGCGGTGGTGTTTCCCGCCTCCATAAGCAAACTGAAGCAGTGATGTCATCAATGACATTTGTGATGTCATGTTTGATGTCATGGGTGTTAGTCTTTGCAGTGCACGGTGGTGGCGCGAGTTATGGTTCCTTAGCATACCATAACTGGCAAATTTCTGGGGTTTTTCGGTTTTACTTGTAACTATAATGTGTAGGTTATTAGTGCAAAGTATATATCTATAGTTTCTTTAACAATGTTTTTGCACTGAATTTGATAGGATTGTTTTAGCGCAACTTAACCTTCATGTCCATTTAACAAAGTTTTTTCACTGAATTTGATAGTTTTTTGGTAGCTCAACTTAACCATAACGTCCGTTTAACAATGTTTTTTCACTGAATTTCAGAGGTTTTTACCAGGATACCCGTCATTTGTACAGATGTACCATACACCATACTGAACCCGCTGGCTCCATACTGATGGGTTCCGTGTCCGTGGACTATGCGATTGTCAGCGGACCCCAGGTAACATCCACACTGCCCAAAAGCTCAGGGGGTATCTTACATTGTTGTAGCGTACACCAAACACACCGAACATGTTGAAAGAGCACCACGTAACTGAATTACAAAGAAGAATAAACTAGGTCTACAAACTCTACACTTAAGAAAACAACAGTGCAATTCCATAAGATATGCAACATAATGGAACACACTAAAAACAAAAATAACCTAAGCCTCCAGCAGAATTACCTCACTGCTGCTTTATACAGAAATTGCAAACCAACTGTCAACAGCACACCTGCAAAGCACTAACAGCACAACTGAACAACAAACTGGTAAGTGCACTACATTGATTACTACAGCAACATACTTAGTTCAATATGCAACACTGAAAAATTATGTATTTTTTCACAGAAATGTCTAGCACCCTGGAGTGGCTTGAAGAAAATGTTCCTCGGGATGAAATGAGTGAAGACAGTGATAGTATTGGTACACAGTACAGTTTCCAAAGTAAACCAATGAATACACATTGTTTCAAATGTACCTGATACATTTTTTTTTCTTTAACAGTACATAAAGAAAATAACAGCAATGCCCCAGAAACAATACATCATGTACAAATGCGAAACCAAATAGAACAGCAAATTGATACTGTGCAAAATCATCTAGTGCACTTGGAAGAAAAAATGGATCAATTATTGAACACTTTTGCTGATTTGAAAGACTTTGTACAAAGACATATAATGGAGAAAATTAAACATCACTACCCCACCTGCACCTGTACCTTTTTTCCCTGTCTGAGCCAACCATCCCAAAACATCCCCCGTCAACAAAAATGTTACAATGAAACCTCAATCCCTTCCTCCTCTACCACCCAACCTCTAGAAAACCCCAATTCCCCTGTATATGTGTCCATTTCCGCTTCTGCATCTTTTTTGTAATTCTCTATATATATTTCTGTAACTAAAGTTACATGTATACTGTTCATGTATGTGTCTCATTTTTCTTTTTTAAAAGCCCAGTCTGAAGTCCACGGACAGCGCAACTGTCAGGAATGTCTGCAACTAACCAAAATAAAGATGTCCTACAGTCACTTAATCTGTCCGTGCTGTCCGCAATCAAAATGGAGGTGTCCATAAAACACCAAGCCTGTCCGCACATCTACAAATTTATGACGCACCTTTAATTAGATCGGGGACCCTAGACCTGTCCGGAGGATACCTGAACACATGTGAATCTCATCTTTGGGTCCTACGAACATCGCGACTGTCAGGAATGGCTGTAATTAAACAAAAAGGCGGTGTCCTACGGACACTTAATCTGTCTGTGCTGTCCACAATCAAAATGGAGGTGGCCTCAGAACACAAGGCCTGTCCGCATGTCTGCAAAGTTGTGACACACCTTTAATTATTTCGGGGAGCGTAACCCTGTCCCCCTTTTTTTCTTTTTTTTCCTTCCGTGCGAGGTGAGTGTTTGTGCCCCAGCTGCTGCTCCCAAATTGCGCTCAAATCTTGCATTCAATATTGAGAGCGGGCTCCAGGCCCTTTGAATGAAGCACCCGCCATTGTTTTCAATCCCCGCTCCCTCTTCCGCATCTCCCCGTGGAGGCCTGCCCTCCCACCCCGTAGCCTGCCCACACCACCCCTGATTGGTGCCCGTGTCTGCCCTGCAGACCTAGCCCTCGACACCGACCCGCACTCGGGTTTTTCCATCCGTGCGAGGTGAGTGTTTGTGCCCCAGCTGCTGCTCCCAAATTGTGCCCAAATCTTGCATTCAATATTGAGAGCGGGCTCCAGGCCCTTTGAATAAAGCACCCGCCGTTGTTTTCAATCCCCGCTCCCTCTTCCATATCTCCCCGTGGAGGCCTTCCCTTCCGCCCCATAGCCCGCCCACACCACTCCTGATTGGTCCAGTTGAGAGAGTCCCCCTTTCATTGCTTGTCCTCCCTGGGCAGCCCTCTGCCCGGCAGCCCATTGGTTAAGGACCTGAGGCAAAGGACAGCTCCTACAAGAGACGGCTCCAGGTCATATCTGCAGGTATCCGCAGGAGAAGCAAGAAGCCGACAATAAGTAAGTGTGGCAAGGGCGGGGACAGAAGCAATTACTTCTCGCCATACTACCCTACCATTTAACCGAGAAACTTATCCATTGTAAAATCTCCATATTGTACTAGCATTACATTTAGAAGTTTCGCATTTAAAAACATGCCGATGATATAGTTGGGTCCATAAAGCGTGTAACTAACCGTTGCATTTAGAAGTGTGCCCAATAGCCTCTCTGTGAATACTGAATTTAGAAGTGTGCCCAATAGCCTCCCTGTGAATACGGAATTTAGAAGTGTTCCCAATAGCCTCCCTGTGAATACTGAATTTAGAAGTGTGCCCAATAGCCTCTCTGTGAATACTGAATTTAGAAATGTGCCCAATAGCCTCTCTGTGAATACTGAATTTAGAAGTGTGCCCAATAGCCTCTCTGTGAATACTGAATTTAGAAGTCTGCCCAATGGCCTCTCTGTGAAAGTTGAAACTAGTATTGTGAATACTGAATTTAGAAGAGTGACCAATAGCCTCTCTGTGAATACTGAATTTAGAACAGTGCCCAATAGCCCCTCTGTGAAAGTTGAAACTAGAACTGTGCCCAATAGCCTCTGTGTGAATACTGAATTTAGAAGTGTGCCCAATAGCCTCTCTGTGAAAGTTAAAACTAGTACTGTGAATACTGAATTTAGTAGAGTGCCCAATAGCCTCTCTGGGAATACTGAATTTAGAAGTGTGCCCAATAGCCTCTCTGTGAAAGTTGAAACTAGAACTGTGCCCAATAGCCTCTCTGTCAATACTAAATTTAGAAGTGTGCCCAATAGCCTCTCTGTGAAAGTTGAAACTAGTATTGTGAATACTGAATTTAGAAGTGTGCCCAATAGCCTCTCTGTGAAAGTTGAAACTAGTATTGTGAATACTGAATTTGGAACAGTGCCCAATAGCCTCTCTGTGAATGTTGAAACTAGAACTGTCCCCAATAGCCTCTTTGTCAATACTGAATTTAGAAGTGTGCCCAATAGCTTCTCTGTCAATACTGAATTTAGAAGTGTGCCCAATAGCCTCCCTGTGAATATTGACTTTAGAAGTGTGCCCAATAGCCTCTCTGTGAAAAGTTGAATTTAGAAGTGTGCCCAATAGCCCAATAAGCCTCCCTGTGAATACTGACTTTAGAAGTGTGCCCAATAGCCTCTCTGTCAATACTGAATTTAGAATTGTGCTCAATAGCCTCTCTTTGAATACTGAATTTAGAAGTGTGCCCAATAGCCTCCCTGTGAATACTGAATTTAGAAGTGTGCCCTATAGCCTCTATCTCAAAGTTAATTTTAGAAATGCATTGAGAAGCTGAATCTAGAGGTGTGCCCAATAGCCTCTCTGTGAAAGGTTGATTTTGAAGTGTGCCTCTATCTCAAAGTTGATTTTAGAAATTCATTGAGAAGCTGAATCTAGAAGTATGCCCAATAGCGTCTCTGTGAAAGGTTGAATTAGAAGTGTGCCCAATAGCCTCTCTGTGAATAGTGAAGCTAAAAGTGTGCCATATAGCCTCTATCTCAAAGTTGAATTTAGAAGTGCATTGACAAGCTGAATTTAGAAGTGTGCACAATAGCATCCCCGTGAAAGTTGAATCTAGAGCGTCCCCAATAACCTCTCTGTGAAAGTTGACTTTAGAAGAGTGTTCAGTTGACTCTATTTGAAGGTTGAATTCAGAAGTACATTTAGAAGTTGAATTTAGAAGTGCGCCCAATAGCCTCTCTGTGAAAGTTGAATAAAAGCGCGCCCAATAGAGTCACTGTGAAAGTTGAACTTAGAAGTGCATTAGAAGTTGAACTTAGAAGTGTGCTGAAAAGCGTGAAATTAGAACAATTAGATAGCCTTCCAAAAATCCACCAAAAGCTTGCACCAAGCATGAGTACACCCACTCCACCAGAGTTTGTCAGAAACGACCACCGTGGACCACCCCCACTCCCCGACCTGCCTTCATTCCTGTCTCCCCTGCCCAAAACATCCCACCCCCTTCGCATTCCCTACCATTCCCCTCTCCAAACACCAAGCCAGAGGGGCACGATGGCGAGCCAACCACCCTAAGACCACTCCTCTCCCGAACCCCACCACCGACCAGCAAATGTTAACCATGCCCCCTCCTCTCACTATCATAACGGGCACACCCCGCCCTGCATTCATCAACCCCACGCCTTGCCCACAAACCCCTGCCACCTTACCCACCTGACCGCACCCTTTCCCCTCCCTAAAAACTGCACGCCTAGCCTTAGCAAGAACCGAAGCTGCATCCCTCTCTCCCTCTGACCCCTCTACCCTCTCTCACACTCCAATCGCTACAAAGAAACTAAAGGGAAACGTACCTGGTCCCCCTCAATCTCTCAGCACTCCTCACCTCCCCTGTCTCGACTCACCACCTCATTCTCGCAATCACCTCCTTCCCCCGTTGTTTCACCCCTGCTAAAACCTCTCTCCCTCGATTTCTCATCAACTGCCACTGAAACTCCTAACCGCCTACACCCCACCTTCAAATCCCCCAAACCAAACCTGATCATCCTAACACACGCAGCTACCCAATCTCGCCTGAAGCCGGCCAATCTTTCTGCTCGCCCACTATTCCCATCGAGCATCAACTCCCCTACCCCTCTCCCTCCCCAGTCTCCACTCTATCCGCCACCACCCTCTTCTGATCCAGCTCCAAGACCAACCTCACCTGCCGATGTGAGCTGCATCCTATTTAATGCCTGATCCGTAGCAAAAAACAAACACTGCATCTTTGACCTCCTCGCCTTTGACAAACCAGACCTGGTTTTTATCACCGAAACTTGGTTCTCTGACGACTTCGCCCCAATCGCTAATGAAGCCTTCCCCCCTGACTACTCCCTCATCCCACTGAACGTCCCTCCAGAGGAGGGGGAGTAGCATTCGTCTTCAAGTCTCTCTTCTACCCCTCAATCATCGACAGCCAATCTTCCATTCCTTCCTGCAAATCTCTCCTCGTTAGACTATTCCTCTCCCTGTCGCTCTCACACAGCTTCCAAATAATCTACAGGCCCCTGGCTACAATAGACAATTTTCAAACAACCTCTGCGACTATTGCTACCCTTCAACTAAACCATCCCAACCTCACCCTTCTTAGAGACTTCAACATATGGCTCGACATTCCGACCAACCCTATGACACACTCTCTGGTTGACTGTTTGGACGCAATTAAGTTCCAACCCCACATGAACGGACCGACTCACTATAAAGGACACACTCTTGATGCCATCTTCAGCTCCAACACCCTGATTCATTTAAAGCCCCCCACCCCTATCCTCTGGTCCGATCACTTCATTCTCTCGTTCACCATTCACTCACCCGACCCCCTTCCCGTACTCGAATCTGAACCTCCAAATCTACACAAATGCTGGAAAAAACGAATAATCGTCCCGACCTAGCCGACATACTCCTCCAGTCTCCACCACCTACCTGCCAACTCAACAAACAACTAACCCCTGACTCATGGCTCAACGCATCTCTGATATGGCACACACCCCCTTGCAAACCATCAACCCGCCGTGGCCTCTTCCCCAGATGGTTCACTCCTGAGTTGAAGATCACTAAACAACTATATAAAAACCTAAAACGCAAATGGCAGAAAGACAAAACCCAGGAGAATAGGGCCACCTTGGCCCGACACCTCTATCAATACAAGGCAGAAATACGGAAAGCAAAAAAAGCCCACTACAACTCCTGAATCCTAAACTGCAAAAATCCAAGCAAAGAACTCCACAAAATCATCTCCGAATTCACCAATCCGGCTTGCAACACGACTGTCCCGACTCCCTCACAATCACTGTGTGACTCACTCTCCCTCCACTTTTTCACCACGGCTCTCGAAAGAACAAATACTCTAACCACCAAACTAGCTCTCTTACATCCTCCAAGCAATTCTGCCCCATACCGACCGCCCCACCAGCTGCGACCACTAGGCAACCAACGTTTGAATCCTTTAGTCCAATATCACCAGAGCAATTTCTCAAACTTCTATCTGCGTGCAAACCATCTGGCTCGCCACTGGACCCTTGCCCAGCCACCATTTTCGCTTCCACCTTGCAGGTGAACACGCAAGATCCATCAGAAATGCCTCCCTTTCCTCTGGTATCTTTCCCGACGCATTCAAAACGGTTCATGTCAAACCTCTAATTAAAAAACCTTTGCTCGACCCTCTCGAGCCCAAAAACTACCGCCCCATCACAAACACCAGATTCCTTGCCAAACTCATTGACCGAACCACCTACTCCCAACTAAATGCCTTTGTCGAAGCCAACAATCTCCTAGACCCCGCACAATCAGGTTTCAGAGCCCGTCACGGAACTGAAACCACCCTAACCTCAATTTGGGATGACCTTAAAATGACGGCAGAATCCGCGCGATGCGCGGCACTAATCCTTCTTGACCTATCCGCCGGCTTTGACACAATCAATCACTCAATCCTCCTACACTGCCTCCACTCCCTAGGAATTCGTGGAACCGCTCTTAAATGGATAGCTTCATTCCTCAAAGATCGGTACCAAATAACGATACTCTCCTCCTATACCTCCCAAGCCCGACCAGTCGACACAGGAGTCCCACAGGGAGCATGCCTATCCGCCCTCCTGTTCAATCTCTACTTGATCACCCTCCCACCAATAATTCGCTCGCACAACATCCTGTGCTACAACTACGCCGACGACACTCAACTAATTCTAAAACTCCTGAACTCAAAACCCAACTGCCGACCTAACCTGGCCTCTTGCCTCCTTGACATAGAAATCTGGATGACCCAAAGGCACCTACTGTTAAACCCCTCCAAAACGGAAATCATGGTATGTGGCAACCCGGAACTTCTTCCACAACCACTACCCTGGCCATCCGCCATGGGCAAGTCACTGACCTCCTCCAACTCAATGAAAAATCTTGGATGCACCCTTGACTCTGACCTAACACTCTTGCGCCAAGTCAACAACGTATCAAAGTCCTGCCACTACCACCTTAAAACCCTTAGGCGCATCTTTCCATATCTCTCCTTTCCCAACAGACTCTCCGCGGTCCAATCAATCGTTATCTCAATATATGCGAAAGCATCCTGCAGCACTTTGTTGAAATATTAGGACCAGAAAGGACGTTTCAAAATGAGAAATCGAAAGAACTTGGAATTATTTGATTGAAAAATAAAACAAACTTGGAAAAAGTGAATGCACCTTTAAGAGGGTTTTATGAAGGATCTCTAAAGGGTTCTGCTCTCCTGAAGAACCATTGTATAAAGCAATGGGGAAACACGTGTGGAGAGTGAGTGGGAATTAAAACCTAGAAAAACAAATACTAGAACTTGAACATTTTCTTGCCTATTAATTATTATTCAGTGTGTAATGAACACTCGGATAATGGAAGCATACATGTGATGATAACATGTGAAACTTAAAATAAAAAGCACTACAGAACGGCAGCGTTGTATTGAAGACTTTTTTCTTTTTTCTTTTTTCTATTTTTGTTCTCTTCTTTTAAAAAAATCTGTCAATTGAATTTATAAATCAAATACTCACTGCAACAAATTTAACCTAAAAGGTTGGCGCATTTGAGTAAAACTGTATGGGCCTCATTACGACCCTGGCGGTAAGTTCTGTAAATTACCGCCATGGCGTAAATTACGTTAACGCCGAGTAGCGAAGACGTAAATAGCACCTAATTCCGACCCATCAGGCACGTGCTTTACGCCATGGCGGTAATGTAAAGTACGCCATGGCGCTAATGGGCCAAAAACGGCCCTTACCGCCATCGCACACCGTCCATGGAGCACTACCGCCACGCACACCATAGCGGTCACCGTACTTAGCGGTCACCGCAGTTAGCGGTCACCGTAAATAGGCGGAAGCGGAAATAGCGCCATCGCGCAGGAACGGGAAATGGCATGGCGGCCATCTTTAAAAACACAATCCATCGCCATCCTCCACTACCATACCTCATCCGGCCCCCATAACCATCCACACCCATCACCCACCCCAAAACCACATCCAACATGCCCAAAGTTGTAAAAAAGGCATGTGACAGGCAGCGCCAAGACCGCTTCACCAAGGAGGAACTTAACATGCTGGCAGAGACCCTGCAAGAGAATGCGGAAGTCGTATTCTCGACACAGATGACAAGGGCGGCTATCATGAAGAAGAAGGCGATATGGGCCCTAGTGGCACAGCGAGTGAGTGCAGTGGGGGCCGCACCCCGCACATGCCAGCAGTGCCGGAAGCGCTGGGACGATCTGAGGCTCCGTGTCCGTAGCATCATTTCGGCTAACCGCAACCTAGCCATGTCAACTGGCGGAGGCTCAGAATCACCTATCAAGCTCCAGGCGTGGGAGGAAATATGCGCATCCACCATAGGGATGGAGAGCATTGAAGGTGTCGGAGCCATGGAGAGAGGAGTGCCGACCCCAGGAGACGCAGGTAGGTGGCCAGAGCTATGCATGCCACACTCAACAAAGCCCCACTGTGCGAAGTACCCAGTCGCCCCATAGTGCTCATGCAACACATCGACAGGTGAACGTGCACAGACACATCCCAACACCACCCTGCAAACAAGCAGCATGCACACCCTAACTGCTGGAACACACATAGCACCATGCTACCTCCACACAAAAGCCACCAAACCTGTATGAAATGCGCTGCATGCACCGACTGTATAGATGTCATCCCCTAATGCATGTCCAATGTCGCGGACCCATCAATAACACATCCCTCCTTTGCTCCACCACAGATTCCGACACAGAGCCCCAGGAAGAGGGCAACACCGCATCCTGTTCCTCCAGAATGGCCAGGCCGCAGGCATCCACCCCAGCCGTCCGGAAGGGAACCCACCGGCAGCCACCAACCCTGCCTGGGGTAGAGGACAGGCAAGTTCCAGCCCCCACTACTGCTGACACAGACACAGCAGCAGCAGCAGACATGCCACTAGTTGTGGCCACTGAGGGGACAGCCTCTGCCGCAAGCAGCACCCTTGGGGAGAGTGCAGCCATAGCGGCAGACTCTGACAGCGGGCCAGGCAGCATTGAGGACATTGATGTTGAAGGGCCCACTGCCCATCCACATTCCCCCGCAATTTCCCTAAGCCCCCTGCAGGCGGATGCCACACAGGGGCAGTCCGACTCCGACGAATGGCCAGCCACCCCATCCCCCCAGCCTGAGGTGGGCATCGCACCGGAGATGCAAATGGCACTGGCCATAGGCCAGCAGAACCAGCAGGCACTACAGGACATTGCAACACGGCAGCAACAACTAACTGACCTCCTCAATGCACATGTAGCACAGTGTGGTGGGCCAAGGGATGCCATGGAGCGGTCAGCTGACCGTGTCACAGCTGCCATAGAGAACTCCACAAGGAGTATATGCACTGAGCTAGCGGCTGTGCGCAATGAACTCAGTGAACTTGTGCACACCATCAGGGACATGCGACCGGATGTGGGGCGTGGAGCCTCATCAACCACCAGCTCAGCACAGAGCAGCCCCGTCCGTAGATCTGGGCGCACTCTCCGCAGCACGGCCAGGGGTGCCCCAGGGGCCATGGGAGGGGATACACATCCTTGACTTGCCTGCTCAGCAGGACTACTCCGCACCTTGTAGCACGGACACTACTGCACCATTGTTGGGGTGTTCAGGGGGGAGGTGGGAGGGGGTTGGGGGTGTGTTGGGGTGTTCAGGGGGGAGGTGGGAGGGGGTTGGGGGTGTGTTGGGGTGTTCAGGGGGGAGGTGGGAGGGGGTTGGGGGTGTGTTGGGGTGTTCAGGGGGGAGGTGGGAGGGGGTTGGGGGTGTGTTGGGGTGTTCAGGGGGGAGGTGGGAGGGGGTTGGGGGTGTGTTGGGGTGTTCAGGGGGGAGGTGGTGTGTCACAAGATTTCACTGTTGCAATACACATTTATCATTACCACAAACCAAATGTGTTGACATCTTTATTGCGTCCATGTGCTACATTGTTGTAGAGTCCACAGTGTGCATGTCCCACACACACACAGTGCGCCGAGTGCCGTCTCCATGTGACACGCATACGCTGTGTGTGCTAGAAGCATTGGTCAATGAGAGTCTGACGCATGACAAGCCCCTCCTGTGCATCGCTGCCTCCTTGAGGTGGTGCCCCATCCCCACCCTCATCATCCTCATCG
Organism: Ambystoma mexicanum; assembly: GCF_040938575.1. NCBI lineage: Eukaryota > Metazoa > Chordata > Amphibia > Caudata > Ambystomatidae > Ambystoma > Ambystoma mexicanum. The sequence goes on from NC_090936.1 coordinate 736,092,743, forward strand.
TCAGGTGGTAGCAATTCTACGTCAGGGGGCAGGGGCACATTTCTTCTGACGCACATATTGTGTAGCATGACACATGCCATGACGACCTTTGCAACCTTCTCATGCCGGTACAGGAGTGCCCCGCCAGACCTGCTGATGCAGCGGAAACGTGCCTTCAGTAGGCCAAAAGCTTGCTCGATCACTACACGCGTACGGGAATGGGCACGGTTGAAGTCCTCCTCATGCTGGTTCTGTGGGTTTCGGACTGGTGTAAGGAGCCACCTCTTCAGGGGATAGCCTGCATCACCTGTATGTGGGCAAGAATGTATGCGTCAGGGATGAGCTTGAGTGATGTACATGAAATGCCACCATGAATTGCATTGAACATTGATTTTGCACCAGTTTCTTCTGTGCTACTGGTTTCACACCGTGCAACCGCTATATTGTTATTGTTATTGTTATTTTGCACTTATATAGCGCCTTATATACCATTGGTATGGTCTGAAGGCGCTGGTAGGTTGAACGTCCTTGGGAACCGAAGTTCAGATCAGTAGAGAGAGTAGGGAGAGTCAAAAGGTGCGTGTGAGCACCGGGTATGTGTGCAGCTCGTGCGGTACTTGTGTAATAGCTGCTTCTTAGCGGTAGATGTGGTGGTTGAGAGATCAGGATAATGTGTTCGTTCTGGCAGGATTTATCCAGGACGGATGTGGCTGCGTTAGGCCTGAGGAAAACGCCTGGCTGGGGGTGTGAAACCAGCAGTGTTTACATAGATTGATGTGGAGTAAGCGGTGTTAGTATGGGAACAGTTATACCGAATGGTGTCATAGTATCTCTGTGTTCTAGTTGAGTGGTGATGTAAAGGAGAGAGTAAGCGTGGTGGTGTGATTTGATGGGTTATATGCTCTTTCAATGTGCGCATTTATGAATGCAACTTTTCCCAGAGAGGGTACCGGGCAAACTACAAAATTCATTTTCCCACGAGAGGCTAATGGGCGGTTTTCTAAATACTATTTTCCATAGAGAGGCTATTGGGCACACTTCTAAATTGAGTTTTCCACAGAGAGGCAACTGGTCGCACTTGTAATATCAATATTCCAGAAAGGCTATTGGGAGCATTTCTAAATTCAGTTATCTAGAGGCTATTGGGTACATTTCTAGGTGCAACTTTATGGAGCGTCTATTGGATATACCTCTATAATCGACTTTCACAGAGTGTGCCACATGTCTCACATGTGCCGCTTTTGAATTCCAAGGTATGCAGGGGTGACATGTGCCTTGTGAGTGCCGATCCACTGTGTCCGTTCAGGCTGTTTCTGTAGGTGACCTGGCACGTGTCCCGTGAGGGTTGCATTCACATGATAGCGGGAATGCAGTCTGGCTCATCATTACCCCAGTGAACAAGACTGTTGCCCATGGGGACAGTCTGTGGGCCTTGCTGTCTGTGTTTTGGTGCATTGTTGTTCCAGTCCATCATGTGCCTCCTTTGGGCACAGTCATGGGGAACAGGCCTTTCAGTAGGAGCTGTTGGTGACGTGCATGGACGTACATTTCTTTGGAGTGTATGTGGTCACGGTATGGTCAATGCACTTGTAGGTGGTTGTGTCAGGGTTGGGTGACACCTTCATTGACATGTCAGGTCTTCTTAGGTCAGGCCTCATGTATGCAGGTGTCAGGTGACGTGAGTGCTGCCTCAGGGTGTGTTGTGGCTAATGCTAGTCGCAGCCTGATGGAGCATGCATCATTCCCCCCCCCCTTCCCGCCAGTAAGAGTATGCATCATTCCCCCCCTGCATTGGTATGTCAATTACCCACCCACTTCACATTTCAATGCCCATGACATTGGACTCACCGAGTAGCCAGGTTCTGGGCCCTGCCTGTTGCTCCATGTAGCGTGGTAATGTTGAGTTCCTCAGGACCATTGAATCATGGGTTGATCCGGGGAATCGGCCACAACAATGTGTGAAGATACTGTTGGAGTCACAGACCATTTGCACGTTGATTGAGTGAAATTGCTTGCGGTTCCGGTACGGTACCTCCAGGGCACGTGGGACCGTCAATTCCACATGGGTGCAGTCGATGGCACCGATGCAACCAGGTATGCCAGCTAGTGCATGGAAACCCACTTTGGTGTTGGCAATCTCCTGGGCAGTCCGTGGTAGTGAGATGTGGTCATCTGTGTGCTTGAGGAGTGCATCCAGCACTTGCGTCAGTGTACGCGAAAACGATGGTTGTGATATGCCATGCAAGTGCCCTACTGTGTGCTGGTAGGTGCCTGTGGCCAGGAAGTGGAGCACGGACACTACCTTCAGTAGGGGGGGTGGCGGTGGGTGTTTCAATCATGCTGGCGATGTCGTTGTGTATCATGTCCACGATGGTGGTGATGGTGTCCCGGTCCAGTCGATACAGGGTGTGGATCTGCTAAGCGATGAGGTTGAATGGGTTGGGTCTGACGCGTGGGATTGGGGGCTGCCTGCGTGGTAGCACTGGCTGTGCTGGTGGGGCATGCTGGGCCTGCCTTGCCCTCCTTCTCCTCCTGCGTCTCCTCTGTGCAGCCTGTTGTTGTTGTTGTTGTAGTTGTTGTTGTTGTTGTTGTAGTTGCTGTTGTAGCACTCGCATTGCTATCAGGTCCTCCAGCCCCAACATTGCTAGTCCTATCGGTAGCATTGTGTTGTGTGGCTGGGTGTGGGCAGGGGTGGGGTGTGCTCTTTTTGTGCTTCCTGTGTCTGTATTGCCTTCACCTGTGCTGTTTCTGTGCACCTGTGGCAGCTGCATTCACTTAACATGTCCCTTTGCGGTTGATTCGCGATGGCGTTGTTAGCGCCATGGCGGTAAGGTACTTTACGGGCTGGGTGATGGCGTAAGGTGCATGTCCGCTTGGGTCGGCATTCGCGTACCTTACCGCCATGGCGCTAGTTACGGTGTGGGAGGTCGCGTGCACGCGCCCTTGGCGCAGTTAGCGGCAGCGTTGACTACGATGCCGCTAATGGCATCGTAGTTAACGGTCAGGGGTCGTAATCGGCCCTAGCGGAAAACGATGGCGGTAATCGTTTACCGCCATCATTTTACGCTTAGCGCCAGGGTCGTAATGAGGCTTTATATCTCATATCAATCTATTTCCCAATTGTTATATCAAGACTGTACTACGCAAACCCCCTATACCTCGGAGTCCACGTGTACCAACTGAATAAACTCCACAAGGCACAAAACGCGGCAGCCAAATTGCTTCTTGCACTCGGCCCAAGAGACCACATCTCCCCAGCCCTTCAGACGCTTCACTGGCTTCCAATAGCCCGAAGGGTGACTTTCAAAACCTTGTGCATCTCCGATCGAGCACTGCATAAAACTGTACCTCAATATCTTCAAGACAAGCTAAAACCCTACCAAGCACCCTAAGATCAAGCTCAGCCGGCCTCCTAGTCATACCGAAGACAAAATCAATCAGGTTAGGCAGATCATCATTCTCAGCCTTGGCCCCCACGCTATGGAACTCACTCCCACCCCACATCCGCCTAACTGAGGATTTAATGTCTTTCCGCAAACTGCTGAAAACCTGGCTCTTCCCCTAAAACCAACCCGTACCAAACTAACCCAAACAGACCAACAGCAACTCAATGACACCAATCCATCAAACCACCTAATGCGAGAAACTGACAGCTAACAACCCCTAATGTAAACTAGAAGGACAAGCTGAATTAAACGAATAAAGTAGATCAAAGCAGTGAATTGGTTAATAAGAGTAAATCATACGGAAACAGTAAAGAGATTTAAACTCCTGAAATGGACAGAATGCATGCAGAGTGAACGAAATGAATGGCGTGGATGAACAGATAACTATATAGTTCGAATAAATGTGGAAATTGAATGAATATGGAGATTGGATGAGTGTATGGAATGGATGAACATGTTGAGTGGATGAGTGTGTAGAGCGGCTGGGTGTGTAGTACGGACGAGCGTGTAGCGCGGATGAGTGCGTAAATACAGAGAAGCGAGTAAAACGCAGGAGTGCGTAAATAGATGAATGTCCAGAAGGTATGAGCGTAAATGAGAAGTGTGTAGAACAGATGACTATGTGGAGCAGATGAGTATGTAGAGCACATCAGTATGGATAACGGATGAATATGGCAGTACAGAGAGTGTGTAGATCACTGAAGCAGATGAATGTACAGACCTAGCGGATGAGTGTATAGAGCGGATGAGTGCATAGAGCGGATGTGTGGATAGAGCAGATGAGTGGATAGAGCGGATGAGTAGATAAGTGTGCAGCGAGAATGAGCGGGGAGCAGATGAGTGTGTAGAGGGGGTGAGTGCGTAGAGAGGGTGAGTGCTTAGAAGGGGTGAGTGCTTAGAGGGGATGAGTGCGTAGAGGGGGTGAGTGCGTAGAGGGAGGGAGTGCTTACAGGGGGGAGTGCGTAAAACAGGTGAATGCTTAGTACATGTGATGGTATAAAACAAATGAATCCCTGAGCGCATAGAGGGGTGAGTGCTTAGAGAGGGGGTGAGTGCTTAGAGAGGGGGTGAGTGCATAGAGGGGGTAAGTGCATAGAGGGGGTGAGTGCGTAGAGGGGGTGAGTGTGTAGAGGGGGTGAGTGCATAAAACAGGTGAATGCTTAGTACATGTGATGGCATAAAGCAAATGAATGCCTGAGCGCGTAGAGGGGTGAGTGCTTAGTGGGGGTGAGTGCTTAGTGGGGGTGAGTGCGTAGAGGGGGTGAGTGCATAGAGGTGGTGAGTGCGTAAAACAGGTGAATGCTTAGTACATGTGATGGCATAAAGCAAATGAATGCCTGAGCGAACAAGTGCCCAGAGTGAACGGACGTGTTGCGTAGAGCGGACGAGTACATAGAACGAACAATCACAGATTGCATCCAACACTGATGAGTGCGTAGAATGGATGAATACGTAGAGCTGCCGAATGCGTAGAGCATGGGGCAGACAGGAGCGCATGTGTGGGGCAGACAGGAGCGCATGCGTGGGGAAGACAGGTGTGCATCATATCTCACCACCACGCTTACTCTCTCCTTACATCACCACTCAACTAGAACACAGAGATACTATGACACCATTCGGTATAACTGTTCTCATACCAACATCCGCCACTCACTCCACATCATTCTAAGTAATCACTGCTGGTTACACACCCCCCAGCCAGGCGTTCTCCTCAGGCCTAACACAGCCACTTCCGGTCTGGATAAATCCTGCCAGAACGAACACATACCCCTGATCTCTCAACCATCACACCTACCGCTAGAAAGCAGCTATTTCACAAATACCGCACAAGCTGCACACATACCCGGTGAACACACGCACCTTTCTGACTCTCTCTACTGACCTGAACTTTGGTTCCCAAGGGCGTTCAACCTACCAGCGTATTCAACAATAACAATAGAACATCTATGCACATGCGTACAACTGATCCCACTCAGTAGGTGTCATACGGACACTTAACCTGTCCAGGCTATCCGCAATCAAAATGGAGGTGTCCGTAGAACACCAAGCCTGTCTGTATGTCTGCAAAGTTACCACTACAGCCTTCCTAACTTGAAGTAACAGCCCATTTGCTCCTCTATGACGCACTCCCTCAGGGTCAGTCAATTCTCAAAGAAACAAGCTGGAGGCAGATCTCTGTCTTTGGCTGGGGCCTCCCTTTTGAATACCCTTCCTGCCACCTTGAACCTTGAGAAGAACCATCTCCGATTCTGGAAGACCCTCAAGACCTTCCTCTTTGTTTCTGCCTTTGCCCTTCATCTTCCGTGCTAATCTAGCTTCTCTTCTCAGATACCATGCACCTATCCACTCTCTGTACTTTGGGCCCAGGTACCTGATTACCTTCCCACCCTCCTACACTGCCTTTGGGTCCCCCTCTGCACTGGCGTCTGTATCTGTACCCATACAGTCCCCTCATCCACTTTTCTTCTGCACTTATCAAATTTTACTGTATCCACTTAACCAAGCAATTGCCACTTACTAGCTGCACTACCACTTTTTTATCACCTTTATTTATTTCACTTTATTATTTATTCTATAACATCTCTGTTCTTCACTTTAGATTCCTCCCCCACCATACATGTTCCCCTTGTTTTACCTTTCCCATGCACTTGTACAATTGTAATGTCACTAGACCTACTCAGATTGTTGTTTTGTTCTCCAATGTTCCAATCCCTCTGTCTACTCACGCTTTGAAACACTTAGGTGTGAGCATTATATAAATGAAATATCCTTTCATTCCACAATCACACACCTCTATACAAATGCCTATAATAATATTCAGACACTCATGCACAATGCAAACTTATACATTGCACAACCTCCCAACCCACACTTTCCTTTCTTCTCCAACAGACACTGAAGAATGCCTAACAAAAAGCAACTCCGTAGAAAGCATTGCAGAAATAGAGCAGATCTAACTAAAAACGTAAAAAATAGCTATCCGCCTCTAGCAGAATTTGTACAAAAAGTTCAAACAAAACAATGAATACAGTCACTAGGCAAAACTGAAGCATCTTGCAGGAAAGAAACTCTGACCCCTCTTTCAAAATATAAAACTAAAAGGAAATGTATTAAGAAGATTGCAACTACCACTTGTGCTAACACTGCACCTATTAAATCGTACCCACAAGTAAGCTACCAAAAAAAATTATTTTACAAAAAATGTTCAAACACAGAGTCCCTCAGAACCTTGCAAAACAGGGGACAAATAACATTCAACCTTTAAAACCTACCGCAGAAAGGTAATCCTGGAAGCTCTCATTGACAGTGCATTCCTTCTCAAAAGGAAATTATTTATATTAGTTTTAAACAGAATGAAACCACTAACAAAACAAATTATGACACTACAACAAGGACTTTGTAACAGACAAAATATGTACAAAGATAGCTTTGTAAACATCTGTGCAGGTGAGTGGAGTCACTCCACCAGCACAGAGCCATATTTCAATGAAGACGCATACAAACAAAAGCAAACAAACCTAATTGCCCTATATCACAGTGGACAAGGGCATCAGAAGGTTAACAATACCATTATGGAACAATAAACGCTGCTCACAAAAATATTCCCAGCAAACTTACAATCAACTCTCCATTCCACCGAACCAATACGTCCATTCTACAAATGGCCATGCACATCAATGTGTAACTTGCACAAAAAATCTTTCACAACTGTTCCTCAATCAGTATGTGAAAGGCAAAGACAAATCAAAAATTAAAATATTACAAACTATAGACTCCTGTCTAGTGCGCAAATAAACAGGACTACAAGGACATTCATTAGCCTGCATTTTTGGACCAACTTGCAAAAGCACCTTCCAACATATCAAAATGTTAGCAACACACCATTCAACTGTACGAAATCTCATTCATAAACTGTACTATGCAAAAAGTCCTGCTTTAGTACTGGACCATTTAAATAACATTTTTCTACATGGTACAGCCAAATAACTTCTCAAAGAAATAGAGCACATCCAAAGCAAATATTTTGGAAGTGAAGCCCACTTACAAAATCCTGTACCTTTAGAACAGAGTAGTAAAACCCTTTCAGATATCAACCCACTATTACACACATACAAAAAAGAAACATTAAAGTTTAAAAGGACATCTGCTGAAGTACCAAACCATGTGTGTTGCCGCAGAACTTTTTATAAAAAGAGCACCAAAACTGTAGACATAATGTACAAAATAGAAGCCAATGAGGAGTCCCAGTGTTTCCAATTAGCTCTCTATCTTATAGCAGAAAACAAATACAAAATTACTAACCCCTCAATACTTTGCAGATACTGCACTGCAAATCTTGACAACAACCAGATACCTTCACAGGCTATAACTAATAACTTGGAAATATTCCCACTGCCAAAACCACTCAAACAACTTAACTTCTATGAGAGCATTATAATCCAAAAAGTGTACCCATCTCAAGCAATAATACACCTTCAACCAAAAACAGCAAATCTGCCTCCCTCTGAATTACAGAAAGGCATTTGTGGCAAAGTGGTTTATTCACCAGATTCTTTCACCAGATCTCAAAGAAAATGTAGACACTCTGGGAGTGCAATGGCCAATAGATCAATCTTTGATATCCTGGTAAATGGCATACCTACAAAAAACAAAAACATTTGGCAGCAACTAGTGGTCTTACAAAATGTTAAGGAAGCCCTGCAATATCTAAAAGACAACAATGAATTCTACAAAGAAATACACATTGAAGAAAACCTGAGGTAAACCACCAAAATAATTCAAGACTCCTCAGGAACTGGCCAATTAAAACTTCTAGATCACACTACAGCATCCAATATTTTAGACCACTATGCAATTCACCCACTGCACTCCAAATACACCATAGATGATGCACTGGAAAAATATGAAATGAGGCAAGCCAAAGGCTCTCCAATCAGGATATGAGAAAAAAGTGTAGAAGTACAAGCCTTTCCTCTACCTTTGACTACTGGAAAAGGTGGAACGTACAATTAAAGATCCACACAAATAACAGCATCAGAATACCGCTAATTACGAATGTATTCTGAAGACCCCAGATTCAGACATAACATTGAATACATATTCCACCTCCTCTTTGAAAGTGAACTAGGAACTCTATTTTACGGAGTTGCACAGATATTTAACACAGGTTCCAATTTTCAAAATATGTCTGCTATGCAGCAAATTCAAAAGGTGCAAGAAAAATATAAAGTTTTACAGTCACGTATTACACATCTTTTAGCAAACATGCATGGTACGAAGGGATACTGGTTCCGATGTCATGCAGATGTATGCTGTATGATATGCAACCTTTAAGATGTGCAGAGTAGGCATGGGAAGATTTGCGCTATTTCCTACACATAGCAAATGAAAATAAAGCAAATATAGACTCTTCTCTCTTCATTCTGTAAATGTATAAATGCACTTCCATCATCGCTGTATTGCCATGCTGCACTTCATTTGTAATAAAACAGTTCCTCCCCTCGGAGAAGTGCAACACTTCTTTTGGAGAAAAGAATATCAAGCCAGAGAAGCGCCACACATCCACATGCTTTTGTGGATTAAAGATGCTTCTAAATTTGGTCAGGACAGTGATGCCACTGTTTTGCAGTTCTTTCACAAATATGTCACTTGCAAAATCCCTTCACAAACTACACATAGCGACCTACATGCACAAATATTGCAGTTTCAAAGACACAAGTGTGGCAAGTATTGTCGGCGCAAATATAAAAACAAAGGAAAATACTACACCAAATGCCACTTTGGTTTCCCTAGACCAGTTTCTGCAACACAGGGCAATTGAACAGCTTCATGTCTTCGGTTACACACAGTGCCAAAGGCAAATCACCTAAGAACACATACTGCATAAAAAGAACTGAGGGATCAAAGTACATCAATGATTACAAGGCAATAATTGCCCTCCTATGGAATGTAAATACAGATGTGCAGGACATTGCAGACAATTCCACTGTAGTTGCACAATATATCACAGCCTACTTAACCAAAGTAGAGAAAACAGAGCTGAAAGACCTCTGGAATTACAAATCATCTGACAAAACACGTTCACAGAAATTGTCTAGCTTTGGCATAACAATGCTCTCCAATAGAGAATGTGGTTGCTATGAAGCCACAGACCGTTTAATCGGCAACATCTTGTAGGAGAAATCTGAAAACATAGTGTGGCTAAGCCTTGGTTCTGCTGCATCCAGAAAAATAGTTCTCCAATCATACTAAGACATAGAAACAATAGCCAAAAAAGTTCCCAACAACCAGGACATTTAAAAAAAACAAATTTACTGGACACATACTACCCAAACAGTAGTACTGCTTTGGAAACCATGTGTCTATACCACATAGCCCAAAACCGCACATACAAAAATAATATTAAACTAGATGAGAAAAAAAAATACATGGTGAAAGGTTGTGGGTCAGCCTGGTTAAACTTACCAAATGCAGCCTGATTAATCATATGAAACTATCATTAAAAACTCCTCAACATAAAGAACTGTATTACATGGGCCTACTGCAACCTTTTAAACCATGGAGAAAAGAAGAAGATTTATTAGATACCGATGCCTCCTATGAAGATGCTTTCAATGCAACTGAAAGCACTATAACAGATATAAATTATACACAGTACAAAACCATTTTGGACAATGAAAGCCAACAAGAACTACTGCTCCAGGCACAACTAAATATAGACACTCCTGACAGCAGTCAACCTTCTCTAACAGGAAGCCAAGAACTACTTGGACAGCCACTCATAGCAAATGAGTCAGAATTAGCCATGACTGGAGTAGAAAAAAACATGTGTCAGTATGAGCAATATACAGAGGTCTTTGCTATACTCAAATCTCAATTAAACAATGAACAGCATAGCATTTTCCTAGAAGTAACTAAACAAATTGAACATGGTGTGCAGCACAAAACTAAAACTTGTACCTGTCAAGATTAAAAACCTATACTGCTGTATGTCAGTGGTCAAGCTGGTTCGGAAAAACATTCTTCATACAAATCATCAGCAAGTTCCTCCAACAATCGACAAACAACAAACTTTCAGCTGTTGTAACTACCCCACAGGTTTAGCTGCCTACAACAAAGGTGGTGTCACTTTACACCAATTGCTACTCCTTCCAGTAGAACACCAAAACCTTCAGCAGAAACTGCTATGGATCTATGCAGAGTTTTGAACCAAAACAAATGGAAATGCTGCTAATAGATGAAGTGAGCATGATCTCCAAACTAATGTTGGCTTTGATTCAACTCAGATTGCAAGATGTCCTTAAAAAAGACTAAAAAAGACTACAAAGAATTCTTTGGAGGAAAACATGTTATTGTTTTCAGAGATCTTCTTCAACTAACACCAGTGAATGGTGAGTCTATTTCTAAAACCTTAGGACACAAAATGTGCAGTTAAACTCTTGGCAGCATAGGGAAGGTAAATCTTTGGCAACATTTCCAATACAAAGAACTAACTGAAAACATGTGTCAGTCTGCTGACTTCACCTACGCCAACATTTAGAAAAGTATCCAGATTGGTGTACTAGCTAAGGAAGCACAGTCTATATTAAATACCAGATGCATCCATGAGCTATTCGGCCATAATACATGTGCTACTAATGTCATGGAACAATTAGCACACACAAATGTAAACTGTATGTCATTAATGCCAACTCTTGCAAGCTGCACACAATTCAATGAAACAATGCTTAAAAAATAAATGCAACCAATAGGTCAAATTTACTCCACAAATTGGACATTCACTGTATGCCACTACACATGTGTCAACAAGCCACAGCACAACTAAATACCTTAGAAAACTATATCTCTAACACAGTTGATTTAGAGGAAATGTTAACATTGTGTTTAAACTGTAGAGTGATGCTAAAGCATAACCTTGATTTGGAGCAATAATTAGTTAATGAAGCACTTGGTACAGTTGTTGGTTTCCAAACATACCCACGTGACAAAAACATTCAGTTTGGCATTGTTTTCTTTTTTAACAAACTTTCACAAACTAAAAGGATAGGATGCTCAATAGCCCGATTCCTTCTTTCCAAAGACACTGTCTCTAGCATACGCAGTCACCATTCATAAATCACAAGGTCTTACCATAGATCAAGCATCGATTGATATTGGCAGCACAGTCTTTAAAGAAAGCATGAGTTACATAGCACTGTCATGCCTACGTACACTTGACTATTTCTAGTCAATTTTGATGCAAGTAAAGACAACACTGATATTCCTTGCATTGTAGATTACAATAGACTACGTGCACTGTCCACACCCGTCTCAAAATGTTCTCTGTTCCTCAAAAAGGGAAACTTTGTAAGAGAAAACTAGTGCAGACTCAACTTATACATGATCTCACAACAGTACCTCCAAAGACGTTAAAATCAGCTGGTACTTCATCAATTACCGCAACCAAAGAAGGATCTACTGAAAAAAATGCATACCCAACTGCACCAACGATGCCATCTACCTCTTCAAAGAAACTACTTGCATTTCCATCAAATGACTCAGAACTCTCTGGTCCATTCAAATTTTCCAATACAACGGGTGTAAATTGCTATCCAAATTTAGCAATGAATGTTCTATTCCAATTGCCACCAATTGTTGAAAACATTTACTTAAATGGCACAGAACAATTGTGTTTGCAAATGTTAGTCCTTCACAGAAATGCAACAAACAATCCTGACAAACTTTGTGTTTCTGGAATAAGGCAGGAATTTGACTACTGTGCAGGAATTGTGACATTCACTATAAACACACAAGAAGATCAACAAGAATTGCTAATGTACTTATTACAAGCATTGTGACCAACCCCTAAAAATGCTAACCATAGCATTCAGCAACCAAAGAAACAGTGTTCAAACTAAAGTTCTCAACTTCTCCCAGCTCCAGGATTGCTCTTGGCTCCCTTCCCCAAGTTCAAGACAGTTCCAACAAAAGGGTCTCAGGGTTCCCTTCCACAAAGTCAACACAGTCCACAAAGTGTCTCGAGGTTCCCTTCCCCAAGTTCAACACAGTTCCGCAAGATGGCCTCGGGGTCCCCTTCCCCAAGTTCAACACAGTTACACAAGATGGTCTTGGGGGTTTCCTTCCCCAAATTCAACACTTCAGGCTTCAATTTTGCAGTGAATTCAACTTATGCAGTTTGCCTTTTATTTTTATCCCTTGAACCACTTTAGGCCGACCAGCCTCACCCTCTTCACTTCTCTTCTTTTACTCCATGAAAGAGTTCCTCGGTCTAGGTTCAGGTGTGGGACAAAACGGTCCACCCATCAAAGGTCACGCAACTGATAACCCTTGATGCTTTACAACAGTTCATACCTTCTCAGAGGACTTGCTTGGAAACACAGGTTATGAGTCCATTTATTCTTCTGATGCACTTTCATGGCTCTTGCCTTTATCAACATGTGACTCTCACACACTTTCCTTTGTGGTATTTCTTCTGGTTACCACCTTGCTTTCACCCTATCCAATAGCGTCTTGCTTTTCGTACCTTTCACACCTTTCACTTTGTTTGCCTGTGCTGTTACTTTAATTTCATCTCATTAAAAAATGCACATCACGTTCTATTTCATTCATGTAAGATTCTATATCTTTTCTCAGTTCAGCATTCAAATATTATATGCTTGTTAGCTTGTTCAGTATTCAATAGTTCATCTTTGGTCTTTTGACCCATTCATTTTTCTTCAAAACATATTTCATGCTTGGCAAATTGTTCAGTATTCAATAGTTTACTTTTCTGGTCTCCAGACCCCTTTATTATGTACTCCTTTTTATTTGACATTTGCTGTCACCAACACCATGCCCCTGGAGCGCCCCGTCCTCAGAGAACCTTCCCAGTCAATCACTGGTGTGCGGCTGCGCCTCCAGGTGCAATGCTCTCATTCGCGGGTTCTCCTTCGCTCCTCTCTCAATCTAGAGGAGCGCTGGCAAGCAATGCTCGCTCTCTCTGGTGTCTCCCGCAGTGGTCTGCGGCATCTCTGTATTCCCCACACCCAACGGGGAACACAGCATCTTCCTGGATTCCTTTCTCTCAGTGTCCTTTTCACGGCCCACAGGTTGTCCGCTCCACTTCGAATGGCCATACTCTTGCGGAAGACCATGCTAGTGGTCAGGAAGTATTCTAAAATCTATGGAATAACAAAACCCTTGATATTCAAGGAAAAAATGTATTTGCAGGGACGTTAAGGTGAGAAATACTTTGTAACAAAACCTTTGAAATGTAAGGAAAAAACCTTAGTTGTAGGGACGTTTAGGTGAGAACTCCCTGGAAATTCAGCTAAAACTCCCTGTTGCACAGACTATAAGCATAATGATGACATCACAGATCACATCACTGATGACATCATTAATTACATTACAATAGTAACAGGCCTTAAGCATGGTCTTCAGCCATGGTCAGTGTGCATGGCCAAATATATTTTAACACATTAATGGGTACTAGTCATGGCCTTCAGTTATTGACAGTGGTCACAACTTTCACCCATTTGCACTGAATATTTTAAAACATTAACAAGCTACCAACCATAGATGGCAGCCTTTACCAGTGGATGCAGCCTTCAACAGTGCCCACTGTATATTATATACACTGAACAGGCACTAGCCATGGACTTTACCACAATACTGGCTAGTGGCCACAATCTTTGACTGTGCCCACTACATATACTAACATATAAATGGGCCACTAGCCATGGCCTTTGACCTTGACCTGCAGACACCCAACACGCCTGCTGATTGGCTGGTGAAAAGCGTGATGTGCGTCATATTTATCCAAAACACCCGCCATGTTCTATCCGCGGATATCCGCGGCTGTCCTTGGACAGTGCGGTGGGGAACAGGGCTGGGAAACACATTTTAGGTCATTTGGTGTTGGGAAGAAGGGCTGGGAAGGGTGGGAGAGTGAAAGCTGGATAATATGGGGCTATTTGTTTAGGTGCAAGCTGTAGTCCACTGACGGGGTCTCGGGCGGGCAGCTTATCTGGAGAATGTAAAGGACTAGAATGTAGATAATGTGAGGATGTTTGCATAGGTTATAAATAGGCCATGCACCCAAGAATCTAGACGCTGGCACAACTACTGCAGTAACATATGGCCATGCAACCAAGAATTTGCCCACGCCTATTACAGTAGGTAGTGTTTGGTGGGCAGTTGGAGAAACATGTTTAGGGTTATTTGGTGACTGCAAGAGGGCTTGTTAGAGAAGGGGAGTGGAATCTAGATGATATGGTGATATTGCCATTGGTGACAAATAGGGATGGCGGTCTACTTTGATATCTGCCTGCAGCCATTCACCCAAGCGTCAAGGGACTGGCCACACCCACCACAGCATAATACGGCCATGCACCCAAATATCTGGCCACTGGCTACAAGCATTGTAATATGTGTACAGAAATGGAATTTGGCCATTGGAAAGAACCATTAAAATAATATGTTTATAGTAGTCCACATACAGGGATTTGGGCAGATGACTTATGTGGTGACTGCAGGAAGGCTTTATTGGGATAGGGGAGTGGAAAGTAGATGATATAGGATGTTTGCATAGGTTAAAATAGGTCATGCACCCAAGAATTCAGGGTCTGACACAACTACTGCAGTATCATATGGCCATGCAACAAATACTTTGGCCACAACTATTTCAGTAGGTAATGTTTGGTGGGCAGTTGGAGAAAACATGTTTGGGGTTATTTGCTGACTGCAAGAGGGCTTGTTAGAGAAGGGGAGTGGAATCTAGATGATATGGTGATATTGCCATTGGTGGAAAATAGGGTTGGTGGTCCACTTTAATATCTGCAGATGGTATTTAAATTGAAAAGTTAAGGGCAAATTGTCATGTGTTGGTTGTGGCCAGTGGCGAGATTCTCCAGTAGGACATGCACCCAAGACTCTAGGGACTGGCCAAAACCACCACAGCACAATACGGCCATGCTCCCAAGAATCTGGTCACTGGCTACAATCATTGCAATAATATGTGTAGAGAAATGGAATTTGGCCATGGTGGATTTTAACTTTTCCACTATTGGAAACTAATATTGCAGTATTATGGGTGTAGTTAGATACCAGTTGGCGGAGTGGCGGTGAGTGGCAGTCTTGCAGTCTGCTACCCCATTCCAGTGTTTCTTCAGTGCATATTGTTTCTGGGAGGAGCGTTTCCAGCCATCTCTACATAACCTCACTGACTCCGTGGAGCGGATGTGGAGTGGCGGTGAGTGGCAGTCTTGAAGTCTGCTACCACATTCCAGTGTTTCTTCAGTGCCTATTGTTTCTGGGAAGAGCGTTTCCAGCCATCTCTACATAACCTCACTGACCCTGCGGAGCGGACGCGGAGTGGCGGTGAGTGGCAGTCTTGCAGTCATGCCAGGCAAACTGGCATAGACTGCAAAGACGGTCACCCCACCGGCTGTTCCCACTGACCAGGAAGAGGAAATAGGCCGTTGCCTAAGAAGTTCAAGGAAGAACTCTGCTTCAGACAATACAAACATCACCTTCGAACGTAACCAACTTCCTGTTCCCCTCAACTCTGAGAACATGCTGCTTCGTTTAACAAAGGGTGCAGCGCTTACTGTACCATCCTTACTCGACTGCGAAAAGAGAAAAATCGGACCACCCAGTAACTCCCATTCGCATTACGTCCCCCTTGCTCCCCTTGGAGTGAAAACTCTTACCTTGGATGACCGCAATGAAGTGACTCGATAGGTCTCTGCGGCTCCCGTGACTTCCGCCTGCTTGCGTGCTTCCTCGGCCAGGACCGGAGCTCTGCCGGCCCCCTGGAGGGGAGACGACGTTGAGATCTCCGGACGGGCTGTTTGGCGGAGGTGCCGGTGCGCCGAAACTCGGCCGCGCCACTGGTGGAGGCCGCGTCTACCCTGCCGATGAGGGTGGGCACCGATGAGGGAGACGCGGGCCGGCACATGGCATCAACGGCCTCGAGGATGCAAGAGGCAGCGCGTACAGCAGAGATCCTGGAGAGAGAAACCACCTCAGCCGCGTCTATAGCCCCGCCCACTACCGCAATAACGGTAGAAGCACAGATCCACCAAAGTGCAAAGCCTAACATCAACTCAGTGGACGAAACACAGTCCCCAATTGACGTTGAACTCACGACCCAACCATCAAACGCCTCAGAAGTGAATCTAACTTCGAAAAACCTGAAAAAAAGATCACGGACTGCAGGAGACCTTCCAAAAAAAAAACCCATGATAAAAAAGACCAAAAGAAGCCACCAAACCTACTGGCCAAACAAGGAGAAAACGAAAACCAGGGTAAAACAAACAAAAAAAGTTGCGTGGGCTTAAAAAATTTAAAAAGGGCAACAAAGAAACCACAACCGCCTTTGAAGCTATTATCAGACTTTTTTCGCAAACATTCCAAGGCAATTCAAGACAAATGCCAGGAATTAACAGACGCAGAAATTTTGGAAGCTGTAAACGAAAGCACCCCGCCTCGAAAACAGCGCAGGTTGGCGCTTCCATTAAGAAACCTCTCCCCGCCCCCATCAAGAGGGGCTGATTACCTCACCCAAAACATAAACAAAGACAACTGGCAATTTGCAGGTAAATCTCCATCGACAAACGTCTCGCCAAAACCTGCCTCGCTGCCTATGGAACAAGCTCCCGACCAAAATAATGTTGTAACCACTCCTTCAACACCTTTGCCGATAAGCATTACAGCAGTCACGACAGAAGCGCTGGACTCAGTCCAGGCTAACACAGCAACTTCGATCGACAAAGAGCACGAACTGGTGTCGCGGGCTCCGAGTCAGATAACGAACCCCATATGGTGACGCCTAACTCCTCTACGAAAAGTCCAATTTCAGCCTGCATAGGTAGAAGCCCTTCAACCAGACTAAACTCTTCTCAAGACGCAACACCTAAGCATGCCCAAGACACCCATACAGAAATCTGTGTCATCGAAAAAGAATCAACTGTTACGCCCCCTTTCGTGGTGTGGCACGAGCTAAACAGAGCAAACAAACAAGCCTCAGGAAGCAACCAGAGCAACAAGTTACCCTCAACGTCCAAACCAAACCCACAGTTTGAGAGAACCTTGGATTCCTATTACTCAAACCTCAATAACTACAACAACCAAAGAAGACATTCGCTAGACCACCCTACAAGAACGCCCAATATGGGGCATACCCCAACTCGTTTATTGTCCCCACCACGGAACAGACTCTCTTCCCAAAGCACAACAACGTCAAAAGACCCTCCACCAAAAAAACTAGACATGTGTACCTTAACGATCGCGCTTGCTCCATTCACCAAACTATATGAAACAATTGGAGACACCTTGAAAGACCAGATTTCAATCCAAGCGTATATGTCAACCAAACTGACCTTCCTAGAAGGTTACATAATGGCCCTCGATCTGAAACAAAAACATATTGACTGTCTTCGGCCCCAGCACCCTGTAGCATCTGAAATAACTGGAAAGTGTGTCACGAGCGCGGATTCCTTGTGGCAAACAGAAGCACCATGTAAATCTAAAGGGACCCAAACAACACCATTTATTGACTTAACAACAATGGCACCTTTGTCAACAACGAAAGAAAAGACCCCAAAAGAACTAACAGAGGCCACCACAAAACCCAGAATAACCGCAACTTTCGAATCAATATTTCAATCTCAAGTTGCTACTAAGGGCAAACTCCCTCCGCTTCTAAAAATTTCAGCAATCCATCCAACTTCATTGTCTACAGCAAAAGAAAAGCAACGATCAACACTGGAAGAAAGTGACCCTATTAACCTCTCACTAAGAGGGGTCGAGGCCTTCTTAAATAACGAAGACTTGATGAACATCACACAGCACTTAACGGACTCGACAACACCTCTGTCATTGAAAGATAAATCTATGCCAGAACCAGCTACGTCATTTGCACAACCGCAAATAGGATCCAATGACGAAGACTCAGGGCCTGAGTCCCCATTTCTCACCCTTGAGAAATGTAGGAGGAGAACCATCAGGAACCATGATGACTCGCGAAAACCCCAACCTCACCGATCCAATCACAACTCAAAGAAAAGACCAACCCACCAAACATACGGAGAAAGAACGCGAGAAAACCGTTCTTACAACTCGAAAGGGTGCTACGAAGAAACCCAAAGCCCCAGATTTGACGTTCGAAGATCAAGCGACCGCTTGCAAAGAACCACAAATAGATCCTTTGTAAACCACAAAACAACTTCAGATCGCCTCCAAAAAGTTAGATGGATCCTGAAACTAGAGCAAATTTCAGGAAACCGGGACAAAGTAACTTTAAATAGAAGAACAGTTATTGATCTCTTCAGTTACATCCCGAAACTGCGTGCAGTGAAGTCCGCTGATCTTCAGATAGTTGACCCAAGTCATATTCACCTTAAGGCGATCTCTCACCTCTATATATCATCTTCAACCACAAATGAACTATTAAGATCAGCAGCCGAAGATTTGTTAATCATGGGTTACAACCTAACTGAATCTTCAAGGAAAGTAAAAATTCCAAAACCCCTTGAAACAGAAGAGTCCTCCAACTCTACAAATGGAAACACCGACCTAAAACAAGCCCCTCAAAAACAACAATGCTCTACAAAGAGACCCCGAGTTACTCAAACATGGAAAGAGCCTGAAAACTTGACTCACCAGAAAGTCCATCCGACACCATCTACAAAACCATTCGACCAATCGTTAAAACCTCGTGACCAACCCCTAAAAATGCTAACCTCTTCAGCACCTCAAAGAGAGAAGCGGGAACAACGGCAAACGAAAGACCCACAGAAAATACAAAGGATGGTTCAAAACGAGACTTACTCTAATGTGGTAAAATCTTGTCCAGCGTCCACACTTGAGACAATGTGGTCATGGCTGACAAAGGCTCTGAAGTCTCAACGCCAAAAATAGCCACCCAAGCACAAGACCTACAGCGACACGAATGAAGATCAACAAAACTTGAAACATGATCAAATAAAGATGTACTCATGGAACACCAGAGGCTTCCGCCACCTAACTACCCTGGGTTCTACAAACTGGAACGAATACGACATTATTTGTCTCCAAGAGAACTGGCTTCTTCAACCTCCGATCATCGACGGCTACGAGACAAACATAGTGGCAGCTAAAAAAGGCTCAAAAGGAAGGCCGACAGCCGGGCTACTCGTGGCAATCCGAAATGGTCGTGGCTTAATGAACATCAAAAAACTAAGAGACCCACTACATGTTCATGGTGAAGCTAAACTGGTCGCCTGCTACAGAGACAAACACACCCCAGACAAAGTCGATGATCATCATCACCATATACTGGAACCCGGCCACAATAAACACCTTAGAATTCATCAAGGAAATGAAACGAGAAATTGACTGGATTCATCTAAACCACCAAGTTGACCATATAGTCATATGCGGGGATCTCAACATCAACTGTCAAAATCCTGCCAACCTTCCTACCTTAAAACCTAAAGGCTTACCAACAGACCAGAGGGTATCCAAATGGTTGAATCTAATGGACTCCAGAGCATTCTCCAACCTTGACTACGTCTTTTACGACCCAAAGAGATGCCCAACTTGGGAGAGAGCTAATTCAAAATAAACGATTGATCACATCTTCGTCTCTCGGCCGCTATTAAATCTAGTAACATCATTCAACGTGATAAGAACAGAAGAGAGTGACCACAACCTCCTAGAAACCACCTGGTCTTCGGCACCACCCAAAAACACCTCAATGTCCGCCAACATAGAAATAACAACCCAAGGTACAAGATTGAGAATGACTGAAAGGGCAATAAACTCCCTAACGGCAGCTTATAAAGAACAAACCACACGAGAACAGCCTTTGATGGTCGACTATACTCCATTGTTGACTTCTTTCAGAGTTCCATGTGGAAAGAATAGCCATACTCGACCCCAACAGAAGCATACCTTCGACAAATTAATCTCAGAAAAGAAGAGGGAGCTGAGAAGAGCAAAAAGACAAGCATGGAAACTTAATTCCCAATTAGCACAAAACGCCATTACAATAGCCGTCAAAGCCTATAGAAATTGGTTGAAAGGCTATCGACATAATCTCTATCAACAAGACGCAGAAAATATCCTCACAGTGATAAACGGCAACCACGCAAGACACTTCTGGACCCTCATCCACTCAGCTACACCTGGAGCCCTCCCTTGCCAATTAAACGGAATCGCCGCCTCAGTTTGGGAGACCTACTTCGAAACTTTATTTCAACAACCAGATACCACCCAGGAACTATTGAGTGGTACCGACTCCCCATGGATCAAGTTAGACGACACTGAAGACATCCAAACTCAAATAAGAAAACTAAAACCATCTAGTGCACCCGGACCGGATGGAATTACAAACTTTGACCTAAAATCACATCCGGAAGCATGGTCCTCACTTTTGAGCACAATCTTCAGCCGCTGCTCGGCCTCCAAATCTGTTCCCCCATCATGGACTTGTGCGAACATAGTCCCGATCTACAAAAAAGGAAATAGGGCTGATCCAGCCAACTCTCGCCCCATAGCCCTTTTAGATTCAATAGGTAAACTCTTTGGATCCCTTCTCTTGCAACACTTCACCAGGTAGGCAAATAACGCCCCCTGTCAAGACAACCTTCAAACCGGCTTTAAAAAGAACTTAGGCACGAACGCTAACATCTTGATATTGAATACATTGAAAAGTAAGATCCTGGAACCCTGCCTATACATTACGTTTGTTGACCTAACCCAGGCGTTTGATAAAGTGGACCGTTCAAGACTATGGCAGAAACTAACACAATGGGAATGCCCACCCGAGCTTCTGAACCCAATCAAAGCATTATACTCCAACACGTCAATGAGAGTTCGGTTAAACCAACAAGGGTCCCTATCTGGGGTGATAAAAACAGCCAGAGGCGTAAAACAAGGCTGTCCACTGGCACCTGCCTTATTTTGGACCTATCTAGGTGATTTTCAAGATTCAGAAAAATGAATCCGTTCATTTCTACCAAAGTTAGGAGGAGCACAGATCAGTCGCCTGCTGTACGCAGACGACCTGATCCTATTGGACCACACCCCAATAGGTCTCCAACGACAACTGAATAACCTACAAAGGTACATGGCCGAAAACAACTTGGAAATCAACGAGTCAAAAACAAAAATGATGGTCCTTCAAAAAACATCAAAGCCAAAGGAAAAGATTCGCCTTCACTTGGGACCGGCCCAAATCGAAATTGTTACTAACTTGGGTGTCACGTTAGACAGTTCTTTGAAAGAAAAAGCTATGCAAGAAGTTCTCGTAGAGAAAGTTAAGAAGCTATCTATACAGGGACGGCCATAGACATCAAATTTGGACGATACTCGTTAATCCCAGTAAGAGACTTTTATAAGAAAAAGGTTATACCATAGCTAATTTACGGGGCGGACGCTATGCCAAATCTTCCACCAGAGTTGTGGCCTAAATTGGAAGCCACGTTCTGGAGAAAAATTCTTGGCATCCCGAAATCGACCCCAATTGCTCCAATCAGGCGAGAACTTGGCCTATTATCTTTGGAAACGACAGTCATGTTAAACAGCGTCCTATTATATAGGAAATGTATCATGCCAGATTCCCCGTACGCATACCATCTGATAAACCAAGAACTTGAATTGAGATCATGCAAAATGCTCCAGAAATGGGAATCTAAGATGCTCAACCTTTTACAATCAGTTGAAAGTAGTAATGAAGAACTGATAGCCAATCCAGTTAAAACCTCCAAAAAAATCAAAGAGTGGGACTGGATAAAAAGTGTAGAAACAGCAAATAAATACAAACTCACTCCCACCATTCTTCAAGAAACTGGACACGTTGCAAACATATCTTAAACTTTTCCCAAGTAGGTCAGCACAACTCTATTTCCTGAAAATTCGACTGAACCTCTTGGGGACAAATGAAATCCTGGCTATCAGAGGCTTAACGCCAACAAACCGATGCCGCTACTGAAAATCCTCTACAAAAAAAAAACAATCCGCCACCTCCTTTTGAATTGTCCTGAGACACGCGACATCCGTCTTACTTACTTGAAAAACAATATCTCTGACTTCTCATCGTTAGATCAGGAAAATTGCTGGAATAAGCTGATCGTTGGCGACAAACCAGGCTGGGCCTTGGCGACTGTAAACATCATGCAACACATCATCAACTATGACCAACTAACCTATAAGGGACTCATGAGACATATATACAATCAGGATTCCTCACGTCCCATTTACTTGTCTTCGTCTTCTATTCGACTTGCATTGATGGTTTACTTCCTTCACAAGAAGAAAATCTGTTATTCTTTCAGTTTGACCTTCTGATTTGAAGTCAACACATTCCACTTCTTTGTTAAAAAATCCAAAGTGATTAAAAACAAATAAAATAAAAAAAAAAAAAAAAAGATACCAGTTGGTGTATTCTAATCGTTGACAGAAACGGTATTTCATGGAGCACTTTCAATCCTGTTGGTGGATTTCAAGTCTTTCACTATTGGAAAGTGATATTGTAGTATTATGGGTGCACTTAGATGCCAGTTAGCATATTCTAACTGATGCTACTTTTATAATTTTGTAGGGTATGTTTTGAAGGAACTTTATTTTCATTGGGGGATTGCAATTTTTACTCTATAGTAAACTAATGTTGCAGTATTATGGGTGCGGGTGCAGTTAGATACCAGCTGGCATATTCTAACTGTTCATAGTTTTATAGTTCAGAAGGGTATGTTTTGAAGCACTTTCATTTCTGAAAGTGGATTCCAACCATTTCACTATTGAACAGTTACATTGCTGTGGTATGGGTGCAGTTAGGCAGCAGTTGGCACATTCTAACGGTTGATTGTTTTACAGGTTAGTGACTAAAGTTTGTAGACCCTCATAATCAGTACATTTTAAGTATTATGAGTGAAACAATATTAGTGCGTGTTTTGAACAGTTGTTGTTTCTGTGTGCATAATCATTGGGGAAAAATGGTATAGCATTATCAAAACTGTGCAACATGTACATCTGTTGGCATATTGAAACTGTTTTCCATTTCAGAAACAGTATTGTAGTGCTATGGATTTCAGTACACACCAATTGGTATATGCTAAATTGAATACTGTCACAATTCAGAAGGGTATTATTATTAGCACTTAGATACCTGTTGCTGTCTATTGTGCACAACGGTATGCTAGTTTTACAGGTCAGTGAGTACAGTTAGGTTGAAGGAATACTAAGTAGGCATTGGTTAGATTTGCTGGTGATCTATATTTTAGAGTAATGGAAGTCTCATTGCATTCCAACCTACCACATATTTTTTTAATGTATGCAGAGTAGTGACCTGCACTGGTTGTGGCACCAGTGTGCTAGATTATGCCTACTGTTGTGAAGGTTTTCTTGCCAAGCGATACTTGTCTGCGTGTGAAGCAAGTAAGCTTGCAGTTGTTTCTGGCACCATAGGCATTTTATCTTAAAAGCATTACTATTAGATATTGGCTATGTGAGTTTATGTGTAAGGTGGAACGATTGTCTGAATTGCAAACAGTACATAATATGCCATGATTTGCATTTTGCATCAGCTGCTGAAATGGAATGGATTTACAATTAGGTATTGATACATACACAGATCATTCATTAGGGACTTGCTCCTGTGCAACTTGGTTGCATAGAGTGCATGTATGTTTCAACATATATGAAATCTGGAAGATTTCATTTATAGGTATATTTTTGCTTTATAGTACTTGCAGTAATTACATTAGAAATTCTTGTGGATCTTCCTGTGCGTTTATGGTGAATCTTACCATTGCTGGCACAGTAGTCCAATTCTTGCCTTATTCCTGAGATACTTTAGTGTTGTCGGATTGTTTTTTGCATTTCTGTGAAGGAGGAGCATTTGCAAACACAACTGGACTGCGCCGTTTAAGTAAATGTTTTGAACAATTGCTGGCAATTGGACCCGAAGATTGATTGCTACATTTTCCTAGCAATTTACACCAGTTATGATGGAAAATTTAAATGGACCAGAGAGTTCTGTGTCTGTGTCATTTGCTGGACCTTCACTTGTTTTTTCAGAAAACATATTTCTCTTTGTTTGTGCTGTTGAATGTGCTCTTGCGTTTGCACTGCATAGTTTTGTGGTTGTGCTACTTGATGGAGTAACAGCTGCTTTCACTTTCTTTGGTGGTACTGTTGGGAGATCTCTTATAAGTTCTGTTTGCATTCTTTTCTTTTAACACGTTTTCCTTTTTGAGGAACAGGGTACATATCGAGATGGGGTATGTAGAGTGCACATAGTCTGTTGTACTCCATGATGCACGGAATGTCAGCCTTGATTTTCTATCAAAATTGACTAAAAATAGTCCTTCGAGTGAACATAGACGTGACAGTGCTACCTAACACATACCTTCTTTAAAGACTGTGCTGCCAATGTCAATCAATGGCTGATCTAGGGTTAGACCTTGTGATTTGTGAATAGTGACTTAATATGCATGAGACAGAGAGAATTAATCTCTGCGTACGTACATGTCTTTGAAAAGAAGGAATCGTGTTGTTGAGCATCCCATCCTTTTAACTTCTGAAAGTTTGTCAAAGTGAATGTTGACAAACTGAATGTTGTTATCACGTGCATACGTCTGGAAGCCAAGTACCATTGCAAGTGCTCCATTAACTAAACCTTGCTCCACATCAAGGTTACGTTTCAGAATCACACTACAGTTTAAACATAATGTTAACATTTTCTCCAAAACAGCTGTGTTGGATATACAGTTCTCTAAGCTATTCAGTCATGCTGTTGTTTGTTGACACATAGGGAGTGTCATGCCATGCATGTCCAGTTTGTCTGTGGAGTTAATATGCATTATTGGTTGCATTTCTTTGTTTAACATTTTCTCATTGAATTGCATACAGCTTGCTAGGGTTGGCATTAAGGACATACATTTCACATTTATGTGTGCTAATTGTTCCATGATATCAGGAACAGATACGTCATGCCCATATAGCTCATGGATGAGTCTAGTATTAAGATAGATTGTGCATCTGTAGAAAGAAGACCAATCCAAATGCTTTTTAAAATGTTAGCATAGGTGAGGTCTGCAGATTGACGCATGTTTTGAGTTAGTTCTCAGTATTGGAAATGTTCCCAGAGATTTACATTTCCTGTGCTGCCTAGTGTGTTGCGGCACTGTTTGTGCCCTAAGGTTTTAAAAATTGGTTCACCTTTCACTGGTGTTAATTGTAGGAGATCTCAGAAAACAATCAATTGTTTTCCTTCTTCGTAGTCCGTTTTAAGGACCTCTTGCAATCTGAGGTGAATCAAAGGCAAAATTAGGTAGGAGACCATGCTCACCTCATCTATTAGGAACATTTGCATTTGTTTCAGAATTCTGCATAGCTCCTTAGCAGCTTCTGTCCAAAGTTTGTAGTACTCTAATTTACTTTTATGTTCTACTGGAAGGGGCAATAGTCGGTGTAAAGTAACACCTCCTATGTTGTGGGCAGCTAAATCTGTGGGGCTGTTAGAACAGCTGAATGCTTGTTGTTTGTACATTTTTAAAGGAATTTGCTGATGATTTTCATTAAGAATGTTTTTCTTGAATCAGCTTCACCACTTACATAGAGGAGTACAGGTTTATAATTTTGACAGCTACAAGTTTTACTTTCATGCACCAAACCATGTTCAATTTATTTAGTTACTTCTAGGAAAATGCTATGTTGCTCATCATTGAGTTGTGATTTCAGCAGAGCCAAGTTTTCTTCTGACTCCTCATATTGACACATGGTGTTTTCTAATTCAGCAATGGCTAATTATGCTATGAGTGGCTCTCCAAGTGGCTCTTGGCTTCCTGTAACATAAGGTTGACTGCACTCAGGAGTGTCTTAATTTAGTTGTGCTTGAACGTCTTCTTTCTGTTGGTGTTCATTGTCCAACATGTTTTTGTACTGCTTGAAATTGATATTTGTTAGACTGCTTTCATTTGCATTGAAAGCATCTTCACGGGGTCATGGGTGCCTGATACCTCTACTTTTCTCCAAGGTTTAAAATGTTGAAGTAGGGACATCAAGTAAAGTTCACTATGTTGAGGAGTTTTAAATGATAGCTTTATATGATTAATTAGGTTTGGTAAGTTTACCGAGCTGCCTTTACAAGTTTTGACTATGTATTTGCTTTTTTTTTTCATCTGGTTTCATATTATTCTTGTATGCAACATTTTGGACTATGTGGTATAGGCAAATGTTTGCCAAAGCATTACTTCTGTTTGTTTAGTAGGTGTCTAATAAATAGCTTTTCAAAATGTGCTGGCTGTTGGGATCGTTTTTGGCTATTGTTTCTATGTCTTGGTATGATTTCAGCAATCTTATTCTGGATGCAGCAGGACTAAGGCTCAGCCAGACAATGTTTTCAGATTTGCCATATAGGGCTCTGCCTGTTAAACGGTCTGCAGCTTCGTGGCATCCTAATTCCCTATGGGAGAGCATTTTGATGCCAAAGCTGTACAATTTTTGTGACATTGTTTTGTCTCAGCGATTTTTAGGTAGGCTGTGTCCTATCACGCAAAAGAAGTTGAATTGTCTGCAATGTATTGTATATCTATGTTTGCATTCCACAAGAGGGCAATGATTGCATTGTATCATTTATGTACTGTGAACCTTTGTTTCTTTTAATACAGATTGTGTTTTAAGGTGATTTGTCTTTTACACTGTGTATAACAGAAGACATTAAGCTGTTGATTTGTCCTTTTGCTGAAACTGAAACAAGACGCAGTAGCATTAACCAAGATCTATATGGCCATCCAAACATGGATGGCAGCCAATGGCCTCTGCCTAATGGGGACAAAACAGAGATCCTACTAGTTGGCACCAAAGAAACACTAAACAAACTCCCACCGCGGTACAAATCCTTTAACATAGATAACTCCACCATCACAGTCTCTACTGCAGTAAAAACGCTAGGAGTATACCTTGACTCCACTCTCTCCATGACACGGCAAGTCAACGCCATATCCTACTCTGCCGCACTTACCACTAAGGTTATTAACGCTGTTAAACCCTTCCTATCCACTAAATACTGCCTGGCCGTAGCCAGAGCCACAGTAGAGGTACCAAATTGGACTACTGCAACGCTCTCTTCTTGGGCACGTCCGCACAAAACATAAAATAAATGCAAGTCACACAAAACAATGCCCTAAGAGCAGCCCTAAGCATCCCTAAAAGGGAGCACATCTCCCAAGCCAGAAAAGAAGCCCACTGGCTACCAATAAGAGAACGGATACTATTCAAATCCATGGCCATCACCCAGAGATGCCTTTCCGCCAAGGCTCTGCCCTATCTCTCTGAAAGAATCACCATTAACACATCCATCAGACCCACTAGGTCACACTTGACGAACCAGACCTATGTACCCACATTCAAAAGAAGCAAAGCCGGAGGGTCTAGCTTTCAACACTTAGCACCCAAAAACTGGAACGCACTCCCCACCGCGCTAAGGTACGAAAACTCATGCCATGCCTTCCGCAGAGTACTCAAAACAACGCTGTTTATCTAACCCCACCCCTTCTTACCTATCCTACTGTATTTTACAACTGTATGTAAATAAGCACAACTGTATGTAAATATGCAAACTGCTCTGCACTGTATCTGCATATACACCATGTATGCCTGTAACAAGTAAGATTGCTTTCAGCGCCACGATGCCCCCGGGCAGATGTGCGCTATACAAATCCAAATAAATAAAATAAATAAAATAAAAAGCGGCATTTGGTGTAGTATTTGCCTTGGTTTTTATATCTGCCTTAACAATATTTGCCACATTTATGTCTTTGGAAGCATACAATGTGTGTATGTAGAGCACTATGTGTGATTTATGAAGGAATGGCACAAGTTACATATTTGTGAATAAACTGCAAAACAGTGGCATCACTGTCCTGACAAGGTTTAGGAGCATCTTTTATCCACAAAAGCATGTGGATGTATGGTGCTCATCTGGATTGATATTCTTTCTCCAAAAGAAGTGTTGCACTTCTCCAAAGGGGGGAGTTGTTTTATTACAGATGAAGCACAGCATGGCAATAAAGCGGTGTTGAAAGTATCTTGACACATTTACAGGGTCAAGAGTTCCCCTGGAGTTTTTATGTCTATCCCTTCTTTGTTTTGGTTTGCTATGTCTAGGAAGTCATGCAAGTCCCCCCATGCATATTCTGCACAACTCAAAGTGATAAACCATGTGGGTGGGCCAAGGTTCCATAGCATACACCGTACATCAGTGTGACGTCGGAACCATTATTCTTTTGTACCATGCATGTTTGCCAAGAGATTTGTGAAACTTGACTGCAAAAGGTTATCTTTGTCATTTACCTTTTTAAGTAGTTAGGTAGCAGACATGTTTTAAAAATTGGAACCTGTTTTTAATGTGTGCGCAAGTCCGTAGTATAGAGTTGCTAGTTTACTTTCAAACAGGAGGTGGAATTGTATTCAATGCTTTGTCTGAATCTGGGGTCTTCAGAATATATTCGTAAAGAGCAGTACGCTGACGGTGTTATTTGTGTGCATCTTTCATAATACCTTCCCACTTTTCCTGTAGGAATGAGTAGAGGGGAAGGCTTGTGCTTCTACACTTTTTTCCCATATGTTGATTGGATATCCTTTGGCTTGACACATGTGATATGCTTCTACTGCATCATCGATGGTAGAGTGCAGTGGGTGAATTGTATACTGGTCTAAAATATTGGATGCCATAATAGGATCTACAAGTTCAAATTGGCCAGTTGCTGAGGAATCATGAATTATTTTGGTGGTTTCCCTTAGGTTTCATTCAATGTTAGTACTCATTGTTCTCTTCAAGATATTGTAGGGCTTCTTTAACTTTGTTTGAGTCTATTAGTTGTTGCAGCATATTTGTGGCTTTACTTGGTACACCATTCACTAGGATAATCAAAGATTGATCTATTGGCCTTTGCACTCCTAGAGTGTCTAAATTTTCTTAAAGATCTAATGGTAAATAAACTACTTTGCCACAAATGCCTTTCAGTAATTGAGAAGGAGGCAATTTGGCTGTTTTGAATTAAAGGTGTATTATAGCTTGAACTGGGTGTACTGGTTGGATGATAATGCTGTCATAAAAATTAAGCTGTTGGAGATGTTTTGGAAGTGGGAATATTTCCAAGTTATTAGTGATAGCCTGTGAAGTAATTTGGTTATTATCAAGCGTTGTATTGCAGTATGTGCAAAGCAATGAGGGGTTAGCAATGTTGTATTTTTTTTTATTTGAACCTTTGGGATTCCGCATTGTCTTTTATTTTGTAAGTTATCGCTACAGATTTGGAGCTTTTTGTATGGAAATTTCTGCAACAGCACACACATACTTGGTATGGTACTTTAGCAGATGTGCCTTTAAACTTTGCTATTTCTTCTTTGTATGTTTTTAATAGAAGATTGGCATTTGTAAGGTTTTTGCTACTCTTTTCTAAAGTTACTGGATTTTATATGTGATTGTCACTTCCAAAATATCTGCTTTGGATGTGGTCTATTTCTTCAAGGAGTTCTTTGGCTGTGCCATGTAGGACAATATTATTACAATGTTGCAGTTCTAAAGCTGGACTTTTTGCATAGTACAGTCTCTGGACAAGGTTCTGTAGAGTGGAATGTTGTGTTGTTAACATTTTGATGTGGTGGAAGGTGCTTTTGCAAGCAGGTCCTGAAATGCAGGCTAATTAATGTCCTCGCAGTCCAGTGTAACTGCGCGCTGGACAGGAGTCCACAGTTTGCACATTTATTTACTTTCACATACTGATTGAGGAATTTGTGTAAAGATTTAAAGGACTGCTTTCGTACGTTACCCATTGAGGTGCAGGGCCATTTGTAGATTGGACGGATTGGTTCGCTGGAATGTAGAATTGATTGTAAGTTTGTTGGGGACATTTTTTCAATGAGGGTTTCTTCTGCCATGATGGTGTTGTCTACCAATTCATACACTCAGCCACTGCTACGTAATGCAATTGGGTTTTTCTGCTCTTGTTTCTATGCCTCTTCATTGAAATAAGGTTCTTTGCTGGTTATGTGAATCCCCTCACCTGCACACAAGTTTGCAAAGGTATCTCTGTTCAAATTGCACATGTTTCACAGTACTTTTTGTAGTTTACTGATACATTTTTTTAGTTGTTTCATTCTGGTTAAAATTAATATAAACAATTTTCTTCTGAGGAGCAGTCAATGAGCGCTTCTAGGATTAGTCTTCTGCAGTAATTTTTAAGGGTTGAGAGTGACTTCTCTGCTATTTTTATAAAATTGTGAAGTACTCTACGGTGGAACATTTTTTGTAAAATTATTTTTTTGGAATCCTTACCTGTGGCTATGTTAACATTGGTTGATGCAGTGCTAGCGCTATTGGTAGTTGTATTCTTCTTAATACATTTAGTTTTATTTTTACTTTTTGAAAGAGGGGCCATACTTTTTTACTGCTATGTTGTTCAGTTTCATTGAGTGACCCTAATAGCTGTTTGGTTTGAACAATTGTTATAAACTCTGCTAGTGGCGGATGAGTATTTTGCATGTTTTTACATTTATCTGCTCTATTTTTTCATTGTTTTCTACAGAGTTGCTTTTTGGTAGACATTCTGTTCTCTCTGTTGGAGAAAAAAGGAAAGTGTGGGTTTGAAAGTTGTGTGATGTATTTGCGTGCATTGTGCATGAGTGTCTGAACATGAGGCAGACATCAATAGAGGGCTGTGTGATTGTGCAATGGGCTGTTAGTTCTGGTTGGGAAAGTTGTAATTGTAGCTGTTTGTGTTGATGTGTGAAGGGCTTGGTTCAGTGCACATGACAGTGTACTATGCATGAACAAGTAAGGACATTACGATGTTGTCACGGTACTAGCAGGTGTTATGATACTGGTGTGCAGTTGAGAATGCAAAGAGTGCACCTGCTGAGGAGTAATGAGTAAGAATGAAGCAAATGCTGTTGGATTGGATAGAATTTTGTAGGCTACTATACGGCTACACTGCACTGTATGAGTAACAGAAAGAATACTACTACACTACTGCACTTACTTTGTTGGATGTGAAGAGTAGTTTTCTTCTGGTTTTTATTTTTATTTTGTATTTGTTTATTTTTTGTATCGCGTGCCTAACCCTGAGGTAACTGGGCGCTGGAAAACTTAACAAGTTACAGGAAACATATTTACATACATAAACATACATAAGAATTCAACGGGTGGGTAGACCAAAGGTTACAGGTAGGTCTAGCAATCAACAGGTGGGTCGACCAGAGGTTATAGGTAGGTCTGGCAGTCAAGTCAATAAGTACAATAAAGGTCAAATCAAACAAAACAGTGAAGATAAAATACAGATCCACTGGCAGCCGGAAGCTTCAGTTGTTAGCCTTATCAGTGAGCCAGAACTTTACTCTGGTTTTGAAAGCACTGAAGGAGGGTTCCATTCTAATGGAGGAGGGTAAGGAGTTCCAATACTTAGCAGCTTGGACAGGGAAGCTGGCTCCTCCTGCAGTTTTCAGGTTAAACCTAGGAACTAAGAGGAAGTGAGTTTGGGAAGATCTGGTGGGTCGGCTGGTTGGTAAGTTCAGAGAACTTGTCTGACAGGTATTTAGGCGCAGAATTAGACAGACATTTGTGGGTGATTGCCAGAGCGTGAAGTGATATTCTTTTGCGTACTGGGAGCCAATTATATTTCTGTCTAAGGCTGGAGATGTGGCTGGATCTCAGAATGTTTACTGCTGATCTTAAGGAATTGTTTTGAAGGACTTGAAGTCTGTTGAGATTCTGCTCAGAGGATCCTAGGAATAGTGTGTTACAGTAGTCTATTTTGGAGAACGCTAAAGCTCTAGCTAGCATCATGCAACTAGAGGGGGGCAAGTATGATTTACATGCATTGATTAGCTTGTTGGTGTAGGCTGTTGATGATGCAATGGAGCTCACTTGTTTCTTTAAGGATCAAGTGGAGTCGAGATAAACTCCTGGTGTTTTTATCTCCTTTGCAACTTTATTCAGGTACCCATCAATGTTAAAGGACATATATTGCGGGTCAAGCTTATTAAGGCGAGCCCGCCTGCCGATAATAAGGAGCTCAGTGTTTTCATCATTGAGGTAGAGGCTGTGGGCCACCATCATGCCTGTATTTCCAAGCAGGTATCGTTAATTAGCTTAGAGTCAGCTTTGTAGCAACCTGACAGCGTGATGAGATCTGGGTGTCATCTGAGTAGTTCGTGTAGATGACACCCAAGTTGTCAAGACGGTCGAAGTAGAGTTTCGTGAATATGTCATATAGCATTGGTGAAATGCATGAACCTTGGGGCATCCCACAGTGGATGGGGATCAGGTATGCCGAGGCAGAGGGCGATGAAAGGAGACACCTCTTTGGCGCCTTCCTTGATGATGAGAGCCGGGCACGTGTCTCCTTGACATCTTGAAGGCTTTAGACCTCTGATGATGTCTTCCACTTCCTTAGGAGTGACCAGGGAGAAATTAAATGGAGGGCACTGAGGGAGTTGATGCTTGGGAGAGTGTTTATCGTATGAGCTGTTTGAGAGGCTATTCTTCTTGGCTTCTATTTTGGTTTGGAGTGAAGCTATTTTGTCCACTAGGGCTTGTTGTATTTTCGTTCACCAGGCCGCATCCTTTGTGTAGTCCACTGATGCTGGGCTGGGGATTCCAATTCCCTTAGGATGCTGAAGAGCTTCTTGAACCTTGATTTGGTGCTAAGGATTCTGTTATTATAGATTTATTTTTTGGTGGTGAGAATGGCAGTTTTGTAGCTGGCAACTGCTCTGGTGAAAAGTGCTTTGTTGTAAGTGGTGGGTGATTTACGCCAAGTGGATTCCGCTACTCTTTTTTCATTCCTCATGATTTTTTGTTCTGTTTGAACCAATTGTTGAGATGAGCAATGGGTTTGACTTTTTTTTAACTTGAGTGGTGCGATAGTGTTCATGGCTGACTTTAAAGTATTGTTATAGAGGTCAACAAGGTTAGTGGGGGTCTAGATTCTTGTAATTGGTAGATGATGTTGATTAGAGGGTGTAAATTGGGCAGTGTTATGTTACGGTAGTTCCTGGAAAGGGATGGAGGTCGAGGCTAGGACTAGGGAGTGTGTTCCCCTGAATGGCAAAGGATATGTAATGGTCATCTGTCCCAGCAATAGATTTATTCTGAAGTATTTTAATGAAGCAATTGAGGTCAGACAGCCAATCTAGAGTACGGCCCTTGACATGTGTAGCCTCTGTGATTCAGTGTTTAAAGCCAAGCTGGGAGATGGAGTTTTTGAGAGCTAGTGCATTGGTATTAACGGGGTCCTGGAACTCAAGGTTAAGGTCTCCATGAAGTATGATTTTTTAGCCTAATTTTACATTGGATGTTAAGAGGCCTGTGATGTCTTCCTTGAAGGAGGAGATGGGGCCTGATGGGCAGTAGACAAGGTGTAGGAGTATGGTTTGGGTGGTTGTTAGCGGGAATTTACCTGATAGGAGTTCCAAAGATGGTAGGATAGTGAGGGTAGTATCTCTGAGGCCAGTGTGGGTTTTTACTATAAGGGTGAGATCACCTCCTCTGCCTAAATTTCTGTCTGCTCTGATAATAGTGTAACCCTCTGGGAGGGCTAGGGAGAGTGCAGGGCCTGCTGCCTGGTGGAGCCATGTTTCTGTGATGGCGACAAAATCCAGGCCATTTTCAGAGATGAGGTCTGCAATGTTAGGTGCAACTAGAGACCTACATTGATTAGTGCACCTTTAATGGTGGGTGACATTGCTACGGGGAGTGGTCTGCGCAGGCTTGGAGAGACAATGGGTGATGGATCCCTAGTAAGGGCAACGGTGGAGGTTGGTAGGTTAAGTATCTCTGTAGAAACTGCTGCGTGAGTGGTAGGCAGGCATTTTTTTAGATTTAGAGATAGGGGTTTGAGGTGGCAATTTAGTAGGTGTCGTATGAGTGATGAAATGGGATCCTAGTCTCATATTCCTAATATTCACAGGGCATGGTATCAACGGTGTGGGGGATGTGGTGAAGCATTGGATCCATTCAATGGGGCTGAGTAGGTTCGTTGGGGTGTCCTGGAGTGGGAGTTGATTCCAGGTGTGTAGTTTTTTGCAGCTTGGAATGGCAGGAGAAAGTTAGTAGGTGAGATGGATTGGAATAGTGGGAGAATTGAGGCCATGGTGAGGGTGACTCTATGGAGGGTTGCCATGAGGGCAGAGTAAGGTGTCTTGGCAGTTGCAGCTGAGATTGCACCTGAGGGGGCCTTGACGACTCCAAGGTAAGCCTGGGGTAGTGCTCTGAGTAGGGTGGCACTGCAGAGATCAAAGGGGCTGATGTGAAGTCCTACAGGGCTTAGTGCAGGCTAGATGCTAAATCCTAGTGACCTAGAGACTAAACAGGGTACAGAATGTTAAGAGTGAGGTCTGATGTCCTCATGTTATAGCACAGGACTCAGACTAACTCTGCGTGATACAATGAGCAGTAATGCGGTGTAATTAAAGGATTGGATAAGGTGCCTAGGCTAGGACAGGCTAGTAGATGCGTAGGCAAGTTAGATACAGCACAGGTAAATCAACAGAGTATAATTCAGGTCATCATATTAACATGCTGTAAGAGTAGCAGGGTGTAAAGGCTGGTACAGACTAGTAAAATGGAGGTAGACTAGGAACAGCACAACACAATTCACAGGTAAATCAACAGTATATATTGCAGGTCAACATAGTATGGTACTGGGATTGAATAAGAGTAAAAGTAGCATGGTGTAAAGACTGAGTAAGAGTAGAACGCTTCATAGACCAGTTAAATGTAACACAATGCACAGGCAGAATGGTATAATAAGAATCGCGGGATATCTAATCAAGACACAATGCGCATCGGAGAGACTAGTAGCAGTACATGGTCAGGCTAAGCAAAGCACAGTGCACAGGTAAATCATCCAAGTAAAATCCATATAAGCATAGTATGAAGCCAGTGCTGGGTAGAAATAACCTGGTGTATGGGCTACGCCAGCATACTACGAAACCTAGACCAGCTGAGCAAAGTTCAGATGTTATCAGGAGGATGACCTCAAAGGGTAAAGTCAGGTGTTGGTGCATTTAAGCCATGCAAGGTAGACCTAGAGGCTTGTGAAAGCGGACCATAACAGTCGTGAGGCGGCAATAGGAGCCATTATGAAATACCAAGTCAGAGTCAGATGAGTGGTGCTAACAGTGTGCTAGGACTCACCATGGTTTTTGGCCATTAGCCTTTGCGCCCCGGGGCAAACAGCGGTAGAACAGGGCCTTTTTCACTGTCCTCCTTCAAGTGGCCAGTGGATGTGTGTCGAGTAAGTGGAGGCCAGTTGCCTAACAACTGAAGCCAGCCTCGCTATGAGGCCGCATTGCACCGGCCATTTTAGAGCCAGGCGCAGCTCTGAAGAAAACAGCTGATCTTGTTGCAGCAATGTCAGCTAGCATTCAGGCGCAGACCAAGTATTTAAAGATGAATGATAGATGCCGTAATGCTCACCGCAACATATGGATGCCATTGGGCAAATCTAGGCTCGATTCCAGGAGGCAGAAGTACGTGTGTTGAGAACTGATCGCATGTGTGTATGCAGGCTGGTGATGTTGTAGAAGCAGGGGGAGAAGAGATCTTCCAGTAGAGACGTTTCTGTCTTTCAGGAGGCTGGTCTTCATTATAATTGGGAAAGAAGACAATTAGTGGGAATATGTGGTAAAGGCAAAGTAATTGTACTAGAAGAACAGATTATTTTACACTGTAGGAGGACTTGTTGGGAAAAAGAGTTGGTAATATTGCATGTGATTACGTGTATGGTTGTAACACTGCTGTTGGTGCAGACGGGTTGCCACCAGATTCCTAATACTTGTTTGGCAGCTAGCTTCCCAATGACACTAGGACATTACAGGCCATGTTGGCCTGGAAAGTCAGGTGTTGTAAAATGTTAGTCTCTATGTGTGTGCAATTGCATAGCACTGTATTGGAAGGGGGACTTGGGAGCACCAGCGTCATTGATATTGGGGCCGATGGTCGTTTGACAAGTATGCCGTATGGGCTGGAGTTTTGAAAGTGTGAGAGTTGTTGCTGCAATATTTGTATTAGAAATGGAGTACTGCAAGTCGTAGTAGGCTAAGAAAAATGGAAAATCCAAGAGGGATGTACAGAGTATAAGGGAGAATGTTAGTGTGTGCAATTTCATTAACTTTCCCACACATGGTTGCTTGGTACATGAGTGCTATTGCAATATGTTTGAGAAATCCTTTCCATTTCCTTTCATTTATTTATTAAAAATTACAGACAGCAATGCTTTAAATGTACACATGCATTTATTTGTTTTCCTTCAAATGGTGCTGAAATGAATAGTTGTAAACACAGTGCATTTTGTCATTTTGCAATCCATATACATGCCATGCTTTGGTAACATACATCAAGATTCCTTTTGAGTATGTATTGTGGGAGTTGTACTGCAGGTTTGTTAGTGGGAGACGTGGTTATAAAAGTGGCAGAATCAAAGAAGACAATAACAGTTTGCACATTAGAATGGGTGATATGGGCAAACATGCCTTTTGTGGTAATGTATTGAAGTTTTACATAGGATGTGGCACTTATACATGCTGTGAAAATGTTTCAAATGTGGATTTCTTTTCTGTTTTAAAACAATCACAAAGAGTGCTGCTGAAATTGAAATATGTGTTTTGAAACTTTTATGAAGTGCTCATTAAAAGAACACTTTCTCAGCTCACAACATTGTAAATAACTGCCACTTGATGTCAGGAGATGGGACAAGTGAGAGTATGTTTATTGAGTAGGTTATGTAGGTAAGTGACACAATGCCTGTTTATATACATTTATGAAAGAGTTGCAGATGGCTGCAAACTCTCAAAGTGGTTAAAAACCACTCAACAGGTTATCATGCTGTGTTCTTTCAAGAGAGGGGCATCTGATACCTTTTTTGTATTTCTGGCATGGAAATGGGACTGTGAGGATTAGACAATCAGGTGTTCAGTTTGTGCTTCATAGGAAGAGAGGATAATACTTTTTTCATTGGTGTGTGTAGTGACGATGGCTGTTGTTGGAGAGATGGAGAGACTCAGTGTGTGGATGGTCAGAGATTGTTTCATTACTGATCTGCAGAGGTATGCAGAGATAAGTGGCATGTCTGCCACCATTGGATTTGAGGGAGTGGAGGTTTTGTGGTGTGGTGTGCCTAGCCGCAATTTGCAAGGCTTGCTTGCTCTTTGTAGAGACATGGCGACTTTCCATACACCAGATGTGCTTGTGGTGCACTGTGGAAGACTGTATTTGGGGTACATAAGTGCAGTAATTTTGCTGAGTGCACCAAAGGACTTGGTGAAGGCAATGATGCTGTTTTTTCTATGCTCAAAGGTGATATTTTCACACATACCACCTAGAGCACTATGGAACAGCCCCAATGTCTTCTGTCCTCAGCAGGATTTAGGAAGGTGTTTTGTGAAAAGAGGTATGTGCTCTTTGTGTATTGCTGGGATGTTCTCTTTTGAGAATGAGTGTGGACTTTTCTACTGCAGCTGGCATTTTTTTGTCCGACATTGCAAATGCTATTTTCCTTTACAATGCAAGGGATGCTTTGAAGAGGTTCATGTAAGCCTGTAAGGAAGAAAAGAAGAGAAAAGCCCAACATTTATTTTTTTAAAAGGTGTTTGTTTACACGCCCCTTACAAAAAAAGGCTCTTTTCAGAGGCGTCACTTAAGAGAAAATACCTTATATTGGGTTTCATTTCTCCCCCCCCCTCAAAATGGACGATCTGTCCATGCACACTGCGGGAGTCCGTGGACAGCACTGGCCAAATCCAGGGCTTTTGAGGTTGACAGGCATGGAAATGGCACGGTGGAGTTCAGGGGATTGGCCAATAAGGTTTCCTGGGTGTGTTATGCAAGGAGAGAGTGTGGCAGAAGGTCTGTTTGCTGAGAGGATTGCAGATGGCTATGGCTGTGGATTTTGGGGGTTTTGGGGGTTTTGTGGATCCATTGGTTGCAGGTGTATGCAGAGCAGTGTGTCATGCGTGGACATCTTGGATTTACCCATGTTGATGTAAACTGGTATGGAGTGTGTGGCATGAAATGGATGGATTTGATCCCATTTAGTGGCAATTTGGTCACGCTCCAAACATCCGGACATTATCATTGTTCATTGTGGAGGAAACAGTTTAATCCATGTTACCGGAATCTCACTGCAGTTTGCGATGGAGGCGACATGTGAGAAACTCATGGACATTTTCCTGAGCTCTCGAATAATTCTTTCTCGCATTGCCCAGGGACATATGTGGCTGCGCTCCAGTTCATTTGGTCTGCAAATGGAGAAAGCTAGGCGCAATGTCAACAAGGCTGTTTGTGCATTTTGAGAGACGTTGGCATGTTGTCCTTTGATACATTTTTTTATTTTTTATTTACTTGTATTAATCACTTTGATTTTTACAAGGTCTGAAAGAGAAATAAAATGAACTCTGAAAGATGGAGAAGGATCACGCAAAGATTCATTTCAGTGCACTGTTTTTAGGTAGCTTCTAACTTCTCCATCATGTGTTTCAAAATATTGGTTGCGGCTATGGTCCATCCAGTTTTTTCTCCTGATGTCAGACGGGACCACCACAGTTCTTATTCGCACATTATTGGGTCCCCGAGCAGCAGCGTCAAGTAGACTGCTCGCACCTGAGTGGTTTCTGAGCACAACATCAGCAAATTTCTTATGGATTCCAATTGAGCTTGATCATTCCATAATCTGCAGTTGTTGGCAGTTGACAATTATCTTATTGCCAACATTTCATTCGTGTGTAGGAAATTGAGATGAGCTTGCATGAAAGTGCTTCTGAGTGATTTAACTGGAAACTTTGTACAGTATGCTTGGGGTTCCTTCAATTATTTTGGAATCCTTTGAATATGTTTCAATAAATTGTTTGCTGCTATGGATTCGTTTGTCCGGATCCAGTCCCATTCTTCAGTTTTTTTTTTACTCTGAGGTTTGAAGATTAAATCCTCCTTGCTGCATGCAATTTGTTCTAGTTGTTGCTTCTTTGATGACACCCACATATTTAGCATTTGGCAACGGCCGCTTTTGATTTCTTCTGCGATCACCTGGTTGGGTGGCGGGCTATCACTCATCAAGGTTTTTCTGAAGAGCTGCCTTCTCCTGAGTTCTATTGTCGCTACCAGGGAAAGTAACCCAAGTTCTTGTCTTATCGCCGCAACCGAAGTAGATTTTGGTAGATTTAAGACTGATCTCCAGAAGTGCCCTTCTAGTTTCGGCCATATTGTTGTGGGCAGGTTGAGAGTCGCGTCCATCCGGTACGTAATAGTAGGGACAACCTTTTTTTGTAAAACTGGATTGTTGGCATCAAGGAGAATCATCCACATTTTTTTGTCTATTGCTCTAGTTTGAGACGTTAGGTTGCGAGTTTTGTCCTATAGGGTCTGTTGCATTTTTATTTCTGACCTTGAACTGTCAATTGTAACTCCCAAGTATTTAAAATGGGTAACAGTTTCAATTTTTGTGTGTTTGATGGTCCAGGTCAGTTTCTCCTTTTTTTTGGGGCATTTCTCGATTATTAGGATTTTCGTCTTGGACAGACTTATTTCTAAGTTGTTATCCTTTACATATCGGGAAAGTTCGTTTAGCTGGCGCTGAAGTCCAATCTGGGTTTGGTCTAGGAGGGTCATGTCGTCAGCATACAGCATTCGCGATACCTTGCACTTACCTATTTTCGAAGGAAATAATCATACTTGTTTTTCAGAATCTTTGAAGTCCCCCAAAAAAGCGATGAAGAGAGCCGGTGCCATTGGACAACCTAGTTTTACCCCCCTGTTGGATGGTATTTCTTCTGAGAGGGTACCCTGTTGACTCAGGTGCACTTGCATGTTGGTATTTGTGTGCAGAGCAATAACAGGAGCGACTGTTGGCAATTCCAAGTTCCTAACTTATTCCAGTGTTTCTTCTGATCAACTTGGTCAAACGCCTGGGTCAGGTCTATGAATGCTAAGAAAGTTCTTGGGGCACGAGTTTTGATGTTACATTTTAGTATGTTGAAAGCAGGATGTTCACTGATGTGCCCCCCGTTCTTCAAAAAGCCTGTTTGGAGGGATCTGCACCAGGCGATCCTTTTGCCCATTTCTGAAATCTCGCTAGTAGAAGGGATGCAAAAACCTTTCCAATAATGTCCAAAAGGGCAATTGGTCAGTAGATAGCCGGATCTTCTCTGTTCCCTTTTTAACATATGGGTGCTACCACTGCTGACGTCCATGTGGATTGGATGGATTTTAACTCTTTGCAGCGGCCGAAGATCTGGCTGATGAAAGTTGTCCGTACTTCTGCGTTGAGTTTCAAGTCTAAGTTTGTTAGACCGTCAGGTCCCATGGCTCTTGAAGTTTTTAATTTTGTGATTCCTCTTTTAATGTCAACTTTGTCCATTAGGTAAACCCACGGTGGCTCGTCATCTTTCGTGGCTATAGGGGATGCGTCGTTAGGGGACTTAAATATGTTTGTGAAATGAGTCACACAACCTTCCGCTACCGAGTTAGTGAGTTTTTCATCTGTCTAGTGATCCAATTTCTTAATTAAAGCCCAACATTCTCATGATTTTTTTTATTACAGACAATATTCAGCATTCATTCTGCGTCTCTTTGGTACAGATTCATTCAATGGTTTATAAGCCATGATTTGTAATTCCTCAATTCATCACGCAATGTGATCCTGGAAGATTGTGTATTTTGTTTTAGCACCTGCCTTTTCATTTGCCTTAGCTGCCTTCTTCTGTCCACCAACACCTTGTTGTATACGTAGTCGGAGACACGTCTGTTGGCTGTTTACTTCAATGTACTTGTTGTATGCGGAATTTTGGGGGCTACTTATGTTGAATGTCATAGTCAGGAGATTATGATCACTTTCATCAGTTCTAATTACGTTGTATGTAGAAATTAAAGGTAGCAAACAATGCAACACAGAAATGTAGTCTAGGGTGCCCACGGAACTCTCACGCTCCCAAGTAGGCGGATAGGGGGGATCTTGTTGGAGTTCTGCTATGTTGTGAAAGTTTCATGAGTTTATTAGTTTTAACCATATGGACCCACGTTCCTCGCTTAACCATCCCGTTAGTTGTTTTCCTTCAGTCCCAGTCGTTTTTTTACATTTCGCGTTCAGGTCTCCACAGATGATGGTGTTAGTTATCTCTTGGTTGGCATATATTTTGTCGATAACCTCTGCTACTGACACACAGAAGTTGTTGTTCGTTGTTCTCTGAGGATTCCAGTAGAGTGTTATAATTGCCATCTGTGTGGTTTCCCAGGTCTTCAATGATATAGTTTGATGTTTCCACAATGCCAAAATTGCTAAGAGGCCATACAATTCTGCTAACTTTTTGGTGATATTCATGCCTGAACCAGCTCTCACCGCAAGTCGGAAGCCTGACGATGGAGGTACTTGTGGGCCCTTTACGGACTGCAAAATTTCTATTGAGAAGCCGTTAAGTGATGATTTCTCAGTCAACCATGTTTCTTGTAAACACAAGATATCAAAGGACCCCAGGTCTGGTCTGTTTGGTTTGGTCAGGTGTATATGGCCTCTGGTGTTCAGGACCCCATCGTCAATGTCTCTAGGGAAGACTCGTTGGGCACTTTTGACTGGCATCTTGTTGGAGTTGGTTGCCCAGTTGTGGTTGCTATCTCTTAAATGTATTGGTTAGTACTGTGGGGAGCCACGTTCATGAGCCTTTTTTCTTGTTCTACTCACATGGTTTTTCTGCGATGCGTGTTGAATCCCCTTTATGATTGTGGGCAGCTGGACTTTTCAGTGCAACCTCAGAATGTTGTGGCAGGTGGTGGGTCTCCTGTGGGTCGAGGTGCTGTACCGTTCTGCTCTCGATGTATATTTCTGGTTTTGTCTTGCTCTATTACCATAGAGATGCCACCAAGGAGTTTTATGGGGGCCTTGCGACCCCAAACCGTGATTTGTCTGTCTGTATCGCTGATCCTCTGGAGTTTTGTAGAGCTTGCTGCATCTGTTTCCCTTGTAAAGATCTTCAATTTTTGACATATATCGCTGTTCCCTAGTCGCTGTAGTTCGAGCTTTTGGAGAGGAATGCTTCACTGGGTGTCTCTCAATTAGTTGGTGAGGCAAAGTCCCTAATGGTCTAGTTTTTTACTAACTTCTACCTGGATAGCTTGAATGGAAGATGCTTTTATGTGTAGGCAGGCCCTTGCTTTCTGTTCCCTATGATAGGGCTCAATTAGTGTGAAGTTGTCAGAGTTTAGAGATCTTAGTTTGTTAACTTTGTGTAGGAAATATAGCACTGTTTTTCTGTTCAGGACTAAATCTTTGTCCTTATACTCCAGTTGTTCTAATTTGAAGGTTCTTATCTCGACTGTGGTTTTGGAATTTAGTTTTGTACGTGAGTAGGACTTCCCATAATCGTAGTCTCTTTCTTGTCTTTGCTGTTTCACCAGTGAGTTGTCACCTGTTCTCAAGTTTGCAGGTGGTCGAAGGTCGCTGTGGTTTTTTTGTCCTAAAGTTGGGAAACACTCCGTGTTCTGTTTTGCAGGTTATAGCTGTTTTTTTTGTAGTTTGACACTCGTTTGCTAATAGTCGGAGTCTCATCATCTGACTGCGCATTGTCATGTCTTTTTTGATCACCAACCAAAGTCGGCCTCTCAGGACGAGCGTGTACCTGACTGCGAGGGTGTTGCTTCAATGCTTTCTCAGACAGGGTGAAGTCTGTAGTTTTTTTTTAAAAACAATTTTATTGATTTTATTCAAACAACAAATAACAAACCCAACTCAACTTACAGTGGTTACATAGCTTGCTCATAAATGCACATACATTGTCACTTTTTCACCCACTGTATTGCCCATACCACCCCCCCTCCCAAGCCTACTTTCTCCCATTGTTAGTCTCCACCTCTTGTGGTGGGGAGACCTCTCCCACCACGCTTATTGAATCATCATCACTTGGTCCATCATACGAGGGCCCAAACAACTCTGCTATTAATTGTCTCCAACCCACTAGGGCTCCGGCTTCGCCCTCTATGTCCCCTTTACACGCTTCCTGCCATGCCACTGTTTCTGCCTCCGCCCACTTCTGCAAGTCCCTCCACCATGTCTCCACATTGGGCTTGTGGCACGCTTTCCATCCCATTGCAATCCTTCTCTTCGCCAGTACATATTCCAGATCTTTCAATTTGCTCACATGTTTAAGCTTCCTTGGTCTGGGGAACCCTCCCACCAAGCAAGCCCACACCGTATCCACCTTCATGCGGATTCCCTTGTCCTCCATTTTCTGTGTTATATCTCTCCAATATTTCGCTATCAGTGGACATGCCCAAAACATATGCACCATTCCTGCGTTTTGCTCATTGCATTTGGGACACACTTGGCTTCCGGCGTTCTTAGATTTGGCTATCTTTAGTGGCGTCAGATATGCTCTGTGAGTTATATACAACTGTATTTGTTGTAGCCTAGCATTTCTCGATACTTTTTTATGGTACCCCTGAGCCCTTTCCCACATCCCGTCACTCATCATATCCCCTACTTCCTCCTCCCCGTCCAGTCTAAGTTGCACCACTTCTTTGCCCACTTGAGCCATCATCATCTCATACACTCTAGACGTTTCATGCC
The DNA here is from genome assembly GCF_040938575.1 of Ambystoma mexicanum. NCBI lineage: Eukaryota > Metazoa > Chordata > Amphibia > Caudata > Ambystomatidae > Ambystoma > Ambystoma mexicanum. The sequence goes on from NC_090936.1 coordinate 736,136,748, forward strand.
CTCCTTCTGCTATATCATATATCACATCTAGTGTGGTGTCCGGTTCCTCTGCAAGTTCCACCTCGGACCAGGTATCTTTAATTCTTTGCACCATCCCATCATACGTAATATATTGCCCAGTACTCAACCCCGTTTGTTCCACCAACTCCTCAGATTCCAATATTTTCCCCTCTTGCCACACATCCCCCAATGTTGCTATTCCTACCGGTTCCCAATACTTCCTAATCATTAACCTTAGTTGTTTTTCTGTTCCCATCATTGTAACCAGTGGGATTTGCGGAGAGCACAGGGCCGACTTGTCCATCAACCGGCACGCCCTCTGCCATATCCCCCACCCAAGACCCAACATCCCCGGATGACCTCTTAACTCACGCTTGGGTAACCATACCATTTCTATCAAAAAATATGGGGTGCAATCTCCTTGATGCAGCGTATGCTCTAAGGTAGGCTCCGCAGATGGCCATTTGGCTACATGTTGTAACTGGCTCGCTACATAATATACTTCCCAGTTAGGTAATTTAATGCCTCCTTTCTCATGTGGGTTTTGGAGTTTCCATAGGGCTACCCTGTTCCTCATCCCGTACCATAGGAATTCCCTGCATATGCTGTCCAGCTTGATAAAGAATTGCCGGGGTCTGGAGTATGGAATGTTCACAAAGCAATGCAACAATCTGGGCAATGCCACCATCTTGAGCATCGCCCCACGTCCCATCATTGCCAAGGGGAGTTTCGTTTTTCAGTTTCTGAACCATTCTTTCTGTATTGTGCCTATGTTCGGCTTCTACTGTATGATATATATCTATCCCAAGATACCTAAAGGTTGTGGCCTCCCACGGTATCTGGAGTACCGGCAAATTCTCCGCCAGGAGCCCTCTATATCTGCCCAGCGGGAACACACAGGATTTACTTGGGTTCACGGCTATACCTGAGAGTTCGGCAAACCTCTCCACCACTTCTAATATATACTGCAGGTTCTCCTCTGGGCAGCGCAAATACAATAACAAGTCATCTGCGTATAGTGAAATTAAATGTGATGTTTCCCCAACGGCAATGCCTATTGCGTCATATTGCTGCCTTAAATAAATCGCCAGGGGCTCCAAAGCCAGAATATACAACATGGGGGACCAGGGGCACCCCTGTCTGGTCCCTCTACCAAGTTGCCACCTTTCAGAGATCACAGTTCCTGTCTTCACTCTCGCTAATGGTTCACTATAGAGGAGTTCTACCCAGTGAAGATATCCTGGTCCCATACCATAGTTGGCTAGGGCCGCCTTCAGCCAGGGCCACTTGACCGAGTCAAATGCCTTGATCGCATCCAGCGACACTATCGCCATTTCGCTAGTGTCGCCTTCAGTATGTTCGATCACTCGATGGAGTCGCCTCAAATTATTCGAGATATTCCTATTTGGGACATATCCTGTTTGATCAGGATGAATTAGTTTGGTTATGACCTTGTTTAATCTGTTTGCTAGAACCACTGTTAAAATCTTACTATCCTGGTTTAACATCGAAGCCTATAGGAACTGCAGTCGCTACCAGGCCTGTTGGGCTTGGGGAGTGATATAATAACCGCTTCGCGCAGTGATTCCGGTAGCCTCCCAACTTCATATGCTTCGTTAAGCGTTTCCAGCAGTGGGGGGAGAATCTCTGCTTTATATGCCTTATAAAATTTGCTCGGGAGTCTGTCTGTTCCCGGGGTCTTACACGTGGGCAGCTGCCTCACCACTTCTTCTAGCTCTTCTAGAGTGATCGGGGCATCTAGCTCCTCCCTCTCTTCCACACTAATTTAGGGTAGCCCAATGTCTTCCAGTATGTCTCCTATTTTCCCCCCTTTTGCTTCCCGTCTGGTCTCCGTACAAGCGTCTATAGTAGTCTGCAAATTCTTGATTAACCCCCTCTTGCGTATCCACTACGTCGCCATTATCTTTCACTATTGTTCTAATTGGGGGGCTGGTGGTCTCGTTTTTGTAAAGCCACGCAAGGATGCTTCCTGGTTTGTCGGCTCCAGCATGTTGCCTTTCTATTTACTTTTTATAATTAAGATTACATAATCTCTCCCAATATCCCGCACATTTCTGCTGCAGCCCCAGTGTCGTTTCTGTATCTGCCTTAGTGTTACTGCCCCGTTCCAATACCCTCTCCAATTCCTTTTCAGAGTCCTGTAATTCGGTCAGAATCCCATTCTGCAGTCCTTTAGACTTGGCTATGGCAATTCCTCTCACTACCACTTTAAAGGCTTCCCAGAGTGTGCCCGCTGTCTTGACACTGCCAGTATTTATCTCAAAATAACTTATTATTTCCTCTCGCATATCCTCCCTGAATACTCGCCATGTGGGTATCCTTCCCCTGGGGGGTTGGTATTGCCATGTTAGCAGCAGTGGCGAGTGGTCTGAGAGGACTCTAGCTTTGTATTCAGCCTGCGGTTTTTCGGTCAGCAACTCCAGCGTGACAAATACATAGTACAGTCTTGTGTGTAGGCCCTGTGGGGACGCATAATGTGAATACTGTCTATCCTACAGATGATGTGTTCTCCATGCATCTGTAAGCCCGAAATCTGCCAATAGTCAGGGGTCGAAGTGTGCAAAAAGAAGAAGTGGAACTATGTTCTCTGCTGGCTTGCATCCACTCCCCACACACCGCATCACCACGCCCCCTCCCACACACAATACAACCCCCCAAACTCTTGCACCTGCTGTTTAAGGGAATGTGCAGTGCAGTGCACTGAAAGTGCTCGCTGCAACGTCTTCCTACACTGTTATTTTAAAACGAAACCATTCCGGAACGGTTTCTTTTTAAAATAAAAGTATAGGAGCTGTAAAACGAAATTTAAAAAAGTAGAGGAGCACCGCTCCCGACCGCTCCCGCTCACTTCGACCACTGCCAATAGTGCATGTAGTGCCTTTGCAGCCGGGGTGGGTCTAGCTATTTTAGTGTCTGATTTATCTATGGTGGGGTTCAACACACAATTGAAGTCTCCCCCCCACAATATAGCTCCCCCCACGCTGCCACTGAGTTTACTATACAGGGTCCTAAAATACGCAGCTGTATCTTGGTTCGGAGCATAAGTATTCACAATGCAGATCTCTCTATTTTCCACCATCCCTCTCATAATCGCCATCCTACCATCCGCCTCTACTTGCGAGCTCAGCAACTGAAACGGAACATGTGGGGCCACCCATGTGATTACCCCTCTTGCATAGGCAGAGTATGTTGCCCTCACCACCGTCCCTCTCCATTTTGTCCGCACCACTTCTAGTTTGTCTTTCGTTAAATGAGTTTCTTGTAACAGGGCTATGTCCACTTTCTGTCTACGTAGGTACATCATTACCTTGTTCCGCTTCAGATAAATATTGAGCCCCCCAAACGTTCCAAGTGACTATTTTAACGTCTCCCATGGTTCATTTCGGTTTCCATGAAGTGTAGGCTTACCCCATAACTCTTCCCCAACTATAACAAACCACAGCACACAATCCCTCCCATCCCTCCTCCCCACCCTACCCCAACCCCAACAGTTGCCCAGCTCCATCACTGGATCTCAGGCTCCCCGCGTTTGGGCCTACCCTGATACCCCGGGCAAGACCCCAGCAGGGCGTCACCGCACTATCGGCAACCTACCTAAACTCTAAATGGGGGATGTACAGGTTGGTCCTGAAAGGCTCCTAGTCAAAGTCTAAATCGCAATATTCACGGATCATATGTTTCTCCCAGCTTGATCACACCATCCCTCAAGCTACTTTAGTGACTATATTCAAGTTCCATAGTCTTAAATTCTGAGACCCCTCAGTGCCCCTCTCGTTCATTACTTATCCTCAGCACCTCCTTCTCCTGTCCGAACGTCCGACTCCTGGGGGCATCCCTGCGTGTCGAGCCATCCCATAGCTTCTTCCGGAGTTTCGAAAAACAAAGTTCTGTGCTTGTGAAAAACCTTCAGTTTGGCTGGGTAAAGCAGCATGTACTTATGAGCCGCTTCTCGCAATCTCCTCTTGACTGTCCCAAAGTTCATTCTGCTTCGCTGCAACGCCAGGGTATAATCCGGGTAAGCCGTTATATTTGCCGGACCTCTTTGTATTGTCCCACCTTTGCGGTAGTGTTCCAGGATCCTTTCTCGATCCCTGTAGTTAAGTATCTTAGCAATCACCGGCCTAGGTGGGCCTCCTGGCGGCGGTCTCCTCGTTAGGGCCCTGTGCGCCCTTTCCACCGCGAACCCCTGAGACAGCACTCCTCTAGTGATTTCTTGTAGCAACATTGTCTCAACGAATTCCATGGGGTTATGGCCTTCTGCTCCTTCTGGTAGTCCAATAATACGGATATTATTTCTCCGGGCTCATCCTTCCGCCTCCTCCGCTCTGCTCTCCAGATTACCCACTTGTTGCACCAGGGCGTGAAGCTCCGACCGGTGAGAAGCACAGTCCGCCGTGTTAGGGCCCATCTCCTTCTCGAGGTTCTCTGTGCGCTCCGCCAGGGACCTAACGTCTTGCCGTAGCAGATTCACATCCTCTTGCACTGCCCCAACCTGGAGCTCTAGCGCTGTTTTTAGTTCTGCCACTGCCAGTTCGAGCTTGGGCTCCCAAGCCACCTTCAGATCGGCGATCGATTCAAGGACCTCATGATTCGTGCCCATGGTGGCACTGCTCCCAACTTGGGCTTTGTCTTTGTTCCTGGCTCCTTCCGGGCCTGGTGGCGTCTTAGTGTATTCCCCTAATGTGGTTGCTTACTCTTCAGTCTTGGGGGTTTATTAGACATGGCGCTGCTTCTATGAGCCGTGGGTCAGCCCCTTCACCCGTGGTCTTCAGTCCCAGCAAGAGTGGGTTTTTACTGTCCTCAAAGGGCCGATGATATCTGCTGGTTCCTTCGATCGTCCACACTCCGCTCTGAGCACTCCACCAACCTTTTTCCATTGCTTTTCTGTCAAGGCGGTCACCCGAACTGGGCAATGTGATGATTATTTTGCATCCCTAGCGATCTTCCTCTGCTGTTGTCGAACAGAGACAGCTTCTCTGTCTCAGGGATGCGCCTCTCGGGATCTCTTTGTTCTCGGACACGGCCATTTTGATGTCCCTTCTGCGGCCGGCCTCTCAGAACAAAGTAACAATACGACCGTTCCTCCGCTGTAAATTTGCAGTCAGCCTGCTCTTGCTCTGCCCTGTGCCTTCCCACGCCTGCACATACTCTTTGGGCCGCAGCTGATCAAAAAAGTATGCGTTTTTTGGTCGGATCAAGTTGTCGGATCACAGAGCTCGCAAGGTTTCCAGCCTATTCCATGGCTGCCAAGCCACGCCCCCGTGAAGTTTGTAGTTGTTGGTGACTGGGGTAAGAGGTTTTGGATTTCGGCTCTTGATCCCAGTGCTGCTCTATGTCCATTGCGGTTTTGTCACTCAGAAAATCTTCAACTGTAATTGGTGATTTGATCACATCTATCACCTCTGCCACTTGATGTTTGCAGTCCCACAGAGAGTTTATGGTGGTTGGCTCTTTTGGTTGTGTTGAAGTGTGTTCAGGCCGGTTCCCGATTTTGAGGCTGTGGGCTTGGGCCTTGGTGTCCTGTTTGCCTAGGCACATTATCACTTGGGATTTTTTGATTGTCTGATTTATAGTAGTTTTTGGTTTCGTGGTCCCAAACTGCAGAGAGCTCTTACAAGAATGGGATTCCAGTTGCTTATTGTGCGGTTGTACTGGCTGTCTCGTTGGTAAAACTTTGTGAGCTTTACAATTGATTATTTTGTTTAAGTTGGTCGCTGTTTGGCCCCTGTTCAGATTCGATTCTGCTTGAGACACGACTTCCTCGGATGACAGCCGATCTGAGGGTACGACGTCAGTCTGAGTGTGAAAACAGAAAAATAATATGAGGCCGGGAAGCCCGAAAAAGAAACACACCAACACAGGTTACAAAGAAACATACAAGTGCTTTATTTCAAGCTACAACAGTTACCAAGTCAACTGACAAACGGATAGCTATTCGGCTCTCAGTATAACATAACAAACTTCAACGAGGGTTCAATGTGTTAGTGAGAGACCGCATATTGGAATACCCGGGCCTTTTATACAATTTGTCCAGCCCTTGGCAAACCCTCTTGTGGGTTAACCATTCTGCGAAATATTTAATTCTGGTCTTAGGGTTCCTTGCCAGGTCAATCCTTTAATATATGCATTTCGATTAGTTTCGCTGATATAAGTAGTACATTTACATATAGGTCAACAGTAGGACAAGGTCTCTGTTCGCGACCCCGACAAGTGGCCTGCAGGCATATTAATTATTCAGTTGTACGGAGGTCACAACGGCCAGAATCTTACTCAGAATGTCATTTGGCCTCCATTTTGATGTTCAGGTGACTTCTACATAACAAGAGAACCTAAAATGGCGGCTTAATCCAAGATGGCGGCTTACATTGGTTTCTCTAAGGTCAAGACCTTGCCGTGGAGTTTGTTCGCACATGTTGTTTAGACAACTTGGCGTAGGCCAATACACATACAATCATTACAATAGGAGGCATAATATTGTTTCTATTCCGACAAACCCTCCTTTTGGCCTAAGCCAAGTGCTAATACCGTTTCTAATGTCTTTGTAAATAACTCGCATTGTCGTCCATACATTCTGAATCGTTATCTGTAATATCTATAGTCATTAGGTCGTTCACCAGAACCTCTTGCAACACAAACTCTTTAGATGCTGTATCTGGGGCATACATTTTGTGTCCTATCGTGCTCACCGCCTGAGCGCAACATCCCCCTAGCATTGCACATATACTAGGTAGACATTGGATACAGCAACAAAGGAATAGCAGGATTCCCAAAATAACCAGTATGACAGAAAGCACCTTCCAACCCCAGGATCGTAGAGAATCCCAGAACCAAGCACTAATACTCCAATCTCCCACAGGAACATGCACTTCTGAACTAAGGACGTGCAAGTTCTGTATTGCTTTGAAAATTGTCGGTGAGGAATCTGGTACGAAAACAGAAAAAGCGGACCCCACTAATTTACATACTCCACCACCTTCTGCCAGAATGACATCTAATGCCATGCGGTTTTGGAGCGCTAACAATCTTATTGCTTTCTGTTCCAGTGTCATATTATAGAGTATATCCGTGGTCCGGTTGATGGTTCTCTCCAGTACTCTTGCTAGCCCCCTAATATTTTCAGAATTTGCTATCTGTCCCCAAAATGGCACAACTGCTTTTGTTATATCTCCCAATATTTGCCCAGGGGTATCTCCATTCTCGTACCGCCATGGGCGAGCCTTAGAAACTTCCAGTGTACTAGCTATGAATACCCCAGGTAACAGGATTCCTAAATAACAGGTTCCCTACCAATCCTTGGCCAACCAGGGAAATGCTGTACTACCGCAAACGAAATAGACAGGCCCCCCTACATACAGAGGCCTGTTCTCTCCGGTCAAATTTACAATGTTCACACAACCTTCAAAATCTCCCATTGACCGAGTGCCATTTCTTTGTACACAGAAGGGGACTGAATCGGGGCTATGGTTAATGGAGTAGGAAGGAGGCACAGCGTCCTTATTGCCTATCGGAGCCATTTTAAAGGAAATTAGAGTTTGGAAAGGAAGAGACAGTTTATCAGATGGCCTAATAGAAGCAACATTAGGCTTACTTCTATTTGCAAAAAGCGAGCATCCCAGGGGAGGCAATTCACGTTTCTCAAAATTATTTAAATTAGTTCCATCAAAGTTCCCTGAGATGCTGTCATTCCAACGGCCAAAGAATAGTGCTCTAAGAGAGGCATAGCAAGCAGTCGTTAAAGGTAAAGGGTGAATATACCATCCTAGCCCTTTGTTCCCATGTTGCGGTAAATGGGTGCAGATCCAGCAATTACTCTTATTAAAAATGGCATGTGTTGAATTCATTATTATCATTAAAGTGTTATTATGGTACTTTCGTCTATGCTGGGAGTCCCTAGGTGACAGAGTGTGAAGGTGCACAGAGGGAGTCAAAGCAGTAGGTGCAATTTCAATTGGCAGAAGCGGCTCTAGAGGATACTTTTCCTCAAAGTACCAGAGTCCGACGGCAGTAACTATACAAATTCCAATTACTATTATCACAACACAGCAATACGTTTTCGGGGCCCAGGCACATTGTTCATTGTCCGAGTTGGTCAACCCCTTATTTACAAGTCCAATGCGAGCAGCAGCGGTGGAGGTGGCAGGCATCGTAGTTTCTCAATCGACGACCCCAATGTTCGTTGCTGGCGACACTATGGTGGCGCAACTTCTTAGTCCTTCTCCAACCCTAGCCAGCAGAATCCCTTTCTTTTCAAAAACTTTCTTTTGCAAAAACAAAACTCTCAATGACTCTTTTCTTTTCCAGATGCACAGGAAAAACCCATGCTGTAGTTCTATTTTCTTCATCGAAGGTCGTACCTGGTGATTCCCGGTACTGTTTGATCCGGAAATAAGGTAACGTCACTTCCTGAGGGAAGCAACGTATCAGAGGCCACGGAAGTTGCAGAACTTGAAACAACGTTTTCCGGAAGTGACCTTTCCAAAGAGTGTGGAGACAAAATGGACTGTTCCCCAAGCTCCACGGGCTCAGAGAGATTCTCCGACACACTCACAGCGCTATTTGCTACTCCAGGATCTGAGATTGTAGCATCAGCGAGGGGTTCTGCTTCTTCTGTAACGAGTGGCGTCGGGTGAGGAAGTTTCTTGACATGCGTCGCGTCGATCCAATGCTTCTTTCCAGCCACCCGCACTGCTGTCTGGGTGACCAACAGCACCTGGTAGGGTCCCCGCCAGCGAGGCACGAGGCAGGAAGACTTTCGTAGGCCTTCACCAGGACCCAACTTCCAGGCTGAATATTGTGTCCTGGGCCCGTAAACCGTACAGGTAAAGCTGATTGTACCTGATGATAAATGAGATACAGATTTTTAGTGAACTGGTTACAGTAGTCTACAAGCAATACATTTTCAACTCCCTCAATGCTTTAGGCTTCGGAAGACCCCAAATATTAGCAGGTCTCCCCATCACTACTTCAAATGGAGAGAGCCCAGTCTTAGTTTGAGGTGTGGCACGCATGGCTAACAATACAATAGGTAAGGCGTCCGGCCATTTCAGTTTGGTGCCGGCGCATGTTTTAGCAAGCTTATTCTTCAGGATACTGTTATGTCTCTCTACCAACCCAGCACTTTGAGGATGTCTAGCCGAGTGAAATCGCTTTTCAATGTGTAACGCTGTGCATATCTGCAAAATTACTGCTGCAACAAAATGTGGACCATTGTCCGACCAAATTACTCTTGGCAGCCCAAATCGTGAGAAGAATTCCTTTACCATAGTCTTCGCAGTGTTCATGGCAGTAGCATCCTTAACGGGGAAAGCCTCAACCCATTTACCCAAGCACAAATGATCACAAGGACATATTTTAGATTGCTACACCGTTCCATCTCAATAAAATCAAAGTGGATGACCTTGAAGGGAACAGAAGGAGGCCCAAAACTACCCCTTGGAGTTACTGTCTCCTTCCCCACATTGTGCTGCAAGCATATCATGCAATTTTGGACATAGCGCTGCGCGATCTTCAAAATGTTATCATTTACCCAGACTTGTTGTAACATTTTCGTGATCTGCTGAGCACACACATGCGTAGGACCTTGTGCCATCGTAACCATCGCCAGCACATATGAATCAGGGAGCAACCATTTCCCTTCAGATGTATCCACCCAACACCCATCTTCATCTAGTTTCCCCATCCCTTCGGCCCACTTTTTAGACTCTTCTATCGTGGCATCAGCTTGGATATCTCGTACAGACCCAATATCCTCATCCATTACATAGGCATCTTTTGTTTCTCTTAGAGCATACATGTCTGCGCAAAGGTCTGTGGCCGTTTGCCTGGCTATCTGGTCAGCAAAAGCGTTCCCTTTTCCCACATCATCTATGACCTTACGATGCGCTGCACATTTCATGATCGCTAACTGACTAGGGAGCGCGAGTGCAGAGAGCAATTGCACTATCAGGGGGCCATGCTGAATCTTGGTCCCATGTGAGGTTAGGAACCCTCTTTCCGACAAGAGCCTCCCGAAGTTGTGAGCCACCCCAAAGGCGTACTGGCTATCAGTATATATATTTACTGTACGCCCTTCGGAGAGTTCACAAGCTCGGGTCAACGTTATAATCTCTGCGGCCTGCGCGGAGTTATGCAGAATTCTCTTAATTTCAACAACCGTACTCAATGTAGTAACTGCATAGGCAGCTGTAGATGTACCATCCGGGAGTTTGAAGCAGGAGCCATCACAAAACAGCTCCCCTTCCACATTATCCAAAGGAGTATCTATAAGGTCTATCCTGCCCTTCGTTTCCTGTTCAGTAGTATACAGGCAGTCATGTGATTCTTCGTCACCGTAAACAGTATTTTGTGGGAAAGGTAGGAGTTCAGCCGGATTGAGAACACAACACCTCTTAATTTGAATGTGTGAGGGGTAAACAAAGTTAATTCATACCTCGTCAGCCGTGCAGAGGTGAGGTGCTGTGTTTGGGTTTTATTCAATAAGACATCTACAGAGTGAGGTACCATCAGGGTTAAATCATGGCCTAGGACCATCCCCTCACTCTGTTTTACAGACGCGGCAGCAGCAGCGACAGCTCACAAACATCTTGGCAAAGCGCATGCGACAGGATCAAGGGCGGAAGAGTAGTAGCCGCACTGTCTATTCTTCCCTCCGTGTTCCTGTGTTAACACAGCCAAAGCACATCCATCACATTCATGCACAAACAACACAAAGGCCTTATTGTAATTTGGAGTACCCAGAACCGGTGCAGAGCATAACGCGGCTTTGAGAAGCTCAAATGATCGTTGATGTTCCGACTTCCATGGCAGCGGTGAAGAAATGCCCTTCTTCGTCAAGGCCAACAACGGTTTTATCACTAGTGAGAAGTTCGGGATCCACAGCCTACAGTAAGAAGCCATACCTATTAAGGCTTGACTTCCTTCTGTGTATTTGGAACAGACATGCCAGAAATGTGTTTTATTCTTTCAGGTGTCAATCTTCTCCCGTCCTTTGACAGGAGATAGCCTAAATAGGCGACCTCCTGACAACAATATTGAAATTTCTTAAGCGAAGCTTTATGACCATGTTCAGCCAAATGAATAAGCAACAATACAGTGCCTTCTTTACAAGCACTTTCAGAATCTGCAGCTAAAAGCAAGTCATCGACATACTGAAGCAGTGTACAAGTAGATGGCAATTCAAGGGTGTCAAGCTGCTCTTTCAAAGCCCTACTATAAATGCTTGGACTTTCAGTATAACCTTGAGGTGCACGAGTAAATGTGAACGAACGTCCCCCCAAGGTGAACGCGAACAAATATCTACTCTCCTTGTGTATAGGAATACTGAAGAAAGCATTCTTCAGATCCACAACACTAAAGTGAGTAGCTATAGCAGGGATCATCGTTAGTATCGTTGTCACATCAGGCACAATTGGAAATTGTGGGGCGACAACTTTATTAATAGCGCGTAGATCAATTATGAAACGGAATGGGATTGCATTGTCGCCTTTCTTGTACACAGGTAAAATCAGGCTGTTACATAAACTACCTGCAATCTCTTCGATCACTCCTCGATGCACAAAATCGGAGACAATGCACTTCAAAGCACGTGCGCTCTCAACTGATATTTTATATTGCGGAATGCGTGGTAGTTTAACTCCATGTTTCAAAACTGTTTTAACGGGTTCAACCTGTAGTACCCCGACATCATTGTCGTCAACCGCTCACAAACATTCCATGACAACGCTAAACCCAGGAGGCAATGGTCGAGTCAAAAACGGAGAACTGGGAAGTTGCTGTGGTGAAACCGTCAGTCGCACTCCGTCAGAGGAACAATGAATTACTGCATTTAGTTTCTTCAACAGATTTAACCCCAGCAAATTCTCTTCACAGTTTGAAGTCTAGAGGAATGGACAGTGGTCCGTAAAGGGACCCAAAGAAACAGGCACTGGCGAAGAAACCGGACAAGCAACTGGTATGCCCGAAAACCCTACAGAAACATTAGTTTGCCCTGACAGTGGAATGTTTGGAACCCGAGAATGATCAATGGAGCACTTCTGTGCTCCAGTGTCTATCAAGAACTGATGTTTCCTATTCCCCACTAACAATTCAACGTAGGGACCTTTTTGACTAACTGGAATAGGTGAAGGTTCCAAACCCTGCTTCGGGCAATCCTAACGAAATAAAATGTCGTTGGAAGGAAGCTCTTCAGAAAGGTAGGCAGCAGAAGGGTGATCAAATATGTTTCTCGTGTCCACACTCGAAGTCTGATTATCCCGTGAAAAAGGTTGCTGAGGATCTTGCGAGAACTGACCTCTATTAGGGCCCCCCACTCCAGGGCGACCTCTAGGTTGTCTTCCCATACTCCCAAATGTGTTGTTTGACCTCTGTCGAAGGACGGGGCACTGTGCACGCCAATGACCTTCCTGGCGGCAATAGGCACATTGATTAATATTCACAGGACCCAAGGGGACGTTCCCTTTCGGAACATACTGACCTCTGGTCTGTGAATTACCTCCTCTGGGATTTCTAACAATTTGCTGTAACAATACTTTAGTCTTCAAATCTCCTTTCCTCTTCTCTATTCTCTCTTTTTCATTATTAACACGGTTCTCATAATACTGAGCCATGTGCAAAACCTCCGATTGGGATTTCGCCTGCCAAGCGCTCTCATAGGACATAATCTGTGACTGGATGTCAGGCAGCAATCCACGTACAAATTTGTCCACAAACAACCTTTTCCCCGACTCTGTGCCCAAGTCCTGTCCACTGAAGTCATAGAATACCTGTTCGAATCAATTAAAGAATTCGGTGGCACCTTCAGATTTTCCTTGGACACAGGCCGTAAGCTTGTCCCAAATAATTCTTTTCTCAGGAATTATGGTTTTCAATTTTGCGACAATTCTATCAGGCAAAGTGAGTATTACCTGAGGTGGTTTCTCACCAGCTGGTCTTTCCCCATCAAACCTAGTTATGTTAGCCCACGTATCTCCCAACCCTGGCACATCGTCTATTGTTCGAACCTGCTTCCATAAATCTACGGGCAGGAGTACAGGGAATAGCAAGTCAATATCACTTAGGGTGAACACAGAGGACTGTAAAACGGACTCTATCTCTTTGTAGAATCCTGTCGGATTTTTCCTAATATCGGGACTTGATTGTCTAATAGTGTTCACTTCCTGTCGCGAAAACGGGACGCGAACAAATTGCGATACATAATGTGCAGGGATGTCCACAGCGGGTGCACCTGTCCCAACGTTAGCGGGAATCTCAACCTTTGGGACAAATGTCGGAGGAACCTCTCTCATTGGCAACTGAGATATAGGTAATTCCGATCGCTTACAAAGCAACAGAGCCAGGTCGAGCGCTAAGGCAGCCGTAGAAGTGTTGGGTGAAAAAAAGCCCTCCTATAAATACCCAATAACTCTATAGGACTACTAACCTTCTTCCTTACACATTCATCCTGCAGGTACTGTACCATTACCTGAATCACCTTCCTCTGCATTTCTACTGTATACTGACTATATGTGTCATACACTTCATCCGGCGGTATCGATGAATCCGAGATCCATCGAATCGCATCTTTGGTACAAATTCGTACTTCCTCAAATGCTGATTTACGACACGGAAGGAACCGTTTCTATACATACATACTGTCATCCTCACCATCCTCATCCCGTAATCTTTCTAAGTCCCTCCTATACTCAAATAACCTCTCAACATGACCATGTACTTTCTCCTCAGTGTCCCTCGAAAGCGCTGAAGTATTTAGATCCCTCAACCCCATATTTGACTCTCATTGTACCCTATGGTCGCTAACAGTCCACACCTGCTCTGTACTGTGCCCTATGGTCGCTAATAGACCACATTTGATCTGCACTGTGCCCCATGGTCGCTAATAGACCACACCTGCCCTGCACTGTGTCCCATGGTCGGTAATAGACCACATTTGACGTGCATTGTGCCCTTGTGCCTTGGCACTGTACCTAGCATGACAGCTGCATCTAGCCTGCCTGCTCTTGGCCTTTTCAAATCGCTACTGAAACTGTACCTAGCCTGATGGTTGCATCCAGCCTGTCTAGTCTAGTTTTAGCCACCTCAATTGCCATCGAAACTACTCCTATCGGATTATTATCCAGTCACTTAGCATGTACTCCCTGGGTCTTGCCTATAGGTCACCCTGGCTACCATTGTATATCGCCCTCCTCATCACATTAGGAATACAATCACCTAAAATAAGCACCAAAGTTAACACTCTGAGTCTTCGCACCACGTCCTATTCCACCCATTGCACCTGCCATATCATGCTCAACATACAACAACCTAATACTGAACTTAAAATGACCCACTATCCAGATAGCACCACTCTACAAAGGCCATGCAACACTGTAGACAGAAACCTTAGACTACGTGCTCGCCTGTCCAAACTGCATGAGCTCCCAGCCAAGAAGGCTGAACTATCAAAATCCCGAAATAAAATACAGTTACCCTTGAAGGGTATTGCGGAACCTACTAGGAAACAGCCTAAGCCCAACAGACCCAAAATAAATAACTCCAAACAGACTACTAAAGGTAGTCATAACACACATCCTCATCTACAGACCACCAGGTCCTATCGGAACCTTTTCTGAGGACATCTCGACATCCCTGTCCAATAACCTAAAAAATACATCCCAAACAATAGTGCTAGGAGATTTTAATCTAGGCTATAATGACAATAAGGACACCCAATCGTCAGCGATTGCTCTGACCTTGAAAGAGCTGGGATTCTCACAAAAAGTTGAACTACCCACCCACAACAAAGGTCGCATCCTTGATTGGATAGCAGAACATAATTGCGAAGTTAATATTACGGATTCTGTACCGCAGATCTGGACTGACCACCACCTGCTATTATTCTCAGTGACAACCCATCGGGTCACTGCCCCGTCCTCACCTGCCCCACCTCTGTCAACGAGAAATAAAAAACTAATGACAGTAGAAAATCTGATGCCCGTTATAATACCAAAATTAAACGCACTACCTGACTGCATGGACCCTAATCTGTTAGTCGAGCATTATAATGCAGCCATGTCCTCAGCCCTGGATCACATAGCCCCGCTCAAACTAAGAAATAGCAAACCTAAAAAACACCTCAATTCTTGGTTCACGCCCCACCTAAAAAATCTTAGGCTAGCCAAAAGAAAACTTGAAACTATTTGGAGACTTTCCCCATCAGTCAAAAATAAACTCAACCTCTCCAAAGCCTCCTCCCAATACAAGAAAGAAATATTATTAGCCAAACAAGAAACCTACAATACTAGAATATCCAACTCAAAATCTAGTGTCAAAGAACTGTTCAGCATTCTGAAAGAATTGGAAACACCCGTTGTACCCCAAGAAAACTGCACCAAGGATAAAAAATGGTGCTCTAGCATACAACTTGCTTTAACAAACAAAGTAGCAAACCTACAAACCAAAATTGCCATCAAGAAGGCATCACTAACACCACACATCCCTCAGAGATCAGCGCCACCGCCACAGTCCAAGTTGGGAGCCCGATTCTGCTTCTCTAAGGTATCGACCATAGAGGTAGAAAAGGTCATCCTGGGACTCAAACCGTCCAACTGCAAAGGCGACCAATGCCCAGCACAACTCATCAAGGATGCTGCGAGAGAACTGTCGCCATTTATAACCAAACTAATCAACTCTTCCTTTACCTCAGGTTCAGTACCGATCAACCTCAAAGAGTCCTGGGTACTGCCACTACTAAAGAAGCAAACCCTTGACCCCGCCATTCCGACTAACTTCAGACCCATCACGACTGTGCCCTTTCTTCTAAAAATTTTAGATAAAGTGGCTTACTTGCAAATTCAAAGCTTCCTAGAGTCTAACCACTTACTTGGAACCCGTCAATCAGGATTCCGCCCGCAACATGGGACCGAGACAGCGTTAATAGACCTTAAGGCCCAGTTAGACGATTGCAGAGACAATGGCCAAGCGGCCCTACTTCTCCTCCTGGACCTATCGGCGGCATTCGACTTAGTGGATCACACAGTCCTCTGTAGTCACCTCGACTCGGCAGCCCACTTTTCAAAAGAGGCCATAATTTGGATCAAGTCATTCCTGAGTAATCGGACCATGAGAGTCTTCGCTCCATCAGCCTCAGCAGATCCAATCCCCATAACATGCGGTGTTCCACAAGGGTCTTGTGTGTCACCCACCCTCTATAACGTCTTCACGAAGCCTCTCTTTGATGAAATGGATCATCTGGGTATCGCCTACACTAACTACGCAGACGATACCCAGATCCTCCTCCCGCTCTCAGGAGACTACGCCAAGGACCTGGCTCTAGTGAACAGGATCTATAGCATCGTTCAGGCATGGATGGCCACACACGGCCTATGTCTGAACGATGATAAAACTGAGCTTATCATCCTGGGCACCACTACCTATATATCCAAACTCAGCCCTGATTACGACAACTTCATTATTGATGGGAACAACATAAAAGTAGCTCATGAAGTAAAAACCTTAGGATTTTACCTAGACGCCACCATGAACTTTCCCAAACAAGTTAACTCTCTAGCTTCTGCCACAGCATATACATGCAAACTTATCAGAGCGAGCAAACAATTCCTCTCCACAGATAGTTGCATCACACTTGCCAGAGCCTTGATACTATCCAAACTAGACTATTGTAATGGACTTTACATTGGAGCTAATAAACAGACCATCCACAAAATTCAAGTGCTCCAGAACAATGCTTTGAGAGCAGCACTCAAGATGAATAGAAACGAGCATATATCGTCTACAAGAAGAGAATACAAATGGCTCGCCACCGTAGACAAAATTCATCTCAAAATCGCTTCCCTCACCCACAAATGTATTAACAACAAAGCTCCACCTTACCTCATGGATAGATTACGTAAAAGGACCTCTTCCAGACCTACCAGAGTAGCCAACGCAAACTGCCTCCAAGTCCCGCGCTTCAAACTTGCCACTATAGGAGGAAATAGCTTCCCGGTTAAGGCCGCGCAATTATGGAACTCCCTCCCCCATGACGTCAGAGAACCTCAGCCTTTTGCAAAATTTAGACAAAACCTCACTAGGTGGCTGAGAGCGAATGACAGCTAACTAGTCCACTTGTCACATTGTACATTACTGTATATAACTATATATTACGTGAACAGGAGCATGCTCCATGCTCCCTTGTCCTTGATCTCTCCCTGTTCATATCTGCTTGCTGTAATATTGTTTATGTCTACACTTCCTGCCTTTTCCTGTACTTGCAATTAGCCGAGCATATCTGTAACCAAGCTCAGCGCATCTCTGTACCTCCATCTGATTTCTATGTACCTGTAACTAAGTTGAGCATATCCTTGTCTGTTTGCGCCCTGATACTCTAGGGTATGGCGCGCTATATAAATAATAAACTAAACTAAACTAAACTAAACTAAACCCTTGTGGGAGATCCGTATTATGTAATCTACCCCACATTACACATAAATGAGTCCCCAAACCTTCAATAAAAAAAGAATTCTCGGGAAAATTGCCCATATTTGATAATGTGGAGAAAACATCAGCTTGATCACCTCTCTCCATACAATGCTTAGCCCGTGCAAATAATTCCCGTTTCCTTTCTGCAGAGACAGTGTTTCGAGTAACAATCTTTGATCCCGCACCCTGATCAAATTCAGTCAGTACAGAACCACTCGGGAGCGGAGGTACGGGCAAATTCAATGGAGGTGCGACTATCGGCGCAAGGGGAAGGGGTGGTAGAGTAGGTGGAGGAACAACAACTAGAGGAAAAGGAACAATAGGTTGTACAGGCGGAACAGAAATAACAGCAGGAATGGGCAGATCACCAGGGAGAGGATCATACGGAGGTGGCGCAGAGGCACCAGGCCTGCATTTGTTTAACAATTTATCAATAAATTCTTTGGAAACATGAACATCTTTAGAGGGATAGATTTTCTGGATACCGAGTGAGAAAGCCCTATCCATATTCTTGACTGACTCTGAATGTTTTTCCTTATCATATAACAACGCCTTTTCGGCATTGGTTTTATGACGGCGTGGATGTTTATCCCTACTTTTAAGCTGCTGCAACGCTTCTTTTTTCCAAATCTGCTAAACATCAAATGCTGCAGGTCTGGCCTTCTTCTTTAACAAGACCGATTCTAGGTATTCAATACGGGGGATCTCGAAACTACCATTGATTGGCCACTGAAATTCGGAGGCATGTCTGGTTTGTCTGTGCCAAATATCATTAAATACTACACTTCCGATGCCATGCTTACAGTACATAGTACACGCCGGCGACCCCTCCTATGGTGCCGGGCGGCTAAATTCCAAAGATTGTCGATCGCTGCGGAACAGTGCCCTAAAGCAGCTAGACAATTTCCTAGGCATTTCACAAAAAATTGGTGTTACCTGGTCAATAATTGTGTCTGCAGATACAATACACCAAATTCAAATTGTCAGGGTTAAATTAAGAGTCGGGTCATGACTACACCTGACCAAACCTAAGGAGGACCGTACGGTTTACCAAAGAACTTACCTAATGAATTTTACCTTGTGTTTGGTGGTTTCGACAAATCTGCCCGCCTCAAAAATGGACCCTCGTCAAGATGCCGTGTCAGACCACACGACTATCGTCCAAGGATCGGATCGTGCAGCGCTGCCGAGGTATCGCGTCTCGTTCGGTCGGGCCCGCAGTATCACACCGTCCGATCCGGTTCGATAGCCTGCGTCAATCCTTCAATGATCCGGCATCAATCTTGAGGGTCCCTATTCGGGCGCCAACTGTGAAAACAGAAAAATAATATGAGGCCGGGAAAAGAAACACACCAACACAGGTTACAAAGAAACATACAAGTGCTTTATTTCAAGCTACAACAGTTACCAAGTCAATTGACAAATGGATAGCTATTCGGCTCTCAGTATAACATAACAAACTTCTACGAGGGTTCGATGTGTTAGTGAGAGACCACATATTGGAATACCCGGGCCTTTTATACAATTTGGCCAACTCTCTTGAGGGTTAACCATTCTGTGAAATATTTAATTCTGGTCTTAGGGTTCCTTGCCAGGTCAATCCTTTAATATATGCATTTCGATTAGTTTCGCTGATATAAGTAGTACATTTACGTATAGGTCAACAGTAGGACAAGGTCTCTGTTCGCGACCCAGACAAGTGGCCTGCAGGCATATTAATAATTCAGTTGTACGGAGGTCACAACGGCCAGAATCTTACTCAGAATGTCATTTGGCCTCCATTTTGATGTTCAGGGTGACTTCTACATAACAAGAGAACCTAAAATGGCAGCTTAATCCAAGATGGCGGCTTACATTGGTTTCTCTAAGATCAAGACCTTGCCGTGGAGTTTGTTCGCACATAATGTTTAGACAACTTGGCGTAGGCCAATACACATACAATCATTACAATAGGAGGCATAATATTGTTTCTATTCCGACATGAGTGCCCCTAGTTCCTTTAATCATTCATTCTTTTTGTTTTGTCGAGTGAAAGTGGCATTGAGAAAGTTGTGATTCAGTGTGTAGTTTGTACTTTAAGGTCGTGTTGCAGCTAGCTGACTTGTTGACCCTTCCAACAAAGCTAATTTTGTTTCCCATAAAAGTTGTTGTTCTGTTGATTTTTTTTCCAGGGCTGTGATATAGCCTTCTATGAAAATAAGCTTTGATGGCAATAATCGTTGTGTTGTCCTTCAGTGAGTCATTTAGTGACTCATAAAGCTTGCCAGGGCTATTGTCACAGCAGACATTCGGGTCAGCAAATCTGATTTTTTAGAGGGGTTCTCCTTTGTTGATGTCACTGGAATTTCACTTAGGTGTCTAATTTTGGGAGGCGTAAATGTCAGCGGTGCTCCCTGATGGATCGGGGTTATAGGCGTATTTGAAATGTCCGATTGGTTATTCTTTTCTTATCAGCCTGATGCAGGTTGAGGTGCCGGGCACCTTGAGTTACAGCGTCTATCTCTTCAGTGTCACCCCAAGGTCTGCTTTCTTTGCCAGTAATTGCGTAACTGGAGACGTGATACCGATGTTAGTTATTTGCCCCAATGCCGGTCCAATCCCTGTTGTTAATAGGGGGGCTCTGCCAGCCTCTTGGTTTCTCGTGGATTGCTGCTCTGTAGTTGCCCACTTTTCTGTGTTTGGTACGTTACTCATTAAGGACATAGTAGGATCTTTATTGCAATTAGAACTTGCTCGCTTATCACATACTTCTTCTGTATTTTCCAGTTCCTGTTGGTCGCGCGCTGTTTGTTTTCTGGAGGAGGATCTTCAATCGCTTCCAGAATATCAGCATCGGACAACTCTGAGGAGTCTTATTTTCTTTTAAGCTGTTTTTTGAAAAACTCTTTCAAAGCGTTAGACAACAGTGGTTTTGGCAGCAGCTGTTGTCTGGTTCCTTTTTTTTCTTTTCGGTCATGGAAGTGCTTTTTTTTTAGGGTTTTGTTCTCTAGGGTGGATTTAACTCACTAGCTCTGCTTTCCCCCTTTAGGCGCTTGTTGTGGTTTCTCGTTTCCCTTTCTCTTTTGAACAGTTTTGCTTTTGAAGTTGTCAGTCGTTTTCGGTTTATGGGTTGTGGTTGAATCTGAATCTGGAAAACACGGTATAATCTTTAGAGTCTGGTGTTTAAATATATTTCTGTTGCAGATGTCGCTGGAGTTGTTTTCTGGATCTGAGGACACATATATCGTTGGTCTCTGCTTTTTGGAGAGCTTCAGAGTTTTGTTACATTTGTTTTACTGTATCTCCCACTAGGGGGCTGGCCGGTACTGTGCACCATTATCACTGTTGTAACCAGTTGTGATGTTGATCTTGGAATCAGTCCATGGATTTGTCCAACAGCTGGGACCACTGTCACACACCTACCGGTGGGTCGTTTGTGGGGCTCTTGGTGTTAACTTCGACGCTAAACACTGTTCTCCATCTTTCTTAGGTCTTTGTCCTCTTTCTGTGTTTTCTACCGAGGCTCTACTCGCGTTATGTCTAGTCCGTCTTTAGTATTTACTGCTTGGGCTCTCTTCGATTATTTACCTAGTCTGTCTTTTGTTTCCTCTATCCCTATTTCTTTGCATCACTTCCTGGGCTTGGAGCGTTGCAACCCACTTGCTTTCGGCTCCGGGCCTACACGCTAGTTTTGCTATAATTTGCAAATACTCTGAGGTCTTGCCCTCGTGCTGAGCTTCTGTGTATTTCTACCCTGACTTGGCCATTTGATTCCTTTCCGCTCTGCCTGTCCGTGGCCTAGGTTTCTGACTCCTCCCCTTTTTCTCCCTTGTCTTCGCTCCAGTTTCTCACGTGCTTTCACTCGCTATCCTGTTTTCTTTCTTTTCTTCTTGCCTTCCCCGCTCGCCTCTTAACGTTCCATTTTTTAGCTCCTTCTGTCTTCTGTTTAGCTGCTGGCTACGGTTCCTATTATCTTCCGGTTAAGCTGTTCCAACTCCTGCTCATCCTTCACTAAGGTGCCGGACCCTTTCTTTCGGCCAGACTGCTCCAACTCCTGCTCGTCCTTCACTAAGGTGCCAGACCCTTTCTTCCGGCCAAACTGCTCCCAATTCTGCCAGTCCGTCACTAATGCATCGGATTTATTTCTCTCCAAAGCTTCTTCTATACATTGGACCTATTCTTCAGCCATTGTTTGGAGAAACTTCCCTGGCCATCTCAAACCGGAACGCATAAGTCAAGATTACCATATTGGAGAAGACGCAATTGGAATACTCCAGAGAGATTTTTTCAGTCTTTGCTTTTTCCTCTCTTTGGCGCTCCCAGGAAGGGGTTCTCTGGCTCTCTAACAATTTAAGGCAGCAGAGTGGCTTCTATCCGGGGGAGCCCTTACCTATACCAAAAAAAAGGATGAAAGGAACGGAAGAAGAAAAGGCATCTACATTATTCTTCCTCAAAATACACAGGTGAGGAGGAAGGGGAATTCGTATTTAGCGACGATCCATAAGAAATAGACACAGTATACCATAGTTGTGACAACCTCGGAATTTCCTTCCGGTCCATTTCCATGGTTGCTTGACCTGCCAGGGTTGCCGAGCTCTGCTGCATGGTCGACATCTGGGGGTGGGGGGGTGTTAGAATCCATCTTCTGACAGACTCTGTCAGGACTCCACTTATATCCTCGGGGTCCATGCCGACGGAAGCTCTCAGCTTCTGAGAAGCAGGCGGGACCTCAAATTTCTCACTAGTAGGCTGCAGATGGTTTTTGTCCAGGATCCCCAGGTTGGCCCGGCTACAGATGCCTCTGCAGTCATAGGCGACAGGCTCCTTTTCAGCTCGGGCATTTGGAGAAGGGTTTGTCAGTAATTGGTGTGTGTTTCCTTCCACGGGTGCATGAGGTGGTATGTCTGTGTGTAGTAGTGTTTGGGGTTGCAATCCACTTTCCACAGCGGGGATAATGCAGACTAAGGGTGTGTGGCTCTTTCCTACATGCCCTGGTGATTTTCTTTCTGGTAGGTGGTGGTAGCTTCAGAGGCGACGTACCTCATTTTCATCTCTCAGCTTGGGCTTGCCTTGGATATCCCCTTCTAGGCTGGATTGCAGCAGGTCCATTTTCCTGCCAGTGACTGCCAAGGACTGCAGACACCACGGCAGACAACTCTGCAGACTGCTCCACGGTCTAGGAAGTGCTTGGGGGTCCTCCCACTAAGCAAAAAGCAGCAAAGACAGACTCTCTGGAGAAAACGCATGTAGAACTGCCAAGGACTGTAGACACCTTTTACATTTCATAGCACCAATATTTTTTTGCAGAGATGGATTCCATCTAACTAATTTTGCCAATCAGCTTTTTTGCAAAATATCCAAAATGCTTTGCAGCCATTTTTGCAAATATAGCAAGCATTTTGCAGTAGGTGTTGCCTACTTTACAACTTGGAAAACACTTTTAAAAACAAAAATGCAAAAAAAGGCTTTTTACAGAGCCACCACTTTCTCATGCAAAAGAGTGCAATGGTTTAGATGCTGCCACCACCCTCATTTTTTTGGGAAGTCCACGGACTAGTGCGCTGTCCATGGACTTTGCAGGCTGCGCAGGGGCCTGTTCCATTTATTTGGCACTTCTGTTTTTGAACTGTGAAAGGTGGCACTGAAAAGAACCGTTTTATTTTAGTTTGTGTGTTTTATGATTTTCTTTGGCTTTATTAGACAGCACACACAAGGGAAGGAAGGGAGGGATGGGTTGGGAAGGGACACCAACCACAGGGAAGAAGGGGCAGGTGGAGAGAGAAAGATGTTGGGTGGGCCTCACTTAGTTAGGGGTCACTGTTTCTTGTGCTCCCAGACCGTAGCCTCAAAATAACTTCAAACTGCTCCCCCTGCAGAGTACTATGTCACAATGCATACAGAGTACAGTGACCCTCGAAAGGTAAGGGCCCACTGCGTCATGTATGACCTGTGAGGCATGATCAGGGATCTGCTGCCCCACAGCTGTCTCTCTTGTGATGGCAGGAGCAGATTTTGAGGATGCGACAGAAGAAGTCAACCTGCCACTGCCTTCGAAAGGGACGACTCTCCGAACTGCTGCCTTGTGGTTTGACGTGGGTGTCGCTGCATGGAGGCGGTCCCGTAGCTATACAGCCCAGGCTTTCAATGACTGAGTACAACAGTGCATCAAACCTTGGCCACACATGCCTTGGGTACCCCCAACGGTGGTAAACAGCCTCCACACCCAAGACTCACACTGGCAGCTGGTAGTAGGGACTTCCACTACCTCATCCTCTTTGTCTTCTTGATCCCCTTCTACATCACAATGCATGTTCCCTCTCCAGGCCCTCCAGGTGGCGATGGCGATGGTGGTGGTGGTGCTGAGGCAGCAGCCATGGATACCATTGCAGCTCAAAAGCAGCACACCAAAAGCAGTACATCAGAAACTGCAATGTGTAGGTAGTGCTCTGTCCTGGTCAGCCAAAAACACAATGAGGATCAGCAGTGGGGTGTGGCTTTATATAGGAGTACGCTTTTTGGACAGTTGCATGCTCTGCAGACACTTCGAGCCCCAGGCAGGGCTCAAAAAGTTACAAAAACTCTTTAGTTCAACCAGGGCATGGTCTGCGACCTCTGCAAAGGTGAGATTCCAGCTTAAAACACACTGGATTGGCCCAAAATATGCACTTTTTAAGTGTCTGGCGGTAAGGACAGTATCCGCGGATAGGCCTAACATTCAGCGCAGGCAGGTGCAGTCACATGATGACTTCCCCGGATAAGACGGCTGTCCGTAGGACACCTATTCTAAGGGACACGGTGTGCGCATGTGCCTAGGTGTCCCTAGGACAGCGGTGGTCCCAAAAACTAATTAAAAGTGCGACACATGCAGCAGACATTTCCAGACAGGTGCAGTGTTCGGAGGGCACAGGGGATCAGATGTGCATGCACCCCGGTGTCAGTAGGACAGGGGTGTGCCCCTCAAACAAATTAAAAGTGAATGACGGCTTTGCAGACAACTTCGGACAGGCGCAGTGTTTGGAGAGTGCAGGGGATCAGATGTGCCCCGGTGTCAGTAGGACAGAGGTGCAACCCTCAAACAGATTAAAAGTGAATGACAGCTTTGCAGACAGCTTCGGACAGGCGCAGTGTTCGCAGGGTGCAGGGGATCACATGTGCCCAGGTGTCTGCAGAGTATGGGTGGGACCCCCAAACTAATTAAAGTGTGCAACAACTTTACGGGCATCTGCGGACAGAAGTAGTGTTCGGAGGGTGCAGGGGATCAGATGTGCATACGCCCCGGTGTCAGTAGGACAGGGGTGCGACCCTCAAACAAATTAAAAGTGAATGACAGCTTTGCAGACAACTTCGGACAGGCGCAGTGTTCGGAGGGTGCAGAGGATCACATGTGCATGTGCCCAGGTGTCCGCAGGACCTGGTTGGGCCCCCCAATCTATATAAAGGTGCACCATAACTTTGCAGACATATCCGGACAGGCGCGTTGTTCAGGGGCACCTCCATTTTTGTTGCGAACAGTCCGGACAGTCGCGCTGTCCACAGACTTCAACCAGTGCATTAAAAAATACATACACATGTGCCAACAGTAAACACATAGATATTTATTTACACACAGAAATTCACTCAATTAGGAAAGGGAAGATGTAGCAGAATGGGAAAAATATATGGGGGATTTGGGGTTTTGTACAGATTGTTCATGAGCGGAGGAAGGGATTGAGGTTTCATCATAGCATCACTGATTGAACGAATTTGGTGGGGATGACTGGCTGGGACAAGGAAAAGGGTTGCAGGTACAAGTGGGGCAGTGGAAGTGAATATTGCCTGTAATATGCCTTTGCACAAACGTTATTAATATTAGCATTCAATTTTCCATTTTAGTAGAAAGACTTAACAGTTCATGCGCAACATTTGGACTTTGGGGCTGTCTGTGGCCATCTTTCTGCTCATTTGATGGTCAATCTGGCTCACTTTCTTCATTTGCACTATGTACTGTTAAACAGAAAACCATGCTTTAGTGACATGTGAAACAATTTACATGATTTTATTTCCACTTCATAAATTGTATTCTGTACCATTAGTGTTATTTCCATCACTTATTTCATCATGGGGGAAATTCTCTGCCAGCCACTCCAGGGTGCTTGCCATTTCTGTATATAGAAAATAATATTGCTATCCTACAAGTCATGTAGATACAACACACTCTACTGTTGCAGGAAGAAATATAGCGTTCATAGTACCTTGAAGTTCCTTCTGAGTCTGTGAGTAATATTGTTAGATGTACAGTTCACTTTTGTGCTTGGTGCATTCCATTATGTTGCGCAACCGACGAAATTGTACTTCTACTTTCATAAGTACACAATATGTATACATATTCAATTTTTGCATGTGCTAAATGTATCTGTTGTACTTTAAAGTACATTTTTTTGTTTGATGCAGGATATAATAATGTAAGGTAACCCCTGTGCTTTGGGCAGTGTGAATGCTGCCCAAGGTCCCCGGACAGTCGCACAGTCCGCGGACTCTGTGGCTATCATGCTGGGGTTAGGGATGTCAGCATGATGTAAGGACATGAAGAAACATTAAGGGTTTCCTGGTAAAAACCCAAGAAATTTAATGAAAAAACTTGTTAAAGGGACGTTATGGTTTAGTCACACTAACAAAAACCTATCAAATTCTGTAGAAAAACTTTGTTAAATGGATATTATGGTAAGTGAAACCGAAAACCCCCAGAAATTCGCCAGTTATGGTAAGCTAAGCAACCATAACTCGTGCCACCATTGTGCACTACCAAGACTAACACCAAGGACATCAAAGATGACATCACACACACATATATATATATTATATGTATGTATGTATTACATGCCACGGTAGTGGCCATGTAGTTATGGTTAAGTTGCTGTTTCCATAGGAAGAGAACTTTTTGGGCGGCTTATAACTTCGCTCTCCCTGGACAAATCCTCACCAAACTTTGCAAAAAAAAGTAATTGGGTCACTCTGATTTTTTTTTGCAAAGTTTGGTGAGGATTCGTCCAGGGGGGGCAAAGTTATAGGGCGGGTTCCAAAACTTTTTTTTTCCCATAGACATAATGGGAAAAAACTTTGCTCACGCCTACAGCTCAAACCGCTGGACGGATTTACACCAAATTTGCAGCAGGAGTGGTGGCTTGGTCCCGAAAGCGTGCTTTGCTTTATTTGGTATAAATCCGTCCAGTAGTTTTTAAACAAATGACAAAAATGTAAGTGAAAAAAATTAGTGATATCTGTGTTTGCTTCGCGGACACACTTCCCTGTTCGCTCCGCGGACAGGACGGTGATTGGGCAAGCAGCTTGTGTGATGTCCGCGGACATCTGACGTGCTCTCTCATTGGATGCGTGAAAGCGTGCAGTGTGTCTGGCTTCAGAGACGCCCGCCATCTTTGTTATTCGCATGAGAGGCTTTGTATCCCGCCTGCACAGTAAGTCCCCCACCCCCGCTCATGCCCGTGTCTGTCTCCTGTTCCTCCCACCCCTGCTCATGTCCGTGTGTCTTTCTCCCTCCTGCCCACCCCCCGCTCATGTCCGTGTGTCTTTCTCTCTCCCGCCCACCCCACGCTCATGTCCTTGTGTCTTTCTCCCTCCCGCTCATGACCGTGTGTCTTTCTCGTTCCCACCCACCCCTGCTCGTGCCCCGCTCGTCTCTCTCGACTGCCCACCCCCCGCTCATGTCCGTGTTTCTCTCCCCACCTGCCGCTCACCCCCGCTCATGTCCGTGTGTCTCTCCCCACCCGCCGCCCACCCCCCGCTTATGTCTGTGTGTCTCTCCCTGCCCGCCGCCCACCCTCGCTCATGTCCCGTGTCTCTCTACCTCCCCCCCACCCCTCCTCATGCCCCGTGTGTCTCTCAAACCTCCCCCCACCCCTGCTCATGCCCCGTGTGTCTCTCCCCCTCCCGCCCACCCCCCGCTCATGCCCCTTGTGTCTCTCCATCTCCCGCCCACCCCCCGCTCATGCCCTGTGTGTCTCTCCCCCTCCCGCCT
This sequence comes from Ambystoma mexicanum, assembly GCF_040938575.1. Lineage (NCBI taxonomy): Eukaryota > Metazoa > Chordata > Amphibia > Caudata > Ambystomatidae > Ambystoma > Ambystoma mexicanum. The sequence goes on from NC_090936.1 coordinate 736,164,214, forward strand.
ACCCCCGCTCATGCCCTGTGTCTCTCTCCCCTCCCACCCCCGCTCATGCCCCGTGTGTCTCTCTCCCTCCCCTCCACCCCCGCTCATGCCCCGTGTCTCTCTCCCCTTCCCCCCACACCCTGCTCATGTCTCGTGTGTCTCTCTCCCTACCCCCCACCCCTGCTCTTGCCCCGTGTGTCTGTCTCCCTCCCCCCACCCCCGCTCTTGCCCCGTGTCTCTTTCCCCCTCCTGGCCACCCCCGCTCTTGCCCCGTGTCTCTTTCTCCCTCCCGCCCACCCCCGCTCTTGCCCCATGTCTCTTTCTCCCTCCCACCCACCCCCGCTCTTGCCCCATGTCTCTTTCTCCCTCCCGCCCACCCCCGCTCTTGCCCCATGTCTTTCCCCCTCCCGCCCACCCCCGCTCTTGCAACGTGTCTCTTTCCCCCTCCCGCCCACCCGCGCAATTGCCCCGTGTCTCTTTCCCCCTCCCGCCCACCCCTGCTCTTTCCCCCTCCCGCCCACCCCTGCTCTTTCCCCGTGTCTCTTTCGCCCTCCCGCCCACCCCCGCTCTTGCCCCGTGTCTCTTTCCCCCTCCCGCCCACCCCCGCTCTTGCCCCGTGTCCCTTTCCCCCTCCCACCCACTCCCGCTCTTTCCCCGTGTCTCTTTCCCCCTCCCGCCCACCCCCGCTCATGTCCCGTGTGTCTCTCCCCCTCCCGCTCATGCCCCGTGTGTCTCCCTCCCCCCTCCATCCCCCGCTCATGTCCCGTGTGTCTCTCTCCCTCTCCCCACCCCCCGCTCATGCCCCGTGTGTCTCTCTCCCCTTCACCCCACCCCCGCTCATGCCCTGTGCCTCTCTCCCTCACCCCACCCCTGCTCATGCCCCGTGTGTCTCTCTCCCTCCCGCCCACCCCCCGCTCATGCCCCGTGTGTCTCTCTCCCTCCCGCCCACCACCCGCTCATGCCCCGTGTGTCTCTCTCCCTCCCACCCCCGTTCATGCCCTGTGTGTCTCTCTCCCTCCCCCCACCCCCCGCTCATGCCCCGTGTGTCTCTCTCCCTCCCCCCACCCCCACTCATGCCCCGTGTCTCTCTCCCCTTCCCCCCGCTCATGCCCAGTGTCTGTCTTCTGTTCCCCCCGCTCATGCCCCGTGTCTGTCTCCTGTTCTCCCCACCCCCCACTCATGCCCCATATCTGTCTCCTGTTCCCCTCATGTGCCGTGTCTGTCTCCTGTTCTCCCCACACCCCCTCATGCCCCGTGTCTGTATCCTGTTCCCCCCACCCCCAGCTCATGCCCCGTGTCTATCTCCTGTTGCCCCCCACCCTCCGCTCATGCCCCGTGTCTGTCTCCTGTTCCACCCACCCACTCATGCCCCGTGTCTGTCTCCTGTTCCCCCCACCCGCTCATGCCCCGTGTCTGTCTCTCTCTTGTTGCCCCCACACCCCGCTCATGCCCTGTGTCTGTCTCCTGTTCTCCCCACCCCTGCTCATGCCCCGTGTCTCTCTCCTGTTCCTCCCACCCCCCGCTCACGCCCCGTTTCTGTCTCCTGTTGCCCCCCACTCCCCCCGCTCATGGCCCGTGCCTGTTCTCCTCACCCCCTGCTCATGCCCCATGTCTGTTGTTCCCCCCACCCCCGCTCATGCCCCGTGTCTGTCTCCTGTTCCCCCCACCCCCGCTCATGCCCCGTGTCTCTCCGGTTGCCCCCCACCCCCCGCTCATGCCCCGTGTCTCTCCTTTTGCCCCCCACCCCCCGCTCATGCCCCGTGTCTGTCTCCTGTTCCCCCACCCCCCGCTCATGCCCCATGTCTGTCTCCTGTTCTCCCCACCCCCGCTCATGCTCCGTGTCTGTCTCCTGTTCCCCCCCACCCCCGCCCATGCCCCGTGTCTGTCTATGTTGTTCCCCCCACCCCCCGCTCATGCCCTGTGTCTGTCTCCTGTACCCCCCACCCCCCGCTCATGCCCCGTGTCTGTCTCCTGTTCCCCCCACCCGCTTATGTCCCGTGTCTCTCTCCTGTTGCCCCCCGCGCATGCCCCTGTCTCTCTCCTGTTGCCCCCACCCCCTGCTCATGCCCCATGTCTGTCTCCTTTACCCCACCACCCCCTGCTCATGCCCCGTGTCTCTCTCCTGTTGCCCCCCACTCCCCTGCTCATGCCCCGTGTCTGTCTCCTGTTCCCCCGCCCCCCGCTCATGCCCCGTGTCTGTCTCCTGTTGCCCCCACCCATGCCCCATGTCTGTCTCCTGTACCCCCCACTCTGCGCTCATGCCCCGTGTCTCTCTCCTGTTGCCCCCACCCCTCCGCTCATGCCCCGTGTCTGTCTCCTGTTCCCCCATCCCCCGCTCATACCCCGTGTCTGTCTCCTGTTCTCCCGAACCCCCTGCTCATGCCCCGTGTCTGTCTGCTGTTCTCCCCACCCCCGCTCATGCCCCGTGTCTCTCTCCTGTTCCCACTTTGAGGACATAAGATGTTAGTGGTCTTCATCTATTGAAAAGGATGTTATGGTGACATTGCACTAATAAAAACCTTTAAAATTTAGTTAGAAAAAATGTTACAGGGACGTTATGGTTAAGTTGCACTAATAAAAACCTATGAAATTCAATGAAAAAACTTTGTTAAAGGGACGTTATGGTTAAGTTGCACTACTAAAAACCTATGAAATTTAGTGAAAAAACTTTGTAAAAGGGGCGTTATGGTTCCAAGTAAAACCAAAAAACCCTTGAAATTCGCCAGTTATGGTAAGCTAAGCAACCATAACTCGCGCCACCACCGTGCACTGCTAAGACTAACACCCAGGACATCAAAGATGACATCACAAATGTCATTGATGACATCACTGATGACATCACATGTCTGGCTCGCTCTTTTTTCTTTTGCTGACATGTCTAGGCCACATGGTTTTCTTCAGTAACAGTCAGAAACTAAAATGTTTATTTTATTTGTAGACGTATCCTTCAAGTAGGTTCTTACAGTAATTCCCTTAGAGTCCAGTCACATCATATGAAACATATACATAAGGGAAGACAGAAGCTTGAAAGACAGCAATCCTTTTTGTGTATAAAGAATAGACTTATGAGCACTTTCTAATAGTTCTGTTGGTTTTTTTTTATGGCTGTACTTTCCCTGTGGGTCCAATCACATCAAGTGATACATATACATAGGGTAAATAGCAGCTTTGAAACAGAGCAATCATTTATTTGCATGAAAATAATCAGTTAAGTTATGAATTGTTTCCGCTACTATTTGTGCTTTTTTGCTAACTTCACTTTCCCTGTATATACCCATATTGGTATGTGTTCTTGTGTCTTTGTGTTTTGTCTATAGTAATGCAATTATGTAATACATGTGTTTTATTAGCTATGTATTACCGATTTCACAGTACACAAAAATCTATTAAGAAAACAATGATCATTTCATTATTCATATAATGGGGAATGTGCAGTGGTGTTTGGTTGCACTGTGAAGTATAAAACTATTAAAAAAAAAAAAAAAAAAAAAAAAAAAGTATAACATTCCTTTAGTGATTTTCTTTTACTGAATGCACATATATATGTATGACAGGGAAGGAAAAGAAAGGGGCTAAACAAGTGATGTCATCATTGATGTCAGCATTGACATTTGAGATGACATCTTTCATGGTCTGGCTGTTAGTGTTAGCAGTGCACAGGGGTGGTGGCAGGGTTGGGGGCTTACTTTACCATAACTATCGAATTTCAGGGGTTTTTCGGTTTTAATTTGAAGCATAAAGGGGAGGAGGAAAGTTTTTTTTAGTGAAGTGTACATGTTTTTGTTAGGGTAACTTAACCATAACCTTCCCTCAACAACGTTTTTTTTTGTAGTGAATTTCACTGGTTTTTGGGAGGGCAACTTAACCATAACATCCCCTTAACAAAGTTTTTTTTTGTAGGGAATTGTATAGGTTTTTGGAAGGTGGAACTTAAGCATGAAATTGTGGCAATGAAGTCGTTGAGCGAATATACACTGTAATCATGTGATTTTGAGAGATATGTAGTATAATCTATGTACTTGACATACATTTAACATAGAACATACAGAACCCACTCCCTATTGATATTGGAAAGGGACGGACTGAGCGCCTGTTTGCGGACGGGGTTGGACAGGATCAACATTACACAAAGAGGCGGGGGATAGCTGAAAATGTAGTATTGTCTTACACAAAAAGTGTGCAGCGTAGAAGAAGGACATAAAGAAATAAGTATAGATGGAAACCAGAAGCTGGGAAAAGAAAACAACACATTTAATAACCATGTAGAATGAAGTGGATGGTACCATAAAAAAGAAAGGATGCCTCCAGCGTAATCACTTCACAGAAACTTGGTAGCCTGGAACGTCAGTGGACGGACGCAGTAGGATGAAGGGAGATTACAGCAAAAGAGTGAGTGCAGGTCATTTTTTTTATATGGGTGAGTTTTTTTTGTGGTATGTGGTGCAGAAATAATAATTTCTTTCTGTTGTTTTGACTCAGAAATAGCTAGTACTTTGGAGTGGCCGGAGGAGTATTTCCCACATGGGGAAATTTCTGAAGACGGCGACAATAATGGTACACAGTGCTCTGCATATGCAGAATAGTGACCAGTATTTTAGAGGCATTCAACTTATGGAATTTTTTTTTTAACAGACCAGGAAAGAAAAGAAGAAAGGGCAACAAACGAGACAGAAGAAGACAGGATAAAAAGGATAGAGCAGAAAATGGAAATATTGAACGACAATTTTCAAAGTTTACGGGAGTTTGTGGAGGACTGTGAGAGAGGAAACGTTTGTTATCATTGCCCCACCTGCACCTGCCCTTCTTCTCCATTCCCTACTGAACCATCCCCAAACCGTGAGCAGGAAAATAGACATTTTGACGAAACATCCATCCCTTCTTCCCCTCACAAATCTTCTCCTCATAACCAGCCCATGTTGAATCCTATTTCCCCCATATTTGTTTCAGTGTCCGCTTCCTCTGCTATTTCTTCAGATTGATGTGTGTGTGTGTGTATGTTTGAAATGTTTTTGTACAGTAGTTGTAGAGAAAGAGTTTGTGTGTAGAATTTATTTTTAAAAAGACGTAAAATGTTCTCGAACAGCACGCCTGTTCGACCTATCCACAAGGAATGGAATGTGGGTGCTGTCTAATGTCAAGTAAGACCGATGTGATGTGTGACTGCACCATCTGTTGAAAATGTGCATACATAAACAGAAAGGGGTGTCCAAATGATATACTACCTCGCCGTACCACTTGGAAACGGGATAATACATGTTCGTAGAAAGCACCAGATGTCCGGAATGGGTGTAAATGAGGAAAATGGGAGTGTGTGAAGGACCGTATAGCGGTCCGTATCGGGCGCAGTCAAAATGGTGCCGTCCGTAGATCAGGCGTGGTGGCCGGCAAGTTCGTAGACAATCAAAATGGAGTTGTCCTAAGGACACCGGAACTGTCCGTACAGTAACCTAGCATGCGTGCACATGCGCAGTAGAAACGTAAGTATTGCGAACATTGCGCCTGTTCCTAACTGTCCGTCTCACTTGTGCCGCACTTTGAAGTAGTTTGAGAACCCGAACACTGTCCGTAGGACACTTGTGCGCATCCACATGTTTTATTCTTTGCATTTGCTGTCCAGGGAACTTTCATTATTGGGGCGGATGTGTTGAGGAAGTCATCATGTGACCGCACGTACGCTGAGCGTGGGGACTAATTTGCGCGGTCGGTGTGCTTCCGAAACAATACAAATGAACTTGTAAACACAAGGCAAAGTATTGTAGAGTGTAAAAATGTAATTTAACGCATCCCAGACAATAGGGCACCTCAGGACTTGCTGTGTAAAATTTGTGTACCGCTTTTTAGGGATGAAGACGGTCACGAGCACACCCCTGTACCCCTACAAAAGGCCACACTCTGAGCGCATCTTCATTGTCCTTCTAGCTATAGCAGATTGAGGAGTGCTGCCTTTACTACTGTAGTGAGCAAAAGGAAACTAATCGGTATTGCTTCCATGGCTGCTGTTGCATTAGCCTCTGCACCATCCCCAAACCCGCCACCACCACCACCACCTCACCAAGGGCCTGCAGAGCGATATGTGGGTGAGAATGTAGAGATCGAGGAAGAAGAGGAGGAAGAGAATGAAGTGGAGGAACTCCGCACTAGGAGCACTCAGCGGGAGTCGTGGGTGTGGCGGTTGTTTTCCGTTTATGGGAAAGTACCAAAAGCACATGCAAACCTGGTGAAGTGTAACCAGTGCGAGATGGTGTTGAGTCACGTGAGATTTGGAGCGTACAGTTTTGGTACGACAACCATGAAACGACACCTCACTTTGTTCCACACTGCGGACATTCACAAGGTGTTGCCATGTGAAGACCGTGGTCATTTGAGTTCCTCCACAGCATCTTCGGTATCCGATCCTCCCACCACAAGAGACACTCCTGTGGGGGTGCGCCTCCCTCCAGCTGCCTCACAAGCCATTCACAATGCTGTTGACCTTTACCTTTCAAAGGTGACAGTAGTGTGCACGTACTGTGACGCAGTACTCTGCAGGGGGAGAGTTTTCAAAGTGCTTTTGAGGCTGCAGTCACCGAGCACCAGAAGATCTGCTCCTTACCTAAATAAAGCTCACCCTACATCTTTCTCTGTTCAGTTGCCCTTTGTTATCCCCATGGCTGGTGTCCCTTTTTTACCCTCCTTTGGCCTCGTCTCCTAGTGTGTCGTTAAGCAACAAACATAAAAACAACAAAAATTACAGAAAAGGCTCTTTTCAGAGCCGCCTTTCTCAGTATAACAATAGAACTATGAAGTGACGGTCGTAGACCCCTGTGGAGTTCTGAAAAAGTTTGCGGACAGTCGTAGAGGAAAAAAGGAAGGGTGCAAGCGGAGCAAACGCAATAAAGTGTACGTTGGGAGTAAGTGGCGGCTCTGAAAAGAGCCAAAGAGCCTTTCGGTGGTGTGTTGTGTGGGTCAAAAACAGTGGATTGGGGAAAACGGATTGTCAGATAGGTTAGTGTGATTGCAAAAGAGGTTGCAATGCATTTTGTACATTGCGAAAAAAATCTGATTGCCAGCATATGTGAGGTGGACTCCATCTCTGCGGAAAATTAAAGTGCTTCGAAACAAAATGTTTTCATTGTGGAAAGAGGACATGCCAACATCTCTGAAAAATACACACACAGCCTTATTCACATTGCGTCTCTCTTTCTCCATTTGTGGACCAAACGCAGAAGAACGCAGCCATATTTGTCTTTGGGCAATACAGGAAAAAGGTATTTGACAATTTGGAAACATGTCCATGAGCTTCGCGAGTCCTTCCTTCATTACAAATTGCAAAGAAATTCCAGATACATTGCCTAAACTGTTTCCTCCACAATGAATGATCAGTATATCTGGAGGACGCTCTGTCAGTAAAGTAAAACAAAGAGGTACCAAGTCCAGCCATCTCATGCCACGCACCCCATGCCAGTGCACTTCCGCATGAGGAAATCCGAGATTTGTAGATAAACTGCAGCTTTCTGCATGCACCTTCAACCAATGTATCCATGAGTCTCCCAAAATCCAGATAATCTGTTTTCGAGCATGGAAAGCCATGGCTGTGTGGTCTCCTGTGAGGGAGAAGACGGTCTTATTAAAGTAAGTCAGTCAGAACACACCTACTGAACTTTATGGACCAATCCCTAGCTCCGCTCATTCTCATTTACATGCGGCTCCACCCTTGAATCCCCGGTAGTGATATGTGCTGGCTGCTAACTACCTCCATGTTCGCGGACCTGTACAGGATCAGAGCATGACGAAAGTACATTAAAGTACTATTGCCCTTTTTCCCCTTTAAGGTAGGCTCTGAAAAGAGACGTTTTTTTTTTATTTTTGGCCAGATACCGTACAGGCATCTGGTATTTTATGTATTTTTTTGTATTTTTTGTCCTTGTTTTACTCTTGCAAACATTACAGAACCTTCTCTATAGCAAGCCTTATGTTCCAAAAGAACATTGCATTTCCCAAAGAAGGTAGCACAACACCATCTCCTTCAAAGTAATGCGCATTGCTTGGAGCAATATTATCGTGGCTACAAAAAATCATACCAACTCGTAGCATGAATGCACTCATGCCGTGATTGATGATACACCTCCCAATGCTTTGATCTGGACAGAAAAGAGAACTGTTGTTCCATTGTACTCTCAGGAGTAAAGCAGATCAAATTACTTTTGTTGTTGGGAAGATGGTAATGAGTGCTTCAACTGTGCCAAATCTGCCAACAAAGTACGTGAAGTCACGTATCCCAAATGGCAAGCGCCGTAGTGCAAAATGACCACATGAGGAGTGGTCATTGTACGCATGTCTCTACAAACTTGCAGAATTGCTGCAGCATTGGCATCAGTGTCAGCGCTTCACACCACCTCCACTCCTCGCACATCAGAATGGTGTGCCACATGCCTAATGTCGACATAGTGTTGTAAGCCTTGCACAAAAATGTCTCCAAGCAACACCCTGACCATCCCCACCTCTGCCATCTTCAGTGTACACACCGTCTTTCGACACAAAAGAGTAATGTGAACATCTGATTGGCTGATGCCTACAGTCGCCTTTCCATGCAGGATTTGCTGTAGAAACCCGTATGTGACACGCCCTACCAGCGGACAAGTGTTGACTCTGTGCGGCACGTAACTCTTACCCAGTCCTTCCACCCTTTCTACAGAGGTACCAAAGCGAGTCCCTCATTGGACACAACTAAGCGGTTGCACAATCATCCACCAATCACATAGAACATCTCTAATTTTAACTCTGTCATCAACATTGCGCACCTCAAAATTACTGTTGATGATTCTGAATGGAAGTCACATACCATTGCAAAGCACCTACTTTACAAGCTACTGTGCAAGGATTGCACATTTCTATGTACAGCTCCATGCATGTCCACATGCATCAGTATAGAGTATAGGTATGTATATTTTAATCGGAGAACATGTGGAAGCCTCATGATTTAATTTAGACAAAATAATGCCACTAAATGTCCATTCGGAATACATTACAACGCTCCCCCTTTAAAGTGCAACATTGCCGATTTGTCATTCACAAATCGCACAACTGCTTACTGTCTTCCACATAACCTGTACATACATAGCAAGCATGCCTATTTAGGGCAGACCTCAATTTTGTATGTGAAAATGTTGGCGTTGTGTACTCTGTACGGCCTACAGTAATGCTACTTCCAATGTGATCGTATGAGAATAGTAACCGCTCCCGATTGTAGTGGTGACATTTCCTTCTGAGGGTTTCCCGATTTTTCGACATTGTGCTTTTCATTAACAAGTAGAAAATGTTTCCCCACTAGTACTGTGCCTTATCACTTACAAACCTCTCTCCTATGCATAGTACACTTTGTAAACAACAAGGCATTTCCATACCTTTAAAATTTTTAGTTATTTTGAAGGACTTTCAAGTACCATATTGCAAGTACTATGCAAAGACTGCATAGTGTGAAGTGAAATGTGCACGTGCAGTGGGTGGAAATGTGAAAGTTCAATGCTCTGACGAAAGAAGCACAAATAATATCTGCAGTATCATCACTGCTGCAAACACACAAAGTAATTGATTTTGTTTTTTTAATTTGCAGTGAAGACTACTCTCCTGAGAATCAACAGCATCTACACTGCAGGCGACATATCCGAATAAACCTGGTCATCTTGCACAAAAAAGTAAGTACAGTACAACCTTTATATTGTAACTACTCTTTAAAGAGGCTGTGTGGGTTATTTGTTTATTTTGGGCACCAAAGCAAGCATTGATTAGTAAACCATTCTACCTATAAATATCCATTTATTGAACAAAGAATAACAGGCAGAATGGATGACAAATCCCTGTGTGTTTGGTACTCAAATAACATAGGTAATCCTTAGAAGATTAGATTGTGAAAAGAAGTTGCTGTAGCAAGTTTTTGGCATTTCGGTTATTAATAATGGCTCTCGTGACAAGTAGGCCAATTTGTACTCTCATCTGAAGCACATTGTATTAGTATACAAGCAGTAAAGTAGCCTTACCAAATCATTGTTAGAGTGCACTGTACGTTGACACACCATGACAAAGAGCTTCCCCATCAGACTTATGCACACATACATTGGACAACAGACCAAAGTATATTTTTTTTCTCAACAGACACCAAAGAATGCCTACCAAACAGCAACTCTGTAGAAAGGAACGTAGAATTAGAGCAAATAAAAATAAAGGTGCCCAATGTAAGCATCCACCTGTTGTACAGTTTGTAGAGAATCTTCGAATAAACCAGCTAATGCAGTTGGGTAACAAAATAAAGGAAGTCTCAACTACCGAAACTGTACGTCCTACATCAAATAGTGTCACAAAACACAGAAATGTTTTCAAGAAAGCGGCTGTCAGTACAGCTAACAATGTTCCTAATAATCCTGATAGTGTAAGAAGAACCCATAGTAAAAAAGTATTTTAGCAAAAATGTTTTGTCACAGAGTCCTTCAGAATCTACTAAGAAGAGGACCAAAATCATCCTCACCTCTTAAAATGTACCATAGAAAGTTAATTCTACAAGCACTCATGGAAAGTGCAATCCTTCTCAAAAGGAAGATATTAGTGTTAAATAGGATGAAAGCACTAACAAAACTAAGTACCAAACTAAAAAAGAAACTCAGCAATAAACGGAATGTGAACAAAAATAATATCTTGCATGTTTGTGGTGGTGAATGGAGTCACACAACAACCACAGAGCCATATTTTAATGAAGAAGCATATAAACAAAATCAAACAAACACAATTGCCATCCATAGCAGTGGAGGGTATGAGAAAATCAATACTGCCATCATGGAACAAGAAACACTGCTTACAAAACTATCTCCTGAAAACTCACAATTACCTCTCGATTCAGCAGAACCACACTGTCCAGTATACAAATGGCCGTGCACATCAATGTGTGCCATTCCAATCAAAGCGTTAAAATCTTTACGTCAGTTCCTCAATCAATATGTAAAAGGTAAAGACCAAAGTAAAATGAAAGTGCTGCAAAATATGGATATTTGTGCAGTGCGGAAAGACACAGGACTAAAAGGACATTCATTAGCCTGCATTTCTGGGCCTATTTGCAAAACCACCTTCCATTATATCAAAAGAATATCAGTACATCATTCCAATGTAAGAGATTTAGTGTATAAATTATACTATGCAAAAAGTCCAGCTTCAGAATTAGGCAATTTAAATACCACTGTTCTGCATGGTACACCCACATACTTACAAGAAAGAATTGACCGTATTCAGAAAAAGTATTTTGGAAGTGAGAGCCACGTACAAAATGCAACAGTTTTAGAACATAGTAGCGACAATTCTGCATATAGCAACCTTCTATTACACACATGCAGAAAAGAAATAGTAACATTTAAAAGGTCATCGGCTGAAGTACCAAACCATGTGTGTGCGTGTTGCCGCAGAACATTTTACAAAAGGAACACAAGAAATGTGGACATAGCATACAAAATAGAAAACAATGAAGACTCTAAATGGTTTGAATTAGCTTTGTACTTTTAGCTAAAAACAAATATGAAATAACTGAACGCCTAATATGTTGCAATTACTGTACTGCAAAATTAGACAACAACCACACTCCTTCACGTGCTATTACAAATAATTTGGAATTGTTTCCATTACCAAAAATCCTGCAACAGCTCAATTTGTATGAGAGCATATAATTCAAACAGTTCACCCATTTCAAGCAATTATACGCCTTCATCCAAAAACAGCAAAATTACCTTCCTCTGAATTGGTGAAAGGCATTTGTGGCAAAGTAGTTTACTTGCCATTAAATCTAACGGAAAATGTACACACTCTAGGAGTGGAACATTCAATAGAGCATTCTTTAATAGTCTTGGTAAATGGAGTACCAACAAAGGACAAAATAAATTGCCAACAATTAGTGAACCTACACAAAGTTAGACAAGCATTGCAATATCTAAAAGACAATAATGAGTACTACAAGGAAATAAATATTGATGAAAGCTTAAGGGAAACAACTGAAATAATTCAAGAGCCATCAGAAACTGGACAATTTGAACTTCTGGATCCAGCTACAGTATCCACTCTTTTGGACCATTACACAATTCATCCATTGCATTCCAATGAAAGTATAGATGATGTACTGGAAACTTACCAAATGTGACAAACCAAAGGGTCACCAATGAGTATTTGGGAAAAAAGTATAGAAGCACGTGCTTTTCCACTGCCATTTGCTACTGGCAAAGGTGGAAGGTACGATGATAGACCCACTCAGATTGGGGCATCAGAATACCGCTCATTACGAATGTATTCGCAAGATCCCTGATTTAGACAAAATGTGGAATACATATTCCACCTACTCTATGACAGTGAATTAGCAACACTGTGTTTTGGAGTTGCACACATTCTTAAAACTGGAACGCACTTTCAAAATATGTCAGCTACGCAGTTAATACAAAAAGTACAAGAAAAAGATGAGGTTTTACAATCAAGTATAACATATTTGTTTGCAAACATGCGTGGTACAAAGGAATACTGGTTCAGACGGCACGGAGACGTGCGTTGCATGATCAGAAACCTTGGACCACCAACTTGGTTTGTTACACTAGGTTGTGCAGAATATGCATGGGAAGATTTATATGAGTTCCTACGCATAGCAAACAGCAACAAAAACAACATAGATATATTAACACCTGGAGAACTTTGCTCTCTAGATCCAGTTAATGTCTCAAGATATTTCCATCATCGTTTCATTGCAATGCTACACTTTATTTGCAATAAAACTGTTCCTCCCCTTGGAGAAGTGCAACACTTGTTTTGGAGAAAAGAATATCAAGCGAGAGGAGCACCACATATTCACATGCTGTTATGGATCAAAGGTGCACCGAAATTTGGGCATGACAGTGATAGCACTGTTTTGCAGTTTATCCAAAAATATGTCACATGTGAAATCACTTCACAACAGACACATAGTGAGCTGCATGGGCAGATTTTACAATTTCAAAGACACAAATGTGGCAAATATTGTCGCCGCAAATACAAAAACAAAGATAAATACTACACCAAATTCCAGTTTGGTTTCCCTAGACCAGTTACAGAAACAGGTGAAGTAAACAACTTCATGTCTTCAGTTCGACATAGTGTTAAAGGTAAATAACCTAAAAACACGTATTACATAAAAAGAACACAAGAAGAAAAATATATCCATGATTACAATGCAATCATTGCCCACTTATGGAATGCAAACATAGATATGCAGTACATTACAGACAATTCAACTGCTGTTGCACGATATGTTACAGCCTACTTAACAAAACCAGAAAAAACAGAGCTTCAAGACCTCTGGGATGTCCTAGCATCAGACAAAACATGATCACAGAAATTGTACAGCCTAGGCATAAAAATGCTCTCTCATAGATAATTTGGGGCCTATGAAGCAGCCGATCGTTTAACCGGCACTTCTTTGTATGGAAAATCAGACAGCATAGTGTGGCTCAGTCTTGGTCCTGCAAAATTGAGAAAAAGAGTGCTAAAATAATATGAGGACATAGAAACAATTGCCAGAAATGATCCCAACAGCCAAGACATTCTAAAAAAACAATTTACTGGACACATACTATCCGAACAGGAGTACCACTCTGGAAAGCATGTGTCTATACCACATAGCTCAAAACTTTGCATACAAAAATAATGTAAAACCTGATGAAAGCAAACGTAGATATAGAGTGACCGACTGTGAAGGGAGCTTAGTGCAACTTAACAAACGATGCTTAATTAATCATGTGAAATTGTCATTAAAATCTCCTCAACAGAAAGAACTATATTACATGTCTCTGTTACAACTTTTCAAACCAGGGAGAAAAGAGGAAGACATACTAGATAAATATGAGTGCTATGAAGATACTTTCAAAGCAAATGAAAGCACTATCACCGATGTGAACTTTACGCAGTACAAAACAATGTTACACAATGAGCAGAAACAGGAAGAAGAACTAGATAAAGACTCTTCCGACAGTAGTCAACCTTCTGTAACAGGAAGCCAAGAACCATTAGGACAACCACTAATAGCAAATGAGGCTGAAGTAGCTATGGCAGAAGTAGAAAACACCATGTATCAGTATCAAGAAGATACAGAAGACTTAACTGTACAACAAGCAAAACTTAACAACGATCAGCGCACCATTTTTGAAGACGTAACAAAACAAATTGTACATGGTGTACAACACGAAAATAAAGAATGTACCTCAAAATTACAAACCTATACTGCTGTATGTCAGTGGTGAAGCTGGATCAGGGAAAACATTCTTAATCAAAATCATCAGCAAGTTCCTTCAACAATTGACAAACAACAAACTGTAAGCTGTTGTAATGGCCCCCACAGGTTTAGCTGCCTACAACATAGGTGGTGTGACTTTACACCGATTACTACTGCTTCCACTAGAGCATCAAAATAAATGAGACTACTACAAACTCTCTGCAGAAGCTGCAATGGAATTACGTAGAGTATTGAAACAAAGGAAAATGCTACTAATAGATGAAGTGAGCATGGTCTCCAACCTAATGTTGGCTGTGATTCATCTCAGATTGCAAGAAGTACTTAAAAATAATAACAAAGAACTCTGTGCAGGGAAACACATTATCGTTTTCGGAGATCTTCTACAATTGACAACAGTAAAAGGTGAAAGCTTAGGCCACAAACTCTGCCGGAAAACTGTTGGTAGCATAGGTAATGTTAACCTTTGGCAACATTTCCAATACAGAGAATTAACTGAGAACATGTAGCAATCTGCAGATCTCACTTATGCTAACATCTTAAAAAGTATTAGAGTTTGTGTATAATCGCAAGAAGTACAAGTTGTATTGAAAAACCGGCATATACATGCACTTTATGGTGATAATGCATGTGCAACTGATGTTATGGAACAAATAGCGCACAAAAATGTGAATTGTATGGCCTTAATGCCAACTCTTGCAAGCTGTTTCAAATTCAATGAAACAATGTTAAAGAAAGAAATGCAAGCAATAATAGAAATTAGCACCACAGACAAAATAGACGTACATGGTATGACAGTACCCATGTGTGAGCAAGCCACAACAAGACTAAATAGTTTAGAAAATTCGATCTCCAACACAGCTGGGTTGGAAAAAATATTGAAATTATCCTTAAATTGTAGAGTAATGCTTAAACGTAACCTTGACGTAGAGCAAGGGCTAGTTAATGGAGCACTGGGCACAGTTGTTGGCTTTCAATCATACCCACGTGATAGCAACGTTCAGTTTGTAAATATTCGCTTTGATAAAGTTTCAGAAGTGAAAAGGATAGGGCGCTCAATTGCTCGATTCCTTCTCTTCAAAGACATGTATGTACATAGAGAGCAATTTTCTCTAACTCTTGCATATGCAGTTACCATTCATAAATCCCAAGGTCTTACCCTAGAGAAAGCATTGATAGATATAGGAAACACAGTGTTTAAGGAAGGCATGAGCTACGTAGCATTATCACGCTTACGTACACTTGACGGTATATTGCTAATAAACATTGATTCAAGTAAAGTCAAAGCTGATATTGCTTGCATTCTAGAATACAATAGATTGCGTTCACTGCACACCCCTCATCTGAAACAATACCCTGTTGCAGATAAAGTGAAAAGTGGTAAAAGAAAAGTAAATGAAACGGAAATTCAACAGAATGCAACAGCAAATTCCGCAAAGAAAAGAAAAGAAGCTAAAGTTTCATCAATTGCCGCAAACATAGAAGAACCTATTAGGGAATGTAAATCAGTGACGTCGTCAAAGAAGCAACAGAAAAAACAAAAAATGCACTCAGATACAGAACTTGCTGGCCCATTCAAATTTGCAAATGAAAGTGGGGTAAGTTGCTATGCAAATGTAGCAATGAATGTTCTATTCCAATTGCCACCAATTGTTAACAATATTTACCTGCACAATACAGACCAATTGTGTTTGCAAATGTTAGTGCTGCATAGAAATGCAACAAGCTGTCCTGATAGCACATACAGTGTTCATGGAGTAAGGCAACAATTGGACGACTGTGCTGGAATGGTGAGATTCACTATGAACGCACAAGAAGGTCCACAAGAATTTCTAATGTACATACTATTAGTATTGGAAAACAAAAGCATACCTGTAAATGAAATCTTCCAAATTTCGTACATGTAGAAACATACATGCACTCTCTGTAGCAAAGTGATACAGGAAGAAATCCCAAATGAGCGATTTGTGTATGTTTCCATAACAAATAGTGATAGTATTCCATTTCAGCAACGTATACAAAATGCAAACCATGGCAGATTATGTAGTATTTGCAATCCAGACAATCGCTCCACCTTACTGATACAATCATATAGTGCCTACATAATACTTATGCTTCTACGTTATAATGCAGATGGCACCAAAAAACAACTGCAAACTGACTGGATTCACACACGGTCAAGTGTCACTTGGAAAGAAAACCTTTACAACTGTAGGAATAATCTACCATGCAGGAGCTACAACCAATGCAGGTCACTACACTGCATACATTAAAAAGAATTTTGGATGGTTTGAATGTAATGATAGCATCATTACTCTAAAGCAGAGGTTGCCAGCTAACCTAACAAATGCGTATTTAATGTTCTTGAAGCCAAAACTTACGAAATAATGTGTACTTCAAGTTCAAGATTGTCAACAAATTATGTGAAAGACTACAAACAGTTAGAATACGCCCACAGGTATCTAACTACCCAACAGGATGGAAGAATGACACAAATATATGATTATCACAGATCGTTGGAATCAAATGCACAGGTAGAATACGCCTATAGGTATCTAACTGTTGTTAAAAATCGGCAGGAAGGCAACAAACAAAACATTAATGGGAAAGATAAAGGAAACAGGTGTTAGGCAGAAACCTGTGCAGTTCCCTCTGGGTCCACTGCAAAAGATTTAGGACTACAAGTGTTTGGCAGTAAACCCAATTGGTAGCAGTCTGTACCACCCAGATTTACCTGGTAGCTGTGGCTGAGCAGTTAGACTTCTCTCAAGAAGAGTTAGGCCATATTTGGAGTATACAGGATAGGGCAATTTACACAGTAGAACAAGCAGACACTGATCAGAGCTTGGGTGTAAAGATATATAATTATTTATTTAAAAACACATCCATGGAAAACACACTGGCACTAATATGGCAAACAACTTCAATCACAATTACTATACGTATATATCAATCCCATAACAATATTTCGACACGTCTAGGTTCAACGGGACCACTTATTTGCAGACAGAGGTGAATGCTTTAACCTAGATGGCACTCTAGTATTTGTTAAAAAGGGAGAGAAAAAGGCAGGGTATGAAACCAACTCAGTACCAACACTTTTATGAAACAAATTCAAGGCGAGCAAGGCAGGGTCTACTGTAAATCAAAAAGTTCAGAGGCCAGGCCCACTCGGAGAGAGGCAAGGCTGTATGTCCCAAAAGTATCACAGTGGAAATGCACTTCGTCTTTGTAACAAAATGTCACAGAAAGGTTGGACCAGTTTTAGAACAAACGTTTAAGAAGGTCTGGAGGTGACCCAATGGGAAGGTAAGGATTTAAGACACCTCACGCTAACCGATTCAAGGGAAGCCAGGCGGACACAGTACCTTGAGAGTGAAGAGGCAGCTCCGGCGGGGGCAGTTGTTCCTGGTGGTGGATGCAAGTTGGGGCTTTGCAAGAAGATGAGAAGATCCCGTCATCGAGGAAAAGTTGAAGATCGTTGCACCACCAGGGAAGAGACCAGCCGCGGAGTGCTCAATCACAAGGCACCACCTTTTGGTCGCGGTACAGTGGCCAGTGGCTATCCAGTTGCCGGGTTGCTCAGCACGGGCAATTCGACCACTAGACGCCCTGGAAGCGAAGAAAAAGCAAGGGACTGGTTGTTCCCACCAGTCAGGGGAAGAAGACTCTCCAGCAGGGAGATCTTCTCTGTCGTTGGGAAGTGGTGAGTCGGTTCAGCAGGGCTCCACCGGAGGTGGCATCGTTGCAGGTCGGCTCAGCTTTACCCTCGTCGGATTCTTAGGTCCTGTGGCGACTTCTGAAGTTCCAGTCCCAAAAGCCCTGCTTTTATGCAGAAAACCCCCATTCATTCAGCCTAGCTGTCAATCAAACATGCTAAGTGGTGAGCGGGGCGGCTCACCACTCGGGCCAATCACACAAGAGTGCGACCTGAGTTGTCAAGGCAACTCAGTCCAGGGTGCCTAAACCCCCTCCCACACCCCCTGTGGTACCCAGACAGAATGGCACCACTCTGGAGGGCTTCTGTGCAGAAGCCCGCCAAAAGTGGAACAAAGGGCTCAACCTTTGGTTTCGGAGTTACAGAGGCGAACACATACGCCATTTTAAAAACTGAGTTCTGGCAGAAAATACCAACCAGTGGATTTATTTAAGACAAATAAACCGGTAGTATGTTAGAGACTAATTTGAAAAAGTATTAGCCTCCAACAATGGGAAGAATCCCATAGGAATATATTCACGGTCGAATATAAAAAGTAGTAAAACTCGACGAGGGGGACGGGACAGTGCCCCCTCGAACAAAAGACCCAGGGGTAATAGAATTACCCCTACCAGTACGTCCACAATAGGATGGTTTGTACTAGTTCTGTTAGTAAATTTAGGTCTAGTAAAGCCAAAGGTGACTTTACATGCCCTGGGAGACAGTAGTCAGTCCCAGGGTATGGAGTCTATGGTGGGGATCCGCTAGGACACCCCAGTGTTACGGCACGGAGGGTGCGGTGTAGCACACATAGCAAAACACAAGAGGCCCTATGGAGTAAAAGACCCCATAGCCCATAGAACACATTGACATTCAAAGAAATCAACCGCATTCATGTCCAAGAGTGGGAGGAAAAGAGTCTCACTCTTGGCAGGATGAAAAAAACAAACTCCAGAAATCCAGCAAAGCTGCTGGGGGACTCACTAGGTTAGGAAATTCAGCCTAAACAGCGAATTCTCCCTAACACTAGGCTATAACAACGACACAAATTAATGAGTATGACAAATCTGTAGGAGCAAATGCACAGTTAGAATACGCCTACAGGTATCTAACTGTTATTAAAAATGGGCAGGAAGGCAACAAACATAACATTGATCAGAAAGATGAAGAAAACACTGCAAGGAAAAAAGGAAGTAGTTAGCACCATAGGAAATGAAGGTTTTTTTTTTTAATCCGACAAGGATTTTTTTTCCCCAGACCCAAGGATTAGAAAAGCAAACACAGAAACTGAGCGCAATGCACAGTACACTGGTTTGTAAACTAAATATGAGGGTAAAAAAAAAAGTTAACTGTCTATTATGCAATGTAGTAATTTTTTTTAAAAATGCAAACACTAACACACCTTTTTCTTTCATCACAGAAATGGAAAAAGTGATACTTCCGCCAAGTACGATAGCCAATTAAAAAAAATGTATGTGGATTCTGAACAAAATAAGGAGTAAGTATATTGGAAGGCATTTTCTACACATGGGAATCTACACGTCTAATCTGTGGTACTAATATGCTGCAATGCCTGTAGGCTACCCTTCCATCTTCGGTGAGTAACCTACCACCTACGCCTTACAACCAAGGTACAAGGAGCAAAGTTCCTATCCACAAACATCGCTGCATATGAAAACCATGGTCCTTGTAAATTAGGTGCTTATAAATTTACTTTTCGGACCATCGTCTGCAGCCATGAAGTTAAGACACTAGGGCATCAACACAACTAGCGCATTCCACCACACCCATATTGACTTGTAACTCCACTGCTTATGACTTCAGTCTTGCGTGCATGGGTTTTAGCCATGCACCCAAGAGTGCAGGGTCTCCCCACAACCACATTGGTGATGTGTGGTAGTGGGGATTAATCGATAGGTGTGTTTTCCTTTAGTACCTCTCCCCAGAGGCTTCCCTCCTAGCTGTATGTCTGTAGATTTTACATGGGATGGGTGTGCAGTGTCTTCCAAGTCTAGTACTTACCGCTTTGTTCTTGGTTGCATGGCCTTTGGCCATGCACCCAAGACTGCATGCACTCCCCACAACTTGCCAATCAAAACGCAACACTACGGGTGTATGCACAGGTGGCACATGCGGCGGTGGTTGTGGCCAGGGCCTACAGTCTTGGAAGAAAGGCCTTCAGCCTACGGCCATGCATCCAAGACTCTAGGCCCTGGCCACAACCACCGTAGCATGTGCCACTCATGTCATGGCAGCGTACTAATTAATATAATAATAGTCATTGGAAAAAATAATGCCTTCACGGCTTGTTGTCAATTTCAATGTTGCCTACCAATACGCCTGTGCTTTCAACAGTTACACATTTCCTGTCCACTTCATGGACTGAAGTGCTATCGTTATTACACCCCACATTTACTGTGCGTACAAGGTGTCCATAGAAATTACATCATGACGACCGACCCCCAGAACAAATGCATTGATCACCCATATCTTAATGTCTGAACCTTTCCCAATGCTCTGTGACACAGCAAAATAGTTTCATGAAAAAAGCATGTGTACGCTGGTTGTTGCTCCGCTTTCCAGAGATCCAAGATGTCAGGTGCATCCAAAGCATCTGACGCAGAACACGTCTCGCAGCAGCCAATGGGCAGAGACATCGCATGTCCGCGGTCATTACGCCAGCCCCTTAGCCAATCGGTATCTTGTTCGTCGACTGAACAGGGAAGTGTGACCGTGGAGTGAACATAGATATCACTAATTTTTTCAGACCTACTTTTTGATAATTATAAAGAAAAATACTGCACTGATGGTGACCAAATTTAAAAAAGAACGTTTTCTGGACAAAGCCCCTGTACCTGCCACAGATCTCGTCAAAATCCGTCCAGCGGTTTCACCTGTAGCCGTGCGCAAAGTTTTTCCCCCATTCAGTCTATGGGAAAAAAGATGTTTTGGGACCCCCTCTATAACTTTCCCCCCCTGGCCCAAACATCTCCAAACTTTGCAAAAAAATTCAGAGTGACCCATATACCTTTTTCTGCAAAGTTTGGTGAGAATTCGTCCAGGGGGAGCAGAGTTATAAGCCGCCCAAAAAGTGCTCTTCAAAAAGTGAGATCTGAAGGGAGCTAAGTAGCTTAAATGTGTTGGTAATTGTCAATAGCAAAAACAAAGAGGTGATGGCTGGAAGGTTTAGACTTAATCTTAACCACTGGCAATGCTCTGGGCAACCCTCCAGACCACCGTTCTTCGCCTGCCAAGCAATTACAGAAGGGAAAGACCATATGCAAATCAGGCTTGGCCCCACCCCAAAAGGGGCAGTCCAGCCCGAACCGCTAGGCCACATCCCTTCTGCACGAGACCACAAGCATCCCCAAACATGTTTCGCCCTTGTTGGGGCTCATCAGTGAGGAGTAGCTTGGGTCTCTAGGCCCAGCAGGCACGGGACCCACGTCTGGGCATACCCGTCCCACTCGGGGTGACATAGCAAAAACAAAGAGGTGATGGCTGGAAGGTTTAGACTTAATCTTAACCACTGGCAATGCTCTGGGCAACCCTCCAGACCACCGTTCTTCGCCTGCCAAGCCATTACAGAAGGGTAATTGACAATAGTCCATCAATGGTGACCTTAGAGGAGACGCTTGCACCCTAGAAATGTCACACCAACCACTTGGCAAACCTATACAAATATGAGCATGCCTCTACAGTGCAGAGTACAGCATTTACTGTGCATAGAAGATTGGAATGCTAAACTGGTACACACAGACTCCGTAAAAGGTGGCTACTAGCTGCTGAATCTGCGTGGTATCTGCGGCACACGTTTAAGCTACTTAGCTCCCTTCAGATCTCATTTGGGTACGGGCTACTTCAGATTTGACACGACCCATGGGACTCCCCTCTGTGGGTGCCAGTGTACACTCTGTATAGATTAAGTCTGGCAAATCAGAATCTTCGGAGAAACTAAATCATCTGATCTGTGTTTTAGCAAAGAAGATTACTCCGCTCCTGAGGAAGGGGGTGTTCCCCGAAACGCGTAGAGCTTCAATCTTCAATTCATCACAAGCATATTGTGTGTATATATATATATATATATTCCCTTTTTTATGATGGCCTTTGTGAATTTTGTTTGTACATTTACATTCAAATGTTAACCAGAAGTTACTGGATTTAATTTGTTTTGTTCCCTTGCTTTTTTTATAACTTGATTACATTGTTGTAAAAACGCAAAGAGTGTCCTGACTGATCTTGTATCAGCTTTAATGGTGTTCAGGGGATGGGAGTGTCCTTATAAATAGACACTTTTTTCTTGTTCTTGTTTTGCACGAGCTCCGTGTCAGGGCTTGTATTCCTCCCCAGCACCCGGAATATATTTATGATTGTAACAAGAACAAGAATTCCTTATAGTTTTTCTACTTCTACTGTGCTCCTATTGAACTCTACTTTGGAATACTCCTTTGCCTTTTGTGCAGAGATGTCTCTATGGGAGGGGAAAGGGGGCTTGAGCCCTGGCTCGTACCGTGAGGGGAGCATGGCTTCTTGATTCAAAACATCAGAATGCTTTGTGGCGGCCTCCTAATGCTCTAAACCAGCTGTCTGGAAGTTGTTCACAAGTACATTCTGTTCTGATCAATCAACCCTGTAAGCTTTTTGTGTTCATTGCAGTACACAGTGTGGGGCAGATACTCACACTTTATTTTTGCGCAAATGATGAATTTGCGCCTCATCACCTGCAGCAAAAAAGATGCACCCAAATGCACAAAGGGCCTCTGAATGTGTGCATCTTAAATGCACACATTGAGATGCCATTGTTCCCTCCCTTTACTCCTTTGTGGAAATAAGGAGGCATTTTTATGCATTTCAATGAGAATCCCAAATCTACAAACGGGAATGCATTTTGAAATGCTCAGAAATGAAAGACCTTCCCCTGCACCTATTTGGACTAGGTGCTGGGCAAGGCCCAATGCACAATAGGTTAATTTCTGTAACGTTCATGCATTTTCTTTTAAGTGGGAGGGCAACAATGTTAACTGCTGCTCTCTAGCTTCCATTTCAAGCGTTCAAAGAAGGACAGAAATGTGCTGTTATTTTTTTACCTCATTTCACAGTGGCAGGCTCTTTAAGGGCCTGTCACTCTAAACTATGCTGCAATCACCCACCTGGGTGCTAGGAGCCTTCAATATATTAATGTTGAGAGCATGCCCCTGACACAAATGTATTTAAGGAGGCTGTGCAGCGCATGTTCGCGCTACTGCTCAACAACCCCTGAAATGTGCAGGTCCCTTTTGAGAACAAGGTGACCTGTGTATTTCTGAACTGAGCACAAATAGAAAGAAAGATGCATGGGCTTTTTTCATTTGCACTCACTTTTGAAAATCTGTCTCAGTTTCTATGTGCACTACAGTCTCACTCATTTAGCATTCTCATCCTTCTGGGGGGAATATATTGATCATGTGCAATCTGAAAGTTGCAATGCATATTTATGAATTTGAGTGCCATTATGTTTCAAATGATTGCTCATTGTGTAAGTATAGAGATTTGTGTTCATATGCCAGATCATCCTACCAAATTCCAGCAAGGCAGCCTCAGCCTTTCCTATATCTATTTTATTATATTTGTGCTGACCCTACACACAGGGTCTGGGAGCACCTTACATGGTTCAACGTTTGAAAAGGTGGGAGTTGAAAAAAGAAGTTTCAACATGTTTTCAGAAAAGGATAGGAAGATTAGGTTAGACAAGTGGTAGCAGTGGAGTAGGGCCGGGGTATGTGTGGGGAAACGGGTATGCTATGATGCTCTTTCTGAAAGTGGTGATGGAGGGCTCAGTGCGTATGTGAATAGGTAGGATGTTCCATGCCATGGATGCCCAAAATGCTTGTTTTGTGTGCATGTGAGTTTACAAAGTGGAATGTGTAGAAGGTATTGGCAGGCTTACCAGTGTCTTTGTGGGTGATAGGTTTGAGTTTGTCATGAAGGTAAGATGGAGTTTTGAGGTGGATGACTTTGAATAAAATGCACAGTCCTTTGGAGGCAATTATCTGGGGTATGAAGAGGCAGTGGACCTGGGCAAGCGTGGGGGTGATGTGTGAATGTTTGGGTAGGTAGAGAATGAGTCTGGCTGCTGCGTTTTGTATGGTTTGCAGGAGGGCAAGGGTGTTGTTGGGGAGCCCATTGAGGAGAGAATGTCCATAATCCAGTGTAGAGGGAGAACCAGTGCTTGGACTGTGGTGTGGAAGTCGTCAGGAGGAAGGATATGCTTGATTTTTCATATGATGTGTAGTTGCAGATCACATCTGACAGCGGCTATGTGGTTTGTGAAGGAAAAGTGGGGGCCAATGATGAAGCCATGGGATTTGACAGGTGTGGAGATGGATGTGTATGGGTTGTCTGTGGTAAATTCTTGGATCCAGGGGATGAGGTCATGTTTGTGCCTTATGTTGCAGATGAGGATGTATTCTGTTTTGGAAGAGTTGAGTTTGAGGATATGGGTGGCCTTCCAGTTGTTGATGGGGGAGAGACACGTTTTGAGGGTGTGCAGTTTTGAAGTGGTTGACATTTGGAAGTATATTTGTGTGTCATCTGCATTTTGCTGGAAAGGTAAATTGTGTTTGCTAAGGGCCAGTCCAAGGGATTTAAGATATTGATTGAAGAGGAGTGGAGATAGGGAGGAGTCTTGTGGGACCCCATACTTGACAGTGGTGGGGTCTGATTGATAGGAGACAAAGGGCCTCATTCCGAGGTTTGCGGTAAGTATGGGTTTTTACCGGCATGGCGGAAAGACCGAGTCCGGTCTGGTACAACGCCGCAATTTACAGGCCATTCCGACTTCGCGGGCACGAGCTTTCCGCCATGCCGGTAAATCCCCTAGCGGCATACCGTTAAAGGACCCGTAAAACCCTTTAGCGGCATGAAGCGAGACGGTCGTTACAACACCGCCACCGAAGCTCTGCTATCCGTTATTAGCGGTGACCGTAATTTACGGACACCGTAAATTACGGTCACCGCTAATTAACAGATACGGATATTACATCATCGCACAGGAACGGGAAGGAGCGCGGCGGCCATCTTTAAAAACACAATCCATTGCCATCCCCTTGATACAGAACCCGGAGGAAGATTCTGAACCTGAGACTTCCCAGCATTCACCTATATCATGCCGAAAGCACTCAAAAAAGGAGCTGCACGCCTCCGCAAGGAGCGCTTTACACAGGATGAGCTACAGGTCCTGGTAGACACCCTGCATGCCAATGCAGAAGTGTTGTTCAGCACTGATATGCGCAAGGCCACCATAGCAAGAAAAAAACAAATATGGGACCTGGTTGCCCAGAGGGTGAGCGCTGTCGGCAACACCCCCCGCACAACAAGGGACTGCCGCAAAAGGTGGGACGACCTCCGTCTCAGGGTGCGGGCCATCCTATCGGCCAACAGGACCCAGGCCCTGGAGACAGGAGGAGGCCCAGCATCTCCAATCAAGATGATGCCCTGGGAGCAGACTTGTGCCGACATGATGGGCCCTGAATCCATCGAGGGGGTCGGCGAGATGGAGTGCGGTGCCCCGTCATCCGCAGATGGAGGTGAGTGTCATGAGTGAAGACAGTAAATGCATTCCCAATTCAAGCCACCGCCAAGGGATGGGCAAGCAGTCATGTCACATATGCCCCCCCCCCAATCATGCCGTAACAAGTGAGACCCAGGCTGATGCCACTTGCAAGGCTACAACCCATATTGCCCATAGCACACAAAGAGGCAGTCACTGTGAGTCAGCACAGTACTCTGCCAGCTTGATTGACCCAGACACCTGCATGCATTTACCATCCTAGCCCAGATCAATGTCCCAAATGTCACCCAAACGCTGCAACACCATTCTCATACCATAGCCTTGAAGCGATGCTGACAACCAAATCATAGCTAATGCCATCTCTCTCTTCCACCCCACAGGCAGCGGACATGAAACTGAGGGCCATGAAGCCACCCAGCCCTCCACCTCCAGGGGCACAGGCAGGGGACAGCGGAAGCCTGTAGGAAGGAGGAGGCCACAGGCAACACCATCTGCACCAGCAACCCCCATGGAGGCTGCACAACCCCCACCCACACCCCTACCCATGCCTGCACTGGGAACGGACACATACCCCACAGTCCACTCGGAGGAATCCAGTGTGGCAGGGGAGCACGCTGCCATGTGCCTCATCGACGAGCCGGAGAACCCTACATCGGTTCACCTATCTGACGTGGGGGAGACATGTGACACAGCGTACAGGCCGGAAACACCATCTCACACACAAGTCGCACTCAGCGACTCTGGGGAGAGTGACACCCCAATCCTTACAGGCCAAGGAGCACCACCTGCCTGTCCTGTATCCTCCTCCCCTGCCGAAAGCCCACAGAGCCCTGCACGGTCAACACCACGGCTGGCTACCACATCTGCCACACCATCCACGGATGGAGTGCACGGGCAGCGCATCACAGCCCTGCTGGAGGACTTCCTACGGGACAACCGTCAATCACATTCACAATGCCACAATGACCTGCAGGCCCTGGGTGAGGTAATCACTTCAAACACCAACCGCCTCTGTGAGGTGCTGGGCCGGATTGCTGATGCCCTGGAGGCAGCACACCCAAGACCACAGCCCCAGTGGGAGTACCCACCATCACAAAGTTCATCCACACAGATGAGCCCTGTCCGCCGGTCAATGCGGACACTCCGCCGCCAGAACATGAATCCCCCTGGCTCCGGAAGTGGCCAATGAACATCCTGGCACACACATTTGGGAGGGGGAGGGGGGTGAGGGTGTGTCATTGGGAGTTGGGGGGAGGGGGAGGGGGGTAAGGGTGTGTCATTGGGAGTTGGGGAGGGGGAGGGGGGTGAGGGTGTGTCATTGGGAGTTGGGGGGAGGGGGGAGGGGGGTGAGGGTGGTGGTTTTGTTGTACACATTCAAACTTAAACTTTTTAATACACTGGTTGTTCATTCACTAAAACAGAGTGGACATTGATCATTTTGCTTGTGTATTTTAATGTCGCACAGTACATGGTGTACATGTATCCCCACACCCCGTGCCCAATGTCCTCTCATCCTGAAACCCTCAGCTGACTTGTGAGTCAGAAATATTGTCCAATCAATGCTTGACGCACAGAACGTCCCTCCTGTGCATCGGGACCCGGCTGCTGTCCTGCCATTCCTACCTCCTCCCCCTCATCGTCATCTGGTGGTGGCATTTCCACGTCAGGGGGCAGTGGCACGTTCCGACGGATGCACATGTTGTGTAGCATTACACATGCCATGGTGATCTTGGACACCTTCTCGTGGCTGTAGATGAGTGCCCCACCTGAACGGCTGAGGCTACGAAATCGTGCCTTCAAGAGCCCGAAGGTCTGCTCTATCACCACGCGTGTACGGGTATGGGATCTGTTGTAGTCCTCCTCGTGCCTGTTCTGTGGGTTGCGGACGGGGGACATGAGCCACGGCTTCAGAGGGTAGCCAGCATCACCTGCATGGAAGTGGAAATGAGGTAATCGTGTGTGCCCTCATGGTGGAAAATTGTACTGGTCATGCTTGGCCACAGATGATTACTGGGATGAGCATGCATCCCCCCCCTTCCCGGCCAGGTAGAGTATGAACCCCCCCCTTCCCAGGCAGGTGGAGTATGAACCCCCTCCCTTCCCAGGCCGGTGGAGTATGAACCCCCCCCTTCCCAGAACTACTCACAGCCCCAAAGCAACGCCATGGCCCATTCAGATGACTCACCAAGCAGCCAGGCACGACGTCCGGCATGTCGCTCCATGTAGCGTGGTAGTGTTGAGTTCCGCAGAACCAAGGAGTCATGAGTTGATCCGGGGTATCGGGCATTGCAATGTGTGATGGATTTACTGGCATTACACACCATCTGGACATTGATGGAGTGGTATTGCTTGCGGTTGCGATACAGCACCTCCATGGCATGCGGGACCACCAATTCAACGTGGGTGCAGTCGAGGGCACCTATGCAATTTGGCATGCCTGCCAGTGCATGGAAGGCAGCTTTGGTGTCGTAGATCTCCTGGGGAGTCTGGGGTAGGGATATGTATTCCCTTGTGTGGGTGAGGAGGGCATCCAACACTTCTTTGAGTATCCGTGAAAATATGGGCTGAGAAATGCCATGCATTTGCCCCACTGTATGCTGGTAGGTGCCTGTGGCAAGGAAGTGGAGAACAGACACTACCTTCAGTAGAGGGGGGATGGCAGTGCGTATTTCTATGCGGCTCACAATATCATCATGTATCATGTCCACTATGCTGGTAATGGTGTCCCAGTCAAGCCGGTACAGGGTGTGGATCTGCTCTGGTGTGAGGTTGAAGGGGGTGGCTCTGATGCGGGGGATTGGGGGCTGCCGGCGTGGTAATGGTGGCTGCACCGGTAGGGCATGCTGGCCCTGTCTCACCCTCCTTCTCCTCCTGTGTATCCTCTGTGGTGGTGGCTGTGGTTGTTGTTGTTGCTGTTGTAGTTGTTCTTGCCTTGCAAGCAGGGCCGCAAGCTCCAGGAATGCTGCTACAATCGGTATCATTTTGGTGTGGGAGGGGGTGTGGTATGTGGGTGTGCTCCTTTTGTGCTGTGCCAGACTCCATTGCCTCCACCTGTGCTGATTGAGTGCACCTGTTCCTCTTGGAAACACTGCTCAGGGTCCTTTACACCTTCTCAGCGATGCCGGTATTTACTCCATGGCGGTAAGGTACTTTGCGGTCTTGTGGAGGCCGTTTTTTCCATGTCCGCTTTACTTGGGATCAGCTCCGGTTTACGCCATGCCGCTAATTACGGCATGGCGTGTCGTGCGTGTGCCACTAAACCGCTATTTACGGCATCGTACTTTACGACGCCATAAATAACGGTGTGGTGGGTCAGAATGGGCCGTAAAGGGAAACGATGCCGGTATTCCTTTAACGGCATCATTTTTCCCTTACCAACCAACTCGGAATGAGGCCCAAAGTGTATCCTGACAATGAGAAAGGACATCAACCATTTCAGTATGGTGCCCGACAGTTTGTGCAAGGTTGATACACTTTCAAGCAAATATTTACTTTTGTGTTAGTTGCACTAAACAATGATGTATTTGAGCCAGATAATGCTAGCTATTAAAAAATGCAGTCTGGAGGTTGGTTCCTCCAGATATGGTTAGCAACAACTGGCAGCCACCCCCATAAAGACCATACAGTGTTAGACGGGAGAGGTAATTAGGTAGTCAAATTCAAGACTATGGAACCAAGTCTTGAGAATCATATGCTGGCTTTGCCAGCTGACGATACAGTGATCATGGCCTAATCATCTTATTTCACTTTATAGTACTCTGCTGCCTTCCGTGAGGCTTGCCTTTTCACAGAACGGTGGCATTGTTTAGCTCATTGCCTGAACTTTCCTTTTATGCAGGCCATTTGAGTGATGGGGTCCTAGTCAGATGATGACCAAATGGCACAGGCCTCTGGAAAGAATATGTTCAGGTTTGATTATTTGGACAAGAAATTGTTTGCTTTTTTTATACAATTTCAACTGTACTTCTGTACATCATAAATAGCAGTCCACACATGTGTGGGCTGGGTGTATTTGAAGCTTTAAAATACAATTGAAAAGCCCAGATGAAATCTGACCTGCTCAGATCATTCACTATTCTGATATTGGTATACTTTCTTTGATAATGGAGAGCATGAAGCCAGAATCATTCTCCTTTTTGCATAACATGCATCTATAAAGTTTTGTTGTTTAATTATCAACTTGGTTCTACGAAACAGGCTATTATTACTTTTAGTTTAGGAAAGTCTAACTTTCACAAATACTTGCACCTTGCTCTATGATAAGAACTGGGAAACAATGTGTCAAGTGCAAACATTGCAGTTTAGCTTATATCCCATCCTCACCGCTTAACACACGTGTGTGATCCTGGGCAGCTCATTTAATCTTGTGGTCCTATGCTGTCAAAATTAGCAGTCTCTAAAAATGTCAGACTAAGTGTGATTTAGCTCTCTCAGTATGCTCTTCAAAAAAGTCTCTCATCGTTTGACTAGCTATAATATTGCTCTATTCTAAATCATAGTGCCCTTGATTTGTTGCCCACCACAAAGTAATTTGTTTCTACGCTGACTGATAGCAATACCACTTGAAAGCCAGAGCACTCATCTAACCTCAGCCTACATTAGCATGTATGCATGCACCATTCTGATAGCTTTTAACTTATTTCCACTCTAATATGAAATGGTATGTTTACTCTTCTCATTGCTTACAGTCTGTATCCATGCTTGTGTACTTTTACATTCTGTAAGAGTGCCTATATGAGTCTTCTATCTATGGTGGGGTATGTGTACCTTTTTCACATGGCTACTGATCGGTGTTCTGCGTAAAAGACTGCACTCTCCTCATGGCTGCTATTTCAAAATTATGTTCTGTACCTATGCTAATACACACGTACCCTCATCATGGACTGCTTGAAATGACACTTTTTTACTATTTTGATTCCAGTAAGTCTGAAGAGTGTAAGGGGACTGGAAGAGAGTAAACATGCATATTCTGAGTGCTGAGAGGCAGTATATCAAACTATGGATTGTGATCATATGTGGGGGGCACGACCAGAGATTCTGGATCCCTTCATTCTTTGGTTAGGGTGCACCCCAAAGGTGTTTTTAACCCAGGTCCTGAAATTGCTTAAAATGGACATGCTTTGTGGTACATTGGGCAGAAGGAAGGCTGGTGAGAAGCAGTGTCAAGCCAGTGTGAGGATGCAGACGTGCAGTTCTAAAATGTGGAGAGTGCTGAAAACAGCACTTCGGGTACAGTTAGCTCAAAGGGTATAGAACATGATTTGAATATGGTTTTGAGCTGTTTAAACAAGTTCCCAGAAGCACCTGAGTTTTCTGGTAGTTGGGATTCCAGTTTCCAGTGGCTCTAGGACAAGCTCATTTATTTTGTTCTGCACTCCTGCTCTAGGGTGTCTGGCTGTCACTGGAAAGGAATTTCACCTCCAGTGAGGATCCTGGTTCCAGGGCAGCTGGCAGTGCGCAGCCATTGATCCTAACAGCAATGACCCCTATTGTTCCATGGGAATTGTTAGGGGACGGATCTCTTCCCTGCCTTAGGTGACTTCTATCTTCACTTTACTATTAGAGGACTTCGGAACAGACTCCACTCCCAATAGACATCCATTAAATACTTTGTGTGAGTCCAAGATCAATCAAGGAAGGAGTTGAAAAACAATTCCTTATCAATGCAAACTTTCATCTGAAATGGACAAAAGTAAGCCTGCTATAAGGGGTCCCGCCCCTGTTTCTGTAGCAAGTGGCCTGTGCCTCATTACATCATCCTTGCAGAGCCTTGTCCTGCAGGAAATTGAGGGAACAGGAAGGGAAAGACACACAACAAAAAAACAAGATGGTATATCCCCTTCCCAGGTCCAGCTTTCCCACTTTGCTACTCTAACTCCTCCCTTGTCCCATGTCTACTGACCCTTTGTGGTGCAGCACCCCCATGTGAGGCTGGCCTTTGTTATGTGAGTTCTGCTTTAAAGCAGGGTTCCCAAGAGATCTCCTGGTGAAAGCTCCTGTGGCCTGAGGGGGGGCGATACCCTTCATCCTGAGAATCGAAGGATGACAGCATCCTGACTATTGTCTCACAGGGAGCAGTACAGAAAGCAAGTCAAAGGCATGAATATTCATTGTCTTGATATCACTGATCTGCACTCACAGGGTTTATACTGTATGATGTAAACTTGTGGGTTTAGTAATTGTGTGCTCTTATCAGTCTATTTACCATAACAAGGTATGCCTTATTCGTTGAGATCACCCTGCCACCATAATGATAAGGCAACAATTATTACATTTTAGTTCAGAGGTACAGAGGTGGAAATGGTACCTCTGGGTGTAGTGACTTTGCGTCACAACAGTAGTCAGGTATTCACATTTGACATTTGAACCTGCCCTGTGCCACTGAAGAGCGGGTGCTGTAGAGCAAAGGTGCATGGATGTGCTATGTTTTTGCTATGGAGCTTTATGAAAGTGGGTTCTAATTAACAGAGTCCCCTTTCAGAAATAGAATTAACTGCATCATTCCATAGTGTTAAAAATCCACAAAGCATTGGCTTTCACACCCTTGGAGATGGCAATTCGTCACAATATTGTCTGTTTCTGTATGGGCGGATGTATGAGGCTTTAGGCAAAGTCCTCGTTGTTGTCCCTTCTTCAATGTAATTTCAATGGGGCCAGAGGTGATGATTTGAAGGATATTGTGGCACACTCTCATGAGTTAACGTTCTGGATTTGCCTTACTGTAGAACCAGCCCTGCCAGTATGCTTTTAGTGTCTAAGTGAGAGTTTGGAAGTGCTACTATGGTGTCCTGCTCGTACCATACACAACATTTACACAGAACAACACATATAGGCTGGTTTGTGCTGAGTCATTCTTGCCATTCTCTAAGATGCAAAGATGTTTGTGGTCTAGTGTTACGTGGGAGTGCAAGTATAAAGAGCTGAAATGATGGTCTCTGCTTCTGCGTGTATGATGGCTGATGCTCAGCTGTGTTACAGCTGCAAGCCTCCTCTATCCAGGTCTCATGGTGTTTATTTATTTATATATTTAAATGTTTAAAGCGCACAAACAGCCAAAGGGAATCAAGGCTCTGTTACAATAAGGCAACTTAGTTACAAGGCAAGGGCATAAATGTTACATGTACAACATTATAAACAGTAGGACAGTGACAACTGGCTGTTACAGGGCAGATTATGTACAACAACTGACAACTGGCAGGTTAGGCAAATAGCAACGTTTTGATAGCTTTGTGGAAAAGTGAGTGGGATGTTTGCCCTCTGAGGTGGGGTGGGAGGGAGTTCCATTGTGTGGCGGCAATGAATAGCAAGCGAGAGCCCCCGGCACTGGCTTGTTTGACTTTAGGTGTTTGTTATGTTTTAAACACAATCTTTAGCACAAGCTGACACAACTTGGCATTCACTTCCTCCAGTCGCACATCACTATTAGAGGATTTTGAAAACATATTCCAGTGACAGAAGGCTGCCTTTCACCGCCTTGTTTCTCTGTATTGCCGAGGTGCAGATGCACTTGACACAATGTTCTCATGCCGAGTACATCATCTTGATTGATAAATAGTCATCACTGTGCAGTCCTCACCTTTGACGAGCATTTTCGATCCTCATCAGCCTATTGTGAGACAGGCAGCAGCCCTCTCCATAACTGCAATCATTTTCATCAGCCGACTATTCACATGAGCTGGGGAACGAACACCTTCTCAGCCTCCATCCAGCATTTTCAAGAGGCTCTAATAAAAATGCAGGTTATATGTGTTAACCATCATCGGGACGGACACTCGACGTTCCTGGAGTATTTAACACAAGATAATCTTTTTCACAGCTCAGATTCAAGAAAGACTGACGTTTTCTGGCATATAACAATATTAAAAATGCCAATGTTCATTGAGGAAAACAGACAATTTCGACCAGAATTGACAATGGTTTTACTCCTGATTCGATTTAGTTTTCTCACCTCACTTGAATTCCTTCCACTAAATATAGGGATGTTTTTGCCTTAGGATTCTCACGCAGTGTTTCGCTATGGCACATGAAGGAAGGGAACAGACACTAAACTCAGTCAGGTCATTAGAAATGGCAAACGCATCTACAGACCGCAGACTCCGAATCCCAAACTTTCAACTAGCCCCTAAACTCCACACATGATTATGCTATCATTGTCAACTTGTTCCTCCCCAACTACCTTCACCTCCACTAAAAGAACATGCAGGTTACCCTCAGGAGCCGCCAACACATCTCCCCACCCACTAAACAACTGCACTGACGGTGGCCTCTGGCACCTATTGCACCGAATTCCGTAAAACGAGCCACATTTCACATTAAAGACATTGTCTGTCAAGGGTTCTTAGATTGCAGCGTCGTCCATGTGGACATTCCCAAATGGAAGTTATTTATCACACTGAAGGTCACTTCGGTTTTATGAAAATGTTGAGGGCTTATCTGTTTTCCTACTAGTCTGGCATCATAGGATTAGCTAGTTATGTGTGGGACTTCCAGTGTCGAAGACCTCACTGCCAAAGGTTGCACTTAATACCAGCGATATATATCGACAATGGGTCTGTTCACCTGACCTTCTGCAAAGTGATTAAAAACTTTGCATTAAAAAAAGGAGCACCATCAATGGATCTAAACCTTAAAAATAAAACTACTCAAAACAATGTAGCAGGAGCAGCGTAGCAATCCATTATGCGCTGCCTTCACTAACACGTTGCCTTTTCACAACCCCCGCCATCGTAAGGACCCCCCAGGGCTATTGTATTGATGGCAAGCTAATCAAGGCGATTAGAAGTGCTCTCTTTCTGACAGATATGTTATCATGACAGACAACGGGTAACCACTGACCCTCAAGGATAAGTGGGATACCAATAAATAGCACTGAACTAAGCAACCCTTGCCTGCCATGAAGATTTAGGCCTTCATTCTGCTGTTGCAAACTGGAGTGAAAGCCACGAGCATACGCTGTCTGTTCTTTCCAACTAGACTTATCTACGTTATTTTCACCCGTGCCTTTTGTCCTCCTGCGGTGTGGTGTCCCTGTGACACTCAGATAATTCCACCGTTATACAAGTAAAATTAGAGATTTTAAATTTGCATTTTAAGCTATAATTCGTAGAAAATGTGCGTGTCTGGCATCTCTGGAGACTTGAGGTTGGGAGAGGTTACACCAATTCAAATTTAGGCAGCACATTGTTTTATATATGAGTTGAGCAACTTGACCATAACTACAGGGCCGCTACTGCAGGTGCTATAGTTGTGGTTAAGTTGCTGAACTCGCAGAAAAAGCACCATTTGAGCGGCTTATAACTTTGCCCCCTGGATGAATCCTCACCAAACTTTGCAAAATAAGTATATGACCCCTGAGAACGATTCTGCAAAGTTTGGTGCAATTTCATCCACGGGGGGCAAAGTTATAGGGGGGTCTCAACATTTGTGGAAATCCTCATAGACTCAATGGAAAAGAAAAGTGCTAGCTCCTACAGCCCAAACTGCTGGACAGATTTTAACCAAATTTGTGTTAGGAGCGGCAGTTTGGTCTGGAAAGTGTGATTTTGTAAATCTGGTGTAAATCCGTCAAGTAATTGTTGTAAAAAATGGCTAAAAAGTAGGTCAACAAAAATTAGAGATACCTGATTCGGGGTCTGGAGACACGTCTGGGTCAATCAGTGGGTAGTGTGATGTCCACGGGCATCGTACGCAGATTGGTCAGTTAAAAATGTGAGGTGCATCAAAACTTTTGAAACGACCACCATGTTGGATCTGCAGACAGCACCCATAGTCCACAGACATCACAGTAAAAACATATTAAAAAACACATTTCACTTGTCAAAAAAAATGAAACTATCTCTGGGGAGGTGACGGGTGATGAGGATGGGATGGGATACGCCCAAAGAAAAGCCAAAAATCTGGTGTTTTTTCTTCTCCGATGTCCGCAAACTTCTTAGATTTTCAGGGGCATCTATACACATTTCTGCATTGTAGGGTGGGTGAAAAGCAGTTTTTGGATGGCTTATAACTTTGGCGCCACTCAATGAAATTGCATGACATTTTGTTATTTCATTGTATCTCTGACCATGAATGGTTATTCAAAGTCTGTTGCTGTTTCACCACGGGGCAAACAATTAGAGGGGCCCAAAATATTTTAAAGGCTTTTAAATGTAGTGCCATTTAACACATCTGTACAAACGTTTTCAGAAAGATTATAGACCCAACCTTGAATGTTTGTGCATAGTCTGAATAGATTTTGTCAATTGAGGGCTAAATTATATTATTTTTTTTTTGTACATATACAAAAATAAAACATGGATGGATTTGCATCAAACTCGTGCAAGGAGCATTGTCAACGATCCAAAAGTATGGTTTTGCACATGTCTGTTTTATTTTTTGAAAAGTGTCATAATGTAAGTACAAAAAATTGCAATATACCATGGTGACTGAGGTATAGCCTGTGCAATTCAACCATGATGTCATCCCCAGCATGCGCTGCTGTTAACAACACACATCCATATGCGTTGCAAAAAATATGTTTCTTAAAGAAGGTTCACAGTTCTTTTATGTATAAGAGGAATTATTAAATAACGTATATACAGTAATGTAACATCATGAAATATTTTAATTCATAAAAACCTATGAAACTCACAGAAAAAAACTTAGTTAAAGGGACATTATGGTTAAGTTGCAGGAATACAAACCTATGAAATTCAGTGAAACAACATTGTTGAAGGGAAATTATGGTTGCAAGTAAAACCGAAAAACCCCATACATTCGCAAGTTATGGTAAGATAAGCAACCATAACTCGCGCCACCACTGTGCACTGCTAAGACTAATTCCCAGGACATCAAAGATGACATCACAAATGTCATTTATGATGTAATGAAAAAGTAAGGTGCGTCATATATCTCTGAAACGGTTGCAAGTTGGGTTCGCAGACAGCGTGATGGGGGAAAAGTTTGGAAAACACACTTGGGGTTATTTGGTGCCCAAAAGAGGGCTTGGAAATGGTGGGGGAGTGGAATAAAGATGATATGGAGCTGTTTTTATAGGTGAAAAAAGGGCATGCAGGTGCCACCGAGTCCGCAGGCACAGCAGTAGTCCATGGATGACTCTGTGAACAAACAGTTTGTGAAACACATTTGGGGTTCTTTGGTGGCTGAAAGAAGGCCTGGAAAGGGTGGGGTGGTGGATTAAAGTTGATATGGAGCTGTGTTTTTCTAGGTGAAAAAAGGGTTTGCAGATGTCGCTGAGTCCGCCATCAATTTTGGTGTCTTCGGACATCATTTGGATGGCAGGGGGGTTCTGGGTGAGTTTTGTTATTTGAAGGTGTATTGTACGTACTTGGATGGTTTAGTTATATTGTGGTGGTTGTGTCCAGTGGCCAGATTCTTGGGGGCATGACAATAGGCCATGCCCCCATGCATCTGGCTACTGGCCACACACACTCTAGTAATATGTGTGTAGTAATTATAGGTAGTGTAGGGGTAGCATACAGTATTTAAAATAGGATGGAATGATATAATTGAACTGTATATGGTATTTATGATTGTAGTACAATTGAGGAGAGTGGTTATGGAATATATATGTGTTTATACTTGGCATGGTTACATTGCTTGCATCAGTAATGAAGCTGGAATCTCTGGTTCTTGTTCTGTGAAAAAAATACTATAATATTTTAAGCAGGATACTTTAAAAGCTTTAATTGCATACAATTTTAAATATACATTTACTTTTTCTGACCCTCATACACAGTACATTCTATGTACTATGTTTAGTACAACATTAGTGAGTGCTAGACCATTGTTGTATTAACATGAAATAATCATTGGTTCATTGGGAGAAAACGAAATCCATAGAGGATTACAAAAAGAACGATTATAATTATGTAAGTGTAAGTGTAATAGTATATTTGTTTGGAGTTTGCTGTAATTAAGGGAGTGTTCAAAGTAATTAGATACCTGTTGGTGTATTCTAACTATATTAGACTTTACAAGAAGTTTTGCAGTTACAATAACTGTGATGGTGTATTTGAAGTCTATTGCAATGGAGTTTTTTTGAGTTGTTAGATTCCTGTTGGCGTATTCTAACTATCTTTGCTATTAAAAGTACTATTGTAGTATTATGGATGTAGTTAGATATCCGTTGGCATATTCTAACTGTGTATTGTGCTACAGTTAAGTGAGAAAATTTGGGTTGAAGGAATCTTAAGTAGGCGTTTGTTAGATTTGTTGGTAACCTATGTTTTGGAGTAACGGAGATGTTGTTACACTCAAACCAACCACTTACTTTTTTGACATATGCAGTATAGTGCCTGAAGTGGGTGTAACACCAGTGTGGTAGAGTATGCACACTGTTGTGAAGGTTTTCTTGCCAAGAGATATTTGGCCATGTGTGAGGACTGTAAGCTTACAGTTGTTTTAGGTACCATCTGCTTTATACCTTAAAAACATTAGTATCACATATTGGCCATGTGAGTTCATTTGTATGTTGGAACGATTGTCTGAATTACAAAATATGCTATCATTTGAATTCTGCAGAAGCTGGTCAAATGGAATGGATTCAGAATTTGGTATGGATGCATACACAATCGCTCCTTAAGGATGTGCTCTTGTGAAACATGGTTGCAGAGAGTGCATATATGTTTCTACATGTATGAAATCTGGAAGATTTATTTATAAGGATGTTTTGGTTTCCAGTACTTGTAGTAAGTAGATTAGGAATTCTTTATTATCTACCTGTGTGTTTATTGTACATTTTACCATTCCTGTACAGTAGTCCAATTATTGCCTTATATCTGAGTCACTGGGCCCCATTACATGTTTGGAGGTAGCCTTGCCTGTAATAAAGGCAGGTTACCTCTAAACTTGCAAAATAAATCTGGCACCCGCGAATGGGAAATTACTGGTTCATTATGGCCCAGCCAGACCCAGTAATTGCCCATCCATGGGTGCTGGAATGGGATGTGTCCCATTACCATTTGAGCCCCATAGGGCTCAATGGGAATGGGGAAGTCGGATGCACAAGCACCGTTTATAACAGTGCCGGTTCATCCGACATGCTGTGTTCGCGGGTGCCTTTCATTCCACCAGGTAGATTTACATAAAGTTAGACAAGCCTTGCAATATCTAAAAGACAATAATGAATACCACAAAGAAATTAATATTGAAGAAAACTTGAAAGAAACAACTGGAATAATTCAAGAGTCACCAGAAGCTGGTCAATGTGAGCTTCTAGATCCTGCTACAGTATCCAATACTTTAGACCATTATACAATTCATCCATTGCACTCTACTGACACCGATGAAAATGCACTAGAAACGTACCAAATGCGACAAACAAAAGGATCACCAATCAGCATATGTGAAAAAAGTATAGAAGCACATGCTTTTCCTCGACTCTTTCCTACTGGCAAAGGAGGAAGGTACAATGATAGACCTATTCAAATAACAGCATCAGAATACCGCTCATTACGGATGTATTCTGAAGATCCCAGATTTAGACAAAATGTGGAATACATATTCCACCTACTCTTTGAAAGTGAACTAGCAACTCTATGTTACGGAGTTGCACACACATTAAAATCAGGAGCCCACTTTCAAAATATGTCAGCTACACAATTATTACAAAAAGTGCAGCAAAAAGATGAGGTTTTACAATCAAATATAACAAATCTATTAGCAAATATGCGTGGTACTAAAGAGTACTGGTTCCGACATCATGGAGATGTACGTTGTATGATAAGAAACCTTGGCCCACCCACTTGGTTTGTTACATTAAGATGTGCAGAATATGCATGGGAAGATTTACATGATTTCCTACGCATATCAAACAAAAACAAAACAAACATAGATATACTAACACCTGGAGAACTTTGTTCTCTAGATTCTGTTAATGTTTCAAGATATTTTCACCATTGCTTCATTGTCATGCTACATTTTATTTGTAATAAAACTGTTCCTACCCTCGGTGAAGTGCAACACTTCTTTTGGAGAAAAGAATACCAAGCCAGAGGAGCACCACATATCCACATGCATTTATGGATTAAAGATGCTCCTAAATTTGGTCAAGACAATGATGCCACTGTGTTATAGTTTATCAAAAAATATGTCACTTGTGAAATTCCATCGGAAGCAACATATAGTGAGTGATCTTCATCCACAAATTTTACAATTTCAAAGACATAAATGTGGCAAATATTGTCATCGCAAATACAAAAACAATGGGAAATACTACACCAAAAGCCGCTTTGGTTTCCCTAGACCAGTTACAATAACAGGTCAAGTAAACAACTTCATGTCTTCAGTTAGACATAGTGTTAAAGGTAAATCACCTAAAAATACATATTACATAAAAAGAACAGAAGAATAAAAATATATCAATGATTACAATGCAATCATTGCCCACTTATGGAATGCAAACATAGATGTGCAGTACATTGCAGACAATTCCACTGCAGTTGCACAATATGTTACAGCCTACTTAACCAAAGCAGAAAACACAGAGCTCCAAAACCTCTGGAATGACCTGTCATCAGACAAAACAGTGACTCAGAAATTATACAGCTTGGGCATAAAAATGCTCTCCCATAGAGAATGTGGTTCCTATGAAGCAGCTTTAACCGGTACTGCTTTGTATGGAAAATCTGAAAATATAGTATGGCTGAGTCTTGGTCCTGCTAAATCTAGAAAAAAAGTTCTGAAGTCATACGACAATATAGAAACAATAGCCAAACATGATCCCAACAGCCAAGACATTTTAAAAAACAATTTGCTGGACACATATTACCCAAACAGAAGTACCACTTTGGAAAGCATGTGTCTATACCACATAGCCCAAAACTTCACATACAAAAATAATATAAAACCCGATGAAAAAAAAGATAGATACAGAGTGTCAAATTGTGAAGGCAGCTTAGTAAAACTCACCAAACTAAATTTAATTAATCATATCAAATTGTCATTATAGACTCCTCAACATAAAGAACTATATTACATGTCCCTGCTACAACTCTTTAAACCATGGAGAAAAGAAGAAGAAATACTAGATAACTATGACTCCTATGAAGACACTTTCAAAGCAAATGACAGCACTATAACCGATGTAAACTTTACACAGTACAAAACAAAGTTGCACAATGAACAGCAACACAAAGAAGAACTCCAGGCCCAACTAGCTAAGGACACTCCTGACAGTAGACAGCATTCTGTAACAGGAAGCCCAGAACCACTGGGAGAGCCACTAATAACAAATGAGGCAGAATTAACTATGACGGAAGTAGAAAACACCATGTGTCAGTATGAAGATAAAGAAGACTTAAATATACTACAATCAAAACTAAAAAATGAGCAACGTAGCATTTTTCAAGAAGTAACAAAAGAAATTGCACATGGTGTACAGCATGAAAACAAAGAATGCACCTGCCAAAATGTCAAACCTATACTACTGTACGTCAGTGGTGAAGCTGGTTCTGGCAAAACATTCTTAATCAAAATCATCAGTAAATTCCTTCAACAATTGACAAACAACAAACTGCCAGCTGTTGTCACTGCCCCCACAGGTTTAGTTGCCTACAACATAGGCGGTGTCCCTTTACACCGATTACTACTCCTGCCAGTAGAACACCAAAACAAATTAGACTATTACAAACTTTCTACCGAAGCTGCAATGGAACTATGCACAGTATTAAAACAAATGAAAATGCTATTATTAGATGAAGTGAG
Organism: Ambystoma mexicanum; assembly: GCF_040938575.1. Taxonomy (NCBI): domain Eukaryota; kingdom Metazoa; phylum Chordata; class Amphibia; order Caudata; family Ambystomatidae; genus Ambystoma; species Ambystoma mexicanum. The sequence continues at coordinate 736,205,404 of NC_090936.1, forward strand.
CATGGTCTCCACCTTAATGTTGACTTTGATTCACCTCAGATTACAAGAAGAACACAAACTACGAAGAGCTCTTTGGAAAAACACATTATTGTTTTCGGAGCTCTTCTTCAATTGACACCAGTGAAAGGTGAGCCTATTTTTTAAATCTTAAGTCACAAACTCTGCCGTAAAACTGTTGGCAGCATAGGAAATATCAACCTTTGGCAACATTTCCAATACAGAGAATTAACAGAAAACCTGTGGCAATCTGCAGATCTCACTTGTGCCAACATCTTTAAAAGTATTAGAGTTGGTATACTATCTCAAGAAGCACAAGCAATATTGAAAACCCGGCACATTCATGCACTTTATGGCGATAATGCATGTGCTACGGATGTTATGGAACAATTAGCCCACAAAAAGGTCAATTGTATGGCCTTAATGCCAACACTTGCAAGCTGTTTCAAATTCAATGAAACAATGTTAAAAAAAGAAATGCAACCAATAATTGAAATTAGTGCCACAGACAAACCAGACATACATGGTATGGCACTACCCATGTGTGAACAAGCCACAACAAGACTAAATAGTTTAGAAAATTCAATCTCCAACACAGCTGGATTGGAAAAAATATTACAATGATCCTTAAATTGCAGAGTAATGCTTAAACATAACCTTGACGTGGAACAAGGACTAGTTAATGGAGCACTGGGTACAGTTGTTGGCTTTCAAACATACCCACGTGACAACAACATTCAGTTTGTCAATGTTCTCTTTGACAAACTTTCAGACGTGAAAAGGATAGAACGCTCAACAGCTTGATTCCTTCTCTTCAAAGACATGTATGTACGCATACGCAGTCACTATTCATAAATCACAAGGTCTTACCCTAGACAAAGCATTGATATACATTGGTAACAGTCTTTAAAGAAGGCATGAGCTACATAGCACTATCACGATTACGTACACTTGACGGTCTATTTTTAAGCAACTTTGATGCAAGTAACATAAACGCTGATATTCCTTGCATTTTAGAATACAATAGACTTCGTTCACTATAAACCCCATCTAAAAACATATCCTGTCCACAAAATGTAAAATGTTCTAAAAGAAAACTAAATCAAACAAACGCAAAAGGATGTAACTGCAAATCCTCCAAAGAGAATAAAAAAAACGAATACTTCATCAAGTATCACAAACAAAAAAAGAAACTATTAGGGAAAGTAAACCAGGTACTTCTTCAAAAAAGGAAGAAAAACAAAAAAAAACACTCAGATACAGACTACCTGGTCCATTTAAACTTTCAAATGTAATTGGTGTAAGTTGCTACGCAAATGTAGCAATGAAGATTCTATTTCAATTACCACCAATTGTTGACAACATTTACTTACACAATACAGACCAATTTTGTTTCAAAATGTTAGTACTTCATAGAAACGCAACAAACAATCCTGACAACACGTATAGTGTTTATGGAATAAGACAACAATTGGACTACTGTGCTGGAATGGTAAAATTCACTACAAACTCACAGGAAGATCCACAAGAATTTCTAATGTACTTACTAAAGGTACTGGAAAACAAAAACATACCTATAAATGAAATCTTCCAGATTTCATACATGTGGAAACAAGCATGCACTCTCTGCAACAATGTGACACAAGAACAAATCCCCAATGACCGCTTCGTGTATGTATCAATACCTAATTGTGAATCCGTTCCATTTCAGCAACTTGTACAAAATGCAAACCATGGTAGATTATATACTACCTGCAATTCGGATAATCGCTCTACCTTACTAATACAAACACATTGTAAATACGTAATACTAATGCTTCTATGTTACAATGCAGATGGTACCAAAAACAACTGCAAGCTGACTGGATTCAAACATGGTCAAGTATCACTTGGTAAGAAAACCTTCACAACAATAGGTATAATCTACCACACAGGAGACACAACCAATACACTATACTGCATATATAAAAAAAAATGTGGATGGTTCGAATGTAATGATAGTACCATTCCTCTAAAGCAGAGATTACCTACCGTGGCTCTGTAATAATTACATGGCCACAGAAGTGGCCATGTAGTTATGGTTAAGTTGCTGTTTCCATAGGAAGAGCACATTTGTGCGGCTTATAACTTCGCTCCCACTCGACGAATCCTCACAACACTCTACAAAAAAAGTATATTGCCCACTCTGAATTTGTTTGCAAGGTTTGGTGAGGTTTGGTCCAGGAGGGGGCAAAGTTATAGGGGGGGTCCCAAAACCGCTGGACGGATTTACACCAAATTTCTGGCAGGAGCGGCAGCTTGGTCCCGAATGCGTGCTTTTTTAAATCTGGTGTAAATCCATCCAGTACTTTTTTTTTAAAATGACAAAAATGTAAGGCCAAAAAAATGAGTGATATCTATGTCCGCTCCGCGGACACACTTCCCTGTTCGCTCCACGGACAGGACAGATATTGGGCAAGCGGCTTCCGTGACATTTGATGACATGTGATGCGCTCTCCCATTGGCTGCGGTGAAGCGTGCAATGCATCGTATTTTCAGAGACGCCCACCATCTTTGTTTATCTTTCGCATCGAGAGGGGCTTTCTCAACAGAGACCCTGGGTGTTTCCTGGTTTCCGGAGAGGGTCTGCCAGGGTTGTCTGAGAGCGAAGGTAAGCGGAAGATTGTGTCCCAGATATCGGTCTCTGTTTTTGGCTCATGCTCCGCGTCTCTCTCCTGTTCCCCCACCCCCTGCTCATGCCCCATGTCTCTCTCCTGTTCCCCCCACCCCCCGCTCATGCCCCGTGCCTTCCTCCTGTTCCCCCACTCCGCGCTCATGCCCTGTGTCTTCCTCCTGTTTCCCCCAGCCCCCGCTCATGCCCCGTGTCTTCCTCCTGTTCCCCCCACCCCCTGCTCATGCCCCATGTCTCTCTCCTGTTCCCCCCACCCCAAGATCATGCCCCATGTCTCTCTCCTGTTCCCCCCACCCCCCATTCATGCCCCGCATCTTCCTCCTGTTCCCCCCACCCCCGCTCATGCCCCGCATCTTCCTCCTGTTCCCCCCACCCCCGCTCATGCCCCATGTCTCTCTCCTGTTCCCCCCACCCCCCATTCATGCCCCGCATCTTCCTCCTGTTCCCCGCACCCCCTGCTCATGCCCCGTATCTCTCTCCTGTTCCCCCCACCCCCCGCTCATGCCCCGTGTCTCTCTCCTGTTCCCCCCTCCCCCGCTCCTGCCCGGTGTCTCCCTCCTCTTCCCCCCACCCCACTCATGCCCCGTGTCTCCTTCCTGTTCCTCCCCCCGCTCATGCCCTGTGTCTCCCTCCTGTTCCTCCCACCCCAGCTCATTCCCCGTGTCTTCTTCCTGTTCCTCCCACCCCCCGCTCATGCCCCCCTGTCTTCCTCCTGTTCCCCCCACCCCCGCTCATGCCCCGTGTCTCTTTCCTGTTCCTCCCAACCCCCGCTCATGCCCCATGTCTCCCTTCTGTTCCCCCCACCCCCCGCTCTTGCCCCGTGTCTCCCTCCTGTTCCTCCCACCCCCCGCTCATGCCGTGTCTCCTCTCTCCTGTTCCTCCCACCCCCACTCATGCCCCGTGTCTCCCTCCTGTTCACCCCACCCCCCACTCATGCCCCGTGTCTCTCTCCTGTTCCCCCCACCCCTGCTCATTCCCCGTGTCTTCTTCCTGTTCCCCATCCCCCGCTCATGTCCCGTGTCTTCCTCCTGTTCCCCCCACCCCCGCTCATGCCCCGTGTCTCTCTCCTGTTCCCCCCCGCTCATGCCCCGTGTCTCTCTCCTGTTCCCCCCACCCCCCGCTCATGTCCCAGATATCAGTCTGTGTTTTTGGCTCATGTCCGCGTCACTCTCCTGTTCCCCCACCCCCTGCTCATGCTCCGTGCCTTCCTCCTGTTCCCCCCACCCCACGCTCATGCCCTGTGTCTTCCTCCTGTTCCCCCCTACCCCCCGCTCATGCCCCATATCTTCCCCCTGTTCCCCACCCGCCCCGCTCAGGCCCCGTGTCTTCCTCCTGTTCCCCTCAGCCCCCACTCATGCCCCGTGTCTTCCTCCTGTTCCCCGCACCCCCCGCTCATGCCCCGTGTCTCTCTCCTGTTCCCCCCACCCTCCACTCATGCCCCGTGTCTCTCTCCTGTTCCCCCCACCCCTGCTCATGCCCCGTGTCTCCCTCCTGTTCCCCCACCCCCGCTCATGCCCCGTGTCTCTCTCATGTTACTCCCACCCCCCGCTCATGCCCTGTGTCTCTCTCCTGTTCCTCTCACCCCCAGTCATGCCCCGTGTCTCCCTCCTGTTCCCCCAACCCCCCACTCATGCCCTGTGTCTCTCTCCTGTTCCTCTCACCCCCAGTCATGCCCCGTGTCTCCCTCCTGTTCCCCCAACCCCCCACTCATGCCCTGTCTCTCTCCTGTCCCCCCCCACCCCTGCTTCTCTCTCCTGTTCCCCCCACCCCCCGTTCATTCCCTGTGTCTTCTTCCTGTTCCCCCATCCCCTGCTCATGTCCCGTGTCTTCCTCCTGTTCCCCCCACCCCTGGCTCATGCCCTGTGTCTCTCTCCTGTTCCCCCCACCCCCCGCTCATGCCCCATGTCTCGCTCCTGTTCCCCCCACCCCCCGCTCATGCCCCGTGTCTTCCTCATCTCCCCCCCTCCTATGATGCTCCTTGTTGACCTCTTGTTCCCCCCACCCCCCAGCTGACATGTTCTTACACTACATCTTATGATGTACATATACAGGGGTAGAAGCAGGCCTGAAACACAGAAATCATTTTTGTGCGTGAATACAATCATGTAGATTATACACAATTGCTAATGGTACTGCCTCTTGTTTGCTTACTTTACTCTCCATATATAAGCCCCATATTTGTATACATTGTAGTCTATTTATGTTTTGTGTGTATTCGTACAAATATGTAGTAAGTGATGCTTTATTAGCTACTTAGTACATGTTTCACAGTACGGAAAAGTCTGATACAGAAGCATTCACCGTTTTATTATATATCTTTGGAAAATTACAAATATAGCACCTCTGTGGTGTATGCTGAAGCCAATACCTACATTTCTGTATGAGTAGGTTCCTGTACTAGAAAGAAAACTGAAATGGAATGTTCTTTAGAACGCTACATTGCGTGATGAAGTATGTAATTTATTACACATCTCCTGATAATCCCTGATACTTTTTGGCCAACATTACATTCATAACCCCTTGTATGAAAAGTAAATGCACATGTGATGTCATCAGTGATGTCATCAATGATATTTGTGATGCCATCTTTGATGTCCTGGGTGTTAATTGCTTAGTTTACCATAACTGGCGAATTTCAGGGGTTTTTCGATTTTACTTGTAACCATAACGTCCTTTTAACCACATTTTTTAACTAAATTTCATAGGTTTTTATTAGTGCAACTTTACCATAACGTCCCTTTCACACAGTTTTTTCATCATTGAATATGTATATATATGTATTCAGTAAAGAAAACTTTGTTAAAGGGACGTTATGGTTCCAAGTAAAACCGAAAAACCCCTGAAATTCGCCAGTTATGGTAAGCTAAGTATCCATAACTGGCGCCACCACTGTGCATTGCTAAGACTAACACCCAGGACATCAAAGATGACATCAATTGATAGACTTGATAGATTCCCTACTTTATATACATGTAACATACTGAACCATCTGCTAATGATTTTCATGTCCGCGGACTGTGCGTATGTCCGCAAAAGGACAGGGACAACAACAACACTACCCCAACATGTAGGGGGTATTTTAAAATGTTCTATCATGCCATATGAACACTGCACAAATACAAAAAGCAGCACATAAACACATTATATGTAATAATAAATAAGAAGTGGAACCTATATATCTAACACATCAACCATCCATTTAAATACCATATATACTAAAATGGAATATACTAAAACAAAAAAGATATGCCTCCAACATAATTACCTCACAGAAACTGCACAGCTAGGAGCAACAGTAGACCTACACAACAGTAAGAATAAAATTTACCAGAAACTAGTAAGTAAACTTCATTCTTCTTATATATTCCTAAACTTTTTGTATTAGGTACACTAAAATTAATATAGTTTTGTTTTTACGCAGAAATGTGCAGTACTTTGGTTTTGGCTTGAGAAAAATGTCCCACAGAGGAAATGTCTGAAGACAGTAATACTAATGGTAGACACTTCTCTTTATAAGCAAAATAAAAATCATTACTTTATGTGCACTTAACATATATATATATATATTAAGTGAAAAAACTTTGTTAAAGGGACGTTATGTTTAAGTTGCGCTACTAAAAACCTATGAAATTCAGTGAAAAAAACTTTGTTAAAGGGACGTTATGGTTAAGTTGCGCTACTAAGAACCTATGAAATTCAGTGAAAAAACTTTGTTAAAGGGACGTTATGGTTCCAAGTAAAACCGAAAAACCCTTGAAATTCGCCAGTTATGGTAAGCTAAGCAACCATAACTCGCGCCACCACTGTGCACTGCTAAGACTAACACCCAGGACATCAAAGATGACATCACAAATGTCATTGATGACATTTTTAACATAGTTTCTGTTTTCTTTTATAAAAACAATAAAAGTGTCCGCAGACAGTGCGAGTGTTCTGAAATGTTCGTACATAAACGAAAATGGAGGTGTCCTGAAGAACACCACACCTGTTCGTACTGTTCGCTAGCAAGTTGAACGTGGTGTCCTGAAATGTTCGTAAAGAAACAAAAATTAAAGTGTTCTAAAGAACACTATATCTGTCCGTAATGTTCGCTATCAACTTAAAACTGCCCTAAAAACACAATTGGTGTCCTGAAATGTTTGTAAATAAACGAAAATGATGTGTCCTGAACAACAGTACAACTGTTCGTAGTGTTCGCTAGCAACATGAAACTGTACTAAGAACACTCGCGGTGTCCTGAATTGTTCGTAAACAAACAAAAATTAAAGTGTCCTAAAGAACACTATACCTGTCCGGTACTGTTCGCTAGCAAGTTCAAACTGTTCTAAGAACGCTATTGGTGTGCTGAAATGTTCGTACGTAAACGAAAATGGAGGTGTCCTGAAGAACACTATACCTGTTCGTAGTGTTCGCTACCCAATTGAAACTGTTCTAAGAACACAATTGATGTCCTGTAATGTTCGTACATAAACGAAATTACACGTGTCCTGAAGAACACTATATCTGTCCTTACTGTTCGCTACCAAGTTTAAACTGTTCTAAGAACACACGCGGTGTCCTGAAATGTTCGTTTCACGTGTGACGCACTTTTAATTACTTCAGAACCCGAACAGTGTCCGTAGGACATCAATGCGCATGCGCTAACCAATCTCTGTGCACTTGGTGTCCTGCGGACAGGCGCTTCCTTCGCGGACTAGTTCGCAAACGGATCATATGACCGCACCCACGCTCATCGTGTGTCTTGAAATGCGGACACTGTTCGTGTCTCCGAACAATTTAAAAGTACATTTTCAGTTAATCCATAATATTTTTCAATAAAATCTCACCATGGCACAAGTCCCACATAGCAATCTTGAGTTTCTATATACCTTTTGAAACTTTCCGATCCTTTTTTTGTGTTTGATCTGTCCGCGGACAGTGCGCATGTCTGCGAACCACGCACAAGCACCCCTATAAAAGACCACGCCCAAGAGCTTATTCCCATTGTGTTTCTGGCTATTCTTCAGAACACAGTGATTTTTGCTGCCACCTGCAGACTACACCATCATCGAGATGGCATCCTTGGCTGCTGAACTGCCACTTGGTGCTGCACCTGCTTCAGCACCACCCCCACCCCCTCCACCACCACCTCCCCAAGGGCCTGAAGAGGGGAACAGGAGTGAGGATGCGGAGGAGGAAGTAGAGGATGATGAGAATGAGGTAGAGGAAAACCCTACTACCCGCACTAGGCATGAGTCTTGGGTGTGGCGGTTATTTACCATTCATGGTAATGTTCCTAAGGCTCGTGCAAACCGTGTTACCTGCAATGAGTGCAAAATGATACTCAGTCGCGGGAAGCATGGTAAGTACAGCTTTGGGACCACTACTATGAAGCGACACCTGAGGTCATTCACTCTGAGGCTATTCGCAGGGTTGTACCTTGCGAAGAACGTAGCAGGTTGATTTCCTCTACTTCATCCTCTGTTTCTGATCCTGTCACCACAAGGACCACCTCTGTGGGACAGCGTCTTCCTCAAGCTGCCTCACAGGCCATACAGAATGCTGATGACCCTTACCTTTCGAGGGTCACAGTTGTATGTATGTACTGTGACACAGTACTCTGCAGGGGAGAGCGACTTCGGAGTGCTTTTGAGACTAACGTCTCAGAGCACGAGAAGACCTGCTCACTACCCAAATTAAACCCACTCTACATCTTCCTCTCTCAGCTCGCCCTTTCTTATCCCTGTGGTTGGTGTCCCCCCTTTACCCTCCTCTCCTAGTGTGTCGTGTCTGAAAAACCAAAAAAAAATAAGGCTCTTATCAGAGCCGCCTTTCCCAGTTAAAAAATAGAAGTGAAAATAAATGAAGCAGGGCTCTTTGTATTTTTTAGAAGTCCGCGGACAGTTCGCGAACATTAAAAAAAAATTGGGTTGCTACTCCATCACAAACATTGTAATTTTCTCTGGAAAGAAGTGGTGGCTCTGAAAAGAGCCTTTGGGTGGTGTTTGTAAGTCAGAAATTGTAAATGCTTAACATCTACTTCAAAATCGTTGTTGTAATTCCCAAAAAGGTCGCAATGCATTTTGTACATTTCTCAGAAAAATCTGATTGCCAGCATAAGTAAGATGGACTCCATCTCTGCGAAAAATGTATGTACTACAAAACATAATAGTTTCATTGTGAAAAGAAGACATGCCAAAATCTCTAAGAAAGTCACAAACAGCCTTTTTAACATTGCGCCTTGCTTTTTCCATTTGTGGACCAAATGAAGAAGAAAGAAGCCACATTTGTCTCTGCGCAATCCGTGAAAATATCACTTGAGAATTAGGAAACATGTCCATAACCTTCCTAAGTCCTTCTTTCATAGCAAATTGCAAAAAAATTCCAGTCACATGTCCTAAACTGTTCCCTCCACAATGAATTACAATTATGTCTGGATGTTGCTCTGTCTCCAAAGTAGCACAGAGAGGTAGCAAGTCCAACCACTTCATTCCACGTACTCCATGCCAGTGTACTTCCACATGTGGGAATCCAAGATCTACAGCTACTCCACAGCTTTCTGCATGCACCTTCAACCAATGTATCTACGAATCTCCTAAAATCCAAACAATCTGTTTTATGAAACACACAGCCATAGCTATCTTTTGTTCTCTCAGCAAAAAGAGTATCTGAGAAAATCTCTCCTGGCACAGCACACCCACCAAACTTTCCTGACCAATCCCTTTCAGTGCTTATTCTCATTTGCATGACTTCTGAACCCAAAAATCCCCGGATGTAACTCCCGATGTCCGCGAACTACCGCCATGTCCGCGGACATATCGTAACATGAACAGCCCTTCTACCATTTCCACTACACTCTCTCTGCCATTCCCTCATTGGATGTACCTCAAAAATCACATGACCATGCGCCAATCACATTCAAGACCTCTACATCTAACTGCATCATCATAGATCAGCACTGCAAATGTACTCTGAATCTCTCTGTGTACAAGTGTCATATCATTGGCAAGCAGCATCTACCAGAAATACTGTACAAATCTTCAAGATTTCTACTTGCAGCTCCATGCATATCCATATGCATGAACACAAACTTCAGGTATGCATGTTTTCTGTATAGTAGATAAACACATTTTCAAACAGACTTTTACCATGTAAAATCTGTAAAATGAATTTACTGTACTTTTTTCAATTTCCTAAAATCAACTATCACTTATAAACCTTTATACTATTTACTTTCTTTATGCACACACACTCAAATCATGCTAAACTAACATTTTTCAAATGAAATATATAGACTACATATATTCAAACAAAATTGCATGGAAACATAATCTATGTTTAAACCTTTATAAAAATATGTATACAATTTCATATTTTTTGTTTTTATTTATTTATTTACTTAATTACTTTAAATTAGACATGACATTGAGGCGCTATTACCTAGAACAGTTTACTTACCGAAATAGTGGTATTCACTAATATATTATAAATTTCACAAGACATAGTAAAGATATTTTTTTTTTGCTACAGTTAGTCATTCAATACAATTTGTTCATTAAGAACATATCATATGTACTGAACTGATGCAATGTATCTTATGTAAATAAATTAGTTTAATGGTTTTAAAGAAGGCACTGAGGATTTCAATTAAAAAAATCAATATCTAAATTAAAAACAGTGCTATATACAAACAAAGTTACTAATTTGAAGCTTTTACAATTGCAGTGAAGACCAGTGTCCTGAAAAGAAGCAGCCAAATTCGAAGAAGAAAGAAAAAGTGAATAATACCATAATGGAACAAGAAGTACTTCTTACAAAAATATGCCCTGAAAACTTAGAATTACCCCTCCATTCAACTGAATCAGAACGTCTAGTGTACAAATGGCCATGCACGTCATTGTGTAACATTCCCAAACAATGTTTCAAATCTTTACGCCAATTCCTCAATAAATATGTAAAAAGCAAAGACAAAATCAAAATTAAATTACTGCAAAATATAGATACCTGTCCAGTGCGCAAGTACACAGGACTACAAGGACATTCATTGGCCTGCATTACAGGACCTACTTGTAAAACCACTTTCCATGATATCAAAAGGATATCAACACATCATTCAACTATAAGAAATCTAGTCTATAAACTGTACTATGCTAAAAGTCCTGCTTTAGCACTAGCACAGTTAAATAACATCCTTCTACATGGTACAGCAAAAGACCAACTTGAAGAAATTCACTATATCCAGAAAAAATATTTTGGAAGTGAAAGCCATTTACAGAAAGAAATAGCTTTAAACCAATTAAGCAACAATTCTACACATGGCAACCTTTTGCTAAACACATACAAAAAAGAAATACTAAAATTTACAAGTACATCAGCTGAAGTACCAAACCATGTATGTGTATGTTGCCGTAGAATTTTTTTATAAAAGTAACACAAAACCTGTGGACCTATCATACAAAATAGAAGACAATGAAGATTCGAAATGGTTTGAATTAGCTCTCTACCTTGTAGCAGAAAACAAATATGAAATAACTGAGCCCTTAATACTTTGCAGTTATTGCACTACAAAACTTGACAACACCCAAACTCCTTCACGTTCTATCACAAATAATTTGGAATTATACCCAGTATCAAAACATCTACAACAACTTAATTTATATGAGAGCATCATAATTCAAACAGTACACCCATTTCAAGCAATAATACGCCTTCAACCAAAAACAGCAAAATTACCTCCCTCTGAATTGGTAAAAGGCATTCGTGGAAAAGTAGTTTATTTACCATTAAATCTAAAAGAAAATGTGCATACTCTAGGAGTGCAACGTCCAATGCAGCAATCTTTAATTATATTAGTAAATGGAGTACCTACAAAAGACAAAAAAATATGGCAACAGCTAGTAGATTTATAAAAAGTTAGACAAGCCTTCCAATATCTTAAAGAGAATAATGAATATTACAAAGAAATTAATATTGAAGAAAACTTGAAAGATACAACTGAAATAATTCAAGAAACACATGAAGCTGGTCAATTTGAGCTACTAGATCCTGCTACAATATCAAATACTTTAGACCATTATACAATTCATCCTTTGCACTGTAATGACACCGTACAAGATGTACTGGAAACTTACCAAATGTGTCAAACAAAAGGATCGCCAATCAGTATATGGGAAAAAAGGATAGAAGCACGTGCTTTTCCTCTACTTTTTCCTACTGGCAAAGGAGGAAGGTATGATGATAGACCCATTCAAATATCAGCTTCAGAATACCGCTCATTACGGATGTATTCTGAAGATCCCAGATTTAGACAAAATGTGGAATACATATTCCACCTACTCTTTGAAAGTGAACTAGCAACTTTATGTTACGGAGTTGTACACATATTAAAATCAGGATCACACTTTCAAAATATGACAGCTACACAATTATTAGAGAAAGTGCAACAAAAGGATGAGGTTTTACAATCAAATATTACAAATCTATTAGCAAATATGCGTGGTACTAAAGAGTACTGGTTTCGACGTCATGTAGATGTACGTTGTATGATCAGAAACCTTGGCCCACCCACTTGGTTTGTTACAATAAGTTGTGCAGAATATGCATGGGAAGATTTACATGATTTCGTACGCATATTTAAAAAAAAAAAACAAACATAGATATTCTAACACCTGGAGAACTTTGTTCTTTGGATCCTGTTAATGTTTCAAGATATTTTCACCATCGCTTCATTGCTATGCTACATTTTATTTGTAGTAAAACTGTTCCTGCCATTGGAGAAGTGCAACACTTCTTTTGGAGAAAAGAATACCAAGCCAGAGGAGCACCACATATCCACATGCTTTTATGGATTAAAGATGCTCCTAAATTTGGTCAAGACAGTGATGCCACTGTTTTACAGTTTATTGAAAAATATGTCACTTGTGAAATTCCATCAGAAGCCACAAATAGTGATCTTCATGCACAAATATTACAATTTCAAAGACACAAATGTGGAAAATATTGTTGTCGCAAATACAAAAACAAAGGCAAATACTACACCAAATGCCGATTTGGTTTCCCTAGACCAGTTACAAATACAGGCCAAGTAAACAACCTCATGTCTTCAGTTAGACATAGTGTTAAAGGTAAGTCACCTAAAAATACATATTACATAAAATGAAAAAAAGAAGAAAAATATATCAATGATTATAATGCAATCATTGCCCACTTATGGAATGCAAACATAGATGTGCAGTAAATGCACTTTATGGCGATAATGCATGTGCTACAGATGTTATGGAACAATCAGCCCACAAAAATGTCAATTGTATGGCCTTAATGCCAACTCTTGCAAGCTGTCTCAAATTCAATGAAATAATGCTAAGTAAAGAAATGCAACCAATAATGGAAATTGGCGCCACAGACAAACTAGATGTACATGGTATGACACTACCCATGTGTGACCAAGCCACAACAAGACTAAATAATTTAGAAAAATCAATCTCAAACACAGCAGGCTTAGAAAAGATGTTAAAATTATCCTTAAATTGCAGAGTAATGCTTAAACGTAACCTTGACATGGACCAAGGACTAGTTAATGGAGCACTGGGTACAGTTGTTGGCTTTCAAACATACCCACGTGACAACAAAATTCAGTTTGTCAATATACTCTTTGACAAACTTTCAGAAGTAAAACGGATAGGACGCTCAACAGCTGGATTCCTTCTCTTCAAAGATATGTATGTACGCAGAGAACAATTTTCTCTAACTCTTGCACACGCAGTCACGATTCATAAATCACAAGGTCTTACCCTAGACAAAGCAATGATAGATATTGGTAACACAGTCTTTAAAGAAGGCATGAGCTACGTGGCGCTATCACGCATACATACACTTGACGGTCTATTTCTAAACAACTTTGATGCAAGTAAAGTAAACGCTGATATTCCTTGCATTTTAGAATATAATGGACTTCGCTCACTATACACTCCCCATCTAAACACATATTCTGTTCCACAAAAACTAAAACGTTGTAAAAGAAAACTAAATCAAACGGAAATGCAACAGGACGTCACTTCAAATCCTCCAAAGAGAGTAAAAGAAACTAATACTTCATCAAGTACCACAAACAAAAAAGAATCAATTAGAAAAAGTAAACCAGGTACTTCTTTAAAGAAGGAAGACAAACTCCAAAAAAAGCAGTTAGATACAGAACTACCTGGACCATTTAAATTCTCAAATATAGTTGGTGTAAGTTGCTATGCAAATGTAGCAATGAATATTCTATTTCAATTACCACCAATTGTTGACAACATTTACTTACACAGTACAGACCCATTGTGTTTGCAAATGTTAGTACTTCACAGAAATGCAGCAAACAATCCTGACAACACATTTACAGGCCGATTCATGGAATAATTAGCGCGGCGCAAGAGGCCAAAAACGTGTGAATCGCAGTGGAATAGCGAAAATCGCAGTGCAAGTGCGAAAATCGCACGAAAAGCAACGCACATCGATTCATGGAAGGCCGTGCGCGAGAAAACCATCGAATGTGCGATAAAAAAGTGCGCGGCGCACGTTGGCGCACAGGCCATCTATCTGCGTGCGCCAGGTCACAGCGAAAATCGCACAGGCCACAGCGAAAATCGCACATAGCGCGGCGCACGCAACAAAAGTAGGCGGAACACGGGGCGTAACACTCGGAATGGGGAACAACTTGCCAAAATGTGGGCGTCACGGGGGAAGTACAGGGTACAAGGGCGCGGAACGCCCACACGCTCGCCTACAACATGTATTCATGGAATAGAATAGGGCAAAAAAGCGCACGCTCAAACCAGCGCACAGGCACAAACACGACCGCCACAAGAAAGCAGGTGGTAGCGTCTCTGCGCCTGTAAGAAATGTGCGCCAAAAGGTGCGCCAACAAATAGCACCTATATACAGCCATGATGAATGTCCTATACTGTGGCCCTCCAGGACAAATGACGTGCAAAGGGGTACCCACAAACCTGCTGACAAAAAATACGTGTGCGTGTATACCGGGGTGCGCGGGAAGTCTCACACGCGAATTGGCAGGGCATGTGAATTCCAGGGGTTTGCGGGAAGTTCCACACGTGATTTGTCAGGGTAAGTGGATTGCAGGGGTGCGCGGGAAGTTCCACACGCGATTTGTCAGGGTACGTGGATTTCAGGGGTGCGCGGGAAGTTCCACACGCGATTTGGCCGTGTACGTGGATTTCAGGGGTGCGCGGGAAGTACCACATGCGATTTGTCAGGGTACGCGGATTGCAGGGGTGCGCGGGAAGTTCCACACGCGATTTGGCCGGGTACGTGGATTTCAGGGGTGCGCGGGAAGTTCCACACGCGATTTGTCAGGGTACGTGGATTTCAGGGGTGCGCAGGAAGTTCCACACGTGATTTGGCCATGTACGTGGATTTCAGGGGTGCGCGGGAAGTTCAACACGTGATTTGGCCGGGTACGTGGATTTCAGGGGTGCACGGGAAGTTCCACACGCGAAATGGCCGGGTACGTGGATTTCAGGGGTGCGCGGGAAGTTCCACACGCGATTTGTCAGGGTACGTGGATTTCAGGGGTGCGCGGGAAGTTCCACACGCGATTTGGCCGTATATGTGGATTTCAGGGGTGCGCGGGAAGTTCCACACGCGATTTGGCCGGGTACGTGGATTTCAGGGGTGCGCGGGAAGTTCCACACGCGATTTGTCAGGGTACGTGGATTTCAGGGGTGCGCGGGAAGTTCCACACGCGATTTGGCCGTGTACGTGGATTTCAGGGGTGCGCGGGAAGTTCCACACGCGATTTGGCCAGGTACGTGGATTTCAGGGGTGCGCAGGAAGTTCCACACGCGATTTGTCAGGGTACGTGGATTTCAGGGGTGCGTGGGAAGTTCCACATGCGATTTGGCTGGGCACGTGTATGACAGGGGTACGCGGGAAATTCTACACGCGATTTGGCTGTGTGCTCCCAGGTATTCCCTGTACACCCTCC
Source organism: Ambystoma mexicanum (assembly GCF_040938575.1). Classification (NCBI taxonomy): domain Eukaryota; kingdom Metazoa; phylum Chordata; class Amphibia; order Caudata; family Ambystomatidae; genus Ambystoma; species Ambystoma mexicanum. The sequence goes on from NC_090936.1 coordinate 736,221,036, forward strand.
ACGGCCCCTGCAGGCAGCACACACCACAGGGGACTACCCTGCACACCTGCTCATGTCACCCAGCACCCCCACCCCCCAGCAGTGCAGGGGCACCCTCCACCAGGCCCCCACCCATGTCTCCCACCACCCCCACCCCCCAGCCACCAGGGGCAGCCTCCACCAGGCCCCCACTCATGTCTACCACCAGCCCCACCTCCCAGCAGTTCAGGGGCACCCTCCACCAGGCCCCCACCCATGTCCCCTATCACCCCCACCCCCCAGCAGTGCAGGGGCACCCACCACCAGGCCCCCACTCATGTCTCCCACCACTCACACCCCCCAGCATCCAGGGGCACCCTCCACCAGGCCCCCACTCATGTCTCCCACCACCCCCACCCCCCAGCCACCAGGGGCAGCCTCCACCAGGCCCCCACTCATGTCTCCCACTACCCCCACCCCCCAGCCACCAGGGGCAGCCTCCACCAGGCCCCCACTCATGTCTACCACCACCCCCACCCCCCAGCAGTGCAGGGGCACCCTCCACCAGGCCCCCACCCATGTCTCCCACCACCCCACCCCCCAGCAGTGCAGGGGCTCCCTCCACCAGGCCCCCACTCATGTCTCCCACCACCCCCACCCCCCAGCAGTGCAGGGGCACCCTCCACCAGGCCCCCACCCATGTCCCCTATCATCCCACCCCCCAGCCACCAGGGGCAGCCTCCACCAGGCCCCCACTCATGTCTCCCACCACCCCCAGCCACCAGGGGCACCCTCCACCAGGCCCCCACCCATGTCTCCCACCACCCCCACCCCCCAGCCACAAGGGGCAGCCTCCACCAGGCCCCCACTCATGTCTACCACCACCCCATCCCCCAGCAGTGCAGGGGCACCCTCCACCAGGCCCCCACCCATGTCTCCCACCACCCCCACCCCCCAGCCACCAGGGGCACCCTCCACCAGGCCCCCACTCATGTCTCCCACCACCCCCATCCCCCAGCATCCAGGGGCACCCTCCACCAGGCCCCCACTCATGTCTCCCACCACCCCCACCCCCAGCCACCAGGGGCAGCCTCCACCAGGCCCCCACCCATGTCTCCCACCACCCCCACCCCCCAGGGGCACCGTCCACCAGGCCCCCACCCATGTCTCCCACCACCCCCAGCCCCCAGCCACCAGGGGCAGCCTCCACCAGGCCCCCACTCATGTCTACCACCACCCCCACCCCCCAGCAGTGCAGGGGCACCCTCCACCAGGCCCCCACCCATGTCTCCCACCACCCCCACCCCCCAGCCACCAGGGGCACCCTCCACCAGGCCCCCACTCATGTCTCCCACCACCCCCACCCCCCAGCATCCAGGGGCACCCTCCACCAGGCCCCCACTCATGTCTCCCACCACCCCCACCCCCCAGCCACCAGGGGCAGCCTCCACCAGGCCCCCACTCATGTCTCCCACCACCCCCACCCCCCAGCCACCAGGGGCACCCTCCACCAGGCCCCCACCCATGTCTCCCACCACCCCCACCCCCCAGCCACCAGGGGCAGCCTCCACCAGGCCCCCACTCATGTCTCCCACCACCACCCCCCCCAGCAGTGCAGAGGCACCCTCCACCAGGCCCCCACCCATGTCTCCCACCACCCCCACCCCCCAGCCACCAGGGGCAGCCTCCACCAGGCCCCAACCCATGTCTCCCACCACCCCGACCCCCCAGCCACCAGGGGCACCCTCCACCAGGCCCCCACCCATGTCTCCCACCACCCCCACCCCCCAGCCACCAGGGGCACCCTCCACCTGGCCCCCACTCATGTCTCCCACCACCCCCACCCCCAAGCATCCAGGGGCACCCTCCACCAGGCCCCCACTCATGTCTCCCACCACCCCCACCCCCCAGCCACCAGGGGCAGCCTCCACCAGGCCCCCACCCATGTCTCCCACCACCCCGACCCCCAAGCCACCAGGGGCACCCTCCACCAGGCCCCCACCCATGTCTCCCACCACCCCCAGCCACCAGGGGCAGCCTCCACCAGGCCCCCACTCATGTCTACCACCACCCCCACCCCCGAGCAGTGCAGGGGCACCCTCCACCAGGCCCCCACCCATGTCTCCCACCACCCCCACCCCCCAGCCACCAGGGGCACCCTCCACCAGGCCCCCACTCATGTCTCCCACCACCCCCACCCCCCAGCATCCAGGGGCACCCTCCACCAGGCCCCCACTCATGTCTCCCACCACCCCCACCCCCCAGCCACCAGGGGCACCCTCCACCAGGCCCCCACCCATGTCTCCCACCACCCGCACCCCCCAGCCACCAGGGGCAGCCTCCACCAGGCCCCCACTCATGTCTCCCACCACCCCCACCCCCCAGCAGTGCAGGGGCACCCTCCACCAGGCCCCCACCCATGTCTCCCACCACCCCCACCCCCCAGCCACCAGGGGCAGCCTCCACCAGGCCCCCACTCATGTCTCCCACCACCCCCACCCCCCAGCAGTGCAGGGGCACCCTCCACCAGGCCCCCACCCATGTCCCCTATCACCCCCACCCCCCAGCAGTGCAGGGGCACCCTCCACCAGGCCCCCACTCATGTCTCCCACCACCCCCACCCCCCAGCAGTGCAGGGGCACCCTCCACCAGGCCCCCACCCATGTCCCCTATCACCCCCACCCCCCAGCAGTGCAGGGGCAGCCTCCACCAGGCCCCCACCCATGTCTCCCACCACCCCCACCCCCCAGCAGTGTAGGGGCAGCCTCCACCAGGCCCCCACCCATGTCTCCCACCACCCCCACCCCCCAGCATCCAGGGGCACCCTCCACCAGGCCCCCACCCATGTCTCCCACCACCCCCACCCCCCAGCAGTGCAGGGGCACCCTGCACCAGGCCCCCACTCATGTCTCCCACCACCCCCACCCCCCAGCCACCAGGGGCACCCTCCACCAGGCCCCCACCCATGTCCCCCTGCACCCAGGTCCTCACAATCACCAACCATGTGCGTAATGGTCAGCCTCCACAGCCAAAAGGCCCTACCAAGTAACCCATTCACCCACATGGAAATGGAAATTACATGTTACACCCCCAACGTACATAAAGCAAATGAACCCATGTCTGTCACACACAATGGTTGCAAATGAATTGGAAAGCACCCAACATGACATGCATGAAACCAATGAGATGATACCACACAGTGAAGTATGAAAACAAAATTGTATTAAAAAAATATGTACTTCAAAGTCACATTAAAAATGAAATCAATCCGACAGAAAAAAAAAATCCAAACACCATTGCTCCATGGAGAAGAAATAAAAAATTAAAAAATAAAACAATCCAATGAAGAACTATGTACAAAATATCCAAGGGTCCATGAGCCCAACTGAACAAAGGAAACCTACAAAAAACCCTAACAAAAATGCAACTATATACAAAAAGTGGAGCTGTGTCCGTCGACTCCAAATCATAAGAATAAACAAATGAAACCTAAAACTAAAGAACTATATACAAAGGCGGCGGGCAAGTCCAGCGGCTCACTCCGTAGTGTTCCGGGCCAGGGCATCATCAAACTCCTCGTCTATGTCCCGGAGGCGGTCCTGTTCCATGGCCCGAGCGTCCGCAGGGACGACGCCATCTGCTCCTCCAACCCCCTGCGGATTGCCTCGAGGCACTCGGCCCGCCTCAGGGCCCTCCGCATGGAGTTCTCCGCCCTGACCATCGTGAGCCGCTCCTCTTCCGCCCGCCGCCGCTCCGCACCTATCTGCTGGCCCAACCGCAGCCACACGGAAGACACTTCCTGTTCTTTGTCCTCCTGCCCTCCGGCCGATGCCTGCCCCTCCGATGTTGATGGCCCCGAGCCATGATGCCTCCCACGTTGACTCTGCTGCTGCCTCTGACGCAACTGCCTCTGCCAGCACGAAGGCATCCAGGCTGATGGAATCCACCGACACCGTCGCCCAGCCTGATGATGCCGGCACATCCTCCATCTGCTAGGGTACAGTTGCTGTGGTGTCCACCCCTGCTTGACCTCCGACTCCCGACTGTGGCAGGGATGGGATCCCCACCGAGCTGGCTGCATAGGTCAGGGCAGGTCCACAGGGGGCACTGGTGGCATCTGGGCCGGAAGACGGCAAGGAGAACGACCGGCGTATAGCCTCCACAGAGGAGGAGAGGGCCGCCAGATTGGCCGACACATGCAGGAAACCCCCGAACATGGAAGATCCCAATTGGGCCATGTCGGCACGGTGCTCTTCGTGATGATGTGCGTGCTCCTCCCGGGAAGCACGCACGTCATCACGAATTGCACCCGCGCGCATCGCAACCCCAATCAGGACCTTCTCCATACGGACACGGGTCCCCTCATCCGCAGGTGGAGGGGAGTCAAGTGACATGGACATCCCCTCTACCTGCGGACGGGCCTGGGACGGGGCATCCCTGCTGGTGCATGGTGGTGCACTCACAGGGTCAAGGACAGCGACATGCACAGGCCCCTCCACGGTGACCTGTACTGCCTCCTGCCCCTGGCCCTGGACTGCACCACTTGCACCAGCAGGGATGCCCCCACCAGGCCCCATGTGTGCCCCTGTGGCGGCCTCCTCCTCCTCTGTGGAAACCACCAACCTGGATGGCTCCTCACCGTCTTCCACCGTAGCAGGCCCCTGTGGGGGCTCACCCACCCCTTCCGCTGCAGCCGTGGGGGCATCCCCGCCGCCTTGCTCCACAGCGCCGTATCCGCCCTCTTCTTCACTAGCCGCTGCGTAGAGGGAGACAAAGAACACAAGCATCAGGGTACTGTACAATGGTTCCCTAGAAAGGAAGCAATAGCAGATGAGTACCACTGTCAAAGTACAATTCCATCATGTCCCTCCACAACACATGGGTCAGTCCAGGCAAAACACACACAGTAACAGGCATGGTGCATGCCATGGACATTTCCATACATGTCCAATGGACTCTTGAAACATACAATGATATGGAACTCACATGCATCATGGGTCATGCCTATCACATGCACACACTTCACCTCAGTCACATCCATCTGGCCCCATACACCCCAAACACAGCGGATACAAGGGTAACTAGGCTGCATCAGTGAATCTGTGCATTGTCACACACATGTGTCATGCATCCATGGCATGCACAAGTCACAGACACGCAGGTCAGGCACACAGACATGGCTACCATATATGTACCTGGCATCAGCACCCATCCCTCACCCCCACCCATGTCCAGGAACAGAGACTGGCATGCTCTCATGTTTAAAATCTGCATAGGGCTCCCCATGTGGCATTTAAACACATGCAACAACCATTTGGTTCACACATCACTGGTCGCACATGCATTACCATGATGTCCCTGCACACATACATGCATACATGGCCTATGTCACACATACAGGAAAGTATCAGAGAACCAGCACACCGCAACATGCCCTGTCTCACACAGCAATGCTTGGACACTTACCGCTCAACTCCAGACGGGTCTCTCTCTCAAGGATCTGGGCGTGGAGCGCTGGGCGTACGCGTTCCAGGACCCTCATCTGGATGGAACTCATGCGGCCCCGGCCCCCCTCCACGGGGCGCCAGGCCTTCACGAGTGTCCTGGACCTCAAGTCCTCCCAGCGCTTCTTGATCTTCTGGACGTTGCGGGTTGCCACCCCCTCCGCGTTGATGGCAACCACACAGTCGGCCCAGATCCTCTCCCGTCCTTCCTTGCTGGCGCGGGACGATCCAAAGAGGGCATCATACTGCCCCAGGACATGCTCCACCAGGACACCAACTTCGGTGGCAGTGAAGCTGGTGCCCCTCTGGCCTGGGGTTGCCACTGGTGCCAGATGTGGAAGTGCCCGACATGGCAACCCCAGAGGCAGGTGTGGGTGGGCAACTGGGTCCTGGGGCTGGGCTGTGGAGCGATGTAATCCCAGTCGGGAGTCTTCAGTTCCAGCAGGGGTGGACACAGCAACTGGACCCCTGCAGATGGCTGATGTGCAGGCACCAAATGGCAGGGCACGGTGGCAGCAGGCAGGCAGGCAGGCAGCAGCAGATGGCACGTGGGAGGCTGCTCGGGGCACTGGGGGGCAGTAATTCAGCCTTCTGGGCAGGAGCGTGGTCTTCCGTGTGTTTTCGCGTGGCCAGCTTGATACGGAGTGATTTGGCACGTAAAAATCCTGCACGTCAGCGTGAAATTCGAGGAAAGGCCCTTAGCGCGTAAGCGCGTCAGCACGCATACGCGATTCTATTGGACCAAAGGCCCTCAGCGCGTAAGCGCGTCTGTGACGTGACCCGCACGGGTGTTTCCCACACAGCACGTGATGACGGAGCACACGTGGAAAGACTGCACGTCAGAGTGTCATCGCGTGTAATTGGACAGCACGTCAGAGTGTCATCGCATGTAATTGGACAAAAGTGCTAGTACACGCGAATGGCCTATGTACGTGTATTTCAGGGGTGCGCGGGCACTTACACACACAAGTACGTCAGCGAACCTGTATCCCGGGGTGCGTGGGAATTTCCACACGCTATTGGACTGGGTACTGGATTACAGGGGTGCGCGGGTCACACGCTCGCCTACAACACGCGCAACGCATAAATTTGCGCGCTAACAAAATAACAAGCTCAGACCCAGGATGAACATACCGTTCCTAGCAGCAGTGGCCGTGGGCTACCAAAGGAGGAGGAGGAGGATAGTCAGGGCCAGAATATTCACACCCAGAACCAGCCTTTTCGGGATGCCTGATGACCAGGTGTATGGGAGGTACAGGTTTCCACCACACAAAATACTGGACCTGGTGAGTGAGTGGGAGGATGACCTCACATCACCCACCCTGTGCTCCCAAGCACTCAGCCCCCTAGAGAAGGTCCTCAATGTACTGCACTTCTTACCCACTGGATCATTTCAGCGGACAAGTGACATAGTGGGTGGGGTATCACAGGCCACCCAGTCACGCTGCCTACACCAGGTCTTGAACATCATCACTGCACGCCCATCAGTCCGCAGGCTGACATATACCTGCCTAGAACACCTGCAGAAAGGCATGCTGCCGCCCTGGATTTTTACGGTGTGGCACGATTCCCCAAAGTGCTAGGTGCCATCGACTGCACCCATGTGGCTCTACGTCCCCCCAGGGCATCAGAGCACATCTATAGGAACCGCAAGCACTGGCATTCCATCAACGTGCAGGTATTATGTAATGCCAAGGGAATCATCACCTCAGTATATGCCAACTATCCCGGGTCAACAACAGCAATATGCACTAGGAATGTATACACAGTATTGACTAGACTACCCACACATGTAGTGGGAGTCCAATGTCACCATGTACGTCAATGTCACTTGGGCACACCCTTTGCAAGCCCATGGAAACGGGAAGCAGGAGGGGTGTGTGTGACTCAAACCCAAGCATCTGAACCAAATACATGACAAGCCTGCAAGTGCCCAGCCACAATGCAGCGTATGCCCACAGGAACCACGGAAGGCAACAAATTGTCCCAAAAAAATTGGGAAAAATAAAAATAAAAAAAAATAAAAAATGGCTATTGATGGGCCCGGGGGGGTTGGGGAGGCCACCCAGGAGGTCAGAGGACAGGGTGCACACCAAAACCCACCTGTGTGGATCCTGGGAAAAAAAAACACCTCCATGGGCTCATGGCCCACACGGCTAACCTATTGTGGGAGTATCACTTCTGTCGCTATTATCACCCTGTGCAGCTGCATCCGGAGGTGGTTGCACTATGGGAGGCAGCCCACGCAAGGCCCTAGTCTGCTCCTCCATGGCTGCAAGCATGCAGGTGTGGTAGGTCTCGTTCTGGAAGATGAGTGTGCAGAGTTCCCTATGCAACAACTCACGGGATGCCCGGACCTCCGCCCTCATTGCCTGCATCTCAGCTGAGAGCGTACGGGTGAGATGCTCCAGCTGCTGTTCTGTCCTTTGGTGTGTTGAAGCCTCAAGCTCAACAAGAGTCGTCCTGAGGTGAAGGAGCTCCTGCCTCAGGGCTTCCCCGTGGCCCTGGGACTCGATGGAGATGGCCTCCTGCAGAGTCCCCAGTGCCGCCCGCCTGTCCCTGTTGGACGCCAACATGTCCTCCCTGTGTGACTGGCAGATGGAGTCGGTTGCCTGCTGTAGTCGCTCCATCAGCCTTTCAGGGGGGACAATGGAAGTGGCCACCCTATCCATGGTCTGAGCCATCATCTCGGATGATGCTGCCTGTTGGGTTGCCATACCGTAAATAGATTGCTCCCATGTGGTATTGCCAGGTGGCATACGGCCACCACGTCGGCGGGCACCACACCTGTCTGGGGCAAGGCGAACTGCGCCTTGCTGTGCCGGCACTGCCTGAGGCTGCAGGACTGCATTCCCCCTCTGATCTGCTGGCCCAGGAACAGGATCAGATGTCGCGGAGTGTGACCCTGCATCCGTAACCACCAAAGGCGTAGCTGCCAACACTGACATCCCCATTGAGGGTTCTGACCCTGGTGCAGGTGGGTGGGACAGAACAGAATCCCTCCCTGGAACACTCACCTGCGACAGCACGTAGGTCTCATCATCCGAATCAACACCTGAGTACAGCTCGGGGGAGGTGCAGCCAGAGACACCCCTTGAGAGCACGACCTGCAGCACTTGTGGGTTCTCACCCACCACCACACCACGTCCCTCACTGGTGGTTGGTCGGCCCTCGGACCCCTCCTGGGTCTGCACCATCTCCACAACCCCAGCAGTATCAGGTGCGTCTTCCCCTGCAAAGACATAAAAACAAACAAATGGAAACAGGCATTAGCACCATGGCACACAATGAGGGCTGAGAAGCAAGAGAACCAGTACTCGATTGACACATGTCCCACATGACTAAAACCCTCCCATGCATGCACCCTCACTGCATATGAAGGGCAGGCAAATGGCACACACTGATGACACCAAGATGGAAGATGAACACATTTTCTGCATGCTGCCTGGCAGTGGCATCACACATTGGCCTGTGATTGCCAGGTGAAACACACATGCCATCACACAGATGGCATGTACCATTGCTATTGAGTGAAGATGGAGAGGAGGGCAGCACCTATTCATTCAGTCCAGTTCCCGCATGTAATAGCTTTTCTAATTCAAACAGGTCAGATTTTTCACCTTGAGCTGCCAGTCCAAAATGGTCCAATTGCACAGGGACATGTGTGAACAAATGATATCCAGGTAACAAAGTCACTCCACTTTACCATAGCCATGTCAGACATGTGACTAGAGGACTGAGAAATGCCTAGTAAAAGTGGTGGAATGCAAACAATCTGCCTGAACGAACAGAGAAAAATAAGCAACAATGTTGTGGCAAGGTGACACTTCAAGGGCAACTGGCGTGCTGTTGGGCTAGATGTCTACTGTTGGCAGAAGGGCTGCTGCTATGGCCAAATGCAGCTGCGCAGGATGTATTGCATGAAGCACATGGCTGACCCATACGACTCGGGCGCACACACTCTCACCTGGCACACAAACAGAAGCCCTCACACACACACCATGCACATGGATGACACACACATGCATGTGCACTCACCGGACAATGCCTCATAATCAGGCAGATCTCCCACGCCTTGGATCTGTTCCTCCGTGATGTAGGTCCCAGCGACTGACTCATGTGGAGTGAGTTCCATGTCTACTACTGGAGACCCACCTCCAGTCACTAGAGTTGCGGCATGACTTGAGGCCAGCTTATTCTTTGCCCTGCGCTTTAGGTCATTCCAGCGCTTATAGCAATCATTGGCTGTGCGCCTCACGATTCCAAGGGCACTTACGATGTCCGCAACGGTCTGCCAGTGTGCCTGGCGTTGTGCAGGTGTGGTCTTGGATCCTGCAACAATGACCATCTCGTTATCATGTCCGGACACATACTCGACAAGTGCATTCAGTTCGTCATCCGTGAAGCTGGGCTTCCTCGACGGGCCGGACTGTGTAGCCGTGTCTGGGGCATCAGCCTGTGCCGGACGAGCACTCTTCCTCTTCCGCTTGGAAGGTGGTGGTGATCCTGAGTGTCCTGCGCCGCTCTGGACACTAGGGGCAGGAGCCCTGGTGGACTCTGTATCAGGAGTGTGGGATTGCACACTCAGCATGGGAGTTGGTGCAGGCATTGGCTCAAGTGTAATGGTGTCAGGGGGAATGTCAGCAGGATGGACTAGGACCGACCCTGTCCTGGCTGGGTGTGTGAGAGCTGGGGTGGATGGAGCCGCAGCTGCCCCTGCAGCCTCTCCGCCCTGCCTACTTGGGGCAGCAGATGACCTTGCTGCCCCAGATGCACGTGGCATGATGACATCAACGTGCACCAGCGCACGTGTCATAGGCCTGCTGACCTGGAAGTCAGCCATGGAGTCAGCCAGGTCTGGTGCCACAATGGGCTGGTCCAACAAGGGCTGAGCATGGATGGTGTCAGCCACATCAGCCTCAACGGGAGGAGGGGGGGATTATGGGTGCCCTTGACTGGTCCTCCACACATGGGGGGACAGGCTCACCCTGCAAGTAACGACCACGTCCCCTACCGGATCCACCACGGCCACCACTTATGGCTCTTCCACCTTTGCCACCCTTACGGAATCCTCGCCTCCCAGCCATGGCACTGATGTTAATGTGCGTAAGGGAGTGGCTGTAAACTATCGTCCTGGGCAATTGTGGGTCAAAGGGGTTGGGTACCAGATGGTAATTGTACCCTAGTGCTCTAGCAAGGCTGAATGTAACCCCTGGGGAAAGATTACGGGTCACGCTACGCACAGGAGCCCCAAAAAAGGGAGATGACGTGCACGCAACCCCTCCTAGACCACGTGTGCAGAAAGAAAAACCTGCACTATGCTGTGGCACCCAGTAACACAAGAATGAACGTATGCGTGTCACACGCAGCCTAGAATGACCTCTGAAGGGGTAGGCTACACACGGGGCAAGCACAGATGTTAGATACGTGCGTGACTCACCGTCTGCCAGGTAAAAGAGCGTGAAAAAGGAGCGCGTTTGGTTGGCAACACCCCCGCCAAAAGAAGATTTGTACGCTGTCTGAGGAGACAGGACAACAGTAGAAGGGAACACTGTTTGAGGGAACAGGCCCAGGTAAACCAGTAAAAGAGAAAAAAGAGAAAAAGCTGTCAGAGGTAACAGGGAGTACGAACTTGAAACGCCGTGAAGTAAATCGCGTGTGAAACGACAAGAAGTACAGAATTCACCCACTCGCTCTCCACGAAAAGCACGTACAAGGAAATGGTGTTCTACACGTACCTTTTATGCAGGCCCACACGTCCAGCGTCACTTACGCGGCGTGTACGCGCTAGGCCCATTCCCACCAATTACACGCTTTAACACTCGGACGTGTCTTTCATTTTTTTCACACGCAACATTTTCCAACGTGTGCCCAATTCAACGTGCACGTGACTTCATAGACGCGCATACGCTGGCGACGCGTTTACGCGCTAAGGGCCTTTCCTCGAATTACACGCAGATGTGTTGGATTTTCACGTGCTAAATCACTCCGTATCAAGCTGGCCACGCGTTCACACACGGAACACCACGCTCCTGCCCAGAAGGCCAAATTACTGCCCCCCAGAGCCCTGAGCACGCTCCCACCTGCCATCTGCTGCTGCCTGACTGCCTGCTGTCCACGTGCCCTGCCATTTGCTGCCTGCACATCAGCCAGGGGTGCTGTTGCTGTGACCACCCCTGCTGGAACCGAAGACTCCCGACTGATTTTCCATCGCCCCACAGCCCAGCCCCAGGACCCAGTTGCCCACCCACTCCTGCCTCTGGGGTTGCCATGTCGGGCACTGCAACATCTGACACCAGTGGCAACCCCCGGCCAAGGAGGCAGAGGGGCACCAGTTTCACTGCCCCCGAAGTTGGTGTCCTGGTGGAGCATGTCCTGGGGCAGTATGATGCCCTCTTCGGAAGGTTGCGCGCCGACAAGGAAGGACAGACTCGGATCTGGATGGACATCGTGACTGCCATCAACGCGGAGGAGGTGGCAGTCCGCGACTACGAACGTGTCAGGAAGCGCTGGGAGGACTTCAGGTCCAGGACCCTCAACAAGGCCCGGCGCCTCCTGAAGGCAGCGGATGCTAAGGGGCGCCGGGGCCACTTGTCGGAAGGTCAGATGAGGGTCCTGGAACGCATATCCCCAGCGCTCCACATCCAGGTCCTTGAGAAGCAGACCCGTCTGGAGTCGAGTGGTAAGTGTACATGTATACTGATTGTAAGCTGTGCGTGTCGTGGTGTGCCAGGAGTGTGCAGGTTGAACATGTATTTTTATGTGGCCAAGTAGGGGGGGTGTACAGGGCCGTGAGGGTGACACATGCGAGGGGTCTCATGTGTGACACATGGATGGTGCTTGTGTGTGTGGGCTTGCATGGCACAGGATGTGGAGGAATGATTGTCAGGTGTGACATGGATATCGATCAAACACTGCGACAGTTGGCGGAGGTGTACACATGCATGCAAGTTTGGTGTTGTGTGTGCATGTGTAGTGTACTCCCTATGTTGCATGTGATGTGTGGATGACCTTTGGCTGCTCATGCTGTTGTATGTGAATGGATGGTGCTGGCTGTTGCATTATGGCTGTGGTATGGCTCATATGTGCAAGTTGAAATGACATGTGTGTTGGGGATTGTGATGCCATGTCTGAGGTTTACCAATGCCACTCATGTATAACTGTCATGTGTGTATGAGTCCATTTTACAGTGCCCTGATGCCTGTGTTTTATTTCTCCCTGTCTGCAGCGTCAACTGATGAAGAGGGCGGAGAAGGTGCTGTGGAGCACAGCGGCAGGAGTCGCACCATCAGCCGGAGACGCAAGGCCCAGATCCCCTCCCAGGTTGTGATCTCGTTGGGGAGTGAGGAGTCCGGTGCCGCGTCCCAGGCTGCAGCTGCTGAGGGGAGGTCCAAGAGGCTGAGGTTGGAGTTGGACTCCTCGGCAGCAGAAGGGGCAGCTGGGACCCCACAGGGCCCAACGGGGGAAGATGGCACAGAGTCATCCAGGTTGGTGGGGGGTTTGGTGGAGGAGGAGGCCGTGCAAGCAACAGTGGCGGGGTCTGGAGGTGGGGATTCCACTGGTGCTAGTGGTGCAGTGCAGGATCAGGGACAGGAGGCAGCACAGGCCGCCGCGGAGGTGCCTGTGTGCAATCCTGTCCCTGCTCCTGTCACTGCATCATCTTGCACCAGCGGGGATGCTTACCTCCAGACCCGTTCTCAGGGAGAGGATTGGCTTACGACACCTGGCCTTCCACTCCCTGCGGATGTGGCTATCCTGCACCAGGTTGTGCCTGTCCAGGGTGGGGTGGCGTTGCGTCAACGGGCCATGCAAGCTGACCTGCAGTCTTTTCATGATGAGTCTGCACGTCTTCTCGCATGGCTCGTTGACCGCGTTGACCCACTGGGACAGCTCACCAGGGCTGGATTCCTCAGTTTCCTGGACCTTGTTCCGACCCCCTTCTCCACAGAACCCCCTATGCCCCAGTCGTCCTCCATGCCATCTTCCCACCCATGTGTCACCTGGGTGCCCTGTGGAGCTGCCTCCGACCGTGCGGCCAGGCTGGTGGACAACAGATCCCTGCCACAGTCGGGAGTCGGACGTCCAGCAGGGGTGGCCACGTCAACGACTGCACCCCAGCTGGAGGAGGATGTGCAGGCACCATCGGACAGGTCACATGGACAGCAGCAGCTGCAGCAGCAGGAGGCTGTAGGTGGGAGCCACGATAGCTCGGGGCCTTCAACATCGGAGGGGCAGGCATCGGCCGGAGGGCAGGAGGACCCTGGACGGGAAGTGTCTTCCGTGTGGCAGCGGTTGGGCCACGCCATGATGCGGAGCGGCGGCAGGCAGAAGAGGCGCAGCTCACGATGGTCAGGGCGGAGAACTCCATGTGGAGGGCCCTGAGGCGGGTCGAGTGCCTCGATGCAATCCGCAGGGAGTTGGAGGTGAACATGTCGGCATCCCTGCGGACCCTCGGGGCCATGGAACAGGACCGCCTCCGGGACATAGACGAGGAGTTCGATGATGCCCTGGCCCGGAACACCACTAAGTGAGCCGCTGGACTGGCCCGCCGCCATTGTATATAGTTATTTAGTGATAGGTTTCCTTTGCAGTTTATTTTTCTTTGGAGTCGACGGACACTGCTCCACCTTTTGTATATAGTTCCATTTTAGATAGGTTTTTTGGTAGGTTTCATTTCTTCTCTTGGGATGATGGACCCTGAATATGTTGTACATAGTTGGACTTTGGATTTGGATATTTTTTTAACTATGAATATTTTTTGCCATGGAGCAATGGTTTTCTATTTCTTTTTTACCTTCATTTACTTTTCATGGACTTGAACTTTGGAAGATATTTTTTCGTATTGTCATTTATTGATTTCATTTTGAAAAGAGACAGCCTGCTTAGTTTTTTAATTATTTTACTTGTGTATTTTGGTTGATTTTGATAGCCATTGCTGTTGTTTTTAATACATTATTTTTATTTTTTCATTTTTCAATGTGTGGTTTCATCTCATTGTTTTCATGCATGTCATGATATGGGTTTTCAGGTTCCCTTGCAACCTTGGTGTGTGTGTGAGGCACATGTGTTGATTTACATTGTTTCCATTGGAGTAGTATCATGGGCACATGTAATACTTGGTTGTGTCTTTGGGCTGTGGTGGCTGGCCATGAGGCACATGCTTGAGGATTGTCAGGGCCTGTGGGCAGGGGGACATGAGTGGGGGCCTGGTGGAGGCTGCCCCTGGTGGCGGGGGTGGTGGTAGACAAGAGTGGGGGCCTGGTGGAGGGTGCCCCTGGTGGCTGGGGGGTGGGGGTGGTGGGAGACATGAGTGGGGGCCTGGTGGAGGCTGCCCCTGGTGGCTGGGGGGTGGGGGTGGTGGGAGACATGGGTGGGGGCCTGGTGGAGGCTGCCCCTGCACTGCTGGGGGGTGGGGGTGGTGGGAGACATGGGTGGGGGCCTGGTGGACGGTGCCCCTGGTGGCTGGGGGGTGGGGGTGGTGTAAGACATGAGTGGGGGCCTGGTGGAGGGTGCCCCTGCACTGCTGGGGGGTGGGGGTGGTGGTAGACATGAGTGGGGGCCTGGTGGAGGCTGCCCCTGCACTGCTGGGGGGTGTGGGTGGTGGGAGACATGAGTGGGAGCCTGGTGGAGGGTGCCCCTGGTGGCGGGGGGGGTGGGGGTGGTGGTAGACATGAGTGGGGGCCTGGTGAAGGTGCCCCTGGTGGCTGGGGGGTGGGGGTGGTGGGAGACATGAGTGGGGGCCTGGTGGAGGCTGCCCCTGGTGGCTGGGGGGTGGGGGTGGTGGGAGACATGGGTGGGGGCCTGGTGGAGGCTGCCCCTGCACTGCAGGGGGGTGGGGGTGGTGGGAGACATGGATGGGGGCCTGGTGGAGGGTGCCCCTGGTGGTGGGGGGGTGGGGGTGATAGGGGACATGGGTGGGGGCCTGGTGGAGGCTGCCCCTGCACTGCTGGGGGGTGGGGGTGGTGGGAGACATGGGTGGGGGCCTGGTGGAGGGTGCCCCTGCACTGCTGGGGGGTGGGGGTGGTGGGAGACATGGGTGGGGGCCTGGTGGAGGGTGCCCCTGCACTGCTGGGGGTGGGGGTGGTGGGAGACATGAGTGGGGGCCTGGTGGAGGCTGCCCCTACACTGCTGGGGGGTGGGGGTGGTGGGAGACATGAGTGGGGGCCTGGTGGAGGCTGCCCCTGCACTGCTGGGGGGTGGAGGTGGTGGGAGACATGGGTGGGGGCCTGGTGGAGGGTGCCCCTGCACTGCTGGGGGGTGGGGGTGGTGGTAGACATGAGTGGGGGCCTGGTGGAGGCTGCCCCTGGTGGCTGGAGGGTAGGGGTGGTGGGAGACATGGGTGGGGGCCTGGTGGAGGGTGCCCCTGGTGGCTGGGGGGTGGTGGGAGACATGAGTGGGGGCCTGGTGGAGGGTGCCCCTGGTGGCTGGGGGGTGGGGGTGGTGGTAGACATGAGTGGGGGCCTGGTGGAGGCTGCCCCTGCACTGCTGGGGGGTGGGGGTGGTGGGAGACATGAGTGGGGGCCTGGTGGAGGGTGCCCCTGCACTGCTGGGGGGTGGGGGTGGTGGGAGACATGTGTGGGGGCCTGGTGGATGCTGCCCCTGCACTGCTGGGGGGTGGGGGTGGTGGGAGACATGGGTGGGGGCCTGGTGGAGGGTGCCCCTGCACTGCTGGGGGGTGGGGGGGGTAGTAGACAAGAGTGGGGGCCTGGAGGAGGGTGCCCCTGGTGGCTGGGGGGTGGGGGTGGTGGGAGACATGAGTGGGGGCCTGGTGGAGGGTGCCCCTGGTGGCTGGGGGGTGGGGGTGGTGGTAGACATGAGTGGGGGCCTGGTGGAGGCTGCCCCTGGTGGCTGGGGGGTGGGGGTGGTGGGAGACATGAGTGGGGGCCTGGTGGAGGGTGCCCCTGCACTGCTGGGGGGTGGGGGTGGTGGGAGACATGGGTGGGGGCCTGGTGGAGGCTGCCCCTGCACTGCTGGGGGGTGGGGGTGCAGGGGGACATGAGCAGGTGTGCAGGGTAGTCCCCTCTTTTGTGGGCTGCCTGCAGGGGCCGTGGAGGGTGTACAGGGAACACCTGTGAGGACCCGCCCAGCCTAATCGCGTGTGTAACTTCCCATGCACCCCTGTAATACACGTACCAAGCCAAATCACGTGTGATAATTCCCGCGCACCCCTGTAATACACGTACCTGGCCAAATCGCATGTGAGAATTCCCGCGCACCCCTGTAATACACGTACCCAGCCGAATCGCGTGTAAAGCTTCCCGTGTACCCCTGTAATACACGTACCCAGCCAAATCGTGTGTGATAATTCCCGCGTTCCCCTGTGATACACGTGCCCTGGCTAATCGCGTGTAAAACTTCACGCGTACCCCTGTAATACACGTACCCTGGCCAATCGCGTATAGAACTTCCCGCGTACCCCTGTAATACACGTACCCTGGCTAATCGTGTGTATAACTTCACGCGTACCCCTGATATGCAAGTTACCCGCTTTGCGTTCCTTGTTTGGCAGCCCTGTAAACTGGTCCAGGGTTAGCGCAGCCCTTTGCGATGATTTAGCGATTTTGATGGCTTTTCCTTGCGCGAGGGCGTTCTTGGGGGCGTTACTGGCGCTGCTGCAGGGTCGCTGCGATACTCTGCGCCACGGCTGGTTTGGGAGCCTAAAATCCATGAATACGCTGTGCGCGGAAATCGGTTTTAGCGCACGTGCCTGGCGCAGACAATCGCACGCCGACACTCTGCGCCAGCCGCTTGCGACACTTTTCTGCGAAATTCTATGAATTACCCTGATAGTGTTTTTGGAATAAGACGACTACTGTGCTGGAATGGTTAAATTCACTATAAACTCACAGGAAGATCCACAAGAATTTCTAATGTACTTACTACAAGTATTGGAAAACAAAAACATACATATAAATGAAATCTTTCAGATTTCATACATGTGGAAACATACATGCACTCTCTGCAACAATGTGACACAAGAAGAAATCCCCAATGAACGCTTCATATATATATCAATACCAAATTGTGAATCCATTCCATTTCAGCAACTTGTACAAAATGCAAACCATGGTAGATTATGCTCTACCTGCAATTCAGATAATCGCTCCACGTTAGTAATACAAACACATAGTAAATACGTAATACTAATGCTTCTACGTTACAATGCAGATGGTACCAAAAACAACTGCAAGCTGACTGGATTCACACATGGTCAAATATCACTTGGTAAGAAAACCTTCACAACAATACGTAAACTGTATTTAAACCTTTAAGTAAATTTGTGTTAAAAAAATATTAACTGTTAGAATACTCCAAAAGCTATCTAACTGCTCAAAGATTCTACAACAACTAATCAGATAAATGAATACCACTAAATCAGACCAAAGAATACACAGTTAGAATACGCCAATTGGTATCTAACTGTCCCAAAATTTAACAATATCCAAATAGATGAATCAAAACCACTAAAATATATTAAAAACATAGACAGTTAGAATACGCCAATTGGTATCTAACTGCTCCAAAATTTTATAATATCAAAACAAATGAAGAATCTGTTACTGCTCCAAAAAAAATACAACAAAGCAAAGTATAAAGCATTAGCCAGAAACAACAAGTGAACACTGAAAACAAACAAACAAACAAATAAACTGTGGCATAACAGAAAAAGGTTTTTTTTTAATCCAACATGGATTTTTTTTTCTCCCACAGACCCAATGATTTTAGCACAAATACAGAAACTGAGCAAATTGCACAGTACTCTGATTTGTACTCTACTAAATATGAGGGTCGAAAAAAATAAAAGTATATTGCTTATACAATGTAATAAGTCATTACAAAATACTAATACTAACATGCTATTTTCTTTTATCACAGAAATGAAGAAGAAAAACCTGGACTTCCATTACTAGACCAAACAGTAAGTATACAATAATAAGGACAGGAGTCTTCTTAGAACACTTTGAACTTGCCAGCGAACAATACGGACACCGTTTTCAGGATACCCCCTATGAACATTTTAGAACAACGCGATAGTTCTTAGAACACATTCAACTTGACAAAGAACAATACGGACAGCGTCCTCAGGACACCCCCTACGAACATTCCAGGACACCGGGAGTGTTCTTAGAAGCGTCTTCAGAACACCACCATCTTGTTTATTTGCGAACATTTCAGGACACCGCGAGTGTTCTTAGGACACATTCAACTTGACAAAGAACAATACGGACAGCGTCCTCAGGACACCCCCTATGAACACTCCCCGGACACCGCGAGTGTTCTTAGAAGCGTCTTCAGAACACCACCATCTTGTTTATTTGCGAACATTTCAGTACACTGTGAGTGTTTTTAGGACACATTCAACTTGACAGAGAACAATACGGACAGCGTCCTCAGGACACCCCCCACGAACACTCCCCAGACACCGCGAGTGTTCTTAGAAGCGTCTTCAGAACACCCCCATTTTGTTTATTTGCAAACATTTCAGGACACCGCGAGTGTTCTTAGGACACATTCAACTTGACAGAGAACAATACGGACAGCGTCCTCAGGACACCCCCTACGAACACTCCCCGGACACCGCGAGTGTTCTTAGAAGCGTCTTCAGAACACCCCCATTTTGTTTATTTGCGAACATTTCAGGACACCGCGCGTGTTCTTAGAACACATTCAACTTGACAGAGAACAATACGGACAGCGTCCTCAGGACACCCCCTACGAACATTCCCCGGACACCGCAAGTGTTCTTAGAACAGTTTCACTTTGCTTGCGAACAAAGCTGACACATATTGACTCCTTAGAACACCCCCTAGTCAGTTTATTTAGAACATTTCAGAACACCTGTGATGGCCGCAAACAAATCGAACACAAAAAGAACGTCTAACACATAAAAAACACAACTTTCATCCTATCTCATACACTCCCACCCTCCACAAACACTCCTACACACCAAAACACTCTACAAAATACACATTTTGAACAAAGTTTCACCGCGCTGTCCGGGGACGTCCGCGAATCCAAGATGGCGGGCGCTACCGAAAAATCTGACGCGCTTCATGCTCCACGCCGTCCAATCAGCGAACACTTTGCATGTCCGCGAACATCACGCAAGACGATTGGCCAATCAGGACACTTTCCGTGAAGCAAACAGGGAAGTGTGTCCGCAAACCCAACACAGATATCACTAATTTTTTTTTACCTACTTTTTGGTCATTTTAAAAAAACTACTGGACGGATTTTCACCAAATTTGCAAAAGCACGCTTTCAGGACCAAGCCGCTGCTCCTGGTCCAAATTTGGTGGAAATCCGTCCAGCCGTTTGGGCTGTAGGCGCGAGCCAAATTTTTTTCCCATTCACTCTATGGAGAGTGAGTATAATGTATACAAATATGAGCATATAGAGGGAAGGTAGAGTAATAAAAATAAAACTATGAGAAAGTGCTGATAACCATAATGATTATCTTCATGCACATAAAGGATTGCTCTCTTTCAAGCCTGTATCTTCCGCTATGTATATGTTTTGAAGTGGGAAAATGGAAAAACAGGCTCCCATCTTCCCCCTCTCGCGCTTGGCCTAAAGGTTCACGGCCCAAGCACCCGCCACGAGAAGAGTTTGCCCATCTACCAGACGACCAGATACCCTGGTACAGGAACATAAGGATGTGTCCATCTAACTGCCCAACAGCTCGCCCTGCCCATGCCGATGCCTGCGGCATGGATCAACTAGACTAAAACCTATACGTCGTTCGAGATGCCATGACGACCTAGCCAACGGATAGCACACCTGTGCCAATGTACACACTGGACACTCCCGCACAAATCTACACGAAGAATATACTCAGTGCTATGACGTAGGCGACAGACATACTCACGGATGTGCATCTTTATTATTTTCCACATAGGCTCTCAAAATGCAGAAACGCAAGACGCACCATGAACTCATCTAAAGAGCTTGCTTACGCTTCTTCTAAACCTAGGTGCCATAATGAGATTTATAACGAAGACACGATACTGGTCATAAGACAATATGAGACTATAACCTAAAGCGCCTGTGCACCAAACGGTTCCACCTATACACCAGGCCTAAGTAGGCCGCAAGCAAGAGCTCCCGTGGACGTTAACAGAACAAGAGTCAGGTTGCTGATCCTGCAGAATGAGCTTGGCGAAAGCAGACAGCCAAGGTCGTAATGTTGCAAACCCACATTCCAAAAGCAGACCATCAAGGGCACGATGTTGCAACCTCGCACGCCGTGCACCAACATCAAAGTCGCACCTGCAAATTAAACCAGGCACACAGTGGAAAAACAATATTAATTGTGCAGAATGCTGCCTCAAACACGGTCCCACCTCACGTGACCAAGCCGAACCTGACAAGATGCCAAGCCCAGGAGGAAGGAGGCGTCTGGATCCCTCGTTACAAGACACAGGCAGATACACTTGAAAGGATCAATGGACATCTGCGACAGTGGGAGTAGTCGGCCGTCCAGCTCATGAATAAGTCTTCACATTGTCTGCATGTACCCATAGTGAAACATTGTTGCAAATTGCAGGTACACCGAGAGCTGGGAACAGCGATGGTCCCAGGCTGGGAAGCTCACGGGCGAACCAATCAGAACATGGGGCTCTTATCACTGACGCCATTAACATTAACCAATCATTAGGAGTCTTCATGTAACAATTCTCATGTATCTAATTGTAGGGACAACCCAGATATATCACCTGACTAACCCTTGTCCACTCATATTATTCTCTATACGTATGCTATACTAACCCTACCTCTTGAGCAACCAATTAAGAGTGGCGATAGGTTTTTTGTTAACTTTCTAAAGTGACGCAAGTAGCGCGTCATACTACAGTAAAAAGGGCCTGCGAGCCCCACGATTGTGTGTCTGTCAGGTCAGACGCGTATGATCCTTGACCCATCCCTGCCGTTTGTGTTTAATAAACAGCAGAGTCACCTTGCTTCTTGTGTGTGTCTCATACTCTATCTCTTTTGGGATATACGGGAGGAGTTGGGGCCTCCCTGCCCGGAGGTCTGCGGACGGCCCGGCCGACCCCGGCAGAATTTCCCCCCGACAGTTTCATATGATGTGACTGGACCCTAAGTCTACAAATATAGTACCTTTTCAATTTTTACTTCCTGACTGTTACTGAAGAAAACAATGTGGCTTTGATATGTCAGTAAAGGATAAAAAGGGAGAGCCAGCCATGTGATGTCATCAGTGATGTCATCAATGCCATTTGTGATGTCATCTTTGATGTCCTGGGTGTTAGTGTTAGCAGTGCATGGTGGCGCGAGTTATGGTTGCTTATGTTACCATAACTGCCGAATTTCAGGGGTTTTTTGGTTTTACTTTGAGCCATAACGTCCCTTTAACAAAGTTTTTTCACTGAATTTCATAGGTTTTTAGTGCACAACTTAACCATAATATCCCTGACTTCATATAAATGTAACATAGAACATACTAACCCCCTCGTAGTGATTTTCATGTCCGCGGACTACCGCCATGTCCGCGGACACATCGAAAATCTGAGCGTGGTGAATGTAAATTTAAATAGTGTGCCCCATTTCCCCTTTGAAGTTGGCTCTGAAAAGAGCCGTTTTTTTTTTTTTTAACAGATGCTTGACAGACACCTGTTATTTTGTATTTTTTTTCTTGTTTTTTTTTCTTACTTTACTTCTAAAATCTTCACATAACCTTCTCCAAAGCAACCCTTACATTCCAAAATAGAAAGGCATTTCCCGTAAAAGATAAAGAAATGCCATCTTCTTTAAAATTAACAGCATTACTGGCATCAATATTTTCATTGTTCCAGAAGAACATACTAGATCTAAGCATGAAGGCACACATGCCTCGGTGGATGACACACCTAGCAATATTTTGCTGAGGACAAAAAACTGAACTATTGTCCCATATTGCCCTAGGTAGTAATCCAGAAAAAATTACTTTTGCATTTGGAAGGATCTTCATTACTGCTTGAACCAAGCGTTCCAAATCAGCCAACAAAGTAGGGGCACTGACGTTGCCCAAATGGAAAGCACCATAGTGCAAAACTACCACATGCGGACTGTTCATCGTGGCCATATCCTCACAAACTTGTACAATTCCCTGTACATTGCAATCAGGCACACTGCTCCACACCACCTCCACTCCTTTCACATCAAAGTTCTTTGCAACATGCCTGCATTCAGCGTACTGCTGTAAACCATGCAAAAACATATCTCTGAGCACCAACATCCTGACTTTCTCCACTTCTGCCATTTTCACCACACACAGTCTCTTTCAACACAAATCCACAACCTCGACATCTGATTGGCTGATCCGTACAGTCTTCTTTCCATGTTGGATTTCCTGGAAAAACCCGGATGTAGCAGGCCCTGTCCACGAACAGCTGCAGTGTCCGCGGACGTCGTCCACTTTACTCTCTGTGCCATTCCCTCATTGCATACAGCTAAGCAATCACACAATATGAATAACGTCCTCAGAACAACCCCATTTTGTGAATTTTCGAACATTTCAGGACAATTATCATTTCATTATTCAACATATTAACATTACACATATTATACTTTCATCTTGTACTCTGCACACAATGCTATGTTTCTCCATTAGTAGCTCAGTATACTAGATAGAATACCATAATACAATGCTATTTATATCAATGCATCGTTCAAAGCACTAATAACGGTATGATATTTATTGCAATATCCTTGACACTTTTTTCGCAACCTTATAATAAAAATCCCTAGTACACAAATTCCATGAAAAGTACATACACACGTGATGTCATCAGTGATTTCATCAATGACATTTGCGATGTCATCTTTAATGTCCTGGGTGTTAGTCTTAGCAGTGCACGGTGGTGGCGCCAGTTATTTTTCAAAGCTTACCATAACTTGCGATTTTCAGGGGTCTTTCGGCTGTACTTAGAACCATAACGTCCTTTAAACAAACTTTTTCTAATATCACGCAAACAATATACAAACATGGCGTGCAAAAACCAACTTCTACACATGGCTTTACACAGAATGTTCCAAAGTAAGAATTTATGCTCGTTCACAGTGAAGGTCAGCTGCTTCCACAACTTCTACAGATGGCTTTACACAGAATGTTGCAAAGTAAGAATTTATGCTCGTTCACAGTGAAAGTCAGCTGCTTCCATTTTTTTCTCGGGCCCCGGAGAGGCTCACGAAGCGGACTATAAGGTTGTATTGTGTTTTGACCTTGACAGACAGAGATTGTGATGAAAGACTTCTCTTGAAGGAGTGTTGCTAAAACGTAAGAGAAGATAAAGATGAAATTTCTGAAACGAAACCACTTTTATATATTATATCACTATGCGAAAGATCGTTGGCACATGCAGAGTCGTATTTTGGGACTGCACCACTCGTAGACAATGGAAATTGCAATTGTACTGTAAGTTACCCTTTAGATTACTTTATACCAAATGTAATTACAATAGCGTAGCATTAAAGATCGCTCAAGTTGAACTTGTTTGTTGAAAGTGGCATAATGTTTTCTACCGAGCACTATCACCTCCGAATTGATCCCCTGTCGTTTAGAGGGCTCTGAAAAAGGCAGACGACACAGGGTGGGTTAATAGAAATAATTTAACCAGTCTATAGGTGGTCAAGCGCTCTACTCGCTGTGCCACTTCACTGTAGCCTGTCAAGTGGCACAGCGAGTACAGCGCTCGCTTTGACATCCGTGCACAGCTTGCTAACGCAAGTTTGAATCCCGGCAAGGCCAAACTCAGCCTTTCATCCTTCCGTGGTCGATAAATGAGCACCACACACCGTGGTTAATAATAAGCACTGCTTAGATACCTCACGGTTCTTAGCGCTATATGAATGGGAAAATATTATTATTTTATTATTAACATACTCTGTTGCACTATCTTCGATAGCAAATATTTTCACGCCCTAATAAATAAAATGATGATTTTTAATGAAGATCGGCTGGTGATACTAATTTATGTTTTTTAAAACAGGTATGTGGCTCCATTTTGCCTATGTCACGATTTATAGACTCCAGCGGATGGGGTCTTCAACTGCCAGGTGCAGGTCCAAATATGCAACTTCATGACCCTCACCATTTTATGGGACAATCGCCAAGGACCAATATGCCCTTACGCAGTACTAGCGGCTACAAACAACATACCAACCAATAGGGTGGTCTAATGGCTCGTTGTTGGAGCAACCTTCCGATTATCAGAGCGACCATTTTCTGCTTTTATCATAAACCAACAGCCTATCTACCGCAAAGGAACAACGCGTGGCTCCAAATAAACTTTTGCTGATCGACAGCAGAGACAATAGTAAATCGCTGAATATTCACTAAACATTTCATGTGAAATAAATGTACTTTACCAAATGTACAATCCTGCTGTTTACTTTTAAACCACAGTTTCATATTCCGAATTGTGGCGCACTGAGTTGTAAGCTGATCTAACACTTTCTGTACCGCAAAGGAACATCGCGTGTCTCAACATGAACTTTTGCGGATCGACAACAAAGACAAATGCAAATTGCTGAATATTCTCTAAACATTTGATGTCAAATAAATGTACTTTACAACATTTACAATCTTGCTGTTTGCTTTTAAATCACAGTTTCATATTCCGAATTGTGGCGCGCTGTGTTGTGACATAATGTGTGTTGTCTCCGGGTTCTGTGTAAAGTCGCGTAGTACTGGAGACGACTGGGCGCGTTTGATTACGCACCCTGTAACGTCACGGAGAAAGGCGGGGAATATGAATGCTTTGATAATATCAGGCTTAGGGGCGGGAGATATGATTTAGTGTCGCAAAAGCAAGTCAGCCAGGTCAATAGCGCCAGTCATAGGATTATCACATAATGTCGGCGCACACCAGCCGGATTTATCGTTTCTTTAGTGGACAAAAAGTCGGTTGACGCCCCAAGGAAATTGTACTATTAGCGGACAAAAGGAGTGCTCTTAAAACACTTTCACCCTGACAACGAACAATACAAACAACGTTCTCAGAACACCCCCATTTTGTGTAATTGCAACCATTTCGGGACACTGCTAATCTTCTTAGAACACATTCAACTAGACAGATTACAATACGGACAGCGTCCTGAGGACACCCCCAGTTTGTGTATTTACGAACAATTAAGTACACCGCGAGTGTTCATAGCTCATTTTTACCTTCCTTGCGAACAAAAATGACACATACTCCATCCTCTAAACACCCCACCATTTAGTTTATTTACAAAATGTCAGAACAGCCGTGTTCTCCGTGGACAAATCGAATGCAACAAAAATGTCTAGCACATAAAAAAACAAAACATTGAACCTATCTCATACTCCCCCACCCTCCCCAAACACTCTTACACACCAACACACGGCACTAAATACAATTTTTTATCCACGTTTCACTGCGCTGTACGCGGTCGACTGCGAATACAAGAGGTCGGGCGCCACAAAAATAAGTTTTGGGACCCCCCCTATAATTTTTCCCCCCCTGGACAAATCCTCATCAAACTTTGCAAAAAAATTCAGAGTGACCCAACTACCTTTTTTGCAAAGTTTGGTGAGGATCCGTCCAGGGAGAGCGAAGTTATAAGCCACCCAAAAAGTGTTCTTCCTATGGAAACAGCAACTTAACCTTAACCATAACTACATGGCCACTACCGTGACCATGTAATTACATGGCCACTGTAGTGGCCATGTAGTTATGGTTAAGTTGGTGTTTCCATAGGAAGAGCACTTTTTGGGCGGCTTATAACTTCGCTCTCTCTGGACGGATCCTCACTCTGAATTTTTTTGCAAAGTTTGGTGAGGATTCGTCCAGGGGGGCAAAGTTATAGGGGGGGTCCCAAAACTTTTCTTTTTCCCATAGACTGAATGGGAAAAAAATGTTGCTCGCGTCTACAGCCCAAACCGCTGGACGGATTTTCACCAAATTTGGACCGGAAGCAGCGGCTTGGTCCCGAAAACATGCTTTTGAACATTTTAATACTTTTTTTTAAAATGACCAAAAAGTAGGTAAAAAAAGAATTAGTGATATCTGTGTTCAGTCCGCGGGCGGACTTCCCTGTTCGCTCCGCGGACAGTGTCCTGATTGGCCAATCGGCTTGCGTGATGTTTGCGGACATGCAATGTGTTCGCTGATTGGACGGCGTGGAGCGTGAAGCACGTCAGATTTTCGGTAGCGCCCGCAATCTTGGATTCGCGGTCATCCGCGGACAGCGCATTGAAACTTTGTTCAAAATTTGTATTTAGTAAAGTGTGTTGGTGTGTAGGAGTGTTTAGGGAGGGTGGGAGAAAGTTGTGTTTTTTATGTGTTAGACATTCTTTTTGTGTTCGATTTGTCTGCGGACATCACGGGTGTTCTGAAATGTTCTAAATAAACTGAATGGGGGGTGTTCTGAGGACTCAATATGTGTCCGTTTTGTTCGCAAGCAAACTGAAACTGTTCTTAAAACACTCATGGTGTCCTGAAATGTTCGCAAATAAACTAAATGGGGGTGTTCTGAGGACACTGTCCGTATTGTTTGTTGTCAAGTTGAATGTGTTCTAAGAACACTCGCGGTGTCCTGAAATGTTCGCAAATAAACAAGATGGTGGTGTTCTGAAGACGCTTCTAAGAACACTCGCGGTGTCCGGGGAATGTTCGTAGGGGGTGTCCTGAGGACGCTGTCCGTATTGTTCTCTGTCAAGTTGAATGTGTTCTAAGAACACTCGCGGTGTCCTGAAATGTTCGCAAATAAACAAAATGGAGGTGTTCTGAAGATGTTTCTAAGAAAACTCCCGGTGTCCTGGAATGTTCGTAGGGGGTGTCCTGAAGGCGTAGTCCGTACTGTTCGCTGGCAAGTTGAATGTTTTCTAAGAACACTCGCAGTGTCCTGAAATGTTCGCAAATAAACAAAATGGGGGTGTCCTGAGGACGCTGTCCGTATTGTTCTTTGTCAAGTTGAATGTGTTCTAAGAACTATCGCGTTGTTCTGAAATGTTCGTAGGGGGTGTCCTGAAAACGCTGTCCGTATTGTTCGCTTGCAAGTTGAAAGTGTTCTAAGAACACTCATAATGTCCGCTGACAATTACAAGTTTCCATAGACCATAGTTGAAATGTTTGACTCTATGGATGTGATATGCTGCGATTGTTGTTGCCAGGGCATAGGGTCTTGGGTGCATGGCCATTTGGCCATGCACCCAAGACTCTATGCCCTGGCAACAACCACCGCAGCATATCACATTCATATTTGCTTATAACTTTGTGTGAAAAACAAATGTATAAGGAACAAAGGTATTAGATACTATGGATGTGATATGCTGCTATGGTTCTCCTTATTATTGTATACTTACTGTTTGGTCTAGTAACGGGAGTCCATGTTTTTCTTGTTAATTTCTGTGATAAAAGAAAATAGCATGTTAGTATTAGTATTTTGTAATGACTTATTACATTGTATAATCAATATACTTGTTTTTTTTTTTGGACCCTCATATTTAGTAGATTACAAATCAGAGTACTGTGCAATTTGCTCTGTTTCTGTATTTGTTGCTAAAATCATTGGGTCTGTGGGAGAAAAAAAAATCCATGTTGGATTAAAAAAAAAACTTTTTCTGTTATGCTACAGTTTGTTTGTTTGTTTTCAGTGTTCACTTGTTTCTGGCTAATGCTTAATACTTTGGCTTGTTGTATTTTTTTGGAGCAGTAACATATTATTTATTTGTTTTGATATTATAAAATTTTGGAGCAGTTAGATACCAATTGGTGTATTCTAACTGTCTATTTTTTTATATATATTTTAGTGGTATTGATTCATCTATTTGGATATTGTTAAATTTTGGGACGGTTAGATACCAATTGGCGTATTCTAACTGTATATTTTTTGGTCTAATTTAGTGGTATTCATTTATCTGATTAGTTGTTGTAGAATCTTTGAGCAGTTAGATACCTTTTAGAGTATTCTAACAGTTTATATTTTTTAACACAAGTTTACTTAGGGTTTAAATACAGTTTAGTTATCAAATTTTGGTTTTAAAAACATCAAATAAACGTTTGTAAGATTTCCTGCTAATCTCTGCTTTAGAGTAATGGTACTATCATTACATTCAAACCATCCACATTTCTTTTTTATATGTGCAGTGTAGTGCCCTGAATTGGTTGTGGCTCCTGCGTGGTAGATTATACCTATTGTTGTGAAGGTTTTCTTACCAAGTGATATTTGACCATGTGTGAATCCAGTCAGCTTGCAGTTGTTTTTGGTACCATCTGCATTGTAACGTAGAAGCATTAGTGTTATGTATTTACTATGTGTTTGTATTACTAACGTGGAGCGATTATCTGAATTGCAGGTAGAGCATAATCTACCATGGTTTGCAGTTTGTACAAGTCACTGAAATGGAATGGATTCACAATTTGATATTGATATATATATGAAGCGTTCATTGGGGATTTCTTCTTGTGTCACATTGTTGCAGAGAGTGCATGTATGTTTCCACATGTATGAAATCTGAAAGATTTCATTTATAGGTATGTTTTTGTTTTCCAGTACTTGTAGTAAGTACATTAGAAATTCTTGTGGATCTTCCTGTGAGTTTATAGTGAATTTCACCATTCCAGCACAGTAGTCCAATTGTTGTCTTATTCCCAAAACACTATACGTGTTGTCAGGATTGTTTGCTGCATTTCTGTGAAGTACTAACATTTGCAAACCCAATGGGTCTGTACTGTGTAAGTAAATGTTGTCAACAATTGGTGGTAATTGAAATAGAATATTCATTGCTACATTTGCGTAGCAATTTACACCAACTATATTTGAGAATTTAAATGGTCCAGGTAGTTCTGTATCTAACTGCTTTTTTTGGAGTTTGTCTTCCTTCTTTAAAGAAGTACTTGGTTTACTTTCCCTAATTGATTCTTTTTTGCTTGTGGTACTTGATGAAGTATTAGTTTCTTTTACTCTCTTTGGAGGATTTGCAGTGACATCCTGTTTCATTTCTGTTTGATTTATTTTTCTTTTATAACGTTTTACTTTTTGGGGAACAGAATATGTGTTTAGGTGGGGGGTGTATAGTGAGCAAAGTCTATTGTATTCTAAAATGCAAGGAATATCAGCATTTATTTTACTTGCATCAAAGTTGATTAGAAATAGACCGTCAAGTGTACGTAAGCGTGATAGTGCTACATAGCTCATGCCTTCTTTAAAGACTGTGTTACCAATATCTATCATTGCTTTGTCTAGGGTAAGACCTTGTGATTTATGAATCGTGACTGCGTATGCAAGAGTTAGAGAAAATTGTTCTCTGCGTACATACATATCTTTGAAGAGAAAGAATCTAGCTGTTGAGCGTCCTATCCTTTTTACTTCTGAAAGTTTTTCAAAGAGTATGTTGACAAAGAGAATTGTGTTGTTGCGTGGGTATGTTTGAAAGCCAACAACTGTACCCAGTGCTCCATTAACTAGTCCTTGGTCCACGTCAAGGTTACGTTTAAGCATTACTCTGCAATTTAAGGATAATTTTAATATCTTTTTTAAGCCTGCTGTGTTTGAGATTGATTTTTCTAAACTATTTAGTCTTGTTGTGGCTTGGTCACACATGGGTAGTGCCATACCATGTACATCTAGTTTGTCTGTTGTTCTAATTTCCATGATTGGTTGCATTTCTTTACTTAGCATGATTTCATTGAATTTGAAACAGCTTGCAAGAGTTGGCATTAAGGCCATACAATTAACATTTCTGTGGGCTAATTGTTCCATAACATCTGTAGCACATGCATTATCGCCATAAAGTGCATTAATGTGCCGGGTTTTCAATATTCCTTCTGCTTCTTTAGAAAGTATACCAACTCTGATACTTTTTAAAATGTTGGCATAAGTGAGATATGCAGATTGCCGCATGTTTTCTGTTAATTCTCTGTATTGGAAATGTTGCCAAAGGTTGACATTTCCAATGCTGCCAACATTTACGGCAGAGTTTGTGTCCTAATGTTTTAAAAATAGGCTCACCTTTTACTGGTGTTAATTGAAGCAGATCTCCAAAAACAATAATGGGATTTCCTGCAAAGAGCTCTTCATAGTCTGTTTTGAGTACTTATTGTAATCTGAGATGAATCAAAGCTAACATCAGTTTGGAGACCATGCTCACTTCATCTATTAGTAGCATTTTCATTTGTTTCAATACTCTGCGTAATTCCATTGCAGCTTCTGCAGAAAGTTTGTAATAGTCTAATTTGTTCTGGTGTTCTACTGGTAATAGTAGTAATCGGTGTAATGTAACACCACCTATGGTGTAGGCAGCTAAACCTGTGGGGGCAGTGACAACAGCTGACAGTTTGTTGTTTGTCAATTGTCGAAGGAACTTACTAATGATTTTGATTAGGAATGTTTTGTGAGAACCAGCTTCACCACTGACGTACAGTAGTATAGGTTTATAATTATGGCAGGAACATTCTTTATTTTCATGTTTTACACCATGTGCAATTTCTTTTGTTACTTCTTGAAAAATGCTACTTTGCTCATTGTTTAGTTTTGATTGTAGTATAGTTAAGTCTTCCTTATCTTCATACTGATACATGGTGTTTTCTACTTCTATCATAGCTAATTCTGCCTCATTTATTATTAGTGGTTCTCCCAGTGGTTATTGGCTTCCTGTTACAGAATGTTGACTACTGTCTGGAGTGTCCTTATCTAGTTGGGCTTGGAGTTCTTCTTCGTGTTGCTGTTCATTGTTCAACATTGTTTTGTACTGTGCAAAGTTTACATCAGTTATAGTGCTTTCATTTGCTTTGAAAGCATCCTCATATGAGTCATAGTTATCTAGTAATTGTTCTTCTTTTCTCCATGGTTTGAAGAGTTGTAGCAGGGACATGTAATATACTTCTTTATGTTGAGGAGTCTTTAATGACAATTTGATATGATTAATTAAATTTGGTTTAGTGAGTTTAACTAAGCTGCCTTCACAGTTTGTCACTCTATATTTACCTGTTTTTCATCAGGTTTCATATTATTTTACTTCTGTTTGGGTAGTATGTGTCCAATAAATTGTTTTTTAAAATGTCTTGGCTGTTGGGATCATGTTTGGCTATTGTTTCTATATCTTCATATGATTTTAGAACTCTTTTTCTAGATTTAGCTGGACCAATACTTAGACATACTATATTTTCAGATTTACCATACAATGCAGTGCCAGTTAAACGATCAGCTGCTTCATATGATCTTCATTCTCTATGGGTGAGCCTTTTTATGCCCAAGCTGTATAATTTCTGAGATACTGTTTTATCTGATGACGGGTCATTCCAGAGGTCTTGGAGCTCTGTCTTTTCTGCTTTAGTTAAGTATGCTGTGACATATCGTCCAACTGCAGTACAATTGTCTGCAATGTACTGCACATCTATGTTTGCATTCCATAAGTGGGCAATGAATGCATTATAATCATGGATATATTTTTCTTCTTCTTTTCTTTTTATGTAATATGTATTTTTAGGTGACTTACCTTTAACACTATGTTTAACTGAAGACATGAGGTTGTTCACTTGACCTGCATTTGTAACTGGTCTAGGGAAACCAAATCGGCATTTGGTGTAGTATTTCCTTTTTTTGTATTTGCGTCGACAATATTTTCCACATTTGTGTCTTTGAAATTGTAAAATTTGTGCATGAATATCACTATTTGTGGCTTCTGATGGAATTTCACAAGTGACATATTTTTCGATAAACTGTAAAACAGTGGCATCACTGTCTTGACCAAATTTAGGAGCATCTTTAATCCATAAAAGCATGTGGATATGTGGTGCTCCTCTGGCTTGGTATTCTTTTCTCCAAAAGAAGTGTTGCACTTCTCCAAGGGGAGGAACAGTTTTATTACAAACAAAATGTAGCATAGCAATGAAGCGATGGTGAAAATATCTTGAATCATTAACAGGATCCAAAGAACAAAGTTCTCCAGGTGTTAGTATATCTATGTTTGTTTTGTTTTTATTTGATATGCGTAGGAAATTATGTAAATCTTCCCATGCATATTCTGCACAACTTAATGTAACAAACCAAGTGGGTGGGCCAAGGTTTCTGATCATACAAAGTACATCTCCATGACGTCGAAACCAGTACTCTTTAGTACCATGCATATTTGCTAATAGATTTGTAATATTTGATTGTAAAAAATCATCCTTTTGTTGCACTTTTTCTAATAATTGTGTAGCTGTCATATTTTGAAAGTGTGATCCTGATTTTAATATATGTGCAACTCCGTAACATAAAGTTGCTAGTTCACTTTCAAAGAGTAGGTGGAATATGTATTCCCCGATTTAGACAAAATGTGGATCTCCAGAATAAATCCGTAATGAGCGGTATTCTGAAGCTGATATTTGAATAGGTCTATCATCATACCTTCCTCCTTTGCCAGTAGGAAAGAGTAGAGGAAAAGCACGTGCTTCCATACTTTTTCCCATATGCTGATTGGCGATCCTTTTGTTTGACGCATTTGGTAAGTTTCCAGTGCATCTTCTACGGTGTCATTACAGTGCAAAGGATGAATTGTATAATGGTCTAAAGTATTTGATATTGTAGCAGGATCTAGTAGCTCAAATTGACCAGCTTCCTGTGTTTCTTGAATTATTTCAGTTGTATCGTTCAAGTTTTCTTCAATATTAATTTCTTTGTAATATTCATTATTCTCTTTAAGATATTGGAAGGCTTGTCTAACTTTATATAAATCTACCAGCTGTTGTCATATTTTTTTGTCGTTTGTAGGTACTCCATTTACTAAGATAATTAAAGATTGCTGCATTGGACGTTGCACTCCTAGAGTATGCACATTTTCTTTTAGATCTAATGGTAAATAAACTACTTTTCCACGAATGCCTTTTACCAATTCAGAGGGAGGTAATTTTGCTGTTTTTGGTTGAAGGCATATTACTGTTTGAAATGGGTGTACTGTTTGAATTATGATGCTCTCATATAAATTAAGTTGTTGTAGGGGTTTTGGTACTGGGTATAATTCCAAATTATTTGTGATAGCACGTGAAGCGGTTTGGTTGTTAAGTTTTGTAGTGCAGTAACTGCAAAGTATTAAGGGCTCAGTTATTTCGTATTTGTTTTCTGCTACAAGGTAGAGAGCTAATTCAAACCATTTAGAATCTTCATTGTCTTCTATTTTGTATGATAGGTCTACAGTTTTTGTGTTACTTTTATAAAAAGTTCTACGGCAACATACACATACATGGTTTGGTACTTCAGCTGATGTACTTTTAAATTTTAGTATTTCTTTTTTGTATGTGTTTAGCAAAAAGTTGCCATGTGTAGAATCGTTGCTTAATTGGTTTAAAGCTATTTCATTCTGTAAATGGCTTTCACTTCCAAAATATTTTTTCTGGATATAGTGAATTTCTTCAAGTATGTCTTTTGCTGTACCATGTAGAAGGATGTTATTTAACTTTGCTAGTGCTAAAGCAGGACTTTTAGCATAGTACAGATTATAGACTAGATTTCTTATAGTTGAATGATGTGTTGATATCCTTTTGATATCATGGAAAGTGGTTTTACAAGTAAGTCCTGTAATGCAGGCCAATGAATGTCCTTGTAGTCCTGTGTACTTGCGCACTGGACAGGTATCCAAATTTTGCAGTAATTTAATTTTGATTTTGTCTTTGCTTTTTACATATTTATTGAGGAATTGGCGTAAAGATTTGAAACGTTGTTTGGGAATGTTACACATTGACGTGCATGGCCATTTGTACACTAGACGTTCTGATTCAGTTGAATGGAGGGGTAACTCGAAGTTTTCAGGGCATATTTTTGTGAGGAGTACTTCTTGTTCCATTATGGTATTATTCACTTTTTCATAACCTCGACCACTGCTATGTATGGCAATTTTATTTGTTTGCTTTTGTTTGTACGCTTCTTCATTAAAATATGGTTCTGTGCTCGTAGTGTGATTCCATTCACCTCCGCAGATACTTAAGAAGTTCTTTCTGTTGACATTTTGCTTATTGAGAAGTCTTTTTTGTAATTTAGTTATTAGTTTTGTTAATGGTTTCATTTTGTTTAACAGTAAAATAAATAACTTTCTTTTCAGAAGAATTGCACTGTCCATCAACGCTTCTAAGATTAATTTCCTACGATAGGTTTTAAGCATTGAACCTGATTTCTCTCCTGTTTTTATACGATTTGGAAGGACTTTGTGACGGTACACTTTGGCTAAAATACTTTTCTTGGTATGCTTACTTTGCACTATATTAAAATTTGAAGAAGTAGTTTTATCTGTAGTGATAGCTGATTTTCTGTTAATTGTTTTTTGGTTTGTTTTACATTTTGATAGAGGAGGCAAAGTTTTTGTACTTGAAACTTCTTGTGTTTCACTAAATGACTATATTAGCTGTTTTGTATCAACTTTTTTTTACAAATTCTGCTAGAGATGGATGCTTATGTTGGACACTTTTATTTTCATTTGCTCTACTTTTGTGTTGCTTTCTACGGACTTGACTTTTGGTAGGCATTCTTTAGGGTCTGTTGAAAAAAATAAAGAAGATATGGGTTGGGGTGTTCTGGAATGTATGTGTGCTGTGTGCATGAGTGTTTGAGTAAGATGATAAAGATGTATGTAATGGTGTGTGATTGTGCATTGGGAACTACAACTAGTAGGGATAGGTATTTTTGAATTTGTGTGTTACTAAACTGGGGTTCAGATGACAAAAAAAAGTAAGCTAGTGGTGTGGAAAAGTACAAATAGTAAATCTAATGTATACAATTAAAACAGTTGTTTGTTCTATAATATGAAAATTGTAGCGGTTCAGTTGGGTAATTTGTGTGTCCAAAAATAGGAATTTGTGGGCCATTCTGGCTGTAAATCGCTGTTTAAGACATGGAGATTTTTGGACAAAATGGTACACAATCTCTATTTTTAGGCACCAAAATAGCTTGTATTACTGTTATAGTATGTTTGATTAATAATACAAATATTATGGTGATATTCTACTTACTTTTTTTCTTAAATTAACAGGTAACTTCTTAGTTCTTTGTTCTTCGAATTTGGCTGCTTCTTTTCAGTAGACTGGTCTTCACTGCAATTGTAAAAAGCTTCAAATTAGTAACTTTGTTTGTATATAGTGCTGTTTTTAATTTAGATATTGATTTTTTTAATTGAAATCCTCAGTGCCTTCTTTAAAACCATTAAACTAATTTATTTACATAAGATACATTGGATCAGTTCAGTACATATGATATGTTCTTAATGAACAAATTGTATTGAATGACTGTAGCAAAAAAAATATCTTTACTATGTCTTGTGAAATTTATAATATGCCAGTGAATACTACTATTTCTGTAAGTAAGCTGTTCTAGGTAATAGTGCCTCAATGTCATGTCTAAATTAAAGTAATTAAGTAAATAAATAAATAAAAACAAAAAAAAATGAAATTGTATAAGTATTTTTTTTAAAGATTTAAACATAGATTGTGCTTGCATGCAATTTTGTTTGAATATATGTAGTCTATATATTTCATTTAAAAATGTTAGTTTAACATGATTTGAGTGTGTGTGTATAAAGAAAGTAAATAGTATAAAGGTTTATAAGTGATAGTTGATTTTAGGATATTTAGAAAAATACAGTAAATTCATTTTACAGATTACACAAGCTAAAAGTCTGTTTGGAAATGTTTTCATCTACTGTACAGAAAATATGCATACCTGAAGTTTGTGTTCATATATATGGATATGCATGGAGCTGCAAGTAGAAATCTTGGAGACTTTTACAGTATTTCTGGTAGATGGTGCTTGCCGATGATATGACACCTGTACTCAGAGAGATTCACAGTACATTTGCAGTGCTGATCTATGATGATGCAGTTAGATCTAGAGGTCTTGAATGTGATTGGTGCATGGTCATGTGATTTTTTAGCTGCATCCAATGAGGGAATGGCAGAGAGAGTGAAGTGGAAATGCTAGAAGGGCTGCTCACGTACGATATGTCCGCGGACATGGCGGTAGTTTGCGGACATCGGGAGTTACATCTGGGGATTTTTGGGTTCAGAAGTCATGCAAATGAGAATAAGCACTGAAAAGGATTGGTCAGGAAAGTTTAGTGGGTGTGTTGTGCCAGGAGAGAGTTTCTCAGATACTCGTTTTGCTGAGAGAACAAAAGATAGCTATGGCTGTGTGTTTCAGAAAACAGATTGTTTGGATTTTGGGAGATTCGTGGATACATTGGTTGAAGGTGCATGCAGAAAGCTGTGGAGAAGCTGTAGATCTTGGATTCCCACATGTGGAAGTACACTGGCATGGAGTACGTGGAATGAAGTGGTTGGACTTGCTACCTCTCTGTGCTACTTTGGAGACAGAGCAACATCCAGACATAATTGTAATTCATTGTGGAGGGAACAGTTTAGGACAGGGACCATTTAAATTCTCAAATATAGTTGGTGTAAGTTGCTACGCAAATGTAGCAATGAATATTCTATTTCAATTACCACCAATTGTTGACAACATTTACTTACACAGTACAGATCCATTGTGTTTGCAAATGTTAGTACTTCACAGAAATGCAGCAAACAATCCTGACAACACGTATAGTGTTTATGGAATACGAAAACAATTGGACTACTGTGCTGGAATGGTGAAATTCACTATAAATTCACAGGAAGATCCACAAGAATTTCTAATGTACTTACTACAAGTACTGGAAAACAAAAACATACCTATAAATGAAATCTTTTAGATTTCATGCATGTGGAAACATGCATGCACTCTCTGCAACAATGTGACACAAGAGGAAATCCCCAAAGAACGCTTCATATGTATATGAATACCAAATTGTGAATCCATTCCATTTCAGCGACTTGTGCAAAATGCAAACCATGGTAGATTATGCTGTACCTGCAATTCAGATAATCGCTCCACGTTAGTAATACAAACACATAGTAAATACATAATACTAATGCTTCTACGTTACAATGCAGATGGTACCAAAAACTGCAAGCTGACAGGTTTCACACATGGTCAAATATCACTTGGTAAGAAAACCTTCACAACAATAGGTATAATCTACCATGCACGAGCCACAACCAATTCAGGGCACTACACTGCATATATAAAAAAGAAATGTGAATGGTTTGAATGTAATGATAGTACCATTACTCTAAAGCAGAGATCACCAGGAAATCTTACAAACGCTTATTTGATGTTCTTAAAACCAAAATTTGATAACTAAACTGTATTTAAACCCTAAGTAAACTTTTGTTAAAAAAATATAAACTGTTAGAATACTCCAAAAGCTATCTAGCTGCTCAAAGATTCTACAACTAATCAGATAAATGAATACCACTAAATTAGACCAAAAAATACACAGTTAGAATACACCAATTGGTATCTAACTGTCCCAAAATGTAACAATATCCAAATAGATAAATCAATACCACTAAAATATATCAAAAAAATAGACAGAATATGCCAATTGGTATCTAACTGCTCCAAAATTTTATAATATCAAAACAAATAAATAATATGTTACTGCTCCAAAAAAATACAACAAGCCAAAGTATAAAGCATTAGCCAGAAACAACAAGTGAACACTGAAAACAAACAAACAAACTGTAGCATAACAGAAAAAGGTTTTTTTTAATCCAACATGGATTTTTTTTTCTCCCACAGACCCAATGATTTTAGCAACAAATACAGAAACTGAGCAAATTGCACAGTACTCTGATTTGTAATCTACTAAATATGAGGGTCCAAAAAAAAAAAGTATATTGATTATACAATGTAATAAGTCATTACAAAATACTAATACTAACATGCTATTTTCTTTTATCACAGAAATTAACAAGAAATACATGTACTCTGGTTACTAGACCAAACAGTAAGTATACAATAACAGGGAGAACCATAGCAGCATATCACATCCATAGTATCTAATACCTTTGTTCCTTATACATTTGTTTTTCACCCAAAGTTATAAGCAAATATGAATGTGATATGCTGCGGTGGTTGTTGCCAGGGCATAGAGTCTTGGGTGCATGGCCAAATGCGGCAGGAGCGGCAGGAGCGGGGGCTTGGTCCCGAAAGCATGCATTTGCAAATTTGGTGTAAATCCGTCCAGTAGTTTTTTATAAAATGACCAAAACGTAAGGCAAAAAAATTAGTGATATCTGTATTCGCTTCGCGGACGGACTTCCCTGTTCGCTCCGCAAACAGCACCCCGATTGGCCCATGGCCTTGCGTTATGTCCGCGGACATGCAATGTGTTCACTGATTGGACGGCGAGGGGCGTGGAGTGCGTCAGATTTTCTGTGGTGCCCGCCATCTTGTATTCGCCGTCGACCGCGTACAGCGCGGTGAAACGTGGATAAAAAATGGTATTTAGTGCCATGTGTTGGTGTGTAAGAGTGTTTGGGGAGGGTGGGGGAGTATGAGATAGGTTCAGTGTTTTGTTTTTTTATGTGCTAGATGTTTTTGTTGCGTTCGATTTGTCCGCGGAGAACACAGCTGTTCTGACATTTTGTAAATAAACTAAATGGTGGGGTGTTTAGAGGACGGAGTATGTGTAATTTTTGTTCGCAAGAAAGGTAAAAATGAGCTATGAACACTCGCGGTGTACTTAATTGTTCGTAAATACACAAACAGGGGGTGTCCTCAGGACGCTGTCCATATTGTAATCTGTCTAGTTGAATGTGTTCTAAGAACACTCGTGGTGTCCCGAAATGGTTGCAATTACACAAAATGGGGGTGTTCTGAGAACGTTGTTTGTATTGTTCGTTGTCAGGGTGAAAGTGTTTTAAGACCACTCCTTTTGTCCGCTAATAGTACAATTTCCTATGGGCGTCAACCGACTTTTTGTTCACTAAAGAAACGATAAATCCGGCTGGTGTGCGCCGACATTATCTGATAATCCTATGACTGGGGCTATTGACCTGGCTGACTTGCTTTTGCGACACTAAATCATATCTCCAGCCCCTAAGCCTGATGTTATCAAAGCATTCATATTCCCCGCCTCTCTCCGTGACGTTACAGGGTGCGTCATCAAACGCACCCAGTCCTCTGCAGTCCTAAGTGACTTTACACAGAACCCGGAAGACAACACATATTATGTCACAACACAGCGCGCCACAATTCGGAATATGAAATAGTGATTTAAAAGCAAACAGCAAGATTGTAAATTTTGTAAAGTACATTTATTTGACATCAAATGTTTAGAGAATATTCAGCAATTTGTATTTGTCTTTTTTGTCGATCCGCAAAAGTTCATGTTGAGGCACGTGATGTTCCTTTGCGGTACAGAGGGTGTTTAGATAAGCTTACAACTCAGTGCGCCACAATTCGGAATATGAAACTGTGGTTTAAAAGTAAACAGCAGGATTGTACATTTGGTAAAGTACATTTATTTCACATGAAATGTTTAGTGAATATTCAGTGATTTGCTATTGTCTCTGCTGTCGATCAGCAAATGTTTATTTTGAGCCACGCATTGTTCCTTTGCGGTAGATAGGCTGTTGGTTTATGATAAAAGCAGTAAATGGTCGCTCTGATAATCGGAAGGTTGTCAAACAACGAGCCATTAGACCACCCTATTGGTTGGTGTGTTGTTTGTAGCCGCTAGTACTGCGTAAGGGCATATTGGTTCTTGGCGATTGTCCCATAAAATGGTGACGGTCATGAAGTTGCATATTTGGACCTGCACCTGGCAGTTGAAGACCCCATCCGCTGGAGTCTGTAAATCATGACATAGGCAAAATGGGGCCACATACCTGTTTTAAAAAACATAAATTAGTCTCACCAGCCGATCTTCATTAAAAATCATCATTTTATTTATTAGGGCGTGAAACTATTTGCTATCGAAGATAGTGCAACGGGGTATGTTAATAATAAAATAATAATATTTTCCCATTCATATAGCGCTAAGAGCTAAGAACCGTGAGTTTTCTAAGCTGTGCTTATTATTAACCACGGTGTGTGGTGCTCATTTATCGACCATGGAAGGATGAAAGGCTGAGTTTGGCCTTGCCAGGATTCGAACTTGCGTTAGCAAGCTGTGCACGGATGTCAAAGCGAGCGTTGTACTCGGTGTGCTACTTGACAGGCTACAGTGAAGTGGCACAGCGAGTAGAGCGCTTGACCGCCTATAGACCGGTTAAATTATTTCTATTAACCCACCCTGTGTCGTCTGCCTTTTTCAGAGCCCTCTAAATGACAGGGGATCAATTCGGCGGTGACAGTGCGCGGTAGAAAACATTATGCCACTTTCAACTAACAAGTTCAACTTGAGTGGTCTTTAATGCTACGCTTTTGTAATTATATTTGGTATAAAATAATCTAAAGGGTTACCTACATTACAATTTCAATTTCCATTGTCTACGAGTAGTGCAGTCCCAAAATACGACTCCGCGCGTGCGAACGATCTTTCGCATAGTGATATAATATATAAAAGTGGTTTCCTTTCAGAAATGTCATCCTTATTTTCTCTTACGTTTTAGCAACACTCCTTCAAGAGAAGTATTTCATCACAATCTCTGTCTGTCAAGGTCAAAACACAATACAACCTTATAGTCCGCTTCGTGAGCCTCTCCGGGGCCCGAGAAAAAAATGGAAGCAGCTGACCTTCACTGTGAACGAGCATAAATTCTTAGTTTGCAACATTCTGTGTAAAGCCATCTCTGAGAAGTTGGTTTTTGCACGCCATGTTTGTATATTGTTTGTGTGATATTAAAAAAAGTTTGTTTAAGGGACGTTATGGTTCTAAGTACAGCCGAAAGACCCCTGAAAATCGCATGTTATGGTAAACTATGAAAAATAACTTGCGCCACCACCGTTCACTGCTAAGACTAACACCCAGGACATCAAAGATGACATCGCAAATGTCATTGATGAAATCACTGATGACATCACATGTTGTAGAAATCAGGACAGTAGCCGATGTGGAGTTTTGTAGACCTTTATTACTCACTGGTTAAATGTAATGTCTTAACCACGGTAGTTGAACTCCAGGTTGACCCCACAGTTACTTCACTGTGAGTAAAAGGCACCAGGAGTTCCTCTTCTCTTGTAGTGTCTCCTACTTTCCCGGACCCGGATAGGCCCACCAGTTGCTCTCACTCTCCTCTCCTTCTCCCTGCAAAAAGCAACCAAAATGCCATTAGGCCAGTCCCTTTTATACCTGGTGCTTGGAGGGAAAAAGGGCCAATCAGGGACAACTGCCCCCCCCCCCCTTTCCGATTGGTGGGGACTCTAGGCACCCACCCTCTATGAATAGAGATGCCTCCTCCTCTCCTCCTCCTCCCTTACTCTGGCTGCCTGGTTCCGGCTCCCCCTCCCCTTTGTCAGCCACGCCCTCTCCTTCGGCCCCGCCCCCCCATGGTGTCTCCCCTGAGGCATGCCTCCCGGAGGCCCGTCCTGCTCGAGGCCCCAGGTTGCTGTTAAGGGTCTGCCCTGCTTGAGGTAAGGAGGGGGCTCTACTCTGTTCCCCTTGTCGTGCTCCTGCCCAGCTGTCTGGCGCACCTCCGACGCCGAGCGGTGGCACAAGCCGGGCTCTCCTATTCCCGCGCCTCGCCGCCGCTCGCCGCCGGAGGCCGCTGAGGCATGCCGTGTTCGCGGGTCTCCCAGCCGCAGCGCCAGTGTACCAGGTCCTCGTGGGCACCCGCGGCGCTGCGGCTGTGGGGACCCGCAGCGCCGCGGCCGCCACGCCGGCACTGTCGCGGGCCGCCGACAAGGCTCTCCCTTCACCAGGGATGCCTCCC
Source organism: Ambystoma mexicanum (assembly GCF_040938575.1). NCBI lineage: Eukaryota > Metazoa > Chordata > Amphibia > Caudata > Ambystomatidae > Ambystoma > Ambystoma mexicanum. The sequence continues at coordinate 736,263,187 of NC_090936.1, forward strand.
CGGCGGCCGCCCCCAGCGTCGCACACGCCCGCGGCATAGCGGGCTCCTCCGGCCGTGCGTCCCGCTCTCCGTCCACCCCGTCCACCCTCACCTCCTCACATACCCCCACCACGGATCCAGGCCGGTCGGGCCGGATCGAACTCCTGGATAAGTAATCCGCCACCAGCTGGAAGCTGGCAGGTCTATGTAAGGTAACAAAGTCGAAGGGCTGGAGGGACAGGAACCATCGCAGAACTCGTTGGTTGGAGTCCTTGTGTCTCGCCAACCACTGCAGTGGTGCATGGTCGGTATACAATGTAAACTTCCTCCCCAGTAGGTAGTAACGCAAAGAGTCCACCGCCCATTTAATGGAGAGACATTCCTTTTCAATAGTGGAATATGCTAACTCATGTGGAAGGACCTTCCGACTCACGTAACAGATCGGTCTTAGGAACCCGTCTACCTCCTGCGTCAGGACCGCCCCCAACCCCATGCCAGAGGCATCCGTCTGCAGGAAGAAGTGCTTCCGGAAGTCTGGGCATACCAACTCCGGGTGGGACGATATACTGCGCTTCAACCCTTTGACGGCCAGTATGGCTGCGTGATTGGTTGACAGGTCCGGGGAACCCCCGATTTTCAACGCCTCGGTCAGTGGCGAAGCCAGGGAAGAAAAACCAGGAATAAAGTGCCTATAGTACCCTATAAACCCCAAGAAGGCCCTGATTTGTTTTCTGTTAGTTGGTACTGGGATCCCCTGAATAGCCTCGATTTTGGACACCTGTGGCCGAATCACGCTGCCACCGACTATATGTCCGAGGTACTTGGTTTCCTGGGTCCCTAGTACCGATTTCGCCGGGTTGATGTGGAGTCCGGCCCGGGTCAGGGTGCCGACCACCTCGCGTAGATGGGTTAGGTGGTCATTCCATGATGCGCTGTATATCACGATGTCGTCCAGGTAGGCTGCAGCGTACTGGTCGTGGGGCTGTAGGAGGACGTCCATCAGCCTCTGAAAGGTGGCCGGAGCCCCATGCAACCCGAATGGTAGTACTTTATACTGAAAGAGCCCCTGGGGTGTAGCAAATGCGTTTTTTTCTTTGTCAGCTTCCCGTAGGGGGATCTGCCAGTATCCCTTGGTGAGGTCCAAGGTACTGAGGTACCGGGCAGCACCCAGCCTTTCCAGTAGTTCATCCATCCTGGCCATGGGATAGGCTTCGTAGTGGGAGATCATGTTGAGTTGCCTAAAGTCCATACAGAATCGTACAGCCCCGTCTGGCTTGGGTACGAGTACGATCGGAGAACACCACGCACTGGTTGATGGTTCAATAATATCCAACCTAATCATTTCTTCGATCTCCTTCTTAATGATCAACCTTCGGGCCTCTGGGATCCTGTAGGGTCTCAGCCGGACTATCTGTCCGTTTAGGGTTTCGATACGATGCTCCATTAGGCCGGTCCTTCCAGGTAATTGGGAAAAGGTGTTGCGGTATGGTTTGAGGGTCTCCAGGATCTCGTTCTTCATGTGTTCAGTGAGTGTTTCACCCCATTGTACCGCATCCAATTGGCCGGTTGCGTGGATCAACCCCGTATCCTGGGTGGCTAGAATATCGACCGGGGCAGGCTCGGTCCATTTCTTCAGCAGGTTTATGTGGTAGACCTTATGTGATGGGCTCCGGTCAGGTTGGTGTATCCGGTAATTCACTGGCCCCACCACATCCTTCACTACATAAGGACCTCTCCACCGAGCCAACATTTTGTTCGTACTGGTGGGTAGTAATACCAGTACTTTATCCCCTGTTTCTAGTTTTCTTAGGTGACAGCCCTTGTTGTATGTCTTCTCCTGTCGGTCTTGGGCTATACTTAGATGGGATTCTGCTAGTCCCCTCAAAGTAGACAGATGGTTCTTAAGGTCCTCAGCGTACTCGGTGAGAGACGTTTCCTTAGTGTTTTCCCAGTCCTCCTTAACCAGATCTAGGATTGTTCTGGGCTGTCTTCCAAACAGCAGCTCGAATGGGGAGAATCCTGTCGAGGACTGGGGGTGTCCCTTAATACCATCAGGATCAGGGGTATGACTCTGTCCCAGTCCTTCCCCTCCGGGCCTGTTACCCTCTTCATCATTTTCTTTATCGTTTGGTTGTACCTCTCCACCAACCCATCCGTTTGGGGGTGGTAGACTGAGGTACGCAGCCGTCTGATTTGTAATCTTTCACAGACTTGTCGCATAACCGCCGACATGACGTTTGTACCCTGATCGGTGAGGATTTCGGTGGGTAGGCCTACTCGTGCGAAGTAGGGGATGAGTTGGTCACATATTTGGTTAGCCGACGTCCCTTTTAGCGGAAAGGCCTCGGGGTACCGGGTGGCATAATCCACAATGACTAGCAGGTATTGATATCCACGGCTGACTGGCTCGAGCGGGCCTACCAGATCTATACCTATCCTTTGAAAGGGTATGGTGATCAAGGGCATCCGCTGAAGAGGCGCCTTGGCTGGCTTTTCCCCACTCGTCAACTGACAGATCTTGCATTCCTTACAGAATTTCGCCACCTCCCCACAGACCCCTGGCCAGTAGAAACGTTTTAGAATGTTTTGCTGTGTCTTTAGGGAGGCCATGTGGCCGCCACACGGGTGGTTATGTGCCAACTGGAGAACAATGCCCCTGTGTGTTTTGGGCAGGAGTAGTTGTTCCCTCCGTGCTCCTCCCTCCTCTTGGTAGACCCGATAGAGCAGGCCCTGTCTAGATATAAAACCAGCTCCCTTGGTCAGGTCGGGGTCCCCATCTGTGATGGCCCTTTCGCGGGCCAATGTTAAGGTAGGGTCCGTCAAGGTTTCTCCCCTGATGGAATCCTCATGGTCCTCCGGGTTCCAGGCTATCCGTTGGGTGGCATACATGGATGCGCATTGAGCAAGGCGAGCTTCCCTTCTTTTTCTGGCGGGTTTCTCTCGTCCCTGGGTGTTCGGGGGGATGGGCTCCCTGGCAAAGGGTGCTTCTTCCCACCATCCCTGGTCTAGGGCTTTGATAGTCTGGTGGAAGTGGGGCAGATCGGTCCCAATCACCACTGGGGCGGGTAAGGAGGGGAGGACGGCAGCTCTCATCTCTGCAATGTTAGGGCCCACCTCTACTGTTATGGATTTCATGGGGTAGGTTCTCACATCCCCATGTATACATTGAATTGGGATACTAACATTGGTGAGGTAAGGAGAATCACTTACGGTTGGTAGCACCGCCGTCTGCCTGCTTCCACTGTCGAGTAGGGCCCTGGCTTGGTTCCCGTCTACCCGGACATCCATCTCGTAGAGACCTTGGCATCGTGGTCCTTGCTCGGTCCGCATGAATCCGATCTCCATCGGCTTGGTGCCTCTCTTCCAGGGACAGAACCGGGCTATATGGCCCCACTCGCCACAGTCATAATATTGCGGTTGCCGGTACCCCATGGACAACGGGGTGGACCGTGGGTCGGGTCCGCTCCTCTTCTCCTCGGATCCAGAAGGGCGTCCTTCATTGATCTCCATTTGGGAGGCCCTACTCGCAGGCTCTTGGTTGTGAGGGGTTCCAATGGTGGTATCGGGTTGCGAATGGGAGATCCGACTCCAAAAGGTTTACCCGCTCCCCCTGCCTTTTGGTAGGCCGACGCGATGTCCACAGCCTCAGATAAGGTGGGCCTGTGATGTTGTCGGACCCATCTTTGCATTGGAGGCGGTAGGGCCTCAATGAATTGCTCGAGGGTGACCTTTTCTAATACATCTGGGAGGCCTGTTCCCGGTACTTGCAACCACTTCTCGGTGAGGTCCTTAACCCGGTAGAAGAGTTGTCGTGGGTTCTCCCCTGGTCTGAGTTTAGTGTTGCGCAGCCTCATTCTGTAGGCCTCTTCATCAAGTCCCAACCGGTCCAATACAGCCTTTTTGATTTCAGCGTAAGGCGTGGTTCCATTTGGGTTAATGGCCTGGTAGGCACCTTGCATGATGCCAGACAAAAGGGGAGCAACATACTGGCCCCAGCGGTCCACCGGCCACTGAGCGTTTCGGGCGATCCTCTCGAATGTGGTAAAAAAGAAAGCCGGGTCTTCGCCTTCCTTGAACTTCTGCAACACTGCGGAAGGGACCATGGGCTGGTTTCGGGCACCGGTGACAGCATCCGTTAGGTGTTTTATCGTCTCTTGATGTTGGTCCTGAGAGGTGGACTGCAGGTTACCCTGCAATTGTATTGCCTGCTGAAAGGCTTGGCGATCAGCGGCCGCCTGCTGGGCCTGAAGTTGGAAGAGCTGCTGTAACTGTTGTTGCCCCTCGGATAGTGTCTGTATTATTTTCTCCATTGCGTTCTCTTGATCCTGCCGACTACGCCACTTGTAGAAATCAGGACAGTAGCCGATGTGGAGTTTTGTAGACCTTTATTACTCACTGGTTAAATGTAATGTCTTAACCACGGTAGTTGAACTCCAGGTTGACCCCACAGTTACTTCACTGTGAGTAAAAGGCACCAGGAGTTCCTCTTCTCTTGTAGTGTCTCCTACTTTCCCGGACCCGGATAGGCCCACCAGTTGCTCTCACTCTCCTCTCCTTCTCCCTGCAAAAAGCAACCAAAATGCCATTAGGCCAGTCCCTTTTATACCTGGTGCTTGGAGGGAAAAAGGGCCAATCAGGGACAACTGCTCTCCCCCCCTTTCCGATTGGTGGGGACTCTAGGCACCCACCCTCTATGAATAGAGATGCCTCCTCCTCTCCTCCTCCTCCCTTACTCTGGCTGTCTGGTTCCGGCTCCCCCTCCCCTTTGTCAGCCACGCCCTCTCCTTCGGCCCCGCCCCCCCATGGCGTCTCCCCTGAGGCATGCCTCCCGGAGGCCCGTCCTGCTCGAGGCCCCAGGTTGCTGTTAGGGGTCTGCCCTGCTTGAGGTAAGGAGGGGGCTCTACTCTGTTCCCCTTGTCGTGCTCCTGCCCAGCTGTCTGGCGCACCTCTGATGCCGAGCGGTCGGCACAAGCCGGGCTCTCCTATTCCCGCGCCTCGCCGCCGCTCGCCGCCGGAGGCCGCTGAGGCATGCCGTGTTCGCGGGTCTCCCAGCTGCAGCGCCAGTGTACCAGGTCCTCGTGGGCACCCGCGGCGCTGCGGCTGTGGGGACCCGCGGCACCGCGGCCGCCACGCCGGCACTGTCGCGGGCCGCCGACAAGGCTCTCCCTTCAACAGGGATGCCTCCCCGGCTGCCGCCCCCAGCGTCGCACACGCCCACGGCATAGCGGGCTCCTCCGGCCTTGCGTCCCGCTCTCCGTCCACCCTCACCTCCTCACACATGTGTATGTACTTTTCGTGGAATTTGTGTACTAGGGATTTTTGTTATAATGTTGCGAAAAAAGTGTCATGGATATTGCAATAAATATCATACCGTTATTAGTGCTTTGAACGATGCATTGATATAAATAGCATTGTATTATGGGATTCTATCTAGTATACCGAGCTACTAATGGAGAAACATAGCATTGTGTGCAGAGTACAAGATGAAAGTATAATATTTGTAATGTTAATATGTTGAATAATGAAATGATAATTGTCCTGAAATGTTCAAAAATTCACAAAATGGGGGTGTTCTGAGGACGTTATTCGTATTGTGTGATTGCTTAGCTGTATGTAATGAGAGAATGGCACAGAGAGTAAAGTGGACGCCGTCCGGGGACACCGCAGCTGTTCGTGGACAGGGCGTGCTACATCCGGGTTTTTCCAGGAAATCCAACATGGAAAGAAGACTCTACGGATCAGCCAATCAGATGTCGAGGTTGTGGATTTGTGTTGAAAGAGACTGTGTGTGGTGAAGATGGCAGAACTAGAGAAAGTCAGGGTGCTGGTGCTTGGAGATATGTTTGTGTATGGTTTACAACAGTACGCTCAATGCAGGCATGTTGCAAAGAACTTTGATGTGAAAGGAGTGGAGGTGGTGTGGAGCACTGTGCCTGATTGCAATGTACAGGGAATTGTCCTCAACTATCAACAGAAACAAAAACGTAGTGATGTCAATCTTGTGACATGACGGCAGTGTAAGGGCAGGTGCAGTCATCATGTGCAAAGTGTTGGCACTGGGTTGTAGGGATACATTGAACCCCCCACACCACTTGGGAATGGCAGGGAGGCAGTGCATGGCTCTGAATGGCTGACCAGAATACTGTGAAGTTGCAGACATTGTTGGCAGGTGTCAATTGCATCATCTCAGTCAACTGAGACTACAGCAGATGAGAGTGGGACAGACAGTAGGACACATGAGGAACCATCACAAGTACATCTATAGAAGCAGAAGCCACAAAACCAGTTGCCTAGAGGCAGGGTGGCTGTAACAGAGGGAGGCCTGTGCTTGACACAGACAAGGACACCCTAAACATGTGCGTGATGAGGAAGTGACCCTGAGTGAGCATGACATGGACGACCATGGACGACCAAATACCATGAGACAGATAAAATACAGGAGATGTAGTACAATGAGTAGCCTGCCACTGGCCCATAGGGGCTTGCAGGGAATGCAATGGTCCATGAATGAACACTCATGTCCACTCTGAGCCTGTGACATCTGCATGGTCCAAGTGAGACACCCTGCATCATGGACAAAGGGTGTACCCCACAGTACAGGTTTGGAAGGGTTGCACAGGGAAGTGTGTATGAACACAGGAAAGGGGAACAGGCCACTGCAGTAGTCCAACATGGAAATCACCAGTACCATGGAGACCGTGAGCTACAGGGTGGTGGAGAGGCAAGGAAGCATGCTTTTGAGGAGGAGCAGCTTGCAGGGGGTGACCTCACATAGCTGTCAGTCATGTGACGACATAGGCCGAGTGTTGGGTGGAAAACCACCACAGGCTATATGCAAACATGTCAGTGAGCTTGAATATGGACAGGAGAGGCTGCCGAGTGACTTGCATGTAAGTAGGGTGCATGTGTGGTGATGAGGACTGCCCCTGTGTGCAGCACATGTCCTACATGCAGGCTGCATCACGACAAGCATGCATCAGTCAAGCATTGCATGTGTCACACATTACACTCATGAATACATATCCTGAACTGGCAGTCAATCACAACACATCACACAAACAAAACACACATGGGGTGGACACATGTGCATTAACACTCACCGGATGTTGCATTATTATCCGGCATCTCTCCCACTCCCTGGATTGGTCCCTGATCGATGAACTCTGCAGCGATTTCCTCATGTGGAATGAGTTCATCCTCCTCTGGTGGTGGCCCACTGCCAGTCACCAGAGTCAAGGCATAATTAGAGGCCCGCTTTTCTTTTGCACAGCGTCGGAGGTCAGTCCAACGTTTGTAGCAAACATGAGCTGTGTGCCTCTCAAATCCCATGGCACTTACACTTTCCACAATGCACTGCCAGTGGGCCTGAAGCTGGACAGGCATAGTATGGCAACCTGGGCCCACCAGCATATTGCACTTGTGTGCTGACACGTAGCCCACAAGGAGGTCCAGTACTCTTTATTGAAAGACTCCTTCTTTGCGGTACCGGAGGCCAGAGCTGTGTCTGCGGTCCCAGCCTCTTGCGCAGAAACACGCTTCCTCCTTTTGGCCGGTTGTGCGGACCCTGAGTGGCTAATGCCGCTCTGATCAGTAGGGGCAGTGGGGATGTTGGACTGGCAAATGGGAGTAGTCAATAGTATGGTGTAGTATGAAGACAGAAGGCCTGGATTGAGTAATTGGCTGCTGGGTGCTGTTGCCAGGACTCAGCGACACAACTGCCTCAGTGCCAAGGGCTATGACGAACACAGTCCTTCCTGGCAGAATCACTGACAGGGTGGTGTTGGCTGCATCTGCCCCTGCAGCTCCCACCACCTCACTGCTCAGGGCAGCAGATGTCACCACTGCCCCAGATACATGTGCCCTGGTCATAGCTACCTTAGACACACGTGGCTTGGCCTTCCTAACCTGAAAATCTGCCTGGGAGTCCTCCTGTGCCAAGGCTGACCATGAGCATGGGTGGTGTTTGCCGCAGCAGCACCTGGTTATCATGCCGTGTTCTTTTGAGAGAGGGGCGCCTGCTACCTTTTTTGTATTTTTGGAAGGAACTTGGGGTTGGTCACCCTAAGTTACCTGGGGGCAACCAGACTCCTGTTCACTGTGCTCAGAGAGGCACAGCTTCACCTCACTGATGAGGCCCAACAAGGCTGAAACACGTGTATGGGGTTGCTGTCGGTACTCTTGTTCAGAAAGGAATTGCCATAGAATTTCAGTGCTGGACTGCCCGTGTGGGTGGGACAAAGACTGATATGCAAATCGATATTTCCCATCCGTGAAAAGTACAGTGAGCAAAAAGCAGATGGCTACGAACTCTCAAAGTGGTTAATAACCACTGAACAGGTTATCATGCTGTGTTCTTTCGAGAGAGGGGTGCCTGCTACTTTTTTTGTATCCCCTACCTGGTGGCCCATGCCAGCAGATGACACTGGCTGTGGGATCAGATGTACGCCGGAGATGTCTGCAACAGAAGCATCTCCCTGAGCCGCTGGGGGTAGGGGCATGGCTGCCCAGCATGTGGCTGGACATCCTTCCCCTGTGGAACAGACTGGCAATATCCCCCTCCGTGTCCACCTTGGCCTCCCTGTACTCCCTAGATTCCCTGGCCAACCCAGCCATGTGCCCCACCATGCCCAGCTATGGGATGTCACCCAGCATTGCCACCCTTACCTTTTGGTGGCCTCCCAACCATGACACAGATGGACTATTGCCAATAGGAGGTGCACACAACAATTGTCCTGGGCAATTGGGGTGAAGGGGACAGGGTACGTGATGGTAGACGCACACCTGTGCTCCTGCTAGGCTGTCTGTGACCCCTGGTGAAAAAAGACGGGTCACACAACACTCAGGCACCCCAAAAAAAAAAGAAACGTGCATGCAACCCCCGGTAGCCCATATGCATGGAATAAACCTCCTGCAGTATGCCGTGGCACCCAGGGACACAAAAAAAGCATACACATGGAACACGCAGGCTACTCTGACCTCGAAAACGGGGTATGCAACACACAGGGGGAACCACAGTGGGAAAAATAAGCGTGCACGCTCACCGTCTGCCTTGCGTGGAAAAGAAAAAAAAAAGTGCTTGTGCGTAGGCAACTCCTCTGCCAAAACAAGAAATACAAACTCTAAGTGTTGTGAAGATTGTGCGTGTGAACCCACAAGTAGGAGAAACACATGCGTCAGTCTCCATGAAAAGCACATACAGCAAACTGCTGTCCCGCCTGGACCTTTAACCCGTGCCAAAGGCAATGCCCGCGCGCATCATGTCATTTTCATGCTTACATGCTAAGGGCCTTTCCTCGAATTTCACACTGACGCGCTGTTTTTCACGTTTGGAGTCACTCTGCATCAAGCTGGCCACGCGACTACACACGGAAGACCACGCTCCTGCTTAGAAGGCCATTTACTTGCCCCCCAAAACCCGAGCAGCCTCCTATGAGCCATCTGCTGCTGCCAGCCAGCCTGCCTGCTGCCAACGTGCCCTGCAATTTGGTGCCTGCACAGAAGAAATTGGCAGAGGTCATGTTGCTGTGACCACCTCTGCTGAAACAGAAGACTCCCGACTGCTATACCATCGCTCCACAGCCCAGCCCAAGGATCCAGTTTCCCACCCACACCTGCCTAGGGAGTTGCCATGTCAGACCAAACACCATCTCGGGCTAGTGGCAACCCCTAGTCAGAGAGGCAGAGGGCTGCAAGCTTCACTGCCAATGAAGTTGGCATCCTCGTGGAGCAAGTCCTGGGGCATTATGATGCCCTCTTCTCGACAGTGCGCCTCGACAAGGAAGGATGGAGGGGGATCTGGTCGGACATCATGGATGCCATCAATGCGGTGGGGGTGGCATCCTGTGACTACCAACACGTCCTGAAGCGCTGGGAGGACATCAGGTCCAGGACCCACAGCAAGGCCCGGCGCCTCGTTGCGGCTCGTGGAGAAGTGGGGCGCTGCGACCAGTTGATCAACATCCAGATGCGGGTGCTGGAGCGCATGCACCCAGCACTTCACTACCAGGTCCTTGAGTTGCAGACCTGTCTGGAGTCGAGTGGTAAGTGTCCATGTGTTCTTGTCCAGCGTACTGCATGTTGAGGTGTGGCAGGAGTGGGCACATCGGTCGTATGTCTGGCATGCCCCATGTATGGATGTCTGTGTGCAGGGACGTGACGGTGCTGCATGTGAGTCCAGTCAAGCGTGTTCCACAGCAATGGTGTCTGTGTTGCAATGCATGATGTGCACCAGCATGTGACAACTCACACGTTTGCATGCCTGTGTCTGTACTTTGCCATGTTTGTGGTGTGATATATGGATACTTATGTAACACTCATGGACGTGCACATGTGCGTGTGTCTGAGTGGTGAGTGTGTGACTGGGAATCACCATGGATGCATGACACATGTCCATCTCGATACATGATTGACGGATGTGGCACAGTTGCCAATGAGTGCTCTTTGACAGGATGTAGACATGGTCAGATATATGACTGTCCGGTGGTCTGTGTGCATGTGATGTGCATGTCCCATGATGCATGTAAGGTTCAGCCCCCCTTCTGATGGTCTCACAGTGCCTTGGACATGGATTCAAATGTCTGTTGCACGTTCCATGCTTGTTTGAAGATGTGTGTTGCTTGCACTGACCCGAGTGTTGTGCAGGGAGATGATGGTTGTGACGTTTGACAGTGCCACTTATGTGCATTTGCTTTGTGGCTAGCAGACTACTGTTCACTACCCTGATGCTTCTGTTCAATGTCTTCCTATCTACAGTGGCGATTGTGAAAGAGGGCGGAGACGGTGCTGTGGAGCAAAGTGGCATGGATGCCTCCACCAGCCGGAGATGCAAGGCCCAGTCACCCTCCCAGGTTATATCATCTTCCGGGAGCGAGGGGACTGGTGCCACATCCGCGGATCCGGCCGCAGCTGCTGAGAGGATGCCCATGAGGGCGAGGTTGGACACGGGCTCCACTGAAGCGGAAGGAGCAGGTGAGTCTCCACAGGGGCAGGACAATGCGGAAGACGGTGCAGAGGCATCCAGGTCGGTGGTGGTTGAGGAGGAGGCCATAGCAGACCTGCACATGACATGGGGCCCAGAGGGGGTGATGCCACTGGTGCAAGTATTGCAGTCCAGGGGCAGTAGGCAGCACAGGTCACAGTGGAGGGGCCTGTGCCTAATCCTGTCCCTGAAACTGAGACTGCATCACTGCGGAACCAGCACGGATGCCTCAGTCCAGGCCTGTCCGCAGGTAGGGGAGGAGTCCACGGCAAATGACATTCCTCTACCAGCGGATGAGGCAATCTATGACAAGGTTGAGTCCCTCCTAGTCTGTGTCGCGATGCCCACACGCATCATTCGTGATGATGTGCATGCTTTCTGGCAGGATCACGCACGTCATCACAAACAGGTGTGTTCCATACAGAACTGGCTAGGACGGCTCATTGTCAGGGTTTTCCTCCATGTGCTGGGCGCTCTTGCAACCCCCTCTTCCTCTTCACCCACTATGCGCCAGTCATCCTCCATGCCGTCTTCCAGCCCAGATGCAACCAGGGCCCCCTGTGGACCTGCCCCAGCCAACGCGGCCAGGGTGGTGGAGATCCCATCCCTGCCACAGTTGGGAGGCGGAGGATCAGCAGAGTTGCATCTTCCCAGAGGCAGTCGTGGTGGCACAGGCAGATGGCATCAAGGCAGCAGCAGGCTCGATGTAGAAGGCATCAGGACCCGGGGCCAACTACATCACGCGGGCAGGCATCGGCCAAAGGGCAGGAGGACCCTGGTCAAAGTGTGTCTTCCGTGTGGCAGTGGATGGTCCGGAAAATAGGTGCAGAGTGGCGGCGGGCAGAGAGGGTACGGCTCACCATGGTCAGGGCGGAGAACTCCATGCAGCGGACAGAGGCGGGCTGAGTTCCTCGAGGAGACTTGCAGGGAGTTGGTGGAGAGCATGGCGGCGTCCCTGCAAGCCCTCCAGGATAGAGCACAGTCCTGCCTCCGGGCTATAAAACATGGAGTTTGATGATGCCCTGGCCAAAACTCTTGGTAACAATGGTGAGCCGTAGGTCTAGCCCGCCACCATTGTAAATAGTTCTTTAGTGTTAGGTTTCCTTTCTTTTTCTTTTTTCTTTGTAGTCCAAGGACCTTGCTCCATTTTTTTTGTATATAGTTGGTTTTTTGTGGTGTTTTGTCATGGATTCGTCTGACTTTTGGGATCATGGACCCTTCATCCTTTCACTGTATATATTTGGGCTTTGTTTGATTTTTGGATTTTTTTCATATGGAGTAATGGTTTCTTATGGTTTACGTTTGGAATAGAAAAAATTACTTTGGACAAAGAACACTTTATGAATTTTCACGTTTTTGGATTTTCTTTTTGGATTTGGATTTCATTTCTCTTTGCATTCATTTCATTTTCTTTCCCATGTTTGAGTTTCATTTGTTGTATTTTGCTTTTGTTAATACATTTGCATGCAAGTCAATCTATGTGTTGTCTGCTCTCATTTGTTTGGGGCATGTGGCAATCGTCATTGGCTCAGTCAAGTTCACTGCTGTGGGGTCATGTTGGGCATGTCTTTGGCTGCATGCATATGTGCTTTTGTGAATAATATGCCATGGAGCCTGTACTGGGAAGTGGGGCCAATGGATGGGTGTGGGGTTGCACTGTGGAGGGGCAGCGTGGCATTTGGGTGGACATTTGCTGCATGATTGTATGTTGTGCCAATGTGTTTGTTGGGGGGACATGATTAGGGGCCTTCTTGCAGGTTCCTGTCACTTGTGGGGTGGGGGACATGAGTCGGGGCCTGCTTGCAGGTTTCCGTCACTGATGGGGGGACATGTGTCTGGTCTGCCTGCAGGTTCCCATCACTGTTGGTGTAGGGGGACATGAGTCAGGGCCTGCCAGGATGTTGGTCTGGTCTCTTGTGGTGTGGCTGCCTGCGGCCATGGTCACAGGTGATGGGGGGCTCCCTTGGGGTGTGGGCTGTCTGCGGGCATGGTCACAGGTGATGGGGGGGTCCCTTGTGGTGTGGGCTGCCTGCGGCCATGATCACGAGTGATGGAGGGTTCCTTGTGGTGTGGGCTGCCTGTGGGCATGGTCACGGGTGATGGGGGATCCCTTGTGGTGTGGGCTGCCTGCGGCCATGGTCACGGGTGATGGGGGGATCTCTTGTAGTGTGGGCTGCCTGCAGGGTGTGTTCACGGGTGCTGCTAGCACGCAATGCATTTTTCACGCGATTCGACAAGCACGAGTGGGGTACGCAAGTTCACGGGGGTACGCAAGGTGCTTTTTACGCAATTTCATTTGCGTGAGTGGGGAACACTTATTTAAGGGGTGCACGGGTAGATTTTCACATGTTTTCGCTGGCGCGAGTGGGGTACGTAAATACCGTGTAGGGTGGGCTGTATGCTGGTCTGGGATTAGCACGGCCTTTTGCGCCATACTGGGGATTTCTATGGCTTTTTCTGGAGCAAGGGGCGTTCTTGGGGGCGTTACTGGCACTGCTGGATTTTTGCTGCACCACAGCTGCAAATGGCTCGGGAAATCTATGAATACACGATGCACCAAAATACTGTATTGCGCTGTGCCTGGCGTATGGGTGGCACATGCCCTCTCTCTGCGCCAGGCACTACTTCTGCACTGAATTCTATGAATTGACCCCATAAAATCGTCCTGTGTGGCTCAGCCCAAGCTGCGAGTATACCCTGAACCTGCCTGTTTATCTAATTAAGGCCCACTCCCTCAGCCTGTTAATAAAATCAGAAAACTGGGTGTTATTGCTTATCAGCACCGCTCCCCCCAACTCTAAACAAATTTCACCAGCTTCCAGATGCTGACACTTCTTCCTCTATTTTGGTGTTTTATGTTCTTGACAAATTATCCAGGCCTTAGTGGCCCTAAACTTTACTACATTAACACAGCATGTTCACTTGACTTGAGAAAAAGGAGATTTCAAAATTGAAAACAATGTAAAACTGGGCAGCACAACTGATCTTTGACCATAAGGCATTTGACCATATTGCAAATGACCTCCGAAAACCTCACTGCCTCCTATCCATCATCACATTGAATTTAAGTTTCACTAATGCATGACAAAGAAAGCACTCTGGAAGAGAAGACCCATGCACATATCTAGACTGTTCAACCATATTCCTCTCAGAGATAGTTTCACTCTAGTTCAACCAGCAGACTCAACTCTTCCCGGGCCCCTCCAGAGACAATTAAAATATTTGGAAGAAAGAGTGTTGCTGTCAAACTCACTCACATTGCAATTCAAACATGTACACTATCACACGGAATGCTGAAAAGACTTAACAACTCCCCTCTTCAAGAACGTGTTTACCCGGGAATACATTTAGAGCTGGCTGTATGTTCACTCACCTTACAAAAGCATTTAACCCTCCAATTGCCCCAACTCGTCTATTATTTTTAAGCTGTTGTTGAGCCACAAAGCAGAGATGTTCTTCTACAACAGTGTTTTTAATAGTTTGTCCTTGTCATATTTGTTGTACTTCTCCCTAACCTGCAGGTTTGGCCCTTTCACATGTTCTCCACCCTCCACTCCTGCACTTGATGCTGTCTTGTATACATGTGGTGCATTATAAAACACCAAGTAAATGGAGAGAAAACGTTGTCTGAACCTTAGTTGGGATTCATCTTCTCACAGGAAGAACTAGATGAGAGCCAGCAGAACATTTTGCCAGAAAACACAAAACCCAATGGAGTCCTTACTGACAGAAGAAAGTGGCAGCCCCAAATTTCCTGAATGGACCTCATTAGAAAGTGATGATAACCGTCGTTTAGAACCACAGAATGCCAAAATAAATGAGTGACCTGGAAAACCTGACAAATGAAGAGCATCACTGATCACACCAAACATCAGAAAACTGACTCGAATTATGTGAAGCTAGGTAGGTGACTAGTCAGCAGGAAACATTTCCCTATATTGAATGACTTTAAGAGAGGCCCTACCTCAAAGAAGACCCTTAGAGTGGTTGCATTTATTTCAATAAATTAACTATTAGAGATTCCAGTGAGAGCCAAACACAAGAATGGAACATAGATTTAGCAAATGAATAACTTGCAAGAAGCATCTAAATGCAATTATATCCCAGTACCAAACAGACCTCTCCTAAAGGTGTAGTGGGAAAAATCTCATTGGAGGGTATTTGATGAATGGTCCTTATTCCTGAGACACAACATGCTCTATTACCTAAACAAGATGTTCATACATCCTAAGCACCCCACAAAGAAATATCTCTATTCATTTGATGGCTTTAACAAACACACAGTGATTGTACAAATCCAAAATGGTTGTTGGGTTTCAATTAGATGATCGTCTTTGGCCATTTAACTGGGTCCAGAGAGCACATCAGGATGTAAAAGGTGTCTCAGCTTGAAACCATGGACAAAATACAATTTGAAAGAAAGGGGAGGGAATCCCCCTACCAAACAGAACTCTAGGGGATCAGTATAAGAAGAGTAAAGATTGATAGAAAGCAGTTAATTATTCTCTGGAATAGGAGGAGGAAACATCCAAATGATTTTTTTCTGAAATGATGTTTTCTGAGAGGCTGGTACAGAGAGCCAACGACTCTCAGGATATGGCTGACAAGTAGAAATGGATGCTGAGACCTGAAGAACCTCCTAAAAACTGTAAACGCGCCTTGGGCCTTAGGATAGTTCTGTAAATCATGAGAAGTGCCAAAAGAAAGAGATGTGAGTGGAAGATCTTGAACCAATGTTCAGAGCCTGGCCTGAGAGGAGCGATGGCAACTCATCATTAAAAACTGCCTATACACAGATGGGAGTGGGAACAGAGAACCCTGAAAAGTGGCTGAACTCTGATAGTAGCACTGATAACTCTGCACATTTTCCTAGAGCTAGAGGGTGATTGTGAGAACAGCAAAAACACATCTAGACACGGAGAGTGGTACTGATAATCATGTAAAGTGCTAGAATTCTGAAAAGTGCCCTGTACCCAAGAGGGACACTAAGGGTCCTGACAGGGAGACTGAGGATTTTGCAAAGCACCTAGAACCAGAACAGAGTGCCGAGAACTCGAGACCTTTAGAGGTGTCCGATATGGTGAAATGGAAAGCTAAGATACACAAATAATGAACCATGAATTTAAGGATTTCTATTAATTTTTTGAAACATGTTCGTTGTCCTTAAATCATGTGTGAACACTTTGCCACATCGGAGTTGCTGAATCTGGAGTATACACAATGTGTCAAACTGCTAATCAACTGGGAAGGTTACATTCGTGTATGCTGGTTTTGTGCAGAATGGCAATCTACACTGTTGGCCAAAGTGGAGTATATTTGGAGCATACTACGTTTGTTAAACTGTGAATATACTGAGTCTGGACAAACTGTGGATTCATACTAAATTGACCAAACTGAGAATATATTGTAATTGTGCAAAGTGGACATGTCAATCTGGGAAAATATAGGATTGGGCATAATGGGAATTTACAAAATTGCTGTACAGAATACAAACTAATGCATACATAAACAAATCTAGGGCTGAATTAGCACTTCATCCGGATGAAGATCTCTGTGGTCCAACATAGAGATTATACCTATCTCCACAGTCCAGCCATTCACATATGTCCACACAATACATAAACCCCTTGAAGAGATTATGGAGGACAGCAAGCAGTATATGTCTTACCTCAATGTTGAGCTACATTGAAAATAAAGAGCAAAATCTAAACTGCAAGTGGAATGGTACAAATGTCTCCTGCCATGAGTGTGGGAATTGGGTGGGGGTGGTGATCAGATAAGAGCATAGGTCCCTTTCTCCTATTGCTTGTCTGGGCATTACAAGAGCTTCCGGAATGTAGCCATCATAAAACATGGTGGAAGAGAGCAGAATAGTGAAGGACAGTTTCTGTACAAATGCAGTCAGGCTCACTTCATGGGGAAAGGTAAAGAGAATTAGGACACATGTTAAATGGGGAGGGTCACCTAAAGTTGTGGACATTGAGCAGTGGAAAGTAATTCAGTGGGAAGGTGCCATTTCAGTGTAAGCAAAGAAGGAATGACAAGATATAATAGGTTTAGCCCTGGGAAAGGATTGTACATAAACATGGGAGCGGAAAAGAAAGGCAACAAAAAAAAAAAACATGGATGAAAGAAGGAGTCTGGCAAAAGTATAAAGGTGAGGGCCAAACAACATATTGGATGGGGCAACGAATATTGAAAAAAGGCAAAAGCTCTGATCTAGGGAGGTGGCTGGGGGTAGCTGGTGTTATGAGCAAGGAAGGATAGTCGGTGATGGGGTGGGAGTAGCCTTGCGCTACACAATTGGTTAATGGTCGTTAGATACATTGTAAGAGTTGAAGCAAATCAGTGTTGCCACTAACCCTCTCACAGTCCCACCAATATGCAAAATCCATGGGATATAGCTCTGCCTTGAGCATTTAGTAGTTTGGTGTTAATAGGTGAAAAGAGAGGTATAAGTCCCCAATTTCATAGTTGAACTTGGCCAGACAGACTGGCTTTATTGTGTCATATATTTGCACCTTGGTGCTCACAGTATTACTTTCACAGAACAAGAAGAGTTGAACAATGCCAAACTCATACATACAAACATAAATCTAGGGAAGAATGTGTACTTCATTTTGATGAAGATGGTTGTGGGCCAACATAGATGCTCTACCCATCTCCACAGTCCAGCCATTTTCATATGTACAATGCACTACATACACCCCTTGAAAAGAAATAGGGAGATTTTGGAGGACAGTGAGCAGAAAACATTTTACCTGTGTTGAGCAGCAGTGAAATGAAAGAGAGAAATCTAAAGTCCATGTAGAATGGCACACATGTCTTCTACCATATGGGTGGGGGTGGTGATCCGAAAGGAGCATAGGCCCCTGTGTCCTGTTACTGGTGTGAACATTAAAATAGCTATGTGAAGTGTCAGGAACTGATACGAGGCAGGTAGATGAGTTTATATATTTATTTCTCTATATCGTATATATGGGGAAAATGCTAGTTATATGCTATCAGGCTCCACCAGCTGCCGAGCAATACGTTAGCATTTGAATGTTGCTCTCCCTCAGCACCGTACGTCGTCTCTCATTGTGACGTGCTTCACCGGAGAACTTCTCGTGCTTGCTTCGCCATGAGCCCTCATGCTTAACAATGACATATTGGTAATACTACACATATCCCCTTCTTACATTAATTGATGACACAACTATTCTGACTTTTTTTTTTCTTTTTTTTCACAAGTCCTGGGCTTAGTGTTCCCACACAAAGTCTTTCAATCCGCAGGGATCACGAATAACTCTTCCTTTCCTTGAAGTACGTGAAATATCTGTTTTCGGTTTTGGCAAGGAAATCATTGATGATTCTTTGTCTCGTACTACATCTCTCTGACATTTCTCACCAACACCAGCACCATTAACATTCATACCTCTCTTTGGTTTCTCACAATCTTCATGCATAGATGCATTAATTGTAGGAGTGTCCCACACACATACTCTCTCCATATTCCACACCCTTCCGTCTTCAACCCTCACTGCATGTTTAAACACTTCAATGACTCCAACGGGTTTGGACCATTTACATGGACCATCTCTTAAAACAGGCGGAAGTTTAATTCTCACCCGTCCTCCAACTTTCAATGGTGGTCTTTTTGCCTTAATGCCTACAGACACATCATGAGCTCTTTTATTTCTTAACTGCATGGTTCTTATGTTCTGACATGCATCTCCAAAATCTTTCCTTATCACAGTCATTCTTTTCAACCAGGATGGTGTTAACCTAGTGTTTGCTTTCTGACCTCTACTCATTTCAAATGGTGACAGGCCAGTCGTGCTGTGTGTTGTGAAACGGTGTGCATTAATCTTTTGTCTAACAGCTTCTTCCCATTTAACACCATTTGCCCAAGCCCATCGCACAGCACCTTTAAGTACTCTGTTGAAACGCTCGACCATCCCGTTAGTTTGCGGGTGATATATAGCGCTTTTCTTGTGTACAATTGAATTCTCCACGCAAAATTTCTGCATTTCTCTTGAACGGAACTGAACTCCATTGTCTGTCAGTATACTTTTGGGCAAACCTTCCCTTCCACATACTTCTTTTAAAAAGTCAACCACCATTTTAGCCGTCATGCATGGTTTAATCATGACTTCCACCCATCTAGTCAACAGGTCAATGATTACTAAACAATATTGTTGCTTACCCTCACTGTAAATTGGACCTATTATATCCATACCAAGGTCTTCCCAAATGTTACCTGGGAGTTCAGTCACCACCATGGGGTATTTCTCATTCACACAGCTCCTGTCACTCTCTTTGCAAAGGATACAATCACGTATAACTCTCTCAGCCTGTAGATCGTATCCTGGCCACCAAAATTCATCTCGTATTCTTCTCTTCGTCTTTACAATTCCTTGATGGCCCTCATGACCTAATTCTATTATCTTTTGACGTAGACTTACAGGTGGAACAATTCTGTCACTTCTCATGATTCTGTCATTCTCCACCTTTAGTTCATTCGCAACTTTCCAATATTCTAATAGTCCATTTTCTTCATATTTGGTTTTTGTTAACGAACTGCCGTCCAAAATGATGCGTTTCAACTTTTTGAATGTCTCGTCCGAATCCTCTGCTTCATTCCATTCTTTCTCTGATATAGACAAACCTTCAATATTTAACACAACTTCGGATTCCATATCTTCGACATCATCTACCTCTGAGACATTAGTGAGCCTTGAAAGACAGTCGGCAGCACGATTGTTCGTGCCTTGCACATATTTCACTGTACAGTTATATTCTTGCAGGAGTATGACCCATCTTTTCATACGATTCGAGACATTGTCTAATCCTTTATTCATTATAACATGGACCAATGGCTTGTGATCCGTGCGGAACTCCACCTCTGTGCCCCAAATGAAATTCCGGAACTTTTCTGCAGCCCATTTAATGGCCAATATTTCTTTTTCAATAGCTGCATATGTTTTCTCAGCTCCTTTCAGCAATCTGGATGCAAAGGCTACCAATCTCTCTTTACCATCAAGTCCTTGCGTGACGACCGCACCAAGACCTACATTACTGGCATCTGTCGTGATAATGGTCTTTTCCCCACTTATGAAATTCCTCAATGATGGAGCTTTGTTTAGTTCATGTTTTATCCATGTAAATTCTGTGTCCCATGCAAATGTTTTTTTCTTCAATAACTCGCGGAGGGGAACAGTGTGCATGGCGAAATCACGCATGAATTTCGAATAGTACTCTGCCATGCCTATAAAGGTACGTACTTCCTCCTTAGATTTGGGCCTTGGCATATTCTCTATCGCATCTAACAGTTGTTTCTTGGGTCTTACTCCCTCAGCTGATATGGTATGTCCCAAATACCCAATTATCTCACAATTTATCTTGCATTTTTCCTTACTCAGAGTCATGCCAGCTTCACACAGTTTCTTACATACATGTTGCAATTTCTCATCATGTGTCTTCTGGTCAACAGCATGTATCAATATATCATCCTGGAAACATATAATACCATGTTCTCCTTCGAATAGTTTATGCATAATTTTCTGAAAGACCGATGCAGCTGATATAAGTCCAAAAGGTAGTCTCTTGTACTGATATAGGCCGTCAGGTGTAATAAATGCTGTCATGCATCTAGACTCTTTGTGTAAATTTACCTGATGGTAGGCTGAGGTCAAATCAAGGGTCGAGAAGCGCTTCGATGGACCAATCGTAGAAACTATTTCTTGAATGTTCGGGAGTGGGTGCCTGTCCGGAATTACACATTTATTCAGTTCTCGCATGTCGACACATATTCTCAATTTCCCAGATTTCTTCCTTAAGACCACCAACGGGGACACCCATTCACTGGCATCAATGGCTTCTATGACACCTTGCTCAATTAAATTCTTTATTTCCTTCTTTACTTCTTCTCTCATAGAAAGAGGAACATTGCACATTTTCTGCGCCACCGGAATACATCCTGGTTTCATCCTGATTTTATGCGAATATCCACGTAAACATCCAATCTCATTCTTGAAAACTTCCTTCATCACTTCCTCTATTTTCTCATATGTTACATGTTTCTTTGCTACATCACTCCCAATATTCATTACTGCTTCATCAGCACTGGCATCTAATTTCACTCTGAGTTTGCTTTGATGGGTCCAGCTTAACAAAGGAATTCTCCCAGTTTTTGTAATGTAAATCTTTCCACTTGCTTTTCTGTTTTTAAATTTGAGTGTACCCCAAAACCATCCAATGAAATCTATTTTTATCCCACCATAGGCTCTGGGTCGAATATCGGGTTCATGCAAATATTCATGCTTACTTTTGTCCCACATCTTCTGTGGTATGAGTGTGTATTTGGCACCGGAATCAACCATCATGTGCATATCCACTCCATCTATGCACACTGTGGCCTTGGGACTCTCCATTTCTTCTTCATGTTCTTCATCGGATATAACAAACACACACTCATCATCATCAGCATCACTGTAATTATCACTGCCAATCCAGTTCAGAGAGGTATTCGATGCTTTGCAACACCTGGCATAATGTCCCTTGCCCTTGCATTTACCACATATGATTTTCAAAGCTGGACATTCCGGATTATCAGCCCAATGGTCAGTACTGTCACATCTAAAACAATTTCCTTCATTTCTTCTTCTTGCGTTATTTCTTTGTCTACGTGGACTCCTTCTCTTCTCATATACTCTGGGTCCACCTCTACCTCTTCTGTTTTCATTCCATGATGATCTGCGAGATCTCTCTGGTTTGTCTTTGCTGCTAGTTACTTGCATCACTTGGGCTATTGATTCATTGCTCTTATTTACGTTCATAGCACTATTGTTTTTTGGGAATTCTTGTTTAATTTCTACAGATTGCATTCTGCTTTCTAGTTCCTGAACACATTTTTCTGTATGTTCAACTTCTTTGGCTATCCTCAGAACTATGTCAAGGGGTGGATCATCTTCAGCCCATAATTTTTCCCTCACTTTGCTGCTTCTGCACTCTAACATGAATTGGTCTCGTAGTCTCTCATCCAATTGTGCATTGAACTTGCACGTTCTGGCTAATTTCCTTAAATTGGTTATATACTGTTCGACACTTTCACCCTCTCCTTGAACCTTCTTTCCGAATTTGTACCGTTCTAGGATAGTGCTTATTTTCTTCTCATAATGTTTGCTCATTTCTTTTACTGAGCATTCATAGTCATTCAAATCTGCACTCTCTTCAGGTGACAGTTCTGGCAAATCTTCAAATTTTTCTTGTCCAGCCGGCCCTAAGCAGTGTAACAAAAGAGATTTTCTTTTCTCTATACTACAATTCTGGCCGCACACTACTCCTGCATAGTGCTCGAATGCTTTGATCCATCTTTTCCAGGGTTTCAGGGTTCCCCTACATCTGTTAAGAAAAACATGGGAGGCGGAACACCACTGAATGCCATGATGAAACTTTATTATGATGCTTTTCCCCTTTTTTCCTTTAGATTCTTGGTTTTGGTTGTGGTTATGGATGCACCCAGTGATGGCAGTGTATTACTGTAATATCCTTGGGATCTTGTTTACATCCACGATTGAATGTTTGTGCTCTCCTTGAAATGCACTGAGTGCTGTGCTAATTTTTTTTTTTGCCGCTCTACACCACGTAATGTGTTAAATTGCAGTACTTTGCCCCTCTATACCATGTTATACGGTAATTGACTCTCACAAGCACAGCCCGGCAGGTTGAGTAGGTTGAGGGCGGAGATTAAGTTCATTGTGTTTCACGTGAATGAAAATGGAAGCACTTGCACTTACTTGGCTCGGCAGCAGTGAGATTAAGCGGTGGTCGCTGCTCCGTTCATGTGAACGGAGCGGCCCATAGTCTGCAGTGGGCCACTGCCATGCTCGGGGAAACAGAGCGGAGCGGCCCGGTTCCTTAGGCAAACCTCGTCCTGGAAACAGCAAACGGGACGCGCGGGTAGAAGGAGGCGGTGGAGCCCGAATCCTCGTCGCCACGTGAAGTGTCAGGAACTGATACGAGGCAGGTAGATGAGTTTATATATTTATTTCTCTATATCGTATATATGGGGAAAATGCTAGTTATATGCTATCAGGCTCCACCAGCTGCCGAGCAATACGTTAGCATTTGAATGTTGCTCTCCCTCAGCACCGTACGTCGTCTCTCATTGTGACGTGCTTCACCGGAGAACTTCTTGTGCTTGCTTCGCCACGAGCCCTCATGCTTAACAATGACATATTGGTAATACTACACTATGGAATGCAGCCATCATAAAACAGGGCGTGAGAGAGCAGAAAAGGGAAGTATGTTTTCTGCAAAAATGCAGCCAAGCCGACATCATGTGGAAAGGGAAAGAGAAAATGCTAGGCCACGGGTTAAAATGGGGAGAGCCACCTAAAGCTGAGAGGAGAAAAGGGTTGAACAATGGAAAGGAATTTAGTGGGGAGGTGCGCTTTCAGTGTAAGCGTAGAAGGATTAATAGGGTGCATACTACACAAATATACATATTCTGTGTTTTCGCCAAGGTCGCTTTCCTCAATTATACTTTACTCGTGTATTTTTATTTGTGGTCGTTTCCCCCAGGTTTTTTTTTATACATATATGTTGTGTGTTTTGTGTTAGGGGATTGGGTGTGGCAGGGTGAGGTGGTGCGGTGTGGGCTAGAGGGGGATTTGAGCGAACTCCCCCATTTAATTAAAAAAAAAATCTACAACCACAAGGAAAAATGCATTAGTGAAGTGCAAATGTGGAGAATGACCCCAGTGAAAGCACGTATACCCCTAATATAATAGGTGTAGTCTAGGGAAAGGATTGTACACAAATATGAGAGAGAAAAAGAAAGGAAACAAAAGAGAAAATGGATGAAAGAATGAGTCTGACGAAAGGATGAAATGTGAGGGCTAAATAACAGACTGGATGTAGCAATGAATATGGAATAAAGCAAAAGGGATTCCACTAAATGATAGATATATTTGTATTGATGATGAAGAAATGAGGTCAAGTAAAATAAATATTTGAGCACTTTAGAATTAAATATTGATGATATTGGT
Organism: Ambystoma mexicanum; assembly: GCF_040938575.1. NCBI lineage: Eukaryota > Metazoa > Chordata > Amphibia > Caudata > Ambystomatidae > Ambystoma > Ambystoma mexicanum. The sequence goes on from NC_090936.1 coordinate 736,287,178, forward strand.
GGCATGTTTTTTTAAAGTTTGACACATAATTATAGTAAATTGTAATCACTGTTTTAATGAATTGTAATGATGTTGAAGGTAAATCATTGTATTGCTTGTAACATATGTATTTATTCGTTTTTAACTTTGAACGAACAAACAAATTAACACATTTCACTTGTTTGGTTCAAAACCTCCCCAAAGCCACTGGTCATAATACCCTGGGTCCTGGCACTTTAGAGTGACTAGAACATTTCAGCTATTCTGATAATACGCAATGAAGGCACCAGGCACCACGAAGAACACTCAGGTCGACCGAGACACAGGGTATGTTTGTCAATCCGTTTGCTGATTTCACAAAAAGCCTGGGGATTGTGAAATGAAGGGGTCTTTACACTGTCCGGAAAAGCACAGTGTTCTGCCCAGACCTTGGCAGCCTGCCATGTTCAGCCTGTATATTGCAGTACCACGTGTCTCAGCTTTCACTTTCTTGCTAGCCTTATTGCTATGCATACAAGCGATCCACTTTACATACACACACTGGTCATTGCATCATCCATTCCACAGATGCCTCGGATTCGTCCCACATCTGTATGACTGTTCAGTCACCTGCACTCCATTTTCATCCAATTGAAGATGTTGTCCGTCCCCATTTCGGCTTTAATCCCTGATGATTTTGCCAGCTTTAACCTCATCCTCGTTTTGAAATGGTGTCATTCCTTCTTTGTACCAACAGCATCATATCTTTTGGTAGCTCACACTCTCAAACCTTGTGAGGGAATGGTCCGCATGATATATATGCTTGGAAAGTGATGGTTTGCATGAGGGTCTTTTGGTTAACTGTTTCCTCATTTGGAGGGTTTGTCTCTTCAGTTTGATTTCCTGTTCTACTCCGTCAGTCTCAGTAATTATTTCATAGTCAGGTGCTTTGAATTGCCCAGGTGAATTGTGCATGATGCACAATTGTAAAATGTGCTGACAAACTGTGCTCATCCGCCCTGGGAATCTGAAAAATTGCTTCAGCAAGTATAACACCAACAATGTATATTGATCCATTCCCAAATGCTTTTTTGTCATTTCGACTTCTACCCCATTAGGACTACTTCCTAGTGATGAGGGTGCCTTGAGACTATCACCCACCTTTTCAAATGTGTCTTCTTAAGCGGAGACCAATTCTTTTTATGTATTGACACTGTTGGTAGTTACAAAATACTCTTTGGTGTTTTCCCTTGGTGGAAACCAGGTACAGTGTCCCCTCATTGTGTATTGTTGTTCTACAGGTTTCCAAACGAGAGGTTATAGAATCAACGGTTCCTCTCTGTCAATATAGATAGGATGAACCTGCAGCCATTTTAAACATTGAAGTCAGGGTCACCTTTTGCTATAGTTCACCTTAAGACTAGCGTGTCTGCTTATTCTACTGGTGGTGTCCTTCAGATTAGAGTTAGGCAGATACGTTCCAGCGCAGCACCTCTACAAGTATATGATGAAACATGTTTCCGCGTCTTTTGACATTTTAATCCAGATGCAGGTTGTTGTGGATTCTTGAAAAAGTGTAACGGACGAAAGTAAGAGACACAGCCATCAATACTTTTTAATACTTTATCAAAACGCTTCTTTCTGCATATTCTTTCTTCTATTTCTGAGGGACAAGGAAATATGTATTCCAAGAATATGTCCCTGCGCTCGCATAACTGCAAGGTTCCCTTTGAATATTCCCATTTTCTTTCTTTTTTTCAGAGAAAACAATGTATGGGACATCATTTGCATTCTGAATGCACACAGTTTGTTACGCGTGTTGGCAACATTTCTTTCAGAATTGACCACGCTGCTTATCTAAATAACAAGTCAAAGGAAACTTTGATGGGATTTCATGTGAATAACGTGGAGAATGACTTCATGGATATTTCCAGCCTTACTCTATGATTGCCCTGACAAGGTAGATCAGGATCTACCAGTAGACTTGCAGCTGCCAGTAAGTTGCTCTGCAGTCACCTAGCGCAGTGCAGCCTTCGTGATAGAGGGCCTGTTCACAAGTTGGGCGGTAGAGCTTAAAGGCGGTGGTAATTTTGTTACCGCCACATTTAAGGGTCCGTCCAATCTCGAGTCTAACCCCCAGTTCAGAGCCCACACATGTATCGCACTACCAAACTGCATGCATTTTTAATGCAAATGTGGTCCCATACATTGGTTTCTCTGACACCGGCATCACCGCCAGATCACGGATTGGGTGCTGTTACTCCCCATTCCCCATTGGGGGAGAATTTTGTGGCGCAATTACCACACGATAATACAGCAAGCAGTAATTTTGCCAAAAATTGGCATTTTTCAGGTGTGTTTACCCCCCCCCCCCGCACTGAGCACTGAGCTAGGGGTAAACACGCCTGAAAAATGCCAATTTTTGGCAAAATTACTGCTGGCTGTATTACTGTGCTGTAATTGCACTGAACAAATTCGGGGAATGGGGAGTAAGAGTTAGCGCCCGAACTTTGATCTGGCGGTAATACCCCTGGATGGGTGGGCGCTAACGATAATAAAGTTGCGCGGTATCCCAGCAGAGATACCGCCAAACTCATGATCAGGCCCAATGTAATAGTAAGTTAAAAAGTTACAATATGAACAGTCAAGGAAGACAGAGGATTTATGTACTGGCATATGAAGCCTATCTTTCTTCGTTCATACTAAAAATGCATTGGAGGAAATACAGTCCAACCCAGGAGTTCCCTCTCTGTGTACACCGTAGACAGACTGAAAGAGAGGATCAAAAGGAGTGCAACACCATTGTGGAGAGCTTGTAGATAGGAGGCATAATAGAAAACATGCATGAATGGAGTCAAGAAGAAGGGAAATGCAGGAAAAAGAGCAACGTGAGGGTGTGCATGCAGCAGTGGCGCAGTGGCTATATGACCCCAAATTGAGGTGGAGTGTACTAGGAGAGACAATACATTTGCTAAATATTAATACATCATGATAGAGATGGGATGACCAATTTCTCCTCAAGGATGCAAGTAAACAAACAAACAAATAAATGAACAAATAAGCAGAAAAAGAAGGAAAGAGTGAAAGAATGATACAATGATCCTAACCTCTGTTGTAAAAACTGCTAAAATACAGTTAAATCAAGAAAAAAAAGAAAATAATAATAGTCTTCTTCGTCAAGCTCATGTAGGGGTTTCCAGTGATCATCCCTATACTAGTTTCAACAAAGCCATGTCCTTTTTTTTTACTTGTTTTCCTCAGGACTTGCTTCCTTGTCTTAGTTTTCAAAAGAAGTCTCCCTCAGCCTATAACTGAAGACACATATATTCATCAATATGTTGCAGAGATTCTGATTAATTGGACATAAAAAGTAAATGGATTGCATACCAAGGCTATCCAGTAAATATCGGGCCTCTCTGATTGAAATGGAGGACCTACAAAACACAGTCTTGAAGTGTTGCAAAACGTGTCATGCATATACACAAAAATGTTATATATCATGAAGATAATAATTAAAAGTTAAAATACACTTACATCACTGTACGGTTCATATGTGTCCAGTCTGCCAGTTTTCAGCAAAAGGAAAGAGTTACAAGCTGGTAAGCATTAAGGTATAAGGCAGGAACATTTTACCAACATAACCCACAAGGATTCTCCTTCCCCTGTGGAAATTTCCCTTACGTGCTGCCACTTGATTCTCCATATGGCAGATGCTTGGCTTACTCAAGCCTGTAGTTCAATGACCTCAAGAGACAGGGCATTGCCACTATAATGGACGGACACCGATGGGATCCATTTATAAGATTGGACATCGTTTATAAGATGTGACATCACTCCTTTCAGTGAGGCATTTTCAGTTCTAAATTTAAATGAAACTATCTGTAAACCATGTCCTCTGGTCTGAGTCCTTCTTCTGGATTTCCACAGTTGACAAATGGAATCTGGGTAATATTTGTTTTATTAGCATTAAGGTTTGGGGGAGTATTGGACCTCAGAACTCTGAGTGACATCTTAAGAATCTGGAGCGTTCAGCTCATTATTTATGAGATGTGTTCTATTTTCTTGTAGGCATTCACACTTGTATAGTAGTTGTGGTCTGTTAGTTTGTAGGATGCTCCTACCTTCATTTGTTCCCTTGCATATTTTGTCTTCTGAATGGGTTGCTTTGGCTGTGGTACATTTTGTGAAGCGATTTCGGTAAACATATGTACATACATAAAGTGTTATGCAGTGGATGTAAGTTGTTTCTGTTGTCAATATTTCAGTGATGTAGAAAGTGTGCTTTTGCCAACATAGTTATGGTTTATTACTATCACATTTAAGCTTTTCTTGTAAGACAGCGACCATTTTGTATTAAGGCAGTTTGCTTTGAAAGATTTAATTCTACCCTGATTTTTAGGCCATGTGCTGTTTTTAGTTAGGAAAAGTGGTTTACTTACTTGCATGAAATAGGTGAAATTTGGTGTATTTTTGCCTCTTTCCTTTCGTTGTTTTTTCTCTTGTTTCTGCCCTTGAGATGTGGCTCAATGGGTTTGATGGGTAGTTTTTGATGCCTGCTCTGATAAGGTGGAAATGAGATTTTGGCCAGTGCGTTGGGTGTTGGATGTGTGTAGCAGCATTTCTCATTTCTGTAATAATTAGACAATGGGCCTCATTACGAGTATGGAGGTAGCCTCTATACCGTGTTCCAGCACCGGGTTCCTTCAATGATGAATAACCGAGTCATTCCAACATTGGAGGGCCCGGTAATTCCTCCTTGAAGGAACCGATCCCCATTCCCATTTGAGCCCCCATAGGGCTTAAGGGGAATGGGGATGGAGCTAATAACAGGCCCGTTCATAACAGGCCCGTTATTAGCTCCTTGGTCCCCTCGCGGGACCCGGAACGGACGTCTGGTTTTACCAGACGTCCGTTCCGTGTCCCACAAGGGAACCTCGTAATTGTGCAACCTGTAATGAATTGTGCTTGTCCCCTACCGGCACCCTTCATTACGGGAGCGCAAGCCTCGTAATGAGGTCCAATGTATTGTTTTGTTGTGATATGTGATATTTTTGTCATTTTCCTTCCTTTACAGAAACATGTTTAAAAATTGGTGACAAGGCAGGTGCTCTGTTCCCAGTCAAGTTTTCCTGCATTAGCTTATCCTCCAAACGCACGTTTTCATGACTCCATTAATCTTCAGGGAGGCTGTGTTTCTTTTCTTTTTCAGGCTTGTCTTCATTTCTTTTTCAGGTGTGGCAAGTTAATTGACTCTAAGGATGCTGGTACTTGTATTTTTCGCACTTAATTTTTCTTGCAGGTGGCTGGAAACAACTCCCTCCATAGCACAAATCTTCCCCTTGATGGGAGGAGGGGGAAAGCCATGATTGTGGCTCTCCAATGTAAGGCATGATGGCCCTGCTGCTGCTGCGTTTTGAGCCCGGGAGTCCTGGAACAATGTTTAAAAATTGGTGACAAGGCAGGCGCTCTGTTGCCACTCAAGTTTTCCTGCATTAGCTTCTTCTCCAAACACATGTTTTCATGACTCCATTAATCTTCATGGATGCTGTGTTTCTTTGCTTTTTCAGGCGTGTCTTCATTCTTCATTTCCTTTTCAGGTGTGGCAAGTTAATTGACTCTAAGGATTCTGGTACTTGTATTTTTCACACTTAATTTTTCTTGCAGCTGGCTGGAAACAACTCCCTCCATAGCACAAATCTTCCCCTTGATGGGGGAGGTGGAAAGCCATGGTTGTGGCTCTCCATTGTAAGGCATGATGGCCCTGCTGCTGCTGCCGCCTTTTGAGCCCTGGACTCCTGGAACAATGTTTAAAAATTGGTGACAAGGCAGGCGCTCTGTTGCCAGTCAAGTTTTCCTGCATTAGCTTCTCCTCCAAACGCACATTTTCATGACTCCATCAATCTTCAGGGAGGCTGTGTTTCTTTTCTTTTTCAGGCTTGTCTTCATTTCCTTTTCAGGTGTGGCAAGTTAATTGACTCTAAGGATGCTGGTACTTGTATTTTTCGCACTTAATTTTTCTTGCAGGTGGCTGGAAACAACTCCCTCCATAGCACAAATCTTCCCCTTGATGGGAGGAGGGGGAAAGCCATGGTTGTGGCTCTCCGATGTAAGTCATGATGGCCCTGCTGCTGCTGCGTTTTGAGCCCGGGAGTCCTGGAACAATGTTTAAAAATTGGTGACAAGGCAGGCGCTCTGTTGCCACTCAAGTTTTCCTGCATTAGCTTCTTCTCCAAACACACGTTTTCATGACTCCATTAATCTTCAGGGAGGCTGTGTTTCTTTGCTTTTTCAGGCGTGTCTTCATTCTTCATTTCCTTTTCAGGTGTGGCAAGTGAATTGACTCTAAGGATTCTGGTACTTGTATTTTTCACACTTAATTTTTCTTGCGTTTGGAGAAGAAGCTAATGCAGGAAAACTTGACTGGCAACAGAGCGCCTGCCTTGTCACCAATTTTTAAATATTGTTCCAGGACTCCCGGGCTCAAAACGCAGCAGCAGCAGCAGGGCCATCATGACTTACATCGGAGAGCCACAACCATGGCTTTCCCCCTCTCTCCATCAAGGGGAAGATTTGTGCTATGGAGGGAGTTGTTTCCAGTCACCTGCAAGAGGAACAAAGTGCGAAAAATACAAGTACGAGAATCCTTGGAGACATTTTGTCAATTAACCTGCAACACCTGAAAAGGAAATGAAGACACGCCTGAAAAGGTAAAGAAATATAGCCTCCCTGAAGATTGATGGAGTCATGAAAACGTGCGTTTGGAGGAGAAGTCAATGCAGGAAAACTTGACTGGCAACAGAGTGCGCACCTTTTCTCTAATTTTTAACCTTTACAGAAACATGGTGGAGTGGGGTGCGGTCAGTTTCTCTCAGTGTCCTGTCTTCACCTTTGTGTCACATTTCAAACTGGTTGGCACGGTGCCAATGGGCTCACTTAGCACAAATCGTAGCTTATTTTTCTGTGTCTAAACTCCCGGTGGTAGTGTTCTCAGGGATTCCCAGGAATGTGAGTATTTGATTATGTAAACGAAGCTCCCCTCTTGCTTTGGTAAGGCATTCCTGCTTGTGCCTTTCTGTGTTGACTGGCTGTGGCAGCATTTCTGTAACCAATTGAAAATGTATTGTTTTCTCCACCATGCTATAGAGATATCTGCTATTTTTGCCACATTTTCTTGTCCTCACCTAAGTATGTTGTTTTGCAGTCAAGTCAATTTTAGTCAGTGCCTGTGCGTCCCATTTGAAAATGGTTGGTATATTGTGTATTGGGCTCACTTACCATAATTGACAGCTTGTGTTTGTGTCTTCCTTTAAATATACATGTTCAAAGCGTGTCCTAAAGGAGTGCGTATGCGATGTCGCAGTTCTGGCTTCTCTAGTGTTATGGAAAGGTATAAAAATGGTATGAACTATGTTGGAGGTAGGTAATATCACAAGGTAGCTCATCACAATAGTTGAATGAGTAGACTTTCACTTAAGACTCTAAAAGTAACAAGTGCAAGTTAATAGTTTTCAATACATATTTATGTATTCATTTATTGTGAATTTGTAAGGGGCCCACTGCAATAGAGCTACCTTTGTGATGTCCCAAGTGAAAGTTGGAGGCAAGATCATTTGCCAACATTGGCACATTGTGATCCAGTAAGTGATCGGAGTGGAATTCCGAAAAGTATACAGCCTTCAGTCATATAAACATTCAGGGTTCAGGATTAAAACATGAAAATGCAAGAACACAATATCTGCAATAGGACCGGGGTTGAAAGGTGACCTTATGAGGGTTTGAAGGTACCTGTCCAGGCAACAGAGTAAGTGCAAGGCAGTATGTGTGGGTCATTTAAGACCCTTGAGTGTAGAGCTGCAAAGGACTGAAAAGGAGTCTGTTCTCACTGAATGCGAGGGATATCCTGTGAGGGTAGGGAAAGTAAAGTGCAGGTACTGCACCCCCAAGCATTCATAGGACCTGCAAGGCATCCATGCCTCCAACGGCTGGGGGACCTCTGCCTATTTGGAACCAAGGCTTGTTTAAATAGCCAGGTAGTTGGTTCTTCTCTGATTCCCATGTGACTTTTCCTTACACCACTGCGGCATGGGAACGCCATTCCAAAGGGCAACCCCACTAACCATCTCCTTATATGTGGATGATATTTTCAAAGTGCTAGCGGGTAGGTGGTTCCTAGCTAGCAGTGATTATTTTTAATTTTGAACAGAGTTACATCATGCCTTATTTCCAGGAAGTACAATGTGTGAAGCTAAATGTTTTCAAAACAATTTGCTCACTTATACGGTTCCAGTGTCACATTTGTAAAGCTGCTGTGATTTGGTCTTTTGGTATTCAAGTGCAAGTTCATCCATGCTGCCATTTTATGCATACGTTTGATAACATGGATTTATGGGGACTTGGGTACAGGCTGCTGCAACCACATCTTCTTGTTTAGAATATTTAGGAGAGATAGAATTTATTTTAGTAGATGTAGTGAGTGGCGGACAAGAAGAAGGAGTCATACTCAACATTAACTTTCCAGTATTTTGTTTAACAGAAAAGGGGTAAGACCTGCCTGTCCCTATCAGTATGAGGGATTTCCCTGCCTACAAATTAAATTAAGGGTGCTCGTCAATTGTCAAAAACAAAAAAGTTGTCCTTGGTACAAATCCTATCCACTATCTGACCCTACCACTATAGAAAGAACAACATAAAACTGAGCCATAGCCGTAGTCTCCCAGCTATTTGTTCGTCTGGACAAGGTTAGTTGGATCTCTCCCAAGTACTGGTCATAGGGCAAAAATGTTTGTTCTTAAAAGTTCATGAAAGAAAAGTTTTCAAGTCTCTTTTTTCAAGTTCCTCAGGAAGAGGTACAAGTCTTTGGGCCTCATCACGAGTTGGGCGGTAATGCCGGTACTAATAGCGCTGGCATTATTAGCCCTACCGCCAAACCCACCGGCGCTATTAGCGCCGGATCACAGGTTTGGCGGAACAGGTATCGCCCATTCCCCATTGAGCTCATTCGGGAATTCCCCATTCCACATTGGGCTCAATGGGGATATTTTGCGCTTTTACCACCAGCGGATTTCCTGCCGGTGGTAAAGGCGCCAAAAATTGGCACATTTTCGGCAGATTTCCCCCCAGCTCAGAGCTGGGGGGAAATCAGCCAAAGCCATGATTTGGCAGACCCTTAAATGCAGTGGTACCTTAAATGAGGTAATGTCTCGAGCTCTTGAATGGGAGGGTTGACACCATTCGTCCGTTTCAACCAACCTAGACCATTTTATTCCCCTAATACTGTTCCTTGTATAGATTGATTGAACTCTTCAGGTTCCCTTCTGGTAACAATGCACCTTATGTCTTTAGAGCTCTCCAGGCCCCTTTGGTCCTCTGGATCACTTATTCCTCTCTCTTTGTTAAATTCCATTTGCCTCCCTCCACCATGGTCAACCCAGGTACCTTCTCTGCCTTTGGGTGTGCTCTGGCAGGTTGGCATCTCTGGCATTATCATTTTCCTGCCTGTCTCTGCAGTCTCGGAGATCCTTGCACTGAGAGCAGAGGATTCTTTCCTTTGCTTTTACCTGGTTTCTGTGTCGGTTCTCGGGCCACAAACCTACCACGAATGCAGCGTGGTCATGTGACCTGGTAAGATTGTTCATCTCCTGTCCGCCTAGTACGTTTCCATGTTCGACACACTCAAAGTGGAGGGCTCGTGCCTCCATTGTTCCCTGCCCTCAGCTTCGGTTTGTGACTTCCAGCCCCAACACGGTTAAAGCATGGTCATGTTACCAGGTAAGACAGTTCTTCCCTATTTCCATTTCCATCTCGGCAGTGTAGCCCTTCTCGATGCTGGCCTTCTGCTTTCTCGCTTCTGCGGTTCCCATGCTACAGCTGGCTTTGCGGTGTAGTGCGGCTCTGTCCCTCCAGGATGTTCACAAGTCAGATGCTCGCCTCTGCGTAGGATTCTTCCTCCTCCATTCAAGGTTTCTTGTCTCTTTATTCTCACTGCCATATTACAGATAAGGGGCAGTTTGTTTTTCATCAGCTGCTGAGCTCAAGGGGATTCCAGTATTACCTTGAGCCAATGATATGGGAGTTATGTCAATAGGGTTGGAATGCAAAACTGAGGTAAAAGTAGTCTTTTCCACTCCCATATATATAGAGAGCATTTCACATAGGGAGTTCCTTAAAGGAATGAGAGTTCGTGGCCCTCATTTCGAGTTGGGGGGTAGGGGATACCGGGCACCGGTAAGGAGACCGGTGCCGATAATCCCCTACCGCCTGATTCCGAGGTCTCCTAACGGGAACCGTAAGGGACGTGTGGTCGGACCACACGTCCCTTACAGGTCCTGTTAAGGGGTCAGGGCGCAAATAACGGGCTTGCCATTTGCGAGCCCGTTATTTGCACCCTCCCCATTCCCATTGAGCCCTATGGGGGCCCAAATGGGAATGGGGAATGTTTTTTCCAATGGGGAATTACCGGTCTCTCCAGGGTCGGAATGGACCAGTAAGTCCCCATTGAACAACACCAGAGGCGGTACTGCTATGGGAGGCATCCATGGAGCTAATTTCTCCATGGCTACCACCATACTTAGAATGAGGGCCCTTGTTTCCTAGAGGGCAGTCACTCCCAGTGAGGTCCTGCTTTAACAGAACCCTAGGAAGGGTCTTTCTTAGTGGGCTCACCTGCTTAACCTTGCAGGCTTCCCCTAAGGAAGAAGGGACAAATTCCCCAGATTTGTCACAAGTGAACATTGTTGGTGAGTTTATGTGTTCGTTTAGCGAAGGAGATGCTGTCTTCAAAGGTTATTTCCAGGTCCTGGAGTAATGGAGAGGCATAGGGGTAGAGGTGGCTCCTGGTGGGAGTACAAGAAAAAAGAGAAAAAATGCATACTTTTTAAAACCGGGGAAAAAAACATTTCTGATTTAGAAACACTGAGGCATAGGCTTTTGTCAATCATCCAGTCTTCGATATAGGAGAGGAATAGATACATTTTGAATTATTGTTGCTACGTCCAATTCGGAAGCAATCTGTGAATTACCTGCAGACATTTGGAAGCAGTAGGAAAGAGGGGCAAATGGGTGAGCAAGAGGTTTAAGATAGCTGTCAAATTACCAAGATGACAAGTCAGAGACTTTGGGGGCTCTGAACATAATAGGGGACGATTGATGGAATACTGTTAAGCAGCAGAATATGGAGGCAACATGTGTAAACATTGCTAATAGTCTAATAAGATCAACATTGCAGGGATACTGTTATTAAACAATTCATGGAGTACTTCTTTCATGAACAAGAGTGTGGATTCTACTTCTCTGCTCATTCCGAAACCAGACAGAAGCTTTATGGAACACACGAGATTTCAGCAGTTGCTTTGTTCCAATTTCTGAAGAATCCTCTTTTGAATTCCCTTTTAGAAGCATTCTAGCACAGCAGGAGAGACTGTGGTTCTCTTCAATCAGTCTGTTATGCTATTATGTATGAAAACACTGTTTGTAAAGGCTGCAAGCGCTGGGTCAAGTGTGGATTTAATTTCAATTACAATAAGTAGGCTACAGAAGGACTTGTTCATTCTGATGATGCGTCCATATTAGGGACAGTTTTATCAAGTTCCATTATTAAACGATTTCTGAAAGCGATGAAGGTATCCAGGGATTTCACTGGAGCCAGGAGGGCTAAATCTATAAACCTAGAATTTCAGAGATTTTAACTAAGAAGACATTAGACAAATGATCTGCTCATGTATGTGTGGTAACTACATCAGAAGAGCATTTGGAAGAGTTCTGGAGATGTGATTATGTACGAAAAGGCTTCCTTTTCTGTTTGATAGTTGCATGGTAGTGTTGGCATGCAGGTACAGCGTCCCAACCGTGTAGATGGTTCAGGCTGCGTAAGTTCTATTAGCATAGACAGCTGGCCATTTTAGAATCAGTATTTCCTGTAATCGTTTTACCATTTGGCTCCAAATGCGAAGTACACCTAGTTTTGAGATACTTTAGAAAGCATTATAGGGTGAAATGCGGGGCAGCAAAAGAGAGTTAGAAGCAGTGCAAAAGAACCATAGGAAGAGCTGTTAAACATGGTGCAGGGACTAGGGGAGGGGCAGTGTGCAGCAATAGTCACAGATGAGTGGAGGACTGGACAGGTTCTTTTCAAGATCTATAGTAAGGTTATCAAAGATATCAAGGTAGACTCAAACGAGGAATCACCGAGTTGAGAAGGATCTCTAGTGGCTCTGCAGCATAGGGACAAACACTACAATATTGTAGATTATGACACAATATACAATGAAGGAGAAGCAGCAAGTGAAGAGGAGGGTTGGGAGACAGATGATAAACAGAGGGAAATAACATCATGGGCCCTAGGCTAAGACCATGGGCCTCATTACGGGTCCAGCTGTAACGGTGCCGGTGCTGCCGGCAGTCTACTGCTGGACCCGTAATGATTTGCTGGCACCTGATTTCCCGGTAACACCGAGGGATTACAACCCCGGTGGTCCGGGAAGTCAGGTGCCAGCAAATGGTAAATCCTCATTCCTATAGAGTCCTATGGGACTTCATTGGAATGGGGACCACGGAAGCACTGGCACAGTTAATAACGTTGCCGGTGCTTCTGTGAAAACTCTGCGGGCGGGTGCTGTTCCGCCCGGCAGGTCTGACCTGCAGGGCGGGACAGCACCCACCTGCAGAGTTGTAATATGCCGGTCCGGGAACACCGGTGCCGTTAAGCTTACTGTCACTATTGTTTCTGGGCTGGCATAGTCATAATGAGGCCCCATGTCTTGATCAAATGGCCCTGGTAAAGGGTAAGAAGGAGGAAGACATCACAAAATAGGAAAAGAGGAACATAGAAGGGAGAGCACATTATGTGCCCTGGGCCCACATGGATAGGAACAACCTAATGGAGACATGCCCACTCTTACAGCGGGAGCAGGCAAGTAGATATATGCCCTGTAAACAGACACCATTGATCACGTTAGCTGTAGGAGGCATGAAGAGTTTGTTCACCACCCTATTAGGTGGATGAGATCTGGAGGAAGTCCAGGTACCCAGGGGTATGTGTTGTACAATGATACCCACGATGGCGCACCATTTAACAACTGTCATAATTTCCATCATGACCTGCAAAATGAGGGCAGATGAAGACTTTTTTTAATCAAATATTGCACAGAGGTCTCCCGCAGAGTGAAAATGGATTTAGAAACCATAGTTGGTATTGAGACAAGGGGATGGTTCAAGATACAGGGGAACATAATACATTGTTGCAGGAAAAGGCAAGAAAAGAAGAAACAGCAGAGCAAGCAGGCTAAGTTGGTCCAAAAACTGCTAGCTAAATTCAGCATGGAAGGGGCAGTGATTACCATATGCCAGTAGGGCAGCAGGTACAGAACGCCAAGCAGGGATGGACGAGAGGTCCAGGAGATGACAGATGGAAAACAAGAGTTTTCCTGGGGGGAAGGGGCAACTATCAAAGAGGAAGAGGGAGTGGATAGGGAGGAATGCGACACAGGTTTGGAGGATATTGTTCGTCTCGTGGGAAGGTAGGGCATTTTGCTCAAGAGTGCCAAGCCAGGCCACCCTTTTCATATCACAACCCCAGTGGTCTACCATTCAAGCTCTCATATTGTCCACCATCTCAAATGCTGCCCCCATTAATTCGATAAGCCCAAGACCCCATGCATGCCGTAGGCCACATCTACGTCACAGGCCTGTGCATGCCCCAGGCTCCATACAGCCACAACAGATTCAATATTTGCCACCAAATGTCATACAGCTGCAAATGCAGCAGCCACTTACACAAGCCCCTACTCAGAAATGGAATAAAAAAAAACTGCCACAGTAACGCATTGCACAGGAGCAAGCATTTTAAGGGGCAATCCCTTCCTACTTCGAGTAATGCCCATACCCAATGTGACAGCCCACAGAGAGCTGTGACGTGCCCACTATTGTCAATACCTTCTGATCCAGAAGAGTAACCCTGGGTGGGAGTGAAGGTAGGAGATCGAACATTCAGTTTTATGGTTGACAAAGGAGCTACAAAGTCATGTATCAGGGAAGGGAATTTTTCGTTGTCAGATAAAATAATGGACACACAGGAATTCTCTGGAGCAATTGTATCAGTTCCATCCACAGAAGATGTACCCTTCACTGTAGGCACATCGGAGTTGTCAGCACCCTTATTGTACTCGAAAAGATACCCCAGTTAACCTTCAGGGCAGGGATCTCCTGAGCAAGCTGAATATGATGATTTCATTCACAGAGGAAAGTATAGTATGTTCAACACCAGGCATATACCATGGTAGAGCTGCAGCAATAACACAAGCACGTTGTAGCAACAGCACTATTTGGGGAGTTCCCATAAATCCAAATGTATTTCTCTATGGTGTAACAGTTTTGTTAGGATGGGTGCCCGGGATTCAGGACCGCGTACTGTGCATACCTGCAGAAACTTTGTTCAGGTCAGCTGCTCCCCAGGAAAAGGCACCAGGTACCATTATTACATTAGATTTAGAAGCAATTATCACAAGGGCAGACAATGTAATACTGTTTGGTATTGATGAAGATGTGTTAGAATGGAACATTTTGTGCATAGGCACAACTCAGTAACTGATAGAGGTGTCTGATGAACAGCCGTTCGAAGATGCTGACAACACAGGAGAAATGTTGTTAAAAAATGTGCATGCCTTGTCAGATAACAATAGAGCACAGAGAAGTACAACACACCATGCTTATTGCCAAGAAATTACCATCACACTTGGAAAGTGATCTGGAGAAGGTGCCCAGTCACTTGTGGACCAGCCACACCCATGACGCATGATTATTGAGGAGCATAAGGGCAGTTAGCATCAAGCTAAAACCAGGTTCAGTATTGCCCTGAGTATGACAGTAACCCATGTCAAAGGAAGCTGAAGAAGGAATGTATGCCACCAATGTAGCATTATGGCAACATGGAATAATACAGCCGTCACATTCACCATGTAAAACTGATATGTACCCAGTGAAAAAAGCAAAGGACCCAAGTTGGTGGATGGTGCAGGATTTATGCCCATTGAACAATATTGTAGAATCAGAATTCCCAGTGACCCCTAATATCACCACCATTCTTTGCAATATACCTGTTGCTGCAACCCACTTCACAGTAATAGATCTCAAGAAGGTATTCTTTTCTAACCCATTGCACCCTGACTGTCAGTATCTCACAGCATTTACCTACCAGGGGCATAGATTTCAACACACAAGTCAAGATTGGCACTAGGGTATTGTGAGTCCCAGAGCATCTTTATTACACAAAGATTTATGAAACGTATAAGTACAGAGCACATATATCCAATATGAAGATTACCTTTTGGTCTGTAGCCCCACAGAAGAGCAATATAGAGAGGCCTTGGTCAAACATTTAACTATACTTGCAGAGAAATGTTACAAGGTGGACAAAGATAAGTTGCGGCACTGCCAGAAGGCGAAAAGGAACTGCTGCTTTGATGGACAACTATTGAGTATGTGGCAACCAGGCATATTTGCATCTCCCGCAATCATGGAGGGGCGATTGTCCTCTGGCATCGCTGCCCTGATAGTGATTACGGAGAGCCATGTCCAGGGGGAGGGGGTGCACACCGGACTGTCCTCAGCACCCCAGTCGACAAAAGAAGAACCCCGATTCCAGAAACTATTAAAAAAGAACCAGCAGCAAGATCAGGTATCATGCAGAAAGAGAGCATCCAACTACCTCTCTCGTGACTCTTCCAACCTCATGGCGCAGATACCTGACAAATATAAATTATTCAACTCAGCAGAGACTTTCTTTGCATCACTCATACCAAGCATCCAAGCTCGAGCAAATGTCAAATGTTTACAAATTGTGAGATGGGAGCTGGTGCAGCTGGCCAGCGAAACTGAAGAAGAGTTCAATGTCACCAAGGTGTAACTCAAAGCCCTGGAGTTGATGACAATGCAGAACCGCTATGTCCTGAACCTTCTCACAGCAATGTAAGGCAGTGTTTGGCACTTTCATACCTTCTTCAGATGCCGACAACGGGACACTATCACATGTGATTTCTGACGTGCATGACCTCAGGGTGAGAATGAAGAAGGAAGGAGGAGTTCACCCCAGTGACTAGTTCGACACAGTGTTCAACTGGGTACCATAATGGTTCAGAACTGCAATGGAGCTGCTGGTCCCCATCATCGTTTTCTTGCTGCTGATTTTCTGTGTGTGCCAGGTATTGGTTTGATGCTGTGCTGAAGCAATCCCTAATAGTGCTATGATGAGGGTGACAGTGGGTAATGCAAATAAGGTGCCTCACGATACTAGGGAAGCACAAGTACAAACATGTGAAAATAATGAGCACAAATACCGCATGACAGCAGTGTATAATACAGAAGATATAGTGGATAATCTGTGGCATACTACCATTGACGAACCCCAGGATTTAGAGAACCATAAGGAAGTAGGGGTGGACCTGGATGGGGATGGGGATTGTATCTAGATGACATGCCCTCCCGAAGAGTATGCTAGGAGGGGCGAAATCCTGAGATATGTATGGCGTGCATGGGTGCCAATAAAAGGCACTCCAGCATGGGATGCAACAGTAAAGAAAACAGAAGAAGGAAGAAACAATAGTCAAACGTATTGTTCTACTTTAGTAGTAACAAAAGGGGGAAAATAAGGGAGGAATGGTCTTTTCAGACTCCCCTGACATTCCCACATGAAATGGATCTTGTGTTTATCCAAATTTAGGGATATGTTTGTTTGTTGATTCTAATAATTTGGCTTTAGTGTAATCACAAAAAAGAAGATAAACAAAGCCATTTGGTGAGACATACAGGGCCTCATTACGAGTATGGAGGTAGCCATGCCCTTAATAAGGACATGGCTGCCTCCATAGCGTGTTCCAGCACCGGGTACCTTCAATGAGGAATAACTGGGTCATTCCAACTTTGGAGGACCCGGTAATTCCTCCTTGAAGGAACCGCTCCCCATTTCCATTTGAGCACTCATAGGGCTCAATGGGAATGGGGATGGAGCTAATAACGGGCATGTTAATAATGGGGCCATTATTAGCTCCTTGGTCCCCTCGCGGGACCCAGAAAGGACGTCGGGTTTTACCAGAAGTCCGATCCGGGACCCGCAAGGGAACCTCGTAATTGCGCACCCCGTAATGAACGGTGCCGGTCCCGTACCGGCACCCTTCATTACGGGAGTGCAAGCCTCATAATGAGACCATCAGACTCCATTTCGTGCCAGCCTAAAATGCCATCTTTTTATAGGCCCTGTCATGATTTCTCAAAAGCCATCTCTCCCTCTATCCAGCACCGCGCACAGCAAGCCCAGCCTCCCCCTCCTCCTCTTGGCAGCTCCGCACAGATCCATTTCTCACGGAAGAGCCTGGCCATGTATTGTTGCAAATATCCAGTATCCTTCTCTCTTCCTCTGAGCTCATTGCCCTGCGTGTGACCGGAGCAAACTCTGGTCTGCATGGTCATCCGTCACTACAAACCTGCCTGTGCCTCCTCGACCCCCACCTTTGGAAGTTACAGCTCATAGACCCTTTGCTCGCATTCCCTACTCCTTCCTTTTGAAGTAACTGCTGGACGAACCTTCCCCTGGCCCGTCTTCAATTGCCCACCATATATCTCGTGTGATCATATATCCTCCTTTAAAACTACCATCCATCCATCCATTTGTTTGAATCGTGAGGCACCAGGGAGAGTAAGTCACGGATAAAGGCCCTATAGATAAGGCACCTGGAAAAATGGCCAAAGGTACCCTTGCCCCCACAAAAGCATGGGTTAGAATGTACATATATCGATCTACCTTTTATAGCCTCTTCTGTCTAAATCATGATTTCATGTAACATCATTATTTGCATGCCGATGGTCATTGTGTAGTTTGGATTAGTTAGGAGTGTGACATCTTGTGATCTATGCCTGACCTTCACCTTGTGAAGATGAGCACAGCTGACCCACGTGCCAACTGAAACGCCCCAGCCACTGCAACCAATTGGAGGCCGACTTTGCCTATACTCCATATGGGACCATTCAGGTTGACCAACTGAAATGATCATATTGTACGCTATGTCATGATGTCACTCACAATGATTTTTGGGTTCAAAAGGTGCTGCCCGTTTAACTGTTGGCAGAGCGCTCTCAGGGCAGCAGAGTTCTCTGCATGCACATATTCATTGATATAAACTTTGTTCAACTTGCAATCTATCTCCTGGTCTCATTCCCTACTGGGTTGCATCCTTCATTTGGTTTTATTTTGTATCATGTTGGGACCAGTAGCCTTCAAAAGCCATGTGCATCACCCACTGCCCTGTCCACAACACCGGACCGGAATTCCTTTGAGACCAAATTATTCCCTACCAGCCCTCAAGATCTTGCACAGTATTTCACCTAGTGGTCCCACCCCAAAACTCCTCCAGGCTGGGTGGATCCTCCTTCTCCGTCCAAGCACCAATCATCTGGAACTCCCTACTCCTAAACCTTCGCAACACTGAAAACCACCTGAAATTCAGAAAGGCCCCAAAATCCTGGCTCTTCCCATAATATCCCCCCAAATCCTCTCCCCTCAAAATCACACTGCCGAACCCAACATTCCCTTACATCAATTACAACACAGAGACCGGCAGCATTCACAGCGGTTCACCTGAAACACTGTTGCCCCATGCACAACAACATTCTTGCCTAACAGATACACCAGGGAAGCCAGCAGTTTTCGCTGTGGCACACCGCAATAAACTCACCCACCCTCACCGCCCAGACCCTCGCACCAGAGAGACCACAAATAATGAGACCACACCATCCGCACTGGACAAAGATCACTGGATCGCACTGGACTCCATCTGCCCAGCCAAACATCTTTGATGCCTATGGTATGTATACCTCACACCATGTTTATGGACACAGGCCACAGGCACAGCTAAACATCCATGCACTGTAGGATGCAGCTATGGCTATGCTCCTCCGGTCTAGCAGTGCATATAGCCTTCCACACTAAAAACACTAGTTGTATCTCAACACCTCTGCCACTAGCATACAGCGAATACCAACAAAATTCAGTATAGATGGCCACACATTGACTCTCCCAACAATGGCACTCTATCGCAAACCACCAACAGCACCCACCCACATGCCTGACCTTTCTTTTGGGCTGCTTAGTCGAGCCTAGCCAGACAACACACACATGCATATCCTAATCTAAAACTCTTAGAACTTCAAAGACATTGACTACGGTTACCGAGAGCGTTCCTACCACAAAGCGCATTGAGGCCATACAAATGGGGAAAGAGCACTGTAAATAAATAAATACAATACAATATACAAAATATTGTTTTACTTATTCTTGTACGTTGCTTCTTTGCTGGCATATGAGTTACCATTCTGCACATTGTGCTTCTCCTTACAGCCTTCATTCGTAGCCGTTCTGTGGTCAGTCAAACATCTGATTTCCTCTATTCAATCTGTTATTATGCTCATGTTGCAGGATTATTTCTGGTATTGGGGAGGGAAATCCTTATGTACTGTGGCTTTTGCCCCATCCGCCTCTCATGGCAAAAGGAGGAAAAACTGACAAAGCCCCCAATGAGATACCCCTCTGTTTCAACATATTTTGTGCACTAAGCCCTCTCTTTCCACACCTCCAACTTTACCTCCTTTTACTCTGTGTTTTTCCCCCCTCTTATCTCGGAGTTGCTCCATCCACCAGTATCCCTTTTTATACTGTTCCTAGCCAACCTTACTCCCTTCATGTGTGACCATTGTGCGTGCTACCAGGTCCCAATATGCTTAGCACCAATGGCAAATCCTCCCTCTCTCTGTCTTTGATTTCTAGTTGGTACATGAACCTATATTAAATACCCACTCATTTGGTGTAAACTCTCCTCCAGCTATCGAATGAGTCAGCCTGCACCTAATCACAAGCTTTCTCCATTCCCCACTTCACTCCCTCATTAATATCCCCGTGTAAAATCATTCTGTCTCCCCCACCATTGCAGCTTTTGAAATCGCTTGTAACCGCTTGTCAGTTTTTCTCCTCTTTTTGTGCCTTTCATCTGAATAACAACCCTGTTAGTAATCGTGATAGTCTGCTCTTTGTTCCTACCAACCATGCTGACTGTATGTGTGTTTCATGAGGGACTACTTCCAATTCCAATGGCACACTCCTTTGTCTTCTCTAACCATACCCTGCTGACATGAATGGTGTAAAAAGGTCATGCTCTCCTAAAAGGGCTTCCACTCACTACCGCCACACCCTGCATCCTGTATGTATGTGTGTCTGTATTTGCATGGGAGCCTTTAGTGGCTTCATTTGTCTGTGGCACAGATTTAACTTGCAGCGCATGCATCTGACACTGTGTGTGATCTTTGGCATAATATAATGTGGTTATGCACTGTATTGTGACTGGTGTGCCATCCCTCCTCTTGGATCCTGCCAA
This sequence comes from Ambystoma mexicanum, assembly GCF_040938575.1. Lineage (NCBI taxonomy): Eukaryota > Metazoa > Chordata > Amphibia > Caudata > Ambystomatidae > Ambystoma > Ambystoma mexicanum. Next base: position 736,307,547 of record NC_090936.1, read on the forward strand.
CTTTGTTAAGTCTCTCCACTGCTCTTGCATGCTTGGAAAATGTGTCCTAATCTTTTGCGCTCACCCTCTCCTTCTCTCCCCACGTGCCCCTCACCTTTCCTGTGGTGGTTTTTGCACAACTAAACTATGTCGAACTGTATCCTGGGCTTCTTATATCTCATAATGATATCTGTAGGTGCCATCATGCCCCTGTCTTGTCATCTAGTGTGTTGGTAGGTTCAGGGACCCTTAATGTCATTACTATGGGCCAGATCAGGACTTTGGCGGTAACGCCGGCGGTATTACCACCGGCGGTATTAGCCCTACCGCCGAACTCCCCGGCGCTAATAGCGCCGGATCACGAGTTCGGCGGTAATGTAATTCCCTATTCCCCTTTGAGCCCATTCGGGAATGCCCCATTCCCCATTGGGCTCAATGGGGAAAATTTGTGCTCTTACCGCCGGCGGATTTTCCGCCGTTGGTAATAGCACAAATGTTTGGCGGATTTCCCCCCAGCCAAGAGCTGGTGCAAAATCCGCCGAAGTCCTGATTCGGTGGACCCTTAAATCCGGCGGTAATAGCGCGACTGCCGGATTTAAGGGTTACCGCCAAAGTCGTGATGAGGCCCTGTGTCTCTATGTGTGAGAAAGAGTTGAGCAAAACATCTCCCTTTTCTGAATTATCATCCTACATTTAATCTGACCTCCAACTGTGGTTTCCCATCATTAATCAAAGTGTCTCTCCCTCCCCTGTTACTGCCCTCTGCACACTGTAGTGTGCCCTTCAAAGTGTCCCGCTCATTGCCGATGAGGGTACCTTCAATGGCGACATGATATAAAGCAATACGGGGGCCCTCTAATATGTCCTAATGCAGTGCTCAAAAGCAATGCTTGAAAAATGTCTGGCACAGTCCCGAATCCCAAACAGCAGATCTATTGTGTGCTTTGAAAGCCGATAAGCTGCCTGTGTGATTGAATGAATATCGGTTGGGATCAATCTAATTTGTGTGTGAGTGCAATGAAAGGGAATGAACCATAGCTCCAGAAAATGTGCTAGCTATGCCATAGATGTTACATACCATATTTAACCCACATAAACATATCTAAATATGACCCAATCACCAAATCAAAAAGGAGTCTGTACCCCAATACAATCTTAAACACAAACCCATTATTCTCACATGCCAATTAAAGATAACCTAATAACACCACCTTAATACATTAGTTGCCAAAATCAACTAATATACTCTCTTTTCATTGCTCTTCCTTGATTGAAAACCACTCAATCTGAAATTCCTTTCACTGAGGTTGTCAATCCAGCCGCCCCCACAAATGATCTCCACTGACAGAAAAACAACAGTATTAACTATATATTTCATGAAAACTTTAATAGGAGTAGTCATTCTAATGTGTCCTGGCTCTGGAGCAGTATTTAGACACTGTTGGGACTGGGCACAGCCCACTAAACACCCTAAATTAATAATATATGCTTCAAAACATGTCATCACAACCATCCTAATACTCGCTCGACTACCAATGTCAGTCAAAACATCACTTTGCTTACTATATACAATATTTGGCTTCATCCTGATATAGACACAAATTGCAAATCCTAAAAACCTGTCTTATTCAACAAACTGCACTAATCACATACATACACACGTATAAACATTATCTCTGGCTCTACTCCCAATAGCATGCTTCCCCAATATATTTTGCGCTCCCCCTCACCTTATGCGCCTCAGATCACACCACTAAAAGGGATTTGTCCTCTTTATTTAACTCACTTCATTGCCCTCTTTTCTTCTGCTTCCCAAATCACATCTTATAAGCATGCTACACTTTATGCTAGCCATTGCTTATTTTGTCAAAGGTCCTAAAATCCCACCTTTTCCAAGAATCCCTTTCTCTGTACCACTGCCATTTATATTCTTCTTTCTTCCCCAAACCACCTTTCCATCTCACCTTCACATGTAAGTTAACTTGATTGCAAGAAAAATGCATTTCCTTTGCCTTGCATTCCAATATTAATCAATACAGTGCCTGGGTCTTATGCTCTACCTCTAACGCATGAATACTTGCATTGCTGGTGTTGTCATGTGATCAAAATGGACATTCGCAAGAAACAAACTCTTCTCTTCCTATATCCAAATGCTTGTGTGTATTGCTTCTCCAATATCTTTGTCACTCTAAAACATGGCTTCTCGAGGGGTTGGCCCCATATAGCATACTTCAATTACCTACCCAAATGCTGAATGCATTGTCTGTTTACTTAATTTGATCTCATGTTACTCGCAGACATATGTTGAGAAATCAGCCACATGTACACTTGCTCACTAGGCTGCATCCAGCTAGCCTGTGCCAGTCCCCCTCCCTCTTCCCTCATGGCTCTGTGAGCACAGTCTGCCTTCTGCAACAATGTGCCCTCTTGCTAGCCATTTACAAAAGCTCCTTCTTCTACGTGAGAAAGGGGGGGTTCTTTCTGGCAGCTTTCCGGCAGCTACACATGCCGTAAAGGCACAAAGAACACACAAATTAGATGGACAGACAAAGCGCAAACAAAACCAAAAAAAGACACATATAGTTTAAACAAAGTAGATATGCTTCACGTTAAAAATACACTTTCCCCACTCAAATACGAACTCCACAATCTGACCAGAATACACAATCACATTACACTCTCTCTGCATACCTCAGTAAACACTGTCTGCATACCTGGGTGCACGCCAAACACAACACATACCACAAGCCACCCACACTGTAACCTCTGACCTTAAAGGCCAGTCCAACCCCTCCACGTGCTCTGCAAGCCCAACCTAGTGGTGCATCAATATTCTCATTTTCCAAAACTTCAAAACCAATCTGCCTTGTTAAAAAACAACACCTTTTTTGATTATCTTTACCAACAAATCTGTGCCACACTGTGGCCCACAACCTTCTGTCAATGCACTATGTCCTATGCACAACATCTTGGTGATGTCACCAACCACTATGCATTTATAATAATTTGAATGTTTGAATATTTGAGTGGACTCTTGAACCCCACAATACACAAAAACAGCACTACACAAAAACACCACAAATATGGCTGTCTTCCTGTTTTTTTTTCCATCAAATCACAGGGAAATCCATCTTAATTGTCCACTCAAGGGCCTGTGGGCCTTCTTCTGCACTGCAAATAGCATATCTATAGAATTCAATAAGGTACCACCTTCTGCAACCTAAACTACCGCCTAGCCACAAGGAATAATCTCATCATCCGTAACCTAGCCTTCACTTGAGAATCTTCCATAAATAACACAAAACAACAGACAACAACACATAACTCTTCCCACAATTCCCTCCCAACTATATTTTTCAGATTGCTGGACTCATGCTTACAACTCTGTGGATCCACTGAAGCCCTGTAAGAGGATTCAATTCAGCACTACAGCCAAGTCAACGCCTAGTCTAGAATACTGAATGAAAACCCTTATTGATATATCTTTATGTCCAGTTCATGCGTTCTGGATGACTACCCCTATATAACACCCCTCTCTTGGAATCCTCCTGACCCCACTGAGCCAAGAAGTAGTTCTGTTTTGCAAGTTAAAAGGTTTATTTGAGAATTTAAACAATATAGATATATATATCACACTTTATAATAAATTAATAATTGAATAGCACACTTAATCTGATATGATAAAGATTAACAACGGAGAATCTGGCACTAGCACACTTCTTTATAATCAATGATGAGTGGTTATAGGATGGATAAGATAGCAACAATACTTTTATGGTTTCAAATGGATGCAATGTGGAATGAAATGCAGTACAGAAAATAACTTGATAGGATTTCAGCAAAGACAATCTAATCACTTTCTTGGACAATTCACCCCCCCTTTTATGCAATGCAAGGAAATGGAAGGAAGGCACACAGTTCTCAGAAATGCAATTCAAATGTAATTCAGTTCACCCAGCAACTTAGACTACAGAAGTTGAAAACACAGGCCCAAATGCTTTTAAATGTGCTGGCAATGAAGAAAAAAAATATGCTAAAATGCTTTTAATTCCCTCTAGGAGGTTCAGGGTGAGTGAAATCAAGTTACTATTAGCTCAGGCTCACTCTAGCAGTGATGCAGGGATAGTTTTTATGAGGCAAACGATTTTTTTCAGAGGAAAGCAAAAGCAGCTATCTTTTTGCAAGTGGAGAAATGTTCAAATCGCGGCAAAATTCGCGGATGCGTCTGGCGCGATTACAGAGGAACTACAAGGACTATCACTATCGTGTTGGGGTCCTAGGAAAGCCTAGGATCTCAGCTTCCAGATGAAAGTTACTGCAAGTCTCTAGCACAAACGGTCACGGAGATATGAGCGATTAAATAAAGGTCGTTTTTCAGATTTGAAATTTTAAAGTTCAAAAAGACAAGTGCAGCTTGCAACTAGAAAATGACAGGTGACAGCTTTACAAATGACAGGTGACAGTTAGGAGGCAGTTCTACTTAGATTAAAATAGATTGAATTATATTATTTTAACTAAGAGATTGGTTCTGCACAGTTTTGCTATGTACTCACAATATATTTAGAAATATGCCTTGCCACGGATCTGGTCAGGTTTAGGACTAGACTCTGGTCTCTGCACTTCACAGTGATCTGGGTCAGCTCTCTCTGGTTCTGCTAACAGGTCAGCTCTACTCTGCTGGTCTGGTCTGGGTCTCTGAAGGTTGATGGAGGTAAAGTATGGATTTTCCCGGCAGAGCTTCCAGCTGCAAATGGATTTGAAGGTCCCTATCTGTCCTGTCTCTCTGCTTTTATGTGTTTTTAAAATGTGTGTGTGTGAGCAGCATCACTGACCCTACCTCTCTCTCAGCTTCTAATTGGTCAAACTTCCATTTCTCACTTGATTGGGGAAGCTAAATTGTGTCAGAGTGATGTCATTTTACAGCCTGCAGAAAGTCCACTCCTCCTGTCAACTTGCACACAAATCTAGATTTGAACCAAATACATATTTGCAGAGGTACATATTGTTTTAAAATTACACGCACCCCTCACATATCACAGGAGGTATACCCTGTTCAAACTCTGCTCTTCCTGGGAGCTTGCATTCAGAAATGGCAATATTTTGCACTTTTTAACTGATTTTGCAATTCCGGACATTACCCCAAATTTACACACATGTGCGCAAGGAGTATGGACATTAGTTGATGAAGTGTCAGATTTTTCACATGCACACATTTTGAGTAATATCCTCTTTTCCGCTAAAACTCCCCTGAACATGCCACCGGTTCTAAAAACCTCTTAAAATGTGGGCAGAAAAATCACAAGAATTATGGTGTCATTTATAAAATTTTCACAAGTCCGTACTATGAGTTATCCATCTTTTTCTAAAACCATATTCTGGCTATAGAGGTGTGTCTTTTCATGTCACATGGTACAGAAACCAGTCTTTCCAGTTTCTGCCAAGCTCAGAGACCCTGCCCCTCCCAGCTTCTGCCAAGAGGAAGCTCCATTTACGACTCCCGCCAATAAAACATTTGCCTGAGTCAGGACAGGGCTTTGTTCAGAGCTCCTGTATTCTGTGGGGTTTCCCCTAATTCAATTATCAGAGAGATGGCATATCCTTAGTGTGGCCAGCAAAAGGCAGATAGGCCTGGGAACACAGCTGTGACTCAAGTTTCACTCCTGATGGGGGTAGTTGCCAGGCAGAATTCAGTTCCTTAAGCCAGGTTTCAGATAAAATGTCACTTCTGTTCCCCAGTTTTCTGCATTCAAATAAAACCAAACATTTTTACATATGCAGCTAGAATGCTGATTCTAAGTTCAAAACTATGACATTTAAACAATTGCAACCTATGTGACACTCAGAAATAGGTCACTCAGTCAATTTAAACATTTAGATTTTTTTTAGTGTCTTTCAGTCCAAAATTACTTAAACTGCTGAAATCCACAGCTCAGCCAGTCTTGCTATAAACCTTCAAGTCACTTCAGAATATAACTTTACATTGTATCCACCTCTCAGTAAGTCTTTCTTTGGCCTGTTTTGGGTTCATTTATTCAGTTTTCTACAAAAAAGTAAAATCTGGTGGTTTTAAAACGCCGGCTTTCTGATAGTGGTGAGTACTGGTACTGCACCCCTTTTTGGGATTTAAGAAAATGAATTCCCAACAGTTATGGGTTTGCTTTTGGCAATCAGCATTGCCACTCCCAATGGTTTCAGACTACTGTGTGGGTAGTCCAATGGTAGTTTTAGGCAGTGTCCTTCTGTGCCCATAACATCGGCAAAAATGAGTGGCAGCCTATTCTTCATGCATTTCCCTGTGCATTTTCTGGGAAGCTCTGGCCATCATGATGTTTTCCATGTCAGTACTGCACAGTTTTGAGGTAGGGCTCGGATGCATGGGTAAATACATCCCACAGCCCTCGGGCACCACCACTCCCATAGTCTGCCACTCCACCTTCTGATCTTCTGGATGTCCCACGGGGAGCAGGCAGGAATGCAGAGGAAATAGCATTTTGTCAGTGGGCGGGGCGCTGGGTAGCGACCCATCCATTGCTACCATTTGAAGTTAAGTGAAGCACAGGGTCTATTAATTTCCCCAGATGCAAGCAAGAGGAAATGGTCAAGGGGAAATCCCCTGCACTCAAAGACTGAAGAGTTCCGAAATGTTACAAATCTCGGGAGGATAGCTCAGGGGCAACGTGCTTGCCTTGGAAGCAAGACGAGACGGAGCAACACAGGTTCGATCCCCGGGTCTGCGCTTAGTAACCTCTGGGTATTAAGCACGTTATAAATAACCTATCAAATCATATCTCTCTGTTTATTAAAATGCTTTTTAATACAAGGATCAAGAAGTGGATATTACAGGATTTTCTCTCTCTCACTGGTAACAGGCATGCCAATGGAGGTTTTAAGTCACACTGAGGACGCAAACAAATGATACATTTCACAAACCTAAGGTTGGATTGTATTTTTTAGAGGGGTAAACAACATATAGCATCCATAAAGGGCCTGTGTTTCAATTGGATATACTTTATCTGGTTGGCTCTACCTGCAACCATTTCCTAAATGTTGCAAATAACAGACATGGCAGGGGGGCACATTTCTATTGGTTCTTGAAACAAAGTGTGAACCAGTGTGGACGGTGAGTAGGGATTGGCTATTATAGGCCTTCTGATCCTGGGAAAGCAACCAGCACATGAGCACAATGGGGGGTTGGGAGAAGGAACCCAGGGTGCCACCAGGTCCCAATATGGTTACCACCCTCTGTCTCCCTTGGCCGTAAGCAAGGACATTCTAGTTTTCAACTTCATGCTGTATTAATTTGTATCATGTCTTCAGTTTGGTGAGAACAATGTCCTCTGTCTGGCTCCAATGAGCTGGCTTTGTCTTCCAGGTTCAGATCACATGTGCAGGGACCACAGGCTTGATTTTCCTGCTCACACTTATGAGGATTTTCAGCTTGTACACATGCAGGTGTCCTATCTCTTCTGCTGATGTGCAAAGTTCTCTCCCTTTGTCCCTGAAAAGAATATGCACAATGGCTGCACTGAGAGCCTGGTCTGCATTTCTCAGTGAAATCAGTGTGTTAGGCCTCTCCCTGTGTTCTTGAGCCTCTTTGGTGCCTTCCATTCATGTCAATGTGGCTGAGGTTTCCATCTTGATTTATATGGCCACTCAGTTTGGTTGCATTCTGCATCAAGCAATCAGTTACATGTTTTTGTGTTTGATTGGCAGTTCTGCATAAGATTGATAAGGTTTATGTGATCTCTATCTCAGTGATTATAAGCATGTGCTTCATGTCGAAGGGCAGTTCGCCCTAAGTGTCTGTGTACCTTCATGCAGGGATGTATGTGCTTCATGAATAATGCATCTATGTGTGTTTGTGTGTGTGTTCAGCCATGTTGCTTCTTCATGATTACTTCGGTGATGTCATCCGGTTGTGGTCTGCAGGCTGCTTCAGTGAGTGTTGTCTGTCACCTTGGTGGTATACTGGTGGGGGGGAGGGGGGGTAGATGTCCCCTCTACATAAGTGTGCAGTCTATTTGAAGAAATGTATAGCTAGGAGCGGATGGAGAATGGGAGTGGAGGTAGGCATCTGTGTTTCAGCTAAGAAGACATCAAGGTGATGAAGAAGACAAATCCAGACATCAGAATAATGGGAAATAGTGTTGGCTGTTGGATGTGGAGCAAGCACTTAAGGTGCTGAAACAGAGACAGCAATAGTCGTTTTGGGAAGATGTTGAAGATATGGATGTGTACTTAGTTGCAAGAATTTTGAAAGACAGGACCCTGTTTTTTTTATGATAAATGGTGTTTATTTGCATGTGGGAGCACATTGGAATGGAACATATATTGGCCGCTCATGATGCCCTTGGCAGTTAGTGACGAAAAATGAGAAAACATGTGCTGCATATTTTACTGCACATGATGCACATGGTAATTCCTGCGGGGCTAACATATGGGATAATTGCATGAAATTGCACATGCAGGACATTCCTCCAAATAAAATATTTGCTATCACTTTGCTATAAAAGGGTAACACCAAAGCCAAACCTGGTGTTATCAGTCAAGCCTTCAATATTTTACAAGAGACCCCACACACGGGACATGAATTGGCATTGTAAGTCATACATGGCATAAATCAGCTACATTTTTCTCATAATTCTGGCCATGCTTTAGGAACCCTTATGGCATAGCCCACCAGCACTTACACCGTGTTGGCATGCGATATTCCCATGTGGGCATGGATAAATACTGCATGATTAACTCCTTTCCTACTGTGATCCTTGTGGGGCGACCTATTAATCATGAAGAATGGCCCCCACCATCCATTTTGACTATCGTGAAATACTCTTTCCTAAAATAAACCCCTTCAATCTAAAGGAGGGGGATAGTTAAACGTGTTAATTGAGAGAACAAAGTGAGCAGAAGAGGAGACAGACTGGATTCGAATGGTGTATGGGAGCTAACATGAACAGATAAGGGAGTTGAAGTTGTTAGGTGGAGAAGTTAACTATTAGCAAACACCATAGCTATACAAATCCCTGTTAGGCAGAATTATATGCAGTACCCTTTGGGAACACCACACACAATTAAGACTAAAAGTAACAGTACAAATTCACCTTTGGTACAAGCCTGTACAACACAGTAAACGTGGTAGCGATGGCTGAGCAGCCAGACTTTTCTGAAAAGCAAGTGAGCAGTATCAAATCGTTACACAAAGGACAGCAATTACTATGATTCAAACCAACACTGACTCAAGGTTTCTGAGTAAAAGAATATACATTTATTTACACATCTGTTGTAGAACATTTCACTAAAGTAAAGCAGTTGAAAAATCATATTACCAATACACCACACCACTCCCAATAGATTCTGGACAAGTTTGACTCAAAATGAAGTAAGAGCAAAATGTCACTCCAGCAATTTAAAAAGGGAGGGAAAAACAAAGTTAGGCAGAAATTGAGCAGCACCAACAGGTTAGTAAGTAGGCCAATCTAGAAAGAGGAACTACAGTGATGGAATCAGATAAAATAAGTTTAGGACCAAAGTCAATAGGACAAAAGTCTTTTGCTCAAGATCACACAGTTCAGGGTAGTTTGCTGTTAAGTCTTTGCCAAGAGTTCCGTACGAAGATGGTCGGCAGAAAAGTTAGTTTAAAGAGTAGAGAAGGACAAGCCCTCGGATTGGCGAAAGGTTTCACACACCTTCACCGCATCTGGACGAAACGAACAACCAGATTTGCACAGTACCTTTAAATGGAGAAGCTGTAGCTGAGGAGGACATTCCTGGCAGTTCCTGCAGGCTCACGGTTCCTGAAGCGACTGTCGGACTGACATGAAGTAGGAAGACTGGAGGATCCTGCACTGTCGAGGGAAGAAACCAGCAGCAGAGCAAAGCAACAAATAAAAGGTGCGCTCCTTAAAACCCAAGCAGGGTCTGACCTTCCTGGCTATCCGGCCCACTGTAGCTCTGTACAGAGAATTTGACCAGAGGAGGGAGTCCTGGCTGGCAGTTTGGGCGAACTGGTTGGTCCCACCAGCTCAGGGGAAGAAGATTCCGGGAAGATCTTCTCTGTCGTTGGAGTTCGAGGATTCGGACCTGCAGCAGGGCTTCACTGGGCAGTTCAGCCTTGGTAGGGGTCCTCTTCCGTCAGCTCCTCGTCGGTTCTTTCGTTCCAGTGGCGACTCTGCATTTCCAGACCCAGAGACCTGCTTTTTATGCAGTTTTCCCACATTCACACAGCCTGACTGTCAATCACACAGCAGGGTGGCTGTCCTGGCCGGACAGTCACCTTGCCAATCAAACAGGAGTGTGACTTGGGTTACCAAGGGAACCCCTGGCAGGGGTCCTAAAACCCCTCCCTCACATCCTGACTACCCCGACTTTCAGGCGCCTGAGGAGGGATTCTGTGTAGAAGTCCGCAAAGAGACAGTGAACAAAGGAACCAAACCTGGTTTGGTGCACAGAGAAAAACACGAGAAAGACATTTTCAAAAAGAAATGGCGAATAAACCCAGCGGGAACCGTATAAAAACTTATATGGTCTAGCGTGTTTAAGTTTGAGGCTACCAAGATAGCCTAAAACAATACCAAGGTTATTTTAGATAACCGCGGTAGGAAAAATAGGGTAGTTACCACTGCCACCAGTCAAGTCTTGATGAAAAGGGAGCAAAACAATGCTCCAAGAGAAACAGAGAAAAAGGGATAAGTATTAACCCTTTCCAGTACTCCATGTAAGAAGGTTTGTACTGGGTCTGTGGATTTAAAAAGACTAATAAAGTCAATGGCAACTTTACATGTTCTGGGAGACAGTAGTCAGTCAGAGAAAATGGAGTCTGAGTTGGGAAGTCTAAAAGACAAACCTGTGTCATTGCACTGAAGGTGCTGTGTAACACACAGTAAAAAGATGATGCCTGTGGAGTAGGTGAGGCTCCACTGTCTATGAACACAAACATGTTAAACACACACAGCAAAACTCATGTAATAGCAGGAAAAAAGGGCTCACACTCTTACCAGGTGAAAAAATAAATCCTAGAAATCCAGCAAAGCTGCTGAGGCACTCAATAGTTAAGAGAAATTACCCATTCCTGAGAATTCTCCCTAACGATCCCTTTAAACTAAAAAGAGGAAAACGGCATGGCCACATCTAAGGAAACCTAAATGCATGGTGGAGGGGAAAAGGCAAATGATTGCTTTGACTGAACAGCAATAACCAACGTTATGAGAAATAGTGCTGTCTCTCAAAACAAGAATGGCTCTTAAAACAAGAACATTGTCTGCATGTAATTTTACTCACCGATGGGAAAATACACTTTTAAAGGGCTTTTATAATTAAAATTGATAGCTTCATTCACAGATAATGATTTGTTTAAAGACTGTGAAATGAAACTGTTTTCTGTGCTAATGCTTATGTTTTAATAATTCAGTGACATTTAATATCGCTATTCCGCAGCCTTTGAAACACTTGATAAATGAGGCCGAACGGAGGCATTATATCTTATTTTTAATTATATCCTGATGAAAAACACTCCTTGTTCGAGCAATAATGACCTTCGGAGAAGGCACTTCCTGGCCGTTAATAAATGACTGAGGAAGATGGAGGCCCAAAGGCAGAAGTGGACAGGGGATGACCCATCCAGGCCTCACTCTGACACGGAATGATCTGTTTGAAAAGGTTTACAAAAAAAAATGAAGCCATGTGCTACTGGGCTATAGATTTCCCTGCCTCCTCGTGTCCTCACAACTCTACAAAAATATGAGGGAACGGGTGATCCTCTTTTAGCGAGGCAGAGGGAAAGGCGTTCTTTTCCATTTACAAGCCTTTATTCGTTTTTACTTTGAAAAAAAGGTGCTCGCTGTGTGGGTATTAAAATCAAAGCTGTTGCTACGCAACCAAATGGAGCGTTCAAATAGCAGACTGATTTGCTTTTAGCTATCATTGCAGCTGAAAAGCCACGTATGTATTAACGCGTGTGCCTTTTCTCTTCCCTGCGTGCATATGTAAATGTAATAAGGTATGGAAGGCAAGTATGCTCGCGCCTCTCGCCTGCTATCTCCCCTGCCTGGTGACACGAAATCCTAATGGATTTAAAAGCAACTAAAACAGTCGGTGTGCCTGGTTCACAGGTAGAAAAGTGTAGCCTTTCTACGCGCCTCTCCTTTTTGAAAACCTGCTGCTACTATATTACTTGTTTCTATTTTGAAAACTGACATTAACACAATTGAGAATTAGTGTTGGCTTGTACACTTTCAACCAGGTGTGCCATGCACACTAGGACCAGTAGATTGGGTTGGTGGTTAACACTGCATGTTAGCCAGCCATAGGAAGTGCCCATGGCCTGCGTTATGGTGGTCGAGAATGAGCACTTGGTTATCACCACTCCTAGCCTTGTTGCATGGATATGATTTGTGCACCTTGTCCACTGTATTAGAAAAGCTGTCTTGCGTTGGTCCAAATATCTGGCCTGGTCTCTCCCATATGTTCACAGCTCAAGCCCAGTGGCTGCTTCAGGTGGCTTGGCAGGGCCCCAGAAAAAGGCCACTGGCAATGGCTGCAGGTCCACAGACTTGCAATGGGTGTAAAGAGGACACTGGGCCACAATGGTGGTAAAGTGGTCATTGGGTCTAGCCAGAAGCTAGGCCCAGTGACCTCTTCAGGTCCCTTGGTGGGTCATGAGTCATGGCCTGTGGCAACTTTGGGTGGCTTGCTGAGGTTTGCAACATTGGAGGAGGCAATGCCCGGACACAATTGCCAATTTACCGCAGATCTAAAATGATGATAAACGTGGCTGCTCGTTCTGGCAGCAAGCCCAGTTGAAGGGTCACGTTGGAAAGCTTAGATGGGCTTTGGGCATGAAATATGGCCACATGCCTGTCAACATGCCCTGCAGGAATAACCATAGGTGGTCATTGTTGATTTGGTATTGCATTTAATTAATCTAAATATTAGAATTGAGTAAAAACTGTTTCATAAAAGGGTATATGGTTAAGTTGGGCTAATAAAAACCTATGAAAGTCAATGAAAATAAGTTTGTCAAAGAGACTTTATGGTCTCAGAGCAAGAAAAGTAAACTCTGATACCTGTGCAAACGCCATAGTAAAAACAACCATAACTGAATGCATGTTTCTTATTACAGAGCTTACATAGTGCTTTTATATAAAGCACTGGAAATGAACAGTACAATAATAATGAATAAGAAAAGGGGATGGATCAAGAAAATATCTCATGAGTCCAATACTTTTAACAATACTTTTAACCAAAAAATAGTTTAAGAAAATGCAGTCTGTAGTACATGAGATTTAAGACTTTTTTTTCAACTTATTGAGAGTGGAAAAGAGTGGAAACTGGAAGGTGCGCGGGTTGGTCGTGAAACAAAGAGTAGAAAGTGATAAGCAGAACGAAGATCTCTTGAAGGATGATAGTGAGAAATGTGTGAATACTTTTCAAAACGAAACATAAAACCTGTGCTCAAATTGTTGTTTCACCTGGTGATAATGAAGACGAGTCAAATAGGAGATATTAGATGATCAAGTAAAGCCTAGACCACTTGCCACCATGCACCACTCATGACGTAACATGTGCTAATACACATGACATGTAAGTAAAAATACCTTGAACCAGACTTCAACAATGAAAAACTCATAAATAATACAAAAAAAGGCTTTTGTATTGTTTATACTTTATGTGAGGGATAATAGAAAAAAAACATGTTATTTGTTTACATTTCAGGTGAGGGACTACACAAACAAAATCTCAGTATGGATGTTCATACAGGTATATTGATTTATGCACATATTGATATGCACATTTACAGATAATGATGTTTATATTCTATATTGCAAAGTAATCCTAATAGCTTGTCAGATCACTATAACTAGTACAGTGTGGACTGCAATAGAACATTCACGAGGTATTGTACGTATTGTTTTGTCTGCAATGGTATAGTGCATTAAAAGCAGTGGCCGACAATGTATAGTTTGGAGAGTGAACTATTAGCTCATGAGGTGGGCGTCAAAACATGCACATTAAGCAGGCATATTGCCATTTGCCTTAAAGTTGGTCATTTTATGTTTCAGGGATAGCGTTACTTATATTCGGCATATGAAAGGAAACCAAGGACTTAAGCGCAAACCAAGATTTCTGGCCATTTTTCATATTTCCAAATAAAGTATCCTAATGTGTTGCTCTGTGATCCCTGGTGCAATAACATATGAAATCAGTAAGACTTCCCTTAGCTCACTCCATTAAATACAATATTTACCCTGTTTTATTATTCTTACACAAAGTGAAACAACAATACAAAGGATAAAAACCCCAATCTCTTCCTCATATTACACAATTTATACAAACTTGTAAAGTGCTTTTCTGGATTGATGCAAAGTAGTCTGGATTGAATGAAGTCAGAGAGATTGTTGGAAGGTGCGAATGTTGATATGTGAATGAGAGAATGCTAGTGTGCTGGAGTTCCAACACAGGCAGCTTGAGATATGTAGCCTTGGTGGTGGGAGCCAATGGGTTCCTCTCATTTAAGTGAATGGATTTAAGAGTAGCAGGAATAAAGGATCTTACTTATAACTTACCTGAAGTCACTGTGGATCTTCATTATAATACACTTCATAGTAATAGAAATACTTAAACACACCTTTACTCATTTATTCTAAGCAGTTATATCTGCAGTATGTGGTAACTGACAGTATTTTCTATGATCACCTATGTAGTCCTGGGACGTAAATGAGCCATCTGCAGAGCAGCATCACAGCCTTAAACTGAGAGACGATGCAGTGGAAATTATTAATGATTTTGATTGTCTGGCACAAATGAAGAAGCCCAAAAAACTATTTGGCTATGATGTTAGTCTCTGCTCAGGGAGCGAAGATGCCCAGTGATATGTGAGATGTCACATATGAGGGTAAGTCTTAATTGCCTGAGAAGCGTGACGAGGGTCAAGTGGTGCTTATCACAAGATCAACTCCCATTATACATGAAGGAAAGACCCTGCTACAGGCAGAGATTATGTCACATGGGTAGGCTAAACTGGTGCTGTACAGCCATTGCCCTCAACACCAGATGATGCTCTGTTAATTAATTAATCTTTTATAACGCACGTAATACCTAAGACCAGTGTGAAAGGCTTGCGCAGGACTGAGATTGAAACCTGTTTCCCTCTGTGTTTTGTTGCTTCCACAACAAACTTGTTGCCCCTGAGCTATGTTGCTAGCCCAGGAAGGAAGCTCATTGTTAATGCAACTAACTAAATGGGTCTTATTGATTTCCTGTATGAAGCTCATTGTGCAAATCTCTATAAAACCCAGAGGATTATATACTCTGGCCACATTTTTGGAACTAAATAATTTGCTGGATTCCCTGTGCATTTCTACATAGCGTTAAGGAAAGAAACCTGATTGTACATTTGCTAGACTGGCTGCTTGATTTATTGCCTGGGTTTTAACAAGTATGGCTCATTTACCTGTTTTTACATACACAAGCCTCATGGCAGTGAATGACATGTACAACAATAATACAATGGGCCTCATTCCAAGTCCAGCGGTAACCGAGCCGGAAAAACCGGCAAGTTGCTGCCGGACTTGGAATGAATTACCGCCTCTGTGATTGCCGGAATCACTGGGCCATTACAACCCTGGTGACCCGGTAATTCCGGAGACAGAATTCCGTAAATCAATGGAAACACTGGTTCCGTCTATGACGAAGCCGGTATTTCCATTTCCATGTGTTAGGTCACCCTCTAGCCTGGCTATATACAACCAATTGTGACACCATTAATTGCTTTCTGTTTGGTTGTATGCTGTATTTATGAACTATCACTTGTCACTATAGGTGGTGGTCACACACTAACTTCAAAGCACTAGTTTGGTTTAGCTTTGTACAACTTAATTCTACTGCCAATTCAGTTATGTCAAGGTTTTTTGAATGTTAAGATCAAACCACCCTGAATATACTGTATTCCAAACCAAATCTAAACAAAGTCTAAATGTATGACTAAGAAATACATGAACAGCTAAATAAATAAAAACTGTATTTATTTTCTATTTTTGTCTGTGCTCTCAATTGCTGGAGTATTACTACATACAGAACGTTTTTCGCATGTATGTTACATGACAGAAAACTTTATAGGTTTACTGTAATCAATGAGTAGACCCCAGAAACACAGCCATCAGGACAACACTCCCTTGTATCATGTATTAATAGCCCACAGTCCTGACATTCTTAGGGCCATCCCTCCTGTTACCGGTGTTTCCATTTCTGTCTGCAGGCGGGTGGCGTTACTCCCGCCAGGTCAGACCTGGCGGGAGTGACACCTCCCGCCTGAAGAACTCGTAATCTGCCGGCCCGGAAACAGCAGTGGCGGTGGGTTTACCACCACCGTTGTTTCCGGACCAGCAGACTCTAAATGAGGCCCAATGTCTTCTTTCTAGCATACATCTAATATTCATATGTTACTCATGACCAACAAGTTTCGGTCTGCTTTCCCTTTTAATGTATGACATTCATCAGGGTTAACTCATTATATAGCATTCAAATTATTCAATGAACTCAAGGGGTATTTTCTCTGAAGGTATATTCTGAAGTTCTCTGATCTGTGGATCACATAAGAATAACCAAGAGTTACTAATAAATTAAATGTAATCAACCTCTGATTAATACAACATGTTGTACTATCCTTTCAAGTTGAAATACCTGAAAGTGTGACTGGGCTTTTCATTATAATATCTGTCTTAGTCATATAAAATCTATGTATGCTGGTCCTGTCATAAACAACACCGAACAGAGCAAGCAGTGCGAAGAAATTGACATTATGGCATCCCAACAATGATCTCATACTTCTTTATATTTTATTTTTCCAAGACGTCCTAGGCCAAATCACTTCCACCATGGCCTTGTGATCTTTCTTTGTTGAGAAGCATATCTGCATAGATGTGTTCATGACACCATTTTGGGTGCTGTGTGATGGCTTTATTATACTTGTTTTCTCAAATAGGATAGATAACTGATTCAACATTACCAAAGACCTAAGTGGAGTTTAAGGGGATATGCAAAAATATGGATTGACTTTAACTGCTCATGTAACTGAAGATGCTCTTGTTTTTTTTTTAATGTATGACAGCACCGAAACACATTAATTATTTATGAATAAGACTGATATTCTAGTGACAAGTCAATCCATATATTTAGGTAAATATCGACTTGAATGAATGGTACAAATTGATGTGTGTCCTAAGCAATGTTTAATTACACTGTGATAACTGTAATATTTCAAAAACCATTACATGCACTCTGACTCCAATACAGACGAATAAAACTCCTACCTCTCTCTTCTTCGGGATAGATGGTTCTTTAATCTTCAGAAGTAATGGGAAAATACCTGGAAGCCCCTCCACAATCTGACTTTGCAGAGTCCGACCGTTGTGGAACCTCCAGGGAAAACCCCTTACGGGGAAAAAACCCTGTGAAGGGCTGCTAGAGAGCATAGTTTCCTGAAGACTGCTCCCTGGAGATGTTTCCGGTGGATAATAATTAGCCCCTTCGCTTGAACTCCTAATCTCCTCCAAGATCTATGGGTTGTGGGTGCAAGTAAACACAGAGAGGGATTAATGACACGAAGGATAAGTGTGACAGACCCAAAGAGAGTATCTCGGTTGATTTCTAAAAGGCTTACCCTAGAAACACCTGAATCAGGCCCGGAAGACTGGCGGGTTAAATTCCTGGATGGCAGGTTTAAAGAAAACAGGGGGAACAGTTGTGAAATGAAAATTAGACTACATATTTCCCCTCACATACACACAATGTGTTAGTCATATTTGGACATTCTTGTTTGATGAACAGATCAGAAGACTCCAACATACACCTTCTTAGAAAATGCATCTTAATTTAATTTGATCATTTGAATAATATATACTGAGTTAGCCATCATGAACGTCCTACATTAGGAGGTAGGCAGGACAGAAACATGTTGGGCATGTGTAACATATGATATTAATTGTGTGATAGAAAGAAGCAAGTTTATTATTTTTGTGTACACTTTATTCATGGCTATGATTCATGTATGTCTACAAAATATACATGTTTAGCACTGCAGATGGCACTGGTTGACATAAATGAATAGGGGCAGCATTAAGTATTCTAGTTGTCAATATGGTTATATGAATTATGGATTATGAAGAAAAGATTGGTGTTTTTATATCTTTGTTTTGACACTTTTGTATGACTAAAATAGGATCAGTATTGTATTGCATGCTGTGAGCGAAGCAAAGTTTTATTGATCTCAAATGTTACTGTCTCAGGAATGACAAAATGGCAAATTAGGATCATTTTTCTAAATTCAATTATCTTATCCAATGTTGCATTGCGCGTTCTTTAAGTAATTCCACATGGCCAAATGCTAGTTGTTGGCAGACATGGTGGGAGTACAGTGGAGAATTTTATTTTTGGACAATGTTGAGGAACTGTAGAAGAAATATATAGCCCTAAAGTCTAGTTTTGAAGTCAAGGTTTTATCATCCACCAATAGATTTGCCATGTTTGCATGATAATACTTTACCTGGACTTAAGTATCTCACCTAGAAACTAATTGCTTTAACAAAATGGTCCAAGATTGTCTAAGATTGTATTTTATCACCAGCATTCAAATTGATCTTCAAATATATTTCATATAGCATTTGGAAAACAGCAAGGCAAGAAACATGTCTGGCATTCAATCTCTAACACGGTAAGCACTTGTCTTGGACATGGAGAAAGTCTTCACATTGAAAGTCTAAATCACAGCAGGGCTGACTTAGTATTTAATCCTTCAGAGGTTTCAGTATCATTCAATTGGGTAATAGTAGCAGGTGTTCATATAACACTTAGAAGCAGGAGGAATCTCACATAAAGATTTATACAAAACAACTAGAACTAGTATTATTGTTATTTATTTCTTAATTGTTAAATTGTGTTTACACTACCTAGAATATTTTTGTCATTAACTGTCTCCTGTCTTTTCTATGACCTTTTCTTTGGCTCATAGGACGTTGACATATGCAAGTGCCTTTATGGCTATTTTCATGTCATTTAAAACAGGTTCTAGCAACACATTATTGTGTTTCCAGCAATATGAAGTACTGATTAAGTGAATGGTATCATGCCATGTAGGATGAAGCGTAATTAATGTAATAAAACTAAGTAGGATCTATTGCATTAATCAGGATGCTGAATGTTTCAAGGTACTGAGGTGTCAAGAGACTTTTTTTAAAGAAAAATCAAGGCTCAGTTTCTGTAATGTTCTTTGTGGGGTTCTGCAATGCATCTGGAATGAGGGAACTGACAGTGTACTATCATTGCCAGGAGAAAGGGGAACACTTTCTCAAAACATGGATTGTAAACACGATGGAAGGTCTCAGACAGTTACTGATTGGAGGCTTGTGCTCTGAGTCGCAGGAATAATCAGACGATAAGAGAAGGCGTGGAAAGGGACTATGGACTTTGATCACCTATTAGTTATCAGCATTGACAAGTTTTGGTGAGGGGATCGTTTAGGATAAAGATCGTGTCAGACTTTACATGCAGAGTTCACCTGCGGAGAGTATCACAGCAGTAGGGATTGAGCCTGAATGTGCACAAAGCCTAAGAGTATCTGAGTGACCTGTGACTTCGGAAGCGAAACTACTGACAGCCACACACACCATTGCCCCTTAATCAAGTGATATTTTATCAGGTCCCACCAGGAAGGGATATTCCATTCTGCCACCCTGCACATCTGCAAATGTGTTCAAAAGACATTCATTCTATAACCCAATGTATAGATAATCTCTAATTGCTGTACTTCATATTCTCTCTGCCTGCTATGATCAACTTGTAATGTTCAGAATCCTTTTTGAGGTATCTCATAAACAATTGTGTACGAGCGCAATACAAATAAAATATCATATCATGTGGTGTTGGTTATCAGACACTGGCATCTCCAGTGTGATTTCTGATTCCTATGCTTTGAACAGTTCCTCATACGTTTGACACATTGAACTTCTGAAGTGCAATGCATTTACTGTTAAGTTTCAGCCTGCGCTTTGGGATCAGCCAGAGTTGATGGCACATCTGCTATCATTGTATTGGGATCCAAGACCCAGCAGGGAGAAACAGTGAGCTGTCATTGTGGTACTCTCTAAGGATGTCTTTCACTGAAAGTTACAGAGCTTTTCTAGAAACCATTGGCCCCAGGACCCAAGTGAGATTAGATATTAGCCTGGCATGTTTTGGCTACCATGGTACCTGGGAGTAAGTGTAGATCCCATTAGTAGCACTCCAGACAAGGTAGTTATGTTCCTTGCAAAACATTTAGTCAAAGCTTGTCCCACAGGACAAAACATACTGTGCCTCATTACGAGTATGACAGTGCCGGAAATTATGCTGGTCACATGGTGGTAATTCCATTACTGTCACATTACTGCCACATTCCCTTACCACCATAGTACGAGATTGGTGGAGAGGTGGAGGATCTACCTCCAGTTAAGAGCCGGAGGAAAATATGCCACCTTTCAGCCCAATAAACTGCAGAATCTGTGAAATTACCCCCAGTGGTAATTCTGCAGAGCTATGGACTTCAATTAATGGGGACTAACACCGCCTACCACCACTTGTAATCCAGCGATAAGTCTGCCAGACCAAATTACTGTAAAAGTAATTCCATTTGGTGGCATCTTGGTGGATTTAGTGCCGGGATACCACCAAACTTGCTATAACTCTCACTGACAGGACAGCATGCAGTAGCAGCAGACCCCTTGTTGACTGAAATATTGCCAAATAATAATGCGCTGTCTATGTGTTACTGACAGACAGTAAGATGATGATGCTGCCTCTCCCACGTTCCTTTAAACCTAGAATAGTACTTACTAGAATGAACTATCACAGAAGCAAGGTGATCCCAATCTTTCACTCCAATATATATTCACAATGTTATATATTGTTACTCGGCTCAACCTCATGTAGCCAGGGAATAGATAGCAAGGTAAGGGGATTATGGCATTGACCGGGTGGACCTTCAGGCTCCACAGGATGGTTTGCAATGGACCAATTGATCATGCTGAGAGAGTCTGTGCATGGGAATTCATGTTCACTTATGTATGCCTTTTATATGTAGGTCTGTATGATGCTGGAGCCAGCATCTGAGGTGTTTGGGGGTACTTTAGGATCTCTATGAACTCATAAAGTTTAAGCATATGCACTTAAGTCTAACAGGGTACAATGGCATGTGATTAACATCCAAAGGATACAATAATTGCAAACGAATTTGCACAAAAGGTGAACATCGTCAAAGAGAGTGTATTGGACTCGGCCAAAGAGCAGTTAATGTAGATGTTATGTTCATGTGCTTCCCTAGGAATAGTTACCTTGACAGCAAACAAAAAGTATGTGTTACTATTTGTAGTCCCAACAGCAGTCTGTCACTCTTTGGTTACTAAACAATCTGCAGACCTGTAGGACTAATCCTACATTCAATGCTTACGGTATTTCATGTATGGCTAACTTTAGAGAGAGGGAAAGACTAATATAGGTGAAAAACCTATCTGCACTTGGAGACTACCTGGGATACTGATGGCTGTCTTAACTGGCCTACTACTGTGTGATCAGATGTCTCATAGTGGATGAACCACCCAATTACCATGCCCCAATCCAAACCTCTTCACTGGGATGACAAACTCACTTTGTGAACATGGCACTCACCTACCCTGGCACAGGAGGCACTGCTGATGACATCAACACCTACCCAAAGCCATTAAAACTGTCACTGTTGCCCACACAAGTCAAATCACTTCTTCACTGATACTACAAGTACTTGCCAATCATAGTAGGTTTAACTGAGGTTTAACTGAGCCAATTCCTATCAGGGA
Organism: Ambystoma mexicanum; assembly: GCF_040938575.1. Classification (NCBI taxonomy): domain Eukaryota; kingdom Metazoa; phylum Chordata; class Amphibia; order Caudata; family Ambystomatidae; genus Ambystoma; species Ambystoma mexicanum. Next base: position 736,329,386 of record NC_090936.1, read on the forward strand.
AAATAGTGGCTGTAGTAGGTATAAGTGATTTCAATCCGGCACACACCCAAGTCACGCCCAGCATGTAGTGCACAAATGAAACCCTTATTTATTTTTATCTATAAGTTCAGTATTCTGAACGATATACCACTCATATCACAACCTTCTCCTGAGACTCCCTCCCTCCCCCGGTCACACTGAACCAGGAATCAGGCTAGTTTGCAAAGATAAATATTTATTTATGTATTTAGAATTCAAATCACAATATATTTTAATAGGTAAACAACACTCACCAATTGGGTGACAGAACACTGAATAATATCTTTAATACACTAGGAATCACTAAATGAGCACAAAAGCAATTGCAGCACAGAAAATAATACTTTTGTGTTGGGTTGGAAGAGATGGCACTATGGTTAGGTGTTCCCCCGGAACACCCCTCAACCCCCCAATAGGCAAATAAAATAGATGTGAGGAGAGAGAAGGTATTCAGGAATAGCACGAATCAAACAGAATATCACTCCCACCTTCCCCCTTCAAACACAAGAGAAAAGCAGAATTGACTTTTCAGCGGTCAGGATGGCTTTGAAATTGTCTTTGGAATTGACTGGGCAAAAACACCAAATGTGGTGAAAAATACTTAAATTCTTATGGGAGCCATTTTGAACACAATCACAAATAATGATCTAGTCAAAAGAAAACATTTGAAATCTCAAATTCCAAGTAGGAAGCAGTTTAAAGCTAATTCACACGTGTAAAAACCTTTCAGAATTTCAATTTGTGGCAAACTTTTCCTTTCGCGATTTTCGCTATAACAGGCCAATCGCACTGTTTTGCAATGCGGTTTTTGGGTTCTATGGGTAGCTAAGGATGTTAGGTACAAGTAGGAGTTGCAAATTGTGCTTCTATCATAAAAACTGAAGGAGTTGTAGAGGTTTTAGTAAGAGGCGTTTTTGCAAGATAGGCGCGAGAATGGAAAACAGATTTTTCAGATTTAGAAATGCCAGATAGGTTTTCTTTTACTATATCAAGGACTACAGAAAAGAGAATGCCACACAGGAATCAGTGATTCACGGCCGTTCATAACAATTCATGTGTGATACTCTATTTTCCGTTTGGTTTGGGAATTACTTTTCTTAATCAGATCAATAAGAAGTTAGGGTTTAATAACACAGATGAGAAAAGAGTCAGCGCAAAGATAGTTCTAGCAATACTATTGTTCTGAATGAAAGATGGGATGGGTTTGAGATTGGGATCGTACAATGCAGATATATTATGGGTCACTGTTCTTCCTATTAATACTCACAGAATAAGTTAATAAATTGGACCATAGGTTCTGATCATGTATTGGGTCTGGTCTATCAAGGAAGGACAGCACATCAGGTGCAGGACTGGATCAGCTAGGCCGGTCACCGGATTTGCACAGGATCTGCCCTTCTTGTGAGTATCTCAAATCAGCTGGATAGCGAATTCCTCAGGCAAGCCTTGTGGTAGCAAGCCAGATATTTTCAGGATACTAGTTAAGAAGGCCTTCTCACAACACAGCGCTTCACTGGGTTGCAATAATAAGTTAGAGAATTTAGGCCTTACAGAAAGTCAATAGTTCTCTATTGCTGGCAAGAATCTTGGCATCTGGATCTGGAAGGATGTTAAAGCTGGATGTAGAATGCTGGATCAGAGTGCTTTGCCAGAATCAGGAAAGTGAGTGGATCAGTGAGTCCTTATGTGTTGTCAGCTGTCTCTATTTATCCTTCCAAATGACATCACAAAATGGGTGTATGGGCCGGCTTAATTAAGCATGCCTCTGTGAGCTGGTATTGGATCAAAACCTCATCTGCGCCTTGCATCTGAGTGATTGGATCAAGGCCGGATGATGTCACATTTTATGGTTTGCTTTACAGTCCTTATAAACCTCCCTTTAGCCACTGCTCTCAAAATCGGAATACATATTTCTACATTGGTCACCTTTACACAAATCCCACACAAAGATTCCATATTGTATGTAGTAGCTGTTCCCCAAAATCCCACAGCTGTGGGATCTTGTTTCATCTTTCTACAGAATTCTGTCCTTTTCGCCATGAACACAATTTCCAAACTTTCTGCAACTTTCCACAAATGTGTGTGTTTACCATAGGGATGTGTGTGTAAAGTTTCACAATTTTAGCATTAACACATTTCACATAAAACCACATATATTGCCATTCCTGTCCAGAATATGTTACACAGTTCTACCGCCTCTTCAAACGTGCAGCCAAAAATTAGACTAACAGATCTGTTCTTTTTATATTTTTCACCACTTTGAATCACAAGTTATAAATCTTTAAAAAATGTTCATTGTTCATGCTTAACAGCAAATGGTCCTGTCCCTTTGTCTCTCCCTGAAGTCCAGGAGCAACCCCCTCCCTTGGGGAGATCATTCCAGGGGCAGTTCATGACCCCTTTCACACCTCTGTTTCCTGGGCTGAAGGCTCTGCTATTGTTCATTCTCTTTCTGTAGACAAAAGTCTGGGCTAACCCACAATTATCATCTCCCAGTGAGTTTCTGCTGAGAGGATTTCCCCTCCCCTTGGAAGAAACCTGTTTTTCCACTTCCAAAGGGTTGCAGCTCAGCGAGGCTAATTTATTCTTAATTAAAAATCCAGCAGGAACCAAAGTTGTTGCTCCAAATCACATAAATACATAACTTTCTTAGCTTTAAATCTCTGGGATCAAAAACACAACTAAGATCTGGATTACTTTTAGCAACAATTCTTTTATGTTTGCTAATCCGGCAGACTTTTAGTTTAAATACTTTGAAGTTTCATCAGGAGCTCATCTGACAGCTGTCATTCACAGGTAGCCCAGGGTACGGCACCCAGATTTTGACTGGGGCTGTCAGTTTACAGACAATCCAGTTTTTCTGAAGAAATGTTTTACTCTTTACACTTCAGGACTTTATATATTCACCATGCTTCATTAGATTACATGTATTTTAGCACCAAGCAAGATTTTAAATGTTGAGAATTGTTTTTATAGGCATTTTGGAGTTTTTAGCAACAAAGCAAATGTCCTTTATAGGCACATTTTGGAGTTTCATTTGCAAAGCGCTACTTCTCTTTCTGCACTCTTTTTGCTGGTCTTGGAGTCCACTGACTCATTTTCTATAGTGTGTGCTCTATCCCACTACACATGCACCATGGGTGGCAGGTTGTGCATCCATCTTTTTGTTGTGTTGCAGAACGTGGTTTTTGTAGGTTTTTTCTGCGCACAATGGTTTTGCCGCATGTGTTGCAGTTTCTTGCACCATAACTATCAGAGTGATGCCGCATAGCACAGTGGAGTGGGTCAATACATCCCACAGATCGCAGGGCCAAAGCAGTCTTCCAAGCATAGTCCCTTGCAATGGAGAAGCACAGGTGAAGTCTGGGGTCGAAGGATGTTATGGAAAGTGGGTCTATGGGCTGGAATCAGGGCTTCCCTGAGAAACATTTACAAATACAAACTGCAATGATCCTGAAGACAGAGCCATCACAAGTTTCTCCTCAGAAGCCCCTGCACCGGTAGGAGCCTAATTAAACTTACAATGTTTTTTTGCTACTGTAAGAGTGCAGAAGTACTAGTCTTGGCACAGTTCTGGTAAATTGGTTGGCATAGACCTTTATTTAAAACAGCAAAAGATAAGGAAATGCCTATCATGTCCTACTTACTATGAGCGGTTACCCTACCTCAACAAAAAGTACTAAGGACCCAGTTGGGATGTCTGTAAAGGGTCCACCATCCTCTATCTAAACATATTTCCGTCCCTTATACTTTCAACTAACTAACGAGAAATGGATGTCTCATTAATCCAGAAGGAGGACCCTCCATTATGGAGTTAGACTGCAAGGCACAGTTCTTGTGAAAGAGAATGCATTTAAATGTTCACTGCTTGAATGTTAAAACCAACTTAAAGAAAAGAACACAGTTTCTCTCTCTCTCTTGGGAGGAACATGTTCCTTGGTTCTTGCTTCCACTCTTCCCTCTCCTGGAGTAAATCTCTTTAAAAAAAACATACACACACACAGTTTCCCAAGCCCCTAGAGGGAACATCTTTCTTAAACCACTCTTGTCCATGAAACAAAAGTGACAGTTCTCCTCTCAACCGAGAGGGACCTCGTCCTTGGGGCTTGGTCCCACCTATAAACAAAACACTGTGTTATCCTCTCTCCTGGTGGAGTGAACCTCTTTCAAAAAGAAACACAAAGTTCCCTGGAGGGCACCTCTTCCTCTGTTTGTGAAACAAAATAAACCATCTCAGTCTTTTATCTGGCCTGGTTCATTAACCTGCCAGACCTGAATGTGGACTTTCCCAATGGTGTATCAAGTCAGGTTCACTAACCTGCCAGACTTGATTTCACAACTTTTAGTCCCAAAAGATGTTTGCTCTTGTGTTGGTTTCCTGTTTTATCATTGTATCCCTTCTCGGGGTCTCCCCGGCTGCTTCTGGGTCCCACCCCACTGGTTGTAGGTTTCTGTGCACTAATGTGTGGGGTGAAATATAGCTCCTGAATGCCAGAAATAAAGATACCAGAATGATTGGGAATGTTGCATTGAAGTATAAGGCCAGCACAGCAATGGTGATGTCAGATATGAGGCCTATTGAACCACAAACAGGCCTAAATCTCAAAGGAAAGAAAGTGGTCTTGAATCTCAAAAGTGCCAAGATAAGTGCAATTCATTTCAGCAAGAAAAAGAAAGACATGCGGCTGACAATGCTGTTTGACTAAATCCATGGCGAGCTGCATTTTTACTTAGAAACAGATAGCAGTGTGTACATTATCTTCAATGTGATACCAGATTGTGCTCCAGTCATCTCAAGTGAAACCGAGCTCTTTCTTTTGCCTCATCTAAATGACAGTATGCTAAGAGAAGTGCTCACTAGACTTTCAGAGTTTGAACATGGTTTTCTCATATAACTGCCCTATACATATAAACAATCCAGAAGAGATATTCATGTATTTTGCAACTGTGAGATTAAAGAAGTACGTTATAAATAGATTTAAGGCCCATGTGCCCTATAAAATGCCATGTAAAATGTATTGTGTGTGATTTTAAAATCTTGCAGAATTTTACATGCAGCCGGTCATTTCTCCTGAAGATGAAACTTAACCTCCAAGACTTTTCCTCTGCTGATCCTGGAGAGGGAGGTCTGGTTGTCAACCATCAATCAGGGCCATTGCTTACAAATATAGAAAACATACACTGCCTAAATTTAAACCACGGTGGAAACAGATAAGGCCACACCTGTTCTTTCAGCAGAAGTGACCTCGAGGTCACAATTAGCATAAAATGTCAATTAGAGTTGCAGCCAGGCCCATTATATTCTTTCAAGGGAGAGGCTAAGCTATACATGAGCCAACCTCTGTCTGTCCGAGAGGTGCCGTGCTGTTCCCTGATGTTCATTACAAAGCCTCTCCTGTAAGTAACTCTATCCCAAATCCATAAATTGTGTAGGCCCTGCATTTATCAAGCAAGCATTGTTTTAGTATTTCCCCATAGCAAAATATCTTGTTTGTGCATGTCCTTAGCATATTTAATTAAGGTAAATAATGTAATTCCCCTATAGAAAACATGGGATGTGTTTTGTTGGTATTCATAACTAACAAGCTCTTCCCAGTGTGTTTTGAGCCGGTATAGACATGAAGATTTGCCAAAAGAATTAATCCCAAACCCCTGTTTCCAGGTGAGTGTGCAGGGTGCAAAATTAAATTGCCCATTTGTTCCCATTGTGCTCTGACCCAAACCAAAAAGTCCTGCCTGTCTGTTTAGGTGTGGCAAAATGAATTTTCCTATTGCTTTTCTTTCCCTCGCATTGAATCTGTGTTTATAAGTTAAAAAAAAAAAAAACATTTTGCCCCTTGAATCCCCTTTTCCAAAGAGTGCATTTTATCAGAATCCCAAAACAATGTTCCCATTGTGTTCTCACTCTCTGCCACTGTCCTTCAATTCGGAGGGGTCAAGTCTAATTGATGTTTGGAGGGTGAGTGTTCCTGGGAGAAAAGTATTATAACCAAATCAGCATCCACTGTGTGTTTTGAATTGTTCTATTTCTGCATTGGTGAGGGATTTGAAAAGAAAGCTGCTGGAAATTGTGAATTTATATCTCAGTATTATCTCTATGTTGGTGCCATTACAGAAGTCATTTTTGTTCTTGTGTTGCCACAGCATTGGTGGCTGATGTTAGTCTATTTGTCAAAATTGGTTTAAATACATTAATAAATCTGTATTCTTACTACACGCCAGCCTGCTTCCTAGTCCAGTGTGGCACCGGCTATTTGTTGGGGTTGGGTGCGAGACGGGTTGGATGCCGTACAAAAGGGAACCTTAACAAACAATAGTGAGTTCTTGTGCGCCACATTCATTGGGGGGAAAGGAACTCCCTGAGTTGAGTGTGACCATGTAATAAACCGTGACAGATGTACGACCTTGACCCTTATATAATTTACTGATGGTCCTTACCCGGTTTCTTTTTGGTTCCCAGATCCTGTTGTACGCTGACAGGGCTTCCCCACTTTCATATGGGCCCTAGACACTGTTCTTCTGCCTCTGCGGGATCCCTATCCATGCTTTACCATGTGTCCACTCAGACAGACTTTGTATACTCAACTGTGTTATGCTGACCTGGACCCCACAGGGGCGTCGAACGGAACTGGACTGGTACGGACTCCACCAGCGTGACTCGTAGTGCGGTGATGGCTGACTGGACGGGCCCTCCTAGTTTCGTCTGCTTGACCCGTAAGAATAATCTCCTAAAGGTAGGAAAAAGGGAATTAGCCACCCGTGGGTGAGAGGATGCATGCACTCAATTGTTCCCCACTGAGCACCTCCTGTATTCCCTTTCACTGGTCTCACCTTATAGTTTGAAAAGATGAGCTCTCCATCCTGCGTGGAAGGCAGGGGCGCGTAGAAAACCAGTTACTTCACTGGTCTGAAGGAGTTGGGCGAGTTCCAGACAACTGATGACTCCGAGGTAAGTAGCATATAGTTCTTTAGAGTTCAAAATGTCTGTTATTCTCTCTTGCCTCTCTTTTCTCCCTTTTTTCTTGCAGCTTGAGCCGAGGGATGATCACCTCATTGGAAGCAGAAGCGCTTAGGTAAGAGTCTGTATTTCCCAACCTGTCCGGCAAAAATATCAGTCCAAATGTATTTAACTGACTACCTTCTGTCTCCCTACAGGTGCGGCGTAAGAAGAAATGGTGTGCAGAAGAAGAATGCCTCGGGCGATGAACTCAAGTAAGTATCTTGCGGTGAAAGAAAATTGTCCTTGTTGGCAATTGGCTCACCTTGTTATTTGTTTTGTCTTTTCAGATGCCAGGATTTCGGCGACGAGGCGATGGAGGCTGCGCCGGGTCGTGGAGATGCTGTGAAGACTGGTGAGTATGGCGCGGCGCTGCAGCTGGCGATGCAACGCGTTTGAATTTTAAGTCTTTTTCTCTATTCGATGGTGCGGCAGCTCTGAGAACTGCTGATGATCAAGGGTAATGTCCTTGTTCTTACTTTTCCTTCTTCTTTCCCTTCTTTCTAGGATCTGGTCCGGAGTCGAGGCGGGCGTGGCTGAAGACAGGATGCTCGGCTTGCAGGCACGGTGAGCGTTACGCTGCAGAAGGCAGAATAATGCAAAGCGTGTGCTGTTCATCGGGCGTGGTTTAAATAGCCTTCAAAGTAGTCCCAGGTAAGAAGTCCCAAAACCACACCCAAGCAAACAATAGTCCCTAAAGAAAAGTAATCCCTTCCAGGCCTCACGATGGCCTATGCTGAAGTTCCTTGCAGCATGGTCTGCATGAGGTAAGTTTAACAATATGAGCATGTCCGTACCCATCTAGCTCCTAACTGGGATTGTGGTGTGGGAATCCCAGTGGGTGCTTGGATGCCTGTTTCCGGGGCAGATGGACTTGATCCTGAAGTCCGGGGGAAGGCATCATGACAGCTGTCAGGTACTATCCCACATGGGTTTATTCTCAGGGTGTTTGTCAGTGTGTATGATTCTTCTATTATCCCCTTGTGCCCTTTGGCATGTATTTATCTGGTTTACAAAGTTTGTCTCAAGTTGTAAAATTCCTCTTTTATTCCCTTGTGCTCTTTGGGATAGGTTCACAAGGCTTTCCAGTGTGTTCAACTTCCACAATGTCCCAACAACCAGTCCAATCCCTTTCCCTACCTTTGGGAACTCTAGAGGCAGTCTCCGGTCTCTTTGGGAGGTGGAGCAGAGCTTCTCTGTTGCTGCCACACTCAGCATTCTGATTCTCACTGCTCCACCACGCTAGGTTTTTCCCACATCTCCGGCTACTTGTGCCCTCATTTTTGGGTTGCTTTCGCCGGTCTGTCTTCCTTTCTGTCTGCCACTGGCCAGGCCCTCCTCACTGGGACCTCTAAGATCAGAGAGTTATGCCTCTCTGCATCCCAGTTTTAAGCCTTCGGCTCCCCTGCCACAGAGCGATCGGCTTGCTCCTTGCTCCTCCAGAGCTGGTTAAACTGACAATTCAGTTTATCGTTCCCTTTTATGATTAGGGCTGCCTCTTGACATCTGTACCGATTGTGTTGCTTCTACAGTGGGCTTTTTCCCTCCTCTTCATCTCAGTGGTATTTAAATTTGGGTAAGTCTGCCTATTCCTCATCCTGGGATTGTGAATGAGACTTTGTACTCTACTATAACATATAGTGGTATGGGGCACCAGAGGATTCTGAGTGGGTGATAAGGAGAGTGAGGGTACCAAAGGAGTAAGTGAATACCGCTTTCTCCCAGAGCCATTGTCACTGGTCCCATGAAGGATTTCTCTCCCCATGAGATCCACCCACTGAGTACCATCCCCAGGGGGATTCCCAGATAGCAGCCCAACCTCCCTTTCCTCATGGAAAGGAGCTGCCTTTATGGAAGCAGTGACAATATCCTGGGATTCATCACATTACATAGGAGAGGGGGCGTCCCTATACATGTTTAACAGACATATTCAATTATTTAGACTTCATTAAGATAGCAATAAGCATTTATATATTTATGCACATCTCTCCAAGTGTATTATTGTAAGTAATTGTGGTGATTCAGACACATAGTGGACATTCTGATATTCTTTTCTTTAAATAATACAGACAAAGGCCTATCTCTCCCTATCACTATAGGGGGATTCCCTACCTAGATAAATGAACCTAAAGGTGCTTGTCTGTCATCATGAAGTCCAAACTCAAAATGTCCTCAGTCCAAACCTAAATCTACCTGACCCTACCACTAACAATAACTGCTAAAAGTGGCCAAAAGAAGGTTTCTCTGCTGGCTGTCTCCCCTTTGTTATTTGTCTTTAGGCTTTCTCTTAGGGTTTTGTTGATATACATCAATCTTCAATATGCAAATGTCTCTCTTTTAGAAAATCAGTTTCTTATGGTAATTTCTTCTAATACTTTTCTCAGGTTTAATTCAAGAGCTCCACTTTTTCTCTTCTTGCTTGGTTCACTCTGCACCTTTAGCACATAACACTTTCGACAGTTTCTCATTATGTGGTCTCCCCACTTTTCAATAATTATCCCTTGTGGAATTATCATCTGCTGCTTTCTCCCTCTCACCCAAAATATGTGTTTCCACTTTCTTAATGATTCACAATCAATCTTATTCTTCAGGCTTTCGAATGGCTCCTCAGATATTCAGTTTACTGGTTCAATGTTCTGTGATCGCCCATTTGTAATTAAAGTTGTTATCTTTATTGCATCTTTCCTTGTTGGCCTCCCACTTCTACCGTTCAACCCTGTACATTTGTTTTGCTGGCCGCGTTTAGCAAATGACGGGCGCTATCAGCACTCCGACCCACTACAGTACATCCATGGTCATGCCACCGTGTTGAACGGTGCATCGAACCCCGTCCTGATAGTGGCTTCACCAGGCCTCCGGCACATATGTTGTTCTGGCAGTTATGTGGGTCCCACGATTTAAATCTGTTCTGCTTCTCCATGGCGGTCTGAAGACAGGTGGTTTCTTCTCTGCACCATTCTCGCTTCTCCTCTCTGGACTACTCATCCCACTTTCATATGTGTTTCTTCTTAAAGGAGTATTCCCTTTTCCTTTAGATGGTGTGCTGTATTGAAAATTGCCCATAACCAAACAGAAGGAGGACACAGTGTTTTTGATGGAAGACAGTCACATATACACAAATAAAGTGTCCTGCATAGGGAGTTCCATTTTGTAATGCAAGTCCTTGTCCCATAAGGGGGAGTCACTACCGGTTAGGTTTCCACTTGCCCAGAACCCTAAGGAGGGTCTTGCTTAGTGCGCTCACCTCCCTAGCCTCAAAGGGGGTGGCTCCTCCTTGGGAAGAAGGGACAAATACTCCAGATTTGTAACCATATACACTATGACAGTATGCACAACAGTGGTACTGAAGCAGCTGCACAGTTAAACCAAACAACCAATGGCTAATTTAGAATGTGAACAGTTCTCCTGAGTAACTTGATGTTTCTAAGGAATACACTCATCAGCTATGTCCCGGTAATGGTTACCCAATACTTGTGTTTTACTGTAACCTCGAAGTTGGGGGTTCTCTCCTGCATTCAGGTTTCTCTCAGTTTCTAACTTAATGTTACACCCATTTATGAGAGTTTCCATGAAAAAGCCTGCATTCTCTCTAATAAGTGTTTTTTTCTGAAGGGTCATTATCTTAATAAAACTAGTAAGACAAACACATACCCCTCCCCAAGTTACGCTTTCCATAATGTTTACAACACTACGAGATTGATACAAGCATCTTAAGTTTATAACCTAACATCTAAATTGATATAACCTTCTGAAGGATGCATCATCCAGTGTCCACCTAAAATTAATTGTTGTACATGAATTGGGTGACACAGTTGGCAGGCATTAATCCTACGCAGTTTGAAGCCCGCCACACTAACAGTGCCTTGGCATTTACATTTGCTAAAGTAACAGGCAGGCTGGAGGACAAATTGAAAGTAGCAGAACCGTCCATCATCTTGTTTTCTACAATTAGCATCGCACAAGGCACTAGTGGTATGGCTTTAAAAGGTTACATATCACACACCTCCTGTATTTCAATGCCATTGGGATCATAACTGCTTTGAGAAGAAGCAGCATAGTATCCTCACTCCCACTCCCCCTGGATCCTCTGCTCAGGTGGCCAGGGAAAGGCCATTTCTTTTGGATCCCAACCCTGGGAGTGGAGAAGCAAGGGAGGATTACCTGGGTGTATTGTCCTTGTGGATTGGGAAAAAACCCACATGCGAGAGGATGTTTTGATCACTATTCATTTTATGTTGACATCTCTACATATTGTTTAGCTTTAGTTGTGAGTGCAAGGATAACAAGAGCACCAACAGCAACCGCAGACACGTGTTTCGGTCTGATTGGACCTCATCAGTAGGTTGGAGCTGTACCTCTCTAAGAATAGCAAGCAAGGGGACCACGTCTCGATTCCCCACTGCTCCACCCTACTGATGAGGTCCATCCAGACAAAACACGTGTCTGGCGTTGCTGTTGGAACTCTTGTTCAGAGCAAAATAGCCTGTTTTGGATATTTCTCCTGTGTGAAAGATAGTTAGCTAAATAATCTGGGTAAGGCTCTCATAACCAGGATTAAATTCCAGCAGATGGACTCCCCGGACCCCCCTTGTTTTTTGCATAATTTAAGTAACTTTGAGTCTCACTCTAATTTACAAGGAGAATCCAGACATGGACCCCTTGCTCACTATTCTTGGAGAGACACAGAGACACACCAGCTGCTATTATTTACAGTGACAACTAACCTTGCCACTGCCCAGTCCCCACTTGCCCCACCTGTGCCCACGAGGAACAAAAAACTCATGACAGTGGAAAAATTGATGCCCGTCATAATACCTAAACTGAACTCAGTCCCAGACAATATGGATCCTAATGTGCTAGTTGAACAGTACAATGAATCTATGAATTCAGCCCTCGACCACATAGCTCCGCTGAAACTAAGGAATAGCAAACCGAAAAAGCACCTCAACTCATGGTTTACCCCTCATCTAAAAAATCTTAGGCTGATTAAAAGAAAACTTGAAACCGCTTGGAGACTCTCCCCATCAGCCAAAAACAAAGTTAACCTTACTAAGGCCTCATCCCAATACAAGAAAGACATATTATTAGCCAAAAAGGAAACCTATAATACTAGAATATCTCAATCTAAATCTAGTGTCAAAGAATTGTTCAGTATTCTGAAAGAACTGGAAACACCTATTGTTCCACAAGAAAACTGTACCAAGGAAAAAAAATGGTGCTCTAGTATACAACTTGCCTTAACGAATAAAGTAGCTAACCTACAAACTAAAATTGCCCTCAAGAAAGCATCTCTAATGACTCAAATCCCTCAGAGTATAGTGCCACCACCACAGCCTAAACAAGAATCCCGATTCTGCTTCTCTAAGGTATCGACCACTGAGGTAGAAAAGGTTATTCTGGGACTTAAACCGTCCAACTGTAAAGGCGATTAATGCCCAGCACAACTTATTAAGGATGTTGCGAGAGAATTATTGCCATTCATAACCAAACTCATCAACTCCTCCTTTACCTCAGGCACTGTACCGAACAACGTAAAAGAGTCTTGGGTACTGCCACTAGAAGCAAACCCTTGACCCGGCCATTCCCACAAACTTCAGGCCTATCACGACTGTGCCCTTTCTTCTAAAAATCCTAGATAAAGTGGCTTACATGCAAATACAAAACTTCCTAGAATCCAACCACCTACTCGGAACACGCCAATCTGGATTCCGCCCACAACACGGGACCGAGACACGGGACAGAGACAGCTTTAATTGATCTTAAGGCCCAAATAGATGAGTGCAGAGACAATGGCCAAGCAGCCATACTCCTCCTTCTGGACCTTTAAGCTGCATTTGATTTAGTTGACCATACAGTCTTATGCAGCCACCTAGACTCTGCAGCCCATTTCTATAAAGAGGCTATAACATGGATCAAGTCATTTCTGAGTAACTGAACTATGAGAGTCTTCTCTCCATCAGCCTCAGGAGACCCGATCCCTATAACCTGCGGTGTACCACAATTATCTTGTTTGTCACCTACTCTTTACAATGTATTCACAAAGCCCCTCTTTGACGAAATGGATCATCTGGGTATTGCCTACACTAACTACGCAGACGATACCCAGATCCTCCTTCCGCTTTCAGGAGATTACGCCAAGGATCTGGCTCTAGTGAATAGAATCTATAGCATTGTTCAGGCATGGATGGCTACCCACGGCCTATGCCTGAACCATGACAAAACTGAGCTCATTATCCTAGGCACCCCAACCTACATATCCAAACTCAGCCCTGACTACGCCAACTTCATTATCGATGGGAATAACATAAAAGTAGCTAATAAAGTGAAGACTCTAGGCTTTTACCTAGACGCCACCATGAACTTTGCTAAACAAGTTAACTCTCTAGCCTCTACTACTGCATACACATGCAAACTTATCAGAGCTAGCAAACAATTCCACTCCACAGACAGTTGCATCAGACTTGCCAGAGCCCTTATACTTTCCAAATTGGATTACTGTAATGGACTCTACATTCAGGTCCTCCAGAACAATGCCCTGAGAGCAGCTCTTAAGATTAACAGAAATGAGCATATATCTTCTGTAAGAAAAGAAAACAAATGGCTATCCACCTCTGACAAAATCCAACTTAAGATCGCCTCCCTTACCCATAAATGCCTCAACAATAAAGCACCACCCTACCTCACGGACAGGCTCTGTAGAACCTCGTCCAGACCAACAAGAACAGCCAACGTGAATTGCCTCCAAGTTCCGCGCTTCAAACTCTCTATGGTAGGAGGACACAGCTTCCCAGTCAAGGCTGCGCAGCTGTGGAACTCCCTACCCCCTGGCTTCAGAGAACCTCAGCCCTTCGCTAAATTCAGACAGAACTTGACCAAGTGGCTGACAACAAATGACATCTAACTACCTTGACCTGCACAACTCTTTTGACGCACCTACCTGATGCTTACCCTCTGCTCCCGGAACTTACTCATTATGTGATTGAAGCTCTGTGCGCACCTCATTACTATGATATATGAATTTTTTTTTCTCTTTTTGCAATGTAATGCTCTTGGTGCCACTTGACCTGATATGTCACACTATATGTAACTGTATATTATAATCCTATGACTATCCAGTATACATGCACCCTGTAACTTTGTTTCTTGACCTTGATCCGGCCTTATTTATACCTGCCTACTGTAACATTGCTGATGACCTTGTACTTTCCTACTTACCATGTACTTGTAACTAAGTTGAGCATATTCTTGTCTTTTGCGCCCTGATGCCCCAGGGTCTGGCGCGCGCTATAAATAATAAACTAAACTAAACTAAACTACTGATGAAGTCGCACCAGACTGAAACACATATTTGGGGTTGCTGTTTGGTACTCTTGTTCAGAGGAGAAATGGCTAGCATTTCAGTGCTGGATTGCCCCAAGGCAGGACAAAGACTGATATGTTTTGGATATTTCTCCTCTGTGAAAGATAGTGAGCTAAAACTTTTTGGTAAGGCTCTCGTAACCAGGACTAATGTCCAGCAGAGGGACTCCCAGGATCCCCCCTGTTTTTTGCATAATTTAAGTAACTTTGGGTCTCACCCTAAGTTACTAGGGGAATCCAGACGTGGACCCCTTTCTCACTATTCTTAGAGGCACAGCTCCACCCTACTGATGAGGTCTTACCAGACTGAAACACGTGTCTGGGGTTGCTGTTGGTACTCTTGTTCAGAGAAGAAATACCTTGCATTTCGGTGCTGGATTGACCCAAGGCAGGACAACGACTGATATGTTATGGATATTTCTCCTCTGTGGAAGATAGTGAGCTTAAGAATCTGGTTAAGGCTCTCATAATCGGGCTCCCAGGACCCCCTTGTGTTTTGCATAATTTATGGAACATTGGGTCTCACACTAAGTTAGGAGAGAAATCCAGAGATGGACCCATTGCTCACTATTCTTAGAGAGGCCCAGCTCCACCCTACTGATGATGTCCACCCAGATTGAAACATGTGTCTGGGGTTACTGTTGGTACTCTTGTTCAGAGAAGAATTGCCTAGCATTTCAGTGCTGGACTGCTCCAGGGCAGGACAAAGACTGATTGATATGTTTTGGATATTTCTCCTCTGTGAAAGATAGTGAGCTAAAGAATTTGGGTTAGGCTCTTGTAACCGGGACTAATGTCTGGCAGAGGGACTCTCAGCCCCCCTTGTTTTTTGCATGACATTTTAACTGCCCATCTTTAATAAAGTTATCATGGTAAATCTAGCTATTTCCTACTGTGTCATGGCATATTTTCTGGGAATACATAATGAGGTAATCATCATAAGTGTTATTATGTGGGCAGACTAGCATTTTAGTGCAGCTACTCTAGCCATGTCTTACTCTGTCTTGGCATTTTGTACTCAGCATCTCTGATAAAGCAATCATGATAAGTTTAATTACATAGCTAGATTGGCATTTGGGGCAACAAGTCTAGCCTTTCCTTACTGTGGCATGGTATATTCATTTTGGCATCTATGATAAAATAAGCATGAGTGTTATTATGTCGTTGGATTGGCATTTTGGTCTTGCCCATCTAGGTATGTCTTATTGTGGCATGGCATTTTTTACTGTGCATGATCAAGGCCACATCTAACATGATAAGTGTTATTATGTGTCTGGCCTACATTGTGCAGCCAGTTTTTACATGTTTTCTTATTGTGGCATTGCATTTTTAATAGCAAAGTGGTAAGGTAGCTCAGCCTGGTTGAGCGCTCTTGAGTGCACACTGCTGCAATCTATGTGTGATCTGCAGGTTGCAGGTCCGAATCCCAGCAAGGGCAACTCAGCCTTTCATTCTTCCGAGATTGATATATGAGTACCGACTTCAGCTGGGATGATAATTGTAAGTAAATATGTGGGAAAACGCTATATAAATAACAAATCATTATCATGAATCCAAGCATGAATGCTCCTGTGCACTGTTGGTGACTTTCATCTATTGGATTTTGTAATGCTGAAGTATCACCGACAATGTGGAGGCTCCACTTATCATATGATGGGCTGACTTGGCCTCCTCCATCTGAACATCCATCTTGACTCTCCTGACTCCTCAGGTCCTTTTTTCAACCTTTGCAACTCTCTCTCTCTCTCCATCCTACCTTCTGGCTCCACGCACACCTCGGGCCACACCTTGGATGCTCTCATCTCTACTCCCTCTCTCTATCCCTCTCACTACCTCCCTCTCTTGGACTGACCACTCTCTTCTCTCAACACACCTGAAGCTCTCCTCTCCTCTTGCAGTAACACAACTGGCAGAGCCGCCCAGCGTCAAAGTCACCAGACCCATGAAAAAAGTGAAAGTGGCTGCCTTTGCTCCCCCTAATTTCCCCCATCCATTCCTTCAGCTGACTCCCACCCTGACACAGCCCTTGTTGACCTCAATCTCTCTATCTCCAACACTCTTGACACTCTTGGCCCTGTCATGAGGGTCCGACTGAAGCCTTCCAAAAGGTGCAACTCTTGGTACGACTCCCACCTGGCTGCCCTTAAATGCAAGTGTAGGGGAACTGAGCAGAAAAGGGACGTGTTGGGCGAACCATCTGACAAACTAGCCTGCCGCCTCCTTCAAAGGCAATATTGACTCTGCATCCACTCTAAGAAAAGAATCTTTATTCAAACTGCATCTCTGTGGCTTTAAACAACATAGCTGAATTTTCAAAGTCTGCAAGGAAATGGCCAATCCTGCAGCAGCCTCTTCTTCTGTTACACCCACCTAGGACCTTTTCTCGGCCCTGGCTGACACTCTTCACCACAAAAACACAAGACATCCTTTCCACCCTCTCTTCCACACCACAGCATACACCCACACTGGAGCTTCCCTTGGCCCAACCCTCTACTTACCCTATCTTCTCTCTCAACCATCACACCTGATGAGGTCACCAGACAAGTCCGATCTATGAAGGCTACATCCAAACAGGTGGACCCCTGCCCTTCTAAAACCATTAAAGACAATATTGACTCCCTTGCCCTAGCCTTGGCTGATCTCTGCAATTTCTTCTTTTCCAATGGAGTCTTCCCAACTGCCCTTAAGCACTCCTTTCTGCACTCTCTGCTCAGAAAACCCTCTGCCGACCCCTCCATAACGGCAAACTACTGCCCTATCTCCATATCTCCTTTCCTGGGAAAAATCCTAGAGACGTTAGCTAGCTCTCAGATGACCCTCCACACTGAATCTATTCGTTGCCTCCATGACCATCAATCTGGCTTCAGAGCATCCAGAGGCACAGAAACTGCTCTTCTGAACACCCTTGAAGACCTGCTCTCAAATCTTGACACTAACACTCCATCTGTCCTCATTCTCCTTGACGTCTCCTCTGCCTTTGTCACAGTTGACCACAACAGCCTGATCGCACGTCTTTGTGACATCCTGAGAATCACAGGTCAGGTTCTGGCGTGGTTAACTTCCTTTCTCTCTGACTGCCCATCCCAGGTGGAACTTGGAGCCTTTCTCTCAACTATAGCTCTTTCAACCTGTGGCATTCTTGAGGGATCAAGCCCATCTCCCTGGTTCTTCAATGTCTACATGGCTGCCCTGGAATGTGTGATTGCCACTTTCACCTCTAACTTCCAGTGTTAAGTGGATGACACACAGCTATCTTTCGAGCTACGCTCAGCCGCTTCCTCCTCCTTGCTCATACCTGACTCTCTGTCCACTATTCATTCATTGTGTACTGCAAACTACCTCTGCCTCAATGCCAGTAAGACTGAGATCATTCACATTGGGACCCCAGCTCCCGCCTTCCCACTCTCACTCTGGATGGCCTTCCTTGGCCCTGCACCCGCACCCACCTTTGAGGCAAGAATGCTTGGGGTCATTTTTGACTCCACTCTCTCCTTCTCTTCACACATTTCGGATATCTCTAAAAAGTCTAACTATCAGATACACCTCCTCAGAGGTAGGCTACCTTTTTGCACTTTCCCCCAGCGGCTCACTGTCTCCAGAGCCCTGGTTCTCTCCAGGCTGGACTACTGCAACAGCCTCTTCCTCACCCTCCCTTCTTCTGCACTGCACTCTCTGCAACTCATCCATTACAGAACTGCAAGACTTATTCTTAACCTCAAGCCCAAGGACCCCATCTCCCCGGCCCTGAAATCCCTTCAAAGGTTCCCCATGGCTTCAAGGATCAAGTTCAAGACCCTATTCATTATTCACAAGGCTTTCTGGGGCCTGGGACTCACAAGCCCTCCGCTCATCTACCTCCAACATTCTACAAGTGAGCCGGTTCTCCAAGCAGAGATTTGGAGGGAGCTCCTTATCAGCAGGTGGCTCCCTCTGGAATAGCCTCCCTGCGACCCTCTGTATTTAGCCTGATCTTAAGTTACGGAAACTCCTCAAGACTTTCCTCTTCTCTTCTTTCGCTCTCCCTCTTCCCTGCTAACCTAGTCCTGTGCTCTTTCGCACTCTCCCACCTTTTTCCTTACAGCTTGCTGACTGGCCGCCTGGTGTACCTCAGAGTCTCACAGGTCCTAGACACCCCCCCGCCATTCCTCTCTCAAACTTGCCTCTGGGCCCTACACCCCTCCCACACTCACTGCACTCAAGATATAACCCATGAGAGAGGCTCTCTGCGCACTTACCCCAGTCTCCATTGACCAGGTGCACTTGGATCCCCCGCCTCCCTGTGACCGTCTGAGCACTTGCGCAATCCGTACGCACCATGCCTGAAGATCGTCTGCATGTTCTCCCTTGTCTTCACCCCTAAATTGCACTGATAAAACTGCAGAATCGCTATCAGGCCTATTTGCTGTATCTCAAACTGTTAAATGTACATGCACTTATTCTGACTGTGCAGCCTATTATCGTTTCCGAATTTCAAGGGCTCTGAGCGAGTGTCGTTTTTTTTCCCCATGTTCCCACCCTCCTTGAGCGTTTTGAAATACTTGCCTGTTTATAGGCGCTTTACAAATAAACAACCATACCAGCTGCTCGTCGTAAAGTTGGAAGGCAGTACCAACACCACAGGCAGTAGTAGGTTCTTATCAGTGCCAAGGTTATGTTAGGCCACTGCAAGGAGCACCAGGGCCAAGCAATATCAAACTAACCCATTATTTTTGCAGTTTAAGTTACAGGAAAAGGAAAGACCTCAGGAGATAGGTGTTAGTAGGCGAACGTCCACCATTACGCCCTTTCTCCCAGCCAGCGTCTAACTAACTGTTATACATCGAATATTCAGCAGCTCACTCACACAGCATGCCACACATACAAGACTCAGCACCTCATGCATGCAGGCTGGGAAGATGGGACAGATAGAACGCACATCACAGCATCCACCTCAAACCTTGAAGAACCGTCTGACTTATTTTCAGGGAAGAGATTTCGGTTTGACTTTTTATATTTCTTTTTGTATTGATTTGATAGCAATTATTGATTTTTCTTAGCCCTCACACTACAATACTGCATTCAATGACATGGAGCAATCAGTATAATCCTACCTTCTTATGTTATTTAATGTTGTATATTTTCATAAAACGCGTGGTCGCCAAAGGCATCATTGCCCTCAGGAATAACCAGATTAGGGCTGCCTCGTACAGATGGGTTTTCAGTAAGTGAAGGGATGGGAAATGGTCCTCTGTAGCTTGAAGAGAAAAGGGCAGAGCAATCCATAATATGGCTGCTGCAACACAGAATGAGCAGCCACCCATTTGCATAAGACGGCGTCTGGGAACCACAAGAACCTGCACAATGTATACCATATACTGACTATTAGTCATATTGTATTTTGTTTATTTACATGTGTCCACTTGTACACTCGTTTGTTGCAGTTTCTTGGTTCTAGATCCATGTCAAGCCATCCTCCAAAGAGGGAGGGATACAATCTGCTCAATTTTTATCATTCTTAAATCCTAGAAATGGGAAGAAGGCAAACAATTAAATGTTGCTTGAGCCACGTGAACAATGTTACATTTCCAAGCATTATCAGAATAATATTTTGTACTGTTTAGCTTCATCTAGCCACCTTAATCTACTAATTGCTCAGACCTGGGCATGTAAAGAATAATTGCCCCACACTTCCCTGAAACACCTTCTCCTTCTGTCGTTTGAACTGATGCTTCATCATGTCTGTCAGGTGGATGATCTGATGCACATTCTAAATGCAATCCAGACAATACTTCTGCTGGAAGTCATCGCCAAATTAAATCTGCAGCTTTGCTTCCGTGGTTGGTTGCTCGAGACCATTCTCTTTATTAAACATTGCATACCAGCTCAAGAATGTCCTTCTTAGTCCATGTTGTTAGGTAAAGTGGTTCTATCAGAATCTACTTTCAATTTCAATTTCAGTTTATTTGTATTTAGTACTTAAACTTTGACAAATTAAAAACACATCATTAATCACATATATATGTACATTCCTTGAAGTAAAACATCAAAGCAGTCTAAAAAATGCCACAATTAATTAATTGATTAAATCATCGTCTTAAAATGAGGCAAATTATCCATCTTCATTTCACAGAACAACATTCCTTTCCACTTTCATTTACAGCCATGAAGCTGTGCCTTCTGTTTCAGAATCTCACTTTTGATATTGTTTTGGTGGCCATCGTCTGAACAAATTCTCCCAAATAACCATCCCCTTTTTTGGCAGTCGTAGATTCCTCAGATCTCTAACTTGCTTTGTGAATGATAGGGCATCTACAAAGGGGCACATGATGGACAAACTCAGGAAGGTGATTCACACCCGCAATATTGTGCAAAAGTATATTTCACAGAATTCAGCTCAAATCATTTAAAACATGTTGGCCAATCTTCAGGACTAACCTTTGAGCTGATTATGGATACACCAGTCCCTTAATCAACGAATGGAATGACTCAGTTCTTGTGCGGGGCAGAGGAACAATAACTACCCCTTGCTTGTTCCTGTTTTCAAGCATGTACTAACACTTAGTTGTAGGGAGGGTCTACCCTACTTTTGGAAGGTCTCATCTTCCTCCAGATTTGCTTGTGATCTGATTTTGGGAGCATAGAGATGTTTGTTATATTAATCAGACTAATTCTATTTAACAGAAGCACTGCCCAGTGCTGCAGCTGTTTCTTTTACAACATGCAATGCATCGCTGTAACTTACCTCAAAAAGCTTACCCTTTTCTTGTGCAATTATCACCTCATGTATATTATACTGTTCTCAATTGCTGATTCCCTCGTCTGTTGGGAAACTTGTACACTTTGGATATGCAATGTTGATGGTTAAGGTATGGCTGGATGAAATATCAAAAAGGAGAATTAACGGAGGTCATTATTGCCTTTTACCTCATTCAACAGGAAGCTGCACAGTTGATCCACTATTATGTTCCACTATTCATTATAAGAACTGAGGTTATTTCCTCATGCATTTTAGTAAGATTATAAATATAAGGATTAGACGCTTGTATGTTACCAATACCTTTCAACAAGTATGACCCAGATGCAAGGTTAAATGCTTCTTCTCCATGTATAGCTATGACTGTTAGAGACATTGGGCCTCATTATAAGTTTGCCGCTCTGGGAACTACGGTACCGGTAAGCATGCCAGTACCGTAGTTCCTGGACTGGCAAACTATGAGGTGTGCTTGTGGGTGCCTTTCCAGACCTGGCGGGCAGAAAGGCACCCGCAAGCGCAGCATGTCGGATGCATCGGCACGTTACATCCGACCTCCCCATTCCCATTCGGCCCTATGGGGCCGAATGGGAATGGGGAGCATCTTTTTACCGGTACCCGCAAATGGGCAATTACCGGGTCTGGCAGGGCTGTAATGACCCGGTATTTGCCCAATCATGGGCGCCGGAAAGTTTTGGAAGTTTGGCGGCAGCCTGCCGGGTTTTTCCGGCAGGGCTACCGCCAAACTTCTAATGAGGCCCATTGATTGATGAATCCCTATAGTAGCGAGAATGGCAGTTAAATCTGGCATAAAACATCTTTAAATGGAGAGGATCACTTGATGAATATCCTTTCCCAACTACTTAGACTCAGTTGTAGCTATAATGTCAGCTCCACGCTTAACAATTACATATGCCTTGAAGACACAGGTTGTTTTATTTTTTCATCCACTCTCATTAGACAGCATGTTTGAACATCACTCACTCACTCACTCACTCACTCACTCACTCACTCACTCGCTCAGATTCAGCTCTATTAATGCCAGTTGATGCTCTTTTGCCAAATGGAGTGCCTCTTTATTGTTGAATAAACCACGTGCGTTCCTTTTACGAGTGTCAGTCTTTTTCTACATTAGTGATAATAGCTCTGTTGACCTAGCACTTGAGGAGAGTACACTTAAAGCTTCTGGTCCAAGAGAGGCGACATTTACCTTGCTGCTGCTGCGGCTACCCGTGGTTAGATAGTGGGATTATAGTTGATATAAAAATTGCAGTTTTTATGTTAATATAACTCTGTAGCTGGTTGAGCTTGTACAACATCATGGACTGGGATGCTTTGTAGCTAGTTGTGGTAAAACCAAATCCTGTGGGAATACTGGTTAAGCACTGGGGTGTATTAGTAGAGTTTGGCATGTTCGTTGGCATGTTCAGTGTTGGGGACTTTTTAGCCTACACAAGGAACAGTGCAAAGACTGTGCATCAGGTAGTGACACACTGAAATTCAAACTTACCAGAGCACTGCAGTCTCTGCAAGCAGTGAGCCTGCATTTAGCATGGCTACAAAAACAGAGTAAACAGCATTACCAGGCACAACATAGCAATGACATTTGTCCCTTCATGTGATCACCTTTGCTCTCAAGGCAGTGAACAGCAGAAGAAGTGGTTAGCACATTCCGATCGTGGGAATCAGTTCACATATCCTTGTCTCACCCCTCCCCAACGCCATTCCCTCCAGGCACCCTTCTTTCTAGAACCCTTCTTATTCCTGCTGTCACTTGCCCAACCCATAATCCTACTCACTTAAGCACTTTCTCCCAACTTGCCCTTCATCACTTCAACTCCCTACCTCAGACATGAAAAATAAAACAAAGGTTCATGCATTGAAGCTGACCCTTAAGCAACACTTCCTAACACTCGAAGCGGCACCCAAACGTTCCTGCCCTTTCTGCCTCTTCCATTATAATCTCCTCATAACTGCACTTTAACCATTCTCGCATGATCTTGTGTGTACGCCTATATGTTCCCATGCCCATCTATTATGATCACTATGTACCTCTGTTTGTCCTAGATCTTGGACCACTGCTTGAATGTAAGGCACGTGTTCTACCCTGGCTGCTGTGTGCATCTCTGTGTGCATTTATGTCAGTGCTTCCTGTGGAAACATCATGACCAGGTAAAATACAAAACAAATCCCGTGTCCCCTGATCTGTTAATGTTGTCTGTCTGTCTGTTCCCTAACTGTTGTATAGTGAGAGATCAAGCCAGCAGCATGGAGATCACAATGGCATAGCATATATGAAAAAACAATGCCTATGTAAATTGGCTTAGGTGATGTTAGACATTGCAACAACACTCCACTCACTACAGGCATTGATTGTCTTGTTTTTCATTTGTTCAGGCTACACAGCATTCTACTATTCATGGAGCTCTTTTGCCATGTTTTATTTTTCCATTTGTTTGACTCACATTTTGGTTGTGGGCCAGTGTGTGATTTGTTACAAAGCAGATCAGTCAACATAAAGACCCTGAACGCATGCAGTGTTAGTAGGCGTAGATCTATTTAGGAATTAACATAAACTTGGGCAGGTTAAAAAATAAAACTGAAATGTTAGAAAGGCAGTTCTCAAACTCAAATATCTCAGCTTCAAACTGCAAAACAAATTCTTAAAATATATTCCCGGTCCCTCCCGAGTGTCACTCACAGCCCTAGAAGTCATGTTGGCACATGTTATGTCCTCCTCTAGTTTCACTCTGCCACGGATGATGGATGCCTCTCCAGTCGGAATTCCAAACAGACCAGAGGCTCCTCCAATTCCGATAAAAGCTCACAGGGTTTTTTAATGAATATTTTGGGTTTTCAGTCTGCCTCTAAAGCACTCTTAACCAATTTGCACTCTCCTCCACATTTCCCCAAGATAAGTTCAAGCTAAGCATGTTCCAAGAGAGCTTACATCCTCCTTTTCTCTGCTTTTCTCAATAGCTCCTCTTACCCCCTGCTTTACATTCTGCAACATGCTGGTACCTCCCCCATCACTCGCACAGACTCCCTTTCCTTGGGTTGTGTGTGTGTTTCTCTCCACCTACTGAATTTCTTCTGAGGCATTCATATTTCTTTTTTGCTTGTCAACCCTACATTTCAAAACCACCTCCTCCTTAGGTCTTTCCTACACTTTTGCTGTTCAATCTCTTTTGAATACCACCTCCTCCTTAGGTGTTTCTCTCGTGCACACTTTCTCCCCAGATCCTTCCTTCAAATACATCTCCTGCTTGGTGCCTCCTTTCTCTATCACAGCTTCCGTAGAGCTTACCGTCATCCACACCTTTTCCTAAACTCTTCCTTCAATACCCCTTCCTCCAGAGATCTTTCCAACACATCCTCTATTTCTCCTCCTTTCACCACCAGCCTCCTAGACTCCCACAGCCTGTCCTTTTACCAGCCTTCTACTCCGAGTTTAGACCATTTCCTTCTCAAAAGTCTCACCCCATGTGCTCCTGGTGCTCTCTTATACAGGGCCTTTTGCCCTCCACTTAGGTTGGGTTTGTTTGGAAGGTATACACCCGTGTGTGTGGTTTATTTCCAATATGCACTGTAGTGCTTGAGTAGTGTGATGTGTGTGCATACTCTTGACTGTAGCTTCAAAATGCTGATTAGCCATATTGCATTTCTCTCACTGGGTGCACATGCGCAGGAGCTCAATAGTTATGCAAGTGCTCTGCAGATTTTCAGCAGTTCTGGCAAAAGATCTCTTGGTAATCAGGGTTGGGGTTACTCAGCCATTGTGTGACCTGAATGGGTGGAGAATCTGTAAGTCCAATGTTGACCTTCAGTAAATCCTGTAACTCCAGAGCCGATCTTAAAAGGCCTTTGGGATGAGCACTCTTACTACCACTGTTAACGTCTATATACATTTGTGCCCCCAATGAGACAAGTCCCTGCTGCCTGCTCCTGGTGTTAAGAGGTTGGTCCAGCAATCCTCCCAATACCACCCACAGGCCTTGCCTCACGAAGTCATTAGAGGCACCAAGCCCCCAGGGTCACAATCCCCAAAGCTTGCACACTAAGGCAGGGGACATCATCCCATTTTCCACTAATATATCTGTTTTATGCTAGGTTAGAACTGCAGAAATATGACTGAAAAAGCAGGAAAATCACCAAGCTCAAAATATAAAGCACAAACCACAGCAGTCAGGACCCCCTCATCAATAGAAGCTGATGGAGTCCACATTGCTGGGTGCCTGTTTTCCTCTTTCTCATATCTTTCAGGTGACTCTTGACTAATATGACAATGCAAGCATGCACTGCTTGATATTCAAAGCATCAATGTCAATTCAGCTTGTTGAACAGGAGTAATCCATTAGCTCTTAAAAGACAACTGTCAAGATAGCATATAAGTGCAGTTAAAACTAAAATGAAGTGAGAGGATATATAACTTATTGACTACTGTTGAATTAGGAATCATGTGCTCAAATCCTGGCTCCTCCATGTGCCCATGTTATGTGATGTTGGGTGATTAAGCAGTTCACCTCACTGATTGGCTGCCTGCCTGCATGAATGCCCTTCTGACCGATTGGTTGCCTGAGTGTGACCCAGCAGAATGAATGGGAGATCAACTAGCATATCTGGGGGCTTCTCACTGCTAGAATTCGTGTTCAGAAGCTGAAATCCACTACGACGAGTAACTGGAGTAAACCTGAAGTTTAACCTTGAAGCCCTGCTGGAAGAGAAGTCTTACTGCTGCTCTACTTCCTCAATCTGAAAGCTGCTGTGTCTCCAAGGACTGACCCAGAGAGGACCTGGTAAGGCGCCCTCTTCCCGAGCTGCGAGGGACCATCGTGCACCAGCTGATCTTTGGCAAAGCTCCTTGGTAGACAGACGTACGACAGGCTGCCAACCTGAGACGGGGACTGCCGCGGAATCCCAAAGAGAAGCGCCGTGCACCTGTTGCCTAAGAACATTTGATCCAAGGACGCTCTAGTCTGCACTGCCGCCCGCTTTATCCAGCCGGAGAAGGCCAGGCCGTCGACGTGCCGAGGAGCATCTCCCAGTGGGATTCTAGCCACCCAAAGACCACAGAGATGCTGACGACTCGATGCCCTTGCTGGGCCACAGTTCTTCAAACTCTTTGCGGTCCTGAACTATTGACACCAAGGTGCCCCGCACGCCTCTTCCTGTCAGGATGTTTATGCTTCCCCGTCAAAGAGCACCGCTAGGAAAGAAGCTGCCACTTCACTCTCGTTGCTCACCCTGTTTTCCATTGGACGTTCGACAACCCGTGACTCCTGCCTTAAAGGGAGGGCACTCAAGAAGGGTCATTGATTCTCCAACGAGGAACGCTACAACGCCAGGTACTTTGGGGTTGCAGAACTATTGGAAAGACTCTTGTGAACAATATATGGACTGGGCTTGTGATATATCTTTATTCTACAGGTTGCACAGGTGGGGGGATCTCCACACAGAACTGTGTCTCGTTAACAGGGCCAGTATTCTGCCAATTGTTCTAACCAACTGCTTTCCTCTTATATCTATTGTTGGTTTCCTTATCAAACTGATTTGTGTGTCATTTATCCGTACGGTTTATGCACTTTAAAGAGATCTAATAGTAATGGCGGTACCACGTAGAATTGTATATTCGCATTATAGGTAACCGAGTACAAAGTGAGTTATCGTAATATTGTACATAACCTTGAATATTAATTATATAAAGACTGTGTTTTAACTAATACAGTGTGCAGACATTCCTTTGTGGGTGCTTGGGGACTACACTGTACTTAAGAACCAGCCCGCATCACTTCCTGAGAAGCTAGACCTTGATTGCTCGTTCATTGCTACCGTAATAGAGAATCTTGGCTGGGGTCCTCTGTGCCTCTCCTCTACCATATAGAGAGCAGAAGTACAGACTCCCCCCCTCCGGTCCTTTACAATGATGTCATAGCATTTGTAAATAAAAGTCTGCAATTTTTTACACACAAATCGTATTGGTACCGTGTGAGGGACAAGCAGATCTCCTTTTCTCTTTTTGATACCGAGTAGGAACAGAAAAGTGTGTTCTAACTTAGTTGTTTTAACTTCTGTCAGTTACGTTTTGGCCCAGCATCTCCACAAATCTTAGAATAGACACAAAATAGGCTACAAATTTAGTGCATGAGGATTACTGTGCTATTATTTGAACAAGATGTTCCTTTTTGCTGCAGGTTTTTCCCTCATTCTTGCTCAAATAATGGAGTATCACCCATTGAAAGCTAATACATTGTATAAAGAGGAAAAAGAGGAAAAAGACAGACACCAGTGTGAGTAAAAATCGGGCAAGCAAAAAAGATCTGTGACTAGTATGAACAATATATTTTAAGAAAGGGTAAATGCTCAGCATTATGATTCATTGTTTTTATTTTACTTTCTTTTTCTTCTTTGTGTTAAATAACCTGTAGCTTCTCTCCTGATGAACCACTATAAAACAGTGGGAAACACATGTAGAGAAAGAGAAATACACAATTCATAAAATAATGAAAAAATGAAAAGATGAAACATTTACTATGTTAAAAAAAAGAAATGGTGTGCAGTGAAGAAACAGCAACAGTACTAACAAAATAAAGTATAATTATTTAAAAGAAGAAATCTTGTGGAATTGTGCTAATTGATCAACCTAAAGAGGAAAAAAGTTAAGCAATAGAAGATGTGGCTCACTCTGTGAAACAAATAACTTTGTATGAAGTCAGTGCACCGAGAAAGATACCAGAGTTAAACTTTTGGATCACTGAGGATATTGGACAATCACCAATATGGGTACTTTCCGTGCTGACGACTAAAATTAACAAACACAGCACAGACTCGCTGAGTTGTAAGCTTATTATTAACTGACCCTTCTTCAAACAAACTACCCGGATCACATCAAAGCTCCGATCTTAAGCCGCTATGCTGTGATTTTGTCGAATGGAAAATAACGAACAACAATTTTAACTAAACATTTGTATCCAAAAAAATATAAAAACATTTAAAATGTATATATGTGGTGGGATAAGGGGTGAAAACCAGTGGGGAGGGTGTTGGGTTGGGTTGGGATTATAAATGAAGGGAAATGGGGTTCTTGGGGGAGACCCCCCAAATTAATAAGAAATCAGTATTTTTTTGTTGACAATGTTTAGTTAAAAAGGTTTTCATAATTTTTTCATTTGATAAAGTCAAATGTAACCCTTAAGCCCTATCACACTCTCCCACATCAGCGGCTAACCGGGCCCAAGGCACTGTTGGGAAGGGGGCAGCCCATGTCCCCCCCAGGTGCTTTAAAGTGAGGCGTGATGCATTTGAGGCACTGTAATGAACCAGGGGTGGAGGACGGTCAGTGAAATGGGCACTTTCCCTTCCAGCAGGACCACATGCTCATAAGGTGTGGCCCAAGGTGCGGGCGGCATCACTATTTTGTGTACTTATTAACACTCCTTGGTAGAAGAGAAGGCTTGCACGGTAAGCACAGTAAAGGCGGCATTGCATGCACTAGGCCCAAATCCATGAGGCAACAGACATCTCCAGTCATGCCCGAGCTTCCATTAGGAAAGTTCTCACCCCCACTCA
The DNA here is from genome assembly GCF_040938575.1 of Ambystoma mexicanum. NCBI lineage: Eukaryota > Metazoa > Chordata > Amphibia > Caudata > Ambystomatidae > Ambystoma > Ambystoma mexicanum. The sequence continues at coordinate 736,358,056 of NC_090936.1, forward strand.
CCAAACTGTTTGTCCATTGTTCTTGAAAGTGTTGCAAAGATGTGTCTTTCACCCAAGAGGAATTTTCCCTAAAAGGCCAGGATTAGAGTACGACGCCTAGTGTGCATGTTATCTCACTTTGGCCAAATCATGACCCGGCCCATTCCTGAATGAGCATGTGTTATAGCCCATATAACTGACTAAACCCTAGGATCCCCGAATTCCATGACACCAAGTGCCCTTTGACCATCATCCCCAAAGTAACAAGTCCTGAAATGTTCAAAGAGAATGGTTAGGATGTATTGTTGCAGAGACAATTGTGCGATTTGTATTGCAAAGTGCTGGGATAGATAAAGTATAGTTCAAAACGAGGAAAGAGCCAGGTTGCACTGAGGGAGTGAGTGAAGTGTGTGTGTGAAGCTTAGAGTGCCTGGAACCTCCTGCATGCCTGTTTCGAAGCCTGCCAAGTTCACAGTATGAATGATAAACAAGCTGTACAGTAGGAGTATACAGTTGTCTGACCTTCGACGTGAGAAGAAGATGAGCTCTACATCACCCACGTGATGAAGATGAACAGACTGGGCTGGGACCAATATACTGCCATCCCATATGGATAAAGGCAGCACCTGTATAGGGTCCATCCAATCAGCCGCGTAGGTGTTCACTATATGTATTGCATCACTAATGACAATGGGCCTCATTACGAGTCCGGCGGTAACCGAGCGGGAAAAAACCGTCAGGTTGCCGCCAGACTCGTATTACCATTCCGCCTCCGTGATTCCCGAAATTACCGGGGCATTACGACCCCGGTGACCCGGGAATTCCTGAGGCGGAGTTGTGTAAGTAGATCTGAGATGTGTTGCTAATGGGGGCAGTTCAGAAGTACCTAGCTTCTATTTCCCAGTCTACTTTCTATGGGTTTGGCAGAGGAACCCGGGAGTATGCCATCCACAGGAAAGAGCCCAAAATTGTATTTATAGTTTGAGTGCTGAAAGTAAGCCCCTGAATGATCACACCAGAGAGAATACAACCCGCTAGGGAAGAAAGCCCAAGTCGATCTTGCAAGGATAACAAGTTTGATCTCATGCGCAGATGAGAGCCACAGCCAAGAACTCTGCTGCCAAGAAAGTTCAGACAAAGAAGGGTACAAGCAGAAACTTATAAAGCAAATCATTGGGCCTCATTACAACCTTGCCGGTCCGGAAAAACGGTGGTGGTAAAACCGTCACCACCGTTCTTTCCGGACCGGCTGATTAGGAGTCCTGCAGGCGGGAGGTGTCACTCCCGCCAGGTCTGACCTGGCAGGTTTAACACCACCCGCATGCAGGCGGAAATGGAAACACTGGCGCCGTCATAGACGGAACCAGTGTTTCCATTGTCCCCATCCCCATGGAGTCCTATCGGACTCCATGGGAATGAGGACTTACACCGCCTCCTCACATTGATATGATATGATAAGACATTTGTGAACAGGCATATAAGTGTTTCTAGACACGACAAGACAAGGGAGGGAACACACGGGAGGACAAGACAAATGATCTTACTAGGCCTTGTGTCATTTAGATTATGCAAGTGTGACTACTCAAAGTGCAGGGGAAGGGAGAGGGGAAGCACAGGGAGAGGGGAGGGGGAAGTGCAACCAGGGCAGCGTGGCTCTGGGTAAGTGCAAGCAAGATGGGACTGTAGAGGTTACAGTTACAGCCCCTAAATGCGTGGCAGGCAGTGCAGGAGAGACTGATCATGGAGGGACCTGGAACCAGTAGGTACAGCGGACAGGTAGGAATGCAGAGGAGAAAAGGAACGTCTTGAGCTGCTTCCGTAACTTCAAGTGGTCCGGCGCATGTTTGCGAGGGGCAGGGAGGCCATTCCACAGGGAGGGGCCTGCAGAAGAGAGATATCTACCCCCCACTTTCTGCCTGAAGAAACGTCTGACTCTCAGAAAGTTGGATGTGGCTGAGAAGGAAGGTATTTTGGAAGAGAGAGTTGGATGTAGTGTGGACCCTGGCCCCAGAAAGCCTTATGGATGATGCAGAGGGTGTTGAACTTTATCCTTGCAGCCTTTGGGAGCCATTGGAGAGATTTCAGGGTTGGAGAGATACGGTCCTTGGGCTTGGGGCCAAGGATATGTCTTGCAGTCCTGTTCTGGATTAGCTACAGAGGGTGGAGAGTAGAGGAAGGTAGATTGAGAAAGAGGCTGTTGCAGTAGTCCAGCCTAGATAGAGCCAGGGCTCTGGAGAGAGTGAGCTTCTGCAGTAAAGTGAGAAAATGAAGAATATCTCTGAGGATGTGCAGCTGGTAGTGAGCCTTCTTGTAAATGTCTGTGATGTAAGGAGAGAAGGAGAGAGTGGTGTCGAAGATGACACCAAGGTTTTTGCCTCACAGAAAGGCCAAGGAAGAGGGCCTGGGGAGGGTGGCTAGAGTGAGAGAGGGAAAGCGGGAGCAGAGGTGCCAAAAGGAATGATCTCCATCTTAATGGCATTAAGGCAGAGATCGTTGGGGGTGCACAAATCATGATTCACGGATAGACAGTCAGAAATGAGCGAGAGAGGAGAGGCGGCTGAGGGGAGCCTGAAAGAGAGCTGAGTGTCATCTGCATAACACTGAAAGTTAGAGGAAAAGGTAGAGATCAGGTGGGCCAAAGGGGCTAAGTAGACATTGAAGAGCCAGGGTGAAACTTGAAGGTACACCCCTGTATGCTCATGCCAGAAAAAATGCAACCCTCTAGGGAAAGAAGGCCAAAAGATTTCTTGCAAGGATAACCTGTTTTAATCGTACAAAAAGCAAGGGTGCAAGCAAAGAACTCGGCTGCTCGAGAACGTTCTGACCTCCATTGATTCAAACATAAGTTTATAAGGCATCTCTGCATCATCACCATATAGTAAGAATCTGCATGGCTGGTTGGTGAGACCCTATACATGGGCCTGCTCCATAGGGGATGCCAGCCTGCGATGGGTTCCAGTTTTGCCCGTCTGTCTTCTCTCACATGGGGTTTGCTGGGCTCATCTGTCCACGGACTGAAGGTCAGGCACTTCACATGTTGGTATTACAAGATAATACAACTACATTATTATGCCATGCACCTGGGAAACTTGGGGACCGGCACAGTGGGAGGAACACAATCATGCTGACCCACACATTCTTTGTATGGTTCACATCGCCCTCTCCACACCCAAAGCTTCCACCCTCGTTTTGAACTATAATGTAATCCTGCCTGTACCTTGTACTCCGAAGGGTGTATTCATTGAATAAGGTGAAATGGTTGTGTTTGTTTAGATATTTTATGACCATTGGTTTTATGGGTGGTGGTCTAGGCCACCCACTATCGCGGAATGCAGGGATTTTTGGACTTGGTCAGTGGCTTGTGCCATTACTCCAGGTGGGCTGGGTGGGGATTGGAGGTCTGCTGTTGGCCAGGTTGTGATGAATGAGCACTGCAAGGAGTCTGGTGCTGTCTCATGGCCCTGCAGGGCACATTCCTCTCTGGCATAATAAGTGCAACAATTAAGGAACAAAGGGAAGTTTCTATGGGAATAAGGAGCATGGGTTGATCTGCCGTCAGTGTTTGGGCCTGTTCAGGTTTCTACTGTGGGCCTTTGTTTAGTGCGCAGCCATGTAGGACTGAATGTGTCTACCATAACTGTAAAATGGCATCTCTTTATATGCGCACACTAAGTCTATGCATCTATAATTCCTGCAATATTGTGTTTGTGAGGTTTTTTTTAGCACAACCATCTCCCCATTGGTACATCGCATGTCTATCTATGGGACTCACCTCACTCTAAAGGGGACAAGGCCTATTTCCTTCCCAACAAACTATAGAGCCATGGGGAACACCACATGTGGAGAGAGAGGTGGTGGAGAGAAAGGAACCAAGTTGGACCTGGGAGGGTCGATCCAGGCAGAGGTAAGCCACTCCAGTGCCTGATAGGCGTGGCCCAGTTTCTCACTGAGTCATTTCATCAAGATGGCATGATTGACCATCACAAAGGCAGAGGAAACTTCAAGGAGCATTGGACAAAAGGAAGACTGGAGTCAAGATTAGAGAGGAGATCTTCACGGATGTTCATGGAGAGCAGTTTCTGTGCCTCTGGCTGCTCTGAAGCCAGACTAATGGTCATGGAGACAACCAACAGATTCAGTGTGGAGAGTAAGCTCGGATATGGCCAGCTTTTCCAGATGTTTGCCCAGGAAAGGAGTGATAGAGATCAGGCGATAGTTTGCTGGACAGGTCGGATTGGCAGAAGGTTTTTTTAAGGAGGGGGTGCACAAGGGAGTGCTTCAGGAGAGAGGAGAAAGATCCAGTGGCGAAAGAGTGCTTTCAGATATCAGCCAAGGCTGGAGTGAGGGTGTCAATGAGGTTCTTGAAGGATCTGGAGGAGCAGGGTAGCACCTGTTTGGACAACACTTTCCTAGATCTGACTTGTACAGAAACTTCATCGGGTGTAGTCAGGGAGAAATAGGAAGAAGAGAGAAAGAGACAGCCATAGGGGGGCTGAGAGAGTAAGAGGAGATTGATGACAGGATGTCCTGAGTTTTATTGGTGAAGTGAGAAGCAAGAACTGCACAAAGGGTCTGGGAAGAAACAGGAGAGGTGGAGACTGCAGAAAGAGTGACCGGTTCCTTGCAGATTTTAAAGAATCTGGCTGTGTTGTTAAAGGCTGCAGAGACATAGGTTTGGATGTGCACTTGGACAGGGCAGAGAGTCTGTATTGCATATGGAGCAGGCAGCAGGCCGGTTTGTCAGAGGATGCGCCCAAAGCCCTCCACTTCCTCTCAGTCAGCCTGCACTTGCCTTTCAGGACAGTGAGGTTGGGGTCGTACCAAGAGTTGCACTTGGAGGTAGGCTTCAGGGGAATTCTCATGATAGGGGAAAGGATGTCCAGAGTGTTGGAGATGCATAGATGCAGGTTAGCGAGGGCTGTGTTAGAGTGTGAGTCAGCCGCAGGAGTAGGAGGAGCAGAGAAGGTAGAGGCAAAGGCATCCACTGACACACGCTTCATGGGCCGACTGACCGTGAAGGTAAGTGGCAGTGCTGGGTTGGGCTTTGCCTGAAAAACAGAGAGTTTCAGGTGAGAGGAAAGCATAAAGTGGTCTGTCTAAGAGAGAGGAGTAGTGAGAAGGTTAGAGAGTGGGATGTCTGAGGATATGAGAACATCCAAGGTGTGTCCGGCAGAGTGTGTTTGAACAGATGGCAGAATGGAGAGAGCGATTGTCACAGAGGTTGCGAAAGAGACCAGAGGAGGGATTAGGATCATCCAGGTGGATGTTGAGGTCTCAGAGGAAAAGTTGAGAGGTAGAGACAAGCAGAGAAGAGGAGAGGTCAGCTCACTCTGAGAAGAAGAGGTCAACCTGGCGCGGCGGCCTGTAGATGGTGGCCACAGTCAAAGAGAGACCAGGAGAGATAGAGAGCCTGCAGACAAGGCATTCAAAGGTGGAGTAGGCCTGCTTAGGAATGACAGAAGCAGGCACCCACTCGAGAAAGATCAGATCTACTCCACCTTTGGTTTGGTTGGTTATGAGCTCAGAGAGGATCTTGTAGCCCTCAGGAAGCAGAGTGTCAAAACTGGTTACAGAGCTGATCATGAATCATGTCTCGGGAAGAGCGAGGACATCCAGGTAAAGTTCTTCAAGGAGGTTGTGGATGTCAGAGGAGTGTTTGACAGCAGAGCAACAGTTAAGAGTAGGAATGTGGAGCAGGTTGCCACATTTGACAGACTTCCAGGGTGGGGTAGAGGCTTGAGGTGCCACCAGCGGAAGTGGTATAGGGGCCCGAGAGTGGGCAAGTTGGAAGCAGGAGGTGCAGAGGAGCCAGAGAGGTGCTAGTAGAAGTAACGGGAGAAGGAAGGAAGTTGATAAAACCCAGGAGACACCTATCAAAAAGGAGGAGATTGGGCTGAGGGCCTTGGACCAAGACAGTGACATTCAGATAGACATCAATAATGATCTTGGAGGAGAGGAAGTAGGCATAGAGGGCCTCCCACTGGGTGCCACCATTAATGGACGAGGAAGAGATAGGAGAGAGAGCCAAGACCCTATGAGGGCTCCATTGGTCTGGTGAGGGAACGAAAAAGAGGATGTCACTGAGAGTCTGTGTAAAGGTAGGCACAGATGTGATATCAGTGATAGGGGAGGCCTGGCTTGGAGACCCGGATATCCCTCTCAAACTTCTTCCTTCCAGACATATTGGGAGGGATTGTAAAATCAATGGAGAAACACGTGTCGAGGTTTTGAAATCAATGGCATCATTATAGCGAACCAATACAATTCAAACAAACTGGAAAGAATTACATTAATTTGGTAGCGCATACTAACAAGTGTTTGTCATTATTTGGATATATTGGGAGGGATAGGATAGGAGATAGAGTATCAGTTAGAGAAGATGGAATAAATGGAAAACACCGTAGAGGTTGCATGGGAGAAATTACAAGGAGGAGGAAGCAAAAGAGAGAAGGAGAGATGCACAGCGCAATGCTGCACAACGCAGGATACACAGAGGTGGGCAGGGTTCACATTGTATGGAACACACAGGAGGAGCAGACAGGTGACAGTACAATGGCACCCCCAGCGGGGTGGGAACCTATAGAGTGGGAGCGAACCTAATGGGCCATTAAACCAGTAAATTGAATGGGGACACAGTACAACAGTGAGCACAGATTAATGGGGACCTAGAGAGAGGCAGAGAGCCTAACGGGACACAGTACACAGTACAACAGTAACCACAGTTCAAAAGGGACCTAGATAGTGGGAGAGAGCCTAATGGGGCACAGTTCACAGTACAAGAGTAACCACAGTAGTTGAATGAGGAACTAGAGAGTGGGAGAGAGCCTAATGGGGCACAGTTCAAAGTACAACAGTAACCACAGTAAAAGAAGGGAAACAAAACACAAAGTATGGCTAACCACTATCAGTAGTTATTTGGAAGTATGCCCAAAGGCTGGGTAGTTTTGTAGAGAGCAGTAGTGGCTTCTCCCACCTCCCAAACCCTTCATACCATTTGGACGCTGATGGTCAGCAGCTGTGCAGCATGCTCACACTCTGTACCGCACCACTTCGTCCCCAAACACCTGTGTCTCACAACAGCATGCCCTTAGCCTGCGCAGGCTTTGCCATGGAGGGACTGTTCCTCACTTCTTAAAGGATTTGCTGCATGGGCATAGAGAAACAAGCTATTTTTGGTCAGCCAGTGTCTCCTGCAGTCCTGCTTCGAACAACACCAGTACATACAACTTTACTTTCCTCCCTTTCAATATCAATTTCTGGTTGAAAATGCTACTTAGCAAATAACATTTGTCTGTAGTGTGGTACTCTTGGAAAAAACACTCATGGGAAATAGGTGCACAGAATTGTCCTCCACCCAAACATTCCATTTGTCACAACCTCCCCAATAATGGGAAAGTTAAATTGTGGTTCAAATCAATGTGGGAGTTCCCAAATCACATCATAAAATATGACAACTCTTTCTGACTTCCAACCAGAAGAGGGGAAGTGCCTTTGACCACTCACAGCCGTGGGGGTGTGGTTTGAAATTCTGCCCCTACCATAAACTGATGTCACTTGGCATGATAAATATAGGAACTTCACCACACACAGAGACACACTGATTCCTGACTTTGTCCTGAATTCCGTGCAGTGCTTTGTTCCTGACTTCTTCATCCTGTTCCAGCACTTTTCATCTTGTACTGATTCCAGACTACTTTGCAAATCCCAGGCCTCAGCATTTGCTGAACTCTTTTCAGCTAGGCCCAAATCCTGAAACCATCCCAAAGGGAATCATTCTGATCCAGTTTGGCTTGCTACCATTCATGCTTGCCTGCTGAAACTCGCCATCACACTAACCTACAGTGTCTAGTGACCAGAAGGGCCAATCCAATCCAATCCAATCCAATCTGAGGTGCAGTCCAATTGACCAGAACCTCCCAACTGATCCAATTCTGCTAGAGGTGCCCTGCTGCCTGTAGACTGATCCATGATGACCAGAACCTGAAAAAGTTTTACACATGTCTTTTCCCATTCAAAGTGTTTCTTAACTTCCATTCTGATTTAAAGTGTGTACTGTTGATCATCTTGTAGCTCATGTTGGTTAGAATCTGTTTAGTGTTGCTCTCATAGGAACTTCTATCCATTTAAGGATTTTTGCACACTTTTCCTTGTTTCACAAAGCCATTTTCAACTGTCATTTTAAAAAGTGTAAATTTCTCAAAAACGCTTTTCTCTCTTGTTTGGGGAGGGAAGATTGCATTCAAACTCTAGACACTGTTATTTTATTCCTGAATACCTGCTGCTTCCTTACATCTGTGTAGAATTGCTCATTTCTGCATTAAGAACTTTGCAGGGGGAAACTTTAACCTAAGCGCTTTCTTTTCACAAGCCAAAACTATTCTTTTTCCTGTGTTTTCTATTCTGTATTACTATAAGTGTATTCAATTGCTTTACTTACTTTCCGAATTGTTTTGTCACCACATTGGTGATTGCTGCCCCATATATTTATATATTAAAATTTGTGTTTGAATTTTAAATAAATAAATAAATATTTACCTTCATCAACCAGCCTGATTGCTGGTCCACTGTGACCTGTGGGGGTATTTTGAGAAGGGTGTGATATGAGTAGTATATCACTCAGAATATTGAACCTATAGACATAATAAATAAGTATTTCATCTGTGCATTACATGCTAGGTGAGACCCGGGTGTGTTGCCTGATTGAAACCCTTAACAGGAGCAGGAAGATGGCCAAGGTAGGCCGGGCAGAGGGTGACAGGAAAGTAGGGTGCAGGTGTGCTGATGCGGAGGATCTCCATTTTACTGCCTTTAAGGCAGATTTAATTGGTGGCACACCACTCCTGGATAGCAGACAGACAGTCAGAGATGAGAGAGGAAGAAGAGGTGGCAGATGGGAGCCTGAAAACAAGCTGAGTGCCATCCGCATAGCACTGAAAGTTGGAGCAGAGAGTGGCAATGCAGTGGATGAGAGCTGCCAGGCATTGGTTGAAAAGCCAGGGAGAGAGGTTAGACACCTCGAGAACACCACAGGTAGAGAGTGAGATAGAGGAGAGGAAGGACCCAAGTTGGACCTGGGAGAGTCGATCAGAGGGGAAAGAGGTCAGCCAAGTCAGGGCCTGATTAATGATACCCAGGTTATCATGGAGACGGTTGGGCAGGATGCATAATTGACCGTGTCAACGGCAGAAGAGAGATTGAGTAAAATGAGGACAGAGGGGATATTAGTATCAAGTTTAGAGTGCAGATCTTAACTGGATTTCAGTGCATGGAACAGAATTGAGGACATATATATTGTTTCTCAATTAAGGGGCTGGAAGCACACTTGGTTAAAATATATGTATTATGCCAGAAAGGCAGCATTTAACCTATCAACTCTCAGAAGATTGCTTAGCAATAACAGCGGCAGACCACTAAGCGGCACAACATTTGCTTGATTGAGAAAGCTCAAAGAGATCCCAGGATGCCTAATTTTGGGCGGGTGGGAATAGTCATAAGAATTATCATGGCCAAGGGCAGTCAATGTGTGAGTAAATAATCAAACAACACCTACAAGTTGTGATTCTATCCTCAATTCCATCCTATCTGTACTGCATAGGTGACATTTAAGCATTATCTAATAAACACAACTAAAAATAAACAAAACACAGTTTACAGGAAAATGATTGCATTTGCCCATCTTACTCTTTTCCTACGAGGGTACAGGTTACCCCTAACTGCTGTAAGGGTACAGAAGGAGGAGACTGACACACATGTGGAATATTGATTGCTATAGACTTTTATTAGTCAAGAAAATAAAGCGAAAACCCTACTTTCCCTCTCTTTAAGACGGGTTTCCCTGGCTCAACTAAAATACTAAGGATGTCCACAGAATGTCCGTATAAATCAATAGTCCACTGTTCTGTGTCAAACGTCCCTCTCTCTGTCCCTTAAATTTATACCTAAACTAAAGGCTTCACAAATGTTCCTGGTCCAGGAGAATTACTCCCTTCTCCTGGACTGGGTATCACAGTTACTGGTTGTGGTTTGCTTTGCAAGTTCTTTACAAGGGGGAAAGACTCCCTTCCCCTCTTCCCAGTCTTTCACAAATAAAGGCTAGCCAAACCTATATCATTCTGTATGAGTTTCCCTGCGATAACTGTTCTGACCCTTCTTGCAGGATCAACCAAACTAACAAGCCCACGCGCTCAGCACACATGCATCTGCTAGCCACACTGCGATTCAAATTACAGAAAGCGGGAGGCAGTAGCTTCCCTACAATTGCTGCTAGGCATTGGAACACCCTACCAGCCAAACTAAGGGCTGAAGACTCTTTCTGGATCTTCTGAAAACAATTGAAAACCTGACTCTTTACACAGGTAATATGTAACTAAATCATGCTCCTAAGTCAGTAAGGTAGCTACAGAAGTAACACTAATCTCTAAGATTATGGTACATCTTGTCATTAAACTATTTGTTACGTATACATGCAACTAGGTAAAGAAAAATACTATTATTTAATGCCTCTGGTTAAGTTGTGCTATAGAAATTTCAAAATAAATAAATAAACCACGAGGAGAATGGCTCCCTTCTTTTGGTGTCCAGCTTTTACTATTTTTCCACACAAAAGGCCAGGGGGAATGATTCCCTTCCCCTGGCCTTTCTTTCACTATGTTTCACAGTTCAACAACAGGGGGAATGACACCTTTGCCCTGGCCTTTCTTTCACTTATTTCACTTCGAAGGTCCAGACCTTAGTATGTGACGGCCAATTCCTCAGAATTAAGTTCCTTTTCTCTGAATAAGTTGCTTAGGTCTAAGCAAACTGAAATATCAGATTTCTACTCTTGATTTTAGTCCCAACGTGATTTCCCAAAAGACCCACCCCTTTCACACCCAGATCGGATGCAAGAGGGGAGGAACTCTAAAAGTAAGGAAAGCTTTTTTTGTGAAATAGATGTTTTGGGGAAAAACAAGCAGCACCTGACACACTATCAATCACGTGGTTTTTGTTGCGTTAAAAGAAACAATGTAGCTTGGAGAATTGTACTGCTGTCCGAGGGAAAAAAGAAGAACTTTGTAGTGGATATTTCTAGCGTGCCCATGCTGTTTCAAAACCATGAATTAGTTCTGAAAATGATCACCAAAGGTGCCTTCAGGTGCATTAAGACTGACACAGGAAATTGGATGTGCAGCGATTACTACTAAAAATAACATTTAAACATGCTGTCACTTTGAATTAAATCACTTGCTACGTTAATAAATGGCTGGTGTGAAACAGAAAGGGGCGCGAATCAGAACTGGGCTCGGAGTAGAAGCACTTGTAAGGATTGGGGGAATAGAAATAATAAAACGATGCAAGCGCTATTTCCATATTCTGCTGCTGAAACTAGCCCTGGTATGATGGAGGAGGGCTTGTAGTCCCAGAGGCTAGTCATAACAGTTTAACCCCAAAAAATATTTTAAACTACAAGCTTTACAAACAATGAAAAATCAGCAGCCATGTCAAGTGGACCTTCAGATGAATTCCAGACAATGAAAACGTTGTGACTAGCAATGAAATCTCAGTGATAGAATCAAGGGAAACCCGAAAAAAAGAGACTGCTCTTACAATGGAAAACGTGCGCCTAGCTCTGGTTACACTTCACAACTGTAAAGCTGGGAAGCATAAAATGTATGAGGGTTGCAGCCAGGGGTGTTGCTAGGTCTGGAAGAGATACGGGCTGCGCTAATGCTGGGACTGTCAGGACTCTGGGCTAGCTAGCCTTTTGGTTGTAGACCCTGAGCTTCTATTCGGGGCTACAAACAAAAGACCCCACGCTAAAGCCCCCTCAGCCCCCCCACCCCCCCAAGCAATGCCTCTGGTTGCAGCTTATACATTAGTCTGGCCATAAGAATTAACATCCGGTTACCAGCTCAATATAAACGTTTTTTCCATACGCTGAACGGCATTTAGCCAAATATTGATTTCTTAACACGTCCTCACTCCCAACCCCGCCTTCCCTCTTCCCATTTCACAACTTTGCTGAAGAGCAAGAAAAGGGATACGTTTCATGGTTCTGCACCGAGAAAGACTGCTTTGAACAAACACTGGCAAGCACTTTGAATGTAAAGTCTGATGCAAGGGCTTGTTTACAGGGATCTCAAAGAGTTCCCAGGAGGAGGTGTTTTGGGCAGGCAGAGGTAAGAATGGGTTGGAACATCAATAGTGATTGGCATGGCCTTGCGCAGGCTTGTAATCAAACAAAATGTATAAGAAGTGTGCATATCCTCATATGTAATTCCACTGTGTCAGGGACGTCATTCACCAAATTGCCAGGGGTAGCTGAAGTGACATCACATAACCTTTGTCCTCTGATGACATCACAGGAAGTGATGCCATTTGATCACACCCCCAATTGACATCACAGGAGGTGATGGCACATGACCTTTCACCAAATGAAAAAAACTGTGGAATCACATAGCATTGTTCCTCACTGCACTAAGAAGGATATGGTTATGATATCACTGTAATATGATATATATATTTCATACAAGAATGGACCACCATATGTAGCATTCAATCAGTGTGTATAGGCCCATATTACCAAATTACTGTGAATGTAAGCAGATTATTTTACATCAAATGTTTAGAGAATATTCAGCGATTTGCATTTGTCTTTGTTGTCGATCCGCAAAAGTTCATGTTGAGCCACGCGATGTTCCTTTGCGGTACAGAGGGTGTTAGATCAGCTTAGAACACAGTGCGCCACAATTCGGAATATGAAACTGTGGTTTAAAAGTAAACAGCAGGATTGTACATTTGGTAAAGTACATTTATTTCACATGAAATGTTTAGTGAATATTCAGCGATTTGCAATTGTCTCTGCTGTCGATCAGTAAAAGTTTATTTTGAGCCACGCGCTGTTCCTTTGCGTTAGATAGGCTGTTGGTTTATGATAAAAGCAGTAAATGGTCGCACTGATAATCGGAAGGTTGGTCCAACAACGAGGCATTAGACCACCATAATGATTGGTATGTTGCTTCTAGCTGCTAGTACTTCGTAAGGACATATTGGTCCTTGGCGATTGTCCCATTGTGCCGGTCAAGTGGCACAGCGAGTAGAGCGCCCGCTTTGACACCCGTGCAGAGCCTGTTAACGCAGGTTCGAATCCCGGCGGGGCCAAACTCAGCCTTTCATCCTTCCGAGGTCGATAAATGAGCACCACACACCGTGGGTAATAATAAGCAGCGCTCAGATACCTGAGGGTTTGTAGCGCTATATAAAAGCCTAATTATAATTATTATTATTATTATAAAATGATGAGGGTCATGAAGTTGCTTACATGGAGCTGCACCTGGCAGTTGAAAAATCCATCCGCTGGAGTCTGAAAATCGTGACATTGGCAAAATGGGGCAACATATCTGTTTTAAAAAACATAAATTAGTCTCACCAGCCGATCTTTATTAAAAATATTCATTTTATTTATTATGGCGTGAAACTATTTACTAGCGGAGATAGTGCAACGGAGTATGTTAATAATAAAATAATATTTTCGCATTTATATAGCGCTAAGAACCGTCAGGTATCTCAGCGCTGCTTATTATTACCCACGGTGTGTGGTGCTCATTTATCGACCACGGAAGGATGAAAGGCTGAGTTTGGCTGTGCCGGGATTCGAACCTGCGTTAGCAAGCTGTGCACGGATGTCAAAGCGAGCGCTCTACTTGCTGTGCCACTTGACCATCTACAGTGAAGTGGCACAGCGAGTAGAGCGCTTGACCGGCTACAAACCGGTTAAATTATTTCTATTAACCCACCCTGTGTCGTCTGCCTTTTTCAGAGCCCTCTAAACGACAGGGGATCAATTTGGCGGTGATAGTGCGCGGTAGAAAACAATGTGTCATATTGAACGAACAAGTACAACTTGACCGGGCTTTAATGCCACGCTATTGTTATTATATTCCGGTATAAAATAATCTAAAGGGTTACTTACATTATAATTGCATTTTCCATTGTCCAAGTGTAGTGCAGTCCTAAAATATGACTCCGCGTGTGCCAACAAGTTTTCTCAAAGTGATATAATATACAAAAGTGGTTTCGTTTCAGAAATTTCATCTTCATCGTGTCTTACGTTTTTGCTACACTTCTTCAAAAGAAGTCTTTCAGCACAATCTCTGTCTGTCAAAGTAAAAAAAAAATAGAACCTTATACTGGGAGTCGTGGGCCTCTCCGGGCCGCGAGAAAAAAATGGAAGCAGCTGACCTTCACTGTGAACGAGCATAAATGCTTACTTTGCAACATTCTGTGTAAAGCCATCTGTGAGAACTTGCTGTTTACACTGCATCTTTGTATATTGTTTGCGTGCTAATAAAAAAAGTTTGTTTAATGGACGTTATGGTTCCAAGTAAAGTCGAAAAACCCCTGAAATTCGCCAGTTATGGTAAACTAAGCAACAATAACTCACACCACCACCGTGCACTGCTAAGACTAACACCCAGGACATCAAAGATGACATCACATGTGCATTTACTTTTCATGAAATTTGTGTACTAGGGATTATTATTATAATGTTGCGAAAAAAGTGTCAAGGATCATTGCAATAAATATCATACCGTAATTAGTGCTTTGAACGATGCATTGATATAAATAGCATTGTATTATGGGGTTCTATCTAGTATACTGAGCTACTAATGGAGAAACATAGCATTGTGTGCAGCGTACACGATGAAAGTATAATATTTGTAATGTTAATATGTTGAATAATGAAATGATAATTGTCCTGAAATGTTCGAAAATAAACAAAATGGGGGTGTTCTGAGGACGTTCTTCGTATTGTGTGACTGCTTAGCTGTATGCAATGAGGGAATGGCACAGAGAGTAAAGTGGAAATGGTAGAAGGGGTGTCGAAGAGTTACGCGGTCCACGGACACCGCGGCTGTCCGTGGACAGGGCGTGCTAAATCCGGGGTTTTCCAGCAAATCCAACATGGAAAGAAGACTGTGCAGATTAGCCAATCAGATGTCGAGGTTGTGGATTTGTGTTGAAAGAGACTGTGTGTGGTGAAGATGGCAGAAGTAGAGAAAGTCAGGGTGTTGGTGCTTGGAGATATGTTTGTGCATGGTTTACAACAGTACGCTCGATGCAGGCATGTTGAAAAGAACTTTGATGTGAAAGGAGTGGAGGTGGTGTGGAGCACTGTGCCTAATTGCAATGTACAGGGAATTGTACAAGTTTGTGAGGATATGGCCATGATGAACAATCCGCATGTGGTAGTTTTGCACTATGGTGCTTTCCATTTGGGCAACGTCAGTGCCCCTACTTTGTTGGCTGATTTGGAACGCTTGGTTCAAGCCGTAATGAAGATCCTTCCAAATGCGAAAGTATTTTTTTCTGGATTACTACCTAGGGCAATATGGGACAATAGTTCAGTTTTTTGTCCTCAGCAAAACATTGCTAGGTGTGTCATCAACTGAGGCATGTGTGCCTTCATGCTTAGAGCTGGTATGTTCTTCTGTAATAATGAGAATATTGATGCCAGTAATACTGTTCATTTTAAAGAAGATGGCATCTCTTTATCTTTTACGGGAAATGCCTTTCTATTTTGGAATGTAAGGGTTGCTTTGGAGAAGGCTATGTGAAGATTTTAGGAGTAAAGTAAGAAAAAAAACAAGAAAGAAAAAAATACAAAATAACAGGTGTCTGTCAAGCATCTGTAAAAAAAACAAAAAAAACGGCTCTTTTCAGAGCCAACTTCAAAGGGGAAATGGGGCACACTATTTAAATTTACATTCACCACGCTCAGATTCTCGATATGTCCGCGGACATCAAAATCACTACGTGGGGGTTCAGTATGTTCTATGTTACATGTATATGAAGTCAAGGATATTATGGTTAAGTTGTGCTACTAAAAACCTATGAAATTCAGTGAAAAAACTTTGTTAAAGGTGCGTTATGGTTAAGTTGCGCTACGAAAAACCTATGAAATTCAGTGAAAAAACTTTGTTAAAGGGATGTTATGGTTCAAAGTACCCCGCTCGTGCCCCGTGTGTCTATCCCTCCCGCCGCCCACCCCCGCTCATGCCCCGTGTGTCTATCCCTCCCGCTGCCCACCCCCCGCTCATGCCCCGTGTGTCTATCCCTCCCACCGCCCACCCCCCGCTCATGCCCCGTGTGTCTATCCCTCCCATGCCCCGTGTCTCTATCCCTCCCCCCGCTCATGCCCCGTGTCTCTATCCCTCCTGCTGCCCATGCCCCGTGTCTCTATCCCTCCCGCCGCCCACCCCCCGCTCATGCCCCATGTCTCTATCCCTCCCGCCGCCCACCCCCCGCTCATGCCCGTGTCTCTATCCCTCCCGCCGCCCACCCCCCGCTCCTGCCCCGTGTCTCTATCCCTCCCGCTGCCCACCCCCTGCTCATGCCCGGTGTCTCTATCCCTCCCGCCGCCCACCCCCCGCTCATGCCCCGTGTCTCTATCCCTCCCGCCGACCACCCCCCGCTCATGCCCCGTGTCTGTCTCCTGTTTCCCCCCACCTGCTCATGACCCGTGTCTGTCTCCTGTTCCCCCCACCCGCATCTTTGATGTCCTGGGTGTTAGTGTTAACAGTGCACGGTGGCGCGAGTTATGGTTGCTTATCTTACCATAACTGCTGAATTTCAGGGGTTTTTCAGTTTTACTTTGAACCATAACGTGCCTTTAACAAAGTTTTTTTACTGAATATATATATTGCTTGAGGAAGCAACAGATGGTTTACTTCAAAGGCAGAGGGCAACTTATGTAAATGCATTATCTCACCTTGCATCTATCTACATTGTGCCTGTGATGCAAGTCTGCAGATCTGGGTCAGGACACAGTTCCCAGGCAGGATTGGGGGAAGAAGCCATTGGGGCACACCCCTCATCACAGGCTCAGTGGCTTAGTAGATGTGAAAAGTAGACCACGAGAAATACGGATGAGATTTTCGTTCATGCTGTGCTGTCACTGAGTACTGCAGGTTGCTCTTACACATTCCCAGCTAGCTAAATGTAGCCCTTATACTCTTCCATTTGCTACAGTACTAGTAATGAGCTGCACAGACATCCCCGCTTCTGAACGCAACCATTCAGGAGCCCTTCACTAATGGACTGTCAACCTGTTAGTGATGGTGCTTTATGTTTTTTCCTGCATCCCTGTTATTTCATCCAGCTAATGAGATTGGGATTCCAGGTGAAAAAAGGTGCAGCGCATTTAGCTGCATTTACAACCACCTTTTTCAAGTGCAACACAGATATCAGCTCTTGGCACTGCCTCTTTGTCCAGTGGCCCATGGGTAGCAAGAACATGTCTAGCGGTAGTAGAGGGGGAGCCTGGGGTGGCAGTTGCTACCCCTGGCAACCTCCAAATGAAGTCTGTGCACTATGTTCCTTCTCATTTGCCCCATTAGTCCTCATCAGTACTCTAATGCAAACGTTTTAGCTTATAGCTGTCACAAGTGACACCTAATAGCCCTAACTAAAAAGCCCAAACTAAAAAGAAGCCCCTGTCCGGCTGCGTTACAAATAAGTGAACCAATGAGACTTGTTATGTACACATTTATGCGCCCCGAGGAGACTACTACTTTCAATAAAAACTCAACATTTGTTAGTGATGAAATTACTTTTCATATAGATTGTTGTTGTTATAATCTCCAAATGTATTTGAATACAGTATTATGCAAAGTCCATGGAAGTTGCTAATGGTAAATGGTATATTATCTTTTGGGAAGTAAGCCCATTTTCGGATGTTTACCAAACACACTGTTATAACAAACACATATAACTATTTCCTCAGGAGCCTACTACCAAAGAAAGATGAACATAGCTAGATTCAAGCTACCCTAATTGTAAGAAACATACTCACAGAGGAGATGTCTCCATTAGCTCCAATCTCCAAGATCTCCCGGCATGGCAGGAATTACAGCAACAACTACCAAACATTACCAAGAGTCTGCTGTGATTATATACCTTCAATGGTGTTTAGATCAGTAAACATAGCAACCCGACTACTTAATGCTTTCTATACGACTTTAGGAGGACAAAACACAAAACAAACAGACGATATAATGGTTTTTGGAAGTCTAACCCTAAACAACAAACTGTGTAATGGCTTCTCTATAGTTTTGCAGGACTAAGCAGACAAATCAGAGCCCCAGTAATGCCTCTTTGATTTTTGGAGCTTGATCTTCAAAGCAAACTACCCAATATATAATTCAAACAATATTAAAAACAAAATTACATTATTAAATGTAACACCAAGAATAGATCCCCACTAATTGAATTTCAACATATGAGTGCACATGTTTCAAGAGACCCTTTTCCAACTTGATGTGCGGTTTATGGTTTTTGCTGGACTAAACATCAAAAAGTCTACTCAAAATTGTCTGTATATTGTTGCAGGGCATAACATAAACACCATACTAGTCAATGGGTTTTCTATGGTCTTCGGAGGAACATTTACAAAATAGATTATTCAATGGTTTATAGTTTTGAAAGACACGACAACAGGAATAACACACTCTCTATAGTGTTTGGAAGAATAAACATAAACCACAGACTACCCAATTGTTTCTCTATGAGTTTAGGTGACTAAACATAACAAACATCCAACCTATAAATAATTCAGTAATGTTACAAGCAAAATTCATTTTGTAAATTTGTGAGTGAGAACATACCTTCACTCTTGCTTTTCCAATGTATGTTTGGAATGTTTCAGGATACCTTTTTCAAGTTAACGATAAACTCTCAGAAAGCATGGTAAAGGGGATGATAACTCATCACCTAGTTATGCTAGTCAGACCATCCAAACTATTCAAAGTTCCCAAAACACTAATTAAATACCTCAAGAAACTCATCACAAATCCAGTAAAACCACTGCAAAATGACACTTTCATTTCAAATAATGCTTTGCGTGTACAGATAAAAAGGTCATAACCACACTATCAAATTGACCATTACCTTTACCTGCCTTCATGGTACAGGCCATGACTAAAGCAGCATTTATTCTATCGATTACACTAGCACTACCGCATGATCCAGAAAGGAGTGGATATGATGAAGAAACAGATATTAGAGAAGTCAGTGAAAGGCATTCCCAACGAATTTACAGCCCAGAGGAACATTACTTTAATTAATTCTATGCGTCTAAGTCTCACTATATGGTTAATGAGTTGGCATGTCATGTTCTAACAGTACTGAAAGACATTTCTAGTGTGACAAAATTCTTAAAGTTGCCTGCTTTGAACTTTTCCGTTCAGTCCCTGCCAATCTTCACCTTAATGGTCCTCCAGGAATCTGAGGAGGTATCTGCGTTGTCTACTAAGGGAGGTTCTTCTCTTACTGGTCAACATGGCAAGAATAAAGGTTTTTGTGCAAAACATCATGTACAATCAAAGCGCTGCTGGTTTCCTGTTGCTCAACGGGTCAGGTTTAAAGCACTTTTCCTTATGCACAAGGCATTTTATAACACTACCCCTCCTTTTTTCAGGGCTAGATGTGTTTGTTACATCCCTGAAAGAGCTTTGTGCTCCTCCTCTGCTGGACATTTTGTGACCCATGATTTAAATATGAAAGATGGGGTGGCCGTTCGTTTACTGTTCTGGCAGCCAAACTGTGGAATGGCCTGCCTCTGTCCCTACACCTGATTAGCAACCATCTGGAGTTCAGTCAAGGTGTGAAGACCTTCTTGTTCCCAAAGTAATCTTCCACTGCTTTGAGGGTGTGGCTGGGCTGCGTGGAGCCTGTTAGAGCACTGTGATGCCTTTTGCAAGGTTTGTGTTTTCAATCTATAAGTCTCCTTACCATACCATACCAAACCAGCATCACAGGGACACATGCAGCAGTGGAAAATGATAAGGAATTGACTAGCAAAGCATCAGTAGTGTTTCCCATCATCTCCATCATTTAATTTCATAACTGACATCCCAATGGCTTCTTTATCACATTCAGTAGTGTTGATCAGAATCAGACCTGTGAAACCAGCTGCTGGTGAATCGTGTACTCTCTACTGACTCAAATCTTAAACTGGGTAAATAGCAAACTGAATGGAAAACCAATTAAGGGCCAATAGCTAGGAGGAAAGTATAGTTTGACAAAGGTGGTGGATTTACCGCTGACAGAAATACTGCTGGCTGCAACAATGCTGACATTCTCATGGATTATGAACTGCAAAAATGGGAATGTCCACCTCCTTACAACCGCTTGTAATCCCTTTGGTAAATCTGCTGGACCAAGTGACATTAACCATAATTCCATTTATCAGTATTTCAGGTGGATTTATCACCAACACACCACCAAACTTGTCATGAGGCTCTAAGTCATGCTGACTGTGAAAGTGCATGAAAATCACAAAGACATGGGGTGGGCTCTAAGAGTATTGATAATGCAATGAAACAGAGGGAGATAATTGCCCTCCAAGAAATCTGGATTATGGTGAATGTGGAGTTTGGGCAGCTTCATACCTTTTGAGAAAACAAGATAACTGGAAACCTTTGGGTAAGCCATCGGGTGGATTAATAATATGGGTTTTGCAGTTTTTAGTATAGTCATTTAGCAAAATGTATGTGAATATGCTGATTTGGAGAAGGTTGTAGTGCATTTGGATGAGATTTTTAAATAGGTTGGCACAATTGATGTGCATAGCTCTTTTGGGTGACTTCAACACCGCATTAAGCATGGGACATCCTGATTTGGAATATTTGTTTTTTTATGGAAGAAAAGAACAAAGTTGGGGTTTACAACCTATGATCACAAATCAATGAAAGAGTGACATGGAAGGGAAAGCATGACTTGATTTTGCAATCGCTATGAATACCCGTGCACTGTATGGTCGGACTTGCCTGGAATCATGGAAATGGGTGATTAACGTCCAAGTGAGCCATTTAATTGGAAATTACCCCATCCCTTTAGTTTCACTCTGGGCTTAGCAGCTGACACAGTAACAACTATTGATGACACCTGCTAGATTCCATGGAGGTCAGACCTATCAGACAAGCAATCAAATCTTTAGAAGATATTGAGATTCTACTCTTGAGGTAGATAATAATATTCTGGCCTATGTCAATATGGCTGTAATAATGAGTGTGTGTGCTCCAGAGGTACAGAGGGAACCATAAGATGAGAAGGGAGGTAACCAGATAACTGATATAATAAAGAACATAGAATGAAAGAAGAAACTTCTCTACTAAGTGAAATCAAAAAGAAATCCATGATAAGGAGGTTATTGGAAAGCTCAGACCTGTACATAAAATGCTGATGGGTTGTACATTTTTTTTCTATATGATGAATAAATGTAATCTTCTTCAAGAGTGACCAAAGAGTTTTATGGAAACAAGAAGCCATGAGGGGAAACTAAATTAAGACTGCATTCTCTTGAGTGAACGTGACTCTGTGAGTACATATGTCATCTTTTTATAATTCTGAGATGACTGCAACACTTTCTAATAACAGACATTTATTACTGTCACACTTTGACCAAGAAGTCTGTAACCTAGCCCTATACTGACAATTACATACTAAGATATCCCTGGAGGCCACTGGAATTAATTGCATTCCCCAATGTTTGAGGAAAACAAATCATGAAATGTGGGGGGCAGTATTGGCACGATAAAAGCCACACTGGCGATTCCAGAATCATGTAGATTGACAGATATTATTTAGATTTTCCAAAAAGTTCAACAAACTGATATACATTGCTATCGCCTGATTTCGCTCTTCAACTCCCATGCCAAGATTTTCAGCAGAGTACTAGAGGACAAAATTGTTACATTGGTCAACTGAAAAGGAATTTTATAATGTGCAGTTGGGATATGGTCCCAACGAGAGGACTTTTGATCAATTCCTTGCACTACACCTTTTAGATGCTAAAACATGCTTCATAAAGAAAGAAACCCTATTCCAAATTTTGTGAATTTAAGTTCTGCTTTTGATTTAGTGCCTTGGACAAAATTATGCAGAACACTTGCCAATCTGGGAGTCCATGAAGATCTAGTTGTCTGCATAATATACAGGCAATAAAAGCTTTTTTTAGATTTGGAGTAACAGCTCTTGTATTAAATAGGTGATGGCTGGAAGGTTTGGAATTAATCCTAACCTCTGGGCAACCCTCCAGACCATCGGTCTTTGCTTGCCAAGCCATTACAAAAGGGGAAAGACCATATGCAAATCAGGCTTGGTCCCACCACAAAAAGGGCAGTCCAGTCTGAACTGCCTAGTGACATCCTTTCTGCACAAGACCACACGCATCCCCAAACATGATAGAAGTGTACAAAATAAAAGAATTTCCAAAGTATTATATGGTAGAGAAATCCAAGTACATTACAGACACTCCTTAGAAGAAATTGAAGCAATTTTCCTAAAGAAATTGCTAGATGTAAGCAAAAATGTATCAAACACTTGAGTACATAAAGAATCCAATTTCCCTCATATAGATGATTTCTCAATAAGAAGAGCAGTGAACATCTGGATAAAATGATGGCCCCTGCAATAGGATACATTAATAAAATAATATTTGACTTATGGTAAAACAATTATACAACCAAGGATTGTTTGCTTACATAAATGGGTCAAATCTGAGAAAAATATACAAAGTTAAAGCATTTCCGAAGAATGGTAGAGAAATCTGAGCAAATTACAGACTCTCCTTATTAGAAGTAATGTTCAGAAGAAATTGCTAGATGTAAGCAAACATGAATGAAACAAATAGTACATAAACAATGCAATTTCCCTTATATAGATGATTTCTCAGTAAGAAGAGCAGTGAAAATCTGGATAAAAAATGGCTCCTACAAGAGGATACATTAATAAAATAATAGTTGACCTATGGTCACACAATTATGCCACCAAGTTTCCTTTGCTTAAATAAATGGGTCAAATGTTGTATGAAATATGAGGACACATCTGGAACTTGTTATCTATGCATGTAACTTGCGAGTATTTGGGAGTATAAGAAACACTATTTTGGTAACTAGAGAACATTGGCAGGCTGACTATGAGAACATTACTATTACCATTTATTTGCTGAACAGTCAGCTAGGTTGTTACCCTTCTTATTTAGATCTGATAAAAAAGGTCTCACAAAGATTTTCAATGACCAGACTGTGGCTGTAATTCTTAACCACTAAAAGCATTTTCAAGTCATTGGTCCCCCAATGACAATTATCTGGGAGACATCTGTGACTGTGGCAAGAAAAAAAAATAGGACACTGTCTTCATAATATGTGACTGACATGCCCTAATTTGCAATAGGTGGCTTATTCCATCATTAACACAAAGTGTACACAGTAACTGCACAGAAGGAGAATATTGTCTATAAAACCTAACCACACAGGAATTATTAGGTAAGGTCTACATCTTCCTAATAAATGCTCTAAAGCCCACAAGTGGAACATTTAACTAAAATGTCAAAAAGAGGGGTTTTCATTTCAGCGCTCCAGAGGGACTCCATAAGTGTGTTCCAGACATTCAACCCCACAATATCGAAATGTGCTTACTGGCCTTTTAGAACATTGCTCCGGCTTTCTCTAGAACAATAGTACACTTGTCTCTAGGGATTAGTACTCCCTTTATGTCCATGATTATGGGGCCTCACCTGACTAATTATTTTGGAGCAAAACTTCACAGTACTGGGGTCTTTTCCAGTTACATCATCATGTGGTGGGTTGGAAGAAGGAGTCTGACACACTTTGGACATATTGGTTTTCTCTTTAATAAAATTATAAAGAAAAGGCCTACCTTTCCCTATTGCTAAAGTGGATTTTCCCTGCCTAACTAAATAACTCAAAATGCTCGTCTGTCATCAGGAACTGCAAAGCAAACGCCCTCAGTCAAAAACCTAACACTACCTGACC
Organism: Ambystoma mexicanum; assembly: GCF_040938575.1. Lineage (NCBI taxonomy): Eukaryota > Metazoa > Chordata > Amphibia > Caudata > Ambystomatidae > Ambystoma > Ambystoma mexicanum. The sequence continues at coordinate 736,381,851 of NC_090936.1, forward strand.
CTACCACTAAGATGAACAAGTCACAAATATAGGCCAAAAAAATGTCTCTCTTCTCTGGGCTTCATCCTTTTTATGCCTTCTTTTGTCTGGCTTTCTTTATTTGATTTTCTCTTGCTCCTTGCAATGTCACTAATCAAACGTCTCGTGTTTAGAACCACGTTTCATATTATCCTCCTCTTGCGAACATTATTGAGTTTTAATTCATGAGCTCTTGTAGCTCTTCCCAAATAGTCCTGGGTAATGTACATTCTTTAATGGAAGGCTTATTATGATCTTCTTTGAGATTGCTTTCTCATGCCCTTGTCTTTGATTTTATGTCCCTGACTTTCGGAGTTTTAGCTCTTCTTGGTTTTGTATGATTCTATGCCAGTTAGGAATTCCCCTTTGCTGTATTCTCTCTACTTCATTAGTTCTCTCAGTATTCAACACACTAGACAGTCTTAGTTAACAAACAACACTTGTTACACTTTTTATTGGAGGGTTCTCCCCCCTCTTCAACTCCTTGTTCAAGGGGCCTTTTCACTTCTTCCATTGGTATTTGTTTCCACTTTCTTTCAGCTTTCCAAACAACCTTATTTGTCATGTTCTTCAGTGGGTTCTCATATCCCAAATTATATTGGGTTATAGTTTGTATTTCGCCCTTAGCACTTTTATGAGTTTCTCTCCTCAGATCATGCGGCCCAGATGGCCTCCCACTTCTCTCATTCTCCCTGGTACCTTTGATCCTGTCGGAGAACGTTGTAGGGTTCGACACTTGTTCAGGTACTCGACTTTGCCTTCTATCATCTCTTGGATGCTGCTGGTGTTATGTTCTCAGTACCTCTGTAGGAAGCTGCCTTCTAAAGATGGTGGTTGGTGGGAGCTTTCAGTGCTCCCTGCTGCTGTGGTCTCAGCGCCCTTCAATTGTTTCACCACCTTAGACTGGTCTCCTCTCCCTGTTCGAGCAACAGATTCCCTGTTGCTGGTTTTGCTGATCCTCCGGCATCTCAACTTAGCATTCTTTGCCTTTCAACAAGCTGTGGGCTCTGCAGTTCACTTCTGCCCTGCCTCTCCAAGGTGCAACTACATCGGGGGGGGGGCTTATCCTCTGCACCATACTCTCTCCCCTTGTGATTTACTTGTCCCAGTTATAAAAAGATCTGTTCTTAAAGAGATATCTTCTTTTCTTTTGTATGGTTGGTTTGATTCCACAATGTCTGAATGCCAATAGAAAGAGTATACATTATTCTTCATGGAGGGCAGTCCCATATATGCATACAGGATGTTTTGTCTAGGGAGTTCCTCATGAGAACATGAGTCCTTGCCCCTAAGGGGGAGTTACTCCCAGTGTAGTCCAACTTTCCCAGACCCCTAGGGTGTATCTTGCAAAGCATGCTCACCTCTAGCCTCAAAGGGGGTGGACCCCTCTTGGTAAGAAGTCAAAAATACTCTTGATTCACCACAAACCTCAGGTGAGGGGAACAGCTCTTCACCACTGTGACAGTATGCACCATAGATGAACATTATCTTGCATATTGCAGTTTAAATCAGAGAAATCCTTTGGCATCAAAGCAATGGCCTTGCTCCAGTCGACCGAATGTCCAGAGTTGTTACTATGAGTGCACATGCATAGTCCGAATTGCAGGCCAGCAATAGGGGATCCTATTGATGTCAGAAATCTATATTGTTTGTATTATGTTTGTTGTAGAGTTTTGCAATAATATATGTTTATTCTTTGTTCAAATGACTGCATCACCTACTTGTGTTGGCACTATAGTATGTTTTTTCCAACACATTTCAGTTGACATGCTGCACCAAGTTAAGTTGCAATGGCACCTATTTTTCGCCACATAGGTCTCCTTTTTTTGTCTAGTTGTTGAAACAGCTGACAGGAAGCAGTATACCATTATAAGGTCCATGCAGATTTTGCCACGGTTTGACAACCATTTTTCAAATATGTTCTTGGGAAGACTATACTTGAATCTTTGTCTAGGTAAGAATTGCATTCCTTTTAAATGTAACATTTTCACACTTAGTTTCTTGAATTATTACGACTAAGTTGATTCACAGATAGGAAGTGGTAGGCTTATAGGAACATTAAGTACATTTTTATTACTTGTTTTTAGTGTTACTTTATGTTAGCACTTTAAAGTCCTTTTCTAATATGTTACATTAAGGAGGGTATGTGTTCCTTGTTATATGTATTCAAATATTCTTGATACCTGTACACATGATTTTACTTTGTTCTGTTGGACATATTTGACAAGGCATTGTTGCATACCCCTCTCACGTGGATTCTAATGAGTAAAGTTTTTCTAAAAAAGACATTTTCAATATAACTTTGACATGTTTTTAAAAATATTCACGTGATCAATATTTAGTTAACTTTTATTTTTCCCTTTTATTATAATTGCTAATTGAATCCGCATTAGATCCTTATTGTCCTGACGAAGTGTACCACATCGCCCAAAACAAGTTGAGAGAAAATGAAACATATTACCATCTTTTATGTTAAGGATCACTGATATTCTGAATGTTTCAGTGGACATTGTGTGAAGAATCATACCTATACCTCACTAAAACTCTACATAAAGCCCTGTCATGAGCACTGGCCCAAAAACACAGACACCATAGTGTCATGGGAACTGGTCCTGCCGCTGTTTCTGCCCCACTCTGGGCGCTTAGGGGAACTCGGCATAGGTGCTTGGGGGCTAAGAAGGCCAGGATCTGGCATAACAGGGCTAGGATAGCTTCATTCAGGGCAGTACATGCCCCCTCATTACATTATGGTACTTAGAACCTCCCCAACATGGCGCTCCTTTTACACAGAGCACTGTACACTGTGCATTCCAGTCTTTGGCTGTGGTTGGCTATTTAAGCCACGCCCAAGAACATGTCTGTGCTTCGTGTGAGAAACTGTTCACACGCTCACCTCGGCTTCCAGCAACTCCGGCTCTTCTGTGACTTCACGGCGGTCCGGAATCCCTGCAAGAAGAAGAAAGGACGTTACTATCCAACTCACCTGATACTGTTCTGGACCCGCTTGCACGTCACGGTGCTCACTCCCAGTTTGCGTTTCTGGCTACTGGCACTTCGGTACGTCGCGACCAGTTTCATCTCCAGACCCACTCCGCACTCCCGCTCCAGGACACACCACGGTGGTTGCCGCGCGCATCGCCTTCAGCAGCACCTGCGGGAATAAAGCACAAAACAGTGAGTAAACTTGATCCGGCAGTACAAGTAACCTGAAAACTATTCCGTATAATAGACCAGTGAAGAAACTGGGACACTTACCTGCATATTATGATCCAATGAGGAAACTGGGACACCTACCTGCATATCCAACCCATTGAGGCAACTGGGAATTACTATTTACTGGCATTTGGCATCCAGAGAACCTGGAAACCCGCCTGTACCTAGTGACATATCTGCACTTTCCAAAACCTTGTGAGAGAAAACAGAACTCATAACCCGCGTTCCCAGTGAAGTAACAGGGACCCTTTGTGAATACAAACTGAACTCTAACTTCAACTCCAGTGGGAGTAACCTGGGGAAAACAGTGAACATTCTCCAAATCCAGAGACTGAGTTGTCCCGGACTACTCACACAACCAACCAGGATTCAGCGCCCTTGCCCCAAAGCAGGATGAAGAGCGCGCCAAATCTGCACTGAAGGTGAGCTGAGAATCCAGATTTAGAACACACTGGTTCACAGGAGGGGGGTGGGAGTCCCAGATCACTAGAGAAAGCATTGAACCTTTTTTGTGTGCCTTGACAGATTGGCTAGTCCCAGTTCGGAGTGGGGAAGAGGACTCTAGTGCCACACCGGAAGGATTCATCGCTCCTGCAGAGTATCAGGTGAGCGTGACAGGACACAAAGCACCCCTAAACTGCTCTGCCTGAGCGATGGAGGCCTCGGATGTGGACCAGTTGGCGCAACTCCTTGGAGAATTGCATGCTGAGGTGCATGTCGCTAGAGCTGAAACCAATGCCCTAAGACGGGAACTAGGTGTCAACAGGGATAGGACCGAGGAATTATCTCGTCAAGTGCTTCAAGCACAGGCTGAAAAGGTCCCACTCCCTGGGGGGGATCCCCGTACCACCCGCTGCACCAGTAGTGGGACCCGTACAAATAGTGGTCCCAGGAAACATCTCTTTAGCACCCCCTGAAAGGTTCACAGGATACACTAGAAAGTTCAGCGTTTTTCTGAATCAGTGCCGCTTACACTTCCTTTGTCGTCCACAGGTTTTCCTGAATGACCAGTCAAAGGTGGCATTTGTACTATCATATCTGGGGGGTCATGCGGCAGACTGGTCGGTACCGTTGGTGAATAGAGACAACTCAATATTACGCGACTTCCCTGATTTCCAGCGCAAATTAGAGAAACTCTTCGCTTATCACGCTCAAGGACAGGCACTGGACAACGAGCTGTTATCTCTACATCAGGGTAGTCAAGATCTGCTGGTTTACGTGTCAACCTTCAACCGTCTGGTAATGGAGACCAATTGGTCAGAGGAAAAATGCGTTACTTTTTGTTCTATAGAGGCCTACAAGGGGAACTTAAAGACGTCCTTGCACAGGTGGTGAATCCTCCCATAGGATGAGCGGAATACATCGACTTAGCCATCCATTTGGACCACAGACTGCAAGACGAGAAGGCTGACTGGTCCCGTTCTGAGAGCCAGGCTTTTTATGTCCGGCCTAAAGACTCCTTGGCCCTTAATGTGTCCGCTGATCATCCAGAGCCTGTGCAACTGGGGGTTCTTTGGGGTCCTCTCACAAAAGCGGAACGAGATCAAAGATGCCAGGAACAACTATGCTTGTATTGTGGCCAGTCGGGTCACTTTCTCAGGAATTGTCCGGCTAAACCTCCCCAAAAAGCTGGAGGAGCCGTTGACTGCGAAAAGGAGGACAGGGAAAAGTACAACGCCCGGCAAACCTCGAGGCCAGTTTGTCGCGCGCAAAAGAAGGTCATCGGGCCTCCCATTTCATGCTTCCAGTAACATTGGTCGACCAACAACACCCTACCAAGATGCACGAACTGGAGGCGTTTGTGGATAGCGGCGCTATAGGGAATTACATGGACCAAAGAAGATCGGGTTACCCCTCTGTACCAAAGGGGTGGTGGAAAACGTCATGGCTGAAGATGGAACACAGTTGGTTTCTGGTCCGGTCACACAATGTATGGCGGAGATTACACTGCTCTGCCAGGACAGTCATAGTGAACAAATTTCGTTCGACCTTATCACTGCGCCACAATTTCAGTTAATCCTAGGCATACCCTGGTTGGAAACCCACAATCCCCGAATAGACTGGCGTGCCAGAACCCTACTGTTCCCAGAGGAGTGCGTGCGTTGTTACCAGAAGGGGAACATGAGAGCAGATTCCGCACATGCTGTGCCTACAGGCACCTCAGTACTGGGGATGGTGGGAGTCCTGCCCTCTGAATACAATGATTTTCAAGATGTGTTCGCCAAGGAACAGGCTAACATTCTGCCGCTGCACCGTTCATACAATTGCCAGATAGACTTGAATCCTGGAGCACAGATACCATGCATTAGAATTTATGCCTTGCCGGAGAAAGAGAACTCTCACCTGAGGACATACCTAGACCAATACCTGGCAAATTGTTTTATACTGCCCTCGAAGTCACCAGCAGCCTCCCCCCTCGTCTTCGTACCTAAGAAGGAGGGGGAACCTGAGGACATGCATAGACTATTGCGCCCTAAACCAGGTCACGATAAAAAAACGATACCCGCTGCCTCTAATCCCTGTGTTACTGGATCAGGGTAAACAAGCACAAATGTTCACCAAGCTGGATCTCCGGGGGGCCTACCACTTGGTACGCGTTAAATAAGGCGTTGAATGGAAAACCGTGTTTCAAACCAGGTATGGGCTCTATGAGTACCAGGTGATGCCCTTCGGCCGTGCAACGCGCCAGCAGCCTTACCGCATTTTATGAATGACGTCTTGTGGGAACTGCTAGACGTATGTGCAGTGGTATACATCGACGATATCCTCATTTGCTCAACCACTTTGCAGGAACACGTAACCCACGTACGCACTTTACTTCACAAGTTACGGCTAAATCACCTATACGCTAAACTGGAAAAGTGTTCATTTCACGTCACCGAAGTGGAATTCCTCTGCTTTGTGATAACACATCAAGGCATAAGAATGGACAACAGAAAGGTGGAGGTGATCCTCATGTGGCTGTCTCCCACATCGCTCAAAGGAGTGCAAAGCTTCCTAGGTTTTGCAAACTTCTACAGACGGTTTATACCCGGATTCTCACGTGTGGTACATCCTATTACCTCCTTACTCCGAAAGCATCGGAAATTTGAGTGGACTCAACAGGCGGAAGAAGGTTTTTTAGCTTTAAAGGACAGGTTCAAATCAGCACCAATCTTACAGCATCCACAGCCTGAATGCCCGTACATTGTAGAAACCAATGCCTCCAGCGTCGCGATGGGAGCAGTCCTTTCGCAACGAAATCCAGAAACTGGTTGTCTACAGCCCGTTGCCTTTTGGTCGAAGAAGTTTTCTCCTGCTGAACTGAATTGTGCAGTAACGGGCAAAGAGCTCTTAGCCATCAGAGACACACTCAAGGAGTGGAGACACTACTTGTTAGGTGCCCAACATCCAATCACAATAATAACTGACCACCGGAATCTACAATATCTACACCCCGCTAAGGCCCAATAATTCCGACAACTTCATTAGGCGCTGTTCCTAGCTGAATACGATTTCGTAATCACTTATCGACCAGGAGTGAAGAATGGTAAGGCAGATGCCTTGTCACAGATTGGTAAAGGCGAAGGGCCTACTCCACTCCAGACCCAGTGGATATTATCGCGGGTCATAAAATCCTGGGCCTATGTGAGGTTGCAGACTCGCCCTTGGAGGACCTAAAGAAAACAGTCAGAGACAACATGTCCGTGAAGGAGTTACAGGAATGGGAGAAAAAAGGAACACAGTTTTCCATCCAGGACGGCCTGCCATACTACACAGATCATCTATTCCTGCCGACACAGTACCTGCAGCAGCAAGTAATCAGCAGTTACCACAGTTCCCTTTTGGAGGCACATCCGGGAGCAACCAAGACCAAAGAGAAGGTCAAGAGATCGTATTGGTGGCTGACCTGGCGAGATGACGTTACCGCCTTTGTCAACTCTTGTGGAGTTTGCACTCAGAACAAGGCAACAAGATGGAAACCCGCAGGATTGCTTCAACCTCTTGCAGTTCCCCGGGCACCCTGGCACACCATTTCTATGGACTTCATTACAGATCTACAACTTATCTCGGGTTACAGCACCATACTAGTTGCAGTCGATCTATTTTCCAAGATGGCTCATTTTGTGGCCTTACAAGGAATCCCTTCAGCCCCAAAATTGGCTCAAGTATTCCTGGAACACGTAGTCAAACTGCATGCATTTCCAGCCATTATAATCTCATATGGGGTAGTCAATTTGCGGCACAGTTTTGGAAAAAGTGTTGTGCCTTAAGTGGAAGTCCGTTTGGCTACCAGCCATCATCCCCAGACCAATGGCCACACAGAGCGCACCAACTAAACCCTAGAGCAGTACCTCCATTCCTTCTACACCAAAAAGACCAAGCATGGATAGACCTATTATGGATAGCTGAATATGCCTACAACAATTCAGTACACTCCTCTACCCAACTAAGCCCCTGTTATATTCTACACGGGCAAAATCCACGGACTTCAGTTTATGACCCGCCAGAAGCAATTGAGATGCCTGCGATCAAGAACCTCCATGATCGTATCACTCAAGCAGTTAAGAAAGCCAACATCCACCTAAGAGCAGCCACGGAAACCCAAAAGAAGTACACCGAACACCACCGCAAAGAGGCTCCCGCTTACCAAGTGGGGGATTCTGTATGGCTAGATACTAGATACATCTCACTAAGAGGGCCAAGAAAATTCCGGCCCAAATTCTTAGGGCCCTTCACAATCAAGACAGTAGTAAACCCAGTGGCCATGAGACTGGATCTACCTCCCGGCATGCGGATACACACGGTTTTTCATGTCTCCCTGCTCAAGCCTGTGCACCCAGGGACTCGGCTGCAGACTCCTTCCACTCCGGTAATCGTTGGAGATGAACCTGAGTACAAAGTAAAAAGAATCCTAGATTACAAAGTAGTAAAGAAGAAACAATATTATTTGGTAGACTGGAAGGGATATGGAGTACAAGATAGATCATGGGATCCCTACGAAAACATTCACACCCCTCGGTTGCTAAACAGGTTTCACCGGGATAATCCCTCCAAACCAGGGATCGGGGCAACATCATTGAGGGGGGCCTTGAGGGCGGGAACTGTCATGGGAACTGGTCCTGCCGCTGTTTCTGCCCCACTCCGGGCACTTAGGGGAACTCAACATAGGTGCTTGGGGGCTAAGAGGGCCAGGATCTGGAATAACAGGGCTAGGATATCTTGATTCAGGGCAGTGCACGCCCCTTCATTACATTATGGTACTTAGAACCTCCCCAACATGGCGCTCCTTTTACACAGAGCACTGTATACTGTGCATTCCAGTCTTTGGGTGTGGTTGGCTTTTTAAGCCACGCCGAGGACAGGTCTGTGCTTTGTGTGAGAAACTGTTCACACGCTCACCTCGGCTTCCAGCAACTCCGGCTCTTCTGCGACTTCACGGCGGTCCAGAATACCTGCAAGACGAAGAAAGGATTTTACTATCCAACTCACCTGATCCTGTTCTGGATCCGCTTGCACGTCACGGTGCTCACTCCCGGTTCGCACTTCCGGCTACTGGAACTTCGTTACGTTGGGGCCAGTTTCATCTCCAGACACGCTCTGCACTCCCGCTCCAGCACACCACGGTGGTTGCCGCGTGCATCGCCTTCACCAGCACCTGCGGGAATAAAGCACAAAACAGTGAGAAAACTTGATTGGGCAGCACAAGTAACCTGAAAATTCATCTGTATAATAGACCAGTGAAGAAACTGGGACACTTACCTGCATATTACAATCCAGTGAGGAAACTGGGACACTTACCTGCATATCCAACCCAGTGAGGCAACTGGGAATTAACATTTACTGGCATTTGGCATCCAGAGAACCTGGGAACCCGCCTGTACCTAGTGACATATCTGCACTTTCCAAAACCCTGTGATAGAAAACAGAACTCATAACCTGCATTCCCAGTGAAGTAACAGGGACCTTTTGTGAATACGAACTGAACTCTAACTTCAACTCCAGTGGGAGTAACCTGGGGAAAACAGTGAACGTTCTCCAATTCCAGAGACTGAGTTGTCCTGGACTACTCACACAACCAACCAGGATTCAGCGCCCCTGCCCCAAAGCAGGATGGAGAGGGTGACAAATATGCACTAAAGGTGAGCCGAGAATCCACATTTAGAACACACTGGATCACGGCAGGGGGTGGGAGTCCCAGATCACTAGAGAAAGCATTAACCCTTTTTTGTGTGTCTTGACAGATCGGCTAGTCCCAGTTCGGAGTGGGGAAGAGGACTCTAGTGCCAAACCGGAGGGATTCATCGCTCCCGCAGAGTTTCAGGTAAGCGTGACACATACCATCAAGTGATGGGGGGAATGGGGGACAGATATACACAGGGGCCCAGCTGGACTCAGTCCTGGCACATTTGAGATAGCAGGAACACTTTATTTTGGTGCAAGAGTGCTTCATTCACAGGAACTTGTCCACATGCTTTTATTCAAAAACACTTTCCATGAGCATTCCATTTAGGTGTGGTTTCCCAGGCCCAGGCTGCACATGCATGTTCCAGGAGGGGCAGGGTGTGGCAAGTAGAACAGAATTCATGGGCGTGGCCTCAGGAGCACAGCTATATAAGCTGTTCCATCCCCAATGCCAGCGCTTCGCGTCACTTTGCATTTTCATGCAACGTGACGCACGCCGCCGCTTGGACCTTCATACTCACCTTCTGAAAGCCAACGTTTATCATCTCATCGTACCTGCATACTCACCTTCTGGATGCCAGCGTTCATCATCTCATCGCATCGGAAACCAGATCACGGTAAAAAAACGGTATCCGTTGCCGCTTATCCCCGAACTACTGAATCAAGTCAAACACAGATTTATACAAAACTAGACTTGCGAGGGGCCTGTCATCTGGAAAGAGTCAAAAAAGGGGACGAGTGGAAGACTGCCTTTCGTACAAAATATGGTCTTTTTGAATACCAGGTCATGTTCTTTGGGCTATGTAATGCCCCGGCGGGTTCCAATTCTTTATGAACGACATACTCCGCGAACTAGTCGACATCTGTACACTTGTGTACATTGATGACATTCTGATCTACTCAACCAACATGGAAGACAATGTTGGTCATGTTCGGGCAGTCTTAAAGAGGCTTCGACAAAATCAGCTATATGACAAACTGGAGAAGTCCTTCTTTCATGTGACCGAGGTAGAATTCCTCTGCTTTGTTCTCACACCACGGGGCGTACGCATGGACATGTGCAAAGTAGACGCCATCCTCCACTGGCCTTCACCGACATCCACAAAGGGAGTACAGAGTGTGCTCGGGTTAGCCAACTTTTATCATCGATTTATTCCCGGATTCTCTCAGATTGTCCACCCAATTACCTTCTTACTGAAGAATAAACAATTTCATTGGTCTGCAGAGGCAGAGGATGCCTTCCTGAAACTAAAACAAGCTTTCACAACCGCACCAGTTTTAGGACATCCTCGACCAGAACTACCATATCTGGACGAATCCGATGCATCCAACATAGCTATGGGAGCAGTCCTGTCACAACGAGACCCTGAAACAGGACAGCTGCATCCAGTGGCATTCTGGTCTCGTAGGTTATACGCCCCCAAATTAAACTATGCAATTACTGATAAAGAATTGCTAGCATTCAAAGCAGCCTTGAAAGCATGGAGGAATTATCTTCTCGGAGCTAGACATACTGTTACCGTCATCACAGATCATCACAATCTGCAATACTTAAAGACCGCTAAAGCCAACTCTGCTGGGCCCTCTTTTTCGCGGAATATAATTTTATAATTACCTACAGACCAGGAGTTTGCAATGGAAAAGCAGACAGCCTGTCACGTATGAGCGAAAAAGAGGAGGCATTCATTATACCAGACCCTGTGGCCATCATCCCGGAAGGACGGATCCTAAACACGATCGCTGCAACCACCTCTTTAGATGATTTAAAATCTCATCTACAACATTCTATGAATCAAGCAGCACAACAAGGGTGGTTGTTGAAGGGAGAACATTATACCACAGTGAACAATCTGCCATACTTTCAAGGACGGCTGTGCATTCCAGATAAAATACTACAGAATCAGATCATAACCAACTATCACGATTTTTTAGTAGAGGACACCCAGGAATAGCAAAACTCTAGCTAAAATAAGAAAACATTACTCTTGGCCAACCTGGTGAAAGGACATTGCCTGATTCATTGCAACCTGTGGTGTCTGCGCACAACACAAATCCCAAAAACAAAGTCCTGCAGGTCTACTACAACCTTTATTGGTACCTCCAGCGCCATGGCATACGCTGCCAATGTATTTTATTACAGACCTACCCCCCTGCAACAGATACAACACCATTTTAGTCATCGTAGATCTGTTCTCTAAAATGGCCCATTTCATTCCTCTGAAAGGCTTACCTACTGCATGCACTCTGGCTACCGTATTTTTGGAAGATCGATCTTCAACTATCCACCAGCCATCACCCCCAAAGTGATGGTCAGACCGAACGGACCAACCAGACTCGAGAGCAATACATAAAATGTATGCTGCAACAAACTGAAGATACCTGGAAAGATATACTTTGGCTAGCAGAATATGCGTACAACAACTCCATCCACACCAGTACTGGGCAAAGTCCATTCTACATAGTGGGCCTCATTACGAGTCAGGCGTTAAGGGGTTAGCGGCGCCGTAAACGGCGCCGACCCTTAACGCCTGATTACAAGGTCCCTTAGCGCCATGGTGATTTTAACGCCTGCTTCTTGCAGGCGTTAAAATCCATGACGCTAAGGGACCATGGTGCTAATTATGCCACCGTAATTTACGGTGGCGTAATTAGCGCCTTCCCCACTCCCATTATGCCCTATGGGGCAAAAATGGGAATGGGGAAGGGTAAAATGGGAAATGGGGATTTACCGCCCCACTCACCTTGGAATGGGGCGGTAAATCCGCCATCCACCATGGTGTGAACGTAGTTTAGACCATGGTGGTAAGGGTACGACCCAGGCGGTAACTTACCGCCTGGGTCGTAATGAGGCCCAGTGTATGGACGACATCCATGAACATCCATCTTTTATCCACCTGAGTCATTGGAGTTAGAATTACCACCTCACATGCAAATCCACTCTGTATTTCACGTTTCTCTTCTAAAACCAATGAAACTGGGTACACGGATTGATACTCCACCACATCCCGAAATACTACACTTTATTTTGGTGCAAGAGTGTTTCATTCACAGGAACTTGTGCATGTGCTTTTATTCAAGAACACTTTCCATGAGCATTCCATTAGGTGTGGTTTCCCAGGCCCAGGCTGTACATGCAGATTCCAGGAGGGGCAGGGTGTGGCAAGTAGAACAAAACATGTGGGCGTGGCCTCAGGAGCACAGCTATACAAACTGTTCCATCCTCAAGGCCAGCGCTTCACGTTATTTGCACTTTCATGCAACTTGATGCTCACCACTGCTTGGGCCTTCATACTCACCTTCTGGAAGCCAGTGTTTATCACCTGATCGTACCTGCATACTCACCTTCTGGAAGCCAGCGTTCATCATCGCATCGGAAACCAGCGACCTTGATTCCGATGCCGTGCTCCTCATCCAACGGCGCCCATCATCCACGGAGTCGGATCCTGTAAAGAAGCAGAAAGACAAGGTTAGACAGCTTAAACTCAGCAGCCTGGGGTCGTGCCGCATTGGAACTACGTTTGCATCCTCAGAGACCACTCACCTGTTGCTGGGCCACCGTGGCTCGCTCCCTGTTCGCTTCGGCTGCCATCTTCAGCTCTGCAACTGCTGCCGGGCCACAACATCATCTACAAGGGGAGAGAGCAAAAGAAAGACATTAAAGAAGGACAATAATACCGGAACGGACAAAACAAATACAGCAAAAGCAGGATGAAAGCAAAACGGACTATACAATCAAAAACACTCACCTGGAGAGAAGTGGATAGTCGCAGCTGGATTGGACTACAACACGTTGGAACCAGTGCAGGAATTCAGTCCCAGTCAGACAAGCGCCCCTGCCAGAAGTAGCAGGACGGAGAGCTCATCAATCAAGATAATAAGGTGTGCCTACTAGGGGCAGCACAACCTACGGGAACCACACACTGGGTGAAAGGGGCCTGGAAAGGGACTCAGATCACAGATTGGCATACTTACGCCTCCTTTATATTTACGTAGGAGCAGTCTTGATCAGTATTACCACAGTAACTGTACAAGCACAGAGGGAGAATTCAGATACAGGCGAACTAACCCTTGGGAGGGCTGCAAACGTGCCCCAATGCCTCTGCAGAGACCAGGTAAATGTAACAAGCCCCCTCCCAGGTAGCTAGGGAAAGGCAGACACTTCCTGATCCTGCCCTTGGGGGTGGTGTACTGCGGGAGGATCGCCTGGGAGGAGACACGGCCAAGGGTAGCGAGGAGATCCCATGAATGAGACGTATTGGTCTTCAGAAAGGAAGTTTCTTTCTGGACTGCCAAAACAGCTAATGGAAGATAGTCACTTTAACGCTCCTCACCCACATATTAGATCTGTGACCCGGGGGCATAAGTTCTGTTAAAATTGAGCACACCGTATTAACAGAAAGGTCTTTCAAGGTACCTCAAGTTAAACACCCTGCTTACTCCTAAGTGTATAATGTAAAACGATCTACAGAAAGTGCCCTAGATACAATATCTTCCTCTCTAACAACTCATTCGAACAGTCCATCTGTAATGAGTTTAAGGGAAATAAATCTACCCTTAAAATCAACTCAGAGGTAAAATTAAACAATTTTGTTGGATGGGATGTTCCATAATACCATGAGTACTGGGATGATGAAGCTGGCTAAAGAGCCATGCAGGTGCAGTAGTCAGGCAATTAAGCCTAACAGTCCACACATGAAGGAACCTGGGAGGCGTAAAAGGCCCCTTCCGGCGCAGGCAATGGGACGGAGTGGAAGGAGCTGGAACTGTGACTGTAATGCGGGCTGTAGCAGTATTAGCACAAGTAAGAAAGCATGAGGCTGGCAAACCAAGCAGAAGTGTGAGAACAAGAGGGACACCACAACATGGAGACAGCAGATTTCGCCTGCTTTGTCTGAGAGGGTTCTGTTCCCCCAGAATCTGAAGTGCAGAGGCTGCACAGCAAGAGACATGCAGGAAAGCTGGGTTTCCCCATGTGAGCCTGATTGCTGTGGTTACCATGCAGACAACATGCCGGAGACCGAGGTGAAGAGCCATTGTCAAGTCATGGGTCTCAGGAGCGAGTGGGGCTCCAGAAATGTGTGGACAGACCAGAGACACCATTACAGAGGAAGGGTGTGGGTCACTAAGAAGCCAAAAACAATAGATGTTGTGGCTGAAGTTGGGAAAGCATTGCAACCCTCAGAGCAAGTGTCAGAAAAGCCAGTGAGTGAAGTACAGCATTTTAATAACTTGCACAAGCATTGCTAGCAACAGAATTCAGTTCCATATTCACTCGAGTATAGTTTAAAGTAAGTTCAAGTTTTTTGTTGAAGCTGAAAGACCAGGACAACGGAAATGTAGCACTTTGTGTGTAATATGAAAGTTCCTTTTACTCGCATGAGAAGCTAACGCTGTTTAAATCCATTGTTCAATCTTTTAGAGACTGTTACTGTCTAAGAGAGTGGTCGCGTGCCACTAATTAAGAAAAGTGAACGCTGCAAATACCATTACCGAATACCTAACATTGACAATACAAGTGCTGAACCCTTTAACTTGTGTAAACTCCATAAAGGAGTGGCTGCTTTTGCCTAATTGTGATTTCCAAAGGAGGACTGAGTTCTATCCTTCACTTTTATTGGGAATACAGTTCAATACAAGACTTTAAACCTTGAAAACTATATTATTGTGTTTGCCTAATTGTGATCTCTAAAAAAAGCCTGGACTTTATTCTTTACTTTAACATGGCAGGCCTTCCATTTCTAAGCACTTAATGAGCCTCGTTATGAGTCTGGCGGTAGCCGTGCTGGTAAAAATGGCACAGCTGCCGCTGAAGTCATTTTTTTTCTGGCACCCGGCAATGGGGACTTACTGGGGCATTACGGCTCCGGCGGTCCCGGTAATTCCTCATTGCCAGGTACCAAAATATTTTTCTCCCGATTCCCATTTGAGTCCCATTGGAATCAATGGTAATGGGGAGGACGGATGCACCAGCACCATTCATGAATGGTGCCGGTGCATCTGTCAAGGTCTACGAGCGGGTGCCGTTCGGCCCGCCAGGTCAGACCTGGCGGACTGAAAGGAACCCACTCTCAGAACTCATAGTTTGCTGCAAGTGCCATGGCCATAACAGATCATAGACGGTGTGCACTCCGACAGCAACAAGGTCTAGTTCTTTGCTGTAATAAAATGTTGCAAGATGGAAACAGACACTCAGAAGACATTAGTCAAATTATTTAATGAAACATAGAAGTAAAAGGCTTAACTTTCACTTTTACTAGAGCGAATACACTACCTATCTAAAGAAACTCTTCTGTTCCTTTGATAGTCTCTGCATTTATAGATGTTCTCTGTGATAAAGATATTTCTTGATTTGATCTCCTCGAATAGACTTTGAGATCAATTCTTGTACTCTTATGCTTTGCAGTTTCTGTGGTCCTGTGTTTAGGATATCTTCCTCTCAGACATTTCTTTACACTGTGAATATCACTTACATATTATTTCCCGTTTTTCTTTCCACCATTTCCTGAGGTGGGATTTTCTTGGCCTGTCTTTTAACATCCATTGTGTTTACTTCTCAAACTTAGTCTCTCTTTGGTTAGCTTGGTCATTCAGACATTTTATGTCATGTTTCTCATTATATGATTCAGTGGTAGACTTCCCCTTGTCTTGAACTTGAAAGGAAGATGGCTTCTTCCCTTTCTCCCAGGGAACTTGTTTCCAGTCTCTGTGAGATCTCTACCTCAGTTGTTTAACCGCTCTCTTTTCTAGGTTTTTCACTTCTCATCTTACTTATTTCCTGCTTGTTACGCCCTTCATATAATAACCCTTCTCATTGGCCAGGTTATTTGTTAATCTTTCACAACTTCAATTACACAATTTTACTTCTATTTTCTCGTCCTTTTGACTGGGATGAGGTTCTTCTGATCTATAATGGTATCCCGTGACCTCCCCAGGTACCTCTCTCTGTGCTGGGGATAGCATCTAAACTCAGCTCTCACTCAGGATTGCTTTCTCGCTTCTCGGGTTCCCATTCTTTGGTGCTCACCAGATTCCTGCTTCGCACGGTGGTTGGCGACTGGAAGCGACACATGCTTCCTGTACCAGTGATTCTGGTGTCTATATTCATGCATCCTGCCCTCCACGCTACTCTTGTGGTCATGCCACCAAAGGGTAGTTTGTTCCTCCTTCTTTTCTCACAACGCTTTTCTCGCATCTGCATACGCCGGGCCCCCAACATCTCATACTGGCATTCACTGCTTTCTCTACACCTCCACAAGGCATAATGATGTTAGGGGACTTCCCCTGCACACAAAGCTCTCCTCTTCCTCTCCTACTCATCACAGTTAAATATGTGTCTGTTGTTAAAGAGGCATCTTAATTTTCATGCATTGTTGGATTTATGTTTGCATTGTCTTCAGCCAAAGACAAATATGCCTCTTTATTTACATTTACAGGCAGTCCGCTGATGCTTTGTTGTGCTGATACACTTCTTTGTCAATCTCTCTCTGTTTTCATGACAGGTTATTTTTTTGGTGTTTGTTTGGTTAGCGCTACTATGCCCAAGGGCTTGTTTTCAGTGCTATACAAATTAATAAAGTAAAGTCCCAAGTATGTGACTATGGTAGTTGGACTAGGGAGTTCCTGATAGGCACAGGTGTCCTTTTCCCCAAAGGGAGAGTTTCTCCCGGTGAGGTTCCACTTTCCTCAACCCCTAGGTAGGGTTTTGCAGAGCATGCTCACCTCCCTAGACTCAAAGGGGGGCTTCCCCTTCGGGAGAAGGGACAATTCCCTGCAATTCACCAAAACAGCTAGGGTAAATCTGTTTCTCTCATTACAGTTTAGGGTAAAACCTTTCTTGAAATAGGGAAGTCTTGATGTTCATTATTTCGCAAAGGCATCATAAACCTCTAAAGTCCCCTTAAGGGGATCTATAGTATTCATTCGAGTTTAATGCTGTGGGAGCTGAATGATTTCAGAGTGCCCTAGATTTGTTGTCGGCAGTACCCAACCATACCCAAAAACGTTAATCTATGTAATAGTATGGGATTTTGTGGTCTTTTGCACTGCTTCTTTCATGCAGGGGGTATTAGTCAGAGCCGTTGAATTATGATATGCTCTAGATTGTGGAGTCTGTCTACATATCTATAGTTTAGTCTTGGATGCCTTATTCCACTTCTCAGTGAGTGATCTAAAAATAGGAATTGTATATCCTGCCTCATATAATGAAGCGATTAACAAATCATCCACGTACCTCACCAGAACGGATTCACTTGGGAACTTTATGTGTTCTAAATCTTTCTTTAATTGTTGTGAGAAAAGGTTAGAGAAGTTGGTATGCCATGTAGGCAAAGAGGTCAAGGTGTATAGTAGTCCTCCATGTGAAAATGTGAATAAATACTGGCTATCTTTGTTATGGGAACTGAGAAAATGGTGAACATTATTCCACCACTGTGAAGTGTGTGGCATCTGGCAGAATACATGACAATATCGTTGATGCTGCAGAGAACTACGGGTTGACCACTGCTTTAACAGTCCTTAAATCTTGAACAAAACAATAGGTGGTCTTCACTGACTTTGTGACCAGCAATACCGGAGTGTGGCGGGGTGGCCATCATCTATAAAGCCAAATATAAAGTTGTCTGCACTGTTCCTAAACACTCCCTCAAGATGAAGTGTCTCTTGCCTCGTATTTCCTCCTCACCCACGTCGACACTCATCGGTCTGGTGATCTACCGGACCCCTGGTGTTGATAGCGTGTTGATAGCATTGATAGCCTCTTTTGCGTGGAATTTCCAGCGCTAGTGCTAGAGCTCCAAATTAAATATCCCAGCCTGCTGATTGTCTGTGACTTCAATCTACCAGTAAACTCTGCCACTAGTGGGCAGTTAGTCCATTTTCTGGCCCTGATGTCGTACCTTGGACTCCCTCAGCTGATTGTAGAACCAACTCATCACCTGGGAAACATCCTGGACTTTGTCTGTGCCCCTAAGCTGTCTGCTATTGTATGCTCCCCCAGTATAACCACTTCTTGGTGCTTTTCTCTATTCTCCAAGAGGTTTCAACTCCACCCACTCTAAAACCAGCTATTTTTAACCATAGCTAGAACAAGGTGTCTATCTGTTAATTGCCTTGAGTTAATTGCCTCTCTTCAATCACGGTGTGGTAAGGTTACTCCCTGCTTCCTGGCTACACTGGATGCTTCTTTTACAGCAGCTGCCAATCTGCGCCCCCCCCCCCCCTTAGGCTATGTAAACAGAAAAGTCGCTCCTCTAAGCCCTGGTTCTCTGATGAACTGAGGGCGGGAAAACGACTTTGCAGACAAGCAGAGAGAAAGTGCTTGCTATTCTATCAAACCTAAATCTGCTTTTGCCACTCTCTGACAGCCTACCAGAAAGCAATTATTAATTCTAAAAACTTTTTTTAGTAATAAGGTGGAAGGCGCTGTCAATCAACTGAAGGCCTTGTTTGAGCTAGTATATTCTTTATTTACTCCTGCTAAGGTGGGCCCTCAGATGCCACCCTCGCAGGACCTCTGTGACTCACTTTCTTCTTTCTTTCATACTAAAATGATGACCATTTGTGAAATCATCGTTCGTGAGGTGGGTCAGCCCGTTGCTGATGCTGTCCCTGATGTGTTATCCTCTCCCCATATGTTACCTCTCCCTAATTCGATCTGGTCCACTTTGCCTACTTTCCCGGACCAAGATAAACTTGAGGCTATTCAGCGTCTCAATTCAGCATCCCTTTCAGATACCATCCTCCTGGCCCTCGAAGGAAATCTCGGGCGATTTAATCTCCCACATTACCATAGCAGTTAATGCTTCGTTCTCTGATGGGGTTTCCCCGAACACTCTTAAACACGCCCCGTTGATCCCATTGTTAAGAAAACCCTCCTTGGACCCTGAGGTGTTGGCCAACTTTTGCCCCAGCTCCCTCTTGCCTTTTTTGATGAAGGTACTGGAGGCTTTGGTCCCCCCTCTTCTGTCTACTTTTTTTGGAGTCTTCTGGGTTCTTCGACTCCTTCCAATCTGGGTTTCGGCCTGGGAGGGGCACAAAATCAGTTCTGAACTCTGTACTGGATGACCTGGCCCACTTGGTGGATCATGATGGTGTCAGAGTAGTTCTGTTGTTAGATATTTCTGCTGCTTTCGACATGGTTGACCATCCCACCCTTATCTCTCGCCTTTCTGCGGCTGGTCTGTCTGGCCAAGTTCTGAGATGGTTCACGGCCTTCCTGGCCAATCGTTCCCAGTCAGTCTCACTTCCTCCTTTACGCTCTCAGGGATCTGCTCTTTCTCCCATTTTGTTCAATATTTATATTAGGTCCCTAATGCTTCTCATTTTGTCCCATGGGTTCCGATACTATTCTTATGCCGACGATACACAAATTCTGGTCTGCCTTGATCTCACTTGATCTGATACAGCGTCCCAGTTTAGGAGGTGTCTTGAGGATCTGGGGTCCTGGATGGTGACCAATTGGTTAAAGTTAAATGGCAACAAGACTGAGGTCCTCCTGGTCACTGGTACCACCTCTCCTCTTTCCTTTTGGACCACTGATGTTTTCCCTATGTCCCTTGGTCCTTTCCCCTTGCCATCTCCTTCAATGAAGAATTTGGGTGTTGAAATCACGTCATCCCTTTCTGTGGACAAGCAGGTTGTGGCTGTCTTTAAGACTGGCCATTTCAAGCTCTGTCTCCTTTGGAAAGTTCTTCCTTTTATTCCAGCTAAGTGTCAGGCCCCTGTGTTGGCCACGCTTGTCTTGAGCTTGGTAGATTACTGTAACTCGCTCTATCTAGCACAGCCTTGCTTTCTTATCAATCAGCTTCAGCTACTTCCGAATGCTGCAGCCAGGTCCATTCTTCACCCTTCATTTGGAGCCCATATGTCTCTGTTGTTGAGACAGCTCCATTAGCTTCCTATTGAGAAACGGATTCTCTTCAAATCCATGTGCATTGTTAACTGTGCCATCTATGGATTAGGGGCAGAATATCTACAGGCAAAATTTCCGCACTATGCCCCTGCCTGTTGTCTCCGTTCTGAGTCTGCTCTTCAAGTTCCAGTCCCTCGTATTAGGCTGTCCCGTGTGGGTGGATGTGGCTTCTCGGTGGTCACTGCTGAGGCCTGGAACACTCTGCTGTTTTCTCTACATGGGACGGCAAACCATCTTACCTTCCCCTGTCTACTGAAAATTATTCTATTCTAAACTCTCTTTATAAAAAACTGCTGTCTCCCGCTTCTAGCTCCAAGATGCCTTTGGGCGAACGTGCGCTTAACAAGTTTAAGTAACATAACATAAGATAACATGGGCTGAAAGTGGGGATGATTATTCCTGGCTTAATGAGAGTAAATCTCTGCTCGGCTTCAGATGGCACTAAGGAATTCTTAAAAGGATCCACATTTTTCCTTACTGGTTATGCTGTATGAATGTACCTAACCTCATTAGCGTGGGTTGACTACAAAGTTGCAGGTATATTATTAATCAAATTCTTTAGAGATCATCTGACCCTTTTCCCTCACATGGCAGTTCCTCCTCTAGGTCTATCTGGAGTTTTGCTATGACTGCGTCAGTGTTAGCATGAGGGACGCTCAAGAATAGCCCAACCTCTGTGCCATAAATGGTGCACTTCTGTAACTGGATGATTGACTGGAGTGTTAGAGATGCCTATTTCTTTCATAGTTTGGGTGGGTACTGGTGCATTTGGGAAATGGTCAATGCACAGGACTGATTTAATCACCCCATTGATACTCCTTCTGCACTGTACTGTACATAGGAACTATCTTGGCCAATCTGGAGTAATGGATCAATTCGCATTTCACCATCCTGATGTGGTCAGAATGGATCTTGAACCTTCTGAGAGATGAGGGGTGGTCTGGGGGCAAATGGAGTTGATGATCGCTGATGATCGCTGATATATGTCTGTAAAGGGGGCAGAGTTGTTGGAAGGAACATTTGGGTCATTACTTTGTTCCTGAATTGCCCTGAAAATATAATCTGCTGTGTATAAGGGCACAATTTGTCCCACCTGTCCCACCTGTTTACAGACTTATGGATTTTGGAAACAGGAGCCCAGTTTTCGCTGCTGCCCCTATTGTCTTTGCGGTCTTTGCTGACCCTATTGTCCTTGCGATACCTGTTGGCCCCATTTTCTGGCTTGGTCCTGCTGACCTGAGGAGCTCCCTAGTGGTCCTGCTAGTCCCACTTGCTTGGGGGAAGATTTCCTCTTCCCCTATGTCATAGTCTACTTCACTCTTGGGCAGTGTTCTGTACATTTTGCATCCGTCTTTGCACCTGTCCCTATAGGCTGTGCATTCAGAGTCAGATGCAAGTTGCATATTCTTTATTTGACAAAAATAATAAAAAGGCCTATCTTGCTCTATTGCTACAGGGTTTTGCCTGCCTAACCAAACTAACTAAAGGTGCTCGTCAGTCATCAGAAGTCCAAAACTGAATGTCCTCAGTCCAACAATCTAATAGTATCTGACCCTAGCACTTAGAACTAACAACAACAAAGGTAGCTTCCCTTTAACTAGACCTCTCAGCTTTCTCTCAGGGTTTACAAGGTACAACAGTTCCAAAATGTGGTATAAGGTTTGCATTACTTCTTCTGGGTACGATAGCCCTTACTGATGAATTTCTGTAGCTCTTGATATGTGCCTAAACCTTTTGTCTCCGGGAACTTGTGAATCCCTCTAATCTCTCTCATGCACTCCTTATGTCAATTGTATTTTCCCTTCTTTCTTGGCAATTTAAGACTTTTCACTTCTGAGGTTTTCTTTTCCTTTCTGTTGGAGTATCCTATATCCTTTTCCTTGAATTGATAAACCCCTCTGGGGGTCGTTGCTCTGGTTTTTGCTTCAAATGTCTTTGTGTTTTATAACTGGTGCTTGGGCTAAACTCAGCGGTTTTAACAATGTCTTTCATAAAATAATCTCAATTTTTCTTTATCCTGCTTTGGTCATCAACTACACATAGATGAAAACATGAATTGTGACTAAGAAACAACAATTAATAACGTGAACCTTTCAAATTAGAGATCAATCTGTCAGTATTAGACTCTTGGTACATAGAAAACTCGCCCTCTACTCAACATGTTTCTGTTCTTATGCAAATCACATGCTGAATATTCCTCAGGAGCTACAATCTCAGTCACCAATCATAATAAAGTCCATGTATTTCTGTAGACAGGCACTCTATGTTGAGTTCAAATTCCCCTTGATAAAATGTGTACAATCCCAAAACTGCAATAAAGCCACATGAAAATAGCCATTAGTGCTATCAATTAAATGGATGGAAAGAAACTGAACCACCCCTATTCCCTCGAGACAGTCCATTTTACCTTAAGAGAAGTCAAAGCAGATTCCTTTTGATTTTTCAAATTAATTGCAGCTTATCAGCTGCTGATAGTCATCACCTGAAGAAATACACAAAAGATGTCTACGTTCAGAACCCGGATCCTCTTATGTCCACAAAAAGCAAACGCCATCCATGTATCACATTACAGACTCATGTTACAGAACCCACCAGTTGGGTCTGCTTTATTCTGTAAGCACCACTCCTATTCAAGAGTATACATCTCTCTACCCATGTCTCTTCTGAGTTATCACGTGGGAAGGTCTTCTTTACAATCATGCAGTGCCTATAGAAAACCTTAGAGACCAAAATAAATTAATTGTTAGTACCACAGCGGCTAACAATCTAATACCAAACATTGCTATAAAAAAAACAATGCTTTGGAAAACACAATATTCCTCTGCTCACCTCAGAGTACGCACTGTGTCCTCATGCATTGACCAAGTCTCCTGGATTGTATTAGATGATCACTGCCAGCAGGTGCATCTTAATATGCAATGCCTATTGAACTATGTGACCAAGTTCATTATGTGATTTAGCTCACATGTGACGTTCCACAAGTCCCAATGTGGACAGAGGGCCATGTTACTAAAAACTGGTGGGCATCTTTCACAAAGGCAATTTTGAGGGGTCAGAATGGAGAGGAGGACACAACGTTGTAATATTCTCATTATCAGACAATATTATTAAAAATAAATGGGTTGGAACAACGCCTCTCTAACCTTCTCCTAAAGAAGAATTTCCCTACCTAGGAAACTAAAACTAAAGAACATTCTGTGTCAAGTCATTAGAATCATACAAACCGTCCTTGTGTCCAAAACATTTTAATCTGACCCTCACACTAGAAACAAACAACTAAGGGGTGCAAGGAAATGTTTCTGATTTATGTTTAGCAAGCAGTGTTTATAACCAACATTGTCTTTTTTTTAACATCTTATTTGTTTATTTGTTTTGTTTGTTAATTACAACCTTTCAAATATTCCATCAACTTAAAACACTTATATATGTCATGATATGATAAAACAAGACATCTTGGACAACAAGCGGACAATGAGTATTCATGTGTTAGTTACACCCTTTCAAATATTCCATAAACTTAAGAGCACTTATACTTGTTATTAAGTGATAAAGCAAGACACCTTCGACAACAACCGGACAATAAGTATTCACTGCAGTTTAAGATCGGATATCAAACTGTTCACCAACGTGTTGGGTTCCAAATAGGTCCCTACTACAAAACAAACTTACAGTGCAACATTAAAACAATAAATATACAAAACCTTCTATAAGACATTTTCATCATATTTTTTAATTCTTGTCTCCAATGCTTTAAGTCTATTCTTTCAGTTTATAAAACATTTATATGAATATGATCCAGAGGTCTAAGAGCATAAAGCACTCAACAATTGCATACAATGGAACCAAGGTTTAACCTACAGTTAATAGAGACCTTGCATCACTAGATTCATTGTGAATATTTAATGCTAGTAAATAATTGATAGTTGCAATATTTGCAGATATATGATTTGCATTAACATTATTGCACCAAAGTTGCTGTTGGGATAAAATGTGAAATGTATAAAAAAAATGATTACAACATTCTTTCCTTAATGGGGTCAATTGCGAGCACGCCACAAGACAATGTTTCAATGTTTCAATTTGATCGGTTTGCTTACAGAACCTCCATGTTTTACTACAATTCGGGTCTTTGGAATGACTCACAATTTGTGCTCTTGTAGGCCCTAATTTAAACTGTATTCTCATTAGTGTTGCAGCATATTTATTGTTAGGGAATTTCATTAAATATTTTGGAATTTGGTGAAGTGCTTTTAATTGAAATTCTATTTTTTAAAACTGTATAGATGTTACACTTGTCCCACGTGGCACACCAATCCCAGTGCCATATTTTTTTTTTGGCTCACTCAGGATTCTCTATAAGTACTTGTTTGGTAAAATCAGCATTTTCCATCATCATTGAACACTACTTTTTCCATGTATTTAAGGATTTGTCTTTTTTGCTGACGAGTATTATCATGAGAAGTGCTATTAAATTTGCCTCATAGTGTTTACTTATGAGACATTTCTGGAACAAGGGTAGAGATTGCCACGCTCCACTGAAGCCATAGATACAAGTCTGAGTTCATATTGTATAATGGCCAGTGGAATGCTGTTAGGTGGAGCTAATATTTTGTTATAGTAGAGGCCCTCTATGTACTCCCATTTTGGGTCATTCTCTGGGAGTTTTGCATGTGCTCCATATGTAATAACTGGCACAGCCCTTTGTTCATAGAAATTGATAACCGGACAGAGGAAACATTTTCCAAATTTGTTTCGTATTCGTTTGGATTGGGATGTCAGTATTTGCATTTTAAATTTCAATCCAAATTTATATGGTTAGTCACTTGAATTGTTGTTAATATTTTGTCCTAGATATTTATACCCCTGGACAATATTGACTGCTAGAGTATTGATTGTCCACTTAAAGTTTGGGGCATGCTTTCTTCCAGTCAAATGCAATATCATGATGTTTGATTTCTGGGTGTTTATCACTAGTCCATTGCTTTCTGCATGTGATTCCAAAGTGTTAAGTTTTCTTTGGAGCCCTATCGGGGTCTGATCAATCAGTACAAGGTTGTCTGCATAGAGGAGCCAAGATACAGGAGAGTTGCCAACTTTAGGTGGAAAGGATTGTGGCAAGTCATATATTAATATCTCTGATGTAAAAATTTAAAACAGTAGATGCTAAAATACAGCCTTGTTTAAGACCAGAGTAGGTTGGAATAGATTTCGATAATAATCTATCTCATGTTAATTTGACCTTAATAGATGTATTTGAAAAAAATGGATGTAGCAAATTTAAAATAAAAGCTAGGCAACCTGCATCAATCAATTTGGACCATGATATATTTCTCGAAACAGAATCCAAAGCTTGTTTAAAATCTACAAAAGCGAGGTAAATTGGTTGGTTTGAAATTCTCGCTTGCTTTTTCACAGCCGAGAGGAGGTAGAGGTTAACAGATGTGCCCATTCCTTTGATAAAACCTGACTGATGATGGTCTAGCAAGGTAGCTGTTGAGAACCATTTAGAGAGGTCCCAAAGTACTAGTCATGCAAAAATGTTCCTAGGAATGTCCATTAGTGCAATGGGGTGGTAATGTATTGGATCATTTCGACTCCCTTTTTGAATATCGGAATAATGATTGACTTTTTCCATGAGTTCGGGATCATACCCGTCACCAGAATTTCTGTGAATAGGATTTCTAAAACTGCAGCCCATTGATCAGGGTGGGATTTCAGAGTAATATTTGTGAGGCCATCTGGGCCAGGACCTATGGAGGAGCTAAGTTGGTTAATTAGCAGGAGTATGTCAGTTCGATTAAAGATTAGTTTAGACAGATCTCTTAAGAGAAATTGCGATTCAGCCGGCGGGCCAGACACCTTTGAAAACAGCTCAGAGAAGTTATTAACCCAGCTTTGTTCACTTACGGAATTTATCAGCAGGGACGAGGACCCCATAGTTGGGTGCTTGATTAACTAGATATTGCCGCCAGCATTCATTCTCCATCAATCTGATATTTAGAGGACTTATATTGTGTAAGCACATTTTTATAATGTGTGCAAAGTCGGGCAGTTTATGACTTTATTTGTTTCAAGGATCCTTTTATGAGGTTCTTCAAGTTTGTACGAAGTTGTGTTTTGAGGGAATTCATAATCGAGTTATAAGGATGTTTGTGTTTAAATATTGGTTGGAATCCATTGATGTATTTTTCAATAAAAAGATATAAATTATCCGTGTATCCCTGATATATAGGTATAGTTCACCTAGTAAGATTGGATTGTAATTGGTTCAGAAAAGATTTCAATTTGGGTACGGACCATTTTATTCTATTTCTACCCTCAGAAAGTGCAATTGGGTAGTCGTAGTGTTCTTGCTGTATGGTCTGTGGGAACATCCATGTAAGTTGCAGATGGAAGAACTGTAAAAGTTTTAATTCTATCGACAGCCGTAGCAGAGATAAAGACTTACTCTAAAATTGCAGAAAATTATTCTCTTTTTCATGTGGGTGCTGGCGGGCTATGACCCGTCATAGTACCATTTAACATTGTGAAATTTATTGCAGACATTAGATTAAGCCATCGTTCTACTCTTGAAGGATATACTTTGTTATTGTTTGATATACATCTAATAGTCAAATCCCCAACCACAAGGGGGAATGAATTTGGTTATCTTCTGCAATCAGTTCTAACATGCAGTCTATAAGTTCAAAGAACCTATCCTCAGTAATCGAAACTGGATTCCAGTATAGATTTAAGATTGCTACATGTGTGCCCATTGGAAAGTTTGGATCTGTTGATGATAATTTAGTTAGTTGTATCCCAGATTGTAGAAATGCCCAGGCCTCTAACCTAATCCCCAAATCCAGTTTTACTGCTATGAACACTCCTGCTGTGGGTCTACCCTTTGCCTGCTTTTTAGCCGGGATCCAGGAGACTTCATAGTTTGGCCACGTGGGTGCAACAGTTATCCACATCTCTTGTAAGGCAATGATGTCAAATTCTGCTAAATTGCTTCTTTTATCTTGGGTTTTTGCTGATCTCGCTTCTTGGGCTCCTCTTTAAAATAGGCTTTGCTTGATAATTGACCTTTTCCCTCTCGCAATTGATGTAGAGTGGTTCAAATATAGACCATGGGGGGGTGTCAGTAAAATGATTTGAGCAGTTTGATCGCTGGTTCGGATTAGATACATTTTCATATCTTTCAGGGTGTAATTCAGCTATGTCCTGATTGCGATGTGACATCTGGTGCCCATTCGCTGAATACATAGGTGTTTGTACATATAATTCAAAACCCTGATGCTGCAATTTTTCTCTTGTATTCCATAATAGCTCCTTCAAAATCGGTGAGGGAATAGTCAGCTCCACTGTGTCCATCTTAGATTTATTAAAACATCTTATATACTTGATATCTTGTGATTGTATGCATTTATGGTTCGGTACTGTCTTGAAAACCGTCAATAATGTTGTACGATTTGGAAAAGGATACACATTTTGGC
The DNA here is from genome assembly GCF_040938575.1 of Ambystoma mexicanum. NCBI lineage: Eukaryota > Metazoa > Chordata > Amphibia > Caudata > Ambystomatidae > Ambystoma > Ambystoma mexicanum. Next base: position 736,409,631 of record NC_090936.1, read on the forward strand.
TGTTGATCATTTTTAAAATTGGCATGTCGTCATTTCTTGGGGCCCCCCTAATAGGTTTAATATATTCCTTGCTCACTTGTATTTCAGAAACGATGGCTCTGTGGTGGTCTCTTGCACCAGGGGAAGTAGATCTCTTCTGAGTCCCTCGATCAATAAGCTGGGCATTAGCTTGGTTATGGTGTCTATGATCAGTCATTGTGGCTTGAGTGGGCGGGCGAGATTGTTTTTGCTCCAGAGTTCTAAAATGAGGAAAAGCATCTTCTATTTCCTCTACATTTTAGTTTTTTTCCTCATTACTATTTTTAGGTGTCATCGGAGGGTGATGCAACGACTTGGATATTGCCTCCAATGGAAGAAGAGCTGTTACTGAATATGTTTAAAAATTCAACAGATCATCATGCACCTCCTCATCTAGATTTTTCGGGAAGCATGGTAGTATACAAGAATGTTTGACCTGTGTTTCTGAAGTCAACTGTTTGATGTTTTGTATACACTTTCTCGGCAACCTTCACTGGACTATATTCCTGGCGAATTCTGATTTTTTGCTTTCTTATATGTTGTATGGATTAGTCAGCTATGGTGTTGTATCGATGCCCAGATTGCCATGGGTAGAGTTAAATCATTTTCCAAATAAAATACATTTCCACTTGCGACTTTCCATTTTTCTATTTTTATATTTTCTTGAGTGCCAAAATAAATTTCTTTCACACTGCGTGTCTTTTTCAAAATATAAATATATTTATTTCATATATTTCATATATTTCTCATAATTTTGTTCCATTCACTGATTTTTACTGTATCATTTTCAAGTTTTTTTCTCTCAAGTTCTATTCTCTCTACACGTGTTTCACCTTAGTTACTATCACTAAGGATCTTCAGGAGAGGTTCAATTTCTATTTTCTACAAAAGAAAGAGAGCATACAATTTGCATTCTTGTTATACCAAAAATTTAATCAAAACTACTCATTTTTTCAAACATTTTCAGATCATGATGAAAAAAAGATTCCAAACAGATGACACTCACCAATACTGTAGATTTAGCTTTGCCACAATTCAATCATTTATTTTTAGGCGCTTCCTTTGACTTTACTTCTATTCCCTTTTGGTGTATTAACCCTAGTTAAATAAAAGGGCACACATTTTTTTAAAGTTAGGTTAAGATAAATTGGTTTCTTAACTATTTGCTACCAGACTTTATAGCCTATGAGGGAATGAAGATTTTCCTTAGCTTACCTTAATTTTTGTGTGGTGATCTGCTTGTCACTTTCAATCTTCTACACTGGCGCGCTTTGTTTTCCTCTGAATTCGTGCTATTTAAACTAATATTCCGTGTGATGTCATCACGCTCGCAATTATGCGTGCGTGATGATGTCATCACGCATGTGTGGTCACAGCGGCGTCCATTTTGGATGCGCTTGCAATCTCCTGTACAGGAATGCTTATTTCTCTCTAATTTCGCACTATTACTTCTATTTATGCATGTGTCGTCATCACGCTCGCGTTTCTGCATGCGTGATGACGTCATCATGCTTTCGCGTTCACCTCGGTGGCCATTTTGAATTTTGCTTGATTATTTTGCTTAAATATAATAACGGTGGCATTTAAATTCCTCAATGTTTCTGCCATTAGGGGAGCATTTTTTGTTAGAACTAATTAGATGTTGTTTTGACAGTTTAAATTTCAATTTCTACAAAAGGATATGAGAAAAATGCAGATAGTTGTTATTTAAAATAAAATAAAATAAAAGGTTAGTAAACATAGAACTTCTTGTTAATTCAATTTAAATAACAAACTTTTTGTTATATACAATTTCAGAGCCATTTGCAAAATTCATTTTCTGAATTAAGACCAGTTTCACATATGTCCATAGAGCATATCCATCTTGATTCTCGTTGTCTCAGGATTTTTTCTTTATCACCACGTCTTCAATTCTATCTAATCCATAGATTTTCAATTGCTCCACTTTAAGTTCAGTATGTTCCATTAGGCAATGTAATGATAATGGGTATCTGAGGTCTTGATTTCTCATGGCTCATAAGTGTTCAGAAATTCTTGTTTTTAAGCTTCTAATTGTACTACCTATGTAGGTTTTCATACAAATACATTCAATTGCATATATCACAAATTTACTGTTACAGTTGATAAACTTATCTTAAATTCTTTTCCATTTGGTAGCATAATTACTTTCTTGCCATTTTCTATTTGCGGGCATAATTTACAATTTCCACACTTAAATGTACCATAGATCGGTTTCTGCTGGAACATACTCCTTATATCTGTCATTTGTGTTGATTTGAGATGGCTTGGACTTAACTTATTCCTCAATGTTGGCGCTTTTCTAATATATACTTCAGTAAACTATTGTCCAATTTTAACATGTTCCAATGCTTAGTTAAAATTTTTCTTAGTTTTGAGGCATCTGAACCTTAGGTGGTAATGAATTTAGTCTGAGTCAATTTCTTTTCACTCTTCGGTTTATCCTTTAATAAGTACTCTCTTGATATTTTTTCTGCTTTCTTAATTGATTCCTTTATTTTTTTCTCTTTGTATCCTCTGTGTTTAAATTTAGTGATCATTTTTTCAATGTTGGTTTCAAATGTTTCATCTATAGTACAGTTTCTCTTTATCCTTAATACTTCTCCATATGGGATATTTGAAATCATGTGCTTTGGATGGTTACTTTGGCCATGCAAAAGGCTATTTCCTGCAGTGGGTTTGACATATAGCCTTGTTAGAATTTTGTCCTGTTCTACATAGATTTCAAGATCTAGAAATTGAATTATTTCTTTGCTAAAGTTGGTAGTGAATTTTAAATTGAATTCATTTGTGTTCAAATGCTCCACATACTGTTCAAATTCAGCTTGGTTTCCTTCCCAGATTAAGAAAATATCATCAATAAACCTTCCCCAAAAGATGATAGTCTTGGAGTAGGTGAAGGCCTTGTGTTCCAGGCATGGTTAAGCTATTATATCCCATAAATAGATTTGCATACGATGGGGCAAATTTCAACCCCATCGCGGTACCTTGCTTCTGCCTAAAGATTTTTTGATTGAAGCAAAAGATATTATTATGCAGAGCAAAGTTCAACATTTCCAAAAGCATGTTATTCTCCTCCTTAAAAGATATCGATCTTGTCTTCAAAAAGAATTCAGATGCAGTAATTCCTTGGTTGTGGTTGATACTGGTGTATAGTGAGACAACATCTAGTGTCGCCAGACTGTAGTTGTTTTGCCAGGGAATTGAGTCCAGTTGCTGAATGATATGTTTCGTGTCTCTTATAAAGGATGCCAATTGCATTGTCAAGGGTTGCCGATGTATATCTATGAATTGTGATATTCTTTCTGTAATTGAACCTATTCCATTTATTATTGGTCTAAAGGTAGGATATCCCTTGTAGTCTTTGTGTATTTTTGGGAGGAAATAAATTGTTGACATTATTGGATTTTGAACATTCATATATGTGTGCTCTTCCTCTGTTAATAAGCCTGTTTCCAGCCAATTTTTGCTCATTTCATTCCAAGTTTTGGTTAGTTTCTTTAGAGGACTTTGTTCTAGTATTTCATAGTTTTGTTGCTCATTTAATTGCTTTGAAACTTCTCTTATATAGTCATGCCTGTTCATTAGTACCTCATTTATCGGCCATTTTTACAACAATTTCCTCATTGCTGGATAGCTTTCCAATTGCATTCCATTCTTTTAATGTTAAGTTATATTTTATCTTGCTTTTTTGATTTCCTAGATAGTTTCTCCTCAAATCCTCCTTTACAGCCTTTTGGAAAAGGTCAATCATATTTTCTGAATTGAAATCCTGTGTACATTTTGAAGTCGGTTTAAGTTGTGTTTCTTCTGATAGAAAAGTATCTATTTTTTGTTCCTCTATATATTTTTGCACTGTGTACTCATCATCTCCAGCTAAATTCAGTAGGTCAACTGTTTGCTCTATAAACTCTTCTGAGAGTACAGAAGGAGTTGATGTCTCTTTTGACTGTGTTTTACGTGTGGGATTCTCCTCGAAGTATTTCTTCAATTTCAATTTTCTGCAAAATCTATAAAGGTCTAATTGCATCTGAAAGTAATCCATCTTGTTTGAAGGGCTAAAAGACAGACCTTTGTTGAGTGCTGAATTTAAATCAGCGTCTATTTCATAATTTGAAAGATTAAGGACTAAGTCTACCTTTGATTCCCTCTCAGCTTCGATCTTGTTTGCATTCCTTGTTGATTTCTTTGGACGCTTTTGTCCTCCTCTCTTGCCTCTCCTCCGCTTGGTGCTGTTGTCAATGTATTTCGTTGGGACCTTAAATTGATTTTTGGATTCATGGTATTTAGTTGTTGACTTTTCTTGTGTAGACGAAGCTCTTCTAAAAAAGGGCACTCTTGGTCATTCTGAAGGATGTCATCTTCTCCCTCAATTGTATTCCCTTCTTCATTTCTACACTCTGCTCGTTGATCAGCATCACTTGCAGAGTCTATATCTGATGATAATGGTGATATTTGTGGGCTAATGTTACCTCCCATATTCGGTTTAGCTTTTGGTGTTGATGTTTGGTCATACTTTCTTTGAAATGTATAGATTCTTTTTTGTAGATAGTCATTTTCGTCTCAAATACATTTTTTCTGTTTTTTCATTTTTAATTCTTCTTCAAATTCTTTTTCAAACTGTTTGATGTTTGCAGTCTTTGTAGTTGGACAATCATTGGGTGGTTTAACTACCGTTACCATTTGATCTGGAGTGGTCAGTGTCTCAATACATTTTTTTGATTTGCTATTACTTATTTGAGATAAAGAGGGCTGGTTCTTAGTTTTTTTTATTTGTTTAAGGCTCATGTTTCTACGTTGCTTTTTATTCATTTCAATGGGCGAAATAGATCAAACACTGGTTCTTGAGCCCTTTCCACCCCCACTGGTTCTTTTTCCACTAGAATCTATATGACTTCACATGCATCAGTTTGCGTGGAAATATTTTTGGGTATTCTTATATTGTGCTGAGCCACATCTTATACTATCTTGCATGTCTGGTAGCCTACCCCGATAGACATGAGAGATTTTTATCCCCCACATCTTGGTTCACATATAATAGAGCTGGATATAGGATTAGAGTGTTAAGACCCTGTTTATCATAACATGTTGTTTGAAAGGCCAGCCAATCAACTTTTACAGATAGAGCATTCAGAAGCATAGTATTTTGATAAGTTTTCGCTTTGCTAAAAATGCCAGTACAAATGGCCGATAAGGCTGTTTCTTACAATGAGCTAGGAGGGAGGATCATCCCAAATGAGGGTCTCAGAGTAGGTTTTACATATTACATGGCAGATGTGGCCGAAGGTATGAAAGAGTTTGCTGACTCCAGATATAAAATCGTGAATTTGAGAAATGTAGGGGCGGTTTTGTTGGCAAATCCTCAATTTGTGTTTCGCAAATGATGTTTGGAAATTGACAAGAGTGTCTCATCGATATCTCCTGAACTACATTCTCTCCAGTTACTTTTGTACAGCTCATCTATGTGATTGTACATTTTTCACATTATTAGATTCTTGTGTTGTATTCTTTAGAATTTGTGAGCATAGAGGTGGAATGTTGGAATTTTCACTTAAATGGATTTGAGCCATGCACTGTTGAGGAGGTACAATTTTCTCTGCATATTGCACATTAGTACCTTTGGGGTCAATAGAGGGCACCTCATTCATTTGTGTTGAATATGCCATTAGTTAAGAATCAGATACTGGCTTGTTTAGAGTTGTGGTTAGCCGCTATGGAGGATGCAAGCTAGGCACAACCACCTGAGGGATTGTTGCTGAAATGCTGCCTTTCCCTGTCTCATAGAACTGTCTAATATCACCAGATAAATATTTTACATGCTGTCATTTCAGTTTCCTCAATTTCTTAAAGGCCCTTTGTGAATCTTTTAAATCAACATTTAATAATAATAATAATAATAATAATTATTATATTTAGCATGTCTTTATGTGTAAGGAACATGATCGAGGCAGTATCTGGCATGGTAGTGGTCAACGTATATAGGGCCATACAGGGTGTTTCAGTTTCTGAGCAGAGTGGGCTACGCTAAACAGCACTCTCCGGTGCACTCCCACGTTGCGTGCTCCTGATTTTATGGGGAAGTTGGGTGGAGTGGGCGGGGCTTAACACAATGTTGGATAAATGAATACAAAATTGTATTAGAATAGGTCCCAATGGAAGTCCAATAAGTTACAATCAAATGTGTCCAAGGCAGAGCCTAGAACTGCAGAGTCCAACATGAATGAAGATGTTGCTCCACGCTGTCCACATGCTATAGAAGAAGTGGAAAAACACACCAGTAGAACACAGGAGATCAGAGCTCAGTCACAGCTAAACCACACTCTTCGGTGCACTCCCACGTTTCTGTCCGCTGTCCAGATTTTATGGGGAAGCTGGGTGGAGTGGGTGGAGCTCAACGCACAGAGTCCAACATGAATGAATGTTGCTCCATGCTGCCCAGATACTTTTCACTCATGCAAAGTGTAGAAGTGTAGAAGGAGTAGGATACTCTGAGGCCCAGTCATGAAATAACCAAAATATAATGAAAAATCCAACAGAAAGTGTTCTCCAAGACAAAAAACATTGGATCCAGAGGATGATCGCTTTCCCCTGGATGTTTAGGTAGGATGGCAAAAGTGTCTCTTTCATCCACCAGCTCCTTTGTTCCGTTACATTGGATTCAGAAAGTTATTGTTCACACAATACATTCCATGACATCCAACACGTCTTTGGTTTCTTTGTACTGGATTCCCAAAGTTCCTGGAATCCCAAAGCTACTGGGTTCACAGAGTTACGGGATTCACAAAGTTGTTATTCATTTAATAAATTCCACAGCACACTTCCTTTAGCTTCTCTTGTACTTTACCAGATTGCCTGTTGTACTCCTTTACCAGAAAACCTTCTTCAGAGCTCTTTAGATCTCCTGGTATACTCCCCTGCCAGGTATCTTGTCACAGTATGAAAGGTTTTTGTACAACTCCAAGTGCCTGGTGTATCTACCTACCAGGATTTCTTTCATATGGCCCTGGTATACTTCCCTTCCAGGTATTTTGCAACATGGTTAAACTTTCCTCTACAGCATTGGTGGAACTCTTGGTATACCTCTATGCCAGGAATCCTCTTTTGTGTTCATCAGATCCCCTTGTATACTCCAATGCCACGTATCTTCCCACAGTTTTGGACTTCATCTTTACAGATTTGGTGGATTGCCTGGTATACTCCCTTGTCAGGTATCTTCCCACAAATGTACACTTCACAGTTTCCAAATGCCTGGAATATTTGGTTGCCAGAACCTCCTTTATGTACTTCTTAGATCCCCTGGTATACTCCTCTGCCAGGTATCTCACCACAGTCTTAGAGACTTTATACAACTTTGGTTGATTGCCTGGCACACACTCCCCTGCCAGGAATCTTTCTCTATGGTACTGCAGATCCTCTGGTATACATCCTTTCCGGGTATCAGGCTCCAAAGGCCAACTGTCTGTTATATTCCATTTAACAGGACTTCTTATTGGTGTCACTGTCATTTTTACTGTGTCATAGTCATTGTGATGCTGGAAATGCATCAGAGGGACAGGGCCTCCATATCCTTATCCTTTACTGTTTTTATTGTGTGTTCTGTCGTGTTTTCCACGTAGGAGTTCATGCGGGACTACTGACAGTGCAGCTCTCTCTTTTGGTTTGGTGTACAGACCCATGGGATACCCTTATGGCACCCATGGGTGGGGATACAACCCTCTGCCCCTAGTGTATGTTTTTGGGCACCTGTATGTGGCCCACAGAGCATGGTATGGGCTGGTGGCAGCTCCATGCTGAATTTGACAGGTGCTCTGAGTATCCTCCATTTTGGGGATGCCCAGGCCCTGCCATGGAATCAGTAGATTCCTGATGGAAACAAGATGGCTCCCATGGCCTCTTGTCTTCCATCGCCTGTTACCTTGTTTTCCCAAAGTCCTGGGAAGCCCTGACTCTGTCCCTTCCCCCTGACTGGATGTTGGGTGGAAGTTCCATATATGGTGTTGTTGTGAAGTCCAATCCAGACTGGCTGGAGCCTTCCCAATGACTGTATGTTGTGGGTACGCCTGTTGGTGGGTCCTGGGTGAATGGAGTGTGTGACCAATATGCACTTCTTGTTGTGGATGTCTGGTTTCTGGTGTTTGACACAATGACTGAGACAGCCCTGCCCAAAACTGGAATGAATGCAGTGTGGAGTGTTGAGTGGCTGGGTACTTGTCCCAATACACATAACTTGTTGAGAGTGTCTGGGGAGAAGTGAATGGCCTGAATGCAATATGCACCAGATTGGCTGCCTGCCTGCATGAATGCCCTCCTGACTGATTGGTTGCCTGGGGGCCTCTCACTGCTAGAATTCGTATTCAGAAGCTGAAGCCAACTACGAAGAGAAACTGGAGTAAAACTGAAGCTTAACCTTCAAGCCCTGCTGGAAGAGAAGTCTTGCTGTTGCTCTACTTCGTCGATCTGAAAGCTGCTGTGTCTCCAAGGACTGACCCAGAGAGGACCTGGTAAGGCGCCCTCTTCCCGAGCTACGAGGGACCATTGTGCACCAGCTGATCTTTGCCAAAGCTCCCTAGTAGACAGACCTACGACAGGCTGCAGACTGGAGATGGGGACTGCCGCAGAATCCCAAAGAGAGGTGCCCGGACTGTTGTCCGCCACCATCGATGACCGCCATTGCCGACCGGAGCCGCCGTGCTCTCTTTGCCTAAGTAACATTTGATCTAAGGACGCTCTCGCCTGCACTGTCCACCACTTTGTCCCGCCGGAGAAAGTCGAGGCCGCCGACACGCCGAGGAGGATCCACCCGTGGGTTTCCCGCCACCTGATGACCGTAGAGATGTCGGACGTCTCAACGCCCTTGCTGGGCCACAGTTCTTCACAATCTCTTTGCAGTCCTGAACTATCATCACCGAGGTGCCCCGCACGCCACCTCCTTGCAGGACGCCAACGCTCCGTCATCGACGATCACTGCTAGGAACGAAGCTGCCACCTCACCATCATTGTTCAACCCTTTTTCCCCATGGGATCTCGACGATCCGTGGCTCATGCCTTAAATGGAGCCGCTCAAGAAGGATCTGTTGATGACCCGACGACAAACTTGGCTATTCCAGGTATATTGGGGTGGTAGACACATTATAGAAGGAAATAAGGCTTATAGAACAATATATGGACTGGGCTTGAGAGAGATCTTTACTTTGCAGGTTGTCTAGTTGGGGGGATCTCCACACAGAACTGTGTTTAACGGTAGAGGTCAGTATTCTGCCAATTGTTCTAACCAACTGCTTTTCTCCTATGTCTATTGTTGGTTGCCTTTATTAAGTGATCTGTGTGACATTGGACCAGAGTATAGTTGATGCACTTTATTGAGATCTGATAATAATTGTGGTACCACTGTAGAACTGTATATATTTTCCATTGGCCATGCACACTGTATATTTTACCACATAAAGGGACCACTAGCCATGGCCTTCATTCATGGCCAATGACCATGCCCTTTGGCCACTCCTGCATATCATAACACATCAAGGCGCAATAGTCATGGCATTTAGCTATGCCTAGTGTCCACGGCCTTGGGACGTACTCACTGTATATTTTCCAACACTAACGGACCCCTAGCCATGGCCTTTGGCCTTGCCCACTGTATATTTTACAACACTCATTGGCCGCTACCCATGGTCTTCGGCCAACGGCAGTGGTCCCGGCCTTTGGCCATGCCCACTGTATATTGTACAATACAACCAGCCACTCTGTGTCCACAGCCTTCACCATGGAAAAGGCCACAGCCTAAATTTGTCTTTAGTTATTCAAAGCTTAAATGATATTATGTCTGATGCCATCACAGATGTAATCAGTGGTGTTTTATTGATGTAAACAGTGATGTCACCAGTGCTTCCATCATTGGAATTATCAGTGATGTCATAGTACTCCCTTAGTAGGCAGTTCCTCTATCCAAGCAACTGTATAACACTTGCTCGAGCCCTAGTCATCTCTAAACTCTATTACTGCAACATCCTTCTTATGGGCACTTACAATTCTAACAATTCCAAACTCTAATTACTTCAAAACAAAGCACTTCACTCTGCCCTCTGCTTCAAATGGTCTGACCACATTTTGGTTGTCAGGCGAGAATCCCAATGGCTTCCTGTTAAAGTCAGTGTAGAATTTAAAACACTATACATCACGCACCACTGTGTCCATGATGTACCCCCCAATACCTCAACAACTGCATCAACCAATTCTCAACTGCATGCACAATCAGATCTAACTCGAGCATTTCTCTGTTTACCCCATGCTTCAAGAGAAAAAGGGCTGGTGCAGTCTGCTTCTGTGTAACAGATCCCACTCTCTGGAACGCTGCTCTACCTACACACATCCGTAATGAACACTCTTTTCTTGCCTTCAAAAAACTCACCAAGACCTGGTTATCTGATAAATACATGTAACAACTGTACCTATGTCACATATTTTTCCTGTATTGACCTTCCTACCTACCTACCTACCTACCTGTTTATCGCACCTTTATGCTGTACTAACGCCATGATACCCATGGGTCTGGGCGTTGTCAAAAATGTAAAATAAATAGAAAAAAACAGATGTATTTTTTTGTTTCTACCACGCCAGAGCCCACAGGCATCGGGGCACAACATTAACACGTGAGAAACTGAGACGGACATATTACAAGACAACATATGGGGTAATTTGTGATTTCACGAGTGATGTCCCCATTGATGTCCTCAGGCATGTCATCTGTAATGTCATCATCCTGGTCATGACCTGCACAACAGGGGGCACAAAGACAATGCAGCTTTAGCTGAATTTTAGGGGTTTTGTTGTGTTATGTTCTCACCTTAACGTCCCTGCTAATAATGTTATTCGTCCCTGCTACTAATGTTATTGGGTTTTGTTATTCCATAGGTTGTTTCTGCACCAATGGCCATTGCTTTTGGCTGTGCCCACAGTATATTTTAGAATACTTCCAGACCACTAGCCATGGCCTTCATCCATGCTCACAGTCCATTTTAAAACACCACCAGACCATTAGCCATGGCATTCGGCATGGCCCATGCCCACTGTCCATTTTAAAACACTACCAGACCAATAGCCATAGCATTTGGTCATGGCCACTGTATATTTTAGAACACTACCAGACCACTGCCATGACCTGCAGCCATGCCCTTTGTCCATTTTAGAACACTACAAGACCACTAGCCATGGCCTTTGGTTGTGCCCCCTGTCCATTTTAAAACACTACCACACCACTATCCATTGTTCCCCCATCTTGACTGTGAGATGTGAGAAACCTGACTGTATTCTCCCACACACTCCCTCTGGATATTCCATTCAGGTGGCCAGGAAAAGGCCATCCCTTTTGGATCCCGACCCTGGGGGTGGACAAGCAAAGGATGATCACCTGAGTGGGGGGGTCACAGGGGATTGGGAGGAGGATACCCAATGGTGAGACATGGTTTTTCCTCAGTCCTGAAAACACACTAACTTACTCTCCCTCAGCATTTGTGGGGTGTTTACAATCGCACCTCAACTCCCCCTCCCCATTTCCAAGAACTACTGAGACGAGGAGGTGGCAACTAAGATCAGTAAAGATTTCTCATAGGAATAAAACGGGAAAAGGAAGGGAAAAGGAAGGGACACCAATCCTAGAAAGAACTCAGGTTGTCCCAATAATAAAGTCAGGACTCAATAGTAACTACTTACACCTGACTCCATTTCACAAATTGTTTCTCTATGAAAGGTGTGGTCATACACACAGGAATGAGCGAGCAGGGGATGCAGGTCAGACTAGGAGAACCCAGCAGCAGAGAGAAACAGGAGATGCAGGCTGGGGAAGGAGGACGGCGTGGAGGGGTGCTGGCACGCTGTGTGTGAGCTGCAGCGTAGCAAGGAGCCGTGCCGTCAGGCAGCTAGAAGAGCGCTGCCTGCATTTTGCAGGCCAGCTCCAGGGAATTGCTTGTTGGGGAGGTGGTGAAACCCTGACCTCAAACGCGCACTTCCAGGAGGAACCGCTTCTCAACACAATGCTGCCCAGTGAGTTTCATCAGGAATGAGAAAGAAACTCGGGAGCATGCGTTTCGGCTGAGAGCAGAGCGGAAGAAAGGCATGGACAGTAAAAGTGGCTCGGAATTGTGTAAAGAAATTAAAGAATTAAAATTGAAACTGCAGCTAAATCCCAGAGCGAAACAGACAGCCTAACTGAAAGCAAAACCATAAAGTCAGAAAGTGTGAAGGCTAAAGGCATAGCTGCAACACACAAGTAAACCAGAAAGCAAAGAAAAGTAGATTGGAGTGGGAGCAAGTAAAAGACTGATCGAAACAGAAGGTGAGAGAAAGGAAAGACGCCCATGGGTTCCAGTGGCCTGTAACGAGAGAGAGGCATGAGAAAAGGCAACTCAAGGGTGGCGGTGGCCCGTAACGAAAGAGGAGCGCAAGAAAAAAAAAAGAATGGTACAAGGAGCCAGATAAGAAGAAATCAGAAAAGAAGGTGCAAGATTGCACAGAAAGAATAAAGGACAAGTGCCAGGGGAATGATAAGAAAAAAATAAGAATAAATACTACAAGTGTGCACAGGAAGGAAAGAAGAAGAAGAAAGAGGCGCAGAAAGCATCTGAAGAGGTAGAAAGAGAAACAGCAAGAAAACAAAGAGAAGGACAAAAAGATCAGAATGGTCGTGCTAGGAAAAGCAAAGAGCCTGGCATGTCTGAAAGTTTCTGATTCTACCCCATGAAAGGATGGGATATGGAATGGGCCTGAGCCTGGCGAAGGCAACCCTAAGAAGCTTGACCAAGTTGGAGACTTGTTAGTTTTGTTGTACTGTTGAAAGAATTGAAGAGTGGGGAAGGGAACCCAGAGAAGCTTACAAAAGGAACTGTGTTATAATATGTCTATGGTGTTTTGAACTTGAATAAGGCAAAGCTTGGGAAAGGCAACCCCAAGGAACTTAAAGACAGTTGGAGTAACTACAAGGGGTCTGTGGAGAAGGTCTTGCGAACAGCCCTGTTAATTGAACTCATTTGTGTGACATTGACCAAGCAGCACCTGGTGAAAAGACCAGCTGAAACCAACCTTAGTTTCAACTTTTTGTTGATCCACTATTTTTTCTGTTTTGACAAGATTTCCTATCACATTTTTGTACAGAGTGACGGGAAGCATAGGGTTAAACACAGACAGACTTTTATTTTGGACTATTCGACAATGATGACCATTAGAAACATCAGTTTAGGGAATTACCCTTGAGAGTTAGGGCCAGCCAGGCATTACACCAACCCAGGAACCTCAGCAAATAAAGGTTTTCATACAAACCCTTTTGAGTCGGTGTCTCTCTTTATACCATGCCTGTCTCACAGAGACTACAAATATCCAAATTCACCAGTTATGGTAAGCTAAGCAACCATTACTCACGCCACCACCATGCACTACTAACACTAACACCCAGGGCATCAAAGATGACATCACAAATGTCATTGATCACATTCGTGAACACCTCACGTCATCGAGGACTTTCCAGACAGTGTCACATGCCGAAGCGTGTGCAGAGTGATGACGTGTTTAAGAAAGGGTCCGCGCTTCGCAATTGGGTCCATGCTTCGCGAAAAGTTTGAAATGGCATTTTCAGCTGATCTATGAAGTTTCAAGCTCAAAATATACCCTTGCACAGCTCCTAGACCTATTCTCACTGATTTTCTATCTGCAATCCAGGAGAGAGCAAATGCTTGGAAGAATATCAGCACAACTGCTATTTAACTTAAAAAATGGCATCAGCCATGGCCATCCCTTCTCCCCAGGAGCCACCACCACCAACACCACAACCTGCTGGCAGGCCTGGACAACAGAAAAAGTGCAATGATGCAGAAAAGAATCAAGATGACCAGGAAGATGAGATAGAGGAAATGCCTACCTCCAGCGAATCATGGGTGTGGCGATCCTTTACCGCCATTGGGGGAGCACAAAAGGCTAAGGCTACCAAGGTGAAATGCACTGAGTGCAACTTTGTACTCATTCGTGGACATCCTGGGCATTATTCCTACGGGATCACCTCCATGTGCCGCCTTACCAAATCCAATAACTGCAATGCTCTGAGAAAGGCTGTTCCTTTATCAGAAAGTAGTAGGTTGTCTTCCTCTACCTCATCTTCCCCAACCAATATTGCCACCACACAGGCTACTCCTGTGGGGCAGAATATCCACCAGCTACCTTGCAAGCCATAAAAGAGGTTGTTCATCCATATCTTTCCAAGACAACAGTACTCTGTATATACTGTAACACACCGCTCTTCAGGGGGGATCAGTGCTGATGTGCTTTTTGAGGCAGCAATCAAGGAGCATGAGAAGCACTGCCCATTACCTTAGATTTAAGGCACACTACTTCTTCCCCTGTCCACCTGCCCCTCTTTATCTGTCATTGGTGCCCCTTCCCTCATTTCCCTCCCCCATCTTACTTCCTGGCCTCTCAAGCAAAAAAAAGAAAAAATACAAAATCAAAAAACACCAAAAATAAAGGTTCCTCTCACAGTTAAAAAAAGACAAAACATTTTTGAATAAAGTAGTTAGACTCAATAACAATTTTAAACATTTCCATTACCATTTTGTACCATGCTGATGAAAATAATGGACAATTGTATAGTAGAGAAAAAGAAAAAGTACAGAAAATGTTTTCTGTCCAAATACCTTTCTCTAGCATAAAAAAAGGACCGTAATCCATGCACCTTCACTACCCATAAGAATAGTTTCTACTTCTCTCAGGGTCCAATGGATCATGGCATAGACTCAGGATTGCTTGACATGCAGACTGCGGGAAGCTGCCTGGTTTCTGGTCCAGTCCTTCTTGCAAATGGACCGGCAGCAGCACCACTTGTCCTCCTACACGGAGGAGGAGGAGTGCAGCAGTTTATGGATACCTGTGTAACCAGTGTTTTGGCGTGGGTCATGGGATACCCTTACCTAATTGATTTCAGACCTACTAAATAGGAGCATGAACCCATTTGTTTACTAAGGAATATACTGTGCATGCTGAGCAGACACATGTTGTGGTGTGACTGCTACAGTGTTGAGACCATTTCCCCACCCTCCCACTATCTTAAATCTTGTGGCTTTTTAGCTCCTGAAGAATGTCCCAGTGCTGATGTTTGAAAACAGAAACATGTCGGGCTTTTTAGAGAACCACACAGTTTGGACCATTATAAATTTGTACTAAGGCCCAAGTGTGGGTTGGATTATTGAGGTGAATGCATTTTCTTTCTGAAATTGTACAACATATGTTGACGTTTGTAGTGGGTTTTATGTGGTGGCATACTATGTGCAATACTTGTTTTAAAACATTAGTTTTGTAATAAAATTGTATTTATAACCATGAAATTGATTTGATGTATGATCTAACAGGGGGGAAGATGAGAGTCATCAGCATTTGTTGTTTGAAGTATTTTGTGTCTTTTTTCTCTTCTTTATATATATGAGTTATATTGTTGCCAGACAGTACAGAGAAAGGGTCTGAGCGCCTATTGCAAGAAAACAGGGGTGTTTTAACCTGTTTATACCTGACAGTCTTCCTGCACACTACATCCACAAAACAAGTAGTCCCCTTTCATTGCCTAGCTTCCTTAAAATTCCTGGATTGCATGTACAGTGTCCACGGACTACCATTATGTCCGTGGACAGCATAGCCAATTGAAGGAGGTGGGCAGGTTTAAACACAATTTGAGGCATTTATTCTACAATGGTGGCTCTTAAAAGAGCCTTTTATTTGTTTTTTTGGCTTTCCATTTTATTTTTTGTTTTTCTCATTTTGATTTCCTACACCTACTAAGAAATGCTTTAGTATACACTCCACATCTTCCCTTTTAATTTGTTCACATGAATTTTTTTCAATGCATTTTTAACATTACAAAAAAAAGTATTTACACAATCCAATTTGATATTTTTATCCTCAAAACATACCATCCCTAACCCATATAAAAAAGAACATACACCTTTATTGACAAGGTGCCTCGCTTCTTCCATTTGTGGACAAAATCAATGTTCACATCTCCATATTTGCCTTGGATTGATTTGAGAAAAAAAATCTTTGCAGGTGGAAACACTTCCATTAGGCTTCTCAACATATCCTTGATGGCAAGCAGCAAATATACTGGACTTATATAGTCCAAACTGTTGCCTCCACAATGCAGAATAATAATATAATGACATTTTTAAGTGAGCCATATTCTTACAAAATGGTAATAAGATCACCCAGTTTAACCCACAATCTGCATACCACAAAACGTCCACTTCTTCCAATCCAATAGTAGCAGAGATGTCACAATATTCAGCGTAACCCTTCAATGAATGGATCCAAGAATCTCCCACCATCCACACACTGTGCATCTTCATATCCATAGCTACTGACAAGTTCACTGCACCCAACAAAGAAAACTCCTGATACCCTTTCTTCCTGTAACTACAATCAAAGAACCTGATTGGCTGATCCCCCCAATGTCGGGGATATCCACAAATGTCCACGGTCACTGCAGCCCCTTTCCATGCCTAGCACCCTTCAAGGACCTGAATGACACATGCAGATCTGTGAAGGCATCCCTTATACCTATACTTGCCACAACCACCACAATCAAATTAAATCATGAACTGCCGTACTGCCAATCACGGCCGTGGACTGTAAAAATGACACCTGCACTGCTTTTTTTCACCTACCAAAATGGCTCAATCTTTTCCACTCCCCCACCCTTTCCAAGCCTTCTTTCAGCAACACAATAACCCCAAATGTAATTTTCTTTTTGTTTTTCACTGTGCTGTCCGCGAACAACGGCGATCGTCCACAGATCCAATATGGCAACCGTTTCAAGAGAAATATGACACACCTCACCTTTAACACCATCCAATCAGCATCTATTTTTGATATCCATGGACATTGAACCACTCCTTGATTGGTTCCAACGTGTCCGCGGACCCCGAATCAGGAAATGAGTCAGCAGACCGGACCCAGATATCACTATTTTTTCCCCCTACTTTTTCCCCCCTAAGAAATATCACTATTTTTCCCCCTACTGGCCATTTTCAAAATAAATACTGGACAGATTTACACCAAATTTACAGAAGCACGCTTATGGCACCAAGGCGTGTCTCCCGGTTTCGTGAAAATCCATCCAGCGGTTTGGGCTGTGTCTATGAGGATTTCAAAAATGATGTAAATTAACTGTATATGGTACTTACAGAGGATAGTGCACATAAACTATGCATTTAATTATACATTTTATAGTTACTTAGTTTCATATCGTTATGAAGCTGGAATCTCTGGTTTATTTTCTGTGGAAAGCTTTAGTTGCATACAATTTTACATATACTTTTTTTTAGCCCCTCATAAATAGTACATTTTAAGTACTATATTTGGTCCAACATTAGTGTATGACACACTGCTGTTGTCTTGACATTAAATAATAATTGGGTCACTGGGAAAAAAATCCATACTCTAAGATGTGAGTGCGTGGGTAATTGTGATAGTATGTGTCTTTGAATTATGTTGTGATTAAGGGAATGCTTGAAGTAGTTAGGTACCTGTTGGTGAATTCTAACTACATTAGAGGTTATAAGATGTTTTGTTGTATAAGAATTGAGATGGCATATTTGAAGTGTTTTGGAATGAATTGCATTTTTGAAGTAGTTAGATATCTAGTGGAGCATTTTAACTAGATTGACTTTGAAAAGTACTGTTGTAGTATTATGGATGTAGTTAGATACCTGTTGGTGTATTTTAACTGTTAATTGTGCTACAGTTTAGTGACTACTTTTGCTTTGAAGGAATATTAAGTAGGCATTTGTTAAATTTGCTTGTAACCTATGTTTTGGAGTAACAGAGGTATTGTTATATTCAAAACAACAACTTTGTTTTTTGACATATCCAGTGTAGTGCCCTGAAGTGGTTGTGGAACCAGTGTGGTATACTATACCTACTGTTGTGAAGGTTTTCTTTCCAAGAGATAGTTGGCCGTGTGTGAAGCCTGTAAGCTTACAGTTATTGTTGGTACTATCTTCATTGTACCTTATAAGCATTACTATGACATATTGTCTATGTGGGTTTATTTGTATGGTGTGACAATTGTCTGCATTGCAAAAAGGGCATAATATGCCATGATTTGCATTCTCCAGAAGTTGGTGAAATGCAATGAATTCAGAATTTGGCATGGATCCATTTAGACATTGTTTATTAGGGATGTGGTCTTGTGAAACTTGGTGGCAGAGAGTGCATGTATGTTTCCATGTATATGACGTCTGGAAGATTTCATTCATAGGGATGTTTTTGGTTTCCAGTACTTGTAATGTGTGTGTGTGTGTGTGTGTGTGTGTATGTGTGGTGTAAATGTTACCATTCATGGACAGTAGTCCAACTCCTGCCTTATGCCTGAGACACTGTAAGTGTTGTCAGGATTATTTGTGGTATTTCTAAGAAGGACATACTTTTGCAAACAAAACTGGCCCGAGCCGTTTAAGTAAAAGTTGTGAACAATTGGTCACAATTGAAAGAGAAGATTCATTGTTACATTAGCATAACTATTCGCTCCAGTTGCATTGCTGAATTTAGAAGGACCAGAGAGTTATGTTTGAGGATTGTTTGATGGGTCTGCAGATATTTCTGGAGAAGAGACATTTGTATCTTTGTTTTTTGATGGACGTGCAGTTGACTTTGTACTAGACTGTTTTGTGGTTGTATTGTTTGATACAGAAGGAGCTAGTCATTGCTTCTTTAGTGGTATTGTTGGGAGACCTGTTATAATTTCCGTTTGTATTACTTGTCTTTTTAAAGTTTCTTTTTTTGAGGTACAGGGTACATATGTAGATGTATGGTGCCCATAGCCTGCTGTATTCCAGGTTGCAAGAAATGTCAGCGTTGATTTTGTTTGCACCAAAGTTAACTAGGAATAGACCATTGAGTGTAGGCAGATGTGAAAGTTCAGAACATGGAGGTGGAACGGGTAGAAGGGCTACCCCTGTGCTACAGGGTCTGCCGACAGCACAGCAATCCATGGACAACACGTGCCACGTGCATCTTTTGTGGATGCCTGGCATGGGAAGGGGACTGTGGGGATTAGCCAATCAGGTTTGCTGGGTGTGGTGTACAAGAAGAGAGGGTAGCAGGAGTTTTGTTTGCAGGAGTTGTGAGAGCACTGAAAATGGCTATGGCTATGCATTTGAGAAGGCAGACTATGCAGACATTGAAGGTGTATGCTGAAAATCACAGCGTCTTTAGAAGTATTGGATTGGCAGAACTGGACGTTTTGTGTCATGCAGTTTGTGGCTTAAACTGGGAAAGCTTGTTTTCATTTTGTGAGAGTATGGCTCACTTTAAATGTCTGGTCATTCTATTTGTTTTCCTTCTTGATGGGACAGTTTAGAGTTTCTGACTCCAGAAAAGCCTAATTGAACTGTTTCCTGCTGCCAAGAATATTTTTTCTGAAATAAATCAGAGGCAAACATGGAGATGTCCAACAAACATTTTCGGTCCACAAATGGAAGGATCAAGGCACCATGCTAATAAAGCTGTATCTGCTTTTTTATATGCTGCAGGAATGTTATCTTTTGAGAATGACAATATAAGGTCTGATGGTGTGAATATTTTTGGTTAAGATGGAGTTAGTTTCACAGATGTCGTAAATGCATTTTTCCATTACAATTTTAGGAATGCATTGAAAAAGTTCCTGTAAGAACATTGTAATGGAAGATTTAGAGTGTACAGTACTGCACATAAAAGCAAAAAAAAGGTATTTGTTAACAAACCCCCCAAAATAGGTTATTTTCAGAGTCACCACTAAAGATTACATAACTTAAATTGTGTTTAATTCCCCTCCCCTGCCCACCCCTTTGAGTGGCCATGACATTCGTGGACGCTGCAGTAGGACACGGAAGGCATATGATACATCCGGTTGCCTGTCATTGAAAGGGGACTGTGGACACCTCAGACATCAGAGGATCAGCCTATCAGGTTTCCTGGTTATGATGTAGAGGAAGAGAGACTAGCAGGAGTTTTTCTTATATTAGGAGTTGTGAGAGGACTGAAAATGGCCATGGCAACGTCTTTCAGAAGGCAGAGTGTGTGGATTTTGGGGGTCTCTTGGGTCCATTGGTTGAAGGTGCATGCTGAGCACTGTGAAATAGCTGAAAATCTTGGATTCCCTGATTTGGAAATGTTCTGGTATGGAGTGAGAGGCATGAAATGGGTGCACCTGCTCCTATTTTGTGTAAATATGGTTGAATTGAAACATCCGGACATTATTATTGTTCATTGTGGGGGGAACCGTTTGGGGTACGTGACTGGAATTTCCTTGCAGTTTCCAATGAAGGAGACATTGGGAAAGTTGAAGGAAATGTTCCCTAATTTGAACATTATTTGTTCATGCTTTATCTGGAGACAGATGTGGATGCGCTCGAGTATTTGTTACGCACATTGAAAAAGTGAGGCACAACTTCAATAAAGCTGTGTGTGGTTTCCTGCAAGATGTTGGCATGACATTGTTTCATAATGAGAACATTAAATTTGATTTTCCCAAAATTTGTTGGAGAGAGAAAGTCGAACTAACTGATGTGGGAAATCAGATTTTTGTGCAAAACATTCAAAATGCCTTTGAAGCAGTTTTTTTTAAAAGTGAGAAGACATCATTAATTATGTTCAGTAAAATGTTTCTTAGTTCATTTTAGTTCAGTCACATTGCACATTAGTACCTTTGGGGTCAATAGAGGGCACCTCATTCATTTGTGTTGAATATGCCATTAGTTAAGAATCAGATACTGGCTTGTTTAGAGTTGTGGTTAGCCGCTATGGAGGATACAAGCTAGGCGCAACCACCTGAGGGATTGTTGCTGAAATGCTGCCTTTCCCTGTCTCATAGAACTGTCTAATATCACCAGATAAATATTTTACATGCTGTCATTTCAGTTTCCTCAATTTCTTAAAGGCCCTTTGTGAATCTTTTAAATCAACATTTAATAATAATAATAATTATTATATTTAGCATGTCTTTATGTGTAAGGAACATGATCGAGGCAGTATCTGGCATGGTAGTGGTCAACGTATATAGGGCCATACAGGGTGTTTCAGTTTCTGAGCAGAGTGGGCTACGCTAAACAGCACTCTCCGGTGCACTCCCACGTTGCGTGCTCCTGATTTTATGGGGAAACTGGGTGAGTGGGCGGGGCTTAACACAATGTTGGATAAATGAATACAAAATTGTATTAGAATAGGTACCAATGGAAGTCCAATACGTTACAATCAAATGTGTCCAAGGCAGAGCCTAGAACTGCAGAGTCCAACATGAATGAAGATGTTGCTCCACGCTGTCCACATGCTATAGAAGAAGTGGAAAAACACACCAGTAGAACACAGGAGATCAGAGCTCAGTCACAGCTAAACCACACTCTTCGGTGCACTCCCACGTTTCTGTCCGCTGTCCAGATTTTATGGGGAAGCTGGGTGGAGTGGGTGGAGCTCAACGCACAGAGTCCAACATGAATGAATGTTGCTCCATGCTGCCCAGATACTTTTCACTCATGCAAAGTGTAGAAGTGTAGAAGGAGTAGGATACTCTGAGGCCCAGTCATGAAATAACCAAAATATAATGAAAAATCCAACAGAAAGTGTTCTCCAAGACAAAAAACATTGGATCCAGAGGATGATCGCTTTCCCCTGGATGTTTAGGTAGGATGGCAAAAGTGTCTCTTTCATCCACCAGCTCCTTTGTTCCGTTACATTTGATTCAGAAAGTTATTGTTCACACAATACATTCCATGACATCCAACACGTCTTTGGTATCTTTGTACTGGATTCCCAAAGTTCCTGGAATCCCAAAGCTACTGGGTTCACAGAGTTACGGGATTCACAAAGTTGTTATTCATTTAATAAATTCCACAGCACACTTCCTTTAGCTTCTCTTGTACTTTACCAGATTGCCTGTTGTACTCCTTTACCAGAAAACCTTCTTCAGAGCTCTTTAGATCTCCTGGTATACTCCCCTGCCAGGTATCTTGTCACAGTATGAAAGGTTTTTGTACAACTCCAAGTGCCTGGTGTATCTACCTACCAGGATTTCTTTCATATGGCCCTGGTATACCTCCCTTCCAGGTATTTTGCAACATGGTTAAACTTTCCTCTGCAACATTGGTGGAACTCTTGGTATACCTCTATGCCAGGAATCCTCTTTTGGGTTCATCAGATCCCCTTGTATACTCCAATGCCACGTATCTTCCCACAGTTTTGGACTTCATCTTTACAGATTTGGTGGATTGCCTGGTATACTCCCTTGTCAGGTATCTTCCCACAAATGTACACTTCTCTTCACAGTTTCCAAATGCCTGGAATATTTGGTTGCCAGAACCTCCTTTATGTACTTCTTAGATCCCCTGGTATACTCCTCTGCCAGGTATCTCACCACAGTCTTAGAGACTTTATACAACTTTGGTTGATTGCCTGGCACACACTCCCCTGCCAGGAATCTTTCTCTATGGTCCTGCAGATCCTCTGGTATACATCCTTTCCGGGTATCAGGCTCCAAAGGCCAACTGTCTGTTATATTCCATTTAACAGGACTTCTTATTGGTGTCACTGTCATTTTTACTGTGTCATAGTCATTGTGATGCTGGAAATGCATCAGAGGGACAGGGCCTCCATATCCTTATCCTTTACTGTTTTTATTGTGTGTTCTGTCGTGTTTTCCACGTAGGAGTTCATGCGGGACTACTGACAGTGCAGCTCTCTCTTTTGGTTTGGTGTACAGACCCATGGGATACCCTTATGGCACCCATGGGTGGGGATACAACCCTGTGCCCCTAGTGTATGTTTTTGGGCACCTGTATGTGGCCCACAGAGCATGGCATGGGCTGGTGGCAGCTCCATGCTGAATTTGACAGGTGCTCTGAGTATCCTCCATTTTGGGGATGCCCAGGCCCTGCCATTGGAATCAGTAGATTCCTGATGGAAACAAGATGGCTCCCATGGCCTCTTGTCTTCCATCGCCTGTTACCTTGTTTTCCCAAAGTCCTGGGAAGCCCTGACTCTGTCCCTTCCCCCTGACTGGATGTTGGGTGGAAGTTCCATATATGGTGTTGTTGTGAAGTCCAATCCAGACTGGCTGGAGCCTTCCCAATGACTGTATGTTGTGGGTACGCCTGTTGGTGGGTCCTGGGTGAATGGAGTGTGTGACCAATATGCACTTCTTGTTGTGGATGTCTGGTTTCTGGTGTTTGACTCAATGACTGAGACAGCCCTGCCCAAAACTGAAATGAATGCAGTGTGGAGTGTTGAGTGGCTGGGTACTTGTCCCAATACACATAACTTGTTGAGAGTGTCTGGGGAGAAGTGAATGGCCTGAATGCAATATGCACCAGATTGGCTGCCTGCCTGCATGAATGCCCTCCTGACTGATTGGTTGCCTGGGGGCCTCTCACTGCTAGAATTCGTATTCAGAAGCTGAAGTCCACTACGAAGTGAAACTGGAGTAAAACTGAAGCTTAACCTTGAAGCCCTGCTGGAAGAGAAGTCTTGCTGTTGCTCTACTTCGTCGATCTGAAAGCTGCTGTGTCTCCAAGGACTGACCCAGAGAGGACCTGGTAAGGCGCCCTCTTCCCGAGCTACGAGGGACCATTGTGCACCAGCTGATCTTTGCCAGAGCTCCCTAGTAGACAGACCTACGACAGGCTGCAGACTGGAGATGGGGATTGCCGCAGAATCCCAAAGAGAGGTGCCCGGACTGTTGTCCGCCACCATCGATGACCGCCATTGCCGACCGGAGCCGCCGTGCTCCCTTTGCCTAAGTAACATTTGATCTAAGGACGCTCTCGCCTGCACTGTCCACCACTTTGTCCCGCCGGAGAAAGTCGAGGCCGCCGACACGCCGAGGAGGATCCACCCGTGGGTTTCCCGCCACCTGATGACCGTAGAGATGTCGGACGTCTCAACGCCCTTGCTGGGCCACAGTTCTTCACAATCTCTTTGCAGTCCTGAACTATCATCACCGAGGTGCCCCGCACGCCGCCTCCTTGCAGGACGCCAACGCTCCGTCATCGACGAGCACTGCTAGGAACGAAGCTGCCACCTCACCATCATTGTTCAACCCTTTTTCCCCATGGGATCTCGACGATCCGTGGCTCGTGCCTTAAATGAAGCCGCTCAAGAAGGATCTGTTGATGACCCGACGACAAACTTGGCTATTCCAGGTATATTGGGGTGGTAGACACATTATAGAAGGAAATAAGGCTTATAGAACAATATATGGACTGGGCTTGAGAGAGATCTTTACTTTGCAGGTTGTCCAGTTGGGGGGATCTCCACACAGAACTGTGTTTAACGGTAGAGGTCAGTATTCTGCCAATTGTTCTAACCAACTGCTTTTCTCCTATGTCTATTGTTGGTTGCCTTTATTAAGTGATCTGTGTGACATTGGACCAGAGTATAGTTGATGCACTTTATTGAGATCTGATAATAATTGTGGTACCACTGTAGAACTGTATATATTTTCCATTGTAGATTTTCTGAGCACAAAGTGAGTTATTGTGATAGTGTACATAACCTTGTACTTAATTATATAAAGACTGTGTTTTAACTAACACAGTGTGTGGACATTCCTTTGTGGGGGCTTGGGGACTACACTGTTCTTAAGAACCAGCCTGCATCACCTCCTGAGAAGCTATGCCTTGATTGCTCGACCAGAACTACCCAGTAGAGAATCTTGGCTGGGGTCCTCTGTGCCTCTCTTCTGCCATATAGAGAGGAGGAGTACAGACACCCCCCTCCAGTCTTTACAGTCATATGAACTTGGTTATGTTTCAATATGTTTACTTAGGGTAACACTTGCTCCAGCTTTCCCCCCACATTGACATCTCATGCATAGATTTTTATTCGGGTGCTGCACTTGATCTTGTCGGCATTCAAATAGTCTTCCTTTTTGGCATTGCTTTAACATTGGGTTTGTGTGTATTTAAACTGCCTTTGAGCATTGTCCATAATAACAATCTCACAGAATTGATTGCCTTGACTTGATTGCATGCATGCTAGTACACCCCACGGTCCCAAATGACTTTGGGAAGACTCACCGGTAGTTCACAACATCTTCAATTTATGGTGTGCTTCTGTAGTGAAACTCCCTCCCTGGAACGGATTCTCCAGCGTTTCCTGCAACTCTGCGTTCATCCGCCAGCTTCCTTCTTTGGCTTGGAACAGAGAATGCTGCTCACTGGCCTGACTGTACTTACAAGAGCTCTGCTGCAGACCCCAGCACTGAACCATCCTTCAGGTGTGCCTTATGCCTCTCTCCTTCCTACATGTCACGCCGGTATGAGTGACTCTTCATTCACGATTAGTTGCATTGATGTGCCTGTTCTCACTCTCTTGACTTTCTCCAGCACATCTCTATCTAGTTCTGCTGTGTTCAGTGTGGATGCCATTTTTAAATGTCCTACACACTTTAGGATCAGCCAAACCACTAGTCTACACATTAGGTTTCATGTTTCTCTTAGTATTTATCAACTTGTTCCTCCTCTTCTTTGTCTCAGTATTTGGGGCTTTATGGGAGATGAAGTCCATAGATATTATTCGATTTCTTGAATGATGTTGTTCAAAAGATTTATATAGAGAAACATCAGAAGCAGGAGATGTTAGATGTGTGCTGTGAATGTTTGGGGTATAAATGGAACCTTGTCTAGAATGACATAAAGGAAGTGGTTTCTGGTTTTTACAATAAGGGGGATTATGGGATGACACCAAGCCATCAATAACTTGAGTATAATAAGGTCTTCTCCAAGCAGTTGGGGAAAATACTGTGTCTCATCTGATGGAGTCACCAACTCCCCCTGACAGCTGTCTCCGCCCATGGATCCTCCCTCACATATCCTCCGCTCGGGTCAGGATCAGATAGTGACTGCAGTCCCCTGGCCACATTGGAGGAGGTCACTGACAGGGAATCAGTGATGACTCCACTGGATTCATAACACAATGCTTGTGTTGTGAAGCAGTTTTCCCATCTCAATTAGAAATATGTGAGCATACTTAGAGCATACAGAGAAATCTCGTACTTGATTTACACATGTACATCCTCTCTTTCACATATAAATATTAGACCCATTTAGTGTATAAGACTGACGGAGAGTGTGGATTCTGGTACTTGTGGTCTATTAATTATTGCGTCTATTAATTATCCCTACTACTCGTTGGCATGGCACCTCAAAAGGAGAAAACCACATGCTCATGTTTTCAGAAGAAAGCTATTGTTAATCATGGAATACTTCAGCATCATGAATGCCTAGTTGGGATGTTATCTTAATTTATGCCACTTTTCCTCCTCATTTAGACCATGAGTGATCATAAAGATTAGCTCTTGTTCTCTTTTAAAGACCTTTGCTTCCTTCTACCTTTTGTTGGTCCATTGGATCTTCTGCACCACTGTCCAGTGGAACTCTTCCGACCCAAGTTTTTTTTCATAAAATGTTTTACCATGGGTGTTTGCTCTATTGTATTCATCAAGCAGCTAAAGTGTTCAAATATTTGAGTTTTGATTTTCTGATTCGTTGTGTCTAATATCTCAATCCACTCTGCTGAGTCTGCTCACTTTTCCTGCTGTTGCCTTAGAAAGCATATCTAAGTTTGAATTCCATTATTATTTCACAATTGAACAAAATCTTTCTTACATCGAAAGTGGATTAAGATAACCAATTACAAAAGTGTGAAAAACATACATGGGTGCCAGAGGGAAAGGTTAATTAGTGGAAGTGTGAAAGGGCAGTTCAGAGACACGACAGACTCCCCAATAAATGCAAAGGGAGGGGGTGCTAGACAACAGTGCAATATTGAACTAAAATTGTAGTAGAAACCTGCTTTAACGTAAAAACATAGATACTAAAAGTTTATCTGTACTGTATTTCATAGCACAATGTGAAATGCAATGAAGGGAAAAACCTATGTTAGTGTTAAAATTAGTAAGTTCCACTGATATGGTAAAGTATAACTTTTTATCAATTTTACAGACTTGCAGTAGTGTTAAATTAATAAAACACTGTGACACACAAACGAGTTATGAAGTTCAACTGGGCTTTCACATTGATGGTCTTATTGATAATGTCTATGAGCTTGCAGCTGAGCACCTTTGTCAATCAGGCCAAGAATGAACTCACAGGGGACCATCCAGAGCACCCTGCGTGTGGGCCCCATCCTTTTTTCCCCTGAGCACCCATTCACTTTAAATCCTTCTTTTACCTCATTTAAAAGGTCTACCAGCACTTGCTCTCCACACTACTTCTCACCATCTAACTCCGCAAATGTGGACGTTTTACGCAAACTTAGAGAGCACATTCTAAAACCATCACAAATGTGATCAAACTAAATGAGGCAGTTCTGAAATTAGAGACCACAGTGTATGGAAT
Organism: Ambystoma mexicanum; assembly: GCF_040938575.1. Classification (NCBI taxonomy): domain Eukaryota; kingdom Metazoa; phylum Chordata; class Amphibia; order Caudata; family Ambystomatidae; genus Ambystoma; species Ambystoma mexicanum. The sequence goes on from NC_090936.1 coordinate 736,437,062, forward strand.
CAAATGCTTTGGCTCATTAATTACTTCAAAATATACCACATGATATATTATCAATCTGAAAATCTCTTACTTTACGCACTTTAGCCCGTGTGCACAGGCTTTTACACTAGTAATCATATAAACATCATGTTCTGAGTTGCAGTTAGTAAAAATATGTTGTACCCATGGTTTACTTAATCCAATATCTATTTCTTTGGTTGTGTTACTTAGTTTACATGCACCATATTTGCCACATGGGTGGTGTCCTGGCAAGGGGCCCATGTCTCATGCATCATGTAATGATGGAGGCTTAGCTTCATAATTTTTTTTAGTACTCTTACTGACTAGGCTGACAATGGTTGTGCTTTTTTTGATAGCTAAAAATGTTTCTTTCCACTCTTGTCCATGCGCCTGAAAAATCTGCCAATGTTTGCTAATGATGTTCTAGATTTTCAGACTCAAGTTGGTGAATGTAGAGACAAAATTCAGTCAATTCCCTTCCATAGCTCTTGGGGTGGTTTCCAAGAGGGTCTCCCCTGTAGTTATTATAGGTTCTCTTTGCTGCCCTTTTGACAATTCTTTTTTCAGGTAGCCTATTTCCCTCCGTTTCTGGGAAAGGTTATTGGTTCCTTTTCATAAGATGTCTTAGTATTACTGCTTCATATGAGCCACAGAAAATGGCCACACTAGAGATTATCCCAGAGATGTTTGACATGACGACTTGTGTACTCCAACAGAGAGCTTGTGTCTGTTAACCTGTGAAAAGGCTTCACTAGGAGTTTCCCCTTTTGATGGTAAAGTATGATGTCTAAAAATGGATCTCCTCCTTGCTCTTAGTCATGGTGAACTTGCGATGATGATTGTGAGTGTTCAACCAGTTGAACAAATCCATAGCCAGCTCGTCAGTGCCCTTCCATACCATTAGAATATTGTCTATGAAGTGGATCAATTTCTTGACATGGTTTTTGAAAGGATTCCCCAAAGCACAACTCTGGAGGTAGTAGAAGAGGTTTTGTGGAGTAGGATCGATCAAGACCCAGTACCAAACTCCTTTTTGATGTGATGCGTGGAATTTGCATTGGCGCAAAACGACTTTGAATTCATGGGTATGATTTACCATCAAATAGAGGGCACAGCTACGGGGGCTACAATGGCCCCAGATCTGACCAATCTGTGTGTAGAAAGCTTTGGGAAAAGCAGTATCTACACAGATTTGAATCCTTTCAAACACCATCAATGGAATCTCAGATTAGATTACAACACTAAATGACTATGGTCAGTGCCCACGGCCTCTAGCTGTGCCCACTGTATAGTTTAAAACATTAAGGTGCCACTAGTCATGGCCTTTGTCCATGGCCAGTGGCCACAGCTTTTGGCTGTGCTCATTGTATATTTTTCAACAGTAACTGGACACTAGCCATGGCCTTTGGCCATGCCCACTGTATATTTTACCACATAAAGGGACCACTAGCCATGCCCTTTATTCATGGCCAATGACCATGCCCTTTGGCCACCCCTGCATATCATAACACATCAAGGCGCAATAGTCATGGCATTTAGCTATGCCTAGTGTCCACGGCCTTGGGACATACTCACTGTATATTTTCCAACACTAACGGACCCCTAGCCATGGCCTTTGGCCTTGCCCACTGTATATTTTACAACACTCATTGGCCACTACCCGTGGTCTTCGGCCAACGGCAGTGGTCCCGGCCTTTGGCCATGCCCACTGTATATTGTGACACATTAAGGGACTACTATATAAGGCCTTTGGCCATGGCCAGTGGCTATGGCCTTTGGCCATGCCCACTGTATATTGTACAATACAACCAGCCACTCTGTGTCCACAGCCTTCACCATGGAAAAGGCCACAGCCTAAATTTGTCTTTAGTTATTCAAAGCTTACATGATATTATGTCTGATGCCATCACAGATGTAATCAGTGGTGTTTTATTAATGTAAACAGTGATGTCACCAGTGCTTCCATCATTGGAATTATCAGTGATGTCATAGTACTCCCTTAGTAGGCAGTTCCTCTATCCAAGCAACTGTATAACACTTGCTCGAGCCCTAGTCATCTCTAAACTCTATTACTGCAACATCCTTCTTATGGGCACTTAGAATTCTAACAATTCCAAACTCCAATTACTTCAAAACAAAGCACTTCACTCTGCCCTCTGCCTCAAATGGTCTGACCACATTTTGGTTGTCAGGCGAGAATCCCAATGGCTTCCTGTTAAAGTCAGTGTAGAATTTAAAACACTATACATCACGCACCACTGTGTCCATGATGTGCCCCCCAATACCTCAACAACTGCATCAACCAATTCTCAACTGCATGCACAATCAGATCTAACTCGAGCATTTCTCTGTTTACCCCATGCTTCAAGAGAAAAAGGGCTGGTGCAGTCTGCTTCTGTGTAACAGATCCCACTCTCTGGAACGCAGCTCTACCTACACACATCCGTAATGAACACTCTTTTCTTGCCTTCAAAAAACTCACCAAGACCTGGTTATCTGATAAATACATGTAAGAACTGTACCTGTGTCACGTATTTTTCCTGTATTGACCTTCCTACCTACCTGTTTATCGCACCTTTATGCTGTACTAACGCCATGATACCCATGGGTCTGGGCGTTGTCAAAAATGTAAAATAAATAGAAAAAAACAGATGTATTTATTTGTTTCTACCACGCCGGAGCCCACAGGCATCGGGGCACAACATTAACACGTGAGAAACTGAGACGGACATATTACAAGACAACATATGGGGTAATTTGTGATTTCACGAGTGATGTCCCCATTGATGTCCTCAGGCATGTCATCTGTAATGTCATCATCCTGGTCATGACCTGCACAACAGGGGGCACAAAGACAATGCAGCTTTAGCTGAATTTTAGGGTTTTTGTTGTGTTATGTTCTCACCTTAACGTCCCTGCTAATAATGTTATTCGTCCCTGCTACTAATGTTATTGGGTTTTGTTATTCCATAGGTTGTTTCTGCACCAATGGCCATGGCTTTTGGCTGTGCCCACAGTATATTTTAGAATACTTCCAGACCACTAGCCATGGCCTTCATCCATGCTCACTGTCCATTTTAAAACACCACCAGACCATTAGCCATGGCCTTCGGCATGGCCCATGCCCACTGTCCATTTTAAAACACTACCAGACCAATAGCCATAGCATTTGGCCATGGCCACTGTATATTTTAGAACACTACCAGACCACTAGCCATGACCTGCAGCCATGCCCTTTGCCCATTTTAGAACACTACAAGACCACTAGCCATGGCCTTTGGTTGTGCCTCCTGTCCATTTTAAAACACTACCACACCACTATCCATTGTTCCCCCATCTTGACTGTGAGATGTGAGAAACCTGACGGTATTCTCCCACACACTCCCTCTGGAAATTCCATTCAGGTGGCCAGGAAAAGGCCATCCCTTTTGGATCCCGACCCTGGGGGTGGACAAGCAAAGGATGATCACCTGAGTGGGTGGGTCACAGGGGATTGGGAGGAGGATACCCAATGTTGAGACATGGTTTTTCTTCAGTCCTGAAAACACACTAACTTACTCTCCCTCAGCATTTGTGGGGTGTTTACAATCGCACCTCAACTCCCCCTCCCCATTTCCAAGAACTACTGAGACGAGGAGGTGGCAACTAAGATCAGTAAAGATTTCTCATAGGAATAAAACGGGAAAAGGAAGGGACACCTATCCTAGAAAGAACTCAGGTTGTCCCAATAATAAAGTCAGGACTCAATAGTAACTACTTACACCTGACTCCATTTCACAAATTGTTTCTCTATGAAAGGTGTGGTCATACACACAGGAATGAGCGAGCAGGGGATGCAGGTCAGACTGGGAGAACCCAGCAGCAGAGAGAAACAGGAGATGCAGGCCGGGGAAGGAGGACGGCGTGGAGGGGTGCTGGCACGCTGTGTGTGAGCTGCAGCGTAGCAAGGAGCCGTGCCTTCAGGCAGCTAGAAGAGAGCTGCCTGCATTCAGCAGGCCAGCTCCAGGGAATTGCTTGTTGGGGAGGTGGTGAAACCCTGACCTCAAACGCGCACTTCCAGGAGGAACCGCTTCTCAACACAATGCTGCCCAGTGAGTTTCATTAGGAATGAGAAAGAAACTCGGGAGCATGCGTTTCGGCTGAGAGCAGAGCGGGAGAAAGGCATGGACAGTAAAAGTGGCTCGGAATTGTAAAGAAATTAAAGAATTAAAATTGAAACTGCAGCTAAATCCCAGAGCAAAACAGACAGCCTAACTGAAACAAAACCATAAAGGCAGAAAGTGTGAAGGCTAAAGGCATAGCTGCAACACACAAGTAAAGCAGAAAGCAAAGAAAAGTAGATTGGAGTGGGAGCAAGTAAAAGACTGATCGAAACAGAAGGTGAGAGAAAGGAAAGACGCCCATGGGTGCCAGTGGCCTGTAACGAGAGAGAGGCATGAGAAAAGGCAACTCAAGGGTGGCGGTGGCCCGTAACGAAAGAGGAGCGCAAGAAAATAAAAAAGAATGGTACAAGGAGCCAGATAAGAAGAAATCAGAAAAGAAGGTGCAAGATTGCACAGAAAGAATAAAGGACAAGTGCCAGGGGAATGATAAGAAAAAAATAAGAATAAATACTACAAGTGTGCACAGGAAGGAAAGAAGAAGTAAGAGGTGCAGAAAGCATCTGAAGAGGTAGAAAGAGAAACAGCAAGTAAACAAAGAGAAGGACAAAAAGATCAGAATGGTCGTGCTAGGAAAAGCAAAGAGCCTGGCATGTCTGAAAGTTTCTGATTCTACCCCATGAAAGGATGGGATATGGAATGGGCCTGAGCCTGGCGAAGGCAACCCTAAAAAGCTCGACCAAGTTGGAGACTTGTTAGTTTTGTTGTACTGTTGAAAGAATTGAAGAGTGGGGAAGGGAACCCAGAGAAGCTTACAAAAGGAACTGTGTTATAATATGTCTATGGTGTTTTGAACTTGAATAAGGCAAAGCTTGGGAAAGGCAACCCCAAGGAACTTAAAGACAGTTGGAGTAACTACAAGGGGTCTGTGGAGAAGGTCTTGCGAACAGCCCTGTTAATTGAACTCATTTGTGTGACATTGACCAAGCAGCACCTGGTGAAAAGACCAGCTGAAACCAACCTTAGTTTCAACTTTTTGTTGATCCACTATTTTTTCTGTTTTGACAAGATTTCCTATCACATTTTTGTACAGAGTGACGGGAAGCATAGGGTTAAACACAGACAGACTTTTATTTTGGACTATTCGACAATGATGACCATTAGAAACATCAGTTAAGGGAATTACCCTTGAGAGTTAGGGCCAGCCAGGCATTACACCAACCCAGGAACCTCAGCAAATAAAGGTTTTCATACAAACCCTTTTGAGTCGGTGTCTCTCTTTATACCATGCCTGTCTCACAGAGACTACAAATATCCAAATTCACCAGTTATGGTAAGCTAAGCAACCATTACTCACGCCACCACCATGCACTACTAACACTAACACCCAGGGCATCAAAGATGACATCACAAATGTCATTGATCACATTCGTGAACACCTCACGTCATCGAGGACTTTCCAGACAGTGTCACATGCCGAAGCGTGTGCAGAGTGAAGACGTGTTTAAGAAAGGGTCCGCGCTTCGCAATTGGGTCCATGCTTCGCGAAAAGTTTGAAATGGCATTTTCAGCTGATCTATGAAGTTTCAAGCTCAAAATATACCCTTGCACAGCTCCTAGACCTATTCTCACTGATTTTCTATCTGCAATCCAGGAGAGAGCAAATGCTTGGAAGAATATCAGCACAACTGCTATTTAACTTAAAAAATGGCATCAGCCATGGCCATCCCTTCTCCCCAGGAGCCACCACCACCAACACCACAACCTGCTGGCAGGCCTGGACAACAGAAAAAGTGCAATGATGCAGAAAAGAATCAAGATGACCAGGAAGATGAGATAGAGGAAATGCCTACCTCCAGCGAATCATGGGTGTGGCGATCCTTTACCGCCATTGGGGGAGCACAAAAGGCTAAGGCTACCAAGGTGAAATGCACTGAGTGCAACTTTGTACTCAGTCGTGGACATCCTGGGCAGTATTCCTACGGGATCACCTCCATGTGCCGCCTTACCCAATCCAATAACTGGAATGCTCTGAGAAAGGCTGTTCCTTTATCAGAAAGTAGTAGGTTGTCTTCCTCTACCTCATCTTCCCCAACCAATATTGCCACCACACAGGCTACTCCTGTGGGGCAGAATATCCACCAGCTACCTTGCAAGCCATAAAAGAGGTTGTTCATCCATATCTTTCCAAGACAACAGTACTCTGTATATACTGTAACACACCACTCTTCAGGGGGGATCAGTGCTGATGTGCTTTTTGAGGCAGCAATCAAGGAGCATGAGAAGCACTGCCCATTACCTTAGATTTAAGGCACACTACTTCTTCCCCTGTCCACCTGCCCCTCTTTATCTGTCATTGGTGCCCCTTCCCTCATTTCCCTCCCCCATCTTACTTCCTGGCCTCTCAAGCAAAAAAAAGAAAAAATACAAAATCAAAAAACACCAAAAATAAAGGTTCCTCTCACAGTTAAAAAAAGACAAAACATTTTTGAATAAAGTAGTTAGACTCAATAACAATTTTAAACATTTCCATTACCATTTTGTACCATGCTGATGAAAATAATGGACAATTGTATAGTAGAGAAAAAGAAAAAGTACAGAAAATGTTTTCTGTCCAAATACCTTTCTCTAGCATAAAAAAAGGACCGTAATCCATGCACCTTCACTACCCATAAGAATAGTTTCTACTTCTCTCAGGGTCCAATGGATCATGGCATAGACTCAGGATTGCTTGACATGCAGACTGCGGGAAGCTGCCTGGTTTCTGGTCCAGTCCTTATTGCAAATGGACCGGCAGCAGCACCACTTGTCCTCCTACACGGAGGAGGAGGAGTGCAGCAGTTTATGGATACCTGTGTAACCAGTGTTTTGGCGTGGGTCATGGGATACCCTTACCTAATTGATTTCAGACCTACTAAATAGGAGCATGAACCCATTTGTTTACTAAGGAATATACTGTGCATGCTGAGCAGACACATGTTGTGGTGTGACTGCTACAGTGTTGAGACCATTTCCCCACCCTCCCACTATCTTAAATCTTGTGGCTTTTTAGCTCCTGAAGAATGTCCCAGTGCTGATGTTTGAAAACAGAAACATGTCGGGCTGTTTAGAGAACCACACAGTTTGGACCATTATAGATTTGTACTAAGGCCCAAGTGTGGGTTGGATTATTGATGTGAATGCATTTTCTTTCTGAAATTGTACAACATATGTTGACATTTGTAGTGGGTTTTATGTGGTGGCAAACTATGTGCAATACTTGTTTTAAAACAATAGTTTTGTAATAAAATTGTATTTATAACCATGAAATTGATTTGATGTATGATCTAACAGGGGGGAAGATGAGAGTCATCAGCATTTGTTGTTTGAAGTATTTTGTGTCTTTTTTCTCTTCTTTATATATATGAGTTATATTGTGCCAGACAGACAGAGAAAGGGTCTGAGCGCCTATTGCAAGAAAACAGGGGTGTTTTAACCTGTTTATACCTGACAGTCTTCCTGCACACTACATCCACAAAACAAGTAGTCCCCTTTCATTGCCTAGCTTCCTTAAAATTCCTGGATTGCATGTACAGTGTCCACGGACTACCATTATGTCCGTGGACAGCATAGCCAATTGAAGGAGGTGGGCAGGTTTAAACACAATTTGAGGCATTTATTCTACAATGGTGGCTCTTAAAAGAGCCTTTTATTTGTTTTTTTGGCTTTCCATTTTATTTTTTGTTTTTCTCATTTTGATTTCCTACACCTACTAAGAAATGCTTTAGTATACACTCCACATCTTCCCTTTTAATTTGTTCACATGAATTTTTTTGAATGCATTTTTAACATTACAAAAAAAAACGGATTGCCAACATTAGATAAATGCACTCCATTGCTCTGAAAAGTATTTACACCATCCAATTTGATATTTTTATTCTCAAAACCTTCCATCCCTAACCCATATAAAAAAGAACATAGACCTTTATTGACAAGGTGCCTCGCTTCTTCCATTTGTGGACAAAATCAATGTTCACATCTCCATATTTGCCTTGGATTGATTTGAGAAATAAAATCTTTGCAGCTGGAAACAGTTCCATTAGGCTTCTCAACATATCCTTGATGGCAAGCAGCAAATATACTGGACTTATATAGTCCAAACTGTTGCCTCCACAATGCAGAATAATAATATAATGACATTTTTAAGTGAGCCATACTCTTACAAAATGGTAATAAGATCACCCAGTTTAACCCACAATCTGCATACCACAAAACTTCCACTTCTTCCAATCCAATAGTAGCAGAGATGTCACAATATTCAGCGTAACCCTTCAATGAATGTATCCAAGAATCTCCCACCATCCACACACTGTGCATCTTCATATCCATAGCTACTGACAACTTCACTGCACCCAACAAAGAAAACTCCTGATACCCTTTCTTCCTGTAACTACAATCAAAGAACCTGATTGGCTGATCCCGCCATTGTCGGGGATATCCACAAATGTCCGCGGTCACTGCAGTCCCTTTCCATGGCTAGCACCCTTAAAGGACCTGAATGACACATGCAGATCTGTGAAGGCATCCCTTATACCTATACTTGCCACAACCACCACAATCAAATTAAATCATGAACTGCCGTACTGCCAATCACAGCCGTGGACTGTAAAAATGACACCTGCACTGCTTTCTTTCACCTACCAAAATGGCTCAATCTTTTCCACTCCCCCACCCTTTCCAAGCCTTCTTTCAGCAACACAATAACCCCAAATGTAATTTTCAACTTGTTTTTCACTGTGCTGTCCGCGGACAACGGCGATCATCCACAGATCCAATATGGCAACCGTTTCAAGAGAAATATGACACACCTCACCTTTAACACCATCCAATCAGCATGTATTTTTGATATCCATGGACATTGAACCACTCCTTGATTGTTTCCAACGTGTCCGCGGACCCCGAATCAGGAAATGAGTCAGCAGACCGGACCCAGATATCACTATTTTTTCCCCCTACTTTTTCCCCCCTAAAAAATATCACTATTTTTCCCCCTACTGGCCATTTTCAAAATAAATACTGGACAGATTTACACCAAATTTACAGAAGCACGCTTATGGCACCAAGGCGTGTCTCCCGGTTTCGTGGAAATCCATCCAGCGGTTTGGGCTGTGTCTATGAGGATTTCAAAAATGATGTAAATGAACTGTATATGGTACTTATAGAGGATAGTGCACATAAACTATGCATTTAATTATACATTTTATAGTTACTTAGTTTCATATCGTTATGAAGCTGGAATCTCTGGTTTATTTTCTGTGGAAAGCTTTAGTTGCATACAATTTTACATATACTTTTTTTTAGCCCCTCATAAATAGTACATTTTAAGTACTATATTTGGTCCAACATTAGTGTATGACACACTGCTGTTGTCTTGACATTAAATAATAATTGGTTCACTGGGAAAAAAATCCATACTCTATGATGTGAGTGCGTGGGTAATTGTGATAGTATGTGTCTTTGAATTATGTTGTGATTAAGGGAATGCTTCAAGTAGTTAGGTACCTGTTGGTGAATTCTAACTACAGTAGAGGTTATAAGATGTTTTGTTGTATAAGAATTGAGATGGCATATTTGAAGTGTTTTGGAATGAATTGCATTTTTGAAGTAGTTAGATATCTAGTGGAGCATTTTAACTAGATTGACTTTGAAAAGTACTGTTGTAGTATTATAGATGTAGTTAGATACCTGTTGGTGTATTTTAACTGTTAATTGTGCTACAGTTTAGTGACTACTTTTGGTTTGAAGGAATATTAAGTAGGCATTTGTTAAATTTGCTTGTAACCTATGTTTTGGAGTAACAGAGGTATTGTTATATTCAAACCAACAACTTCATTTTTTGACATATCCAGTGTAGTGCCCTGAAGTGGTTGTGGAACCAGTGTGGTATACTATACTTACTGTTGTGAAGGTTTTCTTTCCAAGAGATAGTTGGCCGTGTGTGAAGCCTGTAAACTTACAGTTATTTTTGGTACTATCTTCATTGTACCTTATAAGCATTACTATGACATATTGTCTATGTGGGTTTATTTGTATGGTGCGACAATTGTCTGTATTGCAAAAAGGGCATAATATGCCATGATTTGCATTCTCCAGAAGTTGGTGAAATGCAATGGATTCAGAATTTGGCATGGATCCATTTAGACATTGTTTATTAGGGATGTGGTCTTGTGAAACTTGGTGGCAGAGAGTGCATGTATGTTTCCATGTATATGACGTCTGGAAGATTTCATTCATAGGGATGTTTTTGGTTTCCAGTACTTGTAATGTGTGTGTGTGTGTGTGTGTGTGTATGTGTGGTGTAAATGTTACCATTCATGGACAGTAGTCCAACTCCTGCCTTATGCCTGAGACACTGTAAGTGTTGTCAGGATTATTTGTGGTATTTCTAAGAAGGACATACTTTTGCAAACAAAACTGGCCCGAGCCGTTTAAGTAAAAGTTGTGAAGAATTGGTCACAATTGAAAGAGAAGATTCATTGTTACATTAGCATAACTATTCGCTCCAGTTGCATTGCTGAATTTAGAAGGACCAGAGAGTTCTGTTTGAGGATTGTTTGATGGGTCTGCAGATATTTCTGGAGAAGAGACATTTGTATCTTTGTTTTTTGATGGACGTGCAGTTGACTTTGTACTAGACTGTTTTGTGGTTGTATTGTTTGATACAGAAGGGGCTAGTCATTGCTTCTTTAGTGGTATTGTTGGGAGACCTGTTATAATTTCCGTTTATATTACTTGTCTTTTTAAAGTTTCTTTTTTTGAGGTACAGGGTACATATGTAGATGTATGGTGCCCATAGCCTGCTGTATTCCAGGTTGCAAGAAATGTCAGCGTTGATTTTGTTTGCATCAAAGTTAACTAGGAATAGACCATTGAGTGTAGGCAGATGTGAAAGTTCAGAACATGGAGGTGGAACGGGTAGAAGGGCTACCCCTGTGCTACAGGGTCTGCCGACAGCACAGTGATCCATGGACAACACGTGCCACGTGCATCTTTTGTGGATGCCTGGCATGGGAAGGGGACTGTGGGGATTAGCCAATCAGGTTTGCTGGGTGTGGTGTACAAGAAGAGAGGGTAGCAGGAGTTTTGTTTGCAGGAGTTGTGAGAGCACTGAAAATGGCTATGGCTATGCATTTGAGAAGGCAGACTATGCAGATATTGGGGGACTCTTCAATTCAGTCATTGAAGGTGTATGCTGAAAATCACAGCGTCTTTAGAAGTATTGGATTGGCAGAACTGGACGTTTTGTGTCATGCAGTTTGTGGCTTAAACTGGGAAAGCTTGTTTTCATTTTGTGAGAGTATGGCTCATTTTAAATGCCTGGTCATTCTAATTGTGCATTATGGAGGGGACAGTTTAGAGTTTCTGACTCCAGAAAAGCCTAATTGAACTGTTTCCTGCTGCCAAGAATATTTTTTCTGAAATAAATCAGAGGCAAACATGGAGATGTCCAACAAACATTTTCGGTCCACAAATGGAAGGATCAAGGCACCATGCTAATAAAGCTGTATCTGCTTTTTTATATGCTGCAGGAATGTTATCTTTTGAGAATGACAATATAAGGCCTGATGGTGTGAATATTTTTGGTTAAGATGGAGTTCATTTCACAGATGTCGTAAATGCATTTTTTCATTACAATTTTAGGAATGCATTGAAAAAGTTCCTGTAAGAATATTGTAATGGAAGATTTAGAGTGTACACTACTGCACATAAAAGCAAAACAAGGTATTTGTTAACAAACCCCCCAAAATAGGTTATTTTCAGAGTCACCACTAAAGATTACATAACTTAATTTGTGTTTAATTCCCCTCCCCTGCTCACCCCTTTGAGTGGCCATGACATTCGTGGACGCTGCAGTAGGACACGGAAGGCATATGATACATCCGGTTGCCTGTCATTGAAAGGGGACTGTGGACACCTCAGACATCAGAGGATCAGCCAATCAGGTTTCCTGGTTATGATGTAGAGGAAGAGAGACTAGCAGGAGTTTTTGATATTAGGAGTTGTGAGAGGACTGAAAATGGCCATGGCAACATCTTTCAGAAGACAGAGTGTGTGGATTTTGGGGGTCTCTTGGGTCCATTGGTTGAAGGTGCATGCTGAGCACTGTGAAATAGCTGAAAATCTTGGATTCCCTGATTTGGAAATGTTCTGGTATGCAGTGAGAGGCATGAAATGGGTGCACCTGCTCCTATTTTGTGTAAATATGGTTGAATTGAAACATCCGGACATTATTATTGTTCATTGTGGGGGGAACCGTTTGGGGTACGTGACTGGAATTTCCTTGCAGTTTCCAATGAAGGAGACATTGGGAAAGTTGAAGGAAATGTTCCCTAATTTGAACATTATTTGTTCATGCTTTATCTGGAGACAGATGTGGATGCGCTCGAGTATTTGTTACGCACATTGAAAAAGTGAGGCACAACTTCAATAAAGCTGTGTGTGGTTTCCTGCAAGATGTTGGCATGACATTGTTTCATAATGAGAACATTAAATTTGATTTTCCCAAAATTTGTTGGAGAGATAAAGTTGAACTAACTGATGTGGGAAATCAGACTTTTGTCCAAAACATTCAAAATGCCTTTGAAGCAGTTTTTTTTAAAAGTGAGAAGACATAATTAATTATGTTCAGTAAAATGTTTCTTAGTTCAGTTTACAAAACAAACATTTTTAAGAAAAATATTAAAGCAAAATGCAAAAGAAATGGTTCTTTTGAAAGCCACCATTTTGGAACTGAAATCAATTAAAATGATTTCAATTGTTCCACCCCACACCTGGAATTATTTTGATGTCCGCAGACTACCGATTTGTCCACAGACTATGCTGGCTGTGATTTTGTATTTTATTTTGCCTTTTTGGTTAGGAGAGACAAGGCAAGGGAAGGAAGGGGCACCAACCACAGGAACGAAGGAGCAGGTGGACAGAGGAAGATGTTGGGCAGGCCTTATATTTAAGATGGGGGCAGTGTTCCTTGTGTTCCGTGACCGCAGCCTCGAAAGCACACCAAAACTGATCCTCAATACAGATTGGTGCTTCACAGTACAAACATCGCACTGTGACCCTCGAAAGGTAAGGGTCAACAACATTCTGTATATCCTGTGAATCTAGCACTCTGGCATCCTCTGCCACAAAGGAGTATCCTTTGTGGAAACAGGAGCAGATGAAGATGATGGGGTGGAGGAAGTCCACCTACTCTTACCAGAGAAATATATCGTCTTTCTCCGAGCAGTCGGATGGTTAGATTTGGTGTCGCGCCTCATGGAAGTTGTCCCGTAGGAATACAAGCCAGGTTTCACGCGACTGAATACAACTTTGCGCTTCCGCCTTCGGGACCTTACCAACGGTTGTAGGAAATTGCAACACCAAGAACTCACTCCGAGTACTGGTGATTCTTCCTCTTGATACTCATCTGTATCTCTGTGCCTGTTCCCCTATCCAGGCCCTCCTGGTTGTTGAGGTGGCGGTGGTGGCTGAGAAAGAGGCATGGCCGTAACAGATGCCATGATAGTCTAAAAGAAGTTTTGCAAAACAGATCTGCAAAGCAGGTGCTTTCTCCTAGATAGCCAGATTGTGAATGAGGAAAAGTAAGTGGGGGGTCCCTTCAAAGGAACCAGCCGCAGGCACTTGTGCAGTCCACGGATGACTGAGTCACAACAACGCCTTGAAAAGTTTTAAAAAGTTGCAAGATCAACCCCGAATGGGTCTTGCAATGGTAACATTTCTGCTTGAACAACCCAGATTGGCTGGAAATGCACTTTTAAACTGTCCGCGATCATGGGCACCATTCACAGACAGCCCCATCATGACACACGGGTGCGCTCACATGATGGCGTCCATCCACGGTCTCCTATTGCGCAGGAATTGCAGGGAGCAGTGTCCCCGGATTAATTAAAAGTGCGTCATGAGAGAGTGGACATGCCTGGACATCGCGTCTGTCCGGGGGCACATCCACTTTGAGTGCGGACACCCTGGAGGTCGTAGTGTCTGCGGAATCATAATTGGAGTTTAAAAAAATGTATATATCAGACAACAGTATACAAAACATTTATAGTACACAAAATATATTTATTCAAGAAAGGGATGGGGTATCGGAATGGGAAACATAAATGGGAGAATTAGGAACTTTTGTACAATAATCATGAGGGGAAGAAGAGAGTGAGGTTTCATCAAAGCGTCTTTTATTAAAATGTTCATAATTTGATGGGGATGATTGCAGGTGACAAGGGGGGCAGGTGCATGAAAGACAGTGATGGGGAACCTTTTTAATTACATGATTTTTCACATACTCTAAACATTCTTTAAAATCATTACTTCATCAAATTTTTTAGACAAGTTCATGATCTGATGATTTACAGTTGGGGATAGGGTTTCTCTTTGGGATTGTGGGGATTGTGGATAATTAAACTGGGGTGTACTTTCTTCATGAAAACTATGTACTGTAAGAAAAACAGAAATTATTATTTTAGTAAGGTGTGTACAAATAAACTATTTGTTTACATTAAAATATGTATTGTATACCATTGGGGATGTTATCGTCGCTAATTTCTTCTTTTGGGAAGGTCTCCTCTAACCACTGAAGTGTGCTTGCCATTTCTGTGAGAAAAGAATGCTTCTGTCTATAAGATGTGTTTATGTAATTAAAGCTAATAATAGAGAAATAAATACAATGCACTTAACTATTTAGTGAGAATGTGTTGTTCAATAACCACCTGGGGTCTCGCAATCTGTATGCAGAATTGTAGTGAGGAGATTATATAAAGTATATAGTTATGGTTTGTGATTGGTGCATTCCATTGTAATGTGTGCTAAATAAAAATAAAAAATAATATTTTTTAAAGTAAGTGTTTGTATAAACATGTATATTTGCGTGTTGTAAACATTAGTTATCATTTTATGTACATTTGTTTGTTGGTTGATGGGTAAAACTTACTTTGGTCTCCCCTATGATTCTGAGCCTTGTGAAAGCTGTCCGCGGACTACGGCAAAGTCGATGGACCCCATATTTGCCACATGAGGGGAGTATAATATAAGGAACTTGTAGCAGATTAAAGGTGCACTTGTATAAACCTATGAAATTCACTGAAAAAACTTTGTTAAAGGGATGTTATGGTTACAAGTAAAACCAAAACACCCTGGAAATTCGCCAGTTATGGTACGCTAAGCAACCATAACTCACGCCATCTCTGTGCACTGCTAACACTAACATCCAGGACTTCAAAGATGACATCACAAATTTCATTGATGACATCACTGATGGCATCACATATAAAATTAATTTTGATAAAATGTCTCTAAAATGGGTTGTGTTTATAATGTTAGAAATAAGATGTCAGGGGGATCAGGAGACCTATCATGAACTACTTAGTGTATTAAAGAATTTACTCATCTGAATAAAACATGATATCGGAGTGTTGTTAATAGAGGAACCTAGCCATACAAACACATATCCAATGGCTGCAACATGCAGTATAGAAGTGCTATATTTTAAATGTGTTAATTTTGGATAGTAAAATAATGAATGGTACCTTATCAGAGTTTTGAGTAATGATAAACATGGAATAAATAGTTAATAACTAATAGCTAATAATTGATGACTTACTTCATACTTGTGTTAGTACCAACAATACATCTCAAGGCCTACACTACATACAAATGTGAGGCACGTACACAGAAACTTAATGGAGGAAAGAAACAACACCACCAAAAAATGACAGTAACATTAGACTTTATCATCAAATACACAAATTAATTGTGTGTTTGAGGTGTATGTGTACCTTGTACTGAGGCCAAATCTTAAGGAAAGTGCCTTAACAACATATGACTTGGTTAATGTCTGCATATGCAACACCTTTTGATTTTTAAATGTGTCTCTATCAGTGAACAAAACCACATGGCCTAGATATGTCAGTGAACAAAAAGAAGTGGCCCAGGTGTGTGATGTCATTGGTGATGTCATCAATGACATTTGTGATGTCATCTTTGATATCCTGGGACATTTGATGGGAAATTTCTCGAATATCGACCAAACTAATTGCTCGCCCGATATCATAGCCACCTCCATAATGCTAACCAGTTAAGCAGCATCAAATGCTTATGACGCCAACGTGATCCTAAGCGGGACGTCTAATCACCACATGAATCAGTCTTCATATAGACTATGCTATCTTTGTTCATAATAAAACGGCAACATCGAAGTGTTGAACAACACATCTTTCCCAAGGTTGCGAACAAGGCATAATTAGCCCACTATTAACGCAGCATTCCAAAGCATGACATCACCGCGTCTATTACAGCACGTCCACTTAACAGATAAACAATGAGCTCAAAATTGCGGTGCTTCAGGATGAGCATGGAGCACAGTCATCCTTGAGGAAGCTACCTCCATGGAATCCACATGGTAAGACTATACTAGCAAGAAACTTAAAAACTTTTATGGCAAACAGACAAACGTACTGAAATTATGTTTAAACATATAGGGCAACATATGCAAGTTAACTGCTTAATCCAAGCAATCTAACATGATGGGGACCACCTACTTATCTAACACAAGGTAAACGGGCCCTTTGACCATTATCTGCTGCTCCCCACTTATTATGAGAAACGACTATACCTGACCACTTAAGGTTACAACCACTGAATAAGCTTTGTCTCCCCCACCCAGAATCGTTATGGCTAAATCGAATAGAAGCAACTTGCGGCAGATGTATGCTGTAAATCCAGTCCAATTAACAGGAACTCATGGGAAAACATTGATCATATGATCTGCACCATAAGAAGATGCACAACAATAAAATAACGAGCACTTGCCTTATTGAAACACTGTAAATCACGAAAACCCACCTCCAGGCATGCTTAATGGTACCAACCTCATAATCACATGACTACGTCACCACTAGACCAAACAATCATGAACTAAACGCAATGATAGCATTTCACCAATAATGATAAATCAATCAGTGACCACTCACACCCGAACACTGCCACCAGATATAATCAATGGTCAGTAATAAAATTGTATACTATGAACCATTCCTGACCTACTTAACTCTCTGGTTTTTTCTCCTCCTCTCCTTCTATGCCTTCCTCCCGCCAAAACTTGTATAGATGACACTATAACCGAGGCTCAAAGGGGACTGACTCACAGTGCCTATTGGTGCCCTTGGAATATATAATAAACTATTAAACTGTAATTCTATAGATCATACCTACTGTCTTCCTTCCTAGCGCAGCACCAGCCTTAACTAAATTCACAAAATAGTACTTCACTCTCTGACTGACTAAAAGTGAATATCAGTCTTAGTTCGGCGACTACAGCAAGGATACAATGATATTCGAACACACCTAACGATTTGATACAGGGTGGTGCACAGGCAACATATTCACTTTACCATCTTAACACCATGGGAAATATAAGGGGGCACCTCCTTGTCCATCAAATATTTTAAAAACTACTGACAGAATAACCCCAAATGACAAAACGGCCTCAATTCAACGCTTTGTGCCCAAGTTGTTTCAGACCGGGTCCGATTCCGTCAAGCAGTTTAGACTGTGAATGGGAAGTAGGCCGCAACTTTGTTTTATTTTATATTTTTGTTTTCTTAACAACTTTAAATGTTTTTATCAAATCTTTACCAAGTATTGCAGTCTGGAAGGGGTGCTCTATAGGGTGATAATGAACCGAAACCACAATGTGTTTAACTAGTACAGTTATACACTCCGTTATTTTGTCTTGCTTCATTTACAATGTCTTAATCTTTACTGTTTACATTGCTATAACCATACATTTAGTCATTTGTAATTCTTCAGTGTCAGCCCGGTTTATCTCTGATGATTATCAATATATAGAACTGAATACTAGTGCAGGTTTTCGTATAGGTTCAGTAACATCAGTGCGATGAAAGATGTTACTGTTTTCCATGGTAACGTTGCTCGTTGTTTATTACACATTGATGGCTATAACGTGCAGTTAACTCGCTGGACTATTTCACTTGCTGAACTACAAGTACCCAAAAGAACTAAGGTTACACACACGTTTTTATTAGCACCATATTTCACAGTGATAAGAGAAAGTGTGCCCAGCTTCCTTACCACCAGAGACTCTTACAAATGAGCAATGTTCTGATTGAGATTACATGCATACAGTATTTCAGAATACCGTCATTCATCAGGACACCTATCTCAAATGTTGGTCTCATTTTGAGATGCTAATCCCCTATTACAGGACTTCTGCTTCCAAAGGTCAGGTTTAGCATGAAAGATTAAAAGTGATTTCAACACAAGTTGTTTATGTGATTTTTATGTTGCTGTCCTATTGACTCTCAACTTTACTTTAGTGGTATGTAAAAAGCACACATTTAGGAATGAACATTGATCATAACTTAAAAGCATGACAATTTAGGACAACATGCATCATTTACAAACACATTTTTACAGTTAAATAAGAGGAGTGCTGACGCTGAGTGGATATAATAATAGCAACATACACAGAACCGGTCTTACAGCTCCCTCTACTGAACATTAATTTCGTCTCAATTATTCTGTTTACTTAAAACCACAATTTTTCCTTTACTTCTAGGTGATATTTAATGTGATCGGTTCATTTCGAACGTTCATTTTAAGAAGGACAAAGCCGATAAAATTGTCTGCATTCCATGAATGCTTACAAGGTTGTTTCAAAAGGGGAAATGGATAAGTGTTGATAACAGCGGGTCACCAGAAAGAAAAAAAAAGGTTTGTTTTGAGCATAGTCACGAAGGCGAGCGGTTGGATTCTTGACCCCGTTTGTTGGGGCTTTTTTAATCCGGAGTAGTCGAGAATGGCGTTTGTTCAAGGTGTGGGTCCGCACCTTCCAGGAAGTGACCCCACTGAATACGTACATAAGTGGCTACGCATTGCGTCCCTTTCACGTACTGTGCAATATGTGTTGATCCAGAGGAATTTCGTTTCAATGATCTGAGGTGGTGCAGCAAGCAGAGATTGAGCTGAATGCTTGCAGGGTTGCAAATGCATGTCTCGGGCACACATCCCAACTAAGCTATTGGTGAATACAATGTTTACTTTTGTGAGATTTTGGAGTACAGAGTTCTCATCTTTGTGGCACATATTGTGTTAAATGTGGCGCAGTGTGTGGCTTAGCGAGCATGCCTGTTTGAATCTGTGACACAATTGTGAAAGGCAGAGGCGTTGCTAGGGGGGTGGGAGCTGAGGGGGCTATAGCCCCTGGTCTTTTGGTTGTAGCCCCGGATAGAAGCTCAGGGGTTAAAAGGCTAGCTATCCCGAGTCCTGACAGTCCTGACATAAGCATAGCCCTTGATATTTTACAAACCTGGCAACACCCCTGGTGAAAGGGACGTGGAGGCCGGGGCACTTGCATTTTTCTGCCTCATGAAACTCGTCGAAAGTATGCACACCCCCCTGGAAGGAGTGCACACGTTTTGCTGCAAATTGAGAAGTGTGTAGGGTGAGCTGTTGAGCTTATAGATTATGGACAAAGGGCTCATTGCAATGGCTCCAACAAACAAGCTTGCAGACAGTCCACCGATATGTCTCACATGGACCATCAAAGATGGAAAATAAAGTTTTGGAAGGGAGAATTCAAATCTTGGGATGGACGATTATTGACACTGAGCCTTAACTTTTTGGGGAACTTGACTGTTGTACTAGTATGGGTGTAAAGAATGGTAGTTGTGAAGGAATCTGTCGTAAGGTAAATGTTGTGTCAGTGTGTCTTGATGTATTGAGGAACTTAAGAAAAGATGGCACGGTACATAAATATGTGTGCAGCGAAGTAAAATTTTAAAAGCAAAAGATCATAACTGAAGAACTAGGACTGGTTTGCTAAGCCCGCCAACCGTCGCTAAACTTCAGGAGAGTGTGCTCGGTGGATAGTGCTAGACTAACTGATCTAGATGGCCCGTGCCACAAGAAATTGGTTTGTAGTCATTCCATCGACAGTCAAAGTGTCTAATGCCATACCATCTACAAAAAAAATCTAAAAAAAAGCATCTAATGCATTTTTTTTATTTTTATTTTTTAATGGGGGTGCCCCCCCAAACTCCCTTGTTTAACCTTTAAAACCCATTTTTATTAAACTAAACCCTTTACCATCTAAAAAAATGCATTAGATGCTTTTTTTTTTTAGATGGTATGGCTGTCAATGCTTTGGTTGTTGATGCAATGACCGGATACCCAAGAACTTAGCAAATATTAAAAACTACAGAGACATGTTTTTGTTTGGTTGCTTGTTTGTTTACTTGTCAAAAGGTAGTCACATTAAGGCCAAGGGATGGGGTTCATACGGGTGACAAGGGATGGAAACCTGGGCTATGTTCCTCAAGTAGGGCTCACCTCTGGCTCCCATAGCTCTCCATCTGCCCATGACTGCATTACTATTGTGATACTCTAGAAGTTGCCTGGAAATGTCATGTAGAATGCTGGTGGAGATGTGGATGTGCCATTGAAGAAAAGCTGGATCTTTTCGGCCTACTCTGCACTAGTGAGTTCACATCATTCCAGTATTGTAATGGCTCACATCAGCTGTCATGTCATTCGAAGGGAAGGTGACTTTTGCTTTCTCTAGTCACAGCTGGAAAATGGGCATCAGCTGACCCAAACCTGACGCGAAGGTGCAGCTGAAGAGAGTTCCACTGATGGGAATCATTTTGATAGCTCATCCAATCCACCTGATTATGGGAGTACATAAGTCAATATTCTTGACACTGCTATATCACCATAAGGCAATGACGGAACGATCCACAATTATCAATATGATCCACCCATGGACACTAGGACAGAAGAGATTATAACTGAAGGTGGATCCAAAAGTGTTTGCAAACTGGGTCAGTTCAACACATTTCCATCTTACCTTCTTTCTGAGAGAAAAAGGAGCGGCCATTGATTTTACATCTGACCAAACAACAAACCTCAAAAAGTAGCAAATAGGTGCAATAAAAGGTGAGCTAGTGTGCACGCGCTATTCAGAAGCATTAAGTAGAGACAACACTTACAAACTAACAGCAGCACAGCGCCACATTGGACATTATCCATAGTGCACATGCCACAGCCAATTCCCTGTCTGCCCCTCTCGAAATTGCAAACATCACAGACATACAGGAGACAGATGTAGAAGTGTGGACACTCCAAGTGCAAACCCTAGTCTTGCAACCTCTGTTGACCAAGCAGATGAGTCTCCTGCACTTACATCATGAACGACACAGTAGCCCTATTGTTAGCCCTACTTCTAATACTGCACTTGGAAGGCATCCCTCCATCATTTTTCACTCATGCCTTCAGGGAGTTCTAATGACAATCACAATATGAACAAAGCTGAGTACCGTGCTCCTAGAACAGAGTAACACACCCCCTTCCTCCAAAGAGTGGATTCTCAGAGCGAACACTCCAAAAACGGAAGTAGTACTTGACTATGCATGTACACTTTCTTGAAACTATTTTCATCCACATTAAAATGTCTATACATTATGCATCGTCATTTGTATTTTTCTGTTACTATTGACAATAATGATACATTGATTAAGGTGGTGGAGTTTAAACATGGTAAAGGTTTCCATATGAGTTAGGATTAATCCAGTTAGCAGACATTGGGAATGGCTTTATTTTCTCCTAGCATTACAGCCGCATGACACTCATATGCCACCCATCTCACACCTTCTTCACACCCAGAGCACACATGCATCATATCCACGTAATCTTGCATTTGTCTCCTCCCATAGTTTGTCTATGAAGTACTTTGCCTGTCAGAGAAGCAAAGGAGAAGTGTGATAGAACATTTAGAAGTAGTAGGGAGAAGCAAAGTCAGGCAGATATTTGGGAGGGGAATGAGGGATAGATGAGAAGCACAGAAAGGCATTGAGAAGTAAAAGGTAGAGCGGCTATGTGTAAGATTGGACTGACCGTATCATGGACTGAACTATATTCTATGGGCCACGGCGCCATGAGGAGAGATAGCTGTAGAGGAGGTGTTCTCTGCACAATGGGGGTATGTCTGGAAATGACTCACTCTGTGGTGAGCCTGGGCATGTTGAAGACTTGTCCAAGAAAGCACATGCGGCAAAGCCCTTATGCTATCTCCCCAAGGCGCCCAGCAACATTTGAGACTGGCTGTATGTCAGAAATCTGAATATGAGAAGTTTGCAAACGTTCAGTGAAAATCAAGCAATAAAGGCTCCCATTATTTGGTTTCCTCATTTCTGACATGGTAACCAAAACTATAGGCTTGAGGGCAAAGTGCTTATAGACAGACTTTGAGCCTTCCACAGTGTCACAGTGAGCCAAGGCATGTAGAAAAATCATGCCCAAGAAAACGCAGAGTGGACAGCCCCTCAACTTATTCCATTAGTGCCCAAACTGCCATATTCTTTAAATGGGAAAGCTGGAAGGAAACATTTCACTGTGGGCGGGATTTCAACCATGGCTTCTTTGGGATTAGAAGCCCAGTCCTGCCTACCTGGAGGTTCCTGAGTCCTCCTCGGGCCTTCAAGGTAATAGTTGTATTAGTGTATGAAGCAGGAATCCTCTTAGGCCGAGGCTGGGCGCTTATGTGAATTTATTTACATAATCCAGCCTGTGACTAGCCTTCTGACTCTGGGCTACAGTTACTCTGTACTGTTAATTGGGGCCATCATGCGAATGTTAGGTCAAAATAGGGGTGCATGTTCTAGTTAATAGATTATATTTCCAGGTCTGCCTTCTATGTTTTTTATAGGGCATGTTTAGGGGTTCTACTTGGGTCTTATGGCTGCTTCAAAAGCGTTTGAAAATTAGACGTTTAAAGCAAACATAATAACTAAACCTCAACATAATATAACATGACCTATCAAGAGGTATACAAGGAAACTGACATATTCTCCTGCCCTCCCCCAAAAAGAGTGAATACGTATGTACTGTAGCACTGAGGTAGGTTTTGGTGAACATGCTTTTAGCTTTAGGAAAATAATATTTTGATCTCATCAGATCAAGAGATTGCCAACATGTTTCTAAAGCTTAAAACGTGACATGGCGTAGCGTAACATAAGACAGTGTAGCATGCCAAACTTACATCAGTGTAGCAATTCAAAACAGAGATGTGGAAAGATAATATAGCTTTTACATGCCCATAGCAAAAAATTACACCCACAGTACACGCACATCACATCTGCAGTCACAACTGTGCCACATGCATATGACACCAGCCTCGGGGCATTTTTTACCCACAGCACATTTGCATCACACCCAGATCACACTTGCAGCACATCTGAACCACAAATGCATCAAATCAGCCATATCACGCCAGCAGTGCGTCTACATCACACCGGCCTCAGACATGCAGCACACCTACAATGAACTCACTGAATGTTGGCTTACACGTGCACAGTGAGTGTACTTGAGTACATTGTTTAACATTTATTTCACTTTTGGATGAAAATATTCACTATATCCAATGTGAATACGCGTTTCAAATGTTGAAAACCGTTTTGGCATTACGCCATGGAGCAGTTCACCAGCTAAGGACACATCACCGAGCGTATGATAAATAGTATGATAAATATCCAGGCTAACAGCATTACGCCTAATACTGAATTGCTATTGGAGACACCAAGCAAAAGCTAAAGACTAAGCAAGTAACGTAAGCAAGCACTGTAGCAGGGATTCAAGTGTTTTAATGGAAAAACGAGCCTCAATGTCAACTCTTGCGCCCCAACCGTCACTAAAGACAGTGGTTGTTCCATCATTTTCCTCATTAGTGTTTTCATCATCTACACCCTCCTGTGGAGGTCCCAACACATTCTCAACGTATTGACGCCAGTGTGATTTTTCACACCTTTTCCAGATTGTCTTAAAAGCTGCCTCCAATTATGTCAAGACACCGAAAAAGGCACCTTTAGGAGGCCGAATGTTCATTAAATGCTGTTTCTTGTTCGACAACATGACTCGTTGTACATTTCCTATACTAAGGACTGTGGATGGAGAAAAGAGTCCAGAAATCACTGCTTTACAATTATTATTTTTTTTAATTTGAAACCTCAGCCTGATAATACCCAGTGTAAACACTGAAACTTCAAGCTTTTGTTACAACTTATTATTCATCATTTCAACAATTACAAAAGTTCTGTATACATATAAAAGGAATCTAGCTCCCACGTGAACACACATGTCTTCAGACAGTCAACACTTTTTGATCAAGCCTTAGTGAGTCCATGAAGTCTACTACAGCGCTACTCAGTTTGGTGCAGTGACCAGCGCTGGCGTAAGACCACCAGTCTCGATTGGTTGCTGCAGCAGGGATAAAGTCACTTAAGTGCTACATCCGTTTTAATACAAGCCGCTTGCACTCGGTTAGAAGATGTTCAGTTGTTTCTATATTGCTATTACAAAAGCGACACATGTTATCATTTCCTTCGCTTATATGTCGGCGCCACAGCATCTCTTTTGTTTTTATGGCGTTTAGGCGAAGTCTCAGAAATTGATCACGGTGATGACAAGAGGGACAGTTTGTTAGATCAAGCTTGGTACATTTAGGTTGTGGGCCCCGATTCCTGAGTCGAGAGTTGTCGACATTCATTGGCGATGGTCAATGTTCTGGATCCAGCACCAATGTTCAAACTTCTTTTTTGTGACTTGTGGACGCATAATCAAGTCGTTCAAGTTTAGTTTGGCAGTAGCTAAAGTTGAGATCATCCTCTGCTTCCACTCTTCTAAGATCTTCGATGTTCTCAAACCTGGACTTGGACAAAAAAATTGGAATGCTGGAGCCACGGAGGTCAGACTCATCTTGCGTAGTGCCATTAGTGATTTCCACAGTACCCAAGTGTAGAGTGAATTTAGCGACAGTTCATATCTTATCTGGATCATCGGAATATAAGGAGGCCTCAAGACTCAATGCCAAAAGATCCCTTCCAGTTTCTGCCAGAATAAGATGTCAATAATCCACCCGGGTTCTGACCCAAAGGTGATTGCTGGGACAACCTTTAAAGCATAAAAGGTTAGAACAGGAGCAAGAGTGAATTTGCCGTAGTTTTTGTTCAACAACTGTGCTTGGATCGTAAGTTGTATAATTCGATTTTCTATTTCTATTTTCCAGTGGTGTTCATGTAGGGACTTGTTGAACGTAATCCCCAGGTATCTAATGGAGGTAACCACCCCAAGATGTTTCCCATCAACTCTCCACGTAAAAGCTTTCCGTTTCTTGGATTCTCGTTGTCCAATTATGACAATCTTTGTCTTTTCAGTGTTCAAGGCCAGATCGTTGATGTTCAAATTCTCTTCTAGATTCGCCAACTGCTGTTGGAGACCTATTTGGGTAAGGTCCAGGAGAACCACATCGTCGGCATAGATACTACATCCGATTTCGTTGTGATTTAACTTTGGTGGAAAACATCGTACATTTCTGCGGAACTCTGGTAGATCGCAAATGAACAATTTAAAAAGTTGAGCTGCCAACGGGCACCCTTGTTTCACTCCTTTGCTCGTAGGTATTTGCCTGGATAGAGCACCTTGGTCGTTCAGTCTGATGCGAACAGCAGTTTGTGAGTGTAAAGCTATTATTGGTTCGATTAAATTGCGGGGACAATTCCAGTTGATCAATTTTTGCCACAATTTATCACGATTGATGCTGTCAAAGGCGCCCTGCCGATCAATAAAAGCCAGGTAAAGATGCGTCTTTGCTTTTGGGGTTTCCAGTTTTAATATGTTTAGTAGTAATAAATTAACTTCCATTCCAACTCCTCTGGTGAATCCAGTTTGTCTGATATCGAGGATGAGGTCGGACACAGATCATGCTGCTAACTTTTGGCACAGAAAAGAGGCAAACATTTTTCCTATAGTGTCCAACAGGGCAATCGGGCGATAGTTGGTTGGATCTGCCCGATTGCCCTTTTTATATATCGGCACAATAATTGCTTCTCGCCAGGAGTCTGAGATCGACATCGATGTAGACAGTTGCAGAAACAACGATTCAATGAAAGTTGCCCATTTTGCCTCCTTTTCCTTGAGCATCATGTTTGTTATTAGGTCAGGGCCTGCGGCATGCAATCTTTTCAAGGCCCGGATTGCTGCCTCTATGTCATCTTTACTGATGCATATATCCCATGATGTCAGGTCTAATTTCGGCACCGTCAATGTTACCGAGAATGGATCACTAAGGATGTTTGGGAAGTGTTGTTCCCATTTTCTGGCATCAATTACATTTGACAG
Source organism: Ambystoma mexicanum (assembly GCF_040938575.1). Taxonomy (NCBI): domain Eukaryota; kingdom Metazoa; phylum Chordata; class Amphibia; order Caudata; family Ambystomatidae; genus Ambystoma; species Ambystoma mexicanum. The sequence continues at coordinate 736,463,386 of NC_090936.1, forward strand.
CATGGAAGATTGACATACATTTCCTGTATTGAGAATTACCCAAATTTCGCGGGAGTTCTTTGTTATCAGTTCCTTCATTAAGACCTCGGCTCTGTCTTGCTTGATTATTATCCTTTGAGATTTTAGACAGTTACGATAAACCTGACGACGCTCGTGAATTTTGTTTTGGATACTCAGGTTGTTGCTGTTCAAGTGTCTTGATTTTTTTTTTTTAAGGCACGAATATCACGTCTCATAGCCTTTTTTGCTTGCAGTAATGTCATGGATGATATATGTTTATGCTTTATGCTCGATCTGTGATTCAAGGCTTTTGCTGTAACAAAGTCATATAGTAAAGGAGCATAATTCACAGACAGGGCTGTTTCATGAAGGAATTTTTGACCTAATTTCTCGATCTTGGGTCCATCAATCCGGAGACGATTTCCTCCTGGGTTGACGGAAATTGAAGATTTCTGTTGTTTACATTCAGTGTACCATTCCACAGTGCAAGTTAAACAAAGAAGATTATGATCACTAGAAGGCATGTCAGTTATTGCCAAGGTCATCGCTCCTTCAAATAGATGGTAAGAGACCCAGAAATAGTTGATTATTGAATGTGCTTTGTGGTTTGACCAAGTTAATTGAGGTGGTTGATCTCCTGGTGCAGGTTCGTTTACCATCTTGCAATTACAATTTCCGAGAGCGAGGCTCCACTGGTGGCTCCGTGTAGATAACTCATCGTCTGGTAGCGATTTGTAATTTCCAGAAGTAGAGTCATAGTTGAACCACGTACAGTTTAGATCGCCAGCACATATAATCGATAGATTTGTGTACTTTAAGAGTGCCTTGTCAATGAGTGATGTGACCGTGTTTATGAAGGTCCTTTTGCTTATTTTGTTTGGGTTCCAGTATCCATTTAAAACAAGCAAGTGTTTTCTTGCGGAACGATTTTCTTCAGCAGTTTGTAGCAAGGCTCCTTGAACAAATGGGTTCGGGTTGAATGAGTCCACAAGGTTCCACCACGGATTTATTTTGATCAACACCAGTAAGCCAGAAGATGGTCGTCCCAAGGCACTTTTAATGGCTGGATTTAATAGGGATACATAGCCATGTCTGATTGGTGGGTCGCTTAACCATGTCTCCTGGAGACAGATGATGAATACTTTTTCCAATTGGAGGTCACAGGTGTTAAATAAATAGGTGAATCCCCTGGTGTTCCAAGATATGAATTCCTGGTTGCATTCAGATGCAGTGACTAATGGCTAACGCTGGGTCGCTGCAACATGGCGATTAGCGCTTTTTGGCACCTGAGTGGAATTTTGTCTTGTGTTATTTGGGATTGACATTGCTTTACGTAGGTCAGCACATCTTTGTTCATGGCTTCCTTGAAAACTACTCCTCGGACTTCATGAAGGCGTGTTGGGTCCGGAACACAATGGTTCAATGGATATGTCAAACCAAAGACTAACAAATCTTCTACAGCATTCAGAATGGTGTTCCTGACTGAAGCTGAGGTTATATGTAGTAAGACTTGGTCGCAGCATTTCTCCGTGGCATACTCAACGATTCGAATATCTTCGGACCTGATAGTGCAGAGCGAAGGAATGCAAGTGAAAAGTTTAATCATGTTATAACGATTCAAGTTATGTCACAATCTTTGTGATGTACATTTTGTAGTCGCAATTTACAATGCAGGTTTCCTGGACGAGTGTTTGAAGAAGGTTGAGCTCGTGAGGTGAAACGAGGTTGTATGTGTGACTGCAATCTCGTATACTTAGGATTCAATAGTGCAGGTATTCTTGATCCATGTTCGAGCACCTTCGTTCTGCAATCCAAGATCTTGTTCCGCCGTACATCTGGATTGGGGTTTGACAGAGGCTCAGCACCAGAAGTTTTAGGAAACATGTGAGGTTGGCCACTTGGTTTGTCAGTGGGAGAGTTGTCTGAGTATGTTGAAAGATCACAGAGATCTCAGACCCTGACAACTTGCTCGCAAAACTTTCTTGATCTGATTCAAGGCGTTGTCTTTTTTTTGAAGGAGCCACTATAGTTAGATGTTTTGATACCAAGTTTTCATCAGAGAGAGCATCATTTTGGTCGCAAGTGATTTGCAACTCTGGCTGGGAGATTAGGCCTGGCTTAGTCGAAGGCATAACATTTCTGATGTATTTTCTTTGCTTCGTTTTATGTTGCATATTTTTAGGATCCTTCATTCTTGCTGATGGTACATCGTGAGACGCCTTTTTAGGTGGTGTTTTTTGTACTGGCTTTGTGGCGACCTCTATTGATTTTGCAGGACCATTGAAAATGCCAAAGGAAACCGCTGGTTTCGAAGTAGCGGCTCGTGGAGCTTTGCACATTTTTTTTATGGGCATGTGCAGCTGGGATGAAGGCCCGCGCCTGCGCATGAAGGCCTCCTGTGTACCGGAACCGCATGTGCCCTACACAGTGCACACATTGCCAGAGCAGGTCAGCAGGATATGATGATGTGATGAGCCATAGAGTGCGCCTTTTACAGCCTCTTTCTTAGTTACCAGAGAGGAGGGAGGGGAGAATTGCACTGCAGTTATGCCAAATGTTGTCCTGTCATTAAACACGTGGACACACAATATCCTGGAGACAGTTATCTTGTAATCTTCATATCAGATATTTATGGCTTCTTAGAGCAAGTCTTTGACCATTGCGCTGTCACGGTGTAGCAGTGGTATCACTTCAGGAATGAAACGGGAGAATAGTCAGAGTAAAACGAATCACACAAAACCCTCTTTAGCAAAATATGTACTAATGTATTGCACACTCGATCAAAAATACCCCTGGGCTGGTGGGGAAAAAATATTCTCTGAATGCTTTTTTGCCCCAATTGATTATGACTAGGGCAAACGTTACCCTGGCGCAAAAATACAACGAAAGAATATGTTCTAGGCACTATGTCAATTTTTGGCTTAATGCTAATTGCACTTGTATGGGTGCAAAATGTCAGTAATTCCTCCCCAATATTTCTGGTTGGTGTTAGGAATGATTCTGTGGTCTTGGGCATCTGGACGGCCAGTTGCGGGCCTCACATACAAATTAGCTTGCGACACAATAGATTTTGAAAAACCAAAGCGAGGCTACGTTCTCTTGGGAATTGGGATGGTGAGTGAAGAAGAGAATAGGTTGAGCCGTCGAGGTTCTATACTTGGGATTTCCTTCGAGTTGGCGTTGGGCCATAATGAACATTACATTTTAAAGTGTTACTCTGCCTCTTGCCACTACTCAGTCTTCACACTCGGGGCACGCACGGCACCCCAAACTTCTTTGCCTGGCTTCCACATACTGAAAGTGCTCCCCGAGCCGCATTCTGTTGCCAAAGCTGTCCTTCAGCCACTTTCGGTGCACCTTTACCAAATCCACTCTCACTCACCCATGCAGTTGCACTCAACTCCCCTATCATTTAAAAAGTGCACGATCAGAATTGCACAAAACGTTACTTTAAAGCTGAGGTACACATAGTTTCCATTTAAAAACTCTGCATGGAGAGTTAGACGACCTTTTCCTTTCTAAATGTTGCTCCAGCTGTCCACTACTACCTATCATGTTATAGTTGGGTGCCGAGCATGCATCGAGGGGTAGAGTATCTTTTAGGGGAAATTGTAGGAATCACGACTGGTCTCTCATGGCGTTCATTACCCCATCGCTGAAGACACTCATTCCACACATTGACAACAGTTCCCCTATCTAGCCCACAGTCACAGTAACGGTCACTGCCCTCCTCACTCACCTATACGTGACTACCCCCTGCCTCTGCCCAGCACACACGCTCACAGTGACCCATTTCAACTCACTCTGTTGTCACTCGTACTAGTCCACCACTTGCATATACACACGTGCCTTTCATCCATGTTCACACATTTCCAATATGGCACCATGACTTAGCCTACTGATTTCCTGCTCTCATCCTCACCGACATCCACCATCAGTCAGCAGTCCTTGCACAATGTCACCCTCAGTCCTTAACATTGACACTAAAAGACATTTGTGCTGATTGACGATTTAAAAAAATGTTTTTCGTGTTTGGGAAGAAAACATGTCTTCATGTATTAATGAATGCCCCCACAACAATGTCATCATGTACTGTGACTACACACCCACACTTATTTAAAAAATGACTTTTTAAATCCATATATGTTTAAAGCATGCACTAATTTTGACTCATTGTATTCAACATTTTTGGGGTATACTTCCATTCCCCTCATAGAATAGTTGGGCTCAAATATTGTACTCGCTCATTCAGTGAAATATGGGGCCATTTTGAAAATGTTTTCCAGGGCCACTTTTGGTTCCCAGAGTCGGCCCTGAACATAACCTATATTTAGGGGTACATGGAAGGACTTTGAGGGGTCATTACAAGTTGGGGGATGTGGGTAAAATGCGGTGCTATTACTGTATACTGCTGCATTACCGCACCACCCAACTGTAAATTTGGTGGAAAGTTGGAGGATGCAACTGCTGCTATGAGCTGGAGGTAAATCTGCCAGCCTTCCGCCAAATTCCAGCAAAAATTCACCATGGAGTACAATGGACTCCTAGTAATGGGGACTAACAACGCCTCTTGCAATCCAATGGTAATATCACCAAACCTGTTATGAGCCCCTTTATCTTGAACTAGTTCCAGTATGAACCTGACCACCAGAAAGCTGCATGGTTTGGTGCAGCCGCTACAGAGAAGAACCCCGATTCTTTATTTAACTGAAGCCAATTTACAATTTGAATCAACATCCACAGTGCCAGAATGGTGCAACCTGCCGCCACAACCATTTCTGAAAATGTGATTGTGTTCTGTATGTTTACATTTATATTAAAATATTGAGAATTTTTAGGTTTACAGTTACTTTAAAAGGACAACAAATAAGAATGTATGATCAGGAGTACCTCCTAAGGAGGCATTCCAAAATGTGATGTGAACATACATGAAACTTGAAGGTGGAATGTCCTGCACTTGTTCAGGTACAGCAGCAACCTGCTCACCAAGAACTAGTCCGGAACCCTCAAAGAAGATGTATCCCCTCCTCCCAGTATTACATTCTTTTTGACATCCTCCCTCCTTTGCAATAGAATGCCAGAAAGAGTCAATACTTACCCTTCTCTGTATTATTGCACAAGGTACAGTCGCAGTATGGACCCAACCATTCGTAGCAACCAAACAGGGGGATAAAAGTAGTTTTCTGAAAAAATGCGAACAACATTAGATGCTGATTTTTCATTCACTGACTGTATTTAGTGCATGAAGTACTTGGGAATAAATTAGTATAACTCATAATGAGAACCACTGATTATTTTGTCCTTTTGATAACTATTTTTTTTTAATCGGGACTTTGCTAAAGAACATGTTATGCATAGTACATTTACTGTGGGATCCTGAGACAGCCAGTAGTCGCATAGTTGGTCAGTGTGATCTTTGACCTGATTGTAGTAACATGTGAAAGCATTTTATCGTCTGATGATATGATATGGCATTTATAACGTGCCTATACACAAGTGTTTCAAGGCGCGATGAGGCAAGGGAGGGGAAATAGAGGGAAGAAAGAGACAGCAATCCTACTAGGCCAGGTGACATTCAGATTGCGCAAGTGCAGGGGAGGAGGAAGGGGGAAAGGGAAGGGGGAAAAGGGGGCTGTGCAGTACATAGGATGACAGTGATATAATATAGAAAATAAATAGAAGTGCAGCCAGCTGGTGACAAGTGCATGGGTAAGTGCAGACATCAGGTGTCAAGTGCTATTAGGGGCTCTAGGGGTACCGAACAGTCGGCTAGTGCATCCGCTTCTAATTATGCCATGCACTTCCAAGGGCATTTGTTTTGTTTCACTGAGTTGAAGATTACATGCTTCCATTACTCCCAAGAAATTCTACCCAATTGTTCAACCTCAGAAGAATGATGATCGAGTTAGACCATGTGGGATTCGATCTTGTGGACAGCAGTTTAAACTCAGTGGCAGCAGTAGGCCTGGGTGAACCTATTCGGGCGCATTCAGAATCAACTAATTTCAGGTGATTTCTAACAATCAAACTTACCTGAACTTCCTTAGAAATTAGGAAAATTGGTGAGTTTGGCCTCAAAGGTTATAAATAAGGTGTGCATGTTTATGTTTGTGATCAGTCTTGTAAGAAGAGGCAGAGGTAATCAGTAGCTTAGGCAGATGAGGAAGTGGTAGAATATTGCCATTGAATTTAGTTAAGTGAGAGTTGAACTTGCATTTCGATGAGGAAAAGGTAGAACATGAAAATAGGACCATATTTTGATAACAACTAGAGGAAAGGTTAATCTGAGTAGCATCCTTGCATGAATTACATGCATCTGACTTTTCATGACAGTGACTACAAGTATGGAGTAAGAAGAGCATCTTAAAATTACTCAGAAGAATATATTCTTTGGCTGTAACTGAGTCTGACATCTTTCCCTGATGACTCAACACAAAATAGTAATAATGAAAAGGAAAATATAAAACCTTAGAAGGTAGGAGAACAGCTTCAAAGGCCGCAACTAAGTATTCCATATGTTTGTGATGCCTTGAAACAGATTACTAGTAGTAGAAAGAAAATCAGGGTTGTTTCGGGTCAGGACGCTACATTCGGTGAATATAAGTACGTTTTCCATCTGTTTGTGGTGATGAGTTAGAATATGAAGAGCAAAGTCTGCATTATTAATTTTTTAGGAGGAGATTACATTTAGTTACTGTGTCTGAGTGTGCTATATTTTTGTGATGACCAAGGCAGAAAAATAGTAGCAAAGAAAAAATCAGATCATTTTTTTGGAGCCAGGAGTTTAATGGCTGTAACTGGATGCACCAACAACATGTGATGACTTGCGAGGGATTTCTGGTGAAAAATAGACACATGTACAATTATTTGTAGCCAAAGATGCCATTTTGTTATTGTTATTGTCATATTGTTACACATACCTTTTTATACTCTTAAAATCCCACATCACCCAAAATGTTGTGTATCCAGTGATACCGTCGCCTGGGAAATGGTCGCCAGGTGGTGACATTTCCCCATATTCCCTCTCCAGAGAAAATCAAGCACTTTCCCTGAGTATTCTACGACTGGAGTATAGTATAGTACATTATATCCATCCTAGAATATGTGGGGGAAGGCTTTTAGAGGTGCAGGAAACAAAGTCGCCTATCTCTTGACCTTTTCCCTGGCAACATTATCACATAGAACCAAAATGTGTATTCAACATATGCTCACATTCAGCAATTACCATCATAAGTATAATCATAAGTGAAACAAATATCCCACCATTACAAATCAAAATAATACTCATCAACAATAAATATCAACATTTCAATGACCATCATCATTTTGACAATTTAGTTTCAATACATTCCCAAAGTTTTAAGTATTTTGAAATACGAATCATCCATGTATCTCAGAATTTCCATCCATAAAGCATCCATATCACTTTTGCTGGTCCAGCACACGCCTAACAATTTACTGTGGATGTTATTAAAGCAGGACAGACCAAAAAAACATATTTTAGTAGTTTTGCAATGTGCTAGATCAGAACAAAATCTGAAATTTGAAGCAGACCTATTAATACTCCTTCATGCTACTACTATTTTGTAAGAAGACAGTGGGCCTCATTACAAATTTCGTGGAACGTGTTAACGGGCTCCGCTAATGGAGGCGGACCCTTTAAACCTGCTCTGCAAAATTACGAGGTCCCCTCGCGGGACCCGGTAAGGACGCCTGGTAAAACCAGGCTTCCTTACCGGGTCCCGCGAGGGGAAGAGGGAGCTAACAACTGAATGGTCGTAATTGGCCCATTGTTAGCTCCCTCTTCCATTCCCATTGTGCCCTATGGGGGCTCAGATGGGAATGGGGAAGGTCCGGGCCCGGGTTCCCAGAGGGAGGAATTACTGGGCCCTCCGAACTCTGAATGGCCCGGTAACTCCCCATTCGGTGAACCCGGTAAGAGAGCCCGGTTTGGCTGCAGCCATGGAGCTAACAGCTCCATGGCTACCGCCAAACTTGTAATGAGGCCCAGTAAGTTAATTCTAAGGTGCATATAGCCCCTCTCATACAAACATTGTAAATGAGCGTTCACCAAGCATTCATTCAAGGCAAGTTGAACACCAACATTAGTCCCAATGAAAGTATCAAACTAGTTGAGTGCTCCAAGTTGAGCACTTTCACTAAACTAATGCTCAACAAACCCTCAATTTGTTAAGCTTACGACTTTTTGACGTGTAGTTGCGCTTTGATTGAGCACTTACAATGATTGCATGTAGTTTAGCCATCTAATTTGCATGTGAAAATCTCAACCAGTGCCCAATTTCAGTTCAGCTGAGCAGTAGTTGAAAGCTTCTGGTTGAGCGCTCTGATATTTTAGTAGGGGCTGGATCTGTATTTAATATTTCTTACATTCATGTTATCATGAATCAACTAGAATTTCTCGATCTGACTTCCAACCATAACAGCAGGAAGCGACCTGGCCTTTCATTTCTTCAACACACCTTACGTAAGTTTTTTGGGTTCTGGGTCCAGCAAATCTTTACAAATGATTCAGTGGTTCTGAAAGGCCCACTACATTTAAGGCAGCCCACCAACCTTCAGCTTCAACCTGCTAGCAAATGTGTAGTTGAATTGTCCTCACAGCAAATCTATTTTAAATGAATGGCTTGTGACAAAATGAACATGTCACTGGTGCAACTTATCACTTCAATTTGCAATGTTCCTGTCTAGCAAAATAACAAATGTACACATTTGTTAGGCACAACAATCTTCATTTGCTCCCCTCAAGACTTGTTGTTTAATCTATCAGGTGTACCTTTTTTCCGGAAAGTTGCTGCTTCTAAAAGAAAGCAACACAGTTTTAATTTGCATTACTAAAGATGGTCATTAGTGTTTTGCAGGGTCTTACAATGTGCTGGAATGTTACACATCTTAGAAACAATGATTAGAAAATAGGACATTGGGCCTCATTACGACCCAGCCGGAAAACCATGGTGCTAATAGCACCATGGTCCATGCCGGTAACTTACCGACTCCGCCATGGAGAAAGGGGGAATTACCACCCCATTACAAGGTTGGCGGGGCGGTAATTCCCCCTTCCTCCATGGCTCTTCCCCATTCCCATTTTTGCCCCATAGGGCTCAGTGGGAATGGGGAAGGCGCTAAGTATGGTACCGCAAATTGCGGTACCGTACTTAGCACCAAGGTCCCTTTGAGGGTCCCTACTTTAACGGCTGGTGTAGACCAGCCGTTAAGGTCGGGTCCTGCAAAAGGACCTCGTAATCAGGCGCTAATGGGTTAACGGCGCCGCAGCCTTTTACGGCGCCGTTAACCCATTAGCGCCAGGGTCGTAATGAGGCCCATTAAAGTGGAGAATGATGCCTTGGGTGTTTAGCAAAACCTTTAGACAGCCTTTTACCTCCAGGTCACTTGTTCCAGTGAAATCAGAGAACTAGTCAATCACAGCAGGCAGATGTGAAGTGTGATTCCGGTCAGAGCTCAGTTTACAGCTGGAACTTGTCCACTTAGGTAAAAATCACATCACATGTGCCACTAAAATGGCTCAGTTATTCATAAAAATAAAACAGTGTTGGATTTTGCAATGTGCAATTTCTGTTAATCTCTCCGTTTGTCTGTGCTTAGTTTGCTGCATTGTGGGGTGCAGCCTTGAAAAAGATCCCAAATAAAATACAACTGGTGAGAAGAAAACATAAATAAACCAGGATGAAATTGGATTATTTGTCCTGGGTTTGCTCCTCCTAATGATTGCCGTGTCTTTCCATATTTACAACATAATGGCCCTCATTACAACACTGGCGGTAACCCATGGTGCTATTAGCACCATGTTTGCTGCCGGTGTTGTAACAAGCCCGCAAATGTTCAATGGGGAATCACCACCCCATTCTAAGGTTGGCGGGGCGGTAATTCCCCATTGAACATTGACCCTTCCCCATTCCCATTTTTGACCCATAGGGCTCTATGGGACTGGGGAAGGTGGTAATTACGGTACCGCAAATTGAGGTACCGTAATTACCTCGAAGGTCCCTTTGCGGGTCCCTACTTTAACGGCTGGTCCAGACCAGTCGTTCAGGTCGGGTCCCCAAAGGGACCTCGTAATTAGGCACTAAGGGGTTAACGACGCTGCAGCCTTTTAGGCGCCTTTAACCCCTTAGCGCCAGGGTCGTAATGACCCCCAATATAACTATTTAAATCTTGTGATGGTGAGTCATTTAAAAAAAAATTCTTCCATATATCTGTTTGATAACATAAGCACTTCGGAGGATATTACAACTATTAGATGTTAGAGAAGAAAAGGAAAATGTTTAGTTTGTGCTGATAGGGGGCTCTTGTGCTACGTTATTGTCCACGTGCTGTAGGTTAGGTTTGTGCATCTCCAGAAGGATAGACATTTTGATTGCTGTTTCTTTCCTGCATTGCATTTTTCTAACCAGTTTCAGATATCACACTCTCAATCGCTTCCCTTTCTGGGTCCTAGGTTGCAACATCTATTCCTAATTTTATCACTTAGCCAATACCTCGAATAAAGGCCCTGTGTTTCTATGAAGTTATTTCTCATTGTCCAGTCCTGTCCAGCCTCATCGAATATCCTAGTTCAAGAAAAAGGGGCTTTTGGCTTTAGAGCCTTTTCCTTATTATCTGGCTCGTCCTAGAGCCAGGAGAAAGGAATTGAGTATATGGAAAGTTAATCCTCATTGTCTGTCCAGTCTGCTCATCTCATGTCATGATTCAGGACAAAGCAACTTTGTGTTGCAGTTATTTCACATTGTCTGTCTTAGTCAGTGCCATGACAAAGGAAATCTGATTATTCCTCATTGTCAGGTCCTGCCCAACCTCATCTAATATCCTACTTCGGGAAAAATTGGACGTGTACTGTTGGGAAGGAGCTAGCGCCTTCTTGCACCCCGCAAGTGTTTTACAATCAGGCAAGACTTCTCTAAGCACTGAGAATGCTTTTTCCATGCAAAAATAATCACACACATATGTGGCCAGGCAAAATAACTATTAGCTGAATTCATTTGTAAAAATGTTAAATTGGATTTCATGCCAAAACAAATGCAGACTGTACTAAAAATTGACTACAGGCATTGCCATAGTTCTCTGCTAGCGCTGGCAGGCCAGCATGCAATTTAGCAGATGTTCCCTGACCATAAAAAATCTGAGGCAGGCTGTGGCTCATGTACACAATATAAAGTATGGGAAAAATAGGTTTTAAGGGGAATTACTGGACCAGTGCGGAGAGTATGGCGGGAAGGTGTGTTTATATATACATATTTATAATATAGCAAAATTATGATAAACAGGAGGTACAATGTATTCTTGTATATCCAGCAGTATGTTAAGTAGTTTATCCTAAATGGAAACCCAGCCATTCAGGAAGGAAGACTGCAGAATCCCTTGTAAAGGGAAGAAGGACATTTTTCCATGAGCCATGCCAGTATCCAGAATACAAGTTAAACAGTATATAAAGGCACCTTTTTGGTACCAGTATGCAGGAGCAAGCCACGGAAGAGGGACAGAATGCCGGTCGGGGAGCAGAGTTCTTTGCCTTCCCCATCCTCATTTCTGTACAGATTAAACTTGTTATCCTTGCAAGATAAAGACACTTGGGCTTAATTCCTTAGAGGGGTAAACTTTAATCTGTTGTGAGCGTGATGAGGGGCACCCGTACACTTAAGGGGTACCCCTGTAAATTGGGCTAGCTTTCAGTCATGGCCCCGTCGTGATCTTACTTCCTTCCCCCCGTACTTTGCGAAGGATCAGGCCATCCACAGTGACCGGTCTCCTAAATCAAAAAACATATGTTTCCTCAGCGGTTTTAGTAGAAGCCATTTTAAAAGAAATCCCTTCAGCTCACTGAAGCAGGGCGTGGCTTCAGAAAGACAGGCCAGCATTGGACTTCGTAACGGAGGATAACTCAAGTGAAGCACGTCCATGTGAGTATCTCTTGCAAGTGATAACAACATGGGAACATGTATGTATGATAAGGTGATGTTAATGATAGTATGGTGATGTGAATGATACTATCGTGATGTGGATGATGTATGAGGTTAATGGAATAGATGGAATAGGGCTTTTTGGTGATGTATTATTGAATAGGACTTTTGGTGATGTATTATGGAATAGGACTTTTGGTGATGTATTATGGAATAGGACTTTTTGATAATAAGTAATACATTGGATAGGATAGGTTGGATAGGATTTCAGGTGATGTGTTAAGGAGTAGATTGGATAAGAGGTGGGTTATGTATTTAAATTTTCACATATTTCTGTTTTTCTACTTTTTATGATGGAAAAAGGGAACCCCAGCATATAAAAGAGTCCTTGAGTGGATTCCTGCCACTATCATTCCCACTCAGATGTACTCCTCTTTCGAAAGCCTTGTCTGCAGGCTCTCAATCTCTCCAAGCAACTCTCTTACTGTTGCTACAATCTACCGGCCACCTGGGCAAATCACCTCTTTCCTTTCTGAGTGGACTGACCTCTCCTCCTCCCTCCTGACCTCAACCACTCAACTCCTCCTTCTTGGTGACCTCAACATCCACCTCGAGTCTCCCTGTCCCTCATCTCTGCTCTTTCATGACCTTTGTGATTCCCTCTCCCTCTCTATCCTCCCCTCTGGCCCGACACACTCTGCAGGACACACACTTGATGTCCTGATCTCCTCTGGTCTCCCCCTCTCTATCCCTCTGACCACTCCTCTCTCCTGGAGTGACCACTGCCTTTTCTCCTCTCATCTCTCACTCTCTTCCCCCCAAGCCAAGCTCACCCCAACACTGCCACCTACCTTCTCGGACATCTGACTTATGAAGCGTGTGTCAGTTGAGGCTTTTGCTGCCACATTCTCTCCCCCCTCCTCCTTTGGCTGACTCACACCCTGACACAACTTTGTCCCTTCTCTACTCTTCTAGTTCTGATACTCTTGATGCTCTTGCCCCTGTCATGAGGATCCACTTGAAGTCCAAAGCCAAGTGTAATTACTGGTATGACTCTGACCTAGCTACACTTAAATATAAGTGTAGGGCGGCTGAGAGGAAATGGAGGGCTTCTTGTTCATCCTCTGACAACTCTGGCCTGTCGCCTGCTCCAAAGGCAATACCGACTCTCTGTCCACACCAAGAAGAGAGTCCACATTCAAGCGTGTGTCTCTGCAGCATCTAACAACTCGGCTGAACTCTTTAAAATCTGCAAGGAGCTTGCCAACCCTGCTGCAGTCTCCACCTCTCCTCCTGCCTCCCAGGCTCTCTGCAAAGCCCTTGCCTCTCACTTTATCTCAAAAACCCAGGACATCCTGTCTACCCTCTCCTCCCCGTCCCCTCCTATTCCCTCTCAGTCTGTGCTTGCTAACCCCCCTTTAATCACCTCCACCCCTTATCTTCCTTTCCTCTTTTCTCCACTGATGAGGTCACTAGACATTTTTGATCTATGAAAGCCTCGTCAACACAGGTTCCGCCCTGTTCCTCTAAAACCATCAAGGACCACATTGACACCCTCACTCCAGCCCTTGCTGATTTTTGCAACCATTCCTTTGCCTCAGGATCCGTCTCCTCCCGTCTGAAGCACTTCCTTGTGAATCCTCTTCTCAAGAAACCCACAGCTGATCCTTCCTGTCTAGCTAAATATCGTCCAATCTCCATTACTCCCTTTCTGGGCAAACTCCTGCAAAAGCTGGCCATCTCTCAGCTTAACCTTCATTCTGATTCTGTTGGCTGTCTCCATGATCACCAGTCTGGCTTCAGAGCAGCCAGAAGCACGGAAACTGCTCTCCTGAACATCCGTGAAGATCTGCTCTCCAACCTTGACTGTAACATTCCCTCAGTCCTCATCCTACTCGATCTCTCTTCTGCCTTTGACATGGTCAACCATACCATCCTGCTCAACTGTCTCCCTGATAACCTGGGTATCACTGATCAGGATCTGGCCTGGCTGACCTCCTTCCTCTCCGATCGACCCTCCCATGTCCAACTGGGTTCTTTCCTATCATCTATCTTCCTCTCTACATGTGGTGTTCCCCAGAGGTCTAACCTCTCGCTCTGGCTTTTCAACCAATACCTGGCAATTCTTGCGCACTGCATTGCCATTTTCTGCTCAAACTTCCAGTGCTACACTGACGGCACTCAACTCATTTTTTTGCTGCCCTCGGCCACCTCCTCTCCCTCTCTCATCTCTGATTGCCTAACTGCCATTCAAGATTGGTGTGCCACCAATGATCTTTGTCTGAATGCCAGCAAGACGGAGATCCTCCTCATCGGCACTCATTCACCATCCTTACCCCTCTCTATCTGGCTGGCCTATCTTGGCCCCCCTCCTACCCTCACCTGAAAGGCTAAGTGTTAGTCCAGAAACAGCCCTATAGTATGTATAGTACGTATATTATGTTGGACTGAAACCAATCGCATCATGCACAATACATTGCCAGCACGGAATTGTCAACGTATTGAGAATAACCAGAGAGCGTCCATTTTGTGAAATATCTGTCATTTGCTTTTTTCTTTTCTGTAAAACAGCTTTGCAAAATGTATTCTATACTTCGAGCTCATGCAAGGCGTGAGGCCACAGCCTGAATGCTGAAAGATTAACAGAGACAGGAATGTCAGACGATACAGAAATACATTGTTTTCCTCCCTCACGACGTCCTTGGAGGCGAGCAGAAACTGCATTTACTCAGCGGCCCAGGTGCCGGCTTGTCTCGCAAACTCTGTAGCAATAGGCAGTTAAAGCATGAATTATATTCTTTCTAGCGGTACTCCTTCACGGAGATGGTATTTTCTGCCTCAGAACTGTCTGACCCCTGTTACATGAATAGAAATGCACAGATAACGTGCTAAAGAATGTCACTCTCCTACGAACATGATATCTTTGCTGTACTAAGAGCTCTATGTTCTCTATAACAAAGAACTGTCTCTGCTACTGTCGCTAGAATAAGTATATTTAGACTGAATAAGAACTTGTCAGAACGTGTCATAATTGTCATGATTGTCAATCATCGAACCCTAGCCTAAAAGATACATTATGGGCGGTTTGTATTGCCTTCATGTCATATACACATATTGCTGCTTGAGCGTTGCTCGCTCTCTTGCGTCTCACAAGGTCTGGGTACACAAGTTGTGAGACGTTAGACCCCAGTCGGCCGACTGATGTGTCACTAGCATATGGTGATTGTGCCTTAGTTTCCATATGAGGGGTCTTTACGGCCTAGCAAATATGGTGCCTAAATAGGGACCCTACCCCTTTTGCTCCATCGTATACTTTCAGTTCGAAGAAGGCAAAAACGAGTCGAGGACGAAGCCGGCGAGCCGGGATCGAAAGGTGTTCGGCATGCCCCTGTAGAAGTGATAAGAGACTCTTTTGCAGATCTGTACACAGCTGATCCCTGATTGACGAGCAGCACCCAGAGAGCATTGAGGCGATGGTCCTGAAAGGAGGCAGGATGAGCCAGACACGCAGTCACAACGATTCTTGGTTGCATCTGTATACGGATGAATTGCGTCGTGAGTGATGAATTGATGAATTGATTGATCAGGTGAGTCGTGCCCTGATTCTTAAAACGTCCTGATATTGATCGAGTGTTGCTCTTGCAAGATCAAACACCCACGGTAAGAGAAAGGTAAGGATTCATTATGCCTGGGAAATTGTCTTCCTGTCTAGTGGGATTTTTCCACTGCGGTAGACAATCTTTGGAAACTGGCCAGGTCGCGCCACCAGAGGGGTTGCCGGCATTTGAAATGTATGTGAAGTATGCAGGGGCAATAATGTTTCATGCGATTTGGCATAGGCAAACCAGACATGCAGAAGACTTGCAGTGGCCTAATAATGGGAGCTTTGAATTAGAACGTATAGAACACCTAGAATCAGTATTGCTACATAAGAAGGCTCGACTAGCGGCGTTTGACGTCATAAGAGACTGGAGGAAGGATGCTAATCTCTGTCTGAGAAGAGAAACATGCGCGCAGGCATAAATCAAATACAGAAAAAGCGTTAGAGCTTGATCAGCTCCACCGGACAGAGGACCTTAGGAGACTGGACAGAGCTTTCCAATTAGGTGTACAGAAAATATATCCACAGCAAGAGTTGCATACATCAGATGAGTTAATAAACAAAATCTTGAATAGCGAAGAAATGAATCTCAAAGTACTACTGACCCAGTAACGCCTCCTCCATATGTACCTATCATTCCTGTAGTTCCATCAGCCCCATCTCCTTCCCCTATGACACCATTTCCTCCACCAACTTCTGAACATGAGTTAGCCGCTATTGTGGGCAGTTCCACAGAGATGGGGCCTGCGAAAGGAAGTGGTAGAGTGACTTGTAGTACGGTTAGCAATGATAGGAAAGAGGAGCTGAGAAATTGGGCAGAAACGTATATTGAAAGTGGCAATGAAGCAGCCGTGCAAAGTTCCATATCTGGTTATAGAGGCCTTGGTGAACAGCAGGTATTGTTGGAATGCATGAGGGATTATCTTGTGAAAAAATGGTTGCGTGATTTGGTTTTTCTTTCTCGTTTGTGGGATAATGCGTCGAAAGTGCGAGAATATGTAGGCCGAATGTTTGAGTTTAAGTATGATCTTGATCAATTGTTTAGAGAAATAGGGTACAAAAATAAACAGCATATGTCATATGTCGAGTGATTTTGTCCACCGTTGAAACCTGTTAGTGAAGAGATGA
Source organism: Ambystoma mexicanum (assembly GCF_040938575.1). Classification (NCBI taxonomy): domain Eukaryota; kingdom Metazoa; phylum Chordata; class Amphibia; order Caudata; family Ambystomatidae; genus Ambystoma; species Ambystoma mexicanum. Next base: position 736,480,048 of record NC_090936.1, read on the forward strand.
GGATTTGTACGCGAGATGCGCTTAGATGGATTTCAGATGTCGACATTTCCCCAATTGAAGTGCATGATACGTTCAGTCAGTATACACCAGAAATGCAGAGAAAGGTATTACAAGTCATGGTTGAGTATTTGCAAGATGAATGTATGAAGAAACTGACATGTTGTCCCGCTGATTTAATACAATTTACAAAAGAGCATTTTCACCTGAAACAGGGGTGACAGCTTTTTCTCTTGATTTAGCTTTGTTGCTTAGTAAACAAACAAATGTGCTAACACCTAGTTTGCATTTACCTATGAGAGAAGTGCCTCCAACGTTTGTCCCGAAAGTAGAAGTGCCTGCAGCTGGAGCGATCGCAGCGCACACTCTAGAAGCACATTATACTGCACAGTTTGTGCATGTCCCTTTTTCTAGACAAGAGGTAAATAATGTAAGGCAGACGATCCCTGATATTAGGAAGAATCCATCAGGATTCTATAAAGAAATTTAATCAGTTTTGAATTCCTCTGTTTTTACATTGAGTGACATTGATGTATTGTTTCCCGTGATTCTTCCTGTAGTTATATGGAAACTGGTTAGAAAAATTAATGATGCAACAATGTTAGGTGACACATGGGAGAATTTGCCTAGAATTGATGGCGAGAGAAAGGCTGGAGAAAAACCGCCGCCGGTCATGTTAGCCTTACCAGCGCAAATAGTACAGAAATTGAAAACTTTGGTACCCGAAAAGAGAATAGTTTGGGATAAATTAACTGCTTGTTTACAGGGCAAAGATGAAGGAGCGACTGATTATTTTAACCAATTTGAAGAAGATTTCGCAGATTTTAGTGGTCAAGATTTGAGTACTGAACCCGGGAAAAGATTGTTTGTTGATAAGTTTGTGCGAGGGTTGTTACCGAAAATTCAAAATGTAATAATGACATCTGAAAGCGCATGGCAAGCAAAAACACAAAGTGAAGTATTACACATGGACCAGTACTATGAGAATAGAGTAAATGCAGAGAAGGACAAAGAAATAAGGGACAAAGGGAATTTGAAAACAAGAGTACTGATGCAGCAAGTAGCAAACAATAATAGAGGTGGCGGAAACGTACAATATAGAGCCCAATTTTCCAACATGCAGGGTGGCCCAATAGGAATTAATCAATGTGCCTAGTGTAGACAAGAAGGCCATTGGCGAGCACAGTGCCCACAGATACAGAATCGAAATGGAAATTTCCCAAGAAGACAGAATAGAGGCCGCCCAGGAACACAAGGACAGAATAGAAACCAAAGAGCACCACAATTTCAGAATAACCAGGGGAATCAGAATTAGAATCAGAATCAACATCAGGAAAACAGCACGAATAATAGAAACATTTTTGACAATCAGGCCAATGCGTATTACACTGGCGACTATACATCTGATGATGGGTTGTTTTACTAGGACAGCCCAGGGAAGGGGTTGGAACCAGTATCTATTCCCATAGACCAGAAAGGGCCCTACGTAGAAATGAAGGTTGGGAATAGGGAACACATTTTTCTAGTGGACAAAGGTGCACAAAAATGTTTGATTGATCATCATCAGGTTCCAGATATACCACTGTCAGGGCATGACAATGTCTCAGTAGGGTTCTCAGGTACACCAGTAATTAGTCCAGTGTCACAATCAGTCCCTATAACACTAGGTCCATTCACCGAGTCTTGGCAATTTCTTTTGACAAAAAATTGCGGCGAAAATTTGTTGGGATGAAATTTGCTGAAGAAATTGAATGCATTTATTTATTGTTCTCCTGATGGAGTGTATTTGGCAATATCGCCACAAAAGACTCCTGTGTCACAATTTTTATCCAAACCATTACCAACTGAATTGAGTAAAGTACCGGCTTGTATATGGATGGTTAATGATAATGATGTTGGTTGTCTAAAAGTAGAGCCAGTGAAAATTATTTTGAAAGAAGGACTTACTTTGCCGCGTATTCCACAATATAAAATATCGGCTGAAGGGGAGAGAGCATTGAAATGCATTGTGTCGGATTTGATTGAAAGAAACATGATTGAAGAAATGTCTGGTAGCACTTGCAATAGTCTGATTCTTCCAGTTTACAAGAAAGGAGGTAATGACATACCGTACTGTTTCATAATTGATTTGCGCGGAGTGAATAAAGTTGTTGATCCGCAATTCCCATTAGTCCTGGAATTTTGACTTTGATCCCAGCGTCTGCATCATATTTTAGTGTTGTAGATTTGAAAAATGCATTTTTCAGCATTCCAGTGAATCCAGATAGCAGATATTTATTTGCTTTTACCCTAGGAGGTTGTTCATTCACATTTACACGAATCCCGCAGGGTGACACTGAAAGCCCAAGCATTTACAGTAGAGCCTTAAAAGAACAACTGGACATGCTAGAACTGCCATCAGGTTATGTTTTGCTACAATACATAGACAATTTGTTAATAGTCCATACATGGAAGAAATTTGTAAAGAAGGTACAGTGACACTATTGACACATTTGGCATTGCATGGACATAAAGCTTCACTAAACAAATGCCAGTATTGTCGAAAGGATGTATCCTATTTAGGCTACCTCCTTTTGAAGGAGGGAAGAAGATTGTCACCTGAAAGGATAGAAAGCATCTCTGGCATGCCTATTACAAATACGCAGAAAGAAGTAAGGACTTTAATCGGCATGGCTTCGTATTGTAGGCATTGGATCACCAACTTTTCGTTGATAGTAAAACCATTAGTGGTATTGACAAGGAAAGAAGTTACCTTACCTTTGCCATGGAATATGGAATGTCAAGAAGCATCTGACCTGCTCAAAGCTGCATTATGTTCAGCTCCAGTTTTGGGTACACCAAATTATGAAAAGAGTTTTAAGTTATGTGTGGATGAGAATGATGCATGTGCTTTGTCAGTTTTGACTCAGGAACAAGGTGGGAGAAATGGACCAGGTGGCTAATTCTCTTCCACGTTGGATCCTGTTGCATGCACTTTGCCGCGCTGCTTGCAAGCTGTTGATGCAGCTGCCACGTCAGTAAAACAGACCAAGAGTATGGTTTTAAGTCATGCTTTAACCATCATGGTGCCCCATGCAGTGGACGTTCTTTTAAATATAATGCAGACGCAACACCTCACATCAGCCAGAATAATTATTATGCGCACATTCAAATTTTGAGATTTTGTGCTTTAAATCCGGCCGAGTTAATGCCCCCTCCCAATGAGAAAGGGGGTGAGAAAGAATTACTCCATGATTGTATAATGTACTGAACAAGAGACAAGAGGAAGAGTTGATTTAACTGATACCCCACAGAAAGAGCCAGATGGAGAACTGTTCTGTGACAGTTCTTGTTTTAAATTGCCTGATGGTACATCAACTGCTGCATATGCCATCACTACACTGAAAAGCATTGTAGAAAACAAAAGAATCCCATACAACTCAGCACAAGCTGCAGAGCTAATAGTGTTAATCAGAGCATGTGAAATTTCTGAAAACCTAAATGTAAACATATATACGGACAGTCAGTATGCATTTGGGGTGGTAGACAATTGTGGTTGATTATGGGCTGAAAGGGGTTTCCTGACATCACATGGAACTAAAATCCAACATGGTACCTTGATAGTGAGACTGCTGTCTGCACTTGCACTTCCCAAACGATTAGCAATAATGAAATGCAAAGCGAATAAAAAAGTAACATGTAACGTTGGAAAGGGAAATGCATTTGCAGACAAAATTGCGAAACAAACTGCCACTGATCTACACACAAAAATGTTTGTTGAAACAATGAAAGAGGTGCCCTGCATGATAGAAAATGGGATTGCCACAGTTAAGGAAATGCAAGCAGAAGCTACTGCAGATGAAATAAAAGCATGACCCGTATTTTATTGCAGCCATAATATTACAAATGTGTGCAGGTCTCCAAATTGACAAGAGATTCCATTCAGCCAAACACCCAATGAGTGCCGGCTTGATGGAACTCCGGAACGGTATTCTGAAAAATAAAATTAGCAAAATATGTGAGGGGAGTAATTTGAAATGGCCAGACGCATTGCCGCTGGCTATGTTGTGTATACAAACCTCTGTACAGGCAAAGACTGGACTCTCCCTCTATGAAATTATCATGGGGAGACCAGCAAATGTTTGGAATGCTCCACAGCCAAAACATCTTAGGGATATTGAATACCCTTTGCTCATTAATTACTGTAAACAGTTAACTCAAAACTTGCGTTTAATTCATCAGCAGGTGCAGGAGGCTCTTCCTGTCAGATATACCAGCCCAGGACATTGTCTGCAGCCTGGTGACTGGATATTAATTAAGAACTTTGAGAGAAAGTCTTTGCTTGCCCCGCACTGGAAGGGGTCCTACCAGGTGCTCCTGGCTACACAGACTGCAGTCCGAGTGGATGGCCGCAAGTCATGGATCCACGCAACGCACACAAAAAGAATTCCGTTTCCTTTGAATGAGCAGACTGATGCTAACGTCGAGAGAAATACAGCTGCACTTGATCACAAAGATACGATTGCCAGCACTCTGCCAGAAGTACTTCCTAAACCCGAGAAAGGGCCCGGGGAGATTGCAACAAAAACAGAAAGGTCAAAAGTGCTTCAGCCTTGTCCAACTGCTGCCAAATCATTACTCGCTGCATCGCAACCTGGCACTGATCCTGCATCTGAAAATGAGAGTGCATTATTCATCGATCACACAGTACCTGGAGCCATAAGGTACAATCTACTTTCTCAAAATTGAAAGTGATCTACGTGTTTGTTTTAGCCTCTGTTCCCGACATGGATGAAGTGGGAAACGGAGGCCTAGGAAAATGGAGCGCATGAGCTGAATCAATCATCATCAAATTGAAAGCTCTGAAGCGCGGTTTCCTGGTGCTACCTTTGAAACGTGAAGGACCAGTGCGAGCCCGTGCGGACTAGCGGGAAGGCTTATGGTACTGACACAATTGATGCTTGCTCCTGCCTTTTTGGACCTCTGTGTGAAATTACACCGGCTTGCTGTCATTTATTTAGCAGGCTAGCCTGAACTGGCCTGAACGCTTTGCTGTTACTTGGACGCTTTGCTGTTAACGTGCGTTGCTGCAGAGAACTTTTCCTCGACGGACATTGAAAACTTTCCCTGAGATAAGCACTACAGACAATATATACACGTACTCCTGCACCCGCCTGTACCAACGCTGATGATATTATAGAAATAGAGACTAAGCCTGTTCCTAGATAATCCTGGTTTGGGAAATATATGCTAATAATGATGATACTTCTTTGCATTCTGATTACACTGGTCCTCATATTCTGGTATCTGGAAACTATATATCCTTTGAAGTCTCTTATGCCTACTGCCAATGCTTCTACTACCAGCAGCCCAGTACATGTGCTCTCTTACACTCTCCCCTCACAGGAAGTAAAAACATAGAAAAGGTTATGAAAAATGGAACAACAGTGATACCGGTCAGTTGGATGGTACAAACATATATGAGTTTGAAAGAGTGGTATTGGAACCGGTGGGTTGTTCCATATTTAGAGGCGCAGGTAAAACAAACATGTTAACAACGAAACAAGTAGATAGACTTTTTGGGCCTCACAAATCGGTAATCACTTTCAACATGGCTCCAGTAGGGAATAAGGATGTTCCGCCTCCCTCCTATACTATTAATTACAGTCCACGTTCCGTCCCGTTTTGCTGGCTGACAAAGGGCTCCTATCCCATGGGAACATTTACTAGATGCATAAATACTGCAGTACTAAAAAAGGAAGGGGAACCATTATATATAGGAGATTCTGTATATTTTACATGTGGAGACCAGGCCTATCCGTGGTTACCTAGGAACTGGGAAGGGATGTGTTATTTGGGTATACTTTTACCTGGTGTATTTCTCTCCAAACCTTCGGAAATATCAAAGCTATCCAGATCAAGGCCTCGGCGATATGATACTGCAGGACTGATTACAAGCGATATAGCAAAATCATTTATACCATTTTGGGGACAAGCAATACATTAGTGGAATATAAGAAAATTGTCCAAGGTGTTAGAAAAAACAATAAATGAAACTACAGATATACTCTATAATAAGACACTAGAAGAGAAAGCGATTTGGTTAATGACACTTCAGAATAGAATGGTCCTTCATATAATTTTTGCTGACCGTGGAGGTGTGTGCAAAATCATGGGATCAGCATGCTGCGTATTTGTAAGTGACTCCTCCCCCACGATATTTGAAGCAATCAAAAAATTGCTTGTCCTAAATTCTGACATTCATGTCCCCACAGGCAGCTGGAATCTGAACATAGGTTTATGGTTTTGGGAATTGTTGCGATCATGGGGATGGAAACTAATTGCAATTTTGATCACAAAAATGGAGGGGTAGATCAAGGTGGCAGAAATAATGAAGAGGCACGGCAAGAAGGAAATCAAGGAGAGGAGGTGGTGAGAAACCCGTTCCTGCCACAAGAGGCAGTGAGGAGGGACAGACCAAGAAATAGACCAGATTTAATGGTGATAGTACAAAATCAGAAGAAAAAAGGGGTAGAAGACAAAATAGATATGCAGATGCCTCTTATACATAAAGGAGTAGGAATAACGCAGCATGTGCCATGGCCTCAAATAGACAAAAATAACTTGATTAAAGCTCTCCCCCAGCTTATAGACAGAGCTAGTAAATGGATCTATGAATTTGGAAAACAAACAGCAGCGGTATCCTTAGCACTAGGTGATTTTAAGAGTTTACGCGTCACCATAGTTGTGGACCAGTCTGGGGACATATGGGTAAGGGCAGTGTACTCTGGGGTAAGTCTTGCAGATAATGAACCTGACGGAGCAGCCTTTCATGGGGTAAGGGCAAGGGTATGGGATGCCCTATAAAAGATGTACCCAGATACCCCTGACTTACATTCTTTAATGGAGTGCACAATGGGTGTTGATGAGGACCCAGTTAGGTTTATTCTTATGTTACAGGAAATGTGGAGAGTTGAGACAGTACCATTTTTCTATTTTATCGTAAAGAGGGGATTACCAAAAGAGGTCCAAAAGGCACTAGATACAATTGTAGGAATTGAAGCCAAAGGGTGGACAGACATACAAAGTCAACAAATAGCAGTGACAGTTCAAGGTCCTAATGGAATCGCTATTAGTCCATCATTATACATAAAATCAATGTATTGTGTAACAAAAAAAAATCAATAGCAAATAGACTGTAAAACATACAATTTTAAAATTACAAGGCATATGTGTAGGTACAGTATATTACAATGGTCTGCGGGGTGAACTTGATATGTTCCGATGACAAAGTTGTCGGTTGAGTCAACACACAGTAGAAATTTTGTTCAGAAAATATCAGAACTCAGTAGTTGTGCTAATACTTAGTACTCTCTTAATCTTGCACTTGTGTGGCACTACACAGGTTAGAATCTCGACATGTTTCTGTCCTTGTCTAATGAATAATTGACCATTCTTCAGGAGGTTACACTGAGATCATTCCTAATACTGTAATAGTACTGATCACTCAGTTCTCATGATTCTTGTAAATGCACTTGACCTGTCAATATGAAAACAAATATAATAGTGTCAGCTATTATTGCTTTAAATCTGTTCTGGTTTTTACATTAAACATAGAACCTAAGTAAACAGGTAGTGAGTTACCTTCTGTGGGGGCGCACAATACTGTTGAAAGCAGTTGGAGGACTTCAAATTGGTTCTGTGTTTCTGCCCACTGCAAAAGAGTATAAGCAGATGCTTTTATCATCACCTCTCTAGTGCTACATGTCTCCACCAGTCCTCGGTGGGAAATCACAAACATCGGTACAGAACATTAAGTATTACCCACCTGTTGGTTGGGTTAGAGGATTATACCTCCGGGCGTGGTATCACAGGGAACGTTAGGGCCAGTTCTATATTGCATACTGGGTGTCTTCTTGTTGGCTTGCCACTCGATTGGGGTAGCCCCTCGAATGGGAAGGTCCCTATGGAGAAGCATGAGGAGTGTGTCTTAATAGCATGTACAATGTACAACTATACTGTTGATTAAAAAACAAGCAGCAGTGAAAATGACCTAGGGAGGGCACTTGTGAGTGTGTTCTTTCGTTATTGCATTCTCAACCTTCTCCTCAAAACACAGTGCTGTCAAATGTCAGCTTCGTCTGTAACGGGTTGATGCTGTAAATGTAAAGAAAAGTGGCATTGCTTATCTATACTGTGAGCCCTGTCAGGATGACAGGCATTACAGTGTTGTCACACACATGACGGTTGTTATTACCTTGAAAAGGTTTGCCATCATGTACGGCTCTCGTAGATGCAGAGATCAGCTCTTTATGGAGTCCGTGCAGCTACCGCAGGATCAGTTGTCTGATTGTGCTAGGATGCAGTGATGCGGCAGCGTTGCTGCTAGTAGCATACTCAGGGAAACTGAAAATCGGTTTCCTAGGAGATGGTGAAGCTTTGCGGTGGCATACTCCTTTCTTGATGTTAGGCCAGCTCTCGTGGCGCACCATTTTTGAATGTCGTACTAACATGTTTAGTGCAATGGATAATATACTGTTTTATGACGAGTGGTTAGCAAGATCTCATTGCTGACCTAATATTGAATACATACCGGAGCTGGAAGTATATTACATATAAACAGTGTGCTGCCAAAGTGTGGGTCTATTGCTCAGCATTTGCTCATCATGCCCCTAAGTACCCGAAGTATCTATTCCTGGTACCTTGTGTACAAACAAATTCAGGTGTCCTTTACCGTCTTTCATATCTGTGGTGTCATGCCTCCTCCTTTCTTCCATTTGGGGTGAGCTGTCACCTGTTATAACTTGTAAAACAGTCTATGTGAATCTCTTCATACCCTGAGTTCACCAGAGGAGTATATTCAATGCAATAGGTTAGGCCAAAGTCAATGGGCTAAAGTCTTGTATAGGATAAAGCAGTTCTGGTAGTTAAAAAGAAACGTCTTTGCAAAGTTCTCAGAAGTAGTTTGTAAAAGAAAGATTCATATGTTGGGTCACAAGCTGACTAGGCTTGCAAGTTGCCAAAGTTTCAAGCACTTTCGCAATGAGAGGTAAGTTCTCTCTGTCTGATTTTCACAGTACCTTACAATGAAGAAAAAGATGCAGCTGAAGACTACTGTTCCTGGCAGTTCCTACAGATCTTGCTGTTTCTGAGCCTCTGTCGTGGGGACACGAGGAAGGATGTCGGAGGACTCCTGCACTGCACTGGGACTGGTCAAAGCTGGCACTTGGTAAATCTTCAATTCCGGTAGCTGTAGACAAGCACACACACTGGTGTCCCTCTCCCTGGTTATTTGGTTTCCTGCAGCACTCTGAGGAAAATACAACCAGCTCCGAGAATGGTATCCAGTTGGCGTATGAGTTGATTGGTCCCACAACTCAAAGGGAGAAGTGGTTTTTGTTCTGTCAAGATGAACCTAGCGATTCGGACCTGCAACAGGGCTTCACCGGTCAAACCAATGGTCCAGGAGTTGCAGCAGCCGTCCTCTTCAAGCTCACCTTTGGTTCATTCATTCCAGTGGTCGACTCTGCTTTTCAAGCCAAGAGACTTGCCTTTTATCCAGTTTCCTCCCATTCATTCCAGCCTAGCTGCCACTCACCCAGCAGGGTGGCTGTCCTTGCCGGACAGTCTGCCAGACAATCATGCCAGAGTGCATTTGGGTCTCCTAGGAGACTAAGCACAGGGAGTTTCGGGCACCTCCCTCACTTCCTGCCCACTACAGACACTCGGGCACCAGAGGCGGTCTTCAGTCCTGAAGCCCGCCAAAGGTGGTGGAACAAAGGGACCAAACCTGGTTTGGCGCACAGAGACAAACTCTAGAAGGACCTTTCCAAAATGAAATGGCAGAAAAAGAAGACCAGGACCAGTTTAAACAAAGTGGGCTCAGGCGCCATCTTGAAAAACATGGCTCCTGCAATTTAACGCTACTGGTGTTCACAGTCGGGAAAAATCATGGTAGTTTGTTGTAAAACCACTGCCACCAGCCATTTTGAGAGGAAAGGGTAGCCTTTGACTGCTCCGTGAGTATCTAGACATAGGGGATACTAAGTATCCCCTCCAGCACTCTATTGGAAGGTAGGATGTGCTGGGTCTAGGAATTTAAAAAGACTAGTAAAGTCAATTTCACTTTACATTCTCTGGGAAACAGTAGTTTATCCCAGAGAAGGTATTTAAACCATGGGAAAGCCTGAGAGGCTCCCCTGTGCCACTGCACTGAGGGTGCTGTGTGACACACATTAAAAGATGATGCCTATGGAGTTGTCTAAAACTCCATAATTCAAAATACAAGAGAGAGTGGGAAAAAAGGGTCACACTATCTCTAGGTAAAACAATCAAGTCCTCAAAATCCAGCAAAGTGTCTGGGGGTCTCTAAGGTGAAGGGAGTTAGCACATTTCTGAGAATTCTCCCTAAAAGTCTGTGTTACAGTTGGAAACATCTTTCTGTTGTCACTTTATGTGGGTCCCTCTATCTATTTCCTTACTTTTACTGGTGAGTTTGCACACACTGCAGTTGCCACATGGATGGTGTCCAGTAGGGTGGTCCATCCTCCACATTGCAGTGATTCTCTGTGTCTGGATGGAGTTGGTTTTGAGTTTGCTACCGCTTACCCTGTTACCAATAGAGGTGCTTTTTTGTATGCAAATATTGGTGGTTCCTGTGGGTTCTTGGTTCTTTCAAAGATTCTCCAGTGTTTTTGAATAATGCTCCTTATTTTCAGACTTTGATTAGTGATTTGTGGGATGTATTGACCCACGCCGCTATTTTATGTGGCATCACTCTGATAGTTATGGTGCAAGAAACAGCAACAATGGTGGGAAAACTCTTGTGTGCACCAAAAACCTTCAATACTGCGTGTTTAAACGCACAAAAAGATAGATGCCCAACCTGCCACCCATGGTGCATATGTGGTGGGATAGACCACACACTGCAGAAAATGTGCCAGTGGGCTCCATGACCAGCAGAGTGCAGAGAGAGAAGCAGCACTTTTTCCAAATGAAACTCTGCCTATAAATGACATTTGCTTTGTTGCTTAGAACTCCAAAATGCCTATACTCAACACTTCTCAACATTCAAAATCTTGCTTGGCGCTAAAATTCATGTCATCTAATGAAGCATGGCAAATATACAAAGTCCTAAAGTGTAAAGAGCAAAACATTTCCTCAGACAAACTGGATTGTCTGTAAACTGACAGCTCCTGTCAAAATCTGTGTGCAGTACACTGGGCTACCTGTGAATGAGAGCTGTCAGATGAGCTCCTGATGAAACTTCAAAGTATCTAAACTAAAATTCTGCTGGATTAGCAAACATAAAAGGATTGTTGCTAAAAAGAATACAGATCCCAGTTGTTTTTGATCCTACAGGTTTAAAGCTAAGAAAGTAATGTATGTATGTTATTTGATGCAACAAGTTTGGTTTTTGCCGGATTTTAAGAAATTAAGAATGCATTAGACTGGCTGAGCTGCAAGAAGTGGAAAAACAGGTTTCTCTCAAGGGGAGTGAAATCCTCTCTGCAGAAACCCACTGGTAGATGATAATGTGGGTTATGCCAGACTTTTGTCTACAAAAAGAGAATGAACAATGGCAGATCCTCCAGCCCAGGAAAGAGACATGTGAAAGGGTCGTAAACTGCTCCTGGAAGGAATTCCCCAAAGGAGGGGGCTACTCCTGGACTCGAGGGAGAGACAAAAGGGCAGACCATTTGCTATTAAGAAGGAACAATGAACAATTTTTAGAGACTCAACTTGTTATTCAAAGTGGTGAAAAACATAAAAAGGACAGAGTTGTTAGTCTAATATTTGGCTGCATGTTTTAAGAGGCGGTAGAACTGTGTAACACACTCTGGACAGGAATGGCAATATATGTGGTTTTATGTGAACTTTGTTAATGCTAGAATTGTGAACATTTACACACACATCCCTATGTTAAATGCACACATTTGTGGAAATTTGCAAACAATTTGGAAGATGTGTTCATGGCGAAAAGGACACAATTCTATAGAAAGGTGAAACAAGATTCAACAGCTGTGGGATTTTGATGAACAGATGCTACATAAAATATGGAATCTTCATAAAATATGATCAGGCACGGGACTGGATCAGCTAGGCCAGTCACCGGATTTGCACAAGATCTGCCCTCCTTGTTTCTGGGTATTTTGAATCAGCTGGATAGCGAGTTCACCAGGCAAGCCTTGTGGTAGCAAGCCAGATAGTTTCAGGATACTTGTTCAGAAGGCCTTCCCACACCACAGCGCTCCACTGGGTTGTGAGAATAAGATTTTTTGATGAAATATGGTGAGATCCAAGAAGTTTGTTTGCTCGTTCAGGGTCATCATAAATTTAAGGTGTGGATTCAACGTGTTCAGCCAAGCAAAGAAGTAATTCACGGTTTCTTTTGATCCTTCCCACATGATGAGTATATCGTTGATATACTTTGTCCAGACTTTGATGTTTTCTTTAAAGGGGTTGGTATCTTAGTAGATGTTACTTTTTTCAAATGTTTCAATGTATGGATTTGCTAGGCCATAGTGGCTCCCATCACTGTTCATTCGATCTGTTGGTAAACTATTCCTTCGAATTCGAAATAATTCCTCTTTAATGCTAGCCCGATGCACCACATTGGGGGTGGGTCATTATTTGTTCTGTTGAGAAGAATCTCTTCTACCGTCTATCGTGGCCTGATGGTGGATGTTGGTGGAAAGTGAGACAATGTCAAGGCCCATCAATAGTGAAGTGTTGCAGTTGAATTCCAGGTTTTCAAATTGTCTGATTGCATCTGTGGTGTCTTTCAGATAGGATTTCATTTCTTTCACATACCCATTGAGGTAATGGTCCGCAAATTCCGACAGAGTTTCCAGCACTGAATTGATACCAGAAACTATAGGTCTCCCTGGTGGTTTCTCAAGAATCTTGTGGATTTTCGGGAGGCATTACAATGTCGGCATGGCTGCTTTGGCGTTCATTAATTACTCTGCTTCTTGTTTCAATATCCATCCTCTTTCCAGAGCTTTTGAAACTTTGTTGTTTATCATTCTTTATAGTTCTTTGGTGGGGTCTTCATGTAATCGTGCATAGTAGTTGATGTTGCAAAGTTGACTGTGACATTCATTAATTTAGTCTTCTAGATTGAGGATCACAATCCCTCCTCCTTTGTTTGCTTTTTTAATAAAAATATTTTGATTAGATGTTAGAGATTTCATGGCTTCGGTCTCAGATTTGGTAAGATTTCAAAAAGGTTTTTTTGGGTTGATTTGAGTTTTTCTAAGTCAGCCAGAACTCACTATTCGAAAACCTGGGATTATGGGGAATGGCTATAGGCTGGTGGGCAGAAAGTAGATGGGTTGTGCAGACCTGTATGGTTGATGGATTTATCATAGCTATACTCTGATTCTTTTTCAAATAATTCCTTAAAATGGATCTTCCTCCTGAGTTTGTTAAACTCAATAATAAATTCAAAAAGGTCATGTTCTTTCGTGGTGACAAATCCTAGGCCTTTGTTGAGGACCTGTGCTTCAGTCTTTGTGAGGGTGTAGTTTGATAGATTGACTAGAAGTGATTCCCGCATCTCGTCTGTCTTCTGACGTCCTCCCAATTACCCCTCCCTTGGCCTCAGTATAAAAAAGGGCATGTTGTTCTACAACCACTGTTTCCATGTCTTCTGTTAGGTTGTCCTCTACCTCTCATGTAGGATTTGTTAGTTGATGTGCCTTCTCCTGCATCGTTCGGGTTACTGCTGTTGTTGTTCATGCTATAGGAGGTGGCTCTGAATCTTACACGTCTATTCATTTTGGTTTTTCCAATTTGTTGTAAAGAGTTTTTTTATAATCATCTTTGTGTGGAAATGCTTGTTCCTGACTGAAGCGGGCTGGGTCTTTTCTTAATCTTTGAATTCGTTCTTGAGTGTAAGTAGTTTTGAATTCTTTCATTTCTTTTTCTATCTCTTCAATTCTTTTTTTGTAATCGTCCAGTGATAGTAATTTTTCAATATCTTCTTCTATTTTCTTAATATCAATTTCAATTTTTTCTGCTGTTTCCTTGGCCGTGTCAATAATGAGGATGAGCCAGTCCTGACCGCATCTATTTGTGAGGTAGTTCCACTGTAGTCTGAATTTTTCATTGTCCAGGAACAGCCTCGGCTCATTTTGTACTAGCAGTCCTTGTGGTAAAGGTTTGTTCTTCAGATACTCCAACATGATCGCTCCGTGAAGTTTGGTTCGAATGAGCCATTTCCTTAAGTGTATAAATTCATCCCAGTCATTCGGTTGTCGTTAATTTCTCTGAGCTCGCTCTTGTTTAGGATGGAGATTGCCTTTGTGAGTGTTGCTGCATAGTCGTCACTAAATTCTAATAGTCTTTATTCAGACATGTTTGCGCCTTCCTATGAAGCACTGGTGGGTTTAAGGGCACTAGACTCCCCACATAATTTGATAATTCCTGTGACAAACTGCCATTGTGAGTAGTACAAATATAAGAGGAATCCCGGTTAGCACTTATAGAGATAATAACTAAGTGCTGTCTCTGTCCAGTTCCGGGTTGGGGGGATTAATCAACAAATAGCATGGAGATAGAGACTTGCTAGTGACAGTTCAAGGTCCTAATAGAATCGCTATTAGTCCATCAGTATAAATAAAATAAATGTATTGTGTAACAACAACAAAATAGCAAATATACTTTAAAACATACAATTTTGAAATTACACGGCATAGGTGTAAGTACAGTATTCTACAACGGTCTGCAGGGGTGAACTTGATATGTTTCAACACAAAGTTGTCGGTTGAGTCAACCATTGTAAGAGAATCAAGGAGCAGGACAGGGAGACAGCCCAGAAGCGGCAAACGGACAAGGCAAAACTAGTGGAAAAGAAACTAAATAAGGTTGTCGTCCAAGCACAGGTGACAGCACCAGCTCAGGGGTAAAGGACAGGAGACACTCAACAAATTGGGAATGCCACAACAGCGGACTATGGTGTAAGAGAGGATAGGGACAATGGGATACAGGGGACCATACCCCAACCCACAATGGCAGTATGAAGGAACTCCAAGGGGAAGAGGAGGATTTTGAGGCACAAGAGCAGGAGGCTTTGTGAGGATAGGGCCCTGGGGAGGAGGATTGGGAACATCACAGTGCTAGTATTGCGGGAAATGGGGGCATTTCGCAAGGGAATGTAGGAACAGGCCTGGGATGAGATTTAATTATGGGTCATCACCTCCAGGGCAGGGATTCCAAGGGCATCAAGAAATGGGACAACAGCAATTTGGGCGAGGGGTTCAAAATTGGTTCCCTTATGGGGCTGACAGGCAAGAGCAACGTGGGACACAACTACAGCAGGGTGAGGGTACCCAGTTTAACATGATGGCAGGAGGAAAAGGCACCCCATTCCGAGGAGTTAAAAGGACAGGGGAGGCCCTTTTTCATTCCCACGGACAAATACATATTCTGATTAGAACAGCCCACAGAGAGCACTCGCATGTCAAACCCTATTGAGAACCACAAACCCTGAAGAGGAGCCCTTGGTGAAGGAGGACATTGGAAACAGACAATTTATATTTATGGTAAATTCAGATGCAACAAATCATGCATCTTGGGGGGAGCTTTCCATTATCAGGTAAAGCTCTTTACACGCAGGGATTCTGTGGGGCTATTTCTACGGTTCCATACACTGAGGAGCCGGATATAAAAGGGGAGGTAGTAAAAGCCCCCTTGTTATATTCAGAGAGGTCCCTTGCGAACTTGTTGGGTAGGGATCTGCTCAGTAAACTAAATATAACTATATCATTCACAGATCAAGGGGTAGTGTGTTCCACTACAGGGATGTGTGTAGCTCAAGCAATGGTAATGATCAAATCAATAGCTGGTGGAGTCAGTAGTACATGGGGTTCCTGTGGTTCCAGATATATATTTATTATGGTATTAAGGTATTAGTAAAAGCAGTGCCTCCAATTGCAACAAAGTGTTGGCGAGTGCCCACAGATTTCATTTTCCAACCCATGCTGCCAACTGAGATGGTGGCAGGGACAATATTGTCATTAGATTGTCATTAGATCTATAAGGACTAGTAGTGTCAGACAAAAGAGTAGTCCTGATTGAAACAGACCATGATGGGGGCGAGTGGCACGCAGTATTATGTGTAGACCCGACAGTACAATTGAAGTAAATGACTGATGAGGAGTTATTTGAGGACAGTGAGCAAAATGGGGAGATTATTTTTGGTATCTGCATCCCCTGTGATGATATGGTGCAGTATAGGAAGGCTACACACAATACAAGGATAGTTAAAAATGTCTTAGAATTACACCTCAATTGGGGAAACATTCCCGTTATCAACAACTATTGATAAAACACAAAACAAAGGACAGGTAAGGCTTCAATTATGCAACGCATTCTTATTCAGACTATCGTTGTGTTCCCTGATACTCGTCATGGTAAGAAGAACACTTTCCCTTCATCATGTTAATTGACCTGGATAACGCTGAAGGGGATAGGAAAGCAAAACTAGCCCTAATGCTACAATGGATTTATTACAGCTGTGAGTTGTTAGCTATACAAATTATTATAAAAAACAGTTTGGGGTGGTTATTCCCATACAGTATTCGTCGGATGATCAAGCTGTTCACGTGGGACTGATTTTTGTGAGTAATTTTATTCAACCTCCGTAAGGTGTGCTTGATTCATCCAGGGATAAATTAACATAAAAGCAAAAAAAAGAGAGAAAGTGGTTAATACGTTTTGCCTCTCTTTTTGAGCATTGACCTCAAGAACTGCGCATGTCTATGCTTCAAAAAGGGCGTTCACTCCAATAGAATGCGGTGGTCACTCTTGTATGTTCTCAGACTCTACTTTCAAAGACATAGGGTCTCATTACGAGATAGGAGGTAGTGGCTGCCCCCTTACTGTATTCCGGGTCCGTGTTCGCGAAATAGAGACTTACCGGGTCATTCCAATCTTGCAGGACCCGGTAAATCCCCATTCCGGGAACCATTCCCCATTCCCATTCAAGCCCCCATTGGGCTCAATGGGAATGGGGATGGAGCTAATAACGGTACTGCAATATGCAGTACCGTTATTAGCTCGGAAGTCCCTTAACGGGTCCCTTCCATAACGCCTGGTAAAACCAGGCGTTAGGGAAGGGACCCGCTAAGGGACCTCGGAATAAGGTGGTAAGAGATTACCGGTGTCCTTACCGGTGCCGGTAATCCCTTACCACCTACCTCGTAATGAGGCCCATACAGTTGGTGGAACTGAGACCTATTCTCCTAATCATTGGGCAATGGTCAATGTTCGTGAAAAATGTCTCTCCATGTGTCTCTCTTAGTTCAGAAACATCTATTAAGAGTCTGGTCGACCGGTTTCAATTACATCTTTTCATCCGTCATCTTCATCAGGACTGATTTCTTGGGGAGTAGTGATCAATCAGTTTGCCCGTCAGATTCGGCAGGCTGCCCAGCATATTCTACAGGAGAAATAGAAAGTCAAAAGTGACTTCTTATGGACCGGGTGATGTCAGGAGACATTTTTATTTTGCTCAGTTTGCATATAATGCTTAAGTTTTGTTGAGGTACAAGGACATTTTATCAGGCCCCCGCTCCTCTAATTATAGGCGTACACCAGCCCACCTTACAATTCACCTTGACATCTTCAACTAACTGGAGTGTGGCTCCAGAGTAAGCATGGTGAACTGGAGTCACATTCTTGATACACCTGAAATTTTCTTGTTCAGGTATTGATGGTATGCATGTAGGGCAATGTGCTTCTTTTTTCATTAGTTCTCACTTTTACTGAAAGCAAATTGTTTTTCGCGGGGTGATTCAAATAGACCATGACGGGGGCGAGTTGCGAGCTGTATTATGTGTTGACCCGGCAATATCATTGAAGGAAATGACTGATGAGGAGTTATTTGTGGACAGTGAGCAAAATGGAGAGATTATTCTGGGAATCTGCATCCCCTGTGATATCATGCTGCAGTGTAGGAAGGTACAGTGCCCCCTGATGGCAGTGGAGACCGAGACGTTTTTATTTCATGAGGAGGATATGCAATATGTGCCAGCACAATTATGGACTGTTAATCCACATGATGTTGGGTTACTGAGAGATATGACCCCAGTACAGATTACATTGAAGTCAGGTGCTTAGCACAATCATCCAGTATGTGGATGATAGGTTTGTATGTAGTGAAAATGTACATCAGTGCAGGAATGATTCTGTTGCATTATTGCAATTGTTGGCTAACAGAGGGTGCAAGGCAGATAAAAAGAAGCTACAATACTGCCAACAGGAGGTACTATACATGGGACAACTCATTTTTGAAATGGGGAAAAAATATTACCAGAAAGGGCGGCAGCAGTACGTTCTGCCCCTAGGCCCAGTACTGTGAAGGAAATGTAGCAGTTTTTGGGCTTATGTAATTATTGTAGGGCATGGACCCTAGAAGACACAGTCTACACAAGGCCACTGTTACAAATTCTAAGGAAAGGACAGAGGAATTAAAAGTACATTGGAAAGGACTAACAAAATGACTAGACAATTTGAGGACTTAAAAGAAGCTATTTGCACTGCCCCTGTTTTAGCAACTCTGGATTATATACAGGAGTTTTATTTATTTTCCCCCTCTGATGAACGGTTCATGCATTGACGGAAGGAGACATATTATATTTTGATGGGTCATAAATAATTGACCAGGGGACGGGACGGAGGAACACAGGGTGCGGTAGTGGTGTGCGGTAAAGGGGAGGAGAAATAGTGACCATACCTGTAGAAAGTGATTCCATAGTTTCATACACAGCATTTCCCATATTACAACTGGACCATTATTACCTGGGGAACTGATCAGCCCCTGGTTTGAAGGTCCAAATGAGGTGGTGTTCTGTACTCCTCTCGCCGTCCGTATGAAGGAGTTAGATATTGGGTGCATCTCTCAGATATCCAAAGAGCACCTGAGACAAGGCAAAGCTCAAACAACAGAGTAAGATAAAGGATCTATGCCAGGGAGGTGTGGAGTGGTACACACCTTTTTTTCTTCTTTTTTCTTTTTTCTTTATTATTACTTTTTTAAATCTTTTTTCAATGTTTTGAAATTGATTGTTCAATTTTTTGAAGGTCGAAAACCTGGTCAGCCTGAATGGAAAAAGGGTATCTCTCTCTCTCTCTCTCTCCATCCCTCCCCCTTCCCCTTGCCCTTCTCTCCCTCTCTCCCTTCTCTACCTCTCTCTCTTTCTCTTTCTCTGTCTCACTCTCTCTTTCTCTCTCTCTCTCTTTCTCTCTCTCCATCTCTTTTTCTCTCTCTTTCTTTCTCTTTTTCTTGATAATCTTTTTTCTCCTCTCCAGGAATAAGCAGGGATGGCTGACACAGACATGTTCAAACCTCTCTGTTATGTAGGGATAATGATAATAAAGATGTTATTTATTCTAGGAATTTAGTTATATAATTGTTTTGTGTGACTCTGGCTATGGTTGATGGAGTGGGTGAAGGTATGTTTGTTATATGGGGTGGTCAGATAAAAGGGGGTGGACAGTTAGAAAATAATGCAAATATGTCTATAAATAAGGAAATACAAAATGGGTGACTTTTTGCCGGCCACCCCAACAAGTGTTCTTAGATAATGAAACAGGAACTATGAATGAGGTATGATTTATGTAAGGGAATGGGCTTTTGCATACTTTCTGATATCGAGTACCCAGAATCCTCCAATAGCTCGGACTCTGATATGCGCACTGCAGGAAGGAATATAATCAATGAAAGCTGTTACATGTGTGCACTTATCCCGCACGCATCAGGGACTCCTAAGGTTTTAGTTCCATATCCAGTCCCAATTACAGAGGCACAATGTCTGGTATATCTGGCACTATGAGGGATAAAGGCACATTCAAGGCACACAGCGTGCAGTTGAGGAGCATTGGTCTAGACCCAGTATTATGCAATGGCAACACAAAATACTGCCAGTGTCTACAAGGACCATATTTCTCCTTGGGAGGTTACTCAAATGGCAAAGACAAATAGAAGGGCAATACAGTGACATGCCCAGCAGCTGGACTGATCGAGTACAGTGGAGAAGCAATATCACAAATAGCGACTATGTGTGCACAAATATGGTCCCGGCACATCAACAATGAAGAAGCCAGTGCGAATACATAGAACCATAGACTCAATGAAGGAACAGTTCCTGGTGGTCCAAACATACAGTGCAACCACCCTCTTGTGTTCCCTGAAATGACAAAAGGTACAACAGTGGTGATGGAGTTCTACTGGGTTTGTGGCAAATAAGCCTACTTGCACCTCCCACTCTCACAGAGGGGCAAGCCTTCACTGGCCACCCCGCACTCAGTGCTACTAGTAATCCTGGAAGAATACCTGAAGGGAGAAGAACTGCCTGTCAATGTGCCAACAGCCACCCCTGCAGCTAAAGAAGCGGAAAGAAGCTTGCAGATCACACAAGAATTTGGTATGCTGCCAAAAAAAGGATAATTTCAATGGTGGGGAAGAAAGATGAGCCAAAACTGTCTCAAAAGACTCGTTCACACTGCTCAGAGGAATATCTGATGAGTATCGACTTTTTAGCTCAGCAGAGACTTTCTTTTCATCGTTTTTGGATCCTGGGGTAAAGCAGCTGCTGCACTTCTATACCCCCAAAGAATGCCGAGAATGGATCACTATCCCACGTTATTGAGGTGGTGCACAATCTAGGTATACAAATGAAGAAAGAAGGTGGAGTTCAGAAAACGGATTGGCTATTGCTTGCCTTTGATTGGGTTCTGTCATGGCTGAAGGCAGCAGTAAAAATACTGGTTCCTGTTATCATATTCTTCTTGGTCCACTTCTGCATGTGCCAATTGGGTTTGTGATGTTCTGTTCATATAATCCCTAATAGTGAAAAGATGTTGGTATCAATTGGGGAATCTAAAACACCTTGTCAGCAATAAACAGCGAAACTCAAACTAATATTTCTGGGGTAGTAGATATGGCGGGTGGGGATGAGTTTGTTACAGTAGAGGTAACAAAAGGGGGGAATGTTGGGAAGGACCTAGCACCTTCCTGCATCCCCTAAGTGCTTTACAACTAGGCAAGACTACTCTAAGCACTAGATCACTGAGAATTCTTTTTTCATGCAAAAATAATCACACACAGAAGTGGCCAGGCACTAAATGAAGATAGTTAGTATTTCAATATAAGGAGTGAATAACTAGCTGAATGAATTTGTAAAGATGTTAAATTGTATTGAGTTTTTCTCAAAGCATGATAAAGAACAGAAAGCTCTGTGCGAAAAGGAATGCAGCCTGTGCTAAAAATAGACTACAGGCATTGCTGTGGTGCTCTGCTAGCACTGGCAGGCCAGCACATAATTTAGCAGCTTTTTCAGGTCCATCAAAAAACCCACGCAGACTGGGGCTCATGTACACAATGTAAAGTATGGGAAAATAAGGTTTTAAGGGAAATTACTAAGCCAGATCAAATATGAGTATATTGAGTGAACTGTGGAGAGTATGGGGAGAAGGTGTGTATATATATATGATGATATACTGCTTCGTGTTCTCTCTTTTTTTCTCTCATTTTACTTATTTGTAAAAATGTTTACTGATCTGGCCTGGAATTGCACATTCTTTTAATGTTTGTTCACTTATTTGGTGAACTTTGGCTGTCATGTCCCTATCTTTCTTTCTTTTGTCTTTAGGGTGTTCGAAGTTCATGAGTTCATGATTGTATTTGTACCCTGAAACTCCATTGGTGGATATTGCTCCTTCATTGCCCAACTGTTTGTATTTTTTTCATAATAAGCTCCAATACCATGCTGTGCAATTGCACTGTATTATTACCATATTTTTCTCAACTAGGCTATGCGGCTTAGAGTGATAAGTTTATGACCTCTTGTCTTTGCACTTTACACAGCAGCCTGCAACTTGCTTTTATCTTAAAGACTGCATTCATTGATTGCTCAACTATGATTAGTGCACTTGCACTTTATGTTCATCCAACCATTCTAAACAGGTTGTGCTGCTAATGTGACAGGTTTACGGTCCACTGCACTCGCACTTTACATTGTAGTTCGCTACATGTTTTATTAATAAGGCTGTATGTACAGATTATTTTTAAATCCTTAATGTTATGCTTATGTTAACCTTGTTGATTAGGCTACCTGGCTAGAGTGATATGTTTGGGATTCAATGCACTTGCACTTTACATTTTTGTTTGCTACATGTCTTTATTTTTAAGGTTGCATTTAGGTCTGTTCAAGCTGTGTTCCTATCATGCATTATATATTATATACTGCCATTATTAGCGCGGATATGCACTTGCATCTTTTAAATGTATATCTTATATATTTTTCATGTGGGTTTTTAATGCACTACGCATTTTATTGCTCTGTCTAAGCTTGCACTCTCTATGGTTAATGCAGCATTTGACTACACTCTAAAATGGCCGCCATGGTGGCTTGCATGGTTGTGAGCCCAGTTTTGGTGACAACATGGAAAAAGGACCAATCTACAATATCTACCTTCATTGTTTACTCGTCCCCCTAACGTGATCAAGCGCTCAGGGAAGCGCAAAACGCGTCGTTAAGGACACTGCCTAGGCGTCCTGTATTGTCTGCTGTGTGTGCTTGCCTTATATATATATTTTTGTACTTTTCATTAAAACTCGATCTTTTTTTCATCTAGTTGGATTCGAGTTTTTTTGTTTTATTTTTGTTGGGATCTACTGACTTCATGCATGGAGTGCAGGTTTTTCTATCCTCCATGTGGTAACATATATATACATATATACATGTTTATAATATAGCAAAATGATGATAAACTGGTGCTACAATGTATTCTTGCATAGCTAGCAGTATGTTAAGTAGTTTGTCCTAAATGGAAACCCGTCCATGCATGAAGGAAGGATGACTGCAGAATCCCTTGTAAGGGAAGAATGACATTTTGGATGAGTCATTCCAGTATCCAGTATCCAAGTTAAAACAATAATACAAAATAGAAAAACAATATACAACACAAACCACTGTGGAAAGAACAGAGAACATTCAAAGATAGAATGATTCAGCACTATGGGTAATGAAACAGGGGTGGAAGGCAATCAAAACCTGCAATGCTCTCAAAAAGGAAATGCTCTTGTGTGAAAAGACATTAAAGGAGACCATACCATTCTGTAGTTCAAAGGACGCAAAGGTGGACCAAAGGGATTGTAATCGGCCAATAATGCCTTTAGATATTCCTGGTGGTTCACAGTGTCACACCAGGCTCTTCAATGTTTGTGCAGTTTTAATCAGGTTCAAATACGGTGGTCGTGATGTCCCAGGCCATGAGCAGGTGTTGATCACAGGTCAAGCTGAAGTTCATTGCAGGTTGAAGTGCAGAGCATGAGGGCCACCAGGCTCTGTTCACCAGTTAGTTCTCTGGAAAAGATGCCAGTGGCTGGATGCACCGTTTAAGGTGGGCGGTTGGAAGTGCCTCTTGAGGATCACAGTATGCTGAGGCCACCAAGGTCGGTATGACTGCGAATGATGATTGACAGCGATGATACTGGTGGTTTTAAAAGTGTTTGAAGGGGCGTTGAAATGAGTATGGATGGTGAGCGTCACCAGGGTTAATCAGACAGTTGATTTGATGGCGAAGATGCTGATGACTGGATGAGCAGTTGGAGTCAGGCAGTCTGGTGCAACATTTGAAGGTCATGGTTTGATGAGGCCCCAAGGTTCTGGTTGACAGTTCGAAAGGTGGTTTGAAAGCAGTGGTGCAATGATGAGCTTCATGTTCAAGCCGAGGCAACAATGAGCTCAGTCAGAGTAGTGTGACGGCAAACTGGTCTAAGAGTGCAGTACAGTGGCTCAAAGGTTGGTCGAGTGCCAAAGACAGCTCTGGAGGATCTTGTTGGTATGACGGGTCAGACAGGCTTGAAACACAGCTTACGGCAGTTCGACCGCAAAAATACACAGATCCTAGCTGAAGTGACTCACAGGTTGCTGTGTTTCCTAATCGAGGGACTCAAGGATAATATTAATGTTTGTTCTCAGGCTCCCAAAAGGGTGGAGGCTGCCACACACTGTTAAGGCATCATTCAGTATGACAGAGTCAAGAGATATCAAGTTGAACAAAAGAATATTTATTAACTTAAATGTCAGGATGGTTGAAGGCCTAACTTGTCCTATGCTAAGGTCGGATGTCCCTACCTAACTAACACTAAGGAAAGTCTGAGCCAAAGAGTTCAACTTAAAAGACTGTCTGTGTCCAAAACCTATTCTTGCCCTCACAACTATAATAAAATGATGTGTAGGGATGTGATAATCAAAAGAAACAGTGTTCAGCAAAATGTCTGAGCTTCTTTCAGTGTGCAGTTTTTCTTTCACCTCCATTCCTCAAGTATAACAACAGTTCCACAAAAAGCTCCAGAGTTGTCCTTTGTTTCAAGTTCAATATTATATAGTCTGGAAACAATCCGTGGGGTTCCCTTCCCAAAGTTCAAAACCATCAAAGTTCAAAGCACAAACGAAAGAGTTATGAAGTTTCAGAATTCCGTCTTCCTAGACTTGTTTTTCAACATACTTCACAATTCAAAAGAAAGGCCTTCCCCAAGAATTTGGATTCCAACACAGTTCAAAAAAAATAAAAGAAAAGGGGCCTTGACTTTCTTCTTTATCCACTCTTTGGCCCATGCATGTTTATTTCCTTTCTTCAGATAATAAAGTTATTCTCAGGATTCCATATAGTTAATGGTATTTATTTCCTAGCATTCTGTGATTTACTTAATCGTGAAAGTTCAGTTGTTTCCGAAATGCAGTTTGCAGTGAGTCTTAATGGTTACACAGTTCCTGTCACTGCTAAAGGCAACATGCAGTATGTTCTGCTTAATTATTAAGTTCATATTAATTTCAGTGCTCTCTGGCTATTAATCAGGTACATGCTCTTGTTTCATTCAGCCTGTCATGTAATATGCATGCCGTTCACTTTAAGAGAACTTCCCAATACACAGAGACATTCAAAATCGTTTCACTTTAAGAAACCTGACCACTTTGATACAAAGTAATTCCAGTTCTTCATAGTTCAACAAAGTGAAAAAGGCTAGGAGAGGAGACATTAAAAAACATGCTTTCGTAATGCATGTGACAACTCCGCTGCTAGCTACAAAGTATTTCAGCCCAAATAGAATGTTCAATCACCTGCACTTCACTCACCAGGTTTCTCAATGTACAGAAACTCACCGGCCTCTTATGAAGCTGTTCACGCAGTGTTGAGCACACAATCTGTAGCCTCTGCTACTTGGGGTCCAACCTCTGCCCCTCAGATACCCCTGGGCTGGATTCTCAGCAATAGGGAACAAGCACTTTATTTGAAAGGGAAAAGGGAAGCCTTTCCACCTGGCTGCCTTTTCTGCTGCCAATCTGCTACATGGAGCTCTTGCACCCTTGCTGAGTGGCCTCAGGTCACCTCTCCCTGCAGTCATGAGCGTCTCAGTGTGCTGTGCACCTCAGGCCTTCTCATGGCAGATCCCTTCAGTGGCTCACCTCTCTTCCAACAAGGTTCTGTGTCTCTCACACTGTTATCCCTGCTGCTACTCAAACAAGCATCCACGCTGTTGCTTACACAGGCCTCCCTGCTGCTGCTCTTGTTGCTTTTTCCTCCTCCTTTGATACACCTACAACTCTCTAACAGGTTGCAGGTGTGTTCTCTCAATCTGCCTTGCCTGACCGTGATTAGGAGGACATGCCTGACCTTCACACCACTTTGCATGCATCTTCTTTGTCAAAGTACTAATGTGGTGTGACAGTCTGTTGTCCTTTACTCTCAGTTTCTCTTCCTCATCTCAGTACTAGAGTGGTGACAGTGTATGGTGTTCATTACTCTCAGTTGCCTCTTTCTTGTCTCAGTACTGCCAAGCATCCCACATGTTGAATGGAAGGTAGCTGATTTGCAATAACTCATAAAGGTTGGGGGAGGGTTAGGTATGTCATCATTAGGAAAATGGGGATACCATGTCTCACCTGAGGTCATCCCACTCCCAATCCCCAAGAACCCTCCAACCAGGTGATCCTCCCTTGCTTGTCCATCCCCAGTGTCAGGATCCAACAGCCATGACCTTCCACCTGGCCACCTGCACAGAGGACCCATGGGGAGTAGGAATGAGAATACCCTCAGGTTTCTCACAACACATGCAGGGGCCATTCAGCAGAAAGTGGGCATGGGTATCAGTGTGGTTTGTAGAGAGGCATGTCTTCCTCCAGCAGCAGGTTCACCCCAAATGTGCACTAGGGATGGTTAGCAATCAGAGATGGCTTCGGCTGGGACATTTACTCTCCACCTCTGGCTGATTCGGAAAGTCAGCCCCCCCCAACAGAGGTCCAGTGAATTCTTCCAAGGGGTTCTGTTTAATAGTGAATTTAAGAATGAATGGGAAACTCACATTTTTTTATACGAAAAAGCCCACAGTGATTGGACTAAAGCAAGTCTCCTAAGGCGTGCAATCCCTGTCCTTGAGACAAGTAGTCTTAGCCTCCTGACATCATACTTAAAGCGCATTGTGTTAAAGGAAGTGTAGGGGACAGGAAGGAAGAGAGGATATAGAGAGAAACATGGTGGAAAATGATGGAATCTTCCTACAACTCTGCTGAACTATCTTGGTCTACACTACCTCTGCCCTCTGTCAAAAGCATCAACAGCCCTTTTAGTATGCAGCACCCTGATGTGAGGTTTGTCCTTTTGGGATGAGTGTGCCCTTTGATTCCTGTTTCCCAGGGCAGCAGCTGCTGGGAGGCTGACCTGCTGGAGAGAGGTGTACCAGACCTCACAAAGGAGCACAAGGAGAGACCCAGCCATTCAGTCTCCTGTTCTGCAGTTGTCAGGGCAAGGCTGTCTGACCAGAATAGACACAATCCTTCCCCTTGGCCTGGGCTCACAGGGCGGACACATGCATGATAGCAATCTGATGTAGCTTCTTGTAGTTATGCACGTTACTATCCACCAGTCCCTAAATGCAGGTAATGCCTCTTTACTTTGGGGTTTTGGAGCAGAGGTGCAGACTTCAAATGCAGCCTCTGTGCTAAGGTGACTTTGCTGTTATAGCAGCAGTCAAAAGGACACTTGTGACCCCTGGATGTATTTCATTCCACGAAAGAGCAGTTGCTGCAGATCAGGATACTGATCGAGCAGGGCACATGTTTACACTATAGATTTGGCATGGAGCTTATGAAAGGGAGATCTGGTTAGTGGATCACCTTTTCTGCCCTGTAATTAACCACATTGTTGTATTATTAAAAAAGAAATAAACACATCTCTGCTTCCATACCCTTGCCAGATGGCAATCCATCACAATCCATAGTCTCAGAAATGACTAGTCCACATGCTAACGAAGGCTGCCCCTTAAGCCAAAAAAAGGTGCAACAAATCTCTGTTTACTATTGGGTATCCCTCTCATTTGTTCATTCGCAACTGTTACCTACAGGACTTAGTACCACCAAAACAGGTTGTGTGTGATGTATATTTATAGAGAAATATAATTAGCAACTTTACGGTGCCTCAGAGTCCTATAGAGGATGAGCCAAATGCCTCTCATGTCCCGGCCCATTTTGCCTATATGTTGAAAACCGGTAATTGCGACATGCACAATGCCAGTGATGATACCTATAGAGTCCTTGAAACAAGGTATCCAATGAGAAAACCCTATATGATGTACCCGCAGAGAAATGACAGTCTTTTAAAGGCGGTTCGGGAAGAAGTGTGAAGATGAATAAAAGAGAAGACTGGTGACGTCACATGAAGGAGAAATGACACACCCAAAAGATATGCTGATGAAGAAAGTATATAGACTTTATAGAATCTGATGGCGAAGTGAAGTATTGAGTAACATTTTATGTGCAGAATGAAGATTGCACGTGCAGAGAGCACTGAAGAAAATTCAAACCATTTTGCAATTGTACAGATGCTGAAACGCAAGTAGACTAAGTAATCATAAGGCTGGCTATACGTAGTGAATAGACTGCAGGCGGTGGCTGCCAATATATATATATATATATATATATATATATATATATATATATATATATATATATTCAGTAAAATAACTTTGTTAAAGGGACGTTATGGTTAAGTTGCGCTCCTAAAAACCTATGAAAGTCAGTAAAAGAACTTTGTTAAAGGGACGTTAGGGTTCCAAGTAAAACCGAAAAACCCCTGAAATTCGCAAGTTATGGTAAGCTAAGGAACCATAACTCGGGCTACCACCGTACATTGCTAAGACTAACACCCAGGACATCAAAGATGACATCACAAATGTCATTGATGACATCACTGATGACATCACATGTCTGGCTCCCTCTTTTTTCCTTTACTGACATATGTAGGTCAGTAACAGTCAGAAACTAAAAATTCAAAGAGTACTATATTTGTAGACTTATACTTCAAATATGTTCTTACAGTAATTCACTTGGTGTTCACTCACAGCATATGAAACATATACATAGGGGAAAACACAGACTTCGAAGACAGCAATGCTTTGTATGTATGACGATGATCAGTAAGGTTATCATCACTTTTTTATAGTTCTGCTGTTTTATTCTTACTGTACTTTCCCTGGATATGCTCATATTTGTAAACATTGTATGCACACTACTTCCCTTAGGTTCCAGTCACAATATGTTATACTTGTACTTAGGGAAGTAGTAGCATTAAAGCAGCGCAATCATTTCTGTACATGAAGATAATCAGTTAGTTTATGAAGATTGTCTGGTAATACTGCTGTTTTTTGTCTACTTCATTTTCCCTGTATATGTTCATATTTCTTTGTGTTGTTGTCTGTTTCTGTTTTGTTTGCAATATTGCAATTATGTAGTAACTGGGTTTTATTAGCTACTTCTTAAATGAATCACAGTACCAAATCTCTAATAAGAAAGCATTTACCATTTTACTATTCAACATGGCAAGATTATTAATATTGCACCTCCATCATGTATGCTCCACACAATGCCTATGTTTCTACGAGTATCTAAGTATACTAAAGAACTTCATAATAGAATGCTATTTGTAACCCTGCATTGCTTAATGCACTACATACCTCATGATATTTATTCCAATGACCCTTGACACTTTTATATCAACATTACAATGAGAACCACTTGTGCAGACTTTTCATGAAAAGTAAATACACATGAGATGTCATCAGTGATGTGATCGATGACATGTGTGATGTCATCTTTGATGTCCTGGGTGTTAGTCTTAGCAATGCACGGTGGTGGCGCGAGTTATGGTTCCTTAGCTTACCATAACTTGCGAATTTCAGGTTTTTTTTGGTTTTACTTGGAACCATAACGTCCCTTTAACAACGTTTTTTTACTGAATTTCATGGGTTTTTAGTAGCGTAACTTAACCATAACGTCCCTTTAACAAAGTTATTTTTTTACTGAATTTCATAGGTTTTTAATAGCGCAACTTAACCATAACCTCCATTTATCAAAGTTTTTTGTATTGAATATACATATTCATAGTGTGAATTTGATACATTTTTACTAGGATTCCCTTACTTTATATACATGTAACATAGAACATACTGAAACCCTAGCTAGTGATTTTGATGTCCGCGGACTGTGCGTATATCCGTGGATGGACGCGGACAACATCAACACTACCCAAAAACTCAGGGGGTATCTTAAATTGTTCTATCATGCCATATAAACACAGAACAAGTTCAAAAAGCAGCACATAATCACATTATATGTAATAATAAATAAGAATTGGAACCTATATATGTAACACATCAACCATCCATTTAAATATCATATGTACTAAAGTGGAATATACCAAAACAAAAAAGATATGCCTCCAACATAATTACCTCACAGAAACTGCACAGCAAGAAGCAACAGCAGACCTACACAACAGTAACAACAAAACTCACCAGAAACTAGTAAGTAAACTTCATTTTTCTTTTATATTTCTAAACTTTCTGTATTAGGTACCCTAAAAGTAATATATTTTCTTTCACACAGAAATGTCCAGTACTTTGGAATGGCTTGAAGAAAATGTCCCACGTGAGGAAATGAGTGAAGACAGTGATACTAATGGTAGACACCTCTCTATATAGGCAAATTAATAATCATTACTTTATGTGTACTTAACATATATATATATATTTTTAACAGACCATACAAACATTGAAAATAATATACCAAAAAAGACATTACAAAATACTCTGCAGCGCATGGAACAAAAAATGGATATGCTTTTGAAAAATTTCAATCTTTTGAAACATTTTGTGGAGGACCACATGAAAGAAAAAATTAAATATCATTGTCCCACATGCACCTGTTCCCCCTCTCCATGTCCCAGTCAACTATCCCCAAACCATCACCACCAACAAAAACATTATGATGAGACTTCCATCCCTTCATCCCCTCCCATCCATCCTCTCCAAACCTCTAATTCCCCTGTATTTGTGTCAGTTTCTGCTTCACCCTCTCTTTCATTCATTTTATATCTGTATATAATTAAAAAAATATGATGTGTGTTTTAATTTCGTCCTTTGTGTCTTTTTTTAAAAAAAAGGCAGTTAGGGTGTCCATGGACAGAGCGGGTGTCCAGGATGTCGCAATTAACCAAAATGGGGGTGTCCTAAGGACATAATACCTGTTCGTACTGTCCACAAGAAAGATGGGACTGTTCTAAGAACACACTTAGTGTCCTGAAATGTCTGCAACTAACCAAAATGGAGGTGTCCTAAGGACATTTTACCTGTCCGTCCCATCCACAAGCAAGATGGGACTGTTCTTAGAACACATTCTGTGTCCAGAATGTCTGCAAATATCCAAAATGGAGGTGTCATAAGGACCCTATACCTGTCCGTACTGTCCGCAAGCAAGATGGAACTGTTCTTAGAAAATACTTGTTGTCTGGAATGTCCGCAATTAACCAAAATGTAGGTGTCCTAAGCACACTATACCTGTCCGTACTGTTCGCAAGCAAGATGGAACTGTTCTTAGAACATACTCGGTGTCCGGAATGTCCGCAATTAACCAAAATGGAGGTGTCCTAAGGACACCATACCTGTCCGCACTGTCCGCAGGCAAGATGGAACTGTCCTTAGAACACACTCGGTGTCCGGAATGTCCACAATTAACCATAAAGGAGGTGTCCTAAGGACACCATACCTGTCCGTGCTCTCTGTAGAACATCTACGCACATGCGGACCACACCCATAGGACCTACGAACATCGCGCCTGTCTGTAACTGTCCGTCTCACGTGTGTCACACTTTTAATTAGTTTGAGGACCCGAACACTGTCCGTAAAACATCCACGCGCATGCGCACAACCGTTAACACACCTTTGGTGTTCTGCGGACACCCGTCCCATTTGCGGACGTGTTCGCAATGTCATCATATGACCGCACCCACGCTGAGCGTGTGTCCTGATTTGTCCGGGTCCCCCGAACATTTTAAAAGTACTTTTTGGACAATCCAAAGTATTTTACAGTATAAATTCACCATTACACATGTCCCAGACAATGTCCCTGGCTTTCTACATACTTTTTGGAACTTTTTGAGCCTTTTTGGGGTGTTCGATCTGTCCACGGACAGCGTGACTGTCCGCGGAGTGCGCACCTGCACCCCTATAAAAGGCCACACCCCAGAGCTCATTGTGCTTCTGGCTACCTGACAGATCATTGTCTATTTTGGCTTTTGCTGATCTTGCTGCTCTTGCTGCTTCCCATCATCAAACCTGATGGCATCAATGGTTGCTGCTGATCCAGCTGGTACTACTTGTGCCTCAGCACCACCCCCCAACACCTCTACCACCACCTCCCGAAGGGCCTGCAGACGGGAACAGGTGTGAGCATATAGAGGAGGAGGTAGTGGAAGTCCCTACTACCAGCACTTGCCGTGAGTCTTGGGTGTGGTGGTTGTTTACCATTCAGGGTAGAGTGCCAAAAACACGTGCGAATAAGCTTACCTGCAACCAATGCAAAATGGTGCTGAGTCGTGGGAGGCCTGGTTCGTACAGCTTTGGTACGACATCCATGAAGCGACACCTAAGGTCGTTCCACGGTGGGGCTGTTCGCAAAGGTTGTACCTTGTGATAAAAATAGTAGGTTGAGTTCCTCTACAACATCCTCCGTTTCCGCTCCTGTCCCCACAAGAGACAGACTGTGGGACAGCGCATCCCTCCAGCTGCCTTACAGGCCATCCATGATGCTGTTGACCCTTGCGTTTCGAGGGTCACAATATTGTGTATGTACTGCGATGCAGGTCTCTGCAGGGGGGAGAGTCTTCGGAGTGCTTTCGAGACTGCGGTAACGGAGCATGAGAAGGTCTGCTTCCTACCTAAATAAGGCCCATCCTACATCTTCCTCTCTCCACCTACCCTTTCTTATCCCTGTGGTTGATGTCCCTTCCTTATCCTCCTTTCCCCTCCTTTCCTTATGTGTTGTGTGAAAAAAAAAAATATAAAACAACAAACCCCCCCAAAAAAAGGCTATTTTCAGAGCTGCCTTTCTCAGTTTAAAAATAGAAGTGAGAAAAATAAATAGTGCAGGGCCCTGTGTATTTTCTAGAAGTCCGCAGACAGTTCACGGACATATACAAATTTGGGGGGCTGCCCTATCAAAACCATTGCACTTTTCTCTGGGAGGAAATGGTGGCTCTGAAAAGAGCCTTTAGGTGGTGTTTTTTTGTGTTTGAAAAACTTCAAATGGTGAACACCTACTGCAAAATGGATTGCTGTAATTCCAAAAAAGGTTGCAATGCATTTTGTACATTTCTCAGAAAAATCTGATTGCCAGCATAAGTAAGATGGACTCCATCTCTGCGAAAAACGTATGTGTTACGTAAACATAATATTTTCATTGTGAAAAGAGGACATGCCAACATCTTTTAAAAAGGCCCAAACAGCCTTTTTGACATTGTGCCTCGCTTTCTCCATTTGTGGACCAAATGAAGACGAACACAGCCACATTTGTCTCTGCGCAATACGAGAAGAAATTACTTGAGAATTTGGAAACATGTCCATGATCTTCCCAAGTCCTTCTTTCATTGCAAATTCGAAAGAAATTCCAGACACATGTCCTAAACTGTTCCCTCCACAATGAATTATAATTATGTCTGGATGATGCTCTGTCTCCATAGTCCAGCCACTTAATTCCACGCACTCCATGCCAATGCACTTCCACATGAGGGAATCCAAGATCTGCAGCTACTCCACAGTGTTCTGCATGCACCTCCAACCAATGTATCCATGAGTCTCCCAAAAATCCAGATAATCTGTTTTCTGAAACACACAGCCATAGCTATCTGTTCTTCTCACAGGAAAAAGACTTTCTGACAAACTCTATCCTTACACAACACACCCAGTAAACTTTATTGACCAATCCCTTGCTCTACTCATTCTCATTTGCATGCCTCTCCATGGCAAAATCCCCATATGTAATACGCGGTGTCCGCGGACATATAAAAAATCTGAGCGTGGTGAATTTAAATTTAAATAGTGTGCCCCATTTCCCCTTTGAGGTTGGCTCTGGAAAGAGATGTTTTTTTTAGGTTTCTTTTGGTTTTTTTGCAGATGCTTGACAGACACCTGTTTTTCTATGTTTTTATTTCTTGCTTTACTCCTAAAATCTTCACATAACCTTCTCCAAAGCAACCCATACATTCCAGAACAGCATGTCATTTCCCATAAAAGATAAAGAAATCTTCTTTAAAATAAACAGCATTACTGGAATCAATATTCTCATTATTACAGAAGAACATACCTGCTATAAGCATGAAAGCACATATGCCTCGGGTGATTGCACACCTAGCAAGGTTTTGCTGAGGACAAAAAAAATAACTATTGTCCCATATTGCCCTAGGTACTAATCCAGAAAAAATAAGTTTGGCATTTGGAAGAATGTTCATTACTGCTTGAACCAATCTGCCAACAAAGTAGGGGCACTGCCATAGCCCAAATGAAAAGCACCACAGTGTAAAACTACCACATGGGGACCGTTCATCCTACCCATATCTTCACACACGTTTACAATTCCCTGTACATTGCAATCAGGCACAGTGCTCCACACCACCTCCACTCCTTTAACATCAAAATTGATTGCCACTTGTCTGCATTGAGCATACTGCTGTAAACCATGCATCAACATATCTCCAAGCCCCAACACCCTGACTTTCTCCACCTCTGCCATCTTCACTACACACAGCCTCTTTCAACACAAATCCACAACCTCAACACCTGATTGGGTAATCCCTACAGTCCCCTTTCCATGCTGGATTTGCTGGAAAACCCCGGATGTGGCACACCCTGTCTGCGGACAGCCGCTGTGTCCGCGGACCGCGTAACTCTTAGACAGCCATTCTATCCTTTCCACTTCCCTCTCTGTGCAATTCCCTCATTGGATACAGCTAAGCAGTCACACAACCATCCATCAATCACCTCCAAGACCTCTACATCTAACTCCATCACCAGAGTTCAGCACGTCAAATGTACTGTTGATAACTCTGAGTCCAAGTCTCATATCATTGGAAAGCACCTACTACAAAAACCACTGTACAAGTCTCCAAGATTTCTACTTGCAGCTGCATGCATATCCACATACATGAATACAAACTACAGGTATGCATATTTTATGCAGAATACATGTACAACTCTTATACATGCATATAAACAGAGTAACTGCCACTTAACCTGTACAACCTATAAAATGAACTTACTATTATTTTTCCCATCTGCTATAATCAACTGTCACTTCCAAACCTGTCTGCTACCTAAATTATTTTTTTACACACAAAACAATCTAAAAAATTATAATATTAAAAGATGGGAGAAATAGCAGTATAATTATCGAAAAACACTTAGTAGTGTATTATAAAATTACACACAGCCAGGAGAAGTTCATGCATCTTTATATACTCACCCAGATAGGCACTATTATTGAAAAGCTCCCAGCTGAAATAACACCACTGCCTGTACATCACATCCTTCTGCTTTATTACACACACCTTCACAAACACATTCATTTTATGCTTTTCTATACAGTTTCTGCCATTTACCTTACAAAAATTGCAAAACAAGTACATCAGTATTTCATTATTTCTTCCATTTACCCTATATAAATAGCAAAATAAGTATATGATTATATCTTCTATATCCTAACATGCAATAACACAACCTTAAGAAACCAAGTGAGTTTCATATACTTAGTATTCTACACATTTGCAAAGCATGTTGAACTAACATATTGTAAGTAAAATATAAAGGCTGCACATAATCAAAGGAAACTGCATGCACACACTATGTCCAGTTATCAAACAACAATACTACTACAAAAACATAAAAATCAAAGTCTAAATTAACATCAGTGCTATAAACACACAAAATTACTAACTTCTTTCTTTTACAATTGCAGTGAAGACCACTCTCCTGAAAAGCAACAGCATCTGAAGTACAAACAATAACTCAGATGAAACCTGCTCATTCCAAACAAAAAAAGTAAGTACAATACTACCATAATATTCTTACTGTTACTGAAACACACTGTGGGGTTGATTCATGGAATTTGCGCACCAAAAAACAGGGATTTGTGCACCATTCTGCCCACAAATCCTGATTTGTTAAACAGGGATTTGCAGGCAGATTGGCACACAAATCCCCGTTTTTCGGTTCACAAATTCCATAAATCATCCCCTAGAATGTTAGTATTACAGAACAAAGAACTGTTTTAATTATATACCATTAGATTTAGTATTAGTGCTTCTCCTCACCACTAGCTTACTTTGTACTGTCATCTGAACCCCATTATAGTAACACACAAATACAAGAATAGCCTTCCCAACTAGTTGTAGCTGCCCAATGCACAATCACACCCCACCACATACATCCTTTCCATCATACTCAGACACTCATGCACACAACACACATACATTGCAGAACAGCCCAACCCATACCTTCTTTTTGTTCAACAGACCCCCAAAGAATGCCTACCAAAAAGCAAGTCCGTAGAAAGCAACATAGAAGTAGAGCAAATGAAAATAAAAGTGTCCAAAATAAGCATCCATCTCTAGCA
Organism: Ambystoma mexicanum; assembly: GCF_040938575.1. Taxonomy (NCBI): domain Eukaryota; kingdom Metazoa; phylum Chordata; class Amphibia; order Caudata; family Ambystomatidae; genus Ambystoma; species Ambystoma mexicanum. The sequence goes on from NC_090936.1 coordinate 736,516,035, forward strand.
GAATTTGTACAAAAAGTTAAAAAAAAAGATCTAATAGAGTCATTAAGCGAAACAAAACAAGCTTCCAGTACAGAAAATGTGCCTCCTCTTTCAAATTTAAAACGAAACAGAAAGTGATTAACAAGAATTCAGCTACCACTACTGCTAACACTGCTCCTATAAATCTTGATGTAGTGGGAAGTAACCATGCCAAAAAAGTATGTTACAAAAAATGTTCCACCACAGAGTCCTTCAGAATCTTATAAAAACAGGAGAGAAATCATGCACAACCCTTAAAACCTACCGTAGGAAATTAATCTTTGAAGCTCTCATAGACATATACGTATTTGCTTATTTTAGACCTTAAGGGATTTTGCGCTCTGCTCTGCAAATATGTATACTCATTTCCCATTACAGTCTAGGGGTAATAGACTTTAGTTTCGCTGATTTGCATCTATTTCATATAGACATTTTGAGGAGCGCCAGAATCAGCCAAAGACTGTCTCAACTAGATACAAGCTCTCATAGACAGTGCAATTCTTCTCAAAAGGAAGCTATTTATTTTAGTGCTAAACAGAATGAAACCACTAACAAAACTAACTACTAAATTTCAAAAAAGACTTCTCAATAAACGGAATGTCAAGAAAAATAACTTCTTAAATATCTGTGGAGGTGAATGTTGTCACACCACGAGCACAGAACCATATTTCAATGAAGAAGCATACAAACAAAAGCAAACAAACACAATTGCCATACATAGCAGCGGACAAGGGTATGAAAAACGTAAAAATACCATTATGGAACAAGAAACAATGCTCACCAAAATATCCCCAGAAAATTCAGTATCACCTCTCCATCAGACTGAACCAAAACGTCCAGTGTACAAATGTCAGTGCATGTCAATGTGTAACATTGACAAAAAATCTTTCAAATCTTTATGCCAGTTCCACAATCAATATGTAAAAGGCAAAGACAAATTCAAAATGAAACTTCTACAAAATATGGATACTTGTCCAGTGCGTAAACACACAGGACGACAATCACATTTATTATCCTGCATTTCAGGACCTAATTGCAAAAGCACCTTCCATCATATCAAAATGATGTCAACACATCATTCAACTCTAAGAAATCTAGTCCATGAACTGTACTATGCTAAATGTCCAGCTTTAGCATTAGACAATTAAAATAACAATCTTCTACATGGTATAGCCAAAGACCTACTCGAAGAAATAGAGCATATCCAGAGAAAATATTTTGGAAGTGAAAGACACTTACAAAATGCAATAGCTTTACAACAGACTAGGAACAATTCTACAAATATCAACCTTTTACTACACACATACAAAAAAGAAATACTAAAATGTAAAAGTGCATCTGCTGAAGTACCAAACCATGCGTGTGTGTTGCCGCAGAACTTTTTATAAAAGTAGCACAAAAACTGTAGCTATAACATACAAAATAGAAGACAATGAAGATTCCAAATGGTTTGAATTAGCTCTCTACCTTATAGCAGAAAACAAATATGAAATAAATTACCCCTTAATACTTTGCAGTTACTGCACTGCAAAACTTGACAACAACCAAACTCCTTCAGTTGCTATCACAAATAACTTGGAATTATACCCACTAGCAAAACCCTTGCAACACCTCACTTTATATGAGAGCATTATAATTCAAACAGTGCATCCATTTCAAGCAATAATACGCCTTCAACCAAAAACAGCAAAATTACCTCCCCTCAGAATTAGTGAAAGGCATTTGTGGCAAAGTAGTTTATTTACCATTATATCTGAAAGAAAATGTACACACTCTAGGAGTGCAACGTCCAATAGAGCAATATTTAATTGTCTTAATAAATGGTGTACCTACAAAAGACAAAAAAAATTGGCAACAACTTGTAGACTTACATAAAGTTAAACAAGACTTGCAATATCTAAAAGACAATAATGATTACTACAAAGAAATTAATATTGAAGAAAACCTGAGGGGAACCACTGAAATAATTCAAGAGTCACCAGAAACTGGTCAATTTGAACTTCTAGATCCTGCTACAGTATCCAATATGTTATACCATTATACAATTCATCCATTACACTCTAAAGACACCATAGATGATGCACTGGAAATGTACCAAATGCGACAAACCAAAGGATCACCAATCAGCATGTGGAAAAAAAAGTATAGAAGCACGTGCTTTTCCTCTACTCTTTCCTACTGGTAAAGGAGGAAGGTACGATGATGGACCCACTCAGATATCAGCATCAGAATACCGCTCGTTACGAATGTATTCCGAAGATCCCAGATTTAGACAAAATGTGGAATACATATTCCACGTACTCTTTGAAAGTGAACTAGCAACTCTATGCTTCGGAGTTGCACACCCATTGAAATCAGGTACCCATTTTCAAAATATGTCAGCTACGCAATTACTACAAAAAGTGCAACAAAAATATGAGGTTTTACAATCAAGCATTACAAATCTGTTTTCAAACATGCGTGGTATTAAAGAGTACTGGTTCCGACGTCACGTAGATGTACGTTGTAGGATAATAAACCTTAGTCCACCCACTTGGTTTGTTACATTAAGTTGTGCAGAATATACATGGGAAGTTTAACATGATTTCCTACGCATATCAAACAAAAACAAAACAAACATAGATTACTAACACCTGGAGAACTTTGCTCTCTAGATCCTGTTAATGTTTCAAGATATTTCCATCATCGCTTCATTGCTATGCTACACTTTATTTGTAATAAAACTGTTCCTCCCCTCGGAGAAGTGCAACACTTCTTTTGGAGAAAAGAATACCAAACCAGAGGAGCACCACATATCCACATGCTTTTATGGATTGAAGATGTTCCTAAATTTGGTCAAGACAGTGATGCCACTGTTTTACAGTTTATCAAAAAATGTCACTTGTGAAATTCCTTCAGAAGCAACAAATAGTGATCTTCATGCACAAATTTAAAAGACACAAATGTGGGAAATATTGTCGTTGCAAATACAAAAACAAAGGGAAATACTACACCAAATGCCGCTTTGGTTTCCCTAGACCAGTTACAGCAACAGGTCAAGTAAACAACTTCATGTCTTCAGTTAGACATAGTGTTAAAGGTTGATCACCTAAGAACACATATTTAAAGAACAGAAGAAGCAAAATTTATCAATGATTACAATGCAATCATTGCCTTATTGTGGAATGCAAACATAGATATGCAGTACATTGCAGACAATTCTGCTGCAGTTGCACGATATGTTACAACTTACTTAACCAAAGCAGAAAAAACAGAGCTTCAAGACAACTGGGATGACCTATCATCGGACAAAACACTAACTCAGAAATTGTACAGCTTAGGCATAAAAATGCTCTCTGATAGAGAATGTGGCTGCTATGAAGCAGCAGATCATTTAACCGGTACTGCTTTGTACGGAAAATCTGAAGATATAGTATGGCTAAGTCTTGGTCCTGTTAATTCTAGAAAAAGAGTTCTCAAATCATACGACATAGAAACAATAGCCAAAAATGATCACCAACAACAAGACATTTTGAGAAACAATTTATTAGACACATACTACCCAAACAGGAGTACCACTGTGGAAACCATGTGTCTATACCACATAGCCCAAAACTTCACATACAACAATAATATAAAACCAGATGAAAACAAAGGTAGATACAGAGTGACAAATTGTGAAGGCAGCTTAGTGAAACTTACCAAACAAAGCTTAATAAATCATATCAAATTGTCATTAAAAACTCTTCAACATAAAGAACTATATTGCATGTCCCTCCTCCAACTTTTTAAACCATGGAGAAAATAAGAAGAGTTACTAGATATCTATGACTCCTATGAAGACGCTTTCAAAGCAAATGAAAGCACTATAACCGATGTAAACTTTACACAGTACAAAATAATGTTGCACAATGAACAGCAACATGAAGAAGAACTCCAGGCCCAACTAGATAAGGATACTCCTGACAATAGTCAACCTTCTGTAACAGGAAACCAAGAACCACTGGGACAGCCACTAATTGCAAATGAGGCAGAATTCGCTGTGACAGAAGTAGAAAACACCATGTGTCACTATGAAGAAAATTCAGAAGATTTAACGGTACTGCAATCAAAACTGAACAATGAGCAGCGTAGAATTTTTCAAGAAGTAACAAAAGAAATTTCACATGGTGTACAACATGAAAATAAAGAATGTACCTGCCAAAATTACAAACCTATACTACTATACGTCAGTAGTCAAGCTGGTTCAGGCAAAACATTCTTAATCAAAATCATCAGCAAGTTCCTTCAACAATTGACAAACAAAAAACTGTCAGCAGTTGTAACTGTCCCCACAGGTTTAGTTGCCTACAACATAGGCGGTGTCATTTACACCGATTACTACTCCTTCCAGTAAAACACCAAAACAAATTAGAATACTACAAACTTTCTACAGAAGCTGCAATGGAACTACGCAAAGTGTTAAAACAAATGAAAATGCTACTAATAGATGAAGTGAGCATGGTCTCCAACCTAATGTTGGCTTTGATTCACCTCAGATTACAAGAAGTACTCAAAACAAACTACAAAGAGCTCTTTGGTGGAAACCACATTATTGTTTTCGGAGATCTTCTTCAATTGACACCAGTGAAAGGTAAACCTATTTTTAAAACCTTAGGACACAAAAACTGCCGTAAAAACGTTGGCAGCATAGGAAATGTTAACCTTTGGCAACATTTTCAATACAGAGAATTAACAGAAAACATGCGCCAGTCTGCAGACCTGACATACGCCAACATTTTAACAAGTAATAGAGTTGGTGTACTATCTCAAGAAGCACAAGCAATATTAAAAACCCGGCACATCCATGCACTCTATGGCCATAACACATGTGCTACTGATGTCATGGAACAATTAGCACACAAAAATGTCAATTGTATGTCCTTGATCCCAACTCTTGCAAGCTCTTCCAAATTCAATGAAACAATGTTGAAAAAAGAAATGCAACCAATAATTGAAATTTGCTCCACAGACAAACTGGACGTACATGTTATGACACTACCCCATGTGTCAACAAGCCACAACAAGACTAAATACTTTAGAAAACTCTATCTCCAACCCAGCTGGTTTGGAGAAAATATTAAAATTATCTTTAAACTGTAGAGTAATGCTTAAACATATCCTTGACGTGGAGCAAGGACTAGTTAATGGAGCACTTGGTACAGTTGTTGGCTTTCAAACATACCCACGTGACAAAATTCAGTTTGTCAATATTCTCTTTGACAAACTATCACAGTAAAAAGGATAGGATGCTCAACAGCTCGATTCCTTCTTTTCAAAGACATGTATGTACACAGAGAACAATTTTCTCTAACTCTAGCATACGCAGTCACCATTCACAAATCACAAGGTCTTACCCTAGATAAAGCATTGATTGATATTGGGAACACAGTCTTTAAGGAAGGTATGAGCTACGTAGCACTATCACGCTTATGTACACTTGACATTCTATTTCTAATCAACTTTGATGCAAGTAAAATAAATGCTGATATTCCTTGCATTTTAGCATAGAATAGACTACGTTCGCTATAAACCCCCATCTAAAAACCTATCCTGTTCCACAAAAAGCAAAACATTGTAAAAGAAAACTACTTCAAACAGAAATGCAACAGGATCTCACTGCAAATCCTCCAAAGAGAGTAAAAGAAGCTAATACTTCATCAATTACTACAACCAAAGAAGAAACTACTACTCGAAGTAACTCAGGTACTTCTTCATAGAAGCAACACACACTCCAAGGAAATGACTTGGACACAGAACTATCTGGTCCATTCAAATTTTCAAATATGACTGGTGTAAATTGCTACGCAAATGTAGCAATAAATATTCTATTCTAATTGCCACCAATTGTTGACAACATGTATACAGACCAATTGTGTTTGCAAATGTTAGTCATTCAAAAAAATGCAAGCAAAAATCCTGACAACACATACAGTGTTCATGGAATAAGACAAGAATTGGACTACTGTACTGGAATGGTGAAATTCACTATAAACTCACAAGAAGATCCACAAGAATTTCTAATGTACTTACTACAAGTACTGGAAAACAAAAACATACCTATAAATGAAATCTTCCAGATTTCATACATGTGGAAACATACATGCACTCTCTGCAACAATATGGCACAGGGACTAATCCCTAATGAACGCTTTGTGTATGTATCCTTACCTAACTGTGAATCCGTTCCATTTCAGCAACTTGTACAAAATGCAAACCATGGTAGATTATGTACTACCTGCAATTCAGATAATCGCTCCACCTTACAGATACAAACACATAGTAAATATGTAATATTAATGCTTCTACGTTACAATGCAGATGGTACCAAAAGCAACTGCAAGCTGACTGGATTCACACATGGTCAAGTATCACTTGGTAAGAAAACCTTCACAACAATAGTTATAATCTACCACACAGGAGCCACAACCAATGCAGGTCACTATACTGCATATATCAAAAAGAATTGTGGATGGTTTGAAGGTAATGATAATACCATTACTCTAAAGCAGAGATTACCAGCAAAACTTATAAACGCTTAATTAGTATTCTTAAAACCAAAATGTAATCACTAATCTGTACATAAAAAATAATGAAACTTCAATTAGAAAACTATAAACAGTTAGAATACGCCAACAGGTATCTAACTGCCCCAAGATTCTGCAACAACCAAACCGATAAATCAATACCACTAAATTATAAGAAGAAATAAACAGAATACACCAACAGGTATCTAACTGCCCCAAGATTTTGCAACAACCAAACAGATAAATGAATACCACTAAATATAAGAAGAAATAAACAGTTAGAATACGCCAACAGGTATCTAACAGCCCCAAAAATCTACAACAACCCAACAGATAGATGAGTAACTTGAAAATATAAATAAAAAACTATAACCAGTTATAATACGCCAACAGGTATCTAACAATCTGCAACAAGCCAACAGAACATTAGTCAGAAACAGCAAATACACACTGAAAAGAAAGAAAGAAAGAAATGTATTATACATAACAAAAAAAGTTTTTTTTAATCCAACATGGATTTTTTTTCCCACAGACCCAATAATTTAAGAAACAAACACAGAAACTGAGCAAATTACACAGTACACTGATTTGTAAACTACTAAACATGAGGGTCAAAATAGTGCATAAATGCCTATTATGCAATGCAATAACTCATTATAAACTACCTACACTAACATGATCTTTTCTTTTATTACAGAAATTGAAAAAGAATATCTGCTCCAGGTACCCAAGTCATGAGAAAATATATCCAATCACAAAAAATCAAACAGTAAGTATATTATAATTCAACTCACAAATACTGCTCCATAACACAACCATTGAAGCAAACATCTAACCATACACCACAATTCAAAATGTTTACTTCCATGGATATGTTACATTGCAGTGCTTGTTACCAAACTCTACAATCTTAATTACATGACGTAGCCAAAACTTAACATACAAACTATACAAATCAAACAGTACACAAACTAGATTTGTGGATATTTGATGGATGTTTGATTATATGGGTGTGTTATGCTGCGGTGGTTGTGGCCTACGGCCTTCGGCCTTCAGCCATGCATCCAAGACTCTAGGCCCTGGCCACAACCACTGCAGCATAAAACACCCATAGAATCAAACATTTGAACTATGCTACATGGGCATTTTTTATGTCCGCGGACAGCCGTGGTGACCGTGGACATGATGAACACATCAGAGGCGCCTGCCACCTAAACGAATACAGCATTTGACTCATCTCTTACTCACCCACCCTCCCCAAGCACTCTTACACACTAACACACTCCCCAAACTTGCATTTTTCCCCCATTTGTTGCCACACTGTCTGTGGATTTCCGCAGATCCAAGATGGTGAACGCATCAAAAAAATATGACGCACCTCACACTTCATACCAGCCAATCAGCGAACACGTTGTATGTACGCAGACATGACACAAGCCGATTAGCCAATCGGTGTCCTGTCCACGGAGCGAACAGGGAAATGTGTCTGCGGAGCAGACATAGATATCACTAATTTTTTGACACCTACTTTTTGGTCGTTTTAAAAAAACTACTGGACGGATTCCCACCAAATTTACAAAAGCATGCTTTCAGGACTAAGCTGCTGCTCCTGACACAAATATGCTGAAAATCCATCCAGCGGTTTGGGCTGTAGGCATGAGCAAAGTTTTCTTTCCCCATTCACTTTATGGGAAAAAAGACATTTTGGGACCCCCCCCCCCTATAACTTTGCCCCCCTGGACCAAACCTCACCAAACTTTGCAAAAAAATTCAGAGTGGGCCATGTACATTTTATGCAAAGTTTGGTTTGGATTATTAGTTATAAACCACCCAAAAAGTGTTCTTCCTATGGGATTAGCAACTTAACCATAACTACACGGCCACCGCCGTGGGCCGTGTAATATATATATATATGTGTGTATTGAATCTGGGTGTTCCACAATGTATTTTAGCAAACTAGGATCCGCATGAACAGAAGAGCTGAAAGTGTAGCGCAGTAGAAGAAAACAGCTGACGATGAGGGAAGATTCGAGAAAGGTTGTCTGGCCCAGTGTCAAGGGTTGGGGCAGCCAAGAAACTTGTGATCTATTCGTGAAGATATAATGAATGTGAGAAGCGAGGCAAGCTTGTGTTGAAATGTAATGGAAACATACTAGAAGTGCCAGGTTTTATTAATTTAATAGTATTAAATACGAAAGAAAGAGCTCAAACATGGTCTCCTGTCACAATGTAAAAATGGCAATAGACTTTGGGCAAGCTACACCAAGACTTAAAGATAAGACCATGCTTGTACTCCCTTTTATTGCAAGGCCCAGTTCAAAGACAATTCGAATGGCAGACAGCAGGACTGATGATGAATGATGGGCTAATTGGGTGGGAAGGTATGGTCAAGTCTAACCCACAAGCACCTGGGGTACCTGCTTGCGTGTTGTTGGCAAGTGGAATATTCTAAAAGGGTACAAGCGTGCTGACCAATCGGAGAGGGCCACATAGCAAAGAGCCCTATAGTTCGAAAGCCAATGAAACATTGTGTATTTCATGATGACGAAGGTGACTTGCACTAGGGGCGGGCATAGCTGTCCACCTGCCCTTAGAGATCCAATCACAATTCTATCCCCCATAGAAAGTATACTTAGATGTTCCCCTTAAGCCTATCACAACTCGGTTTTCTTATTTTGCCACGTAGTATGACGTTACATATGATGAGTTTTTGCTGTAAAAGTAATGTTTTTTATGAAATGCATTGAGATCATGCTGTGAGAAGTATGTTGATGTCCATTGTACTCCCTGTTTTAAACAATTGCATTTTAACAGTTTTGTTTTTGCCAACTTCCTGAGTCAGTCTTATTATTGGTGTAAGATTTTCATCCCCATCCAATCCCATACAGCGCTACCTTGCTTAAAGGTCCTATGGGTTCACGTGGTAGCAGAGGGAGGATGGTTCATGCCCATCGACTAGTAGGTCTTTAGTGTTTCGGAAAATCGGACACCCTCTGCCATCTAGCTGGAGGATCAAGAGGTTTTCTGTGGAGTGAGGCCGATATAGAATTCGATATAGAATTCTTGCAAGAATATTGATACCGGTGGGTCGGGTTCCTCTTTGAAGAAATCCTTCCTGGTTTCCACAGGTGCTGAGCGGACTGAAGAAGACGGTGGTCGATTGGAGGAGGGAGACGATCCCAAAGGTCTTGAGCTGGAAAGCAAATGGTGAGTAGATTGAGGGGACTGGCAAAATAAGGGAATGGGAAAGTGGTAATGAAGAAAAGTAACGGGGCTTGTTTAATATATGACGAGGAGTGTGTAAACGAGGAATGTTTTTATGGAGCCCGGTTTCCTACATCAAGGCAGGTCTAGAAGAAGTCATTTCAAAACCCCAAGGAGGTAAATAGGCGGCATATAAACAGGTTTGTGATAGGGAATGACTCAAACTTCAATCAGGATATTTTAGGGGCTTGGAGAAAAGGAGTACCATGGTGTAAATGTAAAAAATCGATTGGTCTGTCTGTTTGTGTATTTTGTAAGTGAAAAGAGGTGTCGAAGAGCGGCAAGAGTGAACTGTGAGGTTAAAGAAGAGATAAAAAGTTATCTTTTTTTTGTCATTGTCGGCGACGGCTGAAAAGGTAGGCTGAGATCATTGAGAAGTAGAGGCTTTGAGCGGCGAAGTTGGAGCATGCTCATATTTGTTGTTTTTCTGAAACGTATCTGTGCAACTAACAGTAAGTATTGACAGTCAATTGAGACAATGGGGAATGTTACTCTATTGATGCATTTGTGCAAGGCGCTGCCAAAGCACGTGTAGTGCAGAGTGGTTAAAGGGCACAGCAGACAAGATGTTCATGCCATGGCCAGAAGAGGGATCACTGTCAAAAGTGGTTTTGCAACACATGACCACATACTTGCACACTGCATATACAGGGAAGCAATTGGAGAAGAGGCTATCTATGTTATAGTTTTGGAAAATGTACCAGGAGGAGCGGGAGGATCTGCCTCCTGGGGATTGGATGCTTAATCAGTGTAGGGAGGAAGGTGTTGAGCCTTTTGTTACCACCTGGCCTGAAGTAAACAGCAATAGTACAGAAGATGTAGGATTATATCCGTTAAAGGATCTAAAAGCAGTGAAAGGATAAAGTAATCCAGCTGGGACGATAATCCTGAAGAAACTAAAAGAAAGGAGGAGATCTTTAAGATCTTACAGGAGAAAGAGGAGAAAAGTGAACAACCAAATACACCAACAGAGATAGAAAGAGAGAGTAAGAGATGGAAAGGAGAAAAGGATAAAGCTGATGAGGTAATGCTTGAACAGATCTAATGGATGGGTAGAGAGATGTTGCTCAAGTTCAATGGGAAAAGTATCGAGGAAGTTAGGCAAAAGGAAGATCGAGACGAGCAGGATAAAAAAGACAGGAACCAAGAGAAAAGATTGAAAGAAGATGAGCACAAGATGAAAGAATATGCAGAAACAAGAACAGATGTATCAGGAGGAACAGTAAAGAAAGGAAGAAAGGGCAGAGGAGCAAAGGAAGTATGACAACAGGTAGAGAGCAATCGAAGAACGAGATAGACAAGGAAAAAAGAGAGAAGAATAAGCATCACAGAAATTACAGTATAAAAGAATCCAAAGATGAAGAGAAGAGAAGGAGAAGAACATAGAGCGAATGAAAGAAGGGAGGAGAAAAGACAAGAAGAGGAAAGGGTTAGACGAGAAGCGAGAAGGCGAAGAAGGCGAAGGGAATTAGATGATGAAACAGCGTGAAAAAGAAGACAAAGGGAACGCATTATTGATCACATTCAAAAAGAGTTAATGGAACCGAGTTCAGTTATATCATGGGGCCATATAGAGGAGTTCCTCCCATCACAGGGAGCAATTTCAGGACCATCTAGGATAACCCTACAGGAGAATTTTGACACAGGGAGCATCAGGGAGGGGATTGATGAGGCCTATCAAGACTTAGGCAAAGCAGCAAATTGGGAAGCCAAGGTATGGGAGCACAATCCCTTGTCCTCCAATCACGAAGCAAGTAAAGAGTCCCGTTTAGTATCGAACATAGTGCCTTGTCCTTAGACAGGCTGACTTTAAATAAGAGCAATGCAGATGAAAACCATACTAGCTGGGGGCTAGATATGTTAGACGAAGAGAGAGAAAACTTCCATGGGGAGGAGGCGGAGAGTGCATGTGGTCCTGAGATTGTCTGCAGACAGACAAGGAAGTGAGATGGTCTGATCTAGAGCAGCCTAAAGATAGGACGCCAGATCCCATTCCCGTATCCAGAGCAACCTAAAGGACAATTGCATAGAGAAGGGAGAGTCACCACCAAATGTGAGCAGGCTCGGTCATTGCCAGGCAGAAGGTGACCAGGAAGCAGTGGGTGCATTGCAAGCGAATAATCAACACCAAATGGATCAAGGAGGGAATGGGTTTATGTCGCGAGGCAGAGGAATGGGCTACAGAGGAAGGGTTGGTTTTCCAAATAATAAGGTTGTTTTCAGAATATGCAGAATTATAATCGGAATGCACAAGGATTCTACCAAGGGGGGCTAGTCAAAATAGCTCCTCTTGTATGTTGGACATGTGGAATTACAGGGCACATCCCGCGCACATGTGGAAGGCAAGGGTATGTATAGAATAGGCAATTCTCAAGAGGAGGGACAGCTTATCCTCCGGCATATCAGTGTATCAAGCACAAGCTCCACAAAGGCAACAGGCATTGCAGCCACAACAAGCTCCATTAAATCCATTGCAAGTGTAGTGACAACACACACCCATGCAGATACAACTGAATGCATAGAGAAGGGATAGTCACCACCAAATGTGAGCAGGCTGAGGTCATTGCCAGACAGAAGGTGACCAGGAACCACTTTGGATAGGCAGACAATGGGAGCCAATGCAGATTTGGGTTCACGCATTTCCCCTTGATTGGAGAAAGAAGGGGCCAGAGCACAGTATATTCCCTGGCCACAAATGGTTAAGGATAATTTAAGGTGTAAACTTCCTAGTTTAACAGCGGGTGCAGGAAAATGGATTTATGAGCCAGAAAAGATGGCAGGAGGAAATACTTTAACAATAGGGGACAGTGAGGGTCTCCTGGCAACCATTCTTGGGGAAAGGGCTGATGACATTTGGATGAGAGCACGTTATTCAAGTGTCAAGGCACAGAACACAGTGCATGATGGAGCGCCATTTAATAATTGTAGAGCAGATGTCTGGAGAGCACTCAGGATACAGTATCATGATATGTCAGATATGGGTACTATTGTGGCACGTAAGACGAAAGATGACAAAGATCTGCTTCCTTATATTCAAAGTATTCAGGAACGGTGGACTCTTGAAATGGGGGAGCCATGGGGGAAATCAGTGGTAGTATTTTACTACATTTTTTGTCAGGGATTACCGTAGCAGGTACAGAAACAGCTCAAGAAATTAGTGGGAATGGAAGCAAAGCCATTGGCAGAGATAGAGTTGACTATAGCACATCACTGCCCACTGTTACAAGTGAAAAATAATAAGAAGGCAAACACTAGAAAACTTGAGAAACCAAGTCAGTTCAGAAGAAATTGGTGAAGTACACCAATGAAGGGGTGGTACTGACAAGCAGAGACGAATTGGGAATTCAGCAAGCAGTGGGTGCATTGCAAGTGAATAATCAACACCAAATGGATCAAGGAGGGAATGGGTTTATGTCGTGAGGCAGAGGAATGGGCTACAGAGGAAGGGTTGGTTTTCAAAATAATAAGGTTGTTTTCAGAATATGCAGAATTATAATCGGAATGCACAAAGATTCTACCAAGGGGGGGCTAGTCAAAATAGCTCCTCTTGTATGTTGGACATGTGGAATTTCAGGGCACATCCCGCGCACATGTGGAAGGCAAGGGTATGTATAGAATAGGCAATTCTCAAGTGGAGGGATAGCTTATCCTCCGGCATATCAGTGTATCAAGCACAAGCTCCACAAAGGCAACAGGCGTTGCAGCCACAACAAGCTCCATTAAATCCATTGCAAGTGTAGTGACAACACACACCCATGCAGATACAACTGAATGCAAACACACGGCAGTTATTGACACCTAGAGTAGGGGGTGTCACTGTGGTGGGAGGAAGTCCTTTTACAGGTACAGGGATAAACATGTACCCACAATAGGACATCTCACAGGGTGACTTGATGTGTTCAGTACTATCGGTGACACCAGACCCTCAATAGGAACCAAGGGTTGATGTGACGATAGGATGCAAATCTTTTTCTTTTTTGGTAGTCACTGGGGCTACTCGTTCATGTATATGAGAGGGAAAATATCCAATATCAGGAAATGCCATCAATGCACAAGTTTTCTCTGGAGCTACAAGCAGAGTTCCTTTTACTGATGAATTACCAGTCTCTATAGGAGAGTGTGACATGTTTGTTCTATTATTGTATTCAAGGCAGACACCAGTTAACATTCTAGGATGAGATTTAATGACAAAGCTTAATATGACGATTTCTTTTACCGATGAAGGCATGGTGTGTTCTATTCCAGGGATACATTATATGACTGTGGGCAAATTTATATTGGCGTTTATAGGGCAAATGGCTCTGCGAGGAATGCCAATTGAGCCAGAAGTCTTTCTTTATGGGGTACACATTCTGTTGATCTGTCTACCCGGCTTAGTGGGAAAGATTATGAGAATACCTGATGAGTTTTTGTTCAGGCCACAGATACCTATGGACGAAGAGGGGAGACAGACTATTTCCCTAGAGTTGAATGCAGCCATAGTGCAAGGGGAATTGGCCATGCTCGAAGGAACAGATGACGACGGCAGGCCTTGGAGAACAGTGATTGCCATTGGGAAAGGGTATAGATTGACTGATGTCACTTATGAGGATATGTTTACAGATGATTCATCAGATGATGAAGTAATATTCAAGATGAGTATTACATATTGGATCAGAATAGAGAAAATAGAAATCCCACAGTGAATGGTGATAGTGCGGCAGCGCCCAGAAATCTTTGATGAAGATTTGGAAAAGGTTCCAAATTTTTTATGGACTACAGGCCCCTATGAAGTAAGCCTATTGAAGGGGATAGGGGAGGTTAAGATTAAGCTGAAGCCAGGAGCAATTTTACCTCGAGCAAGACAGTATCCAATGTCTCGATAAGGGTATTTTAAGACTATATGAGCCCTGATGGAACAAGGTATTTTAGTGACCTCAGAGTCACTGTGTAACACTGTGGTGTACCCTGTCAAGAAATCGAATGGGGGGGGAGTTGTGGAGATTTATTCAAGATATGAGACCGATTAGCCAGATTGTAGATGCAGAGTTTCTTTTCGTTCCAAATCCGGCAACAATATTGTGCAGTATCCCAGCAGAAGCACGATGTTTTACTGTGATTGACTTGAAAAATGGGTTTTCTAAATCCTGTTGCATAAGGACTCCCAAGACCTTACGTCATTTACGTTTTGCCAAAGTAAGATAAAGAGCACTTGTTTGCCCCAAAGGTACTGCGAGTCTCCATCAATCTTTAATAGGGTCTTGCAGATGGACCTAAGCAACATTGATTTGGAAAGTGTTGTGCTGCAGTACGTAGATGATATTTTGGTTTGTAGCATGACAGAAGTTGAGAGCAGACAAGATTTGATTCAGTTAATGTCTATTTAGCAGACAAGGGATATTAAGTGGATAAGGAGAAGTTGCAATATTGTCAAAAAGAGTTATTGTAAATAGGTCAGTGAATCTCAAATGAGGGGAAGAAAGTCACACCTGAAGAGCTGAGGCGATTATGAAAACAGTAAAACACACAGGCCCTCATTACAAGTCAGGCGGTGGACCATGGTGCTATTAGCACCATGGTCCATGCCGGATTCCGCCATGGTGGATGGCGGAATTACCACCCCATTCCAAGGTGAGTGGGGCGGTAATTCCCCATTCACCATTTGCCCTTCCCCATTCCCATTTTTGCCCCATAGGGCATAATGGGGATGGGGAAGGCGCTAATTACGGCACCGTAAATTACGGTGCCGTAATTAGCACTAAGGTCGCTTAGCACCTTGGACTTTAACTCCTGCAAAAAGCAGGCGTTAATGTGTGAATCAGGCGTTAAGGGTTAACGGCGCCGACGGCGCCGTTAAACCCTTAACGCCTGACTTGTAATGAGGGCCACAGTAAAACAAATGCAGCAGTTTTTGGGATTATGTAACTATGTTAGAGCATGGGTATTTGATTATAGTTCATACACAAGACCCCTTTTGCAAGCTCTAAAGAAAGCACAAGTGCATAATGAAAGAATAGAATGGACTGAGGAAATGGAGGAAGGGTTTGAAGAATTAAAGAAAGCGATTTGTGCAGCTCCAGTTTTAGGAATTCCAAACTATGATGAGGAATTATTATTTTTTTCATATACGAATGGGACAGATATGACAGTGGTGCATACACAGAGGATTGCATTGGGGTACAAACCATTGGCATATTACAGTGGGGTTCTAGATCCAGTTATGAGAGGGCACTTTCCTTGCAAACAATCGCTGGCAGCAGCCATGTTCGCAATAGAGAAGTCTACTAGTATTGGGGTGGGGTGTTCTATGACCTTGTTTGTTGAGCATGCTTAGTTTGCCATTTTGGAGAAACCTAAGGGTACATTGACATCACAGAGGGCTTGCGCATATGATATGATATGACATGCCATTTATAACGTGCCTATACACAAGTGTTTAAAGGCACGAAGTGGCAAGTGAGGGGAAACAGAGG
This sequence comes from Ambystoma mexicanum, assembly GCF_040938575.1. Taxonomy (NCBI): domain Eukaryota; kingdom Metazoa; phylum Chordata; class Amphibia; order Caudata; family Ambystomatidae; genus Ambystoma; species Ambystoma mexicanum. The sequence goes on from NC_090936.1 coordinate 736,532,314, forward strand.
GAAGACAGAGACAATGATCCTACTGGGCCAGGTGACATTGAGATCGCACAAGTGCAGGGGAGGGAGGAGTGGAAAAAGTTCAGGGGGAAGTAGAGGGGGCAGTGCAGTACATGGATAACAGTACAATAAATAAAGACAATAAATAAAAGTGCATCCAGCTGGTGGCAAGTGCAAGGGTAAGTGCAGACATCAAGTGTCAAGTGCTAGTAGGGGCTGTAGGGATACAGAAACAGCCACCGAGTGCAAGGGTTGCCAGGGGGTCAGATTAGTTATATGAGGTAGTTATATCAGACCCAGAAATCAGAATAATCACTTGTAAAATAGTGAACCCTGCCACGTTTGTAGCTAAGCCTGTGGCAGAGGGTAAGCATGTGCATGATTGCGCAAACTATGAGGAGTTCTATGATGATATCCCGCACGTAAAGGAAAATATGCTAGCAGGGGGGAGATTTTCTTTATTGATGGGTCTTCAAAAATTGTTCAAACTAATGGGGAAAGGCATTCCGATTCAGCTGTGGTAAGACACAGAGCCATTGGTGATTTTGAGGTTGTAGCAAGTGCAAGACTACGTCTCACTTTTCAGCGCAAGCAGCAGAATTGATGGCGCTTATTGTCACGCTCGAGAAACATGGAGGGCAGGAAGTAATGGTGTACAGTCAATCCGACTATGTGATGTCAACCATGCATGCAGGGCTAGCATGTTGGAAAAGGAGGGGCTACCTCCGAGCGGATGGTACTCCAGTGCAACCCGCAGCATTATTGGTCAGGCTTATTAAGGTACTACAATTCCTAGTAACCATTGCAATAGTTAAATACGCAGCACATACTAAGCAAACTGACTTTATCTCTCGGGGGAACGAAGTGGCAGATGAAGAGCCCAAAAGGGTTGCATATTCACCAGACATTTCACGTTCCGATGCTCCAGATGTAAAAGAAAAATTAGTTGCAATTATGTTTTGTAAATTAAGGGTTTAATCATTTATCAAGAACCCAGTTGATGGCGGTTCAAGGCTGTGCACCACATGAAGAGCTAGAATTGTGGAAACCAAGTGGGTGTTCTTTATCTCCCTCTGAAGCATTGTGGTGACAGGACAGCACTGGAAAAGGATGATGCCTGTAGCCTTGTTATGAGTGGTGCTTGAACAGTTGCACTACCCTGCGCATGTAACTAGGGAAAGCCTTGCAGCAGCTATTGTGGAGGACTGGTTCATACCAAAGCTGTTAGAACATGTTGCATTTTATGTAGTTAATTGCATCATATGTCAAATGTTTACCACTGGGCATAAACTGTGAATGATCAGAGGAGTGATTCCTCGACTGAACAGTCCTTTCGGACATTTACATATTGACTATGTTGATATGCTGCAAGTATGTACTGGATACAGGTATATGATAGTGATGGTGTGTCCCTTCTCTGGATGGATCAAAGCAAGTCCTTGTACACACCCTGATGCCACTTGTACAGCAATGTTTAGAATCCGAGAAGTCTTTCCAAGATGAGGAGTATGTGAGGTGCTGAGATCTGACACTGGGCCCCATTTTGTTAATGAAGTATTTCAACAGATTAGCCTATTGCTTAGTATAAAACACACATTTTCTTCTGCTTATCACCTGCAAGTGAATGGTATATGTGAGAGATTCAATGGTCTCTTTAAAGAGAGAATTGCAAAATTAAAGGTGAAATTGAAGAAGGGATGGCTGTATTGCCTGCCCCTTGCATTAAGGAATCAGTTGGGTCAGACCACCACCTCACACCCCATGGGCTAGTGACAGGGTGGTGAATGAGATCAATTTTTGTCCTCCATTGAGGAGTAGAAGTGATGCCCAGAAGACAGCAGAAATGTTAGGAAATGAGTCACATGCTTATTTGACGTTTATCACCGCTAGTAGCTGTCATTTCAGATCACCTCAAGCGCAAGTGGGGAGTCAGTCTCAGGACACTGATGAAGACTATTCAGCAACTAGACTTCAAGAACTGATTCCTGTACCTAGATTATTTGTAGGAGATTCAGTCCTAGTGCGTAACCTCACAAGGAAGTGGCACAAGCCCCGTTTTAGTGGTCCCTTTATTGTTGAGATCGTTACTCCTTCATCAGTAAAAGTCCAAAAGAGATGCGCATGGATCCACTTAAGTGATGCAAAGCCATACGCTAGTGAAGCTAATGCAAGTGTGCATTTGGACTGTGACTCACCCCGGACAATCTTTATAGATATTATAGCAGGAGTGCAAAGCAAAGTTCTCGAGTCACAGGAATTTTTGAATTGGACTTTAGAAAGTGTTGATGAACTAAGTATGCCAAATCTGGAGTTCGAGTTCGATGACTGGAAACGCGAGCAGTTTCCAGATTCATTCCTCACTGAGTTTCTCTTTGGTTACTCCCACAGTTCTTTCAGATGTCGATGCCCACAGACTGCTTCTCGCTATCTTTGTATACATGCTCCCAGCCTATCCTGCTCTTGTTGGGCATATTACTAATATGCGTGTTTTTCTGCAAGATCCTAAAAATGGCCCTGTAATTAGGAGGTTACTTGTGGGGTTAGTTGAACAGATCCTGCAGTTATCCGATCATTAACAAGGCTGCCTGATTAAAAGGTTTTTTTTTCCTTCCTTAAAGCAGTACACAGGCACAATGAGGACTGTTGAGAATGGTACAGTTTTGGAAAGTCTGCAAACTCAACGATGTGTGGATAATCCAAAATGGTGGGAACTAATGTACTGGTGCATAATTTATGCATGCTCAACTTTTATCATTGTTTTTTTGATTTTGCTAATTCATACTGTCTATTTTATTGGTCCAAGTAAGGTAGAAGTCCCTTTGATTCTTCCCACTCCAGTGACTTCTGAAGAATTATCTGTTGCAGAAAGACCAAGGCCATTTGTGATTACCCCTACGCCAGTGACACATGTAAGGTCACCCATTTCTCTGACAAGTGTTCCTATGATTCCCCCTGTAGGATGTACTTCATGCACATTATTTACACACCCTTCTTGCAAGAGGGAGACACAGGAGAAGAGCAAGGGAAGATGATTATGAGTTAAATAATTATCTAGACAGTACAGCACATTTGGTGAATAACATGTAGTATCAGCACATGAAAGAGGTGGGAGAAAGAACCTCTAAGGAGAGTTGCTATGTTTGTGTTCTCCTACCTTATGCTATGGGGAATTCCAAGATATTCATAGCTATAGCATACAAGCCCAGAAAGCTCACTGCTTGACGCACCTTGCACTCTGCCATACAAGAGTTCAGGTCCAGGGTCAAACAGCCTCCTTGGTATGGGGGACTGAGTAGACAGCTCCAGAAGAAGATGATTATGTCCAAGATTGAAAACAAGAGCGAGAGCACATACCAGAGATCATCTGATACGATATGAATGGCCTGTAATGAAGGTAGCAGGAATCAGATGGGAAATAAATAAAAAGATCAATTGTCAAGGAAAGGACGCTGAAGAAATACACAGATGCAAGGAGAGAGATCAGCTGCAAATCAAGGCAATGGTACTGTCTCCAGATGGATGGGAGGAATGCCTGATTGTGTGTAAAGTGGCAGCATTAACCGGACAGCCTGAAGCAATTGTGTGGCATGCAGAAAATGAATGCAAACATCATTGGCCAAAGATTGCAAAGTTGCTGACATGGGTCGGGGATAAAGGAGACCCACTGCAGATAGTGTCGCTAGCCATTGCAGAACTATGTTTCAGAAACAATGGCAATGGAAAGGTTGGAATGAATCAGCAGTGCGGTCAAATTTTTTGATGTACCAGCAACGAAGGATGGAACAGTAGTAATAATGGACCACTACTGGGCCTGTGTATCCAGAGCATATATGAAGTTGCCCAAGGACTGGGGAGGGCTGTGTTCCATAGTAATTGTCCATGTTCCAGCATTGGTGATTCCAAAGAGTGACTTGAACATTGGAGAGTTTCCAAAAGCAGATGCTCACATGAGAAAGAGGACATCAGTTGGATTTCTCAATTGAACCAAGAGGGAGAACTACTTTTCAGCTAAATAGATAGAAGCCTTTGATTCTATTCCATATGAACACAAGTTATTCAGTGAGACTTTGGCAGTATTTGCAACTATTTTCATGTCAGGGATCCAGACGATGGCCAATGCCAAATGGTTACAGATTACCAGATGGGAGCTCCTGCAGATGATGAACACTACCATAAAGGGATTCAACGCTATTAAAGAAGAATTGAGAGCCATAAGACTGATGACTCTACAGAATAGATAGGCCTTGGACATGATTACAGCTATGGATAGGGGTGTTTGTGCCAAAATCGGAGAATCATGTTGCACATTCACACCTTCTCATGGTGAAATGAATGGGACCTGGACAGAGGCCATAACGTTGCTGATGAACTTGCACATCAAGATGATGGAAGACGAAGTAGAACATTTTGCAGATGACAGCTGGTTTGCATCAATCTTCTCATGGGTTCCACAATGCATGGTGAATATCTTCAAGTTCCATGAAGCATTGTTGGTGATGATCATGTTTGGATTCTGTGTTATCAGAATAATAATCACACAGTGTAAGAAGACGGCAAAGAAAGCAGTAGGAATGAAGATCATGATTTATGTCGAGTCAGGGTTTGGACCCAGAGAGCTGACAGATGAAGAAATCAGAAAGTACATAGAAGCAAGAATTCTAACACCTGAGGGAACGAGGTTCCTGTAACCAAGAAACCACAAGAAGCATGTGGGAAGATGGATCTACAGCAGCCCGAATGGACAATGTAGTCTCATGACCTGGAGTGTTGATGAGCATGTAAAATGAGCAGGATCTCTGAAATGAGTAATGAAGATATGGGCTCCGAAGAAGCACCTTTTCAGACAAGGACGTCTAGACTGATGAGAAAGTGGTCAATGAATCAACCAGAGTGGTGAGTGTAGAGGAGGAGCCAAATTTCTCTACCGGAAGTCCCACCCCCATTTTACCTATATGTTGGAAACCGAAAATTGCAACATGCGCAACACCAGTGATGATACCTATACTGCGAAGAGTCCTTGAAACAAGGTATCCATAGAGAAAACCCTATATGATGTACCCACAGAGAAATGACAGTCTTTTGAAGGAGGTTCTGGAAGAAGTGCGAAGATGAATAAAAGAGAAGACTGGTGATGTCACATGAAGCAGAAATGACGCATACAGAAGAAATGCTGAAGAAATACGTATATAGACCTTATAGAATCTGATGACAAAGTAAAGAATTTAGTAACATTTCATGTGCAGAATGAAGATTGCACGTGCGGAGAGCACTGAAGAAAATGCAAGTCATTTTACAATTGTACAGATGCTGAAACGCAAGTAGACTAAGTAATCATAGGACTGGCTATACATAGTGAATAGACTGCAGACGGTGCCCCAATATATATGTATATATATATATATATATATATAACATGGCCACAGTAGTGGCCATGTAGTTATGGTTAAGTTGCTGTTTCCATAGGAAGAGCACTTTTTGGCCGGCTTATAACTTCGCTCTCCCTGGACGGATCCTCACCAAACTTTGCAGAAAAAGTAGTTGGGTCACTCTGAATTTTTTTGCAAAGTTTGGTGAGGATTCGTCCAGGGGGGGAAAAGTTATAGGGGGGTCCCAAAACTTTTTTTTTCCCATAGACGGAATGGGAAAAAACTTTGCGCACGGCTACAGCCCGAACCGCTGGACGGATTTACACCAAATTTGCGGCAGGAGCGGGGGCGGGGGCCCAAAAGCGTGCTTTTGTAAATTTGGTGTAAATCTGTCCAGTAGTTTTTTTAAAAAATGACCAAAATGTAAGGCAAAAAAATTTGTGATATCTGCGTTCGCTTCACGGACGGACTTCCCTGTTCGCTCCGCGGACAGCACCCCGATTGGCCTATGGGCTTGCGTCATGTCCACGGACATGTGACGTGTTCGCTTATTGGACGGCGAGGGGCGTGGAGCGCGTCAGATTTTCTGTGGCGCCCGCCATCTTGTATTCGCAGTCGACCGCGTACAGCGCAGTGAAACGTGGATAAAAAATTGTATTTAGTGCCGTATGTTGGTGTGTAAGAGTGTTTGGGGAGGGTGGGGGAGTATGAGATAGGTTCAATGTTTTGTTTTTTTATGTGCTAGACCTTTTTGTCGCGTTCGATTTGTCCGCGGAGAACACGGCTGTTCTGACATTTTGTAAATAAACTAAATGGTGGGGTGTTTAGAGGACGGAGTATGTGTCATTTTTGTTCGCAAGGAAGGTAAAAATGAGCTATGAACACTCGCGGTGTACTTAATTGTTCGTAAATACACAAACTGGGGGTGTCCTCAGGACGCTGTCCGTATTGTAATCTGTCTAATTGAATGTGTTCTAAGAACACTCGCAGTGTCCCGAAATGGTTGCAATTACACAAAATGAGGGTGTTCTGAGAAGGTTGTTTGTATTGTTCGTTGTCAGGGTGAAAGTGTTTTAAGAGCACCCCTTTTGTTTGCTAATAGTACAATTTCCTAGGGGCGTCAACCGACTTTTTGTCCACTAAAGAAACGATAAATCCGGCTGGTGTGCGCCGACATTATGTGATAATCCTATGACTGGCGCTATTGACCTGGCTGACTTGCTTTTGCGACACTAAATTATATCTCCCGCCCCTAAGCCTGATATTATCAAAGCATTCATATTCCCCGCCTTTCTCCGTGACGTTACAGGGTGCGTAATGAAACGCGCCCAGTCGTCTCCAGTACTACGCGACTTTACACAGAACCCGGAAGACAACACACATTATGTCACAACACAGCGCGCCACAATTCGAAATATGAAACTGTGATTTAAAAGCAAAGAGCAAGATTGTAAATATTGTAAAGTACATTTATTTGACATCAAATGTTTAGAGAATATTCAGCAATTTGCATTTGTCTTTGTTGTCGATCCGCAAAAGTTCATGTTGAGACATGCGATGTTCCTTTGCGGTACAGAGAGTGTTAGATCAGCTTACAACTCAGTGCGCCACAATTCGGAATATGAAACTGTGGTTTAAAAGTAAACAGCAGGATTGTACATTTGGTAAAGTACATTTATTTCACACAAAATGTTTAGTGAATATTCAGCGATTTGCTATTGTCTCTGCTGTCGATCAGCAAAAGTTTATTTGGAGCCACGCGTTGTTCCTTTGCGGTAGATAGGCTGTTGGTTTATGATAAAAGCAGTAAATGGTCGCTCTGATAATCGGAAGGTTGCTCCAACAATGAGCCATTAGACCACCGTATTGGTTGGTATGTTGTTTGTAGCCGCTAGTACTGCGTAAGGGCATATTGGTCCTTGGCGATTGTCCCATAAAATGGTGAGGGTCATGAAGTTGCATATTTGGACTTGCACCTGGCAGTTGAAGACCCCATTCACTGGAGTCTGTAAATCGTGACATAGACAAAATGGGGCCACGTACCTGTTTTAAAAAACATAAATTAGTCTCACCAGCCGATCTTCATTAAAAATCATCATTTTATTTATTAGGGCGTGAAACTATTTGCTATCGAAGATAGTGCAACTGAGTATGTTAATAATAAAATAATAATATTTTCCCATTCATATAGCGCTAAGAACCGTGAGGTATGTAAGCAGTGCTTATTATTAACCACGGTGTGTGGTGCTCATTTATCGACCACGGAAGGATGAAAGGCTGAGTTTCGCCTTGCCGGATTCAAACTTGCGTTAGCAAGCTGTGCACAGATGTCAAAGCGAGCGCTGTACTCGCTGTGCCACTTGACAGGCTACAGTGAAGTGGCACAGCGAGTAGAGCGCTTGACCGCCTATAGACCGGTTAAATTATTTCTATTAACCCACCCTGTGTCGTCTGCCTTTTTAAGAGCCCTCTAAACGACAGGGGATCAATTCGGCGGTGATAGTGCGCGGTAGAAAACATTATGCCACTTTCAAAGAACAAGTTCAACTTGAGCGGTCTTTAATGCTACGCTATTGTAATTATATTTGGTATAAAGTAATCAATTTCCATTGTCTACGAGTGGTGCAGTCCCAAAATACGACTCTGTGTATGCCAACGATCTTTCGTATAGTGATATAATATATAAAAGTGGTTTCGTTTCAGAAATGTCATCTTTATCTTCTCTTACGTTTTAGCAACACTCCTTCAAGAGAAGTCTTTCATCACAATCTCTGTCTGTCAAGGTCAAAACACAATACAACCTTATAGTCCGCTTCGTGAGCCTCTCCGGGGCCCGAGAAAAAAATGGAAGCAGCTGACCTTCACTGTGAACGAGCATACATTCTTACTTTGCAACATTCTGTGTAAAGCCATCTGTAGAAGTTGTGGAAGCAGCTGACCTTCACTGTGAACGAGCATAAATTCTTACTTTGCAACATTCTGTGTAAAGCCATCTGTAGAAGTTGGTTTTTGCACGCCATGTTTGTATATTGTTTGCGTGATATTAAAAAAACTTTGTTAAAGGGACGTTATGGTTAAGTTGCGCTATTAAAAACCTATGAAATTCAGTGAAAAAACTTTGTTAAAGGGACGTTATCGCTCAAAGTAAAAAAATGAAATTCGCCAGTTATGGTAACATAAGCAACCATAACTCGCGCCACCGTGCACTGCTAACACTAACACCCAGGACATCAACGATGACATCACAAATTTCATTGATGACATAACTGATGACATCACATGGCTGGCTCTCCCTTTTTATTCTTTACTGACATATCGAAGCCACATAGTTTTCTTCAGTAACAGTCAGGAAGTAAAAATTGAAAAGGTACTATATTTGTAGACTTAGGGTCCTGTCACATCATATGAAACATGTACATAGCGGAAGATACAGGCTTGAAAGAGAGCAATCCTTTCTGTGCATGAAGATAATCATTATGGTTATCAGCACTTTCTCATAGTTTTATTTTTATTACTCTACCTTCCCTCTATATGCTCATATTTGTATACATTATACTCACTCTCCATAGAGTGAATGGGAAAACATTTTTACTCGCGCATACAGCCCAAACCGCTGGACGGATTTCCACCAAATTTGGACCAGGAGCAGCGGCTTGGTCCCAAAAGCGTGCTTTTGCAAATTTGGTGAAAATCCGTCCAGTAGTTTTTTTTAAAATGACCAAAAAGTAGGTAAAAAAAAATTAGTGATATCTGTGTTCGGTTTGCGGATACACTTCCCTGTTCGCTCCGCGGAAAGTGTCCTGATTGGCCAATCGTCTTGCGTGATGTTCGCAGACATGCAAAGTGTTCGCTGATTGGACGGCGTGGAGCGTGAAGCGCGTCAGATTTTTCGGTAGCGCCCGCCATATTGGATTCGCAGACGTCCCCGGACAGCGCGGTGAAACTTTGTTCAAAATGTGTATTTTGTAGAGTGTGTTGGTGTGTAGGAGTGTTTGGGGAGGGTGGGAGTGTATGAGATAGGATGAAAGTTGTGTTTTTTTATGTGTTAGATGTTCTTTTTGTGTTCGATTTGTTTGCGGCCATCACGGGTGTTCTGAAATGTTCTAAATAAACTGACTAGGGGGTGTTCTAAGGAGTCAATATGTGTCCGTTTTGTTCGCAAGCAAAGTGAAACTGTTCTAAGAACACTCGCGGTGTCCGGGGAGTGTTCGTAGGTGGTGTCCTGAGGACGCTGTGCGTATTGTTCTCTGTCAAGTTGAATGTGTTCTAAGAACACGCGCGGTGTCCTGAAATGTTCGCAAATAAACAAAATGGGGGTGTTCTGAAGATGTTTTTGAGAACACTCCCGGTGTCCTGAAATGTTAGTAGGGGTTGTTCTGAGGACGCTCTCCGTATTGTTCTCTGTCAAGTTGAATGTGTTCTAAGAACACTCGCGGTGTCCTGAAATGTTCGCAAATAAACAAAATAGGGGTGTTCTGAAGACGCTTCTAAGAACACTCGCGGTGTCCGGGGAGTGTTCGTAAGCGGTGTCCTGAGGACGCTGTCCGTATTGTTCTCTGTCAAGTTGAATGTGTCCTAAGAACACTCGCAGTGTCCTGAAATGTTCGCAAATAAACAAAATGGGGGTGTTCTGAAGACGCTTCTAAGAACACTCGCGGTGTCCGGGGAGTGTTCGTAGGGGGTGTCCTGAGGACGCTGTCCGTATTGTTCTCTGTCAAGTTGAATGTGCCCTAAGAACACTCGCGGTGTACTGAAATATTTGCAAATAAACAAGATGGTGGTGTTCTGAAGAGGCTTCTAAGAACACTCGCGGTGTCCGGGGAGTGTTCGTAGGGGGTGTCCTGAGGACGCTGTTCGTATTGTTCTCTGTCAAGTTGAATGTGTCCTAAGAACACTCGCGGTGTCCTGAAATGTTCGCAAATAAACAAAATGGGGGTGTTCTGAAGACGCTTCTAAGAACACTCGCGGTGTCCGGGGAGTGTTCGTAGGGGGTGTCCTGAGGACGCTGTCCGTATTGTTCTTTGTCAAGTTGAATGTGTCCTAAGAACACTTGCGGTGTCCTGAAATGTTCGCAAATAAACAAGATGGTGGTGTTCTGAAGACGCTTCTAAGAACACTCCCGGTGTCCGGGGAATGTTCGTAGGGGGTGTCCTGAGGACACTGTCCGTATTGTTCTTTGTCAAGTTGAATGTGTCCTAATAACACTCGCGGTGTCCTGAAATGTTCGCAAATAAACAAGATGGTGGTGTTATGAAGACGCTTTTAAGAACACTCCCGGTGTCCTGGAATGTTCGTAGGGGGTGTCCTGAAAACGGTGTTCGTATTGTTCACTGGCAAGTTCAAAGTGTTCTAAGAACACTCACATTGTTCGCGGACATTAAAAGTTTTCCATAGATCATAGTTGAAATGTTTGACTCTATGGATGTGATATGCTGCGGTGGTTGTTGCCAGGGCATAGAGTCTTGGGTGCATGGCCATTTGGCCATGCACCCAAGATTGTATGCCCTGGCAACAACCACCACAGCATATCACATTCATATTTGATTATAACTTTGGGTGAAAAACAAATGTATAAGGAACAAAGGTATTAGATACTATGGATGTGATATACTGCTATGGTTGTCCTTATTATTGTATACTTACTGTTTGGTCTAGTAATGGGAGTCCATGTTTTTCTTCTTCATTTCTGTGATAAAAGAAAATAGCATGTTAGTATTAGTATTTTGTAATGACTTATTACATTGTAAAAGCAATATAATTGTATTTTTTTTCGACCCTCATATTTAGTAGAGTACAAATCAGAGTACTGTGCAATTTGCTCAGTTTCTGTATTTGTTGCTAAAATCATTGGGTCTGTGGGAGAAAAAAAAATCCATGTTGGATTAAAAAAAAAACCTTTTTCTGTTATGCTACAGTTTATTTGTTTGTTTTCAGTGTTCACTTGTTGTTTCTGGCTAATGCTTTCTACTTTGCTTTGTTGTATTTTTTTTGGAGCAGTAACAGATTCTTCATTTGTTTTGATATTATAAAATTTTGGAGCAGTTAGATACCAATTGGCATATTCTAACTGTCTATTTTTTTTATATATTTTAGTGGTTTTGATTTATCTATTTGGATATTGTTAAATTTTGGGACAGTTAGATACCAATTGGCGCATTCTAACTGTGTATTTTTTGGCCTAATTTAGTGGTATTCATTTATCTGATTAGTTGTTGTAGAATCTTTGAGCTGTTAGATAGCTTTTGGAGTATTCTAACAGTTTATATTATTTCAACACAAATTTATAATTTTGGGACAGTTAGATACCAATTGGCGTATTCTAACTCTGTATTTCTTGGTCTAATTTAGTGGTATTCATTTATCTGATTAGTTGTTGTAGAATCTTTGAGCAGTTAGATAGCTTTTGGAGTATTCTAACAGTTTATATTTTTGTAACACAAATTTACTTAAAGGTTTAAATACAGTTTATTTATCAAATTTTGGTTTTAAGAACATCAAATAAGCGTTTGTAAGATTTGCTGGTAATCTCTGCTTTAGAGTAATGGTACTATCATTACATTCAAACCATCCACATTTCTTTTTTATGTATGCAGTGTAGTGCCCTGAATTGGTTGTGGCTCCTGCGTGGTAGATTATACCTATTGTTGTGAAGGTTTTCTTACCAAGTGATATTTGACCATGTGTGAATCCAGTCAGCTTGCAGTTGTTTTTGGTACCATCTGCATTGTAACGTAGAAGCATTAGTATTACGTATTTACTATGTGTTTGTATTACTAACGTGGAGTGATTATCTGAATTGCAGGTAGAGCATAATCTACCATGGTTTGCATTTTGTACAAGTTGCTGAAATGGAATGGATTCACAATTTGGTATTGATATATATATGAAGCGTTCATTGGGGATTTCTTCTTGTGTCACATTGTTGCAGAGAGTGCATGTATGTTTCCACATGTGTGAAATCTGAAAGATTTGATTTATAGGTATGTTTTTGTTTTCCAGTACTTGTAGTAAGTACATTAGAAATTCTTGTGGATCTTCCTGTGAGTTTATAGTGAATTTCACCATTCCAGCACAGTAGTCCAATTGTCGTCTTATTCCAAAAACACTATATGTGTTGTCAGGATTGTTTGCTGCATTTCTGTGAAGTACTAACATTTGCAAACACAATGGGTCTGTACTGTGTGAGTAAATTTTGTCAACAATTGGTGGTAATTGAAAAAGAATATTCATTGCTACATTTGCATAGCAACTTACACCAACTATATTTGAGAATTTAAATGGTCCAGGTAGTTCTGTATCTAACTGCTTTTTTTGGATTGTGTCTTCCTTCTTTAAAGAAGTACCTGGTTTACTTTCTCTAATTGATTCTTTTTTGTTTGTGGTACTTGATGAAGTATTAGTTTCTTTTACTCTCTTTGGAGGATTTGCAGTGACGTCCTGTTGCATTTCTGTTTGATTTAGTTTTCTTTTAAAACGTTTTAGTTTTTGTGGAACAGAATATGTGTTTAGATGGGGAGTGTATAGTGAGCGAAGTCTATTATATTCTAAAATGCAAGGAATATCAGCGTTTACTTTACTTGCATCAAAGTTGATTAGAAATAGACCGTCAAGTGTACGTAAGCGTGATAGTGCTACGTAGCTCATACCTTCTTTAAAGACTGTGTTACCAATATCTATCATTGGTTTGTCTATGGTAAGACCTTGTGATTTATGAATTGTGACTGCGTATGCAAGAGTTAGAGAAAATTGTTCTCTGCGTACATACATATCTTTGAAGAGAAGGAATCTAGCTGTTGAGCGTCCTATCCATTTTACTTCTGAAAGTTTGTCAAAGAGTATATTGACAAACTGAATTTTGTTGTCACGTGGGTATGTTTGAAAGCCAACAACTGTACCCAGTGCTCCATTAACTAGTCCTTGGTCCACGTCAAGGTTACGTTTAAGCATTACTCTGCAATTTATGGATAATTTTAACATCTTTTCTAAGCCTGCTGTGTTTGAGATTGATTTTTCTAAATTATTTAGTCTTGTTGTGGCTTGGTCACACATGGGTAGTGTCATACCATGTACATCTAGTTTGTCTGTGGCGCTAATTTCCATTATTGGTTGCATTTCTTTACTTAGCATGATTTCATTGAATTTGAAACAGCTTGCAAGAGTTGGCATTAAGGCCATACAATTGACTTTTTTTGTGGGCTAATTGTTCCATAACATCTGTAGCACATGCATTATCGCCATAACGTGCATTAATGTGCCGGGTTTTCAATGTTGCTTCTGCTTCTTTAGAAAGTATACCAACTCTCAAACTTTTTAAAATGTTGGCATAAGTTAGATCTGCAGATTGGCGCATGTTTTCTGTTAATTCTCTGTATTGGAAATGTTGCCAAAGGTTGACATTTCCAATGCCGCCAACAGTTTTACGGCAGAGTTTGTGCCCTAATGTTTCAAAAATAGGTTCACCTTTTACTTGTGTTAATTGAAGCAGATCTCCAAAAACAATAATGTGTTTTCCTGCAAAGAGCTCTTCATAGTCTGTTTTGAGTACTTATTGTAATCTGAGGTGAATCAAAGCTAACATCAGGTTGGAGACTGTGCTCACTTCATCTATTAGTAGCATTTTCATTTGTTTCAATACTCTGCGTAATTCCATTGCAGCTTCTGCAGAAAGTTTGTAACAGTCTAATTTGTTCTGGTGTTCTACTGGTAATAGTAGTAATTGGTGTAATGTAACACCACCTATGTTGTAGGCAGCTAAACCTGTGGGGGCAGTGACAACAGCTGACAGTTTGTTGTTTGTCAATTGTTGAAGGAACTTACTAATGATTTTGATTAGGAATGTTTTGCCAGAACCAGCTTCACCACTGACGTACAGTAGTATAGGTTTATAATTATGGCATGAACATTCTTTATTTTCATGTTTTACACCATGTGCAATTTGTTTTGTTACTTCTTGAAAAATGCTACTTTGCTCATTGTTTAGTTTTGATTGTAGTATAGTTAAGTCTTCCTTATCTTCATACTGACACATGGTGTTTTCTTCTTCTATCATAGCTAATTCTGCCTCATTTGTTATTAGTGGTTCTCCCAGTGGTTCTTGGCTTCCTGTTACAGAAGGTTGACTACTGTCAGGAGTATCCTTATCTAGTTGGGCTTGGAGTTCTTCTTCATGTTGCTGTTCATTGTGCAACATTGTTTTGTACTGTGTAAAGTTTACATCAGTTATGGTGCTTTCATTTGCTTTGAAGGCATCCTTATATGAGTCATAGTTATCTGGTAATTGTTCTTCTTTTCTCCATGGTTTGAAGAGTTGTAGCAGGGACATGTAATATACTTCTTTATGTTGAGGAGTCTTCAATGACAATTTGATATGATTAATTAAATTTGATTTAGTGAGTTTAACTAAGCTGCCTTCACAGTCTGTCACTCTATATTTATCTTTTTTTTCATCGGGTTTCATATTATTTTTGTATGTGTAGTTTTGGGCTATTTGGTATAGACACATGTTTTCCAAAGTATTACTTATGTTTGGGTAGTATGTGTCCAATAAATTGTTTTTTAAAATGTCTTGGCTGTTGGGATCATGTTTGGCTATTGTTTCTATATCTTCATATGATTTTAGAACTCTTTTTCTAGATTTAGTTGGACCAAGACTTAGCCATACTATATTTTCAGATTTACCATACAATGTACCAGTTAAACGATCAGCTGCTTCATAAGATCCACATTCTCTATGGGTGAGCATTTTTATACCCAAGCTGTATAATTTCTGAGATACTGTTTTATCTGATGACAGGTCATTCCAGAGGTCTTGGAGCTCTGTCTTTTCTGCTTTAGTTAAGTATGCTGTGACATATCGTGCAACTGCAGTAGAATTGTCTGCAATGTACTGCACATCTATGTTTGCATTCCATAAGTGGGCAATGATTGCATTATAATCATTGATATATT
Source organism: Ambystoma mexicanum (assembly GCF_040938575.1). Lineage (NCBI taxonomy): Eukaryota > Metazoa > Chordata > Amphibia > Caudata > Ambystomatidae > Ambystoma > Ambystoma mexicanum. Next base: position 736,547,625 of record NC_090936.1, read on the forward strand.
TTTCTTCTTCTTTTCTTTTTATGTAATATGTATTTTTAGGTGACTTTCCTTTAACAGTATGTCTAACTGAAGACATGAGGTTGTTTACTTGACCTGTATTTGTAACTGGTCTAGGGAAACCAAATTGGCATTTGGTGTAGTATTTCCCTTTGTTTTTGTATTTGCGATGACAATATTTTCCACATTTGTGTCTTTGAAATTGTAAAATGTGTGCACGAAGATCACTATTTGTGGCTTCTGATGGAATTTCACAAGTGACATATTTTTCAATAAACTGTAAAACAGTGGCATCACTGTCTTGACCAAATTTAGGAGCATCTTTAATCCATAAAAGCATGTGGATATGTGGTGCTCCTCTGGCTTGGTATTCTTTTCTCCAAAAGAAGTGTTGCACTTCTCCAAGGGGAGGAACAGTTTTATTACAAACAAAATGTAGCATAGCAATGAAGCGATGGTGAAAATATCTTGAAACATTAACAGGATCCAAAGAACAAAGTTCTCCAGGTGTTACAATATCTATGTTTGTTTTGTTTTTATTTGATATGGGTAGGAAATCATGTAAATCTTCCCATGCATATTCTGCACAACTTAATGTAACAAACCAAGTGGGTGGGCCAAGGTTTCTGATCATACAACGTACATCTCCATGACGTCGAAACCAATACTCTTTACTACCACGCATATTTGCTAATAGATTTGTTATATTTGATTGTAAAACCTCATCCTTTTGTTGCACTTTCTCTAATAATTGTGTAGCTGTCATATTTTGAAAGTGTGATCCTGATTTTAATATGTGTGCAACTCCGTAACATAAAGTTGCTAGTTCACTTTCAAAGAGTAGGTGGAATATGTATTCCACATTTTGTCTAAATCTGGGATCTTCAGAATACATCCGTAATGAGCGGTATTCTGAAGCTGATATTTGAATAGGTTTATCATCATAACTTCCTCCTTTGCCAGTAGGAAAGAGTAGAGGAAAAGCACGTGCTTCTATACTTTTTTCCCATATACTGATTGGCGATCCTTTTGTTTGACGCATTTGGTAAGTTTCTAGTACATCTTGTACGGTGTCATTACAGTGCAAAGGATGAATTGTATAATGGTCTAAAGTATTTGATATTGTAGCAGGATCTAGTAGCTCAAATTGACCAGCTTCTTGTGTTTCTTGAATTATTTCAGTTGTATCTTTCAAATTTTCTTCAATATTAATTTCTTTGTAATATTCATTATTCTCTTTAAGATATTGGAAGGCTTGTCTAACTTTATATAAATCTACCAGCTGTTGCCATATTTTTTTGTCTTTTGTAGGTACTCCATTTACTAATATAATTAAAGATTGCTGCATTGGACGTTGCACTCCTAGAGTAAGCACATTTTCTTTTAGATTTAATGGTAAATAAACTACTTTTCCACGAATGCCTTTTACCAATTCAGAGGGAGGTAATTTTGCTGTTTTTGGTTGAAGGCGTATTATTGCTTGAAATGGGTGTAATGTTTGAATCATGATGCTCTCATATAAATTAAGTTGTTGTAGAGGTTTTGGTACTGGGTATAATTCCAAATTATTTGTGATAGAACGTGAAGGAATTTGGTTGTTGTCAAGTTTTGTAGTGCAATAACTGCAAAGTATTAAGGGCTCAGTTATTTCATATTTGTTTTCTGCTAGAAGGTAGAGAGCTAATTCAAACCATTTAGAATCTTCATTGTCTTCTATTTTGTATGATAGGTCCACAGTTTTTGTGTTACTTTTATAAAAAATTCTACGGCAACATACACATACATGGTTTGGTACTTCAGCTGATGTACTTTTAAATTTTAGTATTTCTTTTTTGTATGTGTTTAGCAAAAGGTTGCCATGTGTAGAATTGTTGCTTAATTGGTTTAAAGCTATTTCATTCTGTAAATGGCTTTCACTTCCAAAATATTTTTTCTGGATATAGTGAATTTCTTCAAGTAGGTCTTTTGCTGTACCATGTAGAAGGATGTTATTTAACTTTGCTAGTGCTAAAGCAGGACATTTAGCATAGTACAGTTTATAGACTAGATTTATTATAGTTGAATGATGTGTTGATATCCTTTTGATATCATGGAAAGTGGTTTTACAAGTAGGTCCTGTAATGCAGGCCAATGAATGTCCTTGTAGTCCTGTGTACTTGCGCACTGGACAGGTATCTATATTTTGCAGTAATTTAATTTTGATTTTTTCTTTGCTTTTTACATATTTATTGAGGAATTGGTGTAAAGATTTGAAACATTGTTTGGGAATGTTACACATTGACGTGCATGGCCATTTGTACACTAGACGTTCTGATTCAGTTGAATGGAGGGGTACTTCTAAGTTTTCAGGGCATATTTTTGTAAGGAGTACTTCTTGTTCCATTGTGGTATTATTCACTTTTTCATAACCTCGACCACTGCTATTTATGGCAATTGTATTTGTTTGCTTTTGTTTGTACGCTTCTTCATTAAAATATGGTTCTGTGCTCGTAGTGTGATTCCATTCACCTCTGCAGATACTTAAGAAGTTCTTCCTGTTGACATTTCGCTTATTGAGAAGTCTTTTTTGTAATTTAGTTATTAGTTTTGTTAGTGGTTTCATTTTGTTTAACAGTAAAATAAATACATTTCTTTTGAGAAGAATTGCACTGTCCATCAATGCTTCTAAGATTAATTTCCTACGATAGGTTTTAAGCTTTGAACCTGATTTCTCTCCTGTTTTTATAAGATTTTGAAGGACTTTGTGAGGGTATATTTTGGCTAAAATTCTTTTCTTGGTATGCTTACTTTGCACTATATTAAAATTTGAAGAAGTAGTTTTATCTGTACTGATAGCTGATTTTCTGTTAATTGTTTTTTGGTTTGTTTTACATTTTGATAGAGGAAGTGAAGTTGTTGTACTTGAAACTTCTTGTGTTTCACTAAATGATTGTATTAGCTGTTTTGTTGCAACTTTTTTTTACCAATTCTGCTAGAGATGGATGCTTATGTTGGAAACCTTTATTTTCATTTGCTCTAATTTTGCGTTGCTTTCTACAGATTTGTCTTTTGGTAGGCATTCTTTAGGGTCTGTTGAAAAAAATAAAGAAGATATGGGTGGGGGTGTTCTGGAATGTATGTGTGCTGTGTGCATGAGTGTTTGAGTAAGATGATAAAGATGTATGTAATGGTGTGTGATTGTGCATTGGGAACTAAAACTAGTAGGGATAGGTATTCTTGAATTTATGTGTCACTAAACTGGGGTTCAGATGACAAAAAAAAAGGAAGCTAGTGGTGTGGAAAAGTACAAATAGTAAATCTAATGTATACAATTAAAACAGTTGTTTGTTCTATAATATGAAAATTGTAGTGGTTCAGTTGGCTAATTTGTGTGTCCAAAAATAGAAATTTGTGGGCCGTTCTGGTTGTAAATCGCTGTTTACGACATGGAAATTTTTGGACAAAATGGTACAAAATCTCTATTTTAAGAAACCAAAATAGCTGGTAATAATGTTATAGTATATTTGATTAATAATATAAATATTATGGTGATATTTTACTTACTTTTTTTTAAAATTAACAGGTAACTTCTTAGTTTTTCTTTCTTCTTCGAATTCGGCTGCTTCTTTTCAGGAAACTGGTCTTCACTGCACTGTTTTTAATTTAGATATTGATTAGATATTGATTTTTTTAATTGAAATCCTCAGTGCCTTCTGTAAAACCATTAAACTAATTTATTTACATAAGATACATTGCATCAGTTCAGAACATATGATATGAATGAATACTGTAGCAAAAATAAAATATCTTTACTATGTCTTGTGAAATTTATAATATATTAGTGAATACCACTATTTCTGTAAGTAAACTGTTCTAGGTAATAGCGCCTCAATGTCATGTCTAATTTAAAGTAATTAAGTAAATAAATAAATAAAAACAAAACATATGAAATTGTATAAGTATTTTTATAAAGGTTTAAACATAGATTGTGTTTGCATGCAATTTTGTTTGAATATATGTAGTCTATATATTTCATTTAAAAAAATGTTAGTTTAACATGATTTGAGTGTGTGTGTATAAAGAAAGTAAAAAGTATAAAGGTGTATAAGTGATAGTTGATTTTAGGAAATTGAAAAAAGTACAGTAAATTCATTTTACAGATTTTACAAGGTAAAAGTCTGTTTGAAAATGTGTTCATCTACCATAGCTCTCAACTCACACGCTTTTGGCGGGTGTCACACGCCTTGTAAAGGGCAGACTCACCCGCCAAGCCTCCTGCACGCCCATTCATTCCAATGGGCGTCTCACCCGCCAAAATCAAAATCGGGTGATTTCACCCGCCTGTAAAACAAAAATGGTTGAGAGCTATGTCATCTACTATACAGAAAATATGCACACCTGAAGCTTATGTTCATGCATATGGATATGCATGGAGCTGCAAGTAGAAATCTTGAAGACTTGTACAGTATTTGTGGTAGATGCTGCTTGCCAATGATATGACACTTGTACTCAGAGAGATTCAGAGTACATTTGCAGTGCTGATCTATGATGATGCAGTTAGATGTAGAGGTCTTGAATGTGATTGGTGCATGGTAATGTGCTTTTTGAGGTACATCCAATGAGGGAATGGCAGAGAGAGTGTAGTGGAAATGGTAGAAGGGCTGTTCATGTTACGATGTGTCCGCGGACATGGCGGTAGTTCCCGGACATCGGGAGTTACATCCGGGGATTTTTGGGTTCAGAAGTCATGCAAATGAGAATAAGCACTGAAAGGGATTGGTCAGGAAAGTTTGGTGGGTGTGTTGTGCCTGGAGAGATTTTCTGAGATACTCTTTTTGCTGAGAGAACAAAAGATAGCTATTGCTGTGTGTTTCAGAAAACAGATTGTTTGGATTTTAGGAGATTCGTGGATACATTGGTTGAAGGTGCATGCAGCAAGCTGTGGAGTAGCTGTAGATCTTGGATTCCCACATGTGGAAGTACACTGGCATGGAGTACGTGGAATGAAGTGGTTGGATTTGCTACCTCTCTGTGCTACTTTGGAGACAGAGCAACATCCAGACATAATTGTAATTCATTGTGGAGGGAACAGTTTAGGGCATGTGACTGGAATTTTTTTGCAATTTGCTATGAAGGAAGGACTGAGGAAGGTTATGGACATGTTTCCTAATTCTCAAGTGATATTTTCACGGATTGCGCAGAGACAAATGTGGCTTCGTTCTTCTTCATTTGGTCCACAAATGGAAAAAGCAAGGCGCAATGTTAATAAGGCTGTTTGTGGCTTTTTAAGAGATTTTGGCATGTCTTCTTTTCACAATGAAAATATTATGTTTTGTAGTACATACATTTTTCGCAGAGATGGAGTCCATCTTACTTATGCTGGCAATCAGATTTTTCTGAGAAATGTACAAAGTGCATTGCAACCTTTTTTGGAATTACAACAACGATTTTGAAGTAGATGTTAAGCATTTACAATTTTTGACTTACAAACACCACCCAAAGGCTCTTTTCAGAGCCACCACTTCTTTCCAGAGAAAATTACAATGTTTGTGATGGAGTAGTAACCCAATTTTTTTAATGTTCGCGAACTGTCCGCGGACTTCTAAAAAATACAAAGAGCCCTGCTTCATTTATTTTCACTTCTATTTTTTAACTGGGAAAGGCGGCTCTGAAAAGAGCCTTATTTTTTTTTGATTTTTGTAATTTTGTATTTTTTTTTTGTTTTTCAGACACAACACACTAGGAGAGGAGGGTAAAGGAGGGTAAAGGGGGGGACACCAACCACAGGGATAAGAAAGGGCGAGCTGAGAGAGGAAGATGTAGAGTGGGTTTTATTTGGGTAGTGAGCAGGTCTTCTCGTGCTCTGAGACGATAGTCTCAAAAGCACTCCGAAGTCGCTCCCCCCTGCAGAGTACTGTGTCACAGTACATACATACAACTGTGACCCTCGAAAGGTAAGGGTCATCAGCATTCTGTATGGCCTGTGAGGCAGCTTGAAAAAGATGCTGTCCCACAGAGGTGGTCCTTGTGGTGACAGGATCAGAAACAGAGGATGAAGTAGAGGAAATCAACCTGCTACGTTCTTCGCAAGGTACAACCCAGCGAATAGCCCCAGAGTGAAATGACCTCAGATGTTGCTTCATAGTAGTGGTCCCAAAGCTGTTGTTACCGTGCTTCCCGCGACTGAGTATCATTTTGCACTCATTGCAGGTAACATGGTTCGCACGAGCCTTAGGACCATTCCCATGAATGGTAAATAACCGCCACATCCAAGACTCACGTCTAGTGCGGGTAGTAGGGATTTCCTCTACCTCATTATCATCATCCTCTTCTTCCTCCTCCGCATCCTCAGTCATGTACCCCTCTTCAGGCCCTTGGGGAGGTGGTGGTGGTGGAGGGGGTGGTGGTGGTGCTGAAGCAGGTGCAGCACCAAGTGGCAGTTCAGCAGCCAAGGATGCCATGTCGATGATGGTGTAGTCTGCAGGTGGCAGCAAAAATCACTGTGTTCTGAAGAATAGCCAGAAACACAATGGAAATAAGCTCTTGGGCGTGGTCTTTTATAGGGGTGCTTGTGCGTGGTCCGCAGACATGCGCACTGTGCGCGGACAGATCGAACACAAAAAAAGGATCGGAAAGTTTCAAAAGGTATATAGAAACTCAAGATTGCTATGTGGGACTTGTGGCATGGTGAGATTTTATTGAAAAATATTATGGATTAACTGAAAATGTACTTTAAAATTGTTCGGGGACACGAACAGTGTCCGCATTTCTGGACACACTATGAGCGTGGGCGCGGTCATATGATCTGTTTGCGAACTAGTCTGCGAAGGAAGCGCCTGTCCGCAAGACACCAAGTGCACGGAGATTGGTTAGCGCATGCGCATTGATGTCCTACGGACACTGTTCGGGTTCTGAAGTAATTAAAAGTGCGTCACACGTGAAACGAACATTTCAGGACACTGCGTGTGTTCTTAGAACAGTTTAAACTTGGTAGCGAACAGTAAGGACAGATATAGTGTTCTTCAGGACACCTGTAATTTAGTTTATGCACGAACATTTCAGGACACCAATTGTGTTCTTAGAACACTTTCAATTGGGTAGCGAACACTACAAACAGTTGTACTGTTGTTCAGGACACATCATTTTCATTTTAAGTTGATAGCGAACATTACGGACAGATATAGTGTTCTTTAGAACACTTTAATTTTTGTTTCTTTACGAACATTTCAGGACACTACGAGTGTTCTTAGAACATTTTGAACTTGCATGAGAACATTACGGACAGATGTAGTGTCCTCAGGACAGTTACATTTTCGTTTCTTTACGAACATTTCCGAACAACTGCGGTGTCCGTGGACATCTAAATTGGTTTTATTACAAGGAACTGAAAGTAATTACAACACAATATAAGAAAAGTAACTTTATTTCATATATATATACAATTATGACTGGGAAGGTGGGGCAGAAGCGGAAACAAAAACAGGAGAATTACGGATTTCTAGATAACTGGGATCAGGTGAAGAAGGGAAGGAAATCTCATTGAAATGCTTTGGTCCATAGACAGGGTTTGGGGTTAACTGCGTGGGATAGGGTGAGGGGGGACAAGTGCAGGTTGGACAATGGTGTGGTGTTGGGGGTTTCACATAATTTTGCACAAAGTTTTTCAAATCCATAAAATTTTGCATAAGGTCGTCCATTTTTTGATGAATCTGCTGTAGAGTGATATCCTCTGATTGTTGTTGTGAGATGCTTGGAATTTTTGTATGGTCTGTAATAAAAAAAAAATGTATATGTTAAATGTATACAAAATAATATTTATTAATTGGTTTATATAGTAAAGTGTGTGCCATTAGGTGGACTATTTTCTAACATTTCCTCTCGTGGGAAATGCTTCTCTAGCCAGTCGAGAGTACTACACATTTCTGTGAGAAAACAAAAAAGTAATATGTTTTTTTTTTCTAATATAGAAAGTTTATAAATATATGAGTAAAAAGAAGTGCACTTACTATGTCTGATGAGATATGTAATCAGTAGTGTATACGTCTGGTCTTGCTGTTGGTTGTGGAGCATCTGTGAGGTAATTATGGTGGAAGCCACTTTATCTTCTTTTGGTATATTCCATTTTAAAACATATTGTATTTACATGAATGGTTAGTGTGTTACATATATGGGTAACATTTTTTAAGTATTACTACATATACCTTGTATGTGTGCTGCTTTGTGAATTTATTAAATGTTCCTATGTTATGATATAACTATTACACATCATACCTCCCCAGAGTTTTTAGGTGGTGGTACTGTTCTCCGAACATGTCCGCGAACATTAAATAAGTTCGCGGACATCAAGTTCATAAGAAGAGATCTAGTCAGTTCCATATGACATGTATATAAAGTCAAAGTCATTATTGTTAAGTTGTGCTACTAAAAAACTATGAAATTCAGTGAAAAAACTTTGTTAAAGGGATGTTATGGTTAAGTTGCGCTACTAAAAACCTATGAGATTCAGTGAAAAAAACTTTGTTAAAGGGACGTTATGGTTAAGTTGCGCTACTAAAAACCTATGAAATTTAGTGAAAAAACATTGTTAAAGGGACGTTATGGTTCCAAGTAAAACCGAAAAAAACGAAAAACCATTGAAATTCGCCAGTTATGGTAAGCTAAGCAACCATAACTCTCGCCACCACCGTGCACTGCTAAGACTAACACCCAGGACATCAAAGATGACATCACAAATGTCATTGATGACATCACTGATGACATCACATGTCTGGCTCACTATTTATTCTTTTGCTGACATATCTAGGCCACATGGTTTTCTTCAGTAACAGTCAGAAACTAAGAATTTTATTTTATTTGTAGACGTATCCTTCTAGTAGGTTCTTACAGTAATTCCCTTAGAGTACAGTCACATCATATGAAACATATACATATGGGAAAACACAAGCTTGAAAGACAGCAATCCTTTTTGTGCATAAAGATAATCACTAGACTTATGAGCACTTTCTGATAGTTCTGTTGTTTTTTTTATGGCTGTACTTTCCCTGTATATGGTCATATTTGTATACATTGTACTCACACTACTTTCCTTAGGGTCCAATCACATCAAGTGATACATATACATAGGGTAAATAGCAGCTTTGAAACAGAGCAATCATGTATTTGCATGAAACTAATCAGTTAAGTTATGAATTGTTTCTGCTACTACTTGTGCTTTTTTGCTAACTTCACTTTCCCTGTATATACCCATATTGGTATGTGTTCTTGTGTCTTTGTGTTTTGTCTATAGTAATGCAATTATGTAATACATGGGTTTTATTAGCAACTTATTACATATTTCACAGTACACAAAAATCTATTAAGAAAACAATTATCACTTCATTATTCAACATATTAACATTACGAATATCATACCTTCATCTTGTACGCTGCACACAATGTTATGTTTCTGTATGAGTAGCTTAGTATACTAGATAGAACCCCATAATAGGATGCTATTTTTATCAATGCATCGTTCAATGCACTTATTAGGGTATATTTCTTGCAATGATTCTTGACACTTTTTTCGCAACATAATAAGAATCCCTTCTACACATACTTCATGAGAAGTACATACACATGTGATGTCATGTGTGATGTCATCAATGACATTTGTGATGTCATCTTTGATGTCCTGGGTGTTAGTTTTAGCAGTGCACGGTGGTGGCGCGAGTTATGGTTGCTTAGCTTACCATAACTGGCGAATTTCAAGGGTTTTTCGGTTTTACTTGGAACCATAACATCCCTTTAACAAAGTTTTTTGACTGAATTTCATAGGTTTTTAGTAGCGCAACTTAACCATAACGTCCCTTTAACAAAGTTTTTTTCACTGAATATATATATATATAGTTTTAGCAAACTAGAACCCCATGAACAGAAGGGCTGAAATTGTGGCGCAGTAGAACATAACAGCTGACGATGAGGGAAGGTTTGAGAAAGGATTTCTGGCCCAGTGTTAAGGGTTGGGGCAGCCAAGAAATTGGTTATCTATTTGAGAAGATACAAACAATGAACGTGAGAAGCAAGGCAAGCTTCTGTTGAGGTGCAATGGAAAAACACTAGAAGTGCTAGGTTTTATTCATTTTATGGTGTTAAATACAAAAGAAAGAGCTCAAACACGGTCTCCTGTCACATGGTCAAAATGAAAATAGACTTTGGGCAAGCTGCACCGAGACTTAAAGATAATACCATGATCAAACTCCCTTTCATTCTCAGGTCCAGTGATACTTTGCAAGGCTGAGTTCATAGACAATTCGAATGGTAGACAGCAGGAGTGATGATGGGCTAATTGGGTGGGAAGGCATGATCAAGTCCAACCCAGAAGCACCTGGGGTACCAGCTTGCGTGCTGCTGGCGAGTGGAATATTCCAAAAGGGTACAAGCATGCCAACCAATCAGAGAGGGCCACGTAGAAAAGAGCCCTATAGTTTGAAAGCCAATGAAAAGTGTATTTCATGACGGCGAAGATGATGCACTAGAGGTGGGCATAGATTTCCACCTGTCCTTAGAGATCCAATCACAATCCTATACCCCATAGAAAGCATACTTAGATGTTCCCCTTAAGCCTATCATGACTCCAAGTAGGTTTTCTTATTTTGCCACTTAGTATGACATCACGCATGATGGGTTTTTGCTATAAAAGTAAAGTGTTTTATGAAATGCATTGAGATCATGCTGTGAGCCGTACGTCGATGTCTGTTGTACTCCGTTTTAGACAATTGCAACAAAAACAGTTTTGTTTTTGCCAACTTCCTGAGTCGGTCTTATTATTGGTGTAAGAGTAAGACCTGCATCCCCATCCATTCCCTATAGCGCTAACTCGCTTATAGGGCCTACAGGGTCAGTTCCCTCTAGTAATGGACTGCAATTTCAATTTGTATAATGCTGGCAAACATGTTGGCTCATGCGTTAAATATTTTAGCTTTTTCAGTTATTATTTATCATAAGACTGATGTGAAACATGATATTGCTCTGCAAGAATCTGGGATGTCTGAGCTACATACAAGGATTTAAGTTGTCCACGCTAGTATCCATCCAAGCAGTATATCAGAAAACCCAATTTAGCTCCAGCACCTTATCATTGCAAATCTCTGTTTTTGCATGCCCAGGTGGCTGGAACTTAAGAATAGGCGTTATCCCACTGTATATCTCTCATGCTCATATATTCTAGATGTACACTGGTGGCAGGGAGAGGTTAACCTACGTCTATGTTAATATTGTGGTACAACCTAATTAGTGGACATCCCTCATTCTTCTCAGTGCCCATCTCTGAGTTAAGGGTGGCTCAGGAGGTGTTAAGCAAGCAGCACATGCCAATCGTTAAGAGTATAAAGCCAGCTTTGAGATGTGTCAAAGATTTGCATGCATTACTGCTCTGAAAAGATATCATGGATAGTACTCTTGCTCAATTTCCTCCACTATAAACCACTTCAAATCAGTGGGCCTCATTACAAGTTTGCCGGTCTGGGAACTACGATACCAGTAAGCTTGCCGGTACCGTAGTTCCCGGACCGGCAAACTACGAGTTGTGCTTGCGGGTGCCTTTCTGCCTGCCAGGTCGGACCTGACGGGCAGAGCGGCACCCACGAGCACAGCATGCCACATGCACCGGCACCATTCACGAATGGTGCTGGTGCATGCAGCTTCCCATTCCCATGGAGCCCTAGGGGGCTCAAATTGGAATGGGGAAGAATTTTTTTCGGAGCCCTGGAATGGGCAATTACTGGGTCCGCCAGGGTTGTAATACCCCGTTAATTGCCCATTCCAGGGCGCAGGAAAAAAAACAACTCCGGCAGCAGCCCTGCCTGTATTACAGGCACGGCTGTCCACCAGGGTCATAATGAGGCCCAGTGTATTTGTGCCCTTTAGCCATAAATTGCATAATTAACTGTTTCAAGTGTATTCTTGAAACATACGTCCGATAGCACAGCGAGTAGAGCGCCCGCTTTGACATCTGTGCAGAGCATGCTGATGCAGGTTTGATTCCCGGTAGGGCCAAACTCAGCCTTTCATCCTTCCGAGGTCGATAAATGAGGGTTCGTAGCGCTATATAAATGCTAAATAATAATAATAAATATTATTATTATTATTATTATTATTACTATTATTCTGAATTTGTGCTTCCCTATTATGATATTCATTGTGCATGTAGTCATACCACCACACATAAGCTCACATGGTCATACAATACCACACACTGCATTTCTTGTTTGGCAATGTATATGCTTGTGGATTTTCCAATGGACGTTCCAATATTGGAAAAGCTCTGTTTTGATTGCCAATAGGTGACATAAACAGTTGCCATGTGTGAATTGAGCTATCACTTGTGGTATACACCAACATGCTGATATTTTGGAATTATTCTGAGCATTTCCTCTAAGGGGCTGGACTAACTGAAACTTCACTTTTTTCTCACTTTTGCCAGCAAATACATATTTGCTTTTTATAATAGCTGTCACCTATATTACTCCAACCCCATCCAGACAAACTAAATAATGTCTTTATACTTCTGTGTCACATTTGTTGAAACCATCTCTCTCTACTGAGGGGAAGGATGACGGTTGGGAGACAAATGTGTGATCAATTAAAAATCAAAATTCGGGTGATTTGTGCATGTTACTGTGGTGCATATCTATGAATTAGGGTTTGTGTTGAGTTTAGGGGCTTTAACCCAATCTCATTTTTCTATTTTCTTTGGGTCACCCATATGTGCATAAAACTATTGAACACGATCTTCGGTTTAGAGAGTTTTCTGAAACTGCTTGAGGGAGTTTGTATTTAAAAGTACAACCATGTCACATACAATGCAATGAAATGCATATATTGTTTTGTGGGTATAGTGATAAACATCCTCTTTGGGGGTTCTGCTGTCCCATGTAATGGGACCTCTAGATGTTTTGCTTTTTCTGGTTGTTTTTTTATGGCTCTTTGACCATATTATTTTGATCAGATAAACGTCTACTGAAGTGCCAAATTCACTACAACCCTTTTTGATATGCTGTTGTACGGTAGCCGATATGCCTCCTTGTACAGGGGTGAATTCTAAGTGTCACATTTTGGCCCTACCGTGATTACATCACCCTACATTAATGTTGTGGAATAAGCTGGTGGCAGCTGTAACTATACCAGGGGTGTAGTTAGTTTTACCTCATCAGTAGCCCAATGTACCAGAATGGTTGAAAATGAGGTACTAATATATTTGTCTAAGTCCTAGTCTTTGCTATTTAGTTTTTGGGTCTTCCTCTGCGTAGGGAAAATCTTGAAGCAAGTGTAAAATGGCCTACACCAGCAGAGACCAATCATGCACACTCAATATCGGTTTAGGGTGGTTTAGACTAGCCACTAGCCCTGGACAGTCCAATTCATATTCACTGTATGTTGACTTGAATGTTTTCTGGTATTCGGGGACTGATTAGGTGGCGTTTTGGTGCCCCTGTGTGTAATTGGAGAGCTAACATAGCCAAAGCTATGTCTGATGGACTATATCAAGAGAGGACCCTATTCCTTCCTCAGCTCTGCTAGTTTTCTGCAGGTTTACTTACATCATGGAGGAATCTGGCACAAAGCGGTAATTTTAGGTCCAGTTCTGGCCATACTGGGTGGGTCCTACATCCTTTCCATGAGCTCCAGTTTATTCTCTTGGCTGCAAGAGAACCTCCCAGGGATCGCCATGATCCCAGAGAATCTCTGAATGGGACTGTGATTGGGCAATTTTAACACCATCTTCGAGAATGACTTGCTTGGTAATGCGGCTTAGGATAGTGACCTGGTGTCATGCAGAAGAGTCGTAGGATACTACTACTCCATATCTGGTATTTGACTAGCCTGTCATGGGTTGCCTCCCCCGTTGGTCATGTGCTGTGAATGTTTTCTATTGGATGCTGGCCCCTCTTTGCCCTATGAGCCATCCAAATCTGATAGGCCTGATTCCTACACATTCTCAGTGATATACTCATCATTGCTTTTGTTCCTGGCTGGTGTGACACCCTCAAGGAAAGGTCAATGGTTATTTTTGAATTGTCTGAATCATCGTTGTCTGGGCTGAAAGTGCCTGGGTTCCTAGTATTTGACCTGCAAAGGAAGGTGTTTACTCATCATGCTGTTTTTCCGTTCCTGAGCAAGGTTTTTGAGATTTGCCAACATAAGTACTTACCTCTTGGCCCGGATTCGTGAGCTGTCGGGAAATGTACCCTCATGGGTCCCTTTGGTCCATGGTCAGTGGTTTCTGCAGGCACCCTTCAAACTTCAACAGTGTTTTGTGATTGGTTAACATTGTCTCAAATCTCTGCTTCATTCTTTCCTGGGGTCTTGTGAACCTCGAACCAGAAACTGGAACTCTTTGTGAGGTCTCCTCCAAATTCCTCTGAGATTAGTTACAACTTTCTCTACAACTCTGGGGCAGAACACAGACTCCCCCTGACTTTATTTCACAAGTGTAGTTCTGACTAATGAATTATTGAATGTATCCTGTTCCTTTCTGTGGAACACTTTTTTCAACTCTAAACTCCTAAAAAAAATGTTAACGGTACTCACCTGTAAAGTGCAATTTTTACTGGAGTGTACTACCAAGAACTAGAATTGTTGCTGATATTCCCCACTTTCTACTGACTTTTGAATACATGCATTGCACATCTACCTAATGAAATGCACATGAACACTAAGTATAACTGTGGTTACTTGTGTCTAAAATCTCTCCAGGAGTGTAAGTATAGGAGTAGGTCTGATACTTATTCTGAATTTTGGATGGCTCTCTGTGTCCTGTTGGGAATTGGCAATGCCATTTCTCCCTCTTGGACTTATTACAGGGCCTGTGGTAGCGGCTCCGTGGTTAAGTTTCTCAACTCATAGAAAGAGCACTTTTTGGGTGGCTTACAACTTCACCCCCCTCCTCACGAAATTTGCCAAATAAAGTATGTGGCCATATCAGAAATGATTCTGCAAAGTTGTGTACGGTTCCGTCAAGGGGGGCAAAGTAATAAGGTCCCAAAATGTGTGGAAATCCTCATAGATGCAATGGAAACCAATATTTACTGATGCCTACAGCCCAAACTACTGGACCTATTTACACCAAATTTGCGTGAGTTGTGGTGGCCTGGTCCTAAAAATGTGCTTTTGTAATTTGGTGTACCTCCGTCCAGTCGTTTTTGTAAAAAAAAAAAACTGTCATAAGTTATGTACAATAAAGGTGTGATAGCTGGGCCCGGTCCATGGATCACTTCCATATTCGGGTCAGCGGACACCCCCTGGACCAATCGGGGTCCGGCGTCATGTCTGCGCACATCATACATGCCTACTGATTGAATGCTCAAAAGCATGAGGTGCACTATATTTTTTTAAACAGTTGCCATGTTTGATACGCAGACAACCACCGGTGTCCGCAAATAGCACAGTGGGAAAAAAGTCTGGAAAACACATTTCGGGTTGTTTTGTGGTCGAAAGAGGGGCTGGTAAGGGTTGGGATGGATAAAAGATGATATGCAGCTGTTTTACAGGTGAAATAAGTGTGTGCAGGTGCAGCTGAGTCTGTTTATAATGCGGTAGTCCATTTACACTGAGGTAGTCCGTGGACAGTGCTAGGAACGAACAGTTTGGAAAACACATTTGGGGTAATCTGATGGCTTAAAGACTTTGTGCAAAGGACAGAGGAGTGGAATAAAGTTGATATGGAGCTGTTTTTATAGGTGTAAAAGGGTTTGCAGGTTCCACCGAGTCTGCGGTCAATTCTTATTGTCCACAGAATTTATGGCGATGGCAGGGGGTTCTAGGTGAGTTTTGTTATTTGAAGGTGTATTGTACGTACTTGTTATATGGTTTAATTCTATTGTGGTGGTTGTGGCCAGTGGCCAGATTCTTGCCTCTGGTGGTGGATCTGGCGACTGGCAACACATAGTATAGCAATATGTGTATAATAATTATATGTAATGTAGGGGGAGTATACAGCAATTTTAATATGGTGGAATTATATAATTAAAGTGTATATGGTATTTATGATTGTAGTACAATTGAGGACAGTGATTATTGATATCTCCTCTGCCTTTCACACGGTCAACCATTGTATCCGCATTAAATGGTTACATGATACCATTAGCATCATGAACCGGGCACTGCACTGGCTGATCTGTTTTCCTCACTAACTGCCCTTCCCAGGTACAACTGGACTTTATGTACTCTACCACCCCACTATGTACCTGCAGAGTACCCATGGGTTTTATCCTACGATTGTGGCACTTGCATATGTATTTTGTCTCTCTGGCTCACCCGATATCTCACTGGCAACAAAAAGTATAGTAATATCTGTATAGTAATTATAGTTACTGTAGGGGGGAGTATACAGTATTTCTAATATTGTGGAATGATATAATTAATATGTATATGGTTTTTATGATTGTAGTACAATTGAGGATAGTGCTCCTTGATGTCTCCTCCGCTTTTCACATAGTGAACCATTGTATCCTCATGAAATGGTTACATGATAACTTTAACATCATGCACTGGGCAGTAGACTGGCTGCTTTGTTTTCCTCACTAACTGCCCTTCCCAGTTGCAACTGGGCTGTTTGTACTGCACCACCTCACTGTGTACCTACACATTACTCCAGGATTGTATCCTAAGATTGTGGCTCTTTCGTATCTATTTCCTCCCTCTGGCTCACCTGATGTCCTCATTCTTTTCTCATTACCAGTGTTATGTTGATAACACACAGATTTCCTTAAACTTCCCGTAACTAAAGCGTTGTCCTTGTTTTTTATCCCTGATTGTCTGACTGCTATTGTGGAATTGTGTGCAATAACAATCTCTGTCTCAATGCCAGTAAGAGTGAGATATTTCTTATTGTGACACCTGTGCCCTGTTTTTCTCCTACCCTCTGGGCGTTATCTTTGGGCACTCTACTCTCACCATCCTGTGAGGCCAAAAATCTTGGGGTCATCTTTATGTGCTCGCTCTCATTTCCTACTTACAATTTGGAGCTTGCAAAAAAAGCCCATGCTTTCAGCTTGACCTCCTTGCAGGCACTGTACCATTCCTCACCTTCCCCTAGAAGCTCAACGTCTGTAGAGCCCTGGTCCTGTGTAGCCTGGACTACTGCAACAGCCTTTCCTTAACCTCCCCCTTTGTTGTCTATGCCTCCTTTGGCTAATTCTAGGGCTGCTAGACTCAAGTCCATGGATTGTATCGCTGCAGCCCTAAAATGTGTACATTGGCTCCCGCTAATTGCAAGGACTATAATATGTCCAAATTTGTTTCCCTAAATACTGGCCTGCTATAGCCCTCTGCTGCTGTAACTCCAATACTCCACTTGTGAAATGCTTTTTGAAACAGAGACCGGTGGACATGTCTCTGCCTTCGGCTGGTGCTTCTCTTTCAAAAAGCCTACCTGCTTCTCTTATACTCAAGCTAGACTTCCTTAAGTTCCGGAAGCTTCTGAAAACTCTGCTTTTGTGTTCCTGTTTTACTTAATACCTTCCCTGCTAACTCATATTAATGCCACTGAGACCGGTGGTCTGGTCCCTCATGAACATCACAGGTTCCAGACCCTATATGAAGTTGACACCAGTAAACGCCCCCTCCCCCTTCAGCACTGCCCTCACAAGTCTACCACCTGGTGGCTCTGTACCATACCCTTTCTTCTGCCCCAGCACGTATCTAGTAGCAACCCACATTGGAATCCATTGGCACTTTTCTTCTGGGCTCCTGTGAGCACTTGACAATCCCCACTGCTCTTTGCATTCATACACTTTTTTTACTGCACAATGCAATTGTTTTGGATAAACAAGGGAAATGCATATGGAAAAGATGTCTATAACATTGTTAAGTGGAAGTTGGTGTGTGTAAGTTTAATATGTTGATACAATTATATGTAGAGTTTTTTTAACTGATTGGTGGATATAGGTGTAACTGTTTCAAATCATGCAATCAGGGAGTGCTTCAAATAACAGTAAAAAGGGTGGGAGGACTGTATTGAGCAATGGTGTGCACGTGTTATTCGGGTTGTTTAATAATGCATGGCCTAGAGAGGGGACTGCGGAAACCGCAGATAGTCATAAAGGACCATGGATTATAGTCTTTATTGTATGCTAGAGAAAAGTATTTGGGACAGAACATTGATTCAGTGCTTTTGTATTTTTCTCTAGTATACAATTGTCCATTATTCAATTAACATAGTAGAAAATGCAAATGGGAATGTTGGAGAATCCTGTTGAGTCTAACTATTTTACTGAAATATTTAAGGTAGATGGAGCCTATACACATATTTTGTTTTATTTCTATTTTTAAACTGTGAAATGTGGTTCCTAAAGGAACCTTTTTTGTGCTTTTTTTATTTTGTATTTATATGTTCTCTTTTTTTGCAGAAGAGCTTAGGAAATAAGGTGGAGCAGGGAAATAAGGGAAGGGACACCAACTATAGATATGGAGGGGCAGGTGGACAGGGGAAGATATTGTTGGGCGTGCGTTAAATCTAAGGTAGGGTACAGTGTTTCTAATGCTCCTCGATAACAGCCCCGAAAGTACTTTGAAACTGCTTCCCCCTGCAGAGTGGTGGGTTGCAGTATACACACAGTACTGTTGTCTTGGAAAGATATGGATCAGCAGCCTCTTTTATGGCTTGCAAGGTAGCTGGTGGGATTTGCTGCCCCAAAGGAGTAGCCTGTGTGGTGGCAGTATTTGTTGAGGAAGATGAGGTAGAGGAATACAGCGTTCTACTTCCTAAGAAAGGAACAGCCTTTCTGAGAGCATTCTGGTGGTTGGAATTGGTGTGGTGGCGCATGGAGGTGGACTGGCCAGGGTGTCCACAACTGGTTACAACATTGCATTCAGTGCATTTCACCTTAGTAACCTTAGCCTTTGGTACACCTCCAGTGGTGGTAAAGAACTGACACACCCTTGATTCTTTTTGGATGCTAGAGGTAGGCATTCCCTCTACTTCATCTTCCTGATGCTCTTGATTGTCTTCTGTTGTCTAGGTCCTCCAGCTGGTGGTGGTGGCTCCTGGGGAGGAGTGATAGCAATAGCTGATGCCTTTTTTGTAGATAAATAGCAGTTCTGCTAATATTCTTGCAAGTATGTGCTCTGTCCTCGATTGCAAATGGATAATCCATAAGAAAAGGTATGGGAGCTGTGTCAGGGTACATTTTCAGATTGAAACTTCCTAGATTAACTAAAAATGCAGTTTCAAACTGTTCACAAAGCACAGACCCATTCCCGAAGCGCTGAGCCGTTCACAAACATGTCATCATGCTGCACAGTTTAAGTTAAGAAAAATGCTGGTATATTGGGGGTAAGTATGATATTAGGAAGTTGTGCAAATTAAGGTGCACAGGAAAAAACCGATGAAATTCAGTGAAAAAACTTTTCTAAAGGAACTTTGTGGCTAAGTTGTACTAATAAGAATTCTATGAAATCCAATAAAAACACTTTGTTCAAGGGAAGTTATGGTTACAAGTAAAACTGACAAAAAACAGAAATTCACCAGTTATGGTAAGCTAAGCAACCATAACTCGCTCCACCAGCGTGCACTGCTAACACTAACACCCAGAACATCTGTACTGGTTTCACAAAATTCTTGTTCAAACAATAATTCCCATAGTAGTCTTTCTTTAACTCCAAACAATAAATTCCACAACGGTCTTTCTTTACAATTACAGATTGCCTGGTATACTCGCCTGCCGGGAGGGAATCCTCGTATGGGGTGTTCGGATCTTTGGTATACTCCCTGCCAGGTGTCTCCCCCCAATGTCCAACTATTTACACATATTCAGTTACCTTGTATACTTCCCTGCCATGACCTCTGCAAAAGTTCAGGAAGTGAAGTGTTTCCTTTATTCCTCCTTTCCCTCTCACAGGCTTTCATTCCCAATTGTCTGGTATTCTTCTGCCAGTGCTTCTGCAAAGGTTCACAATATAAGTGGTTTCCTTTCTACCCCCTTTCTCTCTCACATGCTTTACTTCCCAATTGCCTAGCACTCTTCTGCCAGGGCTTCTGCAAAAGTTCACGAGGTAAGGGGTTTCCTTTCTTCCCCCTTTCCCTCTCACAGGCGTTGCTTCACAATTGTTCTGTTCACTGTACAAAGTAGCAAATGTTTTATTATGTTCAATACATTTGCACTTGTTTCAACTTTCCCCCACATTGACATCTCATGCAACTGGTTTTGCCTGGTGCTTGGTTTGGCCCTTTGTTTTGTTGATTTATAAACATACTTCTTAATGGCTTTTGAACTAACCGTGGTGACTTTCTGTCACTTGCAAATTCATACAGTTCAAACATTCGCTAGCATGCCCATGGTACCGCCCTGTGGACCCCCTCTGTTCTAGGCAGACTTACCGGGTCTTCTCTGCATCTCCACCTTTGCATGGGCTTCCACAATGGCGCTCCTTCCCTTCGGGATCGTACAGATGCTGTGGCAGCATCCAACACATTTCTGCCAGCAACCACTGGGTTCCCTGGACCAGAGAACACTATTTGTTTGAGAGATCATGTTCCCCAGAGTCTCTGCACTGTCTCCAGCCTCACCACGGCTTGGCTTCCTCCCTGCTTTTTTCCGTTTTGTCACACCGGTCCAGATACCTTGCAGTTAGGAGCTCCAGCTCGGTATTCCTTGTTCTCTACAGCACAGCAGAAGAGTTATGTATTGCTTCTGCCATTTCTAAATGTCCTGCTTACTTCGGGTCCAACACAACAACTACTCTGCACACTAGACTTCAGGCTTCCCTTGATCTGCATGAACTCCTTCCTCCTCTTCCTCATCTCAGTAGTTGAGGATTTATGGGATTTATGGGAGTTGAAGCCCATAGATTTAAATGGATTTCTTAGATTTCTTGGATGTTGTTGTTCAAAAGCTTTACATAAACATATATCAGAACCATAAGGTGTTAAATCTGAGTTGTGAGTGTGTAAGTCATAAGTGGGGTTTTTACCAGTGTGATTTTTGGGAGAAGGGTTTCTGATTTTTGCTACATGGTGGAACTGTTAGATGACAACAGGTTCTTAAGGACTTGGGTATTCTAGAGTCTTCCTCCATGTCAAGTCATGGAGTCATCACCTCCGCTCAGTAACAGTCTTCGTCTATGTAATCCTTCCTTATACAGCCACTCTCAGGATTCAAATCAAGCAGTAACTGCCATTCCCTGGCCTTAGGGAAGAATGCCACAGTGGGGAAATCGGTGATGATTACAATGGATTCATCACATAGTGTTCTCCTGACCTGTGCCCTTACACCCGTCTCCCTCTCCAGCAACCGCCACATGTATTCCGAAAGTGTCGCATTCCTTCCGACTTCGGAAGAATGCGCCACCTTCAGAATAGGTCTTATGGGGAGGAAAGATAATTTGGTTAATATGTTCATTTGGTTAATATGTTAATGACTCAGCCACATAATCACATTCATTTTCCCAGCTATCTATTACCCTCAAAGGTCCTTCATTTATGATCTGCCAATGTCTATGCATGCTATTTGTCATACTCAGGCTACACACAGTGATCTGCTGTAATACAACTTCTCCACTCCTGGTTACTTGACTTTGCTAACACCGAACCTTGCCCCATCCAACCAGTCTTTCTCCCTATGCGCACGCTGATGCATTCTCCTTCAACATTGATCCTATGTGCTTATCAAAGTGCATGCTCAGTGAATATTCATCCTATCTGTTTATCAAGTGCTTTCTCAGTGATTATTGATCCTATATGCTTATCAAAGTGCACTGCCAGTGATGATTGATCCTATATGCTTATCAAAGTGCATTCTCAGTGATTATTGATCCTATATGTTTATTGCAGTGTATATTCTATGCACACTAAAAGCCTGTAATAAACCTACCCAGTTGTGACCACCCTTGTCTAGGTTGCATCCCCTCAACACAGTACTTATTGTGCTATCCCTCTAACCAACCTTGACCAGCACACTACACACCACTCAGCCCACCATCATCCAGTGGCTAGACAGCAATACAGATCACACTCCTACCCTCAACTACCAATATGTGCTCCCAAAGGCACACTCTGCCTTCCTGCTTCACTGCAAAAGACACTTCCGAACATGTACCTGTGCACCCCTATAACTCACACGACCCATGAGTACATCCTGCCGCAACTAGCGGCTACGCTCTAGAGCTATGAACTGCAAGGCTATAGTCCTTCACACACTCAAACAGAATTCCCGGAGCCTGCTCAGGTCACAGGCCCCAGACCACTCGTCCCCTCCAGATCATCCAACATTGGAGAAGCCCTTCACACCCATAACCCACAGGCAGGAAACACTTATCACAAGCCCACACTACCCTGCCACCACAACCTCCAGCCATGCTGCCATGGAAACACTGGCTGCACACCATCACAATGAATCTTGTAGTGCCTCTGTCACTCCAAACCCTTCCAAGCACGCATCATCTCCTATCCTTTGCACTGCTGATGTTGCCATTACTGCAGAACCCTCTGCTCCCTGCCTCCCCACCAGACTTTGTGCTTGCTATATCCACACATAATGACACTGCTACTAACACGAACAACACTCCCCCACCATGTAAAACACTACACCATCCTGCATCAGTTCTGTCAACACTGCCACTGACCGTGACCCCTCATCCCCCTCCCTTTATAACCCCCCTTAATTGCGCCCTCATTAACGCCCGCTCCCTCCCTGCACAAGCAGCAGACATACATGACATGATCACTACCCACAATGTGGACCTATGTACCGTTACTAAACCCTGGTTGCATGAAGCATCTGGCCGTGCCCTTGCTCTAGCGCTCCCATGGGATATACCATACTCTGCCAGGACTGCCCTCTCACTAAGGGAGGCGGGGTTGCACTCATAGCCAAAGTCTCCATTGCCATTAGACCACTCAAACACATGCAACTACAGTCTCCTATCACTAAAAATCACTACTTCACACAACTGCACCATCACTCTGCTTGTCTACTGCCTCCCGAGCCCGCTAGCTTACTTCCACTCCACCATCACACACCTCATATCAGACAACCTCAAAACCTCCTCCAAGGTCATCCATGTGATCTCAACGTAGGGCTACATGATCCTAACGAGGCCCCAGCTAAAACTCTAGCAAAAGCACTGGAAACACTAGGCTTCTCACGCTCCATTTCCACTATCAACTGGATAGCCCATCACAACTGCCCACCACTATTTACAGCCAACTCTCCCCTTCCATGGACAAGACCACAACCTCATCCTCTTCACCCTTTCCTCACCTAAATTCCAAAAAGCAACTGCCATACCTCTCCACTCTGCCTCCACCAGAAGCGCACGCTTCCTCACCAAGGAAAGGTTAGCCCCCTACCTCAGGGTCCCAGCCTTATCGGCCCCTTTTTTCAAAGACCCAAATGCCCTTGCCCTCTCCCTCAACACTATTCTCACTGAAGCAATTGATGCCATTGCCCCCCTAACTGCTCGCAAAGCCAAACAAATCAAACACGGCAACACATGTTCACTCCTGAACTATTAACCCTGTGCACTAAAAAGCATGCTGCCCCATCGAAGTGGCAAACTAACCAACTTGCCTTAGACAAACTCAAATTTAACAAACTGGCCAATGAATACAAAAAAGCGATCATCCTCGCCAAAGCAAACTCTTTCAGCACAAGAATAGCCAATGCCAAATCCAATTGCAAGGAACTATTTTCCATCTTTAGGGAGTTAGAAACTCCTGCCTCCTCCCCCGCAAGCTATCTTAAAGAATGAAGCTTGGTGTGCTGACATACAAGCAGCCATGCTCCACAAGCTTGACCCCCTTCAGAACAAAATCCGAGCGAATCAACTTAATCCACTCCACTCCAATACTACCCAAACCCCTATTCCTAACCAGCAGGCTTCCAACAAAACACTCTTCTCTTTCAGAGATGTCATTAAGATGGATGTTGATGCGATCATGAAGAACATTAAACCCTCCATGTGCAAAGGGAATATTTGCCCAGCCTCCCTTATCAAGGAATGTGCAGACCTGCTCATACCTTTGATCACAGCGTTCTTCAATGCCTCCTTTGCAGCAGGATTGGTTCCTCCCAGCCTAAAAGAGGAATAAGTTGCCCCCTTGTAAAAAAAAAATCACTTGACCCATCCAATCCCAATAACTAAAAACATATAACCACTGTGCCGTTCCTGCTTAAAATTCTTGACAAAGTAGCATACCTGCAAGTCCAGCGATTCCTGGAAGCTAATAATATTCTAAGGGCACGACAATCCGGATTCCATCCTGGTCACGGAACCGATAATGCCCTATTGGACCTTAAAAATCAAATTGATGATATTAGAGACACAGGTAAACCTGCCCTACTCCTTCTACTAGACCTATCAGCAGCATTTGACCTTGTGGATCACAAACTACTCTGTCAACACCTCTCAGCCTCAGCCCTCTTCTATCCTAACCAATCACCTGGCTCGCCTCCTTCCTACAAGGAAGAGCCATGAGTGTCTTCTCAGATCAAGCAGCCACAAATCCAGACACCATCCTATTTGGAGTCCCACAGGGCTCTTGCTTATCCCCCATGCTATATAACATTTTCACTATCTCCCTCTTCAACCTACTTGACTCGCTCGGCATCATGTACACCAACTATGCCAACGATAATCAAGTCCTCATTCCTCTCTCCGGTAACTATAAGGCTGATTCCAATACTCTTAACTCCATCAACACCACCATCCACACATGGATGGCTGAAAACTGGCTTTGCATGAAGGGAAACAAGACTGAATTACTACTGCTATCCCTCATCGACTCATGCTTCATCCTTGATGACCACAATACCTATCATTCACCATCGACAACATCACCATCCCAGGCTCCCATTCAGACAAAACACAGGGAGTCTACATAGACACTAACCTAACTGTGTCCAGACAAGTTAGTGCAATCGCTGCCTCTGCAGCCTACCACTTCAAACTTCTCAATGCCACCAGAACGTTCCTCTCCACCGCAAATTGTCTGACAATTGCGCAAGCCCTCATAGGCTCAAGGCTGGACTAATATAATGTACCTTATACAGGAACCTCAGCTAAAAATCTAGACAAAATACAAACTATTCATAAGAACACCCTATGCGTAGCACTCGGCATCTTCAAAAGAGAACATATCTCAGCAGCCAGACAACAAGCGCACTGCCTGTCCGCCAGGGCATCTTGTTCAAAACGTGCAACATTATGCACAAATGCATCCATCAGGCCACCCCTCCATACCTCTCTCACAGAGTCATCCTGCCTCATGCTGCAAGAACCATGAGAACACCATATGCCAATCTACTGCCTGTTCCAAGAATGAAACGTGCTAGAGGCAGGGGTGCACGCTTCCCCTTCTTTGCCTCCAGGCACTGGAACTCCCTGCATCATGCCATCAGAGTTGAACCCTCTCATCTCGCCTTCCACAAATCAATCAAAACTAGTTTGTTTGCCTAAAACTGCACACACCACTGTTAAGGCCTTACCCTCCACTGATACTGGTTCAAGGTATAACAACCTTATTCTATTGTCTTGAACTATGGGTATCTTTAATCAAACAACTGTATCCTACATATGATTGCAGCTCAACATGTAACCCTGCTGTCTGTCACCCATGTGTAACCAAGGTTACCAATCCTGCATACTGTAACTTAGGCAAGGGCTAAAGTAACCAAGCCACTCACCTAAGAATATTGACTAGGACAACGTATTTTGTGGAATAATGTAATCTAACTGGCCACCTATGTTCTGCAACAAAGACATTGGGCCTCATTACGACCTTGGCGGTAGCCATGCCGCTATTGGCTGCATGGCTGCTGCCGAAATCGCGTCCGGGTCCTTAGAATGAGGAATTACCGGGCCATTCCGAGTTCAGAAGGCCCGGTAATTCCTCCCTCCAAGGACCCAGACCCAGACCTTCCCCATTTCAGCCCCCATAGGGCTGAATGGGAATGGGAGAGGGAGCAAACAACGGGCCATTACGAGTTGGCCCATTGTTTGCTCCCTCTTCCCCTCGCGGGACTCGGTAAGCACGCCTGGTTTGACCAGGCGTTGCTTCCTGGGTCCCACGAGGGGACCTCGTAATGAGGCGGTACGGGGTAAACGGCGCCGGCACCTTTTACGGCGCTGTTTAACCCGTACCGCCAGGGTCGTAATGAGCCCCATATTCTTGTAACAGCGCCTTGATGCCCCTGGTGTTATGCTCACCTTGTCTCCACGGGGACTTCGGGCGCTGATGTGTGGAGTGTCTGCTTCCCTGGTTAGAGTCACTGCGCGTCTTTTGTTCCCTGGACTGGCCTTGGGTCAGCTCCTATGACAGGGGGAAGGGCGGTGAGTGAGAATGTCTGTGGTTGCCACCTGTGACCCCCACCCTGCTCCTTCCACACGTGTTCCCCACTCTGAGGCGCTCTCACCTTGTGTATTTGGTTGGTGGGCTCTCCTTCCTGCTTAGTCTCAGCAGGGGCGTGATGTCCTGTAGGATCCAGTTACTTCACTGACCCTTGAAGTCGAGTGGAAACCAGGTACTGCTGTGGTCGCAACTCATGTTGCTCTGCTTGTTATTGTCCGTGTAATCCGTTGTATTGTATGTTGTCTGTGTCCAGTTATCTGTGTTGTCCTTTGCTGCATGCCACAGTCTGTGCTTGTTTCACTGTTGTGACTCGTGTCGCTGTTGTGACACTAAGCCCTCCTCGGTGTGCATTGGTTTTGTGCAACGCATGTGAGCGGCTGAGCCAGTGGGTCAGAGTGGCCTGCCTTGTGTCTAGGGGCCCAGTGCAAGCTCAGGTGCGGTTTGTGTGATTTAACCTGTTCTTTCTTTCTCTTTTCCAGGTACCTGTGAGCCGGTGTGATGAATTGGTTGATGGCGACGGAAGCGGTGAGTAATGCGTGGCGGTGACAGGGCGCGATGAATGAGCTCAGCGGTTAACCTTGTTTTCCTTCTCTTGCTGCAGGTGCCGGCAACCGATGAAAGTTGGAGTCCTCGATGAAAGCTGGAGTCCTTGATGAAAGCTGGAGTCCTCGACAAACAACTGGGTCATTGCTGGAGACACAGGTAAGTCAGAGCAGGTGAGTATGCGAGGCCCGATGGTCTCCGGATTTTCTTTGCAGTTTTGTAGAAGATTGCTGGCAGGAGTTCCTTGGAGAGCGTTAAGCTGCTAACTGCAGAATAACACAAAGCATGCCTTAGGGCTTAAAGTGGGGCTTATATAGCCAACCACGCCCTGCCACTCTAATTGTGCAATTAATTCCAGAAGCTCTCTGCCACACCCATGATTGCAGACTAATGCACAAGCTAATGACTTAGAGCCACGCCCTTAACTGCAATTAGCACAGAAGTCAATCATTCAGTGGCAGACCGACACTACCTGTGTTATATATTGGGTACCTGCTGTGGCTTGTGCCTTATTATATCTTTTTGAATAGGTGGGAATTGTCTGTGTGCAATGCTAAAATTTGGAAGTGCCCAGAAGGAAGGTGCGCAAGTGCAAATGCATGCCGTTTACAGGGAACATGAATATGACTCTTTAGTACACATTGCTGTGTCTACAGATCCCTCTTTTTCTAGCCACTCCTTTGGATCTTCTGTACTGTACCTATCACTGAGAAATGGCTATAGATTTTACATTACAGTGAGTAGATTCTGTGCATCTTGTTTCTGTATTCCAACTAAAGTACTTATATTATCTATATTTGTTTTATGAGTAAGCCTTTATTAAAGATTATGGGCCTCATTAGGAGTTTTGCGTTGTGATAAAAAAGTAATAGTAATTTTCCTGCCAATTTTACAGCACCGCCAAATTTTGAGTTTGACGTTGAAGTGGACAATGCACCTCCAGCATGTTGCTAAAGATAATTCTCCACTTTAAGGCTACACACCAGTGAATGTATCAAGCAGAATTGCTGCTCATGGTAAATCTACCAAATATCACCATGAAATCATAAGGGGTTTACACCGCCATACGAAGATTCATTAATTCAATGGGGCTGAGATGCGATAGCAGTGAATTATTTTAGCAGTATTTCAGCACATTTGTCATCACTTTACCATCATACAGTTAAGGAGTCGCTGTATACATTTTGTTATATCTATGTAGTATACACTCTTGGGGTGCATACTGAAAACCTAACTGTACCTACCCATCAGCTTTCTAACCTACCTTCAGTGAAGCTTGACTTCTCCACCATAACTACACTTTTAGGAATTTCGGGTGATTGGTCTATCTTTTGGATGGAACAGTGTAATCCCTTTGGCTAGATAGTTTCACATCCCTCACCAGATGTTTGTGTAAAGATCTCCCTAACAATGTGCTACTGTTTCATTGGCAGAAGGCTGACAAAACAATGTTTTCAAATGACTTTCTGGGTTTGTGTCAGCATACATTACTTTTCTATTTTCTTTCATTCATGTAGTGCATTGATTATAAATGGATTAGTGTCAAGAGTAGGACAGACTTACTTCTGCTGTCACCACCCTCTTGATATAGGAGGGAGTGAGACAGCACGCAGGAAGGAAGAAACGTGGACATGGTTCAGTTGTCCTCAGCTGCTGGCCTAGACAGGAGACAATACTGTGGCTGATGTCTCTTTGCTGGGTTTCCTTGACGCCTTTCATCTTCACAGCTCATACCTTGTGAGTCATCGTCCCTGGGAGCCCCATTCCCACACACCATGCCACTACTGCCTTTGAGAGACTGCAAACATGAGTGAGTAGGTGTCAGGGGCTTGAGGGCAGGGAAGTGCCCCGATAGCCATGGAGGAAAATAGTACAAAAGAGGCAGGAGTACTGCAGACAAGGAGGGATAAGCAATAACTACAGATGGGCAACAAAGGTAGTGAACAGAATGGGGTAGGGAATACAAACAAGACAAGCACGTTAAGTTACCACTTGGGGTGTACACAGAATGTGGGAAGAGTTTCACAAGGGTCAGGGGAAACCCTATCCTTCTGAGCTGGTTGTTATTACAGGGCTAAATCTGAATGTTCATGGAAAGGAGCAGCAGGAGTGGGTTTCTATGGCTTGAACCTAAAACATGAACAATGAAACAGTACTCTCAAGACTGAAGCCTGTACGAGTCTCGCAGGAATGGAACATTCACTGCCCCTTGAAACAGAAACCTGCACACTGTTAACAGATATGGCACACTGGAAAAGACTGAAACACAACAAAAAAAGGGGCAGAGATTTCCTGCTGGGAAACCTAACAGCCAAACTCAGAATTAAGGAATTACACAAGCACACGTGAAGGCAAGAACAGTAACAAAAAATATCCATGGATAGAACAGAAAGTAAAAGTGAGCAAGGTTCAGGGGAGAGAATGGAAAGAAAAGGGCATAAGAAGACAAGAATCTAAGTGCAGGGTACAGTAGACTTGAACTACAGATTGGAAACTAAGGACTGGAATTAGGGAACAGTGGACTGAACTATAGACCAGGAACAAGAAAACTCAGGACCGAAACACTGGACTAGGATTAAATGGACTGAACTGCAGAGTGGTAACAATGGATGCAAAGAACTGTTACTCTGGACTGGAATAACAAGGGCAGGACTACAGACAAATAACATGGAAACTATTGACTGGAATATAGAAAACAAAAGCCAGGTAACACAGACTATGGGCAGAGAGCGAGACACTTCAGGCAGGGAACAAGACAAGAGGAATGGTGGTGAAGAGCAAGGAGCTTAAGGCAGGTAAGAGGGGACTACAGGCAGTGTGTACAGGGTTGTAGGACAGGGGGGACACAGCTGCATACAGAAAGGGTAGGTCTGAACACAGGGAAGCATGGTTGAGGGCAGGTGTTCAGGGCAGAGTGACAGTGCTGCAGGGTACTAGAATTGGAGCAGGTTCTGGAAGCAAGAGGGCATAGCAGAAATCCAAGGTTCAAAGCACAAGGGTCTTGGAGAAAACTCAATGCAGGAGCCCTGTTATGTTGCAGGCAGCTACTTAAATACTGACCCACCCTGTTCTGAGGCAGGCTCGTTAGCAGCATCTGGAGCACCACACCTGAAGGTAATCTGTCTCTTCCCTCTCTAGACCTGGGAAAGTAAAGGCACTTTTCTACAGGGGTTTTGGAGGTTGTAGTTCTATGATTGCTGCATAGCAATAGCCAGGTTGTGAGACCTGCCAAAAGATGAATTGTGCATTGTGGAATTTGTAATCTGTGAAATGAAATACGGAAGAACAAAAGTCTTGCAAAAGAAAAGTACAGAGACATGAATAGGTATTGTCTGGGCCAGATTTTGATGATGAATATTTAGTTCCAGTTAGTCCATGATGTGTGCACCTGGTGTTCCTGTGTTCATGACAGTACAGGACTGCCTGGTATTGCAAGGTATTTGCCTCTCCTCCAGCACCTGTAGCAAGCAACCTCTAAGACACACAGTCATCCCCCTCCTATTTCACAATAAAAATTATTTACCATTACAATTCATCACCGTTTACAATCACTCTTTCTCTTTGTAAGTCCAGGTACCGGCCAATCGATCATGGCACTGTTTCTGTTCTGTTTCTGAAAATCTGCAAAATTGAGTATGCACAATTAACTTCCACAAAATGGCATGTCTTTCACATTGCGTGTTTAAAAATAATACCTTTATTTGTAATTTGCATATGTATTCTGGCTTTAAGTTGCTGGCCAGCGACATAGTGCTGAATATAATGATCATAATCCTTATCAAGAGAATACTTAAGTTACTTCAGAATGCTAGTCGATTCTGTGCTACTATACCAGCATGCCCCACTGCATTGCCAAACTGTATCTCTGGTGAAACTTCACAATGGTATCGCTATATTACATCCACACTTTGTAACCAAAACAAAAAGCAGCAATCTTGAAAATATATACAATATTATCAAGTATATTGTCTATATTTTCAAGATTGCTGCTTTTTGTTTCAAAATACGCATGGTAAACTTCCTTTCAGATACCTTACACTCTTCATTCATGTTGTAATCAGAGTGATGAACAAATAGCATTTGAAGGGCAACATTAGCAGTCTACGCAAGGGTACTTGTGTTCAAGCATAGGTACAGCAAACATTTCATCAATTGCAGTCACTTGGAAGGTATACTGGATTTAGTATTACTTCAGGACACATATTTTATGACAAAGGTACACATAATCCAGAATAATCTGAGAGTAGCTGTCTCAGAGACAGCAAAAGCGCTCAAGCATGGATACAGATGACCAATGGGAAGCAAGTATATAAGTACAGATATTATAGCATAGAGAGAGGATGACGATTTGAAGATACCAGGAAAGTGTCTGTATCCAGGCAGACTGAGATTAGAAGTGGGACATGGTTTTCAAACAGTGTTGCTGCCATTGGATAGCAAAGAAACAGGTGGCTGTGGTGTATAATATATCAATGATGCTTACTATCATTATAGAGGAAGCAACACTATAGCCAGTGAAACCATAAATGAGTCTTTTTTAAAGATCATACCCTGAGAGCAAAATCACTCTGAAGGGCTGACAATTTTGAAAGGTTTAGGGACTTGCAATTTTGACAGGTGAAGAAATACAAAATTAAATGAGATACCCAGGATCACACATTGATTATGAGTTGAAGCTGGGATTCGTACCCACAATTTCTACTCTTTACCAATTTATTTTCTAGTTTTTACCTTGAACTAAAATAATTCCATTTTACAGAACTGACTTGGAAAATAAGAAAATCACATAACCCAATATAAACATTTTAAAAAACAAAACGTTATAGAAACATGTTATTCAAAATGAGAATGATTCTTGCATCATTGTCTCCATCATCAGCATACTAATGGATGTGATCTTAAAAGATTTCAGATATGTTTCTTTTTTGTATTGCAGATCTTTAAATACACCCCAAACACAGGCTTGTGCAATGGTGTTTAAAAATGTGCAGAAAAACCTTTGAATTGTACAAAAAACCAAACCGTTTTAGTTGTCGCATAAGGAGACCTTAAAATATGCTGGTAAGAAGCCTGCAATATCTGGTCTGCTATCTTCTGTCTAGAACTCCTACCACTGAAATGGCCTACATGATAGGAAAGATCAGGTAATTGGCCAAAAAATGCCACCAGTATTTGAGAAGAAAACCTTTTCATAGAAGGCAGTACAGTATTGTCAGTGATATAAGATTTGTCCAGGATCACAGTATCGTCTGCTGGCAAAGCCAGGATCCAAGCATGAACGCTTTCATTCCACAGTTTGGAATTTGGATACATAAACACCTCTAACACATTATTGTCATCATTGGAGGTGCCTGTCTAGGTTTTACAACTCCCCATCTAAACAAACCAATTTCTAGACCATCACCATACTGACTCTATGTTAGTTTCTTTTGCAACCGTTATCTAATGCAGGTACATTGGTGATGATAACACCTGGAGTGCTATAGAACAAAGTACACATATATGCAAGCTTAACAACTTCATACATTGGAAACGCTGAGTCGGCCTAGCTGGAATTTGGTATTGTAATCTTGCATGTGAACGCATATCTCTGCAATGAGTGCTTAACACACTGAGCTATCCTCTGAACCATCGGGACACTCAAATGTATCCATATGTATTTCAACTTTGGCTATTGCACATGATCAATATAATTCCCACAGAAAGGTGAGAATGCTACAGGTGTTGTGCCACGCAAACTATGCATACCACAGTGAATATAGCATTACAGGATGAAAAGATCAGAAGAAAATGCACTTGTCAACAAGAGACAGAAAATAGGTCTAGCCTTAGCAGCACACCATAGAAAATACTGATGTGACATACTTAATTTTGATGACTTAGGGAAACTGACTTTTTTTTAAATAAGGCTCTTCGGTGGGGCCCCCTCCAAGGTGGGGGCCCGGGTCAAGTGCCCCTTTTGCCATGCCATAAAGACGTCAATGGTAGTTGTGATCGTGTCAAAACATTATTAGGTGCACATCTTATTGTAGGTGGGAAGGTTAACACCAAGGCATTCTCAGGCACACCTTCATTTGTTATTTGGAGAAAAACAGGCAAAAACATTCTTAAGTGCATGTCATTTTAACTAGATGGGAAAAAACCATGACAAAAGATTCTTAGGTGTATGTTCATTTTATAAGCTAAGCAGAGAGCATACCTAAGAATTCTTAGGCACATATAATTTCTGTATGTGGGTAAGAGAACATGCCAAAACATTGCTAGCCACACATTCTTAGGCACAGGCTGATTTTATAGGTGGAAGAGAGTGCATCAAAACATTCTTAGATATGTGTTATTTTAAAGACAGGGAAAAGAATACACCAAACTATTCTTGGGCACATGTTAATTTTGTAGGTGTGGAAGAATACACCAAACGCATTCCTAAGCACATGTCTTTTTTTTGTATGAGGGGAAGAGAACATACAAAACCATTCTTAAGGATATGTTGATTTTGCAGGTGGAGGAAAGCACACCAAATCATTCTTAGGCGCACATTAATTTTAGAGGTTAAGGAGAGCACACCAAAATAGTCTTAGGCACATGCCATTAGTTTAGATGGGTAAGGGAAAATGCCAATGCATTTTTAGTCATAAAGTTCATTCTATGGCCAGAGGAGAGAGGGCACGCCAAAGAATGTTTAGGCACATGTTCATTTTATAGGTGAAGGAGAGCACACCAAAACTTTCCTAAGTGCATTTCATTTTTGGTAGGCAGGGAAGAGAACATGACAAAGTATTCTGAGTCACATATTTATTTTATAGGTGAGAGTGGGAATGCTAAAATATTCTTTTTGTATAGTGTGAAGAAAGCACATGAAAGAATTCTCAGCCCCTTACACTTTGTTTTTGTAGGTAGGACTAGAACGCAGCAAAGCACTCATTTTGAAGGTGGAGGAAAGAGCATGCTAAAACAATCATAGGCATGCGTTCCTTTTAAACATGAAGGAGAGCACACCAAGACATTCATGGGTGCAAATATGTTCTAAAGGCAGAGGACGGAGCCTGCCAAAACATTTCTAGGCACACTTTAAATTTAGAGGATTGAGCACAGCAAAGCATTCTTAAGTGTACATCATTTTTGGTAGGTGGGAAGAGCACACTAAAGCATTCTCAGTGACACTTCATCTAAAGGCTTGGATGGAAAAAGAAGTCTGAGATGAAGGCCAGAGAATAAACCTCAGTGGTGATCAACAAGGAGTGGTAAGACCTGCTCTGGTCTTACCACTTCTTATAAACCAGTTGACTCATTCATTGAATCAATCACGAAGAAATTACCTGTTTTATTGTAATAGAAACCATTCACTGTATTGATGAAAGTATAGATTTAATGTGCTTTTCTTAACTGTTTTGTATGGCTTTGCACAAAAATCTCTTTATATGTTGGTTATGAGGGGGGTTGTTGTTAAGCCATTTCATTGTTTATTTATTATTTATGCTCTTTATAAGCCTGAGAATTGTCTCTATTTACACACATTTTGTATGTAATGCTTGGTTCATGAATTGTTGATATTTAATGTCTGATTTGTAAATGTAAATACATGTATCTCTTTGAGTGTACTACCAGGAACCCAACATTGTTCATATAATTCTAGTCCTTAGTTCCAGGATATGAAGGGACACATAGGAATAGAATTAGTCTTGTGAAATGCATCAGGGTGCTAAGAATTCACCTGGCCCACTGATGACTAGACGGCTGTTGGCTCGGTCCTTGAGACATTTTAGTTGTTCAGTGATCTGCTACAATTCTGGCTTGGTCAGTGTGGGCAGATGTAATTATTCAATCACTGTGGAAACCCTAACCTACCCGACCCACCAGCTAGGATGCAGTCTGAACAAATATTTAGCACAGCTGGGGCTTTTGCCTCAGACTGCCTCCAAGTCACATATGAGCTTACTTTCATAAAAAATGAATGAGCATATTACCTCTGAATACTAGGTGGGAGGACACACCAGGATCATTACTTGAGAGACAAGACAGCAGACGCAGCTTATTTGAATTATTTCATTTAAGTTAAGGTTTACTTTCCCTTATTTTAAAGTTTAATTTCTCCTCAAGTTACATTCCAGTTACCTTTAGTTTATCCTTCTTTTAAAGTTGTGTTTGTCTTGAGTTAAAGTTTACTATTTGTTTGTTTGTTTGTTTGTTTTATTACTTGTATTGCGCACCAGAACCAGACAACTTACAGCTTAGTTACAAATCACATGGTAAATGAAGAAACAAGAAATATACATAGAATATACACAAAGGGCAGGAATAATGGTACACGTATTTACAGTCCTACTGAGACAGGCAGTAATTGCTGGGAAGTAGGTGTGTGCAAAAATGCAGGAAGGGGATGGACATGTGGGATAGGTCCAGGTCAATTAGTGGTTTGTTATTTGTCTACGTCTTTGTTCCACCTTGATTATGAGGAAAGTCGGGTATGGTTGATCGTCCACAGCGTGGATGGTAGGGAGTTCCAAAGTTGGGCTGCTTTAACCTGAAAGCTGCAGCCACCGACTCTGGACAGTTTAAATCTAGGTATGGAGATGTTGTTCGAGTAGGCGGATCTGGTGAGTCTTGTTGGTTTAGTTCTCATGAATCTCGCAGAAAGGTAACGTGGTGCGGCATTGTTTAGGCATTTGTAAACAAGAGAGGCTACTTTTAGTTGGATTTTCTCCTGAGTGGAGAACCAGTTATTGACTCTTCTAGATTCGGTGATGTGGGCTCTCCTGGGAATACCTAGTGCTGCTCTAAGCGCGCTATTCTGCAAGATTTGAATTCTTTTGATCACTTCCTTATTGGCCCCAATGTAGAGCGAGTTGCAATAGCCCAACTTCGATAACACGAGCGCTCTCATAAGTGTGATGCAACTATTGTTGGATAGGAAGGGTTTTCCCGCTCTTATCAATTTACAGGTGTATGCGGTGGCAGAAGCCATCACGTTGACCTGCTTGTTGAAAGTAAGGGTGGAGTCCAGGTAGAAACCCAAAGTTTTTACTGCGTAAGCGGTTGTGATTTGGTTATTATCAATGTTAAAAGAGGAATAGTTGGGGCTCAGTTTTTTTAGGGTAGAGGTTGTGCCCAGGATAATGATTTTAGTTTTGTCATCATTCAGGCATAGTCCGTGAGTGGACATCCATGCCTGGATGATGAGATACATCCTGTTCACCAAGGCCAAATCCTTGTCATAATCACCAGTAAGTGGTAGGAGAATCTGAGTATCATCTGCATAGTTAGTGTAGGTGATACCAAGAAGGTCCAGATCATCGAATAGGGGCTTCGTGAAAATGTTGTAGAGTGTAGGAGAAACGCACGATCCCTGGGGCACGCTGCATGTGATAGGGATGGAGTCTGCTGCCACCGTGGTGGAGAAGACTCACGTGGTCCTATTATTGAGGAAAGATTGGATCCAATCAGTGGCTTCTTCAGAGAAGTGCGCGGCCATGTCCAAGTGCCTGCAGAGGACCTTGTGGTCAACAAGGTCAAATGCAGCTGGTAAGTCCAAAAGGAGAAGTAAGGCTGGTTTTCCTTGATCCCTTAGCTTGTCGATTTGTGCGTTTAGGTCTAAGAGGGCTGTTTCGGTCTCGTTCTGTGGACAGAAGCCAGATTGCCGTACTCCTAGCAGGTTGTTGGACTTAAGGTGTTTTTGAATTTGTGAGTACGCCACTTTATCTATGATTTTTAGGAGGAATGGCATGGTGGTGATTGGAGGGAAATTCTTGGGTATGGCTGGGTCTAGTGTCTGTTTTTTAAGCAGTCGGAGTACCCATGATTCTTTTAGGCTGCTTGGTATAGATCCTGATGCGAATGAGGCGTTAATGAGTTTTGAGATAAAGGGAGGCAGGTCTCTGGCTGCGTCCTTTATCAGTTGTGCTGGACATTGGTCCCCCTGGCAGTTGGAAAGTTTGAGTGACAGTATGATTTTTTCAGTCTCAATAATTGATACTTTGGAGAACTTGAAGCGAGGAGTGTCAGTGTTATTTTTAGGAGGGGTGCTAGTAATTTTGGGCTGAGTATCCAAACTGAGTGAGGATTTTTTCTTGTCAATTTTGGATTGGAGAGTTGTCACTTTGTTAGCTAGGGCTTGCTGAATACTGGTGCACCATAGTTTATCTTTGACACAGTTGTCTGGCACTGGGATGAGAGATTCTCTTTCCTTTAGGATGATGACGAGTTCCTTTATACTAGAGTTGGCTTGGGCTATTCTAGTGTTGTAGGTTTCCCGTTAAGCCAACAGTATTTCCTTTTTGTAGAAGGTAGATATATCCCTCAGAGTGCTTTTATTTTCTTCAGAAGGTTGTAGTTTCCATGCGACCTTGCATTGTCTTTTTTTAGTGCGAAGTGTTTTCAGGTAGGGGGGGTGTACGAGGAGTTGAGGTGGGCTTTGGGTTTACTTTGTCTCATTTTAAGCGGAGCAATTGAGTACAGTGCAGAGGACATGATTTTGTTATACTCATTAAGTGTAGGGAGGATGAGAGGGAGTAGGTTATCTGGGGTGATGTTTTTCTTATTCCTTGTCGGGATGGACGGGGCTGGTTGGGCTTAGGTGGGAGTAGGTCTGTCCGTTTCTAGAGCAAATGCTATAAAGTGGTGGTCTGGGGGGAGATCGATAGGATGAAGGAGTTGCATTTGTGGTCTGCCACCCAGTCGAGTATTCTACCTTTGTTGTGGGTAGGGTGAAGTGGCTTTTTCTTCATTGACACTTGCCAATGCTGGCATTGTACTCTATGGAGGTTCTGCCTCAATCAATGGGCAGCCCCCACTAAGACTCCTGTGATCAAATTCACCCCAGAAAACCAGGAATCAGCCCAACCCAAATATTCCACATCCCTTGTGCTTCGGCCTTATCTATGTGGCTCTTGCTAGCAGTGGTGCCCAGTGTGTGCTTCTTCTTTATTCATCCCCATTTACACTAGCATTGTACTCTGTGTAGGGTCTACCTCAGGATATTTGGCACTGCCACCAGCGGAGGCAAAACCTAGATCTGGTTCTGCACTCAAAAGCTTTTGGCTCTGCCTCCATTTTTTTGACCCTGTCTAAATGCAGATGGAATCTTTATTTTTTTCTGCACTCTCCCTGGGTACTATGCCTGTCCTTTCTCTAGCCTCTTGCCTAGTTACCAACACAGGTGTAGGGTGGTGCAGATGGATGTGCCTCAGCATGAGATGACACTGCATTGTGGTCCAGCTTCCCTGACTTACAGATATGCCACAATGCAGGCAGTGTGTGCCTGCATGGCTCATCATTCTGACTCTACTCTCATGTCCATGTATAACCCCAGGCAGAACTCCACCACCAACCGAAGGTTGCTGCTAGTGGTGGTAACACTGCGTTACTCCCCATTGCTTCCAGGGAAGTATTGTGGATGTTCCTTGAATGGCTGGTGGTGAGGTGGAGTGTAATCTGTGGCATGTGATGTGTGCTCCTCTGACACATCCCAGTGTCACCTGCGGCAATGCTTGATTATCAGCTGGCAATACAGCTTAGGGACAAAGCACTCGTCTTGAGAACAGGACAATGCTTTGCCTACAGGTTTGACTCATGACTGTTGTTCTCTATTTGGTTAGAGCAAAAACACACTGCACTGGATCCTAGTACTTGTATTTGATTTCACATGTATTGGTTAGAATATAAAATATTTACAAATGTATGCCAAAGATTAATGCACATACCAAGCAAGAAGTAGGTAGAAACAAAAAAATGCCTATAGCATGTACATTCTAGACAACATGTGCTAGTATTCAGAATGGATATTTGAACAATAGTACACGCTGGACATTTTGACCATAACCTTGTATATACACAGCGTAAGACACATTTATTCAATCATTGAAGCTGTAAACAACACACAAAGCCTGTCCTATTAGGTAAATTAGAACAATACAAGGATGTTATGTTATTATAAGATGAGTGTGTGTGTCTGTGTGTGTGTGTATAGAGTCTCACCTTGGTTAGGCAGATTAGGGATCTAATCTTAGACCTCTAATCTGCCTAACCAAGCTGAGACTCTACACAAACACACACACACACACACACAATCATCTTATAATAACATAGCAGCCTTCTATTGTTCTAATTTACCTTATATTGTTCTAATTTACCAGGCTATTGTGTGTTTACAGCTTCAATGATTGAATAAATGTGTCTTACGCTGTATATATAAAAGGTTATGGTCAAAATGTCCAGCTCATAAGAGGTGAATACACTGTTTTAAATGTACTATTATTTAAATATCCATTCTGAATGCTAGCACATGTTGTCTAAAATGTACATGCCATTGACATTTTTTGTTTCTACTTAATTCTTTCTTGGTATGTGCATTAACCTTTGGCATACATTTGTACATATTTTATATTCTAATCTATAAATGTGAAATCAAACACACATGCTAGGAACCAGCACAGTGTGTTTGTGTTCTAACCAAATAGAGAACAAACATGAGGACACTACATAATGTGAAAATAATAAACAAAATATACGAAGCTTCCTTGAGACATACTTAATCCACTGTTAAACTATATGAGCTTTCCTGTCGCGACACTCACCGTTGCTTGAAGTTTAATATACCCCAGTCCCTTACAGAGTAGGGTCCAACCCTCTCATGTATGAGTTGACTCATGATGAAGCACTTAGAAGCTGGATGAGTGTGCTGCATGAAACGTCATAAAAAATCACAAATAATAGAGGACATGCACAATGACCCCTTACTTGGGTCACCTGGATGCAGTGTCTTTTTAATGAGGTTGCAGTTTACACTGCCTTTCTCCCCTCTGACAGTCACAATCTCCAGCAAGATGAAGTACTGCTGCATCCATTACCATCTATTACCAGACTGCTGGGGATGTCATGGGGGGAGATGACTTCTGACTCATTCTCATCAGTTTAAGGAAAGCCTGAGACCACATTTCCCCCTCCTCATCAGCAGTCAAAAGGTGTAGTGGTGCCACTCCCAAAATCCTGATAGGAAAATATACAGTGACTTCAGTCTCCTCCCCTAGAGCAATCTGCTGGGGGACTATCCATCCCTCCTCCGCCTGGTGCTCTTCGGTCTCTTGCAGCAACACCACACTCTCGTGCTATGCCATCACCCCATCCTCTCTCTGTTCTACTGTGGCTATCTTTCCTTGCTGACATAGTTTCTCCACCTCTCTACCAACATTAAGATCTAAATACTGGTCTGCAATCTCTAGGAACTCCAGCAGTGTCTTTTAAACTAACATAACCTCCGCGTGATTGCTGGTATCCTGTCTGTCACCTCCACCACAGAATGTTGCTCCTTGGCCACTGTCACTTTATCCTCACCCTCTTTCCCTACATATTGGCTGTCATTGACTGCCTCCTCTCGCACTGAGGTTGAGGAGTAGTCCAGCTCCTCCTCTTCACCACCCTGCACTCTGCCTGACATTGCAATGAAGAACATGCTGCAGTGTGTGTGGTCTAAGGTGTCAATGTGCATTGAAACCACAGTGCCAAAGAAAAACAAAGCAATTGGCACAAGTCCCACATTAATGGGGAAGGGTAATCGCAAAACACAACATTATGGATAAGGAACGCACGGGAAGACTTTTTAAATGCATACAAATCAAACACCCAAAAGGTGTTATGTAACTTTTGTTTTGCTTCTTTTCATTTTTTTGCCTGACCGAGAGGGAAAAGGGGAACTAGGAAAAGTACAACGGGTAAGTGTTGTGAGAATTTTGACATGTTTTCATTGGCAAGGGGTAAAGGAACAGGGACACGTAAAACAAGGTTTATTTTTAGTCTTTTAAAAAAGGTATTAGGGAGTAAGGGTAAAAAAGGGAAGTTAAGAGCGGTGCCTATCAAACACACACTGTCAGAAAAGGCATAAACCAGGGATCAAGAAACACCCAAAAGTTCAAACAAATAACAAACTCATCCAAAACTCTCCTGAACTTGCCAACATCACACCAACACTGTTCCAACACACCACCACAATGTTAGCCTACCCTGTACTCCTCTCTCCACAGTCAAACAAAGCCCATAGATTAAGCAGGAAGTTAAACAGGGCCGTTTACAGGCATTTGGACCTCTTGATGGCTTGAGTTCTCTGATTGGCTGGTCAAATATCTATATCGAGGCTGGATCCATCCAGGATGACCACAGGATTTGAGTTCAGTCCAGAGGAAATCCCATGGGAATACTCCTGGACTAGGCTGCTCCATCCAGAGAATCGTATCTTTCCCGTGGGAAACGTATTGAGATGTTCTAGCACACCACTGCCTGGCCACATGTTGGCAATACCTGTCAAATGAGAAATTGATGCCAGTGGCTGACAAATGCATTTACATCAGTCAAAAACCTTTGGCCTGTTCAGTGTATTTTCTGAGTTATTAGTAGTAGTCTGTTGTTTATTCCATGCACACCCACGCATAACTGCTCTTCATTTTATGTACAGGAATTCCCCAACAGCTACATATGGAGGGAGTACTTGAAAATTCAATTCAACCTTGTGAATAAACTAGAGGTTGCTCGCGCATGAAGAGATATGCAACGTAGATCTGAGATCATGTAGGTTATATGGTGATTTGTGTGTGGAAAGCAGTAAACATGTACTTATGGTATGCAAAGCCTTGAACCCATTGTGAAAGACATATACATTTGACTTATGTGACCCCACAGATATTGATCTATGTGGGGAAATCCATTGGGCTATATATATTGAGGGAAACGCCATTAGATTAATTTACTATGGCATCAAATTTGGGTGTGAGAATAAGTTTATTCTAAATGTTTTACCTGGATGAGATTAGGTGAATGAATAGGTTAAGAAACTGGTATGAATTTGATCTTTGATCCGTGTTGTCTTTGTAAAGAGTATTTCGATTTATGTATGTATCAAAAGTCATTTATATTACTGTTATATACAATAAAAATAAAATAGAAATTAAAAAAAAAAACAATGATTTCCATCATCTTTTGGATAGGACTATTCTATTTTTACTATATGTTAAAAGTAATAATACAGCACGTATTTTCTCAAGGGTTTTTCATAAGTAAATCAGGCTGCTTTCAAAATCTCACCTTATCCAAAGCTATTGCAAACGTTTTCAATGTGATATCGTTTTTATTCACATTTGGCTATTTTTTTTTTTTTTTTTTTTTGATGCAAACACATCTTTACAAAATTAATTTACAACAATTACAACCAATTACATTTCACATTAATACATGTCATTTAAAAACAAGCATTTACATAAATCAGACATTTATTTTCCCTTTTCTGTTCCTTAACCACAAACATATTCTTTACTTAAGCAAAGGCCGCAAACCCATCACATCCTATAAACACATCAAACAAGGACACATAAAGCGCAGAAACACATGGACTCAACAACGGCCTCAAATTGTCCCAACCACACCTTTACCATCAACACAAAAAAGAAGTGCGGACTCAATTATTTTCACTAATCGCACCGTTTCCAACATTAAGGAATTACAAGAACCCCACATACAACGGGTCCAGATTAGTTCTCTTCCCATAAGGGTGTTAGTAGTACTGAATAGTGAAATGTTTTTTAGTCTCACCATTTCAAAGGCTGTACAGAACAAAAAAAGGTGTTTCAAAGTCTCTGTACATTCAAGTTTTTTACAAAATCTACAACTAGTATCAACCTCTTCTCTGTCTCTGATGCCCCAATATTTCATTCTTACCCTAGTGTGCAATAAGTCTAATCGAAAACGCATGTAATCTAAACGAATTTCAGCACTCGGAATAAGAATAAGATATTGTTGCCGAGGCACCTGAGCGTGCCTAAAACGTGCATATTCAGAAAAAGAAGAATAGCTCGATATTTGAGTACAAGTCTCTGCCCAGTCATTCAAAAAAAATACGCTTATGTGCAATGAGGAATCTGCTTTGAAGATCTTCAGCGGAAATATTAATACTTCCAAGGACAGACAATATACGCTGCTTAAAATCAGCAATTAGCATATAACAAAAGTCCTCATACAGCGAGTTTTCCTCTGGGGAACTCATTTTTAAATAAGTTTTCAAAAGACGCCAATTATATCGTGCTGCCAGTGAGTTTAAACCTAACTCATGACGAAGTATTGCATTCGGAAGAGAAGAAGGAAGACATAATGTTGTTTTCCATAGCCTGGCTTGCAATTTATTCAAAAAGCTTGCTAGATCATTTAAATTCATATCCAAACCATAAAGAATGATGGATTCAACCTTTTTTGAATAAAATTCAAATAAAGGATTTAGAGAAAATTTACAAAGTTTACGACAAATAATTCTCATTTGATTCTGTAAAGGTATCACTTTTTCTGCAATCGCACGTTGCCAAAAAAAGTGCAGATGAATTATTTGCCAGATTATATCCCAAATAGGTTATCTGGACTGCACTTTGAATAATAGAAGACTCCAAGTGCCACCGAAACTTCTGAATCTTTTTTTTCGAAGAAAGTATCAGGATATTAGATTTTGAGGGATTTATAGTAAGATTGTTTTTTCTACAATACAACAAAAATGTCTCCAATTTATTTTGCAGCCCAGATTGCGTACTATCAAATAGTAGTATATCATCGGCATAAGCCAACCACGAGAGATGAATCTTCCCCAACTTCACAGTGTAAGATTTAGAAGAATCCCAAATACCTTCAATGTCGTGTAGGTATAAATTGAAAAGCACTGCTGCAAGATTACATCCCTGTTTAACTCCAATTGCCGTTGGAATAGAATCTGATAAAATGCCTTTGCTTGAAATACGTACTCTAATGGAAGTATGTTGATGCAAAAGAGCAATAAGCGCCACCAAACTTGGGGGAAAATTAAGATTTATCATTTTTTTCCACAACCTATTATGAATTACTGAATCAAATGCTGAAGATAGGTCGAGTGATGCAATAAAAATCGGACCATGTGCAGAATTATGAGCTTCCGCAATTAAATGAGCAAGAACGGAAGCGTTCAGTTGAGTCCCCATATTTTTTCTAAAGCCCGTCTGTACTTTATTTAGAATTTTTTCTGTTTTGATGTGTTTCTCAACTTCATTGAGTAGAAGAAGGGCAAAAATCTTGGCAGCGACATCAATGAGGGCAATTGGCCTAAAAGAATTGGGATCAGTGCAGGGTCCTTTTTTATGCAAGGGAATAATAATCGACTTGACCCAAGAGCACGGAAGAGTTTTGGTTGAAAAAATAGATCTAAATATCCTCAAAAAGACAGTAGCCCAAAAGATAGGATCATCTTTTATGACACATGGCGGTAAACCGTCCGGGCCAGCACACTTTGACGGTTTCAGCGTCTCAATTGCTGCTATGACATCATTGAGCACCCACGGACAGTGCTCGGGTATGAATTTCAATAGATATGACATATCTTCTTCACAAACACTTGTCGGAAGACGATATTTATGTTCAAAAAATGAAAACCATGTAATACCGTCAATTGCAGGTTCCATATGGGCTACGTTTGAATTGTCT
Organism: Ambystoma mexicanum; assembly: GCF_040938575.1. Taxonomy (NCBI): domain Eukaryota; kingdom Metazoa; phylum Chordata; class Amphibia; order Caudata; family Ambystomatidae; genus Ambystoma; species Ambystoma mexicanum. The sequence goes on from NC_090936.1 coordinate 736,591,942, forward strand.
GGTGTTCTAAGCATTTTCCAAATATCACGAATGTTGTGATTACATAAGAGCTGAACCATATTTTGATTATTAGACAGGTGAAAAGCGCACTGTGTAGCCTTTATCTTAGATTTATATAATCTGAGCACCTTCTTTTTTGCGCTCAAAGCCAATATCCTATTCTTGATCCCAAATTATTTTTTTAACGCACGTAATGCAGTGTTCTTTTCAGATTTCAATTTCAAGAGTTTATTTGACAGTACATTAAATGAATGTGACTTCTGGGTATGATCCAAAGCTTCATCAGCAAGATCCTTAAGATGAAACTGAATCATCTGCATATTCCATTCGAGGATTGTGCCAAACGACGTGTCACCAACAAACATGTCGGGCCACCAATCACGATTGACTAAAAAAGTCAAACGACGACAGATGGACTTGTTCCAACGGATAGAAATGCACGATCTATCCCCCTGGGCCAAAGCTAACAAATGGGCCCTATCAAATAACTCAGTTGGCCCTGACAACGTGCATTCTAAAATGGCATGGTCTCCATAAGGCAGGAAAGATGGTTTAACCAGAGAAAGTAAACCCGAAAGCTCTTTAGAACACACTATATAGTCAATGGTCGAAGAGGCATTACCCCTATGCCAAGTGCAAGATGATTTAGATCGGATAAAGTTGATAATACACAAGTGCCAACTAGATAAAAAATTACACCAACTTAGGCCATTCTGAAACGATGTTTTAAAATGTTGCGAAGATTCCAAAGGAATGGAGATCTTAGACGATGCATCTAAATAAGATTTAAAATCGCCCCCGATCAATAACTCTATCATAGGCTGTATCTGGAAGAATTCTAAAAGCGAATCATTCAACATATTAATAGCATTCATAAGAGGGAGAGATTGAGGATTCCAATACAGTGATATCAACAACATCCTTCTTGGCACACCCACATTAAAGGTAACATCCAGCAGAAGAAAAAGTTGGGTCGCAAATGTGTTATTTATTACAAATCTAAGATCATTATTAAGTAGAATGGCAATTCCACCTACAGGCCGGCCAGACACCGAACGAACAGCACCTTGTTGCACAACCGTGAAACCGTCCACATATAAATCATGAACACACATGGTTTCTTGTAACAACAAGATCGAAGGTAAATTACTCATATGCCTATCTAGAAACCATTTCGAAATATTATGAAAACCACAGCAGTTCCATGAGCAAATGGTAAGGCTTTCACATTATGACGAAGCTATGGAACTTCCACCTGAAGAAGATAGAATCATAGGAGGGGCTGCATTAGGCAAATTCCCCAATATTCTATTCAATGCAGCAGTCAGCGAGGCTAAGTGTGTCAGGATTTGTACATTCTCACTATGGACAGCTGGTAGACCCTCCACAAGGGGATCCTGTTTCTTCACCACAGGCAAGATATATTCCAAAAATTTCATAGCTATTTCCACAAAATGGAAGGCTTGTAATTCAAGTCCCAAAAATAACAAATCGGATTTATGTTCCCAAATCAGTCTCGCAACAATGGGAGAGACTACTTTGCATAACATCCGATTGTTATTCACCAGAGGTAATTTAATCCAATCTACATCATGTGAGACCAGATTTCGTAGGGAAGGAATTTTGTATAGAGAGTTCATCAAAAAGCCACGGTTGATAGGGGACGTGCCATTGATCTTTGGATTACTAATCCATCCAATAAGTATCTGATTTTCCTCGGAGATGTTATTAAATTCAACTAGGCTCTTATCAGATATAGAGCTAGGAACTGAGGACTGCCCAGTTATAGCAGGATATATGGATAGAGCAGGCCCTCCTTGCTGTTCAACCTGGGAGACGGCTACAGATGCCAAGCCCAGAGACGGCGTTACCATCTTAGCCATATTATGGGCAGGCACTGCTACATGCTCCAAGTTCGATGCTATAGACAGGTGTTCAGAAGCATCTGGCCTCACAACACAAGCTTCGTGACATGGCTCAGACAAAAGCTGAGAAGAAGGCTGAGAGCTACAAGGAGCGGGCTTAAGAAGCATTGCCTGCCCTAAAGACGTACTAGATGCATCATCGGCACTTGCTACATGCATCTCCCCAGTTAACCCTGTGTGACAAACAGATTTTTTGTTCTCAATCATAGGAAAAAACGTATTCAAATTTGTTTGGCTGATAACCGCAAATGGAAGTTCTTTAACAGCACTAGTGCAGAATGCAGAGATACATCTGTCATCTACATTCTGTTGCGAAGACAAACCCTTATTTACACTGTGTGTCCCCTTTAATTTATCCTTTTGATTTTTTTTAGGAGCTTTGATTTGTAGTGTAGTTTGGGTCTTGTCAGTTAATTGACTTGCATTAATTTGAAGCTCTGCCTCTCCAGTATGCAATGTGGTCGAAGGGGCCAAAGTCACTACCTCCTTAGAAGCTTCATTCTGTGTAACATAATCAGTGGTGAGGGTGTTAGAGGCAGCTTTCTTGTTTTTGTTTGCTTTATTTTTACGTTTTACTGCTCTCTGAAATGCCTTCTTCATTTTACGAGACGCATGATACGTATGATTATTCAATTCATTTTCTTCAGCAATTACCTCCAACTCGGCAGATTCGATGATATTTGTGAGAGCCGAAGGACTGTCAGGCGTGCTTTGATCTACCATACGTGTAGGTGAACTGATACAAGGCTCACACATATCTAAATTAAAGAGCTTAGAATTATACATAATATTTTCAATTTGCAATATTCTTTCATGATGTAATTTAGCAAGATCTACAAGCTCAATAGGCGGAGAAATCATACTAGGCTGACCCTCAACCGCCACTTGGGCTACCGCAGATGCAAATGAAGTAGGCATACCATGTAGTAACAGTGAGGCATTGGTTGTTTGAGTGCTTTGAGAGGTTAAGGCATGCGGAACAGAAGAGGGAAACACATTCCTCCTTACAAGTTCCACCATACGATCTGGACAATTTGCATGGAAACTATGACAGGCTTCTTGAGCCAGCATAAAACCCTCAATCTTAGCCAGATGAAGAGAATTTGCAACAACAGAATCTTTCAAGTCTTTTAGGAGTACATGAGTAAGTTCGTGCCCTTTATCAAGCAAATTGAGAATTCGCGTCAGAACAGGAAACGATTGTAATTCCTGTTCTGTTTGAAACACCGAATTTCCCATATCAAGTATAGGAGAGCTTGAGGTATGGGGAAAAGCAGGCGCCATAGAAGAAGCCTGGGGAAACTGTGTAACGGGAGATTTCACCTTTGAGGCTTCTTCAAGAATGGATTCCCCAGGAGATTGCAAACCACCCGGGAGATTGTTGCGCGCATTAGCAAAAACCTGGGGAGCTTCCCTGCTACTGAGAGAAGCATCCATGTTACATAAAGGTAAAGGATGAAAATATACTTGATCGCGCAGGCCACGAGACACTGCCGCTGGAGTTGATGGCCCCAAAGATAGACTAATGCGTCTTTCTAAAGCATCAATTATCCCAGGTGCTAACATTGATATGTCAGAAATCGGCGGATAAGATTTACCCGTCTCGTCTGCAAAAGCTACCATCGATACATTAGCCTCGTTGGCAGATCTCAGTGTAAAAGGGGGAAATGCATTTGAGGGCACTGCAGGCTCGTGCAGTGAAGTACCATTAGGAAAGGGCCCTGAGCCTTGCGACAACACATTTGGTATGTCATCAATGCAGGTTACATCAACACATAAAGGCAAATGATTTTCTTCTAAAGTCAAAAGAGGCTCCATATTTACCAACGCCTTTGTAGTGCTTCTCAAACATTTACCACTTCTTAAGGTCGACAATGTACCATCCACATGACTCATTGCCTAACTCAGGTCGATACAGCAAAACAATTGCAAGACTGCTTAAACAAGCTTGCAGTACTACACTGAAAGTCCTGTATCAATAAAACATACCATACTCACAACAGAACACGACCCTCACCGCACCCCGCTCCGCGCACCGCGAACAGCAAACAGCCCTTTGCAGTCCTTCGCGAGTGCGCAGCGCGTGTGCGCTGAGGGTCCGTGTTGAAATAGCCACAAGAAAGAAGGCGTTTCCAGATCAGGAGGAAAGGAAACGTGTCACCAGTCACCTTTGATATAGAAAAAAAAATAAGGTGTATTAATAATTGGTAAATGTGAGGCCAGTTAACCTCATAAGGGACACCAGCCACACAATGCACAATTTCCAAAGCAGCAATCAAAGCACCTGATGCCACGGAAGTCAGGCAAAAGCGGTGTTACACAAAGGGACTTCCTCCTGGTTGAAGTCGGCGTGCAGGCACTCAATAACGAGTGGGAAAATGACGAACTCCAATGTCCAACAAAGTCAAACGGGCGGCAGAGCAAGGACCAGCAAACAGCCCTTTGCAGTCCTTCGCGAGTGCGCAGCGCGTGTGCGCTGAGGGTCCGTGTTTAAATAGCCACAAGAAAGAAGGCGTTTCCAATTCAGTAGGAAAGGAAACGTGTCACCAGTCACCTGATGCCACGGAAGTCAGGCAAAAGCGGTGTTACACAAAGGGACTTCCTCCTGGTTGAAGTCGGCGTGCAGGCACTCAATAATGAGTGGGAAAATGACGAACTCCAATGTCCAACAAAGTCAAACGGGCGGCAGAGCAAGGACCAGCAAACAGCCCTTTGCAGTCCTTCGCGACTTGTAATCATTCTTTTATTGTAATCATATAAAAGTCGTTATACAGACTGTACAGAAAAATGCTATGTTCTTTGCAACTCATAGATCTGCTTAAAGGTTCATGTTGTCTTTGAAAAATGGTTTCATCTGACACATTGCAGGTAGAGCTCATCAACTAGCCTTTACCTCGCAGCTGTTCATGGGGCCAATCGACAGTGCCAAAGGAGCAGCTTCTGCCACAGTTTGTGGAGCAATGAATCATTCCTATATACCTTTGAAAACTCCCGGATCCGACCATCTTCAGCCATACAAACGACGGAGTACAGCAAAGGACAGTCTTTAGTCCTGAAGTGATTCTCGACTTGTGCAATGATTCTAGTGTCAAGGGGCAGATGTCTGTTGTATTTCTCTGTGCTCCTGGAGACCATGTTTCTAGGCCATTGCCCAGAGACCTGCGCATTCATCATAGAACTGACATTCAGGCTGGAAGAGAGAAGGATGCCGTGCAGGAGTTGTAGCAAAATCTTAGAACGTGGGCCTCCGCCATCATTCAGAGGGCCAGGCCAGGCACAGTGGCTCTTTTTGTCGAATGAGGGATGTGCCGAGCAGATAGTATCTAAGCAGTCTGCAATAGAGTTAGGAGCATTAGCGGTGTGGTGTGGTGTTCTCTGACCGAGGTAAGGGCTGTTTTCCTAACAGTCGCTCATTTTAATTGGAAGTGTGATCTTTCCATGTCTTTCAAAGACTGTCACAAAATCATTCTAGTTGTTGTCCTTTCCAAGTTCTTTATACATGTTATTATAGTGAGAGCAAATCAATCTGTCTGAACGCAGGACTCTTGGCGCCAAGAGAAAAAAGCATGCAGTTCTTAAGTAAGAAAATGTTGAACTGCATCTTAAAGGTTACACAAAATGAACTTGTTTTCTAAAGTGAAGAGCATTTCTTTTAAAAGAACGAATGGCTTTGGAAAATCTCTTGGTAATAGTATTCAGTTGATCAGGCAATAGAATGTGCATTCATTCACTAAGAACCTGAGAAAAGACGTCTTGCAGCATTGAGATTTAAAATGTGTATACTAAATGATAAAATATTGTTTATTTGATTTAATGACCAGTAATAGTGCAAATGATGTAAACACATCCAGCATTGTTTTACTGGATGCAAGAGAAAACCTTAGTTATATATATTGTGTGTTCGACATATTCTTACTTTTTCACAACCCCATCTATTTTCTGACCACCCCCCCTCCGCAGCTGTCATTTCACCACACAAAAGGCAACTCAGGGAGGTCACTGGCGTGCCACTCTCCAGAACCTTTTCAGTACTCACCAGCCACTGCCTCACCCCGCCCATCCAACTTCACCCCTGACCGCCCCGTGCACTCCCCACACAGAAATAAGGCCGCTCGGGCAGTTTCCTGGCATGTGACCCTCCCAAACTCCATCTCTACACCCCTGTGTACATCTCACACTATAAACCACCCACCCCCACTTAACCCACCCTCACCCCCAACTGTGGTAATATTGTACTGCCCCTCAGCTACCACCTCACTGCCCTCCACCCCACCCCCTCGAACACTTAACTAATACTTCCCACCCTCAGTGCAGCATGAGCCTCCCAGCCCACACAGCCCCGTCAGAAAATCCTCTTACCCACCCACACACTCAAGCTCCCCAGAAGTCACATAGGCCGTCCACACCACAGACCACCACTAGCACATTTCTCCTCACAAGGGCACCCCCAACTCTGCCTCCCTACTCTCCCCTGCCTCCCCCCACTCCCAACCCTATCCTAGCCCTTTCCACCTCCCTTCCAAAACTCTAAAACACCCATCCCAGACCAATATCCCTCTAAACCCCCTTCACTCTGAACTTCCCACCATGCACTCAGACATCCCTGCTCCCCCAGGCCGAACCTGAAACCACTCCCGAAACCAACCATACACCAGAATTCTCTCTCACTATCCTGCATACTCATCAAAGCCAGATCAGACGCCAAAATGAAACACATCTTTGACCTCATCATAAATCCAGACATCCTATTAATCACTGAAACCTGGTTCACAGATTACTTCAACCCCATCGCACATGAGGCCTTCTCAGCCTGGCTACTCCTTGCTCGTACATAACGGGCTCAGAAGAGCTGGGAATATTGCTATCCTCCACGAACAACTGCTTTCAGTAATATCTACCGAGAATCTACCATGCAACATCAAATGCTAATCTATTCTCGCTAAGTTCTACCCCAGCCCTTCTGTCATCCACAGTTTCCTTCTCCTAAATAGGCATGCCAGCTATTATCTAAATTGCACCACCTCTCTCTGCAACTCCCTCTCAACGATACTGATCCAGCACCTTGCGCTCACTTTGCTAGGATGCTTCAACATCTTGTTTAATGTCTATTCCAAACCCATGACACACTCCCTCACCGACAATCTGGATGATCTCGGCCTAACACAACTAATTTCCCACCCAACCCACATTGCAGGACACACACTCAACACAGTATTTTGCACATCAGGTCTAGTCTCCCCACTCCTGCCTCACCCCCTCTTCTGGGCTGATCACCACGCTATAACTTTCTCACTTCAACACCACTCACCCACCCTACCACTTCCAGCAAACATCTCCTCAACCACCCCAGCCACCTTCCCTCTCTGGAATAAAATTATCAACCGAGACCTGGACAATTCCCTACTTCCCACACTACCTGATCTCTCTCGCAAGTAATGACACCTTCCATTGAGCTATTCGACCAATGACTCTACAAAGCTATGACCCCACTCACACCAATCCATTGCCCATCCACTACGATCAAGCCCATACAAAAGTGGTATCTTTTGTATCATGTGGTATCATGACCATCAGTCTGGCTTCAGAGCTGCCAGAAGCACTGCTCTCCTGAACATCCATGAAGACTGTGAAGACCTGCTCTACAACTTTGACTCAACACATCTTTCTTGATCTCTCTTCTGCCTTCAATACTGTCAACCATGCCATCCTGCTCAACCGTCTCTGTGATAACCTGGGTGTCACTGCTCAGGCTCTGGCGTGGCTGACCTCTTTGCTCTCCGACCGACCCTGCCAGGTCCAACTTGGGTCGTTCCTCTCTGATATCTTTTTCTCTACCTGTGGTTTCCCCCAGGGATCTAACCTCTCTCCCTGCTGTTCAACCAATACCTGGCACTCCTAGCCCACTGCATCGCCGCTCTCTGCACCAATTTTCTGTGCTACGCGGATGATACCCAGCTCATTTTCAGGCTACCCTCGGCTACCCTCGGCCTCCTCCTCTCCTTCCCTCATCTCTGACTGTCTGTCTGCTATCCAGGAGTGGTGTGCCACCAATGACCTCTGCCTTTATGCCAGTAAGACTGAGATTTTACTCATTGGCACACCCACTCCCTCCTTCTCTGCAGCTCTCTGGCCGGCCTCTCTTGGCCCTCTTCCTGTTCCCATCTGCAAGGCTAAAAACCTTGGAGTCATCTTCGACTCCACAATCTCCTTCATCACATCTCTGACGTCTCTAAGAAGTTACACTACCAGCTACACCTCCTCAGAGGTATTCTTCCTTTCCTCTCCTTCCCCCAGAAGCTCACCATCTCCAGAGCCCTGGTTCTCTCTAGACTGGACTATTGTAACAGCTTCTATCTAAATCTGCCTGCCTCTACTCTCCCTCCTCTGCAACTCATCCAGAACAGGACTGCGAGACTTGTCCTTGGCCTCAAGCCCAGAGATCGTATATATCTCCAGGACTGAAATCTCTGCACTGGCTCCCAGTGGCTGCAACAATTAAGTTCAAAACCCTCTGCATTGTCCACAAGGCCTTCTGGGGCCTGGGGACACAATACCTTCAACTCTCTCTTCCCAAATATCTTCCTTCTCGAGCTCTTCGCTCATCCGCCTCCAACTCCCTAACGGTCAGTTGCTTCTCCAAGCAACGAGTTGGTGGTAGATCTCTCTCTTTGGCAGGGGCCTCCCTCCGGAACAGCCTTTCTGCCTCCCTGAAACTTGAGGAGAACCATCTCCGGTTCCAGAAGCACCTTAAAACCTTCCTATTTGCTTTTGCTTTCTCTCCCCCTCTCCCCTGCTGAATTCCTGGCTGAAACTGCACTGGTTACCTGGCCACCCTTCTGATCTCGGGCCCTGGCCATGGCGATTGCACACCCTAACTGCCTCCCTGGCAACCCCCGCACCTTGGGACTGTTGTTCTGTATCCCTACAGTCCCCCTACCAGCACTTATGTCTGCTCTTACCTGCACTTGCCACCATCTGGCCGTTCTATTATCTTATTTATTCTACTATCCCATGTACTGCACTTTCCCATCTCCCACCCCCCTCGCACTTATCCCTTTCCCCCTTCCCATGCACTTGCACAATCTGAATGACACCTGGTATAGTAAGATCGTTGTCTGTCTTCCCACTGTTCCCCCCTCCCTTGCCTCGTAGCACCTCGGAACACTTGTGTATACGCGTATTATAAATGCCATATCATATCATACACCCCGTTCTTCAAAGACCTCAAACCCCTCAGCCATCACCTAGAGCAAACTTGGAGAACCAACCCTACCCCACAAAACAAAACTGCATTTTCAAGACTGAACAGCGCATATCTGTACAGAATCATGAAAGCCAAAACAAATCTTCTATGAACATAGAAAATCCAACTCCAACAATCCATGCACGGAACTCTACAATATCCTTGGGGAATTCACAAGCTCTCTGCAATGAAATTTAATGACATTGCACTTCAAAAACATTGTACTATCACCACAAAACTAGCCTGCCATCCACATCCAGCCCTCTCTCAAAACAGAACTTTTCCTAGAAGTCCATACCAACTTTCTATTCATCCACACCTCTTTCCCAGGCCAATTTCTGAAACCTACCCGCACTTAGCCGACCCTAAGGCTCACTTGGAGATCCTTACCCACCACTACTTCTAAAAAAAGATCCTCAAAGCCACCTGTACTTGCAGGGGCCTATTTGATTATATATAAAGCCCTCTCATCTGACACCTTTCAAGAGGCTTTCAAAACCTCTCATGTCAAACCGCTACTCAAAAGACCCAGCCTTGACCCAATCTCCCCATCAAGCTACCACCCAATCTCCAACTCCTGCTTCATTGCTAAACTAATGGACTGCATGGCATATAAGCAACTTGGCCTTTTCACAGAAGCCAATATACTCCTCGACCCCTCTCTGGTCTCTATCTGGAACGACCTAAAAAGAACTGTTGATTCAGAAGGGTGTGCTGCACTCATCCTCTTGGATTTATCCCTGGCCTTTGATCCCATCGATCCCACAATACTCACAAAAAGGCTCCTCAAACACTAGGCATCAAAGATTCTGCCCTTAATTGGATCACCTCTTTTATTTCCGATTGCTCGCAAATCTTTTTCCTCCCACCTTTCTCCTCCACCCCTTACCCTGTCACAAAAGTGGTGCCACAAGGAGCCTCCCTTTCACCTCTCCTTTTCAACCTCTACCTAAGCCAACTGCCATCTTACATCCGCTCACCTAGCCTTACGTGCTACAATTACGCAGATGACAACCAGATCATTCTCAAAATTCCCAAGACTCCATCCTCCACTCTTCCCAACCTCTCCTCTTGCCTCTAGGATATCAACCTATGGATAACGACCACCACCTAATCCTCAACATGGGTAAATCAGAAATCCTAATATACAGCAAAATTGATCTGATTCCCCAACCTTTACCTTGGCCAATAGCCCTGGGAGCCCCACCTGCCACCTCCACCTCCATTAAAAGTCTTCGTTGCACCATGGATGCAGACCTATCTCTCTTCATATACATCAAATCTTTATCCAGAACCTGCCACTTCCACTTACGCATCCTAAAACAAATCTTTTCCTACCCTCCTATCCTCAAAGAGTATCTGGAATACTGGCCATCATTATCTCCTGCCTAAATTACGCCAACTCCATCTATATCGGTGTCCCAAGATGCCAAACTCAGGAAACGCCAACAAATACAAAACTTGGCAGCTATACTGCTCCTTGCTCTTTCACCCAGGGAACATATCAACCCTGCACTCAGAGTACTACACTGAATCCCTGTTAGCCCAAGAGCACCCTTCAAAGTCATGTGCATCACACACCAAGCTCTCCATAATACAGGGCCTGAGTTCCTTCATAACTAAATCATCCACTACCAACCTCCCAGAAACCTCTGATCGGGCTGAGCTCTCCTCCTCACTATTTCTTCTTATCACTCCACCCGAGTTGGCAGCTTGGCCTTCTTTATTCTAGCTCCCACCATCTGGAACACTCTTTCTTTGCACATCTGCTGCACCGAGAACTACAATTCCTTCAAAAAAGTCCCCAAAATCTGGCTATTTGCTGCATTATCCTGGAACCCCTCCCTGAACCTTCCAATTCCCAATCTGAACATAGGAACACCCAGCACCTGACGGCACCAGCCATATTCGCGGCAGCCCTGACCCCTCAGCTCCTGGCAGTGCTGGCCATAATCGGTGTGGCATGAACCACAAACACTACCATTCACCAATCATGACCATGGTTTCCCACAAGCACCAATAGCTGAATCACAGCCCTTCATATATGAAATATCACAGGATTGATGTTACAGAACCTGACATGTATGGGAAAACAGGCAAATCGCACACAAAGTGGTTGTGTCAACACCATCGCAATGGACAGAATGGGATGCGCTGCAGGGAATTGTCATAGGAGGAATTGGGCCATGGACATGTCCTGTGCCAGAAAGCCAGGTGGGGTATCTCGTGCATTACTCCAGGAGCGAAATCAAGAACTAGCTCTGGAATAACACTGGAAGGACTGGGAGGATGGGCAGCTAATGCGCATGTATAAACTATAGGCTGGCCCGCCCATTTTAAAGGTAACAATTGAGAAGGTTCAGCAAATGCACAATATCTGGGTAGACTCGGCACGCTACCCGCCAAGAAGAACCTGGAAGTGTGACGCATACTTCTCTTGTTGCAAATTGTTAGAGCATAGACTGCCGCTGTAACTAACTGTTTTATCGTAGCTTCAAGATTCGAGGGAAGAAACCAATACTGGTATTGGGTGCTCAAACAACGAATCACCACTGAATCTGCTTAGTACATATAATGCACCACTCCAGCAGACACTGGCCAGGCCGTGAGCATGGCTACCCACCCACATTAGACTACAGCAAGGACTATGACATAATTTGGTCATGTTGCTCAGATATTTCTCTGCCTACTAACACCAGACTATGCTCGATACCTCTGACATCAGAATGCAGCGAAGACCTATGGCAAATTTGGGCACACTGCATACATAGCGAGTCTCTAGCACTTATGGTATCTACTGACTCATCTCAGCACCCATCCTAATGCCTTACCGCATTGGTTTGTCTCTACCAGCAACTGGCAATTTCTGCTAAGGATTATTTGGCCAAATGCACACACACATTCTAATCTTACTCTATGAACTCCAACACTCTGAACTTTCTTCCACTGAGGGCATTCCCACTACCAGCGCATTGAGGCTATAAAAATGGCAAAAGGTGCTACATAAATGACAAGTACAATACCATATAATTCCAACTGAATGCAAATTTACCATCAGCTGATGAATGCCAACTCCGAAACTACCTCTTCTGTTAATACCTCTACGTCTTCAGATGACCCACTATCACCACACACATTCTGATCTGATTGTCCGGTTCTTTTCTTTCTGTGCCTGCCTCTTCTCATCTCCATCCAGTTTTTTCAAATTTCGGAAATAAGTAGAGTAAACACACTTTATATTTATTAATTATACCGTCCGCCGATTGTATTTGTTCCTACTCTTCAAGTTTTTCTTCTCGCTTACCTACCCACGGTCTCCTTACTATCAGCCCATGTGAACCAACCATTAGGTAGGGCAAGCATGTGGGAAGCATGGGTGATGGTACACCGGGGTAAGAAAGACTGACTGCCTCTGGTTATTTTTCCAACACAATGGATTGCACCCATCAATGATCTACTAACGAGTCTGCATTTTGCATACAATTCTGTATATTGTAATCTTTTCTAGAGTTCTAGCTAGTGTCCATCTAGGTAATCCCCATTTAATGTTCCCCGCTCCTTTACATATGTTCGGCCTTCAAATCTTTCCTCTTAAAAATGCTTATGATAGTTTTCATCAAACACAAATTTAAATTGACTTGCTGCATTATACCATTGTAGTTCATCACGCTTTTCCCAGATAAAACAAAAGCATCTTGACTTGAGGGAATAAGACCACACTGATGGGCAAGCCTCCCTCACTTTGCCTTCTGTTCCTATAATCCCTATGTTTTTAATCTCGACACACTGCCCTCTTGCAAATAAGCATGCCCACATGTATAGTATGTTATCACCCACACATTACCCATTCTTTGTTGACACACGACTTCATTATATCTGTTTCCGAATGTAGTTTGCATTTGGATACTTTTGAAGAACTTCCATGAACTCCACGAGGTAATTACAGTCTTATCCCATGAAATTTTAATTTGAATCTGTTGAGTGGATTTTGTATAATAGTTCTGAAATCCTTTTCTTTATGTGATATATGTTTGCGATTCATTATTTCAGAAATTACTATCCTAAATTCGAATTTACTCTAACTTTCTGTTATATATGCAATTATATTCTAAGTTACTATTTCTCTGGCATTGACAGAATCAAGAAACCTTGTGTTCTCTCCACCCGGCTTGGAGTCCATTGCTGCAGCGGTACCCATCCTGTGGACTGAACATTTTGTGGTCCCTTTTTTGATTAACTGTCCTCCACCAGCCCATAGGCTTGGCAGGTCTTCCGCAGGTCTGTCCACCTGATGGATATCGCTGATAATATCTCAGCTCGCTGTGTCTCCAATGAGTCTGCTGACCTAGAGTCCTTATCATCTGATTTGTTATCCACTGCTGACTTGCTGGCCGCTTTGATGAGGGTCCATCTGAACAGTGGTTTTCTCCTGAGCTTGCAGGGCCCTGTCTTCTGCGCAGGCAGGCAGAGTGCCTTTGGCTCTCATCTTATAGCCCGGCCAGTCGCATTGCACTATGGAGGGCTATTGCAGTATTTTAGGGTGCAGTTTTTGAGGCAAAGCACTCTTTATTTTCCTCTCCAATTATAGCGACAGCTAACAAGCTGAGAGAAATGTTCGGGCTGGTCCATTCTCTATCATCTCCTGCCTCTGTGAATGTGGCGGTTCTGTCACAAGCACTCTGCAATGACTTGTCTCATTTTTTCTCTGACAAAATAGCTGCCATTTATCAGAATATTATTTTTTCCGGCTCCTGGTCCATATCTAAAGGAGAGGGTCTGGTTGGGCAAGTTTCTGCTGTGTAGACCTCAGTCTTTTGGCCAGCCACCCTTGGCCCGCTGTCTAAACCTGTTCAGGTAATTAAGAACCTCAATGGGTTAAGCTTTCTTCTTTCTTCTTCGCTATCCCTTGAACCTCAGGTGGGTGCTGTTTGCCAGTCTGTATATTTCATACTGAAAGTGCTTCCTAAAGTGCTTCCTTGTCTTCCATGCCGTGGTGGTATCTTGGTTGCTGGCTCCATGAACTATTGTAATGCTCTGTTTCTGGCTCCACCTTATTACCTTTTGCATTGACTCCAGGTTCTGCCACAAGCACTGTGGCCAGGCTGGCTACTGGGGCCCCCTGTTGGGCGACAGCCTTCCCTATTTTGGGTTCTCTACACTGACCCCAATTTAAAGCACTATGCATTGTGCATCAGGCGTTCTATGGCTCTGGTCTGGAATTCCTTCAGGAAAAGATTTCCCTTGAGTTCTTTCTCGTTTCTTATGTTCTGCTTCTCTACTGCTTATTTAGATCCCTTCATTTATTTTGTTCTTGTTCTGGTGGCCGTGCCTTTTTGGTGGCGGCAGCAAAACTATGGAATGCTTTACCAGTGAGTTTGCACGAAATATAGGACCATCTTTGGTTTTGCCGCTCTCTGAAGACTTTACTATTTTAGTCTGCTTTTGGTTTTCTGATGTCCCTACCTTTTCCAGGTAGCACCATGATGCCCTTTGCTGGTGCAAGCTGCACTTTATAAGTATTTAAATACATAAATTATGCGCATTTTCCTGAAGAACAGAAAGGACTCTTAAAACGCATTCAACTTTATTGTTGCTGCAGGATTGAATGCTGTACAAATTAACTAGATAATTACCATTGTTTAGAAGATGCAAGTTATCATGTAGAGCTAGCTATATGTATAGTATACCTATATGATTGTATTACACATTTATGTTATATACAATACAGTAGATATGGTTTGAGAACAAATAGCTTGTTCTAAATTATTGTCTTGATTTCCAGATCCTAACTGTGTGCAGGGTTCTGGGCTATCTCTTCATAGATACCATAAGTCATTAATTTGTATTCACACCACATGTGCACGGTGGGGGTTCACCGACCCTACCCTGCCCCCAAAACCTACATGTAAAAAATGACTGCCTGCATTTAGAAATTGTTCTTGTGTACAGTAGAGCTCACTTCCTTCAGAAATTGAAGTTGTCAAGTTCGATCAACCTATAATGGTTTATTATAGTTTGATATTTAGTGCCTGATATGCAGGCAACTATAAAGCCCTTAAGGTCAGTCGTGGTCTGTACATTTTTAGTGTGGGGTATATTGAAAATCTTGCAAAGAAACTTAGTTAGGCATGTTCTATCAGTGTAGTTGCTAAGCAACATGTGTAGCCATTCAGGAGAATGGCATATCATTTGAGGCATAATTATGTTTGAAATTGCTTTTGTTTTAGAATTGGAAATGTCATATATTTGTATATATGTAATGGTGGATCCTCTATAGGAGCATACAGCTTCGGTAAATTGGTGAGAGGGACAGGTGTAGGGAGGAGAAAGATGTTAAAATGTGGTAGTGGATTGTGAGGAAGGCAAGAAGGTCATGCAGGTGGAAGAGAGAACTCTAGTCTTTCAAGGTTCCTGGAAGATATTCAACGAGAGAGCAGTTTCCAAGGAGATCGAAGGCCATCTGGCTTGATAGCTGTTACAGCGGATAGCAAGGTGGATAGGGAAAGACAGAATTATATAAGCAGGAATCAGCTGGGATTGTCTGCATGGCAGGTTGCAGCAAAAAACACAGATTCCTGTGAGGTGTTCCTATGGTTCTGTGAAGAAGGGGCCTGAAAGGATCTGTAACGGTTTATTGAGAGGCTGCCCTCAACACAGGGAGATCCTCCCCTCACCAGTATATTTGTCACACAATAAACTTTTTAATGTCACCTCTTTGTTCAGCCCTATTTCAGTGACATATCATACCCTTTGGATCCCTCCCCCTACGCCACCAGTGAGCCAAGAAACAGGCCGGTGTATAGAAAATATATTTGGATTTCTTTCAATTCTAAGTAATGGAGATCACACCAACCCTACATATGCCACCTTCTTTGTGGCTCACAATGAAGCTTCTTTTTATATAAATAAATCACACAAAGTTATTAGGAAAAATACAAAACACAGTTCTTTACTTTATCTCAATTTCAATTATAGAAATAACAAAAACTAGTCAATTAACAAAATCAATGTACACCTGCAGCGCTATGGAATTTTTATTTTCCTGCATGCTTAAAAATGCTAGTAGTCTGATTTACAGATTTGCACAAATGCATATGGCAAACATTATTTTCATTCACACTTTGCTTTGAAATAAAAGCAGTGATTTAACAGTTTGTTGTTCATGCCCCCCTCACTTAAAGGCCTGTGTTGGGGAAGTCAGACAGAAAAATGTGAATGATTTCAGAATTTTGGATTTCAGACCCCCTCCACTAAGAAACATGTGTTGGGGAAGCTAGACAGAAAATTGGGATGATTTTGGAATTTCTGATTTTCAGATAACCTCCATTTAAAAGCCTGTGTTGGGGAAGCCGGACAGGAAAATTGGGATGATTTTGGAACTTCGGATTTTCAAACCCCCTCCACTTAAATTTCTGTGTTGGGAATACTGGACAGTTTAGGGATTGTTTTAGACACCCCTCTTCCTTAAGAAGTCAGGGTCAACAGGATAAATAGGATTACCCAATTAAATTACAGGCTATAGTTTTCAGTGTCCAGTAGGAATTACCTTTGTTAATTTTGAATGTTAACAAAGACTCGCCCTGAGTGTTTTGTTGAATGGAAATTAATTACATTTTATTCAATCAAATAGGCTAAGGATCTACACAGTCCCCCAACCCCACTCACCCAATATAAAGGTAAAGGATTTAAGGCCAGCATATTCCCCCACCTTTTGATTTCAAAGGGCTCAATTTTACTTACATTGAAATCCTCTGTTTAAAGTTCAGGAAAGCTAGCTGCATTTCAGGACCTTCTTTGAGAAAAGGGCAGGGGTCTGGTAACTCTACTCTCAAGGATGGCCCCCATCACTTCACTATAGGGCCCAATCAGTATTTAGGCCTCCCCTGCAATAGACAGCTCCACCCAAATGCAATTTCAGGGAATCTCCTCTAGTGTTTTGTTGCTGCATGTCAGATGATAATTATTAGCAACTGTCTCCTTCTCTCATAGTGCATCCACTTTATAAACCAATGATGACACCTTGAAGATCTCAAAATTGGGCAGTGCCCTGCAAGAGTTCTCGAAACCAGGATTGGACTGTTACCCTTCTCTCTCCTCCCAAGTCTAGCCTCTCTCTAAGGATTGGTCTAGGAGTCTGGAACAGACATATGGCAACTTCCATTTGAAATCCCCTTTTATTTCCATGTCAACTTTGTGGTAAAAAGTAGTTGTGTGGCAAAATTTCATACTTTACTAGTAGCTGCCATAATATATAAATATATTCCACTACAGTGACTCCTGGGGAATTAAATAAAACAGCTGGATCTGTACTATGTTGCACAGGCTTGTGGCAATTTTCCATAATTTATACCAAAAGTACAATAGTTAGAAATATTCAATTTATTTCCCACATTCTTAATTTTACCCTCCACCTGTTCGGCAACTCTAAAATTCAGAAAATTTTCAGAGCAGCCAGGAACACGTTTTAGCTGGCCATTACAATTCCCTAAGCCGCAGATGAATGAATTTTATTTCAACAAAACCGCCTGGAAAGTATCTAAAAAATGACCTCTCAAATTAATAAGACATCTTCATGTTACGCAAATTGGAGCTCCTCTGTCCCAAGGCCATTTGCCACTATTGGCGATTCTCTGACCAGGGTTTATTTTGTTTATTAGCCTCTTTGTTGTTTGAAGTTGGTAGGCTGCAGGTCGTAAATACTTGGGGTGCACCAGCTAACACAGAGATCCCCCACTGCAAACAATGAGCTAGGCTGGTCCTGTGATGTAACGAGGTCCTGCAGACATCTTTTATCCTGTCCTCTTATCTGAAGGTTACCACCATTTCAATCTGAAAAGCTTCTATGTTCTTGTATTTTTTCAGAGTTCAGCCTTGATTGCAGAGCCTGTTTTCACAGCTCCTCCCTGCATTTCAGTCATGCATTAGCTAGGCCGTTTGCCCTACACAGAAATACGAGTTCAGAGATACCAAGTCTGGGGGAAAGTGTGGTTTCAACACCTTTTAGCAGGCTACACTTTATTGCAGTAGCCACATCTGGGACACAATAGCCAGGCTTTCAGTGGGGAAGTCCTTGGTGAAGTCACCAAGAAAAGGGGTCTGCCTCGGGCCTTGATGACATTTTTATGTAACCCATGGAAACAAAGAAGCCTTTTCTTTTAAATTTTGGCTGGTATTGTGTATGTGAAGCATAATATATATTACTTCTTGGCAACACACACTATGTGGGGTCATTATGACCTGGGTGGTAAGGGATTATTGGTACCGGTAAGGGCACTGGTACCGGTAATCCCTTACTGCCCTATTACGAGGTCCCTTTGCGGGTCCTCCCTTAACGGCTGGTTAACATAACATTACAAAACATCCGTTCAAATGCGAACAAAATTACATAAAACTAGACACAAGATTTGAGAATATTAAAATTGAACACATTCTTTTTACATGTCCAAAGAATATTAATTAAACTACTCATCTGCTATGATTCTCTGTCCAGGCTGTTCATTTCATTGATGGTTCCTCTGTTCAACTTTAATTTGGCTCCTCAAACCGCCGTAAAGCTGGTCTGGGATGAGAGCTTTTCAACTGATTGATGTGGACCAGTTTTTCCTCTGTCTGTTCTCCTTTTCGGATGTGGATCTTGTAGGCAACAGGTGATATTTTATGTACAATTTCAAAGGCATCATGCCAAGACGGAAGATGTTTTTGCTCCTTGGTCTGATTCCTTTGAAAATTGTACAGTAAACTTTGTCACCTACTTCATACTCTTTCTTAGTGGTCTTTAGATCATAATAGGTCTTTCTTCCTTGAGTCAACGTTTCTAAATTAGGCTGAGCATAAGCAGAAGTGGGCTTGAGGTGCTTCCTTAAATGTTCAATGTACTCATGAGTAGTGGATGCATTGTTCAGGGTCTTCTGCTGATTTCTATAGAGAAGATGCTGAGGTAACAACATTTTTCATCTGGTCATGAGCTCAAATGGAGATATCTTTGTTGCAGAAGATGGTATAGACCTAATAGCCATCAGGACAAGCAGTAATCAGATGTACTACCTGGCTCCGCAGTCTGCCACAAACTTCTTTAGGATACTCACAATTTTTTTGTTTTATTGTATCTCTCTACCCCCCTGTTTGAGGCTGGCGGTAGGCAATGTGGAGTTTTATTTTTACCCCTAGAATCTCCCACATTTTTGCCATCACGACACTGGTAAAATGACATCCTCAATCCGACTCTATCCGTTGTGGGAGAACAAACTGAGAGAAGATGTGGTTGATTGTTAGTGCAGCAGCTGTGCATGTCATGTCAACATGTGCTAATTTTGTCTAGAGGAGCGAATCACTGGCCCAGTGAAATTGACTTGCAAATATGACTAAGGCAGTGTCATTCCACTTTTTTTGTTGGGGAGTTCTGTGTGTGAGTGAACTGGGTTTAAATTGAGCACACCCCCTACACCTGATTAGGTAGGTGTCGAGGTTCTGGCCCATGTGTGGCCAGTAGACAACCTTGCACAAGTTTTCTAATGTGTGAAACCCCCTATGATCGGCAGTGGCTGTGTTATGGGCATGGTTCAACTTCAGTCTTTGGAATGAGGTAGGCACAACTCATTGGACAAAGCCAGATAGGGCTCTCCTTACCAGCAAAAAATCATGGATCCGAAACATCTTGGAAAATTTCATCAACACCCAGAGAACTGGTACAATCCGACTCTGTTAGAGGAAAACCCACGGGGTCTTCCATGTGTCGATTACATTTTGGGTCCTCTTTCTGTGCAGTGATGAAATCTGTATCTGGAGTTTCTTTACTCCACTCAGCAGTTGAGAGTTCACTCTTCACACAATGTGTGACCTGGTGACACCGGCAACTTGGATTTCCCCCAACAGGGATTCCATTTCTACAAAATCCCCTTTCAGAGCTCCAGTTTTAGCGAGCTGGTCAGCCAGTTCATTCCCAGTCTTATCTGGCCCCTCTATATTGGAATGATCTCTTTTCTTCTTCCAATAGATGGTCATCTCATTGGAGGTTAACACATAATCAGAGTCAGTGATTATGACCACTTCCTTGAGTTGGTGGTGCATTGCAGTGAGAATGGCTTGATGAATGGCCATCAACTATGCAATCTGACTACTTTGGGGCCTTATTTTGTAACCATCAGAGGGTTCTGCGGTATCATTCACCAGGGCATTCCCAATGCCAGCCACTAGTTATTTTTCCCTGTTGTTATCAACATGGTAGGACCAGCAATCGACATAAACTGTGGGTATCCCCTGACACATTTCTTCTTCATAGACATTGGGCCTCATCACGAGTTTGGCAGTAACCCTTAAATCCGGCGGTAGCGCTGTTACCGCTGGATTTAAAGGTCCGCCAAATCAGGGCTTCAGCAGATTTCTCCCCAGCTCCGAGCTGGGGTGAAATCCGCTGAAAATTTACACTCATTTTGCTGCCGGGAAATCTGCCGGCGGTATGAGCGCGAAATTTCCCCATTGAGCCCAATGGGGAATGGGGCATTCCCGAATGGGCTCAGTGTGGAATGGGGATTTCCAAATCCGCCAAACCCATGATCCGGCACTAATAGCGCCGGTGGGTTTGCCAGTAGGGCAGATAGCGCCAGCGCTATTAGCGCCGGCGTTACCGCCCAACTAGTGATGAGGCCCATTGTGTGGGGAAGTTAAGCACGTCTCCATTTTACTACTGGTCATTAGACTTTTGCCCTTGAGGCAGTTTTCTTGAACACAATCATGCAAGTCCGCCAACCCTTATGCTAGGGGACTCTTCTTGTTTTGGACATATCTGACCTCCACTCGAAAGCCTTGCATGTACAGGATCCAGGAAATATTTCTGAAATTACTAACATTCCTGCCCGAATGCTGTCACTTTGTAAATATTTCAAGGGAAGAGGAGTCTCAACAATGATGTGCTCCCCCTGGATGAATGGGCAGTAATTCTTCAATGCCCACAATGTTTCCAGGTGTTCCTTCTCGCAGTCATTGAATTTTTCCTCCACAGTGGACAAAGTCTTGGTCACATATGAGATGACGTTGTTGACCATGTCATGCTTTTGATACAACACTGCTGTTAGGCAAGTAACTGAGAACCCTGTCTCCCAAAGGAACACTTTTTTCATGATGGGTAAGCCAAACAAGGAACCTGGGAAAGTGTTCTTTTCAGTCTTCTAGCTGCCTCTGCTTGTTCCAGACCCCACTCCCCCTTGACACTGGCCTTTAATAACTGGATCAAGGTTCAAGTGACCTCTGCATAGACTTCAATGAACGTCCAACTATAATTAGTGAGTCCAAAGAAGTTTCTTAATTCTCACAGAGTAGTATGCTCTTTTAATTTCAACAAGGTTTCCACCTTCTTTGCCTGGTGATTAAGACCCTCAGGGGTGATTCCATACCCTAAGAAGTTCACTTGGGTCTTACACTCAGGATTGGGGAGGGAAGGAACCTTCTGTCTTGAGGGGGGCCTCTCAATAAATGTTACAAATTGGGGCTCATGCCAGGATTTGGCTGGCTATTTTTGACACATGACAAGGGCATGGTGACAGATTATTAATTTTGATGTAATTGCATTAGTTGGAAGAAAAGTCATCTTTGTGTTGTTAAAGTGCCGTGAGGACTTCAACACTGAGTTCCAGGGTGGTGCATAGGTGAAACATTTTAAATGAGTAAGAATTGATTTGGATTTGGCATTGTGAGTGGAAATTAAGCAGCAACAGGTTGATGTTTGCCCCTGTGCCACGGAAATTGTAAATACGTTGTGAAAAGGCAATTTTTTTTAAATGAATTCAATTGAATTAAATGATGCCAGGAGACACTTCCTTACTAAGCTTTTCATTTGTGATGGGTGGACAGAGGCAGATGAAGGGATGCAAGAGGTTACATCAGAAGGAATTGACATTCAGCGTGAAGGTGGGATATGGCACAAAGCATTTGAGGATGTTTTATGATGCAAAATGCTCTACAAGAAATGGCTCAGCTCACAGCTTAGCTATACTTCCTCTTGCAGTTAATGGAAGGCCGAGTGCAGAAGAGTGAGCTTTGGGCATGGAGTCAGACTGATGATCTAAATGAAGCGCAGAAAGAACTTAAACAGTTAGACGATCAAGCACAGCAGAGTCATGTTTTTTAGTCAAAACAAGAAAGGAACAACTAAAAAATGTGTTAAAAACCCAGCCGCAAGAGAGTGCAGAGTGTGAAATGCAGTTTACTGCACTGCGAGATGCACAAAAAGAGTGTGTGGAAAATTTGACCATACTGAAACAGATGGGGAATGATCAGACTAGTTTTAACAGAGTCTGATCATAATATTACGGCTTTCAATTACAAATAAAGGAGTTAAAAAATGTAAACAGTTAATTATAAAAGGTGTTAATTCCCAAAATGTCTTCGATCAGATGTATCAGCAGGTACATACTTAAAAAAACAGAAAAGACAACTGGTGAGGGAAAAAAATTTGAACCTGGAGGTGCATCAGTTGCAAATGGATGCACAAAAGAGTCAGTCAGGTTCTCAGGAACTGACTGGAAATAGGCAAGAAAATGTAGAACTCATGGAGCGTGTGAGGCAATCGGAGGATGCCCTGTCACAGGCTGCACAGTGTAGAAACACGCAAGAGAAAGAGATTTGTCTTTTGAAAATCAACTGTTTTGAATATGCATTCACAATGTAGGCAGCAAAAAATGAAAATGAACCAACTCGGAATGAAATCAGGTAATTGTAAGATCGATTAACTGCCCGGAGTAAAGTACTCAAGGCCAATCAGACCCTGGTGTCAGAGTTAAAAAGCCAGCTCTGCGAACACCACCAGGAAATAAGGACAGAGATAAACAGGTATGACAGTTTTACCAATGAAATTGAAAATTACAAACAGGCATTATGGCACCCTGACCAAGCAGGTATCAGGAAAGGCGCCTCTGATCCAGGGTGATGCCCTCTCCATCAGGAACCTCTTGCCAGTTAACCACAACTTCTTATGGGCTGACTGCTATTGACCTCACACTATCCAGCTACAAAGTTACAAAGTCCAAGGAAACATGAGTCACCTACACATACCCAGGTCTAGACAAATTGATCCAGAAGGTCATTCCTTATCTGAGATAGATGAGTACTCACCTCTACCACACAGAAGAGAAGGTGGCTAGAGCAGTGTGTTCTGAAAAGAAAAGTCAATAATTATCTTGTGAGTACTTCAGACCATGATCACTCCCTTGATGAGAAATTAGGGAGTTGGACTTAGAGAAAATAAGATTGCAGAGAGGCCACCCAGCTTGCTTTGCTGGAGAAGAACATTCAAAGCTTCAGCCCAAGAGGGGCATATTAAAAACATCCTTACATTCAAACTGGGTGTGAATTTCCCCAGACTGTCTGACTGGGAGGAGACTACACAGTTGATTCAGTCTGAGGAAGAGACTAAGTATTAGACTGTGCCAAAAGGTGACTACACTGGACATGGCCCTGAGAATTCACAGCGGCACAGGCAAGAGGAGTCCAGACCTGGTGGTTCTGGGAGGTATTCCCAGTATTATAGACCTAGTGAGCACCTAGAAGATAGGGAATGGAGTACCAATAGCAGCTCTGAGTCAGAAGATGAAGGAACTCAGGTGCAAAGAAAAAGGAAGACAGGGAAACAAAGAAGGGGTTTTGTCAAAGGCCCAATCAGATAGATCAAGGCCATAAAGAGCTTTATGACGCTATACCATAAAAACACTAAGTATTCAGTGTGGGGAAATTTAGAATTGTATGAACAAATGATATGCTCATTTGGAATGAAAGGTGACCTAAATTGTATGGAGCTTGTGAAATGGACGTTCTCTTGTGAGTAATTCAGCTTCTTTTCGGGACTGGAGGACCAGAATCATTATAAATGTCCCACCTATAAGAAAGACGTTTTGAAACATTTTAACACACATAGGATCCCACAAGAGGCCCGTAAAGTGACATGTCATTTGCAATGTGGGGATGATCAGGTGTCTAGGAAGTTTGTGCAGGAGCTGAAGCAGGTATTTGCTCAGACTTCCCAGCAGGTGAACACAAATAGTAGGGAGTTCATAACTGCATGTTTCCATTCACTCCCCAAATACATAATGACTCAGTTGGTGCATGATTTTCATGAGCACAGGACCCTGGATTGGGTGATTGAACAGGCCACCAGAATCTATGAGGTCCAGAAGCCCAGGGAGAGTAAACCCCCGCAAAACCCCTGAACCATGTAACACCCCTGCTGATGGGAAGGTGGCAGAGGTAAAAACAACCCCTCCATTGGATCTGGTGATGGGGGGCTTAAAAATACTCCTTTTACCAGCAAGCAGATTGAAAGGCAGAGGAGACCCTCACACCGAGCACAATCTAAGGGTAGTCAGGCATGATCTCAGAATAATGACACCTCTGACCCTACCAACTTTGTAAGCCCTAGGTACAAGCGAACCAAACCAATCCTGGGGTATGTACACACTCCCCCGGACCAAGGGTGGAACCAATCAGGTAAGTACTGCCCCAGGAAACTTCCCTGCAAATTTCCCTCAGGAGAGAAGTATCACCTCCCAATCAGAACTTTTTCCCCATATATCCCCAGTACCAGAACTTCCAAAATAATCCTCATTTCTCTACCCGGTTCCAGGACAATAGATTCCTGAACCCAGGAGAAGGGAGATTCAGTATGGAAAATTATGGGGGAAATTTACAGAACCCAAGCTACTCTGGGAAACGGGACATTTACCCTTGTAGGGAGCAGCAGAGGTATTACTTGTAACCTCCCTACAACCCAGAAAAGGGTTGTAAGGAGGTGGAGCGACAGGTCCAGTAACTTGCCAATGACCTGGGGAGCATGCTGAGGCTCAGTCCAACTCTCAAACTAACCCTATTTCCCAGGAGGAAACATCAGTCAAATCACAGGTTCCTGGGGATGGAGCTGGGGTGAATTGGAGATGGCAAGCCCTAGAGGAAGCTTCTTCTCTCACCCAAACATAACCCCTAAAAACCTCTCAGTCTGAAAATGACTCTTTAGGCCCGAAATGTTAGAACCCAAAGAGCAAAGAGTAAGTAGCAGCGGCCAAAAAAGAGCCCATTTTGTGGAGGAACTCCAGATCATCCCCTTTGAAAAAGAATAATCCCTGGAGGATTCAGGTAAGCAGACCTTCTCTTTCAAAATTGGGGGGATCCATCCCAAATAAAAATGGGTTCCAAAAGACCCTGAGAGGCCACCCTAGTTTAGTGGAACAAGGGAACCTTCTGGACAAGCCAGACCAATCTAGGTAGCTTGGCAGGCGGTCAAGAATAAGTGTCAGGAGGGGTGCTAGTGAAGCCCACAATGAGCATACACACAGTAACAAACCACAAATACTCTTAGACAAGTGTATATGAAAGATATCTACACATTTATTGTCGGCTGGACCAATTGACACAAGTAAACTTCAGTCATATGAAAACAGTTACTGAACAAATACTTACACTAGATAATATCTATGCAATACATTTCGTAATGCGACAAGGGAGTGAAACACAGCCACAACCCTTAAAGAGAAGGGTGAGTTAACACATTAGGAGTTTTAGACAATTCTTCTGAGTCATTCCCTAACTTTCGAGATCAGCCCTAAGAAGTGCAGAGCCTTTGGCTCAACAGTATAGTTGTGCGTAAAAATACACGATCGAGCCGTTAGAACAAAAAGTGGGTCTTCTTGGGAGAGTTGTAGCAAGTCAGAAAGGGGCTTGAGGTGATGAAGAATTGGTTCCCACTATTCAGTAAGGCCTGCCCTAGGTGGCAGAGCAGTTTTCAAATGTTAAGAATAGCTAGGGTGCGCGGGCTAACCCAGCTAAAAGCAAATACCTTTTTAGGGATATTCGTGCGTAAAAGGGATCAGTTGTGCCAGGGGGCCACTGGTAAGTGATATAAGTACTCAACAACCCTCAGAACTGTCCAGGCCAAACTTTGCCAGTCTAGTCGAGGTCGCTAGTAGGTTCGAGTCCAGCAGTTTCGCGGCGCTCCAGCTCTCAGCGGGTGCAGGATAGAATGCGCCCCTTATGGGAAAGTTGCCTTTTCTCAGCTTCCGAAGGAGATACAAAGAAAATTCTGGTGCAGAAGGGCACAGGAGAGCAGGTCAGCAAGGTACCTAGAGCGACCAGCAACAACAGGTAGTGACCCTTGAATTGCAGATGTGTGTAGCATTATACACTTCCTAATTTGGGACCTGGGGGAGCTACGCCTGCGAAATATGGCAGGAGAGGGCACAGGACCACAAGCAAGAGATGTCCCAAGTCTTGGGTTCCAACTCAAGATGGTGGCAATTCTGCAGGATACCCTGAGGTAGAGCTGGACAGTTCACTAGATGGCCCAGGAACACTTCTGAAGAGGAGCATTCAATGGGCAAGCAGGGGGTGCCAAGTGTATCTGTTCCCAATACTCTAAAAGGGCAAAGCACCTTGGTCGATGAAGAAAATAAGGGTCCGATGGGACAGCAAAGCAGCGAAGGGTGCCAAAAACCTTCCAATGCATCACTGGCAGTTCCATACGTCTGTTTCTTTATGCAGGATACTTGGCTCCTTCTGTAGTTTGGGAAGAACCTGGAATGGATGCAGAGCCCATTCGCTTATCCAATATTAGTTTTGTGCCAAAATCAAGGACTTCCAATCGAATATCTGCTCTCATGCAGGCATCCCAGTCGTGGACCAATCACAGTCCATGGTGGTCCCGGTCATTCAGGCACTCCAAACATCCTGGCACCAGTAGTGTGGATTGGCACCAGACAGTCCCAATCCGCTTCCTGGGTGCACACATGTGAAAGGCAGAAGCCAGAGAAAGAGATTGGTTTTCGCGGGAGGCTGCATGTCCAAATAAGGAAAACCCAGGTTACTCAACCTGGGTAAAGGCAAGGGACAAAATGGCCATGGAACAGAGCAAAAGACCTGTCACTTGACCATTTTTCGGACCTGGCCACAGTCTTGTACCAACTGCAGTAAACGCAATGTGATTCCGTAAAAAGAAGTAAAACATTTATAAAAAGTAGTTGCTGCACCAGTTCATCCCAGGCACACTTGTACATTTACCAAAAATCCATCAAGGGTGTCTATGGCTATTAAACATAAAGGACCCCAGCGCACAGTATGGGAAGGTAAATTGTGCACTGTTAAATAGCTACCAAGAAATGGCAACATAGTTGAAGACTAATGGAAAAATAGTTTCCCAGTACTGACAGTCTGATGGCCGTGTCCGTTTCCCCCGTAACAAGTGAGCAAAAGCCATGGGAGTGCAGCTAAAGCCTGTGCTCCACAGGCAAAAATCAGGATAGGACAGGCAAGCAAAAGGAAAAAGTTTGGGTGGTCCACAAATGGAGGGAAAATTACCCATTGATAAAATCTTTCCGAACACACCTCCAACAACAAGGTTTGTATTTAATTGCAACATCTCTAGTAGACCTAGAGCACAACACCATTCGAATATTGGTGGATAACACCGACCCTCGAAGTATCACTTTGTGCATGGACACCTTTATTAGAATGGTTGTGGAAGCTCAACATTATTCTATGGATTTAGGTAATGAAATCATGGGACCAATTCCAAATGACTGTTTCGACATCAGCGACGGTATTCCTCCATAAAAGATTTTTACTAGACATGGGGGGAATTCCATGGTTTACTCTGCCTGCCCTACGTGGTGTAAGAGGTGACCTGTGACATCAGGATGGAGGAGGTAGTGTTCAGAGTCTAGGACCACTTCCTCAAATCCCTGAAACCTACTGTCCATGTCAACACCATCAAAAGAGATCTCTCCACCCAACTGGATGATACTGGTAAAATTGCCAAGCCCAAGGTCTTTCCAGGTTTCAAGCAGATGGCTGAGGAAACAATCAATCTTGCGGATGCCTGTGAGGAGCAAAGGAGCAAAGACAAAAGCTGAAACATGTCTTCTTGGAATTCCAAAATTTCTTTTCAGTGAACTCATATGACTGTGACCACTTATCTATTAATTCAACTACCATACCCACAGACCCCGAAATGGCTCCTGTATTTGTGAAACAATACCGGTTACCTCTTGCATCCATGGAGTCACTCAGAGAGATTATTAAGAATTTTGAATCCCGTGGCATAATTCATCTGATCCACAGTACCATCAGTGGCGTCACCAGGAATCAAATTTAGGAGGGGCACAGAGGGGACCAAAGACAAAAGTAGGGGGGCACAGACAAATGTAAAGGGAGAACATGGTCACTGCTCGTCTTAGGCAGGGGGGTATAAGGGGGGGCACAGGGTTTCACAGGGACACCACTGAGTACCATCAACAACCCATTGCTGGGGATACTCAAACCAAATGACTATCCCTTCTCCCTTATCCTTTCTGTCACCCCCACCCCCCGCTACTCCTCTTTCACTACAGGAGTTGTCTCGATTCACTATTGTCTCACCATCACCGACCTGTTGCCAACGCTTGGATTTGACTTTATTGGCACATTAACTTGGTGTTCACCTTCTCAACTCTCATGCTGGACTTCCCCCGGATCTCGCACTCAGGGTGGCTCTGAATCATGGTCTGCCTTCTTGATCCCTTGCCTACATTTTCTTGATCCCTGCAACATTATGTGTTTAACTGACCTCTGCAACTGTATTCCCTCTCCCCTCTGCTTCTCTGCTCTTTTTCACTGTTTATTCTCTGTTCGCCCTCCCTCTTCCCGTCCTCCCTCTCTTTTCTATGCACTTATTCTATCAGAATTGTCCCTTCACCTAGTATGATAGCAACAATGTTTGTTTCCTCCCCTTCCCATACTTGTCCCCCCCCCCCTTCCAGCACTATCTGAAATGTTGACAGGCTTAGTACGATAGTCACTTGTTTTGATCCTCTTCCTCCTGCTCATCCCTTCTCCCTCTCCTCTTGTAAAATTCCAGCTCTACCAGAAATGTTGTCAGGCCTAGTATGTTAATCGCCTGTCGGTTTCCCATTCCTTCCTATCTGCGTCTTTGCACTTGCTCTATCTGAATGTTGCCAGGCCGAGTACGATAGTTAATTTCACATTCTTGTTGGTCATGATCTGTAAGAATGTCATTGTATTTTTCCCTTGTTCCCTCCCTTGCTGTGAAGCACTTTGAGACACATTGTGTACCAGCGCTATATAAATAAACTATCATATCATATCATTATGTGCAGACCTGAGGGAGTTGAACAAACAGGTCCACATGTCCAGATGGCCACTTCCCTGCATCGAACTGGGGCTGGCACAGATCCATGGGCCAATGGTGTATACTGCCATTCACTTGACCAATGGTTACTAGTCAGTTACTATGAGTAAGGAAGACCAGTACATACTGCCTTTACCTTCAGGGGCAGCAGTACACATGGACCTGAACTCCCTTTGGATACCTAAACTCTGGCAATGAGTTCAACAACTTCCTGCATAAGAGCATGCCCGACTTGGGCGAAAGGTGAAACCTGGTTTATGCACATGATATTCTGATCAAGAGCTCAACTGTGGAGGAACATATAGCAGAAAGTCAGAGTAAAAATGTCATTTCAGATGGCACAGACCCGAGTGTGGCCCATAGTTAAACTTCTTTTTATAGAAATAACTCACACATGTTGATTGGGAAAAAACACCAATCACAGTACTTTACTTTATCCCGATTTCAAGTCTACAAATAACCAAAACTAGTCAATTAAAAACATCTATTTACATATGCAGTACTAGGCAATTTTGAATTTCCTTTTTGCTTAAAAAGGCTAACAGTTTGGTTTACAGATTTGTACAAATGCTTATGGCAATTCATAGTTCACCCACACTTTTGCTTTGAAATAAAAACAGGGTGATTCACCAGTTTGTTTTTCACCCCCCTCTCCCTCACTTAAAGGCCTGTGTTGGGGAAGCTGGACAGAGAGATTGGGATGATTTTGGAATTTTCTGATGTTCAGACCTGCTTCCACTTAAAGGCCTGTGTTGGGGAAGCTGGACAGTTTAGGAATTGTTTTAGTTTAGGCACCTTGCCACCCCTCATCCTTAAGAAGTTGTGGTCAACAGGACAAATAGGAATACCAAAATAAATTACAGGCTATAGTTTTCAGCATTCAAGAGGAATGAGCTTTGTTACTTTCAAATGTTAAGATCACCATTGAGTTTTTTGATGAATGGGAATTCATTAAATTATATTCAATCAAACAGGTTTAGGATCTACACAGTTTTACCTCTGCCACCCTCATTATAAAGGGAAAGGATTCAAGGCCAACAAATTCCCCACCTTTTGGTTTCATAGGGCTCAATTCCACTTAAATTGAAAAACTCTGTTTAAAATTCGGGAAATCCAGCTGCATTTCAGGACCCTCGTTGAGGAAGACACAGTAGGGGTCTGGTCACTCCACTCTCAAGGAAGGTACCCAGCTCTTCACCATAGGGCCCAATCAGCGTTTAGGCCTCCCCAGCAATAGACAGCTCCACCCAGATGCAATTTCAGTGAATCTCCTTTGGTGTTTCCTTGTGGCTCTGTCCTTCTCTCATAGTGCATCCACTTTATATACCAGTGAGCACACCTTTGAGATCTCAATATTGGGCATTGCCCTGCAAGAGTTCTCACAACCAGTATTGGACAGTTACCCTTCACTGTCCTCCCAAGTCCAGCCTCTATTTAAGGATTGGTTTAGGAGTCTGGAACAGACATATGGCAACTACCATTTGAAATCTCCTTTTGTTTCCATGTCAACTTTTTGGCAAAAAAGTAGTTATGTGGCAAATCTTCAAACTTTACTAGTAACTGCCATAATATTTATATATATTCCACTTCAACTATTCATGGGGAATTTAATAAAATGACGGCCGGGTTCGCGCTATATTGCATGGCTGTGTGGCCATTTCACGCCATTTGTACAAAAAGCATAATAGTAACATGCAGTTTAATCCCCAGATTCCTAATTTGACCCTCCACCAGTTCGCCACCTCTTAAATTCTGAACATGTTCCTAACAGCCAGGAACACCTTTTAGATGGCCATTAGAATTCCTTACGTCACAGGTGGATTTATTTTATTTCACCAAAAACATTTGGAAATTATCTAAAAAAAGACACAGAAATGAAGGCAGTACGACTTATGGTTGCTGATTAAAATGCATATGTTAAAAAAATATTTTTAAATTAATAGGAAATCTTCATGTTATGCAAATTGGAGCTCTCTTGTCTCCAAGCCATTTGCCACTCTTGGCCAGCCTGTGACCAGAGTTTGTTTTATTAGCCTCTTTGTTGTTTGAAGTTGGTAGGCTGCAAGTTGTAAATACTTGGGATGCATCAGCTAACACAGAGACACAGAGTACCAAGATTTTGATCTGAAAAGCTTCTTGTAACATTCTCCACTATGTAACATCTGAGCCTGGAACACTAGAATGTGGAGCACTTCAGGTAGAATGGCAACAAGATGCCTGTTCCATTAGAATGTGCATCTTTAGAAGCACAGAGTAACAGAAAGAGAGCTGACCTGAAGGAAGCCAGTGGGGCTTAGATAGGCTCTTAAATAAAGAGGAAGAAAGAAACTCACCTGCCTGCTGTATCTTTTCAATGGCACATTTGCTGGAGACAAGTGGGGCCTGTGCAAAGCTAGTGGAAAAGGGACTGCTTTGTTTGTACTGTGCGGTATTAATATTGGTGCCCCTGAATAGTGGAGAGAGGGAACTGTGCAAAGCAGCAAAGCAACAAAGCAGAAAAGCACTGTTACTAATTCTACCTTGAGTGTCCTGGATCAAGTACCCTGCTCAGGCAGACTGCACTCATTTAACTGTGAGCGTAGTAATTTCCATATTCCTCCTAGAGTCTCTATTTGGAATCCTGGACTGGACATCCATGGGCAGCGACCATAGCCTTGATAAATGCCTGTGCCTGCTACTTGGACTCTCTTAATTTCCCATTAATTATTGGGAAATAGCTTGAGCTAGTCGCGAGCTCTGGAGAGTGTCCAATACTCTTTGCATCCTGACCATGTATACTTTGAAGCTTGGATGCTGGTCCTCTATGGGCGTACTTTTCTGGGATTTTAATAACATGACACTGTACAGCCGTGATGACCATTGCATATAATGGCTGCATTGGGCACATATTTAATAGGTGTGTTGGCTATTGATTGTATAGTCAGCATTTTACGTCAGCATTTATTTCCTGGATGAAAGGATATTTTTGAGAATGTGTTTTCTTATTGTTGACATTGCAGAATGGAAATTGATCATTTGGGAGGCAATGTCTGATAATTTGTAGGCAAAATATGATTTCATTGTGGATGTGTGTTGTTGGTGAGAAATCTTTCCAGCCTTATTGTTTATCATTCGGAAAATTCTATTTCATATGAGGCAATATTTGTTAATTGCAAATTGCTGATAAGAAATCCTTCCAATATGAATGTTTATTAACGGCTTAATTCTATTTCTGTGATGGGACACATTTACAAATAAGGAGCCCTTTGGTAGTATATAATCATACCTGCCTGTCACATGCTGTCTACTTGTCCCCATCCTTTTGATTATCAGCCAGAACTACCTGTTATACATGTAAATCGTATGTCGTTTCCACACTTGAGACTACATAACTGAGTGGTGCACAATTACTCTTTTAGAAGTACATTTAGGTGTGCATGATTTTATAAGCATTCCATAGTTAATTGACAAACATGCAAGGGGTACCGCCACTCAATTATTTCTTAGAGAACCAAGGTGATCCCAGTATTCCTTGGAAGAGGTGAAAGAAGTGTTTTGAGCATCATGTGCTGGCTGTACATGGGCTGAATTTGGCTAGTGTGACAAATAAATGTTTATTGTTACATTGCCTGGGAAATTACAGGCAGGAGCAATTCAAGAGTCTTTCTTAATTATCCTCTGATGAGTCCAATGGCATGTCAGAATATGATAAATGTATATTGATGTTAGACAAACATTATGAGAAATCCATAAGCATTATACTAGAAAGATAACATTTTGGTAATGAAAACAACTAACAACAGAGTCTGTAGAACATTACATTGCTGCGTTGAGGGGTTTAGCTACTACTTGTGAGTTTGGTACCACTTTTTAAGATAGACTCTGTGATCAGTTTAAGTTGGAGTGTGCTGATAGTAAAGTATGTGAGGCCTTATGGTCTAAAAGCAATCATCCCTCTTGAGGAGGTACTTAGAGTTGTGAAGGAGGTTGAACAAACCCACCATTGTGTAAGAGAATTAGAGAAGAGATCTGAAGGTGATAGCAAGAAAAGTGATGATGCACAGGTCATGGAGGTACTAGCTGTACCAAAGCAAGATAGCAGAAAAGAAAAGTCTGTTGCAAAAGAAAGATTTAAAGAAAAGAGAGAAGAGGAAGATAGAAAAAAATGTGTTTCCATTGTGATAGTATTTATCACTTTGCTAATAATGACAAATGTCAGGGTCATTTCACAGACTGTTGTGGAAAAAAAAAAGAGAATGTAGAATTTGTTGATGAACGATGTGATGACTCAGAAGGGTGTGCTTGTATTGTAGAGGAAAAAGAAATTAATAACATTATTAATGAAGATGCTGATGCATAAAAACCAATGTTGACAGTAAAAATTCAGGGTGTGGAGTGTGAAATGGTGATAGATCTGGGTGCTAAATATGTATTAATGTTGAAGAAAATTATTGAAAGCAAATAACTCAAGAAAGTTCATCTCAACGAGGTGGATATTAATATAGTAGCTTACGGTGGGAAAATAATTGAGATAATGGTTTGCTTTTAGGCCACCATACAATTTAAGGACAAAATGGCCATAGGAACGGCATACGTATCGGATAAAGGTACAATTCCATTGTTGAGTTGGTCTCTTCAAAGGAGTCTAAGAATAAAGTTAGACCCCAATGCTGAATAGGTTGTGTATGCAGTTGATGGAATGGTTGGGGATATATCCTCAGTTGGTGATTTGATGAACATTGAATCTCATGAGGTTTTTAGACACAGATTAGGTTGTTTCAAAAATTACATTTGCAAAATTAGGATGAAACTGCACTCTGTTCCGGTAGTACATACGGGTAGACCTATTCCCATACATCTTAGACAGAAAGTCAAAGATGAACTTGAAGAAATTGAGAAGAAGGGTGTCTTTGAGAGGATGAGTTCTCTGAATGGGTTTCGGCCCTGGTGGTTTTACACAAACCCAATGGAAAACTATGACTTTGTATTGATTTGAGGTTGGTGAATCGCTCAGTTATACGTATAGGCATCCATTACCAAACATTATGGAAATGTTCGGCACAATAAAAGGGCCCAAAATCATGAGCACTCTAGATTTGAGATCTGCCTACCATCAAATAGCTTGTCATCCAGATTCTAGGAATGTCACTGCATTCATTATACTGAGGGTTTATTCCAGTAGCACTCATGCCCTTTGGCTTAGTGTCTGCGCTGCAGTCTTCCATAGGGTGAATCAAATGTTTAGTGAAATTCCGGTGGTTCTATGTTTTCAAGATGATGTGCTAGTGTATGCCCAATCCAGGGAAGAGCATGATAAGAGCCTAAAGAAAGTTCTTGATATTTTCCTGTAACATGATTTGACTCTTAGCAAAGAGAAGTGTAAGTTTCCTAAAACCACAATTCAGTATTTAGAACATGATATTTCTGAAAATGGTATAAGACCCAAATTGGAACTTGTGAATGATATTTTGGGTTTTCCCAGTCCCACGGATAATGCTCAGGTAATTTTATTTTTTGGAATGGAATAGTATTACTCAAAATGTATTCTGGGTTAGCCATTAGTGAGGAAATTAGTGAAGAAAGGTACCAAATTCTAATGAGATCATACTTGTGATACTGAATTTAAGTCTACCAAAGGTGCTTTGAATAAAGCCCCAACACTCAAGAGCTATGATCCCAGTAGGAGATCTATAGTAATGGCAAATGCCAGTAATAAAGGTTTAGGAGCTGTGCTAACACAAGTGTGTAACGGTAAAGAATCTACAGGGTTTTTTGCTTCACGAGTGATAAAAGAAGGAGAGAACAATTATTCAACAATTAAGAAAGAGTTCTTGGCAGTCAAATGGGTCATAAATAAGTTTCAGGCATTTTTGTGGGGCATGACATGTACGATTCGCTCTGACCATAAGCCTTTAAAAGACATTTTAACCACCAAAGGTCTAGACGAGGTATCCTTCAGGATTATGAAGTGGGTGGCCAGCCAGCAGGAATATGTATGGGAGGTGGAATATGTACCCGGATTAAAAAACAAAGCTGCAGATTGTTTGTTTGATTGACTAATGTGGTTGAGGAACAAGGTGAAAATGATGAAAACATAGATGACCAAGTGTTGGTAATTGACATGAATCAGGATGGGTTGTCAGAGGAAGAATGGCTGGAAGCCCTGTCAGAAGATGAGTTATTGAGGTACACCAAAGCATGAATTGAATGTGGAATGAAATGCACAAAATACGTAGAGGTGGTTCTATACATGAGACTAGTATTTGATTAGCCAAACTGGAAGGGAGATATATTGATGAGGGGAGACAAGCTAGTTCCTCCTCAAGGTGTGAGAAACAAATACTGGCTACAGCACAGTAAGGCCATCAGGGTATGACAAAGACAAAGCAGTTGTTGTGACAAGATTATTGGTGACCGGGCATGGGTGTACAAGTGGAGAGGTTGGTGAAAGAATGTCATATCTCTGAAGAATTTGGCAAAAACCTCTGTCACGAGAGTGGAGTCAATTACATGAATGTCCATTCCTGAAATTCTGTGGGAACGAGAAGCTCTGGAGAGTATGGGACCGGTGCAATGTCAAACAGGTTTAAAGTACTGTATTGCATTAGTTGCCATGTTGCCTCATTGGGTGGAGACATCATGGGTACAAATTATTTGTACAACAAATATTGTTAAATTCCTAGGTGAGGTATTCAAGAGGAAAGGATATCCATCAAGTATCATTACTGATAATGGTGTGCAAGTGTCAGATGAGATGGAAACATTTTTAAAAAGCAATGGGATTCAGCATAAGACAAGTTTTATCTATCATTGTGAAACCAATGCATAGTAGAAAGGTTTTATCGTGTCATCAAGGATAGCATTAGAGGGGCCATTGCTGAGGGGAGAGATTGGAGGAAAGCTGCAGATGAAGTGGTAGTAGCATATATGTTCACTCCTCATTCCACTACTGCCATTTCACGCTTTGAGATGCTCAGGTAGCAGGAAGCCAAACAAGAGTTTATCCTCCTTGGCTTAGTAGAGCGGGGTGAGACGCATGGATAGAATTCAACAATACAGAATGTGAAGTGTTTGGATGTCCAGAAGGCTGTGAAAGAAAGGGGGTTTGCAGTGTGTATTAACCTGCATCAAGGGAGGAAAGAAGGTGTGGTGAGTTGGTCAGAACCGATCAAAGTGATAAAGCTGCTGGATGGTGCTGTCAGAAATTCTGATGGTAAAGTTTAGAACAAAAATAAAGTGTGTTGCAGTCAAGTTGACCAAGGGAAATGGAATAATAAAATGTTCAGTACGACATCTAGCAGTAGAGATACAGATCGACCAAGAAGAGAATGTTGCAAGCCTTCTTACTTTAGGGAATATGTAGACTGATTTCTGTCATCATCACTGGAGGGGCTGAGGGGATATGTGAAGAATATTTGATGATTACCACTTGTAGTATATTGTTGTTACCTTCCCCATGTTCGCTTTGACTCCATTCCAATTGTAAATAACTCCATTTTTAAATAGTATGGGTCAGTGTAGAGAGTTAACTTTGTCTATTTCAAAGTCATGCCAATGAAGGGTATTCTGTTGTGAGAAAATCTCCAAAGAAGGGAGATGTGTAACTTTCTGCACCTGAGCCTGGAACACTAGCATGTAGAGCACTCAGGTAGAATTGTAACAAGATTCATCTTCCATCAGAATGTTCATCTTTAAAAGCACAGAGTAGGAGAAAGAGAGCTGACTTGAAGGAGGCCAGTGGGGCGTAGATAAGCTCTTAAATAAAGAAGAAAGAAACTCACCTGTCTGATGTATCATTTCACTTCTATTTTTTTGTATTTTCTTCAGAGTTCGGCCTTGATTGCAGCCCTGTTTTCAAAACTCCTCCCTATATTCCAGTCATGCAGTGGCTAGGCTATTTGCCCCACACAGAAATTAGCTTTCAGGCTTTCAGTGACACAGAGTATGGGGAAAATGTGTTTTCAACACGTTTTAGCAGGCCACACTTTATTGAAGTTGTAGCAGCTGGGATGCAAGAGCCAGGCTTTCACTGGGGAAATCCTTTGTGAAGTCTGCCGAACAGCAAGCAAAAGGGTCTTCCTTGGGCCTAGATGGCATTTTCATGTGACCCATGGAAATAAAGTGGCCTTTTTCTTTTCATTTCCTTCCGGTATTTCGCATGTGAAGCATAATATACATTACTTCTTGTCAGCACCCACTATGGGACTCATTACAAGTATGGTAACGTAACAGCATGCTTTCCAGATTGCCATACTACAACAATGCCGGTAGGGCCACAGATCCCCTGGCAGGTCTGACCTGCTGGGAGTTCAAGCCCCTACAGACATGGTTGTCACGGAAGCACCAGCACTGTTATCAACACTGCTGGTGCTTCCATGTCCTCATTTCCATTGAGTCCTAAGGGACTCCATCAAAAAGAGTACTAACCCTTACTGCTGCTGCTTGTGATATCCCGGTGGTACAGGGATATCAGGTGGCGGTAAGGGTGTTACAGGTTTGGTTTCAACCCACTGGTAGCACCGGTGGTTTATCCCCAACCTCCAATGAGGCCCAATCTCACAATGAGGCCCTACGTCTTTTCCCTGACTTCTTTGTGCTAGCAGGGGAACATTTTTTTCTCATTTCTTGCCTTTGAATTTCTTCAGCCACTGTGAATTAAAAAGCAGCGTTTCCTTTTGTAATGACAGGTGCGCCTTTTTCACATGGCACTTCCTTGTGTTACTTGCAGAAACCCCACAGTCTGCCTTAATATGTCAGTGAATGTATTTTCTTTTTTTTATGAAGGCTGTCAGGTCATTTTTCCAGTGGGCCCTTCAGTTCTTTTGGTTTGGGCCCTTTGATTAAACACCACAGATCTCCCAATACATGAGTTGTGTGTTATGCAGCACTTGGAAATGTGTGTATGTGTTAATGTGCTGCCCTTATTGGAATAAGATGCCAGTTTGTTTTTATGGAGTACTTAGCGGTCACACTTATTTTGATTTTTCATCCTCTTTATTTGTGTATCATGCTTGTAAGTATATAGCACTAAAGAGGCATCTGAGCTCTGTGCCAAACATCACATTTAAAAATGTAACAGTGCCAAAGTGCTTTGATAAAGGTGCAGGTGCTGTCACAGGTAAACATTAGGACGCTCTTACTTGTGGGCAAGACGCTTCCTTAGAAAATAGGTTCAGAGCATAATCAATGTGACTGAAAAGTTACTGAATAGATGCAAAAGAAATCCAGTGACACGCTGTGGGAAATGATAGTGCAGGGAAGAGACCCATGGCAATGCAGAATATCTGCAAAATGTGTCCACCTGGAGAGTTGGTGCACAGTTCACAAAGCCTTTTGAAAAACGCTTTGTCAATAAGGCCCTAACTGGTTAATTTGCACGCGTTCTGACGACAGGGCATATCATATGCTGGGAAAAGAGGTGTCATACAAATATTTGTGTTTTTTCTCGGCGTCTCCTATGAGAATTATAAGGCTGAAAATAATCAAAACAGTTGTTAACTAGGATATCTTGGCAAATCTTACTTTGGCTCTATGCTTGAGTAATCATTCACTCATTTGTTCACATAGCACCATTATTTCGTACTTTTGCCCATGTGTAACTGCCTTCCTGGCAGGCCATGGACCTCCACAAAACAAGACGAGATGGCATATAATAATAAACAAAATCCATGCACCTTAGTAGACAAATCCTATATGGACAAGTCTAAAGCTGATCTTGAAATGTTTGTCGATTCTCACGTTCCCAATACACACGGCAGTTCAACAAATATCGATATGTAGCATCTGTGAAGTCGGTGCCTCCTTCTAATTTGCACGTGCTTAACAATGATCAGGCATGCCGACAGTTCAAGAGATAGGCACCTAGTTGCCAAAAAGTACACCTCACCAAAGATCGAAAGTCGTACACAGTCCAGCCATGCTCGCCATGAAATTCAGCATCCTCCTGCGTACTATTTCCGTGCCAAAAGCAAATAATGTTTAACTAAACGTTTTGAGGAAAATGAAATGAGCGATTAAATAAATAGCATTAAACATGCTCGTTGCATTCGGCAAACATATTTGTGAACGCTTTTTTTCTTTTTTAATCCACGCAATAACTGACTGGACAGCATCATATTGCGTTTAACTTGAAGGTAGCAGGAAAGGCCAGCTGCGAATATGAAAATGGATGCTAAACTGCTCCGAGGGATTGCGGTGTGCTGGGCTCGACGTGAGCAATTGCAAATGCATTCGTACAGTCGTCCCGGGGGCCTTTGGAGGCGATGATCAGACAGAACAGAAGGCCGTCAAGAAGGTAAGGAGGAGTACCTTGCGTTTTGCCCGGGGGAATACGAAGCGTGCAGACGGAGGATAGGGAAAGGCTGACAGCAAAGGAACTCTTCCTTCACGCATGCTGAGACCTGCACCGAAGGCTTGGCCAGTGGCCCGTTTATTATAATATCCGAACTGACTATCCTTTCAAGCCGGTGGCACATGCCCACTCCATTATACCAATCTAATGTCAATCTTTTGATATCAAAGCAAGCCTTCACTGAGCATTTTCAGTCCAGGGAAAGAAGAAAAAAAAAAACATTTTCATCTTGAATGAATATGTAAATGTGTTGACTCAGACTGAAGCATGCCTCCGAGAAAGCGATTGGATTCGCGCTTCAGTTGCTACGACCGATGGAAGATGGTCTTTTTTTTCATCGTGTACATTGCAACTCGCACGCTGGGTGTTAAGTCAATCAAAGGAATGCACTGAACACATTTGTCAAGTCCACGTATTGTGCAAACGCTGTATTTCCTCGCGTGGGAGCGTTCAACACTTGAATGCGGTTAATTTAGCCATAGAATAAGAAACACGACACGCCACCAGTAATTTGGCCTTCTGCACTTACACATAGTGGGTATATTGTAGTGTCATTTTGAGATCACTGCATTTTCTGAGGTATGACATTTGGCACAAGACCACCCAGCAACCATTTACATACCCAAGAAAGACTGGTAGCAGCCTATAGGATGCAACCTTTTTCCAGTGGCAGAATCAACATACATGTCAAAACATGCAAAGGCACGCCCCTTAACCTTTTCATTCACCAGGGTGAGAGAAATTAAGAGCTTTTGGGCCTCATTACGAGCAAAAGTACTGCCATACTCGTTTACCGTTGCCACCACTCGATCCTGTGGCATTTGCCACAGGACAGTAGTTGTGGCATGTTGGGGTTAGTCAAGCTCAGCAATGGGTGGGCACCACATACAGGATTAGTAAATACAAATACATGATTTGTGAAGAACACCGATTCTGGTCGGTGTGGGATTCCGCTGCCGTAATTCTGATGATTTTTGGTGGTCAAGTGGATGATGTCCCGCCACATTTTGCTGTAGTTACATCCACCACCTTATCTCTGAAACTTGTGTGGTAATGTGGCAGTAAAATGGGAGTAAGGGCATTGCTACCACTTTGCTGCCACATTTTACTGCACTATCTTACTCCAAATGAGACCATGTCTCAAGTCGAGGAAACACATGGGTGTATGGAGCCCACCGACTTTTTTCAGAGGGTGGCCTTGCAGTCCCCCAGCTAAAATGAGAAACATTGACTGTCGTCTTTGAATTTATGAATTAACAGTGACCTCAGGGCTCGAACCATGGTCGTGAGGTTTGCAGGCTGGACACTTCGCTAATGCACTGCAATATAGCAGAAAATGTAAAATAGCTAACAACTATAGGTGACATGTCTAATTTTGGTACTGCATGTTCCAGGGAAAACATTGGTATTGGTTCTTGGAGTTTAAACATGCACACCTTAACGTTTTAAAAAACACTATTAGAAGAAAATATCCTCTCTTGGTTTTGTGTGTGTCTTTATTTTATGTAAGGCAAATACCATTTGTCCTGTGCAATTTGGGTGGTTATGCAAAACAAATTCAATGAATTGTGCTATTTAACCTTGATGAGCTCATTTTTGGCGCGCATTCCATTGCGTTTGTTAATGAGTCCCCCTACTTCTTTTTTAGGACTTGACTCTTGAATGAGGTTTTTTCTTTTTTGGTGGGTCAGAGCTTT
Organism: Ambystoma mexicanum; assembly: GCF_040938575.1. NCBI lineage: Eukaryota > Metazoa > Chordata > Amphibia > Caudata > Ambystomatidae > Ambystoma > Ambystoma mexicanum. The sequence goes on from NC_090936.1 coordinate 736,633,295, forward strand.
GCGTGTGCATGAACTGACTCAACGGCGGGTGACACCCACCAAAAGAATGTGAGTTCAAAGTCATGCAGACACACTTGTAACGAAAATGTCAGTTTACAGGACCATTTAATTTTGGCCCATGCCCAAATGCAAATAGGCAGAAGATTAACTTGTACAAAGAGCCTATACATGCAGTTTGCAAACTATGCAAAGCCAGTTTGATTGGTGCCCTAAATGCATCAAAATTGAAAATATTGTTCACTTATTTATTTATTCGAGATTAGAAACACAATGGGCCTCATTACCGGTAAACCCTTACCGCCTTACTACGAGGTCCCTTTGCGGGTTGGAGAATTTAACGCCTGCTTTTTGCAGGTGTTAAAAACCAACCCGCAAAGGGACCAGGGAGCTAATTACGGTACCGCAATTTGCGGTGCCATAATTAGCACCTTCCCCATTCCCATTATGCCCTATGGGGCAAAAATGGGAATGGGGAAGGGCAATGGAGGATGGGGGAATTACCGCCCCACCAACCTTGGAATAGGGCGGTAATTCCCCTTTCCACCAAGGCGGTGCCGGTATTTAGCACCTTGGTCCACCGCTGTCCGTGTAAGGAGGCCCAATATGTTGTAAAATAAATTGTTTCAAAGAGCCTGATTTACACAAACGTTTAACAATGCCACAATCCCATTGAAAAAGGCTTTGTAAATCAGGCCCAAAGTGTAGTGGAAGGGGAATAGTAGGATTATCGGACATTTACAGATACAGGATGGAAGTTGAAGGAACGGAGGAGCCAGAGGGGAAGGGCCAAAATGTTAACAGCTAGGCCACAAATAACATTCTGGACCCTGACATAGTGAAGAAGAGTATGAAGGAGGAAAGAGCAATCAGAGAGGGAGAGGAAAGTAAAGGGATATTAATAGCTATGCTTGAGAGACAGATTGTACATCCTAACTTGGGGAAGTTGAGGATGGAGGAGGAGAAAGTGGACAAAGAGCAATGAGAAATTCAGAGGGCTTTCACTGCTAAACCTTAGGGCTCCATTACAAAGTCTGACTGGAGGAGAGCATAAAACATTTGAACAGGCAGGTGAGAAGAATGGGGATCGGGGCGGGTGAACGGGGTTAAATAAGATTTACCATTAGAGTTAGAAATCAGGGAAATAGTTTGGAAAATCTGTTCAGGACTAAAAAGGAGGAATGCAGAAAGCAACTGATGATCTGGGTAAGGGCATGGTTGCAGAAAATATCAGAAAAGGATACATTTCTGGCACACACATGCACAGCAAATTGAAAGACAAATCCCACTGTAAAGGGATTGCCAAAGGTGAGATGCACATAGAATGGTATTGAGATGAATTGTCCCTGAAAGCATTTTGGTAAGCGTGGACTTTGAACAGTGTAAATATTATTATGATTAATGCATTCATTCTGTTAGGTGGGCATCGCCAATTTAATAGCCCTCATAAACAGTCCTACCTCACAATTCTGGGCAAGAACCAAGGGGTTTGTTCATGACTCAAACTTATTTAGATAACGAAATTAAAGGTGAAATCAAAGCAAAGGTGGTGTTTAGCTTCATGCAGAATAAGTCACCCCAATGTTACACAATCTCAGACATCTGGTCGCAAAAATGAAATGATATGCCTGCATCAAACTCACTATTCTCACACACACTGCACACATTTCCATGATTATTTCTCTATATAAAGTTCTGAATAACACTAACATTCTAATTATACTTCTACCACTTGTCGGTCAGCATATCAACATCTTTGACTTCACTGTAAAATATTGCTAAATGACACTTGAAATTGCATTTGCAATTAATGTAAACACCTTGCTCTCCCAAATGACACATACATCTGCTAATATAAGAGAACTGTAGCATGTTTGTACATTTCTAGGGCAGTCAGCTATTAGCATGTATGTGCAGTTTAATAAAAATATGCACATGTTTACATTTGAATTGAACAGGTTTTGTGCTAGAGTTGGAATGCTTTCAATATAAAGTACACATACTGGGCCTCATTACAAGCATGGGGGTCCGGGAACTACAGTACCGGTAAGCATGGCGGTACTGTAGTTCACGGACTGCCATACTATGAGCTGTGTTCGTGCCTGCCAGGTCTGGCTTGGCGGGCAGAGCAGCACCTGCGAGCACAGCATGTCGGATGTACCAATGTCCGCATTCCAATTGAGCCCTATGGGGGTCAAATGAGAATGGGGACGGACAGGCACCGGCACCCAGCAATGCAGGAATTACGGGGTCCAGCATTGTCAGAATTACCCGGTAATTCCTCATTGACTGGTGCTCAAAAAATTGCAATTCCGGCGGCAGCCCCACCAGGGTTATAATGAGGCCCACTGTCTTTACTCACCCACCCAAATTAAAAAGACAATGGGCCTCATTACAAGTTTGGCGGTAGCTTTGCCGGTAAAACGGCAGGCCGCCCCCAAACTTGCAATTTTTTCTGGCACCCGCGAATGCGCAATTACCGGGTCATTACGGCCCAGCCGGACCCAGTACCTGCCCAATTGCGTGCCCCAGAATGCATTACTCCCCATTCCCATTTGAGCTCCATATAGCTCAATAGAAATGGGGAGGTCAGATGCACCGGCACCATTGAGAATGGTGCCTTTGCATCCAACATGCTCTGCTCGCGGGTGCCGTAATGGCACACGCGATAACTTGTAGTTTGCCGGTCCGGGAACTACACTACAGGCAAGCTTACAGGTACTGTAGTTCCTGTAATGTTCCCCCAATGTTTTTCAGATTGATTTAACCGATAAACTCCCCCATCCCTTTCCCATCACATATGAATCCAACTGTAATGTCAGAATGACGGGTTACACAGTATTTACATTCACACTATTTTGGGAATACGAATGGCTTCTTAAAACGTGCTCTCATCCAATAGTATTTTTTTTAAATATCAACAGCCTTCACAGGCTGAAAATTACCAATAAGTCTCTGTCAGGCTATGAAAGCTCATGACTGATTCATAGTCTGAATGTGTATCTATGCCTGTGGAAAGATGCTGGTTTAATTTAATTGGATTGTGATTGTAAAAAGGTGCATGCCAAAATGCACAGGAGTGCTATCTATACCATTGTTCACTCAATTTAGAAAGTTATTTTAAATTGGATTGAATTAACATCTCACTTAATTTTACATGCAGTGAGATTGCACAATGTATTTCCCATTTAAATCAATATATATTTTGATAACACCTTTCCAAACCACCCCATACTCGGGACTTAGCAGAAACATAGTTATAGAGAACTTTTACCATTTCTTTTGGCAACATATTATACTAACGTTTGGTTTATCTTTAGCGGCACACAGCCAGGAGAACCACCATGTGCCCCCAGGAGAGCTGCAGTCCCCATCAGGTTCTCATCTGCAGATCACCTTGTGGACACAACTCATCACCTGGAACAGGAGTCTTCTCTTCTGCAGCCTTTAAGTTGGTCTCTATCTTTAATCCATCCAATATGATCAGATGGGGCTCTTTCCTGCAGCTCTTCCCAGTGTCAGAGTTCCTCTTCTCTTTACTCACACTGTTTTAAAGTCTCCATCAATACCACCTTATGTTATAATTATGTCACAGTATAGGATGGGCTAGGGTCTTTCATTGAGCTACCGCACATCTAGACATATATGACATATAAGAAAAAGAAACAGAGCATATATGCCTATTAGTGACTTAAATACAAGACAGCATTTGCTGTTCAATTTGTTATTGATATCATCAGGTGCCGTGGTTATATGTAAACACTTTTGGCTCTCTCTATGTTAATACAGTCACCATTCTAAATATTAAGTAGGATGATTAGCTGCGTTATTGTGTAATGTCATGCTTTTAAATCATGAATTTTGGTGGCTATCTAATGGCATGTGAATCACCCTCCTTCACCATACTGAGACACTGACCTAATAGATGTTAACTTTGCTGAACACTGTTAGTGATGGAATGCTTTATTCGTAAGCGTTTCGTAAGAATTATTCGTAATTCGTAAGCGTTCGCAAAATGCTGCAAAAACAAAACATAGAGTAACTCTTTAGACGGATTCACCGTTAATGTGGGATCATAATGTAAACATTGCTCTCTGACTGTGAGAGTCAGTGTACCTGCTATCTCTCTACGGGAAAAGTATTAGCGCTTACCTTCAAAGCACATGATACGCTAAGGAGATTCTTGTGACAGTGGCGTTCGGGACTGTTCTGCAGCCTAGACGCTGCCTGCAAATCCAGACGTTTCCTTGGCAACGTTTATAAAATAGACGTTCCTGGGCGTACGTGTCAGCAGTATTTGGTGGCCATACTGGTGTGGGCGAGGTGCCGAATGTAGGCCTATTCTAATTATTTTGATTCTGTATCTATGTACCAGGAATGTCAGTATATTGATGATATGCTATCTGGTGCTATAATATGCTTACATTGGGCCTCATTACACGGTAGGCGGTAGCCATGGTGCTATTAGTGTCATGGCTACCCCTTTACCGCATTCCGGGTCCGTGTTCCCGGAAAAGGGACTTACCGGGTCATTCCGACCTTGGAGGACCCGGTAAGTCCCCATTCCGGGAACCATTCCCCATTCCCATTCGAGCCCCCATAGGGCTCAATGGGGATGGAGCTAATAACGGTAGCGCAATTTGCGGTACCGTTATTAGCTTTGAAGTCCCTTAACGGGTCCCTTCCCCTAACGCCTGGTAAAACCAGGCGTTAGGGGAGGGACCCGCTAAGGGACCTCGTAGTAGGGCGGTAAGGGATTACCGGCACCGGTGCCCTTACTGGTGCCGGTAATCCCTTACCTCCTACCGTGTAATGAGGCCTGTTGTGTTCTAAATGTATATTGGATGCAGAAAGAGTTTGTTGTTATTGGAAAAAAGGATATTTGTACAAAAAAGCATTGAAAAAAACATTGAAAAAAGCATACTGTTGAATATACACCCCAGTCTCCATTGAATGGTTGTTCGATCTATATTTGTGGTTGGAAAAGACGCTTTCCTGAATGTAAAATCATTTGTTCCTCATAATTCAATGTAGAAATATGATGCATTAGTAAAAACAGATTTCTATAATTGCCCACCCAAGGTACACACTTCGGTATGCGACACTACTGTTGTAAGAGGATCCAATTCAACACTACAGCTAAGTCAACGCCTAGTCTAGAATACTGAATGAAAACCCTTATTGATATATCTTTATGTCCAGTTCATGCGTTCTGGATGACTACCCCTATATAACACCCCTCTCTTGGAATCCCCCTGACCCCACTGAGCCACAAAGTAGTTCTGTTTTGCAAGTTTAAAAGGTTTATTTGATAATTTAAACAATAGATATATATATCACACTTTATAATAAATTAATAATTGAATATGACACTTAATCTGAGCAGTAATCAATAATGGATAGTCTGGCACTGGCACACTTGTGAATAGGAACAGAAGAATAAGGTGGTAGAGAATGCTTTATATAAGTTCAGATGGATGCAATGTTGAATGAAAGGCAGTACAGAAAGTACTCAATATGATTTCACCAAAACAATGTAATCACTTTTCTCTGGCAATCCACTCCCCCCCTTTATGCAATGCAAGGAAATGGAAGGAAAGCACACAGTTCTCAGAAATGCAATCAAATGTAATTCAGTTCACCCCAGCAAGCTTAGACCACAGAAGTTTGAAACACAGGCCCAAAATGCTTTTATATGTGCTGGCAATGAAGTGAAAAATATGCTAAAATGCTTTTAATTCCCTCTAGAGGTTCAGGGTGAGTGGTATCAAGTTAATATTAGTCCAGGCTCACTCTAGCAATGATTCAGGGATGGTTCTTAAGAGGCAAACGAATTTTTAGCAAGGAAAGCAAGGAAGCTGCTGTTTTCACACGTGGAGAAATTTGCAAATCGCGGTAAAATTTGCGAGTGCGTTTTTCGCGATTGCGGCAAAAGTGTAGGGAATAGGAATGCGGTTCTAGGTTCGTTGAAAAGACAAGATTCCCAGCTTTCAGAGGAAAGTTACTGCAAGTTCCTAGCAAAAACGGTTATGGAGTTATGAACGATCTTGTGAAGGTTGTTTTTCGGATTTGAAAAACTTGCAGCTAAAAAATGACAGGTGACAGTTTTGCAAATGACAGGTGACAACTTCTAGGAGGCAGTTCTGGTTAGATTAACATAGATTGAATTATATTATTTTAACTAAGAGATTGGTTCTGCACAGTTCTGCTAGGTACTCACAATATATTTAGAAATAGAATGGGCCTCGCCACGAATCTGGTCAGGTTTTCTTCACTCGCCACGGACGGTCTCTGCGCACAGCGGTCTGGGTCAGCTCTCTGGTTCTGTGAACAGCGGTCTGGGTCAGCTCTACTCTGCTGGTCTGGTCTGGGTCTCTGGTTCTGATCAGGTCTGTAGGTCCGGATACAGCGGTCTCCGGTTCAGCTGGTCTCTCTCTGGATACAACACTGCTCTCTGGCAAATGGAAAGAGTTCTTGCAAAGAATTCAAACAGCTCGCCTGGCTGTGATAATGGCAATGATTTGAGGCCTGCTAAAGAGGGATTTAGCTTGTAGTTGACCTCTCTGCTACAAATTCTGAAGTAAAGTCTTGGTCTCTGAAGGTGGATAGATTGAAGTCTCTATGTTGGCTCTCTGGAGGTTGATGGAGGTAAAGTATGGATTTTCCGGCAGAGCGTCCCGCAGCAGATGGAATAGAATGTCCCTATCTGTCCTGACTGTCTGCTTTTATGTGTTTTGAAAGTGGGTGGAAAGGCTAGCTTCCTAGGCCCTACCCCTCTCCACTTCTCATTGGCCACTTCCTCCTCTTCCCCTTGATTGGGGGAATGAAATGAAGTGTCATCATGATGAGGTCTGTTTATGATACAGAGAACCCACCCCTGTCAACTTTACACACAATCTATATTTGATCAAAAAGACAAATTTCATAGCTACACAGTGGTTTGAAATTACATGCACCCATCATGCACATCACATGAGATATACCCTGTTCAAATCTGCTCTTCCTGAGAGCTTGCATTGAGAAATGGCAACATATTTCACTTTTTGGTCAAGTTACCAATATCAGATACTTACTCAAATTTACCCAAATGTGTGCAAGGCATGCAGGCATTAATTGATGAAGTATCAGACTTTTCACATGCAGACATTTTAAGTAATACCCTCTTAACTGCTAGTTTGCCCCCAGATCATGCCACCGGTTCTAAAAACCTCTTAAAATGTGGGCAGAAAAATCACAAGAATTATGGTATCATTTAAATAATTATGACAAGTCCGTACTATGAGTTATTCATCTTTTTCTAAGACCATATTCTGGCTACAGGGGTGTGTCTTTTCAGGTCACATGGTACAGAAACCAGTCTTTCCACTTTCTTCAAGCTCAGCCTCTGTCTCCAGTTTCTCCCCCTCCCAGTTTCTGCCAAGAGGAAGCCATTTTTATGACCCCTGCAATAAACCATCTGCCTGGGCCCTGGAAGGCCCATTGTTCAAGAGGAAGCCATTTATGGCCACTTCAATAAACCCTCTGCCTGGGTCCTATGTTTAGTCTCTAGCAGTCCCTTGGTAATTCAATCAGAGAAGTGTCATATCCCTTTTGGTGGGAACAGCAAAAGGCAGCTAGGCCTGGGAACACAGCTGTTGTGCAAGTCTCAACTCCTGTCGGGGGTAGCTGGTGGGCAGAATTCAGTTCCTTAAGCCAGGCCCCAGCTAATGTCACTTTTAGTTACCCAGTTTTCTGCATTCAAATAAAACTAACCATTTTTACATGTGCAGCTAGAATGCTGATTCTAAGTTTAAAACTATGACATTTAAACAATTGCAACCTATGTGACACTCAAAAGTAGGTCACTCATTTCTTTTAAACATTTAGATTTTTAGTGTCTTTCAGTCCAAATTTACTTAAACTGCTGAAATCCACAGCTCAGCCAGTCTTGTTATAAACCTTCAAGTCATTCCAGAATATAACTTTACATTGTATCCACCTCTCAGTAAGTCTTTCTTTGGCCTGCTTTGGGTTCATTTATTCAGTTTTAAACAAAAACAAAAAAATCTGGTGGTTTTAAAACGCCGGCTTTCTGATAGTGGTGAGTACTGGTAATGCAACCATTTTGGGGATTTTTCTTGGATTAATGCATTCCAAACAGGAATGGTTCTTACATGGTAGTAAATCCTTGCTTAACATTGTTTTGATGGGGCTCCTTACAGTAAAATGGTTATGTGGAACCCCACAAAAGGGTTGAATCTTTAAAGTGGTCTGGTGAGCCACGATTTCAGCAACTTTTTGACATCAGTAACAGTGGATTTTGTTAACAAAGATCTTTCTTTACTCTGGTGGGTGGCAAGTTAGGTAACCATTTTGGTGTGCGCACAAACTGCGTGGTTCTCCTGGATTCTGGCGCACTTGTGGGCTTTTTGGCCATCTTGGATTTTCTAAGCCCAAAGCACCAAATGTTGCAGCATGATAGCTCAAACGTGGGTCAGGACACCCAACAGATCCCCCCACGTGACTGCCCTTTGAATTTGAGTCGATGGGGAGTCGGGTGCACAAGGGTTTTGACCTACGCACTGGTCTATCCGCATAATCTTCTTCCAATTCTGCAAATGGCACAGTTCAGCATCTTCGGTTCTCCTCGCCGGTCCTGATGGGAAGATTTGGCGGTACCCTGGGCCCCTTAAGTCTCTGCTCCCGGTCTCCGGATCGTCCTCCTTGGCCAGTCTCGAGGTTTTCTTTCTCCTAGGACGACAAAGGAAGAGTGGCAATACCTATTCATAGACATTTTTCCCCCACCATTGATATAGTGGGGTGGCATATGAATTTTAGAACTCAACAGATATGCACATGCACATTTTTTTAAATTAAGAGACAGGAACGCATAAACTTGAGAAACACAGAATTTGATAGGCTATATGTAGGATCTTTTAAGTTAGAACTGAATTAATCTGAGACAGTACCCTCTAGGATTCCAGAGGATTCCTCCAGTTGTTGCAGAGTGTGCCTGGGATGGCAACACTTCAACTGGTTAATGTGCACCCACTTGTCTTCCCCCTCTGCCAAACCGCCTTTGGGGATGCGGATCTTGTAGGCCACAGGGGAGATTTTGTCTATAATCTCATAGGGTCCCTTCCACGTGGGCAAACATTTTCGCTGTTTGGCCTGGTTCCTTTGGAAATTGTATAGATAGACCCGGTCCCCCACCTGATATTCCTTCCTGGAAGTCTTCAGGTCATGGTGGGTCTTCATGCTATCAGCTGATCTTTCTAGATTCCGCTGAGCATAAGCAAAAGCATGTTGAAGGTGTTTCCTTAAATTCTCCACATACTCATGAGTTGTGGAGGCATTTATCAGTGTCTGCTCTTGGGTCCTGTAGAGCAGATGCTGAGGAAGCACCATCGTGCGCCCAGTCATCAACTTGAATGGTGACATTTTGGTTGCAGATGAAGGGGTAGATCTGATGGCCATTAGGACCCGAGGTAATCGGATATCCCAACTTGGCCCAGAATCTGCCACAAACTTCTTTAATATGCTCACAATGGTTCGGTTATATCTCTCTACTGCCCCAGAAGAAGCTGGCCGGTAAGCAATATGCAACTTCCATTTGACCCCCAGTATCTCCCACATCTTTGTCATTACTTCACTAGTGAAGTGGCTACCCCTGTCTGACTCAATCCTTTGAGGTAGACCGAAACGGGAAAAGATGTGGTTAATCATCAGGGCAGCTGCAGTTTCTGCCTTGCAATTTGGGGCTGGGAGACATTCCACCCACTTGGTAAACAAGCATGTCACAGTCAACATGTACTTATTCCCACTAGCAGAGCGAATCACGGGGCCTACAAAGTCGATTTGCAAATCTGACCATGGCAGTGTCATCCCCCTCTTTTGGAGGGGTGCACGGTGCGTGAGGGATGATGGCTGAAATTGTGCACACACAAGACACCCCTTCAAGTATTGGTCAAGGTCCTGCCCCATGTGTGGCCAGTATGCAACCTCTCTTAAGATTTCCAGTGTTGTGTGACACCCCCTATGACCGGCGGTGGCCGCATCATGGGCGTGACTTAACATCAGGCTTCGGAATGAGGTAGGAACCACCCACTGATCGTGGCCAGCTTTGGATTTCCTTACCAGCAAACCGTCTTGGATCCGGAACATTTTTGGACATTTCATCAACACCCTTAGGTCCTTTTTCCCAATGTAATCGGTATCCGTCAGGGGAAAGTTCTCAGGGTCCTCAAGGTGCTGGTAAAATTCACCAATTATTGGATCCCCCTTCTGAGCTGTAATCAAATCAGGGGTCTCCTTGCTCCATTGGGCAGTTGAAAGATCATTGTGAGCATTTGTCTGGGACCTAGTGATAGCAGTGACCTGGATTTCCCCCAACAGGGACTCAATCTCAATTAGATCCCCATGGATGGCCCCGGTTTTGGCCAGCTGATCAGCTAAGTCATTTCCAGTTTTGTCTGGTCCCTCTACTTTGGAATGACCCTTGATCTTCTTCCAATAGATGGTCATTCCTTCCAGGTCCATTTCCCATTTGTCTATCAGTTTGAATGTGGGAATGGCTGGATCTTTTGGGAGTTGGCGGAACATGGCTCGGAGCTGATTTCACATCTTTCTGGACTATAGGAGTGGGAGTTTCTGATTGTGGATTGGTAAAGAATTTCTGGGTGTTTCCTTCCAGTGTGGAATACCACCTTAAACTGGAAGGAAGGTTGATTTTCAGAAATAGAGAGGACCCCCCATCACCAGTCTGTTGTCCTACTGCTATTACTGTCACGTCTGGAATTTGGCTATTCTGGAAGTGAAATTCTACTTGGTCAGATTTTTGTTCAACCATGTGGCAGGTGCCGTTTAAACTAACATGGTTGACACTCTGTTTTAATTTTATGGGTCGGCTAGTCTGGGTCCAGAGGACCTTGTTTACACAATCTATTAGGGGTGACAACCTTCTCAGGAGGTCATTCCCTAGTAAACAAGGGGTGCCCTCTGGAGTCACTACTATGACCGGGTGTTTCACCTTGTGTCGCCCGATCTTAATGTCCAAGTCTGCAGTCCCCTCAACGGGAATTTCCTTCCCGTCAAAGTTCTGCAGTTGTCCAGGAAGAGAGGTGAGAGGAATTTGGTAATTCTCTCCCCTTCCTGCATTCAGTTCATCAAAGGCCCTTCTGGACAGAAGGGTAGCTTGAGATCCAGTGTCCACCAGTGCCAAAATTGTACCCTGCCCCTGTACTTGTACCGGGGCATAGTATCTTCCCTCCTTCTCCTCAAGGGGGCACAGATAATGCACATTTTTGGACAACTGATGGGCTAACTTTCTGGTTTTGGACATCGCTAGCGAAGAGATTTGGGCAGAATTCTGTGGAGAGTCTTGGGAATCTGAAAGAAAAAGTTGGCAACTGGAGATCAGAGCCATTGTGGGTTCCCCTGGTTCCGGTTCTGGGCCGCCCCCCCCTTTTTGGAGGCAGTCATCAGGATGGGTTTGAACCAGGGGATTTTGGTATTGTGGGTTCTAGGATGAGATGATGGACGGCGGTAGTTCAGTCTCCATATCTCCCCAGTCTGAATTGACATCCCTTGGGACCCATTTTTCTTTGGGAGGAGTTCCCCCATCTCTGAAGGAGAAGATCCTTTCCCAGGATCCTCTGAGGATCCCTCTCCCTCAAATTGGAAGACCTGTACCTCCTCCACAAAGTGGGTCTGTTTGGGTCCTTTGTTTCTCCTACCCCCCCTCTGCTCCTTGGGAGGCGGGCTTTCAGGGGCAGGAGATTTTGTTTCCTGTTCCTGGTTTTCCAGGGGCTGTTTACAAGTTGGGAAGGAAGCTTCCTCCAAGGCTTTACACCCCCTTCCCCTTGTTCCTCCTCCCTGGGAACCGGTGGGTTATCGGGGTGCTGCCCCCGTCATTGTTCTGGAGCACCAGGTCCAGAGTTGGGTGCGTTCTGCGCCGGCATGCCGATCTGAGGGTTCCGCTGAGCCCTCAGTATGTGACCCAGATCCCGCGCCATGTTTTGAACCTGGCGCTCTAACTGGGAAACCCGCTCAGGCTTATACGTGGCCCTGTTTTCTCCCCTGGGCTGATCCCGGGAAGGGTAGCTATCCCTTCTTTGGTAGTACCCCTGGTTGGGAAGATTTGGATACCCCTCCGCCCTTGGCCTCCCCTCTCCCGGATTCGGTTGTCTGGGCTCAGGGAATTGGGGAAAGAAGGGTGGAGGATTTTGGGGCTGGAAGTTGGGTAGATACCTGGGGAAGAAGTTCTGCCCAGGGTTTGGTGAGTTTCTGCCCTCCTGTGAGAAGTTGGGAGGGAAGTTCTCTGGGTTAGGTGCTTGGCTGGATCCCCCCCCTTGGGCTGGAGGAGTCCACACATAACCCAGGATGGGTCTGTTTCCCTTTTTACGGGGGCTTACATAATCAGGAGAGCGAGGGACCCCATTTGTGGGGCTGCCTCCCTGGCTCCCTGTCTGTGACTGGCCCGAGGACCTTCTGGGCCTAGCATTATTAGGTGCAGGTAGGTTTTTAGGCCCCCCCATCTCCAAATCTAAAACGGGGGTGACCTTTACCTCTGCCACCTTGGCAGCAGCAGGGGTGTTGTTGGCTTTGGGGTTTTTGGGCGCATTATTTTTATTTTCTATTGGCTTCTGCACCTCATAGATCTGGGTCGCCTGTTCAATGACCCAGTCTAAAGATCTTTTCTCGTGAAAATCCCTCACGAGCTGGGTCATTATGTATTTGGGCAAGGCATGGAAAAACGTATTAATAAATTCTCTGCTATCCGTGCGCACCCTTCTTGTGGTCTGTGCAAAAGCACGCTTTAACTCCTGCACAAACTCTTGTGGGGCCTGCTCCTCCCCACATTGTAAATTGTAGGCTGCCTTGCGAGCCTCTTGAGGATTTCTATGAGTAGAAAAATGTTTCAAGATGGCCGCCTTATAGGTGGACCATCTTAAATGATTTCGGTCCTCCAGCCCCGCAAAGAAACTGGAGTATTCCGGGGAGAAGGTCCACTTTACATATTGAATACAGCTTTGGCTGTCCTTCAAATGGAAAGTCTCCATCATTTGCTCAAACAACTCTAAGTGCTCCCAAACAGAATACTTGGCGTTCTTATGATAAGGCGTGATGACGCTCCTGATTGCCTTAATCTGCTTTAAGGGGTCCTTAAGCAAGGCCCTTTTTGTCTTATTGGCCCTTTTGGTCCGGGTAACCCTGGTCCATTCATCTTCTGACTCAGAGGCACTGCTCCCAGAGGTTCCTGTCTGTTCTTCCAGGTTTTCCCGGATTCTGCGAGCCTGGGAATGGCTGGCAGAATGTGGGGACCTGGTCTCCTGTGTCCTGTACCGCTCCGAGGAGTCTTCAGATCCCTCCTTGCTGCCAGGATTTGATGGGTACCCCCCCACTGACCTAACTGGGCAGAGGTTTTCAGGATGCCCTTAATGGGCCTACTCTCCTGGGGTTCCCCATCAAATTGCACTGTGCTTGGGTGCCCATACCCGGATGCCCGCCCCTCCATTCCTGGGTGGTACTGGCCTATGAGCCCCATGCTTCTGGCTGGATAGTAATCTGCCATCACTGTGGCCCTGTGCTCATGTGCGCCAGGGGACATGGGGGTGGCAGAGTCCAGGGACTGAGAGAGGTAAAGGCCTCTGGTACTAGGGCTCCTGGGGTTATGCTCAGGAGTTTCTCTTTCCCAGCGAACCTCATCTCTATCCGCCCCTGCTCTCTGTTGCAATGCAAGAGCCTGCGCCTTCAGTTCCTCAGTTAAGGCCTTACTAGACTCTATCAGTCTTTCCTGCATCGCTACCTGTTGTTGGAGTCTATCATTGTGCTGGCAGAGAGCCTCATTCTCTCTCTGTGCCTCCTGATAGGTCTTGGAGCACTGGGCCAGTCTTTGCTGCAGGAGGGTTACCTCCTGAGCTGTGTCCCTATTGGCCTGCTCCTTTCTTGACAGAGCATCCTCCACCCTCCTGGTGTGTTCTAACAAGTTCTGGTGCTCTTTTTGGAGGTCACCCAGCCCCTGGAGGGCCAAGTGATTTTCTTCTGTTTTTCTTTTTAAATCTCAGACTTCCTGGCCTAAGGCGTCTCTTTCCTGACTAAGAGCCTGCATTTGTGCCGCCAGGTCGTCCCTCTGCCTTTGAAAGGCACCAGCTTTCTGGCGTTCTTCATCAAACTCTGCCTGGGTATCCAGGTCTTTCAAAATCAGCTTGTTGCTCTCTGCCTTCACTCTATCTAGATGACTTTGCAGGGTGGCTACCTGCTCCGTGCATGCCCTGTTAAAGTCTAATTGTTGCTCCAGCTTTTTCTGGCTCTGCAGTAGGGAGTCCAAACCTTCTTGGTACTCCTTCTGCAAGGCCAGAAATCTGGTATCCTGGTCAGCCTTTTCCTGTTGCAGGATGTCCATATCCCTCTTTATTTTAATGATGTGCTGTATACTCTCATTTTCTGACTCCTGGCTCCCCTGCAGCCTCTGCTCAGAAGAGTCCAGATTAGATTGGGCCTTCTGTAATGCCAGCAGTTGCCTACTCGCCAGATCTTGGCCTTCAGCACATTTGTCCTGAATGGCTCCCATATGTAAATATAAATATGCCGCTACCCTGGCAATCTTGTTGTGCTCATCCTTGGCCTTAGAGGACACATATAGTTCACTCAGGGCCACATTTAAGGGACCCTGGTCTCTCCATTTATCTGACCCTGTTTCCGTGATCTGGGGTGCGATTGCTTGCAACCAGACCGTCTGGTCCTGATGAGTCCACTCACCTCTCACAAATAGCTTATGTAAGAAGTGCTCTCTGGCTATCTTCATATCTACCAAGGTCGTCATTCTGGAGTTTGAGTTCCTTCCTGACTTACAGAAGTTTGTATTTTATTTTTGCAAAACAGACCTTTTCCTTAGAGCGTTCCTTTGAGGAGTGCTTTACAGCGTAACACAGCGTGGTGATCCGACCGGATATGTGTATCTGGTCAGCTGGCACACTGTATTAATCTGCACAAGTGATAGATCTAATCCGGAATCCCCGGCTACGAGCCCCCAATTTGTAAGAGGATCCAATTCAACACTACAGCTAAGTCAACGCCTAGTCTAGAATACTGAATGAAAACCCTTATTGATATATCTTTATGTCCAGTTCATGCGTTCTGGATGACTACCCCTATATAACACCCCTCTCTTGGAATCCCCCTGACCCCACTGAGCCACGAAGTAGTTCTGTTTTGCAAGTTTAAAAGGTTTATTTGATAATTTAAACAATAGATATATATATCACACTTTATAATAAATTAATAATTGAATATGACACTTAATCTGAGCAGTAATCAATAATGGATAGTCTGGCACTGGCACACTTGTGAATAGGAACAGAAGAATAAGGTGGTAGAGAATGCTTTATATAAGTTCAGATGGATGCAATGTTGAATGAAAGGCAGTACAGAAAGTACTCAATATGATTTCACCAAAACAATGTAATCACTTTTCTCTGGCAATCCACTCCCCCCCTTTATGCAATGCAAGGAAATGGAAGGCAAGCACACAGTTCTCAGAAATGCAATCAAATGTAATTCAGTTCACCCCAGCAAGCTTAGACCACAGAAGTTTGAAACACAGGCCCAAAATGCTTTTATATGTGTTGGCAATGAAGTGAAAAATATGCTAAAATGCTTTTAATTCCCTCTAGAGGTTCAGGGTGAGTGGTATCAAGTTAATATTAGTCCAGGCTCACTCTAGCAATGATTCAGGGATGGTTCTTAAGAGGCAAACAAATTTTTAGCAAGGAAAGCAAGGAAGCTGCTGTTTTCAGACGTGGAGAAATTTGCAAATCGCGGTAAAATTTGCGTTTTTCCCTGTAGGGAATAGGAATGCGGTTCTAGGTTCGTTGAAAAGCCAAGATTCCCAGCTTTCAGAGGAAAGTTACTGCAAGTTCCTAGCACAAACGGTTACGGAGTTATGAACGATTTTGTGAAGGTTGTTTTTCGGATTTGAAAAACTTGCAGCTAAAAAATGACAGGTGACAGTTTTGCAAATGACAGGTGACAACTTCTAGGAGGCAGTTCTGGTTAGATTAACATAGATTGAATTATATTATTTTAACTAAGAGATTGGTTCTGCACAGTTCTGCTAGGTACTCACAATATATTTAGAAATAGAATGGGCCTCGCCACGGATCTGGTCAGGTTTTCTTCACTCGCCACGGACGGTCTCTGCGCACAGCGGTCTGGGTCAGCTCTCTGGTTCTGCGAACAGCGGTCTGGGTCAGCTCTACTCTGCTGGTCTGGTCTGGGTCTCTGGTTCTGATCAGGTCTGTGGGTCTGGATACAGCGGTCTCCGGTTCAGCTGGTCTCTCTCTGGATACAACACTGCTCTCTGGCAAATGGCAAGAGTTCTTGCAAAGAATTCAAACAGCTCGCCTGGCTGTGATAATGGCAATGATTTGAGGCCTGCTAAAGAGGGATTTAGCTTGTAGTTGACCTCTCTGCTACAAATTCTGAAGTAAAGTCTTGGTCTCTGAAGGTGGATAGATTGAAGTCTCTATGTTGGCTCTCTGGAGGTTGATGGAGGTAAAGTATGGATTTTCCGGGGGCGTGGCTAACCGCCATGTAGGAAGGACGTGTTCGGCGCCGCTCCGCTCGATACGATTATGGATCCGCCACCAACTACCGCTTAAACTTGACTGCAGCCACTTGAAAACAGAATATAGGTCGTGTGAAGGAGTGTTCCGCCTGTTGACGAAGTTTGGGAGCCTCACGACCCTCTGAGGGCCCGCACCATCGAAAAGAAACGGAACGTCGTACGAGGACAGAAAATGGCGGCCATGATGATGCCCAGCCTGACGCTGTAGCGGAGCCCTGTGACCGACCGGGAGGAACCCGCAAGGGGCCAGCCTTTATGGAACTCGATCTGAAGTGGCAGAGATTGCCTAAGCTGAGACCTGTGCTCCTGTGTCCCGAAGAAGAGCAGCGAGGAGACGGAGGGGGGAGCGCCTGATGCGGCCTTAACTACACCCTCACCGGGCCCTGCTGAGCGGCCCACTGGCGCAGCCCGGCGGGCGGCCGACGCACAACCCCCCCCACGAAGTACCCCCAGCACGGCGCCATCGGACACAGACTGTGTAGTGCCTGCCGAGGCCTGACGGACCACGAAGATAGGACATGACCACTAAGGGCGCCCGAAGCAGACACCGCCAAACTACCATGGAGTCCTTCGCGGCCGCTGGAGCGATCGGACCCGCGGAGGCTTCTGCCCCTGTGGAGGTGCCGGGCGCCGCGAGACCCGAGCCAGCTAACTCCCAACTGCTAGAGGCCATCAAGACACTCCAGAAAACCATGGAGGACAAGATTGATGCGGTTGCGATCGACCTGAATTTACTGAGGCAGGATGTGCGCTCTATCACCGGCAGAACGGACGCTCTCGAGATCCAAGTCCGAGACAATACCGATGCCAAAACTCAACTTTTAAAGGATGTAGACATTTTGGCGCAGAAAGTGAAGAACCTAGAGGACAGGGCTGAGGAGGCCGAAGGAAGGGCCCGCAGAAACAATATCAGAATTATCGGCCTGCCCGAGGGCATCGAGGGCAACGACCCTACCAACTACGTCGAGAACCTGCTCATACAGGAAATTGGGGCCGGGAAACTGTCGCAGGGCTTCACTATTGAAAGAGCCCATCGCTCCTTAGCCAGGAGGCCCCCACCGGGGACCCCACCAAGACCCATAATAGCCAAAGTCCTCAACTATAGGGACAGGGAATCCATTTTGGCCTTCACCAGGATGGGCGGATCCATACAGAGGGACGCCGCAAAGATAGCAATCTACCCTGACTACACCCTGCAGGTTCAAAGGAGCAGGGCCCAGTTCCACCACACCAAGGCGAGACTCAAGGAAGCAGGCCTGCGCTATCTACTCCTCTACCCGGCTAGACTCAAGGTCCTGCGCAACAACAAGGCCCACTTATTTGATAACCCAGCAGAAGCCTGCGAATGGATGGACAGAGAACAGATCCCGGACATCGAACGGAAGCAGCGCGGGCCCTAGCCGCCCGCAACATAGGAACTTCTCCACTCATTGACTGCAGTCGCCGATTGTACATTCATATGACAATAGTCGTGGCGACACTGATGGAACCGGAGCCGCGCCGGTCGTGGCGCACCTCCTGACAACACCTTCGGAGGCAGCCCCTTTCCTAACCCCAGGATACTTTGGGTGAGTTCACCCGCCCGTAGGGCACCGGAAGACCCTGGTCTGATGGGGCAGAAACGGGGATGTCAGAGCAAGGGCAACCTCGCTAGACGTGTTATGTTTGAAGTTGTGTTTTTTGTTAAGTTAGACGTTGTTGTTTGTGGGGGTTCGAACCCCAAGTTGGGATTGCAGTTTGAATTGGACACAAACCGGACCGGGACCAAGCGCAGCGGAATTGCAACCAGGACGACCAGGTTCGTCAAACCCCTCAACCTCACGCTTCCCACAGCCGCACGACCACACACAGACCATGGTTGAGAGGATCAGAGTCATGTCCTGGAACGTCAGGGGGCTAAACAGCTATATCAAACAGCGCCGCATCCACGCCTACATGAAACGCCACAGGGTCGGAATCGCCCTCCTTCAGGAGACCCACTTATGTGGCCCTAAGCTTGCAGCGTTGGCCAAGGTCTGGCGGGGCACCCTAGTGGGCTCCCCCTACTCCACCTACGCCAGAGGCGTCTTGATATGGATCGCCCCCTCTGTCCCAGTCAAGCTGACCCACACCAAAACGGACAATGAAGGTAGGATGGCCCTGGTTCAGGGCACCATAGAGGGGAGGGACGTCCGCCTGATTTGCACCTATGCCCCGAATCATGATGCCACTGTTTTCTTTCGCTCGCTGTACGCTCGGCTGACCCCGAGTGATGAATGCATAACGATATGGGGAGGTGACAATAACTGTACCCTGAACCCTTGCATAGACAGGTCGGATGGTAAACACGGGGACCCCTCCCCACCCGCCAAGATATTGAACGCCCTCACGCAGCAATATGCCCTGAAAGACCTGTGGAGAGTGCAAAACCCCGAAACCAGAGGCTACTCCTTTTACTCCCCCCACATAAGGTCCATACCAGGATAGACTGCCTGTTCATTAGCGAAGAGCACGTGGCGGGATTTGAGGACACGCAGTACCTAGCCAGGGTACTTTCAGACCACTCCCCTTTGATGACCTCGTGGGTGACCACGACGCCCAGGCCCCCCATCCCCACGTGGAAATTGAGAAGCGAAGCGCTGTTGGACAAAGCCTTCAGCGAACAAATCAGGGAGGGTTCCACACATTACTGGCAGACCAACATTGATAGCGTCAGATACTTAGGCACAGCCTGGGAAGCCTACAAGGTGGTAACTAGGGGGGAAATGATAGCCGCGGCTGGAGGGGCCCTAAAATCCGTCACGTCCCTGCTAGCGCACGCTGAGACTGAACTCCAAGATCTCGAAGCCACCCCGTCCCCTGATCCCGCCCACTTGCAAAAGATGATTGATCTTAAACAAACATGCCTAACACACTGGGAGACGCTGGGGAAGTTGAGCTATACAAAATTCACGGAGAGGAATCATGCCCTGGGCGATAAACCCGGGAAGCTTCTTGCATGGCTTTATAAACGAGAAACCCCCAGATACCCCATTTGCTCCATTCGTAATACAGACGGCCTGACCCTCCACACGCAAGTGGGTATCAACGCAGCGTTCAAACAATATTACCAAACCCTTTACTCCGATCCAGCCCCGCCCCCTGACCACGCGATCGAAGACGCCCTAGACGCCATCTGGCTCCCACGCCTGGAGGACCACTTGGCAGATCCCCTCGGAGCCCCCGTCACCCCCGACGAGGTCACAGCCACCATTAGGTCATTGCCCTCGGGTAAAACGCTGGGACCGGACGGTCTCCCGAGCGAATTTTATAAGGCCTATGAGGACATACTGGCCCCCCTGTTGTCCAAAGTATATAACGAGGCGTATGACATAGGCCACCTCCCCGACACCATGGTTGAAGCCACCATCATCCCCCTACTTAAGCCCGACAAGGACAGCTCTGACTGCGGCTCATACCGCCCACTATCCATGTTGAATGTAGACAACAAAATCCTCACCGCATTACTGGCCAGAAGGCTTCGTGCAGCCGTCCCATACCTCATACACCAGGATCAGACGGGCTACATGCAGGGTCGCTCTATGTCCGAGAACCTGCGAAGGCTGCACCACGTGATACACAGCACAAACGGCATGCCCGGTAAATATGCAGTTGTGTCCCTAGACGCCTCTAAGGCCTTTGATTCGGTCCGATGGACATGGCTTTATGCCACCTTAGCAAAGATGGGGATCGGAACGGCTTTTTTGAACTGGGTAAAACTCATTTACACCAACCCCACCGCCAGAGTGCGTACCAACAACACTTTTTCTGAAAAATGGAGCCTGGCCAGGGGCACTCGACAAGGGTGCCCCCTATCCCCTCTACTTTACATCTTAGCGATTGAACCAGTGGCAGCATACCTTAGGCAGGAATACGGTGACGGGGGAATAACGATAAATGGTGTGAACCACCTTGTCTCCATGTATGCGGATGACATGCTCCTCTACCTGAGGGATCCCGAACACCTTCTCCCCTACATCCTGGAAACCCTAGACGGGTTCCACAGATGTACAGGGGTCCAGATTAACCACAGCAAGTCCTGCTTATTCCCCCTGGCTGCACTTAGTGGAACCAAGGAAGAACACCTCCCCCCTCTGGCCCTTAAATGGGAACCCACTACGTTCAAATATCTGGGCGTCGTGATCCACCGGGACCCTGAGACCGAACATGTTCTGAACACGGGCAAGGCTAAGGAGGGACTGGCTAAATCAATCGACCTATGGTGCAAATTGCCCCTTTCGATGGCTGGTAGGGCGGGACTCCTTAAAATGGTAGCACTCCCCCGTCTCCTACACTTCTTCACCAACGTCCCCTACAACATCCCCCAGCGTTTATTCAAAGACCTGGCCATGCTATGTAGGAAACTCTTATGGCGGGAGGGGAGGCACAGAGTTGCCCTAGACATTACTCAAAGACCGTACGAGAGGGGAGGCCTGAACACCCCTAACTTTGAGCTCTACTACATAGCGGCCCAGCTTAAGCACGTGATCCAGTGGATGGCTGATGATGCCATGACGGATACACGCCTATTGCAGCCCCCAGACGCACCATGGCTGCTCAGGGACCTCCTCTGGATCGGACCAATGCCCAAAACGCTGGACGCGCACCTCATCCGCCTAGGCACTCAAATTTGGAGTCGGGCCTGCAAGTTGGTCAAGCTGTCCGACCCTTACTCCCCACAGATCCCTATAGCCGCCATCATGTTCACTAGGCCGGAAGACCGGAAGGCGATCCGGAATATATGGGAACCCTCCGGCGTCGCCACTCTGGGCGATCTGGTGGATGACCAGGGCATCCACACATTTCCCGAGCTGCACGAATTGACTGGGGTCCCACTGGGTCAGTTCCTTCTATACGGGGCGGTGCTGGACAGACTTAGGAGGCGATGGCCGGATGCAGAATCCCAATGCGCCGGACACGAGGCCATAGAGAACCTGATAGGTGTGGCAGAAGGGGGACACGAAACCTCTAGGCTTTATGAGATCCTAATTGACAACACCACACATAGCGAACTCACATGCAAGAGCAAATGGGAGGCCGAGCTGAACACACTATTTGGCGACACGGAGTGGGAAACAATAACACACTATCACAAAAAGGTTTCTAGGAATGCCCGATTCCAACTTATCCAATTTTACATCATCCATAGGGCCTACCTTACCCCAGCTGTCATCTCGAGATTCAATGGCGCTGGTGTGGTGCGGTGCCCCAAGTGCCAAGAACCTGCGGCCTCCCTGACCCACATGTTTTGGGCCTGCCCGAACATACGAACCTTCTGGTCGCAAATTCAGACCAAGGTAGCAGAGGAGGACATAACGCTAGACGTGCAATCCCCCAAGGCATGTCTATTGGGCTCGTACCCACGAGGGAAAAAAAACAAATCTCTCAACAGGCTCAAAGATTTGATGTACATCCTCGCAAAAAGGCGCATCGCAATGGCCTGGAAGTGTCTTAGGGCCCCTAAACTTGTAACATGGTGGGAGGACCTTCGCAGATGGACTGTGGCTGAAACCGGGGCCTGGGAGCTGGCGCAAAGACAGCAAAAAATAAATGACTCGGAGGACCTCCTGCAGTGGATTGCCCTCACGACGGCCCTGTTCAGTCCTAAGGAGGCCAGCACCTCAGGTGAGGACCCGGACAGCCCGGGCTCACCCTAATGCCAGCAGCAGACTGCGTAACCCCGGTCCGGGTTCACTTGGGGAGGGAGGGAATGGGAATTATTGCGGATATTTAATTGATTGTCGTGTTGATGATACTGGTTGTATGTTTCTTGGAAAAAAACAATAAAAATATATTTTAAAAAAAAAAAAAAGTATGGATTTTCCGGCAGAGCGTCCCGCAGCAGATGGAATAGAATGTCCCTATCTGTCCTGACTGTCTGCTTTTATGTGTTTTGAAAGTGGGTGGAAAGGCTAGCTTCCTAGGCCCTACCCCTCTCCACTTGTCATTGGCCACTTCCTCCTCTTCCCCTTGATTGGGGGAATGAAATGAAGTGTCATCATGATGAGGTCTGTTTATGATACAGAGAACCCACCCCTGTCAACTTTACACACAATCTATATTTGATCAAAAAGACATATTTCATAGCTACACAGTGGTTTGAAATTACATGCACCCATCATGCATATCACATGAGATATACCCTGTTCAAATCTGCTCTTCCTGAGAGCTTGCATTGAGAAATGGCAACATATTTCACTTTTTGGTCAAGTTACCAATATCAGATACTTACTCAAATTTACCCAAATGTGTGCAAGGCATGCAGGCATTAATTGATGAAGTATCAGACTTTTCACATGCAGACATTTTAAGTAATACCCTCTTAACTGCTAGTTTGCCCCCAGATCATGCCACCGGTTCTAAAAACCTCTTAAAATGTGGGCAGAAAAATCACAAGAATTATGGTATCATTTAAATAATTATGACAAGTCCGTACTATGAGTTATTCATCTTTTTCTAAGACCATATTCTGGCTACAGGGGTGTGTCTTTTCAGGTCACATGGTACAGAAACCAGTCTTTCCACTTTCTTCAAGCTCAGCCTCTGTCTCTAGTTTCTCCCCCTCCCAGTTTCTGCCAAGAGGAAGCCATTTTTATGACCCCTGCAATAAACCATCTGCCTGGGCCCTGGAAGGCCCATTGTTCAAGAGGAAGCCATTTATGGCCACTTCAATAAACCCTCTGCCTGGGTCCTATGTTTAGTCTCTAGCAGTCCCTTGGTAATTCAATCAGAGAAGTGTCATATCCCTTTTGGTGGGAACAGCAAAAGGCAGCTAGGCCTGGGAACACAGCTGTTGTGCAAGTCTCAACTCCTGTCGGGGGTAGCTGGTGGGCAGAATTCAGTTCCTTAAGCCAGGCCCCAGCTAATGTCACTTTTAGTTACCCAGTTTTCTGCATTCAAATAAAACTAACCATTTTTACATATGCAGCTAGAATGCTGATTCTAAGTTTCAAACTATGACATTTAAACAATTGCAACCTATGTGACACTCAAAAGTAGGTCACTCATTTCTTTTAAACATTTAGATTTTTAGTGTCTTTCAGTCCAAATTTACTTAAACTGCTGAAATCCACAGCTCAGCCACTCTTGTTATAAACCTTCAAGTCACTTCAAAATATAACTTTACATTGTATCCACCTCTCAGTAAGTCTTTCTCTGGCCTGCTTTGGGTTCATTTATTCAGTTTTACACAAAAAAAAAAAATCTGGTGGTTTTAAAATGCCGGCTTTCTGATAGTGGTGAGTACTGGTAATGCAACCATTTTGGGGATTTTTCTTGGATTAATGCATTCCAAACAGGAATGGTTCTTATATGGTTGTAAATCCTTGCTTAACATTGTTTTGATGGGGCTCCTTACAGTAAAATGGTTATGTGGAACCCCACAAAAGGGTTGAATCGTTAAAGTGGTCTGGTGAGCCACGATTTCAGCAACTTTTTGACATCAGTAACAGTGGATTTTGTTAACAAAGATCTTTCTTTACTCTGGTGGGTGGCAAGTTAGGTAACCATTTTGGTGTGCGCACAAACTGCGTGGTTCTCCTGGATTCTGGCGCACTTGTGGGCTTTTTGGCCATCTTGGATTTTCTAAGCCCACAGCACCAAATGTTGCAGCATGATAGCTCAAACATGGGTCAGGACACCCAACACTGTTTGGCATATTGCATCATAATGTTATGAAATATTTATGCTTTTATTAATAATTAAATGTTATTGATGTTGCAAATTTGGTATCAGAACAAAGCGAAAGCTCTATGCTTTAAAACGTACACTTTGGCCTGCCCAAACCTGCCTTTAATTCACCCTGTAGACTTGTGATAAGTACATGACTTCTGGTAAACAGATCCACATCAGTAGTTCAGGGAGGGCTTGATTAATGAATAATGTAAGTCAGCTGACAGAGTTCATTGTTAAAATTGTGTTAGTCCAATTCAAATCAGAGGTTTAGGGAGGGCTTGATTAATGTTAAACGTAAGTCAGTTTACAGGGTTCATTGTATTTATTGCATTGGTCTAATGCATTAATTGGCCCTCATTACAACCCCAGCGTTAACCAATGGCGCTAATAGCACCATTGGTTAACGCCGGTAACTTAACGATTCCGCCATGGTGAAATGGGGAATTACCACCCCATTCCAAGGTTGGCGGGGCGGTAATTCCCCATTTACCATTGGCCCTTCCCCATTCCCATTTTTGCCCCATAGTGCTCAATGGGAAAGGGGAAGGCGGTAATTACGGTACCGCAAATTGCGGTGCCGTAATTACCTTCAAGGTCCCTTTGCGGGTCCCTACCTTAATGGCTGGTCCAGGTCGGGAGCCGCAAAGGGACCTCGTAGTAAGGTGGTAAGGGGTTAACGGCGCCGCAACCTTTTACGGCGCCGTTAACCCCTTAACGCCTGGGTCGTAATGACCCCCATTGTGTTTTATAGTGATCGGGGTTAATAGATTGCCAACTAACGCGCCATTTTGCTTTTGCATTAAATAGCAAAGACTGCAACCATATGATAATTTCTGATCTCACACTTGTATGAAGCCCCTAGACTGCATATTTAATGTAATTTTAAGGTATTTTTCAAACACCCTCCACTGGAAGATTACCAAAGGTGGGAAGGATTTTGCTCTAAGTTGAAATTCAACTAAACTTAAAGCCAGCACATATCAGCTGAATTGAATAATAGAACTATTGCTTCTTTCTTTTCTTCATTTATAGATTTACCAATGTTCCATTTAATACTATTTTAAACAATTTAAATACATTGCAGGCTACAATCCACTTATCAATTAGGTATGCTCTATTTGAACGCAAATAGCAAGTTAGTCCAAATATTCACAGTTGAAGACATTGGCTGGTACATTTCTTGGCATACATATTCCCAAGGTGCAACCTGAGTCGATGTTCCTGCTGATTCTCACTTGGGCCTTGGAATTGTTTGATGTACAATTACATTTTGGCAAACCCGGTTCTCTATGAATGCATATTCCACTTAAAGTTATTCAAACTTATGTCTTTGGGTGACATGTTAACAAAGACCCAATATGTCGGGTGTTATCTCTCAGGTGTGCAGGTGACCCACATCCTGCGAGTGCACCCTTGACGTGGTACTGAGTAAGAGGCAGAAATAATAATTCAAATGTTGCATTTTTCTGGTGCCTCTCTCACTTAAAGTTGAATATTCTTCATGGGTCTTTGATTTTCCCTGCACTGAGCCATCTGCCACACACTTAAAATGAACAACGCAGTTCACAGTTTTTTTTACATCAGTTGGCTTTTGGGAAATAATGTTGGTTTCCATTTATTCTGACAAAGTCACTATGGAGCTGCCAAAGTTCATTAGGCTAATGAAATTCATGAACAGATGGAGTATAGTCATTGCTATAGTGCTCTCTGGAAGTGAAGCAACTGAATTGGACTTTGGCACCAATGTTGAATAAGGCACAGTTTCTGGATGAAGTCTAATGGATGACAAACAGGTGTCATCCTCAGATATGTTTCCCTTTTCCACCCCACATGCTGGTCTTCTAAGACTGTCTACGTAATGTGCAAAGGCAGGAGGAGTCACATGGGGCTGCTTGACCAATCATAAGCAAAGATGTGCCAAAAAAGCTGCTGGTCTCAGTTTGGGATCCAACCTAAGGCCTGCTGCTGCTTCACTTCCTGGTTGCTGCTACAGGTCTGGTGTGGGGTGCAAAGCAAATGAGATATAACCAAAAGTAAGAACATGTTCATGTTACATAGGAATGTGTGTCACTGATCTAATATCCCGCTTGGCTCACACCCGTGAAAACTCTCAAAGCTAGGCTTTCTCCCGATAGGATGAGCTACTTATCTGCTGATCTCCTTTTCTGATGACTACTTTGCCTACTACTTCTTCTCCAAAATCATTAAAATATGTGACATCTTGAAATGACTTGTATCTTTAGAGAATATTTATGTTGCCACTGTTTGGTTTGTTTACAGAGACATTTCCTTGATCTAATACCTCCACCCGATAATCCCACTCCATAATCTAGACAAGAAATAGACTGTTTTGAATCTGAATACTTTGTTTTATTTAAAATAGTAAATCATGAAATTGGAGTCCAGCAACTTCTTTACAGAAAAGGAAACACAACCTACCTTCTCTCTGTTGTCTCAATTGGGTATATGTTCTCAATACACAAGACAATTTATTTTGCATACTCCTGCCAGCATCCATCCTTATCAATAAAATCAAATATAAATGACTATTCTAGACTAAAATGGCATCTTCTAATACCTGTTGGTACTCGAAAGTAAATATATAATTCTTGTTTTAAATTGCCACATAACTCAGAAGAAACTGTTCAATAATATAGGGAAAACAATTATATTGTGAGCTTATTAAATTGTACCAGTGACCTCTGGTGTTTAATAAAAAAGATATCTATGCGCTTAATAGCTCATACAGTATTTTCTAACTAATTTTAATCAAAATTGACACAATGTATTGCATGTATATGACAATCTAAATCAATATTTTTTTACAGCAGTACCATTAACAATGCTTTTGGAAATGATTCAGGTTTCCCTGTTGAAATAGCCAGAAATGACTATGCGGTAGAAGCTTTTATTTTGGAAAACGAAAAATCCTTGATGTATTAAAGTGTCAAACGAGCATGATATTATAAAATTGAAATGGAAGAGGAATCAGCAAATTAACTTTCATTGGAATTAGGAGTCCACTTACGGCCAAATCCTTCTATTGCCATGCAAGTGGAAAAATGATGTTTGTAATTTAAATTGACATGATTTTCTGCGGACCCAAGTGGCAAACAAAATATTTCCCTATTGCATTCTAATTAATCGAATACTCTATGCAGAAGTTTGCATCAATACTGGTTTTCACATTTCAAGAAATGGAGCAACCCCTGCAAATCTATAGATTCTTGTATACCACACTCACATGTCCAGATATAAATTATCTGTGTGAAAACCCAATCTATTTTAAATATACTTTCACAAAGTTTCAGTTACAGGGCTAGCTATCCTTTAGTGACAAAGATTGCAAACAGGGTCCCCCAAAATACCTTTGGTTGAAATCTGTGATTTAATTAATTCTTCCAACAATTATCTATGCTCTGGGATTATTATACTCACTGCTGGTTTCGCTTTCAAAGGCCCAGGACAAGTAACAACATCAACCGGCCACCGGCATTACTGCAAGATAGGTTCTTCCGTTCAGTCTGTCGTCCTTCTCCCAAAATACCTCTCAGTGAATCTGGTTCTGTCTTGGGAAAGACCTCCATATTTAGCCCTATATGGTAAAGGCCTTCTAAATGAGTTTTTCCTCGAGCTACCTCAAAGTGGAACTCCAATCCACTTTTGTTCTGTC
This sequence comes from Ambystoma mexicanum, assembly GCF_040938575.1. NCBI lineage: Eukaryota > Metazoa > Chordata > Amphibia > Caudata > Ambystomatidae > Ambystoma > Ambystoma mexicanum. The sequence goes on from NC_090936.1 coordinate 736,661,263, forward strand.
AAACAAGCTCACTTCCTTTTCTTATTTCCCCAAACTCTCCTCTCTTCCCGTGTTGACCTTAAATACATATCAAAGTCCAACCATGTAGCATCATTTGAAAAAGCATTTTTGGATTTGAAGGAGCCTGTGATATTTCCTCTCCACTTACGTGGACACACTAGTGTCCTCCTCCTTGTTTAAGAGGTGCATTGCATTATCTTTGCCATATGATGATGTTTTAGTTTTGAGTTGGCCATGCCCTTAGTAATTTAAAATCAAAATTGAACTTCAGTATGTATTCCCTTCATAATTTCCTGGTATGTACATGTGATATAAATATGCAGTATGTATTCAGATTCACATGAATATTCTTTTTTTTTAAATATGTTTATTTTTGAAGAAGGCAGGAAACATTACATTCACTTGAAGTCAACCTTTAGTATGCATTATTACATGAGAGTATTACTCCCCCCCTCCTGAGTTCATCCTGTATTCAGGTCCCCTTCTTCTTGTTCCTGTCCCTGTGGGGCGGGCCAGCTCTCTAGGACCCTCCTGGCCAGCTGGTGTTTTACAGGAATATTCTTAACCAGAAGACAACTTTTAGGTTTTTGTGAGTACATGCATAACAGTTATTATGATATTTGAATTTATCAATACGTCATACATTGTATTAAATCATTTTCTATAGGCTTACTGTCTGGTCTCGTAGTGCAAATCTATTTTTATTTTTCAATTGGTCAAATGGTTCTAAAGTCAAAGCTGAAAATGAAATGGGTAATTCCCATTTGTCACTTTAACATTCATCATGTTTGTGCAGCACATTTTCTTTAGCTTGAATTACATGGTTGCTAAATTCCTGGTTATTGGCACATTACATTATAATAGGCTGCTCAATAGGCTACTTTAATGGAACAGACAGACCCGTTATTTCTCTGTCAGGGTCACATTAGGTAACTTAAACCTCCAACAATTCATTATGGAAAATGACACTTCTACTATACTAAAAATGAAGAGTGGGAGAGGGTGCACAGCTAGTTTTAAGAATGTTTAGAAGTTTGGTGTGCTTTTTGTTCACTTTAATTTAGTGATACTTAGTAGGGTGCAGCCCACTGAATAGTGCCTCCGTGCTGGGTGCTCACAATATACTGAAATAAAAAAAAGGACCTAGGATAATTTAGCCTTCGGTGTGGGCCACACACCTGTAGTTCCCACTAGGGGTTAAAAATGTTCTGATGTATTTTTGAGAATAGTAAAAATCATATGCAAAACATTTTTTTACTTGATAAGTGCTTTTATTCAAAAAAAGTGTTTCCTTTTTTTGTAATTTTGCACAAACAATTGGTTCTTCATCACCAATTTGTTTGATGCTGTTTGTTTTGGCAAATGAAAAACCCTATGGCTAATGCTTTTCGGAAAATGTATTCCTTCCTCAGAGCCGGGTTTGTCTACACAGCATTTTTAAACCACAATACATTGCAAATATACATAGCGGTTTTAATGAAACAGGGTACCCACAAGTGACATACAGAAAACACGTGACATATATGAAAAAGAAACAGAGCATATTTGTGACTTAAATACAAGACAGCATTTGCTGTTCAATTTGTTATTGATCTCATCAGGTGCCGTGGTTATATGTAAACACTTTTGTGCCCTCTCTATGTTAATACAGTCACCATTCTAAATATTAAGTAGGATGATTAGCTGCGTTATTGTGTAATGTCATGCTTTTAAATCATGCATTTCGGTGGCTATCTAATGGCATGTGAATCACCCTCCTTCACCATACTGAGACACTGACCTGATAGATGTTAACTTTGCTGAACACTGTTAGTGATGGAATGCTTTATTCGTAAGCTATCGCAAAATGCTGCAAAAACAAAACATAGAGTAACTCTTTAGACGGATTCACCGTTAATGTGGGATCATAATGTAAACATTGCTCTCTGACTGTGAGAGTCAGTGTACCTGCTATCTCTCTACGGGAAAAGTATTAGCGCTTACCTTCAAAGCACATGATACGCTAAGGAGATTCTTGTGACAGTGGCGTTCGGGACTGTTCTGCAGCCTAGACCCTGCCTGCAAATCCAGACGTTGCCTTGGCAACGTTTATAAAATAGACGTTCCTGGGCGTATGTGTCAGCCGTATTTGGCAGCCATACTGGTGTGGGCGAGGTGCCGAATGTAGGCCTATTCTAATTATTGTGATTCTGTATCTATGTACCAGGAATGTCAGTAAATTGATGATATGCTATCTGGTGCTATAATATGCTTACATTTGAAACTATGTCAATAGATATTGGGCCTCATTACATGGTAGGCGGTAGCCAAGGCACTATTAATGCCATGGCTACCCCCTTACCGCATTCCGTGTCCGTGTTCCCGGAATAGGGACTTACCGTGTCATTCCGACCTTGGAGGACCCGGTAAGTCCCCATTCCGGGAACCATTCCCCATTCCCATTCCCATTCGAGCCCCCATAGGGCTCAATGGGGATGGAGCTAATAACGGTAGCGCAATTTGCGGTACTGTTATTAGCTCTGAAGTCCCTTAACGGGTCCCTCCCCTTAACGCCTAGTAAAAACCAGGCGTTAGGGGAGGGACCCGCTAAGGGACCTCGTAGTAGAGCGGTAAGGGATTACAGGCACCGGTGCCCTTACTGGTGCCGGCAATCCCTTACCACCTACCGTGTAATGAGGCCTGTTGTGTTCTAAATGTATATTGGATGCAGAAAGAGTTTGTTGTTATTGGAAAAAAGGATATTTGTACAATAAAGCATTGAAAAAACATTGAAAAAAGCATACTGTGTTGAATAAAGAACTGAAACAAACATTTCATGTTGAATATTTAAAGAACAAGAATTGCATACATATTTTCTACAATGCTATTCATTATTAAGAAACACGCTTGCTGAAACAATTAAAGTACTTGGTTGAGATAAAAGGAACGCTAACTTAGGTTGCTGGAAGAATGCTTATCTTCATGAGAGTTTGCGTTGCTGACAGTCTATAGAATAAGTTTTGCAATTGTAATTGTAACAAAACTGCATGGGCATGACCAATGTTATTCTGTAGACATGATGTGTAGATGTGTTACGAGAGAGTTTCAAAAAGAAGTAAATCTTCTAACCTCTGTTAGAACACAACTAATATGTTATAAAAACAATTAAAGTCGAGTTCATCATTAATTCCTCGTGGTGATAATGCTTCAAGTCTATCAATCCAGTAGGCTTCCCTATGTTGTCTTTTTTTCTTAGTGTCTGTAGCATTACCTTGAATGACGTCTAATACTTGTAATTTAATTTGTGAAATACTGTGCTTCTTTTCCATAAAATGCTTTGCCACTGCTGAATTGGTATAATTGTTTTGTACACAAGACTTGTGTTCATGTATGCGTATTCATAGCTTGCGTCCCGTTTCACCTATGTAATATACACCACAGGGGCAGTGTATGCAGTAAACACAGTTTTCTGTGTTGCAGGTTGCATGACATCCTATGTTGATTTTCTCTCCTGTGTAAGGATGTGGGACAATGCCTCCATTTATGATATTATTGCAATTACTGCAGTTAAGGCAAGGGAAAGTGCCAGTTCTCTTCGATGAGTGCTCTCTTCTTGTTCTGTCTTCACGTGTGTTCACAAGCAAGTCTCTCAAGTTGTTGGACCTTTGATAGGCGAATGTTAGAGGATTGGTGAACAAATCCTTTGTTCTCTCATCTTTCGCAAGGATTTGCCAATGTTTATTGATGCACCTTTAGATCTGCATACTCTGTGTAGAGAATGTGGCCAACATCACCACCAATGGTGGTGATGTTGGCTGGCTTTTGAAGGTGAGAGTGCTGGCTCTAGTTTTAGTGGCTACTTTTTCTGTTGCAGCTTTTATGTCTTCCTTTGGGTACCCACCTGCTTCTTATTTCTTACTAAATTTAACTAGCTCCTGTTCAAATTCACTCTGATCACTGATGATACTTTTCAAGCGTGGCATGTCCGTATTTTGTGGATGAAAACTCATCTGATGCAGCAGATTGTTTCTGTCTGTAGGTTTTGTGAACAAGGATGTTGTTATCTGTCGGTTTGTACTTTGACATTAATGTCCAGATAGTGTATCCCAGGGATGCCTATCTCAGGGGTGAATTGTATACGATGGTGTATACTCTTGATGTATTGAAGCAATTCATCCAATGCTTCTCTTGTATCCTGCCAAATGCCAAAAAATTTCATCAATGTATCGTACCCACAGTTTTAGTTTGTCCTTCCATTGTGCTTTCTGTAAGATGTGTGTCATTTCAAACTGATACATAAAGGCGTTTGCGTATGATGGTGCCATAGTTGCTCCCATGGCTGTGCCGGAAGTTTGGATGTAATAGTCATTCTTATATTTGAAATAAGAGATTTTTGAGATAAAAATCAATAGGGATAGAATAAACACCTTAATTGCTCCTATCTCGCCTTCTCGTAAAAGAAGCCACTCAACTGCTTCTTGGCCTAAGTCATGAGGGATGCTCGTATAAAGATTTACAACATCAATCGTGAAGAGAATATCCTTATCTGTTAGCTGTATGTTTTCAAGAATATTTAAGAAGTGTGTACTGTCCTTGACGTATGTTTTGGTTTTCTGTATAATGGGATTAAGGAAGTAGTCAATATAGGTCCCCAGTGGTTGTAATATTCCTCCTGTTGCCGATACGATTGGTCTTCCGGGTGGATTTGTTAATCTCTTGTGGATCTTCGGTAAGAGGTAGAAGTGTGGGGTGGTCGGTCTTGTTGTCTGTAAGTATCCCTTGGTCTTTTTTGTGATCATTCCATTCTCTTTGGCTTGGGTCAAAAGGGTTGCCAGATTATTGCAGATGTCATCAGTGGGATCTTGTTCAATCTTTGAATAAATTGTGTGATCATTTAGTTGTCTTAAGCATTCATTTTCATAGTCTTTAGTGTCCTGAATAACAGATGCTCCACCCTTGTCTGCCGTTCTTATTGTTATACTGTTGTCAGAGTATATAGGTTGCGTATTATTGCCATTTCACCTCTACTTAGGTTTTTCTTTTTGGCTGCTCCATATTTGATTTTTTTTCGGATCAGAAATGACCATTTTTTCAAAAATGTCGATAGCAGGTACGTTGATGGGTGGTGTGAAAGTGCTTTTTGGTTTAAACTCGACTAATTCAGTTGCTTCACTTACATTACTCTCATGTTCCATTTCTGAGAAAAACACTTTTAATTTCAGTTTCCTTGTCAGTTTGTGGAGTTAAACCTTAGTATTGAACAAGTTGGTACCAAAGGTAGGTACACATTTCAAGCCTTTCTGCAGTACGGCTTCTTCTTGTTGGCTTAATGTACGATTAGATATATTGACCACTAAGTTGTTCGAGCTTGGTATCTTGTTGTTACCCCCAGACATTTTCATCTTCCCCCTCCTCGTTCGCTTTCTCTTTGGTTTCTGCCTAAAAAAGGGTGAGACGCTGTGCCACTTGTACTTGTTCTTGGGGAACCACTTGCTCCACCTTCAGTTTCTGTCATTGTTGTGATTGTGGATCTTGTCCGTCCCTGCTGGAATCTGTGTCCGAGCTGCTGTTGTCTGAATTAGGATTTGGATTCCTTGTGCGTTGCGGTTGATTTTGATATTTGTCGGCCCAAGTGTAAACTTCGTCTTGCAGATAATCAAATGTATCAGGTCTAAATGTCCTTATGTTTCTTGCTTCTAAATCTGTTTTGCAACTCTCTAGTTTGTTGTTCTTGTCTGTTAGAATATCTTTGAATGTATCGGTGCTTATAAGTGCTGTAACTTCGGTAGTGGGATCCTTTATTTCCTGCTCCAAAGACAGTAGATTAGCAGAAAGCTCTTTGATAGATAGCAAAATAAGATCAAGAGAGCACTTCTACTATTCTAAACATTCTCAAAATAGGCAGAATCTACCCCACCTCACATACCACTTAGTTCAAGTTCTAATCTCTACCCTTATTCACAGCAAACTTAGTTACTGGTTGAGACTACTCCTTGGTCTTCCCCGCTCATCCTGCTCCAACAAAACAAAGCTATCAACTCCTCTACTTGCAACATCTTTAACCTATCAACATCATCTTCCACCTCTGCTCACCGACACCATGATGGAGGCCCACAATGCAAAACCACTCTCTTTTAAAATGTTTACTTCATGTCTGCAAACCCATCCAAGTCCTGGACCCACTCAACCTTAAAAACTTAATTTCTCTCTATTCTCTATCTCAAAATATGTGATCTTCAGCTCACCTTAACCTTTCTGTAGCATGCCTCCCTCCTTGTGTCTCTTTCTACTTCCGCTCCTTCTCTCTACTTGGCCCTTCTATTGGAATGCCCTATCCCCAGACTTTAAAGCCAGCCCACTGGTGGAACTGTTTAAGACCAGACTTAAGGCTTCATCAGAAGTTGAGCGCTGTGGTAAAAATGCAGCTGTAATATCGTTACCACTGTATTACCGCACTGCCCAATCATGAGTTTGGGAGAAAGTCAGAGGATTCCCCTCCAGCTCTGGGTTGGGGGCAAATGTACTGACTTTCTGCCCATTTTTGGCGTAATTACTGCAGCACAAATGCCACCACAGTAATTGCGCTGAAAATGCCCCATCGAGTTCTATGCACTCAAATAAATGGGGACTTACAACGCCACCACCACATGTGATCTGGCGGGAATACAGCCGGTCCAAGTGGCAGTAGCAGTAATTGCGTTGTGTGGTATGCCGGCAGATTTACTCCCGGGATACCTTCCAACTTCTGTTGAGACCCTAATCTCCACCTGTTAGCCACGAAAGGGGCTCACCCAAGCATCACTGCTAACTGATGCCATTGTACCTTTTCAGAAATCTTCACTGATATGTGTCTGAAATGTAAATATGTACTATGCATATTTGCTCAGTCAATAGGCATTTATTAAATCTCATTAATGTCTGTTTCTTTTTATCAGCCTTGGTTTATGTGTCGTTGTACCAACCCATCATCAGCTAATCTTAGCTCATCCAATCACATCCCAACCCATTGTAAAGGCATCCCTCCCAGGCCTGCCTATGATAACTGTAAAGCATCATATGTAAGACAATTCTGTTAGAAACGTCATCCCTTATGCTACAAGCTTAAAAAGAAATACAAGCCATACACAAAAATGAAGGTGCTTGAAAACATACTCTGGAAAACTATGAAACTGCGAACAGTTAGCATATGCCAACTGGTATCTAATTGCAACCATAATACTGCAATATATTTCCCATTGCTACACAATTTTAAATCCACCAGCAAAAATGAACGTTATTCCGAGGAAACCCTTCAAGACTTATTAAGTATCAACAACCAGAATACACCAACGGGTATTTTAGTACACCTGCAGTACTACAATGTTGCTTCCAGCGGTCAAACTGCCAGAATCGACCTTCAGCAGTCAAACTGCTACAAAACATACCCTCAACAACTTTCAAACTACCAACAGTTAGAATACGTCAACAGGTATCTAATTGCTCCCAAAATGCTGCAATATTAGTTTGCAATAGCACAGTACTTAGAAAACACCAACAGTTTATCTGTTTCCTCTTTTTAACAGTATCCGTTTATGCTGTTTGATTGCTAATGCCATTTTTAAGATAAATAGCAGTTTTACTACTATTCTGCCAAGTATGTTCTTTTTACTAGATTATTAATGGATAATGTGTAAAATTAGGTGTAGGAGCTGTGCAAGGGTACATTTTGAGCTTGAAAGTTCATAGATCAGTAGAAAATTAATTTCCAAACTGTCCGCGAAGCAAGGACCCGAATGCGAAGTGCAAACGCGTTCTTGGACACTTCATCATGCTGCGAGCAATCTCATGGTGACGTGGCACTGTCCGGAAGGTCCACAATGATGTCAGATGTTTGCAGACGTCAACAGAAGCAAAAACAGTGGAAAAAGTATAGAAGTGTTAAAATTGACGCTAGAAGGTGGGCAATGGCAGAGTTTTAAGGTGAAACGTTGTAAATTGGACAAAAAGGTTGCTATATTGGGGTAAGTATGATATTAGTAAGTTGTAGAAAATTAGCATGCACTGGTAAAAACCCATGGAATTCTCTGAAAAAAAGCTTGTTAAAGAGATGTCATGGTTAAGTTGCACCAATAAAAACCTATACAATTCACTGAAAAAACTTTGTTAAAAGCACTTCATGGTTAAGTTGTACCGATAAAAACCTAAGAAATTTGATGACAAAACGTTGTTAAAGTAACGTTATGCAGTAATAAAAACGTATGAAATTCACTGAAAAATGTTGTTAAAGGGACGCTATAGTTAAGTTGCACTATAAGAACCTATGAAATTCAATGAAAATTCTTTGTATAAGGGACGTTATGGTAAAGGTGCACTAATATACACCTATAAAATTCACTGAAAAAATGTTGTTAAAGGGATTTTATGGTTAAGTTGTACTAATAAAAACCTAAGAAATTCAATGAAAAAACATTGTTAAAGGAACGTAACGGTTAAGTTGCACTAATAAAAACCTAGGAAATTCAATGAAAAAACGTTGTTAAAGTGACATTATGGTTAAGTTGAACTAATAAAAACCTATGACATTCAATGAAAAAACTATGTTAAAGGGACATTATGGTTAAGTTCACTAATAAAAACCTATGAAATGTAATGAAAAATGTTGTTAAAGGGACATTATGGTCAAGTAAACCCGAAAACCTCAGAAATTCGCCAGTTATGGTAAGCTAAGCAACCATTACTCGCACCACCACCGTGCACTGCTAAAACTAACACCAGGACATCAAAGATAAAATCACAAATGTCATTGATGACATTACTGATGACATCACATAGCTGGCCCACTTGTTTTTGTTCACTGAAATATCTAGGCCAGGTGGTTTTGTTCACTGACAGAATATTAAAATTCAATAGGTGCTCTATATCTAGACGTTAACCTTGTCATATGTTCCTAAAGTACTTTCCTTAGGGTGTGGTTTCAGCTCATGGTGCACGTACATGGGACAATAGGCAGGCCTCAAAAGCACAATTCATTTGTATACATGAAGATAAACTTTAATGCTATTAACATTTTCTGATGATGCTGTTTCTTTGTTCCTTACTTTAGTTTCCCTATATGTGCCTCTGATTTGTATGCATTGTGGGTCTTCATATGTTTTGTTTGTACTAGCATAAGTCTGTAGTAAGTGGCCATCGCCTTGAGACCTACACTTGATTTTGTTCAGGAGGGGTGCGATTGTGCGAGCACTGAATGGATTTATATGGAGAAATGATGAAGAACATGGTGTGCGTGGAAGGTGGTTTTTGCCTGTTCTGGAATTAGTAGATGCAAAGCATATGGTAGTTTTAGAGGGTATTTTTTATATTGAAGTTATGATAAGGGTACATTGAATAAGGTAAACTTCTGAGGATAGCAGATCAGATTTTGATTGTTCTGGTTTCAATGAAACGGGGTGGTATTTGCAGAGTTTTTGCGAGGCCCACATACTGGTGTTGAGTGCCTTATGTTTTAAGATCTCACAATAGACCCTGTAAAACAAAACATGTGATAGAAGTGCTTGTTCTCCCTATTGCCATTTATTGGGAAAGAACCCTTTGAGCAAAATCCCTTCAATTTATTTTTCTCCCCTGTACCTTTAAGGAGCTCCTGCACGTCCAATCAATCTGTGCATTCCCTGAACGCAGCACTCTATCCCAAACTGCGATGCCACACGCTCTCAAAACATGAACTTGCACTTTACCATAAACGTTTCTACGACTTGGGAACTATCAAAGAGGTTTACATTGCATCCATTGGCACTGTGGGCATGGGGCAGGCATCTCTAAATGGAGCCTCACACTTAAAGATACAGAAGACCTAGGTTGCAATTGGAATATTAGTGGCTACACTGCAAAGCCACTCTGATATATATTTTGCACAACCTTCCCCGAAACTATTTTAGTCAGATGTATCCCTATGAAGGAGAACTAATCAAAGGCAAATCAGTGCCTCAACACCCCATATTGAACATTCCATCTTTTACTTGAACCTATGTGCACATGCTGCATGTAACATGTAAACCCGACTAATTATCAGATGCATACGTTTTTCGGTGTATTTCTCTCTGTGATACTGTAGCTAAATAACAATGTATTAAAAAAAACACATTGGGATCTCATATCACGCTTCATGACGGAGTCCAGCCTCTAAGCTCTGGACTTAGAATCCAGTGTGTGCTGCTCTGACTTGTCTTGCTTCCAAGACAAGCATTTTGCCCCTGAGCTATCTTCCTGGCCCTAAGAAGCTGCCTTCTCATTATGCCGCTATGCTGCTTACATGCTTTTTCCTGTACCTTCCTAATTCTCAAAGGAACATCTCCGTTGATTTTTTTAGTTCAGATTATAATTGTTATTATTTAATCTATAAAGTGTTTTGAAACATGCTCAAGTGGTTATTACTTTGAGACTTACAAGGAATGATCAGGTGGTTGGTCTACTAAGGAGGAAATAACTTCATTCACTGTAAGAAACTAGAATAATGGATTTTCTGACCTTTTCAGGAATTCAGCCAATTAGGCTTGGGCAAAGATGGGTCTACTCAGCTCATACAGATGGAACACTTTTTTGTTTAATTACTCTGGTGTCCTCCATGTCAAGCAATATGAGACTGAAAATATTCCCTTTAAATGAATGCTGTGCATTTCTTGGAGTCAGTAGAGGGAATTCACAAGTTTAGGAAATTTGTTTGGGACCACCTAAAACCTGATATGAGCCAGGTTGCATATTTCAAAAGGCTCTGCATGTTTGGATGGATTTTTTTCTAGGAGCCAAATATAATTCCCATAGGAATAGGGAAGGCAACAAAAGACAACTGCATAGTCATGATGGAGTTTGTGTGCATTGTACAGAAGGGTGTCAATCATCCACAGGAGTCATAACATGAGAATGCCATTTTCATGACTAATTTCACGTGTGAGATGAAAAAACCTGACTATTGTAAGTGAGTCATGGGTTATGGATCTGCAGTTTGGCAAGATGTGTTACATCCAGAAGGTGTTGAACATGCAAAAGGAGTGGGTCCTAGTACAATAGCCCAGGAAGAAGTACTTGAAGGTATTGCTACAGAAACGTTGTTGTTTATCCATGACTCATGTGCAAGAGGCACTTAGCCACTACCTCATGCCCACCAGAATCCTGAATTTTCAGAATACAACTCTGTCACTATTAAGGTGAGTTGTAAACCGGCCCATCTCACAGAGGCTTAGATCCCTTCAATGGTTTCTCCCAATTCGTGCATGAGTATATATCATCCAGGTCATGAAATAGGTCAACACTCTGGTTGTCCACTTGGAAGCTGAGTTACCATGACCAGACACATAAATGCTTTAGCGTCTGCAACTGCCTACATGGCCAGGCTAATTTCCCTGAGCCAGCAATTCCTCTCATTGAGAAATTGCTTCTCGCTCGCACAAGCACTTATCCTCTGAACTACTGCATTGTTCTACTGATGGGCACCTCAGCATCCAATCTGGCAAAACAACAACTGCTACAAAACAAAGCCTTGTGCGCTGCCCTTTTCCTACAACGATCAGACCATATCTCACCAACCATATGTGAGGCCCACTGGCTACAAATCAAAGCATGCACTGTCTTTAAAACTCTGACTATTGCTCATTGGTGCATTTACAAAGAGGTGGCCCCCTACCTCAACAACAGTATGACTCGGAAATGACCAGTGTGCTCGCTTAGATCCAGGTCCAGCTTCTCACTGCTCACCCCTCACTTTAAGAATAAAAGAGCAGGAGGTGTCAGCTTTTGTGTTACCGGACCTACTCTCTGGAACTCTCTCCCGGCTGGCATCAGAAATGAACAATCATACAATATCGTCAAAAATGTATCTTGTTTAGGTTCTGGTACTTCAAATTGTTTTCTTACTAGTTCACCCATAACTACAAACATCTGCTTGTCCATTGCCGTGCAGGTTCAAAGAAATAATTTACCATAAGTAAACACTTCAATCTTTCTGGAAATTCTCAACGTGCGAAATATACAGAGACTCTGTTGTGACAGCAAATAGCACTGTTGGAGGAATTACAGCTGATATTACTTCTAACAGTAGCCATGGAAATATTACGTTTCTAGGGCTTATTTTATTTATAGCTTACAGACTTGAAAAAGGAAATGTGAAATGGCTCCTGAAACCTTTTCTGCTAACCACATGTTGAAGGCAAATGCGTCAAGTCAATCAGCATCTCTTAATTGGCTCTTGCTTGCGCAGTGAGCTGTTCCCCTCGAGCATAGAACGGACATTTGTAATAGTTGTTGTGCTTGCAAGAGATGTGCCAATTATTTGAATGTTGTATGAAAACATGCATTGAAACAGTCAAATGTTAGCCCCTTTCGGTTGGATAACCTTTGGCAGAGAATCAACTTTAATCACTTTCTTTGCCCTGAAAGTCATTGCAAGTCAAATAACAAAAATCGACTCAGTTGTCAAGTCCCCAGCTGTTAAATCGGGTGCAACAACCATGCATAAATGGTGTGCGCATGGTTTTACGCCTCATTCAACACCAACATTTTGACAGGCAGAGCAGTGGGCACAGAATTTCTCATTCAACCCCATTTTCGCCAGCTGTCAAAAATGTATGCATTTCCACCAGTAGCTGATTTTGTTTCTGGCTGAAGCGCATAGGATTCCTATGGAATCTGCCTGCTTTTAGTGCTAAAAGCTAGCAGATTCCATTTGAATCCAAGTGAATGCATTGTGTAAACTAACTAGTGGAAACAATCGAAATTACATGAACAGGACTTCAGAGCAGGTAAGTACACATGTTTGCAGCCCACTTTGTGTAAATCGCACATTTTTGCAAATTCGACCCTTAGGGACTGATTTACAAAAATGTTTTCAATGGGACTTTTTCATGTGAAGTTTTCCTTTTTGAGCTAAGATTGCCTCTTTTGACATAAGAAGCAATGGTTACTGTCCCTCTGTGATGCTAGAAATGTTTTTGGAGGGAGATGGCCTCTCATCCTTGTCCTAACACTTGCCAGTATGTGTTTTCTGTATGTTTTCTGCACAGGAATCCAATTGGACCCCTATCAGTGTAGCACCTCATTTGTTATTCCTGTTGAACAAAAACTCACGGGATACACCTATGGCACCATGGGTAGGCGTACCCCCTTGAAACCCATAGTGTGTCTTTTTGGGCACCTATGCCCACTGAGGTATGGGCTGGTGACAGCTACATGCTGACCTGACAGTGATTCTGCGTCTACTCCTTTCTTGGATACCCATGCCTTGCTATAGGAATCAATGGATTTTTGGACAAAGGCAAGATGGCAATTGTAGCCTCATGGTTTCTTTTGACTTTCCCTTTTGTTTCTCAAAGTCCTGAGCTCTGTTCCGCCCCCCTGATTGGATACTGGGTGGAAGGACATATATGGCTATGGGGCTGCCACTGCTAGACTGATATTAGCCTTCCCAGGGACTGTTTGTTTTGGTACACTGATGTGGTGGAACTTGAGTGAATGGAGAGAGCACATTCAGTGTTGTGGGAGTCTGGTTGTGTGTCACAATGCCTGTATTCTGCTTGTGCCAGCCCTGACTGATAGTGGAATGAATACAGTGTGTGCTCTGAAAGGCTGGGTGTTGCCTCCAATACACATTCACTGTTTTGTGTGAATGGCTTGAATGAGTGTGAGCTTCCTGGTTAATGTACTAGCTCAGACTGAGTGAATGGGGGGCATTTGTGTATAATAAAGGACCCCTCACATACCTCTGGGTCAGAAGCTGAAGCCAGAAGTAGAAACCTGGAGTATTCTTGAAGCTTGTATCCTGAATCCAGCCGAAGGAAGACGTCTGCAGCTGCAACTGTTCAACAAATCCTAAGGCTGCTTTGATGATTCAAGGACTGAACCACAGAGGACCTGTACAGGTGACCTCTTCCTGTAACTATGAGGGGACATTGTGCAACTGCTGTTCTTCACCCAAAATGTCCTGGAAGCCAGTCCTGTGTGCCTGTCTTTCTGCAGAGGTATCTTCATGAGTCCAGAAGTAGAATGCCTGGATCGCTTGTGCCCAAGAAGTCCACCAGCATCATCCTGTGTTCAAAGGCTGTCCCTAAGAAAGCCAGATTGCTGTGTATTGCCTGGAAGAGGGGCTACCATTGCATAGTGCTGCTCGATGTCTAGGGCTTGCAAAGTTTCAGCCAACTGAAGAAATCTTCAAGGGGCACTGCATCCTCTTTCTGTCCACTTTTCAATTGCTGAGGAAGTCTAGTGTCGCTGAACTTGCCAGTTGACAACAGAAAAGTCCAGTCCACCTACTTCTGTCACTGCACCTGTTACCATCGAGGGATCATTCTCAGAAAAACAAATACTCACCTCCCAAACCTTGTTCAGGTCCACAGTGAGTTTCAGATTTGTGGGACATCCACAGCCAGTGCAGAAACTCGACGAAGGAGACCACCGTGACAGACCTTCATTATTGCCTTTACGATATTGCTTGGTTCCCTTCTCCTGTTTGACACCGACGTTCCAGCAATTTCTTCTTCCAGAGGGTGTCCATCTTTGAGGGGTATCGTCGAGTAAAACCAAGCAATTCTACCGCTTTGTCTCCCAAGGTACTGTGACAAGGAAGATAATCTTCCATCCTCAGAGTTCACCCAGGGGTCCCAGATTCATCTTGGATCCTGGTGTCCTGTGACTTCTGAGGTACTTTAGGGTGGTGGGATCTGTAGAAACAAAATCAGCCAATTAATGAACGGTATTCAGTCATTTTACTCAAAAGAATTCAGAGTGCTAAGTTTCACAGAGGTACAAAATACTGAAAAAATACCAAAATGTTAAATACATATATATATGGTAGTGGGGTAAGGGGTTAAAACGGGTGGGAATGGGGTTAAAAGGGTAGGAACATGGTGCTATTTTTTCGGTATGTTGTACGTGGTGAAAATTACCACTCTGAATTTTACTTACAGTAAAATCACAAATAACCTTAATGAACATATAAAGACTTGGCATTGTTTCAGAAGCAAAGTGCAATGTATCCTTTTCTTACAGGTTGCCCAGGTGGGGGGATCCTCACACATTATTGCACTTTATTCTCCAAGAAAGCATTCTGCCAATGTTCCAATTATTAGCTGCATTTCTACTTTAATGTCTATGGGGTTAAACATTGCCCAATAATTGCAACATTTTTTAATACCTCTCAGAAGTTGGTGTATTATAACTGAATCTGAGGGTATCTGTGGTACCACATAGAACTGTATATGTTGAATGAACTATTTAATTAGATTTTTAAGTAGTCTTGTTTATTTTTATATATCACCTGCCCCTTTATCCTTTAATAAAAGAACTATGTTATCACATAACTTAGTGTGTGGACATGTGCCTTTGTGGGGAGCTTGGGGATTTGCTGTACCTAAGAACCAGCCTGTATCACCTCCCTTGAGTCTGAGCCTTGGCTTCTTGTCTTTTGCTACCAACTGAGAGCCTTGGCTGGGGTGCCTCTGTGAATATACCTCAACTATATAGCTGGTAGTAGTACACACACCCCACCCCCAGTCTTTACACTGGTGGTAGAGTGGTGGGTTAACTGGTTTTTAGACTCAGTGCTTAACTGTATTACCCAAAAAAACATCTGCTGTAGGAATGTTTGGTGGTATATACTAAAAGACATCACTGCAAACAATGCTAATGGTAATCTAACCATAATGAGCTCAGAAGCTCTACAGAATGCTTATTAAAAGAGAGAATTAGATGTTGAGGATACATCTAGCGCAGAGCTAATGGCTTCCCTTGTGGATTACCAGACAGATTGTGATACTCCTGATGGACGGGGAGGTGTTCCAATGGAGACCTTGCCATTGAGAATACTACAGATTCTACAAATGGATTTGCCACCACTCCTGCCACTTCTATTCCAAAACTCAGCACTGCTCTTCAGGGGGATTCCCTGAGGCTTGAATTATTGAACTTGGAGCTACAAAGAGAAATGTAGCCCGTCCATACAAAAAGCTAGAAACAGAAGCTGAGTTGACGAAGGAGGAATTGGCACAACAAGTAATACTCAAAGACAGAGATGCTGGAAGCCAAAGACTACAGCTGGAGTGAGTTATGGTGGAGTCATCATGTAGACCTGTTTGAAAGGTTCAGCTGTTCTCCAGTGGTTAGAGCTGTTTGAGATGGCTTGTGATATCCATGCTGTTGACCAGAAGGGTTGGGCCAAGTGTTTTCTGAGCATGGTACTTCAGACTGGTTATGGCTATATTCTTAAACTGAATGTGGAAGAAACGTGCCAGTATGAGTGTATGAAAGCTGCTTTGATTACCAAGTTTGGCAAGACAACTGTCCAGTACCTTAAGATGTTCAGGGTCCATAAGAGGAAGAAGAGTATGTATTGGGTTGATTGGGTGAGTGCTGAGCATATCACCCTGACCTACGTTGTTTGTTGGCTGAAGGGGGGCCCTCTACAGCAGATTTCTGTAATGGTCAGAGAGAGTGCCACTCTCTTGAGGGTCTGAGGAGACGAGCCCAGGCACAAGGTGAATTACCTAGGACTTCCAAAATTAGTTGGAAGGGTGAGCTCCTTTATAGTGAGCCCACGGAACCAGAATCTGGTACAGTTTGTGCCCAAGGTCTACAGGCCCTTTCTTTTGAAGTTGGCACGTTGCTGGTCATATTGTCACTAAGAAGACCAAGCAAAGGCTCTCAGCCCACTTTAATTGGCACAGGATGGGGGTAGAAGTGGAAGCCTTCTGCAGGACCTGCCTCATTTGCCAACTGTCTGGCAAGACTGGAGACAGTGTCATTGCCCCACTGCAGCCTTTACCAGTGGTTGGCACACCCTTTGAGAGGGTTGGCATCAACATTGTTGGTCCCTTGCACCCTTCTACATCAAGTGGACACAATTTCACCCTGGTTCTAGTAGATCATGCCACCAGGTACCCCGAGGCTATACCTCTTTGGGCCATCACTACCAAGGTGGTTGTCAGGACCCTGTTGTGCATTTTCACCAGGGTGGGTTTCGCTAAAGAGGTAGTCTTTGACAATGGTTCAAACTTCATGTGTTTTTACATGCAAGCAATGTGGAAGAAATGTGGCGTAACTTAGTTACAAGGGGACATCATGCAACTGCTATTCTTCACACAAAATATAGTGGAAGCCAGCCCTGTGTGCCTGCCATCTTGCAGAGGTATCTTCGTGGGTCCAGAAGAGTGCCCAGACCTTTTGTGCTCAAGATGTTCACCAGAATCGTCCTGTGTCCGGAGGCTGTAAAACCAAAATCTGAGATAAGACCAATAGACACAGAGATAAGTAGAACAACAGAGTGTATTCACTTCAAGTGGGTCCAGGTTCAACACAAGAATAGGTATGGAGAAGAGAGCAATTTACAGAAAGGAAAACACGTCTTTTCTGGACCCCTTTTACACGAGTTCTGCTGTGAGTGCCATGTCATAGAGAGTTTACAGCTCCCTGCTACATATAGGGTTTTCTGTGAAAACATAAATTCGTCAGTGATTTCATGCTTATACATTCTAACTTTCTGACCTTACAAGACAACAAACTGTTCTTACTGCAAGGAGACATTCCTACCAATATTACCTTTGTTTTCATGACCAAGGGTTACTGTGCATCGGTGTGTTTTACAGATTTAGAGTAACCCTTTCCTGGTACATACAGAACATCTCTTGTGTCAACAATGAATAGTATGTGTATTTGTGAGACCCACACAATTAAATAGCTGCAGACAAGAAGGACCCCCCTGTATGACTTATTGTGCTGGGTCCTGGCTGTTCAAGACCCAAGACTGTATAAACAATTAGCTCATTGTTCTTTGCAACAACATTTCTGTGTGGCTCAGCATTTCTGTGCAGCAAACATATTCTGTTCAGCTCAAAATAGGAGATCACAAAATGGAGTGAGTACATGAAATGAAAAATGGAGGAGCTTAATGCTAACCGGAATTAATGCATTTTCACAAGGCTGCCTGTGACCACTGCTGTGTGTCGCCCAGAAGAGGGGGTACCATGGCATAGTACTGCTTGATGCCCAGTGCTTGCCAAGCTGCAACCCACTGAAGAAATCTTCAAGGGACACTAAAACCACGACACCTGTCCACTTTTCCATGGCTGAGGAAGTCTAGTTTTGCCACCTGAAGAGAGGTGCCTGCTGGTGGGTTTCCCGCTATTCTGAACCAAAGGTCAAGTCCCGAGGGCCCAAACCTGGTGGTGGCCTGTAGAAGAGTACAATGCTAGAGTCCAAGTCACCAGAAGCCATCCTGTCATCCATGCTGCATCTGCAGCACTGAAGAACTGAACGTCAGCCAGCCATGAAATACTGAAACCCGAAACCTGCTTCTGTCATTGCACCCGTTGCCACTGAAGGCCATCCTCAAAAGTCTAAAGACTCATCCTCACCTCTCAAGCCTTGCAAGGTCCCCACTGTGTTGCAGCTTCTAAGGACATCCACAGCAAGTGTAGCAACCCAATGAGGAAGACCACCGTGACAGCCCTTCACTGTTATCTTTCCAACACTTCTTGGTTCCCTTCTCCTGCTGGGCACCGATGTTCCAGTGACTCCTTCATGCAGAGGGGGTCCATCGACGAGGGGTATCATTGATTAAAACCAAGAAAGTTCAACACTTCACCTCCCACGGCACCCAAGGTATTGTTACCAGGAAGAGTGTCTTCCATCCTCAGGGTTCACGCAAGGGTCCCAGGTTGATCTTGGATCCTGTTCTCCTGTGACCTCTCAGGCACTTTGGAGTGGTGGGATCTGTGGAAACAAAAGCAAAACATTACTGAACATATAAGGACTGGGCATTGTTTTAAAAACAAAGTGCAACATACCTTTTTCTTAACGGTTGTTCAGGTGGGGAGATCCTCACAAAGTATTGCATTTTAATCTTCAAGAAAGCATTCTGCCAATGTTCTAGTTATTACCTTCATTCACTTTAATATCTATGGAGTTCAACAGTGCCTAATAATGTCAATGCTTTTTAATAACTGTCAGCAGTTGGTGCATTGTAATTGAATCAAAGGGTAATTGTGGTACCACATAAAACTCTTTATTGAATAAACTATCTGATTATATTTGTAAGTACACAGTAAGTCTTGTTTATTTGTATATATTCACCTGACTTGTTATGCTTTAATAACATAACTGTGTTATCACATAACATAGTGTGTGGATATTCTATTGTGGGGAGCTTTGGGGTTCACTTTACTTAAGAACCAGCCTTCATCACCTCCCTTGAGTCTGAACCTTGGCTGATTGTCCATTGCTACCATTTGAGAGCCTTGGCTGGAGTTCCTCTGTGCCTCTACATGAAGCATATAGTGAGTAGTAGTACAGTAATTCCTCTCTAGTCTTTACAACCATGTTTACATATTATTACCTATAAGGAGTGTCAGAGGGTAGACCTTGAGAGAAATATCTCTCTAAATAGGGAGAGAGTTGGGAAAGTTTAACAATCTGCTAAATATTGTTCTTAGTGGTTGTCAGAATATCTCCAGGAATGGATGGGATGTAAACTGTGACGCCACGGCCAGCCACAAATAACCACTCTGACTCTGATAGCAAGTACAAGGGTCTTTATTGTAGACTATAAAACAAACTGGCTGTATGATCTTAGAATGGTCTCCAGGCCCTATTGTGCTTTTAGGGAAGTGTGGTGCTAGGGCAGTCCCTCATTCTCTACCTCCCTAGTCCTGGTGTCCCTAATGGGGATGTTAATTTCTCACCAACGGGGTCACCGATATATATCTGTCAGCTGCTTTATTCTGTGTATGTTTCCCTAAGATGATGGCTACCTAACTCCCTCAGTGATTTTCTAACTTTCACCGAACTGCCCCGATTAGTAGTCTAGGGAGTTAGGAGGGTGCCTTCTTTCACCCAGTGTCTGTCATTCTCCTTCCACACATGTTCTTACTTGACACTTCCCTACACTGGGTTCTTAAGATGTTCTCCTTGCGCCATGTTATTATCCCTCCTATCTCTCACTCCACCTTTCCACCTCCACCCTTTGATCTTAACTGATTTTCTCACTCTGGTTCTTACTATCACTTGTACATCCAACTACCTCTCTACTTCCATTATCTTATCTTCCATCCTTCCTCCCATTCTACTTCCTTGCCACTTGCTATCCTTCTGTTATAATATCTTTCTCACTCTATGCTAATAGTTACTCCTGTTCTCCCACTCACTGTCCCTCTCACTATTCTGTTGCTTGTACTATTTCTACTGTTTACGTAACCCTCTCTATCACCCTCTACTACCTAATACCACTCTACTCCTTTTTCTACTCACTCTCTCTGCAACCTATTCCACTTCCAAGATTATCCTTTAATCCCACTAGCACTACTACTACTTATTCCTTCTCCCTCACTCACTATTCTGCTACTCCCACTACCTCTATCTCCACTCACAACTACTTCTTCCTCTGACAATAAAACCACTAACACTCCACTGCCCTATTTTACCTCTACTCTGCACACTTTGCGCTCTAACACTCAAACACTCTACCTACCCTCCCTTAACAATAGACTACACACGTGAATCGCTCTTGCCTGGTCTCTCGGGCATCCTTTACCACCTCCTCTCCTTACCCAATTAACCCACACTCAACCATTCCTACACTCCTCATTAAATACCCCACCCCATCCCAGGATTGGCCACTTACCTCTTCCAATAGCTTACCTTCCTTGAGGGGTGTGTGATGGGGGGGCATAGAGGCTTCAAATGGGCCTGTAAGCCCTCATATTTTCTTCTGGGTAATTGTCACCTGGGCCACATAAAGGCCCATGGGAACTGTTGTTCTCAGACCTTCCAAGAGGTCCTTTGATAGTAATAACCCTGGTGGCATAGTGGACTCCTTAGTAAGTTCTTTATTTATATTCAATATTTGCTAGTGGTTTAGTGGGATAAGGTCAGAGTGGATGCCCCCTCTATTTATACAAGAGAATTCCCTAGTCAGCTAGTGGATGGCCCTACTCACATGGCTCTGTTGTTCCAGGACCCTGCATCAGCCCTGGGATCCGATGAGGTGTCCCTCTGTCTCACGGCCAGTGTTTCTGTGTTTGCAGTACCCCCTGGTCCCGCGCAGGCCGCTGCTGTATCCTGCGCCCAGTGTTGTAACAGTCTGCGGCGCCTCAGCTCCTCTCTGTGGCTGCCATAATTTCATGAGGTGAGAAAGGGCTGGGAGGCATCCCATCCTCACACAGGCACAAAGGAAGAGTGTTGGGGGTCAAGCTCTCTCCCCATCTTGAAAGGTACACAATGCTGGCCCTGCCACAAAACATGCGTTTATCTTCTGGTTGTCTTTTTGAGACACCATGCCTTAGTTTGAAAATTGTGGAAGTCATTTTGTAAAATTTGCACATTTCATGCACAAGACCACTAGCGTTAGCATATTATGAGCATGGTCACCATATTGAAAACTTTATTATACCTTCTACCTTGGATTATCAGGACGTAGTCATTCACTGGTTTAGTAATTATATTACAGTAGATGTATATGATCCGCTGTTCTCCCCCTTTGGTGTTTTATATTGATAAAAAGTATTTAGCATCATCATGTTGACCGTGGTCTCATGTTACTTGTGTGTTGCAAGGGATTCACATTTGGGCATGTTCTTTTCGTCACGTTGCCTATCCTCCTAGGAATTTGACACATGCGCACACATTCTGCCTTACTTTTCAGTCTGCAACCTCTATGTGTCATACAGAATTTCTTATTGGTGGAGGTGTCCAAAATATGGTTTCATGATTTACTTTCTGGATCACTTGGTACAAGGGGTTTAGTGCTGTGAAAACCACCATTACTCTGTTTCCCGTGTCCAATGTGCCTACTCAGAAGCAGTTTGTTATTGTCTTCTACCCATATTTGTTATAATTGTTGTCAGGTGTCTTCAGTAGAAATAATCAACTTTCCAAGATACTAGGCAATATACTTCATATGCCGCAGTCGGTATAATGCAATGGATTTATTTTCTTGTTTTCTAATTAGTGTTTTTAAAATGTCTTATTGTTTTCAGTTCTTTTCATAGGATATCAGGGATAGGAGGCAAAGGGTATGGTCAGCCCCAGAAATCCAAACACGCTCTTAATTTGTGGTGTCTTTCTTTGATAGAGAAGCTGCCTTAGATGAATAGAGGAGCGACAGTTAGGGATTTTGATTCCACAATCACACTGTTTTGCAGATTCACTTGCAGGTATTCTCTTAAAGCTGCCTTTTCTGTGAGGGTCAAGGTATGCATTCTAGCAAAGGGCATTACCACTCCTGGAATCGTATCGCTGCAACAATCGTAATTCTGATGTGGAAGCCATTTTCTTTCTATGGTGTCCAAAAGCACCACCTCAAATTCTCGATAGACTTCAGGTATCCCATGGAGGATGACCACAGTGGCATTATGTAGGGCTATAGGTGCATTGTCATCCAAAAAAGTGCTAGAATCAGGAAGTGACAGACCCCAAAAACAAAGAACCGGAAGTCCACTTAATTTTTAATTTCATGGTTTTATTATTTGTTACCAATGTGGGACTTCAACACGAAGCTATCCAAGCAATCGTTCCAAAACCATAAGAGAAATTAATGATAAGTTTGATCGTAATAGTTTTGATTTGTTTGTGAAAAGCCAGAATGTCTGCTAAGCTTCAAACTTTAATAGGAAGCCTGTTCCAGTGTTTGATGGCATTGATTGTACATGCCCTACCTAAGCCACAGGATCGTCTGGGATCCAAAAAAGTGAAAAGTGATCTGAGAGCACATTTCGGAGTATATTTTGGCATGCGATTACTAATGTAATTGGGACAGTTTGCACAAAATGCTTTGTGGGCAAGAGTTGGAAATGTGAATGTTATCCAATTTCTAACCGATTACCAGTGTAATTTCTTATCAGTGGTAATCATGTGAGAATAGCGAGAGGTATTAGCAACTATTCAAGCTTCAGAATGTTGTATCTTCTGTAAAGATTTCATTACATAGTTAAGAGCACCAGAGCGCCATGAAATACAATAATCTATAATGGCTTTCTAGTGGATGCACAATGGGAGTCCAATAACAAAAGGTATGCTTGTATTGTATTGTATTGTTCTTGTCATTTGTATAGCACCATTACAATAGTTTCAATGCACTGTTAGTGGGAACACCCTTGGAAGACCTAAGTCCTGAATGTTGGTGGTCATGGAGTATGATTAGGATGCATGTTTGCATTTGACCAAAAAAGGCTTAGCAGCGCTGGACAGGCACTGTTAGAGAAGCAACCCATGTGATCAGGCATGTGGATGGGTGTTGAGAGGGGTAGAGTGATGTCAGTGCTTGAGACTCGCTATAGATTCAGCATGCCCAAATTTGTCATAGGTCTGCACTGCATTCTGCTGTGTTAAGTGTTGAGGCGTAGTCCGGTGTAGGTAGGCAGAGAGTTATGTGAACAGCATGACCACATTGGGTCATGGTCCTTGCTGTACACTGATGTTTGTGGATAGCCATGCCTGCGTCCAGTGGAGTGGTGTATCATATGTACCTTGATACCATTAATGGTGTTTTTTTGTTAGGGCACCCGCTCAGATACTTGGCTTCTTCTGTCAGGATCTTGCAGATGTGATAAAAATGGTTAGCTGCGGCAACAGTCTATTTGCCACCGGAGGCGCAAGGGTTGTGCTTCCAGATTCTTCTAGGTGGGTCGGGTGGCAAGTCTTCCCAGATATCAAATGCTTACTGATCATTTTAAGGAGGTTCCTTTACAAAGGTCTGCCCATCCTTTTGTTCATATTTGTGCAATACCTGCCCTCCCCCCCATTCCTTCAAGATTGGCGCTGAGCAGGTTCTTGATTGCCACCCTGTGGTGTCGAAACAGCATAAAATTTGCCTTAGACGAAGAGATAACAGCTTTTATCTGCAGACTCATGGAGAGAGTGGAGCCAAAAATGATTGTCAGCATCTTAACTTTTTGTTCAATGGGTATTAAGTAGCCTGACAAACTTACATTAAGAAACCAGACATCGAGAGGTTAGTTGTTTATTAGATGATGCTAAAAAATAAGCTGTTTTATTGGGGTTTAGGCATGAACAATTGTTTGACATCCAAGTTTCAAGAACATTGAAAATGTTCTACATTTTAGTGATATTGGTTTTTTGACGAGTTTGGTTACCAGGTGAGTGTCATTGGCAAAATGCTGAAAGGTGATGTCAAGCCCACTCAGTATATCATGAAGAGGTTTTTTAGGATATTTTTAAAAGTAGGGGAGATAAACATGAGCCATGAGGTACATTGTAGTCCATGATTTCATTCGACTGACACAAGACAATTGTGATTCTAGAGTATCTGCTGCTGATGAATGAAGCAAACCATTGAGTTGATTCAATGGATACGAGGGATACCTCTTTGATATGTTTAATAAGGATATCATTTACAAGATATCACCAGCTGAAGACAAATCCAGCAACATGAGCAGCAGCAATATTAGCAGCCCCAAATTGCCACCATCAATAATATTTGCCAATGATACTTTGTTGTATTTTTTTATTTTTTATTTTTATTTTGATATGGCTGAACAAGACAGCCTTTCAAAAAGAAATTAAATATATTACAATTGCAATATACTACATAAAGCACAAGAGATAAAACAAGCACAAGAATATAAAAAATAAAAATCACGAAACCTAAGATAATACACAAGCAGGTATGCTAGTCCTGATACCAATTCACAATATGATTACACTCTATTATATCTAATTACATCTCTTAATACTCATATATTAAACCACTCATATTACATTCATTAAAATTAACACAGGAACAAAGGACATAGGGCTGTATCACATTTGGAATTACAATATTTGCTGTTCGTTTATCTATTTGGTTTGTGCAGATTAATAGACATCAAAAACTTTACTACCGCTATATTCATGGATGTTTTATGAGAATCAAAGATTTTCCTCCAGATCGTCTCAGACACCATATATTCCCGATTTGGAAAGAATCGAGAGAAAAGCGCAGTTCTAGAATTCACTAGAGCCGGACATTCCGATATTAGATGCTTGATTGTCTCAGGTAATGTTGTATTTACACAGAATTGACATCTATTTTCTTCCACAGATATCTTTTCCACTTTTAAAGTACTTCTCTTGTATACCATAGATTTTGTCTAAATCTCATGTATTGCATTCTCATTGTTGAGTCAGGAAATGTTGTTATGTACGGTTCTGCTATGCTTACTTTTTTGTGCATAAAATCATGGTTTATAAACAATGCTAGTTTTGTGCATTGTTCTCTTGTTTTGATCCAATCACCGATGCATATTTTTTGTTTTCCTGCATTTGGATTTATGATCAAAATAGACTCTGAGGTACCTTCCAAGTCTAGGCATTTCTGAATTTCAGTTCTCCATTTTTGAGTTTTATCATGGGATGTGTTACAAACATAGGAAGACATTGTGTTCAACAATTAGCTTTTCTTAGACGGCAGAATATACTTTCTATAAAGGTAAATCACTCTCCAGATCTACATTGCATTGATGGAAATCAGTCATATTTCATGGTGAATTGCACAAATTGAAGAGGATTTGGGTAAGCATAGGAATGATGGCCAGAATTTACCCTCAATGCGTGTCCATAAGGTTTCAGGCAACCAAGATCTGGTCTTAGCACCATACAATAAGATTGGTGCAACTTTTTGGTTATAGAATGTTATTGTTGGTTTTAGAGAGAACTTACCAAATGTATACTGCAATATACATGCCTGTGATATGGCGATATTTAGTTTCGTCTGTATTTCTGAATTATAGATTTTATCAAACGGGTGATTGCTCATCATTATGCCCAAATATCTAAATTCATTAATCACTTCCAGTTGCTGTCCTTGTAGAAACTATCTGTAGGACCTTTTTTTTCTCCCTTTAGATTTATAAAAGGTTATCATTTTGCACTCTGATTTTTTAACTTTTAGTCGGTTTTTATTAACATATTCAGCCAACTGCTGTAGGAGAGCCTGAAGCCCCCTGGGTGTCTTCAGCCAATAAAACTAAATCATCAGCGTAGAACACCCAAGGGACCGCTACACCACCTAGTTTAGGAGGAGCAGATGTCACGGCTATGAGATCATACTGCATATCTCCAATGAAAAAATTAAAAAGCGTAGACACCAGGACACATCCTTGTTTAAGTCCCTTAAAGGTACTAATGGGGTTTGATAGATTTCCATCTATAGAAAGTCAGATTTGGATACTTGTATTTTTATGTAGTTGCTTTATCCAAAAGATAGCGTGATTGGTACAGGCGTCTTTTACTAGTTTTTCAAATAAAATCTCTCTTGACACGGAATCAAACACAGCCTGAAAATCTATGAAGGCTATATATAGCGGTTGTTTTTTTCTGTTATTCTTGAGATTTTATGAGTTCCAGAGTAGGCATATTTATTGCAGTTCCCAGGGCCTGTATGACGCCTGTCTGATTTGGATCTTGTAGATTCAATCCAATTGTTAAATTCTTTCAGTATGATTCTTGCAAATAGTTTCCTGGGGACATTGAGCAGGGTAATAGGCCGATAATTCCCTGGATCACTGCCATCGCCCTTTTTATAAATAGGGATTGATGTTCTCCAGGAGAGCGGAATCTGCTGTAAATTGATGGTTTGTAAAAAGATAGTCGTAAGGATTTTTGCCCAAGCAAGGGGATGTGCGTTAATGGTTTGATTAGAGAGACCATCGGGACCGGCAGCTTTTGAAGAGCTTAATCTCATTATGTAAAATAGCATATCATCAACATCGAAATATAAAGAATAGTTTGCATCCTGTGTTTGGATATTATTGAAGGTAGACAAGGGCAACGCTGCACATAGGGTTTTATAATATGCAGTCCATACTTCCTCCAGGATAGCATTGATCTGCATATTCATCTGTGTTGAGCTCATGGCTGTGTTTGTTGAGAAGTGACCAGATTAAGGCCAAATTCTTTGTCGCGTTAGCATGTAACATATATTGGCCATACTGCTGATACAACCCAGCTCTCCTTGATTTAATCCAATTTTTGTGTCGACACTTTAGCATGCGCAGTTCAGCTATTATGTTATTAGGGCTGTTGGCTATCAGATTTCTTCTTTCAGCACAGTAGATGGTTTTTCTTTGAGCTAATTCATGATCATATGTATGCATTCTTTGTTTATTTGACCAAGAACCTTTTTCATAGGACATGCACATATTTGCATAGTTGTTATATATGAGTTTTGATTATTCATATTATCTTGTTGTTTATTTATCTTTTTGCATTCAGCATATCATTGAGTAGGTTAAGGGCATGTGTATCCCATTTAAGTCTATTTCGCCCATTAGATACTATGAAATTGTGCGCATTAGATGGATTTGTCTGCTTTTCAGTTATCATCCAAGACCACTGTATAGCTAGTAGGTCGTGATCACTGCACACTTGTTTTTTTATTTGAAAGTGTGTTACCTGTGAAAAAAGATTTCTATCCACATGGATACGGTATATGAGGGCAGACTGTTTATCTCTGTGCCACGTATCT
The DNA here is from genome assembly GCF_040938575.1 of Ambystoma mexicanum. Classification (NCBI taxonomy): domain Eukaryota; kingdom Metazoa; phylum Chordata; class Amphibia; order Caudata; family Ambystomatidae; genus Ambystoma; species Ambystoma mexicanum. The sequence goes on from NC_090936.1 coordinate 736,688,720, forward strand.
GCGGGAGGAACGTCACCTGGTACTGACCCATTGACCATGCACATGTGGCGATCCTCCATAATAGATATCCACTGCTGTTCTAATGTCAAAATGGGTTTCTGTTTTCTAATCAGATAGGTTATGTTTAGATCGCCTGCTACTATGGTGTAATGTGTAGATGCATCTAAAGCAATCACATCTAATAGAGCAGTAAAATCTTTCAAAAAGATATAATCTTTTATTCCTGTGTGGTTCCAGTACACATTAAGAAGCGCCAAAGATTGTTTACCCAATTTTAATCGAACTAGTTGAAGGAACGTGTTGGGAGATGCCCAAAGATCTACCGATAAATTAGATGCAGTTTTGACAGCTACTAACAGGTCTGCCATTGGTTGGCCTCTCACCGGCAGCTTTGCAGCAATCAGTGATAATGTGTATTTTTCCCATAGAGGGATCGAGATAAGCTAAAACTCTTGTAATGCTACTATGTCGTAGTCTTTTAGTGGGTTCAAATTCTCATCCGTAAGGTGCTTGTGCCCACTAGTGTTCCACGATGCTAGAAAGCATGTAGTAAGAGAATTGGATTGTTAATATCCATTCTGAATTGTTCTTTTTATCGTGGTTAAATCAGGACAGAGTTGCTCTCTCTCCATACAGTTGTTATATGCACACTTTTTACTTTCTACATGCTCATATAGGGTGGAATTATTTATTTGTCTGATTATATGTGATTCCTTATCTGTTGGGTTGATCAGTATGAAGCCTAAAGTGTATATCTCTGCTTTAGCCTGCCACAGCATGTTCCTTACCATTCCTGATCTTAACAAAATGTTGGCACCAGTAAGGTCTTGGTCGTAGATGAACTCAATCTGTTCAATGTCGACGGATTCTAAATCCTGTAAGGACGGAATATTGCCTAACTTTATTGTCAATAAGTACTAGCTCTGCACGTCTGGCTGGTCTAAAATCCGATTGACAGTCTCCCAATAGTTTTCATTGTTCAACAAATGTTCACAGTTGTGTAGATGCTGATTTGTCCAGGACCTTCAGCAGAAATGGGACATTAGTGATAGGCCAATAGCCTGGGCACCCAGGTGGGTCTAGATTTTGCTTCTTCAACATTGGGATGAAACAAGCCTGTCTAAGGGCAGTAGGTATTGAGGAATTGGCTAATGACAAGTTTATTAATGATGTTATTATTGGACTTAGAGTATCTGTATACTCCTGAATAATTGTGGAATGACTAGTGTAATTAGTTCACCTGGTTGGCTTGAGGGGGGTATTATTGATGTGATTTGCAATCAAGAAACATGCATTCAGCTAAATAAAGAGCTTCATAGGCAAACATGGTTTTCAACACAAGGTGTGTCTGAGGGAGATGAAGTCAGAGAGAGATTTTGAGCCCGTTCAGATATAGAATTGAAAGGGGAGGGTATTGCGGAGAAAACTGTGATTATTTTATCTCTAATATATAACTGCTTTGAGTTTAATCAATCTTCAGTGGGTTCTGACGAAACAGCTCTTTGTATGGGTTTGGAGAGAGAATTTAAGATTCTGAATAACTTTTTTTCAGCATACTAGGTGATTGGCCTCTGGTATTGCAGACCTGTGGACAGAACATGTTAGTATGAGGTTTAAAGTATTCTGCTTACTTAGGCGCCTCCTCCATCTCCTCTCAAGTTTCCTAAGGGTCAGCTTCATATGACCTGTATTGGCAGAATACCATTTCTCATGTGAGTTCTTAAGTGTAAACTCTTTAGTTTGAATCAGGGCGATAGAAATAAGTTGATTTTATTTTGTCATTTTTTTAAAAAAACACTAGAAACTTTTCTCTTTTACTGATCACTCCAGGGTTACTTACTGTGGTTCTCTCATTTAAAATCTGCACACAGATAGAGGGTTTTCTGTCTGGTCCCATGGGATTAGCACATGATAAATATATTAATACAAATATAAATTATAAGTATCACCAATTAGATCAGGGTGAGAAGATCTTAGTCTATGTTACTATAAGGGTGGTCGATAGACAACCACAATAAAACGAGTAGCTAAGAAATCAACAATGTACTTTGCAACCAATATGTCGAAATGGGGAATAGTAGGTATGTGAATGGTATACGTATTTTCATAGGAATTCTTAATCACCAGTGCCACACCACCACTCAGTGTTGAATCCTGTTGGACACCAGCCTACAGTCAGATGGTATTGATGCCTTAAAAGCTAATCCTGAGTAATCTTTCTTCCATGATTCCGAAGCAACCATGCATTTAAGATTGTGTGCCATAATAAGGTTGTGTATATCAATAGCATGACAGGGAAAAGATCGAACATTTAGTAGAGCCCATCTGAAAGACGACAGTGTTCTTTCCAGGCTCTCAGTGCCAAAGTTCATTGCAGAATCTACTGGACCCCCGTAAGTGTTTGGTCGAATACAAAAAGGTTGTGATTCAACATGATAGTGGCACCATTAACCAACTGATTCAGGAAGTACTGGGTGGAGGTATACATTGGTATATTGGAGTGATTGTTTGTTAGAAAAGGATTCCCTGAATCTATAAGCTGAGCATGGCAAGGAGAACACTTCTGAAGAATCATGTCCTACTGCACGAAAGTCCTGGGATCTGAATGAGAACGCTTTATCCAGCTGGCCACTCACTGGAGTATCAGAAGTAAGGTAAAATTGTCTTCATATGCGAAGACATGAGAAGTGTTATTATCTTTAAATTGTGTTAATGACACAGAAAGTGGTTTCCATGTGGCATTCTTCACATCATTAAAGCATAACAAAAGATACTTCTTTACTATATCATTAAGGAGTTGACTATACTTACTCATGTATGGTGATGGGAGCGACCCCATCGGATCCATAGTGTGACCACAGTAGTGAGAACGTTTCACTCAAGTAGTAAAGTAGCTGTGGATAGACGAAGGGCTAGCATCAGCCAGACAGAGCTAAATAAACAAGGTTGTCAAAGCAATGCTCCAGAATAGGCGCAGCCGTAACCCGCAGGCCCCAGCAGAACAGGCAAAAACAGTCTTCACGACAGCGTGAATGCTCAGAGATGGCATAAGTGTGTGCGATCAGGGGTATAGGCAGCAAGCAATCTGGATAGTGTATTTCCTTCATGCTAATCTCCTTTGTGGTGTGAGACAACATACAGATATACAGAATAGGTGGCGCAACCATGATATTCCCAAAATGACAGGGAAAATGGGCAACTTTGTTAGGACAAAGGAATCCCACTGCTATTAATTGGACACCCACAGGATTAAGGACAGTATCTGCTCCTTCACGGAATGTAGGCCCCTAACACGTATTCTCCCATGGGCTGTATTGTTTCTTTGTCAGTTCTCGTTATACCATGCACAGCAGCCCACTGAACCATAAATAAACCAGCAGCGCCACTTTCCGTCAGTGCCTGACTGGTTATACCTAATCTGGGCTTGCACATGGTTGTATTATTCAACACAAACAAGGCCTTAGACCTATCCAAGACCATGCCAAAGGAGTGAGGTACACTTCTCATCTCCTGACCATCTTCCCCATTTAGGCAGGAGAGCTGGTATTTTCCGAACCCCATGGAGAGGCCAAAAGGCATTCCCTAACCAAGTGTGCAGAGGCCCAGCAATTCATGAACACACCTTATGTTCTCAGTCGCTTCCTCTCGTTGGTTGTGAGAGAACTATGTGTAATTGCCACATATATTCTGAGGTGTCCTTGTCTTCTGTGTATGCTGCATGTCCAGGCCTCAATGGTTTAGTAAATCCTGAACAGCCCATTCTTCGTTCATCCCTGTGTTCTTGGAGACAATATTCAATGCTATTTAATATCAATGTAATGCTATTCAATATCACCCAGGTGTCTTAGGCAGATAGGGAATTCGAAGAAGGAACCCTAGAGAGTTTGTCTTTTAAGTCACTGTTAAAACCCTGATGAAATAGGGTAATTTCTGCAGAATCGGACTCTCTGAGATGTCTGCAGTCATCTGCTTAAATTTCAACACATATGCAAACATATTCAAAAGGTCTTTTCTAAATTCCAACAGGGATTCCTAAGTGGTGTAAGTGAGCTGAGGTCGATCAAACATGGCCCACAGCCTCGCCAGAGAAAACTGGTAGTTATCAAGTATTTTACTATCAGTGGTGACTAACAATGTTGCACAAGCAAGAGCACTGCCCAACATATGTGTAATCATAAACCTGACCTCAGCACAATTTGTATCAAACTGCAGTGGCTAAAATATAAACTGGATTACACAGGCATTCACAAAATCATGTAGCTTCTTAGAGCTACCATGAAATGTCTTTACGGCCATGGAACCCAGTGGAGGGTCCGGAGGTATGACCTCTCTTGAAACAATAATCTGCCATAGTGTGGCATTCCTATTCTTTAAGGATTGGACCTCTACAGTCAGTGACTGCAATGGCACACCATTTTCTGTTGTTGCGGGCATCACAGTCTGATGTGAGCGCCTAACTAGTTGTTGTGCTAGAACTCGATGATTTGTGGATCATTTGAGCTTTGATCTCCAGTAGCCATTGGAATCCTCCATTGTTGGAAAACTGGGAAGGATCAGTGGGACCAATGATGATCCCCAGAGAGGGAGAAAAAAAAAAAAGGCGGCGGGGGTGGGGTTGAAACCTCCATCGTGCTTGGAATGCAGAAGCCATACCGCTGGGTTTTAGCCCATGGTACATGCAGGCTGGGGGATGCTTCAGGTCGCGGTGGAATCAGGGCTGGCAATGCTATAGCCACAATGGAAATGGAGTCAGAATGGAAGACAAGCAGACTGATTGCAAGTGATGGAAGCAGCATCCGGGAGAAGCGAGGAATATTGGTGGTGCAAGAGGCTGGAAGACGTGTGATGGGGAACAGGAAGGAACAGATGAAAAACGCGAACATTGTGTCAATGTAGACAGTTGTGATGCAAATGAAACTGAGCTACGTAGATCTTTATGGAGGGGTGTTTCATTCAAGTGTGGACGTCTCCACATTGGGGCCATCTTAGATGGTGCCAGCTTCCCATGTGAATAAACCACCAGCCGTGCCAGATGGACAGGTAGGTCCGAAGCAAATGGCTGGAGCCTGAGACACACTCACATCAATTTCAGATGATGGCAACCAGAGGGAATGTATTCATTGGCTTGCAAGTCATGAAAAACAGTATCCTGCATATAAAAGGACCCCACCTGACTGACCTGACCCGCACTTCAGGCTACTTACGTTTATAGATCACTGTTCACCTGCCGTATGACAATCTCATTACTAGGCCTTCTGGCAAATCTTTCCCACCTCTCACCAAAACAATAACCAAAAATAAATGACTAGTCCGTCCTCAATGTACAGTGGCGGTTATGACACTATATGACACTTTCCAGTCAGTTGCTCCCAATAAGGTTTGTTGACTCCGCCTCTACCTCCACCATGATGACTTCTGGTCTTTTTTAACTCAGCTCTTTCTTACAGAAATAGGAGCTTGTTATAAATACACTGATGATTCTGTGTTTAGTTTTTTGAATGTTTTGCGAATTGTCTCTTCCCTTCAGAAGACACAAAGAAATCAACTATAGAGCAAGTGGTACATTTGCAATTGGATAAGTGTCATAACTTTTGCTGACAATGGGGGAGACGTATGGATAAATATTACTCAAAAAGTTGATTGGAATTGGAATTGGGATTTCCTAGCCTTTATGCAGCCAAGGCCAGTGAATAGTGTTATGTCTTCTGTGACACAGCTGTCAGTGGTAAGTATTCCAGATACATATGTCTCATTAGCAGAGATGATTCTTCAGGATACATTAATGAGTATTAATAAATCTGTGCTGACAAGGGGAATGCCATTATGGATGCACTGTATGTCATAAAGAAATCAACAGCAGTCTTTTGTTGTGTTAGCAGTGCCTGCATAACGAAAGCTCAGACAAGAACGTTAAAAGACGTGTGTGATGATATCGGTTCAGAGTGTCTGTCACAGAAACTGTAAAGTTTTGGCATCAAAATGCCTGTCAGACTGCAGAGTAGGATGTCTTGTACTACATACTCTAAGGAGCTCTTCAGTCCCAGGAAAGTTAAAGGAGAATTACAAGACGACTACAGCAGTTATTTGTCCGCTTTTGTAGCAAGAGAAAACAAGGTTATTTGTAATTCTGAAATGCACAAAAAATATGCTACGTAGCACAGTACACGAAGAAGAGTTGGTAACAGTAAACATTGGAAAGAACCTTCTTAAGTGAGTCAGGTGTCTAACAGTGATACTGAGGGACCATTGGAAAGATGCAAAGTGCAGAATGTGGCAGAATAACCTATGAATAAGTTTAAAAGACATATCGAACAAAGTACGAATCAGGAGGTAGAGTTGATGTTTTTGGTTTCTCTTTGAATGAGGAATACAATGGTGGTGGTAGTTCTGTTACCACCACATTACAGCATTGCTGTAATACCAGGTCAGTGGTGAAGTGGAAAATGTACCTGCAGCAAAAGGCTGGGGGTAAATCTGCTGCTTTACAACTGAAAATTGGCAAAATCTGCTGAAATCCCATGGAGTCCTATGAACTCCAATAAATGGGGACTAACTACGCCTACCACAACTTGTAATCCGGCGGTTATTCTGCTGGACCAAGTGGCAGTAACGATAAATCCGTTTTGTGGTTTTTCAGCTGCTTTACTGCAGAAATACCACAAAACTTGTAATGAGACGCAGTGTCCATGCTTACTTGTGTTTGCAGCCTCAAAGTACTGAAATAAGGAACCACTTACATTGCTATGCAATATTTTCTTTGTGGATTGTATCTACTAGAGTTTAAAACGAAGTGGAGGGAGCTGTATCTCGTATCTTTTACATTTGTTAGGCAGAGTTGCATGTATTTCTGGAGAAGCATACCTCTTCCACAAAAAGAAAAAGAAGAACATCTGTAGAATTCTATCTCGTTCCGGGAATTCTGTTGGACCAAGTGGCGGTAACGATAAATCCATTTTGTAGTAGTTCATGCTGACTTACTGCCAAATACCACAGAACTTGTAATGAGACCCAATGTGCACGTGTTACTTGTGTTTGCAGCCTCAAAGTACTGAAATAAGGAATCACTTTGAGGATTGTGTCTACTAGAGTTTAATACGAAGTGGAGGGACCTGTATCATGTATTTTTTAGTATCATTCTTATTTCTTTTGCATTTATCAGGCAGAGTTGTATGTATTTCTGGAGAAGCATTCCTCTTCTACAAAAAGAAAAAGAAAAACATGGGTAGAAACACTTTCTCTTTGCGTGAATTCCTGAGGTTAGCATGAGCATCATGTTAATGCATTGTTTAAAGTGGCCCATTCAATTTAAGTACATTACTGGCATCCATTATTTTAGACTGCTTATCATCCATATGCTGTTTATGTTGTTCAGATTGTATGCGCATTACATTTCAGTCACTTTTGTATTTATCATATCCAAATATGGGATGTTCTACATGACTGAAGTCATATGTTATCCTCTCTACAATTATTCAAAAAGTTACATTTTGTAATTTTGTCTCTTTTGTCCATGTTTGAAGGTAGAAACAAAAAAGATTTGTCATTTTACTCATTTTAAAAATGGCCAAGATTCAATAGTGCATTGCATGTACTATTGTTCACAAAATGTATCATGTTGTTGCAGGAATTAATAGTTGTTTGTGTCCACAACATGTAAATGATTAGGAGTGAACATCCATTGTATTAATGTAATGGTATTTCTTACCTATGAACAAAGAATGCCTTATCATTTCAATGACGTATATCTTATTAGGATGCAAAAAGATATGTTGAAAAGGGAAACATCAACACTAACTAAAAATAATGCTGAAAGTGCAATTGAAAATGAGATCAACCTTCAATGAAAATGTTAGGTAGCCAGTTGCAAATGGCCAATCCTGCACACACATGCTGGAATTAACTATAAATTGTAATAATGTAGTATACTAGAATATGGTACAAATGCAGGTACTTGACATGGTGAAAAGTTCAATATTTTGTTCGGAAAATTATGTTTTCAATTATTAGTTAGCCTCTAAAAAGGTTTTTGGGTCTCTATTTTTATATAATATTATTTTTGGTGCATGCTGATTTAGTGGTAACATTCTGATGCATGTTCCAAATAAAAATACAAATGTGTTATTTTTCAGATCTTGAAAAAACGTATAAAAGAAAAAGAAAACATTTACAGTGTAGGACATGTGCGTTATGCTGGCAAATAGCTAAAATAATTGTTCATCTATTGAATTGTATTGCATCTTGTGCACTTCAAACACGTGTCTTCTTGCACGTTCTTATTTTCTTGGTTCTGTACCAGGGGACCTCCGGTAAATGTAATCACAACAACAACATAAACAATCCCCAGACCAATGTACACAAAGCAAGAAGAAACGCAAATGTATAGAACCCAAACAGCCAGGAAGCACAGTTCAGACAGCCCCGTAAAACTGAAATGAATTAAATGAGTCGTCAATGTTGCTCACTACGGCAAAGCATTTTATACCCAAATCACAAAATGATCAAACAACATTTTAGTAAACCTTTTAGGGCAGATCACAGAAGCTGATTGGTGGAACTACGTCAGTCTCCTATATGCTGGGGGTGTGTTTTCCTTCGAAACTTCAGCTGTGCAACACTTCTGCATACTGTGTCTGCAGAATGTTCAAGAAATACATACTGCTTGTCACACAAAGGCCTGCAGCTCCTTTATTATGAGCTGTCTGCAATAAATTATTTCCTAACAAGGGCCTACAAGAAAAGGGCTTCTCTGCTGTTCACATATTGCTAAAACAAAACAAATACCATGTTACCCCCTAATACCCTTTCCACCCCACCTGGTGCCCACTCTATACAACTTCCCCTTACTACACCTAAACCACCCACCCTTCATTGGATTCCACCATGGAACTTCTTGTGCTGTGCCTTCTTTGTGTCCCATTATGCAAGCAGAACCACACTCACTGACATCCCCACCCCCAATGTCACGCTCCACTTCACTCTCAACGTCACCATGTTACTTGCGCAACTGGTATGTGTGCCCCCCTTGGCAGCATTGAACCTGGGCCTTTACAGAAGTTCCTTGCATTGAAGCAGTTCAAGATTCAACAGGAAATTCTAGATGTTTAAAAACAGTATTTACACTTTCATCAAACGGTAATATGTGATTACACAAATAACAGACATTATATTGGTCTTTTTCTTTTCTTCTTCAGTGTGGAAACATTTCAAAACCTAAGACTTTGTGTTATGCTATTATTGTGGCTCCTTCTGTACATGCAAACAAGGGTGGCCTATAATTGATCCGGCTGGGTCCACAGTTACTATGAGTTTGATTCAGTTAGCATTTGCTCATAAGCAAATGTCGGATAAAACACGTGCAGGTCATTCCAGGTCAGTATGTTGCAGGAATGATTGTGTTTGGAAAAACATTGTAAGACAACAAATATTTTCTTTGTCATTGTGGAGCGATATTTGCATCTGCAGATCTAGTTGCTAGAAATGGGGAAAGGGTTACACATTGGCACCAATAGTTGTTCTAAATGGTACTGAAGAGGGATGGGGAAGTTTGTCCCCTCAACCCCCTCCTATAATATACACGGAAGAAGTCCAGGAGATACCGAGATCGCCCATACTATTTCAGCCTAATTCCTAGTGCTCCAATGATTGCTAAGTATGTCAGGAGGTACCCCCCCCGACCAGCCCTACATGCCAGGTGTGGTACAAGTCTACCCAGAGTGGACAAGGAGCCCCAGGCTGCGCCTAAAGAGACCTTCATTGACAGTATTGATTAAAGCGCCACAAATCCATGTTGCTGACATCGATAGAGATACCACAGCTTAGCAGCCTTAGACAAGAAGCACACGTGCCATCCGCACATCAGGACACAAACACACACTCAAGTCCATGAATAACACAAGCGTACAGTTCTATAGAGGACAGATACATAAACATACTATCATTGTTTTTATTATTTTGCGTTTGCTAATCACGGTAATGCAGAAACCACAAGAATCAGGAGATCCTGAGTAAATCTTGCAGATGCTTAAACATGAATAACCTTATGGAAATGCTAGAGGACTTATGGGGTCTGACACAGCCAAGTGCGACTAACCTATGGAGAATATAGCATAGCACAAACACTTTAGGGACCGTGTTATGGTTTAGGAAAATTACAGCAGGCCACAAGCCTCTCAGCAAGAGCTGAGCAGAGTTGATTTGAGGCTGGACCAGAGCAAACGTATGAGACAGGGCCCGCTGCCAAGGCCACCAGATACAGATGGCCTTGAAACACTTGTGACACTTGAAACACTTGTAACGCCTTGAAACACTTGTGTATAGGCGCGTTACAAATGCCATATCATATCATATCATGCCATTCCATTCCCTGAACAACAGTAACACCAGCTGCAGTAAATGTGAATAATTCTTCATAATTCAGAGCTGCACAACTCCAAATCATGGTCTCCGAACATGTGATCCGGCCGACTCAGATAATGGACAGCAACCAGAGCTGGGAAAGGGAGCCAATCTCACGCCGCCAGACAGAAGCTTGCAACATAGATGTTACAATGTAAGACAAGTGTTGCCGGAGCGAAAGAGCACTCTCATAGACTAAGGTGGTACACTGTTTTGCTCTCCAAATGCACGGACAGTAATTTATCACCAGTACAGCCGCAGAGCCAAAACATGTATTGCTCGCCAATAGTGCACGGACAGTAATTTATCACCAGCGCAGCCGCAGAGCCAATACTTTGAACGCAGGTAGACAACGCAATGACTTACAACCACACGCACGCTTAGAGTAAGTAGCACTTATACGGCTATTTATTCGTAATTAGGCATATATACAATACAAGCATAAATCAGATAAATCATAGGAAATTAGCAGAAATACATCACCATGGGCGTATCTTGACAAAACCTCATCTCGCCAGAAGCGGCTGAAAGACCCCAACAACAGCCAGGCCAAGAGCACAACAGCCCACAGGTATATCGGACCAGGGCGTCCCCCCTCCGACTGAGGTCTTTGTGCATGTCCCGTCTGACCGTTGAGGGCTTCCGCATATATGCCCTCCTCAACAAGGGGTGGCACCTTCTCGAACCTTCTGGCAGATGCGCTTGCGCATTGATGGGTGACCGTTGATTGCCAGCTGGGTCAACCGACAGTAACCTCAAGGAGCAGAGCGCTTCCCTCTCCTAAGCGCCCCGGAAAACAATTCCATAACTCATCTCAAAACCTTGGCGCAAGCATAGCAAACCAAAACAAACTTCGTTATCAGGTACCAGCCGGCACCTGCGGATCTTAGCTTTCCCAGCGCCGTGTCCTTGGCTGAGAAGGCCTGCATTCCAAACCCATCAGCGAATAACGTTGAAAACATGTTGTTTCGCAAAGCAAGTGCAGCTTTCCACTGAGGCATGGATAAATATCCATCATGGCTCTGAGTTCCCCCAGAATGCACTGCGCACCAGCGCCATGTTTTTTAGCTCGAACACCACAATCCACCCTTGGATATTTACCTTCCATAGCCCAGTGGTAAAGGAGGCGGCCTTTGAAACCGCCGAAATATTAAACCCAAGTTGGGAATACATTGAATACAACAACAACACGCTATTATGATAGCTAATATAATACAAATGCAAGCAAAGGCATAACGCAGTGTACCTCCAATATCAGGAATCCATGAAAATAACCAATCCCACCAATTCCCAGTTTGCTCCTGGGACACTTGAGAAATGAGATCCCTCAAACCTCGAATATGACTTTCAATGGATCGTGAATGGTCACTTAGATTGAAACAACACATACCTTCAACTGCGTTACAGCCTAAATTATGCTTCAGCAATAAGTAATCGACAGCAGCTCTGTTTTGCAAAGTAGCTTTTCTAATAACTTTGCTGTCAAGGAGTAACTCTTCTAAAGCTTGAGAAGTATGATTGAGTCCTTTTACTACTAAACATGCTAATTTGATCAAAGACTTGTATCCCCCAGCAGATAAACCCCAAACTCCTACTAATGAAAGGGTTAATGCTAGAACTTCAGCTTCTGATAGCAAATGCACATGTGAATCACAATCGGGGGATAGACCCACAGATTCAAAAGTTGATCTTTTGTTTCGAGATATTGCTGGGTGTAAAGGAAACATCATTAGTCCTAATCGAGTTAAGGCACACGGACCTCCAGAAATGTTAGCTGGAATGTAAGTGTATGTGATGTTACCACATGAAAAGAGCCATCCTGTTGGAAGTTTCACATGATTTAGATGACTGGCAGCTATTACGGTATGATTGCAAGACATAGTATTATTCACACTGGTACATGTGCTTGGAACTCGTGAACACAATCGTTTCTCGAACACAGTTTGATTCTTCTGTTTGGTTAAATTTAGCTGTTGGCATTTGCCAATTTCTTTAGCATCGCAGGTCATAAAGTAGCACACATCGCCTTGAGTTATATTGTAGGTTATAATACGTGTCAAATTTCTCCATTTGCGATCCGTTTCCGTGCAAAACCTGCAGTACTCATAGACGGAAAAAGATTGTCTGATATCGGAATCTTGAACTAACGAATCATTGTGTGTGACGCCAAAAATGTGCTTTAGAACCGGAACTGGCGTTGGCACTGCAACTAAACACGTAGTTAGTAAAGCTTCAGCATTGGGCACATCGGTTAAGCAAAAGTGCGTAATGTTAAGTACTTGTTGTGCCAGGTACGTCCACATATTCTCCGTTTGGGTAATCATCGGGGAATATTTTCGCCGTCCTAAAGACGCCTCTTGCATAGCTGGCATCGATGTTGTTTGGACTTGCACCTGACGTGTTCGTCGCCTTCCATGAATCCATGTCGTTGGTCTGGCTGGCTTTTTGGCATCGGTATCGAGTTGCTTTCGGACATCATTGCTCCTCATCATCGGACTCACATTGATCGTTGGCACAGACATGGCATTTTTTATCCGGAGCATTATGCCGTTTGACTCTCCCAAATGGAGTCCATTTAGTCCCACAATCACACCAGCCAGACACAGGATCTACAAGGCAAACCCAGAAAAGAGATATCAGTGTTGAAAATCACTCCCTTAGGTAACATTTGTCTGCGGGCACATACTGCCATTTGTCTTTACCAGGTTCCATTACTAAAACTATCTGGTCTTTGCCTGATGCAATAACATCTGCGGGCACGGGTGGACCACTTGGCCTTTCGACCCACACCTTTGCACCCGGTATCATACTGTCTGAAGAGCCAAAACCACGATCCCCACGGGTAGTTAACACTGTGGGAGGCTCCCCCTTTTTAATCATGGACAATTTAACAGGAATGATAATTAACTGAGCCACTCTATCACCCTTATGAATCGGTAACACTTGGTCCCCACTATTCATCAAGATGACTTTGATCTCGCCTTGGTAATCAGCATCAATAACCCCTCCCAGCACTTGAACTCCCTTCAATGCTAGTCCAGATCTAGGGGCAATCCATCCCATATGCTCTGGAGGAATTTGTACCCCAATCCCTGTTTCAATCACAACAATCCCTCTCGGGTCTAATCTGATTTCTTCATGAGAATGCAAGTCTACCCCTGCTGACTCGGGAGTCGCCCGATAGGGAGCTAAAGAGCCCGGGGTAATCTCCCAGTACAATAGAGTCTCTCTAACTAGGTTCGGTTGAATCTGTAAAGCAGGAGTCATTAGTCGCAACAATGGAGTCTCATGATTGTTCACCGGTCTATTATTCAACACTTGCACCGCATCAAACACGCGATCACGCCAACCTGCCAAACTGCCATCTCCAGACTTACGCAGCTGTTCCTTCAACAACCCATTCATTCTTTCAATTAACCCTGCCGCTTCCGGGTGATAGGGCACGTGGTAAAGCCACTCTATACTCTTCTCCTGACAATAGTCCTGAATTAATTTGCCTTTGAAGTGTGATCCGTTGTCACTTTGAATTTGCAAAGGCACTCCGTAATGCAACGTGATCTGATCTAGCAACTTAATGGTATTCAGTTGTGTGGCACGCTTGCATGGCAAAACCATCATGTATCCAGAGTAAGTATCCACAATAGTGCATGCATACTGACAACCTTTGCTGATTGGCAGAGGACCGATAAAATCGATCTGCCAAATTTGACCTGGTAACTTTCCTCTTCGCAACGTGCCGTGAACAATCTGAGGGATAGGCCTATGCTGTTGGTGTTGGCACACCGGACATTGCAAGATGACTGTTTTCACTACCTCTAAAGGAATACTAATTCCTCGAGCTTGTGCCCACCTGATAGTAGCCTTTTCTCCAAGGTGCCCACATTTCTGGTGAGCCCACTTGGCCAAACCCTCCAAATCGTCTTCCTGAGGCTCCGCATCCACAGATGAAATCTTGGTGTGTTCATCTGCAACAGAATTAAACCAACGTTCCAATGAATCTGTCGCACAATGCGCATCCACATGATACACTGTGACTTCACTTTGTGATAGCATTTCTGCAATATCTTGCCACAATTCTTTTCCCCACAACTCTTTCGAATGAATCTTCCACCCATTCTTCTGCCAGGTTGGCAGCCACACCGCCAACCCATTCGCCACTGACCATGAATCTGTGTACAAATGACATCGACCAGGGGTCTCTTGTTTCAAGGCTTGGTAAACTGCGTAAAGCTCTGCAAACTGACTGCTCTTCCCTTTCCCTGACGTCGTCAAAATCTTTTTTGTCTTGGGATTATATGACACCGCTTTCCAGTATCGCTCTGTTCCCACATATCGGGCTGAGCCATCAGTAAACCAGGCATGCTCTGTCTGCTCTACGGTCAAATCACCATATGGTACTCCCCATTTCACGGGAGACTCGCATTTCTCAGACACTTCTGGTGGTATGTAATCCGAGGGCGGTATGTTGGCTACTTGCTCGTGTAACTTTGCAACCCCACCCTTTCCTGATTTGGCTCTGTCTTGAATGTACCATTTCCATTTAATTATGCTGGCTTCCTGGGCATGTCCTATTCTGTGTGTTTTAGGAGAACTCAACACCCATTGCATAATCGGTATTTCTGGCCTCATCAATACATCATGGCCCACCGTCATTTGTTCAGTATCAACCAGGGCCCAGTAACATGCCAGCAACTGCTTTTCAAATGGAGTATATGAGTTACCAGCATCGGGCAACTTACGACTCCAAAACCCCAATGGCACACGTTTCCTGTCCTGTTTCTGCCACACGCTCCAGTTAGCATAATTGTCTTGTACAGACACATTCAATTCTACTTCGCCTTCCTTCAATGGCCATAGATCGAGCACCTGCTGCACGGTGTCTTTTGCCAACTCAAATGCTTTCTGCTGCTCTTCCCCCCACTGAAACTCATATTTCTTTCGTGTCACTTTGTAAAGGGGGGCCAGTATCTGCCCTAAATGGGGAATGTGCTGTCTCCAGAACCCAAACAGCCCTATGAACTGTTGAGCTTGCTTTTTATTCATTGGCGTGGTAAACTCAAGTATTTTCTGTCGGGCCTTCGGCACCATTTCTCGATGCCCATTATGCCACTGAATTCCTAGAAATGTCACTGTCTCAGCTGGGCCTTGAATTTTGTTCGGGTTAATCTCCCACCCTTCCTTCTTCAATCCTTCCATAATGACTTCTAACTGGTTTTGCACACTGCACTCATCCTTGCCCTGAATCAAAATATCATCAATGTAGTGAGAGATTTGTATGTCCGGTTTACACGGTATCTTGTCTAAGTGCTCTGCCACCAGCCGGTGACAGATAGTCGGGCTATGTATGTACCCCATAGGTAACCTTGTGAAGGTGTACTGACGCCCGCTCCAAGAAAATGCAAACTGCTCTTGACACTCTTCAGCAATTGGCACAGAGAAAAATGCATTGGCTAAATCTATCACTGCATACCAAGTCCCCTCAAACTTTTGGACATTTTCAATCAAGGTAATGGCATCTGGGACTGCAGGCACCAATGGAGGAGTGTGTTTATTCAACTCGCGGTAATCCACCGTCATCCTCCAAGACCCATCCCCTTTTTTGACGGGCCAAAGGGGGTTATTCCAGGCGGTAGTGATAGGTCGTAACACCCCCGCCTCTACATACTCCTTGATGGTGTCTGAAATTTCCTTTTGCCCCCCAGGAATGCGGTATTGCTTCATTGCTACCCGCTTGGTCGCCACAGGCACATGTACTGGGGGCATCTTCAATTTGCCTACTGTAATGGGTGTACAAATTAATGCACTCACCCCAAACTGGTATGTTTTACCTCCAAGTCCTAAAGTTAACCCTTCCAGAATGTCAAAGCCAATTATGTACTCAGGTATCGGGACAATCAACACTTGGTATTTCTGCCTAGCCAAACTGCCTATTTTCATTTCCACTTCAGTTTGTACTGCGGGGGTCTCCTTCCCCCCTAGTCCTGTAATAGTAAAGTGTCTGCCTTTGAATCGTGTCGGATTCCCGTGAATCAAAGAGGCCTCCGCCCCGGTGTCTATCAATGCTCGCACCCCTTGCGTATTTCCTGGCCCCCAAAAAATCTTGACATTAACATGGGGCCGCCTATCCACCTTTATGCGAGCAGACGCTGCCGGGGCTTGGCCATAACCCTAGTCAAATTTTGAATGAGTGTAACCTGACTCTGCCTTTAGCATTGCACTCACCACCTTCCTCAAATCAGCATATGTCGGTTGGTACGGGGAAGGTGTCCCCATAGACCCCTCCTCCTGTTCTTCCTCAGGAGGGGCAGAAGGGGTGGTGTCCCCCTCTGGTTTAGTCACTACCTGTTTCTTAACCTGTTTGTAGCGCTCCTTGGCTGCAAGCCCTCTCTTTCTGTATAGTTCGTACATGACCCTGGTTTCAATGCCATCAATTTCTTCCCGTGGCACACCATCTTTTAACAGGGCCAAAAACATGTCTTTTCTGGACACTCGGGAGTCTCTGCTATCTTGTCTCCTGCCTTCAGTTCTTCTCTCGCTACGCCCCTCTCTCTCCCGTGGCCTGTTGTCACTCCTATCCCACTCCCCTAAATCTGCCAGTTGCCGAATGGCATCCACTACTTCATCGGTGGGTTTGCCCGTCATACCTACGAGCAAAGTCATAATGACACTTTTGTATGCGGGCGGTGCAGTTCTGATAACCATGTTTCTGGTTGAAACTGAGAGCGCCACGGCCCCCATGTGTCCTGGAGCATCTATATGAATTGCCTCTTTCATAGCATGCTCTCTGACCTTTTGAATCGCCTCTTTCAAAGTATACCACTTTGTTTCCTCACTGGGCCAATCTGTGGTAATGGGGTACTTGCGGTTACATGCTTGGGCTGCTAAATCCAACAAAGACATTTGTGGAGGTTGGCCATTCTCATCAGGGGGCGGCCCTGCCCTTAGGACCTCCTGTACACTAGTGTCACTGGACAAAGGCAAAAAGCGCGGCGAGTCTGCAGCATCTACGAACAACCCTGCAGCTCCCCCGTCTAGCATTCTCACCATCCATGTCAATAAAGGTTCCCCTGACTTTTGCCTCAAACGAGTAATGATCTCTCCAACCTCCTGCTGAGTGTAATCTTCCAGCGTGGTTAAATCTACAACACCGCCTCCAGGGTCCTGCGGGTGGGGCCCAGCACGGCGTCTTCTGATCGGCTTTGCTGCCACTGCCTTTTGATTAATTTCTGCTTTGGAATCTGACTCATTTGCCGAGCTACTCTCTGGGCTTGTTGAGTCAAAGATGTCTCCATCCCATTTATAGGGATCCAAATTTACATCTGCAGTAGCGATTACCGCTGCCACTTTTCTTTGGTTGACCCCTCCCCGTCTTTTCCTATACTTATATCGGGCTACTCTGACTGCTGCCCTTTCAGCCACAGCCTGATATTTGTCAGCTTTGTCTTTGAAAAGTTTCATCTGAATCTGCTGCATTAATGCAATCTGTTTCTCAGCAGCTAACTCTTTTTCCAATCGCAAAATATTATCCTTCATTTCCACATTTTTCTGATGCATCTTTCGATAGGCATGCAGGAGAACCCAACCCCGCCTGCCTAGCGCGGCACATTCCTTTCCCCTCTCTACTGAAATCTGTTGTAAACAAGACATTACTTCTGACGGATCAGCGTCTCCCACTTCACAATCCCATGTTTCACACAGCCCTGCACCGCATGCCCATAACTGAGCCAACTTATCATATGGGCTTTTCGCCCACCCTGGAATCATTACATCGGGACATTCACCGCCAGCGAGAACTCCCTTTTTCTTGAACAAACTATTCATCACTGCAGTAATGTACAAAGCCTCTGTATATATATATATAAATATTTCTTTCCACACCGCAGTCACTTGCGCAGACACGCACACACACACAGAACAGATTAACACCGTCCAGCACTCTCTGCCAAATGAAAACAACCTTTCGCTCGCAATGTAAGCAAAACCTATCTGCGTTCAACCGGATTCTTTAATGGTTGGAACAATTCATCACAAACCATCCCATCTGCTCGTCGCCAAAATGTTTTGCTCTCCAAATGCACGGACAGTAATTTATCACCAGTACAGCCGCAGAGCCAAAACATGTATTGCTCGCCAATAGTGCACGGACAGTAATTTATCACCAGCGCAGCCGCAGAGCCAATACTTTGAACGCAGGTAGACAACGCAATGACTTACAACCACACGCACGCTTAGAGTAAGTAGCACTTATACGGCTATTTATTCGTAATTAGGCATATATACAATACAAGCATAAATCAGATAAATCATAGGAAATTAGCAGAAATACATCACCATGGGCGTATCTTGACAAAACCTCATCTCGCCAGAAGCGGCTGAAAGACCCCAACAACAGCCAGGCCAAGAGCACAACAGCCCACAGGTATATCGGACCAGGGCGTCCCCCCTCCGACTGAGGTCTTTGTGCATGTCCCGTCTGACCGTTGAGGGCTTCCGCATATATGCCCTCCTCAACAAGGGGTGGCACCTTCTCGAACCTTCTGGCAGATGCGCTTGCGCATTGATGGGTGACCGTTGATTGCCAGCTGGGTCAACCGACAGTAACCTCAAGGAGCAGAGCGCTTCCCTCTCCTAAGCGCCCCGGAAAACAATTCCATAACTCATCTCAAAACCTTGGCGCAAGCATAGCAAACCAAAACAAACTTCGTTATCAGGTACCAGCCGGCACCTGCGGATCTTAGCTTTCCCAGCGCCGTGTCCTTGGCTGAGAAGGCCTGCATTCCAAACCCATCAGCGAATAACGTTGAAAACATGTTGTTTCGCAAAGCAAGTGCAGCTTTCCACTGAGGCATGGATAAATATCCATCATGGCTCTGAGTTCCCCCAGAATGCACTGCGCACCAGCGCCATGTTTTTTAGCTCGAACACCACATACACTCAAGTTACAATGCAGACACATATTACCTTGAGAAGGTATACTAAGAGATGAGAACCTTTGCAGAACCCAGGTCTTTGGACATCAGCTGTAGCCAACCACAGATCAGTATCCTAGGGGTGGCTAGCAATGGGCAAGAACTGATGGTAAGACCCTCACCACTGTACCATGGTTATAGATAGAGACTTTGGGATGGACCAGGCCGGAGACCTGACATGGGAGAGCCAGAAAAATAACATGTTTAGGGGATCACATAGGTTATTAGGCTCCTGATGGCCAATCCCAGAAGGTGATAGGTTTTCTGGATAGAGCCCAGGTTGTGACATCACTATGATGCAATCAGGATACAAAATTGGTCTGCGAGCCAGGAGATGTTGAGACGTCCATGGATTTCTTCTGTCTCTGTACTGATCCCTGTTGGTTTTGTTGTAATAAACCTCAGTTTGAACTTGCTGCTTGACTGAGCCTTACGTTCCACCTGAGGAAGGTGTTGGGCCTTCAAAGAGTCTACAAACTCCTAGTGGCCCTCTGGGAGTTGGTAGTGCAGAGGATGGTTGGCTGCGCAAGCCCGGTACCAGGTCCACTCCTTTGCTGCCAAACCTGAGAAGCTGCGCAACCCTCGCTTATTTCGAGAACATGGGAAAACGTGTGCCCATTTACAGGTCATCAGGATCCCCCTGTGAATAATCCTGCCAGAGGTCAATGAGTTTTCCAGGCAGACCAGGACAGGGAGGCGAGTGCCTTGACGGGGAACCGGCAGCCGAGTAGTGCTAGCACAACACGGAACATAAGTATTGATCCAGTCCGATGGCAACTGTGGGTGTGAGGGAGGGTACTGGGTATTGTGGAGTATTGTTTAGTGTTGTCGCGTATTATTGAAGTATTGATTAGGTTTGTTATAGTGAGTAGGGACAGGAGCAGAGGTAGAAGTCCTTTTTCTATGTTTAGGGCACATTCGGTCTTCGAGGTAAAAGGTTCTGGTGAATAACCTCGACTATTGACTAGAGTGCGTGGATGACAAAAGTTATGTAAATAAGGTATTCCTGTGGTTCGGGTGTTTTAGTTTGGGTCATAGATGTTGGTATCCCCGTGAGGGTTAGCAAGAGAGCTGGCCTAGATTGCGCAAGGTGAGTCGACAGGTTAAGTCTCCTGGAGTGAGGCGTTTCACACGTCAGGCGATGCAACGGGTGCAGTTTGATCACAAGAGAATATTGGTATACTCTGCCTGGAGTGCAGGAAGACAGCTGTGTGGTATTTGTGTGGGTTTGGGAGTAACAGGCTATTACAGTGTGTTCAAAATATCTGATTTACATATGTTGTTTTGGTAGCTTATAGTACACGGAGAGCTTGAGACTGTGAGGAGCTAGTATTCAGAATTTGGTATTGGCAGACGAGGTGAACCAGTGGCGTTGCGCGGAAGGCACATGTGCAGGATTGTGGTTGTGTGCCTGAGGAGGAAGCGATTGTGAAGGAAGGGTGGTGCGTGAAGCACGCCTGATAAGTTGTAGAACCAGAAAGGCTTGTAGAATCTGGAAAGTATTGTTATTGCATTGTGACTTTTAACCCAAAACAGTGGACTATTGAATCCCTCAACTTGAGGTCAGGTAAAAGGTATTGATATGTATCAAGGGAACAGTGGGGGGACTACTCCCCTTCAGCACTTGTGTAAGACACGTCCACCTTATAAGGAAAAGATATTCAACTATAGTATAGAATGGTCCAAAAATACATAATGTAAATTAACCAAAGCATGGCCATCTTGTGGAAGTTTTACCAAAGATGTGCAGTAGTCGCTATTGACATGCATACAGGGTGCTTGCAAGCGAAAGAAATTGACCAAACACATGGCCATATTTGAGTTGTGGTGCATGTTTTAATAGGGAGAGGGGGATGCTGTGAGGCATCAGTGGATGCTAAGTGAGCGGGAGGTGTAGGATCAAGGTACCCATCCCTCTGCACCTCCCCCTTCCCCTCCGAGTATAGTATCCATTGATACAGACGATGAACAGAGAATGTATCCAATGAGGGAACTAAAGGCATCAGAGGGGTATGCAAATCTAACGTATAAGCCACCACCATACACTAAGGAGGATAAGCCGAAAGGTGCAGGGCAGCCAGATGGGGATGCAGCGGCGAGCAGTGAGGTGCAGAAATGCATGAAGGCGTGTTCAAGGGCATAGGCGGGAATCAATGGATAGCAGTGCAAGTACTTTTGAAACTTCAAGGGAAGATAAATGGACAGTCAGAAGGGGTGACCAAGGTGATAGAAAGCCTGAGAAGCGACAATGCCACAACAGACTGGGCAGAATTAATGGACGAGGAGGATAGGAGGGAGAAGGACAGGGAGGTGAGATTAGAGCGCCAGGACAGAGAGAGAAGGAGAGAGCAGAAATTGGAGTGGGAAGACAGGGAACAAAGAAGGGTGGAAGAGAGCGAACACTTGGAAAAGGAGTTGGAAGAAAGAATCGAGATCGATCTCAAGGAAAGGAAGAGAGAGGAAAGGCAGAGGAGGGAGAAAAGGCAGAGAGAACTGGAGAAGGCAGAGAGATGGAGGGAGATAGCAGAGAAAGAAAAACGTAAGTTAGCAGAGAGGGACTAGAGAGAGTTACAGTTGGACAGACTGGCAAGGGAACAAGCATGCAGGGAGGAGGACGAGCGAGCAATAAGGGCAGTGAGGATGCAGGCAGTGCTGGATACGGAAAAGAATAGACGCAAGGAGGACAAACAAGCTGAGCCAGATAGCACAAACTCACGATGCAGGAGCATGACAGAGGGAGGAGGAGCAGGCCTAGGGGCCTGAGCAGGAGGTAGGAAGTATGAATTAGTAGACATCGATCTCAGCATGAAACCTAACACAGACATGACATTGAGGAGACTAAGTTTTGCCGATGATTTTTTTAGCAACTTGGAAACAGGATACGTCAATGACGACCAATAAAGCGGGGACAATAGGGGTGAACAGGGCTGGTCACAGTCCATGGGGACAAACAAGTGGGCGTCACAGTAATGTAGGCCCCTCAGACAAGGAGGAGGAGGGGCTGATTTGGAAGAGCAAGCACAGCAGACAAACAACCTTTGCACCACGCACAACACATTTATTAATAGAATAAGGGTTCTCCCAGGACGAAGTAGGGGGGGGGACAGGCATAGCTTGCTCGAGAGGACTTATCTTCTATAAGAGTTGTTGCTGCATGGTATTATTTATTGAGTTTATAGGCGTGATGTAATCACGTTGCATACGTGAATGACATCACACGTGTAAACAATGTCCGAGTATCAGCTTACTTCTCTATCTTAATCACTTAATGGTAAAACTTGGTAGAAAGTGGATGTCCTTAACATTCTATTTTGTGGTGAACTTAAAGAAATAGAGATTGACAATCCATCAGTGATTCTATTCACCCTGGATGTGAATAGTTTACACACATCGATCCCCCATAATCAAGGTATAGAAGCACGTGAATGGTTCCTCTGAACCATCATAACATCTTGATCCACAAAGTATTTTGCAATTGAGTTGATAAACATCATCCTCTAGAACAATTATTTTTGCTTTGAAGGAAACTATTACTTACAAACATCTGGGACGTCAGTGGGGTCAGCAGTGGCCCCATCCTGCGCAACTATCTTTATGTTCCATTTTGAACAAACATACATGCTGAACAAAGATCCAAGGAAAAACAATAATTGAAGTAAGTTGTTACTTGGACATTGTTTACATGCGTGACATCATTTACGTACGCAACGTGATAACGTCACACCTATAAACGCAAGAAATACATCCATTTTCTGTGGAACTGACATCCATACGGTGTCTAACCAGCGCTCTCAACCACCACAACGCTACAACCCGGAGAGGAATAACCACTGATATTAGTAAGTATTCTAATGGAAGCTTAGTTACTTTCTAGAACTCCATGGTATTTTAAGCCCACTATCTTTAACGGTACTTTGTAGCTCTAACCTCTAGGTTTTTTCCATACCTAGGTGGTCTAGTGCTTGAAAGACTACACCTGTACCAAACCAGGGACTTCTGAACGGCACTTCAGAAAAAGATATTTCGGGAGCTCTCCATTGAGCATTTTCAGCTTATTATCCTCAGAGCCAATCACTATTTGGTAAGTGTTAGTTATTTTTCTATCTCTGCCTTGTAGGGATTTAATTTATTAACCTTGGTCTGATTTCGAACTAACCATTAGACAACTTTGTATAAAACATTGTGTTTGAACATAATTTTTAGTTTGAGTAAGATTTACAACTAGGACTATTTTTAAAGACTAGACTGAGAACTTGTCCCTCCCTTTTTTTAAAAGGTAGGCTAACCCTACAATATATGTCCTAGATATTCCTGGAAGAAACATGAACATAAATATCCTTGGTCTGATTGTACCATGGAGGGAAGAATGTCCTTCTTCCCATTTCTT
The DNA here is from genome assembly GCF_040938575.1 of Ambystoma mexicanum. Classification (NCBI taxonomy): domain Eukaryota; kingdom Metazoa; phylum Chordata; class Amphibia; order Caudata; family Ambystomatidae; genus Ambystoma; species Ambystoma mexicanum. The sequence goes on from NC_090936.1 coordinate 736,712,471, forward strand.
AAAGAAAAGGGGTAAGCAAAGACAATTGAACACTTAGGCACTTTGTTCTTATAATCACTCACCATAAAAGTGAGCTCACCATCAGTGAACATATCAGGAATCTAGAAACAGAATTCTTTGTAGCACATTGATACCTATTAACCTTTTATTTAAAACTCCAACATTTGGTCTATTTTCTTCTAAATATGATGACAGTTTTTTGTCAAACTTAGATGTTGTTAAAACTATGTCCAATTTATGTTATTCATGTTATAATACCTATGTTTTGAAAAATTTGAAAAACTACATAAACCCTCATCTAATATAGAATATTGTTTAAAGTAATTTTTCAACCAGATTTAAAGTTTAATTTTCGTAAATACAGCCCCTGAAGAAGAGAACCATTCACAAAACGCGTTGGGCAACTTAATTTGGAACAATAAATCCTGAACCAATCAAACATCAAGCCACAAGTTGTGTTTTTTTGCACATTAGTGAAAGTTTTTTGTTACTTGATTTAATGACTAGACTATGTAATGTCTGAATCCTACTATAGAAACTGAATGTCAAAATAACTTTTGTTTAACTCATAGAGTGAACATTGAATTATTTATACTAAATTACTTGGCTACATAGCCCTAGACAGTGTGCAGGGGACGGGAATTCCCTAACAGGGAACTTTTTCTGTTCTTACATATCAACAGATGCCACAAGCACAAGCATGGGCACAAGTACAGATGCAGGTACCACGGATGTCAGCACAGATACCATAGTATCTACAAGCCCCACAGATTAGAGGAAGCACACATCAACTAGCACAGATACAGAATGATGACGCACCAGCACCCATGGACACAGTGGCAACAGTACCGGTCCGACAACTGGGAGGAGATACCATGGTGGGGAACAACCCCTTTACAGAGAATGGGTCACCCATGTACCCCGAATATGCTAGCCAACAGAAGAACGTGATGTGTCCCATCCTGTCGATCACACCCAACTCTGCGAAGGAACCTCGCATAGGGGTGGCGATAGGTGACAAAACGTTTTCCTTTCGTGTTGACACTGGGGCAACTAGGTTATGTATTAGGGAAGGAAAATGTACGTTGTCAGGCAATGCCATGAACACTCAAGGATTCTCTGGGGCTCAAGAAGTGGTTCCTTTTACTGATAATATCTACTATCTATAGGAGATCATGACTTATCACTACCTTTGCTTTACTCTCGACAGACACCAGTAAACATATTGGGCCGAGACATCATGAGCAGACTAAACATGACCATCTGATTCACACACAAAGGCATAGTGTGCTCAACACCAGGCATGCACAAACTAAATGTAAAGCAGATCATTCAAGCATATTGTGGACATACGGTATAGAAGGGGGGTGCCAGTAGACCTTGAGATGTTTCGATATGGGACTGACTTTGCCATTGCGTGGATGCCAGGCATTGCAGGGAAGGTGAGGCGAGTACCAAATGAATACCTGTTCAGGCCAGAGACACCATTGGATCAAACACAAGGAATGATAGTGTCCATAGAAATAGAGGTGGTTTTGGCAAGGGAGGATTGGTTGCAGTACAGAGTGGATGACACTGGGAGGGCATGGAGAGCAATAATTGCAGTTACAGATGCGTGCAGGCTGATCACAGTGACAGATGAAGAACTATTTCAGGAAGAGAGACAAGAATTGGAGATGGTTTTTGAAATGAGTATAACCTACTGGTTACAGATACACTACAGAGAGGTGCCACAGAGAATGGCTATGGCACTGGAGGCACCACCCTTATTTTGGGAGGAGGACATGGCCAAAGTGCCCATCAGTTTATGGACCACAAGTCCTTATGACGTAGGCTGCATAAAGAGTATAGGAGGAGTGAAGATTAAAGCTATTTTGCCAAGAGTAAAGCAGTATCCCCTGACTAAGGAACCAGATGCAAGCATTTACGAAACAATCACAGCCCTGATTGACAAAGGCATTCTGGTACCATCAGAATCCCATGCAACGCATAGTGTACCCCAGGTGCAAGGCCAGCAGAGGGTCATGGCGTTTTATTCAGGATTTAAGACCTCTTAACCATATTGTAGAAGCAGAGTATACTCTAGCAGCAACCCTAGCGACAATTTTGTGCAGCATTCCAGTGGGAGCTGCCTGTTTCATGTTCATTCATTTGAAGAGTGCATTCTGTTCAGTGCCACTCACCCAGACTCACAAGACTTGACCAGTTTTATTTACTGAAACCAGAAGTGGAAACATATGTGTTTTCCACAAGAGTACTGTGAGTCACCATGTGTTAGGACACCCGCTAGGGCACCTACCTGTTGGAGGAGACTGGGGGGATCCACACGTCGAGTCCGGTCCTGGAGACGCTATCCCCATTTCTGGTGGTGGGGTCCGCGCTCTATGTTGTCTTCCATTGCCAGGGGCAAAGCAGTTGTTGGCTCGCGCTTGCAGGTGGGCCGCGCTCTGCCCTTTGTGCATGTGCCGTGGGCAGCTGCGCATCAGCTTGCTTGTCAAGCCTCGTTTTCATGACCGCTCGCCGGCCCGGATTGGCTGCCCTTCGCGTATGCACATTGGGCGGCAGCGCGTCGGCTTGCTAATCAAGCCTCGTTCCCGCGCACGCCCGCCAATGCTGATTGGTTAGGAGCGCGTTGTGTTCCAGGCCTCGGTCTCCCGCTGACACCCTTATCAAGTGGGCTGACTGGGAATTAGTTGCGTCTCAACCCGGCTTGGTTCTTGTCTCATCCGCTTCGCTCCTGACTCTGTTTGTTCCCAGTACCTTGACCCTCGTGCATTTCCTGTTCCTTGCTGCCTTGTTGGTACTCCTTGGGATCCCTTGTTCTTGGGTCCTATGGTCTTTGGATTCCCCTTAGTTCCCTCTAGCTGGGGTTCCTTCCCTCCTCTGTCCCTGGCTTCCCTTGGTCCTTGCTCTCCTTCCCCTTGTTCTGGGTCTCCTTTCTCTTCCCCTATTCCTGGGCCTTCTCCTTGCCAGCGTACTCCTTTTTCCAAGATAGGAGACCCTTTGCCTGACCTAGTGTACCTCTGCCTCCAGCCAGGGTACTTGCTCTTCTGGACTGCTACCATCCTCCTCGGCTCTACAAGAAGTTACCATCTTCGTCCAGTTCATCACACCAGTTGGAAGACGGCCTTCCCTGCCAGTGCCTGCACTGTCCCGGCGCCACGTTAAAATACAGGGAAGTGCCTACCCGTGGCGTCAGGAGCCGGTTCCCCTTCCACCCTGTGCAGTTAGGGTGGAGGTGGATTGGTTCTTTGTGCTACCCTTCGTCATGCTATCACAGCACCAACAACCTACAGGACATACTGGCTGCACCTCAACGAACACCTCCTGGAAGCGCAGGTACGCAGCATCCCCGAGACACACATCTTAACACCATGTATCTTTAACAGAGTGCTACATCTGGATTTGAGTAACATACAGACAGAAAGCACAGTTTTACAGGATGTAGATGACATTTTGATTTGCAGTGAGACAGAGGACCAGTGCAGGAGGGACTCAGTGCACATGGGGACAGTGTTAGCTGACAAGTGGTACAAAGTGTACAAGGCCAAGCTACAGTTTTGCAAGAATGACATGCTGTACATTGGACAGATGATATCCAAGGATGGCCAACAGATTGCCCCAAAAGAGCAGGGACGATACACAAAACACCCCAACCCACAACAGTAAGGGAAATGCAACAGTTTTTGGGGTTGTGTAATTACTGCAGAGCATGGGTCTTTGATTACAGCACATATGCAAGGCCACTGGGTGCTTTCTAAGAGGTACAAAGGGGAACAAAGACACTAACATGGACCACAGAGATGACCGAGGCCTTTGAGGAACTGAAGGAAGTCATACATTCTGCTCTAGTGTTAGGAACCCCAGACTATACAAAGGAATGCTCATTATTCTGACACACTGATGGTGTAGTAATGAAGGTGGTACTGACCCAGAAGACAAGCATGGGCCATAAACCAATTGCTTACTACATTGGACAACTCAACCCAGTGATGAGAGGACATTAACCGTGCAAACCCACCTTGGCAGCTGCGGCCTTCGGCGTGAAGAAGTCATCTGTAGTGGCAATGTGGTGCACCACCACTTTGTACATGGAGCACACCTTCTTCGGAATACTGCATAAACCAAAGAGCACACTCACCACAGAGAGAGAATCAAGGTATGAGGTGATACTATTCAATGTAGGACTGAAGATAGTAAGATGCAAGATTAAATCCAGTGACATTTTTGGCAGATATTCTCAATGCACTTGATTGCACAAAGAACATAGAGATGTTCAGTGAGACACTGAAAGTGGAGCAGGACACACCTGAGTGGGAAGACATGCTGTATATTGATGGTTCATCAACAATTGATCAAACTGATGGAATTAGATGTACTGGGACTGCAGTGGTAAGACTGAAGAAGGACTGGACAAGCAAGGTCATTGTAAATGTGCGACTACCATCCCATTATTCAGCACAAGCAGCAGAACTAGTGGCTCTCATATTAACATTAGAAAACAGTGTAGAGAAGGAGGTGACAATTTATTCTGACTCCACCTACGTGACCTCAACAGTACACTCAGGACTTGTGCGATGGCTCAGCAGAGGGTTCAAGAGAGCAGATATGACCCCAGTGCAGCATACCCTATTATTGAGCAAATTGATCAAGGTGTTTGCATATCCAAAACAGGTAGCACTAGTGAAGTGCCAGGCCCACACAAAAGGAGAAGACCTTATTTCACGAGGAAACAAAACAGCAGATTAGGAGGCAAAATGTGCAGTGTTTTTGGGCAATTGTGGGAACTGAGGGAGAGACCAAAGGCTCAGGGAGGAGTAGGGAACATGGTGATGAGGGAAAGTTACAATGTTCTACCAGAGACACAGATTATGCAGTGACAGGGAGCTGCATCCCAGGAGAAGGAGCTATGGATAAAGAGGGGATGTTACATGTCTTGGACAGATACCTTATGGAGACAGAATAATACAGGGAAAGTGGTTATGCCACTAGCCTTGTGAAAGACAGAATTAGCACAATTACACTACCCAACACCCACAGGGAAAGATGTCATTGCTACGCGCATTGGAGAAACATGGTTTTGCCCAAATTTGAATGAACATGTAACTGATTTTTATAAGTTTCTGCTTGACCTGCCAGCAGTTAACAGCAGGGCATACTTTCAGAGTTGTGAGAGGAGCCATACGAAAAACCTTAGGCCCATTCCTGCATCTCTACGTGGACTACGTTGACATGATCCAAGTTTGCCAAGGATAATGCTACATGATAGTGGTTGTCTGCCCATTTTCTAGGTGGATAGAGGCAGGGCCCTGTTCACATGCTGACGCCCTTAGAGCGGCCACATTTCTGGTCAGAGAGGTTCTTCCAAGATGGGGGCATGTTGAGGTCCTTCGTTCTGACAACGGCCCTCACTTCATCAATGAGCTGTTTCAACACATCACAACCCTGCTTGGCATTAAGCATACATTTGCCTGTGCATACCACCCACAAGCAAATGGTATGTGTGAACGCCTGAATGAATTCCTAAAGGAGTGCATAGCGTAACTCAGCAGAGCACCAAGAAAAACTGTCTGCATTTTTACCTTTAGCCTTGTTTGAATAATAAGCCAGGGTCCAACCACCATTTAACACCCCAATGGTGACAGGACGGTGCATGCATCTTCCCCTGGCACCTCCCAAAAGAGAATTGAAAGACTGTGAGAATAGTGCAGACGTATTAGGACAGGATATGTATGATTACATTACTTCTTTGGTTTCTAGTGCCTTTTTTATCTCTCGAAAGATACAGCAGATCAAGGGAGGCCCAGAAGACGGCGAAGAGATTGAATGTGACAAAAAATCACAAGATTATGAACTAACACATTCTGTGAAAGTGGGAGATATTGTTCTACGGCATCATTTTGTGAGGTGCTGGAATGCGCCTAGATTCACAGGTCCTCACGTTGTAGAGGAGGTAGCAGACAGTGCGGTTAGGCTAATTGGTAAACCGGTATGGAATCAGCTCCAGGACGTCAAGCCCTACAAAGCAGTGGCCTAACCTGGCAACAGTATCAGGTAATATTATCCCCATATATATGGTCGCCGTAAATAATATCGCCAGGAAAAGGTTGCAGCGATATTATATGGATGACCATATATATGTGGACAGGGGCAAAAAATAAAAAAAAAATAAAAAATAAAAAAAATAAAAAGTTTGGGGGTTGCGGAGGTGTCCCCCGCATGTTCCATGCAATAATGTCGCCACAAAAAACGGCCATTTTTCGGCGAGATTTTTGCATGGCGATATTTTTGTGGCGACTTTATTACATGGAACCCTGGCAACAGAGTCTCAGTGACCGACACGGCCAACATTCAGGACCTCGATGAACTACAAGTGCATGCAGACATTAAGTAATTAGGAAGACCCAGAGAACCTATAGTCACACGATCCCAAGCAGTAGAAGCAGCAAATGAAATACTTGTCCAAATTGACTAAGGATACACTGGGCCTCATTACAAGTTTGCTGGTCCGCTAACAACGGTGCTGGTAAGCTACCAGCACCGTTGTTACCAGACTGGCAAACTACGAGGTCTGCTTGTGGGTGCCTTTTCACCCGCCAGGTCTGACCTGGTAGGCGAACCGGCACCCGCAAGCAGACCTTGTTGGAAGCACCATTCAAGAATGGCGTCTGTGTATCCGGCCTCCCCATTGTTATCGGGCTCAATGGGAATGGGGAGTAATTATTACCGACACCCAGCAATGGGGAAATACAGGGTCCGCCAGGGCTGTAATGCCCCTGTATTTCCCCATTGCCAGGCACCGGAATAATTTGCAAGTTCGGCGGCAGCCTGCTGGTTTTACCGGCAAGGCTACCACCAAACTTATAATGAGGCCCACTGTCTGTTTGTTATTTTTCATTTCACAAAATGCAGGTCTATGTGAAGGTCGTGGGGATTGTATAGGTTGTTGTCCTGATGCTAACTTTCAGCCATCACCCCAAAACTTTCTCTAACCAGTTTGTACATCATATAAGGAGCACGATCACCTGCAGTATATTATCCTGTTTTTGGAGAGTATTTGGCCTAAACCTATCCACAACTTGAGCATGGTGAACTCCCAGTGTTGGCCTTATTAAGAGACCCCTCAGTAATCTGGGAGGAGGCATTTGCTTTTGCAATTAGTGATTACTAGGTTTGCAGGGCTTGAGGGTACTGACAAATACTAACACAGTAACACCTTCTTTTGTGACTTTCAGGTGGTCAACTTTATCAATAGGCGGCAAGGATCAAGTAGCATAACTGGATATGAGCGAAACAATAAAGAACATTATTATTATGTCGTATCCATTAATTCCAAATGGCTTGATGGGATTTGTATTTTGGCAATTATATGTTGTTGTTACCACTACCACTGTACCCTATACTAACATTCCCCCAAGCAGGAGGGACGACCATGTCAGGTGGACAAGAAGACACTGCTTATAAGGTCAGGAGAGGTATGCACAGTGTTGACACAGACATGAAGGGAGTAGACAAATATCTCAGTGACACTGCTTGAGTATCTAACAACATGTCGTACAAGCACATGACAAAAGTAGGCAAGGAAACCACCAGGGAGAGCTGTTATGTTTGCTCTTAAATCCCCTATGTCATGAGTGCCTCTAGAATGTTCAGAGCAACTGAAATACCAGCAGCAAAAGACAGTGCCTGATGTATCTCGCAAACGTGCAAACACAAGGAAGATTCCAATAGAAGACAACAACATTCTGATGGATGTTCAAAGGGACATTCTCATATGAAGATAATTACATAAAGACCTTAGACATGATGAACAATTGTTAGGCAAAGATAGCATGCAGTACCCTCTGGGACCACTTCAAACAACTATGACTACAGGTGTAAGCAAAACCAACCTTTGGTATAAGTCTGTACCACATAGTTTTTGGTAGCGAGCTGAGCAGCCAGGCTTATCTCAAGAGGGAATGTGAGCTGTAAGGATGTTACACAGAGGTCTAAAATCACAAGTATTCAAATAGACTTTTACACTGAAGGTCAGTTAGAAAACATTCACTAATAGGAGACAATCAATATCACGCAAAAATATTCTACAGTACTGCACTCTACCCGGTTCTGAGGCATTTAAACTACTTTGAGGAGCAAAATGTCATTCAGAGCATTTGAAGTAGGATAAAAAAGGCATAAGTTAATAAAAGGAATAGTAGAGTTATTCTTAAACAGTGCAAATAGTTTGAGTTCACCAGAGGAGTTGATCCAATGCAATAGGTAGGCCAAAGTCAATGGGCTAGAGTCTTGGTATCAGTAAAAACGGTTCCGGTAGTTAAATGGAAAAGTCTTTGCCACGGTTCTCAGAAGTATTTCATAGAAGAAAGCTTTATATGTCGGTTCACAAGCTGACTAGGCTTGCAAGTTGTCAAAGTTTCATGCACTTTCACAGGGAGAGGTAAGTTCTCTCGGTCGGGGTTTCACAGTACCTTATGGTGAAAAAAAAGATGCAGCTGAAGACTTCTGTTCCTGGCAGTTCCTGCAGATCTTGCTGTTTCTGAGCCTTTAGTCGTGGGGACAAGACAGAGAATGTCAGGGGACTCCTGCACTGCACGGGGACTGGTCACAAAACTGGCAAACTAGCAAATCTTCGATTCTGGTAGCTGTAGTCAAGCACACAAACTGGTGTCCTTCTCCCTGGCTATTCGGTTTCCTGCAGCACTCTGAGGAAAAAACAACCAGTTGCGAGAATGGTATCCAGATGGCTTATGAGTTGACTGGTCCCACCAACTCAAAGAGAGAAGTCATCCTTGAAGGGCTTCTCTGTCGAGATGAACTTTGTGATTCGTACGTGTAGCAGGGCTTAACCGGGCGAACCAACGGTCCAGGAGTTGCAACACCGTCCTCTTCCAGCTTGTCTTCGGTTCTTTCATTCCAGTGGTCAACTCTGCCTTCCAAGCCAAGAGACTTGCCTTTTATTTAGTTTTCTCCCTTTCATTCCAGTTTTGCTGCCGCTCATCCAGCAGGGTGGCGGTCCTTGGTGTACAGTCAGCCAGCCAATCACGCTAGAGTGCATTTAGGTCTCCTATGAGACTAAGCAGAGGGAGTTTTGGTTACCTCCCTCACTTCCTGCCCACCCCAGACACTTGGGCACCAGAGGCAGTCTTCAGTCCTGAAGCCCGCCAAAGGCGTAGGAACAAAGGGACCAAACCTAGTTTGGAACGCAGAGACAAACTCTACAAGGACCTTGGCGAAAAAAGAAGACCGCGACCCGTTTAAACAAAGGAGGCTCGGATGCCATCTTGACCGCGATTTAACGCTACCGGTGTTCACGATCGGGAAAAATCATGGTAGTTTGTTGTAAAACCACTGCCACCAGACATTTCTAGAGGAAAGGGTAGCACTGGACTGCTACATTAGTTTCTAGACATTGGGGATACTAGGTAACCCCTCCAGCACTATATTGTAAGATAGGGGGTGCTGGGTCTAGGAATTTAAAAAGACTAGTAAAGTCAATTTAACCTTACGTTCTCTGGGAAACAGTAGTTTATCACAGAGAAGGTATTTAAACATTGGGACAGCCTAAAAGGCTTCTCTGTGTCACTGCACTGAGGGTGCTGTGTGACACACATGAAAATATGATGCCTATGGAGTTGTCTAATACTCCATAATCAAAGAACACAAGAGTAAAACACACATCAAAATACATGAGAGAGTGGGGAAAAATAGGTTCACACTCTCTCCAGGTAAAAAAATCAAGTCCTCAAAATCCAGCAAAGTTGCTGGGGGTCTCTAAGGTGAAGGGAATCAGCACATTTTTGAGAATTCTCCCTAACAACAATTATTGGCAGCTACATGAACGTTTGCATTACATAACGGACAGACTTGAAAATGAAGACACGAAGACTATCACATTTGTATTTGTATTTGTTTTATCTGTATAGCGCAAACCAGGCCCGTAGGCTACCGGGCGCATATCTTAGCAACAGTGGTTACATAATATAAAGACATTTCAGGTAACATTTAAATTGACATAGTAATCAAACACATTGGTGGTTTGTGCAGAGATGCATTGGTAATCAAGTATTCAGAGTGCAGCTTGGTCATCAGAAGTGACTAGCCAATGTTAGGCTTTGTGTTTGAATAGATTCAGAGAAGGAAGGTTTCTGATAGTAGGGGGGACAGAGTTCCACAATTTGGCTGCCAAAACTGGGAAGCTGGATCCACCGGCTGTTTGGAGCTTGTATCTAGGGATCATTAGGGTCTGGTTGAGGGTAGATCTTAGAGATCGAGATGGGGTATACTGCGTGAACCGTGAGGAGAGGTATATGGGGGCCAGGTTATTCATGCATTTGTAGGTCAGGGCAAGCGATATTAGAGAGATCCTTTGGGTGACTGACAGCCAATGAAGGTTCTTCCTGGTTTCCGAGATGTGTGCTGATCTAGGGATATTAAGGGCAGCTCTGATGGCGTTGTTTTGTATGACCTGGCGTTTGTCTAAGTTGCCTTGATTAGTGCCATGGTACAGTGCATTGCAGTAGTCCAGTTTGGACATGACCAAGGTCCTAGCAAGGATTGTACAGTTATGAGTGCAAAGAAAAGGGCGGCATGCTGTGATCAACTTGCATGTGTAAGCAGAAGCGGCCACAACTGCATTTGTTTGTCTGTGGAGGGAGAGAGTGGAATCAAGGTAGATTCCGAGCGTTTTAGTATCTTTGGAAACTTTTATGGAGTTTCCGTCGATATTAAAGGAGCTGAACAATGGGTTCAGCTTGTTAAGTCTTTGCTGTGTGCCTAGGATGAGGAGATCTGTCTTGTCGTCATTGAGACAGAGCTCATGTTGAGCCATCCAGGTTTGGATGATGAGGTATATGTCATTTAAGGATTTCGAGTCTACTGTGTAATCACCCGTGATGGGGATGAGTATCTGGGTGTCATCGGCATAGTTAGTGTAGGTAACACCCAGATAGTCGAGCACATCAAACAGGGGTTTAGTGAAAATGTTGTAGAGGGTAGGGGATACGCACGATCATTGGAGGACCCCGCAAGGGACTGGCGCAGGGTCGGCAGAGGCGGTAGGGGAGAATACCCTCATCTGTCTGTTATCCAGGAAGGATTGAATCCAGTTAGTGGCCTTGTCGGAGAAGTGGGCGGCCGTTTTCAGGTGGTGACAGAGGATTTGGTGGTTGACCAAATCGAAGGCTGCAGATAAGTCTAATAGTAATAGCAGGGCTAGTTTGCCTTTGTCTTTAGAGTCCTCAATTTGGGTTTTGAGATCTAGGAGAGCTGTCTCCGTACCGTGCTTAGGTCTGAAGCCGGATTGTCTTGTGCCTAGTAGATTGTTTGTTTCCAGGTAGTTCTGTATCTGCAGATACGCTTCTCTATCTATGATTTTTAGCAGAAATGGGACCGTCGTGATGGCTCTGTAGTTGGTTGGGACCTCCGGCTCTAAGGTAGCTTTTTTTGGGAGGGGGATGACCCATGCATCCTTCAAGTTGTTAGGGGCCACTCCTGATTGAAAGGAGGCATTAATAAATGTGGTAATAAAAGGTGCAAGGTCATGAGCTGATTCTTTAATGATCTGACCTTGGCAATTGGAGGGTTTTAAGTTGCAGATGATTTTTTCAACCTCCAGAACGGTGAGCGGTGTGAAGCTGAATGGCACCGGGGAGTCTGGGGTGGTTATTTTAGGTGGCAGGGTATTGCTAAATATAGGAGTGTGGAGGGAGTTATGTTTGGCGTTGATTTTGGATTGCAAAGTGGTTATTTTGTTGAGAAGTGCATTTTGTATATTATTACACCAGGTGCTGTCTTTGGTGCACATGTCAGGGGCAGGGGAGGGGGATTCTAATTCTTTGAGAATTTTAAATAGTTCTCTTGTGTTGGATTCTGCTTGGGATATGCGTGAATTATAGGTCTCTTTTTTAGCTTGAAGGATGGCTTCCTTATAGTTGAGAGAGTGATCAGTAGGGAGGCTTTATTAGCTGAACTGGGATGACTTTTCCAAAGGGCTTCGGCCTTGCGCTTTTCTTTGCGCAGAGCGTTAAGCTGCGGAGTGAACCAAGAGTTTAGGTGGGACTGTTGTTTGGCTTTGCACATTTTTAGTGGGGCTATGCTCTCAATGGCTTTGATCATCAGGCTGTTGAAGGCGTCTACTAAAACAGTGGGATCCTTGTCCTTGTGCTGCGAAACGAGAGTGTTCAAGCAAGGGAGGATGAGGGGAAGCAGTTTCTCCCTGGTGATATCCTTTTTTATTTCTGGTGGGTATAGCGGGGGCTATGTTAGGTGTAGTCTGGGGGTTGGTGGTTGGCAGGAGGAAGGTAATAACATGGTGGTCAGACCAAGCGCAAGCAGCGTTGGAGATGACATTGGTATTGCAATTTAGGTCAGCTAAGCGTTCTGCCCTTGTTATGTGTGGGATCACGAATGCGCTGCTGGAAGGCTAGGTTGGAAAGGGTAGTATCAACTTCAGAGGCCATGTGGTCCTTGGGATCGGAAAGGCCGAGGTTGAAGTCGCCTAATAGCAGTATCTGGGAATTAGGCTTGGTATTAGCCGACATGGTGGAAGCAACATCATCAATAAATGAGCCTAGTGGACCTGGAGGTCTGTATACAAGATGGAGTGTTGCTGTATTGGTGGGAGAGAGGGAAAGTTTCACTGATAGTGATTCTGCAGAACTGAATTGTGTGTTGTCAGCAGCTCTCATAGGGATCTTGTTACTATGTATGAAAGAGACTCCTCCTCCTTTAGACAAGTTGGAATGACGCTCATTTCTAATAATGGTATAACCCTTGGATAGGGATAAGGCGAGGAGTGGGCCAGAGGCATCATGTAGCCAGGTTTCGGTAATGGCTAGGAAGTCAAGGTTATGGACAGTGATGAGGTCTGCGATGTCAAGGGCTTGGGCCGTAAGGGATCTTGTATTAATAAGGGCTCCCTTTAGCGCTGAGGTAGGTGGGGTAGACGGGGGGGCTGGGTGCTGCGGCTAAGTTGGGCTGTGGAGGAGCGGTGTGATTGCGCTGAATACAGGGTGGTCTGGGCAGTCTAGATCTAAGTCTGATATTCCTATGTAGTAGTGTACATGGGAGGTTTGGTGTAGGTTTGGTTGCAAAGTGCTTGAGCCACAGGGCTGGGTCGTTAAGGTAGGGATTCGATGGAGGGTCCGAGCAGTGGAGCATGGTGGAGGGGCGAGTGAGTTGGAGGTCGTGGTGTATCTTAGGGATGCTGGCAGGGTAGCTGTTTGCAGTGAAGGATAAAGATCCTAACATGACTAGTGGGTGAGGTAGAGGCTGGTAGAGGACATCGACTGCATGTCGTGGCTAGTTGGTTCTCAAGAAGCTTGAGGTGTGGTGGCAGGTGAGGAGTTGCCGTTAATGTGGCAGTGTCTCGGTACTAAAAACTGTTGGCAACGTGGCAAAGGTGGTAGCCACTAAGTTTGCAATAATGCAATTAGGCTGCAATCATCAGTACTACCAAATCATTTGGGCTCAATGCTAGGGCATCTAGATTCAAATAATGCAAATTAGGCTACAGTCAGCAGAACTACAAAATCATTTGGGCTCAATGCTAGGGCATCTAGATACAGAGTAATGTAAATTAGGCTACAGTCAGCAGAACTAACAAATCATTTGGGCTCAATGCTAGGGCATCTAGATTCAAATAATGCAGATTAGGCTACAATCAGCAGAACTACAAAATCATTTGGGCTCAGTGCTAGGGCATCTAGATTCAAATAATGCAAATTAGGCTACAATCAGCAGAACTACAAAAACATTTGGGCTCAATGCTAGGGCATCTAGATTCAAATAATGCAAATTAGGCTACAATCTGCAGAACTACAAAATCATTTGGGCTCAGTGCTAGGGCATCTAGATTCAAATAATGCAAATTAGGCTACAATCAGCAGAACTACAAAAACATTTGGGCTCAGAACAAAGGCTACAATCAGCAGTTCTTAAGTGCAGTTAGACTCAATGCAATGAGGGTATCAACTGTGAAGGAGAGGTTTCAGTTGGACGTAGAGTACGTGAACACTAAGGTTCTAATGCATATTTGACTTAGACACAGTCAACAATAATACATAGTTTGGATAAATAGACATATGGTGACTACAGAGAGCATGTGGTTGGGCAATAGCAGAAAGAGCAGTATATGCAGATGACTCGTGGGGGGATGTAATGAAAGGCATAGATGGGACGAGCAGGTAAAAAAGTACAACGTGCGGCACAAGTGCGGCTCGCGATAGTTACAGTCCCGAACGAGCGCCAGGATCGGCGATAGTGGTGGTTAAGTAGGAGGGAAAGGCGGCAAACAGAAAGGTGCCGAGGCACGTTATGGGGCATGGAGTGCTCACGTGTGTACTGCGGCGCAGGACGGGGGTATTAGTTATGCAGGAGCGATTGTTTGAGGCTTTGCAGCCGGTGTTAGGGTGGGGCGAGAGTACCTTAATGATGTCGGCGCAATGGGCAGCAGGACATGGCCCTCGGCCCAACGGCTCAGGACAGACTCAAGACAGGAGCCGAGCCTTGTTGGGTGAGCCTTAGTGAGTGTTGCCGACGTTCACCTGGCGGCGTCTGGTAGGCTCAGAAGAAGCGGGAGCAGGCCAATCGGGTCGCAGGGGGATCCGCCTGGTGAGGGTTAGGCCCAGCCAGCCATTACCCTTTTCTGCACGGCCATCTTGGAGTGACTAGACCTCGTGGCAAGTAATGGAGGCTAGCACTCAGATGGTTTGTGCAGGTTACAAAAACGAAATTGCGCTGTTAGGGCACGACGGATGTACTTGGGGCAATTTTGTAGGGCAACGAAGAAGCGAATTGCGGCATTTTTCGTTGCAGTGGGCGATTTTTCAAATTTTCGAGCAAACGTGCCCAGGGGCCTACCTTATGGCAGGTGATGTCCTCGACCCTCTCCAGAGGGGGGAAACTGCTCCTGCAGTGTGGGGAAGGGTCCGACTCCTCCGAGGGTGCAGGCTCAAGGTGTTGCCAGGTGGCTGAAGGATTTGCCATGTCCCTGGACAAGGAGATAGGAGGCGAGCATGGATGCTGGGAAAGACCACAGATATTAGTGTATGGGCGAGTGTACACTAACGATGGATGGCAAGATGGTGTAGTGGGAAGCAAGGCACTGACACTAGCCCTGTTGTCACTGATTATGGTGCAAGAAGAAAATGACAAATACCTAACATAGTGGGACGCAAGTGCAAAGTTAGTGACATGGGTGGCGAATAAAGCTGGCCCGATGCCAATAGTCCCCCTGAAGACACCAGCCCTGTGCTATTAGAACGATGACAAAGTGGAAGTTGGCAAGAACATAGGATTAAAAACAATCGAACAACTTCCAGCAATGAGAGCAGGGATGGCAGTGTTGATGATTCACTACTGGGTGTATCGATTGAAGGCATTTGAGAAACTGCCACCTGAATGGGGAGGAGTATGCTCATTGGTACACATTAATATACCCTCATTGGTTGTACCCAAGAAGGATGTAAAGCTTGATGACTTCCCAAGAATTAACAACAATACAAGAAGGATGAGATCGGTCAAGGTGGCACCAACAGTCTAGGTAGATTAGATGGAAAAGCTAGAAGGACTGAGCAGAGTGAAAAGAGGGGGAATTCTCAAAGGCATCAGAGATGGCATTGGACACGATTCCCGCAGAGCACAGACTATTCAGCAGAACACACATTTTCTTTGCATCAATAATAGCAGGGATAAAGACATACACAAATGCAAAGTGGTTACATATCACTGGTTGGGAGCTGATGGTAATGATTAACTCTACAGTGAATGAGTTCAAAACCATAAAGGAAGAGCAATAAGGTTGGTGGTGCTCCAGAATAGGTATGTTGTGGATCTCCTCACAGCTTGGAAGGAGGTGTTTGCGCAAAGATAGGGAGTTCCTGTTGCACATTTATTCCAGCTAACGACAATGATAACGGAACTCTCGCAGATTCAGTAGCACAGTTGGCACAGATGCATGCAAAAATGGAAGATGAAGCTCGAGGAACAGGGAAGGACAAGAGCTGGCTAGTGTACATATGGTCCTGGATGCCATCATGGCTGTCAGATGGACTAAAGGTAATAGCAGAAGCACTTGTGCTGGGAGCAGCATCAGTATGTGGGATCAAGATCTGCATGGCAAGGTATAAGAAAACAGCAGAAGAGGCTATCAGAATGTAGATCCTGATGGATGTGAACATAGGGGGAACAAAAGATGAGATTGTTGCAGAGCGAGACAAGCTCAGATTGAACATTGCGCAGTGTGAACTATTTCCAATAGGGTCCATAAAGCTGGACAATCGGCATGATTCAACATTCTGTGAAGGGAAGTGGGTTTGGTGCAACCGTGAAAGAGTATGCTGTTACATGCACTGGTCATTCGGTGACCACACGAACTATTACGGATACCTCAGAGGAATAACAAAGATATGGCAGCCCATAGCAAAAGGACCATCATACAAGGATGTGGTTGATAGGTTGACCAGAGGGGGGACTTAAGAGGGATGGACAAGTTCGCCCCCTCCTAACTCTCCTATAAGATACATGGCACAGAAGTAGGCCAGGAGATACTGAGAACACTCACACTATTTTGGACCAATTCTTAGTGCTCCAGTGATTGATAAGTATGTCGAGAGGTACCCCCTTAGCCAGCCCTACAGGCCAGGTACAGTACAAGACTACCCTAAAGTGGGCGAGGAGCCCCAGGCTGCGACTAAAGAGACCTCAATTGACAGTATGAATTAAAGTGCACAAAGCCATGTTCCTGCTGTCGAAAGAGACACCATGACTTAGCAGCATTAGTCATAAAGCACATGTGCCAGCCACACATCAGGACACAAACACACACTCAAGTACATGAAGAACATGACCGTACAGTTCTATAGTTAGAGGACAGTTATATATACATACTGTTATTGCACTTATTATGTTGCCATTAGTTAAATGCAGCAATGCAGAAACTGCAAGAAGCAAGAGAACCCGACTAAAGCTTGAAGATGCTTATACACAAATAACCTTATGGAACTGAAGGAGCACCTATGGGCTCTGACAGAGCCAAGTGTGACTAACCTATGGAGAATATAGCATAGCACAAACACTTTGGGACCGCATTATGGTTTAGGAAAATTACATCAGGCCACAAGCCTCTCAGCAAGAGCTGAGTTGAATTCAGGATGGACAAGAGCAAATGTGGGAGACAGGACCTGCTGCCAAGGCCACCAGATACTGATGACATTCCATTCCCTGAACAACAGTAAAACCAGCTGCAGTAAATGTGAATAATTCTTCATGATTCAGAGCTGCACAACTCCAAATCATGGTCTCCGAACATGTGACCCGGCCGACTCAGATAATGAACAGCAACCAGAGATGGGAAAGGGAGCCAATCTCATGCCGCCAGACAGAAGCTTGCAACAAAGATGTTACAATGTAAGACAAGTGTTGCACAGAGCAAAATAGCACTCTCATAGAGTAAGGTGGTACGCTCAAGTTACAATGCAGACATATTGTCATTCTTATTACCTTGAGAATGTACACTAAGAGCTGAGAACCTTTGCGGATCCTAGGCAAGGGGACGTCAGCTGTAGCCAAACCCAGATCAGTATCCAAGGGATGGGTAGAAACGGGCAAGAACCAATGGTAAGACCCTCACACTGCAACATTGTTATAGCTAGAGGCTTGGAGTTGGACCGGGCCAGCCACCTGACATGGGAGAGCCAGTATAATAACATGTTTAGGTGATCATATACGTTGTTAGGCTCCTGATGGCCAATCCCAGGAGGTACTAGGGTTTTCTAGATTAGGGCCCAGGTTGTGACATCACTATGATGCAATCAGGATAAAAAACTGGTCTGCGAGCCAGGAGATATTGAGATGTCCATGGATTTCTTGTGTCCCTGTACTGATCCCTGTTGGTTATGTTGTAACCAACCACAGTTTGAACTTGCTGCTTGACTGAGTCTTACGTTCCTCCTGGGAAAGGTGTTGGGCCTTCCAAGAGTCTGAAAACTCCTAGTGGCCCTCTGGCATACCTGAGAGTTGATCCAAACAGTACCACATTTATCTTGAATAAAGGTATTTCATTGCAAAAACATTGATATTCTGTGAAAGATGTTGTTAAAGTTACGTTATGGTTTAGTAATGTTTTTTGACATTCAGTGCAGTGATAATAGGAACACAACAATGTTTAAAAACCTTTTGTGAAACAACTGTATTTTAGGTGAAGTTATGGTTGCAGCTCAAATTCTATAAACAAAATTGACATTTGCCAGATGCCACGGGATATCATTGATCACATCAGAGATGACATCACCAAACCATTATCTGTGCATCAAACAATAAATTCGACCTGCTCATTGGCTATGAGCTATGAAGCTCGTTTTTGTTTAGTGAGAGTAAGCAGAGTTCTACCAGACATCACATGATTGTGCATCAGATTCGTATGTACCGTTATATCTGCACACTTACCTAGTGTTTGATTCATATCTAGGCCTTCACACCATGCCTTTACTTACTCAGATTTCTGCAAGGTCTGGACATCTAATTATATTGCCGTAGTACACCATATGAAACATGTTCTACTTCCATGCTGTAGATATGACCAGTGGTAATGTTTGTAAGATTGCTACGTTGTAAACAGAACATCAGCAGACTGTTTCTCTTCTGAAATGTACACTTTGTGAAGCATGCCGTAGTTCAATAGAGGACAACTATTAACCTGCATTTGTTTTGGCCTACAACTGTAATTATCCTTCGCCACTGACTATGCTAGCTCGCTATGTCAGGGACTAGGCTTGGTGCTATTAGTAGTTGTAAGACAGAAAAAGTGGGTTTAGAAAGGCTGGGTACACCTGCCTGGTTGAATGTTACAGATTAGGTCTGATGCCCTTTAGTGTTGCAAGACACGATCTAAGCAAATGCTGTTGTACACTAAACAACACCCCTACTAAGCACGTTTTGAGCGGACGTCTACAGATTGGTAATTTGATTGATAAGGCCATCTGTAACTGATGATGTCATGTGTCTCAGAAGAGCAGTACATGCCAAGGTGTGATTTATGGTTGTGTATCTTACTTCACCGAATTTTACAGGTGTGTATAATTGTAGGTTTCTCATAATGTTACTGCAATGAAAGTCACTTACTAAAAAGCCAATTTCTTTGTAAATGTAACTTAACCATAGCATTCTTTTACCAAAGGCTGTTCACTGAATATATATATCCGTATATAAATATAACAAAAGGGGGAAAAAGACGGGAAAACCCTTCAACCCTCCATATATCTATACTTAGTGAAATAAAATGTTGGTCGAGATGCAAAAAGGTACTGTGTTATGCAACACAACCCTTGAAATTCGGGCAGGTCATACGTTTTGTCATGAATTATGTCTTGTGATGTCAGTGATGACATCTGTGATGTCATCATTTTGCTAATAGGCTCAGCAACAGGAGGACTCATGGTTAGTTTGGCATAGCTTCCAACAGCTGCTGCAATTCAAGAGTTTTGTTGTGTTAAATTACCACTTCAACATCAGCTCAATTAAAGTTTTGTTTCACTGAATCTCATGGCTTTTGCTGCATAACTGTGCCTTAGCTGAAATGTGTTCACTGAATTCCAAAGGTTTTGTGAACCTATGTATAAATCCACCTCTAATACTACATGTATTTCACATGTATGGCACATAAGTATGCTGTTCATTACTATACATGATTGACCTGGAGACACACTTACTAGGTCATTATTAGATGAAACCATTGCTATTATCCAAACCTGGCTAAATTCTCATTCTCATGGGTCAATCCTATTCGCTGGAGATTTTAATGCTCATTGTGTGGCTGAGGGGAATGAAGAATGTCATTTAAATAAACACATGTCACGTCCAAGTCCTGCTGAACATCAAGAGATATATAAGCGGAAGCTTATAGATTAGAGAAAGATTTGCACTGACAGGATGTAAGATTTGGGGCGCATCCCTTTAATACCTAATGGTGTGGATACATTGTTTGAGGTTGTGACATGATTCAATGGCATTTATTCTTCTAATTTGTATTGCAACTTTGCTACACATGTCTCAATCGCACAAGAAATGGAATATAAAATGCAAAACAAATGCACGATTAATAGCGACTTTTGCACACTGTGACGAACATCATGGTAGCAAGATTGCGAGTGAAGTTACTTGTAATGTCCAGGATAACAGGATTTTATAATCAGATAACAATGTTATGAAAGCTAATAACTATCTTGTGAATAATATGGTCCCCGCACAAACAGTGTTTGAAGACTATGATCGGGTCGCGGAAAGGCTTGTCCAACATGTAACGAAAACATCTCCTAGTCAACCTCGCAATCTACGGGGTGACCAAACATACGATTGTAATATACAAGGAAAAAAAGAAAATATTGCAGAAAGAATGCCGAATCATGAATAAGGATGAGCACCTAAAATGTGCAACTAACAAATTCTGCACAAATGCACTGTGTTGCAAATTTAAAAATTGGTTAAGACAATATAGATGCACGATTCACCCCACAAACTGCAAGAATTTGAACATCATCCTAAAAGCTCATGACATGAAAAACCTTTGGTGTCTGTACCGTAGGTACCTCTCAGGCCAGAGACCAAAATAAATGTGTGTCATACCTGAAGAGGAGTGGTGTAAGCATATTAAGGCCCAATTTTGGACTGAAATGTTGCCTGACCGGTTTGCTATTCCTGATAAGTTGTCAATCATAGAAGGGTCTCCACTCATAACCTTTGAGGATATTATAGAAATGATCAGGAATTTTAAGCCACCAAGAGCACCTGATGGGCCTGATGGTTTGGTCAGCATAGTGCTTAAACACAATCCTGAGATGTGGACAGTAATATTATTTTCACAGTTTCAGAAGATCATTTGCACTGCTGAAATGCCTAAGAGCTGGTATACCTCTGTATTGATCCCTGTTCATAAAAAGGGGAGTCACTGTGTGCCTTCTAATTTCCGTTTGCTTGCAATACTTGATGTAAGCAGCACAATATTTGCCTCGTTATTGTTGCAGAGATTGACAACATGGGCTGAAAAGAAGAACTTATTAAAATGGCAGCAGATTGGTATACTTGAGGGCTATAGCACTATTGATGGTACGTGAGGGCTATAGCACTATTGATGGATTGTGAGCAATGCTACTATTAGGAGGAGACACTAGACTATCTACAGGGGCCCTACTACATACTTTGGATAAAACTAGAGAAGTGGGGCTCTGACACAATCTTACTACACTATATAAGACTATTACATACCAATGCGACAGTCCAAGTTAGAATTTCCTAAGATTGTACTTTAACACAATCTATCGCCACAAATATCAGTCTAAAACAAGGCTCCCTCTCCTCTATAATGTATATGTTGCAGATATTGATGAATCTTTGGCCAACTGTAACAACTATCCTCCAAGGTTGGCTGGTGTGCCCACTTCCTGGATCTGCTATGCAGATGGCACCATTCTCATGGACCTCGTGCCTATTGATCCATACAAACATTATTCGAGTTTTCTCACTTGAATGGACTCAAGCTAAATCATGCCAAGTCTAAGGTCATGGTGATTAACAGAAGAAATATCAAAACGTTTTTGTGGTTCATTGATAGGGACAAATTGGAAATGCTTGATGCGTATATATATTTGGGTCACCTGATTAACTCAAGCCCTACATTGAATTTTTATTGGGACCATATCTCTGACAAATGTTTGCCGAAATGGAAGCTCATAAACAACTATATTAATCTTAAGTGTGGTGGGCTCAAATCAAGGTAAATCTGAAGCTTATAAAAGCAGTCTTAAACCTAGCATTATGTATTGATTAGAAGAGCTTCCTGAAAAGCATACCAGTTGGCTGAATGACTGCAGGGGAAGATACTCTGCTCATTGCTTGGACTCCCCAATGCTGTGCCCATTGAGTCATTATTCCTTGAGCTCGGGATTTCCATTCTATCTCCTTTATGGAAAGTTGCTCATTCTAAGTTCTACCTCTTAGAGATGATATCAGAAGGAAATAAAGCAAATTCTGTGTTATCACTTTGCGCAAAACACATTAGATATGGCTGCCAATCCGGCTCATTTAGAATTGGTAAATACAGTAGATTGGCATTTGCAGGAAATCAATCTAGAAAAGACCTTAATCAGTGAATCGGGCATTTTTTATTAATAAACTTAAGCATCAAATGTGATCACATACATTCTGTATCAAAATTGGCTAACCTAATGGTATATTCGACCCAGTCATACTGCAGAGACCAACCTTGCAGTTTTTTGCTGAAGCTAAATAGCCAACCATTAACATATTTTATTCTGTACATTTTTTTAAACATTTTGTCGGTTTATGAATACAATGGAGCATGGCAGAAAGTGCTCATTCGAAGAGAGAAAGTGTCACCTCTGTAAAAAATACATAAAAACTGCTAGACATGTTTTAACCTGTTGTACCAAACTGGTTTTAGAATATCAACGAGGCTATAGTGCCGTTTGTCATAATTTGGACTTTGTGCGATCAGATCAGTTCTGGTCAACAATATATGCTGCACACTCATTGGTTGTAACAGGAGCAGCATATTTTACCTGAAAAAAAGTATTCTGTAAAACAATGAATTCTGATTATTTAAATAGAGAATGCACAAAGTAATATATGACATTGATACTGAAATTGTAGTATGACGTGTAAGTGGATATGAAATGTATATTTATATTATTTTTGAGATGTAAAGTCATGAAATGTTTATTAATACAGTGTACAATTATAGTAATTAGCCAAACACAATTAAATAATAAACAAACTTTTCCTGATTTGATCACTTTTGATACCACTTATGAAAACACTGCATTTTTAAGCTAGCAACATGGTGTCACCAGTTTGTGTCTTCTTTCCTAACTAGAAGTATCACATTATCTTAGTTTTCTTCTATCCATGTTTCTCCTGAAACAGAAAAAACAGGCCAACATGGAGAGATGGGGCCAACAGGAGCAGGAGCGGGCAGAGGGCACATGTAGTGATTAAGGAATACATTGCAACGGAAGCACAAGAAGCAAAGCGTGTCTGGGAGACAAAGGGGGTCATTACGAGATGGGTAGTAGCCATGGTGCTATTAGCAGCATGGCTGCCTCCCATACCGTGTCCGAGTCCGGTCTTGTTCAATGGGGACTTACCAGTGCATTCCGACCCTGGAGGGACCGGTAAATCCCCATTGAACTAACCATTCCCCATTCCCATTGAGCCCCCATAGGGCTCAATGGGAATGGGGAGGGCGCTAATAACGGGCTTGTGACTAGCAAGCCGTTATTAGCGCCCTGGTCCCTTAGCGGGACCCGTAAGGGACGTGTGGTCAGACCACACGTTCCTTACGGTTCCCGCTAAGGGACCTCGGAATTGGGCGGTAACTGCCCAACTTGGAATGAGGCCCAAAGTCGATAAACCAAAATCTAATGGAAAAGAGTCAAGGAATGTGATATAGTGACAACATTGAAGTTCTTAGAACAAGAAGGTCGAATTAAAAGCCCACTTACCAACACTCACGCAACCTGTGCTGTCTTGGATGCATCGCTTGAAGTAGCTGTAGTGGAATTACTTTAGCTGAGAAAGTGGGACTGAATTCACATGAACAGGACATAAGTCAGTGTGATACATGAAATAAACATGTTTAAATCTGGGGTGCCAGAGGAAAGAGTGGGCAACATTTGGATACAAAGCCTGCTCTAGGATGCAGGGCTACATACCCCATGGTGTTTGTAAGTTGACACCTTTTTAAATAAGGATGGGAAGGGACTGAGCTGCTGTGATTAGGACTTGGTCTGCATTGTAACAGTACCTAGAGTCTATGTAAAAGATGCTAGCTTTATACAAGTGGCTCGGGAAGGTACACTCAGGCAATCTGATCTACACACATGTTTACAGTGAGCATCACATTTCTGAAGTGAAGTCATTTTTACAGCATCTATTCTTGTGCCTTTTCCCATAGCTCATTTCAACCATTCCAACGCACACTCTGAAAAGTGCACCCCTGACTCACACCACACACATACACTGCACATATGTATCAAAATTATGTGCAGCCACCAAGTGTGTAATGGTGACCCTGCCCTTCTCAACGTATGAAAAATGAATTGTATCCCCCTATCCATTTTACCCGTCATAGCTAAGACAACTCATGTGCACTTTACCCAAAACGCCATTAAAAAAGCTATGCCACTCTAAGAGCCTGTATCCATATTGGGTGTATGGTTCTATGTGAACATTTCCCTGGGAAAATATAGGCATGTGAAAAAGTAGTCAGCAAAAAGTAGTTTTTAAAAAATGTTGTCATTTAATAAATAATACCCTCCACCAAAAAGTGGTTTTATATACAGAAAGGTACAAGGCTGTAACTCTAATAATGACCCAAACTTCTAATAAAACCTCCACAGTAACCCAAACTCCATTCCTTAACCTAACTCTCATTACAGTCCTTATTCTACCCTGAACCCTTACCTAACACTAACCCTTCAACGCGCTAAATCATTTTATTTGCAGTCAATACAAAATTCCAAATTAATAGAAAATGAACAGTGACCATAACCCCGACCCCACCACCAGCTTGCCAAATATGGCATAGCCTTACCCTAACTGCCAACCTAAAATGTGCCCTTAGCTGGTAAAATAGCTCATTAGGTTCAGTGCCGCTCGCTGCTGTAATCTGTGTGTGACCTGCAGATTGGAGGTTCAAATCCCATCAAGGTTGACCGAGTTATCCATCCAAGGTCAAGAACATTGAGTACTAGTTTCCATTAGTTAATACTGATTGAAAAATGAATTATGTAAAGGGCTTGGATAAAAGTGGTATATAATAACAAGTTATTGTAATCCCAATGCTTACTCTACCCTAACCACTAGGTTTATCCTAACGTCTACACCATCACCAGCCCTCTCTATCCTCTTCCATAACATTTACTCAAAACCATTTTTTTAAATGATTTATTGGACATTTGCATGGCGCCTATACACAAGTGTTTCCATGCTCCACAAGACAAGATGTGCGAGAAGGGGGAGCATGGGAACCACAAAAGTAGAACAACAAAACAGTTATATTGTCTTTTGGCAATCCTACTGTGTAAGTGCATGACAAGGTGGTAAGTGCAGGGACGAAGAGGTAGAGGGAGAAGTGCAGGTTTTGGGGCCACAAGGGTGGGGGCGGGAAAGGGCTAGGTGGGCCAAGACAGCAAGTGTAAGGTGAAGAGGGGGAAGGGAAGATGAGAATGATAACTGGAGGGGCCGCCCATACATTGATAGGACTATAGGCTAGAGATAGATTGAAACATTGGGGGTGTCCTGTCAGCAAATTTTGATAGTTGCAATTATTTCAAGCAAAAGTATTTAACCTTTGTAATATATTGTTGAGACAGGAACCTATTTGTCTCACTGATAGCCAAAGCTTAACAATCACAAACTCACTTCAATTAAGTGGCATTCCGCACAGCTTTTATTATTTGGCTGCTGATTTTATACAAATATAAACATTTTTGGCTTTAGAGACTTTCCTGAGTAGACACAGTACATATTATTTAACTGTAACTCTATACGAAAGTTTTTTTTGTAAAATGCTAAACAAAATAAAAACAGGACGTTTTTATGATCCACAAACAAATCATCTGATGTTTTATTCAACAGAAACCGTGTATAGAAAAGAAATTCACTACAGTGAAAACATATTTGAACAACGTGTGATTACCAACGTGACTAGGTGCATGAATGAGAGTTGTCTGTAGTAAAGATTTCCTTCTCAGCCATGCATTAGTTGGACACAGCAAACATTAAATTACAAGCTGTAGTACAGAAGAAGGACTTGAGAACAGTGCAAAACCCTATACATGCAGTGCAAATGTGCCCAATTCAAAGTCCTACAGGATATATGTAATATCACATTTCTAGGTGGAAGCCTTGAAGAGGTCTGGATGTTGAATGATGGATTAATGTTCATGTGGTGGACGTTTCGGCTTTGTTGCGATAGAAGCCTTCTTCTATGGCCAGGGCAAGGTCTCCCTAAATGTGGGACATATAAGAATGGTGGTAAGTGGTCTGGGCTATGGTAAGCTTGGTTGCATAGCAGTGTATGCAAATGCTACACAGAACAAAGGAACAGACATATTAAAATGATGTGTGGAAAGCACATGTCCAGTGTTACACTGGCCTTGATTGCGTGTTCCTGAATAAACTCTCTCCGGAAGAAGGGGGAAGATGGATGGGGACCAGATGGGAGCATAAAGTGAGTGTCCCAAAGTGGAGTGGGTCACTGAAATGCAAAGAGCACAAGGAAAACCTGTGAGTCACGAGGTGGGGCTGTGTGAATGAACTGTGAACATCAGACAACCGATTTGGAGCAAAGAGGCACCATGGTGGAATTACCTGTAGCTGAGGGGAACCACGCATGGTTGCCAGGCATTCAAATGCTGCTATTGGGAGCCAGAGAGGTCTTGCAGCGAATGTCCTGGAAAGGAAGGAGTGGGGGTACTTAGTCCAAAACTGAATCTTTGTGGCCCAAGATGGAGAATGAGCCACCTTCGTAAAAGGCAAGCAAAAATGGGCTCCTACCTTGAATCATGTCGACCCAAGGGACAATGGCCCTCATTACGACCCTGGCGGAAAGTGACTGACCGGACCGCCACAGCGTAAATAGCGTTTCCGCCATTGCACGATGGAGCAAAGTGCGGCCCATTCCGACCCATCGGGCACGAGCACCACGCCATGGCGGAAGTGCAAAGTCCGCGATGGCGGAAATGACCCCAAAACGGCCCACACCGCCGCCGTACGGCGCCCTAGGTGCAATACCGCCACCCATCATAGCGGACACCGCAGTGAGCGCCAACCGGAAAGTACGGTGACCGTAAATATACGGAAACGGAAGTAAAAACATGGGCCCGGAACGGGAAACAACACCCCGTACACCTATAAAACCACAAAATACACACAACCACTAAAAACACCACCCTGAGACACATCCCAACCCGTCATCCACCCCAGTGAAACCAAGAAAAATGAGAAAAGCAGCGAAGAAAGCGTGCGACCGCAAGCGGCAGGTCCACTTCTCCCGTGAGGAACTCACCGTGCTTACAGAGATCCTCCAGGAGAATGCCGCCGCCGTCTTCTCCACGCAAATGACCAGGACGGCACTTGCGAACAAGAAGGCCATATGGGCCCTGGTGGCACAGCGGGTAAGTGCGGTGGGGACCGCACCCCGCAACCCAGTGGGACGACCTGCGGATACGCGTCCGTAGCATACTTTCTGCCAACCGCAACATTGCCACAGCCACCGGGGGAGGGTCGGAATCACCCATCAAGTTGACCCCCTGGGAAGAAATCTGTGCCTCCACCATTGGAATGGAGAGCATAGAGGGAGTCGGAGGGATGGAGAAAGGAGTGCAGACATCCGGAGAATCA
This sequence comes from Ambystoma mexicanum, assembly GCF_040938575.1. Classification (NCBI taxonomy): domain Eukaryota; kingdom Metazoa; phylum Chordata; class Amphibia; order Caudata; family Ambystomatidae; genus Ambystoma; species Ambystoma mexicanum. The sequence continues at coordinate 736,739,891 of NC_090936.1, forward strand.
GGTAGGTGGCCCAAATAAAACCATGCCAAATCCACAATGTCCAATCATGTGACTCACATGTGTCCACATAGCGCAACAGCAACACATGGCCAGGAGAACGTCCACACACATTGGCCTGATAGCGCACTTTAAAACTCACAATAAATACATAAATAAGTAAAAACCCCAAAAACACCCACTACACGTGCAGCAGGCACACCCTAACTGCAGGCTGCCAAACAACTGCACCCTCACTCCACACACAAATGAAAGCACCTCCAAGGCCCCGACCCAAATCACCCTCAGGTACCACCCCAATGCATGTGATACATTGCCATTCAAATTCCCACAGACCCATTAATAACGCTCGCCCTCCTTTACTCCACCACAGGGTCCGATCCAAACGACGAGCTCCAGGACACCCCTACCAGCACACCTGCAAAGAGGGCCAAGACTGACGGCCAAAGACCCTCCACCTCAGCTGCACGCATCAAGACACGGCAGCAGCACATATCAAGTGGCAGCACACAGGAGGGAACATCAACAGGCACCCCAGCAGCCAGCATGCCCACAACAGCACCACCACAGGTCCCCCCCAATGGATGCCACAGAAGGTACTGCCTCTGGTGGCAGCAGCACCATAGGTGACACCCCATTAATGGCAGCATGCTCCGACACAGAAGACGGGGATGTCGAAGTCAGATCCATCCATGACCTGTCCCAATCCCCCTGTCTGTTCCATCCCGTATACAATGAGGATACCACGCAGGGGCACCCACAAGACGACGACTGGCCATCCCCCACAAGCCCTGTGGCAGGGCAACATGAGGCGAACAGCCCCTCTGTGACACCACCGCAAATGGCCATGGCCCAGCAGAGGCAACAGTCCCTCGACCAGTTAATCGTGCAACAGCAGCAACTGGCCACGCTCCTCAAGGACCATGCCGATGGATGTGGGGGCACCAAGGCAGACATAGAAACATCAACTGAGACACTTAGGGCACAAATGGAGAGTAGCACCGAGAGCCTGAGAGTCCAAATGGAGAGTAGCACCGAGAGCCTGAGAGTCCAAATGGAGAGTAGCACCGAGAGCCTGAGAGTCCAAATGGAGAGAAGCACCGAGAGCCTGAGGGGGGAACTGCATGCGACGTCCAAAGACGTATGTGCCGAACTTGCCGCAGTGCGCCGTGTGCTCACTGAGCTCTCACAAACCCTTAGGGACATGCATGGACGTGAGCAGGCAGAGACATCATCCGTTGCAAGTTCCGTCCAGGGCAGCCCCCAACGTAGATCTGGGAGGAACCTGCGCTCCACAGGCAGGGGTGCCCCTGATACCCGCAGAGGGGGCTTGCAATAGCGACTGCCCACTGACAATGAGCATCTTTGGACACTGGTGTTCGGGGGGGAGGTAGGAGGGTGGAGGGGGTGTGTTGGGCTCACTTGGGTGGCGGGTCGATAGGGTGTTCAACATGATATCACATATGCCATAAACAATGCACGATCAAACAATGAGATGTGTGGACAATGATCTTTGTGTACTAGGCCATCATAGGCGTACAGTAAATATTGTGCATGTACCAGACACACACAGTGCCACGAGTCCCGTGTCCATGTATCAGCCACCAGGCGTGAGTGCTAGAAGCATGCATCTATGAGATGCTGACGAATTTCACGGCCCTCCTGTGCCTCGCAGACTCCTTGAGGTGCTGCCACATCCCCACCCTCATCATGACCATCTTCAGGTGCTTGCAGTTCTGCGTCAGGGGGCATGGGCACATTTCTACGTACGCACATGTTGTGGAGCATGACACATGCCATCACCATCTTTGCAACCTTCTCATGGCGGTACAGGAGTGTCCCGCCAGACCTGCTGAGGCACCGGAAACGGGTCTTCAGTAGGCCGAATGCCTGTTCAATGACTACACGGGTACGTGAGTGGGCATGGTTGTAGTCCTCCTCATGCTGGTCCCGTGGGTTCCGGACTGGTGTGAGGAGCCATCTCTTCATTGGATATCCGGCATCACCTGTATGTGGACGATAAACGAATTATGTGGAATGCCATTGCTACGTACGCACCCCCCCCCCTCCTGCCAGGTCATTGCCGCATCACATACCCCACATCATCATGCATGAAATGAGACTCACCGAGTAGCCAGGATCTGTTCCCTGCGTGTCGCTCCATGTAGCGTGGTATTGTAGAGTTCCTCAAGACCATAGAATCATGGGTTGATCCAGGGAATCGGGCACAACAATGTGCAATGATCCTGTTGGAGTCACACACCATTTGTACATTCAGTGAATGAAATTGTTTTCGGTTGCGGTACTGGGCCTCCATGGCATGTGGGACGACCAATTCCACATGGGTGCAGTCGATGGCACCAATGCAACCCGGTATGCCGGCAAGTGCATGGAATCCCACTTTTGTGTTGGTTATTTCCTGCTCCGAGCGTGGTAGAGAGATGTAGTCGTCTGCGTGCTGCAGGAGGGCATCGAGCACTTGCAATAGTGTCCGTGAGAACAGTGGCTGAGAAATGCCATGCAACTGTCCGACTGTGTGCTGGTAGGTGCCTGTGGCCAGGAAGTGGAGTACAGACACCACCTTCAGTAGGGGTGGGATGGCGGTTGGGCTATCTATCATGCTGACAAGGTCAGCCTGTGTCATGTCCACAATGGCGGCTATGGTGTCCCGGTCCAAACGGTAGAGGGTGTGGATCTGCTCATCAGTGAGGTTGAACGGATGTGCTCGGAGGCGTGGGATTGCGGGCTGCCTGCGTGGTGGTAGTGGCTGTGTTGGCGGCCCTTGCTGGCCCTGCCTTGCCCTCCTCCTCCTCCTGCGTCTCCTCCGTGCGGCCGGTTGTAGTTGGTGTTCGTCTTCTTCTTGGAGTTGGAGTACTTGCAGTGCTATCAGGTCCCCCAGGGCCAACATCGCGAGTCCTGCCGGTAGCATTTCGGAGTGGGTGTGGTTGTGGGAGGAGACTGGGTGTGCAATTTATGTGTTTTCAGGCTGTATGGCCTCCACCTGTGGTGATTCATTCCACCTGTGCAAGCTGCTCTCCCCTTTGGGCGAGCACGTCCCGCACACAACGCTGCAATTCGAGGAATGGCATCTTGCTATTACAATCATGTATTAGTACCCGATGGCCGTGTAACATTGGTTGATATGTTCATTCGGCTATGGTCCCATTGTTTCACATGCATTCTTTGCAGTCGCGAACAGACTTGTGAAGGGTCAGTGGAACGTAGTACTCGAGTAACGGTGGACCCTCATGCATCACTGTACCGAGGTTCACCGACGGGCGGGGCCTCCCATTTGTGAGTGAAGGCAGTTGCCATTTTCACACACAGCCGCACTAGATGGATTAATTTGTGATTTCAAGTGGCCACAGATGCCTTTTCGACGTGATGTTGCAAATGAGGAATTCGAAGGGCGGCGCTTTCGGTCTTCAGCTAGCGGCGAGGAGATGCCCACAGGTCTGACTGCAAATATAACGTTCTATTGTTCAGTGTCCTTGGGACAGGGGCCATGGCGAGGATGCAATGATTGATATGAATAGTTTGGGATGCGCAATAGCGAAGTGGATGATGAGGCCGGACGTTCCCAAATACATGTTACTTCACAACACTGGAATTACGGGCTGGGGCACAGTGGATTTTGCAGGCTGCATGACGCACAGACTCAATGGAGTTCTCACATGTTATGTGAGTATGGAAACAGGCGTTATCATTACGGGATGAGGGAATGATGAATGGATGCATGGACAGATGATTTGATACAGTGTTTGCCATGTACAGGGCTTCTTGGAATCTGTCCGCCTCCCCTGCGCTATGTGATGCAAGGCTGCCATAGTGGGACCATCGTCTATCTGGCCTTGTTGAGCCCTCCCTGTCTCGACGCGCCTTCAGACACTTGTGTCCATGCACGTTACCAATCCCATCTGATGGATTCTGTTTTCACAGACGCATGCACAGGTACACTCGTTTGTGATGGTGTTTTCACCTCGATATGGATAGTTATGAGTCGCAAGTGGTTTTGGGGTGGTGATGATCCTTTGGAGTGGGCTAGCATGCATATGGCTGTGGATCTAGTGTGATCATTGAAGTGAGTTGTTCGAATGTAGTTATGATGGCCATTCTATTCTTTTTCTTTTCTTTTGGTTGACAGGTATCTCCTCCCCTTTTGCCACTGCCATCTGTATGCCACTCCTGCAGATGGGTTTTACTCCCGACACCTGCTGCTTCGTGTTAATCAGTGGAGCAGCATTACGATCTTATGGGACGATCGCCAATGGGCCACATGCCCTTACGCAGTACTAGTGGCTCGGAGCAACATTTCGGCCTTTCAGCTGGACTAGTGCCTCCCTATTGGGACGGCCCTGCGGTTCTAGGCGCTTCCATGTTGCCTTTTCGTACGAGAATGTAGCCCCTGTGTACCATGAAGGAACAGGGCGACACACAAGAAGTAGCTGGTCATTTATTGCGGATGCAGCCCACAATGGTGAAATGTGTTTTGGAGTTCATGGCCTAATGGCTGTATGGGCTTGGTGAATTTGTTGTGCATTAAATTTCTATTCTGATATGGGCCGTGTAGCGTTCTTCTTTGCAAGTGATGTGGCATATTCCTATTTGGGGAGCGATGTATTGTGAGGAGATCTGCATTGGGTTCCAGCTTCGGAGTATAGTTGCGTGGTACTGTGCTGGGCGCGTTTGCCTACGTAGCCCAGTGAGGTCAGGGGTGAGGGCTGCCAATATGACTGTTTGAATGATGTCATGCTCAGGGGCGGGGGATTAGGTTTTGTGTAACAGATGCCGGTCAGCCAGGTGGATTGGTGGAATGATGTGATTATCGGAATATTGCTGGTCACAGGTGCCTGTGTTTGCGTGCGTTTCTTGGTGGGAGACTGAGGTCATGTCCATTGGTATAGCTTCTGTATTCGTGCCATCTGTGCCCTGCAGCTCCCATTGGCCCCTCTTGTGATTCTTTTGTTCATTGGCATGCATGGGTGACTTGTACATTTCACTGGTTGCATTGTGACTTCGTTGCACCTACGGGGAGTTGTACTATGTGGCCAGGGAGCGGTGTACAGGCACTCAGTGGGGCCGTTTACGGTTGATTCGCGATGCCGTACTTCTCACCATGGCGGAATGGTACTTTCCGCCGTGCTTGATGGCGTTAAGTACATGTCCTCTAGGGTCGGAATTCGCGTACCCTTGCGCCATGGTGCTAATTACGGTTTGGCATGGCGCGCGCGTGTGTACTTGGTGCAGTTAGCGTTGGCGTTCACTACGGTGTCGCTAATGGCATCGTACTTTACGGTGACGGGTCATAGTCGCACCGAGCGCTATTCGATGGCGGTATTGCATTTCCGCCATCGTTTTTCGATTTCCGCCAGGGTCGTAATGAGGGCCAATGTGTCTGGAGGCACAGTGCAGTCGCTGTAGTTGCTGTCACTCCCACACTTTTCAGGCTGTGTGACTGGTGACTGCCGGTGCGGGCATCTGGCAAGCTCCTGAAATGGAGGGGGAAGGGTGAGTGTGAGGAGTGCATTGCGGGTGGTGAAACAAAGTACTGACCGTGATGGAGGTACTAATCAATGAGACTATAGGGTAAAATACCTAAAATAATGCACAGACTTGAGTATGAGGGGAACAGTGCAACGCGATGTTAGCAGGCGCTCCGGTAGCACACTTCCTGGTGAAGCTGTGTGCAATATCCTTTCGCACATGTGCTAAGGAGTAGAAGGCACTTTCAGGGCGCATGCGCATTAGCGTGCGTGTCCCGCAGGGGTGAGGACGGGACAAAGCGCACATGCGCAAAGGCAAGTGCGTCTTGTTGGCATAGAGCCGGGACGCAAAATAACTGAAGGCAATGCGAGTTGCTGTTGCCATGGCGCTGGTGAAAGCTAGGCTACAGTAGTGGTCAAAACTCGGGAATGTGAGACCCAAGAAGTATGTAGAAGGGCAGAAAGGGGCAACACGCCTTGTATCTGTGTGGTGAACATGTACTGGACAAGAATTATGTAGTGTATACCGGGTGGAATCCCACAGGAGTCGTAATTGTAATGGAGAAGCCTCATTTGGAATAACGGGGCACCATGGCAATCCCAAGAGGGGAAGCTGGTGTAGTGGGATTGCAGATGTATGTCTGTAGCCCATTGTTGTGTGGGTTAGGGAGTGAGGTACCCCAAAAATGCATACCAAAATAACATATGCATTGTCATGGTCAAGATGATGATGCAACCTCAGGCATGTCAGGGGCTACCTTGAGAGTGCTGGATCTGAACGAGAACGAGGGCTTTCATATGTAGGGGCCAGTGGGTTGGGCCGAATTCAAACCATTGATAGTGGATTTTAACTTGAAAATCCACCATGACTCTTTGAAACTAAGGGCACTAATGGCATTAGTCGTATCTAGCACTTTGTCTACCACCCACCACCAAAATTTGTCAGAGCCATGTTGAAATTCAAGGAAATGAGATACTAGAGGTGCTGATGAGTGCAGTGGACAGGAGAGACCAGGTTGGGCTAGTCCTGGTAGGGAGTCAGAAGGCAAATGCTGGCAAGGGATGCTGTGGGGATTGGTAGTGGGTGCTGTAGCTCCTGTATGACTCTGAAGGGAGCAAGCCACAGTCACAGTGGCAGATGGAGGGTTAGCACGGGAGGGTGAGAGGGAAGGAAGAGGAGAAAGGGAAAGTCTTGAGAAGTTTCCGGAACTTCTGTGATCGCTTTGGAACATGTTCTTTGTGTATATGTGCTTTACAAATAAACAATACCAATTTAAGAACATCGGGCTCAAGTCTGAGGGGGAAGGGAGGCCATTCCAGAGGGAGGAGTCAGCCGAGGAAAGTGTTCTACCTCCCACTCTATGCTTGTAGAAATGTTTAACATGCAGAGAATTGTAGCCAGAGGATCGAATGACTCTGGCTGGGGGGTATTTAGGGAGGGAAAGCTGGATATAGAGAAGTCCCAGAGAGCCTTGTGAATGATGTAAAGGGTCTTGAATTTGATCCTTGCAGTGACTGGGAGCCAGTGGAAAGATGAATGTAGAGAGGTCCCAGACCCCAGACAGCCTTGTGGATGATTCAAAGGGTCTTGAATGTGATCCTTGTGGTCACCAGGAGCCAGCAGAGAGATTTTAGCACTGGAGAGATGCGGTTTCTGGGCTTGAGGTGATAAGTCCTGCAGTCCTATTCTGGATTAGTTGAAGGGGCGAAGGGAGGAAAAAGGCAGTTTGAGGAAGATGCTCTTGCAGTAGTCCAGCCTAGTCAGAACTAGGGCTCTGGAGATGTTAAGCTTCTGGGTGAAGGTGAGGAAAGGTAGAATGCTCCTGAGGTGGTGCAGCTGAAACTTGGACTTCTTGGCAAGGTCTGTGATGTGTGAAAAGAGAGTGAGTAGTGAAAGATGATCCCAAGGTGTTTTGCCTTACAGGTGGGTGAGGGGAGGGGACCCAAGGAGTCAGGCCAGAGAGTGGGAAGGAAACAAGGAGCAGGCATCCCCGTGAGAAGGATCTATGTCTTACTGGCATTAAGGCAGAGAACACTGGAAGAGCACCATGCCTGAATAGCAGTCAGGAAGTCAGGTATGAGGGTGGCAGAGGGGGTAGAGGACGTGTCGTCTGAATAACACTGGAAATGAGGGGAGAAGGTAAAGATCAGGTGGGCCAGAGGGGCCAGGTAGATGTTGAAGAGCCATGGTGACAGGATAGAACCCTAAGGGATGCCACAGGTAGACAGTGAAGTGGACCAGATAAAAGGGCCCATTTTCACTTGGGATGGCCTATTTGAAAGGAAGGGGGTAAGCCACACCAGTACCCTGTCCGTGATGCCTAGGGTATCATGGAGATGGTTTATGAGGATGGAGTGGTTGACTGTATCGAAGGCAGAAGAAGGATCACGGAGGATAAGAACAGAAGGAGTGTTAAAGTCCCGATTAGAGAGTAGGTCCTCACACGTTTTCAGGAGAGATGTTTCCATGCCTCTGGAGGTCATGGAGGCAGCCAGCCACTTTGGCGTGTAGGTTCACTTGGGGGATGACCGGCTTCTCCTTAAGTTTGCCCAAAAAAGGGGTGATAGAGATAGGGTGATAATTAGCTGGGCAAGAAGTGTTAGCAGATGGCTTTTTTAGGAGATGGTGCACAAGAGAGTGCTTAAGGAGTTGTGGGAAGGAGCCAGTGGCAAATGAATGGTTGCAGAGGTAAGCCAGGGCTGGGGTGAGAGAGACAATGTTTTCTTGATGGTTCTGGAGAAGCAGGCAATCACCTCTTTAGAGGAGACTTTCATGGAGCACACAACTCTAGAGATCTCATCTGGTGCAATGGGAGAGAAGGTTGAGAGTATGGGGGTCAGAGGGGCCAAGGGAGGCAAAAGAAGGGGGGTTGGGATGGTTCAGATGACAGAGAGGACAGGATGTCCAGAGTTTTGGAGGAGGAGTGGGCGGCCATTGCAGTGCAGAGGGCCTGGGAGGGAGGAGGAGAGGAGGAGACTGCGATAGGATTGGCAAGTTCCTTGCAGATATTAAAGAGTTCAAACATGTTAGTGATGGTTTTAGAGATCCATGCTTGGACATGAGCCCTCTTCCTGGAGCAGATGGCAAGACAATATTGCCTTTGGAGCAGGTGGCAGACCAGTTTGTCAGAGTATGAGCTAGATACCTGCCTCTTGCGCTCTGCAGCTTTGCACTTGCATTTCAAAGCTGCCAAGTCAGACTCATACCAAGAGTTGCATTTGGGGGCAGGCTTCATGCTGAACCTCATGACAGGGGCAAGGATATCCAGGGTGTTAGAAATAAAGAGATGTCAGCTAGAAAAGAGTCAGAGGGTGAGTCCAATGACTGGTGAGGAGGAGGGGTGAAGAAAGAGGCAAATGCAGCGACTGACACACGCTTAATCGGTCGAATGGCGGATGAGACTGGCAGTGCAGGAGGAGGCATCATCAGAGGACAAAGGAGGTCAAGGTGGGTACAGAGGAGAGAGTGGTCATACCAGGACAGAGGGGTAGTAAGAGGATTGGAGATCAGGATCTCTGTTGAGATGAAAGCATCCAAGGTGTGTCCGTCAGAGTGGGTTGGGCCAGAGGGAATGATAGTGAGGGAAAGAGTGTCAGAGAGGTCAAAAAAGAGAACAGTAGCCACATCTGGAAAGTTCAGATGGATGTTAAAGTCCCCAAGGAAGATAAGTTTGGGGGAGGAGGAAAGAAGAGAGGAGGACAGGTCTGCCCTTTCTGAGAGGAAGAGGGTGGTCAGTCCGCGGGGCCTATAGATGGTAGCAAGAGTAAGAGAGGAGGTGGGCAAGACAGAAAACCTGCAGACTAGGCTTTCAAAGGATGAGCAGGTTTGAGTGGGGATGATGGAAGCAGGAATCCACTGAGGGAAGATTAGAGCCACTCCACCTCCATGCTGGGAGAGCCTGGGATTGGACTTGATCTTGTAGCCCTCAGGGAGTCCATAAGTCAGAAGAAGTAACAGCAAAGAAAATGTCAGTGAGAGTCTGTCTGGAGGAATCATTAATGTTGGTGTCTGTGATGGGCAGGCCAGGGTTGGAACTCAGGAATTCCTTTTTAAGTTTCTTCCTTCCAGACTGCGTGAGAGAGGGAGTATGGGTGATGGAGAAGCAATTTGAATAGATAGGAGAGATGGAGAGCACCATTATGGCAGAGCCAAAAAAGGGGGGTATCAGAGGATAGCAGGGGAGAGGGTCAGACGCACTATGCAACAATAGAATCTAACCAGGCGGCCAAGCAGACAAAATCATCCGATTTACAAATTATTAACAAATTGGAAGGGACACCCAGATTCGAATTTTGCCAGAAAGCACTAGAAGCAGTACACAATGGTGGATGCAAAGATATTACACCACACCTAAATCCAATTTTCCCGAAAGCACTAGAAGCAGAACAAAATGGAGGATGCAAATATATTACAGCACAGCAAAATTCGATTTTGCCAGAAAGCACTAGAAACAGTACAAAATGAAGGATGCAAAAATGTTACAGAACACCTAAATTCGATTTTCCCGATAGCACTAGAAGCAGAACAATATGGAGGATGCAAATATATTACAGCACAGCAAAATTCGATTTTGCCAGAAAGCACTAAAAACAGTACAAAATGGAGGATGCAAAAATGTTAAAGAACACCTAAATTCGATTGGCCCGAAAGCACTAGAAACAGTAAGAAGTAGAGATGCAAAGGTATTTCGGAACACCTAAATTTGATTTTTCCAGAAAGCTCTAGAAACAGTACAAAATGCAGGATGCAAAGATATTACAGCACACCTAAATTCACTTTGCCAAAGATTTAAAGGCAGTCTTGAAGGAATTATGATTTACAACCAAAAAAGTGATGGGTGAAAGGTTATGAATACATCTGAGCCACTGGCAGTGCTCTGGGCAACCTTCCAGACCACCTTTTTTTAGCTCATGTGCGCCATAAAAAAGGGGTTGAGCAATATGAAAAGCAGTCAGGTACTGCCACCAGTGGTAGCAGCCCAGCCCAAACTGCTAGGCCAGGTCCCTTCTTCAGGGAAACACAAGCAACCCCATACATGTTTGCACTCTCATGCAGAAGGCATGTGCCTAGGCAGTTCGGGCTGGACTGCCCTTTTGGTGGTGGGACCAAGCCCGGTTTGCATATGGTCTTTCCCCTTTTGTAATGGCTTGGCAGGTGAAGAACAATGGTCTGGAGGGTTGCCTAGAGCAATGCCAGAGGTGAAGATTTATTCTAAACCTTCCAGCCATCACCTCTTTTGTTTTTCTATTGTCACCGTGAGTGGAACGTCATGCCCAGGCGTGGGTCCCATCGCTGTTGAGCCAAGAGACCCAAGCTACTCCTCACTAATGATGGCCAATATGGCTGAAACATGTCTGGAGATGCTTGAGGTCTCATGAAGAATGGATGTGATTTAGCAGTTTGGGCTGCATTGCCCCTTTGGGGGTGGGAATAAGCCTGATTAGAATACAGTCTTTCCTCTTTTGTAATGGCTTGGCAGGCGAAGAACGATGGTCTGGAGGGTTGCCCAGAACAATCCTAGAGGTAAAGATGCATTCTTAACTTTCCAGCCATCACCTCTTTTGTATTGCTATTGTCACCCAGAGTGGGACGGGTATGCCCAGACAGATGTCCTTTGTCTGCTGTGCCTTGAGACCCAAGCTACTCCTCACTGCCGATGCCCAATGAGGTTGAAACATGTCTGGGGATGTTTGTGGTCTCATGCAGAAGGGATGTGACTAAGCAGTTTGGGCTGGACTGCCCCTTTACGGGTGGGACCAAGCCTGATTTAAATATGGTGTTTCCCCTTTTGTAATTGCTTGGCAGGTGAAGAACGATGGTCTGGAGGGTTGCCCATAGCAATGCCAGATGTGAAGATTTATTCTAAACCTTCCAGCCATCACCTCTTTTGTTTTGGAATTATGAGTTAGGCATTAAAAAGCAAGAAAGTGAGTATGATGTAAATGTCAGGTAGGCATCAAGTGGCATGAAGTTGCAGGTTGCAGTTTGGCTGGGGGGAAGGAAAACAAAATTGAGCAGGCAGCCAGATAGGTGGATGAATCCAGGACAAGGCTATCTGTGGTGCTTACCGGAGAACTGTAGGTGCGGGAAAGTCATGGTTCTGAAATGCAGGGGTAACAATGATTCTGTTACTCAATTAGCCCTAGCCGTAACCTGACACTTGGTCTACCCTAAACACTAAATGAACCACAACATTACCAGCCCTCCCACCATCCCGCTTACCCCAATTCTAACAAAAATCTTTACTGTAACCCTAAACCCTAAGCTTACCCTAATGCAGGCATCACAAGACCACTAAGCCCTAGAAGCAATGCATGTTTTTGGCTACTTTCAGCTGCATTTTTTGATTACTTTTTGCTTGGTGACATTTTGACTGCAGCAGGATTTTCAGCACGATTTATTTACTGACTACTTTTGTATAGGCAATTATTTCACTGCATACCAGGTATGCCAGTCTAGGCCCACCCCACCTAAGAACAGACATGTTGGTTAAACACGTATTCTTAGTAAAAATGATACGTAGCTGTGACAACACATGTTCCCAGTCCTTATTTTCCTTACAAAAATGATGCCACCATGAGAAATCACACCCATATAGCCTGCAACAATGCAACATCCCCCATCATAAAATAACTCATCATCATGATTTTGCCCATAACACCAAAAACATGCCAGGTCACTGTGAAAACCATTTCCATCCTGCAAGCACCAATGAAATCCATTATACCCACATAAGAACACTCATGACGTTGAATTTAACCACCCCACAAACCACATCCCCACCCTCATATCCACCACACCCCTAAAGCACACACTCAAATGCACTGTCTCTTCATCCATACCCCAGAAAACGTTCTTTCACTCTACAAATATAGATGTTGACACACAACAATTACCTACACATTGATTGGGTATGTTACATCCACATCTAAAAACAAACTTTGGGCCTCATTACGGGTCCAGCAGTAACCCTGCCGGTTCTACCAGTGTGTTGCCGTGGGTCATGTAATAATTTATCGGCGCCTGACTTCCTGGTGCCACCAGCTCATTACGAGTCCAGCGGCCTGGGAAGTCAGGCACCGGTAAATTGTAAGTTCCCCATTCCCATAGAGTCCGAAAGGACTCTATGGGGGTGGGGACACGGAAGCACCAGCACCGTTACTAACGATGCCGGTGCTTCTGTGAAGGGTTTGCCTGTGATGACTGCTGTGCCTGTCAGGGTCAGACATGTTGGGCACAGCTGCTATGGCAGGCAGACACATAGTTTGCCGATCTGGAAACAAGGGTGCCGGTAAGCTTACCGGCACCCTTGTTTCCAGACCGGCAAACTTAGAATGAGGCCCAATATCTCAAACATAATTATAAAAACATAGAGAAAAAAAAAACAACAATCAATCATAATATATGCAATTCCCCCTCCCTCACCAGCTCTTGCTCACACTGTACCCCTATCTTTTTAATGACCCTAAAACTTCATATTGGCTGAAGCAATGTAGGCCTTTCCCATTCAAGAACACTCATTGTGTTTGCTTTGCTCATAATGTTAAAGAAAAATTATATGCCACTGGATGAAAATATCCCTATATGGACTAAACCAATGTAGTCAAGAATGCCCATTTAATAACACTCAAAATGGCTTTGACCAAAATTCCAGTCAAATTGTCATAGCACTGGGTGAAAACATGTCAATAATAGCTGTACCAATGTGAGCCAGTGTACCATTGTAATAAAACTCAAGTCAGCTTTGCTCATTATGCTAGAAAAATATGTGATCTATAAGGTAGGCCCAAAACCCAAATCATATCAAAATAATCCAAAGAGCCAATAAAAGGGCACAAGAAGCAATAAAAACAAATGTTTATTACATGCAACCTCGGCCGGGAACAATTTGCGAATCATTCAACATTACATCATTAAATGGCGGTTTATATAGTGAGAAGTGGAGTTTGACACATTATTTAAAGAAGCAAGTAAATTCATATTTGCTGATTGGACAGCCTTGGCTGTGCTATAGATGAATCAATACAATGCATAGCCCTATTGGTCTATCCTATCCCTCATGACCATGATAATAACTTCCTCTTGACAATGATCTAATAAGGGGGTTGTCTAGCTTCTCACAGTTTTGATTGGACAGTAGACAGGTTAACATTTTGCAACATATAACTCCATTGATCATTGGTTCCATTTTGAGTGTTCCTGGGTGGGTTGCTTTCACCACAATTGACCAATCCCTTTGTGAGGTGTGTACAGCGTGGCAACAAAAAAGAATACTTCACATCCTTTCTCATGGAACCAAAAGGTTGCCACCAACTTACCATTCTCACCCTTGTAACAGTTCAACTGATAGCTCTTATTGCAACTTCTTGTTGGAAACATTTTGCCCTTCTCAGCCCTTCTCCTTCCTTTCCCATGATTAGTCTGCATGTCCTCAAGGGGTGTGCTTCCTGGCATTTCGCTTCGGGACCATGTGCACATCTAAATTGTGTATTTATATATGGGTGTGTGCCAGTGAATTTAATAGGTGTCAGGTTTTCTTATATATTCCTTATTATATTCCATATAATACTTAATGTACTCTATACATCTTAAATCATGGATACCTATCTCTTCCTTGGTTGGGGTGCTTATGTTTCTCAGTATTCGTGATCCGACTCCTTGGTTGATATTTTCCTACAGGGGACAGTTGTCCTGCGTACCCTTCTGCTTATTGGCTCATTCTCACCGGGCCGTGGCCTTCATCTGATACGTTTTTAAAGCAATAGGTAGGCAGATTGTTTGATATACGTTTCACTTGTTCCTCTATTGGGAACTTGCTGCACCTCCTTGTTAGGCAGAATCCAGTTCAGTTCCCTTAGGGAGCACCACACCAGATTAGGACTACAGGTGAGAGCAATAAATCCCCTTTGGTATCAGTCCGTACCACAAAGATTTAGTTGGTAGCTGTGGCTGAGCAGTCAGACTTATCTCAAGAGGGAGATGAGCAGTATTCAGAGTTTACACAATAAGCAGTACAGTACTATGGAGCAAGAAAACACTGACCAAAGCTTTGTATCAAAAAGAGAATATATTTATTCTATACACATCTAGTTTCAACTCATAGATCACAGTTGATAAAGTAAGTTAAGTTTAGTCAAGGAAAAGAATATACAACTCCCTATTCAATTGTAGACAAGTTTGCGGTAAAGTGAAAACTGAGCAAAACGGCACAGTGAAAACCAACTACAAATGGCACTCTAGCAATTCAACGAATGGGAGGGAAAGCACAAGTTAAACCGAAATATCTTCAGACACCCCCTATCAACACTTCCCTGAAGGTTTGTGAACAAGTAATGCACAGTCACACTTTAGCCAAAAGATAAGTGAACGAAAACTGAGCAAAAGGGCACTCCACAAGTTAAAACAGTAGGAAGGAAGAGGGGTTTAGAAGATTTAGGTGCATCAACACATTTCTCACTGAAAACCAATCTAGTGAGAGCAGATCTAACAAATCAGCCAGAGTCAAAAGGCCTGAGCCAGAGTCAGTGGTACAGGACCAAGAGCTTATGAGCAAAAATATTCTTGTAGCTGCAGTCAAGTCTTTAGTAGAAAAATATTGAACAGGTAGATGTGAGGCGAAAGACAATGTTAAGAGAGAGGGCAGCCGACCCCAGAAGTAGTTAAAGGATTTAAAACACCTTTAGGGCTATTACGGAGAAAGGGCGGCCTGGCGGAACAATGTACCTTAAACGTGAAGAAGTGGCTCCTGCGGTGGTGGTTGTTCCTGGTAGTTCCTGCAGGTCGAGGGGTCCAACAGAGGAAGAGAGGCTCTCGTCGTGGACGAAGGTTCGAGACGCTGCACTACCCAGGGATGAAACCAGCCATGGTGCTGCCAAACAAAGTTTAAAAGGTATGCTCCTTTTAATCGCGGTCTGGGTCGATAGCTGCCTGGCTATCCGGTCTCCAATTGCTGGGCACTGTTGATTCGACCAAGGCAGGTCAGAGGAAGCGATAGGTGAACTGGTTGACCCCGCCAGCTCAAGGGAAGGAGGCTCTTTCACTGAAGATCTCCTCTCGTCTTGTGGAAGAAAAGTGGTGAGACGATCTTGCAGGGCTTCACCGGTGGTGTAGATGCTGACGATGTCTGTGGCTTCTCTCCCCTTCGGTTCCAAGTTCCAGTGGCAACGTCTTGCTCTTCCAGTCCTCAGGACCCTGCTTTTATGCAGAAAAAGACCTGTTTATTCAGCCTAGCTGTCACTCACACAGTGGAGTGGTTTTCTTGGCCGGGGGACCCTCCAGCCTATCAGGTTAAAGTGCAACCTGAGTTGCTGTGGCAACTCGGTCCAGGGGTTCTACTCCCCCTCCCAAACAACAGACCCACCCCAGACTCAGATGCGCCGAAAGGAGGGCTTCTTGGCAGAAGCCTGCCAAAAGAGCAAACAAAGGATCTCCGCCCTGGGTTAGGAGTTTAGAGTAAGACACAAGAAAGAAATTAAATCAAAGTTCTGGCAAATAAAACCTACCAGAGTAAACTTAATATTAAAATAAACCGGCGGTATGTTAGAGGCTGTCAGTAGAAGTGTTAGCCTCGAACAATGGGAAAATCCCATAGGGAAATATTCGCGGTCGAATATAAAAGGTAGTAACCACTGCCACCAGCCAGAAACTTTGTAGAGGGGGACTTTAAGGTACCCTCTCGAAAATGAACATAGGGGAAAAACTATTAACCCCTTCCAGTACTTCCATTTTAAGATGGGTTGTACTGGTTTAGTTCATAGAGATTAACTAGTAAAGTCAATGGGGACTTTACATGCCCTGGGAGACAGTAGTCAGTCCCAGGGTATGGAGTCAATGTTTGGGGGTCGCTACGACACCCCTGTGTCACTGCACGGAGGGTGCTGTGTAACACATGTGCATAAAGATGATTCCTATGGGTGAGACAAAAGATCCCATAGGCATTAAACACAAAAATAGCCTAGAACACACATAGCAAAGATGCCTAAGAGTGGGAAAAAACGTTTCACTCTTAACAGGTAAAAAGAAATAACCCCTTCAAATCTAGCAAATCTGCCTGGGAACTCTGTAGGTAAGGGAAATTAGCCATGCAATGAGAATTCTCCCTAACACTCGCCCCCCCAGAATAAGGGACAGCAGGATACAATCCACTACTGGATGAGTCTCATACCTCTAGTCGGTTATAAACATCCTAGAGAGACCATCAGCATTTTGGTGGTGACATCCTGACCTGTGCTCAATGGTAAAATCAAAGATTTTCCTTTGTAAGCTATATGACCTACAAACCCTTTGAGGAACATCTTTCTTTTTAAATGGATAGGGGATCTGGTTGACCAGTCCCTCAGAAGTTGGTCCAACTCCCGAACCTGTGTTAGGCTTTTTCAAGGGGTACTTATAAAGGATTCCCTTAGATCTAGAGGAGCCTCCAGGGTTCCTCACCACCTCTCTTGTGGGTGCATGTTGGGTCATAGGCCTCTTGGGTGGAGGGGTTGGGGTTAGGCAATGTACCTGCTTCCTTTTCCTCTAAGATTTAACCTTACCTTCTTTAGGAGTTTCCCTCCTAATACTAGGATTTGAGTTGGAGTCTTCAGTAGAATGTCCAACAGTCTGAAGGTTTTTGGCCTTAGACTTTTCTTTTCTGGTTTTCCACCAGCACTGATAATTACCAGTTCTCTTAGGCCTAGAGAGGGGTTCAGTTGGTCTATCCACCTCTTCCTCAGAAGCAGGGTGAGTCAGAGACTCTAGAACTGGGGGAACAATGATAGAGCTTGGTTGGGGCTCCCATTTCCCTAACATACTAGCCTGAAATTTGCCTGGGTTAGAGGTCAATTTACTAACACCAGGGCTTATGGTGGGGTTCTCTGTAGAGGTTCCCACAGGCTTAGAGTGGTCCCTTAAGGTGGCCTCTCTAGCCAATTTGGTTTGGTTCTGCTTCTCCATATTGGGAGGCCTGGGGGTACTGGATACTACTCCTAGAGTTTTTAGATCATTCCCCAAAAGGACTCTCCCAGGCACCTCAGTCTGAACACTGACAGGAATCCTCACTGTCATGTTATTACACTGAATGAGGGCTGGTAGAATAGGAACCATCTGGACAGGACCTCCAGAAAATTTAGTGTGACCTTTGGGTGACTTAGCAACATCCTCAGGCTTGAAAAAGCTTTCATCCACTACTGTTCTGCTGGCCCCAGTGTCTCTCCTGGCAGGAGTGTCCTGGCCATTGACAAGAACACTGTCCATGTAATATATTCCATGTCAGTTTTCTGGAAGGGAGTCATACACACCCCTATTCTGTTTGCTAACCAGACCCATGGACTGTAAGGATACAGTTGCTTGACGACTCAAGGGTTCTTCAGCAAAAAATTCAAAGTGAGCACTAGCCATTTCTACTTCCTCCTCAGGAGTGAAGGCTAAGGAGACTGTGCTGATCCCTGCAGGTTTACCCTTACACCTGGGATCTCCTTTGATATGGTTAGTTGACCCACAGACATAGCATGTTCCAAATTCTCTCTGGAATGGGGGTTTCTGCTGACCTCTCTCTGGTTGAAGACCAGAGGACTCACTAGCCCTATTTGGTTTCCCTTGGGGCTTACCCTGGTTATTTTGTTGTTTGTGGCCCTCTTTGGAATGGGAAGTAATAGAATTCTCTTGGTTCTCCTTTGGTGGCTGTTTTCCCTCATCCTTTTTCTGAGTGACCCCTGAATCCTTGTGAGTAGCCCTGTTGGCAACCCATAAGTCAGCAGCCTTGCCTAACTTTCTAGGATGCATTTCCTTTGAATCAGGCAAGTGCTGTCTGAGCTCAGGAGAGCAGGCATCATAGATAGACTCCATTATAACAAGATTTGTCATTCCTTCATAAGTGTTAACTCTATAACCCTTAATCCATCCCTCTAAATTCTTCAAACATTCATTCACCCATGTAGCCCAAGGGGTACTATCATGCTTTTTGAGGGTCCTAAACATCTTAAGGTACTGGGAAGGAGTCTTCCCAAATCTATCTATCAGAGCTAGCTTTACACATTCATAATCCATCCTATCTACCTCCCCCACCTCCATTACCACATCAGATGCAACAGGAGGGAGCCTAGAGAATAACCAGGGGATCAACTGATTCCCTGTGATGTCCTGGAACCCATGATTGCATTCAAACATAGCGAGCCAATCTAATACATCCAACTTAGGTTCATACATACCCACAATCTCTTTAGGCATCCAAGGTCTTTTTGGACTGGAAGATCTAGAGGTTTCGGGGAGAGAAGATTTTTCCAAAGACAATTTCTTCATCTCATGCTTGAGCTCCATTTCTTTGAGCCTTAGTTCTTGATGTCTCTGTTCAGTTTGGGCACTAAATCTTTTGAATTCAAGTTCAAGTCTCATTTTTTCTAGGGATATACATTCAGGACTTAATGTGGGACCTGCTAAGGGTCCAGTAGCTACAGGTTGAGGTCCTTGAGCAGGCAGAGGACCAAAAGGGGTGACATTGTTTTCCTCCTCTTCCTCATCTGATTCAACAATAACATTTTCAACATTATCCTCATTACTGTTTGCCACATTTGCTGGAGTAGTAGGGCCTACAGCACCACTCTCCAGACTTTGTTTCTCTAACAGTCAATCAATCATTTCTGTTTTCTTGCCTTTGACAGGAAGACCTGTCTGACTGCACAAATCTTTAAGATAATCAGCAGTTTTTGCAAGGAGGGTCTCCCGACTATAACTTTCCATACTTGACTTTGTTAAAATAACTTTTTGTGATTGTTAACCTTGTGGTTAGTTGCACCAAGGTACTAGTAGCACACTAAAATGTAAATCCAATACTTTTATCATCACCGCTGTACACCAGTGTTAGGCAGAATCCAGTGCAGTTCCCTTAGGGAGCACTACACCAGATTAGGACTACAGGTGAGAGCAATAAATCCCCTTTGGTATCAGTCCGTACCACAAAGATTTAGTTGGTAGCTGTGGCTGAGCAGTCAGACGTATCTCAAGAGGGAGATGAGCAGTATTCAGGGTTTACACAATAGGCAGTACAGTACTATGGAGCAAGGAAACACTGACCAAAGCTTTGTATCAAAAAGAGAATATATTTATTCTATACACATCTAGTTTCAACACATAGATCACAGTTGATACAGTAAGTTAAGTTTAGTCAAGGAAAAGAATATACAACTCCCTATTCAATTGTAGACAAGTTTGCGGTAAAGTGAAAACTGAGCAAAATGGCACAGTAAAACCAACTACAAATGGCACTCTAGCAATTCAACGAAAGGGAGGAAAAGCACAAGTTAAACCGAAATATCTTTAGCCACCCCCTAGCAACACTTCCCTGAAGGTTTGTGAACAAGTAATGCACAGTCACACTTTAGCCAAAAGATAAGTGAATGAAAACTGAGCAAAAGGGCACTCCACAAGTTAAAACAGTAGGAAGGAAGAGGGGTTAAGAAGATTTAGGTGCATCAACACATTTCTTACTGAAAACCAATCTAGTGAGAGCAGATCTAACAAATCAGCCAGAGTCAATAGGCCTGAGCCAGAGTCAGTGGTACAGGACCAAGAGCTTATGAGCAAAAATATTCTTGTAGCTGCAGTCAAGTCTTTAGTAGAAAAATATTGAACAGGTAGATGCGAGGCGAAAGACAATGTTAAGAGAGTGGGCGGCCGACCCCACAAGTAGTTAAAGGATTTAAAACATCTTTAGGGCTATTACGGAGAAAGGGCGGCCTGGCGGAACAATGTACATTAAACGTGAAGAAGTCGCTCCTGCGGTGGTGGTTGTTCCTGGTAGTTCCTGCATGTCGAGGGGTCCAGTAGAGGAAGAGAGGCTCTCGTCGTGGAGGAAGGTTTGAGACGCTGCACTACCCAGGGATGAAACCAGCCGCGGTGCTGCCAAACAAAGTTTAAAAGGTATGCTCCTTTTAATCGCGGTCTGAGTCGATAGCTGCCTGGCTATCCGGTCTCCAAGTGCTGGGCACTGTCGATCGACCAAGGCAGGTCAGAGGAAGGGATAGGTGAACTGGTTGACCCCACCAGCTCAATGGAAGGAGGCTCTTTCACTGAAGATCTCCTCTCATCGTGTGGAAGAAAAGTGGTGAGACGATCCGGCAGGGCTTCACCGGTGGTGTAGATGCTGAAGATGTCTGTGGCTTCTCTCCCCTTCAGTTCTGTAGTTCCAGTGGCGAAGTCTTGCTCTTCCAGTCCTCAGGACCCTGCTTTTATGCAGAAAGAGACCCATTCATACAGCCTAGCTGTCACTCACACAGTGGAGTGGTCTTCTTGGCAGGAGACCCTCCAGCCTATCAGGTTAGAGTGCGAACTGAGTTACTGTGGCAACTCTGTCCAGGGGTTCTACTCCCCCTCACAAACAACAGACCCACCCCAGACTCAGAGGCGCCGAAAGGGGGGCTTCTTGGCACAAGCCTGCCAAAAGAGCAAACAAAGGATCCCCGAGATGGGTTAGGAGTTTAGAGTAAGTCACAAGAAAGAAATTATATCAAAGTTCTGGCAAATAAAACCTACCAGAGTAAAGTTAATAATAAAATAAACTGGCGGTATGTTAGAGGCTTTCAGTAAAAGTGTTAGCCTCGACCAATGGGAAAATCCCATAGGGAAATATTTGCGGTTGAATATAAAAGGTAGTAACCACTGCCACCAGCCAGAAACTTTGTAGAGGGGGACTTTAAGGTACCCTCTCGAAAATGAACATAAGGGATAAACTATTAACCCCTTCCAGTAATTCCATTTTAAGATGGGTTGTACTGGTTTAGTTCATAGAGATTGACTAGTAAAGTCAATGGGGACTTTACATGCCCTGGGAGACAGTAGTCAGTCCCAGGGTATGGAGTCTATGATTGGGGGTCGCTACGACACCCCTGTGTCACTGCACGGAGGGTGCTGTGTAACACATGTGCATAAAGATGGTTCCTATGGGTGAGAGAAAAGATACCATAGGAATTAAACACAAAAATAGCCTACAACACACATAGCAAAGATGCCTAAAAGTGGGAAAAAGAGTCTCACTCTTAGCAGGTAAAAAGAAATAAACCCTTCAAATCCAGCAAAGCTGCCGGGGGACTCTATAGATAAGGGAAATTAGCCATGAAATGAGAATTCTCCCTAACACTCCTATTCCTAGACAATCGGTGTAGAGCTCTTACATCTACCCTCATGGGATCTGCACAGTATTACAATGTTTGATTGAATAACTGCTTCCCATTTGAAGTCTGGAAATGAGCTGCGCCTCTCCGTTCTGACCATTGACAGCATGGGTTTACACACTGTCCAGGGCCACTGACCTTGTATGTGTGTGTCTCGCTGGGTGCATTTTATTGTGTTGAAAAATGCATGTATCTTTTAGGCCTAATTATTCTTAATGGCCTAGGTAGCTGCTTTTGCTCTCAGGCCTACTCTATATGATGTACAACTAATGAATGTCAGCTGTGCTTATATTATGGAAGTTCTTATTACTGCTTGCGGTACACATTTTGACCCTGATTCATGGAATTATTTGCGTGAAAAATGCAGATTTGCTCGCCTTTCTGCCCGAAAATCCGTGTTTGAAGTATGGGGATTTTCAGTCAGAAAGGCGTGCAAATTTGTGTTTTTCACGCAAATAATTCCATGAATCAGGCTGTTTGTCTTTATCTTGCTAACTCATATTTGTTCAGACCTAATGCTCTATTGCACGTTATTCGTCATTGGCATTCTATGTGAGCAATATTCTAAGTGTGCGTGTTTGTGTGTCTTCCCTTTTCTGCTTCGCATAAGGCCTGTGTGTTGTGCTTATTGGCTAGGTGTCTGGACTATTGTATGATTTCTGTCTCATTTTATAAGGACTTCCCTAACTTGTACTTTCTCTTGTGGTTGGGACGTTGGATGTTCATCCCAACAGATCCCTGTAAAATAAATATCCAAACTGGCTGCGTCAATATAAGCAGTATTATCAAGTAGGAATGCTCATCATATTGGCTTTGCCCATAATGCCAGTAAACAGGGCCATACCACGGTTAGAAAGCACTCACATTTGTTCGCACAGACACACTCTTGTTTGTTTACATGCATACACATTCACATACATTGTTACTCTCGTTCACTGCATACAGACATTCACCATGCAGGCAGGAAGCCATTTGTTCAGTACAAACTCACAACTCCCAGATTATGCAGACCCACACGCACAAACACATTTCACTTAACATTAATTTACTCTTAGTAAAAATGCCATGCCATTTTAAGAAACTGTGTCCATAATGGCTGATACAATTTTTGCCACTATCCCCTGTCAAGAGCACTGATCATGTTGCTTTAACCATGGTGCCAGTAGCAAATGCCATCTTTCCTAAAAAAAAAACTTGTCATATTTGTTGTGTCAATATAAGGCTGTATGCTTACATAGGGATACTCATCAAGTTGGCTTTGACCATATTGTCAATACAAAATGTAATGCCCCTGTAGGAATACCTCTCCATACTGGATACATCACCGGAGGTTAGTAATCATAATTTTGGCTCAGCCCATATTGCCAATAATACATACAAACTGGCTGCAACAATAATGTTTAGTCTGGCCTCAAAAGAACACACATCACGTTCAGTGTGTACATAATGCAAATGAGAACATCCATATCACTTTCTCAGATTACATGGGTACACACACATGCAAATTTCATTTTCCTGCAGTGACCATCTCCCAGCTTATCTTCTGATCCAAGCTAAGCTGAGTTTCCAGAGAACTAAAAAAAGAAGAAAATGCCTTCTACAGCAGGCAGGAAGGCGAACCATGCAGAGTAAGGGGCTACCACTCCCTTGCCCACACTGCAAAAAAAGAAGAAATGATCAATCAGTGGGCAAGCAGAGGCACTCTGTGCATTCTCCCAAGAAAATGAAAGTCCTTTTGTCAGGCAAGGAATGCCTGCCCGAAGCATAGGCTTGCCCCTGACCACCCCACCATCGCATGAATGGTGCATGAACACCAAAAGACATTGGCCTGCACCCCCCCTGGGATACATTAATCTTTCTTACCCCATTTCAGGGTAGTTCCAATACTCAAACAAGTGAAAACAATCCAGGCAGCAATAAAGAGTGCACAATTGAAAAGAAAACACGTTTTATTGCATGCAACTTCGGCTGAGAAAAAAATCAAGCTTTATTCAGCACACCTACAATAAATTACAGTATATAAAAGAGAAATTCACAATCATGGCATTGAAATGGTTACAAGTCACATGTAAATCCCTAAAACCCCACTGGCTAATATCCTTAGTCCCCTAAAGAAAACCATGCATTAGTTAGCTTTATTGGCCCAATTCTACACTTGTGACCAAACAAGTGCAACCCCTCTAACGGTGACCTACTGTCTAAGTCAGCTATAATTCTCCATCCCCATTGGCTGCTAGCTTCAGGTACATTTGCTGAATTCAGACCCTTTCCCCATTGGTCAACCCTCCCTCAAGTTTCTCATTGTGTGCTTTGTACCTTAGAATTGACCAATCCCTTGTGAGGTGTAGACAGTGTGACAACAGGAACAGAGACGTCATTCCCTTCCCATGCAACCAGAACGTGTGGCAGCCCTGGTGGCACTCACCCTTGTGGCTGGTCAATGGGCAGCTTCTGCTCCGATTCTCATTTGGAAACATGTTGCATGTCTGGGGCATTCCATTCCTCCTATGAGAATATGTGGCCTCATAAAAAACTGCCACTAGGATACCACTGTTTGGAAATTCATTTCTCTAATCTATGGGCTTCATTTACCCTGCTAACTGCAGTTCCAATTGAGTGATCATTCTTCACTGGGGGCAGTACAAGCACAACCTGATAAAGTCCCTCTGGCCACAGCTCAACACAAACCTGTTCCCACTGAGATATGTCCTTCACCACTAAAGTGCTAAAACAATGGGCCTCATTACTAGTCTGGCAGTAACCGACCCGGAAAAACCGGCAGGTTACCGCCGGACTTGTATTACCATTCCGCCTCCGTGATTCTCTGAATCACCGGGGCATTACAACCCTGGTGACCCGGGGATTCCGAAGGCGGAATTCTGTTAATCCCATTCCCATAGAGTCCCACAGGACTCCATGGGAATTGGGAAGTGGAAACACCGGCACCATGCTGTAATGGTGCTGGTGTTTCCACGTCTGCCTCCAGGCGGGTGGTATTAAACCCACCAGGTCAGACCTGGCGGGAGTGACACCTCCCGCCTGCAGAACTCGAGATCTGCCGGTCTGGAAAGAACAGTGGTGGCGGATTTACCACCACCGTTCTTTCCAGACCGGCTGACTTGTATTGAGGCCCAATGTCGAGAATACAAACTGTTATAATGTCCTTTGGTAGAAGTCTGAGATACTGCCAGATCCTGCAACATCAATCACTTTGCAGCACTTCACATCACTTTCAAGGATTCTGGCAACATCTCTGCACTGGCTGGGGGGAGCAGAACAAAAATCTAACACTAAAGAATACCAAAGCTAAAAAATGTGGCCTAGCCGTCTGGGGCAACAAAAAGCTATAACTTCTAATATGTCTTAAGTAAAAAATGGCAAACCACTAGCTAATATAACTAAGGGTATGCCACTAAACCCTTTGTGCTCCTTCCCTAATACTTGCACTAGCTGACCCTTTGCAACTAATAGAGCTTTCTCCAATACACAAGGGTGCCTACCACAATCTTTGTCTAATTGCACATGCCTCTGCACCCAGATCCCCTAATGTTCACTAGCAAATGCCCCTTACATCGCCCGGGCCTATACCCTAAACTGCGCTCTACAGTAAATTGGGACTAAATACAGCTTACACGTGTCACAAATGCCACACATGATGACAAAAGTGCTGGCAGTAAAATGCCTATCTTTCTATGCTATAGGAACTTCCTTAGTTTGTACCTTCTCTCAAGTTTTAGGCATAGGACTTGCATCCCAACTCCATTAATCTTTATTTTGTCCCCTATTTTTTCCAAAGGCAAAACACTTCAATGTTTCAATGACAGTGATGTGGCCAGACCGATCTGTGACACATATTGTATCCCCTCCCTCCTTAACTCATATGTTGACCTCAGGGACTTGTGCAGCACTCAGTTGTTTCCTAGCTAGGTTTGTACTATGTAAAACCCAAACACAAATTCATCCATATGTACATTCAAACAATATGTTTTCCATACACTTTGCAATAGTTGAAGAAATGTTTTACCTATGTCGGGTAGTTTCTAGTGATTCCATCTGTAATGTCACTGGTGTGTATGATGAATCACAGGAATGTGTCACTTCCTCCCAAGGGGGAACCCCCCTTTGAGGCTAGGGAGGGGAGCCTGCTCTGCAGTACCCTCCCTACGGGTAGAGGCAAGTGAGACCTCACCAGAAGAGACTCCCTTTTTGGGACAAGGACTCCTGTTCCCAGGAGGATCTCCCCAGAGGTCCTGCCAAAGTACTATATTGTAACCATCCTGATAAAAATATCTTTCAAAAGAAGGTCAACATGTGTTATTGCCAGGATGAAATTGAAAACCTCCTTTAAGCTCCAACTCTACCAGGATGAAGAAGAGGACGTGTGGAGGAGACAAGTGTTTACAATAGAAAGAGAAAAAGGAACAGCTATGGGAGGTGCCTAGGGGGAAGAGAGCCTGTGAGTTTCAAAGAGAGAAACACACTGAATTCAGAGAGCAGCAGAGGCAAGACGTGCAGGGTCTTACAGTCAGAGGAGACCGAGAGCTGCCAAACGTGGTACCATCTGTAGAAGAGTCAGTTGAGCAGAAGCATGGTGTACTGAAGCAAAGCAGGAGAAAGAAGCCAAGATTGGCAGCGCGACCTCTGGGAGCTTGTGGTGGACCAGAGGGCCTCAAACGACGCTGAAACCATTCTGCCGTGGCAGATGAAAGATAAGCCAGTACTCTAAATACTAGAATGCCGTACAAGTCAAAGGGAGAGGAAACCGGTAAGAAGACCCTAGATTCCAGGGAAAGAGGAAAGGAGGCCGATCATCAACAAACACGAACCCTGGCAACATTAACTGTAAACGCTAAAGGTAACAGGGATAACGGAAGACCGAGGGAAGGATATGAGAACCATTATTGGAACACTCATACTCATCACTGTAAACAGAGAGTAAACATAACAAGAGTGAATGAGAATCATTATTGGAATGCACATACTCGTCAAATGAAAAGAAACGAGAGAGAATGAGACTCATTATCAGAATGCTCGTACACATTAGAGTCCAGAGAAAGAAAGCATGATTAGAGTGAATGAGAATCATTGGAGGAACACTCATACTCATCTCAGTCTAAAAGGAAGATTTGTACAGCTAGTACAAAGAGAAGTGACAGAGATATATTTTGGAAAGGATGCAATTAGTAATGATTCATACCATGAAGGTGGAAGTGAATTAACAGAGCATGTTATGAAGGAGAAATCTGAGAACAAACTGTATATATCCAAACAAAGGGAAAACGGAAAGCGAAGACAATGAACTATTTAGGTAAATAAGAACTAGTTCAGGAGGAAAAGTTAAACGTTTCATAAAGTCAACAGGGGAAGAGAAATGGATCCTCTGTTGTAGAAGAAAACAAGAGAAGAAACACATTTCCAAGACAGCAACGCATGATCTGTACGAACTAATGAAAGTCATCACTAGAGATTACCTGAAGATCATCTATTGAAAAGTGGCTGAACCATAGGCCAACAAACCTCAGTGAAGGAAGACATTCCCAAGACATTAAGTTTTTAAAAATAATGGTAGGGTCAAGTAGGTGAGAGTCGGACGGTTTCATTTATAGACATTCACTGATGACTGACGAGCACCTTACCTACTTTCATTAGGAACCGACGCCTTCTAGAATAGGGAAATATAGGCATTATTCATATTCTTTAATAAATACCACAGTGAAACACCTAACCAAAGTCAGTGTCCTTCTTCTGATTACCACATGTGCTACATGTTTTTAGTAATGTCATCAATTATGGCATAATTGTATTTATTGGATATTTGTAAGGCGCCTATGCAACAAACGGTGTTTCAAGGTGCTATAATGATGCCATAATGATATTTATTTATTTTTATGCGTTTATTACATTTGTTACAAATCCAGAGGTATCACAGCGCTAATACATACGTCAGTTAGATCAAAGCATAGTCAGATACAGCATAGTCAGATACAAAAATAACACAAGCAGGCTACATCTGGTGTAGAGAATAGGGAAAGTCAGATAGTCAGACTATGAAGGCATTAGTCATATTTGTTAAGCAGCCGGATTGTTAGCCATTTTCTGAAGGCTAGATATGATGGTTCCTGCGGATGCCTGGGGGAAGGGCATTCCCCAAGGTTGGGGCTGTAACTAGCTTGCTTTCTGTTCTATCTGGGGGTGAACAGAGCATCGAAGGAGAAGGATGGGAGACAGCAGACACTTGTCTTTCTGGATCTGCGCTGATTGAGAAAAGATGGTGCTGTATTATGAATACAATCCAAGCTTTTATCAGTAACCAGTGGGCCTTGCGCATGAATTGCAAGATGTGTTCAGTGCACTTCAAGCCCCATGCAGCACGAAGGGCATTGTTTTTTTATCAGTTGTAATTTGAAAGTGTAATTAGTGAAGGTGTCAGAGAGGAGAATGTTGCAATAGTCCTATTTGCTACCAATGATAGCCCTGGCCAGGCTGAGGCAGTTGTCGGGAGATAGAAATGCTTGCTTAGGTTGATAAACTTTGTGGAATATGCAGCATAAGAGGCAAGAGTGCTAGCGTGCTTGTGCATAGAAAGCTCTGCATCAAGGTAGACGCCCAAGGTTCCCATGTGTCTGGAGACAGTGGTACGGTTGCTAGCAATGGAGAAGGAGGAGAAGGCAGGGTCCAGTGATTTGAGGTGATCAGTCGGACCCACATAGATGGTGCTGGGCCATCCACATCTGGATGATGCTGTAAACACAATTGATATTGACTGTGTCAAGCGGGTGATACCAAATGAGTTTCAAAAGGATTTGGGTATTAACTGCAAATTTGGTATAGGGGATATCAAATAAGGGGTTAGTATACATATTATAGAGTGTGGACGAGATGCAGGAACCCTGAGGGACACCAAAAGGAACAGGGATGCGGTCAGCTGCTTCACCACCTATGAAGACCCTAGAGATGCGGGTGCTGGGGAAAGACTTGACCCATCTGGCAGCTTCATCTAAGAGGTAGATTTTCGAGGTAAAATGCGTGCGAAGATGTCGTGGTCGACCAGATCAAAAGCTGAGGAGAGATTAAGGAGGAGACAAATTGCAAGATTCCCAGAATCCTGCATAGAGTTGAGCTGAATCTTTTGGTCAAGGAGGGCACCTTCAGTACTGTGTCTAGCTGTAAAGCCATATTGGTGTGCGCCGAATAGGTTGTGGAGTTGAAGGTAGGCTTGAATTTGGGCATATGCTGTGCAGTCGAGGATTTTGAGGAGGAAAAGTACTGTAGGGATGGGGAGGTAGTTTGTTGGGAGGTTGGGATTGAGAGTGTTTTATTTTAGTAATGGTGTTACCCAAGCTTCTTTGATAGAAGTTGGGACAGAGCGGGAGGTGAAAGCGGCTTTTATGAATTTGAAGATTAAGAGGTGTAAGTTGGTCCGCACAGAGCGTAACAATATGGGCAAGGGAGGTGTCACCTTTGCAATTCCAAGGTCATATATATATGATGTTATCAGTGATATCATAAGTGATGTCATCAGTGTTTCTATGGGCTGTTCAGGGTTTTGGAACAAAGTTCAACTGTTTAAATGTCACTGTCCCTGACAGTGTCTCAAGGATTTTGTTATGCTATGTCTCACACCGCACTTAGTGCTATAGTTCTTCCCCTTGTTATCATCAATGATGACACCTGTGATGTCACAACTGTACACTTAAGCGATACACTACTGGGTTGAAATGTAACCCCACTTATATTCACATTTCTGAGTTTTTCTGATATTCTGGTCCACCTGCAACATAAATAACTACAGAGAGTTTGCCATAAGCAAGTGGCACAGGGTGTTAAAATGGGAGATGTTCCCACCACTAAGCTCTCCGATTGGCCTATTGAATGGAGACAAACTGCAAAGACGTAAATTGGGCCTGATTACTAGTTTGGAGGATTTACACCTGGTTCCTCCTTCAGACTTATTTATCATTACCTCATGCACTAATTACTGGGTGCCAAGTAGGTCCACATGAGTACGAGTCATGCAGACCATACTGTTATTCCCCATTTGGGAGTCCTGTAGGAGGATACGTAATTAACCCATTTAGCAATAGCACACCCAGTAATTAGCTTGTGCGTTTGTGGGGTTGTGTAGCAGTACAATCCATGACTCAAAAACATCCAATACAATGAGTTTCAGTAATAAAACTCATAATTTGGCAGAGTGATAAATCACACACTAAGTGCAACTAGTGGGGGTTTTACTCCGACACCATACTGCATTTTTAGCTATCCGTGCCCCACTGAATATTAGAAAGAACAATAACATATATGTCCATCTGCAATTAGATTAATTACAGATGGTTTGCCGTTCCTCATCCACAAAGGGATTCGGGTGTAAAACAGAGCTCTTGCCACCACCAAGTACTGATTAGGTACAGGGTAAACAAAAAATAAACCATGTCAACTTACATAACAAATCCATAATCCTTTAAAGTATAGCATGTTGATCTAAATAAGTCACCACACAGTTCCATATCTTTGGGATACACATCTAGTCACTAACTTAATTGAAAGTTAAATTGTACATATTAAAGCCCACCTGCATGCAAAATGGACTCAATGGGAATGGTGCCGGTGCATCCATCGAGGTCTGCGAGCAGTGCCGTTCCGACCGCCAGGTCAGACCTGGTGGGCTGAAAGGCTCCCGCTCGCAGAACCCATAGTTTGCCGGTCCCGAAACAACAGTACCGGCAAGCTTACCGGTACCATGTTTCAGGACTGGCAAGCTTGTAATGAGGCTCCATGTTGTTTAGGCCAATATGTTTCAGTATGCACATATTACACATGCATTTTAGTATCACCATATTACCTTTCCTTTTTTAGCCAGAAATGCCCTTGTCAGAAAACCATTGCAGCTTTTGCCTAATAAGGCCAGCAGTGGCACTGTAAGAAAACCTTCATGATTGTCCAAAAAGGCGAGCACTGCCTCCTTCGGAACACACATTTTAACTTTGCCAATAATGCCAGTACTGTCATTGTACTGGCATAGCTCAATAAGGTCACTACTTCTTCTGCAAGAACACACTCATCTATCTTTCCTCATTAATACCGGTACGGACAAAACAAGAACATACTCATGGTTGCCTTCCCCAATAGGACCACTACTGCCAGTGCAAAAACACAATTGTAATGGCTGTGTCAAAACCACCAAGGACCACATCACCACTCTTGCTCCAGCCCTGGCTGATAATTGCAATCACTCTTTTACCACTTGAACTTTCTCTTCCCCTCCTGAAGCACTAGCTTGTGCACCCACTCCTCAAGAAGCCCTCAGCCGATCCTTCCTCTCCGGCTAACTATTGCCGGATCTCTATCACTTCTTTCTTGGGCAAACTCTTGTAAAAGCTAGCCATCTCCCAGCTTAATCTATTGGTTGTTTCCATGACCATCAGTCTGGCTTCAGAGCGGCCAGAAGCATGGAAACTGCTCTCCTGAACATCTGTAAAGACCTGCTCTCCAACTTTGACTCTAACCTTCCTTCTGACCTCATTCTCATTGATCTTTCTTCTGCTTTTGACACGGTCAACCATGCCATCCTGCTCAAGTGCCTCGATGATAACCTAAGTATCAATGATCATGCCTTGGCCTGGCTGACTTCCTTTCACACTGACTGACCCTCTCAGCTCCAGCTGGGGTCCTTCCTTTCTTCTATCTCTCTCACTACCCGTGGTGTTCCCCAGGGGTCTAACCTCTTTCCCTGGCTGTTCAACCAATACCTGTCTCCTCTCGCCCACCACATAGCTGCTCTGTGCTCCAACTTTCAGTGTTATGCTGATGACACCAAGCTCTCTTTCAGGCTCCCATTGGCCACCTCTTCTCCTTCTCTCATTCCTGACTGTCTGTCTGCAATTCAGGAGTGGTGTGCCGCTAATGATCTCTGCCTCAATGGCAGTAAGATGGAGATCTTCTTCATCAGAACACCAGCTCTCTCTGTTCCTCTTTCTCTCTGGCTGCCCACTCTGGGTCCTCTTCTTTCTACCTGTGAGGCTAAGAACCTTGGGCTCATCTTCGACTCCACGCTTTCCTTCTCTCCACACATTTATGATGTCTCTAAGAAGTCGAACTGTCAGCAGCCCCTCCTCAGAGGTATTCTTCGCTTCCACAATTTCCCTCTCAAGCTCACTGTCTCCAGAGCTATTTTCCTCTCAAGGCTTGACTACTGCAACAGCCTATTTCTAGATCTTCCTGCCTCTACTCTCTGTCCTCTACAACTTATCCAGAACAGGACTGCAAAACTAGTCCTTGGCCTCAAGCCCAGGAAGCGTATCTCTCCAGCTCTGAAATCTCTTCATTGGCTCCCAGTGGCAGCAAGGATCAAGTTAAAGACCCTCTGCAATGTCCACAAGGCTTTCTGCTGCTTAGCTCTTCACTACCTTCAACTGTCACTTCGTAAGTATCTGCCTTCTCGAGCTCTCTACTCATCCACCTCCCACTCTCTGATGGTCAGTCACGTTTACAAGCATAGAGTTGGGGGCAGATCTCTTTCTTCAGGTGGGGCATCCTTCTGGAACAGCCCCATGCCTCTCTCAAGCATGAGCAGAATCATCTTCGGTTCCGGAAGCAACTCAAGAACTTGCTCTTCACTTCCACTTTCTCTCTTCCTCCCCCCTGCTGATGACCTGTCCATTCCACACTTCTGGTCACCTGGCCACCCTCTGAAATTGGGACCAGGTCCCTGCCTGTCCAGTTACACCTTGCACTGCATATTGCCCCCACAGCACTTGTGGTCTATATCTGTCACCCTACAGTCCACCCACTCTCTCTCCACTTATTAGCCACGCACTAGCTGCACCCTCTCATTACCGGCACTTAGCCACCCATTGGCTGCACTCTGTTACTTGCACTTCTCCATCCCCCTTTCCGCCTTTTGCACTTCTGCCCTCCCGCCTCCATGCGCTTGCGTGCTCTGAATGACACATGGCCTTGTAAGATTGTTGTTTCGTCCTCCTTTTGTTTCACTCCCTCCTTGTCTTGTTGCACCTAGAAACACTTGTGTACAGGCACGTTATAAATGCCATGCCATATTTCATATTATAAAGGTTATCAGAATTTTCCACCTGTAAATCAACCTTTGTGATGACCTTGCCCAAAAATGCTGGTATTTTCCTCAAAAACAACACACTTGGGATGGTTTTGCCATGTAACCGAGTACCTTCACCTGTAAGAACACACTTGTGAAGGCTTTGACCAAAAATACCAATATTTGCATCATTAAGGCGACACTCGTGGTGGCTTCAACCTGAAATGGCAGACTTTTGGTTCTATGTGAAAATGTCTGCATGAAAATGTAGTCAGGTGAAAATGTCAGGAAAAAGTTGTTTTCAAATATGTAGCCCCTCCATGTGAAAAGAGGAAAATAATATGAGGCCGGGGAACCCAAAGGAAACACACCAAACACTGGTTACAAAGAAACATACAAAGTACTTTATTTTAAGATCAAGCAATAACAAAGTCAAATGACAGGTCAGATAGCTATCGGCCCTCAGTGCAACACAACGAACTTCAACGGGGTTCGATGTATTCAGTGAGAGACTGTACATTGGGGCATTCAGGCTTTTATACATTTCTCCATCCTGTTGTCCAACCCCTTCACGGGTTAACCATTCCATGAATGTGTAACAGGTCTAGGGTCTCTGCCAGGTCAACTCTAATTTATTCATTTGTATGTGCATAGATCAGTTCCGTTGATACAGGTAATCCATTTACATGCAGGTCAACGGAAGGACAAGGTCTCAGTTCACAACCCTAACAAGCGGCCTGCAGGCAAGTTATACATTAGCTGTACGGAGGTCATGCCTACCAGATTCTGTTCGAAATGGCATCGTCCACCATTTTGATGTTCAGGGTGTCTTTTAAACAGCAAGAGAACCTAAAATGGCGGTTTGATTCAAGATGGCGACTTACGTCAATTTCTAAGGTTAAGACCTTGCCGTAGAGAGTTATTCGCGTACAGTTTTATGCGACTTGGCATATGCCAATATACATACAATCGTTTACACTAGGAGGCATAATTTAATATCCAGTTTGACATCCATACAAGCAATGCAAAGTGTGAAAATGTTGCCAGTAATAATGTCAAAAGCTATCTTTAAATACACAAATGTACAAGGCTGTAACCCTAACAATGACCAAAACCTATAATAAAACCTACACAATAAACCTAGCCTCATTCATAAACAATACCCTAACTCTAATTACAACCATCATTTTACCCTGAACCCTTATGAAATACTAACACATCAGCAGGCTAGCATTTTGTTTGCATATTACTCAATCCAAACACCAAATACATAGAAGATGAAAAGTGAAGCTAACTCCCACCCCATCAACAGCTCTCTGCAAATTACAGAGCCATTGCCCTAAACCAAATCCTTGCTCTAATCCTAATCTCAGCCTTACCCTAACTGCAACTCTTAAATTTACCCTAAGGCTTACAAGTCGGTT
This sequence comes from Ambystoma mexicanum, assembly GCF_040938575.1. Taxonomy (NCBI): domain Eukaryota; kingdom Metazoa; phylum Chordata; class Amphibia; order Caudata; family Ambystomatidae; genus Ambystoma; species Ambystoma mexicanum. The sequence goes on from NC_090936.1 coordinate 736,773,994, forward strand.
TTACCCTAACCTCTATCCTACTCGAACATTACCAGCCCTCTCCTACCTCCATATGCCTTTCTTTAATACTTACTCAAACCACTTCGCTATTAGCTCTCGAATTACCATAAACCCTATCCGAACACTTACCCGACACTTAATTTATGCTAACAACTAACCCAACCCCATCATAATCAGATCTGCCACAATCGCCCTTATCCAGACTATTACCCTCATTCTAAGCAAAATCTTCACTCTAACCCCTATCCTTAGCCTAACCCCTATCCTTACTTTGAAACAGGCCATACAAAGCCCACTACACCTTTCTTAAACCTAACACTTGCCTTAGCAGCACTGCATGTTCGGTTACATTTTAGCTGCATTTTTTGACTACTTTTAGCTTGGTGACTTTTTCACTGGAGAGGTATTTTCATCATGTTTTTTTCTCTTGCTACATTTTTGTTGGCATAATTTTCACTGGATGCCATTTGATCCTGTATGAAGACATTTGCAATGGATTTTCCCCAAAGAATTATTTGAAACTTTGATCCAAAATGGCAGTATTTGCCCCTAAATAACACATTTGGGTGACTTTGCACCAACATGCAGTTATTTGTCCCGTAAGAACACACTTGTGATGGCTTTGCACTACAATGTCCGAATATGCCCTGCAAGAGGATGCTTGAGTTCGTTTTGCCACACAATGCAAGTACGTTTCCCTGTTAGAACATGGACATGCACATGCGATAACTTTCCCCCCAAAATTCCATTATTTGTTGCTGTAAGAAGGCAAATAAATTGTCTTCGACCCCAAAATGTCAGTATTTTCCTTTATTAGTAGTCCCTTGCTTTGCCACAAAACACCAGTATGTGTCCTTGTAAGAACGCACTTGGACTTCCCCAGGGCCATGGTCACCCATGCCACTCCCCAAAGCACATTTGCCGGTCTGCAAAGTCGGTCTTGCTCTGGGCGTTTGACTCCCCCCATCCACAACGCACACACACGCTCGTTCAAGCAATGCACGCACATTAAATCACACAGACACCTACATTCGCTCATTCCTGCATATATGTACACAGGCACCCACAGCCACTCTCACCCAAACGACTATGGACACCCACAGCTCTCAAAATCTGACATTTGTTGACATGCACACCATCTATCACAAACACATATGCTTACCGACCAACATGTATGTGTATAATCATTCCCAATTTCTACACTACTTCCCTGCATTTCAAACGGGCACTCATACAAACACAAATACATGATGCTCACCTCATGTACGCACACACAAACACTTCACGCACCCTCACATATCGCAGTGAAGACAGCTTCAGCTAACAGCCACAGTCGATCTACTGGCCATGTGGAGTTGACCCAGTCAAAGTCCTGCAGGTTCTCCCTTAGGGTGGGACCGCTCCACTGGCAAATAATGTGTGGGAATCTTGGGAGAGTCTGCATATCCAAGACATTCAGCCGCATTCCGAGTCGGGCGGTCTGGTAAAAAAGTGCCAGTATCTGAGGATATCAGCACTTTACCGGAGTGCCCGACTATGGGAGTGCTGGTGGGGCACCTGGGTTACCTCTAGCCAAATTCTGGAGGTAAGCCATGTGCCCTACCGACCATAAAAGTAACCATTGTTACTGCCACCGGCAATGCTGGTGGCTATAACAATGGTAGATTTGAAACAATTTTGCTAATTGTATAATCGCCTAACATGTAACCAATAAATTAATCCCCTGATGAAGTCCTACAGGACTCCATGAATGGGGATTAATACCGCTCTGCCGGCACCTGTAATCCACCTAACCGGATGCCGGTAAAGGTAAGTACCATATGCCGGTATCTTGGTGGCTCTATAACGACGGAATACTCCGGCATACTCAGAATGAGCCCCATATCTAGCCAGCACTTTCAATGGACGGGCTGGAGAGCCACAGATGATGATGTAGAAGCAGCTGGACCTCATGGACCCTGCTCGAATTTTATAACTTACTCTTCCAGCACTGTAGCTGTGATCAACATGACTAAGTGAGGCTACCCTAAAAACAGAGGGCTGATGATTGCCCCTTAAAGCTGCACAGTGAAGTATTACTTCCACAAATAAAGAATTAAAGACTCATCTGTCAGAGGCAGCAAGACAATTCATGCAGGAAAAAATGCTTGATTTTCTTTTTGAAAAGCCTGACCTGCTACGATATCATGGGAGAGATATGCAAGATTTTGATACCGGCGTGACACCGTGCTCCACTTGATAAAAAAAGAACTCCTGAACACATTTCCACCAAACCAAAAGAGGGCACTACTATTACTAAACGTTTTGCTCCTCCCAAAACATTTCAAGGAAATTCGTTCAGCGGTTTAGGCTGTGGGCATGTTTAAAATCTATCTATTTTTCCTATGTGTAAGCCATTGCAAAAACGAAATGCACAACTACTTCAGGCTTTGGAACCTTTACACCAAACGTTCAATTTGTTTGTCCACAGGGAAAAACACATATATTGAAAGATGGCAAGCTCATGCATCAAACAAGTTAAGCTATTAGTTATAGAATGTTTTCAAAGTCAATAGAACATAGGTTTCAAATTGACTATGGGGCAATTGCTAATAAACAAAACAAAATAAAACGAGGACGATTCCATTGACACAATAAATAATTGCTGCTTGATATTCCATAATAGCAATTTAGCAAATGCACACAAAATACATGCCATTTGGAAATGGTCCAGCTGCTGACATAGAGGTATTTATAACAATTAGGTAATCTGTACAACTGCCAGATAATTGTTACCCTTCTATGCATCACGAGAAGTTATTCTTGCAAAATATATGATATGTGTGCCATTTTCATTACTCGCAGAGCTAACCTAGAGCCGTAGTCTTAAACGGCAATCTACACACAAAGGCTTTGGTGTTCCTATACACAGTTTAAATAAATGGTCTTTCCATCCACAGTCAAAATACATATTGTGAATGCTATGACATTTTCACTATGTTTGCAATTTTCTAATTAAAGGAGAATAACAAAAAAACTAAATTAAATAACTTATTAAAAAAAGACTTGATTTATGAGTCAGGCCGCTCATTGTTCCATGCATTCTTGCCTAATAAACACAAGCATATAGTAAAAAGAAAACTGGTGATTTTACAAGCGGCATCGAAAATACAAATTCACATGAAATTGTCAAAAAAGGCATTGTTAGCTAAACACCAAATGAATAGGAATTTGGAATGCATGGTAATTGATTTAGATTTTTTTTTTTTAGATCTAGAAAATATTGTTTTTTATGATATAGTTCTCCAACTGAACATACCTAATTTTTGTCACATATAAACCACAATAAGTAACGGCATTAAAATGTCATTAAATCATCAACTTTCACAAATGACCATTGCAATTTATTCCACATAAAAAAGAGATTACTTAGAAATTTCGCATCTTCACTTAATACTACAAAACGGGTGGGTTTGTTTCACATTCCATACCACTGACTGATTTCCCCTGTCTTTGTGACAGGTTTATTAATTCTCAGAGCTGACACATTGGCAGCACAACTGTCCCCATAACCCACAGATGATAAGAATATTGTCTTTGAAACTTTATTAAAAACAAAACTCTGAACGTTTCCCATCAGGCTGACAAAGGAAGCCAATAAAAACGGCCACACGCACCTGTCAACAACTGACAATGATAGGATCGTTGTCAGGACACATGGAATGACTTCTTCACCTCCTACCATCTTACTAAATGATATACACATAGTTTTGGAAAACTAGGGGGCGCCGCAATTCACCATTGCCATTATCCACTAATAAATACACTACAGTGTTATTTCACATCGATACGACACATGGAATGACTTCTTCACCTCCTACCATTTTACTAAATGACATACACATAGTTTTGGAAAACTAGGGGGCACCGCAATTCACCATTGCCATTATCCACTAATAAATACACTACAGTGTTATTTCACATCGATACTTGATACTGTGAAACGCTTGGCTTTGAATATGATTGTCTTCCATTCCACTGCACCAAGTGATGTCCCCTATCTGTGTGACAGATTTATCAATTCTCATAGCTGTTTTATGACGAAGCAGCTGCTGTCATCACCTACTGATAACATCAATAAGGTCTTTGAAACTTTAATAACACACACACACTTCTGAACTCTTTCTGCCAGGGTGTCTGCAAGGCAGCTAATAAAAATTGTCACCTAGCTGGCAACAAATGACAATGGTGGTATTGTGGTGAGGACAGGTAGAATGATACCTTCTCCCACTGCTCCCTCTCTCCATGCTGCAGAAATCGTTTTGGAAAACTAAGTGGCCTTAAAATGGCAAAACTAGAAAGACAAAAGATAGGAATTTTAAATGTATGCACAATCTAAGGCGAATGACGTCAGATCTAATTATACATGTAGAGCTTTTTTGCAATGAGAAAACTACTCAAAATCTTCTTTAGTTTTCTTGGCTAATTTTATTCCAAGAAAAAATAACAGATTGACATATATCTAAATTAATACGCCACCAGGAATACAAAAAAATAATCTTTGAGTTTGTTAGTTTTACAGTTGTAGGGTATTTATATGCATTCAAAAGAATTCAACTTGATGCTGTAGCCAGTTCTGGGAGGCAATTGCTGAAATTATTTGATCTGAGTCTCACACTGGTTGCTGAGAGAGAAACTGCACATGACACATAATGATTTGTATCTGCAGTTCACAAATAAAACAGCACACATGCTGCACAATTTTGGCAATCTGGGACTTGCTAAAATAGAGGAAAGAAGGACAAAGCCAAGAGACCTTTCTGAAGTGGCCCGGTTGGAGTGAATGCCACAACTAGAAATGAAAAGGGCCTGAAGCACACTGAGCAAACAGTAGACAATTCAGTTTTGTATGAGTTTGACAATGACAAGGTGTACAGTTTATTCTGGGCCCAGACGAAGTTGGGAAAGCAAAATTCACACAGAATGTGGAACAAAACGGCATGAAAGGCGCTGCCAAAGGTACACCCTAAAAATAAAAGCTTTTATAATCATACAAACTAATTAGAATCAAACGACATTGCCACATCAGGTTAGTACATGAAGTCAGGCTAATTGGTAGAACTATGTCATTCCCCTATAGTGGGACATACATTAGCCTGCAATGATTGGGTCCTGTTAACCGTGCCGCACCATCCTCGACCACCTCTGTGATGTCACAGTCCACCCCCAATTGCCACATCATAGTGCCAAAACATTGAGACATTTGAGATGACCAACAGATCTTTATTCATCTGCCACCGGTCATCTCCATCCATTTCTCATGGGAATACAAACAATTATGACACTGCAGCCTTGAACCATTGTCAAGTTACCGTTTCAATGTTGCATCTTGGGAACTCTTCAAACTTCTTCCTAGGCTAAAATGTGCAAAGGGCCAATGTGAAATTGCCATGGGAAATTTTGAAACCGTCAGTAGACCAGTTTCATAAACTAATATGCTGAATTATACAATGATTGCACATTCACTACCGTTCCCTGGCATCCATGAGCTTTGCTTCCTGACATCGAACGTATCAAAGGCTGTCCCGTTCTTAACATATGATCCTGGGAACGTGTAGTTTGCAAAGTGCTACTAGCCTCTGCAGCTACTAAGCAAGTTAACAAAATGTAAGTTCATTTCTTGTGAAAAGCAAGCTCTGAGGCCTGTTTACAGATCCTCGGTCTAATGTTAAACCCTGTATGCTTACCTGTAACCCAACTTTATCACCTACGTGGTATTTGCTTAGAACACAATTATCTAGGGCATTCTCCAGCCTAGTGCATATAACTGTTTGGATATCAATGAAGCCCCCTCCCCTTTTAGTGGGCTAATCCCGCAGTTGATAAGTTTGTGCCTTTTTTACCAGGCTGACCTTGCTTTTTTACCACATTATTCCCCCCTTTTATTTATCCATTAATAACAAACTATTATTTTTTCTTTATTTGTTTGGGTTACGTGTAACCTTTACAAAAAAATATATAAAACACATAAGAACAGATCTTTAAAATACATTACATACAAATTTTGAATCCAGAGCATTCCTTATAATAGATCTTAATAAATAAGAATAAATGATTTATGGATCCAAATGAACCTTAACATAAAATAAAGAAGTACAGGATACTAATACATGCAAAGTGTTGTAGCAAAACTACCTCCATATAGTTTACATTTATCTTTTAGAAAACGTAGTATAGCCAATTGAAGTTTGACCCTAGGTCCATACAGCATGTCTTTCCAAAGGACTTCCAGATCAACATTCTCTGGGTTAGGCACATATTTAATAAAATAATCAATACGTGCCGATCTTAGACCCAAACATTGCGTCAACAAATGTTGTAAAGAACCTTCTCCAATATCTAAATCATAAAAAATACATTTAACTATATGAAGTGGCAAAGTTTGCCTTATAGTCATAATCTCACCTGTATTGAGGACATTAAAACGAAAACGCATAAAATCCTGTCTGTGCTTTTTGCTGGGAAATCTTATGAGGTAGGGTTCAGTTGTTGCAATTTTTTTATAATTACCAATCATATGCACATATTGTTTTTTGCTTTGTATTATGTTGATAGTGTGGTTCCAGTTTGCGTGCTGGAGAAGTATCTTCACCTTGGTGGGGTTATTGATAAGGTGTTCTTTAGAAACCCCAACTAATGCCAATACTTCGTGTACCTCTTTTTCCAAGTCACGCACTACTACAGAAGATTCCTTTCCCGCAACTAGACACCGTCCAAGGATTCCATATAGAGTGGATTCTTTACTTATAAGCAGTTTCCTGAACAAAGAGACTCTACGCCAAAGAATTACACTAGAGAGCGAGTATAGTCCCAGTTCAAAACAAATTGCTGCCAGTGGAACACATTTCGGGAGATACCAAACCAATGGCCTTAGTAAATATGCCTCATATTTCACAAAATCGCTCCTAAACCAGGACGGAAACAATTCCATTCCGTAACTAAACTGGGCAATCGTTTTACTGTGATACATTTTTATGCATGGTTGCATTGAAAATTTCCCAGATTTGCAATCAATTTTGAGTAGTTGAGAAATCAATGGTGTCATTTTTTCATCCAAATAATTGCGTAGATTGACCCTGGCAACTGTCTCAAAAATTGGATAACCTAAATACCTGAAAGCACGACATATGGTGAGTTTAACACGATCCAGAAACCATGCAAATTTTGCTGGTCTTTTCCTATGACTAAGTTGCATGATGAAAGTTTTAGTTTGATTTATGTCTAAAGCATTGTCTGCCGTGTACTTCTTAAATGCAGACAAAACTCATTGCAGACCCATGGGTGTTAAATCAAACAATAACACATAATCTGCATATGCAGTCCATGCAATCCGGGTGCCTTCGACTTTTGGTGCAGCAAACAATTGCTCTTCCAAGTGCGGACCAACATCAGACAAGTACAAATTAAAAACAGTGGGGGCAAAAATACACCCCTGTCTGAAACCATTTCCTGTATTAATTTCCTCAGACAGGGTTCCCTCGGTGTTCAGTCGGACTCTTATCTTGGTTTCTGAGTGGAGATAGTATAAGATCGCTAGGAGCTATGACGGCATGTCTAAAGCAAACATTTTATTCCACAATGTACCTCTATCCACTAGATCAAAGTCTGAACAGAGGTCAATAGAAGCCAAGTAGATAGGTTGGCTACCTCTCTGTCTGGTCTGGTGCTGCATAATAGTTAGGAGAAGTCCACCTGCATCAGTTCCCACCCCTTTTCTAAAACCAAATTGCTGTGCTGACAATACATCCTTTTCCTCCATCCACACATGTATATGTTCAGGAACCAGGGAGGCGAATGTCTTAGAATCAGCGTCAAGCAGAGCGATAGGTCTATAACTAGTTGGTATAGATCTATCGCCCTTTTTATAGATTGGGACCACATAGGACATATGCCAAGTGATTGGAAAAACCTTGGTTATGACAATGTTTTTAAACAATAAAAAGAGAATTTTGGCCCAGAGAATCGGGTTGCCTTTGAAAATCACATTGGCTAGCATGTTGGGACCTGGTGCACGGGAAGACGAGCACCTAGCGATCGTTCTTTGGACATCCAGTAAAGAGAAGGGGAGATTCCATGGACATAAAGAGATCTCATCTGGAACCACCCAATTACAAACCCAGGGTTTATATAATGAACCAAAATGCCCTTCCCAGATAACCGAGGATATTGTCACACCTTGTTCTTTGGCGTGCACATCCCCTCGTCTATTAACAAGGGACCAAAAATGACAAGTATTGGTTTTTGAGAGTGCCTCCAGTATATTTTCTGCATCTCTTTGCACCATGTTTGCTTTTAAAGTACGTACCCTGTACCTCCATTGTTGTTTCACTTTTTTAATCATTTCTCCCAGGGATTGTGTGAATGGGAGTTTCTGGAGTTTCCGAATCTCACAATTTCTTTCTTTTTTAAGCTGATGGATGGCCGGGTCAAAAACATGGGTGTGAATAGTGCCTTTTTTCTTAGATTTTCCAATCCCTTTTGGCCCCAAGATAACCGCCCTGACATAGTTGTTAAACTCCCCATGTGCATACATCATGATCTTATTTTCACAGCCATGTTTGTTGTAGTCCTCAAAAAAAACCTTGTTCACTTTTTCGACATTATCCCGGTGCCAGTTTATTCTATTCCTAGCAGAGTTTAGCTCCAATGTCAAAGGAAGAGCACCAAGGGATTCCGGAGAAGGGTGAACCCGCATGGTAAGATTAAGGATACTATGATCGCTACTCAGAGTTGGAATAATTTTAAAATCAAACAAAGAGTATCTTAAAGACGTACTTACAAAAATGAAATCTATTGTGGAAAATTCCTTTCCATTAGACCAAGTGAAAGCACTCAAGTCCTTACCTAGATAATCGTTTACACAGATTAAGCCCCAATTTCTCAAAAAGGCATTCCACTGTTGACTCTGTATTTGTGTCCTTGATGTACCAGGGTTATATGAACATGTACCCACATCTGCATTGAAATCACCCATAACCATGATATTCAAAATTTGATATGCTATTTGACACTCTTGAATAATTGCGTCCACCAAACAAATGAATTCCTTTAGATCAAACTCAGGACTCCAATAAATGTTAACTACTAATAGGTAACCAAGAGCCACAGGCGGAGCAAAATATAGTAGCATGGCAATGCATCCTTTATGTGGAGAAAACACTTTAAGACACTTGAAAATCATGGTGTTTCTTATCGCAATAAGAAGACCCCCCGACAGCCTTCCCCTGGACTTCTCTGCTGTTGTTTGATGTAAACTATACCCATCCAACACCAGCGGAGAAAGGGCCCAGGTTTCCTGAATGCAGCAAATGCTGGCATCTGTAAGAAGGCATAAACTGTCAGACTCTGTCCTCAAGGGTTTATTACCTCAAGAATTCCAGGATACCACTAGAAATATTGGTTCAGATTATGATTTCACATTCAAAACTTGTATCTTTGCTAAGGTCTCAGTTAGTGTTTGAGCAAGCCGTTTTAGATCCGTCTCGGAGGTTTGTTTCTGTATAGTGGAACCCTCCCCTCCCTCATGGTGCCTGTTAGAGTCAATATTCACCTGATCAAAAGACTCAGCCTCCACTCCTCTACTAATTAAATGATTATTGAATGGTTCCAAATCAAGTCCAAAAGGGTGGAAGGAGTCTATTTCTGAGGCGACAAGATCCATGATAGCCTGAGAGAAAAAAACAGTCTAACACAATCCAGTCTCAGTGGATGTATGTAATCAATGAGTTTGATGTCACCTGAGGAGATCATGGAGAGCCTTGGTATTTCGCTGAACAAGGTTAGAATTCGATGGCGATTCAGCGAGGAGGGACTCCCTTGTGAAAACATAGAATAAAGCATAATACTAGGATAGTCAATGAGGGCAGGAGGTCTCCAGTCCATTCTATTAGTCAGCCTGTTATTTACGATTCCTTTAGTGGATTTGGGGACAGTGAAAGCTTCCCTCTCTGTCCTCGATTCAGACCCGGTATTATTTTCCACCTCTTTATACAGCTCATTGCTGGAAACTCTATCCTCCGACAAGAGTGCCTTACAATTACCCTGCTCACTATGGTGTGCAGCTTGTACCAAATTCATCCATGCTTTAGGGGCCATATTGGAGGCTTCCTGACCAGATTGGGTTTCATGAGCCGTGTTCGAGGATGAGACCTTCAGCTCCCCACCCTGTCCAACAAAGTCTCCCGGATTCCATGACAGAATTCTTTTATCTCGACCCAGTCCATCATCAGCTGTTGGCTCAGATGGATGTAAACCTTTTGTTTCTCTGACCAGTATATGTCAGGTTCTGATACCCTCCTTGAAAACACCTTCTAGATTCTTCTCATTACCACTGCTCAAACTCCTTACCTCAGTCCAATTTTGAATACCTGTAACTGTCGTACCTGTCCTCCTTGAGTTTTCAAGCAAATTCTGTAATGCCTGTTTTACTAGGATTTTAATATCCTCACTTGGGACCAAACAGGATGTCGAGGATTTCATGGGTTCCCCCTTCACACTCCTTCCCAATATAGTTTCCGTTTTGTGTGCTTCCACTCTCTGGGTCTTCCCACCCCCATATTAGGCAGGAGCCCCTCCCCCCTTAATATGTCATTGGTTACATCATCAGCTTTCTTCTTCTCTTGCTCAATGGCAGGGGGGTTATTTACTCCTTGTTTTGGTGGAATAAGAGTAGAAGTGGGCAAGGAGCTCTTAATCTCTTACCTGTTCTTAGAGACAATTTTAGAATGGGGTTGAAAAAAAGCTTAATGTCCATCTTGTCGTTTGCAACCCTAGCATTGTTATTGCAGTTAGATCTCTTTGTGTCATTTTTAGACTCCTGAACAAGTTTCCCCCCTGTTGGTTTCTTAACAAGGGATTTTACTGTTTTATTTATTTCTTCTTTTTTTTAATTAATTGCTTACGAGCCTGTGCCTTTCCTTTATGAGTCATGGCATCAATCAGGGTATCCGATGCTTCCCCATAATCACCTTCTACAATAGCTGAGTGGCTAGTAGGACTCGAGGTATGATGATTCAATTCTCCTTGACTAGCATTATTTGGTGCCTCCAGTTCTTTCAATTCCAGTGCTTTTTTGATTTCATCGTCCAGTTGAGACAGGTCAATACAACCCTCAACCGCCAGACCACATATATCTTTCAAATTTGCATTGGAATTGTGGATTTTTAGTGCTGGTAGATTCTTACTTTTTTTTCATATTTTTTTGTTGTACCATTAGTCCTGGTCAGCCTACGCCTGATGGCCCTAGCCCTCATTTTTTTTCTCTCTTCGAGATAGCGATTGGTTATGATTATTTGAACAATCTAGGGACGAGTCTCCATCCAGTGCGCCCCCTTCATCACCGCCTGGCTCTACTCCCTCCTCTAGGGCCCTTATTAATACAGATGGACTATCCGTGTCGGGAAAGTTCATTTTGGCCTCTCGGTTGCTTATGCTAGATACTAGTTTTTCATCCATTCTTACAACATTTGTGAAAACCAGTTTGATCTTTTCACCTAGACTCACAATCTGAGTGCCATTAGTGGAGACCATTCCTTTAAGCTCGACCAGATCATGCAGCATGCAGCCTGCAAATCCTTATTTCCTTGTGAAAGAACTTCTGCGTAGGATTTGGGGCAAACCACGGGCTCACTATCTGTTTGGACCATCTGGTCGTGGGAGATCATGTGAGAATTACCATGCCCTCCCATAAGTGCACATCTTCCCATTGCCATAATGAAACCCTCCATTTTGCAGATCTTTTCTGTGTTAACCAATAATATCGATCTAAGTTCCTGAACATCCAAATGGGTACGTTCATGACCCTTGTCTAGGAGATTCAGGATCCTGATTAACACCAGAAAGGTGGCATATGACACGGCCGTGTACTCTTGATTGATGCCCTCAAAAAATGGTCCTGTAAGGGGGTCAATAGTTCCAAAAGATTGATTCAACATAGAAGCTATATGTGAGGCTGGACTGGAGGATTTTATCTGGGTGTGCTCTGACCCACCCTGTGCCCCATGACCCCCCAAAAGAGGCTCTGTCTCCTTAGTCCCATAATTGATATCGCGGTTTCTTCTATCTATCATAGGAGGATGCTCAGGGGAGAATGGACCCTCCTCAGTAGGCTCGTGTAAATGGACATTATCGAATCCCCCAGCTCTAGGTCTAATGGGTGTAGATGGCTAATTTGACAGCCGAACCCTTCTGTCCAACTCAGCCCTAACCACCGGTGCCAAGAGAGAGGTGTTGGTTCCTTTTATGGGTTTTTCCTCCTTCCTCTATTTGCCCCAGAGAGTATCTATGGGAATTCTCCTCAGTGCCCGTCATACTCTTCTGTGTCGCAATAGCTACAGGGCCTGTGTAAGAAGATTTCTCTCCCAAAATACCTGCCCCCCCAATTGAGGGGGTAGTACCTGTGCAGTTATTCAAAACATGTGGGTGCCGTTCTTCAGCTGGTAAGTTAACATCACTAGGGCCTTTAGTTGTGGTGGGGTCTAACAGTGGACATTCCACCAACCGGCTGTCCATTTTATACACAAAAACTGGTTTGGCCAAAGAGTAGAATTTTTTGGCTGCTTGTGTAGGTCTCACCAGTTTACCGTTTCGTAGTGTGCCCACCATACTCCACCATCAAAAACAAAATAGGACTGAGTTTACTCAGTATAACATTTTACAGCACATGTCCAATAGAAAATAAGAATTTTACTGCCTTCATTCAATTTACAATTGAACCCACAGAACACAATGTAATATTTCCGCCCAAATTGTAGCAAAGAATCAAAATATAAGTCAAAGCTGATAAGCAGAGCAATAATGTTCCAGAGAGCACAACAAAATATGCCCCCCTGTATCCGCCTTACCCTACACCGATATGATCATGTTGAGCTCCCCCTGAAAAAGAAGACTTCAGCCGCTCGCGCCCCGCGCTGCGCACCGTGAGCAGTAAACAGTACTTGTGTGTACTTCTGGGTGCACGCGCGAGTGCGCAGGTCAGCTGGGTTATATACTATTGAGGAGGGGCGACATGCACAGTCAATTGGAGGAGTCCTTTTTTTATTTAAATGACTCCAGGCAGCAAGGTGCTACACAGTAAGACGTCCTCCTGGTGGTTTTCAAGTGTCTTTTCCTTCGTGGAGAGGTGCTTCGTGGAGAGGTGCTTCGGCAGACTTCACAACAAGTTCAGCGCCTGCCAGCACGCAGGCAAAAAGGTTATTCCACCAACTGTTCTATTGCACTCCCTTCCTGGGCAAACACTGGGCAAACCCTTATAGAAGTCGGCAATCTCTCAGCTGAACCTCCACACTGCTGAATCTATTGGTTGCTTCCATGACCATCAGTCTGGCTTCAGAGCATCCAGAGGCATGGAATCTGCTCTCCTGAACACCAGTGAAGACCTTCTCTGAACTCCTGACACTGACACTCCCTCTGTCCTCATTCTGCTTGATCTCTCCTCCACCTTTGACATGGTTAACCACAACATCCTGATTGCACATTTCTGTGACACCTTGGGAATCACAGGTCAGGCTCTGGCATGGCTAACCTCTTTTCTCTCCAACTGACCATTCCAGGCGGAACTTGGAGCCTTTCTCTCGACTATCATTGTCTCCAACTATGGTGTCCCCCAGGGACCAAACCTATCCCCCTGGTTCTTCAACATCTATATGGCTATCTTGGCACATGTGATTACCACTCTCACCTCTCATTTCCAGTGTCATGCAGATGACACACAACTATCTTTCAGGCTACCCTCAGCCGCTTGCTCCTCCTGACTTTTATCTGACTGTCTATCCGCCATTCAGTCATGGTGTGCTTCAAACGACCTCTGCCTCAATACCTGCAAAACTGAAATCATTAGCATTGGGTCTCCTGCTCCTGCTTTCCCACTCTCACTCTGGCTGGCCTCCCTTGGCCCCACGCCCTCCCCCACCTGCGAGGCCAAACACCTTGGTGTCATCTTCGACTCCACTGTCTCCTTTTTTAATCACATTTCTGACATCTCAAAAAATCTATCAACCACACCTCCTCAGAGGCACTCTACATTTTCTCACTTTCCCCCATTATCTCATTGTCCCCAGAGCCCTGGTTCTCTCTAGGATGGACTACTGCAACAGCTTCTTCCTCAACCTCCCTGCTTCTGCCCTGCACCCTCTGCAACTCATCCAGAACAGAACCACAAGAGTTATCCTTGGCCTCAAGCCCATGACTGTAACTCTGTGGTGCTGGAATCCCTACACTGGCTCCCCGTCACTGCAAGTATCAAGTTCAAGACCCTCTGCATTGTTCACAAGGCTTTTTGGGGCATGGGACCTACTTTCCTGTAACGCTGCCTACCTAAATACTGTCCCTCTCCAGCCCTCCACTCATCTACCTCCAACCTTCGGTGAGTGAGCCGGTTCTCTACGCAGAGATTTGGAGAGAGATTCTTATCCTCAGCAGGCACCTCCCTCTGGAATAGCCTTTCTGGCAACCTTCATCTTGATCCTGATCTTAAATTCCGGAAACTCCTTAAGACCTTCCTCTTCTCTTCCTCCTTCTCTCTCTCCCTACCCTGCTATTTGGTCTCTGCTCTTCCCATCAATCCCTCCTCCTCCTCCATACAGCTTGCTGACTGGCTGCATGGTGTACCTCAGAGTCTCACAGGTCTCTGCACCCCGCCGCTCCTCTCTGCACTTACCTCAGGGCCCTGTACCCCATTTCCCTCACTGCACTTCTGAATAAATCCAAGAGATCATCTCTCTCTGCACTTACCCCAGTCTCCACTTACTAGGTGCACTTGGACGCCACCCCCTCCCTTGACCGTCTTGCACTTGTACGATCTGAATGCATCTGTGCCTGAAGATCATCTGTCTGTTCTCCCTTGTCTTCACCCTTTATGTGCACTTGATATAAACTGCAGAATCGTTGTCAGGCCTATGTTCTGTATCTCAATTGTTATATGTGTCTTACTCACTTACTGTGCTTGTGCAGACCATTATCGTCTCAGTAATTCAAGGGCTTTGAGTGACTGTTGTTTTTCCCCATGCTCCCATCCTCCTTGAGTGCTTTGAAACACTGCCTGTGTATAGGCGCTTTATAAATAAACACTACCATACCATACATACCATTAGCTTCATGTGTCATCTTCTCATGAAGTGTCTATATTTCATTGACAGCAGCGCTTAATATTCCATTCAATGCTTCTCCATCGGGTGCTATGGTACAACAGCTGCTCCCTATCTTGGCACAAACTCCTCCCTCTATGGCAGTGAGAAGGTCCAACACATACCTATTCTGGAGTGCCAACAAACATAGGGCCCTCAGCTCTTCCTTTACTGTGTTTAGGCTCTTTTCTGTTGAATTGGTCAGTCAAAGTAACTCATATCTGGGGACCTGCAGCCACTTGCCATTAGCTGCAGTTTGTACTCCCGGAAGCAATAGGTTTCACCTATCCAAGTTAATGCATGTATATATTTCCCCCAAACTGCCTTGCAGCTATTGCTGACTTTGGACACCCCATTTGTCAAATCCCACCAAATCTAACATTGCATTTTTCCCCTCCCATTGACTACCATACCACACTGCTACTTTTATTCTCATTAATGGTCTTCCATGACATCATGCAATTCTATGCCCCTCTTTATCTTCACACTGCAATAGTTTGTGGTCACTAATCATTTGCTGCCCCCTTTTAGAGCCTTCTGTTATATATTCTATTATCATCTTTTTGATTCCCTTTTTTTGGCCATACTGTAAAGTTGCATGTACTTGTCTGTGTATACCTCTTCCCCTTCATCCACCCACTGTACAGAAACACTTGTTCCTTGAAATAGACCCTTAGTTTTGCAGAGGCATAGGTGCAATAGGCATCCTGCATCCTCATATGATGCAGCCTGAGGTTGATTAATGCTTAGGTGCACCTATTAAGTGTGGGTTGATTGAGCAAACATACATGTGCCTTTTGATCTTTCTCTTCCCATGCGTAACATTTCATCATAACAGATGTTTTTGAATGTTATCCCCTGCTCCTTGTCAGTGTCATGATGGAACTCTTCTTCATTTAACACACTTCATGTTGCTCTGTTCACACTAATATTTGAGTGTGTAACACTCTTTTCTTTAAAAATACGACCTAATAACAATATTAATTCTATACTAATGCATGTTAATATTATTACACTCCATAGAACAGACATTTTTTGCTGTATGTTTATAATAACATTGTTCTGCAAAACACATTCTCCTTCTTCCCTTGTTGGTCTTCTATAAAACCTTATTGCTGAGAAAAAGTTAAAGAAAGCTGATGCATACTCCCCATCATGTTGCACTCTGCCCCTCTTCTCCAGGGGAGCTGGTGCTCTTGTCCATGCGCACGTCGGTGATGTGAACCCATCCTCAGCGACCTTCAACCTTGACTGCTGTTGGTGTTGAACATGTCACTGTACGCGGACCAGTAAAACGTTCACTTTTCCACTTTCTGACCTGCTTTTTTATAAAAACCTTATCTCTAGAGTAGAGAAGTGCTGCTCACAGAAATGTCGTTGCCTGCTCGCCACTGTCTAATTCCCCTGCTTGCTTTATCTGTAACTTCGGTTTTGTCTGTTGGGAAATATAGGCAAGCAATCTTGTAAGTTCTATGAGGTAGACATGAAACTCAACCCTTGTGATGTTATAAGAAGAGTTAGCATCAGAAATGTTACATGCTGGAAAGATAGGCGCATGCATTCTCCAACCAGTGACAATTTCCTGAGGAGTGAGGTGATGGTCTCCTCCAGGTGCATTACGCAAATCAAAGAGAGCAAGAGGTAAGCAGTCCAACCATGTCTTACCCAGCGTCAGTGTTAGTTTAGCCAAACGCTCTTTTAATAAGCCATTCATTCTCTCAGCCACACTGTTGGCCTATGGGGGGGGGTAAATTCGTACATAGCTTGTGTCATATTTTCAGAAGGACAGTTATTTCCCCAATCAAATCATTTGCAAAATGCTGACCATTGTCAGAGCGAATGTTGTCTGGGATCCCCCACCTCGGAAATACCTCCCTCACCAAAAATGTTGCCGCTGAGTGGGTGTCAATATGTGCACATGGACCAACCTCAAGCCAATGTGAAAATGGACATTCCACAATAAGCATGTACCTATAAGAGGTGCATCTGTCTTGCATATCAACATAGTCTATATGCAAGTGCCAGAAGGGCCGTTCCAGTCGCGGCAAAGTTCCTTGTATCACTCTCAAAGTGAGGACAGATAAAACTTTTGACAAACTATACAATTGTTCACAAATTCAGACCCACATTACTGTAAATTTGGTAGAAACTAATCCTCACTTATTACGGCAGTCACATGCTCTTCCGATACGTGGGTAGGGTTGTGAATCTGTTTCAGGGCCACACTCAACAGCTTTTTGGGCATTACCACCTTGCTGGTGCTGTCTTGCCACCAAATCAAATCTTTTGGAGACAGAGGGCATTCCCTTTTTTTCCTAAGCTCTTTTTCAACATTTGGTGCTTCTGCCTGTAATTCTATTATCTGCATCAGTGTCCCTGGCAGCGCATTTTATTCTTTAGTTGTTTCCCTATACGTGGTATTTTGTCCTTCTCTCCAGGGAACAACAAATGCGTCCCTCCTGACAAATATGCTGCTTCTTTTGCTGCTCTGTCTGCTCTTTTGTTACCCAATGAAATACAATCCTGCCCACCAGTATGGGCTTTGCACTTGATTATTGCCAATTCTACTGGGAGTGGTAGCATTTCCAAATATTTACTTAAATGTGCTGTTGTACCTGTGTGCCATCACTTCTCCTGAACCCTCTCCTTTCCCATCTTGCTAGTCATGAATGTCCTGTAGATGTGACGTATGCCGAATCTGAAAAGATATTTACAGCATGTCCTTCTCACATGTTTAGTGCCTCAATTAATGCCACCAATTCTTGGAGTAGTGTGCTGGCAGTCGTGTTTGGTAATAGATGTGTGTATTCCATGTTTGCGTCCTACTACTGCTGAACCAGAATGCCTCTGTCCCAAATATGGGTGGATACTTGAAGACCCATTAATAAAGATCATGTCCCCCCTAAATTACTTCTTCTTTTAGCAAGGGGTTCTCTTCATTCCTGTCTATGCATGCCACACTATAACGTGTATAATCTCCTTCCTTTACTGCAATGAACTCTGCTGGGTTTACTGTCCAGCATTTTCCAATTTCTATTGCAGGTTTTGTCGGTATCTTTTCATAATCTGATGTTCTCTGAGTTGTCAACGTTCATTTGGACGTTTCTAGTATAGAAAACAATGCATGTTCCACGTACAAAACTACTGGGCATCCCATTATTATTATTTACACCTTTTCAATTGTGAATGTAGCGGAAGCAAGTGCCTGCTCACAAGGACAGTGCCCCTGCATCACTGGGTCTAGTGATCCACTGTAATATGCCAGTGGTGTATGTCCTTGTTTTTTCTTTTGTGTCAGAATAGCTGTTATTACTTTACCATCTGAGTGATAAAACAAATGGAACTTCTCTTTGTAATTGGGAGTGGCCAATACTGGTGCATGTGCCAGCTCATTTGTGAGCCCATAAAAATTTTCATTTATCTCAGCTGTCTAGTTTATGTTGCCTTTGTTTTTCTGAGCTTTCTTAAGTGCCTGGAGGAGTGGCCCGGTGTATGTGGAGTAATCAAAGACCCATGCTCTGCAATAATTGCACAGAACCAGGAACTGTTGGATTTCTTTCACTGTCTTAGTTTGGGGTGTTTTATGTATTGCGTCAACCTTTTCTTGTGTTGTTTTTCTCCCATGTGCTGATACACTCTACCTGAAGTAAACCACTTCTGTTTGACAATACAACAATTTTCCTTTTTCCACTTTGTACCCTTTTGTTGCAAGGTTATTATTTTATTTGCATTTGCTATGATGAACGTAAGATAGCTTGATTCAGGATTACAAGAATGCAGCCCAACAAAAAGGTAGAGCTTGGTACAAATTGTTACATTGCACAGATACATTTGATGAAGATTACTTATTTGCAAGACAGAGATACATACAGCAGATGAAATGATGCCCTTTCAGTCAAAGAGTCTTGTTTTCATGGCTTTCTGGAAGGCTGTATGAGAGTCAATAAGCCTAATCTGGGATGGGAG
This sequence comes from Ambystoma mexicanum, assembly GCF_040938575.1. Classification (NCBI taxonomy): domain Eukaryota; kingdom Metazoa; phylum Chordata; class Amphibia; order Caudata; family Ambystomatidae; genus Ambystoma; species Ambystoma mexicanum. The sequence goes on from NC_090936.1 coordinate 736,793,121, forward strand.
AGTGTTCCAGGAAGTGGTGGCAATGGTTAGGAAGCTGGTGGCACCCACACACACTCTGTGGGAAAGAGGATCTGAGATTCTGTTGGCATAGGCAGCTCTAAAAGGTCTGGAGGGTGTGTGTCTGATAATCCTTTGGGGTAGGTGGGGGGCAAACCGTGGAGACATTTGTGTGTCAAGGCAGGGGTTTTAAAGACAAAACTTTCCTTAACGGGGAGCCAGTGAATCTGTCTTCTGAGATCTGAGATATGGTCCCTTCGTGAAATGCCCGTTGCGGCCCTAAGTGCATTGTTCTGGGCTAGTTGAAGTTTTAGCAAGGTTCTTGCAGGATGTCCCTAAAAAGAGGGCATTGCAGTAATCCAGGCTAGACCCAATAATTGCCCTAGCAATGGTGAGACAATTCTGTTGGGAGGGGAAGGGTTCAATCCATGGTAAGGTTGGGTTCAAGATAAACGCCTAGAGTCTTGATGACTTATGAAACAGCAATGGGGATGTTATCAATAGTGAAGGAACGATATAGCTTGTCCAGTTTACCCAGGGTGGAAGGGGAAACAATCAGCAGAAGTTCGGTTTTCTCGCTGTTGAGACATAACCATCCAGGATTGGATTGTTGAGTAAATGGAATTGAGGGTGTTCAGGTCCGAGATGTAATCGTCCGAGAGGGGGATGAGGACCTGAGTATCATCTGCATAGTTGGTGTATGGGATCCCCAAGGCATCCAGGATTTCGAACAGCAGCCTTGTGAAGAGGTTGTATAGGGTAGGAGCTATGCAAGAACACTGTGGGACCGCACATTTGATGAGAATAGGGTTAGCACAAGTGGATTCAGAAAAAACCTTCACTCTTTCCTGTAGGAACAAAGTTATCCATGCACAGGCCCTTGGGGAGCAATTGGCTGCAGAGGAGAGATGATGGCAGAGGGTCTTAGAGGTCTAAGAGCAGGAGGAGTGCAGGTCTGCCAGCATCTCTAAGGTCCTCCATTTGGATTTTTAGGTCAAGCAGTGCCGTTTCAGTGCCATGTCGTAGCCGGAACCCGCACTGCCATAGGCCAAGAAGGTGGTTGTCTTCAAGGAATTTTACGACTTGCAGGTAGGCTGCTTTGTCCAACAATGTTTGCAGAAAGGGAACAGTGGTAATGGGCCTGTAGTTCCCTGGGTCCAATCGGTCCAGGGATGTTTTTTTTAGAAGCGGCCAGACCCACGCTTCCTTTAGTCCAGTTGGGACATGGCCAGACTGGAAGGAGGAATTCGTGAAGGTGGTGATAAATGGGGCGCGGGAGTAGGCAGAGTCTTTAATGACCTGCGCGGTGCAGGCGTCACCTTTACAATAAGATGGCTTGATAGACTTGAGGAGGGCAATGACTTCGGGTTCACTCATATCCTTGAATTCAAACACTGTGGATTTGCTTTCACTGGTTGTTGTGGGGGTGGAGGTAGTGTGATTGTTAACCAGGAGGTTAGACAGGGCCTTTTGGTGTGCTAGGATTTTGGAATGCAGAGAATCAAGTTTGTCTAGCATGGCAGCCTGGATTTTGTTACATCAAGTCTCGTCTTTGAGAAGCGTGGGAGGTGGTGGTGAGGGAGTCTCCAATTCCCTGAAAATAGCAAAAATGTCCTTAGTCCCAGATTTGCCATTTTCAATCCTTGAGTTGAAGGAGGTGGCTTTGGCCTGAATGATAGCAGATTTGTATTCCTTAGAGATTAGCTTAAAGTTTGCTTTTGAAGCGTCATTAGGGTTGTATTTCCAAATAGCAAATGCTGGCCTTTTTTGGAATGAAATTGAAGGAGCTCTTGGGGTTAACCAGGCATTAGAATGCTTTGCTTTCTTGGCTTTTTTAAGGGTGAGTGGAGCAATGACGTCAACTGCTTGGGTAATGACCCTATTGAAGGCTGTTGCCAGAAGCTCTGGGTCATTGGGGAAGGGGGGCAAGAGTGCAGAGACCTGGAGGTAAGGGGCTAGATTCTTCTTGGTGAGCTTCCACGGGCTTCTTGAGAAGGCAGCAGGAAGAGGGATAGTGGCCTTAGTGGGACCCTTGGAAGTGGCAATGTCAAACTTGATGCAGAAGTGGTCAAACCATGGAATGGGAGAGATTTCTGAGACAAAGAGGGAGCAACTATGGTGGGAGGCCCAATCAAGCATGTACCCTTTGATGTGAGTAGGCTTAGAAATGGCTTGAGTAAACCCTAGGGTGGAGAGCACTTTTTGCAATGTGGAGGCGTTGGCATCATTAGGGTCGTTGAGACCTAGATTGAGATCCCCCAGGAGAATAATTTTGGAAGATTTTTTGAGGTTGTCAGATAGTGCGTGGATAAGAGCCTCATGGAAGTCAGTGCAGGGGCCTGGCGGGTGGTAGACAAGATGAAAGGCAATAGTACAATTTGGGGAGAGCTTCAGTTTGAGTAGGAGGTAGTGGGAGTTCTGACCCAGTTCACCTTGGATCCTTTGAATGATTAATGTGTCCTTGGCGATGACAGCTACTCCACCGCCCCTTTGACCAGTCTGATCTTGTCTAAATATGGTGTAGCCACATGGGACGGCAAGGGAGATGGTAGGCCAGAAGTCTCGTTTAACCAGGTCTCAGAGAGAAAGAGTAGGTCGAGATTGTTCTTAATAATAAGGTCATGAACATCTAGTGCGTGTGCTGTTAGGGTACCGGGAATTGACCAAGGCACATTTAAGTGGGACATCCGAGATGGGACAGGGGGTGGGGGAGTTGGGAGCATATACCCTGGGTCGGAGGGACATTTGGCTGCTAGCAGGACCCAAATCCATAGTAGCAGTGCTCAAAAGGAGTGACAGGTGGACTGCAGTCATACTAACAGGGCTAGTAGCATCACTAATATCACATGACAATACCTCTAAATGGGACGCAGGCATGGTAACAGCGCTAGTAGGATCACTAATATCACATGGCAATACAGGTAAATGGGCTGCAGGCATTGCAACCGGGTTAGTAACTTCACTAGACAATACAGGTAGATGGGCTGCAGGCATGGCAACAGGGCTAGGAGCATCACTAATATCACGTGGCAGTGTAGAGAAATGGGCTGTAGGCAATGACAGATGGTTAGTGGCATCACCGATAGAGAATGGCTCAGGCTGGATAGCAGCATGAAGTATAGTATGCCCTGCAGATAGTGGTGATTTTATATACATTATTGCAGGATGGGCTGTTGCGTAGCCCGGCTTAAAGAGTCAAGGGTGTGTTCAGCGGTAGGAATGATGAAGGAGTGGGGGCCAAGGACCCCCTTGGAAGTAGTAGATGGGGACAATGTTAGCGGAGTACGTGATTGGGCACATGCGCCCCTGTGTGACGGCGTTCAAGTGCAGAGACAAACGGCACCTGATGACTGCTGCGGCTTTCGCGCTGTTGCTGGCACAGATAAGTGGTCTGGCGGTGGTGTGTGGGCTTCCAAAGCAGTCAGTCAACGTTCAGTGAGGTGAGGTGGGCCGTAGCTTTGCGGCGAGCAGTTTGAGGGGTAACATAACATATGATATGGGCTCTCGAGAGGGGTGAAGGTGGCCATGGGTAAGAGCTTGCCTCTGACACCAAGGCGTGTGTAACTGAGCCCTCCCGGCACTCATTTCATGTTGTGCTACATACTAAAACATCATCCACGTATTGTATCACTGTACTTGCTACTTGTACATTTCTCAAATACATTTGTATTACTCTCACAGTAACCCTGGTGCATTCTCGAGTGTTCAAATATGTTCCCGCGACCAGTCTGGATGCAGGGCAATGGAGAAAAAAACATTCTTCAAATCGACTGCTGTGAAGTAGCGAGCCTCTGCTGGGATGCTGCAGAAAATTGGCACAGGATTTGGAACTAACAGAAATTCTCCTTCGATGATGTGGTTAAGAGGGCGGGGATCCTATATGAATCTCCACACCCCACCCTTTGATTTTTTAATCGGATAGATTGCTGTATTGCACAGTGATTTTGATTCCTGTATGATACCTTGCTGCCATAAGCCATGCAGTGTCTCATATATTCCCTCATCTGTGTCTCGTGAGAGGGGGTATTGCTTCACTCATGACAGCAGTGCTTCTTCCATTATCTTAACCCCTTAAGTGCCAAGGGCGAGGTATCTCATCCTTGGGATTACCTCCCTGAGATACCTCGTCATTGGCAGTTAAGGGGTAAATGAAACAGAAGGCATTAAATGGCGAAATACCAAAATCACCAAAAAAGACCTTGGCACTGTTAGAGATTTTGTTTTATTGGGGTAAATTTGGGTTTTGGTGGTATTTTCTTACCGTACAAATATTGGCAGCAATTTGGCGGTAAACTAGTCTTACATTTAGAGTGGATTTGGTATCACACTATTTTAGTGACCATACCTAGTTAGCTTGTATTGGTTGTAATTTTAGTGGTATCTTGTATTGCGGTATTTTATTCCTGTGGCATAGTGGTGAGCATGTTTTTTTTAGACTATAACCCCATCATAAAACAAACCTTTCCTTTCCATTAGAATACCTTCTAGTTGTCTGTAGAGAGCCCCAGACTTATACACTTTAGTAGAACCCTATGATTTTACTCATAGCGCCATCTACTGTTTGTGGCTGGTATTACTGGCTTATGCACATCCAGTAATCTATGTGCCATTCGGCATTACTGGTTTATGTACATCCAGTAATATATGTATCAGATTAGACACCTTCCCATCAGCATGCAAGGAAGGAAACATTCATCACACTGCACACAAACCTCTGCTTTATAGCTGTTTATTACTAGCTTTCTCTTGTTTGCTATTTTACTTACAGTGGTAAATTGGTAAATGCACTACTGCACTGATATGAGCCTCCCCTTTACACTTCGCTTATGTAAACAATTCACAGATGCATGACTGACACGAAAATCCCATTTGTTTTTACATATACTTTCTGTATTGTATCTCATTTACAAGTCACAAAACCTTACCATTTTATTAACAGCATCATCTGCAATACAAAAGAACAACACAGAACAAGCAGGTATTTTTGAAAGCATGAATCAATGTTCCCACGCTTTTAATGTATATAGAGAAAAATAAACATGCAATGATTTCCTAACTTCCCTACAGTGCAATAAATCTTAGTCACATATACAGCATTTTATCTGGTCCTCACTTAGCACTTATCTTACCAAGGTCGGTATTTCTTTGTGAAGTCCCACGCACAACCTCATTGTGTTCGCAGATGCAGACCCAGTGTCAGCGCGAAACTCTTCCGTAAGCATGTGTGGGGAGCGCCAGCTGATTATATCCAGCGCTCGACCCCTTGGAACCTCTGTCTGTCTCCTCAGCCCAGCATGAACTAACTGCTCTCTTCATTTCTACTTTCCAATTAAACTTTTATCCGTCCCTTTATTGACATGGCTTGTCTGCCTACATTTTCTCCCAATTATGTTAAAAAGAATGTGCTCTGTACCAGCTCTCATTTTCAGAACAATGAAAGCTTCAGGCCCAGAGTTACTGTTTCACTTTGCTTCCTGCCGCTTGCATTTTTTCTGTTCGCCACAAGCTGAAAAAAACGCCAGTGTGCATTTAAAAATGAATCTCAGCAGTGCCACCAAAACATGGATTTCACCTCATTTTGCATAGAAGACTGCATTTTAATGTTAGAGAAGTTAGAATTAGTATTTTAGTAATATTAATAATGTTAGTCGGTTATGTATTATAATGTAGTCTTCATACATGAAGCATCCAAAATACATGGTGCACTTCATTATTTGAACCTGGCAGCACACTACGTTTTTCTATGGGTGCTCTGAATATCTGCAGTTTCAAATTGGGCCTGACTGTGTTGTAAATCCTGTACTTTGCATACTACCTATAATGCTATATATTATACTGGCAAAATAAAATGCTATATTACATGCTGGCAAAATGCTATTATCTGCTGGCAATAAAATGCTATTATATTTTGCCAAAATGCTATGTCCTTACATATACCATCCTTTTTCCGACAATTCTGGCTAACTAACTCCACAATTGGAGGAAACCCAAATTCTTCTTTATTTTACCTTAGAATGTATGCGCATTGGGATATCTTTCATTTCCCATTGTTGCCAATATCGTTAGTAACATCTTCATCTTTATAGACAAAAAAATCAACCATCCTCCCATCACTAACACCACTACTGCCAAACACACCATAGTGCGTTCTACACAGGATCCCCAGTTAAATATATCCACCTCCATTACACCCAGACTACTAACTGGAATGTTATTCTTCCTCAGATTCGTCTTAATAGCGTGCTTTTCCTTATGACTCAATAAAAATTCTACATCCACGTCTATTGGAAATGTATCCCTTTGAAAAAACTCAATATTTTCCACTTGGCCTTCCCAAATATCATTTGCAATATGGAATAGTGTTAGACCCCCAACCGAGACAATTGTGTCTTTTGGAACCTGCAAGTAAAAATACATTATATTTCAACTGCTTGACAACAAACGTTCCATGATTTAAATGTGTGACAGTATAATTTTTCATAGAGGTGCTGACCAACCATCTATTTTTAACCAGTTTGGCTTGTGCTAACTCCTCACCACCCGAATTGCTAATGACCACTTCACATCCTCCTGATACACCTGGGTCAGATTCTAAACCACAGATAGCATCTGTAGCATCAGGAACAAATGGTTTACCTGGACACATGTAATTTTGTTCTTTAAACCTTATACATGTTTCCAGGTTTGGAATCAAGTAAACCTCAGGCTCCCATGACTGAAATGCCACCACTGCTGGAGATTACATTTTTGTGTATTTCTCTTCTTGCCAAAATCCCATGTTATATACCCATTTAGTGTGGTAAATAAGTTCAGGGGCTATATATGGAATGCACAGCAAAAACCTGATTTCCATTCTTTGCAAATTCACATATAGTGGCATTGCGCTGCCCATTTCAAATGCAACTTTCACCTGCATCATTTCTATTTCCCTTTTTGTGATCCTCTCCATCATCTGATGAACAATGTCTTGCGAAAAAAAGTATAACGGTATATGTCCTTGACTTAATTGGGAAATTGCAGTTTGGACCTCCCTCATGTAATTTGTCAACAATCTATCAAGAGGATGTATTACATCCATAATCTCGCTCAATATTCGGTCATGCTTAATTATTACCTTTGTAATATATTGTAGAATTTCAGCCTGTTCATTTAGTAATACAACAGTCTCATTAACACATTTCACTTATTCATCCAATCCACCCCTAATTCCATCCAAAGCCTTTTGGATCATTTCCAGATCATTAGTCAATTGTTGTGCTTTGGCACTCAATGTCCCTACTGAAATGGAATTAGCTGTTGACATCGTAGTAACTGTTACAGCTCCAATAATAGACATTACCAAAGACTCCATAAGCAGTACTGCCCCTCTCTTTCCACATCTTTTCTTTATATCAGCTGTATTCACAAATGTCTTTTCTATTTGCATTACGATATCTCTTATTGTCTGCTTAGCGTCCTCTTTTCTCAATTCTAGCCAATCTCTAGTCTGGTCGGTTACGATCCCAGTTTTGTTAATAAATCTTTCAATTAAATTATCAGGGTTCATGGGTATGTAGATATTCTGGAAAATCAGCCTTCTATTACCCATAATAAACCCAGGCGCTTCCTCCACTGCAATGCCAGATGCTGGTCCAGGTTCAATGATAACCTGTGCTTCTATGGCTTTAAGATTCCTTGCAACCATAATAATCATCATCCATGTTGCTGGTGCCCTCACCAGTGTCATCCGTCCTGCAGACTTGGTCTTCGCCCCCCCCCCCCGGGCTTTTTTGGAATTTCCTCCTGCTGACTCCAGGACTCCGTCATCTCTCGTGTCCTCCAGTCCTGCGACCTCCGACCTCAATCAATATTTGTTAGTATTCTAAATTAAATAGAAAAGGGACAGATTAAGTACATAGCACAATACGAACTTTACCCTTTCTACCATTCTGTTAAAAGCAATGTCTCTACTTGCTCAAGTCTCCTGATTTCATGTTTGGGGTGACAGGGCTCACCCTCTGTCTTTAATATTTTGTAAACTAGTGGGGACACCTTATCCACTATTCGAAATGGCCCTTGCCAGGCCACCAGAAATTTTGAATTTTTATGTTACCTTTTCCAAAATGAAATTTATTTACCTGATCCCCTACATTATACTGTTTCACAGACGTCTTTTTATCATAATATGACTTTGCACTGTCAGCAGCTCTTTCCAAATTTCGCTGCACAAATGCAAATGCATGTTGTATATTCTTCCTCAGTTCTTCCACATATTTGTGAACTTTAGATGCACTCACAAGTGTATGCTTGTGTATCCTGTATAATAAATTTTGTGGCACTACCATCTTCCTTCCTGTTAACACCTCATGAGGACTGATACCTGTCGCTTTGGCAGGAGTCGATCTGATTGCCATCAATACCAGAGGTAATCGTAAATCCCAACTGAAACTTGCTTCCGCTACAAACTTCTTTAATTTCTCCACAACAGACCTGTTGCAATGTTCAATATTTCCAGAAAAGGCAGGCCGATACGCAATATCCAGTTTCCTTTTCACCCCCAATATCTGCCACACCATACTCATCAAGGTGCTTGTGAAATGACTTCCTCTGTCTGACTGATTTACCAGAAATGTAGCTGCTGTTTGTGCACTGAAATCTGGTCCAGGGATACACTCTACCCATTTCGACATCAAACAAACCACGCTCAAAAGATAATGGTTCCCCCTACTCGACCTTTTTACAGGCCCTACATAGTCAATTTGCAAATATGACCATGGAAGGGTTAAGCCTCTTTTCATCAGTGGAGCTCTATGCATTGGTGAAGCAGGTTTAAATTGGGCTTATACCAGGCACCCCCTAGGGTATAATTCCACATCTTGGGACATATGTGGCCAGTAAGCATACTCTTTCAGTATCTCTAAAGTCTTTTGTGAACCTCTGTATCCTGCAGTTATTGCATCATGTGCATGGTGCAACATTAGCCCTCTAAATGAAAGGGGTACCACCCACTCCATCCGTCCTGTTATGGATTCCCTGATCATAAGTCCATCCTGTAGCCTAATCCGTTTTTTATTCTTTAATAACACCCTCAACTCTTCTTTTCCTGTACAATCATTTTCAGTTAAAGGATTCTGTTCGGGTCCATCAAATGATTATAATATATCCCCAATATTGGATCATCTTTTTGCACCTTAATCAGATCTTGATCTGGTGTATTATAACTCCATTGTACCACTGGTTGTTCTACCTCTTTTGTAGCCTTAGAGCGTGTAACTGCATCTATGTGTATTTCACCAATTAAGTGTTCAATGGGTAACAACTCTCCCATAACAGCCCCAATCTTTGCTAAGTGATCTGCTTTATCATTTCCCTCCTTATCTTCTCGTGGAATTTTCAAATGTCCACGAATATTCCTCCAGTATACTGTTACATCCTTTTCTGACACTAATTTGTCTGTAGCCTGTATAATTTGCCCATGCTTGAGGGACTTTTTATTATATGTAAGCATGCCTCTTGCTTTCCAGCCAGGCAAATATTCTACAAAGCTATTTGGTGCATAATCAGAATCAGTCACCAGCACAACTTCACTGAATTTATTATCAACTGCAGTAGTAATTGCTTTATAAATGGCTGCCAACTCTGCTACCTGGCTACTCCTAGCCCCAATTATCATTCCTATACTAGGAATGTCCTCACATTTCAACCAGACATTTCCTATCCCTGATACCAACTGTTTACTGCTATCATTTTCAATGTGAAAAGCACATCCATCAACATATACATTTGGTAAATTCTTGCATGTCTTTTCATCAAAAGCTTTGTGTGGTGATTGTTCAAACTCCTGCAAACTAGATTCCACCTCTACTTTGTCTGATACACATTCAGCTGCACAGCCCTGTAAATCTGCTAATCCTTGAGCAACTGGGCTCTTTTTATTCTGGCCATACCTCACTCCTACAGGAAAGCCTTGCAATGCCAATGTCCATGAAGTAATTCTGGACTGTGCTAGATTGCCTGACCTAATCGTTTTACTCTGTAAAAACTGCAATGGTTGATGACTGGTCACAATGATTACCTTTTCCCCTTGAACAATGGGGTGAAAATGTTGCAACGCCCACACATTGGTTAGAAGAGCCTTTTCACATTCACTGAATTTAATCTCAACCTGGGAAAATAATTTACTTGCATAAGCAATAGTTTTGTGGTTCAAATCATGTTTTTGAGATAACACTGCTGACATACAATGTTCAGTGAAACCTAGTTCTATAAAGAAATCTCTGTTTTTTTATGGGATACGCTAAGCATGGTGCCTTTATGAGACATTACTTCAATTTAGCAACTGCCTCAGATTGCTCCTTTTCCCATTTCCAGGGCGTATTCAGCTTCAATAGTTTAGTCAATGGTTGAGTAATTTCAGCATAATTTTCAATACATTTCCTGTTATATCCAGTCATTCCTAATAAACTTTTTAAACCCTTCACATTTCTAGGATCTTTCAATTTCTGTATGGCCTCCACCCTTTTCTTTTGTGGATTTAGCCCATGTTCAGTTACCTCATGGCCTAGGAAATCCACCTTTTTCTCGCACCAATGGGCTTTCTGTAAAGATACTTTGGCACCCGCCTTTTGCAATTGGCCAAGTACATGTCTAATTTCATCAAAATGGCTTTTCAAGTTTTCTTTTTTTATCAGGACATCATCCACATAAACTATAGTTCCTCTTTCCACTGCATCTAGCATCGCCTTTCTCAAATATATGCCAAATTCGCTCGCACTATTGACATACCCGAATGGTGTTCTGGCCCATACATATTGCATTTTATCAAATGAAAATAAATTCTGAATGTCCTCGGCCAGTGGCACACACCAATATTCAGATGTAAGATCTAATGTGGTAAATACCTTTGACCGGTGCACCTGAGCAAGGCCTTGATCAATGAATGGCAGCGGCCATCTAGACCCTGGCACTCTTTTATTTGACTCCCTCAAGTCTGCACACAGGCGCCATTAACCATTTGGCTTTAACACACCCAAAATAGGAGTGTTGGAGGTACTATGAATGGGTCTGATAATTCCCCTAGATTCCAAGTTCTTAATTATCTCTGCCAATGACTCTAAGCAAGCCAATGGCAATCAGTATTGGCGCACGAATACTGGATTTCTACCACACCCCTTCCGGTAATGTGGCAACATGTAAATCAGTTAAGCCACAATCATATGCATCTTTGGCAAATACTTCTTTAAATTCCATAAATATTTTTCTGAACTCATTCTTATCCTCTTCGCTATCACATGCATCTGCTAACATAATCTGCTCCTCTACCATTTTTGAAAATTCTGGGAAATCGTCCAGTGGAGGAACCTCTGTGCCCTCTTCTAACTGTGTGGCTGTATCTCTTTGCAAAGCTGCCACTTTTCAATATTTTGGCATATCAGTTTCTACTTCAATGTGCTGATTTTCTGTTTCATTTTCATTTAAGTCAAACACTATACAATTCTCTTGGTGACAGCACACTGTCTCATTGGAATCATAAGGGTACACAGTTTGAATTTTAAAGATCCCTTTGGGTTGAGAATCCAGATATTCTAGCAACACACCTTGTGCATCTACATATCTCTCAGGGATATTTCCAATCACCATGTTATTGAAATCTGTAGTATAATGTGATTTGTGTATGGCCATTCCTAATAAAGAATTATCTTCTAAATGAATATCCTGACATCCTTTATTTTTATCATGTCTGTTCTTGCGAGAGAGGGGCGCCCGCTACCTTTGTAAAACTATTTTTTAAGGAACCTGGGATTGGTAACCCTAGGTCTCCTGGGGGCAACCAGACGTGGTCTCCCTCTCACTGTGCTTAGAGAGGCATCAGCTTCACCTCACTGATGATCCCCAACAAGGGTGAAACACGTGTATGGGGTTGCTGGTGGTACTCTCGTTCAGATTGGAATTGCCATTGTATTTCGGTGCTGGACTGCCCCTGGGCAGGACAAAGACTGATATGCAAATGGATATTTCCCATCTGTGAAAGGCACAGTGAGTAAAAGCAGTGGCTGCGAACTCTCAAGTGGTTAAAAACCACTGAACAGGTTATCATGTCTGTTCTTGCGAGAGAGGGGCGCCCGCTACCTTTGTAAAACTATTTTTTAAGGAACCTGGGATTGGTAACCCTAGGTCTCCTGGGGGCAACCAGACGTGGTCTCCCTCTCACTGTGCTTAGAGAGGCATCAGCTTCACCTCACTGATGATCCCCAACAAGGGTGAAACACGTGTATGGGGTTGCTGGTGGTACTCTCGTTCAGATTGGAATTGCCATTGTATTTCGGTGCTGGACTGCCCCTGGGCAGGACAAAGACTGATATGCAAATGGATATTTCCCATCTGTGAAAGGCACAGTGAGTAAAAGCAGTGGCTGCGAACTCTCAAGTGGTTAAAAACCACTGAACAGGTTATCATGTCTGTTCTTGCGAGAGAGGGGCGCCCGCTACCTTTGTAAAACTATTTTTTAAGGAACCTGGGATTGGTAACCCTAGGTCTCCTGGGGGCAACCAGACGTGGTCTCCCTCTCACTGTGCTTAGAGAGGCATCAGCTTCACCTCACTGATGATCCCCAACAAGGGTGAAACACGTGTATGGGGTTGCTGGTGGTACTCTCGTTCAGATTGGAATTGCCATTGTATTTCGGTGCTGGACTGCCCCTGGGCAGGACAAAGACTGATATGCAAATGGATATTTCCCATCTGTGAAAGGCACAGTGAGTAAAAGCAGTGGCTGCGAACTCTCAAGTGGTTAAAAACCACTGAACAGGTTATCATGTCTGTTCTTGCGAGAGAGGGGCGCCCGCTACCTTTGTAAAACTAAAAAAATGACATCCTTTATTATTCACCATAATTTTGACTGACCGTTCCCCAACATCTACCAATGGGGTATATTCATAATCCAGGCCTTGCTGTTTCATGGATTCATTCAAGCACACACTTCCATCAGAATCTTTCCTTTGCTGTCCATTCTTGCACTTTAGTGCTATAGCAACCTGCTTGGTGAATGCAGGAATAGTAATATCCTTCTTCACCTGTAATTCAATTGCATGTGGGACCAATTGTGCACAATGATAAGCCTTTCTCGTGTCTTCAAATTCGGGCGCAGGCCCACCTAGTCGGGACCATATTTTTTGGTTAAGAAAATCTAACACCATGCACATTCTGTGCATGATATCATTGCCCAGATAAAAATCATTTTGTGTTCCACTCACTATCAGACATTGTGCTAGATGTTTTTTTGTCCAATGTTAATCTTTAGCATGCACCTTCCTGCAATTCGATTTTCAAAATCTGGATTGTCCAAACCAGAGATATATTGGCTTTTAATTCTAAATTTTGGGATCTCCTCACTTTCCATTATTCTCTGCAGTAGTTTCTCATTAATAAAACCTGTTTCCTGTTCAAGCGCCAAAGTGGCTTTTATCATTTTAGAATGGTCATTTATACCAGTGTGAATCCATGGCGGCTCATCTTCCATGTGTATCTCAGCAAGGGTGGTGATGTGTTTTTCCATGTCTGCTTTATGAATAGTGTTCTGTTTGCATTTCTTCTCTTTTAAATAGAAGTACAATATGTGTTCATCTATTTCAGTTTGCCATTTCTTCCTAGGATCCAAATAAATCTGCACAGATTGTTTTCTTGTTAACTTTGCATTTTATCCTGACACATCAAAATGACAGTGACACTAGGCACACAGCTATTCTGTAGGTACACCTTCACTGCATCATTTGATTTGGCAACACTATGGCATTCATTTATACTGTTGTTTTGTGACTTTATTTTCTTAGGTCTTAATGTTTTTTTGGTTATAGACCACAGTACCCCATTTACCCCACCTATGAGAGGAGAGAATCTTTTCAGGCAATCTGTCCCCATCAAAAATGGAATTTCACAAATAGATGTGATCAACACTTCCTGTTCATTATGTGTTTTCCTATCTTCATGTCAACCTTGGTAACACCCACAATAGGCACCTCTTCACCGTTAAAGTTATGTACTGGGCCTTCACTCTGCCTCACTGTGATCTGATTCTGTGGAGATCTCCCTTCATTGATACTTTTTACCAATTATTTGGACAATTGTTGCCTGTGCGCCTGTTTCAATCATTGCAAATGTATTGCATTTCTCTTCTTCAGACACACACAAGAAGTGCAAATTCTTACTGATTTCAGGATTCACTTTTCTCAGACCTTTCTTACTTTTGGCTAAGCACATTGGTAAATAAAAGGAAATTTTTCCATCCTTTCTGTCCATTTCCGTTTGAAAAACCTTACTCATTTCCCCATATTCAGAGGTCCTTTGGAGTGTGGTCACTGTTCGCCCTTCCATCCGGGGATCATCAGAGTTCACATTACAATTCTCCAACTGAATATGCGTATAAACATCACCTGATAATTTGTCATTTTCTAATTTTGGGCACGTGTGCTTATCTGGCATGGTACCAGTCTTTTTAACTTCCTCAAAAATCTGTGGCTCAAAGAACTCTTCAGGTGTCTGATCTGTACCCTCCTTTTGAGTACTTATTCTTCCTGCCTGTATTTTATTAGCGTCTTGATTGTGTAGGGAGAGCATTCTAACATTCACATCTACTCCCTCATCAATTATTTTACCTGTGCAGGAGTTGCCTTTCTTAAATCTGTCTCTTTGTTCTTTTGGAATTTCATGTTTTTCCCATTTTCCTTTTTCATTTGTGCAAACTTCCAACGTTGATTTAACTCCAGGTTAAACCAAACCTCTTTTTGAAGATGTATTTGCAATTTCTGCCTCGTTTTTATTGGCAGGTATTTTCGTTTTTAAATTATTAAACAGCTCAGAATCATTATGCAAAACCAGATCAGGGCAATTTGTCTTTTTATCATTGCAGGTATCATGAAGATTTAATTTGTAGACAATTAGACTTTTTTAGAGAGGCTAGTCTGTCAGGCGACACTTTAGTTTGGTGTCCTCCTAATTTGGATAGTGATAATATATTTGGTTTTAGATGATGTTGTTCTATTCGTTGTGTCACATCTTATCCAAGTTAGGTGGTAAAAAGTCTATTAAAGCACCTTGCAATTAGTAGTTTCTCCACACACTCAGATTATAAGAAATGCTCCAAACTAATTAGTGCATTATCCCAAATTTTAATATTTGCCCTTAGTGATGACACGTGTTTCGGCTATTGAAAGCCTTCTTCAAATCAGGGCTTTGAAGCGTTGTTGCATTGTCAATCTTGTTGAGTGTTTTATCAGTATAAGGATCTAATCCCTGCTTCTTTTTGCCTTGTGGTGTCTCTCGCGTTGGCTCTAACATCATGAAGATTTAGTCAGTTATTTTCGGAAGTCACCCGGTCACTACTATGGCCTTCTGCCCCCTCCTTTGATGACTGTTTTTGAACCGTACAGAGTTTTCCTATTTGTTCAGCGAACATTTTCACTTGGGCCTCAAAACACTGGAATCTTTCCATCTCTCTAGAATCTTCTCTCTGCAGCCTATGTCGATATTGGTTGTTTTCCACCTGGTTGAATCTATTCTGATATCTCTCAGGAGAGTGATTTCTATTGGGCTTGTTTCTGAACTCTTGATTCATGTGGAGCGGCGAGCGGGGTGCATCTATCCTTTGGTTGTAGTCCCCTGGTGGCGGTGATTGATTGTATTGACATGGGGCATAATTCATACTCTGCCTCATGTCCTTTCTCTCATTTTGTGAGTATTGTCCCCTATGCTGATTCCCATTTTCAGTAAATCGATCCACATTTATTTATTTATTTTATTTATTTATTTGGATTTGTAGAGCGCACATCTGCCCGGGGGCATCGTGGCGCTAAGAATTCTTACTTGTTACAGGCATACATGGTGAGTATACAGATATACAGATTAGCATAGACGCGTTTTTTCATACATTTGCTGTTATTTCCATAATTACAGTGGTGAGAATACAGGTGAGGCGGGGTTAGTGGAACAGCGTGGTTTTGAGTAGTCTACGGAAGGCATGGTATGATTTTTCGCTTCTTAAGGCGGTGGGGAGTGCGTTCCAATTTTTGGGTGCTAGGTGTTGGAAGCTGGACCCTCCGGCTTTGCTTCTTTTGAAAGTGGGTACATATGTTTGGTTGGTCAGGTGTGACCTGGTAGGTCTAGAGGAGGTATGGAGGGTGATCCTTTCAGAAAGATAGGGTGGGGCATTAGCAGAGAGGCATCGGTGTGTGATGGCCATGGATTTAAATAGTATGCGTTCTTTTATAGGTAGCCAATGTGCTTCTTTTCTGGCTTGGGAGATGTGCTCCCTTTTTGGAATGCTTAGGGCTGCTCTTAGAGCATTGTTTTGTGTGACTTGCATTTTTTTTAATGTTTTGTGCAGATGTGCCCAGGAAGAGGGCGTTGCAGTAGTCCAATTTGGTACCTACTGTGGCTCTGGCTACATTCAGGCAGTTTTTAGGGGATAGGAAGGGTTTAACGGCGTTGATTATCTTAGTGGTTAATGCAGCAGAGGAGGCTACGGCATTGACTTGCCGTGTCATGGAGAGAGTGGAGTCGAGGTATACTCCTAGCGTTTTTACTGCAGTGGAGACTGTGATGGTGCAGTTATCGACGTTAAAGGATTTGTATAGAGGCGGGAGTTTATTTAGTGTTTCTTTGGTGCCAACTAGTAGGATCTCTGTTTTGTCCCCGTTAAGGCAGAGTCCGTTGGCTGCCATCCAGGTTTGAATGGCTGTGTATATGGTAATCTGGACAGACATATCGGGGTCTGTCCAGATTACCATATATCATGGTGTTGGGGTCAAATCTGCTCTATGTCCCCAATGTCTTGTAGGGACCATTACTTCTTTGATCCTGGCTTTGTGTCTGATTATTGTTCATACCTGACATATCAGGCCGATATCCAGCCTGGAGCCTGTGTCCTAAGTACATAGGGCTAATGTAGCTCTCCCTATTACTAGGATCATGTGACTGAAACATCGGTGCAGAGAGCGGCAACCTCTGTTGATTACCCCTCTGTTCGGGTTTCACATTATTTTTGCCTGGACTTTGAGCGGACTCAATGACATTTTAGCTGACCTGATCTCCATTACTTTTACCAAGGATTCTTTAGATTTTGGTCTAGTATCTTTCATGTTATCACTCTCTCTACCCTAACAGTATAGCACTTCATATAGCTTTGTACTTTGGTGCACAATCCACTCAATGGACTTGTCATGATCAAATTCGCGGACTAACTGTGATATAATGTCTGTCTGCAACCCATAGAAATAGTCAGTTTTCAATTCATTGGAATTGGGATCAAAAGATACATCAAAGTGAGAAAAAGCTCTTTTTAAGTCTTGCAAAAACTGGAGAGGGGACGGATTTGGCCCAGCCGACATCGAGTGTGCAACTTTCTTTGCCTCCTGTAATGACTGGAATGGAGAAAAATTACGTCTAATCTCTTTTTCAAACCCTGCCCATGTCATGTTCTGCTGTTCATTAAATCCTCTAATGATACTGGCTGTGGGAGTGTCCAGAGTTAAGTGAAAGTATTGTCTGTACTGTTCCTTAGGTATATATTGTGCACCGCTTCTAAGTGGTCCTCTATACAGCACTCCCCTCCTTTTTTGAATGGTTTGATCAGGGCCTCGATTGATTTCAATTGTTTGATAGGGCCACTTGTTGCTATGCTTGGGATTGAACTACTTTGTGATTCAACCCTTGTTTCTGGCGTATGGGGTTGGTGGCAGCCCCCAATAGGTGTGTCAAATCCCCCAAGGGCGCTACAACCAAGTTCAGACACCGGCACAGCCACTGGGGCACTATCTCTCCGTGTAGCAATAGAATTCACCTCAATTCCATTGAATGTGGTGCCCTGTTGTTTGTCCTGGGACCTGGAAGTGCATATTTGCTGTTCCAAATCCTTGCACTTTTTAAGGAGCTGATCTATCTCCTTACGCAAGTAATTGTTTTCATCATCCATCTTATTAATCACATTTTGCATATTGCTCATTTGCATTTGGCATTCATTGAACTCTTTGTCTCGTTTGTCTCTTTCTTGAAACATTTTAACTATCTCTTGTTCAGCATTTTGAAGATCACTTTCTTTCTTGAAATGTTCTTTTTGTAAAATTTGCATTTCCAAAATAACCTCGTCTTTATC
Source organism: Ambystoma mexicanum (assembly GCF_040938575.1). Classification (NCBI taxonomy): domain Eukaryota; kingdom Metazoa; phylum Chordata; class Amphibia; order Caudata; family Ambystomatidae; genus Ambystoma; species Ambystoma mexicanum. The sequence continues at coordinate 736,811,241 of NC_090936.1, forward strand.
TTGTCTTATATTATCTACCAATCCTTTCAAGTGTTGTTTTAATTCTTGCTCACTATCCTCAAACAGTTTCTTTCTTTGTGACAGTTGAGTGTCAAGATCTTTACACTTTGACTGCATGTCTTTTTGACATGCCTCCATTTCTGCTCTTAACTTTTCCTCCTGTTCACTAGCTCCATATAGTTCAAATTTTAATCTGCTAATCAGCAAGGCATCATTTTCTTGCATTCGCAGCGATCTATTTAAAATGAACCATGTTTTGGCACATTGCCGTATCAGACAATCTTTCTCCGCATGTTTATCAGCAGCATTTAATAATCTCAAAAGACAGACCTGGATTATGCTACCTTCTGCAAAAATGTTGTCCAATGGTTCTTTCTGCACTTCCCCAGTGCCATTCTGTGGCGTTATTTGAGGACCGTGTCCCATGTGAATATAATTTTGCCTCCAGATATTGTACCAACTCTGGGAATGTGGCCTCCATTTGAGACATTCTGAGATTCACTTCCAGTGTCAGCCTGCTCTCATAAAATGGGTTCCCTTTAATGCATGTATGGTAGTGTAGAATGCACTTGCCACGCCCAGTAGATGCTCTACAGTTACTTTCCCAGTCAACACACCATTATTTGTTAGAGATTTTGCTTTATTGGGGTAAATTTGTGATTTGGCAGTATTTTCTTACCGTAAAAATATTGGCGGTAATTTGGTGGTAAACTAGTCTTACATTTAGAGTGGGTTTGGTTTCACAGTACTTTAGTGACCATACCTCGTTAGCATGTATTGATGGTAATTTTAATGGTATCTTGTTTTGCGGTATTTTATTCCTGTGATATAGTGGTGAGCATGTTTTTTTTATACTATAACCCCATCATAAAACAAACCTTGCCTTTCTATTAGAATAACTTCTAGTTGTCTGTAGAGAGCCCCAGACTTATACACTTTAGTAGAACCCAATGATTTTATTCATAGCGCCACCTACAGTTTGTGGCTGGTATTACTGGTTTATGCACCACATCCAGTAATCTATGTGCCATTAGGCATTACTGGTTTATGTACATCCAGTAATCTATGTATCAGATTAGACACCTTCCCATCAGCATGCAAGGAAGGAAACATTCATCACACCACACACAAACCTCTGCTTTACAGCTGTTTATTACTAGCTTTCTCTTGTTTGCTATTTTACTTACAGTGGTAAATTGGTAAATGCACTACTGCACTGATATGAGCCTCCCCTTTACACTCCACTTATGTAAATAATTCAGAGATGCATGAATGACACAAAAATCCCATTTCTTTTTACATATACTTTCTGTATTGTATCTCATTTACAAGTCACAAAATCTTACCATGTTATTAACAGCATCATCTGCAATACAAAAGAACAAAACAGAACAGGCAGGTATTTTTGAAAACATGAATCAATGTTCCCATGCTTTGAATGTATATAGAGAAAAATAAACATGCAATGATTTCCTAACTTCCCTACACTGCAATAAATCTTAGTCACACATACAGCATTTTATCTGGTCCTCACTTAGCACTTATTTTACCAAGGTCAGTATTTCTTTGAAGTCCCCCGCACAACCTCGTTGTGTTCGCAGATGCAGACTCAGTGTCAGCTCGAAACTCTTCCGTAAGCTTGTGTGGGGAGCGCCAGCTGATTATATCCCAAAGCCAGCGCTCTACCCCTTGGAACCTCTGTCTGTCTCCTCAGCCCAGCATGAACTAACTGCTCTCTTCATTTCTACTTTCCAATTAAACTTTTACCCATCCCTTTATTGACGTGGCTTGTCTGCCTGCATTTTCTCCCAGTCAGGTTAAAAAGAATGTGCTCTGAACCAGCCCTCATTTTCAGAACAATGAAAGCTTGAAGCCCAGAGTTACTGTTTCACTTTGCTTCCTGCAGCTTGCATTTTTTCTGCTCTCCACAAGCTGAAGAAAACACCAGTGTGCATTTAAAAATGAATCCCAGCAGTGCCACCAAAACATGGATTTCACCTCATTTTGCATAGAAGACTGCATTTTAATGTTAGAGAAGTTAGAATTAGTATTTTAGTAATGTTAATAATGTCAGTTATGTATTATAATGTAATCTTCATAAATGAAGCATCCAAAATACATGGTGCACTTCATTATTTGAACCTGGCAGCGCACTAAGTTTTTTCTATGCATGCTCTGAATATCTGCAGTTTCAAATTGGGCTGTGTTGTAAATCCTGTGCTTTGCATACTACCCATAATGCTATATATTATGCTGGCAAAAAGAAATGCTATATTACATGCTGGCAAAATGCTATTATCTGCTGGCAATAAAATGCTATTATATTTTGGCAAAATGCTATACATGTCCTTACAGCACTGGGGGGGGGACCCATGGCAGTTAAAGGGTTAATGTGCACTCCTCCTGCCCCCTTCTATATTCCCATGTCATGGGGTCCTTTGGTCCATAGATTCTTTGAAACTTTCTTCAAATCCTCCTGGATGTATTTTGTCACTTTTTTCACCAATTGTGTCATCTGGGCCACTGCTCTTTTCTTTCTCTGTACTGGACATGGTATGCTCAACGGGAACACTATCTCTCTCTCTTCTTCATCTTTTGTAGCAAACAACTCTGTGCCAGTTACTCCTGTCAGTGTTAGTGTGGGATCGATACACAGTATTGATCATCACTCCATGTTATCGTCATCTTTAGCAGCCAGTATAACCATTTCTTTTCTCACCACTACTTCCTCTAGGTATAGCAGTGTGTGTGCCCCCAGTGTGATGATTGAAGGGCACCATGGTGTAAAGACAAATTCATTTGACAGTCGAAAGAACTTTCACTGTATCCCTGGCACCCATCCTGGCAGTACTTACACTCTGAATAAGAACATCTCTGTGTGCGTGGGTGTCCCCCTCATTGTGCAGTGTGCATAGTATGCTTGTATCAACACTTCCACCCAGACTGGGTACATTCCAGGTGTGGTGCCCATCATCCCTTTCTTTGAAAATGAAATGGTGGAATTCACTTTGCTTAACAAATCTCTTCCTAATATGTCAATAGGTGTGTCTTTTGACTAATATAATGGCACTGCAATGTGTTGCGTCCCTATTGTGAGTGGTAAATCTTTTGTTAGAGGAACCGCTTGGATGGTCCCCGAAAAGCCTTGCATGTCCAATTTCTTGTTGGATATTGGGAACCCCTGTTCTTTTATACAGGATCTAGTTGCTCCAGTACTATTAGAAAGGAAACGTTTCTCCATCCCTCTTCAGGGTCTTCAGTTACTTCTAGGACAGGACACACTCATGCTTCCTGTGGACACCCCTATTGGGAAAATGTATTGATAGAAGATGTAAATGGATTTCCACCCACCACTGCAACCCCGATATAATGGGACACCCCATGTTGTTCCAATATTGTCACCTTCTCTTGTGTGTGTCTGCACTGGTGCCTGCATTATGCCTACACTACCCTGTGATCCAGTTATCATTCCCATTTGGGATGATAATTGTCCCTGTGTTGGTATGACCTGTGACTGTATAGGTTGCAATTGCATATGTTGCTATCGTATTATTTGCATCAGTTGAGGCTGTGTGGATGTCTAAATGTATTGCTGCTGCGACTGTACACCTCCTTGCTGTCCTGTTTTTTGAATGAGTGGTCAGGTTCGGGCATAGTGACCAAAATGTCTGCAAACAAAACACTTTCCTCCAAAACGGGGTCCCATACCACTATATTCAAATCCCCTTCCCCTTGGATAGTGCCCCCTACCTGTCTGATATTGCATGTACAGGTTAACTCCCCTGCATTTGCAAATCCAGGCTGATTTGTATTTACTCATCCGGGCTGCTGTTGCATCTTTTGTATGTCCCATTGTGGGTTATATGATGCTTGTGTATATCCCCCTTGCTTTGCTATTATGCTACTGGAAGCCCCCCCCATTGGGAAGTTGGAACGCTAACTGGGCCTGTTAGCACTGCCACTTCTATGCTTATTTTGGGCAGTTTTTTCTGCACTTGTTTATTTTCAGATTTTACCACGTTGTCTACTGCATCCTTGTCTGTTTCCTGTTTTCTTTTACAATAATGTACAATAGTCGCCTGTATCTCGGGCCACCCTTTTGTTTCTATCCTTGCTACTTTTTCTAGGGAAGCCTGCACACCTGTGGGTTAGCCTCCTCACTAGAATGTGATAGAATAAAGGTATTGTATCATCCCATGATTGTTTATTCTCTTGTGTCCACATTTCTTGTATTGATTGTGTGTATTCTGCAGGGTTGTCATCTGGCTTAATTTTACCTGCTAATATTGATCCCATATCTGATGTATCAGGATACCGATATCTCCGAGCTTACCACAGGTGTGCTAGGTAATTGCTAAAAGGTGCCCTGTCATGTATGTTGGTGCTTATTTAACCTATGTATACCCTGCTTGCTGCCAAATCTTTTCACTTTGATCCCCCACCAAAACTGCCAATAAACTCTTGATGTCCCCTATGACCAGTGGGATACCTGTTGTCTCCTTCTCGAATAAATATACCCACTTGCTGGCCCCTGCTTAGTGGAGGTTAGCTGTAGACCAAATTATCACTGCCCATCTACCGCCGGGGTACGTAATGTACTTCACCTTTTGTCTTCTGTAGAAGGGGCAACTTTGTGCTTTGGGCTTAACCCCTCATTGCGGTCTTTTTGCTACTGCCACCCTTGCTTTTCTGCTTCAAAGCTTAGTTACCCAATTCCCTGTTTGTTCCTTTCTTTCCTCTTCTTCCCGTTCTTTTCGCCTCCTTCCTCTACCTACACACGCTAAATCTTAAGGCTCAAATTTGTCATCCCGATTTTCATTGTCACTGCTGTTCTCCAAGTCTGATGCAGTATTATTATCTTCTGTCGTCTCTGGCTCGTCCTCCTCCATATCCTGTCCCCAGTCATCAATTCTAAATTGTATATGTCCTGCTGTCCATCCCTTCTGGTCCTCTCCTTTTCCCTCTTCCTTCCCTTTTTTCCTCTATCTCCCTCCATTATCTTTTCTGCTTCTCGAAATGTAGAGTCCAGTTGCTGTCATGGGCTTCTCTTAATGTCTGCTAGATATTTTGTAATCCATTTCTCTTTCTTATCATCTGAATGAGGTTCTGGCATTGCCTTATTTTTCTTTGTCTTCTTGTCTGGAGATGCCTGTCTGGGATGTATATATCCTACAGCCAGCTTTAATAATGGAAACAATCCATTGGGTGGGGGTGGACCACTAGCTTTCTCTTCTTCCCCTTCTCCCTTATTTTTCTCTAAAGCTTGCATAAACCTTAAATGTCCTGTCTCTTTTAAAGCTTTGCACCTTTATATGTTGCTAACAGATATAAATAAATACTGTCAATTATATCCTTTTGAAATGTTCCCTTTCAGGCCCATCCTGATAATACTTTCCCACTGTGTCATTCTGTGATATTTTAATATTTTATCACGATATTGGGGACATTCTTTACACATATGATCAAGGGGTACGTCCATAAAATAGGATGACATTAATGCACCCTTTCCTCAATGCAATGTTTATAGTACTCTTTTTCAGCTTTTCTAATCTTGTCACCTCTTCCTTATATCACAAAAATGTGTTTTACCTGCTTCCTTATACTCACTCACTCACTCACTCACTCACTCACTCACTCACTCACTCACTCACTCACTCACTCACTCACTCACTCACTCACTCACTCACTCACTCACTCACTCACTCTTATACTTAACATTTAACTTGTTCACCCTATTTTGTTCACAATGGCCTTCTCCTCAGGCCCTACCCTTTCACACCCCTTACACAATGGCCCTCTCCACCGGCCTGTCTTGTTAATCTTAGTTAATACACAAATGGCCCTCTCCACAGGCATAAGTATGCCCTATGTTAATGTGCCTAGGGTTTGGTTGCTCCTCCATCCATTCAACCATGCCCCCTGCATGTGCTACACATATCTTCTGATATTTATGTATTAGATTGGCTCTGAAACTTCCACGATTTCCACAACCACAATAACTTCACTCTATCACAACAAAATACTACTATTTCAACAAAGCACCAATGCATATGCCTTTTCTCCTTCTCTTCACAACCTGAATACTCCTTAACCTGTAAATAAAAATTGGCATAACCACACCAATTGCCTGCACTACGTGAAACTCTTTTCTAACAAGGTCCGCCACTTACTATGCAACTCTGCTCTAATGCAGATGTGCCATTGCCCACTCAGTCCCTATCGGGTAAGTGGATCTAAAATCTACGACTACTATGGCTAATCGCCCTCCACCACTTGAGGGTGCGTCATATACACCAAAAAAACACTCATATATCCTTATTCAGAGATTCTCCAGTCTTCTAAACTCTGTATTCTTCCTTTAAAGACCAGTACCCCCTTCCGAGCGCAGGGAGCGTTTCGACCAGGCAGACCTTTACAAACTCTGTGTTTGCACAACCTCCTCTGTTTTGAGCTCTTAGGACTGGTTCGCAAACACTTCCCCGCACTCCTCTGGGAGCACGGCTGGAATTCCTCCGTCTGGTCAGAAAAGCTGATTTCCCCATACTGCCACCAAAATGTACAGCGGTTTGCCTCAGAACTCACCAATACAAATTACAAAAGTTTTCCAATGAGGGGTGTTCACCAAGCAAGAAGTAACACAATTTATTCTGGGCCCAGGCACAGCTGGGAAAGCAAAGATCACACAGAAAGTGGAAGAAAACTGCATGAAAGACGTTGTCAAAGGTACACCCTAAAAACAAAAGCTTTACTAATCATACAAACTAATTAGCATCAAACCACATTGCAACATTAGTTTAGTCCTCCAATTGGGGCTAATTGGTAGAGGTACGCCATTCCCCTATAGTGCAACATACATTATTCTGCAATGATTGGGTCCTGTAAACTTTGCCGCACCACCCTCAACCACCTCTGTGATGTCACAGTCCACCCTCAATTCCCACATCATAGTGCCAAAACATTTAGACAGTTGAGATAACCAACAGATTTTTATTCATCTGCCATCGGTCATCTCCATCCATTTCTCATGGGAAAACAACCAATCATGACACTGCAGGAGCCTTGAACCATTGACAAGTTACTGTTTTATTTTTGCAACTTAGGAACACTTTAAACTTCTTCCTAGGCTAAGATGTTTAAAGGGGCAATTTGAAACCGCCATGGGACATTTTGAAACCATCAGTAGACCAATTTCATAAACTAATATGCCGATTTATAAAATGATTGTGCATTCACTGCCCTTCCACGGCACCCATGAGCTTCGCTTCGTGACTTCAAAAGTATCAATGGCTGTTCCTTTCTTACCATATGATCCTGGGAACATGTTGTTTGCAATGTGCTACCAGCCCCTGCGGCTACTAAGCAAGTTAACACATTGTGAGTTCATTTCTAGTGAAAAGCACCCACTGAGGCCTGTTTACAGCACCTCGGTCTAATGTTAAACCCTGTATTACTTACCTGTAACTCAACTTTATTGCCTATATGTTATTTGCTTAGAAAACAATTATTTAGGACATTCTACATCCTAGTGCATAGAACTGTTTGGCTATCAATGAAGCCCCTACCCCCTTTTAGTGAGCTAATCCCGCAGCTGATAAATTTGCGCCTTTTTACCATGCTGAACTTACCAATTTTACCACACTACGATGCATGTTTGGGGTTTAGAGCATCACTACAATTTGGCCACTGGCCTGACTTGGGCAAGAGAAATGCAAAAAAGGAAATAATCAGGAAACAGTTGTACTGAATCTATGCCTCAAAACTCAGGGATGTTATGTTTGAACAAGAAAAAAAATACAATACACTGTCAAAGAAGGCGATTTTCCACTTTTTCTAATCCCCTATCAATCCCTACCCCAAAATGAAATGAAGCACTTGACAAGAAGGTTGGTGCTGTGTCGCTGCTCTTTCATGAAATACTGGCACTACGCTTTGAGTCACTGTACACCTGTGACAGTAAATGCACTCAATAATTTGTCACAATGGGATTTCATGGTGGTTTGAAAATACAATGCTGCCCTTATATCAACCTTCAACCGCCTTCCCTGAGAAATTTGTAGAGTATGCACTGGTATAGTTAGCGCCTAGTAGCGTCCAGTGTCAGAGACCGTCTAGACTTGGCGAAATGTTGCAGAGAAGATTGCGAGTGCCAATGTTTGTCGATTAGGATAAGACCAACAGAGAACGTTCACGTGGTAAAAAAAGGCAAAACACTGGAAGGTGAACAAGTAGAAATAATAAATGAGAGAGAAAATACAGCATTGAAGCAAGTCAATGACTGTCACTGTTACCTGGCAACTATCCATAAGTCCCTTTTCCATTTTTATTTACAAAATGCTGTATTGCTCTAGTTCTGGCAATTTCTTCACTATTGGTGCCATCTCGGAATGAAATTCATCTCCTCGTTCTTTACCTAGATACACAGGATACAACATGGAACATCATACCCATCAACATCATCCCTGCTGCAAACATCATACAATTCAGAAAAAAGGTCAGACTCCCATGTTCAAGGAGGACTTTCTACACACCTGTAGTGTTTACCCCCCAAAACAAACCGGATCAGTATGCCTCCTGATGTCCACACCTTCAGCTCATCCCTGTCCACCCCAATAATCCATCTCAGCACTTTTACATACTCCACGGTTCTACGTTATTTCGCCGACCTATTTTTCAACGTGGGACTTTTCATCGTCAGAATTTTCATCGCCAAAAACCCTGTTTTTTGTTTTTCTTTTATTCTGGGGGGTTGCTCCCTGCCGAACCCCCCCCTTACTATTATAATCATACCCCAATCCCTACAAAACACCCCCCAAAATAAAAAATTGAAAAAACTGGGTTTTGGCAATGAAAATTCTGACGATGAAAAGTCCCACGTTGAAAAATAGGGCAGCGAAATGCGTGTATACCTACTCCACAACCCTCACTAACTGCAAACCTTTCCCTGTTACCTGATGACGCAGAGCAATATAGGTTCAAATCGAGATCCTGCACTTACAGACTTGTCTCTGTTATTTGGCACGTTATAAATGATTAATTAGTTCATTCAATGGTAGGGTGCTACAAATGCTATGTGTTAGGTCTGTATACCTGTGTAACATCTGATGTATGTTTCTAACTGCTACTGAAGTACAGTGCCCTCTGTTCCTTCCCAAAGTTAGGGAAACACTCAATCAATAACCAAATATAAATAACATTAGGCAATTTTAAGAAGTTACAGATTCTTGCCCCAAAGCAGTGTGATCTCCTCAAAGCTTTTACTATCCAGGAAAAGATCTTTAGTGCAAATGGACTTTGAATCACCCAAGATACTGACTTTATTTGCTAGGTGATTTGGGGTTTATTTTTAAGCGGATGGCTTTTACTGGAATGAGCATGATTTTGATTTTACAACTTTCTTTAATCATTAGCCTTGGCAAAGACATTGGGAAACCTTCGGTTGTATAATTTATTATGCAATAAAGTTTAGACAAGTGCTCTCACCATAACAAATTAACAGGAGATAATGGACTCAATAATAATGCATGTTTATCAGTTATGGGACCTAAAAAACACAAACAGCTTAGTAAAAGTATACAGCACAGGTGGATCAGATATAGCAACAGCTTTGATAGTGGTGGAGGAAAAAGAGACAGTAGCAAACATTGTGAACCACATGACTGATTTACCAGCTCCAGAATATATAAGATATTGGACAGACTGCCCTTGTATAACACATGGCACATAGGGACCTTCTTGAGCTATGGGTATCAGAGGACCTATGACAAGCTTATCATCTCTCCAGCTGTCCTGATGGCGCTCCTCATTTGGAGTGTTAGGTGCCATGGTGTCTAGCATAAAAACTGATGCACTTGAGTTTGGGTGTGGGGGTGGATCTGGGAGGGCATTCATCTTTCCATCAACCCTCCAGTTTTCAATAGTTAAAAGTGGTACCGTTTCTAAAACCTGCTCCCTGAATGATCTGTGTTTTCCCTCTGCCCCTGCCCATCCATTCTTGCCTTCCTGCTGGAAACTTCTCCCTCCCCCTTGTGAAAACGGCCCTTGAAAGTTCTGCAACTGTAAAATGATGAGCCTATTGTCTGTGGTTTATTTCTTCTGCTCCTGGCATGCCACACCGTAATTAGCAGTTATAACTAGTTCTGATTGGAGTTTTGTTTGCCTTCTTATGCGTCTTATTTTCAGCTGCTGATGTAGTTTTGGTGTTAACTCCTCAATGAAAAAGTTTGTTACGGCCTTTTGGGCCATTTCTGCAGGGTTCTTGATACCTGAATGTTGCTTGAATACTACTTTACTGCGGTCCAGATAGTCAGCATGGGATTCCCCTTTGTTCTGTGGGCATTTATTGGGGGCAGAATTCAGGAATTGCCCGCAATATCATGCATGCACCATGTCGGTATCTATTCCGGGATTAGTTGTTGGTTAGGGAATGCCTTCTACCTTCAGCTGTTAACATTACATTCATGAGTTGATACTTGTCAGTGATCTCAAAACGGATGAGTCCACGTATAGGGATCACTGTCTTCCTACTACATGGATATAGTCATACAATCTACAAAAGGAAGATGTGAATGTAGTGTCTCTACTGAGTAGGAATATCACAAAAAAGAAGAAACAAATTACCCCTCTCTCCGCCTATAAATATAGGGTTGTGTGATAGTTGCTGTTATACCATACAGGACATCATGTTTTCTTCAACCACCAGATTGTATCACAAATGTCGCAGGACATACCAGGACATAATACATGTAACTGATAAACCACTCTTCACTATTTACTTTATCACAAAATATTTTTTAATCAATTTTACAAAATACATATTTATACATAAAAACAGAATAATTATTCCCAAGAAACACAATAGAACATGGTTAAAACACAGATATATCTGTGATGGGGTTCTTTGTCACAAATACAACACACCACATGAAATTGTAGCAGTTTAGATGAAAGACTTAAGTTGTTTTTTAGTCTTCTACAGTAGTCAAAATGTTTCGGCCCTTGGGTAAAGTTGGGCACAATCCCTCTTGTTTGTCAAACCCTTGATATTATGGCCTTCTTCAGCACAAGTCTATTTCTTCCAAGTAATGTTATTGTTTTGTATACCCCATATACAAGAATAGCATATATCTAAAAAGAACATTTAAAAACAACAACATGTTATCTTATGATAGTGGTTACACGACATCAGTGCATTGTCTTTCAATTCATTTTATATATCAGTTCATTATTTTTTCTCAAAGCCTGGTCTACATGTTGGGCCTCATTAGGACCCAGGTGGTAAGGGGTTTACGGCGGCGTAAACAGCGCCATGGAGGAGGCTTTTAGCAGGTGTTTAAATCCATGGCGCTAAGGGACCTTGTTGTTAATTACGCCACCGTAATTTACGGTGGCGTAATTAACGCCTTCCCCACTCCCATTATGCCCTATGGGGCAAAAATGGGAATGGGGAAGGGTAAATGGGTTAATGGGGACTTACCGCCCTGCCAACCTCGGAATGGGGCGGTAAGTCCGCCAACCACCATGGCGTAAACATAGTTTACGCCATGGTGGTAAAGGTACGACCCAGGCGGTAACTTACCGCCTGGGTCGTAATGAGGCCCGTTGTGTTTTTATCTCCTACAAGACATCATGTTAAGACAGTCTAAGCGACAAACTAAGACAAAATCATGTATACACTATGTATTGCACCAGTATATTTTTCTAAAGTGCAGCATTTGTGTCAGAACGACACATCTCTGAATAATATGTACATATCACACAACCCTTACTTACATTTAAATATAGGCGTGAGCGCACCTTGGCTAGATTTTAGCCTGTGCTCCTTTCCAAATTTCAGAAATTGTGGTTCATCGGTCACCATGTAATTTCTAATCTTGATTGCATATGTAGTTACACCCACAATCAAATTTCTTATGGTATCTGTGTCTAGTACAGATCTGGATGGGGGTTCCAAGAGAAAAAAAAAATGAAAAAGTGGATATATCTTAATAATACTTATTTTCTCTGAAGAATTCCACCTATACTTTTTAATTTTAGAAGTATATTTTTGTCTATTTTTAGACTCTATATGAATATTCACAATTGTGCAGCAGTTTTTAGCCAATTGTTCAATTCACTTTCAAACAGGCTTACCTTTGTACAGTTGTACAAAGGGATGGGCCACTCCTTATGTTTAAAAATCACGTGTGGGCTCTGATCACAGCCAAAGGTAAGTGAAATGTCGGTCCGACATTCTGACTCGGTACACCCCACTACAAAAAGACAAATTATGGAGTCTTAGCGATTTCTCAAAGCAAATAACAATTCATTTGCATTTTCCGTCTAATGCCGCAATACTGCAATATGTCGTTCTCGCATGCATGGGCTGAGAAGCTGAAGGTAGTTATGGTGTTCATACAGCTCTAACGGAGTTAGAAAATGCCGCATTTACCAAGTGTTGACAGTCAAGAGCACCAATCAGAAAAACGCACCAATCAGAAAAACGGACTGGAAAGACAGGCTAGACATGTTTCTCAAAATTATTAACAGCGGGTGGGTTCCAGCTCGTGGAATGCCGACGGAAGAAAGTTTCCTTTTTGAGCCTACCTTTTATTCGTGGGCTTCAGCGTTCTATCGCAGCGTTTCCAGAAGCCGATGTCAGACGGACCGTAGGGACGCGGGACAAGTTCCAGGCTGCTTGCTTTCCGTCCTATGTCTGCCGTACTGCCGTGGCCGTGTGTTACCATCCAAGGAAATAACTCACCAGCACATCCGGCAGCTGTCTTTGTTTATATCGGACACGTCTTTTATCACGTGATCAGGTTGAAGTAGAGTCTTCCTTTTGTTAAAGGGACACAGAACATATTCTGTGTAACCTGAAAGTAATCAGGCTCTCTGCATCTTATATAGGATCGTCTTGGTCTAGTGTGCAAAGTTTATGCAGAGTCCTAAAAGAATTGACCCAAACCCAGTAAACAAAAGGATTTTTTTTTATTTTTTGTAAAACGAACATTAAACGCGATATTTAGCGCGATGTTTTCCACAAAAACATTTCTTTGGGCAAATTTTCGTTGACACAACTGTCAACCAGATAGAAGTCTCAGGATGCAAAATACCTCGTCGGGTCTCATAAATAGAGGAGAAAGGGTAAAATAATGCCCTCAAAATCTGCAGCACACAAAATGCGTGCCTGTTTAACAACAAGCATGTGAGAAAAAGGTGGCATCATGGAGTTTCCAGATCATGCCAGGAGGGAGTTCCACTCCACAGCGACATTTAGACCACAGGTTGACGTATTAAGGGAATAGATCCACCGTTGTTCGCTCATACTGAGCAGTCTTTCCCTATTTCCTCCTCTTGCTGTTGAGGGGATTAATTGAAGTACAAACCAAAACAACTCAGTGTACTTGTGTTTCAGTGTTTCATAGTGTGCCACCAACGGCTTGTTGGCCACTTTGTTTTTAGGCACAATTTGTGTTCGCATATGTCCTGTTTTACACTCCTTTTTGTTTTACCTATGTATATTAGGTTACATGGACACCTAATGCCATAGATAACCCATGAGGACACACAGTTTGAAAAATCACGAAACATCCAGTTTTTTCCATTGAGTTCAATGGATTTTAGATTACTAGTAAACGGGCATGCCGCACAATGCCCACATTTAAAATGGCCGATAACTGGGGGAAGATGCCACAGAGTATCTTGACTCTGTTTTTCTACTTTCTTGGGATATGTGTGTACTAATAAATCTCTCATGTTTTTTTGACGCTTAAAAGCGAACCGGGGTGTGATGGGATTAAATTCGGTGGTTTGTAAAATATGCCAATTCTTCCTAATGATCTTTCTCAATGTATTACTAATTGGACTAAATGTTGTGACACACGCAATTTTATCCTCTTTAACTTTCTGTTCAGGGTTGAGGCATCGTTCCCTGTTAAAATGTTGAGCTCGTTTGAAGGCAGAGTGGATAACTTTTCTAGGGTATCCTCGCATTTTCTATCTTAATTTTAAATCCTTCCCTTCTCTTATGTAATCCGACATATTCGAACAATTTCTTCTTATCCTTTTTCCTACCAGTAAATTGTCACGTAGGGCCAAGCTGCTATATCTCAAAAGGGTGTTTTTATCTACTGAGTAGGAGCCAGAAGGATTACACAATTATCTTCCATATTATTTTCATATACTTACAATAGTACACATTTTATTCATCATAAAACACAATCATAAAGGGATCATATAACATAAAACCTGATAGAAAAAACAACACAAGTAAATCAACACATGTGAATCCTGTTATTACAGCACAACATTTCATCTGTGTGAATCTTAACACTGATTCTTTTTCCTTTGGTGTACTAGTTGTGCTTGTCCTCTTAACCCTATAGAGGCCCTACTTGTACAAGTTCCTGTCCTGCTCATTTACATAAATGTTGGACATTCATCAGGGGCAATGTTATCTTGTGTCTGTTGTGTTTAAAATCCACAAATGTGTTCAATGTGTCTTCTAATCTCTCTGGCACCCTTCTGGGCAACTTGGGCATGTGTACCAGTGCCTCCAGGCATTCTTGATTGATTGCTAAAGCTGTCTTCCTTTTATAGAAATGTCAAGCTGCTTCCTCTTTGTCTCCTGGGGTGGCTATCTCATCAGTAATCCTCCATATCCATATAACATGGAGGAGGGTCTCAATCTTATTTAGATCAAAGTCACCATCTGTAGAGATTGAGGGTAGCTGATAACTTTAGAATTCCGTATTCGAGAGAAAAACCCAAAGTTTTGTTATTCTTCTCGTTCATATGTATCTCAGTGTATCTAAAGTCCAACATTAGACGAGGTTGTTGTAAATAAATCGTGCAACTCTATAAGTCAGCCCATGAGGGATTATAACATGAATTAACTCCTAGAGTTCCTCAACAAATCTTTGTGATTCTTTTCTAATATTCCTGAAATCTTGTAATCTAAGTTTTTCCTCTCATCTCTGTTTCCCAGCTGCTTTTAGAATGGGTTTTGGATCTTTGACTGTTCTCTCCTGTAGTTTGTACCTCCCCAGGTAACGGATAGGTCAACGGGAAATGTATGTGGAGGATTGACAGGAATCACTGTGGTCATAGGGGTGTCCAAACCCCACTTGCAGTGTTCAGTGTATTTGCTTGGGTGCTTACCCCCACCGATGGAATTGGGGAGTATGGTTGTGTTTGATATTGTTATAGGGTAATGGGTGATAACTCAGTGATGGGATGTTGAATAACATGAGTTGACTGAGTATGTTTGGTTTGGAATTGTGAAGGTTGTTGAACGGCACAGACTGCTGTGGGATAGATCATATATTGGAAAAAAGCATCACATAAATCCTCTGCTGTTACCTCCTCATGTATATCTTGTATTACTTTTGGATTAAGCATAGTATGTGCAAGCCTTACATCTACATTTTAAAGAAATACACCCTTCAATCTCAAATTCCTAATGTGGTTCTTTAGTTTTGCATTTGAATCTTTCAGTCTTATCCATTTAGATACTTTAAGGCTGGTTGATGTCTCCTCATATCAATTATAATATGTACCACATTCTTTGTGACAGATTGTATCCTTTTTAAATACAGGATCTCCTTATCAGTGCACTATTTTATCTATATCGAAGGTACTGTAGGCAGGGCCTTTAGCTCTGCCCCTTTACCAAATGTGGACCGCCTCTAAAATGAGAAAGTGCACCTTTGGTACATAAAGTAAGTTTATTGTTCAACGGCTGGGAGGGGGCTTAGATGACATCTAACAGTGAAACTAACCCTGGTCTCCCCGAAACCACACAAAGAACACATATTATATATAGTTTGCACACTCACCCAGATACCATTACAAATTCCTCCCCCCAAACATGATTGGTTGCCCTGTACAGATAAATATTAAACCCACACAGTTCATTGGACACAGACATTATAACACAATCCCCTAAAACTTATAATTACAAGGTTTACATTTTCAGCACACCCCTTCCCAAAAACCTCTCCATATTTGGTGGCAGCCTTGCCTCTTAGTTACAAAATTACAGAATTCCTATTAATGACGCACACAGACCAGCCCTAAAAATACCTCAGCACATGAAGATGGGAGAAAGACACATAGATTCCCTTTGACCTATTCATGTCTGCTAACCGCATTGCCCAAACCTGTTTGGTGTCCTATTTTTATGACTATTTACCCTTCCTATTCACATGAGCTCTGCCCACTCTGACACCACAATCACTCTCCTGAAATGTATTACTACTGAACTCTGTAAGTGTCCTGGGTGAAGCCATCTGCTCAAACAACCGTGCGGGTTTCATAAATGCCTATCCCTTACAACAATGAGCTCTCCTGTTTACCAGAGATCATATCTTCCCTTTGCCCTTCAGCACTTGAGCAATCTGCAAACTGACCGCAACCACCCCATTGACCAGTTTACAGAACCTGTTCCCTGACTGCTGAAGGGCATTTGCCATTATTGCAAAAACATCCCTTGATACATAGAGCAATCACACCTCATATATTTAATATATTTTACTAGATTCGAAAAATACTTCCCATACATGTATACCATTATGTGTGGATTTTATAACTATTAATATCTCCTTTCATGACCCCCATTCATACAACTAAACGGCAAGGTGCACATATTGATTGCCTGCTTCACCTGAGTGTAGAGGGGCCCTCCGTGTCAAAATGTTTTATCGTTATGTTTCTGCGTGCATGCAAATCTACAAATTGCTTCTTCACAAAAGTAACCTAAATGTAACACTTATTCTATTTACCATAAATATTGTAATGTTTGTGGAAATTTGCGAAAGTGACAGAAATGTCGATGATGACGTGTCTACCCCCCAGTCAGTGGTATGGCATGCGAAGTTCAAACTGTTCTAATTTCCAAACAGTACCTTCACTCAGGAATAGTTCATGCCCATTTTCCTATGCTGGCATGTCCCAGTCTCAGAAATATTTACATGTTCTGTTATTGTGCTGTGTAAATATGCAAGTGCCCTTGTGTGTTATGAGCAAATGTTTTAACTAGCATGATATGATATGATGTGGCATTCATAACGCACCTGTATACAAGTGTTTCTAGGCATGACAAGGATGGGGAAACAAAGGAGGACAAAATAACGATCTTACTAGGCCTTGTGTCATAAAGATCAAGCAAGTGTGGGAAAGAGGGAAGGTGAGAAGTGCCAGGGGGAGGGGAAGGGGGATGTGTAGTTAACTCACAAGTGCAGCCAGCGGGCGGCTAATAAGTGCAGAGAGAAGGGACTGCAGGGTTGAAGATACAAACCCTTAAGTGCTGGGGAGCTCAGAGGCAGTGCAAGGGCAACTGGACATGCTGGAACCTCGGCCCAAGTTCAGAGGGTGACCAGTGGGCGGAGCAGTCAGGTGTATCATGTAAGTGATTTCATTCTGGCACACTCCAAAGTCTGACCCAGCATGTAGTGCGCAAATGAAACCCTTATTTATTTTTATCTATAAGTTCAATATTCTGAATAATATACCACTCATATCACACCCTTCTCCTGAGACCCCCTCCCCCCGGTCACACTGAACCAGGAATTAGGCTAGTTTGCAAAGGTAAATATTTATTTATGTATTTAGAATTTAAATCACAATATATTTTAATAGGTAACAACAATCATCAATGGGGTGACAAAACACTGAATAATATCTTTAATGCACTAGGAATCAAGTAATGAGCACAAAAGCAAATGCAGCAAAGAAAAGAATACTTTTGGATTGTTTAGAACAGATAGCACTACGGTTAAGTGTTCTCCCTGCAACTCCCCTCAAACCCCTCAATAGGCAATTTAAATAGATGTGAGGACAGAGCAGGTACTCAGGAATAACACAGATCAAACATAATATCACTCCCACCTTCCCCCTTTAAACACAAGAGAAAAACGGAATTGACTTTTCAACTGTCAGAATGGCTTTGAAATTGGCTGAGCAAAAACACCAAATGTGGTCAAAAATGCTTAAATTATTATACATTTCTATGGGAGCCACTTTGAACAGATGCAAGCAAACAACAACAATGATTCAATCAAAAGAAAACAATTGAAATCTCAAAGCCAAAGTGGGAAATAATTTAAAGCTAATTCACACGTGTAAACTTTTCAAAATGTCAATTTGCGGCAAACTTTTCCTTATGCGATTTTTGATATACCGGGTCAATCACACTGTTTCGCACTGCGGTTTAGAGATAGCTAAGGATGTTAGGTACAAGTGGGAGTTTCGCTTCTATCTTAAAAATTGAGGGAGTTATGGAGGTTTTAGTAAGAGGTGTTTTTGGAAAATAAAGACATGAAATTTGGACAAGACTTCAGTTTAGAATTGGAAAATGTGGCTTATGCTTTTACTCAAGGCTAGAGCGTTTGGCTAGGCAATCAAGTCGGGACACAGTAAGTTCTGAGACTGATTCATGACTTCAGTAACAGATCCCCATCATTTTCCCGGCAGCATCAGTCCAAAGACTCAAAGTGGGTCTTATGGATAAGAATTACACAAATAAAGATGACTATGAAAATAAATGGTGCTTTAGCAACTAGACAGAAGAAAATAGCACTAAAGATTTTAACACTGTTATAGTTTATGAAAGTAGGGATAGTTCAGAGATTAGAGTAGAACAAGATAAGCAAGGTATACAATAGTTCTCTAGCATCCTATAAATACTCACAATCCACTGGGATTTAAGATTTTTGGACAGTCACAGTTCTGGTCAATGGATTGGGTCTATCAAGGAAGGACAGCACATCAGGCGTGGGACTGGATCAGCTAAGCTGGTCACTGGAATTGCACAGGATCTGGCCTTCTTGTTTCTGGGTATTTCAATCAGCGGGATAGCGAGTTCATCAGTCAAGCCTTGTGATAGCAAGCCAGATAGTTTCAGGATGCTTTCCCACACCATGGCTCTCCACTGGGTTGTCAGAATAAGTTTAGAGGATTGAGGCCTTGCTGAAAATGATTCAGCTACTGCTTGGCAAGATTCTTAGCATCTGGATCTGGAAGGATGTTACAGACTGGATGTTGAATGCTGGAACAAAGTGCTTTGCTGGAATCAGGAAAGTGAGTCTGTGAGTGAGTCCTTATGTTTTGTCAGCTGTCTCTATTTATCCTTTCAAATGACATCACAAAATTGGATGTATGGGCCGGTTTAACCAAGCTTGCCCATGTGAACTGGGATTGGATCAGGACCTCATCTCCGCCTTGCATCTGAGTGATTGGATCAAGGACGGATGATGTCACATTTATGGTTTAGCTTTTACAGTTCTTAGAAACCTCCCCTAGCCACTAGTATCAAAATCGAATTGTGTCCTAAATACCTATTTATACATGTTATGAGTCTCTAAAAATTGTTCATTATTTATTCTTAGCAGCAAATGGTTCGCACTTTGTCTCTCCCTGGAGCTCAAGGAGCAGCCCCCTCCTTTGAGGAATTCATTCAAGGAGCAGTTATGACACCTACACACGTCCATTTCCTAGCCTGGGGATCTGCCATTGTTCATTCCATGGCTGTAGACGAAAGTCTGGCCTAACCCACATTATCATCTATCAGTGAGTTTCTGTTGAGAGGATTTCCCTCCCCTTGGGAGAAACCTGTTTTTCCTCTCCTTGCAAGCCCAGCCAGGCTAATTTATTCTTAATTTCTTAAAATCCAGCAGAAACCAAACTAGTTGCATCAAATGACATGGATACGTTACATTCCTAGCTTTAAACCTGAGGGATCAAAAACAACTGAGATCTGTATTCTTTTCAGCAACAAATCCTTTTATGTTTGTTAATCCGGCAGCCTTTTAGTTTAGATCACTTTGAAGTTTCATCAGGAGAGCCCATCTGACAGGGCTGTCATTCACAGGTAGCCCAGTGTGCTGCACACATATTTTGACAGGTGATGTTGTCATCCATAGGCAATCTGGTTTTTCTCAGAAAATGTTTTGCTCTTCACATTTTAGGACTTAGTACATTCACAATGCTTCATTATATTAACTGAAATTTAGCGCCAAGCAAGATTTTGAATGTTGAGAAGTGTTGTGCACAGGCATTTTGGTGTTTTTAGCAACAAACCAAATGTCATTTATAGGCACATTGTGGAGTTTCATTTGCAAAGTGCTGCTGCACCCTCTGCACTCTCTTTGCTGGTCATGGAGCCCACTGGCACATTTTCTGCAGTGTGTCCGCTATTCCACCACACATGCACCATGGGTGGCAGGTTGTGCATCCATCTTTTTGTGTGTTGAAGAATGCGGGTCTGGAGGTTTTTGGGGTGCACAAGAGTTTCGTCGCCACTGTTGCTGTTTCTTGTACCATAAATAGCAGAGTGATGCCGCATAGTATAGCAGAGTGGGTCAATATATCCCACAATCAGCAGGGGAGAGGAAGAGAAAAAGCAGAAGTAAAAAAAATGTCTTGAGTTGCTTCCACAACCGGAGGTGGTTCTGCTCAAGTTTGAGCGAGGTAGGGAGGCAGTTTCAGAGGGAGGCCCCAGCCAAGGAGATAGATATGCCCCCAACTCTCTGCTTGGAGAAGCATCTGGCCATCAGAGAGATGGAGGTGGATGAGCAGAGAGCTCTAGAAGGAAGATGTTTTGGAAGAGACTGTTGGAGGTAGATCAGCCCCAGGCCCCAAAAAGCCTTGTGGACAATGCAGAGGGTCTTGAAGTTGATCCTTGCAGCCACGAAAAGCCAGTGAAGAGATTTCAGAGCTGGAGAGATATGATCCCTGGGCTTGAGACCAAGGACAAGTCTTGCAGTCCTGTTCTGGATAAGTTGTAAAGGTCAAAGAGTAGAGGCAGTTAGATTTAGAAAGAGGCAGTTGCAATAGTCCAGCCTTGAGAGGACCAGAGCTCTGGAGACAGTAAGCTTCTGGGGGAAAGTGAGAAAAGGAAGAATAACTCTGAGGAGGTGCAGCTGATAGTTTGACTTCTTAGAAACATCAGAGATGTGAGGAGAGAAGGAGAGGGTGGAGTCGAAGTTCACACCAAGGTTTTTAGCCTCACAGGAAGGAGCAGGAAGAGGGCCCAGAGCGGGTGGCCAGAGAGAGAGGAAAGAAGGGAGCGGGTGTTCCAATGAGGAGGATCTCAGTCTTACATGGCATTAAGACAGAGATCATTGGTGGCACACCATTCCAGAATTGCAGCCAGACAGTCTGGAATGAGAGAAGAAGCAGAGGTGGCTGAGAGGAGCCTGAAATAGAGCTGAGTGCCAGCCTCATAACAATGGAAATTGGAGCAGAAAGAGCGATGCGGTGGGCAAGAGGTGCCAGGTAGTGGGTGAAGCGACAGGGAGAGAGGTTATATAACCCTGGGGAACACCACAAGTAGAGAGAGAGAAGAGAGGAAAGACCCCAGTTGGACCTGACAGGGTTGGTCGTTGAGAAAGGAGGTCAACCAGGCCAGGGCCTGATCGGTAATACCAAAGTAGTCTCGGAGACGATTGAGCAGGATGGCATGGTTGACCGTGTCAAAAGCAGAGGATAGATCAAGTAGAACGAGGACAGAAGGGAGATTAGAGTGAAGATTAGAGAGCAAGTTTTCACAGGTGTTCGGCAGAGCAGTGTCTGTGCTTCTGGCAGCTCTGAAGCCAGACTGGCGGTTATGGAGGCAACCAAAATATTCAGTATGTATGTTAAGCTTTGAGATGGCCAGCTTTTCCAAGAGTTTGCCCAGGAAAGGACAGATGAAGATCGGGCTATAGTTTGCCGGGAAGGAAGGATCAGCCGAGGGCTTCTTTAGAAGGGGGTGCACAAGCGAGTGCTTAAGAGGGAGGGGAAAGTTCCAGTGGCAAAGGAGTGATTGCAGAAATCGTCCAAGGCTGGAGTAAGGGTGTTGATGTGGTCCTTGATTGTTCTGGATGTGCAGGGGAGAACCTGCTTTGATGAGACTTTATAGATCAGCCTTGTCTAGAAACATCATCAGGGATGAACAGGGGAAAGGAGGCGAAAGGAGTAGGAGAGACAGCCTCAGATGGCCAGTAATGGTAGAGGAGGAGGAAGAGGAGGTAGAGGAACGGAGGGTGGACAGGATTTCCTGAGCTTTAGTAGTGAAATGAGAGGCCAAGGCTGTGCAGAGGTCCTGGGAGGGAAAAACAGAGGTAGAGACTGCAGCAGGATTGGCCCGCTCCTTGCAGATTTTGAAAAGTTTGGCCGAGTTGTTCGATGCTGCAGAGATACGGGCTTGGATGTGGGCTCCCTTCTTAGAGAGGACAGAGAATTTGTACTGTCTTTGGAACAGGCAGCAGGCCAGTTTGTCGGTGGGTATGCCTGAGGCCCACCACTTCCTCTCTGCTGACCTACACTTGCATTTAAGGGCAGCTTGATCGGAATCTTACCAAGAGTTGCACTTGGATTTTCATGTTCCCCTTTTCCAAATATGCCTTCCTATCACTCACACTTGTTTAGTGCCAAGACACGTATGTCATTCTAAAGGAGCCCATTATTCCCCTGCTCTGTCTACATTCACAAAACAAATAAACTCAACTTTTCCTGCGGCCCTGAGTGGGGAAGATGTGTGTCAGTTAGTAAAATGGGAAAACTACGCTCAATGGCCTTGAGTTTGGGGAGGAAACATTCACAAATGAAAAGCTGTGCTGAAACTGGGGCAGAAAGACAAGCTCCCCTGTCAGAGTGGTTCCCTGGCTATCCCTTGCTTTAAATGCCACAGAAGGTTCACAGTGCAGCTAGAAGCCAGGATCATCTCAGACCAAAACAACTGGCATGCACACCCACTCATGCAACTGTAGTGCCTGATGCTGTTCCCACTGGCTCATCCTACTCCCCTTTTGCCAATGGGGCGCCAGCATTATGCTTACAAACTGACTGCCGATACATTATACAAATGACACTGACTGATAATAGTTATACTGACAGACTGACTGCATGCATGTAACTGATTGACTGAGCACACTCTTAACAGTCTCATGTTCTTAATGTGTTTTGATACGGTGCACTGAGCATTTCTATAGCAGACCTGACACGACATACATTTTTCAGATTACAATTTATAAAACTCACCCCCTTTTTCCCATCTCAGTCTACACTTGCTACAATGCAAACATCCAGTGCCATTGTACAACCAAAGGAGAAACACCTCCCTCTAATCACCCTGTTAGTGATTTCGAACTGTCTGCTCCCTGTCGGACGTGGTGCCAAGGGATATTATGAAGGCAGTCCATAAGTCTATCAATGTCCTCCCGGGGTGTCTGCAGGTCCTGAATTGTATTACCATATTGTCTGGGAAAACTACGTCCACACAACAGATTTGATAGAGCAGCAAGAGGACTTATTATTGTATTACATGACAATACAACACAATACCCTGCAGCATGTCCCCATCTAAATTAAAAAGCAGCAACCACCCAATGAACAAAGCAGTGTAATTTATTAATTTGCTGGCGCCATGATAGGCATCTTATAAAAATGACCTCATTGACCTTGGAAGTGATACAGCTCCCTGGGAAAATGCATAGTATCACTTGAGGGAGAAAACTCCCACTTGTCAAGCATTAATGTTTCTTACACCTGCCATTTCCTTTGGTCAAGTGAGTCAGTCCTTTCTGCAATGTCCTTTTGGGTATTTTGTGGAGATTTGGGGCATGACGTTATTTTCTTACCGCCGAAAAATAATTTAGCAACAATCACTCCTTGTATTCAGATTGGGCCATGTGCAACAATAATACAGTGGACACGCATTATTTCAGCACACAGACATGCGTGGTTGGTATGCGTGGTTGGTATGCGTGATTGGTGGTATTTTGGTGAGCATAATTCCTTTGTTTTATTTGTGGCCCATATATCCAGAACCCCTTATTTTTGTTTAGATTTTTCGTGTAATCACTAGAGAGACCTCAGGCTTGCATTTCAGGAACACCACATTTTCATTTTTAGTGTGCCACCATGGGAAATTTCTCTCTGTCTTATCTACGGCAGCGAGCTATCATGTGGTATTTTTCACTATCTTATATACGGTAGTGAACTATGTCCCGGGCCTCCCTTTCTGCCGACTCATAGACCTCCGGCAGACTACAACACACCGTAAGTTATAATTGCTCATACTGAATGACATTGTGCACACAGCTGCAGCCGAATCTTATGTTTAGCTACCTTGGAAATGACAATTGCACTGTCTAAACATCTCCCCACATCATCAGCACTGTATTGTTAAATATAAAACACACCACCTGTCTGCTTTCAGATATTTTTGTGTATTATAAAAGTTGCATTTAAACACGATCTCACTCTTTACAGAAATAAATGAAATAGCACAGTAACAGCATTATCTGTGATACACTGAAAAGAGAGTGGCAGGGACAAGAACTCAATTTGCAACATTAAACACGTGAGTAAAGCACAGGAATCTCCTTTCCTACACTGACTGAATATTCTCGCACACACTCAGCCCCCACACCTCAGCGAGATAATTACCAGGCTTATTCAGCATGTAACTTCTTTGGCTGTTCGCCTTCTGGAGGGGTTCACCCAGCAAGGACAAGCATCTGCTGTCACTCGAACTGGGACTTGTTGACTGGAAAAGCCAGTCTCTGCAACCAAATTGAATCTGCTTTAGGAATCAGGCATCCCCAGCTGTCTACCCCGTCCTTCCTCGAGCTGTGTCAAGATGTCTCTGCCTTTCTTCCCCCAGATTCTGCAGCAAAACACTAGTCACAGCCTCTAACATGATGCTTGATGTGACGTGCTCCAATCAGAATCAATCATGTTCTATCCTCCTACTTTTAACAATGGCTCTTCTTGTACAGTTGCAACTGTAACAAGCTGATTTCCTGCTTATTCGAAGTCTTTGCTTCCTGCAGTTACTGTGGACAGAGCACAGAAAGGCAAAGAAAAAAAAAAACCTTGAATGTGTGTTTAAGACTGATTTTCAGATTCTGCCTCTTTTTGCAGTGAAGACACATTATTTTATTAATGAGTTATAATTATTAGTCTTGTTAGTGAGATTAGTTTGTTAATTACCAAATGTGTCTCTTGCAACATAGGCATTTCAGGTGAGAAATGGTGTGCATTTTGAAGGTACAGATGCGTGCTTTTAACTGTGAAAAAGGAATTTGCATTTTATATGTAAAAATCGTTTTTGACTGAATAACCTGCCCTTACTTATATGTCCATGTTACACTGGAACACATAGCTTGAAACAACTGCATCATAGCAATGCACCAAACCCATGCAGTGGCGCCGCATAAAAATGCTCAATAACACATGTCTTGCTGTACCACATTATATCAATGCACCAAACCCATGCAGTGGCGCTGCACTTCAAAAAAAAAAACATGCCATACATTGATCCTGTGCAGTGGTGCTGTACTCTGTGCTCCCAAAACACGCTAAACACTCCTACATATACCCTCCTTTTTTTTAATTTGGCCAATCCGAGCCACAATTTGAAAAAATCCAACTTGTTCCTTTCCTTCTTTCAAAAATGTAACAATCCAATGCAATTAACATCCTTGTAGTGAAGATGAAAATTGAAAGTCGCTGTTCAATCAATATAATATTAAAATTCAACTGAATTTATCAATTCTTATAAAATGCTCTACATTTGCCTTCCCAATGGAAGTGTCCAGTCCAGTATTTCAATTGTATACTTGAAGTCAATTGAAAATAATAAAATAAAACAACTAACTAAAACAAATAATTAACATAACAGATTAAAACAATTAAAATAATAAATACGTGGAACTCCATATGTCAGGACTCTTGTCTGCCTCTTTTGGTTCTTTCGGGTACTCTTTCATCTTGGTACTCTTGGATCCTTCTCTATAGAAGTCATCTTTTCTTTGGCATTCCGGCTATTTTGTCTTCACCTCCACCCGGAGGCAGGCATCTTTTGGTCTTCATCCAGGGGACTCCATATTCCATCGTCTCCCGTGACCTCCGGTATAAATAGTTAATGTTCTAAACCAAAATAGAAAAGAAATAGATTAAGTATATAGCACAATACTAACCACCCTTTTGCCAAAAATAAAACATTTTTTTTCTGAAATTAAACACAGGTTAAAAAGAGAATAAGCATACATGAAACAAGATTTTAAATTCAATGCATTTTCCTTCTGCACACCGACCATGAGCTTCCATTATATATTTTTTTTTTACTTTTTATATTATTTATTTATTTATTTACATATATTACAGTGTGCCATTATAATAATCAACTTTTTAACTTCTCTGTCACTGCCTCCTGACTGTACCCATTTATCTTATCTTTTTGTGTTCAAGGGAATTTCTGTTGTATTGTGTGCATCAGTGGGCAGCAGCCCCAGGGCTTTCTGTTTCTACATGCTCAAGCCGCCTGATCTCGTGTCTGGGATGGCATGGCTTGATCTGATTTACATGGACAAACTGCTCTATCGCTGTTTCACCTTCATTCTTCAAAATGTATACACTACAGGAGAGATCTTATCTATAATTCGAAATGGCCCCTGCCAGGCTGCTAGAAATTTAGAATTTTTCTGTTTACTTTTTCCAAAATGAAACTTGTACACCTGATCCCCAACACTGTATTCTCTCACTGATGTTCTTTTATCATAGTATGTTTTAGCACTGTCAGCAGCCCTTTCCAAATTTCTCTGCACAAAAGCAAATGCATGTTGCAAATGCTTCCTCAGTTCATCAATGTACTCATGAACTGTGGATGCACTCACAAGTGTCTGCTCATGTGTTCTGTATAGTAGGTTTTGTGGTAACACCATTTTCCTACCCGTCAAGACCTCATGGGGGCTAACACCTGTTGCTTTGGCAGGAGTTGATCTGATTGCCATTAAAACCAACGGTAAACGTAAATCCCAGCTGGCACCTGCTTCTGCCACGAATTTCTTTAAAATATCCACAACAGACCTATTGCTCCGTTCAACTCCACCCGAAGAGGCTGCCCGATATGCGATATGTAGTTTCCTTTTCACACCCAGTATTTGCCATACCTTACTCATTAGGGTACTTGTGAAATGACTTCCTCTGTCTGACTCAATTCTTTGTGGCAATCCAATCCTTGAGAACACATGGTTCACCAGCAATGTGGCTGCTGTTTGCGCACTACAATCTGGTGCAGGAATACATTCAATCCACTTCAACATCAAACATATCACACTTAAAATGTAACGGTGTCCTCTGCTCGACCTTTTTAAAGGGCCTACATAGTCTATTTGCAAATCTGACCATGGGAGAGTTAGGCCTCTTTTCATCAATGGGGCTCTATGCATTGGTGAAGCAGGTTTAAATTGGGCGCATACTAGGCACCCTCTAGTATATAATTCCACATCTTGGGACATATGTGGCCAGTAAGCATAATCTTTCAGTATGTCCAATGTTTTTTGTGAACCTCTGTGGCCTGCAGTTATTGCATCATGTGCATGTTGTAGCATTAGCCCTCTGAATGAAAGGGGTACCACCCACTGTATCTGTCCTTTTATGGACCCTCTAATCATAGGTCCATCTTGTAATCTAATTCGTTTTTTATTCTTTAATAGTACCCTCAACTTTTCTTTTCCCATACAATCATTTTCTGTTAAAGGGTTGTGTTCAGGATCTATCAAATGATTATAATAGATTCCCAAAATTCGATCATTCTTTTGTGCCTCAATCAAATCTTGGTCTGGTGTGTCATGGCCCCATTGAACCACTGGTTGATCTACCTCCTTTGGTGCTTTAGAACGTGTTACTGCATCAATCTGTATTTCACCCAGTAAATCATCAATAGGTAGCAATTCTCCCATCACAGCCCCAATTTTAGCCAGGTGGTCTGCCTTATCATTTCCCTCCTTATCCTCTCCTGGTGTTTTTAAAAGCCCACACATTTTTCTCCAGTATATTGTTAGATCATTCTCTGACACCAATGTGTCTATGGCTTGTACCATTTTTCCATGTTTAAGTGGCTTTTTGTTGTATGTAATCATTCCTCTTACTTTCCAGCCAGGTAAATACTCCACAAAACTATTCCGTGCATAGTCAGAATCAGTCACCAGGACAATTTCACTGAACTTTCTATCAACTGCAGTAGTAATTGCTTTATAAATGGCTGCCAATTCCGCCACTTGACTACTCCTAGCTCCAATCCTCATCCCTATACTGGGAGCTCCTTCACATTTCAACCAGACATTTCCTATTCCTGACACTAATTGTTTATTACTGTCATTTTCAATGTGAAAAGCACAACCATCCACATATACAGTTGGCAAATCCTTGCATGTTTTTTCATCAAAAGCTTTGTGTGGTGATTGTTCAAATTCCTGCCAGTTAGGTTCCACTTCCATTTCATTTGATATTTGTTCAGCTGCGCAGTCATGTAAGTCAGCTAACCCTTGAGCAATTGGGCTCTTTTTATTTTGTCCATATCTCACTTCTACAGGAAAACTTTGTAATGCCAGCGTCCATGAAGTGATTCTGGACTGCGCTAGATTACCTGACCTAATTCTTTTACTCTCTAAAAACTGCAAAGGTTGATGATTTGTTTCAATAATCACCTTTTCTCCCTGAACAATGGGGCGGAAATGTTGTAGCGCCCACACAGTGGTTAATAGGGCCTTTTCACATTCATTAAATTTCATTTCAACTTGGGAAAATGCCTTACTTGCATAGGCAATTGTTTTGTGATTCAAATCATGTTTTTGTGATAACACTGCTGACATACAATGTTCAGAAAAACCTATTTCTATAAAGAAATCCCTACCTTTTATGGGATATACTAAACATGGTGCCTTTACCAGACATTCCTTCAGTTTAGCCACTGCCTCAGACTGATCTTTTTCCCATTTCCAGGGAGTATTCAGTTTAAGCAGTTTAGTCAATGGTTGAGTGTTTTCAGCATAATTTTCAATGAATGTTCTGTTATAGCCTGTCATCCCTAATAAACTTTTTACCTCTTTCACATTTTTAGGGTCCTTTAGTTTTTGTTTGGCCTCTATTTTACTCTTTTGTGGATTTAGCCCATGTTCAGTCACTTCATGGCCTAGAAAGTTCACTTTTTTCTTGCACCATTGTGCTTTTTGTAAAGACACTTTGGCACCTGCTTTCTGCAATTGGCCAAGCACATGTCTTATTTCATCAAAATGGCTTTTCAGGCTTTCATTTTTTATCAGGACATCATCCACATAAACTATGGTTCCTCTTTCCGCTGCATCTGGCATTGCCTTTCTCAAAAATATGCCAAATTCACTCCCACTATTGATGTACCCAAACGGAGCTCTCAGCCAGGCGTATTGAGTCCTGCCAAATGTAAAGGAAAATAAGTTCTGTATCTCCTCTGCCAATGGCACGCACCAATATCCAGAGGTGAGATCTAATGTGGTAAACACTTTTGAACCATGTATCTGAGCTAAGCCCTGATCAATGAATGGAAATGGCCATCTGGACACTGGTACTCTTTTATTTAACTCTCTCAAGTCTGCACATAGCCGCCATTGACCATTTGGCTTTAACACAACTAAAATAGGTGTATTGGATGTGCTATGAATGGGCCTGATGATTCCCCGCGATTCCAAATTTTTAATAATCTCTGCCAATGATTCTAAACATGCCAACGGTAGTCTATACTGGTGTACAAACACTGGACTTCTGCTACACCCTTCTGGTAGTGTGGCCACATGTAAATCAGTTAAACCACAATCATAAGCATCTTTTGCAAATACATCCTTAAACTCCATAAATATCTCCCTCAGATTGTTTCTATCCTCATTGCTGTCACACGCATCTGCTAAGGAGATCTGCTCTTCTACCATTTTGGAAAATTCTGGAAAATCTTCTGTTAAGGGAATCTCGGTGCTTTCCTCTAACTGTGTGGCTGTGTCTTTTTGTAAAGCTGCCACTTTTAAATATTTTGGCATATCAGCTTCCACTTCAATGGGCTGATTTTCTGTTTCATTTTCATTTAAATTAAATATAATGCAATCCTCTTGATGGCAGCACACTGTCTCATTTGAATCATAAGGATACACAGAATGAATTTTAAATATTCATTTGGGCTGAGAGTCCAGGTGTTCTGGTAACTCACCCTTGGCATCTACATACTTTTCAGGGATATTTCCAATCACCATGTTATTTAAATCTGCCGTATAATGTGATTTTTGTATGGCCATTCCTAATGGGGAGTTTTCCTCTAAATGAATATCCTGACAACCTTTATTATTTACCATCATTTTTACAGATCCTTCAACAATATCTACCAATGGAGTGTATTCATCCAGGCCTTGCTGTTTTACGGATTCATTCAGGCATACAAATGCATCAGAATCTTTCATCTGCTGTCCATTTTTGCATTTTAGTGTTATTGCAAACTGTTTTGTAAATGCAGGAATAGTAGTATCTTTCCTCATTTGTAATTCGATTGCATAAGGAACCAGTTGTGCACAATGATAAGCCCTTCTTTTGTCTACAAATTCAGGTGCCGGGCCACCTAGGCGTGACCATATTTTTTGATTAAGGAAATATAACACCATTCACATTCTGTGCATGATGTCATTGCCCATGTAAAATTCATTTTGTGCTCCACTCACTATCCATACATTATGGTAAATTGTTTTCTGCCCAATGCTAATTTTAAGCATGCATCTGCCTGCAATTCGGTTTTCAAAGTCTGGACTGTCCAACCCAGAAACATATTGGTTTTTAATCCTAAATTTCGGGATTTCCTCCCTCTCTATTATTTTTTGCAACAATTTCGCATTAATGAAGCTCCTCTCCTGTTCAAGCGCTAAAGTGGCTTTTATTGTTTTAAAACAGTCATTTATACCAACATGAACCCATGGTTGCTCATCTTCCATGTGTATTTCAGCAAGAGTGGTAATGTGTTTTTCTGAATCTGTTTTAGAAGCAATATTCTGTTTGATTGTTTTCTCTTTTAAATAAAAAACGTAATGTGTGCTCATCTATGGCAGTCTGCCAATTATTCCTTGGGTCCAAGTAGATTTGTACAGGTAGTCCTTCATTGTCGCCGCTCTGCATTTTGTCTTGACACATTAATATAACAGTGACACTAGGTATGCAACTATTCTGAAGATATACCTCCACAGCATCATTTGTTTTGGCAACGGTGTGACATTCATTTATGTTGCTGTTTTGTGATTTTAGTTTCTTAGGCCTCAATGGTTTTTTGGTTAAGGACCACAGCACTCCATTTACCCCATCTATGAGAGGAGACAATCTTTTCAGGCAATCTGTCCCCATCAAAATGGAATTTCACAAATAGATGTGATCAATACCTCTTGTTTCATTCTGTGCTTTCCTATTTTTATGTCAACCTCAGTTACACCTATGATGGGCACCTCCTCCCCATTAAAGTTATGCACTGGACCTTGATTTTCCTTCACCGTGATCTGACTCTGTGGGGGTCTCCCTTCATTGATACTCTTTACCAGCGCCTTGGACATAATTGTGGCCTGTGCGCCAGTGTCAATAATAGCAAATGTGTGGCATTTTTCTTCTACAGTGATGGGTGCATAATATCTGTCCTCAACTTACTCTTATACACATAAGAAGTGTGAATTCTTACTGATTTCAGGGCTCACCTTTCTCAGGCCATTTTCACTTTTGGCTAAGCACATTGGTAAATGGAAAGACATTTTTCCCTCCTTTTTACCCATTTCTGCGCAAGAGACTTTATTCATTTCTCCATGATCAGAGGTTTTTTGGAGTGTGGCCACTGTTCGCCCATCCATCTGGGTAACATCAGAGACCACATTACAACCTTCCAACTGAACATGTGCAACAACATCATTCAGCAATTTGTCATTGTTTAATTCTGTGCATTTGTGATCATTTAGTGTGATACCAGCCCTTTCACTCTCTTCAAAAATATGTGGCTCAAAGAATTCTTCAGGTGATTGACCCGTACCCTCCTTTTGAGTATTTCCTTTTTCTACCTGTGTTTGGTCATTGTTTTGCTTGCCCAGGGAAGGAGCTATTGCATCCCCACTTACTCCCTGTTCACTGGTATTCCTCATGCATGAGTCATTTTTCTTAAATCTGTCTCTTTGTTCTTTTGGAATTCCAGGTGTTTCTTTTTTATTTGCACAAATCTCCAATGTTTGATTTAGTTCTAGGTTAAACCGTACCTCTTTTTTAGAAGTATTTGCATTTTCTGTTACATGTTCATTTATTGGTGCTTTCACTTTTAAATCATTAGGCATCTCCGAGTCATTATGCAAAATTACATCAGGGCAATCTGTCTTTTTGGCACTGCAGGTGTCATAAGTACTTAGTCACTTCTCAGAAGCCCCTCGGTCATTGCTAGGGCCATCAGCCCCCTCTTTAGATGGTTGTTTTTGTGCTTTATAGAGCTTTCCTATTTGCTCAGCTAACATTTTCACCTGGGCCTCAAGGCACTGGAACCTTTCCATCTCTCTAAAATCCTCTTTCTGTGGCCTAGGTCGACATTGGTTGTTTTCCCCCTGATTGGATCTATTCTGATACCTCTCAGGCGATTGATGTCTGTTGGGATGGTTTCTGAACTCTTGATTCATTTGTGGAGGGGAGCGGGGTGCACCCATCCTTTGATTATAGTCCCCTGGTGGGGAATCATTGTACTGACGTGGATTGTAGTTTTGCCTCATGTCCTGTCTCTCAGATTGGTGGTACTGGCCCCTATGTTGATTTCCATTATCAGTAAATCGATCCACATATCGGGGTCTATCCTGATTACCATATATCATGGTGTTGGGATCAAATCTGCTCTGTGTCGCCAATGACTGGTAGGGACCATCATTTCTTTGATCTTGATTTTGTCTCTGGTTATTGTTCATACCAGCCATATCAGGCCGATATCCTACCTGGGGTCTGTCCCCTAAATACCTAGGGCTGATGTAGCTCTCCCTATTACTAGGATCATCTGATTGGAACACTGGTACAGGAAAGGGCGATCTTTGTTGATTACCCCTTTGTTCAGGTGTCACATTATTTTTACCTTGGCTCTGAGCAGACTCAAGGGACATTTTGGCTGACCTGATTTCCATTACTGTGGCTGAGGGTTCTTTAGATTTAGGTCTAGTGTCTTTCATTTTATCACTTTCTCTACCCTGACAATAGAGTACCTCTTATAGTTTTGTGCTTTGATGTACAATACATTCAAGGGACTTGTCACGGTCAAATTCACGGACCAATTGGGATATGATGTCTTTCTGTAGCCCATAGAAGTATGCAGTTTTAAACTCATTGGAATTTGGGTCAAAAGATACATCAAAGCGAGAAAATGCTCTTTTTAAGTTTTGTAAAAATTGGCGAGGGGATGTATTAGGTCCAGCAGTGATTGTGTAAGCGACTTTCTTTGCCTCCTGCAATGACTGAAAAGGAGAAAAATGACGCCTAATTTCTTTTTCAAACTCCACCCATGTCATATTCTGCTGTTCATTTAATCCCCTTATGATGCTGGCTGTCGGGGCATCTAAAGTTAAATGAAAATATTGTCTGTACTGTTCCTTAGGTATCTGGAGTGCTTTAAAAATGTCATGCACCGCTTCTAAGTGATCCTCAATGCAGCATTCACCTCCCTTTTTAAATGGTTTGATCAGGGCTTTAATGGATTTCATTATTTTTATGGGGCTACTTGTTGCAATGCATGGAATTGCACTACTTTGTGATTCAATCCTGTTTTCAGGTGTATGAGATTGGTGGCTGCCCCCAATGGGAGTATCAAATCCCCCAAGGGTGCTGCAACCAAGTTCAGTCACCGTCCCAGTCACTGGAGCACTAGCTCTTTGGCCAGGACTAGAATTCACCTCCACTCCATTGAATGTGGTACCCTACCGCCTCTCCTGGGACCTGGGAAAGCACATTTGCTGTTCTAAGTCCTTACACTTTTTAAGGAGTCTGTTTGCTTCATTTTGCAAATAGTTGTTTTCATCACTCATCTTATTAATCACCTCCTGCATGTCGCACATTTGCATTTGGCATTCATTGAACTCTTTATTTCTCTTGTCTCTTTCTTGAATCATTTTAATCATTTCTTGTTCTGCACTCTGGAGTTCACATTCTTTTTCACAATGTTCTTTTTGTAAAATCTGCATTTCTGAAACAACCTCATCTTTATCCTGTCTAATGTGGTCCACTAAGGCTTTTAAGTGTACCAATTCTTGCTCACTATCCTCAAATTGTTTCTTGCTTTTGGATAACTGAGCATCAAAGTCTCTGCATTTTAATTGCATGTCTTTTTGGCATACATCCAATTCTGCTCTTAACATTTCCTGATTTTTACTTGCCCCATCTAATTCAGTCTTTAACCTGTTAATTAGCTGGGTATCATTTTCCTGCATTCACAGGGACCTGTTCAAAATAAACCATATTTTGCTGCATAGCTGTATTAAACAGTCTTTCTCTGCACTTTTATCGGCTGCATTCAATAATCTTGTAAGGCAGACCTGAATTATGCTGCCTTCTGCAAAAATATTGTCTAGTTTTTCTTTCTGCACCTCACCCTGAATGCGGTCAAGCCATTCTAAGGTACTGTTCGACGACCACGTCCCATGTGCAAACAACTTTGCCTCTAAATATTGCACTAGGTCTGAAAATGTGGTTTCCCTTTGCGACATTCTGAAATTCGTTTTTAGTAGCACACTGCTATTATAAAATGGGTTCCCTTTAATGTGCAAATGGCAGTGTGAGACACGCTTGCCACGTCCAGTAGGTACTCTATGATCACTTTCCCCGCCTGCAACGCACCATAAATATGTTGGGTATTTTGTGGAGATTTGGGGCCTGACGGTATTTTCTTACCGCCGAAAAATAAATTAGCAACAATCACTCCTTGTATTTAGATTGGGCCATGTACAACAATAATACAGTGGACATGCATTATTTCAGCACACAGACATGCGTGGTTGGTATGCGTGGTTGGTGTGCATGATTGGTGGTATTTTGGTGAGCATAATTCCTTTGTTTTATTTGTGGCCCAAATATCCAGAACCCGTTATTTTTGTTTAGATTTTTTGTGTAATCACTAGAGAGACCTCAGGCTTGCATTTCAGGAACACCACATTTTCATTTTTAGTGTGCCACCATGGGCAATTTCTCTCTGTTTTATCTACGGCAGCGAGATATCATGTGGTATTTTTCACTATCTTATATACGGTAGTGAACTATGTCCCGGGCCTCCCTTTCTGCCGACTCATAGACCTCCGGCAGACTACAACACACCGTTAGTTATAATTGCTCATACTGAATGACATTGTGCACACAGCTGCAGCCGAATCTTATGTTTAGCTACCTTGGAAATGACAATTGCACTGTCTAAACATCTCCCCACATCATCAGCACTGTATTGGTAAATATAAAACACACCACCCGTCTGCTTTCAGATATTTTGTGTATTATAAAAGTTGCATTTAAACACGATCTCACTCTTTACAGAAATAAATGAAATAGCACAGTAACAGCATTATCTGTGATACACTGAAAAGAGAGTGGCGGAGACAAGAATTCAATTTGCAACATTAAACACGTGAGTAAAGCACAGGAATCTCCTTTCCTACACTGACTGAATATTCTCGCACACACTCAGCCCCCACACCTCAGCGAGATAATTACCAGGCTTATTCAGCATGTAACTTCTTTGGCTGTTCGCCTTCTGGAGGGGTTCACCCAGCAAGGACAAGCATCTGCTGTCACTCAAACTGGGACTTGTTGTCTGGAAAAGCCAGTCTCTGCAACCAAGTTGAATCTGCTCTAGGAATCAGGCATCCCCAGCTGTCTACCCCGTCCTTCCTCGAGCTGTGTCAAGATGTCTCTGCCTTTCTTCCCCCAGATTCTGCAGCAAAACACTAGTCACAGCCTCTAACATGATGCTTGATGTGACGTGCTCCAATCAGAATCAATCATGTTCTATCCTCCTACTTTTAACAATGGCTCTTCTTGTACAGTTGCAACTGTAACAAGCTGATTTCCTGCTTATTCGAAGTCTTTGCTTCCTGCAGTTACTGTGGACAGAGCACAGAAAGGCAAAGAAAAAAAAAACTTGAATGTGTGTTTAAAATTGATTTTCAGAGTCTGCCTCTTTTTGCAGTGAAGACACATTCTTTTATTAATGAGTTATAATTATTAGTCTTGTTAGTGAGATTAGTTTGTTAATTACCAAATGTGTCTCTTGCAACATAGGCATTTCAGGTGAGAAATGGTGTGCATTTTGAAGGTACAGATGCGTGCTTTTAACTGTGAAAAAGGTATTTGCATTTTATATGTAATAATCGTTTTTGACTGAATAACCTGCCCTTACTTATATGTCCATGTTACACTGGTAAAACATAGCTCGAAACAACTGCATCATAGCAATGCACCAAACTCATGCAGTGGCGCCGCATAAAAATGCTCAATAACACATGTCTTGCTGTACCACATTATATCAATGCACCAAACCCATGCAGTGGCGCTGCACTTGAAAAAAAAACATGCTATACATTGATCCTGTGCAGTGGTGCTGTACTCTGTGCTCCCAAAACACGCTAAACACTCCTACAGTCCCATCTAAGATTTAATCTTGAGTAGCTTCCTGGCCCTTTGTCCGCCTCATGGTGTACTGGGCTTTTCTATCTATGCATGCTTCTCTAGCCTCTGTCCCACATATTGCTGCCAATGTCCACCCTGCACTGCTTGCAACTGGCAAGTCTCACCTAGCATTTTTTCATAGCGCCAGCAGCAGTGGCGACTTTCTCCTCATACTAATGCTTTGAGTTAGTGATGCCTTTTATGTGCATTACCTAAAGGGCATGATTAATAGACCTCATTATTTTATATCCCCACAGTGTATTCCAATGGGTGTGGGACTTTGAAACTTGACCAGAAAATAGCAATCAATAGCATGTCTGTGCAGAGCCTGTGCTGCAGTTAGGGGACTTTAGGAGGCTGCTTGCGGTAGCCTTTACAGGGCCAACCGTGAGTGTCATTTTCGCCGTAAACAAATCTTGACCCACTGTGGTGGTGGCGACATTAAACAGACCGTTTTCTTGAGGAGGCATACATGCTTACACTGGCCCTGCAATGCTGAGCCATGTATCCTAGCCCTAATTCATAATGACATTAGTACACGTTTTGAGGGCTAGGGGGAAGAACACACCTTTAACAGCATTATACTGCATACATCAGAAGATGATTGTGAGCATCTCATATTTGTAACTTACTTATACCTGATTCACACAACCTAAAAGTGGAGCTTGGAGGCTCCTGGAGCATGGCTTAGGTGCTTGATCAGATATTTGTTAATCGCATTTGTCAGATGAGCATCATAAAATGCTCCAGGCATCTGCGGATTTAGAAACTGGAATAATGTTTCAGGTGAAAACAAAAATTCTCACAGATATCTATTAATTTTTTCCAAGGAAAATCTTTGTGAATCAGGTCCATTGGGGTTTAACTTAGATTATTGCCTGCATTACCTACAAGGCAACTACTGCTTAACACCTGCCTACTTAACTGAAAAACTTTGTAGCTCAATTTGGTTGTGTTCCTCCAGGAGCCAGGCCATCACTGTGCTTGAGTTAGAACTGGTTTGTAACGAACAAAACAAGAAACATTACTTCTCCTACTCCACCCTTGTCTATTTGAACATCATCCTGCTGGCATTCTGGACCACACCAATGCTTTTGCAGTATAGGAAGGAACTCGAGACCTCACACTTAAGTCAACAGCTAGGTGCCACCAACACTCCCTGGATTCCCAAAATAAATCCCACCCTATGGCCGAAAAAGTTCATGTCACTTATTGTGAACCACCTCCTTACATCATCTGTTACCTTCAATGGCATGTGCAGCACACATAGCTAGGTTTGTGCTATGTAAGACCCCAAATACAAATAGATAGGACATTTAACAGTGTGTTTTCTTGCTAGTACCCCTGAGTGGAATACATCGTAATTAGTGAAAAGTGCACAGGGGCTCATGCCGAGTTTGTTGGTGCTGTAAAAAGGTGGTAGCAAATCCATTACCATAAAAATGTTTCAAGTATCCCCTGGACCGACCTCATGCTCACAAGAAATATTTAATTATACATACAAGTCTACATTCATCTCACTAAATGTTTCCGTTTGGCTAGGTCCTTATTGTCATAAATAATACACTTTGTACTCCAATATATGAGCTCAGTTGTCATTTATTCCATCTTTGGAGTGCAGTATGCAGTGCAGAGCCAATGCATTTCGGAACTTAGTCGGTCGTCAGGGCAAAAAGCTATTCACCAAACAAATGCAAGATCATCACATGTCAACACATTGCCACACGAGATATGCCGTAGTCGAGTATCAAAGAAATACCAGGTGCAAACAAAAACAGACAAACAGATAATGAACAAAAAAATAATAGAATCTCAGTAGCATCAATCAGATGTGCCATAATGTGCTGTATACGTCTATCACATATTCCTGATTTACCTGCATCCTATGCATATCGCATGTGGAACTGAGATTTTCTTTCAGGATATGAATGTGCACATTACAGACTACAATTGGGTTTACTGCTTACTCCTGTAGTAAAACTACAGGAGTAAGCAGTAAACCCAATGGGTAGCAGTCTGTACCACCCAGATTTACCTGGTAGCTGTGGCTGAGCAGTCAGACTTCTATCAAGAAGAGTAGGGCAGTATGCAGAAGATACACAATAGGGCTAAAAACGCAGTAGAGCAAGCAAACAATGACCAGAGCTTTGTATCAAAAGTATATCATTATTTATTTAACACACACTTTAAGAAATAGACTAGCACTAAAAACCAAAGCAAGTTCAAACACAGTCAGAAAAGTATACGCACCTCCCTTAAGAATTATTAGAGAAGTCTAAGTCAAAACACCACTTTTTGTCAAAACAGAGGTGAGCGCGTAACTTAGATGGCACTCCAATAATTAAGTAAAAGGAAGAGAAAAAGGCAGGTCATGAAAACAAAACAGTTCCCAACACTTTTAAAAGACCAAAACAAGTTAAAGAAGGCAGAGTCTACTGTAGAGCCAAAGTTCATAGGCCAGGCCCACTTTAAATGGAGCAAGGTGAAATGTGCCCAAGATCACACAGTTGAGAAATGCATTCAAGTCTTTGTAAAAATGTTCAAAAGAGGTTGGGTTCATTCTGAAGGTAAAGTTAGAAGGTCTGGGGCCAACCCAGTTGGAAAGCAAAGGATTTAAGGGGCACCTTTAGCAAACCGTAGAAAGGGAGGCCAGGTGGAACACAGTACCTTTAAAGTTGAGAAAGCTCCAGCGGTGGCAGTTGTTCCTGGTAGTGGGTGCAGTTCCTGGTTTCGACCAGGGGAAGAGAGGATCTCGTCGATGAGGAAACTTGGAGTTGTTGCACTGCCCTGGGAAGAGACCAGCCGCGGAGTTCGCCGGTTAAAAGGTGCGTTCCTTTTATTTGCGGTCACAGTGGTGAAGCTTGGCTATCCGGCCGCCGGGGTACTTGGCACGGGCGATTCGACCAAGAGACGTCCTGGAAGGCGAAAATGGCGAACTGGTTGATCCCACCAGCTCAGAGGAAGAAGACTATTTCAGCAGTAAATCTTCTCTTGTCGTCGGGAAAGTGGTGAGGTCGTTGCAGCAGGGCTCCACCGGTGGTGTCGTCATTGCAGATGGCTCAGCTTCTCCCCTCTTCGGATTTCTTAGGTCCTGTGGAAACTTCTGAAGTTCCAGTCCCAAAAGCCATGCTTTATACAGAAAACCCCCTTTCAACATCCTAGCTGTCACTCATACATGCTAAGTGGTGAGCCGGGCGGCTCACCACTGGGCCAATCAGAACAGAGTGTGACTTGAGTTGCTAAGGCAACGCAGTCCAGGGTGCCCATTCCCCCACCCACACATCCTGTGGAACCCAGACAGAGTGGCACCAGTTGGAGGGCATCTGTTCAGAAGCCCGCCAAAAAGTGGAACAAAGGCCACGACCTTAGTTGGAGTTGCAGAGACGGACACGAACGCCATTTTAGAAAAGAGTTCTGGCAAAAAGACCCAACCGGTGATTTTATATTAAATAAATAAACCGGCGGTATCTTTAACATTGCACCAAAAAGTGGTGCGTTTAAAATCAATGGGAAAATCCCATAGAAAATATTGCGGTGGAATATTTTGCGTGGTAACCACTGCCACCAAGCAAAAACTCGACAAGGGGGGACTGGAGAGTGCCCCCTTGGAAACAGACCCGGGGGCAACCGAATTAAGCCCTTCCAGTACTTCCACAATATGATGGTTTGTACTGGTTCTGTTCACAATTTTGAACTAGTAAAGTCAATGGTGGCTTTACATTCCCTGGGAGACAGTAGTCAGTCCCAGGGTATGGAGTCCATGTTTGGGGGTCACTATGACACCCTTATGTTACTGCACTGAGGGTGCTGTGTAACACATACACATAAACAGATGATACCCTATGGAGTAAAAAAAACCATAGCCCATAAGCACACAAAAAGTCAAAGACATACCTCAAATCATGCCTAAGAGTGGGAGGAAAAGAGTCTCAGTCTTAGCAGGAGAAAAAAAAAACCCAAAAATCCAGCAAAGTTGCTGGGGGACTCACTAGGTTTGGGAAATTAGCCTCATAAGAGAATTCTCCCTAGCACTCGCCCCCCCCCAGACCAAGGTACAGGAGGATTGAATCCATCACTATGGATGAATCTCATACCTCTAGTCGGTTACATACATCCTAGAGCGACCATCAGCATTTTGGTTGTGACACCTTAACCTGTGTTCAATGGAAAAATAAAAGGTTTTCCTTTGTAAGCTATATGACCTAAAAACCCTTTGAGGAACATCTTCCTTTTTAAATCTATAGGGGATCTGGTTGACCAGTCCCTCAGAAGTTGGTACAACTCCTGAACCTGTGATAGGCTTTTTCAAGGGGTCCTTATGAAGGATTCCATTAGATCTAGAGGGGCCTTCAGGGTTCCTCACCACCTCTTTGTTG
This sequence comes from Ambystoma mexicanum, assembly GCF_040938575.1. NCBI lineage: Eukaryota > Metazoa > Chordata > Amphibia > Caudata > Ambystomatidae > Ambystoma > Ambystoma mexicanum. The sequence goes on from NC_090936.1 coordinate 736,852,073, forward strand.
GGAGCAGGTTGGGTCTCAGCCCTCTTGGTTGGAGGCGTTGGGGTTAGGCAATGTACCTGCTTCCCATGCCTCTTAGATCTATCCTTACCTACTTTAGGAGTTTCACTCCCAATACTAGGATTTGGATTGGAGTCTTCAGTAGAAGGTCCAACAGTCTGAAGGTTTTTGGCCTTAGACTTTTCTTTTCTGGTTTTCCACCAGCACTGCGAATTACCAGTTCTCTTAGTCCTAGAGAGGGGTCCAGTTGGTCTATCCACCTCTTCCTCAGAAGCAGGGGGAGTCAGAGACTCTAAAACTGGGGGAACAATGATGGAGCTTGGTTCGGGCTCCCATTTCCCTAACATACTAGCCTGAAATTTGCCTGGGTTAGAGGTCAACTTACTAACACCAGGGCTTGTGGTGGGGTTCTCTGTAGAGGTTCCCACAGGCTTAGAGTGGTCCCTTAAGGTGGCCTCTCTAGCCAATTTGGTTAGGTCCTGCTTCTCCATACTGGGAGGCCTGGGGGTACTGGATACTACTCCTAGAATTTTTAGATCATTCCCCAACAGGACTCTCCCAGGCACCTCAGTCCAAACACTGACAGGAATCCTCACTGTCATGTTATTGCACTGAATTGAGGGCTGGTAGAATAGAAACCATCTGGACAGGGCCTCCAGAATTTCTAGTGGGAACTTTGGGTGCCTTAGCAACATCCTCAGGTTTGGAAAAGCTTTCATCCACTAGTGTTCTGCTGGCCCCAGTGTCTCTCCTGGCAGGAGTATCCTGGCCATTGACAAGAACACTGTCCATGTAATATATTTTAGAGTTTTCTGGTAGGGAATCATACACACCCCTATTCTGTTTGCTAACCAGACACATGGACTCTAAGTATACAGTTGCTTGAAGATTCAAGGGTTCTTCAGCAAAGACCTCAAAGTGAGCACTAGCCACATGTACTTCCTCCTCAGAAGTGAAGGCTAAGGAGATTGTGCTGATCCCTGCAGGTTTACCCTTACATCTGGGATCTCCTTTGATATGGTCAGTTGTCCCACTGACATAGCATGTTCCAAATGCTCTCTGGAAGGGGGGCTTCTGCTGACCTCTTTCTGGTTGAACACCAGAAGACTCACTAGCCCTATTTAGTTTCCCTTGGGGCTTATCCTGGTTATGTTGTTGTTTTTGGCTCTCTTTGGGTTGGGAGGTATTAGAAGTCTCTTGGTTCCCTTCTGGTGGCTGCTTTCCCTCATCCTTTTTCTGAGTGACCCCTGAATCCTTGCGAGTAGCCCTGTTGGCAACCCACAAGTCAGCAGCCTTAGCTAGCTTCTTGGAATCTATTTCCTTTGAATCAGCCAAGTGCTGTCTGAGCTCAGGAGAGCAGGCATCATAAATTGTCTCCAACATAACAAGATTTCTCATTCCCTCATAATCCATCCCTCTAAGTTCTTCAAACTTTCACTCACCCAGGTAGCCCAAGGGGTACCATCTTGCTTTTTGAGGGGCCTAAACCTCTTAAGGTACTGGGAAGGGGTCTTCCCAAATCTAGCTATTAAAGCTAGCTTCACACATTCATAGTCCATCCTATCCACCTCCCCCAACTCCATTACCACATCAGATGCAACAGGGGGGAGCCTAGAGAACAACCAAGGAAGCAACTGATTCCCTGTGATGTCCTGGAGCCCATGATTATACTAAAACATAGCCAACCAATTCAACACATCCAACTTAGGTTCATACATACCCACAATCTCTTTAGGCATCCAGGGTCTTTTGGGACTGGAACTCCTAGAGGATCCGGGGAGAGAAGCATTTTCCACAGACAATTTCTTCATCTCTAGCTCATGTTTGAGCTCCATTTCTCTGAGCCTTAATTCTTGGTGCTTTTGTTCAGATTGGGCACTAATTCTTTTGAACTCCAATTCAAGCCTCATTTTCTCTAGTTCAATGAATGCAGGACTTAATGTGGGACCTGACAAAGGTCCAGTAGACACAGCTTGAGGTGCTAGAGCAGGCAGAGGGCCAGTGGGGACAGTTACATTGGCCTCACCTTCCTCTTCTGACTCTACAATAACCCTATCAAGACTTTGATTCATATTACCTTCATTACTGTTGTCTACATTTGCTGGGGAGGTAGGCTCATCTGAACCACTACCCAGACTTTGGTTTTCTAACAATCTTTCTATAAATTATATTTTCTTGCCTTTTACAAGGAGATTCTTATGTCTACAAAGGGCTCTTAAACAATCAGATGTATTTGTAGTAAGAGACTCCTGGCAGTAACTTTCCATAGTTGACTTGTTAGAAAATAAGCTTTTTCGTGCTAAGCTTTGTGGTTAGTTGCACCAAAGTATCAGAAGCACTCTATAATGTATATTCAATACAAATCCCACTGCTGTACACCAGTGTTAGGCAGAATCCTGTGCAGTTCCCTTGGGGAACACTGCAAAAAGATTAAGACTACAGGAGTAAGCAGTAAACCTAATTGGTAGCAGTCTGTACCACCGAGGTTTACCTGGTAGCTGTGGTTGAGCAGTCAGACTTCTCTCAAGAAGAGTAGGGCAGTATACAGAGGATACACAATAGGGCTAAAAACACAGTAGAGCAAGCAAACACTGACCAGAGCTTTGTATCAAAAGTATATAATTATTTATTTAACATACACTTTAAGAAATACAGTAGCACTATAAACCAAAGCAAGTTTAAACACAGTCAGAAAAGTATACACACCTCCCTTAAGAATTATTAGACAAGTCTAAGGGCCTCATTACACGTTGTGCGGTAGGGGATTAACGTTACCGGTAAGGGAATACCGGTATCATTAAATACCCATGCCAATTACGACCCGGATAACCACTATTAGCAGCACCGCTAAGTAAGGTGACACTAATAGTGGCTAGTTTGCGGGCGCGCGACCCTTCATCCCGTAAATAGCGGCATGGCGCTAATAGCACACCATCACAAGCCATGCGGACATGCAAATAGCGGCATGGCAAATCCCCAAAAACCCCTTACCGAAAAGCGCTAATACCGGCATCGCGAACCACCCGTTAAGAGAACTGAGCAGTGTTCCCACCTGCCACAGGTGGACACAATCAGCACAGGTGGAGGCAATGGAGACTGTGGCAGCACAAAAGGAGCACACCACACCCCTTCACACACCCCTTCCCACACCAAGATGGTTCCAATACTAGCAGCATTACATGGGCTGGAGGACAGGACATGATTGCAGTGCAGCACCAACAACAACAGGCAGCACAGAGGAGACGCAGGCGAAGGAGGAGAAGGAGGGCAAGACAGGCGCAGCAAGCACCACCAGGGCACCTAGTAATACCACAGAGGCAGCCACCAATCCCCAGGATCAGAGCCAGTCCATTTAACCTAACCCCTGAGCTGATACACACCCTGTACAGTCTGGACCGGGATACCATCACCAGCATCGTGGACATGATACATGACAACATTGTGAGCCTCATAGACATCAGAACTGCCATCCCCCCTCTACTGAAGGTGGTGACTGTGCTCCACTTCCTGGCCACAGGCACCTACCAGCATACAGTGGGGCAGATGCATGGCATCTCACAACCAGTATTCTCACGTACGCTGAACCAGGTTCTCAATGCCCTCCTGAAGCATGCACGTGAACAAATATTCCTGCCACGGACTGCCCAGGAGATCGCAAACACCAAAGTTGGCTTCTATTCACTGGCAGGCATCTCAAGTTGCATCGCGGCCATCGACTGTACCCAAGTGGAATTGGTGGTCCCACATCACAATGAAGTAGTCTACCGAAACAGAAAGCAATTCCACTCTATCAATGTCCAAATGGTATGTGACACAAACAAGATAATCACACATTGTTGTGTCCGATTTTCCGGATCAACCCATGATTCAATGGTCCTGCGGAACTCAACCATATCACGCTACATGGAGCGATAAGCCATACAACGTTCATGGCGACTTGGTGAGTTGCAGGGCAAGCACATGACTCCACCTGGGTGTGATTGGGGGGGGAGAGATACATACTCCACCTGGGTGTTGACTGTCGTCCGTAGGACAAATGGACATACAGATGTACGCCAATGTCCATCAGGGAAGGCCACAATGTACTTGAGAAGAACCCACATACAATTTGAAGGTGCACAACATTGAGAACAATCCAGGTTTCCAAATATGACACATACATCCACATCCACATTGCACATCATGCTACACCACATATTACACAAATCAGCAACATGGCGTCAAAACTGTAATACAGAATGAGCGCAGCACAACATCAATACAGCTATGCGCCCTTGAATGCATGCAAAGGGATCACCCCTAGCCATAGCACTGACCCACACACCTATAGCTGCCTGATGGTTGCCAGGTCATGGCCACTGTGGCCAGCTCGTGGTGTGGCTGCTGCACCTTCCTCAAAGTCCCAGACATCAGGTGAGGCCACCGGTGGGCTCCAGCACCCTACTGTGTTCTCCTCGCCAGACTGGCCATGGATCCTGGTGTTGGCCGTGGAGGTGCTTCTGGGCTTCCTGAGGGGGTGGGGGGGTGCATTTGCATTGTGACCTGACTGGGGTCCTCCACATCTGACAGTGGCGCTGTGGCTGCTGACTCACCAGTTGAACTTGTGGCAGCGGAGGGTGTAACCTGTGTTGGGGGGTTTACATCAGTGGGTGTGGCAATGTTTGCTGGCGTAGATTGCAGTATTGGTGCAGTGGCACTCTTGCGATGTTTGCCCCTCTGCACGTGCTCACTCCTCCCTGTGCCCATTGATGTGGTGGGGTGTCTCCTGTCTCCTGTGCCCGGGGATTTTTCTTGGCAGGGGGAGCCTGAGTCGCTGTGGCAGGTTCTTCGCTGCCTGTATGTGAGCCTGTGGGGGACAAAGAGGGGGATGGCATTGGTGATGGTTCAACGTGCTTCATGCAGATTCAGTTCATCATGCTGTTCTGTGCATTGGGACTTCATAAGTGGGCATTCAGGTGATGGGGCTGTTGAGTGGGTCTTCCATGCATGGGTCTGTGTGGCACTTGTCTGTGGTGATGCGTGCATGTGTGTGTGTTGGGGTGTGACACTCACATGGGCAGGGTTGTGTGCATGTATGTTTGTGGCCGCATCCATGAGGTGAATCTGGGCTCACATTTGCGGGGTGCCTCACCGTTCACAGTGCATTGTTTCATGTGTACACTCACCTCCATCTGATGTCGTGGCCACACCATGCTCCATGCTCCCGACTCCCTCGATGGATTCCACGCCAATCATGCTGGCACAGGTCTCCTCCCACTCCTTCAGTTTAATTGGTGAATCAGCGCCACCTCCTGTGGCCATGGCAGGCTTGCGGTTCACAGACAGTATGCTGCGGACCCGGAGGCGGAGATCGTCCCGCTTCATGCACTCCCTAACGGTGCGGGTGGTGGTGCCCACCGCACTCACTTTCAGGGTGACCTCTGCCCAGATGGCCTTTTTTCTGGATAAGGGTCTCCTGCCGCATGTCATTGGCAAATACCACATCAGAGTTTGCTGCAAGGGTCTCTGTCAGCATTATGAGTTCCTCATTCGTAAATTTCTCTTTACGCTGGCGGTCTGTGGATTTTTTTATGGCCTTTGGCATGGTGAGGGGATCCTTGGGGCTTAGGGATGTCACTGGTGACAAAACAGGTCCTGGGGGCAGAGTATGGCAATGGATTGTGTTTTTAAAGATGGCTGCTGTGCTCTTTCCCATTCCTGTGCTATGACGCTATTTCCGGTTCCGCTATTTAATGGTGACCGCTAATAGCGGTGACCGCTATTTACGTGGTGCAGGAGGTCGGTAGTGCTATCAGTGCTTTCCTCGGTGCCGCTAAGGTTTTTTTTGGGGTCTTTAACGGTATGGCGGTAGGGTCATTACCGGCATGGCGCTATGCTTGTGTCCGCGTACTCGTAATGGTACGCAATTAGCGGCCTCTTGCCAAGGAGGACACGTTAACAGCACCATCCCGGTAAATGCCGTTTTTTACCACGTACCCTGTAATGCGGCCCTTATTCTTTTTGCAGTGTTCCCCAAGGGAACTGCACAGGATTCTGCCTAACAGGCATTTTTGCAGGATGCAACACTGAGCCTGCCACCATTCAGGGTTTTGATTAGGCACCCCTCATCATGGACAGATGTGACCCATGCCTCCTAGACCTGCTCAAACTCTCTGCCTCATTCTACACAGTCAACAACAATGCCCTGTGATCACCCTGCCCTCTTGCATCGGATTCAATGCCACAATCATTTAAAGGTTTGACTCCTATCTCGCCAGCAGACACCAGTTTGTCCAAGTTAGCAACTGTAGATCCTAACAATGTCCATAACATGTGGAGCCCCACAGAACTCCATCCTTTGCCCTTCACCTTCCATCTCTACATGAAGCCACTGAGGGGAATGCATGGCCACATTCAACATCAAAATCCACCAGTATGCTAATGACACCCAGCTATACATAACGGCAACTGACATGATGAAATTCTCCAATTGAAACACTGCCTCTCCACCATTCAAGCCTGGATGTCAACAAGTACCTACCTGAAACTCAACTCACCAAAACAGAGTTCATCTCCTGTGGAAGTACCACCACACACACCAAAGTTCAAAACTGGCTGACACAGATGAATCTCAATGGCTTCTCCCCCAACTCACCCCTAGTGAAATGTCCCTTTACCTCACCATAACTGCAGACCTCTACTTCAAAGCATATATTCCAATGAAGACATAAACAGCATGGGACCAGTGGTCACTCCTGTGCCAAATCAAACCCTTGAGCCCCGCCTCTGACTTCAGATTTGTCATTCAGGCCCTGGTGCTCTCCCACCTGGATGAGGGCAACGGGCTCACGGCAGGTGTCCCAACTAAAACTCTGTCCCCTCTGAAAGGACGGTCTAATCGCAAGACTGAAGAAATGTAAAAACACCTTCCCACTCTCAAGGAATTACACTGAGTAACACTCCAAGTTTGCATCACCTTCAAGACAAACGGAATCACATACAAATCTCTAATGTCCAAGACGCCATCATACTTAGATGAAAAGATCACCATCTCAGTAGGACAATGCAACACTAGGAGCCAATACATCCCAGATTGGAATCCAAGAAGTGCAAGAAAGAGAGGACTGGACAACCAGCATTCTCCTGATATGCTCCCACTCTGTGGAACAACCTTCCAACTAACATCAGGCTGGCTCCCTCCTTCCCATGAACCAGGAAAGAACTAAAAGTCGTGCCCTTCAAAGATCACTTTGCTGACAAATGAGGACCATGGACTGACAAGACATTCCTCTCCCAACCCCTACACTATGTACCACATCATCTATTGTACAGTGTTCTATTGCTTTTTGCTAGGTTTGCTTTATATAAATCATATACGTACATATATTCATACATGCATAGATACATACAAATGGGATGCATAGCGAAATGCACAGAGTGGTCATACATGCTCCTGTTCCTTTTTTGGAAGAGGTTCAGGTGAATTCATATTGGACTGCAAAACTGTGTCTGACCACTTCTGACTGTCTGTGCATTTTCTTCAGGTTTGGACAGCTGCTGTTGGGGAATGTGTTTTCTGAATTTGCAAAAATCAGGATTGCAGGCCCTTTAAGACTTGTTCATTTTGATTTGAGCTCTCTTTTGCCATGTGTTACATGGACGCCAATTAATAGTTTAAAGGGTGTGTCTTGCATTGCTAAATGACAACCTCCCCACCCCCCACTCACATAGAATGGTGCTTTGCAAATTAGATAAGCGTTACGTTTTTAAATGTTGGACATCTCAAAATAATGCATCATCTGTGCTTTGCTGAGATTCCAGTTGTTTGAGATGGGCCCAAGTCAACAGTTGTGCTGTCGAAATTAGAACCTGCTGGTATACTTGCATTTGGACTGGGGATGTTTCTTTTTCATGAAAAACGTTTCTGTTGGTCTCATTTGTAAAGAGGGCCCTTGTCCTGTGCAATTAAACTAACATTATCAATGCTGTGGTGCTGTGAAAAGCCAAAATACTGGCTTAGATACGATACTTTTCTTTTTCTTTTTCTCTTTAGGGTGATAATTATACAGTAGCTGTGGTATAAGCTGAATGTCACTGGGATATTTTGTACTGTAACCTTTACAAATGTCAAAATAAATTGTGTATTATACTGATGTTTTCAACAACTGTGCGGTTGATGAAATATATAATTTGTCTTGAACTGCCTCTCGGTGAATTCTAATTACTGCTAAGTGTGTTTTCTTAAGAAAGACATTATGCATAGCAGTTCATTCAGCATTACACTGGCTAGGCAACAGAATCATAGCTTCCTAAATGAAGCCAATTACGTTTATTCATCTCGTAAAAATGAACATCTCAAGGATAACAGTAGTCGGAAGAACAGCCTCTATTACAATATTGATTAAAACCTTCAGATGGATAAGTAGAAGGGACATTCTAGGAGGAATTGACTTGATATATTCAGGATTTTTCAAATTTCTTACAGATTCACTCGTCTTTTTCTTCTTTCTCTCTGCTTTGGCCCCACCCTGACATCCCAAGCTTAATGTGAAACCACGTCCAACACTTAATACCCTGTGATTTTAAATCCCTATTTCTGGCTTGCTTACCAGCTTCCTGGTGCATCATATCCACCAGCTTCCAATATCTCTGCAGATTTCAAGCACCTGAGTGTGATGCCCCTTTCCTGTTATTGGTACACAGTTTGGCAGCCTGAGAAAGATGAGAGGCTGACTCGACCCTACTGACGTTTGAACCTGTGATCATCTCAGCCACAAGTGCTTAATTCACTGAGCTACCTGACCATATGTAGTTTCCCAGAAATCTACCCCTACCATATAGTTGACATCGTATTATTCAGTTAATCTCCTTGCCTGAAAGATCCTCCTCACTTCAAACCACCTTACCTAATTAGTGTCAGTGACAACAGTTTGAGTGAGTGAAGAAACCGCACACTGTGAGTAGTGGGGAAAAGATATTCTTGACTGTAAAGGTGGGTGCATTTCTGTTATGTGGATTTGAGGCTTAATCTACTACTGGCCACCACTAACGCTAACGTAGAAATGTTTCCTTCAAAATCTGCTGATTTCCCTTTCAGAAGGAGAGGTACAACATCACATAATCCGATAGAGAAAACTGAGGACAAGGAAGGATAGCAGCGAGGAAATCACGGTTTAGTAATTGTGGTCTCACCTTTGTCATTGTCCACACCTCTCAATGCATTAAAATTTAGATGGACCCATCTTCCAAAACTGTCACTGAAACCACCCTCATGGTAAATGTTCATCAGAAAAATGAATCCTCAAAGTTATCATAAATTTCAATAGTTTCACCTAATAGATGCATTGAGAACCTAGGGAAACTGAGGGGGTTAAACCACCCTGGGGCAGGTTCAAGTATGTACCTGTGTCCTGGGTAACAAGAGTAGCTACAGAGCATGTTTTGATCAGTTTGACTACAAAGGTAATTGGAATAGTTGAGAACAGGGAGTTGTGCACAAATAACACACAAGGATAGCCATCAGCACTTCATGTGCCAGTGTAACAAGACTCTTGCAGTTGTTCCTCTCAATCCACTAATCCTGGTTATTGATTAGCAATTCTGGTTTTGCGTGCAGTCAGTGGGGCCTTCTGTACTTGATCAATTATTTGTGGAAACCATAAACTCTCTCCCAGCTACAGTGCACAGTGAATGTGCACTTAGCACTGACTGGGCAAGTGTGTCAGATCAGACTGTGGAGTACACCTCAATATCACACACGCGAGAGAGCTTGCTTTCATCAAAATTAACAAATAGAAAATAGACCAAGCAAAGCCTTTGGTGGAGAAAAAACCTACCAAATGTATCACTTGGAAGACCACACAACAGATTATTCAGATGATGAAGATTTGTATGTAGCACATCAACAGGTATGAAGATGTGGGGCACTGTGAAAGGAATTGGTGACTTTGTCTCAAAGTAGTTGTCAAACTTCCACTATCAGGCAGTACTTAGTCTTGACAGTTATTCTGGGGCACCTGTGTAGATTAGCCCAGTAAAAGATTACATTTTATTTCGTCCCCATTCTTTTTGGCTCTACCAACTGGCAGAGTAACTCTCTTAGTACTAGTTCCACAAACACAAACTTGATGTTCTACCTCAACTTATTTTGCTCTACCAAACAGTGGAGCCACTCTCTGCCACTTAGTAGTGTACTTACAAACCAGAGTTTCTTACTCACTTACCTTTACTAACTGTGAAGTCACTCTCTAAATCCGAGTACCATGCTCACAAAGTTGGGTTTCTGCATCAATCAATGTATTTGGCTCTCTCAATCAATGGAGACATTCCCATGCAAACAAGAGGTTCTGCCCACTTCGTTTTCCATATTGCCACCTTTACTACACCATAGCCCAGTCCCTACAATAGGGTATGGTGGTGGTAAGCATGTGTTTCCCTATGGCTTCCACAGGATTCAGCTGATGGACAACAGACAATGCAGGTACTATGTGCCTGGTTTCCTCATTACTCTGTATCTCCTCTACTGCCCAAATGGCGCCACACCCGGAACTCTATCACCACCAGAAAAAGACTGCACTGCTATTAGTGTAAAATATTCCCTGCTAGTCAACAGGTCAGGAAGATGTTTGGGATGACCCAGAGTAAGTGTGGGATGCTAGCCACTTGCTAGAGTGTCACCAGTGATGAACTGAAGTGTCATAGAACACTCCTTTATTGCTGCTGTCACAGCTGGAGGTGTGTGCTTTGGTAGCAGGCACTCTAACACCTGATGTGCATTCCTGATATACATCACTGTGACACATCGTACAGTGGTTGCACATTGATGAGTTACCCCATTTAGCCGCCTTCTTGCAAACGTTGCATGCTACTATGCCTTCCTCCCCCTGATAGTCTTAACCTCCAGCAATCAGAAATATCCCTTGACCACATAGACAGTCATTTCATGGGTGCGGATGACTTTTGAGCCATCTTTACAAGGTAATCCTAAGCCTGCTACGCCCTGAAAAGCACCAGTAGTCAGTGGCGCAGTGGCTCAGCATCCTCCTCCTGGGCAATCTACTGAGGTACCTTTGGCTCTTCCACCTGGTGCTCTTCTGCCTCCTGTAGCACCACCACATGCTGTTCTCCTCACTGTCTGCTATCACACTGCACTTCTTTGTCTGCCTATCACTGCTACATCTGGGATACCATCTCCTTCAGGCCAATTCCAAGGCCAGTGTACTCACCTACAATCTGCAGGAACTCTTCGAGTGGTCCTACAGCTACCTAAACCTTCTTCTGATAGAGAGCCACATCCTTGTTGGCATGCACCTCACCAGATCATTTCACCACTGAGTCTGGCACAAAGTCCCAAGATCTCTTCGACCTCCTCATACTCTGTCTGCCCCTCAAGTTCTAACTGACTCTTTTCTATCTCTGTCCTCAAATATGTTCTCCTCTACTCAAACTCCTTCTCAACATCTGTGATACCCTCTGTAACCCATGTCTCCCCCTCTTCGCTGACCACATCAGTCTCTGACATGGAGGTTGAGAGGAAGCCCAGTCCCTTGTCATCTCCAACAGTACTCCCTCCATGTAAAAGGACATGTTGTCTGAGGTGTCAATGTGCAAAACACAAAACAAATGACAAAGGCAAACAAAGGGGTAAGCACAAGACTCACACAATGGGCAATGGCTATCAAAAATATACTTCCATAGAGGGCATTGAGGTAGGACATGACAACAAGCAAAGTGTGTTGTAGTTAATCAAAGAATAATGTGGTTGAGGTGGTAAGGGTGAAGAAGATAAGTATAACTCATAAGGGGAGGAGGTAATGCAACTAAAAGTGAGCTGCAATTCAGAGTCAATGTTCTCTTGGATATTCCCAAACTGCACATCTAAATATGGACGAGAACCCAGTTGGGAGATGGTGAAACTCAAAGGTTTTAGAAAAGAAAGGTTGATTCCAGTAGTGCCAAAGAAACATGCAACACATTAAGTCCCCAATGATGAATTACAAGCAAAGACAATGGGCCTCATTATGTGTCAGCCGGTCTGGAAAGAACGGTGGTGGTGAATCCACCACCACCAATCTTTCCAGACCGGCTGATTAAGAGGCCTGCAGGCGTGAAGTGGCACTCCCGCCAGGTCTGACCTGGCGGGTTTAACACCACCCGCCTGCAGGTGGGCATGGAAACACTGGCACCATTACAGCATGGTGCCTGTGTTTGTTTCCACTTCCCCATTCCCATGAGGTCCTATGGGACTCCATGGGAATGGGGATTAACAGAATTCCGCTCTGGAATCACTGGGTCACCGGGGTTGTAATGCCCCGGTGATCCCAGCAATCATGGAGGCGGAATGGTAATATGAGTCCGGCGGTAACCTGCCGGAATTTCCAGCACGGTTACCACCGGACTCGTAATGAGGCCCAATGTCTCTTCCAAAATTCCTGTCTTGGCCCTGTTCCAATGTCTAGTTGAATACCCTGGTATGTATCTGCCATTTGCAGTTTTTGGGGGACCAAACGCAATTTGTGAGAGTCCTGGTAAGGGGCCCCCAAAGCCACGAGGCCACATGCTTGGCAGAGCCTTAATTCCCCTTCTGGAATACAGAGGCAGATCTTTCTATACAAAAACCTGCTCTCCCATGGTTTTGGGGACATCCTTGGATAGTTTGCTGTCATCTGAATAGCTCCCTGTTCTAGGGTCCTGTCCCCTGGGTCCCTCCCGCTCTTTGCTACCCATATGTCTGTCTGTAAAATTGCCTCTTTTCCTGCCTATAAATTTTGACCTAGACTGACCTGGTCTGCTGAGACCCCCCTGGCCTTACTAGCTAGTAAGGGAGCCTGCTCCTCTCCCACATCTTCAGAAATTGACATGTTATTTCCCCCTGTAATGTTTGTGCCTCCTCCTTCCTTGATGGTTATACATCTTCTCTCCTCAAACCTCCTTGATTCCACCTGTCCTTATACCTCTACCACTCCACCCTCCTCAATAACTCTTCTTCTAGATGGTAACAACTCTCCTATCAACCTCCTCAATAATTGTCCCTCCAGCCTCAGTATCTCTCTGTCCAGATTTGTACAATTATTTTTCTCACCTAACCAATGATTCTTTTGAGATGGTAACTCTCTCCCTCCAATGTCCACTATTACTTTCTCCTGATGATAACTCTTTCCTTCCAACCATTTCAGTATAACTCTATTCAGATGGTAACTCTCTCCCAACACTATAATGTCCTCTCTCCAACCTCCAACAGTCTCCTCCCAGCTCACCTATCAACTCATACATTTCTACCAAAAAACGCCCCCCAGCTCATTCTCTACCACCCCACAATCTTTGAATGAGGAAGCAGGCTTTTAAAGTTTGATCAATTGTAAGTGACTCCAATCAAGCAATCCCACTAAGTCAGTGCCTTGTCTGGGATGCCCAAGGGAAGCCCTTATTTATATATTTTTATGGCAAGTTATAATCTGGATGATGAACCCTTGTATAACACCCCTCTCTCAGAATCCCCCCGACCCCGCTGAGCCAAGAAGTAGGTTTGTTTTGCAAATTTAAAAGGTTTATTTGAAAAGTAAACAATATATATATATATATATATATCACACTTTTATAATAAATTAATGTTTGATAGCACACTTGGGAAGATGATAGTGATCAACAATGGATAATGTTACAGTGGTACACTTTTTCTGATGGCTTAGAAGTGATATAGAGAGGATAAAGTAGCTGAGAATGCTTTTATGGCTTCAAGGACAATGCAATGACGAATGAAAATGCAGTACAGAAAATAAACTTGATGTGGCTTCAACAAAAGACAATGTAATCACTTTTCCTTGACAATTCACTCCCCCCCTTTATGCAATATAAGGAGATGGAAAGCAGTGCACACAGTTCTCAGGAATGCAATCAAATACAATACGAAATTCAGTTCCCCCCCAGCAAGCTTAGAGGAAAACAGGTAGAAGTTTGAAACACAGGCCCAAAATGCTTTGAATGTGATGACAATGAAGTGAGAAATGTGCTAAAATGCTTTTAATTCCCTCTAGAGGTTCAGGGTGGGTGATATCTAGTTTATATTAGTTCAGGCTCACTTTAACAATGCTCTATGAGTAACTAGCAGGTTAAAACGAATTTTAGCAAAGGAAAGCAAGGAGCTGCTGATTTTTACACGTGGCTGAAATTGTGCAAAATGTCAAATCGCAGCAAATTTAATCGTGCGCATTGAGATCCCGGAGATACGGACGATTTTGTGAAGGTAGTTTTTCGGATTTGAAATTTAAAAGTTCAAAATGACAGGTGACAGTTTTCAGCTTTAAAAGGGACAGAATGACACACATGATTCCTATGAGGTAGTTCTAAATAGGTTAAAATAGTTTTAATTAGATTATTTTAAACTAAGAGATTAGTCTGGCACAGTCCTAGAGTACTCACACTATCTTTTGGACAGGAATGGCTTCGTGACCGATCGGGTCAGGATTGGCTGGACTTCTGCTAGCGGTTCTTCACAGCGGTCTGGTCTCTGGTTCTGCTCTCAGCACTGCACAGTTCTGGTCTCTCTGGATCTCTGGTCTCTCTGGATCTATGGTCTCTCTGGATCTCTGGTCTCTGCAGGTTGATGGATTTGAAGTCTGGAGTCTCCCGGCAAAGCATCCCGCAAGAAAGTGGAAAGTGAATGTCCTGCCTGTCTTTCAGTGGTCCTTTTTATGTCTTTAGAAAGTGGGTGTGTGCGTTGGTCATAACTAAACCTGCCCCTCTCACTTATCATTGGCCAATTCCTCCTCTCTCCCTTGATTGGGGGAAGGAAATGTGAGTCAGAGTGATGCTGTAGGTTTTATGGTCCGAGGATCCTTCCCCTGTCAAATTGCACACAAATCTATATTTGATCCAAACACACATTTATCTATGTACCATTTTTCTAATACTATAAGTCCAATTAACATATTTTCTGTAGTACCAAACCATCCGATCCCTGTCTTTGTACGATGTCGTGTCCACTTTTGACAGAATTCTGCCCCTTTTCATCAAGATAACGACCTTTAAACCTTTCCAGATTTGACACAACTGTACACCCCCCTTCTACACACATTCCAGTAAATTTTCATTTGTCTAGCTTAAACACAGTGTCTGCAATATCAATAAATAGCGGGGTTCTGCCTCAGAACATGGTACAGAGTCCTAACGCCTTTTAAAATGTGCACAGAAAAATCCCAAGAATAATGATATTATTTATATAATTTTGACCAGTCCGCACTATGAGTTATCTATCTTTTTAAAATTATGCCCTGGTCAAAAAGGGGTGTGGCTTCCCACATCACATGGTGGAATAACTGGTTTATCAACTTCCCCCAATCTCAGTTTGCTTTCACAGGCACTGCACCTCCCAGTTTCTCCCCAGAGGAAGCCATTTACGACCCCCCCCAATATAACATTTGCCTGAGTCCAGGACAGGGCTTTGTTCAATTTCCTACAGTCTGCAGGACTGTAATTCAATCAGAGAGGTGTGATCTCCTTTTGGTGGGGGCAGCAGGATGCAGCCAGGCCTGGGAAGAGTTGTTGAGCCAGTTCAACTCCTGTCGGGGGTAGTTGTCAGGCAGAATTCAATTTCTTTAAGCCAAGCTTCAGCTAAATGTCCTGTTTGTTCCCAGTTTAATCAAACTTACAATTTTTACACATGCAGCTAGAATGCTGATTCTAAGTTCAAAACCATGACATTTAACAGTTGCAAACTATGTGACACTCAAAAGTAGGTCACTCATTTAATTTAAACTTTTCGATTTTAGTGGTTTTAGTCCAATTTCACTTAAGCTGCTGACATCCACAGCTTAGCCAGTTTTGTTATAAACATTGTTTTGGGCTCTTCATCTTCCCAGATTTTGTATGCACACAAGAATACATTCTGCCAAATGTCTGCTGGTGTTCATTGAGATTTTTGGATATCTTGTGATGTTTAAAATAGGCATTTTGAGCTTGCATTCAGGGAAACGAAGGTGATTTTAAAGCACTTTTAAGCTAACAGGCCTGTTATTTTTCCTTTGACACCACCTTTCACCCCTGGCGCTTCCGGTCCATCATGCTGGCACTGGTGGGTGGCAGGTTAGACAACCATTTTGGTGTGCGCACAACTGCACGGTTTTCCTGGTTCTGGGATGGAATGATGGGCGGCGACAGCTCATCCCCACATCCACCCAGTCTATTGATTTAGTTTTGTTCTGGGATAGAATGATGGGCGGCGACAGCTCATCCCCACATCTACCCCATCTAATAATTCAACATGGGTCAAAACCCTTGACAAAATATACCCTTGGCATGCTCTTCAGTGATATAGATTGCATCTGTGTACTGTAAGTAGGACTAGTGTCTGATTGAGCCATGTGGATGTGGACATGTGAGGTGGAATTGGGTTGGCCTGAGCATATACTGAGGTCTGCTGCCATCTTGGATTTTAAGGCTGTCCTAGATATTTGTGAGGTTTTTGGCCCTCCCTTCGGAGCCTTGCTGTCATTGCCTGCTTTGAACTGGGTTCCTGTTTTTTTCCAGCATGTAACTCAAATGTCATGTAATCGTTTTGTAAGCAATATAAGCTGTTTGTTGAAACACTAGCGGGAGACCTGTGCTTGTTTGTTTTGTTCTTCATCTGGATAACCCATTAGAATTGTCCAGAGAAACTTTGTATTCAAGGAAATACCATGGTGTACCTACATCTGATTTACTCTTGTGTCTGTTTCCTTTGGCAGTTGTTTCAAGGAAAGGAGTGCATTTCTATACTAACCGTTGAATTCAAAGCAACGTAAATCTGTTTCCTTAAAGGGAAAGGTGCTAGTTTCTATGCTGGTTACTTGGGCTTGGCTCAAGGGCTTGAAATAGCTTTTTCAGGCCCTCATTATTTTGAAAAGAGGCATCCTCAGTACTGCTGAGTGAAACCTCTGCCCGTGTAGTGAGAAGTGCACAATTTGCAGTGGAATCTGCTTCCGTTCTGCAAAATCAGCATTACGGTTTCGTCACCACTGAAATTGACCATGGACATTCCACACAACAACCAACACATGCTTGCCTGCCTATTTTACGTGAAGCGTTTTGAACTGTGTGCACCAGTGACCGATTTCACTCGAGTAACCAGTCACCTGCCTCCCGGCATATTTTGCAGCCACCGCATTGCACGCACAATGAAACAACAAACCAGTTCTGGTTTAGTTTTGTATTGTGTGGCCAAACTGCTTGTTGTTTTGTTTCCATGTTGGTTTTATGTAGCATAAAGAGAACATTTGAGTGGTTACTTTGATTCGTGCTAGTTTCGCACAAAATCACGAGGAAATATGTGTGGTTATTTTCCAACTTGTGTTGGTTTCGTGCAGCGACACAAGAAACTTTGAGCGGTTTCTTCTCAACCTGCAGCAACACAAGAAACTTTGCATGGTTCTTTTTGTCCCGTGTCAGTTTGGAGTGACAAAATAAGAAACTTTGATCAACATTTTTTTTGATTTGTGCTAGTTTAACGCTGCTGCACCAGACATTTTGCACCGTTCTTTTCGATCCGTATTGGGTTCACGAGGCAAAATGAATAACTTTGCACTGCTCTTTTCGATGTGTGGGTCTCTTTTGGCCCTAGCAAGTAGCAACCATTAGGGAATGGCCAATAGTGGCACATTTATATTACCTGTTACCTTTGTGCCTATCATTTGAGGCAAAAAGTTAATAGCCATACCCAGGCTAGTATAAATATCAGTACTTTTTCTGGTGTGTTCTTCATCATCATCATCAGTGCCAGTAAGCTTCCTCTGAGACTGACGTTCCACCTTGCAACATTGGGAAGGGAGCATGGTGAGGTAAACTTGTGCATTGCTCATGCATTTGGTGGTGTGGGATCAACTTGTGTATCATTCATGCATTTTGGGGTGATTTCACTTGAGTTGTGTTGTCTCATGCTTCTGAAAGACCAAAGAAATATCGAGGCTCAGTACCACAAAATGAAATACACCAATCACAGGTCGAAAAGATATAGGTAACTTTTATTCTGTGTAGATTCAAGGCAAACAGATAGCTATCTGGCTCCCAACACCTCGCAGACACAGTGAGGGGTGAAAGTGCTGGATATCTTAACACAGACATTTTTATACAGTTTCCAATCATTGTCCAGCCCCTCTCCAAACTAATAATTTACATGCTAGGGTTCGTGCCCAGTTCACGTGTCAAATATTACAATAGTGTACAATGATTTAACAAGTTTGCATGTCCACAAAGTTACAATGATGCCATTGGTTCTCTGATCCACAGTAAGCCTTGTTTCAAGAATCGCTACAATGCAGTTCAGCAAAAACACACGATCTGAGTTTGTTCTACATTGTCTTGTTGTTTATTTGAGGATGAGGCTTGTGAGTGCAGACAACACTTGGATTGCAGTTCATACGAGTCACAAGGTTTCTTTGCATAGAACAAACAGTCTGCTCTCGGTCAGCCTCAATGTTGACATAACCCAATGGTCGTTCAGCTCGGCTGCAGTTGAAAACACGTTCACCGTTTTAGAACACAAAGCAGGAGTAAAAATCAAAATGGCGGATGATTCTTAAAATGGCGTCAAAGTTCAGTAAAATCGGAACATTATGAATGCGGTTTTCCGTGCAACGCGAATGGGCTTAGGCCAATATTCATAACAAGGCGGTATTATATGAATACAGGTTAACACTTCCACAGGCCCCTCCTTCTATCCACTTTCATTAGGGATGTGTGTAGGGTGGTGGGGGTCCACTTGTGTAGTCCTCATGCATTGTGGTGCCTTGTACTTGAATTGTGTTGTCTCATGCTCCCACATGCCCTCTTACCCCAGCGACATGTGTGGGGTGGCGGGGGTCCACTTGTGTATCGCTCATGAATTTGGGGGGCTTGTTCTTGAGATGTGTTGTCTCAAGCTTTCGCACACCCCTCTTACCCCCACTTTCTTTAGAAACGTGTGTATGGGGCATGGGGCAATTTCTGTATTGCTCATGCATTGTGGGAGCTTGTACTTGATTTGTGTTGTCTCATGTTTCTAGATGTCCCTCTTATCCCTATTTTCATTAGAGACATGTGTAGGGTGGTGGGGGGTCCACTTGTGTATCGCTCATGCATTGGAGGGCTTGCTCTTAAGTGGTCTTGTCACCTCATGCTTCTGCATGCCCCTCTTACCCCCACTTTCATTAGGGATGTTTGTTGGGCTGTGGGATCAACTCGTGCATTGCTCGTGCATTGTGGGTATCTTAACTCACAAAGGTAACAGACTCACCAAGCCTAGTATAAATATGCACCGCTTTTTCTGGTGAGATAATCTTCTCATCAGAAGCAATTGACGTTCTCTGCCACTGACGTCTATGTGGCTGGTTTCGGTAAACGATGACGAAGGCAACGACTAAGACCAGGACAACCATGCTGCCCTTGTACTGGTGATCCACCTCACTGCACTGGTAAGTAAGCATGGAGGGGTAAACTTGTGTATCACCCATGCTTTTGGAGAGTGGAGGCAACGTGTATGTCACTCATGCATTGATTGGGGCTTGTACTTTAGCTGTGTTGGCTAATGCTTCCACATGCCTGTATTCACACTTTCAACACGGACTTGTTGAGGGTGGCTGAGCCGCTAATAGGCTGTGTATGTTGCTTTTTCACAGGACCTGAGCAAATAAAATAACATGGCACACTTCATGCACTGTATATCCACTGCAGTTGTTTTGGCTGATATAATCGAGATGGATGATTATGCTCCTTTAGAATCCTGTGGTGCAACAATCAATGACAGTGGCACTGGCAACCAGCAGTGACATTGTCTGCCAATAAAAACGTAAAGCAGCAACAGATTGCAGTATCCTGGGCAATTCTAGCTGTGAGAGCCCACACAAAATACAAAAAACAGATCAACAAACACACTGTATCTGACTGATGAGGACTTAGACAACCAACCTGTTGAAGACATTTCTGAGATTGAAGAAAATGAGGATTTCATTTGCATAGAGTCTGCCAACAGCACTCAGCAGAAAGTCTTCATTGTGGGCTTACTTCACTACTGACAAAGCTAGGAGCAAAATTACTGTGTGTTCCTTATGCAAAACAGAAAGTGAGCAGGGTAAAGACAGAGAAACATCTAGGCACTTTGGGCCATATAGCCCACATGAAAGATCACCACAACTGGGAATGTAGCCAAGCGGGCCAGAAGAAGAGCAGTAACCGTGATGGGCCCCTACCGCAAGGGGCTCAACCAATATGCAGTGCAACGCCAAATACACACACTGCAAACAACATGCACCAGCTGGCGCTTTCAGAATTTTGGAGAAACAAACGCCTTACAACCACAAGAGCAACATAGCAGTTTGTTCCTTATTCAAAAAGGAAGTGAGCAGGGTAAAGGCAGAGAAACATCTAGGCTCTTCAGGCCAGCTAGCCCACATGAAAAACCACCACAACTGGAAATGGGGCCAAGCGGGCCAGCAGAAGAGCAGTAAACACGATGGGCCCCTACCGCAACAGGCTCATCAATATGTGGTGCGACGTAAATAACACACAATGCAGGAAACATGCACCAGTCTGCACTTACAGAATCTTTGGAGAAACAAACGCCTTACAACCACAAACACCCGATTGCAGAGCAACTCAATGCTCACACATCAAAGATGCGTGCCGCTGAAATGCTGCCCTTATCCTTTGTAGAGAACCAAGGTTTCAAATAACTGATGGCATACGCCGTACCAATGTGAATATCCAAAGTCAGCATTATTTCTCCAGCGTTGCTGTTCCAGCTCTTTTTAAAAAGGTGGTGGAAGAGCTGCCAAGGCACTTGAAGGGTCTGAGGCAGAGATGGTTCACCTCACCACAGACATGTGGCCTAGTGTTCAGAGCACTGATCACATGACTGTTAGAGCACACTGGGTCTCCTTTGGTAAAATACAATCAAGCAGCAGATATATAGCCCCAGGCATACCATGCCCTGCTTCAAACAATCACCTCCAACATGCAAAGCTCTGATTTCAGAGCTCTGATCAGATGTCATACAAGGCACGAGACATTTGCACCAAACTTTACTCGCGTTATTGCAGAATGGCTTGCTTCACAAGCTTGGCTGTGTTACTGCAGACAATGGTACCAATATTGCGTGAGCCCGGAACCAGACTGAGATACCCGACATTTCACATTTCATGTTTTGCACATGTGACCAACCCTTTTGTCACACTTTCCTAAAAGATCCCACCCATGCCTAAATTCTGCTATATGTTCACAAGATATGTGAACAGTTCAGCCGCTCCTGTACCGCACACAATGCATTGGCCTGCTTCCAGGACAAGCACCATCTGCCACACCACCTGATCAAGTTGGAGGTTGTCACTCTCTGGAATTCTATTCTCTAAATGTTGGGCCGCCTCCTAGAACAATGCCTTGCTGTAATTGACTATTGCATGGCACACCGGCCAGCCAAGTCACTGGGTGGCACTGCTCTGTCAGCAAGCCAGTGGCACTTGATGGCATTGTCTGCAAGGTACTTTGGCCATTTGAAGAAGCAACTGTGAGGGTTAGTTGTGAGGAAAGGGGCCTTCATTAAATCTGGAGAACATGTATTGTGGGAGCACAGTGTAAGAGGATACAGAGAGTGAGGAAATGTGGATGTTGAGCAGGAGAATGTTGATGAGACCCACTGAGACCCACCGATCATTGCAATTCAAAGACTTTAAATATACATAACTGCTACTTTGTTGGACCCACAGTGCCAGGAGAATGTGTCTGTTCCTTTACCTGAAGAGGAGCCTGAGTCCATAAGTAGCAGGTGTAAAAAAACAAAACTTGAGGACAAACTAAAGGATGTCTTCCACAACAATATCAGTGGTCCCACCATGGTAAGTGAGGGTGATGGAAGATCTCTTTTTGGGGGTGGATGCAGCAAAAATGTTTGTTATTGCCACCTATCGAGTAAAGGACATTTTATGGATTTGACTCTTGCTAAGGAGGACAGCCCTCGCACCAGGGCATCAGACACTGTAGAGGCATATGTGCTAGATACATCTATGTCCCCAGGTAATCCCCTACAGCACTGGGAAGGGAAGATGGATGTGTGGCCCAAATTGCCATGAGTGGCTGCTGAAGTCCTTAGCATTCCGATAGAAAGTGTCCATTCGGAACGTTATTCAGTGCTGCTGGGAGAATAGTAACAGATAAGAAGACATGCTTGTCTACAACCAGTGTGCAGAGACTGACATTTCTAAAAATGAACACGACACTCATCCCTCAAAACCCCTTTTCTTGCACCAAACCGCCTTCAAGATGAACATTCCAGCAGAGATGGAGAAGATGGGTTGCAGTGGTGATTAATATGGGTGTGTGTGTGTGTGTGTGTGTGTCCTCCTCTGCAGGTGCTTACCTCTGGAACAGCCTCCCTGCCTCTCTACATCTTGAGCCGGAGCACCTGAAGTTCCAGAAACTCCTCAAGACTTTCCTTCTCTCTTCCTCCTTCTCTCTCCCTCTCCCTCCCCTGCTAACCTCCTTTCCTTTCACTCCACCCTCCTTCTCATCCCTAACTCTGTTCAGTTTTTTCTGACTCGTTGCCTGGTTCACCTCCAGAGCCTACAGGTCCCAGGCCCCCCCGCCAGTCTTTTGCACTTCCTTCTGGGCCGCTGCACTCTGTTCAACATTACTGCACTTTCAGTTTACGCGTCTTGAGCGGGGGAAACCTCTCTGCCCTTAACTCAGGGCCTTGCTGGACCAGACTCCTTGTTCTACCTCACCCCCCTCATCTCTGCACCTGAGTCTGTATGTATGCATGATCTAAATGTACTAGGACCAGATAGTTTGTCTGTCCTGTCCCCCCCACCATTTTCCAACCCCCCCAATCAAAAGAGAGAGAGAGAGTAAAAAAACAGCCAAACACAGTGAAGACTAGGTACTTATCCTTTCCTTGAGTGCTGGTCTGCCAGCTTCCTCGTCTTCTGGTAGGGCTGATCACCACCCTTGCCTCACCAACACCACTGCTCCCACACAGCGGTCCTCGGAAGAAAACAAAAGACAAAGTGGTGATTAGTGGGGAAAGTGTTTGTGTAAATGACAAAGAGAGAGAGGGTACTTTCCTGGAGTGCTGGCATGCCAGTGTCATTGTCTTCTGGTAGGGCACCATCACCACCCCTTGCCACGCTGTTGCCACAGCTACCTTACAATGGTCCTTGGGAGAAAAGAAAAGACAAAGTGGTATTTAGTTGGGAAAGTCTATGTGCTCTGCTATGGTTGTCCGGGGAGGGGCACTCATCTGCTTGATGCGCTGCTCCTCAGTCCTCTGAATCCTACTTTTCCCATCCTTCTCCTCTTCTCTCCTAGTGTCAGATGGGTTGTGGTACTCATCTACTTGATGCATTGCTTCTCAAACATCTGACCCCTACTGGTCAGGTCCTACTGCTCTGATCTGCTGACTGTCAACCGCCGGGGGGGCACTCATCTGATTTATGCATTGCTCCTCATTCCTCACAGCCTGGTACTCTTCAGGGTGAAGCCTCTTAATGTGTTCATGACTAATAGTCAACCCATTTTGAAGCAGCAACTCGCCACAACCCAGAACCAGCACACAGAATCAGCATGATTGAAATAAGCCACCAAAGAAAGTCTCTCAGCCCTGTGTTGGCACTACTGGCATCACACAAACCAATAGAGCAGGAACATCACAGACCTGACAAGCATGTTTCAGTGGCATGCTTGTGGTCATAACTGGAGGTTGTAGGCTCCTTGCTGAGGCACTTTGAGAAGTGCTGTCCATCGTTTCTGGTGTGCCAGTCGTTGCGGTGGAGATAATCGTTCTTGCAGTGCTGGTGCTGAATGCGCTGCCTGAGATAATCCTCATTGCCGCCGGTGTTGCTGCTGGGCAATCAGAACATCTGAAGATCTTGCAATATGTTTGCATTTGTAGGGACATGGACAATGTGCCAAGCACACATTTACCGGGAAAGACTCCCCTTTGAATTTCTTAGCTGTACTGGAGGCAGATGACAATTGCAGCAGCCTTGATGCTGTTGACTCCAGGTGGAAGGGGCAAATTGTTCCAGGTTCATGACTTGCGTCCGTCTGTGGTGCCGGGGACCTCTGGTCTGGCGGTGGTTTATGGTCCAGCAACAGTGGATGGCCCAGCAAAAGTGCTGGGAGCTGATGGACTGGTAGTGGAGGTGGGAGTTGACGATCCAGCAGTGGTGGTGGAAGCTGGTGATCCAGTGGCTGCTGATACTACAGTGCAGGGGGTGGCTGCTGCTTCTGTGGTGCGGGGGTGGCCGTTGGTTTGGCAAATTATTGGTGCTGAGGTGCTTTTGCCGGCTCCTACACTTGTGGTGGTGATCATTGCCGCCCCTCTTCACTTCTGTGCTGGTGGTGACACTGCGTCCTCCTCTTCGTCATCCTGCTCGATGTCAGTGATGCAGACTTAGCTTACAGGTCCATTGACTGGCGAAGGAAGGTCAAGCCTGTGAAGGATTTCTCCTCCACATCATCCTCCATGATGATGATGATAGCTTCCCCAGAGTATTCAAATAAATAACAAATAAGGATTTATTTTCAGAGATTACATGATTATCATTATACCGAGTCCTGCACTGACATGTTAACACCTCCTCGCCCTACAGCCATCCCATCATCAGATTCTAGAACCCCCCCTTATGTAAATGGAACTCAGTGTATGCCGAGTTACACATCATAACATTGTGCATGAGAGTGGCATGTTTCAATGGTTTTATTAGGTGGATTTTCTCTTGCATTTGTCACTTCTACCCATTTGATTATTTTAAATGCTTTATGGTCTTTTGTATTTGTACGAAGGGAGAGGTGTTGCAATGTGCTTGTCTTCATCTTCATAAGTGGAATGCATGCAATGTCATGTGAATGGGTGTGCATGGAACCTTGGTGGAGGGCTTGAGGGGGCGATATGCCCCGAGGCCATGGGCCATCCCTATCGGTTACGGCCCGCCACCCAAGTTAAGGGTCCAGGCAAAGCGAGGGTCTCTTAATGAGGATGACAGTGCTGTTACCGACAGGATCGGCCTGCCACCAAGGGGCATATTACCATTAGCACCTATGTAGATGTCTACATAGGTGCTAATGGTGTGCATTAAAAAAGAAACTAACCTCTGCTGTGCGGCCCACGCTGCGCCATGGTTTCTTCAAGTCAGTATTCAATGTTGATGACAGTGACGTCAACATTAAAATGGACTTGCAGAAAGCATGGCGTGGCCCCCGGGCCACGCACCAAGGTATGTTACTTTTTTAAAGAAAATACACAAGCCTAGCACCCGTGTAGGAAACTACATGGGTGCCAAGAGGTGAAAGGGGTGGGGATGGAAAAGGGACGCTGGCCAGCAGCACCTAGTCTGCTCGGAATGCGGGCTTGTACCATACAATACAACCCAAGTTTCAAGCATCCTGATTGGCCTGCGTTCCCCCTGCCCCCCGCCCAGGGAGCTAATGATTGTTCTATGTTTGAGAACTGGTAGAAAATGGATGGTTTGTAATGATGAACCTAACTATGTATTTATTATTTATTTAAGTGTAAAGTGCCTAAACCTTTAGGAATCAGGGCGCTGTTGCAGTCCAATTACATTATACAGAATTTGTACAGCACTTCATTAAACACATTAGACAAATAGAGAGAAAATAGAACGAATGTATTACAAGGAGGGTATAGATCAAATAAAGGCTTTTTGAAAATGTTGTAAAGTGAGGGGGATATGCTGGAGCCATGAGGTGTGCAGCAAGGGCTGGGGATAGGTGCAGCACTAGCTATGTCGGAAAGGACTCCCATTGATCTGCCTTCTAAGGAGGAGGTAATCCAGCTGGCGGCTTCAGTTGAGAAATTAGCGGCTAAAGTGAGGTGGTCGCAAAATGCTGCTGAAAGGTCTAATAAGAGGAGGATGGCTGGTTTGCCTTCATCTTTGAATGAGTCCATTTCTATTATTTTCAGATCTAATAGTGTGGATTCAGTGCTGTGGCCGGGTCTGAAACCAGTTTGGCGCATTCCTAAAATGTGATTTGATTCAAGATAGCACTGGATCTGGCTGTTGGTTGCTCTGTCTACAACCCTAAACTGGAAGGGTACTGTGCTGATGTGTCGGTAGTTGTTAGGGGCTGTATGGTCTAGTGATTTTTTTTAGCAAAGGGAGGACCCAGGATTTTTTTAGGCTTGTTGCTACTAGATTGGTTGTGAATGATGCATTCATGAATTTGATGATGAAGGGGACTAGAGCTGTTGTGCCGTCTTTTATGACTCTAGCTGGGCAGATGTCTCCTTTGGATCTGGATGGTTTAAGGTTTTTAATAATATTTGTTGTTTCCAATGATGAGATTTCACTGAAGTGGAAGGGTCGTATGGCATATGTGCTAACCAGGGCCGGAAGGTTGCTAGGATCAGTTTGTCTTTGTTTTATTGCGATTTCTTCCTGTAAAAGGCATATTTTATTCTTTATGCATTCTGGATGTTGGTACACCAAGTTTCGTCTTTGGTTACTGATGAAGTGGGTGTCTTAGAGTTTCAGGTTCTCTCAGTATTCAAAGTAGTTCTTACGAGTTAGAGTTCGCTTTGGCTATTCTGGCATTTTAGGTTTCTGCTTTCGCCTTTATAATGGCCTGCTTGCATTTTTTGGCAACCTTATTGTAGGTTAATTTTAGGGAGTCTGAGGGATTTTTTCTCCAAATAGCTTCTGCTTGCCTTTTCTTAGTGTACAGTGCTTGGAGGGCGTCGGTGAACCATGGGTTGCGGTGGTCTGTGAGTTTAGGTTTTCTAAGGAGGAGTTGTGTGACGGTTATCTATTGCTTTGGGCAGGGTACTTGAATAGAGATCTGCTAACTTCTGTGGATCTGCTGTAGAGATGTTTTCCGTAGCCAGCGGTGCAAGGTAAGGGGATAGTGAGGCTTTTGTGTTTTTGTTTGCGCTACCGGCCCAGTTGAGTGGCAGGGAGGGGGAATTAAGGTTTCCGGTTTCTGAGATGGGAGGATAAAGGTGAGGACATGATCATCCAACCACGGGATGAGCGGGTTAGGGATGATGGTTATCTGGCTGGTTAGGTCGGCTGTCCAGTCTAAGGTTCTTCCTTTGGTGTGGCGAGGGGATGAGATGTGGTGTCCAAAGCCTACGTCAGAGAGGGCATTTGAACACTTGTTGCTGTATGATCAGATGCATCATGGAGGCCTAAATTAAGGTCACCTAGGAGAATTACTCTAGAAGTAGGTTTTATATTCTCCCCTATAAGATGAATGAGGTCTTCTTTAAAGTCAATTGCAGTGGTTGGCTTGCTGTATATAATATGTATGGTGATGACGTCTGAGGGTGATGCTGATAGTTTGACAGTGGCGCATTTGCAGTTGCCTTTAATGGAGGTGTTAGTGGGTCCAATGTGCAGGGAGTCCCTATAGATGAGTGCTATGCTGCCACCTCTTGCGTCTGATCCATCGCATCTGAGGATGATGTAATCTTCTGGTAATGCTAGGGATAGCGCACTGCCTGAGGCTTGGTGGAGCCAGGTTTCCGTAATGGCTAAGAGGTCTAGTTTCAGGTTACAGATTAGGTCATTAATATCAAGGGCGTGTGCTGGTAACGGCCTATCATTGATTAAGGCTGCGTGTAGCCTGTGGGATGGTTTGTGTTTGGAAGGGGGAGGGTATGTGAGGTAGTGGATACGGGTAGCTTGTGGCTTCTAGGGTCTTTATCCGAGCTTGGGCTTGTGTTGGGGCTACTTTTCTTGTATGGTTCAGTGCTGCCGGTGGTGAGGATGGGGTGCTGAGTGGTATTGGTGCTGCCAGTTATAGTGTTAGTGGTGTAATCCTCATGGTGCTGTAGAGGGTGAGCAAGAGTGGTATAAGAGCTGGTATGGGTTCGGGCCCCAAGGTATTCATTTTGTCTCAAAATCGGAGCCGGGTGGGGCTTACTGTGGTAGTTCTTGCGCATAGTCTATAATTCCTCTCTAGGAGGGGAGGTTTGGTGCTGGTTTCAGTAGACGTAGGATAGAGTAGCTTGTGTGTGATGTGAGAGTGGCTAGCGACAACTGAGTTGGAGTTAGGTGTCTTATGGAGGGACTGGTTCAGTGCATGTCTGAACATCAGTAGGCCTGGTGGGTGGGTGTAGCTGGCTGTAAGGCCCTTAATGGCTGTGTGTGGGCGAACTTGGGCAAAGTCGGAGTCTTGAGTATTTGTTGTGAAGGAGGCTATGGTGCTCTCCTTTATCAAGTACTGCAAGGGGTGGGCTTTGTCTGCGTGGACTGGAGTGGGTTACAATGGCAGTAGTGGTGTGCCTCATGAATGTAGGCAGTACATCGACGGGCCCCAAATGTGGTTCTGTCCTTCTGGGACACTGTGTAGGTTGTTCTGGTCTCTGGCAGGCTAGTGAGTCTTTAAGGGGTTTTGTTGAGGCGACTGGGCACGGCATAGACAGGGCCATGGTGTGATGTGATGGCTTGGTGTGTACTGCCGATGTGTCGGGATGGTCTTGTGATCTTACAGGGCTAGATATTGATTGAGTGATGGGGCTGGTCATTGGCTTTAGAGAACCTGTGCTTGTGCAGATGAAGTCATGGTGGCAAGGGCATTGTTCAGGCAGCGTAATATTGTCCTCCATGACAAAAGCACTGGCAGTACATAGTAGTAGGTCAGGCTTACCTGAGGGGACAAGGTTGCTAAGCATGGCATGATCAGTCATAGCATGGGACAGCAGCGGTAAGCAGCGGAGAGCAGCAGAGAGCTCCTGCTGAAACCTTAGACATCGGCCTTCGACAAAGTACAACTAAGTCTGACTAAGTCCAACTCACTATAACTGGAGTGAAGTACAATAAATAAACCTAAATGTAACTGAACGGCCATGCCTGCATCTTTACAAGCCAGTAACCTTTACTAGGACATATATCTCAGAAGGTGTGCCTGTCTATCTTGAAAGCTTAATTCAGCTTTGCATCCTTTGGAATCCAGATCTAATACCAACCTTTAAAGGCCAATCTTACTCCTAAAGGAATGAATTGCTTCTTCTTTCATCTTGGCACCAGCACAAGAAACTATCTTCCTGCCTCTGTGCTTTAAAATAGCGCCTAGATCAGGGGCGTGGACAGGGTAGCACCTGAGTGGGCAAGATCCACTCTAAATCTTTGAATGCCCTCTCTAGAGCACAGGAGCCTGAAGCCTGAAGAGGAGTGTTGGAAACAGGTAATAAACAAAAATGTGTATGCATGCGTGAGAAGTTGTAAGATGTGTATGCATATATCCATGTATGTGTATGTTCATGCATGCGAGAAGGTGTCTAAGTGCGTGAATGAATGAGAGTACATTGTGAATGGTGTGTATGGATATAACAATTTCTTTCATTGCAGAGGACATAGTGCAAATTAGCAAACAGTTTACCCCAATAGAATATTTTGGAGAATTTCGGAATGGCAGCTAAAAGAAGCAACTTCAATGCTGCTATTCTTAGGAGTGTTTCCTTTCCACTAATCAATCTCGAAACTAGCATAGCATTGTTCATACAATGCACTTTCCAAACAAGTCTATTTATTAAATCCCATCTCTTCTCCTGTAGTGCTTCGCATTCGACCAAGATGTGTTCCTGAGTCTGCAGAGCATTGAGGGACCCACACAATTCACAAATTCCAGTTACATCTCACCTCTTCTCTTAACCTTACATTTCTCACCTTCTTAATCACACCAGTTAATAGCAAATGTAGGCGTAATCTGAGAAATTCTTCTCGTCAATATGAGTTGGGCAATCTTCTCAGGTACAAGGGAACGTATTACATGGGCTTTGAGATGTTCGGGACGGGCTTGTATAGTTTGTACGTGCCAACTTTATGTGATGTGTTACACCAGTCTAGCTCTCTCAAATTCAACTTTGCTTTACCTTCTTAATAATGTGGGGAATATGTATTTGTTTTTTTTTTGGGTAACCCGCCTCTGACTTTTTCTGTATGCTGCGTGGGCAACCACAAACTTCATGCCTCAGCTTCCATGATGATGCAACAATCTCTGGAACTTCAACTGGACTTTCCTACCCTTTCAGCTCCCACTCCTTTACCACATCCACCCACTCTATCACAGGGAATCTCCATGGTTCTTGCCTTTATATGGCAATCTAAGGAAGGGTGATTATGCTCTGCCAGATGGCTGTAATTTGTCAAGTCCATTGTCTGAGTCCCTTTTACTCTCCATTTCCTTGCTGCTCTCCTAATTGTCCTTCCCTGCAATTGGTGTGCAGACTCTATCTCTACTTTAGAACACAATTCCTCCATGGCATCTCCCCCATTGCCTCATACACCCACCTTTCCCCTAGTGTCCCGTCCTCTAGGCCTTTCTTCCAGCACCAAGTCCCTCTCTCAGTCCCTCAAAGCCAAGCTCCCAGTCCCATTGCAAACCGCGTACCCTTCATCCTTGTGTGATATGCCTGCATTCACTCTTTGTTACGCCCCCGACTTTGCTGTCCCCTTCTTAACTAGTCTTTTCCCTCATAGTTCTCAAAGTGCCATCAGGATGGCATAAAGATGTCAGGCAACTGACATGGCTTGCATTGGGCAGGGTTAGCTTTGTAAGAATACAGTCAGTGACTGCATAATGCACGGTGGTCAGTTGGATGGAGAAGGCTGTAGACTGTGAACAGGGGTGCTGGTGTAATGCTGAAGTAGGCAGGATATGATTGTGGGAGGTTTTAATTCTATTGTTAAATAAGTCTGTAAAGGGCAACAGTAGCCTCTCTAAGACTGCAGTCGACAGGGGTGTCTTAGTAGTGTAATGCTCTTTAAGACTATTGCCTTCTGTCCTTAGTTTAGTATCTGCAAACTAAATACTAATAATAATAGTAGGTATATTTCAATGAACAACTACATGCATGGATGGCTGAGGAGGAATTGGAGCTTGAATGTTTTCTTACATCATGGTATGTTTTACTAGAATTTTTGGGTAAAGGCAACTTTAGGAGTGTTATTTTGTGAGGTTCGGGTGGGAGGTTAATTTTACAATGGGGTAGACAGCCTGAACATTTTCTTAATGCTAACCTGCAACTCTGCATCTCTTACACCCTTGACATCCTTGCCCCTGCGATGAGGATCCCCCTAAAACCTACCTCCCAGAAGAACAACTGGTACGACTCCGATTTAGCTTCTCTGAAACGCAAGTGCAGAGTGGCTGAAAGGAAATGGCAGACCTTGTGCCTACGTTCTCTCACAAATTGGCCTGCCGCCAACTCAAAAGGCAATACCGTTTCTCTATCCATTCCAAGAAGTGTGCCGACATCCAAGCCAGCATCTCTGGAGCCTCTATAACATGGCTGAATTTTTCAAAATCTGCAAGGAACTTGCCAATCCTGCTGCAGTCTCCACCTCTCACCTCCGCTCCCAAGTCCTCTGCACTGCTTTGGCCTCCCCCTTCACCTCAAAAAATTAGAACATCCTGTCCTCACTCTCCTCCTCCCACATTTCCACTTCCAAGCCTACTCCCCTGCCTCCCTTGGCTCCACTCCTCCCACCCCTTTCATTCTCCTCACTCCTGCCCATAGCATCGGATGAGGTCTCTAAAGTGATCCGCTCCATGAAGGCCTCCTCCAAACAGGTGCTCCCCTGCTCCTCCAGAACCATCAAGGACAACATCTCCTCTCTTGCCCCGGCTCTTGCTGACTTCTCTAACCACTCTTTTGCCACTGGCACTTTCCCTCTTTCCCTCAAGCACTCCCTTGTGCACCCCTTCTTAAGAAAGCTGTCTGCAGACGCCCCCTGTCCGGCTAACTATCACCCTATTTCCACTACCCCCTTTCTGGGTAAACTCATGGAGATGTTGGTCTTCCCGCAACTAACCCTCCACACGGATCTTGTTGGTTGCCTTCGTGGCCATCAATCTGGATTTATGGACATCAAGATGAACAGAATCTGCTCTCCTGAACAGCTGGGAAAGCATGCTTGCAAATCACATTTCCAACTCACCCGTGTTCTCAGTCTCCTCCTTGATTTCTCCTCTGCTTTTGACACCGTCAACCATTTCATCCTCAAATAACGACACTGTCACTCCCTTGGCATCACTGACTGAGCACTGGATTCGCTGACCACTTTTCTCACTAATCGCCCCTCCAAATTGCAATTGGGCCATTTCTCCTCCACCACCTCACTCTCTACCTGCAGTGCTCTATCCTATCACTGTGGCACTTCAACATCTATCTTGCCCCTCTCGCTCACTTGATTTCCTCCTTCTCTCCCCATTTCCAGTGTTATGCCTATGACACACAGCTTTCCTTCAAACGTCCTTCTTCTAGCTCATCCTGCTCCTCTCTGATCCCTGACTGCCTGTCTGCCATTCAGGCATGGGGTGCAGCTAACAATCTTTGGGGGTCATTACGAC
The DNA here is from genome assembly GCF_040938575.1 of Ambystoma mexicanum. NCBI lineage: Eukaryota > Metazoa > Chordata > Amphibia > Caudata > Ambystomatidae > Ambystoma > Ambystoma mexicanum. The sequence continues at coordinate 736,884,362 of NC_090936.1, forward strand.
CCAGGCGGTAAGTACGCCAACTTTACCACCATGGTGTAAACTAAGTTTACACCATGGTGGATGGCGGATTTACCGCCCCATTCCAAGGTGAGTGGGGCGGTAAATCCCCATTTCCCATTTTACCCTTCCCCATTCCCATTTTTGCCCCATACGGCATAATGGGAGTGGGGAAGGCGCTAATTACGCCACCGTAAATTACGGTGGTGTAATTAGCACCAAGACGGTTTAGCGCCATGGATTTTAACGGCTGCTAAAAGCAGCCATTAAAATCGGAATCAGGCGTTAAGGGTTAACGACGGCGTTAACCCTTAACGCCTGAGTTGTAATGAGGCCCTTTGTCTTAATGGCAGCAACAGAGATTCTTCTGATTGGGACACCTGTGTCCTCTTTTCCTCCTACCCTCTGCCACCCTCTATGGGCCCTCTACATCCACCATCCGGTGAGGCCAAAAACCTTGGGGTCATCTTCGATTCCACTCTCTCTTTCATACCTCACATCATGGACCTTACTAAGAAGTCTCACTTCCAGCTTCACCTCCTCAGAGGCATTCTTCCTTTCCTCACCTTCCCCCAGAAGCTCAATGTCACCAGTGCTCTGGTCCTCTATAGGTTGGACTACTGTAACAACCTCTTTCTCAACCTCCCTCTTTCCTCCCTACACCTCCCCCAGCTAATCCAGAATAGAGCAGCAAGACTTACCCTTGGCCTCACGCCCAGGAACCGTATCTCTCCTGCAACTAAAATCACTCTACTGGCTCCCGGTGGCTGCAATGATCAAATTCAATACCCTCTGCATAATCCACAAGGCCTTCTCGGGCCTGAGACCAATTCAATCTCCAAATTTCTCCTACTTTTACTGACTTTAAGGGCAAAGACAACAGGAGTATGTTCTAATATGGGGATTGTGGCACATATTAGCAGAGTCAGCATGAACATATTTTCTTAATGTATCATTACTGGCATTATGGACAAAGTAAACTTGAATATGCTTTATGTGGGAATACTGCCATACATTGGAGCAGCCAGTATGGATATGTACAGGAACAGTCTGCATGAAAATGATTTTTATACTGGCAGTGGACAAAGGGATCACGAAAACGTTGCCATGCACTGTTGGGGATTTGTAATCCAATGGATTTTTTCATGTTTTATTTTACCAAACTGATTATAAACTGCATGGCTTTTTACCCAATTTGTGTTGCACAAATTGTGTTGTAAAATGCAAAATGGTTACCAATTATTTAAAAAGAAACTTGGGGGTAGAACACCCCACCTACACCCCCATCAATCTCCAATGGTTAGTTTTGGTTCCCTTGCTACGTTCATTCACTCCACTATATTCTGGGAAGACCAAACACCCTTCTGGTGGGCCCAACTACACTAGCTTCAGGCCCCAACTTGTTGAAAACTCCTGGCTACGCCTCTGGCCTACATAGAGAAAACATCAATCTGCTTCTCTTGGCAAGAGGCCCTTTGTAATGCGTCATACCTACCCATTCAGATTATTACCCCAAGACAATGAGATATTGGGCCTCATTACACAGTAGGCGCTAAGGGATTACCGGCACCGGTAAGGTCACCGGTGCCAGTAATCCCTTGGCGTCCTACTATGAGGTACCTCAGAGACCCGCTGAGGGACTTCAGAGCTAATAACGGTACCGCAAATTGCGGTACCGTTATTAGCTCCTCACCCATTCCCATTGAGCCCTATGGGGGTTCAAATGGGAATGGGGAATGGTATTTGGAATGGGGATTTACCAGGTCCTCCAAGGTCGGAATGATCCGGTAAATCCACATACCGCCTACCCGGACCTGGTATGCGGTAAGGGAGTAGCCATGCCGCTACTAGCGGCATGGTTACCTCCTACCGTGTAATGAGGCCCATTGTCTTTGCTAGATGTCAGTAGGTGGAGCTACAATGCAAATAATTTGAGAAGAAAATAAAATCGACAAGGATTCTTGGAAAACATAGAGGTTTGTCCATCAGAGAACTCTCTTGTTGCCAGTACAGTGCCTGCAAGCAACATGCAAACAGCTTCAGGGCCCTTAGTCTTTCTGTCAATGGAGATCATGTGTCATGCCAGTACAAGTGAGGCGACGGTGTCATAGTTTTGCAGTTTTGCTTTCACTCCCTGACAAGACATGATAAGGGCACCTGCTATTAATGTCCCAATCAATCATGCGCCCCGCCCCACTTCCATCGTTTCTAACTCTTCAGTTAACCTCTTTATTAAACAGAAAGCTTCATTATCCATCTTTCACCAATACTATAAATTCATCAGCTCTGCATTGTAAACAGGCCTGTTTTTAAAGATGATTGGTTCCGTGCATTTTCCGAAAAACGCCTGCCTTTTGGTGCATTACATTATTAAGGCAAACTATTTGATTAGATATAATTGCGCTCCTTTTTATTATTTTACCCTGCGTCAGCACCCTGCATTAGCCAATTCCCTCTCTGTCAGCATGTCTGATACCTGGACTTATTTTTTTACAGCCTCTCACATCGCTGACACCACAGTTATTCCTATCATAAATTTTCACCGCTTTTGTTTAAAACAGTGATTAAAGCTGATCTGCATTCTGCAGTAACCCTGCTGGAGACGCGGGAATTATGATAATCTCGGTGCGAGATCCTGTTGAGAATACAGTTTCTGTAGCTGTGTCGAGCAAGTGCCACCTTTTAAAGACTGATTGCTCCTCTCCGAGCGACATTTAAAAAAACAAAAAAATAGAAGCCATTTATTTTCATGGGGTTTAGACAAAGGAACACTTGCATCCCCGGAGAACGATCTGTTTTTCAACAGAGACACAATTATTTACCGCTGCAGCACGCGTGTGATGGCGTACAGTCCTTGGTTTCCATCGAGAAAGAAAATAAGCCATACCCTCCAATTTAGCTTCTTAACTCTTGCTTGTTTTTTGCATCCGCTGGCTCCTCAGGCATCCAGAATGCAGGCTACGCACTGGAGACATGGAAATGCGCCATATTTGCCTGATTGGGATCACATGCGCACCCTGCTCGGCAGATAGGGCGGAAAGGGCTTTCATGTGGTTCATTTAAAAAGGAAAGATTGGAGATAGTGTGCCAGCCAGTGAGGCTGAACTGCTTTGCCTTTTCCTATTGTTTACAATGAAAGGGACAGATATCGGCTTTATTAGAAAGGAAGGTGGATGCGAAACAAAAATGATAACGCTATATTCCAAGCTTTAAGACGTTTGTGTTGGTTAGTGCATTAGTGGACGAATACATGTCTGGATTTGTTACATGTACGTGTTTGAATTTTGTGTTGATTAGTTGTTTGATGTGTATATGTGTGGTTGTAAACATAGACATGTGTAGGGTGGGGTGCAGCATCTGTAGGGACAGTGCCAGATTCCCAGATTCTCCCATGCAATTGCAAGATAATCGGCTCTTGTGCCAGATGTTGCTCTAAAAAGCATGCCATGCCTTGGCATACTATTTGCATGTACGTCAACTATTTGCACACCTGCTCTCTCAGACCCACAGACATACATGTTAATGTACGTGTCGTGCACACTTCACTGACAAGCAACACTCATTTGTCACGTACTCACACAGACACACGTATTTACTGAAAAACGAACTCTCATACATGCATGCATGTATACACTAACACACGAACAGCTTTTACCAGAGGCACACACGCAATTATGTGCTACACCCCCCCCACACACACATTTATAACTGACCAAGCACACATACATTTACAGGCCGATTCATGGAATAATTAGCGTGGCGCAAGTGGCCAAAAAAATGCGAATCGCAGTGGAATAGCGAAAATCGCAGTGCAAGTGCGAAAATCGCACGAAAAGCAGCGCACATCGATTCATGGACGGCCGTGCGCGAGAAAACCATTGGATGTGCGATAAAAAAGTGCGTGGCGCACGTTGGCGCACAGGCCATCTAACTGCGTTCGCCGGGTCACAGCGAAAATCGCACAGGCCACAGCGAAAATCGCACATAGCGCGGCGCACGCAACAAAAGTAGGCGGAACACGGGGCGTAACACTCGGAATGGGGAACAACTTGCCAAAATGTGGGCGTCACGGGGGAAGTACAGGGTACAAGTGCGTGGAACGCCCACACGCTCGCCTACAACACGTATTCATGGAATAGAATAGGGCAAAAAAGGGCACGCTCAAACCAGCGCACAGGCACAAACACGACCGCCACAAGAAAGCAGGCGGTAGCGTCTCTGCGCCTGTAAGAAATGTGCGCCAAAAGGTGCGCCAACAAATAGCACCTATATACAGCCATGATGAATGTCCTATACTGTGGCCCTCCAGGACAAATGACGTGCAAAGGGGTACCCACAAACACGGACACCCGCTGATAAAAAATACGTGTGCGTGTATACCGGGGTGCGCGGGAAGTCTCACACACGATTTGTCCGGGTACGTGGATTTCAGGGGTGCGCGGGAAGTTCCACACGCGATTTGGCCGTGTACGTGGATTTCAGGGGTGCGCGGTAAGTTCCACACGCGATTTGTCAGGGTACGTGGATTTCAGGGGTGCGCGGGAAGTTCCACACGCGATTTGGCCGTGTACGTGTATTTCAGGGGTGCGCGGGAAGTTCCACACGCGATTTGGCCGGGTACGTGGATTTCAGGGGAGCGCGGGAAGTTCCACACGCGATTTGTCAGGGTACGTGGATTGCAGGGGTGCGCGGGAAGTTCCACACGCGATTTGGCCATGTACGTGGATTTCAGGGGTGCGCGGGAAGTTCCACACGCGATTTGGCCGGGTACGTGTATTTCAGGGGTGCGCGGGAAGTTCCACACGCGATTTGTCAGGGTACGTGGATTGCAGGGGTGCGCGGGAAGTTCCACACGCGATTTGGCCGTGTACGTGTATTTCAGGGGTGCGCGGGAAGTTCCACACGCGATTTGGCCGTGTACGTGTATTTCAGGGGTGCGCGGGAAGTTCCACACGCGATTTGTCAGGGTACGTGGATTGCAGGGGTGCGCGGGAAGTTCCACACGCGATTTGGCCGTGTACGTGGATTTCAGGGGTGCGCGGGAAATTCCACACGCGATTTGGCCGGGTACATGGATTTCAGGGGTGCGCGGGAAGTTCCACACACGATTTGTCAGGGTACGTGGATTTCAGGGGTGCGCGGGAAGTTCCACACGCGATTTGGCCGTGTACGTGTATTTCAGGGGTGCGCGGGAAGTTCCACACGCGATTTGGCCGGGTACGTGGATTTCAGGGGTGCGCGGGAAGTTCCACACGCGATTTGTCAGGGTACGTGGATTGCAGGGGTGCGTGGGAAGTTCCACACGCGATTTGGCCGTGTACGTGGATTTCAGGGGTGCGCGGGAAGTTCCACACGCGATTTGGCCTTGTACGTGTATTTCAGGGGTGCGCGGGAAGTTCCACACGCGATTTGGCTGGGCACGTGTATGACAGGGGTACGCGGGAAATTCTACACGCGATTTGGCTGTGTGCTCCCAGGTATTCCCTGTACACCCTCCACGGCCCCTGCAGGCAGCACACACCACAGGGGACTACCCTGCACACCTGCTCATGTCACCCAGCACCCCCACCCCCCAGCATCCAGGGGCACCCTCCACCAGGGCCCCACTCATGTCTCCCACCACCCCCACTCCCCAGCAGTGCAGGGGCAGCCTCCACCAGGCCCCCACCCATGTCCCCTATCACCCCCACCCCCCAGCATCCAGGGGCACCCTCCACCAGGCCCCCACCCATGTCTCCCACCACCCCCACCCCCCAGCATCCAGGGGCACCCTCCACCAGGCCCCCACCCATGTCCCCTATCACCCCCACCCCCCAGCAGTGCAGGGGCAGCCTCCACCAGGCCCCCACTCATGTCTCCCACCACCCCCACCCCACAGCAGTGCAGGGGCAGCCTCCACCAGGCCCCCACCCATGTCTCCCACCACCCCCACCCCCCAGCCTCCAGGGGCAGCCTCCACCAGGCCCCCACTCATGTCTCCCACCACCCCCACCCCCCAGCCACCAGGGGCACCCTCCACCAGGCCCCCACCCATGTCCCCTATCACCCCCACCCCCCAGCATCCAGGGGCACCCTCCACCAGGCCCCCACTCATGTCTCCCACCACCCCCCAGCAGTGCAGGGGCAGCCTCCACCAGGCCCCCACCCATGTCCCCTATCACCCCCACCCCCCAGCATCCAGGGGCACCCTCCACCAGGCCCCCACCCATGTCTCCCACCACCCCCACCCCCCAGCATCCAGGGGCACCCTCCACCAGGCCCCCACCCATGTCCCCTATCACCCCCACCCCCCAGCAGTGCAGGGGCAGCCTCCACCAGGCCCCCACTCATGTCTCCCACCACCCCCACCCCCCAGCAGTGCAGGGGCAGCCTCCACCAGGCCCCCACCCATGTCTCCCACCACCCCCACCCCCCAGCCTCCAGGGGCAGCCTCCACCAGGCCCCCACTCATGTCTCCCACCACCCCCACCCCCCAGCCACCAGGGGCACCCTCCACCAGGCCCCCACCCATGTCCCCTATCACCCCCACCCCCCAGCAGTGCAGGTGCAGCCTCCACCAGGCCCCCACTCATGTCTCCCACCACCCCCACCCCCCAGCAATGCAGGGGCAGCCTCCACCAGGCCCCCACTCATGTCTCCCACCACCCCCACCCCCCAGCAGTGCAGGGGCAGCCTCCACCAGGCCCCCACTCATGTCTCCCACTACCCCCACCCCCCAGCAGTGCAGGGGCAGCCTCCACCAGGCCCCCACTCATGTCTCCCACCACCCCCACCCCCCAGCAGTGCAGGGGCAGCCTCCACCAGGCCCCCACTCATGTCCCCTATCACCCCCACCCCCCAGCAGTGCAGGGGCACCCTCCACCAGGCCCCCACCCATGTCTCCTATCACCCCCACCCCCAGCAGTGCAGGGGCAGCCTCCACCGGGCCCCCACCCATGTCTCCCACCACCCCCACCCCCCAGCATCCAGGGGCACCCTCCACCAGGCCCCCACCCATGTCCCCTATCACCCCCACCCCCCAGCAGTGCAGGGGCAGCCTCCACCAGGCCCCCACTCATGTCTCCCACCACCCCCACCCCCCAGCAGTGCAGGGGCAGCCGCCACCAGGCCCCCACTCATGTCCCCTATCACCCCCACCCCCCCCACCAGGGGCAGCCTCCACCAGGCCCCCACCCATGTCTCCCACCACCCCCACCCCCCAGCATCCAGGGGCACCCTCCACCAGGCCCCCACCCATGTCTCCCACCACCCCCACCCCCCAGCAGTGCAGGGGCAGCCTCCACCAGGCCCCCACCCATGTCTCCCACCACCCCCACCCCCCAGCATCCAGGGACACCCTCCACCAGGCCCCCACCCATGTCCCCTATCACCCCCACCCCCCAGCAGTGCAGGGGCAGCCTCCACCAGGCCCCCACTCATGTCTCCCACCACCCCCACCCCCCAGCCACCAGGGCCACCCTCCACCAGGCCCCCACCCATGTCCCCTATCACCCCCACCCCCCAGCAGTGCAGGGGCACCCTCCACCAGGCCCCCACCCATGTCTCCCACCACCCCCACCCCCCAGCATCCAGGGTCACCCTCCACCAGGCCCCCACTCATGTCTCCCACCACCCCCACCCCCCAGCAGTGCAGCGGCACCCTCCACCAGGCCCCCACCCATGTCCCTTATCACCCCCACCCCCCAGCCACCAGGGGCAGCCTCCACCAGGCCCCCACTCATGTCTCCCTGCACCCAGGTCCTCACAATAACCAACCATGTGCGTAATGGTCAGCCTCCACAGCCAAAAGGCCCTACCAAGTAACCCATTCACCCACATGGAAATGGAAATTACATGTTACACCCCCAACGTACATAAAGCAAATGAACCCATGTCTGTCACACACAATGGTTGCAAATGAATTGGAAAACACCCAACATGACATGCATGAAACCAATGAGATGATACCACACAGTGAAGTATGAAAACAAAATTGTATTGAAAAAATATGAATGCAAATGAAATGAAACAAACTACAATGCCAATGAAAAAAAGAAAAGGTGCATGTCCGTCCCAAAAAATTAAAAACACCAAATCCAAAAAAAATGTACTTCAAAGTCACATTAAAAATGAAATCAATCCGACAGAAAAAAAATAAATCAAACACCATTGCTCCATGGAGAAGAAATAAAAAATTAAAAAATAAAACAATCCAATGAAGAACTATGTACAAAATATCCAAGGGTCCATGAGCCCAACTGAACAAAGGAAACCTACAAAAAACACTAACAAAAATGCACCTATATACAAAAAGTGGAGCTGTGTCCGTCGACTCCAAATCATAAGAATAAACAAATGAAACCTAAAACTAAAGAACTATATACAAAGGCGGAGGGCAAGTCCAGCGGCTCACTCTGTAGTGTTCCGGGCCAGGGTATCATCAAACTCCTCGTCTATGTCCCGGAGGCGGTCCTGTTCCATGGCCCCGAGGGTCCGCAGGGACGACGCCATCTGCTCCTCCAACCCCCTGCGGATTGCCACGAGGCACTCGGCCCGCCTCAGGGCCCTCCGCATGGAGTTCTCCGCCCTGACCATCGTGAGCCGCTCCTCTTCCGCCCGCCGCCGCTCCGTACCTATCTGCTGGCCCAACCGCAGCCACACGGAAGACACTTCCTGTCCTGGGTCCTCCTGCCCTCCGGCCGATGCCTGCCCCTCCGATGTTGATGGCCCCGAGCCATGATGCCTCCCACGTTGACTCTGCTGCTGCCTCCGACGCAACTGCCTCTGCCAGCACGACGGCATCCAGGCTGATGGAATCCACCGACGCCGTCGTGCACGTGGCCTGCCTGTTGATGCCGGCACATCCTCCATCTGCTGGGGTACCGTTGCTGTGGTGTCCACCCCTGCTTGACCTCCGACTCCCGACTGTGGCAGGGATGGGATCCCCACCGAGCTGGCTGCATAGGTCAGGGCAGGTCCACAGGGGGCCCTGGTGGCATCTGGGCCGGAAGACGGCAAGGAGAACGACCGGCGTATAGCCTCCACAGAGGAGGAGAGGGCCGCCAGATTGGCCGACACATGCAGGAAACCCCCGAACATGGAAGATCCCAATTGGGCCACGTCGGCACGGTGCTCTTCGTGATGATGTGCGTGCTCCTCCTGGGAAGCACGCACGTCATCACGAATTGCACCCGCGCGCATCGCAACCCCAATCAGGACCTTCTCCATACGGACACGGGTCCCCTCGTCCGCAGGTGGAGGGGAGTCAGGTGACATGGACATCCCCTCTACCTGCGGACGGGCCTGGGACGGGGCATCCCTGCTGGTGCATGGTGGTGCACTCACAGGGTCAGGGACAGCGACATGCACAGGCCCCTCCACGGTAACCTGTGCTGCCTCCTGCCCCTGGCCCTGGACTGCACCACTTGCACCAGCAGGGATGCCCCCACCAGGCCCCATGTGTGCCCCTGTGGCGGCCTCCTCCTCCTCTGTGGAAACCACCAACCTGGATGGCTCCTCACCGTCTTCCACCGTAGCAGGCCCCTGTGGGGGCTCACCCACCCCTTCCGCTGCAGCCGTGGGGGCATCCCCGCCGCCTTGCTCCACAGCGCCGTCTCCGCCCTCTTCTTCACTAGCCACTGCGTAGAGGGAGACAAAGAACACAAGCATCAGGGTACTGTACAATGGTCCCCTAGACAGGAAGCAATAGCAGATGAGTACCACTGTCAAAGTACACTTCCATCATGTCCCTCCACAACACATGGGTCAGTCCAGGCAAAACACACACAGTAACAGGCATGGTGCATGCCATGGACATTTCCATACAGAGTCCAATGGACTCTTGAAACATACAATGATATGGAACTCACATGCATCATGGGTCATGCCTATCACATGCACACACTTCACCTCAGTCACATCCATCTGGCCCCATACACCCCAAACACAGCGGATACAAGGGTAACTAGGCTGCATCAGTGAATCTGTGCATTGTCACACACATGTGTCATGCATCCATGGCATCCACAAGTCACAGACACGCAGGTCAGGCACACAGACATGGCTACCATATATGTACCTGGCATCAGCACCCATCCCTCACCCCCACCCATGTCCAGGAACAGAGACTGCCATGCTCTCATGTTTAAAATCTGCATAGGGCTCCCCATGTGGCATTTAAACACATGCAACAACCATGTGGTTCACACATCACTGGTCGCACATGCATTACCATGATGTCCCTGCACACATACATGCATACATGGCCTATGCCACACATACAGGCAAGTATCAGAGAACCAGCACACCGCAACATGCCCTGTCTCACACAGCTATGCTTGGACACTTACCGCTCAACTCCAGATGGGTCTCCCTCTCAAGGATCTGGGCGTGGAGCGCTGGGCGTACGCGTTCCAGGATCCTCATCTGGATGGAACTCATGCGGCCCCGGCCCCCCTCCACGAGGCGCCGGGCCTTCACGAGGGTCCTGGACCTCAAGTCCTCCCAGCGCTTCTTGATCTTCTGGACGTCGCGGGTTGCCACCCCCTCCGCGTTGATGGCAACCACACAGTCGGCCCAGATCCTCTCCCGTCCTTCCTTGCTGGCGCGGGACGATCCAAAGAGGGCATCATACTGCCCCAGGACATGCTCCACCAGGACACCAACTTCGGTGGCAGTGAAGCTGGTGCCCCTCTGCCCCTCTGGCCTGGGGTTGCCACTGGTGCCAGATGTGGAAGTGCCCGACATGGCAACCCCAGAGGCAGGTGTGGGGGGCAACTGGAACCTGGGGCTGGGCTGTGGAGCGATGTAATCCCAGTCGGGAGTCTTCAGTTCCAGCAGGGGTGGACACAGCAACTGGACCCCTGCAGATGGCTGATGTGCAGGCACCAAATGGCAGGGCACAGTGGCAGCAGGCAGGCAGGCAGGCACCAGCAGATGGCACGTGGGAGGCTGCTCGGGGCACTGGGGGGCAGTAATTCGGCCTTCTGGGCAGGAGCGTGGTCTTCCGTGTGTTTTCGCGTGGCCAGCTTGATACGGAGTGATTTGGCACGTGAAAATCCTGCACGTCAGCGTGAAATTCGAGGAAAGGCCCTTAGCGCGTAAGCGCGTCAGCCCGCATACGCGATTCTATTGGACCAAAGGCCCTCAACGCGTAAGCGCGTCTGTGACGTGACCCGCACGGGTGTTTCCCACACAGCACGTGATGACGGAGCACACATGGAAAGACTGCACATCAGAGTGTCATCGCGTGTAATTGGACAGCACGTCAGAGTGTCATCGCGTGTAATTGGACAAAAGTGCGCGTACACGCGATTGGCCTATGTGCGTGTATTTCAGGGGTGCGCGGGCACTTACATACGCAAGTACGTCAGCGCACCTGTATCCCGGGGTGCGCGGGAATTTCCACACGCTATTGGACTGGGTACTGGATTTCAGGGGTGTGCGGGTCACACGCTCGCCTACAACACGCGCAACGCATAAATTTGCGCGCTAACAAAATAACAAGCTCAGACCCAGGATGAACATACCGTTCCTAGCAGCAGTGGCCGTGGGCTACCAAAGGAGGAGGAGGAGGATAGTCAGGGCCAGAATATTCACACCCAGAACCAGCCTTTTCGGGATGCCTGATGACCAGGTGTATGGGAGGTACAGGTTTCCACCACACATAATACTGGATCTGGTGAGTGAGTGGGAGGATGACCTCACATCACCCACCCTGTGCTCCCAAGCACTCAGTCCCCTGGAGAAGGTCCTCAATGTACTGCACTTCTTAGCCACTGGATCATTTCAGCGGACAAGTGCCATAGTGGGTGGGGTATCACAGGCCACCCAGTCACGCTGCCTACACCAGGTCTTGAACATCATCACTGCACGCCCATCAGTCCGCAGGCACATATACCTGGCCAGAACACCTGCAGAAAGGCATGCTGCCGCCCTGGATTTTTACGGTGTGGCACGATTCCCCAAAGTGCTAGGTGCCATCGACTGCACCCATGTGGCTCTACGTCCCCCCAGGGCATCAGAGCACATCTATAGGAACCGCAAGCACTGGCATTCCATCAACGTGCAGGTAGTATGTAATGCCAAGGAAATCATCACCTCAGTATATGCCAACTATCCCGGGTCCACCCACGACAGCTTCATTTACCGAATGTCCACCCTAAGCCGGGACCTAGAAGCTGGGCGGCATGGCGATACATGGCTGCTTGGTGAGTATGAATGCCACTGCACATGCATGCATGTCAGATACTGAGCAAGGTCACAACCCCACCAATGATACCAATCACCACCTCCACAGGGGACAGTGCCTACCCTCTCAGCCTCCACATGATGATGTCAATTCGGAACCCCACCACGCCACCCGAGGTAAAATATAACACAGCCCACATTACAACCCGGGGCATAGTGGAGCGCACATTTGGAGTGCTAAAGTCACGCTTTCGCTCCCTTGACCGTTCTGGCGGGCAGCTGTTATACGCTCCCCCAGTAGTGTGCAGGATCATAGTGGCAGCATGTGTCCTGCACAACGTTGCAACACGCCGGGGCCTGGCCGTGGACATGGTGGTGGCCCCACATCCCCAACCACATGCACAGCCGCTGCGCATGGGAGGGGAAAGGGCACGGGGGAGGCAGCCCGTACACAGCTAGTGGCTAATTACTTCACATAGAAATCACACCCCTGTGGAGTGCACACTGCCCTGGCACATTCCATCTGACAATCAATGATGACTCAACCTGACACTGATCCTGAATGTCTGGAGAATCAACCGTGAAAACCATATCAGCCTGAGATTGTTCACCTGGAAGTCTTACAATGTGTGCATCCCTACCCACACAGACACCACCAAGGCAGTTTTGTGAAGAAACACATTCAAGCAGCTAAAATGAATACCCACTTGCAAAATGCAACAAGAGGACAGTGCCATGTCAGCCAACCCATCCCCAGCACCGCCACACGACACACCGTGCCATGTCATGCTATTTGCAGGTAAACAAAGTAATCCCCACAACATGACACAAGTGTCACAATGTACAGTGTCCCTAATTGAAACTTGCAACACCTGAAATGCTCACAGTAATGCAGGACCAACAACAAACTTGAGCAGGTACTACCATTAACATGACATCACAAATGTAATAAATTAGTAGTCTCACCACCTGGAAATGCCTGCACTCCCACCACTTCCAACTGTACAGTGTTGGCGCCATGTAGAGTTGTAGGTGCACTGCTGCCAACATGGACCCCATCTCCAAACTAGAGGGCCTTGTGTAGACATGAGGAAGGGACCTGCAAATTGGGAGGTAGACACAGATGATGAGTTACACATCAATGCAACATGCAGTGTACAACACAACAGCAATATGCACTAGGAATGTATACACAGTATTGACTAGACTACCCACACATGTAGTGGGAGTCCAATGTCACCATGTACGTCAATGTCACTTGGGCACACCCTTTGCAAGCCCATGGAAACGGGAAGCAGGAGGGGTGTGTGTGACTCAAACCCAAGCATCTGAACCAAATACATGACAAGCCTGCATGTGCCCAGCCACAATGAAGCGTATGCCCACAGGAACCACGGAAGGCAACAAATTGTCCCACCCACCTGTGTGGATCCTGGGAAAAAAAAACACCTCCATGGGCTCATGGCCCACATGGCTACCCTATTGTGGGAGTATCACTGCTGTCGCTATTATCACCCTGTGCAGCTGCATCCGGAGGTGGTTGCACTATGGGAGGCAGCCCACGCAAGGCCCCAGTCTGCTCCTCCATGGCTGCAAGCATGCGGGTGTGGTAGGTCTCGTTCTGGAGGATGAGTGTGCGGAGGTCCCCATGCAACAACTCACGGGATGCCCGGACCTCCGCCCTCGTTGCCTGCATCTCAGCTGAGAGCGTACGGGTGAGACGCTCCAGCTGCTGTTCTGTCCTTTGGTGTGTTGAAGCCTCAAGTTCAACAAGAGTCGTCCTGAGGTGAAGGAGCTCTTGCCTCAGGGCTTCCCTGTGGCCCTGGGACTCTATGGAGATGGCCTCCTGCAGAGTTGCCAGTGCCGCCCGCCTGTCCCTGTTGGACGCCAACATGTCCTCCCTGTGTGACTGGCAGATGGAGTCGGTTGCCTGCTGTAGTCGCTCCATCAGCCTTTCAGGGGGGACAATGGAAGTGGCCACCCTATCCATGGCCTGAGCCATCATCTCGGATGATGCTGCCTGTTGGGTTGCCATACAGTAAATGGATTGCTCCCATGCGGTATTGCCAGGTGGCGTACGGCCACCACGTCGGCGGGCACCACACCTGTCTGGGGCAAGGCGAACTGCGCCTTGCTGTGCCGGCACTGCCTGAGGCTGCAGGACTGCATTCCCCCTCTAATCTGCTGGCCCAGGAACAGGATCAGATGTCGCGGAGTGTGACCCTGCATCCGTAACCACCAAAGGCGTAGCTGCCAACACTGACATCCCCATTGAGGGTTCTGACCCTGGTGCAGGTGGGTGGGACAGAACAGAATCCCTCCCTGGAACACTCACCTGCGACGGCACGTAGGTCTCATCATCCGAATCAACACCTGAGTACAGCTCGGGGGAGGTGCAGCCAGAGACACCCCTTGAGAGCACGACCTGCAGCACTTGTGGGTTCTCACCCACCACCACACCACGTCCCTCACTGGTGGTTGGTCGGCCCTCGGACCCCTCCTGGGTCTGCACCATCTCCACAACCCCAGCAGTATCAGGTGCGTCTTCCCCTGCAAAGACATAAAAACAAAGAAATGGAAACAGGCATTAGCACCATGGCACACAATGAGGGCTGAGAAGCAAGAGAACCAGTACTTGATTGACACATGTCACACATGACTAAAACCCTCCCATGCATGCACCCTCACTGCATATGAAGGGCAGGCAAATGGCACACACTGATGACACCAAGATGGAAGATGAACACATTTTCTGCATGCTGCCTGGCAGTGGCATCACACATTGGCCTGTGATTGCCAGGTGAAACACACATGCCATCACACAGATGGCATGTACCATTGCTATTGAGTGAAGATGGAGAGGAGGGCAGCACCTATTCATTCAGTCCAGTTCCCGCATGTAATAGCTTTTCTAATTCAAACAGGTCAGATTTTTCACCGGGAGCTGCCAGTCCAAAATGGTCCAATTGCACAGGGACATGTGTGAACAAATGATATCCAGGTAACAAAGTCACTCCACTTTACCATAGCCATGTCAGACATGTGACTAGAGGACTGAGAAATGCCTAGTAAAAGTGGTGGAATGCAAACAATCTGCCTGATTGAACAGAGAAAAATAAGCAACAATGTTGTGTCAAGATGACACTTCAAGGGCAACTGGCCTGCTGTTGGGCTAGATGTCTACTATTGGCAGAAGGGATACTGCTATGGCCAAATGCAGCTGCGCAGGATGTATTGCATGAAGCACATGGCTGACCCATACGACTCAGGCGCACACACTCTCACCTGGCACACAAACAGAAGCCCTCACACACACACCATGCACATGGATGACACACACATGCATGTGCACTCACCGGACAATGCCTCGTAATCAGGCAGATCTCCCACGCCTTGGATCTGTTCTTCCGTGACGTAGGTCCCAGCGACTGACTCATGTGGAGTGAGTTCCATGTCCACTACTGGAGACCCACCTCCAGTCACTAGAGTTGCGGCATGACTTGAGGCCAGCTTATTCTTTGCCCTGCGCTTTAGGTCATTCCAGCGCTTATAGCAATCATTGGCTGTGTGCCTCACGATTCCAAGGGCACTTACGATGTCCGCAACGGTCTGCCAGTGTGCCTGGCGTTGTGCAGGTGTGGTCTTGGATCCTGCAACAATGACCATCTCGTTATCATGTCCGGACACATACTCGACAAGTGCATTCAGTTCGTCATCCGTGAAGCTGGGCTTCCTCGACGGGCCGGACTCTGTAGCCGTGTCTGGGGCATCAGCCTGTGCCGGACGAGCACTCTTCCTCTTCCGCTTGGAAGGTGGTGGTGATCCTGAGTGTCCTGCACCACTCTGGACACTAGGGGCAGAAGCCCTGGTGGACTCTGTATCAGGAGTGTGGGATTGCACACTCAGCATGGGAGTTGGTGCAGGCATTGGCTCAAGTGTAATGGTGTCAGGGGGAATGTCAGCAGGATGGACTAGGACCGACACTGTCCTGGCTGGGTGTGTGAGAGCTGGGGTGGATGGAGCCGCAGCTGCCCCTGCAGCCTCTCCACTCTGCCTACTTGGGGCAGCAGATGACCTTGCTTCCCCAGATCCACATGTCATGATGACATCAACGTGCACCAGCGCACGTGTCATAGGCCTGCTGACCTGGAAGTCAGCCATGGAGTCAGCCAGGTCTGGTGCCACAATGGGCTGGTCCAACAAGGGCTGAGCATGGATGGTGTCAGCCACATCAGCCTCAACGGGAGGGGGGGGGATTATGGGTGCCCTTGACTGGTCCTCCACACATGGGGGGACAGGCTCACCCTGCAAGTAACGGCCACGTCCCCTACTGGATCCACCACGGCCACCACTTGTGGCTCTTCCACCTTTGCCACCCTTACGGAATCCTCGCCTCCCAGCCATGGCACTGATGTTAATGTGCGTATGGGAGTGGCTGTAAACTATTGTCCTGTGCAATTGGGGGTCAAAGGGGTTGGGTACCAGATGGTAATTGTACCCTAGTGCTCTAGCACGGCTGAATGTAACCCCTGGGGAAAGATGACGGGTCACGCTACGCACAGGAGGCCCAAAAAAGGGAGATGACGTGCACGCAACCCCTCCTAGACCACGTGTGCAGAAAGAAAAACTGTGGCACCCAGTAACACAAGAATGAACGTATGCGTGTCACACGCAGCCTAGAATGACCTCTGAAGGGGTAGGCTACACACGGGGCAAGCACAGATGTTAGATACGTGCGTGACTCACCGTCTGCCAGGTAAAAGAGCGTGAAAAAGGAGCGCGTTTGGTTGGCAACACCCCCGCCAAAAGAAGATTTGTACGCTGTCTGAGGAGACAGGACAACAGTAGAAGGGAACACTGTTTGAGGGAACAGGCCCAGGTAAACCAGTAAAAGAGAAAAAAGAGAAAAAGCTGTAAGAGGTAACAGGGAGTACGAACTTGAAACGCCGTGAAGTAAATCGCGTGTGAAACGACAAGAAGTACAGAATTCACCCACTCGCTCTCCACGAAAAGCACGTACAAGGAAATGGTGTTCTACACGTACCTTTTATGCAGGCCCACACGTCCAGCGTCACTTACGCGGCGTGTACGCGCTAGGGCCATTTCCACCAATTACACGCTTTGTCACTTCTGCTTGTAGGGCCATTTCCACCAATTACACGCTTTGTCACTTCTGCGTGTAGGTCCATTTTCAGCAATTACATGCTTTGTCACTGCCGCGTGTACGCGCTAGGCCCATTCCCACCAATTACACGCTTTGACACTCGGACGTGTCTTTCATTTTTTTCACACGCAACATTTTCCAACGTGTGCCCAATTCAACGTGCACGTGACTTCATAGACGCGCATACGCTGGCGACGCATTTACGCGCTAAGGGCCTTTCCTCGAATTACACGCAGACGTGTTGGATTTTCACGTGCCAAATCACTCCGTATCAAGCTGGCCATGCGTTCACACACGGAAGACCACGCTCCTGCCCAGAAGGCCAAATTACTGCCCCCCAGAGCCCTGAGCACGCTCCCACCTGCCATCTGCTGCTGCCTGACTGCCTGCTGTCCATGTGCCCTGCCATTTGCTGCCTGCACATCAGCCAGGGGTGCTGTTGCTGTGACCACCCCTGCTGGAACCGAAGACTCCCGACTGATTTTCCATCGCCCCACAGCCCAGCCCCAGGACCCAGTTGCCCACCCACTCCTGCCTCTGCGGTTGCCATGTCGGGCACTGCAACATCTGGCACCAGTGGCAACCCCCGGCCAAGGAGGCAGAGGGGCACCAGCTTCACTGCCACCGAAGTTGGTGTCCTGGTGGAGCATGTCCTGGGGCAGTATGATGCCCTCTTCGGAAGGTTGCGCGCCGACAAGGAAGGACGGACTCGGATCTGGATGGACATCGTGACTGCCATCAACGCGGAGGAGGTGGCAGTCCGCGACTACAAACGTGTCAGGAAGCGCTGGGAGGACTTCAGGTCCAGGACCCTCAACAAGGCCCGGCGCCTCCTGAAGGCAGCGGATGCTAAGGGGCGCCGGGGCCACTTGTCGGAAGATCAGATGAGGGTCCTGGAACGCATATCCCCAGCGCTCCACATCCAGGTCCTTGAGAAGCAGACCCGTCTGGAGTCGAGCGGTAAGTGTACATGCATACTGATTGTAAGCTGTGCGTGTGGTGGTGTGCCAGGAGTGTGCAGGTTGAACATGTATTTTTATGTGGCATGCGAGGGGTCTCATGTGTGACACATGGATGGTACTTGTGTGTGTGGGCTTGCATGGCACAGGATGTGGAGGAATGATTGTCAGGTGTGACATGGATGTCGATCAAAACACTGCGACAGTTGGCGGAGGTGTACACATGCATGCAAGTTTGGTGTTGTGTGTGCATGTGTAGTGTACTCCCTATGTTGCATGTGATGTGTGGATGACCTTTGGCTGCTCATGCTGTTGTATGTGAATGGATGGTGCTGGCTGTTGCATTATGGCTGTGGTATGGCTCATGTGTGCAAGTTGAAATGACATGTGTGTTGGGGATTGTGATGCCATGTCTGAGGTTTACCAATGCCACTCATGTATAACTGTCATGTGTGTATGAGTCCATTTTACAGTGCCCTGATGCCTGTGTTTTCTTTCTCCCTGTCTGAAGCGTCAACTGATGAAGAGTGCGGAGAAGGTGCTGTGGAGCACAGCGGCAGGGGTCGCACCACCAGCCGGAGACGCAAGGCCCGGATCCCCTCCCAGGTTGTGATCTCGTCGGGGAGTGAGGAGTCCGGTGCCGCGTCCCAGGCCGCAGCTGCCGAGGGGAGGTCCAAGAGGCGGAGGTTGGAGTTGGACTCCTCGGCAGCAGAAGGGGCAGCTGGGACCCCACAGGGCCCAACGGGGGAAGATGGCACGGAGTCATCCAGGTTGGTGGGGGGTTTGGTGGAGGAGGAGGCCGTGCAAGCGACAGTGGCGGGGTCTGGAGGTGGGGATTCCACTGGTGCTAGTGGTGCAGTGCAGGATCAGGGACAGGAGGCAGCACAGGCCGCCGCGGAGGTGCCTGTGTGCAATCCTGTCCCTGCTCCTGTCACTGCATCATCTTGCACCAGCGGGGATGCCTACCTCCAGACCCGTTCTCAGGGAGAGGATTGGCTTACGACACCTGGCCTTCCACTCCCTGTGGATGTGGCTATCCTGCACCAGGTTGTGCCTGTCCAGGGTGGGGTGGCGTTGCGTCAACGGGCCATGCGAGCTGACCTGCAGTCTTTTCATGATGAGTCTGCACGTCTTCTCGCATGGCTCATTGACCGCGTTGACCCACTGGGACAGTTCACCAGGGCTGGATTCCTCCGTTTCCTGGACCTTGTTCCGACCCCCTTCTCCACAGAACCCCCTATGCCCCAGTCGTCCTCCATGCCATCTTCCCACCCATGTGTCACCTGGGTGCCCTGTGGAGCTGCCTCCGACCGTGCGGCCAGGCTGGTGGACAACAGATCCCTGCCACAGTCGGGAGTCGGACGTCCAGCAGGGGTGGCCACGTCAACGACTGCACCCCAGCTGGAGGAGGATGTGCAGGCACCATCGGACAGGGCACATGGACAGCAGCAGCTGCAGCAGCAGGAGGCTGTAGGTGGGAGCCACGATAGCTCGGGGCCTTCAACATCGGAGGGGCAGGCATCAGCCGGAGGGCAGGAGGACCCTGGACGGGAAGTGTCTTCCGTGTGGCAGCGGTTGGGCCACGCCATAGATGCGGAGCGGCGGCAGGCAGAAGAGGCGCGGCTCACGATGGTCAGGGCGGAGAACTCCATGCGGAGGGCCCTGAGGCGGGCCGAGTGCCTCGAGGCAATCCGCAGGGAGTTGGAGGTGAACATGTCGGCGTCCCTGCGGACCCTCGGGGCCATGGAACAGGACCGCCTCCGGGACATAGACAAGGAGTTCGATGATGCCCTGGCCCGGAACACCACTAAGTGAGCCGCTGGACTGGCCCGCCGCCATTGTATATAGTTATTTAGTGATAGGTTTCCTTTGCAGTTTATTTTTCTTTGGAGTCGACGGACACTGCTCCACCTTTTGTATATAGTTCCATTTTAGATAGGTTTTTTGGTAGGTTTCATTTCTTCTCTTGGGATGATGGACCCTGAATACTTTGTACATAGTTGGACCAGCCCTGGTGGCTGGGGGTGGGGGTGATAGGGGACATGAGTGGGGGCCTGGTGGAGGCTGCCCCTGCACTGCTGGGGGTGGGGGGTGGTGGTAGACATGGGTGGGGGCCTGGTGGAGGCTGCCCCTGCACTGCTGGGGGGTGGGGGTGGTGGGCGACATGGGTGGGGGCCTGGTGGAGGCTGCCCCTGGTGGCGGGGGGTGGGGGTGATAGGGGACATGAGTGGGGGCCTGGTGGAGGCTGCCCCTGCACTGCTGGGGGGTGGGGGTGGTGGGAGACATGAGTGGGGGCCTGGTGGAGGGTGCCCCTGCACTGCTGGGGGGTGGGGGTGGTGGGAGACATGGGTGGGGGCCTGGTGGAGGCTGCCCCTGGTGGCGGGGGGGTGGGGGTGATAGGGGACATGAGTGGGGGCCTGGTGGAGGCTGCCCCTGCACTGCTGGGGGGTGGGGGTGGTGGGAGACATGAGTGGGGGCCTGGTGGAGGGTGCCCCTGCACTGCTGGGGGGTGGGGGTGGTGGGAGACATGAGTTGGACATGAGTGGGGGCCTGGTGGAGGCTGCCCCTGCACTGCTGGGGTGTGGGGGTGATGGGAGACATGAGTGGGGGCCTGGTGGAGGCTGTGGCTGGGGGGTGGGGGTGCAGGGACACATGAGTGGGGGCCTGGTGGAGGCTGCCCCTGCACTGCTGGGGGGTGGGGGTGATAGGGGACATGAGTGGAGGCTGTCCCTGGTGGCTGAGGGGTGGGGGTGGTAGGATACATGTGTGGGGGCCTGGTGGAGGCTGCCCCTGCACTGCTGGGGGGTGGGGGGTGTTAGGGGATATGAGTGGGGGCCTGCTGGAGGCTGCCCCTTGTGGCTGGGGGGTGGGGGTGATGGGAGACATTAGTGGGGGCCTGGTGGAGGCTGCCCCTGGTGGCTGCGGGGTGGGGGTGATGGGAGACATGGGTGGGGGCCTGGTGGAGGATGCCCCTGGTGGCTGGGGGTGCAGAGGGAAATGCGTTGGCGGGCAGTAGGGCAAGGTGACATGTGGGTTGGCTGGGGGGCATGGCCATGGTGGATGGGGTGCCTGCAGGACATGTGCAGGGTAGGCCCCTATGGTGTGGGCCACCTGCAGGGGCCGTGGAGGGTGTAGAGGGAACACCTGGAGGGACCCACACATGCAATTCACGTGTGGTGCTCCCCGCGCACCCCTGTAATACACATACCCTGATGGAATCGCGTGTGATACTTCCCGCACACCCCTGAAATACACGTACCCTGCTGATTTTGCGTGTGATACTTCCCGCGCACCCCTAAAATACACGTACCCTGCTGCTTTTGCGTGTGATACTTCCCGTGCACCCCTGGAATACAAATACCCTGCTGTTTTTGCGTGTGATACTTCCCGCGCACCCCTGGAATACACGTACCCTGATGGAATTGCGTGTGATACTTCCCGCGCACCCCTTAGATACACGTACCCTGCTGCTTTTGCGTGTGATACTTCCCGTGCACCCCTGAAATGCACGTACCCTGCTGTTTTTGCATGTGATACTTCCCGCGCACCCCTGGAATACACGTACCCTGATGGAATTGCATGTGATACTTCCCGCGCACCCCTGAGATACACGTACCCTGCTGCTTTTGCGTGTGATACTTCCCGCGCACCCCTGAAATACACGTACCCTGCTGCTTTTGCGTGTGATACTTCCCGCGCACCACTGAAATTCACGTACCCTGCTGTTTTTGCGTGTGTTACTTCCCACGCACCCCTGATGCACACATACACAGGACAATCGCATGTGGAACTTCCCGCGAACCACTGAAATACACGTTCCCCGCTTGGCGTTTGCTGTTTGCCAGCCCTTTGAACTGGTCCAGGGTTAGCGCAGCCCTTTGCGATTTTTTGGGGATTTTGAAGGCTTTTCCTTGCGCGAGGGCGTTCTTGGGGGCGTAACTGGCGCTGCTGCAGGGTCGCTGCGCCACGGCTGGTTTTGGATGCGAAAATCCATGAAAACGCTCTGCGCGGAAATCAATTTTAGCGCACGCGGCTGGCGCAGACATTCGCACCGTCACGCTGTGCGCCAGCCGCGTGCGCCACTTTTGTGCGAATTTCTAGGAATTACCCTGTCAGTCTTAGTAGGGATAGAACAAGGTAATAACATTGACAATACCTACTCTTTTTAGGCAACGGATAAGGCCAAATCACTGATGAACATTTTCTATGTATCTTGTGTATAAAGGAGAATGCAATACCACTGAGAAAACCCCATGCTTTTTGTAGGTTTTGAAGAAGGCCAAAGAAGTACAAACTCCATGTGCATTTAGTGGGTGGAAGAAAAGGTCAACACAGTGTTAGGCACACTTTCATTTTACAGGGTGAGTAGAAGGTAAAAGCAGTGAGATCCCCACATATTTTTTGTAGGCAGAGAACACCAAACTAGTGAGAAGTTCGTGCATGTGCATTTTGTAGGTAAAGGAGAAGGCAAAACACTGAGTACCCCATGTGCATTTTGTAGGTGGCAATTAAGGCTAAAGCATAGGTAAGCAAAATTGAATATGATAGTTGGAACGAAGGCCAAAGCAATAAGATATCCAGGTGCATTGTCTTGATGTAGGGGAAGGCAAAAGCGACGTAAGACATACTTGCATTTTCTAGGTAGAGGAGAAGGCCAATATAGTTAGAAACTCACATGCATTTTGCAGGCAAATGAGCAGACGAAGGCACTGTGAACAAGCATTTGCATTTTGTAGTAGGAGGAGGAGAATGCAGAAGAAATGAGAAACTTGCATGTGTTTTGCAGGCAGAGGATATGGCCAAAGCTCTGAAAAGCTCACATGTATTTTGTAGGCGTAGGAGAATAACAAGGTAGTGAGATTCCGACATTTGTTTTGCAGGTGGAGGAGAACACTAAAGTACACAGAAACCCACATGCATTTTGTAGGCAGAGAGAAAGGCCAAAACACTGAGAACCCCAAACATGTCTTTTAGGCAAATGAAATCTCAAGCATTGAGAATCCTATGTGCATTTTGTTAGGAGAGGAAAAGCGCAAAAGGAGTGAGGACCACAGGTGCATTTTGTAGATAGAGGAGAAGGCCAAAGCACTAAGAACCCCATTTTTATTAAGTGGGCAGCAAGAGGCAAAAGAACAAAAAAGTCATGCACATTTTGCAGGCAGAGTACACCTCCAAGGCAGTGTGAACTCCACATCTATTTTATTACGTCGAGTAGAACACCAAAAGCACTAAAATCCTCACATTCATTTTGTGTATAGACTATAAACCCAAAGCACTGAACATCTCTTGTACATTTAGTAGGCAGAAGAGAATGCCGTAGCACTGAGAACCACATGTGCATTTAGTAGGCAGAGGTCAAGGACAAATACTGACAAATCCAACTGCATTTTGTAGGCAGAGGAAAAGGCCAAATCATTGAGAACCCTTCACACATTTTTATGTGGAGGTGAAGGCCAAAGCACTAAATACACCATATGCATTGAGAAGGCAGTGGACAATACCAAACCACTGGGAGTTCGATATACATTTCGTAGGCAGAAGAAACACTGAGAACCTGACTTGCACTTAGTAGGCAGTTTAGAGGCCAAAGAACTGAGAACTGAGAACACAAGTGCATTTTGTAGGCAGAGGTGTATGCTAAAGCACTAAGAACAGCACATGCATTTTGTGGATTCCAGTGCACTGGGATATCCCATTTTATAGATGGAGGAAAATGTTAAATCACTGAGAATTAAATATGCACTGGATGAGGGCGAAATTGCTCAGATTGCCAAATGCATTTTGGAGATGGATGAGTAGGCCAAAGCTTTCACAATCCTACTTGCATTCAGTAGCCAGAGTAGAAGACCAATCCAATGAGAACCCTATGCATGTTTTGTATGCAGAATAGAAAGCCACAGCACTCAGAATCTAATGTGCATTTAGTAGGCTTGACAAGAGGCCAACGATAGGAGAAACCCAGGTTCCTTTTGTAGGCTGTGGAAGCACTGAGAACCACACAAGCATTTTGTAAGTGGAGGAACATGTCAAAACACTGAGTGCCCCAAATGCCTTTTATAGCCAGAGGAGAAGGCAAAATCACTGACAATGTAGAGCGTAATGCCAAAGCACAAAAAGCACCATTTGGATTAAGTAGGCAGAGAAGAGGCCATGAAACCGAGGACCCCACATGCCATGTGTAGGTAGAGGAATCAACCAATGCGGGGTGAATCTCATGTGCATTTTATAGGTGTAGTAGAATGCCAAAGTACTGAGAAATCATGTGTATTATGGATATAGAGGAGAAAGCCAACACACTGAGAATCCCACATGCATTTTTTGGGCAGAGAATGTAAAAGCTCTGCGAACCCGACATGCATTAAGAATGCAAAGGGAAGGCCATTCATTGAGAACCACATATGCATTTTCTATGGAGTCTAGAATACCAATGCACTAAAAACTCGATAGCAGCTGGGGGAGAAGGTCAATGCCCAGAGAATCCCACATGGAGTTTGTAGGTGGAGAAAGGAAAGGTAGTGAGAACCATTGTTATGTTCTAGACCAGGGGTTTCCAACCTTTACGTTGGCAAGAGCTACTTGTAGTTGATGGCCAATAAGTGGGAGCTACTGGAGTGGTGATGTCCATGAGTAAAAATCTTGTACCAAGGTTATTTTGTTCCATTTATTATAACAACTTCAAAAATATCTTTATTACATTTGTTTTTCATTAGTAGCTGTCTCCTACAAATTGTCAAAAAATACCAGAATGTAGGAAACTAATTGGAACATTCAATGTGAATGCTAGTGCTCAGTAATTTGGTGCACAGCTTGAAACAGCACAGCACTCAGATGCTGTCAAATGCGATCAAAGTTTTGATTTCAGGAAGTTCACCTGAAAAGAACATAATTGCAGAGCCAGACAATCATAGTGCAGGTACCCTACTTGCCATAGTGTTTGCACCTAACTGCACACCTGACATGGCAGACATACATTCAGGACAGTATTGTCATGATCTCTGCTTCCAAAAGGTCAGGGTTTTCCCAACTCCCTTGGAAGCAGATCCATAACCCAGGTTCCGAGTGCCAACCAGTCCCAATTGGGACCTTTTGGACCCAGTCCTGGCGCCAGTGGCACCAGGCTCATAAATATGCCCAGTCCCAGCGCTGGAAGCGCCGGGCTCATAATGCTTGGGTGGACTTACCTGCAGCAGACCATGCTGCTTACTTGCCTGCCAGTTGAGCCTCTGATCCTCTTCTGTTTGGAACTACTTTTCCTGTTGGGTGGGGCAGGAGCCACTCCCTAGGTTCAGAACCATGGAACTCTTCTGGAAAGCAGGAACTCTTTTCTTACCTAGGCGTGGCTGTGGAAGGAGACACCTAAGCACTACAGGAGGCTATTTAAACCACACCCGATGGATGAATCTTGCTTTGCGTTATTCTGCATCCTCTGCAGCAGAACGCTCATCGTGTCTTCTGCATCTGATCCTGGGCCTAAGGAAAAAGGCTTACCATCCTGAATCCAGTCTTCAGCAACACCTATAAAGACAAGAAAGAACAGGTTAGCATTACGGTCTTCAGTGACAGCGCTTCACTTACCTGGTCCATCGGCTGTCACCAACGCCTCGCGCTGCATTCCGGCATCTGAAAGACAAAGGCTTACCTACTCTTCGTGTGCTCCGGAGGTCTTCGCACTGCATTCCGGCATCTGAAAGACAAAAGCTTACCAACTCTTCGCACTGCATTCCGGCATCTGAAAGACAAAAGCTTACCAACTCTTCGCACGCTCCGGAGGCCTTCGGCGCTGCATCCCGCATCTGAAAGACAAAACAAGGTGCGTTTAAAGACATTGGGGAACTTTAATACTCACGTGCCATTACTCCTTTCCACATCTAACCCAGTGGGTATTCCGGCACCCTGCAGCCGCTCCGAACTTGTACCTGCAAAATAAAAAGACAGTTAGAGCGCATCGTGAAGCAGGCAACAAGCGCTTACTTACGTGCTTCCAGGCGCTTCTATTCATCACACGGGCTCCATCTTCAACTCACTTCAGCCCGTCATCCGCCATCGCCGGAACCCTGCAAAACAAGAGACATCATTACTAAAGACTTTTAAAGACATTAGAATTACTCGAAACTTACCGTTCGAGCAGTAAACGACGGACAGCAGTCCTCTGAAGTCAAGAGGCCTGCTCCCCTTATCCAGTGAAGAAACTGGTTACAGCACCCTGCCCCGAGGCAGATGGAGAGCACGGCGTTCACTTACCTAAGGTGAGAGCGTTAACCTTTGGGGTTCTACAGGAGAAGAGAAAGGGAAGAAGAGAGAGACATTCAATAACCCAGTTCATTAATCCCATATTTTCTATCTGCAGAAATCTTACCCTTCGAGTCAGACATACAGTGCACAGAGGTCCAGCCCAAAGAGCCAGTCGTGTGTTACACATCACCTTTGAAGATACGGTATACGCCCAGTCAAGACCGGCGCCTCTACGGGAATCAGGTGAGCGTTACAAGTATTTAAAACCTTTAACAACAGGCTGTCACTGAAGTCACTGCATCCTACACAATTGCACCATTTGCAAAAGTACATTCATAAAATAGCCATTTTGAAGGATGACTCTGTAACAAAATTTTCACTCAGCATTTAGTTTCTCAACTTTTTAGGATCGCAGACACCTTCCCTTGGGAACATTATTTTCATAGTCTGTGTGTATTAATGCAAAATGCCTATCAACATTATACTTATTTCCCATTGTAAATTCAGCAGTGTAGATTAAAGATGAACATTTCTTTTGTATGCTGGAAGAAACAAAATGGGTTCCCATTCTGGATGGAAATTGGCATCTTTTGCCTTTTTGTTGGATGGTGCATCCGCATCTGCATCTGATTTCAACAAGGGTAGCGTGTGTCTTTTTTGAGGCTGCATGTCCAAAATAAATCTGAGGAGTATTTCAGTTAATGTGTTATACTATCAAAATTTAACAAAAATCAGCATATGCCACATTTTGCTTTGTCAAAATAAAATCCTCTGCCAGTTTAGCATATCCCCAATTCATGCAGTTTGCTCACATGCTAAATCAGACAATTCAGCCAAGGAAAACTCCAAAGCCTACTTTGTTGACTACCCTTTAATGTTTTTATGTCAAAATAATAGGCAAGATTGAAAAAATTAACATGTGCAAACCATGTGATCAAGTTATATATAAAAGGTGTAAATCACAGGGCTAAAATAACATTCAGTTTTATAGCGATGACTTGAAACCTGTGCAAATCATATAACAACCCAAGCAGCCAAAATACAAATCATTACATCAAATGTTGAGTACATAGAGTATGGTTGTAGCGAGAGGTGATTAATTCATAATGGGTAGTAGCCTGACACCCATCTGCCCTTTATGAAGGAGGCAATAAGACAGAAAACAGATCACAGGATCACCTCCTGTCCATGCAGAAATCATGCAGGTCATTCTGGTGAATGACCAATGGGCCATACCTAGATTGCACATGCAGCTCCCTCAGACATATGGGAGATGTCCATGTGTTAGATAATTACTTGTACATTGGATGGTGTGTTGCCCATTTGTGTAGGAAAAACACTGCTCCTAAATTGCACCATTTCAACCCATTATTGAAAGGCTGAAAACCCATGCCAGAATTTGAACATATTCATGCAGGTTCTCCACAGATCTCTGTAGATCTTCCCATTTGTGTACATAGCCAAATGGGATCAACCCTATTTGTTCTCCTAACACATGAATCTCCTCAGTGTTCTCTTAATGAATTCACCATCCTGTTTTGTACAGTGCTCTGTGTCTTAGTAACTAGGTTTAAGCTATACTAATCCTGTAGATATCAAAGCATATACATGCAAACACTGCTCACTTTTCTCACCCAATTACTTAATTTGTATTCTTTTTTCGTAATGCAAAGGCTGACACAGAACTCTCAAATAATGTTTTTTTTTAAGTCCTGGCATTAATGGCACATGTGGCTTTACATTAATATTTAGTTTTCATAAATGTAGTTGCAAGCACCAAAATGCATCCGCAAGTAGCTTTCCACAATTACATAAGTGTAAAATTGCTGTTAGCGGTTGAATTCCTATATTGGGACATGCATAGAGGTGGGATCCTCCATATCCCAGCTAATTCCAACTTAACCTTTTATACAGTTAGCGTACTACTGACGTTCAGTATCTTCAATAAAAACAAATGCAGAGTTTCACCATAAACATCAACACTTAATGCTAGATGTACTTTTTTCTTGCAAGCTGGGGAATGGATTTTCTTTTTTCTGCACACAAGCGCATACATCCACACTCGCCAAAACATTATTACACCTGTAGCTTTATTTTCCCCATTCTGATTGACAACCTACAATTACCAGCATGCAAAGTAATGCTAACCAAAATAAATATAGAAAAACAGTGGGACTGAAACGATCACAGACTCAGCTTTGTTTCACATGGCATGCAGATTTATGCACCTCATCCCTTTTTAATCACCCATCATGTGCATTTCTTGGTGACAATGGCCCCAACACACATTTCCCATTTACATGTTTTTTTGATAGTTGACTCCTTGTTGTGACACTGCCCCGAGCCCTTCAAGCCCCGATGCAGCCCCTCCTCTCACCGTGCACACAGCTTTTAACTGTTTGCTTTGCAAGGAGAGGAGATCGAGGCGGCAGGGGAAGAGACACAGGAACTTCAGACACCAAAATAAAATCAGTGCTCATTTTGGTGTCTGATGCAAAGAGCTACTGGGAAGCCCTAGGAGAGCTACCTGTAGCTCACGATCTACTGGTTGGAGACCCTGGTTCTAGAGGAACAGGAGCACCCCAACACTCTGAAAGACCATTGCATATTTTGTAGTCTGTCGCTAAAGTCCAAACACTGTGAATCCACCCATTCATTTTGTAGGTTTAGGAGAAGGCCAAAGCACAGACAGCCCAAAGTGTTTTTTTGTAGGCAGAACGGAAAGCCAAAGTAGTGAGAAACCCACATGCATTTTATAGGTAGGGGAGAAGGCCAAACACTGAGAATACCATATGCATTTAGTTGGTTGGAGGGGGAGGACAAAGCACTGGGAACCCATATGTATTTTGCAGGCAGAGAAGGGAGCTAAAACACTGACAAGCAAATGTGTATTTTGTAAGCAGTGATGAAGGACAAAGAAGTGAGAACCCCTTGTGCATGTAGCTGAAAGAAAAGCTCAAAGAAGTGAAAACCACATGTCAATTGTGTGGGTGTGGAGTAGCCCAAAGCATTGAGAACATTATGTAATTTCCTTAGTGAGAGGAGTAGACAAATGCACTGAGAACCAGACATGGATTTTGCATCAAGAGAAGAGGACCAAATCATTGAGTACCCATGGGCATTTAGTAGGCAGGGAAGAAGGCCAAAGCACAGAGAACCCCAAATGCATTTCTTTATTTTTTCATTTATTGTGATTTGGTTTTCAAAACCTTACACATTCTGAATAAAACATTAAAACATGAATTCATCATCAAATACTTATGTCATAAACTCCATATTATATTCTGTTTTACATTACCATAGGTTGCAATACAGCTCTCAAAACAACACCCTCATTGCCTTGAATATATAGTTTCTCTAACATGCTGACCAGTACTTTAATAAAGTGAACAAGGGCAATAATAATATATTTGTGTCCTCCCTCAAAGAGGTGACTTCACAATATTACTCAGCCAGTGAACTCTGACCATAACACATTTTGGACAATCAAGTACAAGATGTTTCCATGCTTCATTCCTGAGTTTACAGAGTTTACACATTCTGTTGCATGATGGAATGCCCCTATTAGGCTCCATGGTATCCAAGGTGTATAGGAGATTTAATCAAAATCTGAGGTATGTAATCCGCATCGCTGAATCTGGGAAAACAATTAAAAAGTGGGACAGAGTATTATTTCTTCTAATTGCTGCTCCACAATATCTGTAGACCTTATACCCCTGTAGTTTATTGTGTGATTTTACACAGTCCCATAGGCTTACTTTGATTTTGATTTTATTTGGATTGAAGGTTAGCTCTTCGGGGTTTGAAACAATGGCATCCAACATCGTCAGACAATCAGCAAGCAAATTCGATAAAACAGGGGAACTATCGTATAGAGATCTTCGTATAGCGTGTTTTTATTCAAAGGGTTCCAATTGTTTTAGAATATCATCAGCCTGATGTACAGTAAAGTAGAGTCAAGAGACTGCAGACCCAGCTCAATTTGGAATAGTGATATCAGTGCACATAGAGGGAGATGTAAAATTCTCTTCCATAAGAATTCCTCCATTTTATCGAGAGAGGTCTGAATTGGAATATTTAAGACTTCAAGCATGCACAGGCTGTGGATAATCTTCCCGTTATACTATTTCAATAAAGGTTTAATTGAGAAGGCACAGTATATGAGATAGATCTTACACATTTGGGCCACCAAGAGTACCAATTGTGACCTTGACCTTTCCAATATAAGTTTTGGTTTCCTCTTTGAATATAGCAGGAAGTCCAGGTACATAAGGTGGTCAGTGGAAGAAAATAAGCTGTTGTTTAGATGCTATTTAATCTTACTGGATTTGCTATTGTTCTTACAGGTCATGACTGATGATTTATTTTCATTGATCTTCAGGCTGTTATTTTTCATATAATGCTCCAATGCAAGAATTGATCTTTATAAGTCTATGAGTGATGAATCAAACATTTTTTGATGGTCAGCAAAAACCAGTACGTGTACAACTCATGGGCAATTCTGTGTGGAAAGGATCTTGTCGATGTAAAGCTGTCAAATATGTCTGCTAGGTGTAATTTAAGAGGCAGGGTGCCAAAACACAAATATGCCTCAACCCTATCAAGGTATGGAATTCGTTGGTAACATTGGCGGCCCTGTCTAGCCGAACCTGAACCGTACTGTCCATGTCCAGTGCTATCAGAATATTTAATAGCATTGCTGGAATATCCCAAATTTGTAATTTTACCCAGAGATCATCTCTGCTGACCAAATTGAAGGCTGAAGTCAGAGCGACACAAGCCATGTATAATGATGGACCTTCTTTTGTGAGCCCCTTCTGCTGAAGCAGAATAACAATAAGGCTATTCAATAAACATCCAATGCTAATTTGTAACACAGTTTGGTACTTGAAGATAATATTAGCATCATGTGCCCAGATTTTGAGATCCTTCAGAACTAGGGAGGCAAAGATGTTACTACTGGCATCCAGGAGAGATATCGGGCGATAGTTCCCTGGATCCTTCCTCAGCCCTTTTTTGTAAATCACCAATGACAGTTTTGCTTCCATGTTTCTGGAATTTAACCCTTACTGATAATATCATAAAAGGTTTACAGTCACTATTTCGAATAACATTTGGTCAAAAGTCAAAATGTCGAGAAAAGAATATTGAAAAAATAAAAATTCGAATGTCTTTTTTTGTTTGTTTTTTGTTCGAAATGGGGGGTTCCCCCCGAACTCCTCTTTTTAAAAAAAATGTCTGGTTTAACCCTTTTTTTTCTTGCTGAACCAAAAAAAAACATGTAAATAAAAAATAAAGAATTCAAATTTTTTTTTTAGACATTATTTTTTCGACATTTTTGTCATTCGACCAAATGTTTTCGACATTGTAACTGGAAACCATCATAAAAAATGACAAACAAAACTACGGACAAAAGCCTTTGATTAGATTTTAAACAAAGATTACTACAACCAACTGGACCCAATGGCTCGACAGTTTTTGCCTTTAATATTGTTTTATCAATCTCCTCCGGAGCAAATCTTTCATTCTAGGAAGGTAGGTTTGAGTTATCGAATAAAGATTTCTCTACTATTTATTTTGTTTGCAGGGAAGGCCAAAACACTGAAAACAAATTTTGCAAATTGTAGCCAGAGAAGAAGGCAAAGCAGTTGGTAACCAGCATGCATTTTGTAAGGTGAGAAGAAGCCCAAAGCACTGAGAACCGCAACTGCATTTTGTAGGTGGAGAAGGCTTACGCACTGAGATCCCCATGTTTATATAATAAAAATAAATTACCAAATAACTGGGAACACCACATGCATTTGTAGGATAATATGAGGCCATTGCACTCAGAACCCCAGATGATTTAGTCACTGGATGAGATAGTCAAGGCACTGAAAACCACACATGCATTGTGTACATGGAGAAGGCGAAATGCACGAGAACCCAACTTAATTTTGTAGAAGGAGATGAAGGCCAATACACTGAGAATCCCCTGTATATTTCTTATGAAGAGAAGCCAACCTAGTCTGAGGAGGTCTGTTAATCATGGAACTGAGGTGAATAAAATGTCCATGCCTGAATCTGCTACAGTACTGAAACATGGTAGGAGACAGAGTAGTAGCCAGAGTAGGAATATATGTGTTAGGTGATTTTTTTCACCTACTTAAGCAGTGTATGAATATGTTTTATTTCACAGATAAGCCAGTATCTGAAAATATCTTCCTCTGCAAAGATTAGGGTAATCCTGCTCTAGTGAATCTGGTGCATTCGAAATAAATGTTATCGGCATGCACCAGTATTGCATATCCTTCAGGTGACAAAGGATAGATCAAGGTGGGTGAGGAGGAGGAAGTTCGTCCGACACCATCTAAGTCACAGGATGAAGGCAAGATAACAGCACCCCAGCAAAAAAAAGAGAGAGATCCGCAGACGATTAACAAAAGATAATTACTGAACATTCCCCACCTCTGATTTCCTTGGGAACAGACAACAAAGAAGAACATAACAAAGATGATGCACATCCCCTCATTTAAGATCAAGACTTAGACACCTCTCCTTTGAGAATAACACAGATCACGAGGGAGACAAGGAGACTGAACAAGAATATGCAGGCATTACAGACCCATGAAATTATCAAGTACACACAATGTACAAAGAGAGCTAGCTTCACCCCCCTCCCACTGAGATAGTGTACATTATTTACCAAAACATATCTCCAAATATGATATAGTGGGAGAACAACACTGCAGTCACTGATATCAGCTGCATAGTCTCCCAATTCAACAGCATTCATGCAGTATCCACTGATATGCACAATGAACAGAGCCGGAGAAGGAGTGGATGTTGGAGCCTGTATCAGAAGTCAAATGAAATTACACAGGGAGAGTTATTTACGCGGAAATGCAACAACCACATCTTGCCACTTGCCATAAATGCAGGACAATGTTCTGGCTAGCTAAGCCAAGAACCAATTTGGTAACGTCTTCTCTTATTGACCGCATGACATGACATCAACCACATACCTGGAAAAGGAGAAGGACAGGACAGAGTCCAAATCCCTCACAGCCAGTCAATGAACATATTTGCACCACCACCTTGCACCATTATACCTGAGAGTTTTGCAGCTTCACAGATTTTCAAAAGCCTCTTTGGAACGCTGTCTTTCCAGACGTGTTTTATATCATGCAGGCCACTTATTTTCACTTCAATTCACCAGCCCACTGTTACAGAGGCATTTGAGAGTTTTGCAAAATGTCACAAAACACAAAAACGATTTAATGGCAACCATGGTGTCATTGGTGTAATGTTGCCAATAGATTTACTGCCATGTTGCTTTGTTGAAAATTAAGGCAACTAATGATTCTTTGGCCTTTGTGAACCCTGAATGGAAGTCTGCACTGCTTTATGTGAACTTCAGAACCATACCCCTATTACGAGGTTTTGAAAGCAGTGTTAATGGCATTGGTCCAATGTGATGGCTTGAAATTTCACCCGACAATGAACATGTTGACATGATTTTCATCATACCTCACTTGCAAGTGTACAACCTCCTACCCAAATGCAGTCAAAATTCCCTATGGATGTTGTGGCTGGTTTTACAGTAGACAATGTTGATATACTCAATGCAAGGCTTCAGAGAAAGTTTAATCCCTATGATTTGGGGCAAGAGAGCCTTTTCCCTGCTGAAAATGGTTTAAGATTTAAGGCACAAGTGTATTAAGCCGGTTTATTCATAAACATCGCTTTCATCTGTTGTGGCACATGGTCCATCCGTAAGTGGCTTGCCTGCATACTTTTTACAGTTTGCAGAAAATGCCATTCTAATTTCAAAAACGAATTCTGTTCTAAACAAGAAGCTATCTCTATTCGCTGTGGTTAGAAAATAAAAGTTCCTAGAGCAAGAGTAGGCATAGGGTCACCCTTCAGATAGTTTGGCCTACAACTTCCATGATCCTTCACCAGTAGGGATGGGTGCATTTTTCATGTGTGGAACAAAAATTCAAACTGCTGTCTATTTCAGTGATCTTTTAGTGCTGTGTCGCCAAATTCACAGCACAAATATGTCACAGAAGACCTTCGCACATCCCTGTTACCAATACACATACATGCGTTATTTAGCATGGACAAATACACTAAATTGTTGCTCCGCGTGGACATTTTCAGCCATTTGCCAGCATTCACAGCCATTTGCAGATAGGTTGGGGCCATTATCTGCTTTGCAATACCATTAAGACCCAGAGAGTCTTGCCAATCCCAGCACTATGCTCCTGTATCTCTCTCCCAGTCACAGTAGAGTTTCACATGAGGGCCTGCTGTTGGCACTATAACTATGGGAGGTGGGATGCCTACTTCACAGCCAATCACTTCGACAACATAGGTGTGCCAGATTTCGAGTGCGCGCCTAGCCTAGGATGACTTCCACCAGGTGCTGTAGGCCTGTCCGTAGTAGGGGTCTTCATTAGTGGCTGCTGTGGCAGCTGGCACTCTTCATCATGGGATGGGGATGGGGATGGCGATGGCGTGCTTGCGTTTGAGGGGGATCAGCAGCAGGTCCTTCCTTTAGAAAAAAAAGGGAAAAAACAAACAACAAACAAAGGAAAAAACGATAATCTGGCTCCTGGTGTCACCTGACTTTCTAAGATTTCCACTGTTGCTAAAAATCGAGAACAAACTTTAATAATAAAAAATAGAGCAAACAGATGTTGTCACAATCCACATTAACTAAAAAAGTTTTGCATGCGGGCACATATTTGTGTACTAGGTTTGCTGCATAGCATACAACCAAAAGGTTGTCTACTACTACGTTACACAGCACACATTGTAAATAAAATAGCCTGCTTCATTTACCATAAGTGAAATCATTTTAGATAATACCGATTGGGGCTAAACATTTTTGCCACGTTCTCCATTAACAAAGCAGCACAATTGCTGCTAAATTCAACTGCTCGACTTTTTTGCAAATCTTTGATATTCTGGCTCCAGAAAGTAAGACGTTTTTTTTTAGAGCTCTTCTATAGAAAAGAACATCCAAGCAGGAACATGTACGAGAATCCCCATACCTTTCCATCTTCCACGTGCAGAGATTGGACACATTAAAACATTGTGACAGATGATTGAGGAGTGGCAAAAGCAACTGTGCCACCCACGTCATTGCATTTCAACTTCTGTGAGCTCAAGGCTGGTCTTGCATATACCTTTCTTGGGCATATTATCAAAACAAATACATGAGCCTCTAATAAGACTCCTCCCATATCCAGCTGGCGTTTTTCTCCTACACGTAACATAGACGTGGTAGGAAACACTTGTCATTTTCGACAGGATTTCAAAGGATGCTATTGCAAATGTAAACATAGATGGCTCAATGAAATATTGTCATCTTTTTTTCCATATGCATATGGCTTTTCATGAGTTAAAAAGGAACAATGCACATTTACTTGATTATACAAGGGTTTGCAGCATCTGTTTGCAATGTTCAAGGATATATACTCTTAGAATTATGAATAAAATATTGTTTGGTGCAATTTTAAATCAACTAGTGGATGCCATATGTTATCTTTTGTCATAGCTTATTTTGCACTTTCTGAAAACATTATCCATTGCAACTTTGCTAAACTGTAAAATGCAATGTTGTCTACTAAGCAGGCCTGTCTAGACCTAAGCCCTTCATAATATTTTCATAAGCCAAAGTTCTTAAAATGAACACTAGCAAGCAAAATCAATCAGCACAGATATTTTTCACTTTAAAAGGGATGCATGCATAGGACTGATAAAATTAATAATACAGTTTTAGATGCAAATTAACACTTTAGTCTGTTGAATGGATATGCATAAATGAGGCTGAATTTTAGCATTAAACACTGGCATGACTTCTTTCAGTATACACTTTCAAATTAACTAATAATACGAACAAATGAATATTGAATAACTTGCATTTTAAAAACAAGGCCAAAGTTTCCATCAGTGATGTGACAATAGTACTGGCAAAGCAAGCCTTAATGTGCATGTTTGTTCAAGACTGAATGTTATAAAAAAAATCAGTAGCCGGCCAGAAGGTAGGCCTGTGTGTAACCTGTGTTAAACCCAATAGTAGAATGGTTTTAACTTTGGAGTAAAAATGTAAGTGGCATATCAAGATGGCGCCCGGGAGGGAAAGGACTTGAGCACCTAGGCTCCGTCATGAGCGCCTCTACAAACAGCCTGAAAACGTGAATAGGAAGGATCGTGCTAGATAGGAGAAGGGAGAGACGACCACAGGGAGAAAGCTGGCATGACCAGAGGAGCTTATGATGGGCCGTAGCAGGACAGTGGCGCAGGAGCACAGCCCTGATCTGTAAACGCAGAGGAGTTCCCAGCGACGGCCGGCTGGAGAAAAAGGCTGAGTCTTACAGGTGCATCAATGGGAGGAGCGGTGGACTTGGTCTCAGCCCTGGGACTGCAGAAGGTAGGACTCATCCGTCCCTAGAGTGAGGGCAGAGGGGTGAACCACCTGTCCTGGTGCACTGTGGGGCAGGGGCCTGGAAGTCCCATACTCGACTGTAGGAGCCCCATCACAGGCAACAGGAGACAATGGCTGCCGGATATGAAGCACTGGGTAGGGAGGCCTGGTTAGTGGAGCTTCTGTGGGGACACCCTTAGCTGGAACTGCCTCACACTGGGTAACAGCTATGAGTGACTACAGGGCTGCAGCGAAAAGGGAAGGACAGAATGTTTAAGCACCGAGCTGAAGAGCCTGCCATTGTTAAGAAGGTGAGGGCTCAAGGAAGAGCTGGCGGAGGCAATAACAAAATTGAGTTTGCAGAGATCACGAGGGGTAGGACAAGGAGACTGCAGCTATCCCCCTCTCCTGGGCAAACATTTGTGGAGCTGGTGGGGGTACCATCTGGCCCAGCAGTCCATCTCTTCAGGGCACAAAGGCCTGGCAGAGGCTTCCTTTCGATGCCAAAGGGGAAAGGCAAGGAGACCCCTGCACGACCAAACCTGAAACATTCTGCCTCTAGGAAAAGCCTGCAAGGCTGCTGTAGCTTCGGTCCGGATCAAGAACTACATGCAACATTGGAGGCAATGGAACCCCCAATACAACATCAGGGCCCCACTGGGTCCTCGGGTGTCACCAAAGAGGACCTTATGCAATGCCTAAACACCTTTCAAGAGAAGCTGGCTGCAATGTTCAAGGATCAAGTCATGGCCCTGAATGTGGATCTGAGACAATCATTGGGCAGCATCAAAGGGGATCTAGCCAAACTGGTAGAAAAACAAAGAATTCCTTGAATGAGTTGCTAGAAAATCAAGAAACATGTGTAGAGCGGCAGTTGTACATGTCATCTATAGAGCCCGCCCCCTCAACTCCATCATACTGGATGAAAAAAGAGAAGACACTACGCATGACGCCAGGTATCATCCCAATACTGCATCGAATATATGAAAGATGTTATGAACTCAGGCAACCATATCGAATGTACCCTCAAACTGAAATGGTAGAAAGAAATCTGCAGACACCACTAAATATTGAAGAGCTATAAGTGAAATCTGACAGGCGCAAGGTGACATCATGAAGAGAAGACATGAGGACGCACTGAAACAATGTATGAATACTTAAAGAATGAAGATGTGACTGAAGTGACAAAGTGAACATTAACGCAAATACAATTAAATCACATACATTGAGAAGATAAGGGAGAAGACATGCAGTAGATGTATATAAGCAGAAATGGAAGGTGGATGAGACATATAGAAGCTGGCTGCAGTAGAAAATAGAACACAGGTAAAGCAGCCATGATGAGAACATTGATGTCGACTTTGTATAATAGTAGGCAAGAGGCCTGAAGGAGAGAGACCAAGGCTGCAGAGCTGACAGGCACTGGAATAAAAGATTTGTGCAAGAACAAAGAGTATTTGTTTGGCTAAGCTCAAGAGACAACTGCAAGGCCTGAAAGGAGTCAGAGAGGATAAGCCATGTACCTGGGACCTATTTCTCTTAGATTATGTAAAGGAATGAACATTTGCCAGTGCCAAGTACTGTACAATTAAAGACATGAAAAGCATATGTAAGACGGAGCAACTAAGTCTCCAGATGCCGAAGAGAGTAATAGCCAGTATAATTGAATCAAATAGCACATAAACTTAGTAGAAGGACAGAATGGACAAAATCATGGTCTCCTCAACCGTGGTGCAAGATCAGAAAACAATGCCTATTCATAAAGCTCCAGATGAAGATAGCAATGTGCCTTATCTCCCTTTAAAGTTCCAGAGAATAGAACAGCCAGCAATGTCAACTACAAAGAAGAAGCCTTGGCTTAGGGCCTAATTCATGAGAGATGGCAGGCTAATTAGCCAAGACGGCAATGATCTGATGTTGTTCCCGCACCTGGGTTTCATTTTGCTTGCGTGCTACTAACAAGCCGAATGTCTAGAGTTGGAAGAGAACGCCAACCAATCATGAGGGCCTATGCAATGGTGAACTATACATTGTTGCATAAGTCAATCTGCTGCTGTTATTCTGCTAATATCTGTATTATACGTAGTTAGAGGGAAGTTCAAGGCGTGGCAACTAGATAATGGGCAGCCAATGATGTTACTAACAACTAAATAAGCTATAGTTATGTCGGTTCCCTTAACCAATTCCGCTGCACGATAGGGTTTACTGTTTTGCCATGTAGCAAGATGTTATAGCTGACGTCCATTGAGGTATAAAGCCTTTGTGTAACCGAAATGTATTCGAGAGTGGGTGACCTACAATATGTTTGTTCGCCAGGTTTCCCTACTTTATTGAACTGATAATAAAGTCGTATTTTACCATATTCTTTGAGTCTGTCTGGTTATTTGGGCCTGCAATCTGTTATTGTGGTAATCCCATCTAGCACTTGGTATGCTTCAGGTTCTACTGCATATTTTGGTAGTGGTGTGGATGGTTCAGATCCAGACTCCAAGATTCTTTATGTCTTCCACCATCAGCTGGAAGACCGCAGAGTTTCTTGTTGAGGGCGGAAGAAAAGCATTTAACCAGAGATGGTCAGCAGGTGCCCCTTTTGAAGAAATTCCTCTCCAGTCAGGACAGGTGCCCCGCAGACAAATGGCAAAGTGGTTGATTAAGGAACAGTTGATACCGAAGGGCTCGAACTGAACAATGGATGTAACTAGAAACCCCGAAAGTGGGAAATAAAAAGGGTTGTATTATATGTTAGCAGCCGTGTAGTTATGGTTAAGTTGCTAAACTCATAGGAAGAACGCTTTTTTGGCGGCTTATAACTTGGCTCCCCCGGACGAATCCTCACCAAACTTTGCAAAAAAAGTATATGGCCGGCTCTGAATTATTCTGCCAAGTTGGGCGAGGTTTCGTGCGGGGGGGGCAAAGTTATAGGGGGGTCCCACATTTTGTTTTTTCCATAGACTGAATGGTGAAAATCTTTGTGCCTGGCTACAGGCTGAACGGCTGGACTGATTTTCACCAAATTTGCGGCAGGAGTGGGGGCTTGGGTCAGAAAGCGTGCTTTTGTGTGTTCGGTGGAAATCCAAGCAGTACATTTGTTGCAAAGAACTGACATGCACGTCCCAAAAAATGTGTGATATCTGTTCGCCCTGTGGACAGAAGTGTCATTGGCTCGCGGTACGGCATGCTGTCAGAGAAGTTTGGACCCGGCAGATGTTTGGCTGGAGGGAAGCATGGTGTGCGTCAACATTTTTTGGGAAAGATGCCATGGTGTATCGGAGGACAGTGCGGCGGCAGAAGGGTCTGCAAAATGTACCATATGGAATATGTTGGCAGCAATAAGGGAGGGGACGGGTGGGGGAGTGAAAAGTGGTTCATGTGACATATATAGGCGAGTACTTTGTGTGGTGATTGGAGGCAGTTGTCATAACAGCCCATAGCTTCTGCTGTGAGCCGTTTGCGGTGACCTCTTTTCGTGGTGAGTGGTGGCAGGTCAATTGCAGGAGGGGACTGAATTGCACATGACATAGGTTGGGTGGGAGTTCAGGTGGATGTGCGCTGAGGATGGAATGCGGTAGTTGGGCACATGGTGGTATGCATGGGTGAATGAAGGTGCAGCGGGTCTGTGGTAGGAACAGGTTATTGGGTGCATGGGTAAATGCCGTAGGCCAAAGGGTGATGGGCATGCACTGAAGAGAGTAGGGCTGTAACATACCCACCACAGGAACGCATGTTTGACTATACATTTGTTAGAGGGTTGGTGCTTGCATATTGTGGTCTGTGCAGATTGGTTTCAGTAGGGCCAGTGTTGTAAACAGAATGTGGCTAGGTTGCCATGGCACCATACTTTCTGAATGGAAGTGGGTACGCCTATAGTATGTGATTGAAAGTGCACAGGGAGTCAGGATAGAGTGTTTTGTATGTACATCATGGTAACTGTTGCAATTTGTTGCTGCAGAGCTCCATGGCGTTGCGCTGTTTTTGGAGATGATGCAGTGAAAAGTCATGCAGTGTGGGCACTGGGTGTAGTGTTTGCATACTGTCAGTATGGTAGAGGGTATGGTTGAAGAGCAGCTTATATGTGCTTGTATAGTGTGCTGTGTGCACAATGCTTGCAGTATGGGCAATGTTGTAAACATTTTGTGGTTAAGTTGGCAGTGACACAATTCTTTGTGTGTGGAAGTGGGTAGGACAATAGTATGTGAATGAAAGGGCGTAGGGGTGCCGGCATCAGTGTAATGTTTATATATTTTGATAACTGTTGCATGTAATGCTGTGCATGTCCATTACGGTGTGGAGGTCGGTTAGGAGTGCTGGTGCCAGTGGTGCTTATGTGTATAGTGGTAGTTGGTGACATGTGGACATGCATGGTTACATTATGGTGCAGGGAATGTGTGCAAAGAGCACATCCAGTGGAGCAATGCAGGTTTGACAATGCATGAGGCATAGGTTGGTGATCTTGTGAGAATGGGTGTGGAGGACATTGTGGACGTGCTACAGGACTACAAGTGAGTTGCAAAGCATGTATTGTGCATTCTATGGTTGTGGTGATAGTTGCACCATGGTAGAGTATTTGGTTGCGGCAGGAGATGGTGCAGTGAGAAGTTGTGTAGTGTGGACAAAGGGTGCTGTGTGTACGTAATGTGAGTATGGAAGTTGTATGGTAGAAAGTGCAGCTTATATGTGGTTGGTTACTCTGCTGTGTGCAGATTTATTGAAGTAGGCCCAATGTTGTGCAGTTGTTGTGTATAGGTTGCCAGTGACACAATACTTTGTGAATGTCAATGTGTATGGGTGGTGCAGGATGAGGTATGTTTGTGGATTCTGCTAAGTGAGACACGTTTTTGTGAATGGGTGTTTTATGGTGTGGAAGTGCTACTACATATGTTACATTTGTACATAATGTTAGGTGCACAC
Organism: Ambystoma mexicanum; assembly: GCF_040938575.1. Classification (NCBI taxonomy): domain Eukaryota; kingdom Metazoa; phylum Chordata; class Amphibia; order Caudata; family Ambystomatidae; genus Ambystoma; species Ambystoma mexicanum. The sequence goes on from NC_090936.1 coordinate 736,926,207, forward strand.
ATGGTTGCTTTCTTGGATATTTAGTGTTGTGGTGGGTCTGAAAGGGCTGCAATGGTGTGCACATGGCCAATGGTGAGCTGGGTGCATTTTAGGATCTTTGTGGATATTGCAATCATGCATTATTTAGCAGAAGTTTCTGTTGGAGGGGCTTTGCAATCAAAAAGAACGTGTACTGAGAGTATTTAACAGTAAATATGGAGTGGTGTACAGAAATGACAGTGTGCAATGCAGAGGTTTTGTCTGTGATTGGTGCATGCGTGTTTGAAAATTTGACAGCACCCAATGGGGGAGTGCTGCAAAAAGTGACCCCCATTGTACATGGCAAAGCGCACGTGCACATCCGGCATTATGAGCAGGGTGAATATCATGATTCCTGCCCCCAGCCCTCTGAGATATCAGGCTGGAGCCAGGCCACAATCACCTATATGGCCCCTAAGGGCCTCTCCATCCTCCCAGAGACCCACTTGGAGTCAGACCTGGCCCTATGGCACCAGGCTCACACACAGCCTTAATATTCACTTGGCATTGGACTTGTAATGCATTGTGGGCAAGATGGATGCCCCCACATAACCCAGTTCCTTGAACTGAATGTGCAGTCTAGCCTTTTGGGCGTGGTTCAACCGAGGGATACCTGGGATACCTGAAAGCTATTTAAACCACGCCCGGATTGAGAAACACACTTTGTGTTTCTCTGCACCTGCAGTGTGACACTCACTGTTCTCGGATCAGTCTCCTGAAGGCCCTCGCCTTTCCTCTGCATCCCGCGCACCTGCAAAAACAAGAACAGCATTATTATTAGACTTACCTTGAAGAGCATCCAGCTTCCATCCATCGCTCCTCCAGTCCTGTGGGGAGATACGGCGGTGTCATCTCCATCTCGGCACGCTGCATCCTAGGGAAGGATAAACAAACAGAAGAAAAGACATAAGTAAGCATTCTGCATAACTTAGCTTACTCGAAAAACAGTAAGAAGAGTCAAACGCTTACCTGAACTTAAGCCGCTTGGGGTAACTTCAGCTGCGGAGCATCCCAATGACCTGCAAGGGGAAAAGACATTCCAGGTTAGCACGGAAAGCATAAGGAGGCGCCGCTCATCACACTTACTCACCGCACCTCATCCTCTCCGCTGGCAACCACGCTGGGATGTTGTAGCACCTGAAAGGGACACAGAGACAAACACTGGTTAATGCAAGGAAGAGCAGGCAGCATCGCGCATCGCGGTCTCACTCACCATTAGTGCTCGGCTAATGTCAGTGGCATGATGCCATCTCCGACCCTCTCCAACACCTAAGGGAGAAGAGACACATTATAGAAGGAACAAGAGTTAAAAAGACAGTTCATAAGACTCATTCTACGTACCGGTTGGGCTGAAGTTACAGCAAGCTCAGTCTGTCGGGCCCGCGCCAGTGAAGCAACTAGGCAGCATCAAGCCTGCATCATTCGTCGCACCCCTGCACCGAAGGGCAGGACAGAGAGCGCACTACACAAGAAAAACAAGGGGAGGAGTGGACAAGGGGAAAGATTTGGTCCCCAGGGAAGAGGGGGTCAAGCAAGCAGAGACAATAGAGTTAAAAATCTGGCAATCCTGTGTTTCAGGCCCAGTCTCCAGTCGAACAGATTCCAGGGAAGGGTTTGAGGTCGTAGGAGGTCCAAACAGGCTGAGTGGCGTCCCCGTGGATACCAGGTGAGCGTTACAGTGAAAAGGCAAATGGAATTGGGGGAATAGGCCAATAGGAGTTTAGGGTGTGGTTGATAGGAAGAGGCAGTACCATTTCCTCCCAATACTGTGTCGTGAGGGTGGTCGAGATGGAGAGACGCACAGTGCTTATTGTCGGTGATAACTTTGTGCGTCATCTGCATGGGTGTTGTGTGCAAAGAGGCCTTGCTGGTAATTTCGGGTTGGAAGGAGTGGACGCTTTCTGGGCCTGTCATGGTGACTGCAGTTTTGGCGGGATGGTTCGCCTGTTCCGATTTGTGGCGTCTGTCACAAACGGTGACTTTGTTGTGCAGCACTACAGAAGTCTACATTTGGGTTACATGTCGTGTGGATGATTAAGCTGTCACCTGAAGAGGTTGCTGACCGCAGTGATGCATATTTTTTCCTACTGCCAAGGTCCTTTTCTCATGCATAACGGCAAGAGGCGTATGGGTCCATGACGGTGTAATTTGTCCCCAGCCAGTGGTCGGAAGGTGTGCTATAAACAGAATTATGCGTACGTTTAAGCAGACTGCTGGCATATTCTCCACCCACTATGAGATCATGAGGTCACAAAATATGCAGTGGTTCTGTAGAAATGGCATTTATTTGACTGCCACTGACAATGCCATTTTCTTTTACACTGTGCAAGAAGCATTGACCAGAATGTGGTAAAATTGTAAGGACATGCAAACAGAAACGCATATAAAGAGAAAATACAAAAAAAATTGCTTGCACGCATATCAAAAAAACAAAAATAAACCTTTATACACGTACGCTGGAAGACTGCATCCCCTACTGAGTTTGATATTGTTTACCCCCCACGCTCACTATCACGAAAAAGGTAGTGGATTATGCAGTACTTTCAGGATTACACATGCCACATCCTGGGTGGCTATCTGGATGTGTGCGGATGGAGAAATCGTGCATACTTTCATTGAACTTTGTAGTGGACGTGCTTTGGAATGGTACGACATTTGTGCTATAAATATGTAGCAGCACAATTTCAAGGGTTCTACAGGAGTGACAGTGTTGGATGATGGCGGCATCAATGCGATTGGTGGATGCGTGTGCACCTATTTACGTGCAACCCAATGAAGTGGAGCTGCAGAAAAGATATTGCAAAGGGAAGAAGGACTGCTCCAGCTTTACAGGGGTGCAGCCCTCGTGCTACTTTGGGAGGCGCAAGTGCCAAAATCTGCCCTTTACACCAATTGCCATGATAGTGTGGGGATTAGCCAATTAGGTAGTTTGGGTGTGGTTAACAGGAAGGGGAGGTGAAACTGTTGTATATTATACTCTGTGTACTGAGGGTGGCTGACATGGCGAAATGCATTGTGTTGACTGTAGGTGATCTCTTTGTCAAAGATCTGCACAACTATGCCCTGCAAAGATACTTTGATGGCAGTTTTGGTTTGGAAGGAGTGGACGCATTGTAGAACGCTGTTTATGAGTGCAATTTCAGAGATATGTATGCACTTTGCAAGGACCTCACCAGTTTTCCAGTAGTAGATATTATCGTCATCCATTACGGTGGCATGCATATGGATTACCTGGCTTGTTAGATTAGATTTGTTACATAGACTGAGGAGATTGCTGGATGTCATGAGGACGGTTTTCCCTACTACCAACGTGCTTTTCTCATCCATAACACCAAGAGGAATATGGCCCATTGCTCATGGATGTTGTTCCGAGCCAGACGCAGGAAGGTGTCCCCTCAACAGAAGCATGTCTACTTTGTTTTCCGGTCGTGGAATGCTCTTCTGCAACAATGACCTAATTAGTTGTGGAAATGCGGAGTTTTCCCAGGAAAATTGCATTTTGTTCTCACCCATTGGAGATGCAGTTCTGTTTGCTCATCTACAGGATGCAGTGAAGAGTTTACTATACTAATGTGAACACAAGAAAACACAAAAGCTAATAAAAACCGACAAAGTGAATCTGCACAAGCATAAAAAAAAGGTCTTTTAAGAGTCGCCCCTTACCACAAAGTCCTCATACCCTGGGTGCAAGTTATTCTCCCATGCCCGCACACAGCATAAAAGCCACATTGGGGATTTTGCGGGTGGCGGCCATGAAAATGGAACTGTGTGGATTGTCCAATCAGATTCTTAGGGTGTGCGGCAATAGGAAGAAGGACTCCTGCTTTACTCGGGCCCAGCTCTCGCCGTACTTGAGGACCCGCACGTGCCACATTCGGCGCTTCTCACCATGCTGGCCTGTGGAAATGGGACTGTAGCGATTGTCCTTTCAGGAGGTGCTCGGTGTGCGTGACAGGAAAGCTCGCCAATAGTAAGAAGGACTCCTCCTGCTTTACTGGGGCACGACCATCGCTGTACTTAGAGAAAGGCACATGCCACATGCTGTGCTTCTCAGCACGCTGGCCAATGGAAATGGAACTATGGCCTTCAGCCAATTAGGTCCTCAGGGTGTATGTCACAGCAAGCAGCCCCAATACGGAGAAGGAGTCTTCCTGCTTCCCCGGGGCACGGCCCTTGTGGTCATTGGGGAAAGGCATGTGGCACATTTTGCGATTCTTACCATGGTGGCGAATGGGAATGAGATTATGGCCTTTGGCCAATCTGGTGCTCTGGGTGTGCGTCACAGGAAAGGGTGGCATTCACTTTTTCAATTACTTGGTGTACTGCGGCTGGCAAACATGGCAAGACGCATAGTGTTAGGGAGAATTCTCTGTTTAGGCTGAATTTCCTAACCTAGTGAGTCCCCCAGCAGCTTTGCTGGATTTCTGGAGTTTGTTTTTTTTCTATCCTGCCAAGAGTAAGACTCTTTTTCTCCCACTCTTGGACATGTATGTGTGTAATTCCTTTGAGATGTCAATGTGTTCGATGGGCTATGGGGTCTTTTACTCCATAGGGTCTCATATGTTTTTCTATGTGTGTTACACCGCACCGTACGTGCCGTAACACGGGGGCGCCCTAGCGGGTCCCCTACCATAGACTCCATACCCGGGGACTGACTACTGTCTCCCCGGGCATGTAAAGTCACCATTGGCTTTACTAGACCTAAATTTACTAACAGAACTAGTACCAATCATCTTAATGTGGACGTAGGGGTAATTCGATTACTCCTGAATCTGTTACTCGAGGGGGCACTGTCCCGTCCCCCCTCGTCGAGTTTTGGCTGGTGGCAGTGGAAACTACTTGTTATGTTCGACCCCGAACATAACCCTATGGGATTCGTCCCATTGTTGGAGATTGATACTTTTTCTCATTAATCTCTGACGTACCACCGATCTACTTATCTTAAATAAGTTTATCGAGTGGTATTTTCTGTCAGAACTCGGTTTGAAAATGGCGTCTGTGTTCGTCTCTGTGACTCCTAAACCAAAGGTCGAGCCCTTTGTTCCACTTTTGGCGGGCTCTGTACAGAGACCCTCCAAAGTGGTGCCATTCTGTCTGGGTTACCACAGGGGTATGGGAGGGGGTTTAGGCACCCTGGGCCGAGTTGCCTTGCCAACTCCGGTCGCACTCTGGAGTGATTGGCCCAGGTGGTGAGCCTTCCCGCTCACCACTTAGCATGTGTTGATTGACAGCTAGGCTGAATGAATGGGGGTCTTCTGCATAAAAGCAGGGCTTTTGGGACTGGATCTTCAGAAGTCGCCACAGGACCTAAGAATCCGACGAGGGTAACGCTGAGCCGACCTGCAACGACGACACCTCCGGTGGAGCCCTGCTGAGCCGACTCGCCGCTTCCCGACGACAGAGGAGATCTCCCTGCCGGAGAGTCTCTTCCCCTGACTGGTGGGAACAACCAGTCCCCTTTGCTTTTTATTCGCCTCAGGACGCAGTGGTCGAATTGCCCGTGCAGAGCACCTCGGCAACCGGATAGCCACTACCCCTGTACCACGACCAAAAGGTGGTGCCTTGTGATGGAGCACTCAGCGGCTGGTCTCTTCCCTGGTGGAGCACCGGACTTCACTTTCCTTCGACGACGAGATCATCTCTACTCTTGGCCAAGACCCGACGTGCATCCACCACCAGGAACAACTGCCCCCGCCAGAGCTGCCCTCCACAACAAGGTACCGTGTCCGCCTGGCTTCCCTTTCGTTCGGTTCGAGTGAGGTGTCTTAATCCTCTCCGTTCCGCTGGGTCGCCTCCAAGCTTTGCTCATTCTTTGTTCTGAACTGGTTCAATCTGCCGATAACAATTTGCTATAAAGACTTGAATGCATCTCCACTAGAGACTTTTTGGGACATCGCGCCTTGCCTCTCTCCGAGTGGGCCTGGCCTCTGAACTTTATGATCTATTGTGATTCTTGCCTTCCTGCCTTGCATTTTATCCGCGTAGGATTGAACTGTGTTGATTTCATAACCTGCCTATCTTTTTCTCTCCCTTCCTAACTAATATTCGAGTGTCATCTAGGTTGAGGTATACACCTCTGTCTGAAAATAAGTGGTACCAGTAGAACCTAGAGTTGTCGATATTTTGCTAGGGGGATTGATCGTTTTCTACTTCGTAGAGTAATTGTGTTTGATTTGTTTGCCGTGATTTGCTTTAGTGTTTTCCATAGATGTTGTGTTATAAATAAATACCTTGATATCTTTACACTAAGCCTCGTTGCGTGTTTGCTTGTCTTGCCGTGAAGAATTGCCCTATTTTGTATACTCCACATACTGCTCAACTTTTCTTGAGAGAAGTCTGACTGCTCAGCCACAGCTACCAAGTGAATCTGTGTGGTACAGACTGCTACCAAGTGGGTTCACCGCCAACGCCTGTAGTCCTAAATCTTTTGCAGTGGTCCCAGAGGGAACTGCACAGGTTTCCGCCTAACACTGGTGGCAGCAGTGGGATTTGTATCGAGTATACAGTTTAGAGTGCTTTTCGGCACTGTAGGATAACTAACCACAAAACTTTGCACAAAAAGCAACTTTAAAAAAAAACATGTCTACGATGGAAACTTACAGTCAAGAGTCTTTGTCAGGTGAAAATACTGAGAGTTTTCGAGCTCTCTGTAGGCAAGCGAATCTTTCTGTAAGAGGCAAGAAGTTAGAACTAATAGAGAGATTGCTGGCAAACTAAAGTCTGGGTACTGGTTCAGAGGAACCAATCTCCCCAGCAAATGTAGACGACAGTAATGGTGTTGATCTGAATCGTAATTCTGATGATAGCGATGAAGAGGCTGACGAGGACGGAGAGGCTAACGAAACTGTCTCCCCCGCTCCTCTACCTGCCTTACCAGCTGTGCCTACGGGGCCCATACCAGGTCCCACAAGTAACCCTGCTTATTTTGAACTTGAAAAAATGAAGCTCGAATTAGAATATAAACGGTTCTTGGCTCAATCTGAACGAAACCAAGAGCTCGAGTTCAGACGGATGAATGCCCAGGCTGAGCAGAAGCAAGCTGAGTTAAGACTCAGAGAAATAGAACTTAATCACGAGTTAGAGATGAAAAAGTTGTCTATGGAAAATGCTTCTCTCTCCTCTGGTTCCTCTAGGAGCTCCAGTCCCAAACGACCCCGGATGCTGAATGAATTAGTGGATATGTATGAACCGAGATTGGATGTGTTGGATTGGTTGAAACTGTTTGAATACAATCATGGGCTCCAGGACATCACCGGGAATGCGTTGCGTCCCTGGTTGTTCTCTAGGCTCCCTCCTGTTGCGACTGATGTGGTAATGGAGTTGGGGGAGGCGGATAAGACGGATTACGAAAGTGTGAAACTAGCTTTGATAGCTAGATTCGGGAAGACCCCTTCCCAGTATCTTAAGAGGTTTAGAACCCTCAAAAAGCATGATGGTACCCCTTGGGCTACCTGGGTGAGTGAAGGGTTGAAAACTTAGAGGGATGGATTAAGGGTTACAAAGTGAACACTTATGAGGGTATGAGAAATCTTTTTATGTTGGAGTCTATTTATGATGCCTGTTCTCCTGAGCTCAGACAGCACTTGGCTGATTCGAAGGAATTGGATTCCAGGGCACTAGCTAAGGCTGCTGACTTGTGGGTTGCCAACAGGGCTACTCATAAGGATTCTGGGACAACTCAGAAAAAGGATGAGGGAAAACAGCCTAAAAAAGACTCAAAAGAGAATTCAAATAACTCACATTCCAAAGAGGGCCCCAAACAAAACCAGAAGGGTAAGCCACCGGGAAAACCACAGCAGAATAGTGTGTCTTCTGGTGCCAAACCGGAAGGAGGTCAGAACAAGCCACCATTCCAGAAAGCATTCGGTAAATGCTTTGTTTGTGGCTCGACTGACCATGTGAAAGGAGATCCCAGATGTAAGGGTAAACCTTCAGGGGTCCAGCTTGTCTCCTTAGCCTTCGCTCCAGAGGAGGATGTCCAAATGGCAAGTGGAAACTTTCTACTGCTAGCTGACGAACCCATTGGAGTCTCAGCCAGCGTTTCTTTAGTATCTCTGGGGTTGTGGGAACAACAGAATTTAGATGTCTATAATTCTATCCCCGATAATACTAAAGAGTATTATAAGGACAGTGTCCAGGTGAATGGTCAGGAGACTCCTGCCATTAGGGACACTGGGGCCAGCATAACTGTGGTGGATAAATCGTTTTTTCAGGCTGAGGATGTTGCTAAGGCACCCAAACGCCTCACCAAGTTAGCTGGAGGGCCTTTGCAGATGCTTCCCAATTACGAGTTCTCATCCAGTGTAACGACATGACTGTGAAGATACCTGTCAGCATACAGAGTGAGGTACCAGGACGCGTACTGTTGGGCAACGATTTGAAAACTGTCGGAGTTGTATCGCATACTCCCAGACCTCCTAGTAAACGGTTACAGGAGCTAACCAGACCCGCACAAGAGAGGACCATGCGCGGTACTCTCCAGGAGATGATGAAGAAAGAAATCACTCCTGCTCCACTGGAATTGTCGGCCGCTGTCTCCAAGAAATCAGAAGCGAAGGGGAAACCTAAGACTTCTATCCCGAAACCAGCCGCCAGCATTCCAGTGCAGCCGACACGGACTTCCCCGCGGTTGTCCAACGTCACACCCATAACTCCACCTCCAGCCGAGGCTGAGAGGGAGGTACAACCCTGCGTGGTAGAATTAGACTCTGAGGAAGAGCTAATGGAAGGCCAGGAACTCATTGGAGATCTGGATCCTGTTGACCATCCTGAGCTGCAGTCTTTACTGGCAGAAGGTGGACCCAGCAGGGCAGACTTCAGTAAAGGACAGAGAGAATGTCCAACTCTGGAAGGTCTTGGCCATCAGGCAGAAGCTCAGGCTGAAGGGCAAGAGCCTGGGAAATACAGGTTGCACTGGGAAGATGGCCTCTTCTACAGTGAACCGACCGAGTCTGCACCTGGAGACTACAAACGACTTGTAGTACCCCAAGAGAACAGACCACAGTTCTTGCAGTTAGCCCACGAGATTCCTTTGGCTGGTCACTTGAGTTACAAGAAGACTAAGGAAAGGCTCTCGCTCTACTTCTATGGCCAAAAATGGGGGCCGAAGTAGAAAAACACTGCAGGAGCTGCCACACCTGCCAGATCTCTGGTAAGGTTGGATCCAAGAATGTGGCACCGTTAGTGCCTCTCCCAGTTGTGGGAGTCCCATTTGAGAGAGTAGGGATTGACATCGTTGGTCCTCTTAATCCTCCAACCTCCTCAGGCAACAGGTTTATACTTGTTGTAGTAGACCATGCTACTAGGTATCCTGAGGCAATTCCTATGAGGACTGTTACAGCTCCCGCTGTGGCTAAGGCCCTCCTTGGTATTTTTACCAGGGTCGGGTTTCCTAAGGAAGTAATCTCTGACAGGGGGTCAAACTTTATGTCCCACTACATGAAAGCCATGTGGAAAACCTGCAGAGTAACTTACAAGTTCTCAACGGCTTACCACCCACAAACCAATGGGTTGGTAGAATGGTTCAACCGAACCATGAAGAGCATGATAGGTGCTTTAGAGGAACCCCTTAAGCGTAAGTGGGACCTTCTATTGCCATGCCTTCTCTTTGCTTATAGAGAAGTCCCTCAGGAGGGAGTAGGTTACTCTCCCTTCGAACTACTCTATGGTCATCCCGTCAGAGGTCCATTGGCCCTGATTAAGGAGGGGTTGGAGAGTGCTCCTTCCCCCAAGCCAGTCAGAGTGACTGACTACGTGATAGGTCTCCGGAGGAGAATGTCGCACATGGTGACGGAAGCAAGCGATAACTTGAAAGCTGGACAAGCATTGGTCAAGCACTGGCACGATCAAAAGGCTAACATGGTTGAGTTCGCTCAAGACCAGCTCGTTCTCGTTATGATCCCAACAAGGCAGAGGGCCTTGCAAGATAAGTGGATGGGACCCTACCGAGTAGTGTGTAAACTCGGAGAGGTTAACTATCTGGTGGACTTGGGCAATCCCAAGGAGGCTCCGACAGTCTTTCACACCAACCTACTTAAAGCGTATGTCTTGCGACCTGATGTAGGAGCGTTGCTTCTAGCATCATCCGAGGAAGAAGAAGAGAGTGAAGCTCTTCCGGATCTCCTCAGAGGCTTACCTTTAGATGAAAAAATTGAAGGAGTGAATCTCTCCTCCAATCTGACACCCGAGCAACAAGAAGAGTGCAAGTCTATGTTGAATCAGTTTGCCTCTCTGTTCTCGCTTTCACCAGGCTTGACCCCTTGGGGCCAGCACGACATACTCACTGGTGACTGTCTGCCGGTCAAAAGCAGAGGATACCGCATGTCAGAAAACGTACGAACCCACATCAAAGGTGAGGTCAGCAAGATGCTTGATCTCGGGGTAATAGAGCCCTTTACTAGTCCATGGTCTAGCCCAGTTGTGTTAGTACCAAAGGCCGGATCTAAAGAACTTAGATTCTGCGTGGATTATCGAGCTCTTAATGCAGTCACCAAGACTGATGCCCACCCTTTGCCAAGAACAGATGAGTTGGTGGATAAACTTGGCGCCGCCAAGTTCCTCAGCACATTTGACTTGACGTCAGGCTATTGGCAAATAGCCCTGACAGACCATGCCAAGGAGAAAACTGCATTTTCTACCCCCGTTGGCTTATACCAGTTTAAGGTAATGCCTTTCGGACTGAAGAATGCACCTGCTACGTTTCAACGGATGGTAAACCAGGTTCTGAATGGGATGGAGGACTTCTGCATGGCATACTTGGATGACATCGCAGTGTTCAGCAATTCATGGGAAGAACATGTAACCCACCTGAGAGATGTTTTGCAGGCTCTTGGACGAGCCAATCTCACCATAAAGGCAAGTAAATGCCAAATTGGACAGAGTAAGGTAGTCTATCTTGGGCATGAGGTAGGCGGTGGAGAAATAAGGCCTTTGCTCAGTAAGATTGAAGCTGTGCAAAATTGGACAACACCGACTACTCAAACCCAGGTGAGAGCCTTCCTAGGCCTCACTGGGTATTACAGGAATTTCATAGAGAACTATGGGACCATAGCTTCTCCACTGAATGTCATCTCCTCGCCCAAATTTCCTAAAAAGGTTAAATGGAACGAGGAGTGCAATCAGGCTTTTGAAAAACTGAAACAGGCTCTTTGCCAAGCCCCAGTACTCAGAGCTCCTGATTACCGCCAACACTTCATTGTGCAGACAGATGCTTCCAATGTAGGGATAGGTGCCGTACTCAGTCAACTGGATGGGAAAAGTAGGCAGCACCCCGTTTGCTTCATCGGTCGCTAGCTGAAGGATCCTGAAACAAGGTGGGCAACAATCGAAAGAGAGTGCTTTGCTATCGTGTGGGCTCTGAAGAAGTTTAGGCCGTACTTGTATGGTTCTACTTTTGTTATTCAGACTGACCACCAACCCTTGAGATGGTTAATGCAAATGAAAGGAGAAAACCCAAAACTATTGAGATGGTCGATCTGCCTGCAAGGGTTTGATTTCACCATTGAGCACAGGTCAGGGTGTCACCACCAAAATGCTGATGGTCTCTCTAGGATGTATGTCATCGACTAGAGGTATGAGATTCATCCAGGAGTGGATTAAATTCTCCTGTCCCTTAGTCTGGGGGGGCGAGTGTTAGGAAGAATTCTCTGTTTAGGCTGAATTTCCTAACCTAGTGAGTCCCCCAGCTGCTTTGCTGGATTTCTGGAGTTTGTTTTTTTCCATCCTGCCAAGAATGAGACTCTTTTTCTCCCACTCTTGGACATGTATGTGTGTAATTCCTTTGAGATGTCAATGGGTTCGATGGGCTATGGGGTCTTTTACTCCATAGGGTCTCATATGTTTTTCTATGTGTGTTACACCGCACCCTACGTGCCGTAACACGGGGGCGCCCTAGCGGGTCCCCCACCATAGACTCCATACTCGGGGACTGACTACTGTCTCCCCGGGCATGTAAAGTCACCATTGGCTTTACTAGACCTACATTTACTAACAGAACTAGTACCAACCATCTTATTGTGGACATACTAGTAGGGGTAATTCGATTACTCCTGGATCTGTTACTCGAGGGGGCACTGTCCCGTCCCCCCTCGTCGAGTTTTGGCTGGTGGCAGTGGAAACTACTTGTTATGTTCGACCCCGAACATAACCCTATGGGATTCGTCCCATTGTTGGAGATTGATACTTTTTCTCATTAATCTCTGACGTACCACCGATCTACTTATCTTAAATAAGTTTATCGAGTGGTATTTTCTGGCAGAACTTGGTTTGAAAATGGCGTCTGAGTTCGTCTCTGTGACTCCTAAACCAAAGGTCGAGCCCTTTGTTCCATTTTTGGCGGGCTCTGTACAGAGACCCTCCAAAGTGGTGCCATTCTGTCTGGGTTACCACAGGGGTGTGGGAGGGGGTTTAGGCACCCTGGACCGAGTTGCCTTGCCAACTCCGGTCGCACTCTGGAGTGATTGGCCCAGGTGGTAAGCCTTCCCGCTCACCACTTAGCATGTGTTGATTGACAGCTAGGCTGAATGAATGGGGGTCTTCTGCATAAAAGCAGGGCTTTTGGGACTGGATCTTCAGAAGTCGCCACAGGACCTAAGAATCCGACGAGGGTAACGCTGAGCCGACCTGCAACGACGACACCTCCGGTGGAGCCCTGCTGAGCCGACTCACCACTTCCCGACGACAGAGGAGATCTCCCTGCCAGAGAGTCTCTTCCCCTGACTGGTGGGAACAACCAGTCCCCTTTGCTTTTTATTCGCCTCAGGACGCAGTGGTCGAATTGCCCGTGCAGAGCACCTCGGCAACCGGATAGCCACTACCCCTGTACCGTGACCAAAAGGTGGTGCCTTGTGACGGAGCACTCCGCGGCTGGTCTCTTCCCTGGTGGTGCACCGGACTTCACTTTCCTTCGACGACGAGATCATCTCTACTCTTGGCCAAGACCCGATGTGCATCCACCACCAGGAACAACTGCCCCCGCCGGAGCTGCCCTCCACAACAAGGTACCGTGTCCGCCTGGCTTCCCTTTCGTTCGGTTCGAGTGAGGTGTCTTAATCCTCTCCTTTCCGCTGGGTCGCCTCCAGGCTTTGCTCATTCTTTGTTCTGAACTGGTTCAATCTGCCAATAACAATTTGCTATAAAGACTTGAATGCATCTCCACTAGAGACTTTTTGGGACATTGGGCCTGGCCTCTGAACTTTATGATCTATTGTGATTCTTGCCTTCCTGCCTTGCATTTTATCCGCGTAGGATTGAACTGTGTTGATTTCATAACCTGCCTATCTTTTTCTCTCCCTTCCTAACTAATATTCGAGTGTCATCTAGGTTGAGGTATAAGTTTTCTGTCTGAAAATAAGTGGTACCTTTAGAACCTAGAGTTGTCGATATTTTGCTAGGGGGATTGATCGTTTTCTACTTCGTAGAGTAATTGGGTTTGATTTGTTTGCCGTGATTTGCTTTAGTGTTTTCCATGGATGTTGTGTTAAAAATAAATACCTTGATATCTTTACACTAAGCCTAGTTGCGTGTTTGCTTGTCTTGCCGTGAAGAATTGCCCTATTTTGTATACTCCACATACTGCTCAACTTTTCTTGAGAGAAGTCTGACTGCTCAGCCACAGCTACCAAGTGAATCTGTGTGGTACAGACTGCTACCAAGTGGGTTCACCGCCAACACCTGTAGTCCTAAATCTTTTGCAGTGGTCCCAGAGGGAACTGCACAGGTTTCCGCCTAACACTGGTGGCAGCTGTGGGATTTGTATCGAGTATACAGTTAAGAGTGCTTTTTGACACTGTAGAATAACTAACCACAAAACTTTGCACAAAAAGCAACTTTAAAAAAAAACATGTCTACGATGGAAACTTACAGTCAAGAGTCTTTGTCAGGTGAAAATACTGAGAGTTTGCGAGCTCTCTGTAGGCAAGCGAATCTTTCTGTAAGAGGCAAGAAGTTAGAACTAATAGAGAGATTGCTGGCGAACCAAAGTCTGGGTACTGGTTCAGAGGAACCAATCTCCCCAGCAAATGTAGACGACAGTAATGGTGTTGATCTGAATCGTAATTCTGATGATAGCGATGAAGAGGCTGACGAGGACGGAGAGGCTAACGAAACTGTCTCCCCCGCTCCTCTACCTGCCTTACCAGCTGTGCCTACGGGGCCCATACCAGGTCCCACAAGTAACCCTGCTTATTTTGAACTTGAAAAAATGAAGCTCGAATTAGAATATAAACGGTTCTTGGCTCAATCTGAACGAAACCAAGAGCTCGAGTTCAGACGGATGAATGCCCAGGCTGAGCAGAAGCAAGCGGAGTTAAGACTCAGAGAAATAGAACTTAATCACGAGTTAGAGATGAAAAAGTTGTCTATGGAAAATGCTTCTCTCTCCTCTGGTTCCTCTAGGAGCTCCAGTCCCAAAAGACCCCGGATGCCGAAGGAATTAGTGGGTATGTATGAACCGAGATTGGATGTGTTGGATTGGTTGAAACTGTTTGAAAACAATCATGGGCTCCAGGACATCACCGGGAATGCGTTGCTTCCCTGGTTGTTCTCTAGGCTCCCTCCTGTTGCGACTGATGTGGTAATGGAGTTGGGGGAGGCGGATAAGACGGATTACAAAAGTGTGAAACTAGCTTTGATAGCTAGATTCGGGAAGACCCCTTCCCAGTATCTTAAGAGGTTTAGAACCCTCAAAAAGCATGATGGTACCCCTTGGGCTACCTGGGTGAGTGAAGGGTTGAAAAACTTAAATGGATGGATTAAGGGTTACAAAGTGAACACTTATGAGGGTATGAGAAATCTTTTTATGTTGGAGTCTATTTATGATGCCTGTTCTCATGAGCTCAGACAGCACTTGGCTGATTCGAAGGAATTGGATTCCAGGGCACTAGCTAAGGCTGCTGACTTGTGGGTTGCCAACAGGGCTACTCATAAGGATTCTGGGGCAACTCAGAAAAAGGATGAGGGAAAACAGCCAAAAAAAGACTCAAAAGAGAATTCGAATAACTCACGTTCCAAAGAGGGCCCCAAACAAAACCAGAAGGGTAAGCCACCGGGAAAACCACAGCAGAATAGTGTGTCTTCTGGTGCCAAACCAGAAGGAGGTCAGAACAAGCCACCATTCCAGAAAGCATTCGGTAAATGCTTTGTTTGTGGCCCGACTGACCACGTGAAAGGAGATCCCAGATGTAAGGGTAAACCTTCAGGGGTGCAGCTTGTCTCCTTAGCCTTCGCTCCAGAGGAGGAAGTCCAAATGGCAAGTGGAAACTATCTACTGCTAGCTGACGAACCCATTGGAGTCTCAGCCAGCGTTTCTTTAGTATCTCTGGGGTTGTGGGAACAACAGAATTTAGATGTCTATAATTCTATCCCCGATAATACTAAAGAGTATTATAAGGACAGTGTCCAGGTGAATGGTCAGGAGACTCCTGCCATTAGGGACACTGGGGCCAGCATAACTGTGGTGGATAAATCGTTTTTTCAGGCTGAGGATGTTGCTAAGGCACCCAAACGCCTCACCAAGTTAGCTGGAGGGCCTGTGCAGATGCTTCCCCAATTACCAGTTCTCATCCAGTGTAACGACATGACTGTGAAGATACCTGTCAGCATACAGAGTGAGGTACCAGGACGCGTACTGTTGGGTAACGATTTGAAAACTCTCGGAGTTGTATCGCATACTCCCAGACCTCCTAGTAAACGGTTACAGGAGCTTACCAGACCCGCACGAGAGAGGACCATGCGCGGTACTCTCCAGGAGATGATGAAGAAAGAAATCACTCCTGCTCCACTGGAATTGTCGGCCGCTGTCTCCAAGAAATCAGAAGCGAAGGGGAAACCTAAGACTTCTATCCCGAAACCAGCCGCCAGCATTCCAGTGCAGCGACACGGACTTCCCCACGATTGTCCAACGTCACACCCGTAACTCCACTTCCAGCCGAGGCTGAGAGGGAGGTACAACCCTGCGTGGTAGAATTAGACTCTGAGGAAGAGCTAATGGAAGGCCAGGAACTCATTGGAGATATGGATCCTGTTGACCATCCTGAGCTGCAGTCTTTACTGGCAGAAGGTGGACCCAGCAGGGCAGACTTCAGTAAGGGACAGAGAGAATGTCCAACTCTGGAAGGTCTTCGCCATCAGGCAGAAGCTCAGGCTGAAGGGCAAGAGCCTGCGAAATACAGGTTGCACTGGGAAGATGGCCTCTTCTACAGTGAACCGACCGAGTCTGCACCTGGAGACTACATACGACTTGTAGTACCCCAAGAGAACAGACCACAGTTCTTGCAGTTAGCCCACGAGATTCCTTTGGCTGGTCACTTGAGTTTCAAGAAGACTAAGGAAAGGCTCTCGCTCTACTTCTATTGGCCAAAGATGGGGGCCGAAGTAGAAAAACACTGCAGGAGCTGCCACACCTGCCAGATCTCTGGTAAGGTTGGATCCAAGAACGTGGCACCGTTAGTGCCTCTCCCAGTTGTGGGAGTCCCATTTGAGAGAGTAGGGATTGACATTGTTGGTCCCCTTGATCCTCCAACCTCCTCAGGCAACAGGTTTATACTTGTTGTAGTAGACCATGCTACTAGGTATCCTGAGGCAATTCCTATGAGGACTGTTACAGCTCCGGCTGTGGCTAAGGCCCTCCTTGGTATTTTTACCAGGGTTGGGTTTCCTAAGGAAGTAATCTCTGACAGGGGGTCAAACTTTATGTCCCACTACATGAAAGCCATGTGGAAAACCTGCGGAGTAACTTACAAGTTCTCAACGGCTTACCACCCACAAACCAATGGGTTGGTAGAACAGTTCAACCGAACCATGAAGAGCATGATAGGTGCTTTAGAGGAACCCCTTAGGCATAAGTGGGACCTTCTATTGCCATGCCTTCTCTTTGCTTATAGAGAAGTCCCTCAGGAGGGAGTAGGTTACTCTCCCTTCGAACTACTCTATGGTCATCCCGTCAGAGGTCCATTGGCCCTGATTAAGGAGGGGTTGGAGAGTGCTCCTTCCCCCAAGCCAGTCAGAGTGACTGACTACGTGATAGGTCTCCGGAGGAGAATGTCACACATGATGACGGAAGCAAGCGATAACTTGAAAGCTGGACAAGCATTGGTCAAGCACTGGCACGATCAAAAGGCTAACATGGTTGAGTTCGCTCAAGACCAGCTCGTTCTCGTTATGATCCCAACAAGGCAGAGGGCCTTGCAAGATAAGTGGATGGGACCCTACCGAGTAGTGGGTAAACTCGGAGAGGTTAACTATCTGGTGGACTTGGGCAATCCCAAGGAGGCTCCGACAGTCTTTCACACCAACCGACTTAAAGCGTATGTCTCGCGACCTGATGTAGGAGCGTTGCTTCTAGCATCATCCGAGGAAGAAGAAGAGAGTGAAGCTCTTCCGGATCTCCTCAGAGGCTTACCTTTAGATGAAAAAATTGAAGGAGTGAATCTCTCCTCCAATCTGACACCCGAGCAACAAGAAGAGTGCAAGTCTATGTTGAATCAGTTTGCCTCTCTGTTCTCGCTTTCACCAGGCTTGACCCCTTGGGGCCAGCACGACATACTCACTGGTGACTGTCTGCCGGTCAAAAGCAGAGGATACCGCATGTCAGAAAACATACGAACCCACATCAAAGGTGAGGTCAGCAAGATGCTTGATCTCGGGGTAATAGAGCCCTCTACTATTCCATGGTCTAGCCGAGTTGTGTTAGTACCAAAGGCTGGATCTAAAGAACTTAGATTCTGCGTGGATTATCAAGCTCTTAATGCAGTCACCAAGACTGATGCCCACCCTTTGCCAAGAACAGATGAGTTGGTGGATAAACTTGGCGCCGCCAAGTTCCTCAGCACATTTGACTTGACGTCAGGCTATTGGCATATAGCCCTGACAGACCATGCCAAGGAGAAAACTGCATTTTCTACCCCCGTTGGCTTATACCAGTTTAAGGTAATGCCTTTCGGACTGAAGAATGCACCAGCTACGTTTCAACGGATGGTAAACCAGGTTCTGAATGGGATGGAGGACTTCTGCATGGCATACTTGGATGACATCGCAGTGTTCAGCAATTCATGGGAAGAACATGTAACCCACCTGAGAGATGTTTTGCAGGCTCTTGGACGAGCCAATCTCACCATAAAGGCAAGTAAATGCCAAATTGGACAGAGTAAGGTAGTCTATCTTGGGCATGAGGTAGGCGGTGGAGAAATAAGGCCTTTGCTCAGTAAGATTGAAGCTGTGCAAAATTGGACAACACCGACTACTCAAACCCAGGTGAGAGCCTTCCTAGGCCTCACTGGGTATTACAGGAATTTCATAGAGAACTATGGGACCATAGCTTCTCCACTGAATGTCATCTCCTCGCCCAAATTTCCTAAAAAGGTTAAATGGAACGAGGAGTGCAATCAGGCTTTTGAAAACCTGAAACAGGCTCTTTGCCAAGCCCCAGTACTCAGAGCTCCTGATTACCGCCAACACTTCATTGTGCAGACAGATGCTTCCAATGTAGGGATAGGTGCCGTACTCAGTCAACTGGATGGGAAAAGTAGGGAGCACCCCGTTTGCTTCATCAGCCGCAAGCTGAAGGATCCTGAAACAAGGTGGGCAACAATCGAAAGAGAGTGCTTTGCTATCGTGTGGGCTCTGAAGAAGTTTAGGCCGTACTTGTATGGTTCTACTTTTGTTATTCAGACTGACCACCAACCCTTGACATGGTTAATGCAAATGAAAGGAGAAAACCCAAAACTATTGAGATGGTCGATCTGCCTGCAAGGGTTTGATTTCACCATTGAGCACAGGTCAGGGTGTCACCACCAAAATGCTGATGGTCTCTCTAGGATGTATGTCATCGACTAGAGGTATGAGATTCATCCAGGAGTGGATTAAATTCTCCTGTCCCTTAGTCTGGGGGGGCGAGTGTTAGGGAGAATTCTCTGTTTAGGCTGAATTTCCTAACCTAGTGAGTCCCCCAGCTGCTTTGCTGGATTTCTGGAGTTTGTTTTTTTCCATCCTGCCAAGAATGAGACTCTTTTTCTCCCACTCTTGGACATGTATGTGTGTAATTCCTTTGAGATGTCAATGTGTTCGATGGGCTATGGGGTCTTTTACTCCATAGGGTCTCATATGTTTTTCTATGTGTGTTACACCGCACCCTACGTGCCGTAACACGGGGGCGCCCTAGCGGGTCCCCCACCATAGACTCCATACCCGGGGACTGACTACTGTCTCCCCGGGCATGTAAAGTCACCATTGGCTTTACTAGACCTACATTTACTAACAGAACTAGTACCAACCATCTTATTGTGGACATACTAGTAGGGGTAATTCGATTACTCCTGGATCTGTTACTCGAGGGGGCACTGTCCCGTCCCCCCTCGTCGAGTTTTGGCTGGTGGCAGTGGAAACTACTTGTTATGTTCGACCCCGAACATAACCCTATGGGATTCGTCCCATTGTTGGAGATTGATACTTTTTCTCATTAATCTCTGACGTACCACCGATCTACTTATCTTAAATAAGTTTATCGAGTGGTATTTTCTGGCAGAACTTGGTTTGAAAATGGCGTCTGAGTTCGTCTCTGTGACTCCTAAACCAAAGGTCGAGCCCTTTGTTCCATTTTTGGCGGGCTCTGTACAGAGACCCTCCAAAGTGGTGCCATTCTGTCTGGGTTACCACAGGGGTGTGGGAGGGGGTTTAGGCACCCTGGACCGAGTTGCCTTGCCAACTCCGGTCGCACTCTGGAGTGATTGGCCCAGGTGGTAAGCCTTCCCGCTCACCACTTAGCATGTGTTGATTGACAGCTAGGCTGAATGAATGGGGGTCTTCTGCATAAAAGCAGGGCTTTTGGGACTGGATCTTCAGAAGTCGCCACAGGACCTAAGAATCCGACGAGGGTAACGCTGAGCCGACCTGCAACGACGACACCTCCGGTGGAGCCCTGCTGAGCCGACTCACCACTTCCCGACGACAGAGGAGATCTCCCTGCCAGAGAGTCTCTTCCCCTGACTGGTGGGAACAACCAGTCCCCTTTGCTTTTTATTCGCCTCAGGACGCAGTGGTCGAATTGCCCGTGCAGAGCACCTCAGCAACCGGATAGCCACTACCCCTGTACCGCGACCAAAAGGTGGTGCCTTGTGACGGAGCACTCCGCGGCTGGTCTCTTCCCTGGTGGTGCACCGGACTTCACTTTCCTTCGACGACGAGATCATCTCTACTCTTGGCCAAGACCCGACGTGCATCCACCACCAGGAACAACTGCCCCCGCCGGAGCTGCCCTCCACAACAAGGTACCGTGTCCGCCTGGCTTCCCTTTCGTTCGGTTCGAGTGAGGTGTCTTAATCCTCTCCTTTCCGCTGGGTCGCCTCCAGGCTTTGCTCATTCTTTGTTCTGAACTGGTTCAATCTGCCAATAACAATTTGCTATAAAGACTTGAATGCATCTCCACTAGAGACTTTTTGGGACATTGGGCCTGGCCTCTGAACTTTATGATCTATTGTGATTCTTGCCTTCCTGCCTTGCATTTTATCCGCGTAGGATTGAACTGTGTTGATTTCATAACCTGCCTATCTTTTTCTCTCCCTTCCTAACTAATATTCGAGTGTCATCTAGGTTGAGGTATAAGTTTTCTGTCTGAAAATAAGTGGTACCTTTAGAACCTAGAGTTGTCGATATTTTGCTAGGGGGATTGATCGTTTTCTACTTCGTAGAGTAATTGGGTTTGATTTGTTTGCCGTGATTTGCTTTAGTGTTTTCCATGGATGTTGTGTTAAAAATAAATACCTTGATATCTTTACACTAAGCCTAGTTGCGTGTTTGCTTGTCTTGCCGTGAAGAATTGCCCTATTTTGTATACTCCACATACTGCTCAACTTTTCTTGAGAGAAGTCTGACTGCTCAGCCACAGCTACCAAGTGAATCTGTGTGGTACAGACTGCTACCAAGTGGGTTCACCGCCAACACCTGTAGTCCTAAATCTTTTGCAGTGGTCCCAGAGGGAACTGCACAGGTTTCCGCCTAACACTGGTGGCAGCTGTGGGATTTGTATCGAGTATACAGTTTAGAGTGCTTTTTGACACTGTAGGATAACTAACCACAAAACTTTGCACAAAAAGCAACTTTCAAAAAAAACATGTCTACGATGGAAACTTACAGTCAAGAGTCTTTGTCAGGTGAAAATACTGAGAGTTTGCGAGCTCTCTGTAGGCAAGCGAATCTTTCTGTAAGAGGCAAGAAGTTAGAACTAATAGAGAGATTGCTGGCGAACCAAAGTCTGGGTACTGGTTCAGAGGAACCAATCTCCCCAGCAAATGTAGACGACAGTAATGGTGTTGATCTGAATCGTAATTCTGATGATAGCGATGAAGAGGCTGACGAGGACGGAGAGGCTAACGAAACTGTCTCCCCCGCTCCTCTACCTGCCTTACCAGCTGTGCCTACGGGGCCCATACCAGGTCCCACAAGTAACCCTGCTTATTTTGAACTTGAAAAAATGAAGCTCGAATTAGAATATAAACGGTTCTTGGCTCAATCTGAACGAAACCAAGAGCTCGAGTTCAGATGGATGAATGCCCAGGCTGAGCAGAAGCAAGCTGAGTTAAGACTCAGAGAAATAGAACTTAATCACGAGTTAGAGATGAAAAAGTTGTCTATGGAAAATGCTTCTCTCTCCTCTGGTTCCTCTAGGAGCTCCAGTCCCAAAAGACCCCGGATGCCGAAGGAATTAGTGGGTATGTATGAACCGAGATTGGATGTGTTGGATTGGTTGAAACTGTTTGAATACAATCATGGGCTCCAGGACATCACCGGGAATGCGTTGCTTCCCTGGTTGTTCTCTAGGCTCCCTCCTGTTGCAACTGATGTGGTAATGGAGTTGGGGGAGGCGGATAAGACGGATTACGAAAGTGTGAAACTAGCTTTGATAGCTAGATTCGGGAAGACCCCTTCCCAGTATCTTAAGAGGTTTAGAACCCTCAAAAAGCATGATGGTACCCCTTGGGCTACCTGGGTGAGTGAAGGGTTGAAAAACTTAAATGGATGGATTAAGGGTTACAAAGTGAACACTTATGAGGGTATGAGAAATCTTTTTATGTTGGAGTCTATTTATGATGCCTGTTCTCATGAGCTCAGACAGCACTTGGCTGATTCGAAGGAATTGGATTCCAGGGCACTAGCTAAGGCTGCTGACTTGTGGGTTGCCAACAGGGCTACTCATAAGGATTCTGGGGCAACTCAGAAAAAGGATGAGGGAAAACAGCCAAAAAAAGACTCAAAAGAGAATTCGAATAACTCACATTCCAAAGAGGGCCCCAAACAAAACCAGAAGGGTAAGCCACCGGGAAAACCACAGCAGAATAGTGTGTCTTCTGGTGCCAAACCAGAAGGAGGTCAGAACAAGCCACCATTCCAGAAAGCATTCGGTAAATGCTTTGTTTGTGGCCCGACTGACCACGTGAAAGGAGATCCCAGATGTAAGGGTAAACCTTCAGGGGTCCAGCTTGTCTCCTTAGCCTTCGCTCCAGAGGAGGAAGTCCAAATGGCAAGTGGAAACTTTCTACTGCTAGCTGACGAACCCATTGGAGTCTCAGCCAGCGTTTCTTTAGTATCTCTGGGGTTGTGGGAACAACAGAATTTAGATGTCTATAATTCTATCCCCGATAATACTAAAGAGTATTATAAGGACAGTGTCCAGGTGAATGGTCAGGAGACTCCTGCCATTAGGGACACTGGGGCCAGCATAACTGTGGTGGATAAATCGTTTTTTCAGGCTGAGGATGTTGCTAAGGCACCCAAACGCCTCACCAAGTTAGCTGGAGGGCCTGTGCAGATGCTTCCCCAATTACCAGTTCTCATCCAGTGTAACGACATGACTGTGAAGATACCTGTCAGCATACAGAGTGAGGTACCAGGACGCGTACTGTTGGGTAACGATTTGAAAACTCTCAGAGTTGTATCGCATACTCCCAGACCTCCTAGTAAACGGTTACAGGAGCTTACCAGACCCGCACGAGAGAGGACCATGCGCGGTACTCTCCAGGAGATGATGAAGAAAGAAATCACTCCTGCTCCACTGGAATTGTCGGCCGCTGTCTCCAAGAAATCAGAAGCGAAGGGGAAACCTAAGACTTCTATCCCGAAACCAGCCGCCAGCATTCCAGTGCAGCGACACGGACTTCCCCGCGGTTGTCCAACGTCACACCCGTAACTCCACTTCCAGCCGAGGCTGAGAGGGAGGTACAACCCTGCGTGGTAGAATTAGACTCTGAGGAAGAGCTAATGGAAGGCCAGGAACTCATTGGAGATATGGATCCTGTTGACCATCCTGAGCTGCAGTCTTTACTGGCAGAAGGTGGACCCAGCAGGGCAGACTTCAGTAAGGGACAGAGAGAATGTCCAACTCTGGAAGGTCTTCGCCATCAGGCAGAAGCTCAGGCTGAAGGGCAAGAGCCTGCGAAATACAGGTTGCACTGGGAAGATGGCCTCTTCTACAGTGAACCGACCGAGTCTGCACCTGGAGACTACATACGACTTGTAGTACCCCAAGAGAACAGACCACAGTTCTTGCAGTTAGCCCACGAGATTCCTTTGGCTGGTCACTTGAGTTTCAAGAAGACTAAGGAAAGGCTCTCGCTCTACTTCTATTGGCCAAAGATGGGGGCCGAAGTAGAAAAACACTGCAGGAGCTGCCACACCTGCCAGATCTCTGGTAAGGTTGGATCCAAGAACGTGGCACCGTTAGTGCCTCTCCCAGTTGTGGGAGTCCCATTTGAGAGAGTAGGGATTGACATCGTTGGTCCCCTTGATCCTCCAACCTCCTCAGGCAACAGGTTTATACTTGTTGTAGTAGACCATGCTACTGGGTATCCTGAGGCAATTCCTATGAGGACTGTTACAGCTCCGGCTGTGGCTAAGGCCCTCCTTGGTATTTTTACCAGGGTTGGGTTTCCTAAGGAAGTAATCTCTGACAGGGGGTCAAACTTTATGTCTCACTACATGAAAGCCATGTGGAAAACCTGCGGAGTAACTTACAAGTTCTCAACGGCTTACCACCCACAAACCAATGGGTTGGTAGAACAGTTCAACCGAACCATGAAGAGCATGATAGGTGCTTTAGAGGAACCCCTTAGGCATAAGTGGGACCTTCTATTGCCATGCCTTCTCTTTGCTTATAGAGAAGTCCCTCAGGAGGGAGTAGGTTACTCTCCCTTCGAACTACTCTATGGTCATCCCGTCAGAGGTCCATTGGCCCTGATTAAGGAGGGGTTGGAGAGTGCTCCTTCCCCCAAGCCAGTCAGAGTGACTGACTACGTGATAGGTCTCCGGAGGAGAATGTCACACATGATGACGGAAGCAAGCGATAACTTGAAAGCTGAACAAGCATTGGTCAAGCACTGGCACGATCAAAAGGCTAACATGGTTGAGTTCGCTCAAGACCAGCTCGTTCTCGTTATGATCCCAACAAGGCAGAGGGCCTTGCAAGATAAGTGGATGGGACCCTACCGAGTAGTGGGTAAACTCGGAGAGGTTAACTATCTGGTGGACTTGGGCAATCCCAAGGAGGCTCCGACAGTCTTTCACACCAACCGACTTAAAGCGTATGTCTCGCGACCTGATGTAGGAGCGTTGCTTCTAGCATCATCCGAGGAAGAAGAAGAGAGTGAAGCTCTTCCGGATCTCCTCAGAGGCTTACCTTTAGATGAAAAAATTGAAGGAGTGAATCTCTCCTCCAATCTGACACCCGAGCAACAAGAAGAGTGCAAGTCTATGTTGAATCAGTTTGCCTCTCTGTTCTCGCTTTCACCAGGCTTGACCCCTTGGGGCCAGCACGACATACTCACTGGTGACTGTCTGCCGGTCAAAAGCAGAGGATACCGCATGTCAGAAAACATACGAACCCACATCAAAGGTGAGGTCAGCAAGATGCTTGATCTCGGGGTAATAGAGCCCTCTACTATTCCATGGTCTAGCCGAGTTGTGTTAGTACCAAAGGCTGGATCTAAAGAACTTAGATTCTGCGTGGATTATCAAGCTCTTAATGCAGTCACCAAGACTGATGCCCGCCCTTTGCCAAGAACAGATGAGTTGGTGGATAAACTTGGCGCCGCCAAGTTCCTCAGCACATTTGACTTGACGTCAGGCTACTGGCATATAGCCCTGACAGACCATGCCAAGGAGAAAACTGCATTTTCTACCCCCGTTGGCTTATACCAGTTTAAGGTAATGCCTTTCGGACTGAAGAATGCACCTGCTACGTTTCAACGGATGGTAAACCAGGTTCTGAATGGGATGGAGGACTTCTGCATGGCATACTTGGATGACATCGCAGTGTTCAGCAATTCATGGGAAGAACATGTAACCCACCTGAGAGATGTTTTGCAGGCTCTTGGACGAGCCAATCTGACCATAAAGGCAAGTAAATGCCAAATTGGACAGAGTAAGGTAGTCTATCTTGGGCATGAGGTAGGCGGTGGAGAAATAAGGCCTTTGCTCAGTAAGATTGAAGCTGTGCAAAATTGGACAAAACCGACTACTCAAACCCAGGTGAGAGCCTTCCTAGGCCTCACTGGGTATTACAGGAATTTCATAGAGAACTATGGGACCATAGCTTCTCCACTGAATGTCATCTCCTCGCCCAAATTTCCTAAAAAGGTTAAATGAAACGAGGAGTGCAATCAGGCTTTTGAAAACCTGAAACAGGCTCTTTGCCAAGCCCCAGTACTCAGAGCTCCTGATTACCGCCAACACTTCATTGTGCTGACAGATGCTTCCAATGTAGGGATAGGTGCCATACTCAGTCAACTGGATGGGAAAGGTAGGGAGCACCCCGTTTGCTTCATCAGCCGCAAGCTGAAGGATCCTGAAACAAGGTGGGCAACAATCGAAAGAGAGTGCTTTGCTATCGTGTGGGCTCTGAAGAAGTTTAGGCCGTACTTGTATGGTTCTACTTTTGTTATTCAGACTGACCACCAACCCTTGAGATGGTTAATGCAAATGAAAGGAGAAAACCCAAAACTATTGAGATGGTCGATCTGCCTGCAAGGGTTTGATTTCACCATTGAGCACAGGTCAGGGTGTCACCACCAAAATGCTGTTGGTCTCTCTAGGATGTATGTCATCGACTAGAGGTATGAGATTCATCCAGGAGTGGATTAAATCCTCCTATCCCTTAGTCTGGGGGGGCGAGTGTTAGGGAGAATTCTCCGTTTATGCTGAATTTCCTAACCTAGTGAGTCCCCCAGCAGCTTTGCTGGATTTCTGGAGTTTGTTTTTTTCCATCCTGCCAAGAGTGAGACTCTTTTTCTCCCACTCTTGGACATGTATGTGTGTAATTCCTTTGAGATGTCAATGTGTTCGATGGGCTATGGGGTCTTTTACTCCATAGGGTCTCATATGTTTTTCTATGTGTGTTACACCGCACCCTACGTGCCGTAACACGGGGGCGCCCTAGCGGGTCCCCCACCATAGACTCCATACCCGGGGACTGACTACTGTCTCCCCGGGCATGTAAAGTCACCATTGGCTTTACTAGACCTAAATTTACTAACAGAACTAGTACCAACCATCTTATTGTGGACGTACTAATAGGGGTAATTCGATTACTCCTGGATCTGTTACTCGAGGGGGCACTGTCCCGTCCCCCCTCGTCGAGTTTTGGCTGGTGGCAGTGGAAACTACTTGTTATGTTCGACCCCGAACATAACCCTTTGGGATTCATCCCATTGTTGGAGATTGATACTTTTTCTCATTAATCTCTGACGTACCACCGATCTACTTATCTTAAATACGTTTATCTAGTGGTATTTTCTGCCAGAACTCGGTTTGAAAATGGCGTCTGTGTTCGTCTCTGTGACTCCTAAACCAAAGGTCGAGCCCTTTGTTCCACTTTTGGCGGGCTCTGTACAGAGACCCTCCAAAGTGGTGCCATTCTGTCTAGGTTACCACAGGGGTGTGGGAGGGGGTTTAGGCACCCTGGACCGAGTTGCCTTGCCAACTCCGGTCGCACTCTGGAGTGATTGGCCCAGGTGGTGAGCCTTCCCGCTCACCACTTAGCATGTGTTGATTGACAGCTAGGCTGAATGAATGGGGGTCTTCTGCATAAAAGCAGGGCTTTTGGGACTGGATCTTCAGAAGTCGCCACAGGACCTAAGAATCCGACGAGGGTAACGCTGAGCCGACCTGCAACGACGACACCTCCGGTGGAGCCCTGCTGAGCCGACTCACCACTTCCCGATGACAGAGGAGATCTCCCTGCCGGAGAGTCTCTTCCCCTGACTGGTGAGAACAACCAGTCCCCTTTGCTTTTTATTCGCCTCAGGACGCAGTGGTCGAATTGCCCGTGCAGAGCACCTCGGCAACCGGATAGCCACTACCCCTGTACCGCGACCAAAAGGTGGTGCCTTGTGACGGAGCACTCCGCGGCTGGTCTCTTCCCTGGTGGTGCACCGGACTTCACTTTCCTTCGACGACGAGATCATCTCTACTCTTGGCCAAGACCTGACGTGCATCCACCACCAGGAACAACTGCCCCCGCTGGAGCTGCCCTCCACAACAAGGTACCGTGTCCGCCTGGCTTCCCTTTCGTTCGGTTCGAGTGAGGTGTCTTAATCTTCTCCGTTCCGCTGGGTCACCTCCAAGCTTTGCTCATTCTTTGTTCTGAACTGGTTCAATCTGCCGATAACAATTTGCTATAAAGACTTGAATGCATCTCCACTAGAGACTTTTTGGGACATCGCGCCTTGCCTCTCTCCGAGTGGGCCTGGCCTCTGAACTTTATGATCTATTGTGATTCTTGCCTTCCTGCCTTGCATTTTATCCGCGTAGGATTGAACTGTGTTGATTTCATAACCTGCCTATCTTTTTCTCTCCCTTCCTAACTAATATTCGAGTGTCATCTAGTTTGAGGTATACACCTCTGTCTGAAAATAAGTGGTACCAGTAGAACCTAGAGTTGTCGATATTTTGCTAGGGGGATTGATCGTTTTCTACTTCGTAGAGTAATTGTGTTTGATTTGTTTGCCATGATTTGCTTTAGTGTTTTCCATAGATGATGTGTTATAAATAAATACCTTGATATCTTTACACTAAGCCTCGTTGCGTGTTTGCTTGTCTTGCCGTGAAGAATTGCCCTATTTTGTATACTCCACATTCTGCTCAACTTTTCTTGAGAGAAGTCTGACTGCTCAGCCACAGCTACCAAGTGAATCTGTGTGGTACAGACTGCTACCAAGTGGGTTCACCGCCAACGCCTGTAGTCCTAAATCTTTTGCAGTGGTCCCAGAGGGAACTGCACAGGTTTCCGCCTAACACATAGTTTTCGTCGTGGGTGATGGCTTTGTGGAAGGTCTGTGTGTGTTTGCCCTCCAGAGGACTTGTCAGGCCATTTCGGTTTGGAGGGAGTGGACACTTTGTGGTGTAGTGTTGAATCATGCTGTTTCGGCAGACTGCTTGTAGAATGTCGATGCGTGGCCTGTTTGGCAACTGTACATTTTGTGATTGTGCACTTTGGAGCCTTCTTTTTGGGTTACATGCCTTGTTCCCATGTTTTTAGTCAACTGAAGATTATGATGAAAGCACTGCAGTGTATTTTTCCTACTGCCAAGGTGCTTTTATCATGTATACCCCCGAGAATAGTGTGGAAGTATTCCAATGATTCCTGTCTCCAGCCATAGGTCGGAAGGGGTCTCATCAACAGAAGCATGTGTGACTTCTTGAGTGCTGCTGGGATGTTCTCCTTTGAGAATGAGAACATTGGTTTGCCAAACGTACACCTTTTCATGGTAAATGGCATGTCTTTGTCGCACAGTGGCAATTAAATGTTTTTTCACAATCTACAAACACACTGAAGACCCTATTGTAAGATTGTGAGCTGATGTTGAAAACACACATTTATGTAAGAAAATCGCCAAAAAAGTTTTTCTAGGGAAGCACCTTTAAAAAAAAAAAAAAACAAAGGATCACAACTAAGGACGTCCTCTTCCCTGGTTGAAAGTTATTCCCCCACTCCCGTGTGCTCACAGCATGAAAAGTCAGCAAATATCATGATAGTTGCAGGATGGCATGTGTTACATATGCCCCTTTTGAAGATGTCGGCCATAGAAATGGGCCTGCAGAGGCTACAGGATTGGGCAATAAAGTTTGTCGGTGTGGTGTGTACAGATAGACTGTGCTACACAGTGCATTTGTTGACAAAAATGCAGAGGGTGCAGTTATGGCTGTGTTTTTCATGATGCACAGCGTGCAGGTTTCAGGGGATTCTGACATACATTGACTGAAAGTGAATGGGAAACACTGTGCAGTGGCTACTCATTTTGCAATATATAATGTGCATGTGTAGTGCTATGTAGTACCTACAATGAAGTGCATGATTTTGGTTTCTTTCTGTGACTCTTTGGTGACACGCAATCATGCCAACATTAATGTTGTTCAATGTAGAGGGAAAATTGCACAGTCGTTTGCGATGAAGGAGGCACTTGTCCAGTTCATGCTTTTGTTTCTGATGTCTTGCATACGTTTCTATAACATTATGCAGACACTGATGTGGCAGTGTCATTTCCTATTTGGTCCAAGAATGCAGCCGGCACAGTACATTGCAAAGAAGTGTTTTTGTGCCTTTGTTCAACATGTGCCTATGGCATTCTTCACCCATGGGAATATGATGTTTGACAGCACAAATACCTTCCCCCAGCTATAACGTTCATTTTACTATGCCTGCCATCCTGGTTTCTACACACCCCATCTAAATTGGCTTGGTGCCCTTCTTGAAAGTAGTGATATTTATTTGTAGTACGTTTTGCGCACTGACCATCTTGAAAACGCTCTGCAACATGTAAAAAAACCTCTTTGTAAGTGACCCCCTTTACAACTGGTTGAAATACAGTGTTTACCACACTGCCACGGCTCACACCCTGCATGCGTGCTTTGCCAATTCAGTTGTTGATCTGTGAAAGGTGTTTTCTTTATTTACTTTCTTTTCCTTTCCCAGTTCATTTTCATTTATCATGGTGTTCTCATACATGCCATAGATGGAACGTCAGGAAATGTCAGGTACAGAAGGGGCAGCACCTGTATGGATATTATAGGGTACGTGCCGGGAGACAGAATTATTGAGTGGCCCTCACCTACATAGGCGGCAGTCATTGTAATGCACCTGTAAGGACTGTTCCCACACACTTCCAAGTACCTTCCCTCTGCACAGTAGCGCGTTGCAGTATATGCACAATACAATGCCCTTTGCAAGGTAAGGGTCTGTAGCGCGGCATATGGTTTGCAAAGGTTGTTTTACAGCTCTGCTGCCCTATAGTAGTGCCCCTCTTGTTGTCCGTAGCAGATGTGGCAAATGCTGCACATGCAAGTACCCTATGTAATTGTTGGAAGGGTGGTAGCCTTCCGACTGGTCCCTTGTGCTTTCATTTCAGTTGTCGTGGCATGCACTACAAACAGTTTATAGTACGCCATTAGTGTTAGGGGTAGCAATCACGGTTATACATTGTCGAATACAAGAGTGTTTAAAACAATATGAAACAGAGCTCCATTACGTGCAGGAGCAAACCATTTATTGTGTGCGACCCATGAAGCTACAGCGCTTTTGTTAGCACCAATAAGATTGTTTGCGCTCTGCATATTCTGCTGTTTCCTTACTTGCCTTTACATGTACTAGTATTTGCGTGAGGAAGGTGCACCAGCTTTGCCATTTTGCAGACTTACTACAAACTGTCCCACCTGCAGTTACATGTTTTCTTCAACTGTGCGACCGTCATGCGACCTCTTGATAGTTTCCGTCACACTGCTGAGTGCAGACAACATGTATCTGTTTCACGGGTCATGGAAAGGCAAGCAGCAGATAAATCAAAGTAATGTGACATTTAACATGCCCACGTCACACTGCAGGTTGCTGTTTCTTGTTTAGCAGTTACCATTATACAGTTAGGAGTGCTTTAGCCACACATTGGTAAGTTTGCAGAGTCTCCCACAAAGTTGGCAGGAAGTTCTTTAAAAGTGGTAGCCTACTGGATGAATCCGTAGGGCTGCCAATAGGGGTGGTGCTACCAGCATTCAGTGGATGACATATGCATGGCTCTAGGAGTGGAACAGAAACACAAGCGCTTCCACAACTACTTAAAAGTGCACATCAGTTGTAAAACATGTCACTAAAGTAAAGCAGTTGAAAAATCACACTCTTAATACACTACATCACACCCAATAGATTCTGGACAAGTTAGGCTCAAAATGAAGTGTGAGCAAAATGGCACTCCAGTAATTCAAAAAGGGAGGGAAAGACAAAGTTATCAAACACAGTAGCAGCACCAACAAGTAATAGGGAGGGCAATCTAGAAAAAGGAGCTAGTGAGGACATCAGTTCAATAGGCATGGGCCAATGTTAATGGGTCACAGTATGTTGCTCAAGATCACACAGTTCAGTTCAGGACAAAGTTGGTCGGCAGAAAAGTTAGCTTAAAGAATGGAGAAGGACAA
This sequence comes from Ambystoma mexicanum, assembly GCF_040938575.1. Classification (NCBI taxonomy): domain Eukaryota; kingdom Metazoa; phylum Chordata; class Amphibia; order Caudata; family Ambystomatidae; genus Ambystoma; species Ambystoma mexicanum. Next base: position 736,957,668 of record NC_090936.1, read on the forward strand.
GCCCTTGGATTGGCAAAAGGTTTCACATGCCTTCACCGCGAAACGATCAACCGGATTTGAACAGTACCTTAAATGGAGCAGAACGCTGTAGCTGAGGCAGACGTTCCTGGCAGACCCGGCAGGCTCACGGTTCCTGAAGCATCTGTCGGACTGACACCAAGTAGGGAGACTGGAGGGTCCTGCACTGCCCAGGGAAGAAACCAGCAGCAGAGCAAAGCAACGAATAAAAGGTGTGCTCCTTAAAACGCAAGCAGGGTCTGTTCCTCCTGGCTATCCGGTTCACTGTAGCTCTGTACAGCAACTTCGACCAGAGAAGGGAGACCTGGCAATCAGTTTGGTAAATTGGTTGTTCCAACCAGCTCAAGGGGAGAAGATTCCTTGAAGATCTTCCCTGTCATTGGAGTATGAAGATTCAGAACTTCAGCCGGGCTTCGCCGGGCGGTTCACTCATTGTGGGAGTCCTCTTCTGTCAGCTCCTCTTCGGTTCTTTTGTTCCAGTGGCGACTCTGCCTTTCCAGCCCCAGACACCTGCTTTTTATGCAGTTTCCCCCCAACACAGCCTGGCTGTCAATCACTCAGCAGGGTGGCTTTCCCGTCGGGACAGTCACCACAGCCAATAAGTTCAGAGGGTGACATAGGTCTCCAAGGAGACCCTGTGCAGGGAGTCCTAAACCCCTCCCTCACATCCTGTCCCCCCAGACATACAGGCACCTAAGGAGGGCTTCTGTGCAGAAGCCTCCGAAAGGACGGTGAACAAAGGAACCAAACCTGGTTTGGCACGCAGAGTAAAACACGAGAAAGACTTTTACAGATAGAAATGTCGACTAAACCCAGCTGGAACCGTATAAAAACGTATATGGTCTAGCGGGTTTAAGTTCGAGGCTACCAAGATAGCCTAAAACAATACCAGGGCTATTTAAGATAACCATGGTAGGAAAAATAGGGTAGATACAACTGCCACCAGCCAAGTCTTAATGGAAAAGGAGAAAAACAATGCTCCAAGGAAAAACAAACAAAAAGGGATAAGTATTAACCCTTTCCAGAACTCTATTTAAATAGTTTGTAATGGGTCTGTGAGTTTTAAAAAGAGACTAATAAAGTCAATGGCAACTTTACATGTTCTGGGAGATAGTAGTCAGTCCCAGAAAATGGAGTTGGAGTTGGGAAGCCAAAAAGACAACCCTGTGTCACTGCACTGAAGGTGCTGCATAACACACAGTAAAAAGATGATGCCTATGGAGTAGGTGAGACTCCACAGTCTATGAACACAAATAAATGTTAAACACACACAGCAAAACACATGTAAAAGTGGGAAAAAAGGCTCACACTTTTACCAGGTGAAGAAATTAAAAACATAAATCCTAGAAATCCAGCAAAGCTGCTGAGGGACTCAGTAGGTAAGGGAAATTAGCCATTCTGGAGAATTCTCCCTAACACATTGCCCAATCCATGCTGCAAAAAAGAAGAGAAATGGGTCCGCTTGTCAAGGCTCTTGTTGAAAAGCGTATCAGATACAAAAGGGCATTTCCTTTCGGCATGCTTTTCATTTCGGAGGGTAAACAACAAAGCATCACTATCCTCAGAGAGGGGCTCAATATTCTGAATGTTGAGGAGGATTCTATAGCAGAAGACTCAGCTTTGCAGAAGAGACCACCACTGCAGAAAATACCCTGGGAATGGCCAAGTATGAAGGAGACTCCTCACGACCGGAAAAGTGAGCTCTCCCAGCAGGAGCCGAAGGGGGTGTGAAAGGACAAAGAATTGATTTGTTTCCACTCGTTCGGCACGTGTGCTAGTATTGAAAATTGAGGCATCCTCTATCATTTCCTTTCTCAAGTGCCTGAAGAATTTGAAGAATTTGAGGTCCACAAAGGTCATACTTTCATTTTGGAGTTTTATTCAAATGAATTGTCCAGTTGGTGGGATAGCAAGTGGTGCCGACACGTGTTTTGACCTTTTCAGGTCTTTTTCAAGGCTACCAATATGGTTTACAGGATATATAAAAAAGAGATTGGATTTGTTTGTACAATTGTGGTTGGTCGCAGTGCAGGGTGAGTATGAAGCGTTAAAAAACCACAGACATGGTTTTTAACAGAGTGACAATGTTGGACCACATGGAGTGTGTTTATGGCAACAATCAAGTGAAGTGACATTGTGTCAGAGTACACATTATATATTCAGATGTTTCATTGTAATGCTGTTTATACAGAGTTTATTGACATAGTGTCAAAGTACATGTTACATATTAGGTTGTTTCATTATATGCCGTTTTACAGAGTTGTGCAGGATCAAAGCATAAATATAATTATATTCCAAAGCATTGATGCAACAAAATAGTAATACGAGTTAATTGGGAGAAGAGAGGGAGAAGAAAGTTAATGCAAAACAGTTAGTACTGTCAAGGGAGTGTTGGAGTTGGTAAGAAGGAGTAGTATAAGTAGGCAGGCTCACCTGATATGTGAAGGGCATAGTTGCACCTTTATCATGGCAGGTTGTAAATCTGTCTGCTCCTTCCCGTAGGACCTGCATTGCTGGCAGTTGTGGGGCTTGTTACAGATGGGTTGGTGTTGCTGAGGTGATTACCTGGGTGGTGGAAGAGAGGGAAAGGTGAGGTACCTGGCTGTGGGGATTGGGTCAGTGCAGTGTTGGATGGCCATGGCCCTGGGTCAAGCTCATTAGGTTGTGCCTAATCCTGCCGTGAGGCCCCTGAAAGTGTGTGTCGTGGTAAGGAAGAGCAGTGAATGGGGACTGGTGGCTATCTCTTACTAAGTGCTAGACACAAGTGCCCTAAATATGAGGCCTGTTGTGGTTTAGTCAAAGCAGGTGGGGGAGGGAGCCAGGGAGTTTGTCCCTGGTGCTCTCAAAAAGATCAATGGGAACAAGAGTCAGGTGTCGTGTGGCTGCTGGGCGGAGTACCGGCTCAGGTTCCCGAGGACCCTTCTCTCAGGTGGAATCCTGGAGAAGGGTCATGTTCTGTGGGCTTGGGACACCCTGGGAGGGGGGTCCCAGTGTGGCTGTGGTACGCGGTGGATGGTGGGCAACAGGATGAGGGGGATTGCCAGTGCTGAAGACTCCTCTTGGGGCAGGGTGGAGGGTCGGGTGAGGGGAAAAGGGTCAGATTCTCCTTTAAAGGAATTGGAAGGCAGGAAATGGGATCGGACAATTTAGATGACATTGGAGGCTCTTGTGGGAGCCACTCATTTCTTTTTGTTGCTGCTTGATTTCATGAAAGCCTTTCTGGATACCCTCCACATTGTTTTGGGATATATGGGTCAGTTCAAATGACAATAGGTCCAGGGGTCCCGTTGGAGAAATGTCCATATCCTGTGGGTTTCTGTTGTACATGTATTCTCAGAGTTTGCTGTTGTTGAGGTTAGATTTGTTGGGGCGGGAAGGGAGAGTGGGGTTACAAAGAATATACACTTAGCTTACAGGTGCACATCCCTGGTCAGGGGGAATGTTCAAGCCACCAAGCACCACATCAGAGGAAGAAAAGTTGAAGTCAGCTAGAACATCAATTAGATGGTTCAAGATTTTGGCACTTCATTTCAGAGACTCATTTCCCCTGTGAAAAGAAGGAAGGTGGAGCACTTTCTACATAGAGAAGGGGCAGCAACAGTCACTTTACAGGAAACACATATTTGCAAGACAGATATGAACACGATTATATTTAGGGGTTCAAACCAGTAGAGTACTCTTGGCATTTAGCAATACACTTGATGTAGCAGTCCGGTGGGTGAGAGAAGATAAGGAAGGTTGATATATTTTTATCAATGCACAATTGGGCAACAAAGACTTCACAATAGCAGATGTATATGTTATGTGGCATTTATATAGCGCCTTATGTATCATTGGTATCATCTCAAAGCGCTGGTAGGTTGAACGCCCTCAGGAACCGCAGTTCAGGTCAGTAGAGAGAGAGAGTGTTGCATGGTGCGTGGGTGCACCTGATATGTGTACAGCTGGTGTGGTTGTTGCATGATAGCTGCTTCTTAGCGGTAGGTGTGGTGCTGAGGAAATCAGTTGGATGTGTTCAGTCTGGAGGGTGGACATTCAGACTGAGTTTTGGCCTGAGTAGATGCCTAAGCTAGCCGGAATGTGCTCAGCTGGCTGTGTTTTATTAGGATGATGAGGTCTATGTGGGGTCATGTTAGTATGAGGACAGCTAGCCCTATTGTGGCATAGATAGAGGGGTAACATGGGGATACAGGTACATAGCAGTCGTTCTAGCCGCTTCATCCATTCCATCCATTTCATCCGTTCGATCCACTTCATCTGTCCATCCACTCCATCTGTCCGTTCATTAACTTCATCCATTCCATCCACTCCATCCACCCCGTCCTTTCAAACCGTTACATCCACTTCACCCGCTCCATCCTTTCGAATCGTTCCATCCACTTTATCCGTTCCATCCACTTTGGCCGTTTCATCCACTTTGTGCATTCTATTCTCTTTGTCCATTTCCATTCTCTTTGTTCATTTTGTCAGTTCCACCCTTTTCATCCGTTCCATCCACTTCATCCGTTCCATCCACATCATCTGTGTGTCCACTTCATCTTTTCCATCCACTTCATCCGTACATCCACTTCATCCATTCAAACCACTCCATCAATCCATCCTTTTGAACTGTTACATCCACCTCATCTGTTCCATCCTTTCGAACCGTTACATCCGCTTCACCTGCTCCATCCTTTTGAACCATTACATCTGCTTCATTTGCTTCATTCTTTCGAACCATTCCATCTGCTTCATCTGTTGCATTCTCTTCATCTGGTCTATCATTTCATTCGCTCATGTACTTTATCCGTTCCATCTGCTCCATCTGTTTTATTTAGTGTATCCATTCCATCCGCTCCATCTGTTTTATTTAGTGCTTCCGCTCCATCCGTTCCATCCATTTTGTTTAGTTATCCGCTCCATTCGTTCCATCCGTTCCATCCGTTTTATTTAGTGCATCCGTTCCATCAGTTTTATTTAGTGCATCCGTTCCATCTGTTCCATCTGTTTTATTTAGTGCATCCATTCCATCCATTCCATCCGTTCCATTTGTTCCATTTGTACCATCCGTTCCATCCGTTCCATCCGCTCCATCCTCCCTGTCCACTCCATCCACTCTGTCCGTTCCATCCACTCAGTCTGTTCCATCCAATCCGTCCGTTCCATCCACTCCGTCCGTTCCATCCACTCCATCTGTTCCATCCACTCCATCCGCTCCATCTGCTCCATCCGCTCCATCAACGCCATCCATTCCATCCACTCCATCCATTCCATCCACTCCGTCTGTTCCATCCATTCCGTCCGTTCCATCCATTCCATCCGATTCCACCCACTTCGTCCGTTCCATCCATTTCGTCCGTTCCATCCACTTCATCCATTCCAACCACTTCATCTGTTACATCCACTTCATCTGTTCCATCCATTTTGTTTGTTCCATCCACTTTATCTGTTCCACTCAGTCTATCTGTTTTACTTACATTATCCATTTTAGTCTTTCCTTCTGCTCGATCAACATCCTTTTGTTCTTTGTTTTCTTTGTTCAACAATCTTGGGTTTCTATTTATTGTGGCTATTTATTCTGTTTGTTCTAAGTGCTGATTCTTTAAGGGAAGAGCCATGTTTTCAGTAGTTTACAGAGAGACATGTAGTCTTCGCTGAGTCGAATGTGGGGCGGGAGCAAGTTCCACAGCGTGGGGGCTAGGGCTGAGAATGATGATCGTCCTAACCTAACTGAGTTGGTGTTTAGTATCATTAGGAGGCGGGCAGAGCTTGATCTTAGAGTGTGCGGTGGGTGGTAGGGTTTTAGCTTGTCCTGTAGGTATAGAGGTCCGGTTTTATGCACTGCTCAGTGGGGGATTCATAAGGTTTTGAAAGTCACCCTTCGTCCAACAGGGAGCCAGTGGAGAGTTCTGAGAGCTGGAGAGGTGTGATCTCTTGGGCCAAGTGCTAGAAGCAATTTGGCTGCAGCGTTTTGTGCTCTTTGTAATTTAGTGAGGTGGTATGCTTGGACCCCGAGGTAGAGGGAGTTGGCGTAGTCCAGTCTTGAGATTACAATAGATTGGATGGTGGTGAGTCTGTTGGGCAAGGAGAGGAACGGAAAAATGCATCTAAGAATTTTGACGTGGTAATGGCAGGACTTAGAGATGTTGGTTTGGCGAGATTGTGTTAGGTCAGAGTCTAGCTTGCATCCAAGGTTTTTTATTGTGGTTGAGGTGATTGGTGGATTGCCCATGGATGATGGCCAGGGTAGAGGGTGGGGGAGAAGCTCAGTGTTGCCACACACCATGATTTCAGTTTTGGTGGGGTTTAAGAGGAGGTGGTTTGTGGTCATCCAGCGATCAATGTCAAGGAGGCAGGCAGCGAGGTCCGGTTGACAGATGGGGTTTGAGTTGAGGAGTTTTAGGATTAATTGAGTGTCATCAGCGTAGTTATAGCACAGGATACTGTGCAAGCAGATTATTCCTGGGAGGGTGGACATTGGGTGAACAAGAGGGCTGAAAGGCACGCTCCTTGTGGAACTCCGGTATTGACTGGTCGGGCGACGGAAGGAAAGGAGGGTTATTTGTTTCCTATTGGTGAGGAAGGATGCTATCCACTTGAGAGCATTTCCATGGATTCCTAGGGAGTGGAGGCGGTTGAGGAGGATTGAGTGGTTAATTGTGTCAAAGGCAGCGGATAGATCTAGAAGGATTAGTGCAGCGCATCCCGCCGAGTCTGCAGTGATTTTACGGTCATCCCAGATTGAGGTCAGAGTGGTTTCGGTTCCGTGTCCAGGTCTGAAGCCTGATTGTGCAGGGTCTAGGAGATTGTTGGCTTCGACAAAGGCATTTAGTTGGGAGTATGCGGTTCGATCGATGAGTTTAGAAAGGAACCTGCTGTTTGAGATGGGGCAGTAGTTTTTGAGGTCGAGAGGGTCGAGGGAAGGTTTTTTAAGAAGAGGCTTGACATGAGCAGTTTTGAACACGTCGGGGGAAATTCCCGAGGAGAGGGAGTAATTTATGATGGATCTTGGGTGCTCTCCTGCGCAGGTAGATGCAAATATGTCTGTGAGGGTTGAGGCGGGCGGGGGTGCAGGGGGAGCCTGATGGTTTCCGGGCTGAGAGAAGTTTGAGAAATTGATCAGTTGATATTGGTGTGAACAACTCGAAGGTGGGTTGGGTTGCAGTTGTTGGGGCCGGCGGAGGGGTGACGGGTACGGTGGGAGGATTATGTGGCGGGTACATGAGGGCCAGTTTGTTGTTTAGAGAATTTGTTCTTTCATAGGGCAGTGGTGTAGAAGTGGAGAGAGAGTGAGTCACAGAGAGACTGAGATGGGGTGGATTTGGTGGTGGTATAGGTTTGTTTGGTGAAGTCAGAGATGATTTTGTGGAGTTCCTTGCTGGGGTTTTTACAGTTCAGAATTTGAGAGTTTTAGTGGACTTTTTTTGCTTTTCAGATTTCAGCTTTGTAGTGGCGATGGTGCCGGGCTAGGGTGGATCTACTCAGGACGGTTTTAGCTTTCCACCATTTGCGTTAGAGAGATTTATACAGTTGTTTTACCGTCTTCAGTTCTGGTGTGAACCATCTGGGAAAAGGACCACAGCAAGGGGAAGATTGGCAAGTGGGGGTCAGTGGGATTAATGAGATATTGAGCCATGAGTCAAAGGCGTTGGTGGTTAAGGGTTCTTTACGTGGGGTGGTTGGGGGAGGAGATTGACAGAGCGCGTCGGCTAGGTCGAGAGGGAGTGTTAGTTTCTACCAGCATTTGCATTGATTTGGGGTTTCTGTTTCGAATATGGGGAGGGGGACGGGCGAGCGAATGGTGAAAGGACAATGAAGTGGTCAGACCAGATGATAGGTTTGGGGAGGGGCTTAGATGTATCTGGTCATGGGAGCTGATGATCGCATCAAGGGTGTGTCCTTTAGAGTGAATTGGGCCATCTATGTGGAGGCAGAGGTTAAGCGCATCAAGGCAATCGACCAGTGAGTGGGTCATAGGGTTGGTGGGAATGTCTAGCCAGATGTTTAAGTTTCCTAGAAGAGTGAGGGTGGGATGGAGGCTATAAAATCACGGAGGTTGCTTGAGAATTGTTCGTCGTAGCCAGGAGGTCTGTAGATGATTAGGAAGCTGTGGAAGAATGTTGGGGGAGGGATAGTTTGACGAAAAGCGATTTGCAGGAAGGGATGATTGTCTGGCAGTCGATGATTGAGGCTGTGAAGTGTGATTTGAAAACGATTGCTGCTACTCCTCTTCTAGAGGGTCGGTTGAGTGGGATGAGGGAGTAGTCTGGGGGGAGATAGGGGCGAAGTCGTCACAGATCCAGGTTTCCGTGATAAAGACTAGGTCAGGTTTGTCTGAGGCGAGGAGGTCAGGATGCCTACCTCCAGGAGATGTTGGCCCATTTGGCAGAGTCCACAGGTCAGATCAAACTAGTAGGTTACTTCAATTTGGATTGGTCACCAAAGACAGATAGAAGCTGGGACAATGTGCAAGGGAGCATGGATCCATTAAAGGTCCTGAAGCGCAGCATAGACCTATTGAAACTCATCGACACATGGAGTGCTAGGTGCGCTTGGGAGAAGGGGTTTACTTTGTATTCACATGTACCCGGCACATACTCTAGAATTGATTGTGCATGTATGTCCAAACAGTTTCTGGGGTGTGGTGAGAGGGTCGAATGGGAACAATATAGCTCTCTGACCACGCCCCGATTGTGGTCTCACTGCGGATCCCACTGATCAGGCATAACGTGTGGAGGGTGCAAATGACAATTTAGGATGCTTTTAAAGTGGTTCTGCAGGGAGATTAAATTAATACACAACTGGAAGTGGACTTGGAGGAAGAACTGAGAATTAAAATGCAGGTGCTGAAGGAAAATTCTATGAGAGTCAATCTGAGGGCATACAGGAATTCGAGAGGGTAGCTTGAAATACTGCACACTCGACTGGCTGAGACAGCATTACTTTATTCTAAACAAAAATGTTATGGAGAAGAAAACAAAGCAGATAGATTACTGGGGAGAATGCTAATGGATCAAGCAGCTTCTAAGAATATCAAAGCCATTATGAACACGGAGGGCCGCATGTTTACAGACAATATCCACATTTTGGAGGAATGTATAACATTGTACACTTCTCTATATCCACTGGATTTACCTCTGAGCTCCCCCAGCAGACTGTCTCAAAGACCTGCCCCTACCAAAATTAACCCCCATAGAGAAAGAAGTATTAAATGCAGAGATCAGGCATGAAGAAGTCTTGGAGATCTTATAGAAACTCCCCATCAATACCTCTCCGGGAGCGGATGGTTTCCCAAGGGTATTTAATAAAACCTTTAGTTCATTACTTCACCTACATTAACAGGTTTATTTAATTAATTCTGAGCATCGGGGAGGATTGCCGCCTCCATGAATGAATCAAAGATGGTGCTGCTCCTGAAACCCAATAAAGACCTGGCTATGTGTGAGTCACACCACCCCACAGTGCTAATAAACAATGAAAGAAAAATCTTTACTAAAATGTTGCCCAACAGGTTGGACCCCTTTCTTCCCAGACTTGTAGTGCGGGATCAATCAGGTTTTGTTCGGGATGGCTATGTTGCTGACACATATCAACGGAGTAGACATGACTATCTACTACTGGTCTGCCTTGATATGTGGACAATGAAGCCTTTTGTACATTCTCAATTAGCTTTGCAAATCCTAAACTAGTTCCTGGCTAGAGTGTGGTGTGAACACTTATCTTGGCTAGGGCTATTGTGTCAGACCACAGGAGACACCTCAATGACACATGTGAGAGATCTTACTTTCAGAAAAGTGCAAAAGGTGTTGGTGATTTTGTTTCTTTTTTTTAAAAAACCTTTGTTTTTTGGCAGAAAGTCAAGACAGGTGCATCACAGATTGCGCAGAGACAAACAAACATCACAGCAGTGCACAAAGACATTACATCATAACTATTTCAGACATCTCAGGCCGGGGAGAGTTGACGGCATGAAAGGGTGCAAATGACAAGTTTCTTATTGTGAGTTGGGCTGGACTGGTGTGGGGGGGGGTAGAGCTCCATTCACCCTCGTCCCTATTGTTCAGGTAGCTGCAGAATTCTGACCACACATTTTTGGGTGGGGATGGCATGGGTAGGGATCCGATATACTCTTCTTTGCACATTTGCACCCAAGTGAGGGCTTTCAACCAAATCTTAAGGGTGGGGGGGCGCGGTGCTTCCAGCATTGTAATATGCATCTTGTGGCGACAAGTGCACTTACATTTAAAAATGTTTACTTTTTTCTTTCATTTTCTCCAACCCAGATTCCGAACAACATGGCTAATATGTCTAGGTCTACTGGGGACACATTGGGCCTCATTACAACCCAGGCGTTAAGGGTTTAACGGTGCCGTCGGCGCCGTTAACCCTTAACGCCTGATTACCATTTTAACGCCTGCTTTTAGCAGGCGTTAAAATGCAAGGCGCTAACCCGCCTTGGTGCTAATTACGGCACCGTAATTTACGGTGCCGTAATTAGCGCCTTCCCCACGCCCATTATGCCCTATGGGGCAAAAATGGGAATGGGGAAGGGTAAATGGGGAATGGGGATTTACCGCCCCACTCACCTTGGAATGAGGCGGTAAATCCGCCATCCACCATGGTGTAAACGGAGTTTACACTATGGTGGTAAAGTAGGGAACTTACCGCCTGGGTTGTAATGAGGCCCATTATCTCTGAAAGCGCGTTTGTCACTTCCATCCAAAACAACTTCAGTGCAGCACAGGACCAAAACATGTGTACATAATCTGCCTCGCTAGATTTACATTTCGGAAATGTGTGGGTCAGGGTGCATAGGAATTTTGCCACTCTGTGCGGTGTGTAATAGAGCCTTTTGAGGAGTTTGTATTGTATGCAGCAGAATCTGGCACTAAGGGAGACTTTACGCGTGTGTGCACACATTTTGTTCCACAGTTCTTCAGTGATTTCCATTTCCAGCTCCCTAGCCCATGCCTCCCGTGGTTTAAAGGATGTATCCTCTACTTTTTCCAGCTGCATTTTGTACAAAGAGGATATCATGCCCCTGCCGCCTGCAGAGTTTGATATGTATTGGAGTTCAGGTGTGTCTGTGGGTTCGTCCGGGAACGAAGGCCACATTGCCCGTACCGCTGCTTTCAGCCTGTAGTAGTGTAGCATCTCTAGCGCAGAGTTGGAATGTTCGGGCTTACATGTTTGAGGGGTGATAAATGTACCGTCAGGGAATAGGTTGGTTAGGGCTCGATAGCCCAGGTTTTCCCAGTGTCGCGAGAGTTGTTGGTCGTTTGTGGGGTGGGGGGTCCAGGGAATTGCCACATGGGAAGCCACTTATAGTATGGGTGTTGTTCTTGCCTAGGGTGCAGGATACTATTCCAAGCTCTGATCGTGGTGGCCACCGGCTCTGATGGAGCGTCTGTCTGGAATGTGCAGTGTAGTAGTAAGGTCATGATGTTGGTCCCATCCCCAGCAAGGTTCTCTAATTTTACGAGTGGGGGCCAGTTCGGGTGTGTGTACCAGTGGGTAGCATGTTGGGCCTGTGCCGTGTTCCAGTACAGTAATATATCTGGGGCTGTGAAACCCCCTTTTTCATAGGGTAGGGTCATGTGCTGCCACGTCTTACGGACCGCTCCGGAGAGCCAAAGAATTTGGGCGCACTCCAAGTGGAGCCTCTTGAAGTATTGCTTCCCGGGCCACACTGGTACATTGGCAAAGATGTAGAGGAGCTTGGGGACCACTATCATTTTTATTAGGGAGAGTCTGCCCGCGAGGGATAGTGGGAGATTGCGCCATTTGAGAATCTTGGATTCGATGAGCTTTGCCATTGTCTCATAGTTATCCGCCAGTAAGGAAGCTTTGGTTAGTGACACTTGTACCACGAGGTATCTGATGCCACCAGGTGACCAGTGTAGGGGGTATTCGCATGCCGGTTGTTGAGTTGTTATAGTGAGAGGGAAGATGCCTGATTTGGAATAGTTGATGGTGAAACTGGAGTACGTGCCTATTTTTGTTATGTCTCGGATGATCGGGTCTAGGTATGTGGAGGGGTTTCTGACGTATAGGAGTACATCATCTGCGTACAGTGAGACGATTTCCGGCGTGTCTTGTAAACGAATACCTTTACTGGTTTGTCGTTCCCTCACGTGATCAGCCATGGGTTCATTGGCTAGTGCAAAAAGGATGGGGGCGAATGGACATCCCTGGCGAGTGCCTCTGTGTAGCGTGAAGGGAGAGGAGGGAATAGAGTCCAGCAACCTGGCCAATGGTCCTGTGTATAATAGTTTTATATAGGAGATCATGTTTGGTCCTACTCCCATTTTCGGCAGCACGGCCCATAAGTATTGCCATGAGACCATATCAAATGCTTTTTGGGCGTCCAGTGTTACCACCACTGCGTCAGCATTCGGATCAATCCTGGACAGTACGTTGAATAGGCGGCGGATGTTAAGTGCCGTAGAGCGACCGGGAACGAATCCACTTTGGTCGGCATGGACTAGATGGGGCATGAATGGGAGGAACCTGTTGGTGATTATTTTGGCGAAGATTTTCACGTCTGTGTTGATGAGAGAAAGGGGCCTGTAGGACCCACATTCGTCCGGGGGTTTCCCTGGTTTAGAGAGGACTGTTATTAAGGCTTCTCTCAAGGAGGGGGGGAGAGTGTTTAGTCGGAGTGATTCGATCCAGACCCCGTACAGTGCAGGTGCTAGTATGGCAACATGTTCCCGATAGAACTCAGAAGTGAGCCCGTCAGGGCCCGGAGGCTTGCCCTTAGGAAGGTCTGAAATTACCTGGACTATCTCATCCAAAGTGAACGGAGCATCGAGGCGCTCCCTGGTGTCCTGGGAGATAAGGGTCATAAGAATGCCTTCCAGCAGGTCGTCCAAGTCCTGAGCTGTGTGCTTAGACTGGGGGCCATATAGGTTGGCATAAAAGCTGGCGAAGGTGTCAAGAATGGCTTGGTCCGACCAGTGTCGCAGAACTTTTTCATCAATTATGCTATCAATACGAGTCCTGCCGCCCTTCGCCCACACCAGCCTGGCCAGGGTTCTGCCTGGCCTGTCTCCCTCACTATATCTTCGGGCAGCAACGGGACGAGCATAATAGTGCACCTCGCTTAAGGCATGTGCCTCAAATTGTTCCAGTTCTGTTCTGATTTTTGCTAGGGTTGCTGGAGCCGGTGTGGAGACTTACTCTTGTTCTAGGGTTTTGAGCTTGGTTTTGGAGTTGATTAAGGCCTGCCTTATGGATTTGTGGACCCCGGCTTCCCTAGAGATACACATCCCTCTAATGTACACTTTAAATGCCTTCCAGCGGATCCCTTCGGGTGTGTCAGACGTACTGTTATCTTCAAAGAATGTGTTTATGTCCGCTAGGATCTCAGCTTTAAAGACGATGTCTGACAGGGCGTCATATTTAAAGCGCCAGGCAGGTCGGGCGACAGTGTGTTACCAAGCTGGATATGGAGCAGCACGGAGGAGTGGTCAGAGAGCGTGTGTGGAAGGATCCTAACATCCAAAACCCTGACCACGGGGTTGCAAGACAGGAGGAACAAATCTATTCTTGAGGAACTGTCATGTACCGATGAATAGAAAGTATAGTCTCTTTCCTGGGGATGGAGCGTTCTCCACACATCATGTAGGTTCACAAAGCTCATATGTGTATGGAGTCGTTTGGCAGTTCGCGTTGTGGCCCTACGAGTAGTGGTGGTTCTATCTAGGACATTATCCAATATAAGATTCATGTCCCCCCCCCCCAAATAATGGGGACTTCTGCATATCTCATAGGATGGCAGTCAATGTGTCTATAAATTCGGGGGAATCGTGGGCGCGTAAGAGTTGATGAGCAAGCATTCTTCGTTGACTAAAGTACCATGTAAGATCACATATCTACCTTCTGTGTCAATGTGGGATGTGTGGAGTGTGAAGTTTACCGATTTGTGGATGAGGGTAAGAACTCCCCTGGCTTGAGTGGAGTATTGGGTGTAATATCTTTTGGGGCCCCAGGTTTGTGCTAGGTTTGATGATAAGAGTTTCAGAGCGTGCGTCTCCTGCAATAGGAGTACCTTGACCCCATCTCTTTGCGCATATGCCGTAATCTTACAAGACTTTGTAAAATTTGTCAATCCCCGAACATTCCATGTCATAATTTTAATAGCCATGCAGATAACTTATGGGACATCCCTAGTGCAGAATCTGTCTCTAGCTCCTGCCATATGTGATGCAATGGCGCAAGAACGCCTTTCATTAAAACCAGTCTCGACCATCTTGCCATTTTGTGTATAACATGCCCCAACTTCCCCACCCCCCACCCTCACCGCCCTGTACAAACTAGCAGTGTGCAAATACCCACCCTTGGAGCGAACAACCGCGTGCCATCCATAACTCGGCAATGCCTGAGAAATCACCCAACCGGGGCTTGAACGCAAACACTTCACCTTAAAGGGCATTGCAGCTGCAGTGGGGGATGCCACTGCCGTCCGACCCGCATTAGTTAATGCATTTTTTATGATGATACATCATTAATCTTTTGAACGGCTGACGAAACATAGGTTACGAAGCAAGGACACACATGTTCTAGAGTAGCAAGGTCATGGTTAGAACTGCCATAGGCCTGTTAGGAGCAGTGAGGCATGGCTACTCGAAGTTCGGCCCAGTGTGTGGTGGTATAATCAGGAGAGCTAAGGGTGTATCTCACTCAGAGAGTTGTGTTCTTGATGTGATATTGTTGGGCCACGTTGGGCCTGCAGTGGGGCAGTGAGGGGGAACCTACAGTTCAATGAAGGTGCCGATGTTCAGTCCACCACAATCACTGGGGTCTTCAGTAGGAGCCTGGGAGGCCTGGTATTAGTCATCGTCCATCGATTCCTCTGGGGGATCCACCAATGGGATCTGCGCCTCAATGAATTTAACAGCCTCTTACGGGACTGTAAAAATGTAAAGTTTATTGCGATGGGTGAATTTCAGACGAGCAGGGAAGAGCATTGCGTACTTGATTTTTCTGTCTCTTAACATTTTCTTCACCCCACCGAATTGGCATCCCTCCATCTGCTCCCCCACCGAAAATCTGGGAAAATCCTGATGATTTGTGAGTCTAGCCTTAGTTCACCCTTCTCTCTGGCCAATCGGAGTATGTGGTCTCTGTCCTTATAGCTCAATAGTTGTGCAATTATTGGTCTGGGGAAGTCTCCTGGTTTAGGCTGAGGTGCCAGGGAGCGATGTGCTCTTTCAACTGTGAAGAATGGTGAGAGCTTGGGGTTGTCGAGGAGGTCTTTGATGAGTTGTTCGACCGCAAGTTCCATGCGACCCTTTAGTGCGGATTCGGGGACTCCCACTATGCGAATGTTATTTCTGCGGGACCTCGATTCGAGGTCATCGCACTTAGCTTTGACCTGTTTCCTGTCACGGACGAGCTCTGTGACTATGGTTTGTAGGGTATGAACGTTGTCCTCATTAGTTCCTATCCTCTGCTCTGCCTCGGTGATCCTGGCCCCGTGTTGGTCAATTTTCGCTTTTAAGGAGGCTACATTTGCATTGATATCGTCCAGCTTTTCATGGAAGGCTGCAAAGTTTTTGGCCATGGATTCCATCATTGCAGATAGGTCTGGTTGCGGGGGGGTCTGGCTGGACCTCTCCATCTTCCTGTGTCGCAGAAGAGGATGCCTGGTCCATTCTAGGCACTGCCTTGGTGAACCTGTCCATAGCACCCACTTTGCTGGCAGCCCGCGCCCTGTTGGGCATTGCTGTGGTGGGAGACAACGTTTGATTAGGTAGGTTGATGTTGACCGCAGATTGGGCCCCCGAGGGGAGGATGGCAGTGGGTCAGCAGTGGCAGCGCGTAAGTAACTCAAGTGCGGTGGGATTAGTATTCTCCAGACAGGGTGGAGGAGGCCGGTCTGTAGCGAGGCATCAGTGGCAGGGCAGCTGCAGGCAGAGAGGAGCCAGGGGGGTGTAGAGCGCTGGACCCCGCAGGGGCCCTGTAGTGGCCAAGCCCACGCAGGTGGGAGCGAGCCGGGGAGGCCCGGCGGATCTTTTGTGATTAGTGTCCCTTTGGGGTATGCTTGGGTGCGTAGGGCATTGAGCTGCTGACGAGACCGGTAGGGGGCCCCTCACAGGCGGAGGAGGAGGTGACACTGGCCCTCACTATAAGGTTGGCGGAATGGGTTTACCGGCACCGGTAAAGGTGCCGGTGCCGGTAAACCCGTTCCACCCTATTACAAGGTCTCCTCGCGGGACCCGCAATGGGCGCCTGGAAAAACCGGGCGTCCTTACCGGGTCCCGCGACGGGACCAGAGAGCTAACAACGGGCCCTATGGGGGCTCGAATGGGAATGGGGATGGACCGCGTCCGGGTTCCTCGGACGGGGAATTACCGGGTCTGCCACGGTTGCGATGGCCCGGTAATTCCTCATTCGAGGAACCCGGGCCCGGATTGCGGTATGGAGGCAACCATGCCGCTAAAAGCGGCATGGTTACCTCCAACCTTCTAATGAGGCCCACTGTATCCAGCTGTGCAGGTTGGTAGAGTGGCGTGACTCGCCCTACGATGGGACTCTGAAAGTCGCAGATCTGCAATAGGAGGATGGGCCGTAGGGGCCCGAAGTACCGTGGGCAGCAACAGCTCGGGGGGAAGCCGGGCGAGCCCCCTTGGAGACAGTCCCACCTTGGTTGTGTTTTATCACGCTGGATGTAGTAAAGTGGAGGGGTAGGCAAGGCCCCCACTAGGATGGTGCAGCGGGGTGTAGTACAGCCATCAACATCCACCTTGCAACCTTTGGGGTGGCTGGGCCCGTAAGTCCCTCGGCGTGCGACCGCACTCTCCAGGGGTCACGCCCCACCTCACGAAGCCAGGCCCAGATCCGGGACCAATGAGGCATGGGCCGCGGCTGGCTAGAGGTGCAGCAAGCCTCGCAGCTGGAGCCGCACAGCAGCAAGCACCTCCCGGCCCAGGCGCACCGTGGGGGCCGCGCTGGAAGGTCCTTGGTGGGGCCCTGGGCCCGTAGTTGTAGAGGGCCACCGGGGGCAGCGCCCGTGTCCCGCACCTGCCGGCGGCAGAAGATGGTGTCCACAGGGAGGGGGAAGCAGCTCCACCCAAGCAGTGTCCCCAGATCTCAACGCTGTGTAGGCGGCCCCGCTTCTCCCAGACAGGGGGCCGTGTCTATGTGTGGGCACGGGGGGGCTCCAGCCCAACCCGCGACAGCAGGGGCCGATCGGGGCGCCGCCCGGATAGGCAGCCACCGGGCAACAGTACCTGGCCACCCCACCCGCAAGACCACGGGCGTGGTGGCAGATGGGTCGAGGCCCCGCTCCTCGGGGCACCAGCAGGGGAGCAGATCCCCCTGGTGAGGGAGTGTTTCAGGGGGTCCACGGATGGCGGCACTCGAGGATCCCACAAAGCTGCACCACCAGACGGGAGATGCAGCAGACAGCCGTGAGCGGCCGAACGATGCTCCGCGAGGAGGCCGCATGGCGCCGCAGGCCCAGGTGACGGTTATGCCGGCTCCGGGCACTGATTTCACACCAGATTTCAGCCACTCAAGAAGGAAAGTGATAGAAGCAGAATTGTGGCAGTAGCGCTAGGAGATAGTGCGGATTAGGGCCAATATTCAGCTGATTCTGGCAGGCCGGAACAGAGCTCAGAGGCTAGGCAGCCATTTTCCTCGGCTGCTCAACAGTGCCCCCTCTGATTTTGTTTCTGACAGTAGAAGTAGACATGCAAATACTCACGATCATGCACAACTATGGCTTGTCTCCTTTTCTGAGGTACCTGAATGTATTGCAGCAGCACAGCAATTAATTTTCCTTAATTCTAAATCCATTTGTCTCTATCAAGGATCATGTAGTTGAGTCACTTACTCATAGTACTGCACTCAAAACATGCTGTACATTGTGTTACATGTGTGTTGTCCTCAGTATGTTTAACATCAATGCTACAATCAGTGGAGTTTCTACCTCAGTTTATTTGGCTCTACCTACCTACCAGTGAAGCCATACCTACATTTATTCTGGACTCTCCCAGATGTTCATGTTTCCCCTTTTTTACCTCTTGCCATAGGGTAGCGTAGTGCTGAAAAATGAGCTTCTCCATGGTGCCTGACAATGGCTGACAAAGTAAAGGCATCGCAGGCAGTGCATGCCAAAGATCTGCATCACTCTGTCACTCCTGTCCAGTACAAATAGCACCACACCCTGAAATATACTTTTACCAAGAGGAGGCTATGGTGCTAATGTTGATAAAGTGACCCTGCTGGACAATGGTTCCAGTGAGTAAGTTG
Source organism: Ambystoma mexicanum (assembly GCF_040938575.1). Classification (NCBI taxonomy): domain Eukaryota; kingdom Metazoa; phylum Chordata; class Amphibia; order Caudata; family Ambystomatidae; genus Ambystoma; species Ambystoma mexicanum. The sequence continues at coordinate 736,975,926 of NC_090936.1, forward strand.
TGCTAGATTCAGACACAGGTGGGTTGTCAGGAAGACCGTTGGTCTGGTCCAGACTCAGGGTGGGATAATTATCAATTGATGACAAACATGTTTGTTATCCAATACCTCAATGTTTCTGTCACTACTTGAGGAGGATTCTGAGGAATCAGTGTCTATGGAACCTGATGTGTGTTCTCTGTACACATCATTGTGCTACATCCTTCAGTGATTGCATATCGATGAGGTGCCCAATGTGCAATTTTGTAGGTCATCCATATACATGTCTCCAGGCAGAGGTTGCATGTTACAATGTGTTCCTCCCCCCTGAAAGTCCTATCATCCAGCAAACGTAAGTTGTCTCACACCCATGAAGAGATGGGCTGTGATATTATGGGCGGGAATGATTTCTAAGCCACCTTTGTGAGGAAAGCCTGATCCTGCTTGTCCCCTCTGCTTTGGTATGCAATGGTGTCCTTCTCCTGGGCCTTCTGCTGTAGAATCATCTCTGGATCTTCCTCATCGTGCCACCAACGTCTACTCTCCCCTCTACTTATAACTCCTCTGTACAGTTGTGGCTACCACACTCAGAGGATGCTGAAGGACCACCTCCTTCCTGCAAAGGCCAAGGTCAATGCACTTGTTCACGTTCTGAAGGAATTCGTAGAGTGGTGTAGAGACTATAGTGTTAGCCTCGCTGCGGTCGCGCGCACTCTCGGGTCATAGCATGGAACGAGAGCCGCGTGACCACAGCAGGCGGTTAAGTTTTGAAAAACGGATGGTGAGCTTGGCTGTGAAGAGCTCCGGTGGGCTCCGTAATAAAGAAACTTACCCCACGATACTGTGTTGCCGTACTTCCTTCAGGTGGCGACGAGGAAGGGCACACGGAGCTCGCCGTGGAGTTGGCTGCGGCTCCCATAAAGCTGCTTTTGAAAGACGCGTCATCCGCGGACGGCAGGCCCTGCAACAGGCAGAGCGGCGTGAGGAGGTGGGGGCTGGAGAGGGACTGTCTCTGTGGCGCCGGGGAGCGTGGCGCTGCAGGGGGACAGTCTCCCCACTTCTGCTCCGAGCATTTGTCGAAGTGAAAGCAGCTCTTCCTGATTGGGGCGTGACGCTGCAGACTGACAGTTCCCCACCTCTGCAACGAGAGGCTGCAAACGGAAAAGCAGCTCTTCCTGGTTGGTGCCGCCACCCTGCTCATTGGACAAGAAGGTGAGGAGCAGGGAGAGGGAGGGGCCAGGTACAACCAGAGGGGGAGGCACATTTAAAGAGAGGACAGAGCTCACGAGAGACTATAGATGTAAGGAAGTGCCTCCCAGAAGGCCATTGCTGTGAAGAAGTGTCTCCCAGAGGAAATTGAGACAAATACAAGGGTGAGGGAGCCTCACACCAGACAGTGTTTTGGGGGAGAAGTATATTAGTAGTGAATTAGCACAAAAGAAGAAAAACACTGTGCAATTAACACTGAAAGACTGAAAAGCAAAAGAGGATATACAAAGAGGAACATAGATAGTGCATTGGTGCCCTTGTGAAATTGAGTGTAATTGGAACACCAAGAAAATGGCTGCAGAAAGCATGTCACCACCACCACCGTTTCTGGCAGAACCTGGTGCTCCACCTATAAGGTGGGACCGGTGGAAGAAGCTATTTGATACTTACCTAATTGCCATTGGAGGGGATAAATTCGCATCCGCAAGAAAAGAAACGATTTTACTTCAGAACTTGGGGACTGAAGGCAGAAGTGTTTATGATGGTTTGCCTGATCCTCCCCAGCAGGGTCAAGGGGAGGTGGATCAATATTCCATGGCGGAAAGAAAGTTGGAAGCTCACTTTGAAGCCAAGAATATTGCAGCCTTGAGGTCCCTTAGCCATACGTGCGAATTTGGACTGCTCACAGATTCTCTAATAAGAGACCAATTGGTACGTTGCACGAATAATGTAAAGATACAAGAGAGGCTATTGTCCAAGGATGCATCACTGGAAGCAGCCATAGACACGGCAAGAAGCATGGAGCAGACCCATAAATATATGACTACTATGAAGGGAGAAAAATCGGAAGGAGAAGTGGACGCGGTGAGAGGATTCCGCAAGGGGGTCCCCAACAAGGAAGTGAGGTGTTATAAGTGTGGGAGTAACCGCCACATCTCAACAAGCATGTTCTGTCCAGCCAGGAACATCTCCTGCTTAAAATGCAAGAAAATGGGTCATTTTGCAAGAGTTTGCCGTGAATCTGGGGTGGTGCAGAACATTGAGGCAGGAGGAAGAATGCCGGAACAAGAAGAGGATCATGCAATGGGCAGGAGCAGTCAGGCAAAGCATGTACTGGAAGTGTCAGAAGTATCAAACAAAGGTGGTGCACCAACGGATGTGTTCATGATCAATGGGAGAGTAGTAACAATGAAGGTGGACAGTTGTTCACCGTGGACTTTGATGTCGAAGGCAACATTTTTGGGCTGCATGCAGGGAGACGTAAAACAGTTGAAGGAACACAATATTGAACCCTATGCATATGGGAACGTGAGAATTGAAATTGTAGGGATGTTCCAGGCTTCCATAAAGTACAAGGGGAGAAGCTGTGAATCTGAGATATATGTTACTCAAGAAGGTTCGTCACTCCTGGGTTGGGGCGAACAGTGGAAGTTAGGAATCAGAATCCAAGCGAATGCGGAAAGACCTATTGACGTGGCCGAGCTGAAGGATAAATGGGAGAAGGAATATCCCAAAGTGTTCCAGGATAAATTGGGAGTGTTAAAGGGATTTGAGCACCAAATTCAACTAAAGGCAGGAGCCAGCCCAAAAGTGCACAAGGTGAGGCCAGTGCCTCATGAATTAAATGAAAAGCTAAAAGTGGAAGTGGAGTTGCTACTTCAAAGAGGAATAATTGAGAAGAGTGAGAGCTCTGAATGGCTGTCGCCGGTGGTAGTGGCAGCGAAGGCAAATGGAGACATCAGACTGTGTGTAGACCTGAGAGACCTGAACAGGAATATTTTAATAGATAGACATCCCCTGCCGATAATTGGTGACAAGTTATCTGTGTTGAACAATGCCAAAGTATTTTCAGTCATTGATCTTTCTCAGGCATACCATCAGGTTCCACTGAAGGAGGATTGCCAACATTTGACGGCATTCATTACAGTGTTTGGAACATTTAAGTATTGCAGGATGCCGTTTGGACTCGCCTCGGCGGCAGCCGTGTTCCAAAGGGTGATGGAGACAGTGTTGAGCGGAGTAAAAAACATTATCGTGTTCCAGGATGATGTTCTGATATATGCAAGTTCCCCTGAAGAACATGATGAGGTGTTGAGACAGGTGTTAAATAGATTGAGTGAGGCAGGGTTAACGGTAAAAAGGAGCAAGTGTAAGATTGCGGTGCACAAGGTAGAATATCTTGGACACGAGATAGATGAACAAGGGGTGAGGCCTAAGAGGAATTTGGTGGAGGCAGTGAAAGTTGCACCTGTGCCAGAGAATAAAGAACAAGTGAAGTCATTTTTAGGATTAGCCGAATATTATCATAAGTTCGTGAAAGATTTTGCCAAAGTGTCCATTCCCATAAGAATGTTGCTCAAGAAAGGTGCAAAATTCGAATGGACAGCAGAATGTGATGTGGCTTTTGAGTGTATCAAACGAGCAGTTTGTGAGGCACCATCCATAGGTAGATTTGATCCCAAAGATAAGATTGTTTTGGTGGTTGATGCGAGCATGCTTGGGCTGGGAGCAACATTGGTGCAGTATGACAGAGAAAATACAGAGAGAGTTATTGCGTTTGCATCTAGGACGCTGAGAGGTGCGGAGCGCAATTATTCTGTTATAGAAAGGGAAACTTTGGCCATGTTCTGGGCAGTAAGCCATTTTAAGTACTTCTTGTGGGGAAGAAGATTCATAGTTAGGTCCGACCACAAGCCTATGGTTCAACTTTTTGAGAGTGGAAGATGGGTGTTGGGATCACCAAGGATTAGTAGGTGGGGTTTGGGACTCCAAAACTATAACTTTGAAGTGAGCTATCTGCCTGGGAAGAAAAATGTGGTGGCAGACTGTCTGTCAAGATTGCCGGTGAACCGTAAGATTGTAGAAGGTGGAGAAATAGAGGAAGAATCAGTAGTGGCAGAAATACAAGGTGCCATTTGTAAGGAAGAGTGGACACAAGAAGAAAGTACAGATGAGGACCTCAAGCTAGTAAAGGTGTGGACAGTGAGGGGGTGGCCGGCCAAAAGAGACTTGGATAGTAAATTCAATACATGGTGGGAGGTAAAGGATGAATAAAATTTGTGTGATGACAGACTAAGGAGAGGAAAGTGCATTATTCCTCCACAATCACTCAGGTCGGTGTTGGTTAGGCTGGCCCATCAGGGACATCCTGGAGAGGCTGCCATGAAAAGGAAGTTGAGGCAGAATTATTGGTGGCCGGGAATCGATAGGAGTGCTGAACGGTATGTCAAGGAGTGCATGACTTGCCAAACTAGTGACAAGTGCAGAGTGGTAAGAGAAGCTCCATTAATACCTAATGTAATACCAGACCAACCTTGGAGCAAGTTGGCGGTGGACATTATGGGTCCAGTAGCAGGTCTGGGAGAAGGCTTGAAGTTTTTATTTGTGGTGGTAGACTTTCATTCCAAATGGTTTGAATGGGAAGCAGTGAAAGAGGTCACGGCTAAGGAGTTGATTAGTTTCTTGGAGAGAGTTTTCCTTAAAGAAGGGGTACCTGTTGAAATTGTGTCTGACAATGGGGTACAATTTGTATCTGTGGCCATGAAAAAATTTCTGGCAGGCTATAGCATAAAACACACGAGGACGGCGTTGTATAATCCCAAGGCGAATGGTCTTGTTGAAAGAGTCAACAGGTACATAAAAGGGGGCTTGCAAATGGCCATGAAATCAGGACAACCATGGAGGGAGGTGTTAAGGATGTTAACATGGAATTACGTTACTACGCCACACTCTGTGACCGGTGTATCCCCATTTGTGTCTATGAAAGGTAGAGAACCTGGGACAAGGCTTTGCCCAGGATGGCTAGGTATGGCCAAAGTGGTTAATGTTGATCGTGAGCACATAATGAGACTCATTACTTTGGGTCAAGAGAGAAATAAGAAATTGTTTGACGACAGGATGAAGGTGAAGGAACGGCAATGGAAGGTTGGGGAAATGGTATATGTAAAAAATCCCAGGTTGGTGAACAAATGTGTGGAAAGTAAATTTCTGGGACCGAAAAAGATATGCGCAGTAAAAAGTAACGTTGTCATATTGGAAGGAGGAGAGGTTTGGTCAAAAGGAAGGTTGGCAAGAGTGGGGAATGGTAGAGAGAATGAATGGGATAAGCAAGTGAAAGGAAAGGAAATGTATGTGAACAATAATATGGAATTGGAAGAAGAGATGAAAGGAAGGCTGGTAAATGGGAAAAAAGATGGCACTGGCGTGAGGACTAATGAAGAAGGTTCGCATAGGTCTAGATCAAAGCCGGTGTGGATGAGAGATTATGAAACTTGATACACAAATACAAATTGCATGTTATATCTTATTACAGGTATTTTAGCAATTGACTCTGTTCAAAGTTAGCACATATTTCATATGTACTGCTTCTGTTACAATTGATTATGTTTTCTTCTTACTCTTTTCTTCATCGTATATTTTGTTTTGGTTGTTTTCCCTAAGGGGGAAGATGTGTAGAGACTATAGTTTTAGCCTCGCTGCGGTCGCGCGCACTCTCGGGTCATAGCATGGAACGAGAGCCGCGCGACCACAGCAGGCGGTTAAGTTTTGAAAAACGGATGGTGAGCTTGGCTGTGAAGAGCTCCGGCGGGCTCCGTAATAAAGAAACTTACCCCACGATACTGTGTTGCCATACTTCCTTCAAGTGGCTCTGCAGCTACCACATCCACCTCACCAGCTCCGTCATTCACTGAGTCTGGGCCCAGGTATCCCTGCCATGAAATGGCCTCCCCAGCAAAGGATCAGCATCTTCCAACTACTCTTGCACATTTGTCTCCCCCCTCAAGCTCCTGCTCAATTGCGATATCTGCTTCCCAGCACTGTGTCCCCCATGCCACACTCCAGCTAAACCTCAGTCTGCCCATCCTTAAATTCTGCCTCCTCTGGGCTGACTATGTTTACCTCTGACAGGGAGGTTGAAGACTAGTCTAGTGCCTCACCTTCCAATCCTCCCCCTGACAATCCCTCAAGATAAAAGGACATGTTGCCTAAAGTGTCAATGTGCTAAAGACAAAACAATGAGAAAGTATTTTGTAAACCCCGAAGAGTACAGAAGGTGACTTAATTATACACAGCACAGTAGGACTTTCCAGGTTCATGCAATGGTTTCTACAGACCCAGAAAGGAACGGTGTTAGGAATATTATTTATTTTTACATTTATTTTTTAGATGACACATAGGAAAATGGAAGGAAATAAGAGTAATAAAGAGAAGGTAAAAACACACACAAAGTGATACAACGGATAAAATAGGGGTAAGGAAAAACATAAAACACTGCAAACTACTATAAACAGGCCAAAGGGATTCAAATGCGGTTGAACCAATTCCACAAATATCACAAACCACTAGGAAACTGCTTGAAAACTCTGCAAAAGCACACTGACACTCCTCCATAAGCAACACGTTTAGAGCCTCCTCTCAACAACTAAATACAACCCCCAACCAAATCAGGAAGCAATCTAGGCTGTTTAGAGACCCTCACATGTTTTTAGATTGTCCTTGAGCTATGTGATTGGCAGGTTCTACACCTCTCTAAAGATTCAGGCCTCCTTATTGCACAACCGTCTTGTGAGTTTCGACTTGTGGTTGAGCCTTCCTAAAACCCGTGAGAATCACGCCAGGCAGTTCAAACCCTCCTGGGAATGCCAGAGCTTCCCACAGGGCACAGGTCATTTAAAGAAGTCTGAGTACTCACACAAATGACACAGTTACTCTCTCTCTCTCTCTCTGTCTCTCTCTCTCTCTACACTCTCACGCTCTCTCGGTATCACACCCGCACACATCTACTCTCACACATAACTATGAGCTCACACATCCCCACAATATAATCTCACTTATATGCAGACACACATTTGCAAATTTCATGTTGAAAAATGATGTTGCATTGGAAAATAAAATTGAAAAGGGCTCAACTTCACCTTTGCATGTAGTCGGAAGAAATCTGATTTCTGAAACAACTCATCCATGACACCATGTCACTTGTGAGTCTGTGTTGAGATGAGAGTTCAAGCAGGGCACAGAAATCCAATGGGGTTACATTCCATTCTTGCATTTGATTGAGCCATAAAGGGGGATTCATGTGTGTGGGTGTTCGTCCCTATGCCTGTGTTTAGGTTTAGAGAATCAATGAACACATTGGAGGGAAAGCAGGAATTGGAAGGGATGAGGAGCAGTAGAAGGGCTGTGGGGGCGGTGGGCAGGCAAGAGGTAAGCAGAAGTGATAGATTGAGAGCCAATAAAAGGATGAGGGGAACTGGTGGAATGATGGGCACCAGATGGTTGCCGAGCAGTGGTGAAGTTAAGTGAACTGTATTAGTAGAAGTGAAAGCAATAAGGGGACAGCAGAGTGTCAGAGGTGTAGATGGGGGATCAATTAAAAGGATGAGGTGCTAATATGGGAACCGCTAGGATCGGGGGATGGAGAGCATTGGAAGAGTGAGGGACAGTGCAATGGTTGAAGAATCTGGTGCACTGAAGGGAAGCAGCAATTGCAAAGAAGACATTCTGGATGATCTGCATAGGCTTCCTGCTGCATTGGTGGAGTGAGCAGAAGTGACTTGAATTCAGTATATGCCATTCACCTTTGTTTATGGACGTTCTCTGTATTTCAGGTCTGGGAAGATTTCTCCTTCATCTTTATCTTCGTCCACTTGTCATCTGAACCTGTAATATATGCCAATACACAATGAGCCGTCTGCTATAGTAAAACAATAACCATGTATACACCAGACAGATATTGCGTTATTTTTTCCACATCATCAATGCGCCTAAAATAAAACTAACTGCACCTTTCTACTCGCTCCACGGTGCGGCTGTAGATGCAAACTTCACTGCTCATGGGTGAAGTTCAGCTATTGCAAAAATGTCACATTATTGAGAGTGTGGGTACTGAATGTGAGCCATGTGATGGGGCACAGTGCATAGTAACATACACAGCAGTTCTTCTGGAGCTTTAGGAGCTGCAGATCCAGATCATTGGTCGTGTAGCGCAAAGGAAAGTACTTTGAAAAAACATACCAGCCTTGTGAGACGGGTTTGAACGACTTTTATAAAAATGTAAACTCGTGTGACCTAAAGTGGTCGGCACCTAAAATGAGATGTAGGTAGACTGTCATGCAACTAACTCTAGTGGGCAACCAACATACAGATGTGCTTGCATCCATTTACTTTTGTCTTTGACGTTGTCTTTTTGTACTTAACCTATGTTAGCAATCGCTTAACTCTCTATTGTTTTTTTTCTTGATTGTTTATTTGAATTCATGAAATAAATCATCACATCTTTTACTTGATTATATCAATTACAAATCTATATTTGCTTGCTTGAACACTGTAAATGATGTGATTTATTTACACTTTGCATAACCAGGATGCTAACTTACTGGTGATTTATTCAGTTTAAACAAGTCTGTATGGGAACAACCCCCGTTTGTGTGTATATACTGATTTTCAAGTTCCCATTAGCAGTTGGAACCTTCCCTTTGGTACTACAGTTTGACAGCTTGTCAGTCTATAGAGAATATGTATTGTTATGTGACACTAGCCACTTGTAATTCTACTGTTCACATCTTCATATGTTGCTTTCACACTGATTCATGCCTACTATGGCCTACTTTAAATGTAGGTAGATTGCTATATAACTAAATATGACTTATGCCTCCTGTGACCTACTTGAGATGTTGGAAGACTGTCATGCAACTAACTCTAGTAGGCAACCAAGATACAGATGTTCTTCTTTACATTTACCTTTGTCTTTGACGTTGTGTTTTGTATTTAACCTATGTTAGGAATCTCTTAACTCTCTATTGTTTTGACTTTTCTTTCATTGTTTATTTGAATTCATGAAATAAATCATCACATCTTTTACTTGATTGTATTAATTACGTGGAGTGCCAGTCAAGTGATGTTGCTGCTGTTGCGTTATCTTCCTTACTGTGGAGATTGTTTGCTGACTTTTCTAATGTGGACTCATATCTCTGAACTTATTGCTCTTGCCTCTTAATCTGTGTGGTACAAGGCATGGGCCTTCATTACCTGAACTTCTACAAAACCCAGCATGCACGCACACCTGCGCAAGCTCACACATGGAGTGCCAGTGGAGGTCTGTTGCTTCTGTGGTGTTATCTTCCTTACCGTGGAGGTTGTTTGCTGACTTTTCAATGTGGACTCATATCTCTGGACTTAATGCCCATGCTTCTCAAGCTGGAATGCTCTGATTTTGAGAAGTAATTATAACTACTACTGCCCACCGGTATTCACTAAAATAGTCCACTAAAACTTTGTTCATTTTATTTTTCTTTTGTAGCACGGCGCAAGCCACGCCCCTTCATTACCTGGACTTCTACAAAACCCAGCATGTGCACGGACCCGTGCGTGCACACATGCGGAGTGCCAGTCGAGTGCTGTTGCTGCTGTGGCATTATCTTCCTTACCATGGAGATTGTTTGCTGACTTTTCTCACATATCTCTAGACTTATTGCCCTTGCTTCTTAAGCTGGTATGCTCTAATTTTGAGAAGTAATTATAACTAGTACTGCCTACCAGTATTCACTAAAATAGTCCACTAAAACATTGTTAATTTTATTTTTATTTTTGCAGCGCGGCACAAGCCACGCCCCTTCATTACCTGGACTTCTACAAAAACGAAGAAAAATGTGCACACGTGGAGTGCCAGTCGAATGCTGTTGCTGTTGCATCGTTGCAGCAGAGCAAATATCGCTAGCCTTGTTCATTCCCAACGATTCACCTTGCCCCTTGCGCACCTTATCTAATTGTGCAAGACCAAAACTGGAAAAAGGCACAAATGATATCAGAGTGTTTTGTAACATGACTATTATCATGATTATGATCGAGTAGTATTTCTTCCAAAACAGAAGATCTGCCACGACAGCTTGCTAATTTAAATATTGAGCAAAATTCAAACAGTGATAGTACGCCTTGTTTAAATGAACTTCAAGGTCAATTGTCCGACGCAGAATTGTTATCTTGACTGATTCTGACAAAGACGAATGCAGACCAAGAAACATATACTAATCCGATTGCTGGAACCCCGGCAAATCACAATGTGGACCACAATGTTATAATTTCGTCTGTGCAAATTCAACAAATACATGTTACAATTCATGAAGTAGATAATGCCCAACGACCTATGCTACAATCTCAAGTAGCTAGGAAGAGATTGAGCCAATTTGCAAAACCAATGGTCAACCAAGTGATACTGGGAAATCATATACCCGAAATTAGGTCGGTAAAAGAGATTGTTTTGTCATCTCCTTTTTGCACTCTGCTACCCTTTACCCTTTACCCATCTGTGAATTTACAGTCCTGTCAGAATTCTAAATCTGGCTCAAACCATACAATATCAATGAATCCCAAACACTATTTTGAACAATGTCATTGTCACAATAGCCAACACAGTCAAAGGTTAGGAAACACATATATTACATGGGCTGTACAGCATAAACATCCACATAGAGCTGTCACTATGTTTACAAAGTACCTCTGAATGGATGTGCGGCAGCCACTTCGCTGCACAGTGCCCGCAGCGCAATTACAAAATGTCACTTAGTCATGGTTACTTACTCAATGTGACGAACATCTGTGCGTAACAAGGCACACAACTATGACATAGGCATCAAAGTACATGTTGCATACACATGACGTCCCACATGTGTACCTCAGTTGTCAATTGCATGGTTAAATTGACTTCCCATAACTCACTGCTGTGAAATGTGCATAATATATGCAACACAATAATGTACATAGTAGTACCTACACATAGACTATCCAACCCTCACATCAAGGATGTGTGCATGTTGCACACATCTCACCATTTTGGGATGTGCTTGTCCAAGCAGGTATAGCAGGTAAAGCGCATTGAAGAATCACATCCAGTTTGTCTATGAAAATACAATGCCAGCTAAGAATCAGCCTGATGTGTCCCTCAAAAACCCTGATTTGCTGGAGGACTATTTAGACCCAACTATAGCCAGCAAGATTTGACATAGCCAATTTCACTATGGCCATACAATTTGTCCCAGATGAATTAGAAGAACATATACAGGTTCTTTCAGAGCAGAGCTGTCCCCAAGAGCAGGGCCGTATCACTACCAGGAAAAGTACCATACAGATAACAGTGTCGGTAGTGCAGTGTCAACACACATTACACTGTTATGTGTAGGCACCCATTCTGCCCCCTGTGGGGTAGAAAAAAGGCATTCACTATACAAGGACATGCTAGAATTCCGCTCATATAACTAACATGCAAAGGCCCAGGAAGGCCTGTTAGTAGAAGTCCTGTTAGTAGAATTTAGTGCCTAGAAACAAGTGCAGCACTATATATATGGAGCTCAATCTACATTGCAATAAGCATTATATTGCCTTAAAACAGTAAGAGGCACTTAAAGTGCTAGAGGCCTGCATTGGCCTATATAAGTCTCACTTTGCAGATTCACTTTGCACTTACATTGAACTAGCAAAAATGCAAGCTATTTCACTTTATTCCCTGGATGAAAAAGGTAATACAGTATCTTGCTCATAAAGCCAGGGACCGTGAACAGCCCTTGACTTTCTACCCAGTAGTATCTAGCTTTGGCATGATAAAGTGACATCCTTGACGCTTAGAGTGCAGAACTTAAAGTGATAAGCAATGAGACACCTGCTTCAGAGCAACTTGTCCTGAAGCACCGTGCCAGACACTGGTCATATTTGTGGAAGATTGATAACAAGAGAGACATTCTGTGCATCGTCCGAACAGCAGATATGTTGCCAGACATTAAGATTTGTTTATAGTAGCACCATGCTAAGAAGGGCATGTGCTAATGTAAATGTTTACTCATATCACATACTGGGGGCAGGCTATATCATTCAGGTATCATAGCTGAAGAACTGCACATCAGGTGACATGTAAGTTAATATTCAGGGGTTTTCCATTTGGGCCTTATATAAGCTCCCATTTGAAGCCCATCTGCGTGGCTGACCAGAGGGGACAAGCTGAGGATCTGCTGTTAGACAGATCTGTCAAAACAGACAGATGCCAGGGGGTGCCACACTTCATTTAGAGGTTTGCACCTTTTTTGCTGGATAATACCTTGATTGAAATCTATGCTTAATGCTGGTCTTTATCTCTTGATTCCCTGATTGATGATTAATGCATTGTTTTCATTATTGCATTTTGTTTTTCAATGAAGTATTCCTAGTAAATGCTTGTATTTAGCCTAGAGATCAATTTATTTGACTGAACAGGGATTTGTGCATGCTTAAAGAGAATTGTGAGTTGTGCCCCTGGGTGGTGCTCTTTGGTTTTGAAGATATGTTTTGCAGCCCATGACAATGAGCAGAGTTTGTTTTGAATACATACACATGATTGGTACTGTGAGGAGTCAGTAATGTTGATGATTGATCAACACATGTCATTTTCTTACCAACATAAATGAAGTAAAGTGCCTCACTATCCCTACTGTTCTGAGGATTTCCCTGCCTAACGAAAGCTAAAGGGAAACACTCTAACACAGGATATCTGACCCTCACACTAAGCAACAAATGCACAAAGAATATATATGGCAATAGAACATAACATAAGCAACATTCATAGTTTCTTAATAACCTTCTAATGTCATGGGTAAATTCACTTCCCCAGGATTCAAGGCCAGTTCTGCTAATGTTCAATCAACAAAAGAAATACGAGGGGGCGTGGACAGCTGCGAAGCGATGCAGACGTGAGCCTTCCTCGCTTGTGTGGCTGCCCATAAACATCCTGGATTTCAGCCTGCAAAAGACTCATGATGGCGCTCTAAATGAGCGTCGGGAGGTTTGCATGCTCTGCAGCAACAGCGGCTGTATTAATTAAGACATAAGCCAACGTGCAATGGAAGGAAAAGACCGCCGAGGCGCACGGGGGAAATCGAGCGACGTGAAACAAAATGGCTGCCGGGACACAGTGGTGATATCAGCCTGCCAGACAACTACGCAGGCTGCGACAGAGCCCCCGAGTCAGCCGCTTGAGCCGGAGACACCAGCGCAGAGCGGCCTCCATCCTAGTGCATATCCCTGACCACACAGGACCCTATGGCCAGGACACAGCTTGTCAGCCGCAGCGCGGTGAGCCGGAGAAACAGTGAAGCGCATTGTGGAGGAGAGCCTCCGTAGTGTTCATGAAGGGGAAAGAGACCCAGGAGCCTGCGCTGTGAGTGAACACACAGGGGTGAGGATTAAAATCTCCTCTCCCCAAAGCACGCAATGACCTGCCTGCAGCAGCCGCTCTCTGCCCTGCCTGCTGGAGCCGCGGTGGAGTGGGCGCCCGTGCTCCCGAAGGACCCCTGGGAGCCAAGAACTGCTTGTCCACCTACATCAGCAAGCCTGGGAGACCACGGGCGTCACAAAAGGCGGAAGGAGACCGCTGCGGGACTCGTGACAGTCCATGGGCCACTGGACTCACACCATACGCGGACACAGTGCGGCACCCGAAGGAGCTCCAGTCATCTTGATTAGGTGGCTGAGACCCGCTGAAGCGCGGGAGAGGGGAAGCCACCACCAACAACTCTCTCCCTCCCCTGATGAAACAGTGGCCGGCTCTGTAACCCCGATGGCAGCTGATTGGCCCTGGGAGTAACGCTGCCACCCCTGTGCCCTTCTGGAGCGCTGCAGTTGGGAAATTTCAAAACAAATGCACGCAGAGATCTCTGAAAGCCCACATGCCCCACACATCGCTGCAGCGACTGGCACTTCGGTCCAGTGGCACCCTGCTGGGCAGGAAGCACTGAACAGAAGCACTTAGACCCTGTGCCAACACCCCTCACAGTGCACCAGATGGAAGGAATGAAAGGGGAAGAAGCGGACAGCCCTGCCCAATTACCGAGTGCCTGCTACTGGTGGGGTCCGCATAGTGCAAGGACCGGAGCAAGACGGGCACTGCTCCTTGATAGCGGAGAGGGTGCTACTCTGGTTGCACCGCGCCGCGTGGCTGATCCGGGATCCAGGGAGGAGGCATGATACCTAATTGAACAGACCCAGCACCCCTGAAAGGCTGTAAATGAGTGCAAACAATGACAGAGCAGCTTGAAGTGCCCCCCCATGATTACTAGAGGAGCACTAAGACTGATAGTGGCACGTCACGGTGTGATTGTGATAACCCTTCCACTCTCTGCTAGCTGGGAACAACGTATACTGGGGACTGAGTGCATGAGTTTGCACCATCTTGCTACACAGCCCTACCCACCACGAATTGTAGAAAGAGCTGCGACGTTGTGGTGGACGTAGGGATCAACCAGAGCACGTCCACAGCAGTACCGTTTAACATCAGCAAAAAAGGGTGTCCTGTTACACTGCAGAAGAGTGACCATAAAGCAGTGCGCACCGGTCCAACTCAAGTTCCATTCTATGTGACCACCATCCAGACCAAGAACCCAGCATGGGCAAAGACAAACTAAAGAAACAACCGGTGCAGAACAGAATCGACCACTACATGACCCCAACAATACAAATACAGGAAGAACAAGAGCCACCAACAACGATGGAAGGAGTCGAAAATACGCTATCCCTAAAGGATGTCATGGCGGCAATTGCAGACTCTCGAGCATCCATGGAGCGGAAAATGGACGGCGTAAGCACAGACGTCTCCCTACTATGACATGACTTGCAGAAACTGATCTCACGCACTGGTGAGGCGGAACAGTGGATCTCTGATGCGGAAGATACAATGCACAATATACAACAGCAATTATCCGGTGTCAACTCCAGGCTGAAGCTAATGGAAGAGAGGGGTGATGAAGGAGAGGGGAGGTCGAGAAGAAACAACGTTCGAATAATTAGCTTACCGGAAAGGGCAGAAGGTCCCAGCACAGAACTCTTCCTAGAGCAATGGCTCACATACCTATTTGAACCCGGCACCTTTTCCAAATTCTTCTCCATTGAGAGAGCCCACCGAGTGCCAATGGGCAAACCAGCGCCGGGCGTCCCTCCACACATGATCATAGCCAAACTCCTGAATTATAGGGATCGGGATGTGCTGCTCCAACGTGCACGAGCCAAAGGCACAATAACACACAACAGCTCCAGAATTGCCTTCTTCCCTGACTATACGAGAGAAGTGCAGAAAGCTAGACAATCATTTGACCACTTAAAAAAGCAATTGCAAGCAATGGATGTCAAATATGGGCTATTATTCCTGGCTCAACTAAAAATATACTACTAGGGCACCACGGTCCATTTCAGCGACCCCAAAGAAGCATGGCGATGGGCCGAGCAACATAATTGATGGCGACTGGTCAACTCCGCGCAACAACAGAAACAGAGAACCCTGGCCTCAAATGGA
This sequence comes from Ambystoma mexicanum, assembly GCF_040938575.1. Taxonomy (NCBI): domain Eukaryota; kingdom Metazoa; phylum Chordata; class Amphibia; order Caudata; family Ambystomatidae; genus Ambystoma; species Ambystoma mexicanum. Next base: position 736,991,416 of record NC_090936.1, read on the forward strand.
CAGGAGACTGCCTCCAATACGACCACAACCGCCAGACCTGGAACATCCAGAAGAGCAGCAAGAATAGAAGATACAAGTCCAGTATGAACATAGACATATGACTCACGCGAGTCCTCAGAACGACACACCAGTGGTCCAGACCAAAGAAGAGTCTACAACACTGGGCAGCCATGGGCGGCTGCGAGATGGAACCCTCCCCCCTCAGAGCCTCACCTCCTCCCTTCCCACTCCCTTTCCCTTCCCCGTGCCACCGCCCCCCCATACAGGACAAGAGACAGACTACCTGCTCTGGACATAAAAAGCAAGTACCTGGGGAAGAGGGGAACGAGAACAAGAAGGGGGAGAGGAGTTGGTTAATGGTTATCGAGTTAACTGTCTATTTTCAACAGTGAGTTTTGTTTTGTTATGTTGGACGACACATGCTTCAAGTTGGGTGTAGTATGGGGTGTAGTATGGGGTGGGGAGATCAAAGTTGCAGCATTAAGAATCACACCATCTGTAACACGTGCAATGTAATGCTCTCCTTACCAGCAAGTCACGTCACACAAACGAGTAAGCATGTCCCGTCAAAAAACCACTCCACACATGCACGTGACAAATCCCTAACCACAATGTTAAAACATACTGCATTCCCGGATGTCCAACACACACTGACACCACTTATGTACATCCCAGATGGCAGGGACTTCTAATGGGAATAAAAATAGAACCATCCGAGTGATGACACGGAATGCAAATGGGCTTGGCAACAGCATCAAAAGGCGCTTAGTCCTACAGTTGTTGAATCGTCACTCTCCAGATGTGGCGTTCCTTCCAGAGACACACTTAGCTGGCACAAATTGCACACTATTTACACGCCGGATTCACCATGGGATCACGAGGGGTACTAATTCTAGTACACAAAAGACTCCCCTTTACACCTTCTACTGTCACACAAGATACGGGAGGTAGATTTGTACACACAACAGGGACTCTCTGGGAACGCACCATAACCATGATTGCCGTATATGCACCACCTAATCTACCAACCCCCCTGACCAATGACATCACGACCCTACTCGCCAGCAAATCTACAGATCTCACATTAATTGGAGGAGACTTTAACGAAGTGATGAATGTAGACCTTGATCGAACACATGTACGATCTAGGAACCCAGACATACGCACCAAACTTGTCACATTCACTAACACACTAGGGCTGCAAGACGTATGGAGGACACTACAGCCCGACATACGGGAATACTCATATCACTCCGGAGCACATGCCTCACTGTCCAGACTAGATTTTTTTTTCTTGCTATTAAGTAATATACATGAAGCATGTGAAGCACAACTACTTCTCAGAGGCATATCGGACCATTCCCCACTCATAATAACGATCAAGACCAACAGACCGGACCCCCCGCCCAATTGGTGAATGAATAGCTACTATTTAGGATTCCCAGAACTCGTAGAACCTATCCAAAAGATCACCAAATCATATTTTGAGATAAATACCAGCTCTGTAGACAGTGCAGGTACACTATGGGAAGCACTAAAAACAGTGCTCAGAGGTGAAATTATATCCTGGACCACAGCCCACAAGAAAAAAACACCTAAAAGCGATACGTGAAGCCGAAGCAAAAGTACAAAACGCTGAAGTTGCCTACCTGACCCTTGACCAACCAGAAACACACCGTGCACTACAACTGGCACAGAAACAACTGCAACACATAGCCTTAGACAACGCAAAACAAGCACACACAGTGATGAGCGCAAAAGTATACGAAACAGGGGTCAAGGCAGGGAAAATACTGGCATGGCTAGAACGCAGAGATCAGGGCCTCGCCCAAGTTAGGAAACTGTCAACAGGGGAATCGCAACCACTAGTGGCAGACCGAGACATAGCAGAAGGCTTCGCAAAGTACTACGCTGAGTTGTACAGAGCACCATCCTCACCGCTAGCAGCCGACATCCTGGAGGAAATTGCCCTCCCCTCCCTAAACGAACAACGGTTTAACTTATTAGAACAAGAAATCACAGAAGAAGAAATAACCCTGGCCATGTCAGAACTCCAACCAGGTAAAACCCCAGGCCCGAACGGCTTCCCCATTGAAGTATGGAAGAAGATAGGCGCAAATGTAACCTCCCCACACTTATTATGCATATTACAGCACTCACACACACAGGGTTGTCTCCCCCCAGACCCGAGAAGAGCCACAATAATAGTTCTGCCAAAAGCAGATAAACCTCCTGACAAGTGCAGCTCCTATAGACCCATCTCTCTTATAAACAGTGAGGCCAAACTATTAGCGAAGGTACACTCCCTGGTGCATCCGGACCAATGTGGATCTGTGCCGCAAAGATCCACTAGACAGAATATATACAGACTACATACAGCACTAGAAAAACTACCCGAGCTCCAAGGTCCCCTGGCCCTACTCGCTATAGACTTTGAGAAAGCTTTTGACTCGGTCTATTGGGAAGCAATCTGGGTAATTATGCAGCACATGGGCATAGAACCGTACCTCATGAGCTGGGTTAAACTACTGTATAACTCCCCGGAAGCAGTAACAAAGGTAAATGGGCATGTTTCAAAACCTATCCAATTAGGTAGAGGTACAAGACAAGGTTGCCCCCTCTTGTCCTTAATCTTCCCGTCAGTGGCGGCCGCTATCATAGGGCGGCAGGGCGCCGCCCCCCCACTTAGGCCCCCCACCAGGTGTGAGTACTGTAACAAATTCAGAAGAAGTTCAGAAGTTCTTCTTCTGAATCTGTTTGTATTTTCCACCTGGTGGGGGCGCTGTGGCGAGACCCTGGTGACAAGTACCTTCCTATTGTTGCAGCCGGCCCATGAATAGGATTCCGTTTCATGGGCCGGCTGCAACAGCGGGGCGCGTCCCGTTTTACCTTGCTTTTGCTTATAGTAAAGTGCGTGGAGCTCATAGCTCCACGCACTTTACGTAACCCTTTTCAGTAGGATGCTGGCGGGGCGCTTGAGGGGTGAGCCCGCCAGTATCACTATGTGCGCAAACAGCGCAGCAAAGATGTGTAATCTGCAGGGAGGGAGGGAGTCTCCTTCCCTCCCTGCATAGATACAGTAATCTCATTGGCTGTTTGCCAATGGCTGGCAAACAGCCAATGAGATTACTGTATCTATGCAGGCGGCAGCCAATGACTTCAGCGTGGGGGTGGGTTGATGGCCCAGGCTGCATCCACCCACACTCTCTCTCTTACATCGTCGTCCTCGTGCTCGGAACGTGTTGAGCTGCCCTGCCCTGCTGCCAACCAGAGAGAAAGAACAGTCTGCACTGCAGGCCGAAGAAGTTTGCCCTCTCCGCCTCCACGTGTGGTCTAGGTGAATGCATCCGGTGAGTGCATTTAGGTGAGTGCATCCGGGGTCGCATGGATTCATTTGGCAGTCCGAGGCCGAGGATTGTATTTGTTGTGAATATTTTCTGAACAGCTCAGAATCGGCCCCCGAGAGGTGCTGGTTAAGGAACCACGTGTTTCTAGTCTGGAAACACGAATGCCGTCACTGCTGCTCAGAAGGCGGAGGCTGGGGCCGATCCTTGCTTCCACAGCGAGGCCATGCAGATATTTCCCGAGCCAAAGGCCTTTCTTTGGTCCCACGTTGATTGGGCAAACCGCCAATTATGAGGGGCCCTGGAGCAGGAAGGAAAGTTGGGCGCGCATGAGGAGAACTGCTTTGGTGGCGCTGGCGCTGCTTTTCTGGCCATTCATTTTGAGTACTCCTACATTCTGTGTAAATGGTGCTGATGAATGGGGGGCTGAAGAGGGGAAGGGACACTGGGTTTCTGTTGTAGGTGAGTGAGTGACTGTGGGCATGCACACAGTGAACATGGTGCAGGTCCATTCCATGCCGTTGACACTATGGCGCCCGGGCACTCCAGGTTCAAATTTCCCAGAGCCACTTCAATGTGACGTAATAGGCAGTTATCCTCCTATGGGAGTCTCCCGGGGGCTGTGGCACGTGTAGAGATTGACGGGTTGTGCCATGCATCTAGACCAGCGTGTCATCAGCGACAACATTAATTAAGAAGCCAAAGACGGTTAATATTGGAGGAGCCATGTTGCCAACACAGTCTGGGGGAGGGTGAGGATGGAAAGGGTATTTGTGTAAGATGATGAAGATGTTTCGAGCCTTTGGTCCACTGCCAGCCTGGGAGCGCTCAGAGTGTAAACACTATGGAGCATTCTGGTTCAGGAAGAGTCTGGCATTGTTGGGGGATGTCTGACGTGCCCACAATGAAACCAGGCCTTCGGGTATGCACGATTCCTCCAGATGTAAATGCGACAGAGCAGCAGACCCCGGAAGGAGCCCCTGGTGGTGGGGAACTTGATGCACTCAGACAAATGGCACCTAGTTGTACACACACAGCTTTTTCTTGGATTGGGAGCCAGTGTTGACTGCCACGACTACCCACCTACATTGCCAGCTATATCCTTTTTTGCGCAGAGAGGTGGGGGCGAAGGAGGGGGTTCACAACCGCACGTTTCCTGGGGGATATCTACTGCAGGTTTTCTTGCATGCGGACTCGTAACTGAGAGAATTGTGTTAACATAGTGCATAATATCAGGGTTCTGCCTCTTTTGCAGCCGTATTTTTGGCAGGCTGGCTGAATCACAGGAAGTTGAAGGGATGTGCCCAAGGTCACAGTTTGAGCCGAGTTTACCCATCCAGCCACCTAGCCCCTAAAATACGCGGGGCTGTCAGCTCTATCGCAAAACATCCTGCTATGTTTTCAGAAACGTGGGGTGTGGGGGCTGACCGGGCTGTCCTTGTGGAAGTACCGTACTGATAATCTGAACAACAGCCTGTCTTGTTTGATGCCAGTAGTACGCAGGTTTAAAGATGGCGAGGTTCTGCTCTGTCCCCGAGTGTGGACGCAGGAGAGAACAGCCATTGAGTGCCCATAACACATCTAAATCAGTTTTCAAGTGCTGCTGTCGTTGGTTTGTTTACATTCCACTTACCCGGGTCAGTAATGTGCTGTCAGGGAAGGCAGCAGCGTGAGTGCTATGTACACAGTAACAGAGGTCATCAGTTTGAAGCCATCATTGAAGTTTTCAGAGACTCCAGCCCCCCTACCCGGGCTTCTTCATTCACTTGGGCGTGCTCAGAAGAAATTAATCGTTAATGTGGGGAGGGTGGCCCTAGCCTTCACTTGATGCCCGTGTCAAGGCTAAAACCTTTGGCTCGCAGGTCCTGTGACCATCAATTCTGACCCCCCCCCCAGGGCACTGCATACCCCTTGGACACATATTTGTGGTAGGAAACATCTGGGAATTGAAGCTAATACATTGAAAACCCTCTGGGTGCATTGCTAATAAACAGACTGCATTCTGTATCTGATTTTTGTCATAAGGGCCCCGGATCCCAGCTTCCTGTTTTTGGATAGTCTGAGGCAAACTTCACCGAGCACCTGTTTGGGGCATGGCCCTCATTCACTGAAGCATGTTTTGGTGCTTATGGGGTGTCCATCAACCAGACCCATTGGCAGGCAGGTCAGGACGCAGGGCATACACAGTACCTGGTTCTGCTCTGCACTACTATTTTACCTTAGTTTCTCCCCTTTTCAGAAAATGCCTAAAATCCCACCTTAGTAAGAGGATGAAAGCATATGAATGCCAGTAACAGCATGACAAAATTATATTTTTCCATCATTACTGACCATATAATGATGAATTTCTTTATGCATACATCATAGTACCAGCTATTCTCAATACAAGCTGCTGTAAAATACACTTGCACACGTAAGAATAATTTACCACCATTAGTATGTAAAACCTAATACTTTTTATGTCATATTTTGGTGGGTTTTGGACAGTAAATAGCTCATTTTGGAGGCCATTTTCCAAAACACGTCGTGGGGGGAGAACCCCACCACACCGCCCTAAGGTGGAGTGGGCTCGCGCGCTGCGCGCGCACTCTCGCTCCCAACTTCACCTTGGGAACTCACCGCCCCACCAGCTTTAAAACTCACTAGCCGCCACTGCTTCCCGTTGGCAATTGAACCTCTGGCAATCCTGTTAAGAACCACACAAACATGGAGTGGCTTCAAGTGGTCGGATGGCTGGGAGGACAAGGTGTCCTTATACGCGGATGACCTGCTAATATACTTAAATGACCCGCGAGAATCCTGCCCCATCGTGACACAATTATTAAATAGATATAGCATATTTAGTGGTCTTCGTGTCAACTAGTCTAAGTCCATATTGTTCCCATTGACGCAAACACATAACACAATGCCAAACGAATGCCCCTAACGCGTTGAAAAAGAGCAATTCAGGTACCTAGATATACAAATTACGAACAAGCTAACGGACTATGTGCCCAAAACCATACACCCAATAACGGTAAGGTTCAAAGAAGACGTCCGATATTGGATGTCCCTACCATTAACACTACTAGGACGCGCAGCACTTTTCAAGATGATGGCTCTTCCCCGCTTTCTTTATATATTACAAAACGCTCCAGTGAATTTCATAAAATAGATCAAACACTTAGGAAACTCATATGGAATGGGGGTCACCCACGCCTGGCACTCACCACCCTGAAAAGATCCGTATGGGAGGGTGGGATTGGACTCCCTCGGCTACAAACCTACTATTGGGCCAGTCAAATGGCAATAGTAAACGATAAACTTCATGGAGATACCACACTGCTGCACAACAGAACACAAGACCTAAACCCACAAGAAAGGCCCATCATGAAATACCTTTACAGCAAAAAAGACCGGCCAGTTGCCTCGTCCATGCTAGCACACATTTCTGAAGTATGGACGGATTCACATAAATACTTAGGTTGGGACAAAAAACTAACCCCAGTGCAACCACTGTGGGACAATAAACACCTCCCAGAAGTGAACAAACTACCTAAATGGCCCTCTTGGTCACAACTAGGCATAACAAAAATTGGAGATGTGGTGAACAGGATAATACCATTTGCAGACCTAGTCACCACCTTTGTACTCCCCCCGAATGAACAGTATCACTACACATAACTTAAACATGCACTGCAGGCCCACCTCCCTTACATGTTTGATATGCCTGATTACACCCCTCTGGAACGCAACCTATTCCCAGAAATGATCAAGCACAAAGTCACATCAACTATGTATAGTGCCATAACCTCTTTTGCCACCAATTATCTAATAGGTCTGAAAGCCAAATGGGAGAGGGATGTAGGTGCCATACCTCCGGAAGAATGGGTAGCTGCACTGATGTTTCCCAGAGAATCGACTATCTCTTCCAGGCTCAGGCTAATCCAACTGAAGGTATTGCATAGAATGTATTACCCAAGGGTAGCATTATTCAGTTGGGGGAAAACTACAAACCCATCCTGTTTTAGATGAAAAAGTGAAGAAGGCTCCTTTTATCACATCCTGTGGGAATGTACTCTTATTCACCAATACTGGCAGCAGTGCTCCGATGAACTGTCAAGGGTAATGGGTAAAGTGATCCGCAGAAATCCAAAACAGTTGTTATTAGGGATAGAGGAGGATGTTGAACTGTCACAATATGAAAAACTGTTTTTATCCACCACCACTGCATTAATCAAGAGGAACATAGCGCAACTTTGGGGTTCTGATTTGACACCGAGCTATGTGCAATCGACCACAGATGTAGACATTTGTATTGCAATGGAAAAAAGAGTTTATACTGCTAGGGGGTGTCCTGAGAAACCCCACAGAATATGGCAGAAGTGGGAAGATGCACACTAAGGGGAGGTTTGTATCGACAGACTGAACTGTCACCTGTGGACATGTGAAAGGAACCAGGATTACGAGACACTGGTGTACTAAATGCAACTAGACGTGTTAAAAGGCGCTAACAAACTGTAGACATGGTGTGAATTTGATGGTTGACAGGTAAAGAAAGTAATTGTTACCTCGCAGTGTGAGGCTGTGTGAGGCTGGATGTTTTTATGTTAGTAGAAAAAAATAAACAATACAAGTTTATTTAAAAAAAAAAGAAATACGAAAATTCTTGTAGGTAAGACAGTGTCAAATCAGTTCTTCATGTTTCAAAGTCCACAAAGTTCCAAAGATGGCAAATCTTTTCTCCTTGGTGAAATAGCAACTTTCCACTTCCTCAAAATAGCACCAATGGTATTTTGAGGAACCAGCCATGATGCTTTGTCACCACTTTTGGGAGACTTGCCACAGTTAATTCGAAATGCAATCTCTATTGTCAGTGAGACACAGTTCTTCATTAACAGTTAGTATTTCTTTAATTACAGTTTTATAATTCACAATGGTATATTTGTTGACTTCATGGTACTACCTCCTCCACTTCAACAACTTCACTTCTACTTTTTTCACCATGAGAACAGTCACCTTTGTCTCACAGTACTTCACTTTGTTTAGGTTCCCACAATGTTCCATCTACTGACATACCACCATCGCTTCAGCACTTTGGACTTCTACCACAACTTCAGTGATTTGTACTTAAAACAAGCTTCCACAAGATTCACTTTAAAAAACTTAAACACCTTGAAGTAGGCAAGGCACTCTTCCTCTGAATATCTCTTCTTCAAAAGAGGCAGCCTCTTTGCCTTTTCCTGTCTGTCTGCCATGATAACAACCTGGGATTGCCTCTACGGCACACTTCTCTCTGTCTTCCACAATCCTAGTCAATACAGGATGTGTCAACTTCAAGAATAAACTTTACAATCAGCCAACTTCTCTTCCTCAACTTTGCCTTCACGTTTATGCCAGCTACTAGCCCAGGTAATTTTTCCAGAAGCCTTGATGCCAATCGCTTAGCACACTGTTCTCCAGGTTGAACTATTGTTAGCTTCACAGTAACCATTAGATTGCTTTTAGCTCTGGCAAAGGCTGGTTTTACTCTTAATATATGGATGCTCTTGACTTGGGCAATGCATGCTCTCCTGATTGATACACTGTTTAAGTATTTAACTTCTTGTAGGAGAAAAGGTATGCTGCATTAAAGTAAAGGATAGAGTTCAGTCTGCCATTGAGCATCACAATTAGGCACAAGCGACCACTGTGTGATGTAGTGTTCATAGATTAAAGGTTTCAACAATTGTCTCATCAAATTCAGGTATTCATTAAAGGCCTTCACAACATTCACTCTTCTTTATAAGTGACACTCAACCACTCCTTCAGGTAGATACAGTCTTTTACAGGTTTAACAATGGGTTTGAAGCAGCGAGTAAAAGGACTTTCCTAACATACGAGAGTGCTACTTTTCCATTATTCAATTACCACAGCTTCAATGAACCACCTCAGCTCACGTTAAACCATATGCAAGTGAATAGGGAACTGGATGCTGTTGCTGGCAATGGTTGCAGTAGGTGTTAGAAAGCCAGGCTTCACTCACCAGCTTCTTTAACACTTGCTCTGCGGGTCGCACCGCTTCCACGACTTCTGTCACAACTTGTACGGTTTCTGGCTTCTTAGGGACCCAGACCCTTCCTCTCTGAAGGTATCTCCAGTCTAGCCACATGTTTAAAGAGCCCCTCTTGCTCCTCAGACTGACGGCTTAACAGCTGCACCTCACTTCGGTCTCTGACAAATTCACTGCACGGCGACCACAGCAATCAGGCTCACATGGGAAAAGACAGCCTCTCTGCACACCTTCCGCTGTGCAGTCTCTGCACTTCAGAATTTGGGTGTACAGGACCTTCTCAGAACAAGCAAGTGAAATCTGCTGTATCCATGTTCCGGTGTTACTCTTGTTCTCCCACCTCTGCTTGGTTTGCCAGCTTTGTGCCTTCTTCTTCCTTCTACTGCTACAGCTCGCACTCCAGGCACAATTCCAGCTTCTTCCGATTGCCTGCACCTGAGAGGGCCTTTTATGCCATCCATGTTCTTTCAGGTGTGGGCTGTTAGGTTTAATTGCTTGGCTACTGCTACAATATGCCTTTTCAGCACTCTTCCTTGTCCCAGTACTCATGGGATTATGGAACTTGTCGTCCTAACAACAAAATTATTTCATTTAGGTATTGAATGGATTTTCAGGGTAGATGTACTCCCCTTATATTCATTTAAAGATGTGCACTTAGAATTTGGGGTTATAGAGGACTATGTTTGATTTAAAGAATTTTCATTAGATCTTTTCACATTATACCATTGGGAGTAAGGAGGGTGTTTATCCTGAAATGTCTTAGAAGACCTTTCTGGTAGCATGGCTTGAAACGATTGTACAAAACTTGTACCCAGAGGCATAGATCTTATGTGTAGGTCAGGGATATTATGATGACAATATGCCATCACCTCTTTTAGTAATCCAGAAAGGTACTTCTTTTCAGAAGACACATACCAAGTCTCATCCCAGGGGATCTCCTCACCACCCTGGGCCTTGTTTCCTTCCAGGTGATCCTCCCAGAGTACAGAAACCCCAAGGTTCAGTAAGCATCTGCCTTTCCATAGGTACCTTGGAGGAGACTTTAAGTAGGGTTTCAGTGAGGGATCCATAGAATTCTTCACCATACCCTCTAAGAGGGTAGTTTAGTGAGATCAAACAGAGGGCAAATCTCCAATTCCGGAAACACCTCAAAACATTCCTCTTTGCTTCTGCTTTCTCTCCTCCCCTCTCCTGCTGAATTCCTGACTGAAACTGCACTGGTTACCTGGCCACCCTTTCTGTTCTCTGGCCCAGGCCCCATCAATTGCCCACCTGCACTGCCTCCCTGGCAACCCCTGCACTTGGGGACCGTTTTTCTGTATCCCTTCAATCCCCCTACCAGCACTTATGTCTGCACTTCCTTGCACTTGCCACTAGCTGGCTGTTCTTATTTGTCTTATTTATCTTATTTATTCCACTTTCCCATGTACTGCACTTTCCCCTCTCCCTTCCCCCGTGCACGTTTCCTTTCCCCCCTTCCCATGCACTTGCGCGATCTGAATGACACCTGCCCTAGTGGGATCGTTGTCTGTCCTCCCTCTGTCCACCCCCTTGCCTCGTCACACCTTGAAACACTTGGTGTATAGGCGCGTTATAAACGCCATATCATATCATATCATATCATATGTGTTTGTGAAATATTAAATGCTTTTTTTACATTATGTTAGTCATTTTTTGACTACTTCGAGAGACTGTATGGTGGTAATGTATTATGCCTGTGTTTTAATTATACCATTCTGTTTTATTCTTCTCTATCCCTTTCTAATATATGTGCTGTTGTGAATGTGTTGAAGAGCCAGTGAGTACACAAAGTAACACCCTACCTAATGAGGTGCAAGGGATGTATGTACTTGCGGATTAGTGAGGTATAAATGCTTTAAACTCTCACGAGGTGAACAAACAAACCCAATACATCTATCCATTGTAGCAGAGCAAATCTCAGTATTGTAATCAAACAAGAAAAGAAGACTTATCTGGGGATGAGCCAGTGGCTGATTGCGAGCTTGATGCTTGAAAAGTGTGCTAGATCCTTAATTCCAGCTAAGATGGGAGCGAGGAGGGGGCTTCACCCTCTCTATTAGATTTAGCGCTCTTAGTGAAGCTGGGTTGTCCCTTTTGGCCCACGACAACACAGCTGTTGTGCAAATCACCCTGTCACTAGGCACAGCCCTCAGGATCCAATAATGTAAATGATCAGGCATGCTGCCGCAGCATCCCACACAACCACACAAAACCACCACTCAGAACAGTAGAAGAGTCAGGCCTAACACTACCAGACTGGGTAGGTACCTTCCTCTGGCAAAAGCAGGAGTTGAAGAGCAATTTACACAGCAAATGTAATTGCTTACACTGACAGTACTGTGGTGGACCAGAAGAAGGAGCTGGATACAAGTTGGACATTGTAAAGAAGTTTCTAGTTTAAATAACAAGAAAAAACTGCCTAAATGGCTCAATCTCTATGGGAATGGTCCCTATCTAACAAAACTAAACAAGGGTGCATGTCTTCTGTTAGAAGTCAATCCCGGCGCCAGGTCCCCTAAACATAACCTTGTCGAATTAGTGTACCCCGGTAGAGTGAGAAAGAGGGAGGCAATTGGGAATGTAAGTATATCCTTCATTCGTCACATACACTTCCCCGTAAATATGTGGCTTCTCCTTCAGCCTTGAACAGGAATCAGCTTAAAAAGTCCATGTTTCCTTGTTCCTTCCCTTTTTTATATCCCACTGTAAAAAAAAAGGTTGCTAGTCGAGGAACCATCTGATGATTCTTTTCTTAGCCTCATTCAGGTTAGTTTAGAATGGTCTGTTATGAGCTGGAATGTGCACCCTGTTCGATAGTATCGCAGATGGATTACAGGTTACATCCACTTGATAGACAGGGCCTTCAGCTCAACGTTGGCATACTATTGTTCTCGAGAAAATAGTTTCCTACTGGTGTAGAGTATGGGATGTCCTATACCATTGTGTTCTTGAGATAGTATCGCTCCCAAGCTGACTTTAGAAGCATTGGTTTGTAGGATAAACTCTTTATTAAAGTCTGGCATTTTCAGTACAGGTTCTTGACAAATGATCTGCTTCAACTCTTCAAAATGTTGTTGTTCTTCCTTTCCCCAAATTAACTTTTGAGGCTGAGCTTTTTATAGTTAATTTGTAAAACAAGCCAACAGAGTGGAATAGTTATCGATACATCTTTCAGAGTATTGGCGTGAATCCTAAGAAGGCTAAAACGTTTTTTGTTATATTTTGGTGTTTGATTCACCATCTTCACTTTATTGGCCTAAGGTTGAATACAGCCATCCCAACCAGGTATCCAAGGTATCCGACTGCTGATTGGGCAAGATGGCATTTAAGGAGGGCATAGGTGATGATACACAGATGGAGTAAATGTTTCGGCCAGTGTGACGAATCATGGGATTCAGTCACTTCTCCGTAGGAGAACATACTAGTTAAATGAAAACCAGAATTCTCCTACATATGCTATTGTAAAAGATAGGTACTTGCCTAATACTGGGATAAGTAAAAACCTTGTTAGGTACTGGGACGAAGAAACCAAAAGGAGCTATAATGAGTATATCTCCAACACAAAGAAAGGACTGCCAGGAGGAACTGCAGAAGCCCCAGAGCAACATCATAAAAAATGGGAGGAGCAAGAGAATAAGAGAGAGAGACCTGGGAGTTTAAAAACAGCTGGAGAAGGGAAGCTGGTAACCCAGAGAGAACCCTGCTTTCCACAACTGAGGTGCACTTTTCACTGGGCAGACCCAGGGGAGTCTGCCAGTCGGATAACAGTCCCAGGAGGGATGCTCAAGGAAGGATGGAGAGAAGCCGTGGCTGGGAAGTACCCACGCTACAACAAGTAACAATGAGATCTTACCTACCTGTCGGAGGTCCCAGGAGGGAATCACAATAGAGAGGGGGAACAGAAAGAAAAAGCAGTGGAAGCCCCTTTAAACTCTGAAATCATCCAGAGAGGATGACAATGAAGCATGACAGAAGAGAAGAGGGAGTGATCACCCTAAGTGTCCTAGGGTCATCCAGACGTGCACCCCTTGCTCACTGTGCTCAGAGGGGCACAGCTCCACCTCATTGATGATGCCCAACAAGGCTGAAATATGTGTATTGGGTTGCTGTTGGTACTCTTGTTCAGAAGGGAATTGCCATAGCATTTCAGTGCTGGACTGCCCATGCGGGCGGAACAAAGACTGATATGCAAATTAATATTTCCCATCTGTGGATTGTACAGTGAGCTAAAATGTGGCTGCAGACTCTCAAGTGGGTACCATCCCATAGAACAGGCCATTTTTGCAGTGTTCGTTCTCATAGAAGGGCACCCATGACTCATTTTTTGATTTTTTCAAGGGCCTTCGGTTTAATCACCCTAAGTGTACTAGGGTCATCAAGACGTGGACCTCTTGTTCACTGTGCTCAGAGAGGCACAGCTCTACCTCACTGATGATGCCCAACAAGGCTGAAACATGTGTATGGGGTTGCTGTTGGTACTCTTGTTCAGAAGGGAATTGCCATAGCTTTTCGGTGCTGGACTGCCCATGTGTGTGGGACAAAGACTGATATGCACATGGATATTTCCAATCTGTGAAAGGTACAGTGAGCTAAAATGTGGCTTTGGACTCTAGTTGGGTACCATCCCATTAACAAGCCATTTTTGCTGTGTTCGTTCTCATAGAGTGGCGCCCATGACTCATTTTTTGACTTTCTATTATCAAATGTACCTCCCTCTTTAGAGGAGACACATGTCCGGCCACAGTTGTTAAAATATGTGCATTCCAGCTCACTCCACTAATTACTAAATGTATCAATTGCTCTTTTCATGAAAAGAATGCCCCAAACTTGATTACACAAGCATAGATCCCTCTCTTCTGAAAAAAAACAATACTGGACCCAACCAGAAAACTATTGCCCATCACAAACATCCCTTTTCTGCTGAAAATCTTGGATAAGGTGGCATATACAGAGATCCAAGAATTTATGGAGCTACACAATATATCCAGTCATACACAATCTGGCTTCAGAAGTGGCCACAGCACTGAATCTACCTTGTTAGACCTGAAGGCAAATATGTTACACCATTTCGATAAGGGCAGCACTGCATTTCTGATGTTGCTTGACTTATCCTTGGTGTTTGATTTGGTAGATTACACCATATTGGTGCAAAGACAGAGGAACACAGCTCATTTCTGCCCAGAAGCAGCAGGTTGAATTAGCTCCTTCGTCTCTGGACGTAAAGCTAATGCCTTCCACAATGACTATATGGCCGAGGACTATCTGGTCCTGTGTGGAGTGCTTCAGAGAGTGTATATTTCTCCTACACTTTGTAATATATACATGATTAGGGGCTCTATATGCCAACTACGCAGATGACACGCAGTGTTTGATCCCCTTTAAGGGGATCATGCTAAAGACACTAGCAAAGTTAATTTCATCTAAAAACTAATAGAATCATGGATGGCAGACAATCATCTGGCCCTCAACGCAAATAAAAACAAAGCTCATGATTGCAGTTATAGCACCGCAGTTAAGGAAGCTTGGCAGTGAATATCAGGGATTCACTATCTCAGGGTGCATCATAGCCATGTTCCCCAAAGTCAAATCTTTGGGTGTTGTCCTGGACCAGGAACTATCAATAAGGTCACATATGAACAGCCTGGTTTCCAGTTCAGCCTACCACTTAAAGTTGCTTGCCCAAATTAGGCCCTTGCTGAATCCGTCTATCTGCGCCACTATTGCCAGGCAATTATTGGGGCTCACCTGGACTACTGCGCCAGCCTACTACAGGGTACCGGCAAGAGCGAAATGGCCCATCTACATGCCATCCAAAATAATGCAGTGTGGATTGTCAAAGGCCTAAAGAGATCTGATCATGTCTCCACCATAAGGAGGTCCTTGCACTGGCTTCCCGTCGATTAGAGTCACTTACCGAACCCTGTGCATCACCCAAAAGTGCCTGTACAGAAAGTGTCCTAGCTACTTATCCGAGAGACTGAGTTGGCTTCCTTTCCAGAGAGTGCTATGCTCCAACAACTCCTGCTATTGTACATTCCAAAAAAAAAATCTATTGTGGCACACAGTTCTTTTTATCTTTCTGCAACCAGATGTTGGAAAACCCTGCCCCCTGCCCCCTGATTTGAGGTCCAACATGACCTCAAAACTTTTCTCTTACAATAACCTGAAGTCTTGTTTGACTGTGGATTATCCACCTTCCACCTGCTAGCATTATTTATATGATTTTTGTGTGTAAGTCTTGTCCCAGCGCTATTATGACTACAGGCCTTGTCTATGCGCTATACAAATAAAATAAATAAATACAAATGAGTTCATCAGGTATTAGGTGGGAGCCAAGTATTGAGAACACCTCCCATTCTTTGCAATCACATTTAGTGACAGATCGGGGACTTTTGGCGGTATCAGAGGGTGGCAAGGTGGAATCTGGTATGGAAGACTTTTTTTAATACTCCACCAATCTTCTCAGAAGCCACAGATATGGATTTGGATTCCTTTGTAACTCCTTATCCTTCTACTCGACCCCAGCCAGTGGCGGCCGCTATCATAGGGCGGCAGGGCGCTGCCCCCCCACTTAGGCCCCCCACCAGGTGTGAGTACTGTAACAAATTCAGAAGAAGTTCAGAAGTTCTTCTTCTGAATCTGTTTGTATTTTCCACCTGGTGGGGGCGCTGTGGCGAGACCCTGGTGAAAGTACCTTCCTATTGTTGCAGCCGGCCCATGAATAGGATTCCGTTTCATGGGCCGGCTGCAACAGTGGGGCGCGTCCCGTTTTACCTTGCTTTTGCTTATAGTAAAGTGCGTGGAGCTCATAGCTCCACGCACTTTGCGTAACCCTTTTCAGTAGGATGCTGGCGGGGCGCTTGAGGGGTGGCACCGCCAGTATCACTATGTGCGCAAACAGCGCAGCAAAGATGTGTAATCCGCAGGGAGGGAGGGAGTCTCCTTCCCTCCCTGCATAGATACAGTAATCTCATTGGCTGTTTGCCAATGGCTGGCAAACAGCCAATGAGATTACTGTATCTATGCAGGCGGCAGCCAATGACTTCAGTGTGGGGGTGGGTTGATGGCCCAGGCTGCATCCACCCACACTCTCTCTCTTACATCGTCGTCCTCGTGCTCGGAACGTGTTGAGCTGCCCTGCCCTGCTGCCAACCAGAGAGAAAGAACAGTCTGCACTGCAGGCCGAAGAAGTTTGCCCTCTCCGCCTCCACGTGTGGTCTAGGTGAATGCATCCGGTGAGTGCATTTAGGTGAGTGCATCCGGGGTCGCATGGATTCATTTGGCAGTCCGAGGCCGAGGATTGTATTTGTTGTGAATATTTTCTGAACAGCTCAGAATCGGCCCCCGAGAGGTGCTGGTTAAGGAACCACGTGTTTCTAGTCTGGAAACACGAATGCCATCACTGCTGCTCAGAAGGCGGAGGCTGGGGCCGGATCCTTGCTTCCACAGCGAGGCCATGCAGATATTTCCTGAGCCAAAGGCCTTTCTTTGGTCCCACGTTGATTGGGCAAACCGCCAATTATGAGGGGCCCTGGAGCAGGAAGGAAAGTTGGGCGTGCATGAGGAGAACTGCTTTGGTGGCGCTGGCGCTGCTTTTCTGGCCATTCATTTTGAGTACTCCTACATTCTGTGTAAATGGTGCTGATGAATGGGGGGCTGAAGAGGGGAAGGGACACTGGGTTTCTGTTGTAGGTGAGTGAGTGACTGTGGGCATGCACACAGTGAACATGGTGCAGGTCCATTCCATGCCGTTGACACTATGGCACCCGGGCACTCCAGGTTCAAATTTCCCAGAGCCACTTCAATGTGACGTAATAGGCAGTTATCCTCCTATGGGAGTCTCCCGGGGGCTGTGGCACGTGTAGAGATTGACAGGTTGTGCCATGCATCTAGACCAGCGTGTCATCAGCGACAACATTAATTAAGAAGCCAAAGACGGTTAATATTGGAGGAGCCATGTGGCCAACACAGTCTGGGGGAGGGTGAGGATGGAAAGGGTATTTGTGTAAGATGATGAAGATGTTTCGAGCCTTTGGTCCACTGCCAGCCTGGGAGCGCTCAGAGTTTAAACACTATGGAGCATTCTGGTTCAGGAAGAGTCTGGCATTGTTGGGGGATGTCTGACGTGCCCACAATGAAACCAGGCCTTCGGGTATGCACGATTCCTCCAGATGTAAATGCGACAGAGCAGCAGACCCCGGAAGGAGCCCCTGGTGGTGAGGAACTTGATGCACTCAGACAAATGGCACCTAGTTGTACACACACAGCTTTTTCTTGGATTGGGAGCCAGTGTTGACTGCCGCGACTACCCACCTACATTGCCAGCTATATCCTTTTTTGCGCAGAGAGGTGGGGGCGAAGGAGGGGGTTCACAGCCGCACGTTTCCTGGGGGATATCTACTGCAGGTTTTCTTGCATGCGGACTCGTAACTGAGAGAATTGTGTTAACATAGTGCATAATATCAGGGTTCTGCCTCTTTTGCAGCCGTATTTTTGGCAGGCTGGCTGAATCACAGGAAGTTGAAGGGATGTGCCCAAGGTCACAGTTTGAGCCGAGTTTACCCATCCAGCCACCTAGCCCCTAAAATACGCGGGGCTGTCAGCTCTATCGCAAAACATCCTGCTATGTTTTCAGTTACGTGGGGTGTGGGGGCTGACCGGGCTGTCCTTGTGGAAGTACCGTACTGATAATCTGAACAACAGCCTGTCTTGTTTGATGCCAGTAGTACGCAGGTTTAAAGATGGCGAGGTTCTGCTCTGTCCCCGAGTGTGGACGCAGGAGAGAACAGCCATTGAGTGCCCATAACACATCTAAATCAGTTTTCAAGTGCTGCTGTCGTTGGTTTGTTTACATTCCACTTACCCGGCTCAGTAATGTGCTGTTAGGGAAGGCAGCAGCGTGAGTGCTATGTACACAGTAACGGAGGTCATCAGTTTGAAGCCATCATTGAGGTTTTCAGAGACTGCAGCCCCCCTACCCGGGCTTCTTCATTCACTTGGGCGTGCTCAGAAGAAATTAATCGTTAATGTGGGGAGGGTGGCCCTAGCCTTCACTTGATGCCCGTGTCAAGGCTAAAACCTTTGGCTGGCAGGTCCTGTGACCATCAATTCTGACCCCCCCCCAGGGCACTGCATACCCCTTGGACACATATTTGTGGTAGGAAACATCTGGGAATTGAAGCTAATACATTGGAAACCCTCTGGGTGCATTGCTAATAAACAGACTGCATTCTGTATCTGATTTTTGTCATAAGGGCCCCGGATCCCAGCTTCCTGTTTTTGGATAGTCTGAGGCAAACTTCACCAAGCACCTGTTTGGGGCATGGCCCTCATTCACTGAAGCATGTTTTGGTGCTTATGGGGTGTCCATCAACCAGACCCATTGGCAGGCAGGTCAGGACGCAGGGGATACACGGTACCTGGTTCTGCTCTGCACTACTATTTTACCTTAGTTTCTCCCCTTTTCAGAAAATGCCTAAAATCCCACCTTAGTAAGAGGATGAAAGCATATGAATGCCAGTAACAGCATGACAAAATTATATTTTTCCATCATTACTGACCATATAATGATGAATTTCTTTATGCATACATCATAGTACCAGCTATTCTCAATACAAGCTGCTGTAAAATACACCTGCACACGTAAGAATAATTTACCACCATTAGTATGTAAAACCTAATGCTTTTTATGTCATATTTTGGTGGGTTTTGGACAGTAAATAGCACATTTTGGAGGCCATTTTCCAAAACACGTCGTGGGGGGAGAACCCCACCACACCACCCTAAGGTGGAGTTGGCTTGCGCGCTGTGCGCGCTCGCTCGCTCCCAACTTCACCTTGGGAACTCACCGCCCCACCAGCTTTAAAACTCACCAGCCGCCACTGACCCCAGCACAACATAAACGTTTGTCATCAATGATCAAGAACACTGATCTAACAGTAGCAGGGGCTACAGACTTAATCTTATTGGAGCTAAGCCAGGTGTTGAGCTCCATGCTATCTTTATTTGAGAATTTACAGCTCAACTCACAATCTCACTCCTCTCTTTTGGATTTAATTTTAGAAAAATTAAGCTGCACTTGTTTAGCTATACAGGGAGCTAATGCTGATCTGGTAACACAAGACCGCATAGGGTGGCCTAGATTGTATTAGATAATCCTGATCAAGGCAAACAGCAGAAAAAAACAAAGATCCCTAATTTTAGTGCTTTGTCAATCCCCACAAAAAATGTGCCGGTTGTTAAGCAAATAGAGAGGCTGGAGGTATCTACACAGGTGATCACAGGTAGGGATCAAGGGGAAAAATCACTCCCTTATGTTCAAATGCTAGACAAAATGGGACTATATCCACAACTAATTTAGTATAGTTAAAAAGGACTTAGCCTTACAAACCATTTCCCTATGGGAAAAACAAACCCTGTGTGATATGGATGTTGTAGTTCCCAGAAGCGAGGATTGTGAGAAAAGTGTTGGTAGGGAAATGGGCTGGGAAGGGTTCCCGTGGGGGTGAAAATAACAGGGGTTTGGGGATCTTATGTAAATAATATTGCTTTTGGTGAAAATATTCAATGTGCCAACGTAGATGATTATAAAGAGGGGTCCAATAGAGTTCAAGAGGTGAACTCTCAAGATAGATATATGCAAACAGACTCTTCAGGACTTCCAGTAAGGCATCTAACCATCCCTGGTTCTATAGAGATGTGCCAAAGGATGCAGTGAAACAAAATGGAAACACATCAGCCTGTATTCTGTGTCGTGCTAAAGATTCAGAGAGGTGGGTGTGTGAGGAGGGTGATAGTGGCCCATCGGCCTCCAATATAAATTAAATAAAATGAAATGATATTTTATTTATATCGCGCTCGTACACAAGTGTTTCAAAGTGTGGCAAGAAGTTCAAAAAAGAAACTGGTTACTCACATGAATAGTAAGCATATGGGCTGGAAGTTGAAAATTGAAAGCGTTTCATATGAGAATAGACCAACTGTTTTGAACCAATCAGGTATTCTGAGGTTGCCCTCAGAGATCACTTGTTTGAGGGCCATATCCACGAAAGACCATGAAAGTGTTTACAAGACATGTGTGGCAACAGTGGTTATTTTCTCTAAAAGAGTTTTTGATCTTATTATGAGAGAAATAACATAGTTCCGTCAACTAGGTGTTTCTCAGGTTGATCCCCAATGGGGGCAGAACAATATGGGGAGGTTAGATACAAGGAATGCAGGATCCGGGAATGTTACAAGAATAACATTTAGGAGGGAGAATGAAGGGTATCGATATGGTCAAGATCAAGGGCCTCATTACACGGTAGGCTATTAGCACCTTGGTCCATGCCGGTAAATTACTGGCACCGCCTTGGCGGAAAGGGGAATTACCGCCCTACTCCAAGGTTGGTGGGGCGGTAATTCCCTCTTCCACCATTGCCCTTCCCCATCCCCATTTTTGCCCCATAGGGCATAATGGGAATGGGGAAGGTGCTAATTACGGTACCGCAAATTTGCGGTGCCGTAATTAGCACCAAGGTCCCTTTGCGGGTTGGGTTTTAATGCCTGCAAAAAGCAGGCATTAAATTCCCCAACCCGCAAAGGGACCTCGTAGTACGGCGGTAAGGGTTAACGGTGACCGTTAACCCTTACCGCCGTCCGTGTAATGAGGCCCCAAGTGTTGTAAGGATTAAGACAAACTAGTGAGATGAGTGCAGGGCTATTAATGACCATTCACAACCGAGGCAGAGATAATGAATGATACCGTAATTTTACCGCATACAAAACAGAGTGGTACATTTCACTGAGGTACATAACACTGAAAAACACAGAAAATATTAATGAAATATAAAAGGGGTAGTAGGTTAAGGGGTTACAATGGGTCAGGATGGGTTTGGGGTGGTGTTATAAGGGTAGAAAAAAGGGGGGTTGTGGGGGACACCCCGCCCAAATAAAATAAAACAAAGAGTATTATGGCTGTGATGAAATGTACCACTCTGAAATGTTGGTCCGTAAAATCACATATAACTGTAATGAATATGATCAATTAGTGTTATCCTGGAATAGCTGTGGTAATTCCAACTTATTTACAAATCCGATTTTTGGAACATTCTACAACAATATGCTATTACCTTTATCCAAAAGAATTGGGTGATAGAAGCACCTGTGGTAGATGGATATGTGACACTATTTTGCTCAGCTGAAAAAGGTCCCAGTGGAAGTCCCTCTGGAGGCTTGCTAATATTAATCAAAGAGAGGTCTGGGATTTCGGTTGATGAGCAAATAACAGGGAATAAAAGCATGCTTGTCATTTAAATAGGTATTGTGATCAGCTGAGTTCAAACGAGGATGTTATTCCTAAATATATACAGGCATAGCTTATTGTGCAGACTTGAAAGCATGCTGCATTTTGTGAGATATAGTTTTGGCTGGAGACCTCAACTCATTTTGTTTCTCTGAGGTCAATATGTGTAAGGGGAGAGGGAAGGTCCCCACAACAGTCAAAAAGAAACATGGTGAGAGATGGTTAGACTGTCTGGAGTCCCATGGTATTCACTGGCTGAATGGCTCCATGGAGGGAGATTTACTGAGTCATTTCACCTTGTCTCAGGATCAGAGACAGTCAATTTTGGATTATGTGTTTCTGGACGATGGTTTGTTTTTCAGTGTGAATTTATCAAAGTGTTCCCCTGTGTTTGCCGTGACAATAATATGATTTTAGCAGAGTTTGATATCCCTGTCTGCTAAAGGATCGATTGTATTTATCCTCCAATCATTGCTAACCAAGGTACCAATCAAATTAGTTGGAATCAGCAGAAAACCTCACTCATTAATAAAAGGGCAGCAGGAGTGTTGGCTTCAACTTCATTTGGTTGGACGTTGAACACATTTAATACAAAAATGTTGACCATTTCCATGCTGAATTATTAATAAAAGCTAAATCTAAACTTAATTCCCATCCAACAAAACATTGCCATCAGTTTTAGACAACAGTGTTCGAAGAAAAAAGGTTACTGAGGGCATCAATTAAGGCAATTAAATGCAAGTATCAAAAAGTCCTGAGAACTCAAGTGAAGAAGGTCAACATAGTCAAACGATCCTATGCTAATTGGATTAGATCACATAAGGCCCAGCTCCTCCAAAATGATTCTGAATTAATGTTGGAATCTTTGTGTAAATCCAATGCAACACCCTTTTGGTGCCTTATTAATGATTTGGGGCAAAAGAAGGTTGATTTCCAGTTGAATCTGTTAGGGGAACAACATTGGGTAAGTCATTTTGAGGCAGAATTTGGGCTGAATCCAGATTCAGAGGAGCAAATACCCATTTTGAGATATATGGTAGGAGAACATTGTCATCTGGTTATTGAATATGAGGACTTTGTTGATATTATAAAGAAAATTAGTACATCCAGAGCACCTCAACCAAAGAGGCTTTCAAATATGATGTTTGAAGAAGATCCGGGCACCTGGGCAATTATATTAACAATATACTTCCACCAAATAATAAAATAATTGCATGTGTCTGTTAGCTGGCAGACAGCTAATTTGATTCCAATTTTTAAAAGGGGGGCCGGAATGACTCTAGAAATTATAGGCACATCCCAGTCCTAGACACAGACACCAAGGTCCTTGCAACCTTGCTTTTAAAATATCTGGAGGCCTGGCCGATGAGGGTGGTCCGCATTCGGAAATGGCAGACCGGTTTTCAGAAAAAGTACAGCGCTAATTTGAACAATCTCCTTGGATGTGTCCAAAATGTCGCCATTAGTCAGAAAGTTAAGGCCACATATGTGGCAAGCATATATCTAACAGCAGCCTTCAACATGGTTAATAGAAGTCTTCTATGGAGTAAGCTGGCCAGTTGGAATATCCCTCGTGGGTTGTTAAGTTTGATAGTCGCCTTGGATGAGGAATCAGATTGAATTATAATGGTGAATCAAGAAGAACAATTACAACATTCTCAGAAGTTAGAAAGGGGTTCATATTAGCTCCCTGTCTTTTTTATGTATATGTGTTGCATGTGGGAGAGTCACTGGAGAAGTGTGTATTCACTTCAGCTAAGTTGAATAATGATCGTCTAATGTGACTCTCTTACGCGGATTACATTTTACTGTTTGATCTGACCCCACATGGCCACCAAAAATGAAATGATACATTTGGGATATATGCCCAGAAAAATAGTCTGATTATTAATTCAAATAAGACAAAGGTAATCAGATTTACAAGGACAAGAAATGACAGACCAGTCTCCTGTGGGAGTGATGGTTACAAGCTGGAGACTGTTGATTCTCTTATCTATTTAGTTTTTTTAAATATATTTGCAAAGCATACCAAGGCCTCCAAAAGGGAGTATCTTCTGCAGAAAACCAATTATTTTGTAAATCAGATTAAAAAGGTGGATGGGAACTGTGGTACATTTTCAATTATCCCAGCCTTAAAGATTTACCAAGGCAAAATGATTCCAAAATTACTCTATGGTATAGAACTTTGACTATTCAATTTTGAATTTGTTGAAGGGCCCTGAGGCTTTAATCTGGCAGAAGATGTTGAATGCTCCAAATTCATTTCCAGGGGTTGCAATAAGGTATGAATTGTCTATCCAATCTCTCAGATTCGAGTGGGATTTGGAACTTCTTGAATTTATATCGTAAAGTTTAAATTGAGAAGAAGATACCCTCTATGGGGATGTCATGAGGGCGATGAATGTTTTTAATGACAGGGGTTGATCTAATGCACATTTTGCGCTTGACCAAGTATATGAGAGTATTTTGCAAGAGATTCGGTCCAATCAGGAGGAGATGCAATTAAGAGCTGATTGAATGAAGAAATGTTTAAGACACTTCTTTTGCTCTTGGGATTTTGTTGACCTAGACTATTTTTGGAGGTTGCGGCACCTACGACCTGATAGCAGTAGTATGTTTTTGAGGACTGTTGAATTGTGTTGAGATAAATTATCAATAACTATTTTTGATATTTCTTCTGGATTATTTTAGAATATTGATGTGTTTTTAGTATTAAATTGATATGAACATTTGTATGAATTTTAGGGGAAATAAGTAATGAAATGTGTAATTAATTTGTTATGTTTTATGATATTTTAAGTAAAGCACATACTTGTTTTAAATGTAATGTTTTATATATGTGACTTGTGTGTAATTAAATTGTTAAAGGTTGATTGTCAACCAAATAACAAATACTAACTAAAAACATTTAATATAAACAAAACAATAACATGTGTATAGAAATATTTTCAACTTGCTACTGGCAAAACGTGTTCACAACTGAAATGAGAGTATCTCCAATAAAAATATTCTCCAGGGTGAAAGCCCTTGGATCCAGAGGGTTGACCCCTTCCACTGGATTATTAAGTAGGATAAGAATGGTCTCTTTTGCAAATAGTTCCTTTGTGTCTTGCAATGATTCACAAGGTTCCTGTATAGGCCATAAATTCTATAACAGTCTTTCTGTATCACAAAGTTCTCCATGGTTTAGAAAACACTGGAGCTGATTCATGGAATTATTTGCGCCGGAAAAAACAGGGATTTGTGCGCCATTCTGCCCACAAATCCCTGTTTAACAAATGGGGATTTGCGGACAGAATGGCTCACAAATCCCCATTTTTCGGTGCAAATAATTCCATGAATCAGCCCCCAAGTCTCTCTTTCGTACCAATTTCTCCAGGGTTATAAAAAACACTTTCTTTCTTTAACACCAACCTCTGCTTGGTACAGAGAACACTGTCTTTCTTTAATACCTCTGGAAGCTTTTTAAGTTGCCTGCTATAATCCCCTGCCAGGTTTCTTTATGCTATGCCAACTGCCTGGTGTACTCTCCTGCCAGGACTCTTTATGCAACACCAACTGCCTGGTGTACTCGCCTACCAGGTCTTCACTTGTGATTTCCACTTTGTCTATATATACTCCCCTGCCAGGACTTCTTATGTGTTTCAATTACCTGGTGTCTTGTTTTGCCAGGATTTCTCATGTGTTTCACAGTCTCTCTCTATCACCAATACTTTGTGTATTGGTCTTGACTTGGTATATAGGTTTGCAGCAAGGTTTGTTCAGTATTTGCCCCACACTTGCACTTCATGCATCCATAGCTCATTTGGGATTGTATTTTGCCTTTTCTGCATTCAAACAATCTTCTTGTTGTGTTAACTAAGGTATCACGTTCAAATTGCTGTTGGCACAGTAACCAGAACACCCTGAGTTTTTCCCACTGGCTTTGAGTAGACTCAATGGCTTTCTCCAGTGACTCCGGTCCAGCTTGCACTTCTGTGGCATGTTGCTTTCAACCGCTTTCCACACTAGAGTGTGCAAACATTCTTCCGGCTTCCCTCACAGCTCTGCAGACACACGTCTCCTTCCCTTCAGGACCCAGAATTGAGAATGCTGCCTTCCCGACCTGCCGAGTGCCCAATACCTCTTTTGCGGCTCCCACCATCTCTAAAGCACATCTGTCTCTGGGCCAGTATTTCTGCCTCTAACGTGGTGGCCTTCTCTGCTCTGCCACACCGGTACATGATCTTCACCTCCGTGAGACAGTGGGCCTCATTACACGGTAGGCGGTAAGGGTTTACCGGTACCGGTAAACCCTTACCGCCTTACTACGAGTTCCCTTTGCGGGACCTGACCTTAACGGCTGGTTTTACCAGCTGTTAAAGTAGGGTGCTGCAAAGGGACCTCGGTGCTAATTACGGTACCTCAATTTGCGGTACCATAATTAGTGCCTTCCCCATTCCCACTATGCCCTATGGAGGCAAAAATGGGAATGGGGAAGTGCCTTGGTGAATGGGGAATTACCGACCCCGCTCACCTTGGAGCAGGGCGGTAATTCCGCCATCCACCAAGGCGGACACTGTAAAACAGTGATGTCATCAATCATATTTGTGATGTCATCTTTGATGTCATGGGTGTTATCCTTAGCAGTGCACGTGGTGGCACGAGTTATGGTTGCTTAGCTTACCATAACTGGTGAATTTCAGGGGGTTTTTGGTTTTACTTGTAACCATTAAGTCCCTTTAACAAAGTTTTTTCACTGAATTTCATAGGTTTTTATTATTGCAACTTAACAAAGTTTTTTCACTGAATTTCATAGGTTTTTATTAGTGCAACTTAACCATAACGTCACCTTACCAAAGTTTTCTCATTTAATTTCATAGGTTTTTATGCGTCCAACTTAACCATAACGTCCCTTTAACAAAGATTCTTCATTGAATTTAATAGGTTTTTATTAGTGCAACTTAACCATAATGTCCCCTTAACAACGTTTTTTCATTGAATTTCATAGAATTTTATTAGTGCAACTTAACCATAATGTCCCTTTAACAATATTTTTTCAGTGAATTTCATGGGTTTTGACCAGTGCATGCTATTTTCCTACAACTTACTAATATCATACTTACCCAATATAGCAATATTTGTGTCCAATTTACAAAGTGTCACCTTAAAACTTTGCCATTTCCCACCTTCTAGAATAATTTTTAACACTTCTATAGACGTTTCTAACAATTCCAACTAGTTTTGCATTGGTAGACTTCTATGAACATCTGACTTCATTGCGAAACTTCCGGTCAGTGCCACATGACCATACGCTAACACGTGGCATGATGACGTGTCCGAGAACCCATCTACACTTTGCAGACAGTTCGGAACTGCATTTTCTATTGACCTAGGAACTTACAAATTTCCATTGCAAAGCTCCAACACCTATTCTTACTCATCCATTAACAATCCAGTACACAGTATATACTTTTAGCCAAACTGCTATTTATCTAAAAAAAAATGGAATCAGCTAATGCCATCCCTCCTCCCCAAGAGACACCACCA
Source organism: Ambystoma mexicanum (assembly GCF_040938575.1). Classification (NCBI taxonomy): domain Eukaryota; kingdom Metazoa; phylum Chordata; class Amphibia; order Caudata; family Ambystomatidae; genus Ambystoma; species Ambystoma mexicanum. The sequence continues at coordinate 737,018,624 of NC_090936.1, forward strand.
CTGCTGTAATCAAGGAGCATGAGAAACACTGCCCCTACCTTAGAAATAACACACATGTAACATTTTCCCCTGTCCACCTGCCCCTCCATATTGATGTTTGGTGCCTCTTCCCTCATTTCCCTCCCCACCTTTCGTTCTAAGCTCTCCTGCCAAAACAAAAAAAAATACATCCAAAAACAATAAAAGAAATGTTCCTTTAGGAACCACCTTTCACAGTTAAAAAATGTAACTAAAAAAACAAGTACATAGACTCAATAAGATTTGCATTTGCATTTTGTGTTATGCTAATGGTAATATTGTGACATTTGGATACCGGCCTGGCAGCCCAAGTTATCAGCCCAAGCGAAGCGAGGGTGGATAATGAGGATTCCAGACCATTATCCCCCCATTCCAGCCCCTGCAATGGGGGATGAAGGCCATTAGTACCCTAGGTTCCCAAAGCAGGAACCCGGGGTACTGAAAAAAGGATTTTTCTTCCTACACGGGACACCTGCGGCGTCACAGTGTAGGAAGGAAAATCCTTTTCCAATATGGCCACCATGGAAAGGGAAGGCATGGTTATGTACAGGGCCCCACTTCGCTTTCCATGGCAGCCTGCAGAAGGCGAAAAGAGAACCCTATGACCATATTACCACAAGCACATTTTTCTTCCCTTTCAAACCTATCCCAATTTCGAATAACTCTACCACAAAGCCAGTCCCAAGTGGACATGACTACTTTAACCCCATGTGTTGTCCCTCGTGGTCATGGCCAGTAGCCAGATTGTCCGGTTCATGACCTTATTCCATGACCCGGACAATCTGGCCACTGCCCAAGGCCACAGCCTGCACCTCAGTCACCAAAGTTGTATCACTATTTTTTGTAGCTACTTTATGACACTTGTCCAAAAATAAAACACGGGCACATTTGCAAAACCATGCTTTCAGGTCGTTACCAATGTTCCTTACACAAGTTTGCTGGAAATCGACCTACGTTTAATTTTTTCAAAAGTGTCAAATGTATGCACATAAAATAGTCATATAACCTAGCCCCCACTTCACAAAATCCATTCAGACTTTAAGAAAACATTAATATCTAGATCTGTAATCTTTTTGCAAACCTTTGTGTAGATTTGTCAAATGTCACCACATTTATAAGCCTTTACAATATTTTGGGACCCCCCTCTAATTTAGCCCCCTCTTGACAAAATCCCACCGAACCTCAGAAAAACATTTATATCTAGATCTGTTATCAGTTTGCCGAATTAAGTAGAGATTCGTCAAATGTCAACTCATTTATAAGCCTTCATATTATTTTGGAACCCACCTCTAATTTTGCCCCCTCTTGACAAAATCCAACCAAACCTTGCAAAAATATTTATATTTAGATCTTTTATCAGTTTGCCAAATTAAGTTTAGATTTGTCAAATGGCACCTCATTTCTAAGCCTTTACATTATTTGGGACCACCCTCTAATTTTACCCCCTCTCGACAGAATCCCACCATGCATACTCATTCGGAATCAGGTCAGAAATAACACTGCAAAATTTCACACAGTTTCATTAAGTGACGCCAAAGTTATAAGCCATCCAAGAACTGCTTTTCACCAACCCTGTAATGCTGAGGTATCCGCAAACCTCTCAGGACTGTTTGCGAACTTTCGCAGTGAAAAACACCAATTTTTTGCTTCTTGCAGCCATATCCCATCCCATCCTCTTCACCCCTCACCTCCCCAGAGATAATTTGATAAGTTTGACAAGTGCAATGTTGTGTTTTTTAATATGGTTTTACTGCGATGTCCGCGGACACCGGTCACTGTCCGCGAATCCAAGATGGCGGGCGTTTCAAAAAATCAGACGCACTTCACGCTTTTCACCATCCAATCAGTGGGCACATCCAATGTCCGCGGACACCATGTTGCCTTCTAAGCCCAACAGAGTCCTGTCCGCGGAGCGAACAGGGAAGTGTGTATGCGGAGCGGACATAGATATCACTCATTTTTGGGGCCTACTTTTTGGTTGTTTTCAAAATAATTACTGGACAGATGTCCACCAAATTTACAAAAGCAGGCTTTTGGGACTAAGCCGCCGCTCCTCCAGCAAATTTAGTGAAAATCCATCCAGTGGTTTGGGCTGTAGGCGTGAGCAAAGTTTTTTCTCTATTCAGTCTATGGGAAAACATTTTTTTGAGACCCCCCCTATAACTTTACCCCCCCTTGACCAAACCTCACCAAAGTCAGAGGGGCCATATACTTTTTTAAAAAGCTAAAAAACAAGTCGGCCTAGAGCACACCTATTTTTGGTAGAATAAAAGTTTTGAGGTAATTAATGGGGTGCGGGGGAGAACAACAACCCTGACACTATGTTGTATCTAACAACATGAAAAGACAGCAGGTGTCCACAAACCTGTGGAACACTCCCGTCCCCTGCACACCCTAGTATTGTAATAACAATCAAATACTTGTATATTTCTGTAATATAAAACTTTATATACTGATGATCTTGTCATCAATTGATATTTTAGCACAATAATTTTTAAATAAGAAACATTTCAATCAATTTGTGACAATATGTTTTAAACCCCAACTCCATTTCTCATATGATGATTATTTCCTGTAGTAACTATTGCCTCATAGTCTAAACAAACTAGTTAAGCAAAATTCAAAAAACATATCTCAAGTAGGCATTTGCACTTAGGGTGATACCATAGTCCAATTTTTCACAGTGTTGTGTAATAATCCAACTGTTTTAAAGGCAAATTTTCTTTACGCGTTTCGGGGTAAAAGTGTCCCCTTCTTCAGAAGATGTCTACCAGAATTTTTCTTTTCTCAGTACATCTGTATAATGTATTAAATAAGTTCAAATTAATAAGATTATAGTAATATTAACATTTAGTAGTATCTGTATGTCATTCGTGGATAGCTCTTTAATCAAAATCACCTGATCATCAATTAGCGCTCTTTCTTGTTTAGAGCTCTAGTGCCTTCTTATTTTGTATGGTGGGGGATGCCCATGGTGGCTGGGGGGTGGGGGTGGTGGTAGACATGGGTGGGGGCCTGGTGGAGGCTGCCCCTGCACTGCTGGGGGGGTGGGGGTGGTGGGAGACATGAGTAAATTCCTGCGCACGTACCCGGCCAAATCGCGTGTGGAACTTCCCACGCACCCCTGAAATCCATGTACCCTGCCAAATCGTGTGTGGGACTTCCCGCGCACCCCTGAGATCCACGTACCCAGCCAAGTCGCGTGTGTAAATTCCCGCGCACGTACCCGGCCAAATCGCGTGTGGAACTTCCCGCGCACCCCTGGATTTCACGTACCCTGCCAAATCGCGTGTGAGACTTCCCGCGCACCCCTGAGATCCACGTACCCAGCCAAATCGCGTGTGTAAATTCCCGCGCACGTACCCGGCCAAATCGCGTGTGGAACTTCCCACGCAACCCTGAAATCCACGTACCCTGCCAAATCGCGTGTGAGACTTCCCGCGCACCCCTGAGATCCACGTACCCAGCCGAATCGCGTGTGTGAATTCCCGCGCACGTACCCGGCCAAATCACGGTGTGGAACTTCCCACGCACCCCTGAAATCCATGTACCCTGCCAAATCGTGTGTGGGACTTCCCGCGCACCCCTGAGATCCACGTACCCAGCCAAGTCGCGTGTGTAAATTCCCGCGCACGTACCCGGCCAAATCGCGTGTGGAACTTCCCGCGCACCCCTGGATTTCACGTACCCTGCCAAATCGCGTGTGAGACTTCCCGCGCACCCCTGAGATCCACGTACCCAGCCAAATCGCGTGTGTAAATTCCCGCGCACGTACCCGGCCAAATCGCGTGTGGAACTTCCCACGCAACCCTGAAATCCACGTACCCTGCCAAATCGCGTGTGAGACTTCCCGCGCACCCCTGAGATCCACGTACCCAGCCGAATCGCGTGTGTGAATTCCCGCGCACGTACCCGGCCAAATCACGGTGTGGAACTTCCCGCGCACTCCTGAAATCCACGTACCCTGCCAAATCGCGTGTGAGACTTCCCGAGCACCCCTGAGATCCACGTACCCAGCCAAGTCCACGTACCATCCACGTACCACGAGTGTTCTTAGGACACATTCAACTTGACAGAGAACAATACGGAGAGCGTCCTCAGGACACCCCCTACAAACATTCCAGGACACCGGGAGTGTTCTCAAAAACGTCTTCAGAACACCCCCATCTTGTTTATTTGCAAACAATTCAGGACACCACGAGTGTTCTTAGGAAACATTCAACTTGACAGAGAACAATACGGAGAGCGTCCTCAGGACACCCCCTACGAACATTCCAGGACACCGGGAGTGTTCTCAAAAACGTCTTCAGAACACCCCCATCTTGTTTATTTGCGAACATTTCAGGACACCACGAGTGTTCTTAAGACACATTCAACTTGACAAAGAACAATACGGACAGCGTCCTCAGGACACCCCCTACGAACACTCCCCGGACACCGGGAGTGTTCTTAGAAGCGTCTTCAGAACACCACCATCTTGTTTATTTGCGAACATTTCAGGACACCGCAAGTGTTCTTAGGACAGACTCAACTTGACAGAGAATAATACGAACAGAGTCCTCAGGACACCCCCTACGAACACTCCCCGGACACCGCGAGTGTTCTTAGAAGCGTCTTCAGAACACCCCCATTTTGTTTATTTGCAAACATTTCAGGACACCGCGCGTGTTCTTAGAACACATTCAACTTGACAGAGAACAATACGGACAGCGTCCTCAGGACACCACCTACGAACACTCCCCGGACACCGCGAGTGTTCTTAGAACAGTTTCACTTTGCTTGCGAACAAAACGGACACATTTTGACTCCTTAGAACACCCCGTAGTCAGTTTATTTAGAAAATTTCAGAACACCCGTGATGTCCGCAAACAAATCGAACACAAAAAGAACGTCTAACACATAAAAAACACAACTTTCATCCTATCTCACACACTCCCACCCTCCCCAAACACTCCTACACACCAACACACTCTACAAAATACACATTTTGAACAAAGTTTCACCGCGCTGTCCGGGGACGTCCGTGAATCCAGTAAGGCGGGCGCTACCGAAAAATCTGACGCGCTTCACGCTCCACGCCGTCCAATCAGCGAACACTTTGCATGTCCGCAAACATCACGCAAGACGATTGGCCAATCAGGACACTTTCCGCGGAGCGAACAGGGAAGTGTATCCGCAAACCGAACACAGATATCACTAATTTTTTTTTACCTACTTTTTGGTCATTTAAAAAATAAACTACTGGACGAATTTTCACCAAATTTACAAAACCACGCTTTCGGGACCAAGCCGCTGCTCCTGGTCCAAATTTGGTGGAAATCCGTCCAGCGGTTTGGGCTGTAGACGCGAGCAAATTTTTTTCCCATTCACTCTATGGAGAGTGAGTATAATGTATACAAATATGAGCATATAGAAGGAACGTAGAGTAATAAAAATAAAACTATGACAAAGTGCTGATAACCATAATGATTATCTTCATGCACAGAAAGGATTGCTCTCTTTCAAGCCTGTATCTTCCGCTATGTACATGTTTCATATATGATGTGACAGAACCCCAAGTCTACAAATATAGTACCTTTTCAATTTTTACTTCCTGACTGCTACTGTTGAAAACTATGTGGCTTCGATATGTCAGTAAAGGATAAAAAGGGAGAGCCAGCCATGTGATGTCATCAGTTAAACAAACTTTTTTTAATATCACGCAAACAATATACAAACATGTCGTGCAAAAACCAACTTCTACAGATGGCTTTACACAGAATGTTGCAAAGTAAGAATTTATGCTCGTTCACAGTGAAGGTCAGCTGCTTCCATTTTTTTCTCGGGCCCCGGAGAGGCTCACGAAGCAGACTATAAGGTTGTATTGTGTTTTGACCTTGACAGACAGAGATTGTGATGAAAGACTTCACTTGAAGGAGTGTTGCTAAAACGTAAGAGAAGATAAAGATGAAATTTCTGAAACGAAACCACTTTTACATATTATATCACTATGCGAAAGATCGTTGGCACACGCGGAGTCGTATTTTGGGACTGCACCACTCGTAGACAATGGAAATTGCAATTGTACTGTAAGTAACCCTTTACATTAATTTATACCAAATATAATTACAATAGCGTAGCATTAAAGACCGCTGAAGTTGAACTTGTTTGTTGAAAGTGGCATAATGTTTTCTACCGCGCACTATCACCGCCGAATTGATCCCCTGTCGTTTAGAGGGCTCTGAAAAAGGCAGACGACACAGAGTGGGTTAATATAAATAATTTAACCGGTCTATAGGCGGTCAAGCGCTCTACTCGCTGTGCCACTTCACTGTAGCCTGTCAAGTGGCACAGCGAGTACAGCGCTCGCTTTGACATCCATGCACAGCTTGCTAACGCAAGTTCGAATCCCGGCAAGGCCAAACTCAGCCTTTCATCCTTCCGTGGTCGATAAATGAGCACCACACACCGTTGCACTATCTTCGATAGCAAATAGTTTCACGCCCTAATAAATAAAATGATGATCGGCTGGTGAGACTAATTTATGTTTTTTAAAACAGGTACGTGGCCCCGTTTTGTCTATGTCACGATTTACAGACTCCAGCGGATGGGGTCTTCAACTGCCAGGTGCAAGTCCAAATATGCAACTTCATGACCCTCACCATTTTATGGGACAATCGCCAAGGACCAATATGCCCTTACGCAGTACTAGCGGCTACAAACAACATACCAACCAATACGCTAGTCTAATGGCTCCTTGTTGGAGCAACCTTCCGATTATCAGAGAGACCATTTACTGCTTTTATCATAAACCAACAGCCTATCTACCGCAAAGGAACAACGCGTGGCTCCAAATAAACTTTTGCTGATCGACAGCAGAGACAATAGCAAATCGCTGAATATTCACTAAACATTTCATGTGAAATAAATGTACTTTACCAAACGTACAATCCTGCTGTTTACTTTTAAACCACAGTTTCATATTCCGAATTGTGGCGCACTGAGTTGTAACCTGATCTAACACTCTCTGTACCGCAAAGGAACATTGCATGTCTCAACATGAACTTTTGCGGATCGACAACAAAGACACATGCAAATTGCTGAATATTCTCTAAACATTTGATGTCAAATAAATGTACTTTACAACATTTACAATCTTGCTCTTTCCTTTTAAATCACTGTTTCATATTCTGAATTGTGGCGCGCTGTGTCGTGACATAATGTGTGTTGTCTTCCTGGTTCTGTGTAAAGTCGCGTAGTACTGGAGACGACTGGGTGCGTTTCATTACGCACCCTTTAACGTCACGGAGAAAGGCGGGGAATATGAATGCTTTGATAATATCAGGCTTAGTGGCGGGAGATATGATTTAGTGTCGCAAAAGTAAGTCAGCCAGGTCAATAGCGCCAGTCATAGGATTATCACATAATGTCGATGCACACCAGCCGGATTTTTCGTTTCTTTAGTGGACAAAAAGTCGGTTGACACCCCTAGGAAATTGTACTATTAGCGAACAAAAGGAGTGCTCTTAAAACACTTTCAACCTGACAACGAACAATACAAACAACGTTCTCAGAACACCCCCATTTTGTGTAATTGCAACCATTTCGGGACACTGCGAGTGTTCTTAGAACACATTCAACTAGACAGATTACAATACGGACAGCGTCCTGAGGACACCCCCAGTTTGTGTATTTACGAACAATTAAGTACACCGCGAGTGTTCATAGCTCATTTTTACCTTCCTTGCGAACAAAAATGACACATACTCCGTCCTCTAAACACCCCACCATTTAGTTTATTTACAAAATGTCAGAACAGCCGTGTTCTCCGCGGACAAATCGAACGCAACAAAAAGGTCTAGCACATAAAAAAACAAAGCATTGAACCTATCTCATACTCCCCAACCCTCCCCAAACACTCTTACACACCAACACACGCCACTAAATACAATTTTTTATCCACGTTTCACTGCGCTGTATGCGGTCGACTGCGAATACAAGATGGCGGGCGCCACAGAAAATCTGACGCGCTCCACGCCCCTCGCCGTCCAATCAGCGAGCATGTTACATGTCCGCGGACATGACGCAAGCCCATGGGCCAATCGGGGTGCTGTCCGCGGAGCGAACAGGGAAGTCTGTCCGCGAAGCAAACGCAGATATCACTAATTTTTTTGCCTTACATTTTGGTCATTTTTAAAAAAACTACTGGTCAGATTTACACCAAATTTACAAAAGCACGCTTTTGGGACCAGGCCGCCACTCCTGCCGCAAATTTGGTGTAAATCCGTCCAGCGGTTCGGGCTGTAGCCGTGCGCAAAGATTTTTCCCATTCAGTCTATGGGAAAAAAAAAGTTTTGGGACCCCCCCTATAACTTTCCCCCCCCTGGACGAATCCTCACCAAACTTTGGTTTCAGAGTGACCCAACTACTTTTTTTGCAAAGTTTGGTGAGGATCCGTCCAGGGAGAGCAAAGTTATAAGCCGCCCAAAAAGTGCTCTTCCTATGGAAACAGCAACTTAACCATAACTACATGGCCACTACCGTGGCCATGTAATATATATTCATTCAATGAGAAAACTTTGTTCATGGTTAAGTTGCACTAATAAAAACCTATGAAATTCAATGAAAAATCGTTGTTAAAGGGACGTTGTGGCTACAATTAAAACTGACATTACTGATGACATTACATGTGAAATTAATTTTGATGAAAAGTCCCTACAAGTGGTTGTGTTTATATTGTTGGTAACAAGATGTCAGGGGTGATCGGGAGATCTATTTGAACTACTCAATCTATTAAAGAATGTACTCATCTAAAATCATTGGATTGGAGTGTTGTTGTTAAAACAGAAAACCAAATCACATAAAACATATGCAATGACTGCAGTATGCACCATAGAAGTACAATATTTATAATCTTGCCATTTTGTATAGTACAATAATGAATGTTACCGTATCAGAGTTTTGAGTAATGTTAAAAATGTAATAACTAGCTAACAATTCAGTACCCTCAACACTTTTGCTAGTACAAACAATACATATGAAGAACCACAATGCATTCAAGTCATAGGGCCCTACAGGGAAACTAAAGTAGGGAACAAATAAACAGCATCATCAAAAAATGTTAATAACATTAACGTTTATCTTCATGTATACACATGAATTGTGTGTTTGAGGCTTGCTCATTTCCACATGTATGTGCACCATGAGCTGAGACCAAACGCTAAGGAAAGTACTTTAAGAACATATGACAAGGTTAATGGGCCTCATTACGACCCCGGCGCTAAACCATGGTGCTATTAGCACCATGGTCCATGCCGGGGTCCGCCATGGTGAATGGCAGAATTACCGCCCCATCCAAGGTTGGCGGGGCGGTAATTCCCCATTCACCATGGGCCCTTCCCCATTCCCATTTTTGCCCCATAGGGCTCAATGGGAATGGGGAAGGTGCTAGCACCGAGGTCCCTTTGCGGCACCCTACTTTAACGCCTGCTAAAAGCAGGCGTTAAGGTCGGGTCCCGCAAAGGGAACTCGTAATCAGGCGTTAAGGGTTTAACGGTGCCGACACCTTTTACGGCGCCGTTAAACCCTTAACGCCAGGGTCGTAATGAGGCCTAATGTCTAGATATATAGCACCTTTTCAATTTTAATATTATGACTGTCAGTGAACAAAACCACCTGGCCTATATATGTCAGTGAACACAAACAAGTGGCCCCGGTATGTGATGTCATTAGTGATGTCATCAATGACATTTGTGATCTCATCTTTGATGTCCTGGGTGTTAGTGTTAGCAGTGTACGGTGGTGGCGCGAGTTGTGTTTGCTTAGCTTACCATACCATGTAGGAAGGAAAATCCTCTTCCAAGATGGCCACCATGGAAAGGGAAGGTTGGGTTCCATACAGGTCCCCTCTTAACTTTCCATGGCAGCCTGTAACAGGCAAAGAGAGAACACTATGACCATATTACTACGGGCACATTCTTCTTCCCTTTCAAACCTATCCCAATTTCGAACAACTTTACCACAAAGCTGGTCTCAAGTGGACATGGCCACTTTAACTCAGTGTGTTGTCCCTCGTGGTCATGGCCCCATTGTCTGGATCATGACCTTATTGCATGACCCGGACCATCTGGCCACTGCCCACAGCTACCGGCTAGACCTCAGTCACCAAAAAGGTATATCACTGTTTTTTGTACCTACATTATGACACATGTTCAAAAATAAAACAAAGGCACATTTGCAAAACCATGCTTTCAGATCCTTGCCAATGCTCCTTACACAAGTTTGTTGGACCCACCCATTTTTTATTTTTTCAAAAGTGTCAAATGTATGCACATACAATAGTCATATAACCTAGCCCCCACTTGACAAAATCCATTCAGACTTTATGAAAACATTTATATCTAGATATAAAATCTTTCTGCACATTTTTGTGTAGATTCATCAAATTGCACCACATTTATAAGCCTTTACAATATTTTAGGACCCCCCTCTAATTTTGCCCCTCTTGACAAAATCCCAACAAACATTGCAAAAACAAGTATATCTAGATCTATAATGTTGTTGCACACCTTTGTGTAGATTTGTCAAATGGCACCCCATTTATAAACCTTTAAAATAATTTGGGACCCCCTCTAATTTTCCCCCCTCTTTACAAAATCTCACCAAACTTTGCAAAATAATTTATACCTAGATCTATCTTAAGTGTAGTTTCGTCAAATGGCACCGCATGTATAAGCCTTTATATTATTTTGGGACCCTCCCTCTAATTTTGCCGCCTCTTGACAGCATCCCACAAAAGTTGTCAGTCTAATTCGGAGTGTAATTAAGTGGCGCCAAAGTTATAAGCCATCCAAGAACTGCTTTTCACCAACCGTGTACTGCAGAGATGTCTCTGAACTTCACAGGACTGTTCGCGAACATCTGGACTGTTTGCTGACTTTCGCTGCAAAAAACACCCATTTGTGATATCATTTTTGATGTCCTGAGTGTTAGTCTTAGCAGTGCACAGTGGTGGCGTGAGTTACGGTTGCTTAGCTTACCATAACTGGTGAATTTCAGGGGGTTTTCGGTTTTACTTGTAACCATAACATCCCTTTAACAAAGTTTTTTCACTGAATTTCACTGAATTTCATAGGTTTTTAGTAGCGCAACTTAACCATAACGTCCCTTTAACAAAGTTTTTTTTCACCGAATTTCATGGGTTTTTAGCAGGGCAACTTAACCATAACATCCCTTTAACAAAGTTTTTTTACTGAATTTCATAGGTTTTTGGTAGCTCAACCTAACCATAGCGCCCCTTTAACAAAGTTTTCTCACTGAATATAGAAATAGATAATATAAATTTGATAAATGTTTACTAGGATTCCCTTAGTTTACATACATATAACATAGAAAATACTGTACCCACTGCCCCTGCTAGTGATTTTGATGTCCGCTGACTTTGCGCATGTCCGCGGATGGACGCGGTCACCATCAACACTATCCAAAAACTCAGGGGGTATCTACATTATTGAATCATGCAATACAAAGACCAAACATGTTCAAAAAGCAACACATCAATACATTACATTTAATAATAAATAAGAAGTGAAAACTGCATATGTAAGACACCAACCATCCTCTGAAATAGCGTTTGCAATATAATGGAATATACCAAAACAAAATAAATATGCCTCCAACAGAATTAACTCGCAGAAACTGCACAGCAAAAAGCAAGAGCACACCTACACAGCAGTAACACCAAAAGTTTGTAAGAAACTAGTAAGTACACTACATGTATTTCATATATTTATAAACTTTCTGTATTGCGTGCACTAAAACTAATATTGTTTTTTTTTACACAGAGATGTCTAGTACTTTGGAATGGCTGGAAGAAAATTTCCCACAAGATGAAAGGAGTGAAGACAGTGATACTAGTGGTAAACACAACATTTCTCTATATAAGCCAATTAATAACCATTACTTTATGTGTAGTTAACATATTTCTTTTACAGACAATAAGTATAATATACCAAGAGAGACATTAGAAAATACTCTGCAGTGAATGGAACTAAAAATTGATATGTTAATGACAAATTGAATTCTTATAAAACACTTGTGGAGGACCACATAAAAGAAAACATTAAATATCACTGTCCCACATGTACTTGTTCCCCCTCTCCATGTCCCAGCCAACTATCCCCAAACCCTCCCAGCAAGAAAAATGTTACTATGAGACTTGCATCCCTTCCTCCCCTCCCATACATCATTTCCAAACCCCTAATTCCCTTGTATTTGTTTCAGTTTCTGCTTTCCCCAGTCTATCTCGTAATTTTTATACTGTTATATAATAGTAAAACGTTAAGTGTGTTCTAACTATATGCCTGTGTTTTATTTATTTTTTAAAGGCAGTTGGGGTGTCTAACCAAAATGAGGGTGTCCGAAGGACACTATAACTGTTCATACTGTTCGTAATTAAAATTGAGGTATCCTTAGAACACACAAGATGTCCGCCTGTCCGCAATTAACCAAAATGGGGGTGTCCTAATCACACTATACCTGTTCGTACTATCCGCAATCAAAATGGAGGTGTCCTTAGAACACACAAATGTCCGCCTGTCCACAATTAACCAAAATGGGGGTGTCCTAAGGACACTATACCTGTTCGTACTATCCACAATCAAAATGGAGGTGTCCTTCGGACACACACAATGTCTGCCTGTCCATAATTAACCAAAATAGGGGTGTCCTAAGAACACTATACATGTTCGTACTGTTTGAAGTTGAAATGAAGGTGTCTGCAGGACACGAAATCCATCCGCATGTCCGTAACTATTCAAATTTAGGTGTCCTAAGAACACACCCCCAGGATCGCAATGTCCGCAACCAGAATGATTATGTACGTAGAACACATATCCCGTCTGCCTGTCCGCAAAGTTTTGACGCACATTTATTTTATTTGGGGACTTCAACACTGTTAGTAGAACACCCGCGCACATGCACACCACACGCATGAGTCCTACAAACATTGCGCCTGTCCATAACTGTCCACCGCACGTGTGTCGCACTTTTAATTAGTTCAGGGACCCGAACATTGTCCATAGAACACCCGCCCGCATGCGCACAACTGACCCGGTGCATTTGGTCTCCTACAGACAACTGTCCCATTTGCAAACATGTCCGCAACGTCATCATGTGACCGCACCCATGCTGAGCATGTGTGCTTACTTGCGGACACTGTCTGGGCCCCTAAACATTTAAAAAGTGCTTTTTTTGAGCAATCCAAGGTATTGTACAGTAAATGTTCACCATTAAAATGTCCCAGATAATGTCCCTGCCGATCTAAATACTTTTTGGAACTTTTTGAGCCCTTTCTTGCTGTTCGACGTGTCCATGAACAGCGCAGGTTTCTACGAAGCGCACACCTGCACCCCTATAAAAGGCCACACCCCAGAGCTCATCCTCATTCTGTCTTTCTACTATTGCAGATTGACCTGCTTTTTCTGCTTTTGCTGCTCTTGCTGCTTTTCCTTCAGCTAACCTGATGGCATCCATCGCTGCTGCTGGTGCTACTGCTGTCTCAGCACCACCCCCACCACCACCGCCACCTCCCCAAGGTCCTGCAGAGGGGAACAGGTGTGAGGATACAGAGGAGAGAGATGAAGAGGATGTAGAGGATGAGGTAGTGGAAGTCCCTACTTCTAGCACTCATTGTGAGTCTTGGGTGTGGTGGTTATTTACCACTATTGATGGACTGCCAAAAGCTTGTGCGAACAAGGTGATCTGCACTCAGTGCTGCATGGTGCTGAGTTGTGGCACGCCTGGTTCGTATAGCTATGGTGCGACATCAATAAAGTGACACCTAAGGTCGTTCTACTGTGGAGCTATTCGTAAGGTTGTACCTTGTGATAAACGTAGTAGGTTGAGTTCCCCTGCAGAATCCTCCGTTTCCGCTCCTGCCACAACAAGAGACACTCCTGTGGGATAGTGCATCCCTCCAGCTGCCTCGCAGGCCATTCATGATGCTGTTGACCCTTACCTTTCGAGGGTCACAATATTGTGCATGTACTGCGACGCAGTACTCTGCAGGGGGGAGAAACTTCGGAGTGCTTTCGAGACTGCAATCAAGGAGCACGAGAAGGACTGCCCACTACCTGAATAAGGCCCACCCTGCATCTTCGTCTGGCCACCTGCCCTTTCCTATCCATGTGGTTGGTGTCTCTTCCCTACCTCACTTGTACCTTCTTTTCCTTGTGTGTCATGTTTAAAAAACCAAAAAAATATAAAACAACAAAAACCAAAAAAAGGCTCTTTTCAGAGCAGCCTTTCACAGTTCAAAAATAGAAGTGACAAATAAATAGTGCAGGGCCCTATGCATTTTTAGAAGCCTGCAAACAGTCAGCGGACATTTAAAAAATATTTGGGGTACTGCCCTATCACAACCATTGCACTTTTCTCTGGGAGGAAGTGGTGGCTCTGAAAAGAGCCTTTTTGTGTATTTCGTAATGCATTTTGTATATTTCGCAGAAAAATCTGATTGCCGGCATAAGTAAGATGTACTCCATCTCTGCGACAAATGTGTGTACTACGAAACATAATGTTTTCATTCTGAAAAGAGGACATACCAAGATCTCTCAAAAAGGCACAGACGGCCTTTTTAACATTGCGCCTTGTTTTCTCCGTTTGTGGACCAAATAAAAAGTACGCAGCCTCATTTGTCTCTGAGCAATACGGGAAATAATTACTCTGGAGTTTGGATACATGTCCATGATTTTCCCAAGTCCTTCTTTCATTGCAAATTGCAAAGAGATTCCAGACGCATGTCCTAAACTGTTCCCTCCTAAATGAATGATACTAATGTCTGGATGAAGCTGTGTCATCAAAGTAGCACAGAGAGGTACCAAATCCAGCCACTTCATTCCACGCACTCCATTCCAGTGCACTTCCACGTGAGGGAATCCAAGATGTGCAGCCACTCCACAGCGATCTGCATGCACCTCCAACCAATTTATCCACAAATCTCCCAAAATCCAATCAATCTACTTTCTGAAACACACAGCCATAGCTATCTGCTCTCCTCTCAGGAAAAAGACTTTCTGACAAACTCTCTCCTTACACAACACACCCAGTAAACCTTATTGACCAATCCTTTGCTCTGCTCAGTCTCATTTGCATGCCTCTCAACCCCAAAATCCCTGTATTTTGATCAACCACAATGTCCTCGGACAAATCAAAAAATTTGAGAGTGGGGAATGAAAATGTAAATAGTGTGCCCCGTTTCCCCTTAAAAGAGCCTTTTTTTTGTTTTTTTAAGATGCTTCAGAAACACCTTTTATTTTGTACTTTTTTTTCCTTATTTTCCTCCAAAAATCTTCACATTAGCTTCTCTAAAGCAATCCTTATGTTCCAAAAGAGCATGGCATTTCCCATAAGAGATAGACATGCCATCTTCTTTAAAATAAACAACATTACCAGAATCAATGTTCTCATTATTACAAAAGAACATAGCAGCTTTAAGCATGAAAGAAAACATGGCTCGGTTGATTACACACCTAGCAATATTTTGCTGAGAAAAAAAAACAGAACTATTGTCCCATATTGCCCTAGGTACTAAACAAGAAAAAATAACCTTGGCATTTGGAAGTACTTTCATTACTGCCTGAACCAAGTGTTCCAGATCTTCCAACAAAGTAGGGGCACTGGCATAGCCCAAATGCAAACCATATGTGGACTGTTCACCCTGCCTATACCTCCACAAACTTGTATAATTCCCTGCACATTGAAACCAGGCACAGTGCTCCACACCACCTCCTCTCCTTTAACATCAAATTTGTTTTTCACATTCTTGCATTTAGCATACCTCTCCAATCCATGCACAAACATATCTCCAACACCAACACCATGATTTTCTCCACCTCTGCCATTTTCAGTACACACAGCCTCTTTCAACACAAACCACAACCTCAACACCTGATTGGGTGATCCCTACAGTCCTATTTCCATGCCAGATATGTTGAGAAGTCCTGTATGTGTCATGCCCGGTCTTCACTCTCTGCACCATTCGCTTATTTGCTGCTGTTAAGCAGTCACACAACCATCCACCAATAACATCCAAGAACTCTACATCTAACTCCATCATGACAAATCAGTACTTTAGGTGTACTATTGATCCCTCTCAGTACAATTGGGCTGTGACTGCGAAGGACCTACAGCAACAACTACTATAAAACTCCCCAAGATTTCTACTTGCAGATTCATGCACATCCACATGCATGAACACAGACTACAGGTATGAATATTTTCTACACAGTACATGTACAGCGCTTCTATGAATGCATATAAACAGAGTAACTGCCACTTACCCTATATAAACTGTAAAATGAACTTACTGTCATTTCTCCCATTTGCTATGATCAAGTGTCGCTTGCAAACCTGACGGCTCGCCAAATTTTTGCTTACACACACAGCTATCTAAAAAAGTGTCATTTCAAATTAAAAGTTGGAAGAAATGATGTATAATTGTGGAAAAAGACTTTGTAGCGTATTAAAAAATGGCACGGAGTCAGGATGAGTACATGCATCTTCATTCATGCACACAGACAGATAATGTCACTAGAAAGGCTCCGAGCTGAAAGAACACCACTGCCTCTACATCAAATCTTTCTGCTTTATTTCCGACACCTTCACAAATGCATACATTGCATGCTTTTCTGTACAATTTCTGCCATTTATCCTGTAAAAATAGCAAAAATATGCATATGATTATTGCTTCTATCTCCTAACATCCAATAACACAGCCTTAAAAAGCCGAGTGTGCTGTATACATTTACCATTAGACACATTTGTAAAACATACTCAACTAACAGATTCTAAAATTTACAGGATGCACATAGTAAAAGGAAAGTGCATGTGCATACTATGCTCAGTTATCAGAAAATACTACTACTAAAAAATAAAAAAAATCAATGTCTACATTTACAAAAGTGCTATAAACACAAAAGTGCTATAAACACACATATCCACTAACTTCTTTCTTTTATAATTGCAGTGAAATGCAGCAGCATCTGAAGTACGAACAAGAACTTAGAAGAAACTTACTCTTTCCATACAAAAAGTAAGTACAATACTTCTATGTCCTAACTGTTACTCAAACACACTAGCATTTTAGTATTGTAGAACAAACAAGTGTATTAACCCTCTACCATTAGATTCAGAATTAGTGCTTCACCTCACCAGCTGCATACCTATATTGACATCTGAAGCCCAGTATAGTAACACAAATACAAGAATAGTATTCCCAACTTGATGTAGCTGCCCATTGCACAATCACACACCTCCAGAAACATCCTTACCATCATACTCATGCACAAAGCACGCACACACTGCACAACATACCCCAAAGAATGCCTACCAAAAAGCAACTCCATAGAAAGCAACGCAGAAGTAGAGCAAATCAAAATAAAAGAGTACAAAATAAGCATCCATCTCTAGCAGATTTTGTACAAAAAGGTCAAACAAAACATCTAATACAGTCATTAAGGGAAACAAAACAAGCTTCCAGTACAGAAACTTTGCCTCCTCTATCAAAATGTAAAACGGAACAGAAAGTGATTAACAAGACTTCAGCTACCACTACTGCTAACACTGCACCTATAAATCTTGATGTAGTGGCAAGTAACCATACCAAAAACATTATTTTACAAAAAATGTTCTGCCACAGAGTCCTTCAGAACCTTATAAAAACGGGAGAGAAATCATGCACAACCCTTAAAACCTACCAAAGACAATTAATCCTAGAAGCTCTCATAGACAGTGCAATCCTTCTCAAAAGGAAGTTATTTATTTTAGTTTTAAACAGAATGAAACCACTAACAAAACTAACTGCTAAACTACAAAAATACTTCTCAATGAACGGAATATCAACGAAAATAGCTTCTTAAACATCTGTGGAGGTGAATGGAGTCACATCATGAGCATAGTACCCTATTTCAATGAAGAAGCATACAAACAAAAGCAAACAAACCCAATTGCCCTACATAGCAGTGGACGAGGGTATGAAAAATGTAATAACACCATTATGGAACAAGAAACTCTGCTCACAAAAATATCCCCAGAAAACTCAGCATCACCTCTCCATTCCAATGAACCAAAACGTCCATTCTACAAATGGCTGTGCACATCAATGTGTAACATTGCCAAAAAAATATTTCAAATCTTTACGCCAGTTCCTCAATCAGTATGTAAAAAGCAAAGACAAATTCAAAATGAAACTACTACAAAATATGGATGCCTGCCCAGTGTGCAAATACACAGGACTACAAGGACATTCATTAGCCTGCATTTCAGGACCTATTTGCAAAAGCACTTTCCATCATATCAAAATGATATCAACACATCATTCAACTATAAGAAATCTGGTCCATAAACTCTACTATGCTACAAGTCCTGCTTTAGCACTAGCCAATTTAAATAATAATCTTCTACATGGTACAGCCAAACAACTACTCAAAGAACTACTCAAAGAAATAGAGCATATCCGGAGAAAATATTTGGAAGTGAAAGCCACTTGCTTGTACACTATCAACTACTGTACAAATAGCAACCTTCTATTACACACATACAAAAAAGAAATACTAAAGTTTAAAACTACACTGAAGTACCAAACCATGTGTATGTGTGTTGCCCCAGGACTTTCTATAAAAGTAGCACAAAAACTGTAGACATAACATACAAAATAGAAAACAATGAGATTCAAACTGGTTCCAATTAGCTAGCAGAAAACAATATATATTTTTTTTATTGTTTTGGTTTCTTACAAACCTTTACAATCTCACAGGAGAAAACATACAGTTATACAGTTTTTGCAGAGAATCATCAATTATTAAATTAATTCCACATTGAGTTTAGACATAAAATAGAATTCAAAAGCTTAAAATTCCAAACTTTGTACACATCAATAAAAACTTGCAAAAACAAAGTTAGGATCAAGTCACCTTTCTTAACAGAAAATTAATTGTCCCAATTAACTCAAATAACAGACATTTCTCAAGAAACCTGTCACAGCTATTTTTAGACTTAAACAGTTGTCATGGAGCATTCTGTGCCAAATAAAGTCTCTTTGTACTTCAAAGATAGAGACTACAAACTTAGAGAAGTACCTAATCCTCTGTGATTTTAAGGCAGGACACACCAGTAGAATATGCTGTAAGGTTTCAACAGTCTGAACTGTTTTGCACAACCTCATTGGTCTCATTTCTAATACATAAAATTTGTCTGGTAAGTAAGACATTAAAGCGGAAGCGCATGAAGTCATTGCGTAACCTCTTGCTTGGGTATTTACACAGATAGCCTTCCATATTTGCCTGCCATTTCCAAATGGAGCAGACTGAATTATACAGTTTAGAGTCTTCAATTATTGATTTCGTAGATTGCCAATATGAACCCATTAAACTAAATTTAACTTTGCCAGGTTTGTTACATAGTGAGCTCATAGCTAGACCTAATACCATCAAACAAGTCTCACTTTCTGTCTTTAAGGCAGCCATAAAAGGATTCAGAGAATCAAGGTACACACAATTATACAACGTTTCTTCCTTGCTGGTTTTGCATTTTTTCCAAAGACATAGGGCCTCATTACACGGTAGGCGGTAGGGATTTACCGGTACCGGTAAAATACCGGTACCGGTAAATCCCTGCCGCCTTACTACGAGGTCCCTTAGCGGGTTGGAGTTTTAACGCCTGCTTTTTGCAGGCGTTAAATACCAACCCGCTAAGGGACCTCGGAGCTAATTACGGCACCGCTAAATTGCGGTGCCGTAATTAGCGCCTTCCCCATTCCCATTGAGCCCTATGGGGCAGAAATGGGAATGGGGAAGGGCAATGGCGGAAGGGGGATTTACCGCCCCTCCAACCTTGGGATGGGGCGGTAAATCCCCTTTCTGCCAAGGCGGTGCCGGTATTTTACCGGCATGAGCCATGGCGCTAATAGCGCCATGGCTCACTGCCTACCGTGTAATGAGGCCCATAGTCTTTTCCAGACTGCATAGGAGGAGAGGGAATGCAGAGCAAGTTCATATCTGATTAAGGCTAAGGGTATACATTTCAGCAAGAACCATAGCACTGCTCTCAAGATTCTCCCTTCATAATCAGATGGGTATGTAATTCCTTAGTAAATAATTCTATACCATAGGTTAAGCGTGGTATAACCTTTTTTATATAAAAGTCTCTCAGCGGCACCATAGTAAATTTACCAAATGTATTATCTATTGCCCTCAATTGCCTAATGGCAATGTCTGCTTTTAGATTTAGCTGTGTTTTTATCAGAGCAAGAGAGTCCTGACCAGAAAAATAGAAACCTAGGTACTTAAATGAAGGTAGCGCCTTAATTCTCTTTCCTTCACATAACCAAGTAAAGGCATTCTCCTTTTTATTCGTATTGCCAAATCTAACAATAACAGTTTTTGTTGGGTTAGTTTTCAACTTAATACCCTCGACAAATGATTCAAAAGCTCTTAGTAGCCTCTGCAAACCAATTTTTGTTTTGTCCAGTAAAAGAAAATCATCAGCATAAGCCAACCAGTCAATACACACATTATTAAGCTTGGGGGAAATCAAACCTTTACCACTGAGGGCATTTTGGGCTCCACACACATACAAATTAAAAACCGCCGGGGCCAGCATACAACCCTGTCTTAAACCATTCGGAATTATAATAGGTCTGGAAAGTACACCGTCCGTTGTCAAGCGGACCATTAAACTGGTGTCAGTGTATAAGGCAATGATAATCTGGAGTAGTGGAGCAGGTATTTTGAGATCCTGTAGCTTCCGCCAGAGGAGTTGTCTATCAACAAGGTCAAATGCTGAACTAAGATCCATCGATGCCACAAACAAAGATCTAGTCCCCTTTACCATAAAGTTGGCTATCAACGTTTTTAGCAATAGCCCACCACAGTCTGTTCCAATGTGTTTTTTGAAGCCAATTTGTTTGTTGTCAATAATGGATTTTTCAGTAATCCATTCTTGAAGTTCCCTTAGGACCAACGAACAAAAAATGTTGGACTCGAGGTCCGCAATTGCAATTGGCCTATAATTGAATGGGGACATACGTGCTCCCTTCTTAAAGAGAGGAATAACGATGGACACTTTCCATGATAGGGGTATAAGCTTGGTCTCCAAAATGTTGCTATACAGTATATATAAGATTTTTCCCCAAATCACAGGGTCCCTTTTTAAGAGTTTATTAGATAGATTATTCGGACCAATGGCTCCAGAGTTTTTGGACTTCCTAATCATATCAGTAATATCATAACTCGAAAACTTCAAAGACCAAGACTGGGGTTCAGACATGAGCAGTTGTTGGTTGCCTTTGTTCAATGCATAAAGGTTTGTAAAGTGTCCATGCCAAACATCCTCATTGATTACATTTACTGCCATATCTTGTTGAGGTTTTTCGATTGCATTTATCAGGAACCAGAAGTTTGAACAGCAGTGCCCTCGCAGTGCTTTCAACATAAGCTCACCATCTTGCTGCATGCGTACTGCTCTATATTGGATATGCCAATTCTTATAGGCTTGCTTGATTTTGTTTTTCCTCTTATAGAAGTCAGAGGATGACAGTACTTCCTTTTTTAATTCTCTCAGTTCTTTTCTATAAACAAGTTTCTGTGTATGGATCACCATATCCATAGGACGTTTACGTTTTGGTTTTACTTTGGTCCCTGGTGTAAAACGGGGGGCCAGATTGTCAATGGTGTCCTTAATATATGTAGAAAAGTTCGGAGGAGAATAGCATAGATCGCAATGAAACTCAGTCATTAACCGATAGTCACTTATCATAGTTGAAGTAAACTTCACGTTTTTAGTATGGTACCATTTAATTCTGTTTCCCTGCTGATTTATCATCACACCATGAGTATATTTTTCTTTAATTGGTGTAGGGAATTTCAAGGCCATTTTACAGGTAAGAAAAGAGTGGTCACTAGAGCTAGAATCAATCACCTCCAAATCATATACACTTCTAAAAAAACCAATAGACACAAGAATATAGTCTAAAGTGGATTCCAAGCCTCTGGCTTTCCAAGTATGTTGGTGCCCTCGAAGGAGCTCCAAACCCAGTGATTCCGCAAAATGTAGCCACAATCTGCCTCTCAATACTCCCGAGCCACCAACCCTGACAGACTGTTCAGCATTGGCCAGCATTTCATCCCCCACTAACATATCACATAGACAGTTTGCATTAAGATCCCCCGCCATAATGATTTGACCTCCCTGGTTTGTCTCACGCCAGGATTCAATTATAGATCCCAAAACGGTCAGTTCCTTACCTAGTTGTAGATCGGATATCTCACTGGGGTTCCAATAGATATTAATAAATAAAATACCGAGGGACTCGTTGTTTTCTATATCCATTTTAAACGCTGCAACAAGAAAGTGGTGTTCCAGACACCATTTCACCATTTTTGACAAAGAGTTGTTTTGTTTGATGGCTATTAGTAATCCACCTTTAGAGCGGCCTTTGTTGGAACCCCATGCACACAAATTGACCACAGTAAACTCTTCCCAGCATAACAGTTCCCTAGACCAGGTTTCCTGAAGAAAAACAAAGTCAAATTGTGACAGAAAATTCATGCATTCTTCGTTGTTCAAAAGATTCATATTTCCCCGAGAGTTCCAACTCACAAATTTGAAGAACGAGGAGGAGGCTAGAGGGTATTGCCAAGCTTCCTGAGAGAGTCAATAGACTCCCTCACAGTCAAGGCGAGCCACCTCCATTCCTGCTTGTTCAGGTTTGATTCCTCATCAGGAGGATTAGTGGATTGACTAGGTTGAACTTGCACTTGTTCAGACATCATAGTTTTCTTTTGAGCAATAGTTTGTGACTTATATTCATAGATATCAAAACCCAGTTTTTGAAAAGATTCTGATTCCTTCAACAGAACCAATCTAATCAGAGCAGAGGGTATAGCAAGTCTCACGTAATCGTATCTGATCCTATGAATGAAATCAACCAGGGCAATATCGGCCGAAGTGATCAGACTAAGTTCAGGCATGGTAGAAAGTACTGAAAGTATGTACGATCGGTTCAGTGAAATGGGCACTTGCTCTTGGAAAAGTGCTGTCAATATCAGACCCGGGATTTCAGGAGAAACAGGTTGTTTTAGATCAGATCCCATATTGTCAAAAGGTGAGAACCCATTAGTGTATACATTTTCCTGTAGTATAACCTTTTTGTCAGCTCTTCCCATTCCATGATCAATTCTACCCGTACCATCCTGCACAGAGCCATGGGTAGAGACAAACTTCTCACCAGTTTGCATGCTAGATTGTTTCTTACCCAGAGTAGAACTACTTGTTGGAGTCTGATTCTCACCCAACACCTTCAGAATAATATGTCTAAGTTCTAGCTCTTTTTCCTCTTCAGAACAACCAAGAGACACTACATTATTGTCAATGATACAATTTTCATTCAGTTTAATTGTTCTGTCTGCTGTTCCGGCACTGCTGTCAGCATTCAACTCCAAGCCATTCGAACCCTTGTTAATAGATGTAAGTGTCTTTTTTGGATCAGAGAGACTCATAGTATGCTTATCATAGTAGGGTTCTCGTGGCAGGCAGGAGGTTGACATTCCTTCGGAATGCAGTGGATGGGTGAACTCCCGTGCAATAATGGATGCACACGCGTCTTGGAGATTTGTTCCCCAAACGCCCTTTAGGGTAGTATTGTCTTTAGTTGCTTCAAGTGAATGAGGACCTTTGAAGATTTGGTACATCACGTCCGATTTCTTTTTTAGCTCTTCACTTAGAGTGTTAGCCCCCTCCGAAAAGGAGTCCCTCAAAGAGATTCCCTCGTCACGTGTGAGACCCATAGCGTTGGTAGATGACAGCGCACGTGTGTCTAGATTAGGATGGACCGTAGTAGGGTTCACAAGTAGAGCCCCCTCTACGGGCTCTAACTGTTGAGGATCCAATTTTCTCAAACATTTTTGAGACATTTTATTTCTGGCTGCATTGTTATTGTTATTTTTATTTTTATTTTGCTTTGCCAGTTTCTTACTTTGACGTTTAGAGATTTTTACCTCATAGACTTCGTTATCCTGGATCTGGGAGGGACAATTTATTTCCTTGCTCTTGTCTGTATTATGGGCCTGTAAATTATTGGTAGGACTTCTTGGAAGCATCCCCTCCCCCACAGTCGGTGTGGATGGAATAGTGATTATGACATCAGACAAAACCAGTTTTTCCTGGAGAGTGTTCGAATTGTCCCTTACTAGCTTAAGAACCTGCGCCATAATGCAGGGGGTTTCCTTATTTAACGCCACCGAAATGGTCTCCGATAGGTAGAGGGGTATTTTAGATAGTTCTAACGATAAGTTGTTCAAAACCTGTGTCTGTTTTCTCAGTTCGGTTAGAAGTAGTCTATTAAATATACTTAGAGTGGTAACAAGATCCAAACCCAGACCCCCGTCCCCCACCTGATTATCAAGTTTCACTTCAGGGGTAGAGGCCTGCACGAAAGCAGTTGATGGACTAATTAGCAGTTCCAAAAAGTTGTCATAACAGAAACTACTATCTTTCTGTCCATTAGTAGTCACAGAGACAGCTTCACCCACACAACCATTTTCCCTCCCCACAGTGAGCTCTAACAGTTCATCATCAACGAAAAGAGGTTGCGAGGGTCAATAGTATCCTCAATAGTTTTGCAGTATGGTGAACAGTCCTGAGCACATTGCAGCAGGGCTTCTTCCTCATCACTAATTACAGGGAGAGGAAGAGCAGCAGCCCGCGCCAAACTAGCGCGACGCGTGCTAACAGCGTTGAAATAATCTGCTCTTATATCTTTCATTGGTAATCCTAGTTTCTTTTTCCCCATCTTTAAACACACTTACTTGAAAACCACAACAGAGACCTAAATCAATCCCTAGGTGTCTAATTATGTTGACCCTTTAGTGGCCAACAGTAGAATATAGAGTATAACCAGTCGAGAGAAAATCGTGCGGAGAAATAATACCAGACATGCACAGTTTCAGATAAAGAAGTCAAGGCACTCTTCCCACTGCACACAGCGAACACCAAACAGTGCTTTCTCGTGCTTCCCGGTGCGCGCGCGAGTGCGCTGCACCACGGGATTTAATAGGCAAAAAAAAAGTGCCCGTGGCACAGAGTGGGAGGAGCCACGGGCGCACACTGAAAAGAAATTAAAGAGAAAAAAAAAAGGCTGTCAGAAACTCTGTTCCCTCCAGTGCACATAGACAAAGTCCAACACAAGTCCAACACAAGTCGAGCGGGTCCAAGGGAGGGGAAGCAGACACAACACACACGCTGAATCACCTCCAAGCAGCGTGGTGTAGCTGCTAAAGACATCCTCCAGGCCGTGTAGTGAAGCAGTCCTCACGAGCCACAGATGTCGGGTCCGGCCAGCAAACAGTGCTTTCTCGTGCTTCCCGGTGCGCGCGTGAGTGCGGTGCACCACGGGATATAATAGGCAAAAAAAAAGTGCCCGAGGCACAGAGTGGGAGGAGCCATGGGCGCACACTCCAGGCAGCGTGGTGTAGCTGCTAAAGACGTCCTCCAGGCCATGTAGTGAAGCAGTCCTCACGAGCCACAGATGTCGGGTCCGGCCAGCAAACAGTGCTTTCACGTGCTTCCCCGTGCCGAAAACAAATAGGAAATGACTGATCCCTTAATACTTTGCAGTTACTGCACTGCAAAACTTGACAACAACCAAACTCCTTCACGTGCTATCACAAAAAACTTGGAATTATTCCCACTACCAAAACCCCTGAATCAACTCAATTTATATGAGAGCAGCATAATTCAAACAGTGCACCCATTTCAAGCAATAATACACCTTCAACCAAAAACAGCAAAATCACCTGCCTCTGAATTAGTGAAAGGCAGTTGTTGCAAGGTAGATTATTTACCATTAGATCTCAAAGAAAATGTACACACTCTAGGAGTGCAATGTCCAATAGATCAATCTTTAATTGTCTTAGTAAATGGCGTACCTACAAAAGACAAAACTATTTGGCAACAACTCGTGGACTTATATAAAGTTAGACAAGCCCTGCAATAGCTAAAAAAACAACAATGAATACTACATAGAAATTAATATTGAAGAAAACCTGAGAGAAACCATTGAAATAATTCAAGAGACACTAGAAAGTGGTCATTTCAACTTCTGAATCCTGCTACAGAATCCAATATTTTAGATCATTATACAATTCATTCTTTACACTCTAAAGACTGGAAACGTACAGAATGAGACGAGCCAAAGGATCTCCAATCAGCATATGGGGAAAAAGTATAGAAGCATGAGCCTTTCCTCTACTCTTTCTTCTGGAATAGGAGGAAGGTACGATGATAGACCCACACAGATAACAGCATCATAATATCGCTCTTTACGAATGTATTCTGACGACCTCAGATTCAGACAAAACGTGGAATACATATTCCACCTTCTCTTTGAAAGCAAACTAGCAACTCTATGCTACAGAGTTACACACACATTAAAATCAGGTACCCGGTTTCAAAATATGTCAGCTATGGAATTATTACAAAAAGTGCAAGAAAAAGATGAGGATTTACAGTCAATTATTACAAATATTTTAGCAAACATGCGTGGTACAAACGAATACTGGTTCCAACGTCACAGAGATGTACGCTGTATGATAAGAAACCTTGGCCCACCCACTTGGTTTGTTACATTAAGTTGTGCAGAAAATGCGTGGGAAGATATACACGATTTCCTATGCATAGCAAACAACAAAAAAAACAAACATAGATATAAAAACACCAGGAGAATTCTGCTCTCTAGATCCTGTAAAGGTATCAAGATATTTGCATCATCGCTTCATTACACTTTATTTGTTATAAGACTATTCCTCCCCTCAGAGAAGTGCACCACTTCTTTTGGAGAAAAGCATACCAAGCCAGAGGAGCACCACATATCCACATGCTTTTATGGATTAAAGATGCTCCTAAATTTGGTCAGAACAGTGATGCCACTGTTTTGCAGTTCATCCAAAAATATGTCACTTCGAAATCCCTTCACAAACAACACATAGTGACCTTCGTGCACAAATTTTACAATTTCAAAGACACAAAAGTGGGAAATATTGACATCACAAATATAAAAACAAAGGGAAATACTACACCAAATGCTGCTTTGGTTTCCTAGACCAGTTTCATAAACAGGTCAAGTAAACAACTACATGTCTTCAGTTAGACATAGTGTCAAAGTTAAATCACCTAAGAACACATATTACATAAAAAGAACAGAAGAATCAAAATACATCAATGTTTATAATGCAACCATTTCCCTCCTATGGAATGCAAACATAGAAGTGCAGTACATTGCAGACAATTCCACTGCAGTTGCACGATATGTCACAGCCTTCTTAACCAAATCAGAGAAAACAGAGCTTCAGGACCTCTCGGATGATATATCATCTGACAAAACACTATCAAATAAATTGTACAGTTTAGGCATAAAAATGCTCTCTCATAGAGAATGTGGCTGCTATGAAACTGAAGACCGTTTAACCAGTACGGCATTGTATGGAAAATCTGACAATATAGTATGGCTAACTCTTGGTCCTGCTAAATCTAGAAGAAGAGTTCTCAAATCATATGAGGACATAGAAATAATAGCCAAAAATTATCCCAACAGCCAAGACATTTTAAAAAACAATTTACCAGACACATACTACCCAAACAGGAGTACCACTTTGGAAACCATGTGTCTCTACCACGTAGCCCAAAACTTCAAATACAAAAATAATATTAAACCAGATGAAAAGAAAGGTAGATACAGAGTAGCAAATTGTAAAGGCAGCTTAGTGAACCTTACCAAATACAGCTTAATTAATCATATCAAATTGTCATAAAAAACTCATCAACATAAAGAACTGTATTACATGTCCCTGCTACAACTTTTTAAACTATTGTTGTAACTGCCCCCACAGGTTTAGCTGTCTACAGCATAGGCAGTGTCACTTTGCCCTGATTAATACTCCTTCCAGTAGAACATCAAAACAAATTAGACTATTACAAACTTTCTACAGAAGCTGCAATGGAATTACGCAGAGTTTTGTAACAAATGAAAATGTTACTAATAGATGAGGTGAGCATGGTCTCCAACCTAATGTTGGCTTTGATTCATCTCAGATTACAAGAGGTACTCAAAACAGACTACGAAGAGCTCTTTGGAGGAAAACACATTATTGTTTTTGGAGATCTTCTTCAATTGACACCAGTGAAAGGTGAACCTATTTTTAAAACCATAGGGCGCAAACTGTGCCGTAAAACTCTTGGCAGCATAGGAAATGTCAACCTTTGCCAACATTTCCAATACAGAGAATTAACTGAAAACATGTGCCAGTCTGCAGACCTCACATACGCTAACATTTTAAAAAGTATTAGAGTTGGTGTACAATCTCAAGAAGCACAATCGATATTAAAAACCAGGCACATCCATGCACTCTATGGCCATAACTCATGTGCTATTGACTTCATGGAAAAATTAGCACACAAAAATGTCAATTGTATGTCCTTGATGCCATCTCTTGCAAGCTGTTCAAAATTCAATGAAACAATGTTGAAAAAAGAAATGCAACCAATAATTGAAATTTGCTCCATTTGTCAACGAGCCACAAAAAGACTAAATACCTTATAACACTCTATCTCCAACACAGCTGTTTAAACTGTAGAGTAATGCTTAAACATAACCTTGATGTCGGGCAAGGACTAGTTAATGGAGCACTTGGTACAGTTTGGTACTGCTTTCAAACATACCCACGTGACAACAACATTCAGTTTGTCAATAATCTCTTCGACAAACTATCTGAAGTTAAAAAGATAGGATGCTCAACAGCCCACTTCCTTCTTTTCATAGACATGTACAATTTTCACTAACTCTAGCATACGCAGTTACCATTCACTTATCACAAGGTCTTACCCTAGATAAAGCATTGATAGATATTGGTAGCACATTCTTTAAAGAAGGCATGTGCTATGTAGCACTATCACGCTTACGTACACTTGACAGACTATTTCTAATCAAATTTGATGCAAGTAAAGTAAATGCTTGATATTCCTTGCATTCTAGAATCCAATAGACTGCGCTCACTCTACATCCCTATATAAAACCCTATCCTGTTCCTCAAAAAGCAAAATGTTGTAAAAGAAAACTACGTCAGACTGAAACAATACAGGATCTCACTGCAATTCCTCCAAAGAAAGTCAAATAAGCTAATACTTCATCAAGTACCACTTACACAGTACAGACCAATTGTGTTTGCAAATGTTTTTCCTTCATAGAAATTCAACCAACAATCCTGACAACACTTACAGTATTTCTGGAATAAGGCAAGAGTTAGACTACTGTGCTGGAATGGTGAAATTCACTATAAACTCACAAGAAGATCCAAAAGATTTTCAAATGTACTTACTACAAGTACTGAAAAAAAAACATACCTATAAATTAAATCTTCCAGATTTCATACATATGGAAACATATATGCACTCTCTGCAGCCATGTGGCACAGGAACAAGTCCTTAATGAACGCTTCGTGTATTTGTATTTGTATTTATTAAGTTTATATAGTGCTTTAACAAAATAACAGTACCAGTAGAAGCAAATTACAATTTTGAATCAGACCAAGAAAACAGTATTTAGAGCAATTAGACAGAAGGGAAGAGGGAGAGTAGTGCAATAGAGCTGGGAGGAAAAGGTAGGTATAGGTCGGAAGAGGAGGGAAACGTAAGGGGTAAAGGGGTAAGAATGGGGTAAAGGGGGAAGTGGAGGGAGATGATTATGGGGAAAGAGGGGGAGGATGGAGGAGGGAGAGCGAGAAGGGGGAGGGGTTTCATGGCGGGGAATGGAGAAGGAGAGATTTAAGGGACGTGCGGAAAGAGGAAAATGTAGGAATGTAGCGGATTGAGAGAGGTAAGGAGTTCCAGTGCAGGGGGGCTAGGAATTGGAAGGTGCGGAAATGGGAGGAGGCACAAGGGGAAGGAGGAACAGTGAGAAGGAGGTGGTCAGTTGAGCGACTGGAGCTAGAGGGAGTGTAGAAAGAGAGAAGGGAAGAGAGATAAGGGGGAGCGAGACCCTGGAGAGATTTGAAGACTAAGCAGAGAAAATTAAATTTAAGTTGGGAATGAAAGGGAAGCCAGCCAAGGGAGGATAGGGAAGCAGAAATGGAGTCTCGGGAGGATGTATGTATCCATGCCTAACTATGAATCCTTTCCATTTCAGAAACGTGTACAAAATACAAACCATGGCAGATTATGTATTTATTTATTTATTGGATTTGTAGAGCGCACTACAGCCCACAGGCATCGAGGCACTTAAAGGATACTTAAGAAAGCTTGCTTGAGGGTTACAATAAGCGGCCCAAGAATAGTTCTTAGATACAGACAGTTAGGTTACAATTGTTGACACATTTTTGTTACATGGTAATATGTGATTCAAAGAATGGTGTGACATATAAATGAAAAGTATAAGAGTGGTCACGGGTGATGAGCGGGGTGGCATGTGTAATAGATGGCTTATAGGGGTGAGTTCTTTAGATAAAGAGCATCGTTTTTAAGGCTTTGCGGAATGCTGCGTGAGAGTCGATGGATCTGATTTGTGCTGGGAGGTTGTTCCACATGGTTGCAGCCATTGTTGGGAAGCTGACACCTACCGTACGCACTCTGCGTGTGTGAGGGTCCGTGATAGGATTGGCATACACTGACCTTGAAGGTCTAGAGGCTGTTTGTTTGGAGATCCTCTGCGCTAGGTACATAGATGCCAGACCGTGAAGACATTTATTTGTTAGGGCAAGTGTTTTAAAGACAACCCTTTCCTTGATGGGAAGCCAGTGTACCTGCCTCCTAACACCAGAAATGTGCTCCTGTGTGAAGTGCGTGTTGTGACCGTCAGGGCATTATTTTGTGCAATCTGGAGTTTCGCCAGGTTTTTTTGAGAGGTACTGATGAAGAGGGCATTGCAATAGTCCAGTCTGGAGCCGATGATGGCTCTAGCTATGGTGATGCAATTTTGCTGGGACAGGAATGGCCTGACAGCATTGATCAATTGACCTGACCTGCCTGTCTATGGTAATACTAGGTTCAAGGTACACGCCTAGAGTCTTGATCGTTTGAGAGACTGTGATAGGGATATTATCAATGGAGAACAAGTGGTACTTCTTGTCAAGTGTGCCCGGTGTGGAAGGAGACCGACTAACAGAAGTTCGTTTTTTTTCACTGTTTAGACAGAGCCAATTGTCGGCCATCCAGGATTGAATGTACTACCTGCAATTCAGATAATCGCTCCAACTTACAAATACAGACACATAGTAAATACGTAATACTAATGCTTTTACGTTACAATGCAGATGGTACTAAAAACAACTGCAAGCTGGCTGGATTCACATATAGTCAAGTATCACTTGGTAAGAAAACCGCCACAACACTAGGTATAATCTACCACACAGGAGTCACAATCAATGCAGGTCACTAAACTGCATACATAAAAAAAGAAATGTGGATCGTTTGAATGTAATGATACTACCATTACTCTAAAACAGAGATTACCAGCAAATCTTGTAAACACTTATTTAATATTCTTAAAACCAAAATGTAATAGCTAATCTCTGCATAAACATTAACAAAACTTCAATTTCAAAACTATAAACAGTTAGAATATGCCAACAAGTATCTAATTGCCCCAAGATTCTGCAACAAGCAAACAGATAAATAAATACCACTAAAATAAAACAAGAATAGTTAGAATACGCCCACAGGTATCTAACTGCCCCAAAAAAACTGCACCAACCCAACAGATAGATGAATAGCATAAAAGTAGACATAAACAATTAGAATACGCCAACAGGTATCTAACTGCCCCAAACATTTGCAACAAGCGGACAGATAGAGATTAACAAGAAACAAGAAATAAACATTGAAAACAATGAAAGAAATATATTGTACCACAACAAAGAATTTTTTTTTTTAATCCAGCATGGATTTTTTTCCCACAGACCCAATGATTTAAAAAAAAAAACAGAAACTGGGCAAATACGCAGTATATTGGGTTGAACTATAGTACTTATAAAGTACTAAATATGAGGGTCAAAAAAATACAGAAATGTCTATTATGCAATGCAATAACTCATTATGAACTACCTACACTAACATATGATATTTTCTTTTATCACAGAGATCGAAAAAGAATGTCAGCTCCAATTACCCATGTCATGAAAAAACTGCATACAACCACAAAAAAGTCAACCAGTAAGTTTGAAATAAATGGACTCACAAACACTACTCCAAACATCTAACCATGCACCACAATCCAACATGTTTACTTCCATGGGTATCTTATGGCGCAGTGCTTGTTACAAACTCTACAATCTTAACTGCATAGCCTAGCCAAAACATCACATACAGACTCTACAAATGAAACAGTACACAAACTTTTGAAAATATATCCCCAATAAGCAGCCCACATAATACACTCATGCTACCAAACATTTTGACTGTGGTATGTGGGCTGCTTATGGGGGATATTAATTACAATCAATGCTCTACTAACAACCCAAAACCAACATCATATTAAAGTAAAATAGCTAGTAGTGCGCCCAGCATTTAGTGTGACCGCAGACAACTGCGGTGACCGCGGACATCGCAAACCCATCAGGGGCACCTGCCACCTAAACACATACAGCATTTGATCTCATCTCTCGAAATTGCATTTTTCCTCTGACGCCATGCTGTCTGTGAATTTCCGCGGTTCCAAGATGGCGGGCGCATTGAAACAATATGACGCACCTCACGCCTCCCCCCAGCCAATCAGCAAACATGTCACTTGTCCACGGACATGACGCAAGCCGATTAAACAATCAGTGTCCTGTCCGCAGAGCGGACCGGGAAGTGTGTCCGCCAAGCGGACATAGATATCACTATTTTCTTTATACCTACTTTTTGGTAATTTAAAAAGAAACTGCTGGACGGATTTCCAGCAAATGTACAAAAGCTCGCTTTTGGGACCAAGCCGCTGCTCCTGCCGCAAATTTGATGGAAATCCGTCCAGCGGTTTGAGGTGTAGGTGTGAGCAAAGTTTTTTCCCCATTCACTCTATGGAAAAAAATGAAATTTTGGGAACCCCTATAACATTGCGCCCCCTGGACCAATCCTCACCAAACTTTGCAAAATAATTCAGAGTGGGTCATATACCTTTCTTGCAAAGTTTGGTGAGCAACTTAACTATAACTACACGGTCACTACCGTGGGCGGTGTAATATATATATAGTAATCTATCCACTCTCATGTCTAATACTACCATTATAAAATATCCGTTACGGTTCTAAAGTGTAGCAGCTTGAGTTGAGCTAAAAGTGATGTTTCCTAATAATGATAAAACATATTCTGTGTCACTATGCACCCTAAAACACAAGACAAAAGCTATACAATATTTCAGAAAAAAGATCCAAAAAATAAAAAATAGTAGTAGATCAAAATTGTGTACATTCTCTTCATATTTCAAATATATCCATACAACTAGTGTAACAGCTACATGGCTGTGGAGAAACATACTCTGATAAATATAAGAAAACATATAGAATATAGTGTACACTTGGTTGAATCTACATAACCTCTGCTAATGCTGATAATGATACTAGGTACATAAATACTTATGTATATTCTTACCATCAAAGTAGCAACAGGGCACTTTAAAATGATAAGTAGTAGTCCTTCAGGGGTTGTGTGTGCAAGAGATGCTCACAAAAGAAAGCTGCTGCAAACTAGCGAGTAGCTTAAATAAAGTGAATCTTGACAGGAATTGCTTATGTCATACTGCGGGATGTCACAATGCCACACATGACATCATCAACCACATCACAGCATGATGTGTTGCTGTTCTAAAAACAATGCTAAATTATGCCTCATTTCTACTGTGCCATAAGGTAAACAATGACATTCTCTCCATCAACAGATGCAACTAATGCAACCACCATTTTAAATAGACATCATGTACACTTTGACTCTTGCTGTCCAATCAGAAGAAACATTGCTTTTGCAAATAAAAGTAAGTAGATAAGAGTGGAATCATTAATAACAATGTGTGAATTAATACATGAGCACAATGCATAGACGTAAAGAAACCAATGTCTTCCTTTGTTGATGAAGAGAAGTGATTACATCATATTGCTACCTATTGAGTAATATGTGAGTACATGGTTAGCTTCAAATTCATGCCAGACAGTTAAACAATATCCAAAACTATCCATATTAGCCATTACAAAAGTGTAACACATCCTGGTTAAATATGTCTATCCTTTAGTCTGGTTATAAATATATATACGTTGCATGTAGATGGTGAAGCAGTCAGTTATTGAGTTGGTACAAATCAGCATGTATACAATAGCATAAGTATATATATATGTATGTTTTACAGCATAGTATCGGTCTGTATGGGGAATTGTTGAATAGAAAGCATATATGCTAAATAGAAAAATATTTCTCACAAGCGTTCACCACTGGTAAAAATTTGATTTTCTGAATTGGACAATTCAGTTTATTTTTCATGTCTGGAGGTACATCTATATAATGTCAGTAAATGGGAATGAAGACATATACAGCAATAACTAGAAGTTCATCTTGTCATTCAAACATACAGGATCAATTTACAAGAAACAAGGTAGAATTTGTTAATCATTCATGTTGTGTGGTACAACTGAATGTAGCTTATCAATCATGGACGCTTCATGCTGTTTAAGATTTATTTTGATACTCTTCATGAGGTGTCCAGTATTGATGGGCTCTAATATTTGGAATCTAATGGAGATATCTGATGTCTCATTCCATGGACGAGTTTGGCTACTGATGAGTTAGGGTTGTTTGTATGAATATTAAATGCCCATTCTAATTTTGACTTTTTGAGATGTGTGACCAACGTAGTATCCACATGGACATTTGATAGTTTAAATAATATTCTTATTGTCACATGTAGCAACATTCTTTAATGTAATCGTCTTACCTTTTTTGGGGTGAAGTACCAGGTTATCTTTAATTACAACAACTGAGACCAAGAAAGGTCCCTTCCCTAGCGTTATTGCCTTGTGTTTTCTTTGTTGAGTCTGTGCATACTAGTACTTCATGCAGATTACTGCTTCTTTAATGAGCAAAAACTGGTGGATTTGTAAACAGTTCCCCTATGTGCTTGTCATAAGATAGCAAATGCCAGTTTTTGAGCATGCTCTTTTTAATTTTTGCACTTTGTATGCAGTATTTTGACACAAAAACTAAAAACTTTTCTTCTCTAGCGATCACATTATATATAAGAGATTCCCTAGTTTTCAATACCACTTTGCTCTGTGCATCATCCAGTTCTTCAATAGAGTACCCTCTTTCTACAAATGACTGTGCCATGTTAGCTAGTTTGCCACAAAATGTGTTTCTGTCACTGAGTATACGCTTCACTCTTAAAATCTGGCTATAAGGGAGACTCTTGATAGTACTTGGCAGATGCTTGATTTGTACATTGAGGAAATGAACTCCTGTATGACCATTTTCTGATGTGAATTGTATATGTTCATTGATGGCATTTAAGTATGACAAGAAATTGCATAAGGTGTTCTTTGAAGAATGCCAGTTAGTGAATCATTGTCAATATAACAACCACAATACTTTAGGTATTTGTTCCACCAGGGTGATTAATGATGTGGTCATGTTAGAACTTCAACATAAAGCTGGTTGTATGGGGGCCCTTTGTTACCCCCATTGCTGTTCCAAAGATGTGTAGATAATGTTCATCCTTGTAGCTAAAGAGTTCTGAGACATTAATTAAGGAAGAATAATTATAAACTCTTTGGCAGCGCCTACCACATTTTAATTGAGTAACATCCATTCTACAGCTATGATGCCTGGTAAATGTGTTATCCAAGTATATAGACTCTTAACATCAATAGCAACTAGGTTGTCATCTATTGTGATGGACTCCAAAAATGTAAGAAAATCTGCTGTATCGTTAATATAAGTATTAATGATCTGTATAAGAGGTTGCAGTATGACGTTTATGTATACCCCCAGTGGTTGTAAAAGGGGCAACAAGCCATATCCAGGATGAACCTGCCATGGGTTCAGAAGGACAAAGAGGCTAGGATTGATCTAAGGAAGATCAAATACAGAATCAAGAAGAAAAAACAGAATTACATGCCATGCCATTATACCAGATAGGTAGTCAAGGAGGTTGTTGTCTCAACAGGGGACTGAGTCAAGTTGAAAGAACCTCAGCGAGAACCCAAAGGCTTGTCTAAATTCAGAGCACCATTCAAATGATCAAGAAAGTGAAAGCACACCAACATGGAGCACTGGCCTTGTTTATTTGTGTTGAAGGTTCACCGCAAACAGGGGCATGAGGATTCAGAGGGTGAAGAGCCCAGCAGGCACCTGGTTGGACCAGATAATGCACTTTGGTCCCAAGGACCAGGGGAGTCCCACCTTGCAGAACCAGGATGTGGTGAAAATCAACTGAAGGAGGGCCATTCACCATGATGCACTGTTCAGCGAACCTGGAAGGACAACTATGTATAATACTGACCCTCCATGCCTTTCTCTTCCAGAACACATTGTACCCTCACAAGTCATGTGTCATGGACCTACTTACTGTTGCTGGTTACTAAAACGTCATCTTAGAAGAAATACATACCCCAAATACACCTAAATAGTTCCTGCATCAATCTCTGAAAAGCTGCCGCTACTGCAGCTAGGCCAAACCCCATCAGACAATACCAATGCACTCCCAGTCATGTGACAAAGGAAGTAACAGTCTTCAATAATTCAAACAATTCAATTTGCTGATCGCAGAGGACAGATCCAGGCTGGAAAAATGGTTGCAGGGTCTAATGTGTCCAGCATGTGTCTGTGTTGGGTACTGGATGCCCAGTTTTTCAAGTTTAAGTCTCAAATTGTTGGGCTTGCTCACAATAATGACTGGGGACAACATCTCTGGGGATTTGATCAGTTAAATATTGCCCTTGCTGCAAAGCTACTTGAGTTAGTTGCACAAATCCTCCAGGAGTTCTACTGGGACTGGTGTTACCATATCGGTTTTGTTTCAGACCTCCTTTTTTAGCATTATGCATTGCTTGAAGACAATGAGTTTCCCAGTTACCCTCTCAAAATATTTCTTGGTATTCCCTCAGCAGCTGCTGACGTATTCCATTTTCATTTTCTTTGATGGTCAGAATGGGACATACCTTGCATTGGTGCAGCTTGACAATAGGATTGGTTGTTCATCCCACCCTGCTATGTTCTGATCCTTTCCTGGCAACATGTAGGTGGCATACTGTAGTAAATTCCTTGAGCTTGAGTGTAACCCATAGGAAACTAAGGACATCAATATCATGTGTTTTATAGACATTGTGCAGAGATTTCACCACTTTTTGCCTAGGGCGTCTATGAATTTATTAACATGTAACCATGTTCTATCATGATCCTGAATCCACAAGCTTCTTGGATAGCACATTGTCTATATCTAGTCAGTGCCATGGTAGCTTCCGCCTTCCCTCTGTGACTGTAAGAAGGTATACATACTCCCATCCCTGGTCCTCTTGGACTATTCTCACCCTTCCAGGTTGTCCTAGTTCTTTGCAAATCTGTAGCATTATAACCCCCTTCCCCCCAATTTCTGCCACCATTTCTATAGGTGAGTTAATCCTTATCCCTTATCATCATGTTTTTCACAACCACAATATCCACATTGCTGTCCTGAGTTGAGCCTTCCATTTGTGTGACCCATTTGTCATCATTTTTGTAGCGGGCAGGCATAACATTGTTTGTTTGTTTTGGGGTTATTGTCTCCACCTCCTGATCTTGCTCGTCCCCAGCATCCCCATGATTTGTAGACTTTATGTTGTGTATCTTCCTTTCTTTGGATAGGTCATCTATCAATATTCAAATGCAGATTCTGCTGTAGAGTGGGATTTCCTGCCTTCCCCAGCTTTTTTTGGATGGCCGGATCACAGGTGTGAATAATGAATTGATCTCTCAAATGTTTGTCACTCACACCCATGACATCACACTTGGCAATTGAGCCTCTCAGTGCTGAAATGCAGTTGGCCACACTTTCTCCCTTTCTCTGTTTTCTTAAGCAGACGTGGAATAATTAATTGACGACAACTGACTTTTTTCTGAACTGTTATTTATAATTTCTTCTGGGCCTATTGGTACTTCTTCCCTGATGTGCTGGAAGTACTGCTTCCTTCACTCCTACTGTTGGTTGGATTAGGGAGGATCCTCAATATTTGCATTCTCCCTGTGCCCAGATTTTGGAGAAGTGCTGACTCTTTTTGGTCAAAGCAGAATTTCGTCGCCCACAGGTACACTTGAGGCACACTTGAAATGAGTCCAACCGTATATCCCACTTCCTAGGTGGCTTGCTAGAGTATTCTAAAAATGGGATAGATGCACTAACATCCTGCACCATTATGCCTAGGCAGTGGCTCGCAGCTCACACCACACTGTTTTGATTCACAAAGGTCTGTGCAGCTGGTTGTTTAATGCGTGGTCCTGCATGGTGCTGCACTGCTCCCTTAATCACCATTGAAGAAAAATCATAGACTGGGTGGTTTCCTGAACTACAGATGTATTGAGAGTACCATGTGGTGGCCATCTGCTGTCTCACCCACACCAATGCAGCCAGCTTTGGAATGAGATAACACACTGTGCTTCATCCCATTCCAGGGGCCCATAAGCACACACAATTCTAGGCATTGTGTCAGCTTATTTTGAAATTCAAATCTAGGCATTGTGTCAGCTTCCTTTGAAATTCGAATCTAGGCATTGTGTCAACACACATAGCATCTAGGCTTTTTACTCTGCTGCATAGCCTGGGACGGGGGAGAATATCTGTGTACTCGCTAGCCTATGCACCTATCTCACTTATCCTATGTAACTGCAGTCCCACTGCACTCAGTCATTACTTGCTTTACCAATTGATTGCTAGCTAACTGCTACTTGACTACAATATCCTACCCATAACTGGCCTGACCCCCATGTACATCCCAGCCATATATGCAGTATACGCTTGCCCTCCTGCTGACTGCCACACACCCAACCACCAACTAGGCCACTCACCACCAACAAAATGTTCCTACCAGGCATCTACTCAATACTGTTGAGAACAATTATCCACCTTATAAATTCTTCATGCCCTCTTAATTCCACCCTGAGTTTGGCCACCATAGGCACCTCTCCACCACCCCCCATAGAGCCCCATGCCACAACCATGCTGCTCCAATTCTCCCTACCATGCAGCCTCTCTGAAAGCAATACCAGATTAAGGTCCAGACTACCTAAACTATACGAGCCTCGAGCAAGGGACTCTATCTAGTCTAAACTAACTAACCGCTTCACTACCATTAGCACCTGCACCAACCTTACATTGGATAGACCCAAGTCCAGCCCACCTAACACTACAACCAAACACAAAATTTACAACACAGCCACCATCCCCACCCCCACTAAGACTACCGCCCCACCTATAAAAGGCGCCCTTATCAACGCACGCTCTATAATAGCCCATGCTACAGATATAGCGGACCTCATACTAGCAGAAGATCTAGATTTCTTAGCTATAACCGAGTCCTGGCTCCACACAGCCGCAGGTCCAGCCCTCTCGTTAGCCATCCCCAATGACTACATCATCCTCCAAGTGGATAGAACATACTCTAGAGGCGGTGGCCTGGCCGTAATTGCCAAAACACATCTCAACATTAGACTTGACTCCTCTACCCACCTCCCATCATGTGAATCACTCACAGCTAAGCTGCCTACTACTAACTCCCAAACGATAACCATCCACTTACTCTACAGACCTCCCGGACCACTTGGATACTTCGAGGAAGACCTCAGCGCCATCCTCACCAATAACCTAAAAAACACCTCCCAGAGCCTCCTCTTAGGAGACTTCAACCTAGGCTTTAAAGACCCCAAAGATCACCAGGCTACCATCATCAACAATACTCGGTCTGAATTAGGCTTTACCCAAAAAGTATCTGGCCGCACCCATAACAAAGGGAGAACCCTCGACTGGGTAGCAGACTACAACTGCACGGCCTGCATCACCAATAACTCCCCTCAACCATGGTCCGACCACCATCTCCTCTCCTTTACCCTCAAGCCAACAATGTGCCAGACTCAGCCATCCCCATGAGAAGCAAAAAAAATATCACAGTGGAAAAACTGATCCCTCTTATCCTCCCTACACTTAACCAACTCCCTGCTACTTCCAACCCATATGACCTTGCAGAAGGCTATAATAAAACCATGCGCACAGCCTTAGACTCCATTGCACCACTAAAACTAAGAAAATGTAAACCGAAAAAGCATCTCAACCATTGGTTCTCTAGTCATCTTA
Organism: Ambystoma mexicanum; assembly: GCF_040938575.1. NCBI lineage: Eukaryota > Metazoa > Chordata > Amphibia > Caudata > Ambystomatidae > Ambystoma > Ambystoma mexicanum. The sequence continues at coordinate 737,059,002 of NC_090936.1, forward strand.
AAACTCTTTGATTAGAAACACGCAAAAAGGAACAGGCCTGGAGACTATCTCCCACAGACCACAACAAAATATTGCTCAACAAAATAAGGTCCAACTACAAAAAAGAAATCATAGCTACCAAACAAGAGTCTTACATCCAGAGAATTGCACAATCGAACTCCAGTACCAAAGAGCTGTTTACAATCATTAAAGAACTAGAAACACCTGTGCTAATTCCTGACACATGTGTGAAGGACAAACAATGGTGCACCAGCGTCCAAAATGCCCCAAACAATAAAGTCACAGGCCTACAAACTAAAATTAAAAACAAAAAAGATTCCATAGCTAAACCAACCAACCCCACTAACACTGCCCTGCGCACCACACCCCAACACCCTCTTCCCAACCCCACTCGCTTCAGCTTCTCCAAAGTCTCCACTCTCGAAGTGGAAAAAATAATTCTCAGCCTAAAACCATCTAACTGTCAGGGCAACGTCTGCCCCCCACAAATTATTAAAGATGCGGCAAGAGACCTCTCACCCTTCATCACCAGACTCATTAACACCTCCTTCTCCTCAGGTACCGTCCCCAGCAACCTTAAAGAATCCTGAGTCCTCTCCCTTCTCAAAAAAGCCCTCTCTTGACCCCTCCATTCCCACTAACTACAGACCTATTACTACCATCCTCTTCATGCTCAAGATATTAGACAAGGCAGCCTACCAACAAATCCAAAAATACCTTGAAGCTAACCATCTCCTCGGTATTCGGCAATCAGGCTTCTGATCCCAACACGGGACAGAAACGGCCCTTATCAACCTGAAGGCTCAAATAGACACTCTTAGAGACAGTGGGAAAAGTGCTCTACTGCTTCTCCTTGACTTCTCTGCTGCATTTGATCTAGTTGTTCACAAAATCTAATGCAACCACTTGGATTCAGCTGCCCACTTCTCCCAAGAAGCCATCGACTGGATCAAGTCATTCCTCCGCAACAGATCCATTTGTGTCTTCTCTAACACAGCTGCTGCCGACCCCATCCCCATCACATGCCGAGTCCCCCAGGGTTCATGCATCTCCCCTACACTGTACAACATGTTCACAAAGCCCCTGTTTTATGATCTAGATTGTCTGGGTATCACCTACACTAATTATACCAATGATACCCAGATCCTCATCCCGTTGACGGGAGATTACAACCATGATTTGGCCTTGGTGAACAAGGTGTACCTCATCATCCAGGCATTGATGGCTTCTCACAGTCTATGCCTGAATGATGACAAGACTGAACTCATCACACTTGGTTCCACCGCTAACCAACCAAAGTGGACCTCAACTACACCAGCTTCATTATAGACGTGAACCCGATCAAAGTAGCCAAGGAATTGAAAACCTTAGGAATTTACATTGACTCTTCCCTCTCCTTCCATAAACAGGTTAGCGCTATGGCATCCTCCACGGCCTAAACAGGTAAGCTTATAGGAGCAGCCAAACCCTTCCTATCCACCCAGAGCTGTATTACGTTAGCCAGAGCCCTTGTATTATCAAAGCTGGACTATTGTAATGCCCTCTACGTAGGAGCCAGCAAACAGGTTACTAACAAAATACAGATGCAACAAAACAACGCTCTCAGAGCAGCAGCGCTCAGCATCCGCAAGAGAGAACACATCTCTAACATTAGGAGAGCCCATAACTGGCTTAATACCACAGATAAAATCCTGCTCAAAGCAGCCTCACTAACACACAAATGCCTCAACAACGCCACCCCTGCTACTTAGTCGATAGAATAAGTAAACACACTTCCATCAGACCTACTAGAACCTCCAACGCAAATCTACTCACAGTTCCCAGGTTCAAACGCACCAAAAGGGGTGGCAACAGCTTCCAGGTGAAAGCAGCCCAACATTGGAACTCTCTACCACCCTCTCTAAGAACACCCCAAACCTACACACACTTTAGATGCAACTATATACTTCGGATAAAGAACAATGACCGATAATAACATCCAACCCACCTCAACACTATGAACTATGTAAATATGTAATTCTGCAAACTCTTGCCTATATTGTGCCTGCTTAAACCATGCATTGGCCCTCATTACGACCCTGGCGGAAATCGAAAAACGATGGCGGAAATGTAATACCGCCATCCAATACCGCTCGGTGCGATTATGACCCGTCACCGTAAAGTACGATGCCATTAGCGACACCGTAGTGAACGCCAACGCTAACTGCACCAAGTACGCGCACGCGCGCCATGCAAAACCGTAATTACCACCATGGCGCAACGGTACGCGAATTCTGACCCTAGCGGACATTGGGCCTCATTCCGAGTATGGCGGTAAGGGATAGCGGCCACTGCTAACGAGAGCGGTGGCGGTAATCCCTTACCGCCATACTCCGAGTTCCCTTTGCGCCATGGAGGTTTTAACACCTGCTTTTAGCAGGTGTTAAAAACCATGGCGCTAAGGGACCTTGATGTTAATTACGCCACCGTAATTTACGGTGGCGTAATTGACGCCTTCCCCACTCCCATTATGCCCTATGGGGCAAGAATGGGAATGGGGAAGGGTAAATGGGGATTGGGGAATTACCGCCCCGCCAACCTTGGAATGGGGCGGTAATTCCGCCATCCACCAAGGCGCTGCCGGTCCGGGTACGGCGTCAACCAAGGCGTTAATAGCGCCATTGGTTAGCGCCGTACTCGGAATGAGGCCCATTTACTTAACGCCATCAAGCATGGCGGAAAGTACCATTCCGCCATGGTGAGAATTATGGCATCGTGAACCAACCGCAAATGGCCCTACTGAGTGCCTGTACACCACTCCCTGCCCACATTGCACAACTCCTCGTAGGTGCAATGAAGTTACACAATGCAACCAGTGAAATGTACAAGTCACCCATGCATGCCAACGAACAAATGAATGTAGGGGCTCCAAGTGCCTTGTGAGTGGCCATCCATATTTGGCATGTCACCATTGCCGTACTGATGCAGCACAGGCATGTGAAGGTTCAAGTACAGCAATATGAACTGAAATATGAGACAAAACAACAACAGGCCCCCATTGCTTGACACCAGTGTAAGGCAACATTCAAAGCAGTATCCTGAGGGAGACTGCACCAGCCCTGTACTCTTGCCAGTAAACAAACCAACCATCAGCATAAGCATGTACCACACAAGTTGGCAGAGTGACTGAGCAGCCAGGCTCATCTCAAGAGGGGCCAATGGGAGCTGCAGGGCACAGATGGCACGAATACAGAAGCTATTCCAATGGACATGACCTCAGTCTCCCTCCAAGAAACGCACGCAAACACAGGCACCTGTGACCAGCCATTTTCTGATAATCACATCATTCCACCAATCCACCTGGCTGACCGGCATCTGTTACACAAAAGCTAATCCCCCGCCCCTGAGCATGACATCATTAAAACAGTCATAATGGCAGCCCCTATCCCTGACCTTACTGGGCTTCGTAGGCAAACGCGGCCAGTACAGTACCACGCAACTATACTCAGAAGCCGGAAGCCAATGCAGATCTTCTCACAATACATCGCTCCACAAATAGGAATATGCTACATTACTTGCAAAGAATAACGCTACACGGTTAATATCAGAATAAAAATTTAATGCACATCAAATTCACCAAGCCCATACAGCTATTAGGTCATAAACTCCAAAATATTTTTCATTACTGTGGGCTGCATCCGCAATAAATGACCAGCTTCTTCTTGTGTGACGCCCTGTTACTTCATGGTACACAGGGGCTACATTCACGTTCAAAAAGGCAACATGGAAGCGCCTAGAACCGCAGGGCCGTCCCATTAGGTAGGCACTAGTCCAGCTGAAAGGTTGATATGTTGCTCCTAGCCACTAGTACTGCGTAAGGGCATGTGGCCCATTGGCGATCGTCCCATAAGATCGTAATGGTGCTCCACTGATTAACTCGAAGCAGCAGGTGTCGGGAGTAAAAGCCATCTGCAGGAGTGGCATACAGATGGCAGCGGCAAAAGGGGAGGAGATACCTGTCACCCAAATGAAATGAAAAAGAATAGTATGGGCATCAGAACTTCATTTGTATTACTCACTTCAATGATCACACTAAATCTACAGCCATATGCATGCTAGCCTACTCAAAAGGATTATTTCCACCCAAAAATCACTTGCGAATCATAACTATATAAATCGAGGTGAAAACACTATTACAAACGAGTGTTTGTGTGCATGCGTCTGTTAAAACAGAATCTATTAGTTGGGATTAGTAACGTGGATAGACACAAGTGTTTGAAGGCGCGTCGAGACAGGGAGGTTTCAACAAGGGCAGATAGACGATGGTCCCACTATGGCAGCTCTGCATCACATAGCGCAGGGGAAGGGGATAGAATTCAAAAAGCCATGTACATGGCAAACTCTCAATTAAATCATCTGTCCATGCATCCATACATCATTCCCTCATCCCGGTATAAAAACGCCTGATTATTTACTCACATAACATTTGAAATTTCCATTGAGTCTGTGCGTAATGCAGTCTGCAAAATCCACTGTGCCCCAGCCCGGAATTCTAGTGTTGTGAAGTAACATGTATTTGGGAACGTCCTGCCTTATCGTCCACTACGCTATTGCGCATCCCATACTATTCATATCAATCATTGCATTCTCGCCATGGCCCCTGTCCCAAGGACATTAAACAATAGAACGTTATATTTGCAGTCAGACCTGTGGGCGTCTCCTCGCCGCTAGCTGAAAACCGAAAGCGCTGTCCTTCGAATTCCTCATTTGCAACATCACGTCGAAAAGGCATCTGTGACCGCTAGAAATCACAAATTCATCCATGTAGTGCGGCAGTGTGTGAAAATGGCAACTGGCTTCACTCACAAATGGGACGCCCCGCCCGTCGGTGAACCTCGGTACAGTGCTGCATGAGGGTCCACCGTTAATCGAGTACTACATTCCACTGACCCTTCACAAGTTTGTTCGCATCTGCAAAGATAGTATGTGAAACAATGGGACCATAGCAGAATGAACATATAAACCAATATTTCACTGCCATCGGGATTAAATACATGATTGTAATAGCAAGATGCCATGCGTCAAATTGCAGCGTTGTGTGCGGGACGTGCTCGCCCAAAGGGGATTGCAGCTGGCACAGGTGGAATGAATCACCACAGGTGGAGGCTATACAGCCTGAAAACACATAAATTGCACACCCAACCCCCTCCCACAACCACACCCACTCCAAAATGCTACCGGCAGGACTAGCGATGTTGTTAATTCTGTTAGGGAACTCGTGTAAATATGAGTAAGCTGCAGAACTAAATATAGTGAAAGCTTTACAACAGCTCACCTTGGCAATCGATGACTCCAACTGGAAAGATAAAGCAGCTGTGAAAATTTCCCAGCGACAGCCCTGGCCACCCTACCCAGGGTAAAGTAACCCAGGAGAGCGGGCAGGACTCCCAGGGAAACCCTCAATGGGAAGAAAACCCTGGACGAATCCCAGCTCGTGAAGATCAGGATACGATGAAAGATGGACGTCTACGGCAGGAACCCCCGGGAATCACACCAGACACTTTGTCTGCAGGAACGAGAGGTGAAGAGATAGGAATCAGGTTAAAGGAGGGTCTGTAGAATGGAAAAGAAAAGAGCTTCAAAGAGATCTCTCTCACCCGAATAGGACTAATGGAAAGTTTGGATCTGGAATCTGACTGCAAAGGACAGCTTCGGGGAAGCCTGGAAGGATAATAGGAGATGAGAACCTGGCCAATCTCAAAGGGAATCCTAGAGAAAGGGTACTTACTCAGATGTGGGTCTGGCCAGAATAGAAGACAAACAAGATGGGTTGGTGAAGCCGGTTGAAAAAGAAACCAGCGAATGCAGAGCAGAGGATCTGATGAGAGAAAGCAACAGGGTAAGTAGGAACCGCTAATGGTAGAGAGAAATGTGTGCATGAAGAGGAAGGATACAGAAACGAACTCACGGAGCGTCAAAGACAGAAGCGACGCGAAGCACTGGTCGCTTCGGTTCCGGATAAAGGATCACGTGACCGGACGGCCGCACGTCAAGAGAGCGTGCAACTACTAGACCGCTGCCAGCGGGTCGGAAAGATACTCTAGCTTCCATCTTGGAGATGCGCGGAATCAGGGCGCCGCACAAGCGGGTCCGTGCCCATAACGACCACTTGCCGCGATGTGTAACAGTATGCCCTCTCCTCCGGGAGGGCGCCCCTGGTTTGCCCGGATGAAGCAGGAAGAAACGCCGCACAAGTCGTTGTGCATGAACACCAGAAGCTGGCTCCCACGTTCTTTCTGCAGGAGAATAACCTTTCCAGTCAATTAGAAACTGCAATCGACCACGATGGTATCGTGAGTCACAAATTGCAGCTACTTCAAATTCAGGACCACTGTCAGTGAGAATCGGAGGAGGTAGAGAATCATGATTGCGATGAAAACGATCCCGCACCACTGGCTTAATCTGAGACAGATGGAAAACCGGGTGAATCCGAGACCAGGAAGCAGGTAAGGCAAGTCGGACAGCAGCCGCTCCAATTTTGGAGAGAACCAGAAAAGGACCGAAATATCTGGGAGATAGCTTAGATGGGACCAAATGACGAGGAAGAAATCTGGAAGCAAGCCAGACCGAATCCCCGATGGTCAGTTCCTTAAATTCTCTACGATGACGATCAGCATACTTCTTTGCTCGATCCTGAACTTTCTGTAACGACTGCTTGGCCAGTCTCTGCCCCTCATGGATATCTGCAATCAGAGAATCCACCCCCGGACAGTTGGAATCAGAGGGAGAAACACTCGGAGCAAAGGAAGGGTGAAAACCATAAGTACAGAAGAAAGGAGTGGACTGGAGAGCAGAATGCAAAGAATTGTTGTATGCAAATTCTGCTAAAGGAAGCAGTTCCACCCAATTATCTTGCGCTGCAGAAATAAAGCACCATAGGTATCCCTCGAGGGTTTGGTTCAAACGCTCAGTTTGCTCGTTCGTCTGCGGATGATATCCAGAAGAGAGGGCACGTTTGATCCCCAGAATGCAACAGATCTGCTGCCAAAAGAGGGAGGTGTACTGAAGACCTCTGTCCGACACTATGGTATCCGGTAGACCATGGCGAGAAAATACTTCAGAGAGAAAAATGTTGGCCATGGAAGGAGCATTTGGTAAACTTCGCAGAGGGGTAAAGTGTGCTAACTTGGTGAAATAATCGATAGTTACCATGATAGTAGTCATATTCGATGATGGTGGTAAGTCAGAAATGAAATCAGTGGAAATGATTTGCCAAGGTTGGTCTGGTATGGGCATTCTAGCTAATAACCCTAATGGTGGTGAACGAGGGGACTTAGCAAGAGCACAGATGTTACAGGCAGCTACATAATCCCGGACATCCGATCTCATGGAAGGCCACCAGAAATGCCGTTGGATAAGTTCCAATGTGGGATATACACCCCTATGTCCTGCAGCTCGTGAGTCATGGCAAATCTTTAACACCTCCAGTTGTAAAGAAGGAACGGGAATCAACACTTGAGTACCATGAAAGTAGTATTCCTTTTCCTTGGAGAGAAGATAAGTAGATGCCAGGTCTTCACAAAGAGTTTTATTAAGAGTGGTGGCAGTTCGTACCTCTTGCAGGAAGTCAGTGAGTACAGCAATAAATCGAGCATTGGGAAACATCTTTTCTGGGCTAAACGATGAAGTTGGAGAATCTTTACGGGATAAAGCATCTGCTCTTAGATTCTGTCTGCCAGGCCAGTAAACAAATTCTATCCGAAAGGGTAAGAAGAAATAAGCCCAACGTGCTTGTCTGCTATTAGTGGTATAAGCATTTTGGAGAACCTTGAGATTTTGATGATCAGTACGCACCAAGACAGGAAAGGGTGAGCCCAACAGCAAATGTCTCCATTCCTCAAAGGCACGTTTGATAGCCATAAGTTCCTTCTCAAGTACAGAATAATTTATCTCAGCAGGATTAAATGTCTTGGATAAGTATGCCACTGGTCTTTCTTCATCTTGTTCTGATGCCTGTAACAACACAGCTCCCAACGCATTCTGAGAAGCGTCTGTCTCAACAATGAATTGTTTGGATTGGTCAGGGTTGATCAAAACTGTGGAGGAGGTAAACATTTTCTTCAAACTGTCAAAGGCCTTTTGAGCTGAATCATTCCAGACAAATGACACCCCTTTCTTGAGAAGTCGAGTCAAGGGGAGTATGATTTCTGAGAAGGAAGGAATAAATTTACGATAGAAATTGGCGAACCCCAAAAACCTCTGTATGTCCTTTATTCCCGTAGGAACAGGCCAATCCACAACTGCGGATATCTTTTTGGGGTCCATGGAAATGCCCAGGGAAGATAGGACAAATCCTAGGTAGGTAACTTGTTTCTGATGGAATTCACACTTGGATGCTTTGCAATAGAGATGGTTGGACTGCAGGCGTTGTAATACAATGTTAACATGATGGATATGTTCCTCTTGGTTGTTGGAGTAAACAAGGATATCGTCGAGATAGATGATGGCAAATCGGAACAATATGTCGGCAAATAGATGATCCATGAACCTCTGAAATATCGCAGGCGCATTAACTAAGCCAAATGGCATCACATGATATTCATAATGTCCAAAAGGAGTCCGAAAAGCGGTCTTCCATTCGTCTCCTGGAGCAATACGAATAAGATGGTACGCACCACGAAGGTCCAACTTGGTATACCAAGAAGCCCCTCGAACAGCTTCCACAATATCCGTGATGAGAGGCATGGGATATTTGTCAGTTGTGGTTATTTTGTTGAGTCCCCGATAATCGATACAGGGACGGAGCTCATCAGAGTCTTTTTTGGGAATAAAGAATAATGAAGCTCCTGCAGGAGACACTGACTCAGAAATTAGACCATTCCGTAAATGAGTTTGAAGGTATTCTTTTAATGCCGCTTTTTCCTTTTGCGACAGGACGTACATGCGGCCAAAGGGAATGGGCTGGTCGGGAAGCAGGTTTATGTGACAGTCATCTCTTCGATGAGGAGGGAGATTAGGGAATTCAGGGTTTTCAAACACTGATCGGTAATGCTTATGACAGTCAGGAATCTCCAGTTGGCTGATGGAAGATACCGTCGGTTTGAGAGTTTCATCTGCAGGTATGCAAATCCCCACAGATTCTTGAGAAAGACAATGACGGACGCAATATTCTGACCCTAGAAAGAGAGTTCCCGCGGTCCATTTTATGAAGGGGTTATGCAATCTCAGCCAAGGGAGCCCCAGGATAATTGGATAATGGGCTGTTCTGATTACGTCAAAAACCAGGGTTTCTTTATGGCTAGCTATTTTACAAGTGAGCGGAATGGTTTGGTCCTTAATGGGGCCTGAACTCAGAGGGGTACCATCTACTCCTTGAATAGGAGTAACCAACGTCTTTGGTACCTGAGAGATACCGTGTACTTTTGCCCACTCCACATCCACAAAATTCCCAGCTGCACCACAGTCTATTAAGGCCGGAATACCCGGGATGACATTTTCTGGTAGTAGGATGGAAAGAGAAACTACCACCATGGCCTGGTTGTTTAGAGAGTTGTCAAGAGACATACTGGTCTGATACGGGGAAGAATGATACTGGGCACTTACCGATCTTCCCTCAACGGTAAGGCTTTGAAGTTTCCCGACTTGGGAATAGGAGAGCGACGAGGAGGAACTAAGTGACAGTCTTTCAAAACATGATTGGAGGATCCACAGTACATACATAATTTCATAGATCTTCTCCTATCTCTTTCAGTGGCTGAGATTGGTCCTCGAATGGTCCCAACTTGCATGGGTTCTTCAGTAAGAGACGGAGTTTTCTGAGGGGTTGTGGAAAAATCCCACTGTGGACGTGTACCTTTTCCTTTTTTCCTTTCGCATGTCCTTTCATGCATTCGGTAATCAATCTGCATGGTTAATGTGATCATATCTGCTAGATTAGCGGGACGAGGGACTTTAGAGACCTCGTCCTTTAATTCATCTGTGAGACCTCTCCGAAAAAGAGTAAGGAGACCTTCATCTGGCCAGCCTAGTTCAGAGGACAGTTGTTTAAATTGAGTGATATACCAGAGTAATTCCTTGTTTCCTTGCTTTAAATCGAGAAGTCTCTCTTGAGTGGCAACCGAAATCTCCTTTCTTCCAAACATGGATTTGAGACTATTAGTGAAAGCGGAGTAAGAATCGAGTATAACATTGTTGGAGGTGACTAAAGGAGTCGCCCAGGCTAACGCAGGACCAGAGAGGTGGGAAATGACATAGCCTACCTTATCTTTATCTGTAGGGAAGAAGCGAGGTTTAAATGTGAATTGAACGGTACAACTGTCAAGGAATTCTTTTAGTCTATAGGGGTCACCGTCATACATAATGGAATGTAAGGACGACGGGGGAGTGTCTGAAAAAGCTCTGGCCACGTGATGTCGTAACTGAGCATTGTCCTGTTTCAAGGATTGTACCTCTAATGACATGGCCTGCATGGCCGTCATTAGCTGCTGCATTTGTTGTTCCATTTGAAATCCCGATTGCCAATATTCTTTTTTCGGGCGTCGCTTACTGTTAATTCTGTTAGGGAACTCGTGTAAATATGAGTAAGCTGCAGAACTAAATATAGTGAAAGCTTTACAACAGCTCACCTTGGCAATCGATGACTCCAACTGGAAAGATAAAGCAGCTGTGAACATTTCCCAGCGACAGCCCTGGCCACCTTACCCAGGGTAAAGTAACCCAGGAGAGCGGGCAGGACTCCCAAGGAAACCCTCAATGGGAAGAAAACCCTGGACGAATCCCAGCTCGTGAAGATCAGGATACGATGAAAGATGGACGTCTACGGCAGGAACCCCCGGGAATCACACCAGACACTTTGTCTGCAGGAACGAGAGGTGAAGAGATAGGAATCAGGTTAAAGGAGGGTCTGTAGAATGGAAAAGAAAAGAGCTTCAAAGAGATCTCTCTCACCCGAATAGGACTAATGGAAAGTTTGGATCTGGAATCTGACTGCAAAGGACAGCTTCGGGGAAGCCTGGAAGGATAATAGGAGATGAGAACCTGGCCAATCTCAAAGGGAATCCTAGAGAAAGGGTACTTACTCAGATGTGGGTCTGGCCAGAATAGAAGACAAACAAGATGGGTTGGTGAAGCCGGTTGAAAAAGAAACCAGCGAATGCAGAGCAGAGGATCTGATGAGAGAAAGCAACAGAGTAAGTAGGAACCGCTAATGGTAGAGAGAAATGTGTGCATGAAGAGGAAGGATACAGAAACGAACTCACGGAGCGTCAAAGACAGAAGCGACGCGAAGCACTGGTCGCTTCGGTTCCGGATAAAGGATCACGTGACCGGACGGCCGCACGTCAAGAGAGCGTGCAACTACTAGACCGCTGCCAGCGGGTCGGAAAGATACTCTAGCTTCCATCTTGGAGATGCGCGGAATCAGGGCGCCGCACAAGCGGGTCCGTGCCCATAACGACCACTTGCCGCGATGTGTAACAGATGTTGGCACTGGGGGACCTGATAGCACTGCAAGTACTCCAACTTCAAGAAGAAGACGAACACCAACTACTACAACAGCCGGCCGCACAGAGGAGATGCAGGAGGAGGAGGAGGGCAAGGCAGGGCCAGCAAGGCCCACCAGCACAGCCACTACCACCACGCAGGCAGCCCGCAATCCCACGCCTCCAAGCTCATCCGTTCAACCTCACTGCTGAGCAGATCCACACCCTCTACCGTTTGGACCGGGACACCATAACCGCCATTGTGAACATGACACACGCTGACCTTGTCAGCATGATAGATAGCCCAACCGCCATCCCACCCCTACTGAAGGTGGTGTCTGTACTCCACTTCCTGGCCACAGGCACATACCAGCACACAGTCGGACAGTTGCATGGCATTTCACAGCCACTGTTGTCACGGACACTATTGCAAGTGCTCGATGCCCTCCTGAAGCACGCAGACGACTACATCTCTTTACCACGCTCGGAGCAGGAGATTACAAACACAAAAGTGGGATTCCATGCACTTGCCGGCATACCGGGTTGCATTGGTGCCATCGACTGCACCCATGTGGAATTGGTTGTCCCACATGCCATGGAGGTCCAGTACCGCAACCGGAAACAATATCATTCTCTTAATGTACAAATGGTGTGTGACTCCAACAGGATCTTTACACATTGTTGTGCCCGATTTCCTGGATCAACCCATGATTCTATGGTCTTGAGGAACTCTACAATACCACGCTACATGGAGCGACACGCAGGGAACAGATCCTGGCTACTCGGTGAGTCTCATTTCATGCATGATAATGTGGGGTATGTGATGCGGCAATGACATGGCAGGAAGGGGCGGGGGGATGCGTACGTAGCAATGTCATTCCACAAACATCCTTTATTGTCCACATACAGGTGATGCCGGGTATCCACTGAAGAGATGGCTCCTTACACCACTCCGGAACCCACAGAACCAGCATGAGGCGGACTACAACCATGCCCAGTCACGTACCCGTGTAGTCATAGAACAGGCATTCGGCCTACTGAAGGCTCGTTTCCGCTGCCTCAGCAGGTCTGGCGGGGCACTCCTGTACCGCCATGAGAAGGTTGCAAAGATGGTCATGGCATGTGTCATGCTACACAACATGTGCGTACGTAGAAATGTGCCCATGCCCCCTGACGCAGAACTGCAAGCAACTGAAGATGGTCATGATGAGGGTGGGGATGTGGCAGCACCTCAAGGAGTCCGCGAGGCACAGGAGGCCCGTGAAATTCATCAGAATATCATAGATTCATGCTTCTAGCCTGGTGGCTGATACATGGACACGGGACTTGTGGCACTGTGTGTGTCTGGAACATGCACAATGTGGACTGTACGCCTATAAAGGCCTCGTACACAAAGATCAATGTCCACACATCTCATTGGATGATTATGAAATGTTTATAGCATATGTGAAATTATATTACACACCCCATCGACCCGCCACCCAAGAAAGCCCAACACCCCCCCTCCACCCTCCTACCTCCCCCCCGAACATCAGTGTCCAAAGATGCTCATTGTCAGTGGGCAGACGCTATTGCAAGCCCCCTCTCCGGGTATCAGGGGCACCCCTGCCTGTGGAGCGCAGGTTCCTCCCAGATCTACGTTGGGGGCTGCCCTGGAACTTGCAACGGATGATGTCTCTGCCTGCTCACGTCCATGCATGTCCCTAAGGGTTTGTGAGAGCTCAGTGAGCACACGGCGCACAGCGGCAAGTTCACCACATACGTCTTTGGACGTTGCATGCAGTTCCCCCCCTCAGGCTCTCGGTGCTTCTCTCCATTTGTACCCTTAGTGTCTCTGTACTTCTCTCCATTTGTACCCTTAGTGTCTCTGTACGTCTCTCCATTTGTACCCTTAGTGTCTCTGTACTTCGCTCCATTTGTGCCCTAAGTGTCTCAGTAGATGTTTCTATGGCTGCCTTAGAACCCCCACATTCATCAGCATGCTCCTTGAGGAGCGTGGCCAGTTGCTGCTGTTGCATGATCACCTGGTCGAGGGACTGTTGCCTCTGCTGGGCCATGCCCATTTGCGGTGGTGTCACAGAGGGGCTGATCACCTCATGTTGCCTTGCCACAGGGCTTGTGGGGGATGGCCAGTCATCGTCTTGTGGGTGCCCCTGCGTGGTATCCTCATGGTGTACGGGATTAAACAATCAGGGGGATTGAGACAGGTCATGGATGGGTCCTACATCGACAGCACCGTTTTCTGTGTCGGAGCATGCTGGCATTAATGCAGTGTCACCTATGGTGCTGCTGCCACCAGAAGCAGTGCCTTCTGTGGCATCCATTGGGGGGACCTGTGGTGCTGCTGTTGTGGGCATGCTGGCTGCTGGGGTGCCTGTTGAAGTCCCCTCCTGTGTGCTGCCACTTGATTTGTGCTGCTGCCGTGTCTTGATCCGTGCAGCTGAGGTGGAGGGTCTTTGGCCGTTGGTCTTGGCCCTCTTTGCAGGTGTGCTGGTAGGGGTGTCCTGAAGCTCGTCGTTTGAATCGGACCCTGTGGTGGAGTAAAGGAGGGCGAGCGTTATTTATGGGTCTGTGGAAATTGGAATGGCAATGTATCACATGCATTGGGGTGGTACCTGAGGGTGATTTGGGTCAGGGCCTTGGAGGTGGTTTCATTTTTGTGTGGATTGAGGATGCAGTTGTTTTGCAGCCTGCAGTTAGGGTGTGCCTGCTGCACGTGTAGAGGGTGTTTTTAGGATTTTTAATTATTTATGTATTTAATGTGACTTTTAAAGTGCGCTATCAGGCCAATGTATGTGGACGTTCTCCTGGACATGTGTTTCTGTTGCACTATGTGGACACATGGTACTTCACATGATTGGACATTGTGGATTTAGCATTGTTTTATTTGGCCCACCTAACTGATTCTTCGGATGTCTGCACTCCTTTCTCCATCCCTCCGACTCCCTCTATACTCTCCATTCCAATGGTGGAGGCACAGATTTCTTCCCAGGGGGTCAACTTGATCGGTGATTCCGATCCTCCCTCGGTAGCTGTGGCAATGTTACGGTTGGCTGATAGTATGCTCCGTACGCGTATCTGCAAGTCGTCCCATCGCTTTCTGCATTGCTGTGGGTTGCGGGGTGCGGTCCCCACCGCACTTACCCGCTGTGCCACCAGGGCCCATATGGCCTTCTTGTTCGCAGGTGCCGTCCTGGTCATTTGCGTCGAGAAGACGACGGCAGCATTCTCCTGGAGGGTCTCTGTGAGCACGGTGAGTTCCTCATGGGAGAAGTGGACCTGCCGCTTGCGGTCGCACGCTTTTTTAGCAACTTTTCCCATTTTGATTGTTTTAACTAGGGTGGCTAACGGGTTGGGATGTGTCTCAGGGTCGGATTTTTAATGGTTGTGTTGGGATTCTGATTTTATAGGTGTACGGCGTGCTGTTTCCCGTTCCGGCCCCATGTTTTTACTTCCGTTTCCGTATATTTACGGTCACCGTATTTTGCGATTACCGCTCATTACGGTGACCGCTATGATGGGTGGCGGAATTGCACATAGGGCGCCGTACGACGGCGGTGAGGGGCGTTTTGGGGACATTTCCGCCATCGCAGACTTTGCACTTCCGCCATGGCGTAATGCTTGTACCCGATGGGTCAGAATTAGCCGCACTTTACTCCATCGTGCAATGGCGGAAACGCTATTTACGCTATGGCGGTCAGGTCAGTTACTTTCCGCCAGGGTCGTAATGAGGGCCATCATTGGCTCCATCGTGCAATGGCGGAAACGCTATTTACGCTATGGCGGTCAGGTCAGTTACTTTCCGCCAGGGTCGTAATGAGGGCCATCATTGGCCCTCATTACGACCCCGGCGGAAAGTAACTGACCTGACCGCCATAGCGTAAATAGCGTTTCCGCCATTGCACGATGGAGTAAAGTGCGGCTAATTCTGACCCATCGGGCACGAGCATTACGCCATGGCGGAAGTGCAAAGTCCGCGATGGCGGAAATGTCCCCAAAACGCCCCTCACCGCCGTCGTACGGAGCCCTAGGTGCAATTCCGCCACCCATCATAGCGGTCACCGTAATGAGCGGTAATCGCAAAATACAGTGACCGTAAATATACGGAAACAGAAGTAAAAACATGGGGCCGGAACGGGAAACAGCACGCCGTACACCTATAAAATCAGAATCCCAACACAACCATTAAAAATCCGACCCTGAGACACATCCCAACCCGTTAGCCACCCTAGTTAAAACAATCAAAATGGGAAAAGTTGCTAAAAAAGCGTGCGACCGCAAGCGGCAGGTCCACTTCTCCCATGAGGAACTCACCGTGCTCACAGAGACCCTCCAGGAGAATGCTGGCGTCGTCTTCTCGACGCAAATGACCAGGACGGCACTTGCCAACAAGAAGGCCATATGGGCCCTGGTGGCACAGCGGGTAAGTGCGGTGGGGACCGCACCCCGCAACCCACAGCAATGCAGAAAGCGATGGGACGATTTGCGGATACGCGTACGGAGCATACTATCAGCCAACCGTAACATTGCCACAGCTACCGGGGGAGGATCGGAATCACCCATCAAGTTGACCCCCTGGGAAGAAATCTGTGCCTCCACCATTGGAATGGAGAGTATAGAGGGAGTCGGAGGGATGGAGAAAGGAGTGCAGACATCCGAAGAATCAGGTAGGTGGGCCAAATAAAACAATGCTAAATCCACAATGTCCAATCATGTGAAGTACCATGTGTCCACATAGTGCAACAGAAACACATGTCCAGGAGAACGTCCACATACATTGGCCTGATAGCGCACTTTAAAAGTCACATTAAATACATAAATAATTAAAAATCCTAAAAACACCCTCTACACGTGCAGCATGCACAACCTAACTGCAGGCTGCAAAACAACTGCATCCTCAATCCACACAAAAATGAAACCACCTCCAAGGCCCTGACCCAAATCACCCTCAGGTACCACCCCAATGCATGTGATACATTGCCATTCCAATTTCCACAGACCCATAAATAACGCTCGCCCTCCTTTACTCCACCACAGGGTCCGATTCAAACGACGAGCTTCAGGACACCCCTACCAGCACACCTGCAAAGAGGGCCAAGACCAACGGCCAAAGACCCTCCACCTCAGCTGCACGGATCAAGACACGGCAGCAGCACAAATCAAGTGGCAGCACACAGGAGGGGACTTCAACAGGCACCCCAGCAGCCAGCATGCCCACAACAGTAGCACCACAGGTCCCCCCAATGGATGCCACAGAAGGCACTGCTTCTGGTGGCAGCAGCACCATAGGTGACACTGCATTAATGCCAGCATGCTCCGACACAGAATACGGTGCTGTCGATGTAGGACCCATCCATGACCTGTCTCAATCCCCCTGTTTGTTTCATCCCTTGCACCATGAGGATACCACGCAGGGGCACCCGCAAGACGACGACTGGCCATCCCCCACAAGCCCTGTGGCAAGGCAACATGAGGTGATCAGCCCCTCTGTGACACCACCGCAAATGGGCATGGCCCAGCAGAGGCAACAGTCCCTCGACCAGGTGATCGTGCAACAGCAGCAACTGGCCACGCTCCTCAAGGAGTATGCTGATGAATGTGGGGGTTCTAAGGCAGCCATAGAAACATCTACTGAGACACTTAGGGCACAAATGGAGCGAAGTACAGAGACACTAAGGGTACAAATGGAGAGAAGTACAGAGACACTAAAGGTACAAATGGAGAGAAGTACAGAGACACTAAGGGTACAAATGGAGAGAAGCACCGAGAGCCTGAGGGGGGAACTGCATGCGACGTCCAAAGACGTATGTGGTGAACTTGCCGCTGTGTGCCGTGTGCTCACTGAGCTCTCACAAACCCTTAGGGACATGCATGGACGTGAGCAGGCAGAGACATCATCCGTTGCAAGTTCCGTCCAGGGCAGCCCCCAACGTAGATCTGGGAGGAACCTGCGCTCCACAGGCAGGGGTGCCCCTGATACCCGGAGAGGGGGCTTGCAATAGCGTCTGCCCACTGACAATGAGCATCTTTGGACACTGGTGTTCGGGGGGGAGGTAGGAGGGTGGAGGAGGGGTGTTGGGCTTTCTTGGGTGGCGGGTCGATGGGGTGTGTAATATAATTTCACATATGCTATAAACATTTCATAATCATCCAATGAGATGTGTGGACATTGATCTTTGTGTACGAGGCCTTTATAGGCGTACAGTCCACATTGTGCATGTTCCAGACACACACAGTGCCAGAAGTCCCGTGTCCATGTATCAGCCACCAGGCGTGAGTGCTAGAAGCATGAATCTATGATATTCTGACCAATTTCACGGGCCTCCTGTGCCTCGCGGACTCCTTGAGGTGCTGCCACATCCCCACCCTCATCATGACCATCTTCAGTTGCTTGCAGTTCTGCGTCAGGGGGCATGGGCACATTTCTACGTACGCACATGTTGTGTAGCATGACACATGCCATGACCATCTTTGCAACCTTCTCATGGCGGTACAGGAGTGCCCCGCCAGACCTGCTGAGGCAGCGGAAACGAGCCTTCAGTAGGCCGAATGCCTGTTCTATGACTACACGGGTACGTGAGTGGGCATGGTTGTAGTCCTCCTCATGCTGGTTCTGTGGGTTCCGGAGTGGTGTAAGGAGCCATCTCTTCAGTGGATACCGGGCATCACCTGTATGTGGACAATAAAGGATGTTTGTGGAATGACATTGCTACGTACGCATCCCCCCCTTCCTGCCATGTCATTGCTGCTTCACATACCCCACATTATCATGCATGAAATGAGACTCACCGAGTAGCCAGGATCTGTTCCCTGCGTGTCGCTCCATGTAGCGTGGTATTGTAGAGTTCCTCAAGACCATAGAATCATGGGTTGATCCAGGAAATCGGGCACAACAATGTGTAAAGATCCTGTTGGAGTCACACACCATTTGTACATTAAGAGAATGATATTGTTTCCGGTTGCGGTACTGGACCTCCATGGCATGTGGGACAACCAATTCCACATGGGTGCAGTCGATGGCACCAATGCAACCCGGTATGCCGGCAAGTGCATGGAATCCCACTTTTGTGTTTGTAATCTCCTGCTCCGAGCGTGGTAAAGAGATGTAGTCGTCTGCGTGCTTCAGGAGGGCATCGAGCACTTGCAATAGTGTCCGTGACAACAGTGGCTGTGAAATGCCATGCAACTGTCCGACTGTGTGCTGGTATGTGCCTGTGGCCAGGAAGTGGAGTACAGACACCACCTTCAGTAGGGGTGGGATGGCGGTTGGGCTATCTATCATGCTGACAAGGTCAGCGTGTGTCAGTTCACAATGGCGGTTATGGTGTCCCGGTCCAAACGGTAGAGGGTGTGGATCTGCTCAGCAGTGAGGTTGAACGGATGAGCTTGGAGGCGTGGGATTGCGGGCTGCCTGCGTGGTGGTAGTGGCTGTGCTGGTGGGCCTTGCTGGCCCTGCCTTGCCCTCCTCCTCCTCCTGCGTCTCCTCTGTGCGGCCGGCTGTTGTAGTAGTTGGTGTTCGTCTTCTTCTTGAAGTTGGAGTACTTGCAGTGCTATCAGGTCCCCCAGGGCCAACATCGCTAGTCCTGCCGGTAGCATTTTGGAGTGGGTGTGGTTGTGGGAGGGGGTTGGGTGTGCAATTTATGTGTTTTCAGGCTGTATAGCCTCCACCTGTGGTGATTCATTCCACCTGTGCCAGCTGCAATCCCCTTTGGGCGAGCACGTCCCGCACACAACGCTGCAATTTGACGCATGGCATCTTGCTATTACAATCATGTATTTAATCCCGATGGCAGTGAAATATTGGTTTATATGTTCATTCTGCTATGGTCCCATTGTTTCACATACTATCTTTGCAGTCACGAACAAACTTGTGAAGGGTCAGTGGAATGTAGTACTCGATTAACGGTGCACCCTCATGCAGCACTGTACCGAGGTTCACCGACGGGCGGGGCGTCCCATTTGTGAGTGAAGCCAGTTGCCATTTTCACACACTGCCGCACTACATGGATGAATTTGTGATTTCTAGCGGTCACAGATGCCTTTTCGACGTGATGTTGCAAATGAGGAATTCGAAGGACAGCGCTTTCGGTTTTCAGCTAGCGGCGAGGAGACGCCCACAGGTCTGACTGCAAATATAACGTTCTATTTTTTAATGTCTTTGGGACAGGGGCCATGGCGAGAATGCAATGATTGATATGAATAGTATGGGATGCGCAATAGCGTAGTGGACGATAAGGCAGGACGTTCCCAAATACATGTTACTTCACAACACTAGAATTCCGGGCTGGGGCACAGTGTATTTTGCAGACTGCATTACGCACAGACTCAATGGAAATTTCAAATGTTATGTGAGTAAATAATCAGGCGTTTTTATACCGGGATGAGGGTATGATGTATGGATGCATGGACAGATGATTTAATTGGGAGTTTGCCATGTACATGGCTTTTTGGATTCTATCCCCTTCCCCTGCGCTATGTGATGCAGAGCTGCCATAGTGGGACCATCGTCTATCTGCCCTTGTTGAACCCTCCCTGTCTCGACGCGCCTTCAAACACTTGTGTCTATGCACGTTACTAATCCCATCTAATGGATTCTGTTTTAACAGACGCATGCACACAAACACTCGTTTGTAATAGTGTTTTCACCTTGATTTATATAGTTATGATTCGCAAGTGATTTTTGGGTGGAAATAATCCTTTTGAGTGGGCTAGCATGCATATGGCTGTAGATTTAGTGTGATCATTGAAGTGAGTAATACAAATGAAGTTCTGATGCCCATACTATTCTTTTTCATTTCATTTGGGTGACAGGTATCTCCTCCCCTGTTGCCGCTGCCATCTGTATGCCACTCCTGCAGATGGCTTTTACTCCCGACACCTGTGGGAGTAATCAGTGCTTCGAGTTAATCAGTGGAGCACCATTACGATCTTATGGGACGATCGCCAATGGGCCACATGCCCTTACGCAGTACTAGTGGCTAGGAGCAACATATCAACCTTTCAGCTGGACTAGTGCCTACCTAATGGGACGGCCCTGCGGTTCTAGGCGCTTCCATGTTGCCTTTTTGAACGTGAATGTAGCCCCTGTGTACCATGAAGTAACAGGGCGTCACACAAGAAGAAGCTGGTCATTTATTGCGGATGCAGCCCACAGTAATGAAAAATATATTGGAGTTTATGACCTAATAGCTGTATGGGCTTGGTGAATTTGATGTGCATTAAATTTTTATTCTGATATTAACCGTGTAGCGTTATTCTTTGCAAGTAATGTAGCATATTCCTATTTGTGGAGCGATGTATTGTGAGAAGATCTGCATTGGGTTCCGGCTTCTGAGTATAGTTGCGTAGTACTCTACTGGCCGCGTTTGCCTACGAAGCCCAGTAAGGTCAGGGATAGGGGCTGCCATTATGACTGTTTTAATGATGTCATGCTCAGGGGCGGGGGATTAGCTTTTGTGTAACAGATGCCGGTCAGCCAGGTGGATTGGTGGAATGATGTGATTATCAGAAAATGGCTGGTCACAGGTGCCTGTGTTTGCGTGCGTTTCTTGGAGGGAGACTGAGGTCATGTCCATTGGAATAGCTTCTGTATTCGTGCCATCTGTGCCCTGCAGCTCCCATTGGCCCCTCTTGAGATGAGCCTGGCTGCTCAGTCACTCTGCCAACTTGTGTGGTACATGCTTATGCTGATGGTTGGTTTGTTTACTGGCAAGAGTACAGGGCTGGTGCAGTCTCCCTCAGGATACTGCTATGAATGTTGCCTTACACTGGTGTCAAGCGATGGGGGCCTGTTGTTGTTTTGTCTCATATTTCAGTTCATATTGCTGTACTTGAACCTTCACATGCCTGTGCTGCATCAGTACGGCAATGGTGACATGCCAAATGTGGATGGCCACTCACAAGGCACTTGGAGCCCCTACATTCATTTGTTCGTTGGCATGCATGGGTGACTTGTACATTTCACTGGTTGCATTGTGTTACTTCATTGCACCTACGAGGAGTTGTGCAATGTGGGCAGGGAGTGGTGTACAGGCACTCAGTAGGGCCATTTACGGTTGGTTCACGATGCCGTAATTCTCACCATGGCGGAATGGTACTTTCTGCCATGCTTGATGGCGTTAAGTAAATGTCCGCTAGGGTCAGAATTCGCGTACCGTTGCGCCATGGTGGTAATTACGGTTTTGCATGGCGCGCGTGCGCGTACTTGGTGCAGTTAGCGTTGGCGTTCACTACGGTGTCGCTAATGGCATCGTACTTTACGGTGACGGGTCATAATCGCACCGAGCGGTATTCGATGGCGGTATTACATTTCCGCCATCGTTTTTCGATTTCCGCCAGGGTCGTAATGAGGGCCATTGTAATTATTGCAATGCATTGTAACTTGTAACCAAGCTGTGAATAACCTTGCTGCTCCTGCGCCCTCATACCCTCGGGTCTGGTGCACAATACAAATGAATAAACTAAACTAAACTAAACGTTGCTGGCTACAAAACCATCATAGAGCTAGAACAGGTGTGAAAAGCTGGTCTTTGAAGTAACTCCAGGCATGCTGTGGAGGTGGCCAAAGTAAAGCATACCCACTCCATGCCCCCATGCTTTAACCCATTCTCAGGCCAGCTGCTGGCATCTGCTGCAGGGGAAGGGGTGCCAATGATGCTGAACAGAGAGCAAGAGCTCCAGCCTTCATAAGAGATTATAAGATTTTCCAAATCTCAAATGGCTAATGGTGGGGCTCTGTTATGATACGTGAATGGATTGCCTGATATGTTCCTGTTTACACCCTTAATGTAATGCCATCCTTCCCTATACATGTATATGCACTCTGATTAATGTCAACAATGGATGCCTGCTCTACAAATGCAATTAGCATATTGCTGGTTTGTGAGGAAACTGCTTTTCCAGCACTGGCCTAGCAGAGTTCCGCAAAGCATTCTCGCTCACATGGTTGGTGGAGTACCATTACTGAACAGGGCATTTAACCTCATGTGATAATGTACATGAAAGTTACCTTTTAGCCATGTTAGGGTGTAGGGATGGATTTGGGTAACCCAGTGCTTCAATTTTAAAATGAGGAATACATGCATTTGGTTGCTTAGGAATTGCTCACCATATGGAAATGTACCAATGGCTATTGCAATGCCACCACACACCCTCAAACTAAGAATCAATATTAAGTGCCCGCCTCCCATGTATTCAGTGGAAATTACTCTGTGTGGCCAGATGACCCATTCAAATTACTTGGATCTTGTCCTGACTGGTTAGCAAATGGTCTTGTGATCTAGGAGCTTGTCGGGCTCCTTCTTAGTACTCATATGTGAAACCGCATCTTCAAAACTCGGATGCTGTTTTATTCTGATTTATTCCTTCAACAGTGCATGTTTACTTCTTTAAAATTCAATGCTGTATTTTGTGCATGTTTTAAGTTTACTTTATGTTGTTTGTGAGCCTTGATTTAGGATTATGTGGAGCCCTCTCTAAGGTGTGTTTGTTAGAGTGTTGCTTGCATACTGAAGTGCTGTTGATCCTACCTAAGGTTCCCCTTAAAATCAATTTTAGTGAGATATCGAACCTTTGCCAGGTCTGTTGTTTTATAAGTCTGCTTGACTACAACTACATGTTGTGGTCTTCCTTTTACCTTGTTTACTGCAATGTAGTTTGGATGTCATTTTAAATTAGCTAGTCAATGTTGGGTTTCTTAGGCATAATCCTGTACTGACATGTATCTGATATTATCGTGGACACTGTTCATCCACTAGACCAGTGTTACTGATGGTGTGCATTATTATGCATGTGCTGTATGCTCACTTGCTGAAGTTACTGCTGTATCCCAGGCTCCTTCTGTATGCCATGTGTGCAGGATGTTATTTTTTTAAAATGAAGGTACAAGAGGTTACTAGTAGTCCGAGGTATGTCATCAGTAGCAAGCTAGGAAAATGTGTTGTATTCATGCACCTCTAGACAGTCACTTAACTGTTCATACTAGTGGATGCATGTTTCAGCTGCAGTTTCTGATTATGTTTGTAATTTGAGACTGACACTTCTCCAATGAGTCCTCTTGCCGACAATTCAAAAGTGAGGTTGTTGATGCTTTCCAGAATTGTATGCTGCTTCTTCTGCTTGGTGGGTTCACTCTCTAGCACTTGGAATTTGGGTTTCACCTTTTTTGGTCAGGGAAGCGACTTGTTCTCCAGGGTGTGTCCTCTAGCTGACTCCTGATGAATGTGGGAAATTTTGGCATTAACCTTTTTCTTTTGGATGTGAAACTTCACCTCTTCCTTTCTGATTCCTTTTCCTCTGATCTTTTGGTCATTGTGGGTTTATTCAGGCAAACTACCCTATGAGTTAAATCATAGTGCCACCCAGTGTCATTGAAGTGAGTTCTCTGTTCAACACTGAGCTAACTCTATGATTGCTTGCTTCTCCTTTGCGGGTTTGTTGGTGGGTGATTTTGTCCCTGGTCTTTTGATTCTCTGACTATGTGTGTCTTCGTGGTATCACTAGTTGTTCTTTTTGTCTTCTGTCACATTTGATTTCTACATTTGATTCCTGTTTCGTAAGTATGCGTGCCAGGTATGGTTGTACACATTCATTTTAAATATATCTGCTGCGACTCTGACTCGCTTCTGCATGGTAAAGGAAGTGAGGTGATATGATATGATAAGTCATTTGTTACGCGCCTGTACACACATGTTTCTAGTTGTGTAGTATGTCGATTCTGGGTGAGGTGCATATTTGAGTTGTTCAGTCTAAGTTGTCTTGCTTGTCATACATAAATGGTGTTAAGATTATGGTGCCTGTTAAAGAGAATTACAGCTCAGAGAATGTTGGATTAGTGTTGATGTGTTTGTATAGTCCATGCATGTCAGTTGGGACCTGATCTGAGATGACTGAGGATGGTGGCATCTGCAATCTACATTAGCAATTAAATGAAAAATGTATCATATACTAAATCAAAGCACTGTATGTTTTCTGGTTCTGAACCTACTGTGCCTGCTTAGAGACATACACATATCATACCAGGGAAGTGTAAAAAAGAGTGATAGGGAAGAATAAATGAAGAAAAACAAGACAGACACAGCTGAAAAAGTGATGAAAACAAGGATAAAGAATACCAGAGACAAAAACAAAGAGAAATCCATCTATAACAACATTTTGCAGTGTCCAGCTGTATTAAACAAAGTCAAGGATCAAAAACAAGGCTAGAATGGACAGCAGACATAAGAGAAGTGACAGTAGAGAAAGAAAACATCACTAGAAAAGAGAGGGATCTTACCTGAATACTGAACACCTCACCATTGTGCCAAGTGTCCACAGCTCCAAAACCGGCAAGAACACAGGAACAAAGTACCAGGCGATGAGCCCCACATATAGTCAGCCCAAGGGAGGCCTGGAAGTAGCAAGCTCAATCCCTGCTTATCAAGATATCCAAAATGGAGATAACTGAAAGTCCAGTCATTCTAACCACCCTATGGTAAGCATTCTCTGCCACAATCACCACATCAAAAGCACATGTCCTATTTGTTTTAATCCACAGACAGGGATTTAGAAAGGGCAGTCAGTGGTATTGCACGGCCTGTGGTAGCAGCCGTGTAGTTATGGTTAAGTTGCTAAACCTATAGAAAGAGCATTTTTTGAGCGGCTTATGACTTCACTCCCCCTGGACGAATCCTCAACATAATCTGCAAAAAAAGTATATGGCCTGCTCTGAACTTCTCTGGCAAGTTTAGTGAGGTTTCGTCATGGAGGGGGCAAAGGTATACGGAGGTCCCAATTTTTTTCTCCATGGACTGAATGGAAAAAATTTTGCTCACGCCTACAGGCCAAACTGCTGGATGGATTTTCCCCAAATTTGCGGCAGGAGCGGTGGCTTGGTCCCAAAAGTGTGCTTTTGTAAATGTGGTGAATATCCGTCGAGTCGACAGACGCTACGGAAGACTTTTTTTCACTAGGCTCCGTGCCCATGAATTGAATAAATGCGTCCGCTTTTTCACGTGGATATTTTTGGAATATGAGGAACACCACAGTGCACACCAGCAGGGATTAAATTCATCCTCTAAAAGGACACTTTTTTGAGAAGGTTCCCTTCTAAATTGCCATCAGACATCCAATTACCATGGCCTGAGGGTCCTGTTTACCACTGCCCTGATGAAGGAGGATCTTCCTAAGGACTTGACCTCATATGTTCATACAGCCGAAACGCATGGTTATGAGAGGGGACTGAAGATCCCAGTATTGGACCTTAATATACATTCTGGGCCACCAGCGATAACGGGCCCAAACAACTGAAGGACTTACCCCCCCTTTTCTGCCCCCCTCCTGCATTGGCAGACCCGATTTCAGTTCAAGAATTATCTTGACTCTGGAATAACAAAGAGAACTCAAAAAAAAAATCTCTCTATCTTAAACCCTTTTCATTTCAATTTACGATGATGTTTGGATTTAAGAAACATTTTGTTCAATTAGGAATTGAACAGACTCTGTAGACATACGCTTTACGCTATGTGTAAAAAATAACGGCCAACTGTAGCTGATGATGCTTATCTTTTTGAAGTAAAATGTATGATTATGTTTTTTCTTGCTCTTCTCTCTTATGAATGACTTTATTATTTTCTTGACTCACTTTATCTGTTCAATGTATATATTTGTACTTATATGTTTTTGTATATGCTTAAGTGCCCACGTGAGTTTAGGCTTATATTTATTGCACATATTTGTTTTGCTTGACTATCACATTGTATGTTTTTTTTTTATTGTATTGTGTCGAAAATAAGATACGATATAATTTCTACATCTCTATGGTTACCATTGTGTTGTTCTTCATATAAGGGGATATGAATTCAATTCAATCGGGTTGCACTAGGACACTTGATTTGAATGATCTTACCTAGTGACCTATCTTTCTATGTAACAGTCCCCCCTTCTTTGTATTATAGTATACCTCTGCCTCAGACTGTTACATTTTCCCTTGGGCAGACCGACGCCACAAGGTTTTGTAGTCTCAGTTTCTTTTTTTAAACATGCAAAATTTGGGTAAAAAGAATTAGTGATACTTGGCTCCGTTCCGCGGACACACTTCCCTGTTCGGTCCGCGGACAGGAGGGCGACCTGATGTCCATGCTCAACGGACGTATCGCCTGATTGGATGGTGAAAAGCGTTTCCAAAAATCTAGTCAGATTTTTGGAAACGCCCACCATGTTTGATTCGTGGACATCCACCGGTTACCGCGGACATCGCAGTAAAAACATATAAAAAACACAACATTGCACTTGTCAAACTTATCAAACAAACTCTGGGGAGTGGTGAGGATGGGATGGGATATCGGCATAAGAATCCAAAATAAAGGTATTTTTCCCCCCAAAAGTCTGCAAACAATTTGTGGACACTTCAGATGTTCGGGGGCATCCGTGTCTATTTCTGCATTACAGAGATGTTGAAAAGCAGTTCTTGGATGGCTTATAACTTTGGCACCACTCAACAAACTGCATGAAATTTTGGAATGTTATTCTAGACTTGATTCTGAAAAGTGTGGAGCTGTTTTGTCAAGAGGGAACCAATTTAGACATGGGGTCCTAAAATATTGCAAAGTCTTATAAATGTGGTGCCATTTGACATATCTACACAAAAGTTAGCAAAAAGATTTTAGAACTAGATGTAAATGTTATTTTAAGGTTCAGTGTTATTTTGTCTGGAGGGGGCTAAATTAGAGGGGGATCTTAACAATTTTAGATGGCTTATAACTTTGTTGCCATATCACGAATATGGACAAAGGTTTTCAGAAAGACTATCGACCTAACCTTCAATGATTGTGTAAAGTCTGAATGGAGTTTTTCAAGTGGGGGCTAAGTTATATGTATATTGTATGTACATACGTTTTGACACTTTTGAAAAAATAAGACACAGGCTGATTTCAAGGAAACTTGTGTAAGGAGCATTGGTAAGGACCTTAAAGCATGGTTTTGCAAAAGTGCCCGTGTTTTTTTTTGTTGAAGTGTTATAATGTAGGTACAGAAAATAGTGATATATCTTTGGTGACAACGTATACCTGTGGCCATGGGCAGTGGCCGGATTGTCCGGGTCATGATATAAGTTCATGTCCCAGACAATCTGGCTACTGGCCATGACTGCGACGGAAGAGAAATGGGGTTAAAGTGGCCATCTCCACCTTGGACGGCTATGTTGAAAAGTTATTCGAATGTGGGATAGGTTTGTAAGGGAAAAAAATGTGCTTGTATTAATATGGTCATAGTGTTCTGTCTTCGCCTTCTGCAGGCTGCTATGGAAAGGGAAGAGGGGTTCTGTACAGAGCTCTTCCTTCCTTTTCCATGGTGGCCATCTGGGAAAAGGATTCATTTCCTACAGTGGGACGTCCCGATGTAGGAAGAAAAATCTATTTTTTAGCACCCCGGTTTGCGACTTTGGGAACCAGGGGCGCTAATGGCCTTTATCCCTCATTGCAGGGGCTGCAATGGAGGATAATGGTCTTGAACCCTTGTTATTTATTTATGTATTTATAACACGCCATAGCCCGCAGGCATCAGGGCACACAAAGACACACCTCGCTTCGGCCAATAACTTGGGCTGCCAGGCCATTATCCCCCCCTTCCGGTCCCTGGTACAGGGGATGAGCGTCACATTATTCCCATTAGCATAACACTAAGGGCCTGATTCATGCACATGTTTTATAATGGTGCAGTTCTATAGGAAAATGTTACATGAATCAGGCCCTAAATGTTAATGGAAATGTTGGAAAAACGTATTGAGTGTATGTACTTTACTGAGAAATGAATTGCATATGTTTTTATTAGTTCAACTTAACCATAAACACATTTTTGTCATTGAATATATATATATTAGTTAATAATGGAAAGAGGTGCGTAATGTATGCCACAAGAAAGCTCTGCATCCCCTTCAAAAGTATGGAGACGTTTAGCCAATCTGGCCAACCAGCCCAATTTTCATGATGCTGCACAATTAAGAATACTTACCTAGTTCCCACAATGCACACTGCTGCACATATTTTCCCTGTTCCAAAAAACGGCACAGTAATACAAATATTTCGCAAGTCCCACAGTGCTTCGAAAATGGACTGCCTTTTAGATTCCATGCTTCAGTAATACAAGTCAGTCAGCTTTAAACAATTGTACAATAATATAAAAATGTGTACGATGTCGAGAATACTGCAGTATTACAAAAGCAGTGTTTTTCCAATTTTCCCAAAGCCACATTATTTCTAAAATAATGTCCACATTTGCAGTATCAGGTAAGAACAATTCAGGCATGAACCATTACAGTTATTCCCAGCTCGCAGATACTCAACTACTTGTTTCACCAGTTCCTAGATATCCAGTAATTTGTTTGCTCTGTCCTCACTTAGTGAGTAACAGGCCTGGGTAGGTGTCACATTCCCAGTAACATGTATGCTTGGTCTATGATATCTGGTAACAGCTGTGATCATTTATCATCATGCTTATTAACAACTGTTAATAGTTGTCATTGTATCCAGTTGCTGGTAAGACCATCTTCCATAGCCCATATGGTCTGGTCTAGTGAGAGGTATGAGAAGCCCTTACATACCCAGGAGCAGTGGTAGAACTATCTCACAATGCAAGAAGCAGGTGCGCACACTTTTAAACACGCAGTAATGGGTTGTGCCAGCTTTCACATAATTAGCAGAAAAAGTAGAGCATGTAAATCAACAGCAGTTCGGATTCAATATATGTCTTATACCAGGTGTGTTCAATTCCCAAATGCTCATTTATGAGTATAATTTATGTTCAGTAACAATCAGACATTTGTCAGCTTCCCCCTCTCCAGCTTCTTTATCCTCCCGCCCCCCCACATGGTCTTCAGTACAAGCATGCTTCACCTGCCACTGTGATGGTGATCCAAGGATGACTGACCACTTTTCTGCATCTATCAGCAGTGGGTGCAACCATTTTCAGCAGCCTGCTGTGGTGTAGTAGTAGGCAGTGTTACATGTTCCATTTCTGGTTCTGCACTCTCTTTTGGTTTCTTTGAGATTCATCGGCTACGAAAGAGACTGGCCTAAAGATTTCTCTATAACTGGCTTAACATCTGAACATCTGTGCCAAGTGATGTCTCCGAGCACAGCAGCTCATCTGTGGAATGCTGTAGGCTTAGGAAATGGGCATGAACAGCCCTACCTCCACGAGAAGTACACAGTTCTGATGTTGCTGGCTCAAGTCCCAAGGTTGCTAAGAGGCTGTCATGCAAAGACAATCTGATGTTACGAAATGTGCTTTCTCTCTCTCTGTTCGGGGAAATGTTTTCATATGTACTGCTAATGGGAGGAGAATAATATGTAGCTTCTGCATTGTACATAAGTATGAACCAGGCCTGGGAGGGGCAGAGATGAATGCAGCCCTCCCACGCACTGGTGTGTGTGTTAACATTACAGCGCTTTTAACCACACTTCTGGCCTTGTGCATTATTTGTGTCCAAGGGCTGAGTGCCTGGAATGCCCGAGATGGTGTAAGGGAGCTAGATGAGGACTGGTATCATGGGGAGCAGGACGAACCTGTGACATATGGTGCCGATCCCAGGGAGCTCCCCATCATGAAGTGCATGACTGGAGATTACAGCAATACAATGTGTACGTGAATATTTTTTTCGCTGTACCTTTTGCACGTTTGAGTAATGGAATCAGTGGAATTTGGAGTCTTCAGAGACTCTAGGAATAATACGGAGATAGTGCCTCTGAGTGCTGTAGTGATACGGTACAGGGTTGCATGGGCAATTACAGGACTGAAATAAGGTCAGAGCATTCTTAGGCACCGGTGATACAGTAAGAGCACCTATCGTGGAGAGGCGGTGTAGGGTCGATGCTGTAAAGGGCACAGGGTGGGAGTTTGAGGTCCGAAGCTTGAGTGGAATAAGACAGATTACAGTTTCAGTGACAATATGGCAGATGCTGGACCACTGAACAGAAAAGAGGCAGGGGCAGATCTGTCATATAAATCGGGGGTGAGGGCTGTGCTGAAGAGGCTGAGGAGCATAGTGGACAATTGGGGGTGGTCCCCCAGTGGGTACAAAGGAATAAGGAGGTGGGGGTCGCCCAGGAACAGCAGTTACAAAGGGTACAACAGGGAAGGGACAGGGGAGATAATGCTGAATTACAAGCAAAGCACAAGGATAGCACAAAGGGGATGAAGGTTGAGCATGATCTGCAACCCTCAAATGTTACAGTGATGCTTACACAAATTTTCATGAGGGCCGCAATATGGCTGCTGAAGCCAGACGAGATAAGGAGGGTGGTGGAAGGGAATATGGATGTGGGGGAAAGGTTAAGATCTGCCCAGGGGTGGAAATACATTCTCAATGCAGCTGATGACAAATGGCTGAGACCAGCGAAGGGGTGAGAGGAGGGAGAACACACAGAGGGGCTGGAATGTGAGGTGCCTGTGAGGGTTGGGGTGGATGACACACAACGCTGTGGGGGTTGCTCTATGTATTTCCGAGAGAGGGAAGGAAGGGGGTAGACAATGAGTGTCTTTTTTGGCTCTAAGAGGAAACACTAACACTTACGTCTCCCCAGCCCTTTTCACAGAAAATAAGTAATTGGACTCAGACCAGCGGAAAAAACACACATGCATCATATGAGGTTATAAAACAGCTCATTATTGGCCCTTTATCTATACCATATAACTATATAAATGCTATAAATATACACAAGTGAATATATATGTATAAATTAGAATATAGTTAACTTCACCGTTAGAAAGGAGGCAGAAGAAAACTTCATCTTGGCCACCAGCAACACTGCTTAGTCCATCAGTAGGTAGGCAAAGAGATCACTACATCCAACGCGGTCTGAAGCAGTGCGTCCTCCCTTTCAGCAAGACTGTATCACCAGGGGTTTCAACGTCCAACTAACTTTCTCCGTAATGCCCTCTCCTTTATGGGGCACTCCTCCGCCTTTCCCAATTGCGTTCTGCTCTCAGCCGAAGAGCAGATCACAAGTCGAAGCGACAGAGGGTGTTAAACTCTAGTTAGAAGTGGTAAAATCCAGTTAGAACTGGAAATACCCAGCAACCATCTCTCTCACATGCATTCCCAGATCCGTTAACATGCACCTGCAGTGTGCTCTGACTCCCTTTCTGCCTTTCTGTATTTGTCCTTCAATGGAAAATACAATAACTATACTCCGCAGTTTGTCCACTCGAATAATGTTTACGTGACCTTGCTCTTTTTTCCCTGCTACTTGCTCAGTCTGTGAGGCCTGCCGAACGGCAGACTTTTGTTACTGTATTGGGAGATGTGTTCAAAATGGCTGTGCATCACCATCTAGTTATTCTGGCTTGCATTTTTCACACTAGCATTACACACGGGCTGGCTCGGTACCGGGGGAGGCAACTGTTTGCAACAGAGGGGAGGGGGAACATTTTGGGAAAAAGAGATGCAATGAAGGATTTGGCAAATGGGGTCCTGACAGCATGGTGGGGGACATGTCTGGACAAAGGGGCAATAAATAAACAGGATTTCAGAAGGACGGGTGACTGTGCAGTGTGCACCTTAGACAGGGCAGTTAACAAAATTCCAGTGAAAGGTGTAATGTCAGGTGAATACATGTCAGAGGTTGTCAAATCACAACAGAATGCGTTCAGGGCATGTGCACCAAAGAAGGACATTGACAGGCCTACGTATAAAGAAGGTGGTCAGTGTCAGCGTGACTTAATAGTGTTTGCGGGGGAAAGAGCACAGTATGGTGGATTACAATCAGTGTTGTTGGCTCTGGGAAGAAATAAGATAATTCCATCTAAGCGAGAGTGGCCAGTGACACCTGACAATGACCCACAGCCACAGCTAATGGCATCCATTGAAGAAAAGGAGTGGAAGTTGATGGAGTACCCAGAGTTTTAAGTGGTGGAGATTAGTCCACAGAAGAGCAAGAAGGAGGCGCAAAGGAAATGTGAGCAGCTCCTGACCATTTGGAAAGGGGAGGATGAAGAAATGATGCAGCATATCAATACAGAGAAAAGGCAAGCCAATGCATTTCAGTGCCTGACAGAGATGGCCTAGTGGCCCCTGGCAAAAGAAGGCTGTCAGGATCACATGAACATTTGTGTGGCTCATTGGAAGAAAAACCAGAAAGAGTAGCGAAAGAAGGAGCAGTTCAAGCAGATGGATGAGAAAGGCACTCAGTGGGAAGACTGGCTGTCATTTGTTCTCCATGAACTACTGAAAGAGCAGTCTGCAACCAGGTATTGACCATGAAAGATGCTACTTGGGGAAAAATATGACAAACACTGACAAGTTGCTGCTGACGCTGACTGCAGGTGCACCTAGGGACTGGGATGTATTAGAGGCTTACTATATACTGGAAAGTAAGAGAAACATTGACTTTGACTTGGACAGTGCAAACAAACATGACAGACACTTGAAAAAGGCAGTGCTGAATGTGAGAGTGACAGGGATGTTCAGAGGTACAAAGGGTGGGACATGTAGTAATGAATGTTTTTGGTGTTTTAGATGCCCCCTAGATTATGGCTGATGCTAATAGGTGGGAATGTTTATGCAATACAGTACAGTGAATTAATGACTTTAGATCAGTTAAGACATAAATAAGTCGTCTTACTTTGATAATGTTTTTTATTTGTTTGCTTCCTTATTGAGTGAGAATGGTTTTATTGCAGTTTGCTTTATGTAGAAGTAGTGCACGGCTTTGGTTAGGGATTCATAGATAAAATGAGAAGAGAATAAAAAAGTGGGCACATGTTAAATGTTACATTTCTGATTCTGCACTCTCTTTTGGTTTCTTTGAGATTCATCAGCTACAAAAGGGACTGGCCTAAAGACTTGTCTGAGAATTGGCCTAACATCTGAACATCCAGGCCAAGTGATGTCTCAGAGCACAGCAGCTCATCTGTGGAATGCCGTAGGCCTTGGAAATGGGCATGAACAGCCCTCCCTCCTCGAGACATACACAGTTCTGATGCTGCTGGCTCAAGTCCCAAGGCTGCTAAGAGACTGCCATGCAAAGACAATCTGATGTTACAAAACGTGCTTTCTCTCTCTGTGTGCGGGAAATGTTTTCATATGTACTGCTAATGCGAGGAGAATAATATGTAGCTTCTGCATTGTACATAAGTATGAACCAGGCCTGGGAGGGGCAGCGACAAATGCAGCCCTCCCACACACTCTTGTGTGTGTTAACATTATTGCACTTTTAACTACACTTCTGGCCTTGTTTGTTATTTGTGTCAGATTGCCGAGTGCCTGGAATGCCTGAAATGGTGAGGGAGCTAGATGACCAAATGGTATCGTGGGGAGCAGGACGAACCTTTGGCAGGCAGCTGGCTGCTTTTTTATTTTTGATGACTCTGATGCACTGGCCCAGGCAGTCACAATCAAGTGGCCCAGGATTAAATGGCATGTGGGTTTGATTCCCATATGGGCACAAACTGAAGCTGTAGTGTAAGTGTTCTGAGGAAGAAGTTGCTTCTGTGGCTGTGCAGAAATCATAGAGAAGAGGATCCTGAGTATAAGGAAACCCCCTGCATTATGGGCCTGAGGACTTGGGTTGGCTGTTATTACACAGGACAGAATATGTGTTCCGGTTCTGGCATCATTTGGAGTATATATTCATGCTGCATAATCCACACCCAAATTTATCTGTAAAACGTACCCAGATCTAGAAGATAAATGTCTATTAGAAGTTGTTTTCAGTCTTCCACATTATTTCATAGATGTAGCCATGCTTTCAATATTTTATTGAAAATGGATAATTCAATGTTTTCAACATATCTATTTAACTTTTCACCTTCTTAAGTTATATCTTAAATACTGTAAGCATCAATGGAATCTGGATTTAAATCTGCAGCATTTGTCTTTGCCATGAAGCCATCACTTAAATGTATTAAAGGTGATTCACCACACATGGTTTGGTCATTCACCACCAAAAAAGGATCTCCGGGCCGTACCCCAACTTGAATTAGTAAGCTCCGCAATGGTCTGCTAAAGTAATTATGAACATCTGGCGGGGAGTGTGGTAGCCCCTCAGCCAATAAGGAGGCTTGAAGCGAGGCAATGCCCACTCCAAGCCTCCACACGGCTGAAGACCGCCACGTCCCGTGCCCGGGATTCAGGTATGTGTTTTTTTCCTCTCCACTCCCCACTCTCCCAACCCCACTTACCTTCCGATTTCTCCTTTTTTTGGGATCGAACGCGCTGGGAACTCTTCTGTTCCCGGCGCATCCGCTCACAATAGCTACCATGGAAAGGAAAAACGGACTCCGTTTTCCCTTTCCTGGCGGCCATTTCCTTGGACATTTTTCTTTTTTTTAACGTTGCAGCATTTTGGAACAAAAAAGAATGCTATTAGTACCCCAGTCTTGTGGGCCGGGAAACTAATAGCAATATGCCCCTCGATGCAGGGGGCATTTTCGAGGCAGGTAATGCTGCGTGCCTTCGTTAACTATGGTAATGCCCCCGCAGCTCAGGGCATATTGCTTAATTAAAAGCACCAGGGCTAAAATTGCCCTTGTGCTAAAAAGATACACTTCTGATGCATTACCATTCTGTATCAGCCCTAGGGCAAACTTTGCCCTGGTGCAAAATGTAGTGAAAATGCATCTTTTTTTGCACAACGACAATTTTTGCCCTTGTGCTTTTAATATGTCAAACTGCACATGTTGAGCTGCAATGGTTTTATTATGTGTCCCATTATTTTTCAAAATAGGTCAAACTTTGCCGTAGTGCTAATACTGTGCAAACATTTAACTTGCACTGGTGCAAAGTTTCTATAATCTGGCCCGGTCCTTTTTTTAAGGAGAGTTGGGGAAATAAAGCTTGCACATCATTTTACGGTAGCAGCAAAACAGAAACAGCTGGATACATCTTCACAGCACTGAAATGTACAGCAACAACCTGACCTGCCCTCCAGACCTCTGCCTTTTATGGGGCCATTGCCAGGTGACAGATTTGTAACCTAACAGGAATCTTCTGAAACCCTCAATGCAGGCCTACACAGAGGGAAGAATTACTCACACACCGCTAAATTAGTTAGAAATCTCTTCACAACAGTTTGTCATTAATGCATATGGGTATGTTTGGACACATCCTGGCTTTGTTTGCAATAGTACCTTTGTAATTTCTGATTTGTACTAGCTTCTTTAGTTACTTGCTCACAAAAGTGCCTGTCATGGGAAAGTGCCAGACAGCAGTTTTTGCGTTCTAGTATGTGCATGTACAATCATCAAATAGCGCAAGTTATACATAAAAAAAGCATTGCCAAATGCAAATACATATATGGCACAAAATACAAAAGAATTAGTCCACTGGGCAAAGAAGGCTGTAAAAAAAAAACAGAAAGCAGTATCTCAATATTGTGAAACTTCATTCTAACTGAAAAACAGGGGAAGGCATAAGCAAACAATCTGCGGCACAATGGGATACACAGTGGGCCTCATCATGACTCTGGCGGTAGCCGTGCTGGTAAAAAAACCTCGCCGGAGTACATTGATTTCCAGCGCCTGGCAAAGGGCACTTACCGGAGCATTACAGCCCCGGCAGTCCCGGTACTTCCCTATTGCCGGGCAGCAGAAACAATTACTCCCCATTCCCATTCGAGTCCCACTGGACTCAGTGGGAATTGGAAGGACGGATGTACCAGCATAATTCATGAATGGTGCTGGTGCATCCGTCAAGGTCTGCGAGAGGGTGCTGTGCGCCAGCCAGGTCAGACCTAGTGGGCTGAAAGGCACCCGCTCGCAGACCTTGGAGTATTCCGGTCCGGTAACAACGGTGCCAGTTTTTTACCGGCACCGTTGTTAACGGACTGGCACACTCGTAATGAGGCCCATTGTGTCTTAAAAGTCACTTGCCGATTGTTACAAAATGACTTCTGCTCAGGATGAGTAGTTTCTAAACACCTTCTCAGCTGCCAACTTCTGCAAAC
Organism: Ambystoma mexicanum; assembly: GCF_040938575.1. Lineage (NCBI taxonomy): Eukaryota > Metazoa > Chordata > Amphibia > Caudata > Ambystomatidae > Ambystoma > Ambystoma mexicanum. The sequence continues at coordinate 737,095,378 of NC_090936.1, forward strand.
CAACAGTGAATCAAATTATACGTGTAAAACAGGCACAGCCAAGAGATATGCCTCCTTTGCCTTTTGTGGAAATGTGGGAAGGTTACATGCTCATAAACTGTCAGAATGTGATCAAGTAGCAACCCAAACGGCAAAGTACAGCAGTCCAAAATAGAAGGAATGTCCAATAAAGGTTCTATGAAAATATATATACTTTAATTAAACACAACAATGCTCAAAAACCCATCCCTGTAGAGAGTACATAGAATATGCAATGAATAGAAAGATGCAGCACTCTGGGTAATGAAACGAGGGTAATAGGCAATCAGCAACCACAATTAATTAAAAAGGATATGTCGTGTGTGAGAAAAGGGATGGAAAGTGACCTAACCAGTCTCGGGGGCCCGAAGATAGAGCATGGTGGCATGTATGAATCGACAATGTATTCTCCCTGTTGTTAGGCAGTTTAACAGCACTGAACTAAACTTTGGGCTGTGCTGCAATGCAGGTCGAATCAGTTTTGGTGCGGCAAGTTGTTCTGGGTCAAGCAGTTAGTAGAAGGCTAGTTGGTTTGAAGTGGGAGCTTGGTGCACTTCAAATGCAGTGCTTGGGTAATGCGTTTTGAATGGCACACCAGGGTCAGATCTGTAGTCAAGTCAGTTCAAGATGTGGGTAATCAATGGTTTTTTCTGCGAGGGACATGGTGATCCAGCGGTTTAAATCAAGGTTTGTCAGTTCAATGTGATCACCTTTATCATTCGATGTAAGGTTCAAAAAGACAGAGGTTGAAGTTTAGTCTGCAGCAGCGTGCAGATTGTTTGAGCCAAACAGGAGATGTGCTCTGCTTGGCACAGTGAGCCAGTGAGCAGGTTTGATAGGTGCAATGCAGTGGTATCAGTGGTATTCCAAGTTCGATGGAGTGCCAAAGGCAGCAGCGGGTCCCTCTGGTTTGAGTACGGTGACCATGGTTTGAATGCATTTTGACACGTTCAGTGCAGTAGAAAAGGGAATGTTGGGTGTTCTACTCTTCCAGATGCTCTGATACCCACTAAAGGGGTTCTAGAACAGGTTGAAACCTTTCAGGTTCCACTCTCTCAGCCTAGGGAAGTTTGGTGTAGAGAGGCAACTCCTAGTCCTCCTCAAAGGTCACCCCCAATGCATTGGGAGATGGCAGGAAGCAGAGCTTGTTCCAGACTTGGAATCCTCCTACTTCACCTCAATGGCATAATGCTTTGGTAAGATCAACTCTCCCAAAAGAGGTCCAAATTGTTTCTATGTCCTGGATGCTCCAAATGTGAATCAACGAAGGAGTGGGAGACATCATCTTATATAGTAAAAACTCAACAGATTGTGCTTTGTGCTAAAGAAAACTGAGTAGACAGGAAGGGGACAGAGGTACAAGAAGGAACATCATGGTTTATCTCTTCCCCACTTGTTCTGCACTCCCTCTATCTGCACTAACCCCATCGCCTTCTCAGACCAAAAACATCAAAGGCCCTTTGATATGCAACATCCTGGTCTGAGACTAGTCCATTTGTATAGGGTGTACCATTACATTCTTATTTCCTAGGACAACCACTGCTGGAGGGCTGTCTCTCTGGAGAGAGGTATTACCTGACCTTGCAAAGATCAAAATAAGGCCGTCCCTACTGGCTATGGTTCTGCTGGGTGCAGTGAAGAAAGCCACTGTGGAGGGAATACACACAGCCAGTCTATGGCGAGGCTGGCTGACATTGTTGACACTTGTATGATGCAGATTCAGGTATGGCTTTAATACTTATGAGAAATAGTATCCACCATATCTAAAACTCAGTTATAACTTATATTTAAATATTACAACTGCCACCAGGATGTTATCTCTCATAGTTATGTGGTTTGGGGACAGAGGTGCATATCTTAAATCCGGCACCCATGCTGAAAATATTTGGCTAACACTGCAGATGTCATGAGGGAAACTGTGACCTCGGGAGAGCAGGCACTGCATATCTCTATATAGATGTAGCAGGGAGTAGGCGCACACAATGCTTTTGACATGGAGTTTGCTGAAAGGGAGATCAAGTTAGCAGGCCACTCTTTCTGAGACAGAATTACTAATACAAATAAAAGGAAGCCAGGGCTTCTGCACTCTTGCCAAATGACAATCCTTCAAACTAATTGGCAGACATTGTAGGTGGTTGAAGCCAGTGTGACGTGGGCTCTTTTGAGTATTTGTAACAGGATTACTTCCATTTCATTTTGATACCAGTGGACGTTTCTAGGGCAAAATTGGAATATCTTATTTAGGCCGGATTACAAGAGACCAATCAGGAAGACCCATATACATTCATGATAATGACTTGATGTTGAAAGGAAAAATGGTACAATTGTTTTTCATCAGTGCTTCTGAGTGAAGCACAACATGGAAACATTTGGGATCTGAGAAATAGGGAGATTTGTCAATCAATTATGACTCCACAGATACAGAATCAGGACTAAGGGATGTTGGTCAAAGTGACAGTGATGTTCAGCGTTTTAGAACTGCTTAACATTCCTAACTAAATACAAGTGTTCCGCTTGTAAAACTCTCCACACTCAAGGCTTATCTCCACAGGCATGATCACAGGCTTGAAGAAAAAGGCCTGCATACTGGTAAAGTCTGAAAATGCATGTGTTTGTTGCTGCTTGTGGCCAGTCCATGCTTTTAATGGTTTAATATGTATAATCTGGAACAACTACTGCCAATGGATTCAATACGTTCAATGGTACAACGTGCTGCTCCCTAGGTCTCAGTGATGAAATGTATAAAAAGCTGCACAAATCCTTTACTAAAACCCAATTAAATAAATACATGTTATAAAAATTTGAACATAGTTACTCTGTTTACTTTTTACATTGTATTTCTCTCCTTGTGAAATGGAATCTGTGTGCGTGTGTATGTACAAAGGGGCTCATTATGAGTTCGACAGTAAGACGCTGGTATCACCAGCTTGCCGGTGTTACTGTTTCTAGGGGTGATCGCCAGAATTACTGGCATATCACGAGTCTGACTGCGCATGCACACACCCCGCTGTAAACAATAATACCGGCAAACCGGTATTACCAGCAGCAGCAGCCATCTGCCGGTATTACCCTACGATTTGTGCTGGTTACACCGATACTGGCACCAAAACTGCTGTTATAACTGATGTCGAAATTACTAGCACCGGAAATAGTGTCACCACCTGAACAGGAAGTATGCCGGCGGCCATCTTTAAAACACAATCCACCCTGAATCTCCCATTTCCTGCTGCCATCCACTTCCATAAAAGGTGCCATTGTGATGTAAGAAGCCAACACGTTCTGGATACCCGGCCACCAACTCATAAAGACCGGCATACTCCAAGGCCAAAATGTACTGAAGCAGAGCTCACTGCATTGGAGAACGCAGTTGTCCAATACTCTGAGGCACTGTTTGGGACTATGCAGAGGAAAACCAGCCTGCAAAGAAAGTCTACAATATGGCAAGATGTCATGTCAAGGGTGACGGCTGTGGGGACTGTTGAGGGTACACATCCTCACTGTACACCACAGGAGAGGGAGAGTGGCACCCCACTGCCTCATGGCCTGGGAGACGGCGTGCATTTCCATTCTCCAAATGGAGGTTGTCAAGGGAGTTGGGACTGCAGAACCGGGACCCAAGGCAATGGTGGTGCATTCAACAGACCCCCAAACAAATGATGTATCCAAATACATGCATCCCCGAACAGTGATGTAACAAATGGGATAGGGTAGTGGTTCAACACATATCAGTCACAGCAAATGACCAGATCACAGATACATGGCAGGGGATATGCTATGATATGATATGACATTTATAAGAGGAGGAGAAAAAACATAACCAAAGAGAAAGGTTTTGAGGTGCTTCCGGAACCAGAGATGGTTCTCCTCAGGTTTAAGGGAGGCAGGGAGGCTGTTCCAGAGGGAGGCACCAGCTGAAGAAAGAGATCTACCACCAACTCGTTGCTTGGAGAAGCGACTTACTGAAGTATGCTCGTGAAGCCGAAATGTAGATAAACCTTTATTGTAATGTTACATACGACCGGCGCCCTGCTCTGCCGCACACCTCTCAGCTCTTCTTCCTCTCTGCCAACCCTCACTCCGAATCCCTTTCAAACCACAACATTCTACCAAGCACGAGCAGGCAGGGACGCCGTAAACAAGGAAACCAATGCAGTAGAAATAACATGAAGCAAGTACCGAATAATGCGTGCATGAAATACTACATCATCTCCCCCTTATTTCTTTTTAAAAAAAACGAAATTACAAAAATAAGGATGAACGATTAACTACTGTGAAATATTCATGAAATCCATAGTAAGAATAGAACAAGCAATGAACATTGAAAAAAAAAAAACTTGACATGTAACGATAAATCCACCATAGTCAAAAGATTAGCAGGCTACTTCCCCATGATGTAATCTCTAGACCAAAATGGTAATATTTTTTCTCTTGACGTGCAAAGTATTTTGTCACTGGATGTGACACCCATCTCGGACTCTGAATGATTGTCACTATCATTACCAACATTACTGCTTTCGACAACCATGCCATCATCATCCCTCTGGAACACCTCACCTTCCCCAGGATCGCTTACTTGATTATTGATGACACATTCTTGCCCCACAGCACTAAAATCATCCTTCTCTCTCCAATGCCCATCTTCCTCCACTACTTGAGATCTAACCTCAGACTGCACTCTCACATTCTCCTCACCACTACTATGACAATCTTCATTATTCCTCAAACTTAAGTCATATCCTCTAACATGTCCAGCGTGACCATTTCCATAATGCTCTAAATCCCAATTCCATCTGCTCACTCTGTCCATGTTCAATACCGATCCACCGCTGACCTTCACTGCATTTGCAAACACTTGAACAACTCTGACTGGTCTGCTATATTTTGAATCACCCTTTCTAACACTTTGACCTAACTTTATCCTCACCATATCACCTGGTGAAATTCCAATTCTGTGATTACGTCCTGAATAACTCCTATTCATACCCTCGGGGCGTTTCCAACTTCTCACCTCTCTGAATTCTGTCGTTTTCCTGCTTTTAACCCACTCTGGACACAGTAACGTGTTGGGAGCTCTACCCCTCATCAATTCAAAGGGAGAAACATTTAAATCTCTCTTGACTGACGTTCTTATACTCCACAATTTTTCCTTTAGTGCTTCTTCCACAGGTATGTTGTTTCTCACAGCCAACTCCACAGTTTCCACAATTACCCTATTACATCTCTCAACTAAACCATTAGTTTGGGGATGATATAATGCAGAATACTTCCAAATAATACCTGATGCCATGGCAATCTATCTAGTTTCTTTGCTCTTAAATTGAACACCATTATCACTAATAATGGTTTTTGGAAAGCCTTCTCTACTGAAAACTTCTTTCAGGAACTTGATTACTTCTCCAGAGTCAACCTTTCTGACTGCTTTCAATTCTACCCAACCTGAATAATATTCAATCATGACAATCAAAAACTTTTTCTCTCCTATTAACCTTGCATATGGTCCCACAATGTCAACACCTAACTTCATCCAGGGAGCTTGTTCCTTATTTATGACAAGAGGTTCTGATTTAAAACCTTTGCAGCTCTTATCACTGTTTTGGTAAGGCCAACAATTCCTGACAAATCTCTCAATTAAAAGTTAAAAGATCCATCCCTGGCCACCAATATACAGATCTAACATTTGTTTTTTGTTCCCGTGATCCCAGGATGCCCTTGGTGAGCTTTTCCTATGAGTTCCTCATACAATGACTTGGGGGGTATCAACTTGTTTCCTCTCAACAAAAAACCTCCTTCCATGGAAAGTTTGTTCCTTACTTCCCAAAATTTCAGACATTCTCCATCAATCCATCTCTTTTCTGGCCAACCCAACATCGTAAAATCGGCGATTTTTTGTAACGTTACATCCTTACTTATTTCATCCAGCCACATTTCCTTAGATGTAACTTCATGAACAACTGCCACAATGTCTTCATTACACTCAAAATCAGAATCTACATTACTTAATGGTAATCGTGATAGGTAATCAGCAATAATATTTCTCCTACCTGGTACATACCTTGTCACAAAGTGATAGTCCTGTAACTTGATACTTAGTCTAGCCAACCTAGGTGACGCCTTGCACATTCCCTCAACAGTCAGTACTTCTATGAGTGGTTTATGATCAGTTTGGATGATAAACTTGCAGCCCCATAAGTACTTTTTGAAATAATTCACTGCCCAGGTAACAGCTAATAGCTCCTTTTCAATTACAGAATATCTGCTTTCTGTCTGAGAAATTGCTCTAGAAGCATAGTTGATGTTTTTTTCTCTGCCATCTTCATCAATCTGGGACAACACTGCTCCTAGCCCATTGCCACTGGCATCTACTGTAACCTTGGTCAATCTGCCAAAGACATAACCACCCAATTCTGTGGAATTGCATATTTCTCTTTTGATGCAACTCACTGCTTCATCACATTCTTTACTCCACTCAAATTTGGCTTCTTTTTTTAACAATTTCCTTAATGGCTCAGTTACATTTGCAAATTTATTAACACATTTACTATAATACTCGCATAGACCCAGGAATGATCTTAGTTCGTCCTTATTATTGGGACTTGGGGATTCCCTGATGGCCTTCATAGCATCACCTTTCGGTTTATACCCCTTGCCATTCACTGTGTGTCCCAAATACTCAACTACATCCATACCAAACTTGCATTTGCTCTTTTCAATCTTCAAACCCACGCTCTCTAACTTCAATAACACATCCTTCAATCTCAAGTCATGTTCTTCTCGACCTTTGCCAAACACAATAATATCGTCTTGATAGACAAGGATTCCTTTTAGCCCTTTCAACACATGTGCCATCACCCTTTGAAATACTGCCGCTGCAGATGCTAACCCAAACGGCATACGTTTGTATCTGTATAATCCATGAGGTGTGACAAATGCTGTGATGTCTCTACAATCTTCCGTCAGAGATATCTGATGGTATGCGTTTGAAAGGTCCAGAGTAGAAAACACATCCGCGTTTCCCATGCGATTCAGCATTTCCGAAATTATAGGAAGTGGAAAAATATCAACTATAACGTTCTTGTTCACGTGTCGAAGATCTACACAAATTCTGATTTTTCCATTTTTCTTCATCACGATAACGATGGGGCTTGCCCACTCTGACGATTCAGTCTTTTCTATCACTCCTTCTGCTTCCAACCTCACCAGTTCTTGTTCAACTTTATCCGCTATGGCAAAAGGTATGGGTCTGACAGGTACTGCTCCCTCCTTCAGGCGAATCCTATGTGAAAAATGTTTCAACAGACCTAGTTTCTTCTGTAGTTTGTCATCTTCAGACTGTTTTTCTATCTGATTCCCGCTAGAGTTTACAACTAGAACTTTTTCTTCCTCACATGGATCTAACCTGATCCTCAAACCAGCTTGGTGTCTCCAACCAATGATGTTGACTCCTTTCTCCGCCACATACATTTTTTTTCTGCGCGCCTGTCTTTGAACTCCACTATACAAGAAAACCAACCGATCAACTTGATCTTTGATCCTTCGAATCCACCAGGATTAACTATGTCAGGTGTATTCAGTTTGCTCCTCATGCCGCAAGTCACCAGATTCTTCCAGGTTTTCTTCGTGATAATCGACCATGGTGAGCAGCTGTCCACTTTCACTTTGAGTTTCCAATTATCAACTGTTATGACACAACTTGGGCACTTGAATTCTCCTCCAGGAGGTGCACGTATTGTGAATACTCTTTCATCATCTGATTCATCGTTCTCTTCCTATATGGTCGAAATCCTCTTCTTCCTTCTGCATGCGACGGCGAAATGTCCTTTCACCCCACAGTTCCCATACTTCTGTCCTATCGCTGGACAATGTTTGGCGTTTGCAAAATGTCCAACCCTGCTGCAATTGTAACACCTGTCCCCATCTCTGGATTGCGTATTCATGGTTCTGAGATCATTCTTTGCCCAATTTCTCCCTCTGAAAGGTTGTCCTTTGTTCTCAAATCCTTTATTTCTATTATTTCTAAGTTTAGGTTCTGCGCAAGCCTTAGCTCTCAGTGTGCTAACCATGCTTTGTTCTCCAGAATCTAATGAAGACTTGTCATGTTGCAGCTGTAAATTCATGACGGCTTCTTGTTTTTTGCTTTTCATTTCTTTGGAACATAATTGACTATGCTCAACACGTTTGGCAATGGCAATAGTCTCTGGCAGGGACGGATTCCCTACCATCCAAAGTCTGTCCTGAACCAAACTATCCTTGGCATGTATGATGATTTGGTCCCTTATTAGTTCATCTAACATGATGCCATTGCCAAAATGACAAGTGCGAGACAAAGTTCTCAAGGCTGACACATAATCTTCGATAGACTCATGTTCCTTTTGAGTTCTGGTATAGAAGTTATACTTGTTTATTGCAACATTTTTTTCTGGGGTGTAATATTTGTCTAATTGTCTGATGGTTTTTTCATGTTCGTCAGCATCTCCACTCTCATCTACTGACAGTTCAGGTAGCTCTCTGTATTTTCGTTGTCCTTCTAGGCCCAATGCATGAAGTAGCAACAATTTTTTTTTTGAGATGTAAGACCTTCCTGGTCAACTGTCTGGATATAATTTAGCCAGAATTCCTTCCATTCTGCCCAATTTACAGCTGGCTGTCCAGGTGATGGGAGAAAGCTTGCTGGAGGCTGGATACTAATACCTTGCATCATTCACAGAGTTGTAGCCGTTTCAGATAAAAGTATAAGTTATTGTTCAAATTTCAAAGTATTTGAGTTGCTATTAAATGCTACTTCTCCTTTCTTTTGTTTCCTCCTCTCTTAAAAATAACGCAATTGAGCAAGTGTATCACAGTAAAGTACTGTGATGAGGATGAGGAGACTGCTATGTACTCCTCATCTCGCTGTGCCGAAATGTACTGCGAGGAGGATGAGGAGATTGTTGTGTACTCCTCATTCAGCCTGATTCCAAATTCATGTGACTCGCGGGTCCTCTTTTCCGAGGTACTGAAGTACGGTGACAGACAGCTGTTTCCCCAACCATGTAACCAATCAGGAGGGTAGAAATGAGGAAGGAAACACTCAGCACGAACCAACGTGGCTCCAGGCGTTGGCTCGGAGCATCCGCTCTGCTTTAGGAAGGAAACACTCAGCACGAACCAACGTGGCTCCAGACGTTGGCTCGGAGCATCCGCTCTGCTTTCCTTCCTTCCCTCACTCCTCTTTGATGTAGAGTGAAATTACTGCACAAGCCAACGTGTGTCACAACATTAGCTCGGAGCGTCTGCTCTCTCTCTGGACAGCCCGAGTTATTGATGCATCCGCACAAGCCGAAACAGTAGGTGCGACGGCTCGGAGCACTGCTCTACTTCTCTCCGTAGCACCGTGGATCCTCAGGACGCCGGCATCCCACCTTCGTCGCCAAAATGAAGTATGCTCGTGAAGCCGAAATGTAGATAAACGTTTATTGTAATGTTACATACGACCGGCGCCCTGCTCTGCCGCACACCTCTCAGCTCTCCTTCCTCTCCACCAACCCTCACTCCGAATCCCTTTCAAACCACAACATTCTACCAAGCACGAGCAGGCAGGGATGCCGTAAACAAGGAAACCAATGCAGTAGAAATAACATGAAGCAAGTACCGAATAATGTGTGCATGAAATACTACACTTACCCTGAGGGAGTTGGAGGGGGATGAGCGAAAAGCTCGAGAAGGAAGATGTTTAGGAAGAATTAATTGAAGGTATTGAGTCCCCAATCCCCAGAAGGCCTTGTGAATGATGCAGAGGGTTTTGAACTTGGAGAGATACCATCCCTGGGCTTGAGGCCAAGAACAAATCTTGCAGTTCTTTTCGGGATAAGTTGCAGAGGGAAGAGAGTAGGAGCAGGCAGATTTAGATAGAGGCTGTTACAATAGTCCAACCTAGAGAGAACCAGGGCTCTGGAGACAGTGAGCTTCTTGGGAAAGGAGAGGAAAGGAAGAAAACCTCTGAGGAGGTGCAGCTGGTAGTGCGACTTCTTAGAAACAGCAGAGATGTGAGGAGAGAAGGAGAGTCTGGAGTCGAAGATGACCCCAAGGTTTTAGTCTTGCAGGTGGGAGCAGGAAGAGGGCCAAGAGAGGCCAGCCAGAGAGCTACAGGGAAGGAGGGAGTGGTGTGCTGATGAGGAGAATCTCAATCTTACTGGCATTAAGGCAGGGGTCATTGGTGGCATATCACTCCTGGATAGCAAACAGACAGTCAGAGATGAGGGAAGGAGAGGAGGAGCCTGAAAATGAGCTGGGTGTCATCTGCATAGCACTGAAAGTTGGGGCAGAGAGCGGCAATGTGGTGGGCATGGAGTGCCAGGTATTGGTTGAACAGCCAGGAGGAGAAGTTAGATCCTTGGGGGACACCACAGGTAGAGAAAAAGATAGCAGAGAGTAAGGACCTATGTTGGATCTGGGAGGGTCAGTCTGGGAGGAAATAAGTCAGCCATGCCAGAGCCTGACCAGTGATACCCAGGTTATCACCGAGACGGTTGAGCAGGATGGCATGGTTGACAGTGTCAAAGGCAGAAGAGAGATCAAGCAAGATGAGGATGCAAGGGGTGTTAGAGTCAAGGGTGTAGAGCAGGTCTTCACAGATGTTCAGGAGAACAGTTTTTGTGCTTCTGGCAGCTCTGAAGCCAGACTGATGGTCATGAAGGCAACCAACAGATTCAGTGTGGAGATGAACAGTTTCTCCAGGAGCTTGTCTAGGAAGGGAGTGATGGAGATTGGGCAATAGTTAGCCGGGCAGGAGGGGTTGGCAGAGGGTTTCTTAAGAAGAGGCTGCACAAGGGAGTGCTTCAGAGGGGATGGGAAGACTCCAATGGTGAAGGAGTGATTGCAGAAATCAGCCAGGGCAGGAGCCAGGGAGACGATGTGGTCCTTGATAGTCTTGGAGGAACAGGGGTGAACCTGTTTTGACAAGACTTTCATAGATCAGACTTGTCTAGAAACCTCGTCAGCAGAGAACAGGGGAAAGGCAGAGAAGGAGGGAGGAGAGGTGGCTGGAAGGAGGAGAGGGAGGACAGGATGTCCTGAGTTTTAGAGATGAAGTGAGAAGCCAGTGCCGTGCAGAGGGCCTGGGAAGTGACAGGAGAGGTAGAGACTGTGGCAGGATTGGCTAGTTCTTTGCAGATTTTATAGAGTTCAGCCGAGTTGTTATATGCCGCAGAGATGCGGGCTTGGATATGAGCTCTCTTCTTGGTTAGGACAGAGAGCTGATATTGCCTTTGCAGCAGGCGACAGGGCAGTTTGTCAGAGGATGTACATGAAGCACGCCATTTCCTCTCGGCCACCCTGAACTTGCGTTTTAGGGTGATGAGGTCTAGGTCATACCAGGAGTGCACTTGGCATGACAAAGAGGATGTTGGTGAGAGTTTCCTTGGAGGAGGCACTGGTGTCAGCGATAGGAAGGCCTGGGTTGGAGAACAGGATGTCCTTTTTAAACTTCTTCCTACCAGATTTAGTGAGGCGAGCAGGATAGTCAATAGAGAAGCAGTTAGAAAAGATAGGAGAGACAGAGAGCACCATAGAGTAGGTGGGAGAGGAAGGGGTGTGGAAGGCCGAGGGGGAGACACTAGCGAAGGTCACTAGGGTAGGCAGACAAGGCAGCGAGAGGCAAGCAAATTCAACAATAGGACAAGACGACACTCAGGGTTAAGGAGCTCACAAAATGCACATTATTAAGACAGGTGAGAGAACGCACTTAGGTTTGCGAATCCTGAATGGGGGAAAAAGGTCTAGTTTTCACAATGCAAATTGTAACTACTGGTACACTGCATGTTATCACAACACATGGAAAACACACCTAAGTTTGAGGATGGAGGTAGATGTACCCATGCACAAGCACCATAGCAGAAACATGCAGCCTGAAACATGGGCACACAAGAAGTGCCCATGTGTACCAAGGGAGTCCATGTAACAAGTTGATGGCCCACCGCACACACAACAAGCCATCTTGGAAGGCCAGCAGGCAATGTCCACTCCCACCACCCACATGTAGGAGTACACATCAGAGCCAACACACCCAAGTAATCCTCATGAAATGAGTATGACACACAGAATGTTGCATGATTGTACTGCAAGCCTGCAGACATGACTCTGAGATGACTAAAATCATACCTATCTATTCCCAACAGGCAGAGAGTCCATGGACAAGGGGGCAGAGCTGGACCATCTACACCCGGGCCAGCAGCTGCATCCAGACATGCAAAGGCCACACCCCTTGCCAGCAGACCCAGGCAACAGAGCAAGTCAAACAGGCAACCTCCACCATCTCCCCCACCATCACCACCTCTGCCACCTCCATCCTTTCCATCCTCCACTGCAAGTGGCACACCAGCAGTGCCTGTGGTTTTCACCATCCCCAAGTCAGTGGCCACTCCACTGGCCAGTAGGGAGACACCCCAGTCGGCAAAGCCACCTCAGTGAGGCCAGATCAAGCCCCAGCCAAGGGACACAGTGCTGATGTACCTCTGGTATCTGGTAGTGGCCGGGCCCAAAGCATGCCAACATCTCCATCACGGGCAGTGCAGCCACCAGGCCATCATGGCAAGGCACATGTGCCCACGACCGATGCAGAAGATGTTGAGAGGGTGGGTGTTTGGGAAAGGGGTTGTGAGGGTCTGTCTTTGGGGAGGGTATTATGGGGGTTGGTGCTTGGGGAGGGTGTTGTGAGGGTTGGTGTTCGGGGATGGTTTTATGCTGATGGGTGTTAGGGTAGGGTGTGTTCAGGGTGGGTTTTAGGGGAGGGTGCATTGAGGGTGGGTGTTAGGGGATTGTGGAAGCTGTTGTGGTGTAGGGCATGTCACAAGTCAAGTTAAAACATGAACACATTTTCACTTGAAGCAATGACAGTCCTTTTTTTTAAGCAAGTGTGTATTGTGATGGTGCAGGATATCTACAAACGTGTAAGGAGTGTGCAAAGTGGAGGGGAAACTCGGAAAAAGTTATCAATCAGTTCTTGTTGGGCCATGCACCCATCCCTGGCCTCCGTGCACTCGGTGAACATGTGCATTGGCCCAGGAGGTACAGCAGCATCATCCTCTGGATGCGGAATGTCCAGATGTGGGGGCAGGGTTATGTTGCACATGATGCAGATGTTATGCAACATTGCACAGGCCATGACTATCTGTCCCCCCTTGCCCTGGTGGCAAATGAATCAGGCCTTCCAGAGTCCAAAGTTTCCGATCTATGGCTACCCATATTCTCACATTGACCAAGTTGTACGCCCCTTCCTCAGAGGGGTCTTCAGCCACGGAAGCTGAATGTATTCAGAGTCGCCTAAAAGGTGTGATTTATGATGATCGGCAGTTGTGTTGCCTGTGACGGCAGCATCTCAATGGTCAGTCTTTACATGCATGTCCAATTTCTCATTGGAAAATAAAAGAGCTGGTTACCCCTCCCTTAGGCCTACACAATTGGTGTGAACCAACATCTTTGTATGGTGTGTATTTGTTATTTTTCACACAGTATATTACCAAACACTATTATATTCCTAAATATTTTATTTAAATTTTTGATTTTTAAAAATACAATTCATACAAAAAAACATGAATTCATAACATCAAAAAACAGACAAATGAATACTGTTCCCTTTTCTAGTTTTAGCGTATTCCACCAGTTCTAATGGCACAGTCTCTTTAAATAGACATTCTGGCAGCCTGATGCGAGGGTCTAATTTTGAGGTGATGCACAGTGATTGAAGTGTGCATGATCAAATCAGAAGGAATTAGGAACTAAAAAAAAAGATTTTTCGTTGCAAAAGGTAAAGTTCCTTTGCAGACACACGTTGAATGTGATTGAAGAGGACATTGTTCCCCAGTACTGGCATGGCGTATGATAGAATTTACAAAGTGGATGTAAATATAAAGTGTTAGAAGACTAAAAGCTTTAACAAAACAATCATCATCTGTCCTGACGATCTTCTGTCCTGACGAAGGCCGTCTAGAAGATACCGGGAAAACCTGTTTATGGGTGGGGTTTATCCCATGACAATAGGCCGTAACGCAGGTCATCGACGGTAATGCTGGACATGGATCGGAGGGACAGGGCCTCCGTATCCTTGTCCTTTACTGCTTTTTATTGTGTGTTCTGTCGTGTTTTCCATGCAGGAGTTCATGTCGGACTCCTGGCGGTGCAGCTCTCTCTTTTGGTTTGGCGTACAGACCCATGGGATACCCTATGGCACCCAGGGGAAGGGGGTGCAACCCTGTGCCCCTAGTGTATGTTTCTGGGCACCTGTGGGTGGCCCACAGAGCAGAGTATGGGCTGGTGGCAGCTCCGTGCTGAAATGACTAGTGTCTGAGAGTCCTCCATTTTGGGATGCCCAGGCCATGTCATTGGAGTCGGTAGACTCTGGACGGAAACAAGATGGCTCCTGTGGCCTCTTGCCTTCCATTGCCTGTTACCTTGATCTTCCCAAAGTCCTGGGAAGCTCTGACTCTGTCCCTTCCCCCTGATTGGCTGTTGGGTGGAAGTTCCATATATGGTAGTGTGGGGAAGTGCTGACCACACTGGCTGGAGCCTTCCCAACGACCGTATGTTGTGGGCACACCTGTGGGTGGGACCTGAGTGAATGGAGTGTGTGACGAATTGACACTTCTTGTTGTGGATGTCTGGTATCTGGTGTTTGACACAATGACTAAGACAGCCCTGGCCGAAACCGGTATGAATGCAGCGTGTAGTGTTGAATGGCGTGGTACTTGTCCGAATCCACATTCTGTTTTCTGAGTGTCTGGCTGGCGAAGAATGGCCTGAATGCACTGTGCACCTTATTGTCTGACTGACTGCTGAATGCCCTTCTGAGTGATTGGTTGCCTGAGTGTGAACCAGAAGAATTAATGGGAGATCAACAGTATATCTGGGGACCTCTCACTGCTAGAAATGGTTCAGAAGCGGATGAGAAACTGGAGTTGAAACTGACGCTTGACCTTGAAGCCCTTCTGGAAGAGAAGGATTGCTGTTGCTCTACTTTGCCGATCTGAAAGCTTGTGTCTCCAAGAACTGATCCGAGAGAGGACCTGGTAAGGAGACCTCTTCCCGAGCTACAAGGGACCATTCTGCACCAGATGATCTTTGCCAAAGCTTCCTGGTAGACAGTCCTACGAACGGCTGTGACCGGAAACAGGGACTGACACGGAATCCCAAAGCGAAGCATCCTGACTGTTGTCCGTCACCATCGACGACCGCCGTCACCATCCGGAGACACAGTGCTCCTGTCGCCTAATAACATTTAATCCAAGGACGCTCTCGTCTGCACCATTGACCACTTTATCCCACAGGAGAAAGTCAAGGCCACCAATGCGCAGAGGAGCATCCGCTGGTGGGTTTCCCACCACCTAAAGACCACAGAGATGCCGACAACTCAACACCCTTGCTTCACATTCTTTGCAGTCCTGAACTATCGACACTGAGGTGCCCCACATGCCTCTTCCTTGCAGGTCGTCCATGCTCCGTCGATGAGTACCGCTAGGAATGAAGCTGCCACTTCACCACCGTAGTTCACCCTGTTCATCACCGGTTCTTCGACGACCCATGGCTCCTGCCTTAAAAAGAAGGGCCGTCGATTTTCCAAACTCTACAACACCAGGTACTTTGGGGTTGCTGAACTATTGGAAAGACACTTGTGAACAATATATGAACTGGGCTTGTGATATATCTTTATTCTACAGGTTGTGCAGGTGGGGGGATCTCCACACAGAACTGTGTCTAGGTAAACAGGGCCAGTATTCTGCCAATTGTTCTAACCAACTGCTTTCCTCTTATATCTATTGTTGGTTTCCTTTATGAACTGATTTGTGTGACATTTAACCATACAGTTGATGCACTTTAAAGAGATCGAATAGTGATTGTGGTACCACGTAGAACTGTTATTTGCCATTGTAGATAACCGAGTACAAAGTGAATTATCGTGATATTGTACATAACCTTGAACATTAATTATATAAAGACTGTGCTTTAACTATTACAGTGTGCAGACATTCCTTTGTGGGTGCTTGGGGACTACACTGTACTTAAGAACCAGCCCACATCACATCCTGAGAAGCCAGAACTTGATTGCTCAACCATAGCTACCTTATAGAGATTCTTTGCTGGGGTCCTCTGTGTCTCTTCTCTACCATATAGAAAGCAGGTGTATAGACCCCCCTCCAGTCTTTACATCGACACATCATTCTGAAAAAACCTCCAATTTGTATAGAAGTAAGAGACATTCAGTACTTCAAAGAGACATAGAATAACAATATGCACTTGGATTGTGTAACAGGTGAACTGTGTGTTAAATGGAAAGAAAATATTGATGTCAGCAGTCCTGAGATAATGAGATTTCACAACATGTTAATACCTTACTGTTTTCAGAGTTTTTCATTTGCTCTTTACAAAGGTGTTTAACAACAAAGCCACATTTCTTTGAAAAAAAAACCTTCTTTATGCTTTTGTAGAATTCACGATCAGATGACACAGTGAGGAAGCCAGTCTTTATACTGTGTATATTAACCCTAGAGAGAAAATGTCTTTTGTATCTGTGACATGTTGTGAATTGTGTCTTTTAAATATTAATAATAATTTAGCATTTATATAGCGCTACAAACCCTCAGGTATCTGAGCGCTGCTTATTATTACCCACAGTGTGTGGTGCTCAATTATCGATCTCGGAAGGATGAAAGGCTGTGTTTAGCCCTGCCGGGATTCGATCCTGCTTAGCAGGCTCTGCACAGATATCAAAGCGAGCGCTTTACTCGCTGCGCCACTTGACCGGATTGCATTTTTGTAATGAGGAAACTTTTGTTGTGAAATACATTTATTAAAGTTTTCCCACATACAAGCACAAAAGTTTTGAGTCAGTTAGTTACCTGATGATACAAGCCATCTGTGTGTTACTACTATGTGTGGTCTGAATATTGATATAAAACCAGAGAAGGGGGTAGTCCGTATTTTATATATGCCTTATGCTCACAGATAGTCGACATATGTTTCAGCCCCTTAAAGATTTTTGGGCGTTATCCCCAATGCCTGTCAACTGTTATTTCTTGGGCCTTTTTCGGGACAAAGCATTTATTGACATCATGATTACATTTCAAACAACCCCATAAGTGTTCTCTGTTTCTTGACACTACAATACAAGCAGATACACATACTTTAATTAAAATATGGTTACATGAATAGGAAACTATGCTGTGTTTGGTTGCAGGATGATTCTCCTGGCATGTTGGTTACTGACCTCGGTTTATAGAGCATGTGGACCTTGGCTGTAAACACCAGAACTGGTTGCCTCTGTCTGGAATGTGTGGATTTGCCATGGTTTGTTCTACAGAATAAGTAAAAATGCCTATTACTACCACTTATGTGAGTGGAAGACAGTTTGTACTTCATAATTCAATGGATGTTCTGTGATACCAGGCTGCTTACTAACCTTCTTTTGATGATTCTTATTTAACGGGAACTATTCAGTTTTCAATTGGTTCCCTTCAAGTGAAGAGTTTGCTGTGGAAAAGCTGAGTAATTTAGTACCTTGTTGGCTTTGGTCTTATTTGTAAACACAATAAAATGTTGGTATAATGATATTCTCATTCTGTTTCTCTCTCATTAATTTATGTTTTCGATTTTTTTAAATTACATTTTCTCCATACGTTTTCCATTATTTTTCTTTTGGTTTAGCCTCCATAGTACTAGTGCCTTTCCCACCACCTCTCTATCATCTACGCTCAGTTACATGGAGCGTCACAGGCTATTCACAGTGTCTGGGCATGTTAAACCATATCTGCATATTACTGCCTTGTTATGAATATTGGCCTAAACCCATTTGCGATGCAGCGAAAACTGCATCTGAAATGTTCCACTTTCGATCAATGTCGCTGCCATTTTAAGAATCATCCGCTATTTTGATTTCAACTCTTGTTTCTGTATTCTAAAACTGTGGACTGTGTTTTCAACTTGCAGCTGAGCCAAACTAACTTTGAGTTCTGTTAATGCTTCAGCTGACCAAGAGCAGACTGTTTGACCAATGTAAAGAAACCTTGTGACTCGAATGAACTGCCATCCAAGTGTTGTCTGCCTTCACAAGCCTCATCCTCGTATAAACAATGAGACAATGGAAAACAAACTCAGATCGTGTGTTCTGGCTGAACTGCATTGTAGCAATTCTTGGAACAAGGCTTACAGTGGATCAGAGAACCAACAAGCATCATTGCAACTTCATGGACATGCAAACTTGTTTAACCCTTTGTACAATATTGTAATATTTGACATGTGAACTGGGCACAAACTCTAGCATGTGACTTATTAGCTTGGAGAGAGGCTGGACAATGTTTCAAAAATAGTATAAATGTGTCTGTGTTTAGATGTCCAGCACTCTCACCCCTCGCTGTGTCTGCTGGTACACACTGTGAGGTGTTGGGAGCCAGATAGCTATCTGTTTTGCTTTGACTGTACAGTAATAAAAGATACTTGTATCTTTTCAACCCGTGATTGGCGTATTTCATTTGTGGTACTAAGCCTCGATATTTCTTTGGTCTTTCAGGCATACGTGATACACATTGTTGTTGAAATGTATTTAACCCAATTGCCCTAGTGTTTTTTCACTATATTTTTGCACCAGGATACGGAATGGTATTAGCACTAAGGCAAACTTTACCTGATGCAAAAAATGCATTAAAAATGTATCTTTTTAGCACTAGGAGAATGTTAGCCCTGATGCTTTTAATATGCCAAACTGCACTTGTTGAGGTGCAATGGTTTTTCAATGTGTCCCATGTTTTTAAAATTAGATCAAACTTTGCCCTAGTGCTAATACTATGCAAACTTTGCACTTGAACTGGTTCAATGTTTCAGTAATCTGACCCTATATGATTTATTATCATCGACATGGTATAAACACAATTGACATATTTGCATTGTAATCATGCAATGACTTCCTAATTTAGGGATTGTACGCATCTTTTGAGCCGGTTTGTATTCAAGTATTCCTATTATTTATTCACTACTACAAATTAAATATAAAAACACATATCTAAAGAACATTTTTCCAACCTACATTGTATGCATATTTTCACTTTACAGATGGGCTTAAAACAGATAACTCTAATTTTGTTTCGGACCCCATTAAACCCAGTCAAATGCTGAATGCTATGTTAACACCAGTAGAAAAGCTTTGTTACAGACTGGAAGACATGTTCAGTTGCTTTTTCATATTTGCTGAGAGCATCCGCAGAACACAGTAAAATAATTTTCGGTATATTCCCACAAAGACCTGAACTTCCAGTGTTATTTGGTGCTAAACAAAATCCACAGCAACACCAGCTCCTAACCCAAAGTGGCTGCAGCCCTGGTTTGAAGCCAGGCTTAAATTGAAATGAATTAAATTGAAATGAATGAGAAAGGATTTCTGTGAATACTGAGATATTTCTGGAGGAAGGGCAAAGAGGGAAGCTCAGGCAATGCAAAGTGTAGGTGACCCATTGCCTTGAATGACTTTGAGGGGAGTCTTTGACTCACCCCATACATCAACAAAGTTCTTTCTCACCACTTGTTGTTTGACTTTCACAAATGTACCACAATTTGAAATCATCAAAAAAAATCATTTAGAAACATGTAGTCAAATGTTTGCACCAAGAATAACTCTTTACATCAACTGTCCTTGGGCCTGCAAAATAAAATTAATAGTGTACTAGTGTAATAGTGTACTAGTGTAATAGTGTACTGTTTGTCTAGAGAGACTACCGACGAACACCTTCAACAGTTCCCCTTAACATTGATCACCAAGGATGGATCAAAGCTGAACTAAAAATAAAGGTTCTATTATACCAATGATTTTCATGTTGTAGTGACAGCATGCTCTGATTGTTTTCTTGAAGATATGGAATAACACCATGCAGTGCACTTTGTAGGACAGTCATTGATGGTTGCTGTGGGAGATGTCAAGAAGATACGCATCTCAATATGCAAAAGGGTTGCGAGTAAAACAGAAGAAAGAAAATGAACCTGGCAAAGTTACTGTACTGTGGCCTAAAGTAACACACTCCTATCCACCTGACAACATACACCTTACAGGTACATATATGCCAACATGCCCTATTCCTTTCATCTGATGCTATTGCAGCATCAAATAGAACTCGAGATAGCCCATTATAAATTCAAGACTACAAGTTCCACAATGCAAAGATAGACCTGTCCAACCATTTATTTCTGAAAACATGTGTGGCATACTAGCAAAAGCAAAAAGAATAAATAAAGCAAATGCTTGTTTACATTTCATAAAAATGTATTTTAATTAATAATGGTGGTGGAAAAGGAGTAATATTAGGGATTGCTGGAGAGGCACAAACTCATAGCTCCTGTGGCACTTTGCTTTCCTTACAAATGTTCTTACTTCTGGTCCACCAATGCTCTTAAGTTGACACATGTCTAAGGCAATACGACCCTAGTTTCCACCCAAGCTGCTTACATACGTTTGACAGAGCACACGTGTGCATGCATGATGTACCCTGTTGAATGAAACTTGTTGAATAGCAAGAAAATATAGTGTCAAAATGATAGACAGTACTTCACACAGTTTCATCATGTGCATTTCAGAAACATTCTATGGGTTAAAACTGCAGTGATATGGGTTAATGAAATAGCAATATTAGGTGGCAAAAAAGGGTGATATGTCCAAATGTCATGCTCAAGTACAATGTTTTCTAAATGCAATATCCCTGCACAATATCAACCCACTCAAATTACATCACTGAAGGGGGATGAGGCATGCTCATACCCTTTCTCCTCAAATCTCCTCAAACCTAAGGGATGCAGAAGAGGCTAAACACCGTGATAAGATTCTTTTGTTTTGTAGGTTGCAGGTGTAGGGTCTCCCCATTTGGAAAAGGGGCCTTTGTCCTTTACCAACACCCTAGGTGTGTAGATAATTGAGTCCTCTGCTGTTTCCTTAGACATTGTGCATTAGGATATGTGTGAGAATGCACAAGAAGCTTTCTCATTTGGGAGCTGAGCAAGAAGACCTTGGATTGTGTATATAGGTTTTCTGTATGTGGAAGTAGAGTGTAGGCGTGCCTGAGGACTGGCACAGTCAAGAACCATTCCTAATCTCTTTGTGGGCAGTTGTTCTAGATTTTGATTTTGATTTGATTTGATTTTGATTATAAATAACATCCTCAGAACGGATTGAACTGTATACAGGTGCAGCGGGAACATAAACAAGCCACCAAAGAACCATTCGAACAGGAACCTCACCTGACAGAATAACATGAAACCTACTCCATACCAACGTTCCTTTCATGGCCCCTTATTTGAAGAGGAAGGTCTTGGGAGTTCTACAAAATTGATATAAAGACTCAAGAGCTCTGGTGTCTCGGGGAATACTATTCCATAACCTCGGGCCAAAAACGGCAAACCTTCTATCTTCCCTTGAGACAAATGCAGATGGGCGAACGGTCAACAGCAATTGGTCTTCCGATCATAACGGCTGGTAGGCTGATAACTAACTAAGTTTGTCCCTCATATAATTGGGAGCAAGTCCATTTAAACATCTAAAAATCAGGCATGCTACCCTGAATTTAATTATGTCCTCTGTGGCCAGCCGGTGAAGTGATCGGCGAGCGGGCAATACATGAGCGGATCTCCCCAGCCGGCAGACCATTTTGACAACTGCATTTTGGGCTTTTAGGATCCTTTGCAGCTGTTTGGCGTGGATGTCTGCCAAAAGACAATTATCGTAGTGAGCATTAACCATAGCCCCCTCCACGAGAGCATGGTCTTCACCTGGAATGAAAGGCAGGACTTCATAGGGAATAAAAAATAGCCTGCACCTTTAGTGCGTATATGATGTCTGTGAGGGCTTGGGAATCAACACCGCTTGCTATGCACAATGATAGCATGTACTATTTGTTGTTGCAATGCAATATGTCTAGTAACAGATGTACATACTTTAGAGAGTGCCCAAGGTGGTGTAATATGTGAGTAGGGTTGTCTCACTGTGTACGATGGGGGTCTGTTCAGTGTGAAGGACCCTGGGGTGAGTCGCTTGAAGGTATGAGATTTGCAGCTTTCTCCCAAATGCTGATTTGTGTATTAGGGTGGAATTGTCTTTTGGCTGATATGAATGAAGACTTGATAATTATGTTCTGGTTTATGGGTGAGTGTGTGCAGCGCTTCAGTTAATCTTTTGAGAGAAGATGTCTTATGATTACGTGCCTACAAATGTGGAAGTAAGTCAATTTTTAGGAAAGTCAAAATATCTTCATGTCGTCAATTGTTAGGCGATAAGACATGTTGAATTCTCCTGCCTTTTATGCTTCCAAGTCTAAGAACAAACTGGAAGACAAAGTAGCAATTAAATTTGTAAAGGTACAAATCAGCCTGCAAGATGGAGTAAAGTGAGGTGTCCCGGGAGAAGGGTAAGTAAAATAAATAGCATCATCATTCTTAAGAGTATGTCTGAAGCTCCACAACTGGAAGTCATTGTTTAATCACAATGCAATCTATAGAAGTTTCTGGGCCTCATTGTGAGCTTGCTAGTATTGGTAAAATATGCACTATTAGACATACTGCATGTTCTACTGCTTCATCAAATTATCAGTTTCGTTTTAGAAATGGTTAAATTTGGCCTGATTTGTGTGGAGGTTCTTACCATACAGCGATAAAACTATGGGCCTCTGAAGGGGAGATAACTCAAGGGTTCACGTGACTCTAAATCATGTGGGCCCTTCCACCTACCATATGCTTGCTGCAATCCATAATGGCAAAATCAGAATGAGAGCCATAGACATGCTGGTTACTATTTTCAGATGTTGCATGTCTTTTTCTGGACGTAAAAATGAATCGAAAGGGTTATACTGATGGACTTAGTGTGTATGTGTAATGGTTGAGGTTGGGCAGATTTCAAAAACCAAAATATGTAAGCTTCTGATGGTGGTGTCTGGATTTGTAAGGCTTTGACTTTGACTGTGTATAGTGATTTGATTGTTCCTCTCGATGTCTGTTTACAGATCCTCATAACCCCATTTATATGTTTTGCTTGGTGAATAGGAATAGGGTGGTGTTTTGATAATGTGTTGGTCTTTTGTGGGTATCCTGACTATTTACAGTCCCCAAGGATCATTGTGTGTAACTGGTACTCCCATGGTGTACATGAGTTTTCTGCTTGGATATACTCTCCATCACAATGCCAAAAAGAGAGTCAAGCTACCTTCATATTACTTTAGCTGCTGCTTTGCTTGTATAATGATATTGTGATTATAAATGCATTAATACTCTCAAGGTTGGATGATTTTAACAGTATATACAACAGATCTCCCAAAAAGTGTCATACCACGGAAACTTCACTTGAACCGAGTGCCATGGATGACCCATGAATCTCAATTCAGATATACAATATATGTATAGGGCAGCCTATTTACAAATACAGGCCTACCTAGAATCTAATAAACGTTTAGGCCTCCGACAATCGGGCTTTCGTCCCCGACATGGAACAGAAACAGCCCTTGTTGACTTAAAAACACAAATTGAGGACTTAAAAGATAAGGGTAAGCTGGCCCTTCTACTACTGCTCGACTTGTCAGCAGCTTTTGATCTGATCAACCACCAAATTCTTTGCCATCACCTTAAAACAGCTGCCCACTTCTCAGATGAAGCTACCTCATGGATCAGATCCTTCTTGGCAAACAGAACGATGCAGGTCTTTTCACCATCTGCGTCTGCTGAACTGTCACCAGTACTTTGTGGGGTCCCGCGATGGTCTTGTGTCTCCTCTACATTGTACAATGTGTTTATGAAGCCTCTCTTTGATATTCTTGACTATCTGTGTGTCACCTACACTAACTATGCAGACGACACCCAGATACTCATGCCTATCACTGGTAATTACGTATCTGATTCAAAAGCACTCAATGATGTTTACACAGTCATCCAAGCGTAGATGGCGCAATATGGGCTTTGCTTAATGATGAAGAAATTGAGCTGCTTATCCTAGGTTTGCACATCAGACTTAATAAATTGGACCCGGCCTTCAAATCTTCATAATGCCGTGGTGTCAGCCTCTGCCTACACTTGCAAATTTATAACAGCTTGCAGACCTTTCCTTACGGCCACTAACTGCATTATCCTTGCTAGAACCTTTGTTATGGCTAAAATTGATTACTGTAATGCCCTCTACCTAGGGACTAGCCAAAGTAACAAGAACAAGCGTCAGGTAACCCAGAACAATGCCATCAGGGCTGCACTTAACATTCCTTGGAAACTTCATATATCGGACACTTGCCATAGCCTACATTGGCTCCCTGTTGACCACAGATTATCACTCAAAACCCTTGCTCTGACTTACAAGTCCCAGCCAACCTGGCCCCTATATACTTTGCCAACCGATTCACTGCCCACACCTCCACCAGACCACTGAGGACTGCACAAGCCCACTCAATATCTATACCCAGATTAAAGCTTCAGAAGGCTGGGAGATCCAGTTTCCCAGTCCTTGCAGCCAAACTGTGGAACACACTACCCTCTACACACAGATCTGAACCATCTTACTACTCTTTTAAGAATAAAGTAAAATTCTGGCTCTCCGAGCAGGTCTGTGCTGCATCTCGCAAGTAAACCATTACTTGTACCTCTGCCAGGACCTATAAACTCATTGCCTCACCCTCCTTCTGTTTGCTTCTTCTCCTACGCACTACCCATCTAATCTAAATGTACCTTGCAACTGTTGCTCTATTTGTAAATTATGTACCTTTTGTAAATGTATGCACCTACCTAAGGAATTGTGCCTAGCGATCTCCGGGTCAGGCGATTACTGTACCATTGCAAATGCTGCACTACTTGTTAACTTGCCTGTCTACGTAACTGATGTGCCGTCTCAAGAAATGTGCCCAGATGCCTCTGGGCCAGGCGCACAATACAAATAAATAAATACAAATACAAAACACAAGCAGCTTACAAAAGGTTGATGTAGCAAAGGGCCACCTTCTGAGAGGCTGCTTTCTTCTTCTCCCGCAGGTCCTGTCTACCTTCAGGGTGGTTCCCTTGAGCCATCCTCCACACACTGCTCCTACTCTGAGGCCCCCTCCCAGCCAACCCCACACCCATGACAGCACCTACATACTTCCCGTCTGCCTGGCCCTGCTTTGTCCTCGGTTGTAGGTGAAAGGGTTGACTGCAATTGATTTGAATGTAATAGTTTTGAGTCGAAAGGACCCAAAACCCTGTTTTTGGTGTAAAAAACACTTTATTTTCCCATACGTAAGCCAAAAAATAAAAATACATTTTAAAAAAGGTATTCAACCTTTTTTTTCTGTCCTTTTGTTTCGAAACTATTGTAATTTGAAACAATGTATTCCACCCTTTGACTGGACACCCTTGTCCTCATAATCAGTTATGGGGAAATTGTGTTACGCTATTATGCTTCCGTCTTTTTCCGGCATGCTTTTGTATATCACGCTTCGCCCTACTGGTCTACAGTCCACTCAGTTCACGGAACCACATCTCTGTGGGCCTGAAAGCACTAAACCTACTACCAAAGAAACAGTGAATTGAATCTAAAACGCCAATCCTGGTACATCAAGCAATAACAATACCTTTCTTCACTTTTCCAGAAGTACACTCCTTCGAGAGCTCTACACCTAATCTCTCTTGGAAGTTTGCACACTGCCTTATGTAAGAGAATCACACAGTGAAGGAAAGACCCTCAAAACTGAGAAAGGATAGAAACGTGTCAGGTACCTACTAAAAGCAAAAGTGTCACTGAAGCCTTTTTAAATAATATTGCTGCATCTTAACATTACTTTGTAAAAAAGCATGTCCTAACGTTGAGGCATATTTGCTGCTCAAACCAGCACCATGCACTTCCTTTGCCAATTGCAGTTCTGCTGACCTTTAATGTTAGCATTCAGGCTTGCTGTTATAGTGTTCCCTTCCCCCCTTCCATTTCCATGTCCCTTCCACTCATGCACTCATCGTTCCACTTCCACTTATCTACTGTTGCACCATGTAGCGATTTTTTGTTTTGTTCATGCAGGTGTTTCCAAGTTATCAAAAAAATAAATTAAAAAAAACTCCGAGCATCCAAATGATCACTCAAAAAGGGTATGCATTGAGAGGGAATTAAGTGGAGTACTCTTGCAAAATAGTCTGGCTGGATGTAGCACACTTTTCACTGAAAACAGATTTGTCACAGACGTATTTCAGCAGCTTTTCTGTATGCAACATGGTCCAAATCGTAGAGAAATACGAACCCTTATGTTCTGGCTCAATTTCCAATTAATTATAGGCCAGATTCTGAGCTTCTGTTCACAAATTTCCCTGGCAGAACTACCGCCTGGTAAATTTAATGCAACATCAGATTTTTTTCTTGGCACTAAAATGCAGAGTCCCATCACAGCAAAAACCTCCTCTCATTAACCGCATTCCAACTCTTAATTAGGATTTATGCAAATTCAGCAGGT
Source organism: Ambystoma mexicanum (assembly GCF_040938575.1). NCBI lineage: Eukaryota > Metazoa > Chordata > Amphibia > Caudata > Ambystomatidae > Ambystoma > Ambystoma mexicanum. The sequence continues at coordinate 737,121,837 of NC_090936.1, forward strand.
CAACGAACCCACTTGACTAGCCTTTGATCATGGAATCAGGCTGGGAACCAGTAGGGAACTCCAAAATTAAAACAGCAGGCCTGAATTATTATTTCATACCAGTGTTGACAACAATTGCATTGACGAACAGAGAAGGTAAGCGAAGACACAACAGGAGAGGCAGTGCAGACGTCCTAAGCGGTTTATTTCTGTTGCATTTAGTAACAGATTATTTTTGTCACTGTAAACGGAGGGGTGTCCCACACTCAAATGAAGAGTCGCATCAGCATTAGCGGACTGTGGCAACTCGCTGCTTTGCACACGTTTCTCTTTAAGCCACCACATCAGTCAGGAAGTAAGCTGTCTAAATGCGGAAGCAATACATGCAAAACTAGAATGATTGAAACAGGAATTATGTATGTAACTTTTGGGTTGAGCGCCAGCATGTTTCCTAAGAAATAATTTAGGGGAAGACTGCGGAATGTTCGGTGTGTACATGTTTGAATTAAAAACCAAGGCAGCTGCACAGATGTAACGTAATTAATGCCTGCATACCAAACTAAAAAGGGACACATAACAGAAATGAGAACAATCAGTGGTTTGACCATTATGGAAAAGTAATGGTAACATTGAGGCTTAAATACACTTGGTTTATAGATATGTTTTGAATGTATTCAATGTATACATCTGTACGTGGTATAGGATAAAGAGTTTTGCAATGCAGAGAGCAAAAAAGGAACAATTAATTAAAATTAATGTGACCGGATGTGAACTTGCGATTTGGGTAAAACATCCATTCCAGCAAAATATATTTGTGTATGTCATTGTTTTAGAATAGCAGGGTATTCTTTCACCTGCATTAATTGTTGGCACCTCTCGTTTTCCATGGTAGAAATCTATGGATTGTGAAACATCTACCTGAAATCGAAGCAAGGCATGCGTAGTGTGTCTGAGGTAAAGTCTAATTGGAGTGGATGGCATGTCCAGTGGGGTGATGCTGAATTTTGTTGCTCAGGTATTAAAGCATCTACGCACAGATGAATTGGTTGGTGAGTCAAAGAGCTTTCAAGGTGGTTCGGTAATTGACAAGGCAGATCAGTTAATTAGCGTTCATATTGATTTGGGACGCAGTCAAATTAAGAAGAGCAATAATCCAGGTTCAAATGCACCAGAGACCCGAATCTCTGTGGCCACAACTGCCAAGCAAAGGTAATTAATTTCAAATATTGAAGGATATTTTGATGAAATTCAAATCAATCACAGTTGGAATGTGTTGATGTAGTCAGAGTCGTGACCCCTTCCCAAGATCTGTAGGGAATGCAGTGGACCTGGTAAGCTGGACTACCAGCCCCGTTTATCAAGAGCCATGTGTTACCCGGAGGTGAACAAGCATGGGCTCCACATAGCCTGCCTCTTTATCCATGACCTCTGAAAAAGGGTTGTAACCCCTGAAACTAAAGACCCTAAGAGGGGTAGTTCTTCCTCACTGAAATTCATTCCATTCTCATATTTAAGGGCAGTGTTTGCCACCTTACATCCTGAATGAGCCAGAGAACGTATCGCCCATCCTTCGGGAGATTGGGAAGAGTATGTCTAGGAAGGAAGGAGACCTCTAAGCCCTTCTCCCCTCTCCTAGAATTGCTCTCAATTTCCAGCCGTGGTGTGCACCAACCCCCAGCAGAGTCTACTATACACAAGATGATGTCACATATGAAAACAATATGAGGACCATGAAGTAATAAGGACACATTTTACAAGGAAACTGACCCTCTACATACATCACATTAATAGAAAAGAGGCTTGCAAGTAGTGGAGATTGTACCCATAATTAAATAATATTTGAATGGCTTAAAGCAAAGACACTTTTAGAAGTTATTACATACAGCGTCAACAAGCTGGTCCTATGGCTATGCATCATCCAGGATACTACAAATGAACACTTTTCTCTTACTCTGTTGCCCAGCATACTTGACTGTGCAGTCCAAAGTTACAACACTGTGTTGAAAATATAAAGGTGCACTCTCTAATTTACAGGTTACCACTGATCTCTAGCAACGTGATGATCACAGCAAGATTCAGAAAAGCTGTCAAAAATCTTGGCATAACGCTGACTCAACAGTCCCTTCATTAAAGAAAGTGCAGCCATCAAAAACACTGTCAAGTTCAGTCTGAACACTTGCAGATGCTGTCTGAACGTTTGCATTTGATCAAGGTACTGTCTTCAACTGTACTCATTGTGTGACAAAACACAGAAAACCTGACCAAACTGCTACTGACCACCCTTTCAGTCGGTAAGCACTGAAGGTGTGTATTTGTAGCATAAAACACTGAAATATTGTCAATTGTGCCTACTCAACTTTACCCTAGATCTCACCATCAACTACCAGCTTTAAGCCTGCCTCTCTTTTCCCAAGACACACCCTACCTGACAAACCAAACAGACGTCCTACTCCTTGTAAAACCATTTGCATCCATCGCACAGCTGCCCCCTGCCAAACAAGTCCCCTGCAATTTCCTGGGAATCACATGAAAAATCTTAACACTTCAAGTAAATAACCTGAGGAATTTACCACCTACCAATCTGCACATCTCTCAAATGCCCCAGACAACAACCAAAGCCTTCTTCTTAAAAATCAGATGTGCTGTAGAAAGTAGACACCTCATCCCTAGTTGTTGATAAATACCTCCACCAAAAACATAGCTCCTCCACTCTCCTTCCTCAATATTAACTGATCCTGTTCCTCTGATTTCAAAACCCTATGCATTGACTGGGCAAACACAATTGGTGGAGGTATTCCTATCATGGTCAAGATTTCTTCAAGATAAGACTTATTGAGTCTCCAGATACACTTATCTCTGTGCCCATTCAACTGAAATCCACACCATCACCAACCTTTACATGTGATGTAATTCTCATTTACAAACCTCCATCATGCAACCCAACCTATTTTACATGTTTTAGCTCACTTTCTAACTCACTCAGTCTCAACCAGCTCCCAACTGATAATGTTAGATAACTTTATATTTCTGGCTTGGAAATGGGTATCTAAACCTGTCTCTGACTTTCACCTTACACATCTAATCCAACGCACACCTTCTCTGATGAACACACACTGAATGGCATTTTCAGCTTTGATTCCTCCATCACCTTATCTCCCACACTTCCCGTACCTCGGTCAGACCCTTAAAGTATTCCATTCTACATCTCCAGCTTGAAACCCCCAAGTGCATAGAAACATATATAACATTCTAATCTCATTGACTCCATAGGCCCACACTACAACCAAAATCCATCCAGCATCCTCAATGGAACCAACACTCTTGCTTTACATCTATCAAAAATCCCCTAGATTGGACTTAGGGATCACTCCACTTAAGTCCACAAGAATAAACAACACGGAAATACACAACACAAAAGTGTAACCACCCTGAGTTGCTCTAATTTTTTAAAGTCTCAGACAACTGGTCAGGAAATGGTGCAGCAACTTCTGTCCCCAAGTCAAAATTGCCTTCACATCCAGGCTCATAAACATTAAATCATCAAAGTCACAAAATGATATCATACTGATTGCCTAACATCACCAACAAACACTGTTTCAAGATCCTTGGTGACTTTCCCTAAAAGAATACTCAACCAACCTCATGAAACCATCAGACGAACAATGCAAAGATCGATTAGTCCAAATTGTCAAAATCTAAAAGGTCGTCTTTGACAACGCTTCAGACCCTGACTCAGATGTTATTCCCCCACCCTTCAAATCACCGCCACTACACAGATCATATTGTCTTTCCCTCACTCAACCAAGAAACTTTAAGTAACTCAATGGATACCTCTAAATATATAGGCTCTCTCTGAGACCTCCACTCATCAACAACATCTTACTCACAGGCAAAATTCCAATATAGATGAAAATTAAGTAATCCACCCTCTTCTAAACAAAGGTTCCTTCGGTCCATCAGAGCCAAGACGTTTCTTCCCAATTTCAACAATTCATTGGAAATAACAACCTACTTCACTACCAACAAGTTGTCTTTTGCCCCAGCAGAGGAATAGAAAGTGGCCACCTACTGGTAATAGATGATTTCAGAAAACAATTTGACACAAACAACACCTGAGTCTTAATACTTCTTGGCCTTTTAGCCACTTTTGACAAGGTTCACCATGTGATGTGTCTTGGCCATTTTCACTGTGCTGGAACACTACTAGACTGGATCAAATCCTTACTTTCTAACCACACAAAATAAATAACATACCCATCTTTTGAGTCTGAGGAAACATCCCTACCATGTGGAATACCACAAAATTACATTCTATATCCATGTGTCTTCAACATTTATCTGAGACCTCTGTGGATGAAACCCTTTTACTCATCAGCCTCAGAGAGAACCTCCACAATTTGAAAACACACTTCACCAATTGCAAGATAAAAGTTTCCAATTCAATGAATAACACAAGACTCAAGTTCGACCTAAGATCATGCCCTTCAAATCAGATCCACTGTTATGGTTTCCAAAGATATTGTCTCAATCCCTGAGACTTTGTTCCTTACCTCTATAGAAATCAAAAACCTCAGACATATCAATGATTTAGAGATCACCTTCAATGATCAAATTAGTTAAAAAGCTGTATCTTCTATCTAGATCATGTTGTCACACACCTCTCCCCAACAACTCCCAAAATCACAATTGTTGATGCTTTCATCTCATCTCAACTCGATTACTGTACTATCATTTACCAAATCCTCTCCAGGTTCCAAATTCACAAACTCCAACTATTCAAGAATGTGTCTGCTGTAGGAGATGTAGGTGGTGCAAATTTTCAGTGGTTCACATTTCAATAGGCCAGGAATCATAATTCATAGGGGGTATTGGAGACAATGGTTTAAGATAGCATTGATTATTCATACAAACCAGAGTGTAGGTGTAACTTGGGATTTACCCTGTCAGGGTGGTGCACATTTTCAGAGACTAATTACTAACTTCTAACATTACTAATTACTAATCTTAACCCATAACCCATTAATACAGTTAGTTTTTAGAATGTGACAACTGAGTCCATAGCACATCGTGCAATTCAGTGGTGCAAACTTAGGGTGCAAACTGAGATGTAAATGGGATTGCAAGCACAGGATCTGAAATGCTGTTTAGAAAATACATGCAGGAATTACAGCTGCTTTTGCAATGTGGAATGTGCAAAATCATGTTGCTTAAAGTAGGCCCATTGTCTGTGTTCTAGCGCAGGAAGAAATGTAACTCATCGATTCTGGCGTTCACTGTACTAAAACTCTGCTCAAAGGTGGGCTGGAAAAGAATAGGGACTTCTGCAAGTTTCCAGGAGGGTTGGCTATCGAGAGGAGGTATCTGATTGACATGTGACATCACAGTCTGGGGCAGGCAGCTCTTACACTATGTGTAGGTCAAAATACATGAAGTGAGTAGGTTGAAAGGAGGCTTTAAAAAGAAGACCCAGAGAGAAAGGCGGGGCTATTTTTCACTTAGCTGCTTAAATAAGGGAGACAGAAAATTGGAGAAAGAGGAGGTGTCTTGGGCATGATCAGAGGCAGACAAGACAGACCAGTGCTGACCTTGGTAAAGAGGCCCTTTTCTGCAGAAGAGAAAAATGGAGAGCCAGAGAGGGAATTCGAACCTGTTCTGAGACCGAAGGCACAGAGCCTGTCCTTTGCCAGCTCTGCAAGTGTAGATCCTTCAGGCACCTCGGTAAGCATGTAATTAACCAAGTGAGGACATCGTGTTTGTATGCGTTAGAGTGTTACGTGTGGGTATTCAATTGCAAGCTGGCAAATGCACTGAAAGTAGGCCAACGTTCCACAGATACATTTGTGTTCGCCTGCAAAACCTCTTGTGCGTTGTCCATATTTTGAGAATATATAAATGCAGAAGGGCACGGTTTAGAAAAAAAATGAAATGTGTGGCTGTTCATTGTAAGTATATTTCAATGATAAAGATGTTGCATGTCCAGCGCTGTGTCAAAATTTGAGTCTCTCAACAAAATGCCCCGGATAATCTCAAGGTAATTGCAAACTGTTTTCCTAGGTTATGAATACATCATTTTACAAGTGCCTTGGTAATACTACGCAGGGTAATTATCTAGCAATCCAGCATAAATAAGATAGAGAAATGGTGTACCTGGTGCAGTCCTAAATCCTACTTTTAGTTTCAGCAAATTATCCCAATGTATGTCTAGCCCCGTGTTTAATACCCAACATTGCCCAACTGATCTTGGCCCTCTGATGCTATGTCACTGACTCACCAGCACTCAGGTCACTCCACTGGCTCCTCATTCATAGAATAATCATATTCAACGACCTGCGCGTCATAAATCCATCCTGAAAAAAATCCAGAAACACTAATCATAAAGAGATCTCTGATTACAAGGCAAACGACTTCTTGTTCCACCCATAGCAGGCATTATAATTAAAGGTGGCCATGGTTTATCATTCTTTGCAACTCTCCATCAATGTACATCTTTGTCTTAGAAGACCAAATACCCTTGAAGGAGGGCACTGAACACATGGATGTACCTATCCTCAATCAAACACTTGTCCCGCCTTCCCCCTTCTGACCATCATATCTTTAGGCCCTGCCAGTCAAAATACACCCTATGTTAAATGTTGTGCTCTATAAGAGTTTAAGTAGATAAATAAACAAATAAATAAAAGGACATGCAATCGGACTAGGACAGTGTCAACTTGAGTCCTGATCGCAGTCATGTTTGAAGCATTTGCCTTTGTCATACCTGCAACAGCTGATGGCTGCTTGTTGTAGTTGTCGAGAGTGTCAGTTAACAAGGGATAACTGCCTCTTTTAGTTGGGAAGGGAGTCAGGCTATATGACAGGGTATGTGACAAACAAGAAATGAGAGCCAACGCCTGCATCTCTACTGTGAATCCCAGGTTCAATGTGGATATGTTGAAGCCCAGCAAAAAAAGGTATGAGAAAATAATGTGGTGGAAAAGTATCCTACTTACCTATTCTGGTCCACAAGAAGAGGTCCTGCCTTGAGATAGGAGACTGGAGTCAGGGGAGCCAAAAATGTTGCTGAGGGAGGGGGCGCTGCTGTGCAACAAGATGGCCGCTTGAGTGAGACGCTCCTCTACAGCATGAATCCTGATTGAATTATCACCTGTTATCAGATCGCATCGAGCCTCGTAAGCTACCCGTGCTGTTCCCGGTGAACATCCTGACCTTGCAGGCGAAATCCCAACTGAAAACGGACTTCCCTAGCCTGGGAACCCTGGTGGACCTTGAGGACACAGGCCCGTGCCGCTTCGCAGCTCCACGAGAATCTACGAGGGCGATGTGGCTCCCTCTTACGCTGGGCCTCAAAGTGGGCGGAGCGGGACCGGCGGACTGCGGCCACAACACTTCACGCCACATGTTCTCTGGACATATTGTGCCCTGCCTGGCATAGGGCGCCCTGCAACGTCCCTCCCTCGGTGGAAGGTCCTTGCGGCGGAGCCTCCTGGACCATTGTTGCAGCGCCCCGTGCCGGTCTCCGGGCCCTCCGGCAGACCTTCACGGCAACCACGGGGCCTGGATTGGACGTTCCCGACCCCATTCCTTGTTCCCGAAATGAGGGCTATGTGGGTCTAGGCTGGCGCGGCAGCGGGATGCGGGGCACGTGTGGGGCTCTCTGACCCGAATCAAACATATCCTGTGCCCCCCCTGCATCTGGCTCGGTGCTTCTACCATCAAAACACACCGTGAAAATTCACGCCTGTCAGCACTTGCGTTCATTGCCCCGCTTACGCCACGGAACAAGCCATCTTGGAACAATCGCCGTTTCGGGCGTACCGGGATCCCTGCGGGCATTGCGCCCTCCTGAGCCCTCCTCCACCACACCTTAACACGCGGCCCTCTCATCCAACCATCCCCAGGCCGTTTCTCCACCTCCACAATGCCTGGAAAAAACCCAGGCAAGGCCAGGAAGATGGGACCGATGGACTCCTTTACTAGCTCACAATCATCTCCTGAACGCCCGGACCCTCAATCTCCAGCCTCACCCCTAAATGCAGAAGATACGAAATGTAATCACCTTTTGACAACAGTTCAAAATGGATTCCTGGCCATTAACGTCAAACTTGACGACATTGTTTCCACGATAGGCTCCCTAAAAACTTGCCTAGACAAGGAAAGTGCCAGAATCACAGAGGCTGAAAACAGAATTGCCACAAATGAGGACTCTACTCGGCAAAACACCCAGGACATCGCACTCCTTAGAGGGCAAATGTATAAACTCTGCAATAAATGCTACGATTTGGAATCCCGATCCAGACGGAACAACATCCGCATAGCCAGCCTCGCAGAGACCTTCTGCAAAGGCCCAATGGAGTCCCAAATCGAAGACCTTTTGAAATCTCTCCTCGGGGAGGAGGCACTCTCACCCCAGTTTCTCGTCGAGCGGGCACATTGTACCCTCTCTCCACCACCCAGACCAGGGGCTCCTCCCCGCACGGTGATTGCCAAACTGTTGAACTACAGGGATAGGGACGCCATCCTCAGACTGCCAAGAGAGAAAGGACCCCTTAGGTTTGGTAACAACAACATCCATGTATATCCGGACTTCTCCGCTGTGGTCTAGACTCAAAGACAATCCTACGAAACTGTCAAGCGCCAGCTACATTTGAGACAGGTACCCTACGCCCTTCTCTTTCCAGTGAAATTTGTATACAACATGCTGGAAGAGCACACTTTTTCAAATCTCCTGCCTCAGCTTTTACCTACATGGAAGCCTCGATACCCCTGCCGCTCGGGATACAGGAACTTGACCAGAATGACTTGCAACAACCTGTATAACCTGTTTTCCTACTCATTGAGCCCAGCCGCAGTCAGGACTGGGCTATGCTGGCCACTGTGAATGCTGGAAACAGGATGCAGCAGGGAGAACTCCCCTGCCCTCCATCCTTTAGCAATGCCGGATGAGATGCGCTCGACTTCGAAGCAGAGTTACTGCACTTGTCCCATTCTTTGGGAACATCCACAAGTTAGTTAAAAGGGTTCATCATCAAGTTAGGCACGATGGTGTGGGAGGAGGTGGGTACGGGCAACAGGGGACTGTTTCACTGTTCGAACACTACATTAATGCTGCTGGCAGCCCCTGTTGGGCACCAGGCACAATGTTCGGTTGGCTTAACCAATGGTAAAATTGCACTCACGGTTTCACTTGCTGACCTCCACTACCAGAAAATCCACTTCCCCACGCTCTTATATGACACACGGAAATGGCGCAGAAAACTAATGCACTCGGAGGGCTTAAACTAAAACTGCTCACCTGGAATATCCGGGGGTTAAACAACAGGGCGAAAGCCAGCAAAGTAGGCGCCTACATTAACAGACACCACCCACATATCCCGCTATGCTCCAAGAGACTCATGCATTAAAATCCACCAACGAAAATGCCCTGCGACAGTGGGGAAACAATAGGTATTACACGGAATACTCCTCCCAAAACAGAGGCGTCATCACGCTAATACACCCCTCACTAGGGTTCTCCACTGAGAAAAGTATAATTGATCCACAGGGCAGATATGTTGTGGTCTGGGGCACCGTGGCTGGCAGAAAATTTATATTGATCAATACATATGGACCAAACCTGGATGAGCCAGAATTCTACACACACCTCCTTGCAAAGATTGGCCCTACAACGGAAACCTGGGTATTGAGGGGAGGAGATCTTAACATATCCTTGACACTACGTTAGATAGGTCCTCAAATAAGCCTAGAGCTCTTACTAAAACAGCCAACATTATACACCAAGCCCAGGAGGAACTAGCTTTGTCCGATGCGTGGAGAGGGACCCACCCCACAGATAGAAAATACACCTATTCCTCGGCCCATGATTCTGAATCCAGAATAGATTACTGGCTCATCTCCTCCCCCCTCATAAACTCCATTGAATGCTGCAATATTCTTCCGCGCACACTCTCGGACCATTCCCCCGTCATTCTAAATATACTGCTCCCTGACATCCGTCGCCCTGCACAGCGATGGAGGATGCCCCCTAATATACTGAAGGACCCAAATGTGGTGGAGGCTCTATACACTGAGACGGAGGAGTTCTTCCACCTGAATAAGGGCTCTGTGGGCAGCTGGGCTTCTATCTGGGAAACATTTAAGCTGTGGGTACAAGGCAACCTTATGTCCAAGACGTCTGGTCTCCTCAGAACCGTTAGAACCAACTTGGGCAACACAGAATCAATCCTGCAATCGCTCGAATCTGCCTATAGTAGGACCCATGACAAACGTATTTTGGCGGACATTAGTCTAAACCTCCAAACCTTTAATGAACTGGCTACCAAAGAACAACAATACATGGCCATCCTCTCCAGGGCACGCAAACACAGGGAGGGCAACAGGGCGGGCCACCATCTGGCCTGTATATTTTGCAATGACCACACCCACACCCCTATTGCAAGTATTCTAACAGATGGGGGGGACGGCTGTGCATGAGGAGGATGAAATAAACTCTGAGTTCACAGACTATTACATTAATCTTTACGCCAACCACGATAGATCCACATGGGATGACGTGAAGTCATACTTAAGTAAAATTTCCCTCCCTAGCTTAACTTTAGTGGATAACTGTTCCCTTGAACAACCCATGAAGGCCGAAGAAATAGCTGAAGCGATCAAGGCACTAGCAGCGGGTAAAACTCCAGGGCCGGACGGCCTAAACGCGACCTGTATAAGGCATGCTCTCCGATACTTGCCCCAATATTGTCCTTAGTTTGGGAAGAGGCTATGAATGCTGGTTCACTCCCTGAGTCCATGTCAGACGCAGTCATTACGGTGCTCTTGAAACCTAGACGCCCGGCATATGAACGCTCCTCCTACCGTCCCTTGTCCCTGATTAACATGGATGCCAAGATTTACGCAAAGGTGCTGGCCACTAGATTGCTCCCCAAAATGACCACCTTAATCCACCCCGACCAATGCAGATTTATCCCTACGAGATCCACAGCCCTGAACCTGCGCAGACTGTTCAGTGTTCTAGCACAGATCAAGCCAGAGGCACAAGCAGCAGCCATTTCACTTGACGCCGAAAAAGCGTTTGATTCGGTATCGTGGCTTTACATGTTTGAGGTTCTTCAAAAATTCGGATTCGGCCCTTATCTGATAGGTTGTGTCAAACTTCTCTACTCCTCTCCCAAGGCCAGAGTTCTAACCAACCGTACCCTATCCAATCAATTTACTCCATGCAGGGGAACGAGGCAGGGATGCGCCTTCTCACCCATCCTTTTTGCCCTCACCATTGAACCAGTGGCGGCTGCAGTCAGAGCTGAACAAGACCTTAGGGGTATTAAAATGGGCGGGGTATACCAAGCAATCTCATAGTATGCAGACGATGCTCTACTATATGTTCGGGAACCAGAAAAGAACCTGTCCCCCATTTTAGCGGTGATTACCGAATTCACTACACACTCAGGCTACAAGATCAAAACATCCAAATCCGAGATCTTTCCGTTGACACGTGCCACTACTTGCCCCACAAACACTAATGGCCTGTCGTGGGCTCCCGATCACATTCGATACCTGGGGATCCTGGTTTCCCACGACAAGAAATCTCTCTATATAGATAACTATGAATCCATGCTACAAACCATACACTCTAAGCTCCAAATTTGGTCCAGACTCCCCATATCTCTTGCTGGCCGGATAGCGGTCCTCAAGATGACGGTACTCCCTAAGCTCCTATACATCTTCTGTAATATACCTATATGGCCGGGTAAACTCCTCTTTGACAACCTGCGTCCCATGGCCACCACCTTCGTATAGAACGGTGGCACGAATTAGAATGAAATGGAAAAAATTGGTCGAACTCTATGATATGGGAGGCTTTGCCGCCCCTGATATCGAATTGTACTACTATGTGGCACAGGCACACTATGCAAAGTTCTGGCAGGACCGCTCGGATAACACACCACATATACCCATCGAGCGTCATTCGGTCCGCCCAACCGATTTGAGATCCATCATATTTACGAAGTCACATAAAGACGATTGCAAGTTTGACCCCGCCTCTTGCACATTTGCAGCATGGGCTGCAATAAGCAAGCGTCTGCACATAGACTGCCCTTATGATTCCCAAGCCCCGCTCTGGAACTTCCCGGGCATTAAGCCGACATATGACATTGCCATCCAGAAAACCTGGCTACCCGAATATGAATTCACAATGAAAACCATGTTCCACAATGGTAAATTTGTAACTCCTGAAGACTTTGCAAACTCAGTGGGGAGCAGTCAACTAGCCACCCTACAGTTCCATCGTATGAGAGCCGCGTTCAAAGAAAGGTGGCCATCATTCCCATACGAACCCCCCGAGCATGTATGCTACCAGTCATTGTATTCTCAGGCAGGCACTGGGGTGTCCAAATTATACAATATTGAGCAGGCTCACACGAAATCATCGAACACCATCAAAGCATCGTGGGAAAAAGACATGGATATTATAATCGAGGAGGGGAAGTGGGCCAGATATTGCCTCCTATCTAAGAAAATCTGACTCAATGCAGGCCTGAGATTGATACAATTCAAGGTTCTGAACAAACTACATTACACGCCAGCCAAAATGGCAAAGTTCTACAAGACCACTCCCGACAATTGCCTGAAATGTCACTCCCCTCCTGGCGCAGATTCGTTTCAAATGTACTGGGCCTGCCCCCAGATAGCAGGTTTCTGGCTCGCAGTGGCCAACATCCTTGAAGAAATAACACAAATCCCTGCACACCCCAATCCACCTAAATACCTGTTTGGAGATATTGGCAAGGCCCCGGAAAAAACAAGGAGACTATTCAACGTCGCCTGCGCAGTAGCGAAGAAATCCATCCTCTAGAAATGGAAGAGCGGCCAGGCTCCAACAACAGAACAGTTCCTTGCAACCCTCAACTACGTGAATGAATGTGAGGAAAACTATGTTAATATGATATCTGCTCCATGTAAACCAAAAGACATTTCCCCGTTCAGGGCATACTTAGATGAAACCTCCACAGACACAGAAAACTCGGACAATGATAGCGTGGATGATGGGCCATGCCACACAGCTAGCTATATGTAACCTCTTTCTATGGGTATATACTTAGACATGCACCTGATGTAAAAATTTACAAGGGGAGTTGGGTTGTCAATTTTGTAATGCAAATCTGTATTATGTAGATGTGAGATAAGCAAAATGTACTGTGACATGCAAACCAAAAATAAAGTTCTTAAAAAAAAAGAAATGTTGCTGAGACTACTGGTGGGTCCAGGAGCCCTACTAGAGCAACTGTAGACCAGGACTTCTTACTGATTAAAATATAGCCACGTGTTAATCAGGTTACCCACTGAACAAAATTGAGCAACCAGGGAGACTAATGGGAAATGGGAGAGGTTGTCAATCAATTCCAAAACCAAATTGAAATCTCCAACTCCTGAAACCATATATAAAGCCTCTAATGGGGAGTCCAGTTAACAGATATGAAAACTGTGAAATGAAGAGACTGAAAAACACATGCATGGGAGTCAAGAGATGACCATGGCAGGTTGAATTGCTTGACTTGTCAAAAGGACAGGAGAGAACTGAAAGAGCTGGGAGACCTGAAGGAGCCAAGGGACCTGAGAAGGATGGGTTATCTGAGAAAGCTAAAAGGTCTCAGTAACCTGAGTGGACTTACAGCACCATAACCAATGAGCTTCAATCTGGCCCAGAGGGAAACCCAATCCAACGGTGGGAATGTATTATGGATGTGGCAGCAGAACAAGTTGGCATTATATCCCTGAAAGTGAGCTGGGTACTATATCCTTTGAATTGAAGATTAACAATTGCTTTTCTGGGCTGCGTATCCCTGAGCCTGTGTTTTGAAATGAAAGGCAAGGTGGGCTCTGTATCCTGATGAGTGTGCAGTGCCATATTCATAAGAATGTGTTTAGGATAAAATATCCAGTGGGGGACTAGTATGCCTATAAGACAGGAGATCCTGATACATTCCTATTTCAACCCATTTAACCACATTTGACTTAGATAGTTTTAGATGTGTAACAATATGTTTTGGTTGTACAGGCAACCCCGAGGCTCTTTAGATATTTATCGGAACCCAGACTGACCAAGTCCAGAAGCATGAGTGGTGCTTTATTCCAGGGACTGTGCTTTGGGGGTGGAAAGAAGCAAACTGGGGCTAAAGCACCCGAGACAGGCAAAGAACTTGCCATGTGCAAGAATTCTGTCCCAGCTTGTTCCATTAGGAACACCTGAATCATTATTATCCCTGTCCTGCATCCTTTCTTTAAAGTATTCAGAGGAAAGACATGCTGTTTAGACCCAGCAAGGCATTTATCATTACCCATCCTGACTAAAATAATGTCTCTTAAAATGTACATCTTGGTCACATCTTCTGTTGGATTCACCAGAGGAGGCATGCTTTTTTCGAATGAATGCAGCCATACAGATACTTTATCTCAGTGATCTGGTACAATAGTTCATTGATAGATAATTGGTCATCCACATTACTAAGATATCAAGATTGTGCGTCAGTAGCACATATTTTTCAAAAATAGCTGGAATATGTTTTAATTATTGTAAAAGACAGAGACTGTGTTGGGTACAAAATCAAATCGGTGAGCTTAAATGAAGACAGTAGAATTTTACTTAATTTCTCAAACAACAGAAATATATATGACAGACTGTCATCTTGTGGCAGCTTGACCTAGTCATCTGCATCATCCTGACAAGCCCAGCCTATGGTGGCCTGTAGAATGACCAGCAGTCATATGCTTAAATGGGAAAATAGTGTAGATAAAGAAGGGTACTTCAGGATCCAACATGCTACTGCAGTTGTGAAGGAGCTGAGCTTCTGCTGAATAACTTATCTTTGAATGAAGAACTGTGATAGAAAAGTTTACTTTTGGTAACTCCAGAACTGAATCTATGATTCACTGATTTGTAGCCTTAAAGAAAGAATGGCGTTGTGTCTGAAATGAATGAATAAAGTGCTCTCAAAGAGTTCATTACTTCCACTGCTATATTCTTTGTCACAGCATTGTGACAATGACATCCCATTGTTAAGATATAGCAGAAAGGGTATCAAAGGAATTTCTTGGGAAGGTTTGAAGTAGAATTACAGCAGTACATGGCCTGATTAATTATCAGTATTCTTCACCATGTCAAGTACAAGTCTTCCTCATCACAGTCCTTACTCTAGATCCCAGCCTTCGACAGAGGGTGAGGACTGTTCTTAGCAAGATTTGTACTTGGCGTAATGAAGATTACCAGTAAGTAATCAAGCCATTTGCTACTGCCATTCGTCTTCAAAGGGGCAAAAATGTCAAAGGTGCTAGTGACAGGAAGCAGAAGATTAGCGAGGACAGAGTCAGTAGGGGAGTCAACGGAGAGGGAGGGGAAGGAGGTGGGATGAAGGTGGAGGCAAACGCAGCACCTGACACTCGTTTTATCAGTAGGATGACTGCGAAGGAGGCTGGAATTACTGGTGGAGCCTCGATCAGTATCTAAAGAGCCTCGGGGACCAAGAGGTGCCAGATGGGAGGAGAGAGTGGTCAGACCAGCAGAGAGGGGTATTAAGAGGGTTGGAGGACGCGAGATCAGCAGAGATGAAGGCATGAAGCATGATTCTGGCAGAGTGGGTAGGACCAGAAGGGAGAATAGTGAGGGAGAGAGAGATACAGAGATCATGGAACAGTGTAGAAGCAGGAACAGTGGAGTCAAGGTGGCTGTTGAAGTCACCAAGGAGGAGGAGTTTAGAAGTTGAAATCTGAAGAGAGGAAGTAAACACATCCAATTCAGAAAGGAAGACAGACACAGGGCCAGGAGATTTATAGATAGTGGCAATGGTGAGAGAGAGAGTCGTAGAGACACCAAGCTTGCAGTCAAGACTTTTAAAGGAGGAATAGGGCTGGGTGAGTATGATAGAGGTAGGGACCCACTCAGGGAAGATTAGGGCTACTCCACCACCAGACCGTTTGGGCCAAGGCTTGGAGATGATCTTAGTTTAGTTTAGTTTATTTATCTATAGAGCGCACCTAACCCGAATGTATCTGGGCACTTTTGCTTGCACAATCCACAATAGTTACATACATACAAATACAATTAGCAGTTAACTTGTGTTAAAGACCAAGTAAACATGCCAAAATGCCAGACAGACACAGTGCTTACAATGTGCACTACAGTTACAAATGAAGAGAATACACGACATTTGCCTAGTGTTACAAATCCAGCCGTTTATCGAAGCGGAGCATCTGATATGTGCTGAGGAAATTAGTAAGCCTTAGTTTTGCTGGGCAAAGAGCCAGGTTTTTACCTTTTTTCTGAAAGACAAAAATGATGGTTCAGTTCTTAGTGCTGTCGGGGGGACAGCCTGACATCTTGTAGCCATCAGGGACGAGGGAGTCAAAAGCAGTACCAAAGCTGGCATTGAACCACGTCTCGGTAATAGCGAGGATGTCGATATCAAAGTCTTTAAGAAGGAGGCAGATGCCCAAAGAATATCTTACATTGGGATATTACCAACTGAGTTAAGTAATTACTCCACTCTCATGTGTATTTTTGGGAGTGGAGCTGTTCTATCTATACATATACACTGGTGACATTCTGTAATAGTTAATTGTGCAGCTTATCGACTGACGTGGAGGCTAGCCGCATTGATTTAATTTAAATAAAATGATTGACAAGCTGTACAACTCTCTTTAAAATGGGAATGCAGCTTTTTTCGCCTTCATATTTTACTATTTTAAAATATAATGTTATGAGGTCCCATCAAATTGTAATTTGCTGGAAAGTAACATCACTTATGTTCACCACAACCATGTTTTTGATGAGCAAATTCATTGTAAGAAATGTGAACTGTGATACAGTGTACGATTCCTTCGCAAGAAAGGCTTCAGTGAGGCCAATCATCACAGAAGGCTAGAAAGCAACGTTGTAGAAATTGTTTGATAGGGTAAAAACACCTCCTTTAGCAAACAAAACATTGAGATAATGCTGGCACTAGTTGCACAAACGCATTTGATTGATTGATTGATTGATTATTATTTATTATACGCTTATACACCAATGTTTCAAAGCACAACCATGCATGGTAGAGGAAGATATAGGGAAGACAAGACAAACTATCTTACTAGGCATGGTATATTCAGATTATGCAGGTGAACTGAAAAGGAAGTGTGTGGGAACCTAAATCTTACTTATGGGGCCTTATTAACATAGATAGCGAATCAGGCTCACCATCTGCTTAATCCAATATCTGAGATAAGATGGATTCCGTTCTATTTCAAATGATATGCTTCACCAGTGGATAAGGGGGTCTGTCAGCTGCCCTTTGGATGGTGAAATGGGATCTTGATTTTGATCACAATGTGATCCTAAACCTCATTTCTATGGAAAAAGCCTCTAGGTCTGGGAGTCCTGACAACCTTTCTAACCTTTCATTGAAAGGTGTCCCTTTAATTTGGGATGATATCTTGCATATTTTATTTAGGCAAATATTTTGGTGAACCAGTTTTATTAACACAGCCATTTCTATATATATTTACACTTCTTACCACCTTGTCCAGTTTTTGATGAGATGATGAAGTTGCCCACCTGAAAATCGCGATAAGAAGCATTATTATTTTAGTATTTGTAAGTATTTCAAGCTCTGTTCACTAACTAGTCATTTAATGCCCTTGCAAATAATCCTTCCCAGATCTTACGTATGGATCTGTTTCTAAGTATGGGTAGGGTGTTGAGGAGTTGTGGGTATGTGTGAACTATATACTCTAAGGAAGCATTGTAGTACACATGCGGTGGTCTTGGTCTGAAGTGTGTGGGCCTTCATATCGCATGAATATATTGATAAGACAATGCTTCAGGGTGTTCAATGAGGGGTAACTTTTAAATCTACCTCTAAACCTACATCTAACATTTATCCATGCACATTTACTTTGACGCAGAACCCTGCATGTGTGAGAAAAAAGAGAAAATGCTAACACAGTGTTAACACAGTGTATTCCTAATGAGTGTGTGCATGCTGAGTTGACATATCTACATCAGGACATCATACATTTTCCCGTGGGTAATTCCTTTGTGATTCTGTATTGTTTAGGGATCAAGTGCTTGTGAGCGTCTGGTCATGGGCTGATGGGCATGCTCTTGCTCATTTGTTTTCATAGAAATATCTGTGTTTGATTTTATTGCTAGTGGGGCACTGTTGCTATCCTGTATATCTGTTGTTGCTGGAGCATTGGCCCTGTCGCTGGTGTGCTGGGGCGAGGTCGATGCTCGGTAGGGCTTGATGTCGTGGATGTGATTCCAAACCATCTTGTTTTCTAATTTAATGGCCCTGTCTACGACCAACTCAACTACATGCGGCCCTGTAAACCTGTGTGCATTTCATTTATGCACATAATTCCTAAGGAGCACCTGGTCTCCTTTTCTAATGGGCCTTTCTGTTGTGGGCTCTTGAGTGCTGTCTGTTTCTTGTATATCATTTTCTGACCTCCCCTGTGTCCATCAAATCTGTTGAGAGATACAAGAAGCGCTAGAAACAAGTGAATTAACATATTCATACATTTCATTGCCCAGACCTTCAGCAGCCCCTTCACAATCTTGGAAAGCTATTGTGGGTGGAGCTAATGGGAGTTGCGTTTGGCATCCAGTCACCACCTCATGGGATGTGAGGTGGTGATCCGACCCATGTTTGCTCCGCAGCTCCAACAGATCCAGGGGTAGGCAGTGGAGCCAATTCTTTTTAGTACTTTGGTTTGTCTATGCTATGTACTCTTTGAGGAGTCAGTTAAGGCGTTCGCAGACACCATTGACCTGTGGGTGGTACGCACACGAGAATGTATGCTTAATCCCTAGCAATGTGGTAATATGCTGGAATAGTTAATTTACAAAATGGGGACCGTTGTGGGACCGAAGGACCTTGCAGATGCCCCACCTTGGGAACACCTCACTAACGAGGAATTTGGCTGCCCTTAGGGAGTCTGCATGTGAACACGGCCCGTCCTGATCCACATTAAAAAGGGGCAGACCACCTCAATCATGTAGCGCTAGCCTTGGCATACTTTGATAATATCAACATAGTCAATATGGAGGTGCAGGAAGGGACCTTCGGGCTGGAGTATTACTCCTTTGATCACCTTAAGAGTGTGGCCGGCAGTAAACTGTTGGCAGGTGAGGCAATTACTGATGAAATTTGGTACATGGGCATTTAATTCAGGGCAGAACCATGAGTCCCCAATGTGTGCTGCAATTACCTCTTTTCCTGTGTGTGCGGGTTGGTGCAATTGTGTTAATGCTATTTCTAGTGATGCAAGAGTCATAACTACCTTCCCCGTATTGTTTTGCCTCCACAGGGCATCTGTAGGGGACATTGATCACCCTCTTCTGACCCAAAGTTCCTTTCGGTCATTGAGGCAGCTCCATTACCTGTGTCTGTGGTAGGTGGTTATAACCTTCTTTCATTAGCATCTGTCTTGCCCCTCCCCTCTCTTATTGCTTTTCTTGGAGGTCCCATACATCCCCAAAATATGCAGTGTGTTTTGCATAGAAGCCTGCTGCTTCATTCCCTTTTGACATCGGGTCTCTGCCATTAGTATATGCTTAGCACTTCACTAATGTGAGCTCTGTTGGGTGTATTACAACCTCTATTAGTTCCCCTAGGAGAAGAGCCTGCTGTACTGGTGTGCCATCTGCCCATCTGAACCCTCTTCTCAACCATCTTGCTAAGCCAGAATGTATTGTTGAGGTCACATAGGCACTATCTGAATAGACAGTGACCCGTTTCCCTTCACTTTCTCTAAGGGCTAATATCAGGGCCACTAGTTCTGCCTCTTGAGCTGAATATTGGTCAGACAGTTTAACACATTTTACTGCCTTGCTTGTCCAATCTTCTCTTAGTCTTACCACTGCCGCCCCTGTTCTCCTTACCTCATCACCTTGATCAATTGTTGAAGACCCGCCGATGTATAGTACCTCTCCCCCTCAAGTGCATCTTCCTCTACTTTGCGTGTCTCTGAGTAGTACTCAATAGCTTTTGTACAATCATGGACATATTCTCCTTCTTCTATTTCCTCTGCCAAGAAGTGTACTGGGTTGACATTTCACCTCACTATCTTCAGTTCAGGTTGTGAGAGGATGATTTGGTATCCTGTTTCTCTCTGTGTTGTCAGTGTGCTTTTTGGCTTGTGCAGAATCATGAATAGGGAGTGCTCCACATAAAGTGTTGTGGAACATCCCATAGTTATTGATGATGCTTTTTCTACAGCAAAAGCTGCAGCATTCAAGTGTTTTGTTTGCAAGGGAAATGCCCTGTCCTTACTGTATCTAATTGCAATTGGTTTGTGGCTCATACTTGTGTTTTGTGTGAGAACTGCTTTCATTACCACTCCATCAGTTTGTGAGAATATAAAAAACTCCTTCTTATAATCAGGGGTACCCAGGACCGGTGCTGTTGATATTGCTTCTTTTAATACATTGAATGCATCTGTCATTTCCTGTGTCCACCCCAGCTTCTTCTCTCCCCTTTGTGCTTCCTTGAGTGCTGTAAGCAGAAGTCCTGTGTATGTGCTGTAGTCAAACACCCATGCTCTGCAATAGTTGCATAGACCGAGTAACTGTTGTAATTCTCTTATTGTATGTGGTTGTGGTGTGTTTAGTATTGTTTGTACCCTGTGTGGTGCTATTTGCTGCCCTTTTGAGATATTAGTTGGCATATGTACAGATACTCCTCCTGGCAGTATTGCAATTTTGCCTTGTCTATCCTGTATCCTTTTTCTGCTAATACTTTGAGCATTTTAACCGAGTCCTTCCTGCACTCAGCTTCTGTGGTGCTGCAGATGAGGATATCATCCACATATTGCAAAATTGCACTCTCTGTCTCAATGTTACCTACCTCCATCTGGATTACTCTGTTAAAAATAGATGGTTACTCACAGTACCCTTGGGGCAATCTGGTGTGTGTGTTGCAGTACATGTTAGGTCTTGCGAATCTACGTGCAGTGGTATTGAGAAAAAGGCATTTTTTAGGTCAATCAAGGTGAACCGCGTAGCCTCAGCTGGAATGCCGCAGATTATTGTGGCCGAGTTAGCCGCTAGTGGGTATTCTGCTTCTAAAATATTGTGGAGGGGTCTCAAATATTGTATAAAACACCATGAACCCCTGTTTTCCCTGCGGACGAAGTACACCGCAGTATTGCAAGGGGATTCTGATGGGACCAGGATGCCTCTTTCAATGACAGCGCTTATCGTCTCATATCTGCCCTCATCTGCTTCCTTCGACAGTGGGTATTGTCTAACTCTGGGCAGGATTGCTCCTTTCTTCAGTTTTCTTTTCGCTTCCCCTATGCTTTTAATGCAACCTACATCATAGGGACTTGTTGTCCATAGTGAGGTTGGTACTTTTGCTAAGTCCTCCTCACAGAAGGGGGTAGTGCAGGGAGGGGTGCTTCCAATGCCATTGCCATCTTTTGAGCCAGGTCTCTGTATGTTAATCGTAGCCAGAAGTGCACACTCATCCCTAACATCATCTCACTTGTTCCCTTTTATTGTGAGAAGAGTTCCTCGTCTGATACTTGAGCCAATCGACACCCTTCTGATAGCGCTATGACTGCCCTCCATGCCTTACATTTGTCATCTAAAGCATGTACTGCAATCCAATCCTCCCTTGCCACTATCCCTTCTATGTCTATTGACACAAACTTTCCCTCTTTCTCACCTGTTGGCGTCTCTGGCCTAAAGAGGTACTCACCTGGTCTTCTCCATAATTCTCCTGCAATCCCTGGTAGCCATGCCAATGCCATGTCTGTTCCGTACTGAAATACCTCACTGTCTACAGGTTCCCCTCTCTGTACGCTCTTGCCACAGTATGCCTGGAGTATTTGCCTTGCTGTAAGCATGTGTATGCCTGTTGTGGAGCATATGATACCTTTCTCTGTGAAAGAGATGGTCATGTTCAGTCTACTCATTATGTCATGTCCCAAAATATTTACAGGCTTATGCTTAGAGTACAGTAGGAGTATTGATAAGTCGTGATCTCCTATAGATAGGGAGATGTTATCAGTAAATGGAACTACTTCTCGAGCCGCAGAAAATCCTTGAGTGTTTATGGCATCGCCTGACAATGTGTATTTTCCCTACTGTATTCATGACCTAGTTGCCCCAGTGTCGAACAGAAAGGAAAAGGTTTTGTCACTTATCGCCACCTTTATGCGAGGTTCCTCCGCAGGATTTGGTGTTGCCGATAGGATGGGACACAACAAGGTAGTCTGTGGGCTGTCCTTTTGTGGGTATAGGGAGTGCCCGTTCCCGGTGTAAGGGTTGTGCCCCATTATTGTAACCCCTCTCATTTTTGTCACTGGCACCACCGTCGTCATGTCCATTGGTTGCTGTAAGTCGTCCTGTAATTTTGTCAGTTGCTGTACTGTTTGTATGTGTTGCTGTGGTTGATGTTGTGTTTGCTGCTGTTGTGGTTGTAATATCCCTGATACTGTCTGGGGTTGTGCCTGTGGCTGGGATATGCTTTGCTATTGTATCATTTGCTGCTGCTTGTTGGCCTGCTCAGTATCTGCATGTGTGGGAAATGTGGCCTAATTGCCCGCACATCCAACATTGGGGTGGTTTCTCGCGCATGCCATGGGAATCCTATGCCCCCGCCCCTTGGCCCTGCCATCCCTGCTGTGGGTAACCCCGGAACCCTCCTCCTGGATGGTGTGCTTGTGGCACAAACCCTCACCCCCTGGTGCCCCCTCCCCTTCCTCTAAAGTTTTGCTGGTACCCACCCATACCCATGTGCCCTCTCCCCATTGGTGGTTGATACTGCTGATTTATGTTATACTCTGGCAGCTGCTGTTGGAACTGTGGTTGGGGTTGCTGGGCGTTGTTATATAGTGGTAGCTGTTGCTGGGGCTGTGGTTGGGGTTGGGACACTGCTGTATGAGTTGGTGGTGCAGGGCTGGTTATTACTGCCCCTCCAAAGTGTATATTGACAACATCTTCTGCACTAATTTAGCCTCGTCCGCTTTTCTATCCTCCACCTTCTGTTTCATCTTTTCCTGCCATAGTCTACAATGGTGCACTATTGTTAGTTGTATTTCTGACCACGATTTGGCCTCCATTCCCACTAATTTCTTCAATTGTCTTTGCACCAGGTCTGGCAACCCTTGTATTAAGATGTGATAGAAGATAGCTATTGTTTTGTCCCACAGCTCTAGAGTTTTGTGGCACCAAAGCTCTTCAATCTCTTGAATGTTGCTAACGGGATCTTCATCGTCACACATCTTGCATGACGTGATTGCCCCTCTGTCTGAAGTGTCAGGGTATTGTGTCCTTAGTGCTTGCTATACCACATGCCTGCAGTTTGCAAATGGGGACCCATCATGTGCTGTGTTTTGTGTTGTCACCCCTCGGGACCCCACCCTCTTACAGATGTCATCTGCTGCGTCATCCAGTATTGATCCTACCAGCCCTTTGACGTCCCCACTGCCAGCCTGTGCCTTGCCGTCTGTTTTTCCATTTCGGATATCCACTTTCCTGCTCCTCCACTGAGGGATGGCAACCTATTCTTAATGTTTTCCCTGTCCGCATCCCTCCAAGGTATATATTGTGGCCTTGTCCCCCCTCTCTCTAATAATGGCATCTGTGAATATTCAGCCCTTTCTTCCGGTGACCGTCTATACTATTGTATCTGGGTAGGTCCTCTCTCATCTTCCATGTCTGCTCCGATATCTGTAATGTCTATATTGTGTGACCCACGTGGGGCATTCTGTGTTCCGGTGTGACTGCCCCGTTCATACGTGTGTTCCCGGTTGTGTGTTACAGCTGCCCCATCTCTCCTGCACCCGGGGATGTCTCGGAGCCTATTTGCGTAGGGTGTGTGTGGTGCTACTGCTGCTGCCGTGTCCTCAGTTGTTTTGTCAGTGTGCTGTCCTCCACTTATTTAATCTTGAGTACTACTTTCCCACGACATTCCCTTGCCTGTTCGTGTAATGTAAAGTTTGCTTAGCCCTTCTTTTCCTACATCATAGCTATCTCCCTCTTCCTCATTGCAGAATCCGTCTGAGAATGTCAATTTGCGTGTGAGCGGGTAACGCACCGTTACGCTTTCGAGATCAATGTTTGTAAAATTAGCTGCGTTTTCTTTGCCTCGTTCCATAGCGCTCTGTGTTACAGGTTCTGTCTGGTATACCCCAGCCGTTCCCATGCTGCTCCCCGTATATCCCTTCTGTACCCATCGGCTTTGTTGCTCTTCCCGCTCCATCTCATCCGCCCTTGCCTGATCTAGTTTTTCCATTATTTCTCCACTTATCTTTCGTAGCGCTCCTTCATCTTTGTCTCTCTAATTCCACACTCTTCCTGCCAGGGCTAACCTTAACTCCTTCAGCCTGCTTTCCTGGTACTTACGTGTGCTTTCCAGCAATATTTTCCGCCTCCAAAATGCCATTTCTCGTTCAGCTTCAACCCTTTGCTTTTCTTGTATTCCATTAATTCCTTACATTCCCTACTTTCTCGCTCCGCCTAATCCTGCCTTTCTAATTCTAACTGCTCTTCCTGTTCCTTTTGTTCTAGTTGTTTCACTAACGCATTTCTTTTTTCCTTCAACTCCGCTATTCTTGCCTCTAGCCTTGCCTCCTACTCTTCTCGTAACTGCTTCTCCTTCACGTCTTTTACCGGCTTGCCTCTGCATCCTTTTCCAAGCTCCAACTCCTCTATGGCTTTTGTTGCCCCTCTGCTTCTCCCGTGGTGGTCCCTTGTAATTTCAATAGTACTTGTGCTGCTATCCATTCATCTGGGCCTACCCTAGTAAATTAATTCTTGGCCTGACTCAGCCCTTCCTCACCAGTGCCTGGGCGGTCTACCTTGGCCCGTGGGGCGTGCGTGTTTGGGGCATACAGAAGTGGCTTGTACGTGGGGTTTGAATAGCCCTCTGCCGCAGATAATTCTCAGGTCTCCGTAGCTTCTTTTAGCTCTCGGATTGGGTATAAACCTTGCTCCTCCTCCTTCTCCTCTGCATCTTCTGAGACAACACTGGGAGGTGCAGGGGGCAGAGCACAGGAGTCTCCTCCCTCGTCTTTTACCTCCTGCATACTCAGCATCCCGGGGTAATATCCCTGAAACATTCGCCAAAGTTTGAATATTTCCATGCTATTTGCTAACTTCTCCCCCTTGTATCTGCTGTGTAGGTTAGTGAGTAGTGACTGTAATACATCCTTCGAGAAGCTGCCATTAAGCGGCCAAGGTACCATTATTTTCCCATCCGTGCCCTTAGTCCATTCTACGCTGTACTTTACTATTCTGTCTTTATAAATTGGCAGTGTCTTACAAATGTGCTGGATAGGGGTCATCATAGTTCTGTGGGCCCCGTATGGTACCCCTCGCCCGCCCCCGTGGTACATCATTGTTTTACTCATAGTTTTACCTGACCTCAAACTGAGGATTTCGACTTTCCGCTGTCAGGACAAGGATAGAAAATGTATTGGTTATGCAGTTTGATGTTCAATTAGCTATACGGGAGGCCCTTAACAGCCACACTTCTTGCAAGGTGTACTCTCGTACCACCACGCATTTATGGAGCTGCCGCAATCCGGCACACTCCCTCAATGTCTTTGGCCCCCTGCGGCCTTACACCTTACACAGCATATCCTGCCTTCACTGGTGCTGCTGCCACCCAGCACACCCCTTCAAAATGTCCGGCCCCCTGCAACCGTACACTTGCGCGGCGCCTTTACTGGGCTGCCACTGCTCAGCACAACCTTTTATCACGTGCTGGCGCTGTCTGCGGCCAGCTGCTAATTCACCAGCTCTGTAGTTTCAGCGCCAATCACAGAGTGTCCTATGCAATGACCTATGGGTGACGTCACCAAGCTAGTTATTGGCAAACATGATATACAACCAAACAATTTGTGCATGCATTACACACAACAACCATGTCTCTTTAAATCTGCATATAAAATCCACAATCCCCACAGCTGTCTTCCCACTCCCCTGGAGTGGATAATACGTCATCAATCAATTCCTTTTGTAATTATACTGCACCCGTTGCATCGTCTGACGTGTGATACGTTTTCTACCCGATAAACTTAACCAGTCAACTACCTTCCTCAATCTTAAGATAGCTACAGCTAACTTGTATGCGAATCCAACATCTATTCATCTAGCTAAAATGCTAAATGAATAGGAAAACCACATCTATTCACCAAACTACAATGTCGATTCATAGGAAAACCACGCCCCTGCATATGTGCTCACTGTCCAGACCTATCGGTGCAACAATCCTTCCGTCACATGGGGACACGCTGTCCCGCCCCCAAAACACTCACCGACACAAGAAGGGACTACCTCCGCTCTGTTCCCTACACTCATACACCTGCCAACCACCATCTTGGTACTGAACGTTATGACAATGTTAAACCACCCTCCACCCTAGCTACACATCCTCCCCCCACCCTCACAATAGGTTGTTGCTAGTTGTGTGCACCACACTTACTTTTAGGCGCACATCTGTCGGCACCGCTCAGCTGCTGGCTCCCCTCCCACTTGGCCCGTCTCGCCTCTTCTGGACCTCGCCTGGGCACATTCGCCAACCGCGGACGGGATGATTTTTGAAGTCAGTCCCCGACGGCCAATCTCTGGTTGCACTCTCCGGTTCACTCCTCTGAGGTTCGACGGTGGAGGGGGCCGCACCTTGCTGAGCTGACGTCCCAAACGATCTTGCTGGGGTCTCAGGAGAGCATCTCAGCAGTGCCTCCAACATGTTAGGGTAAATTCTGGGGTCGGCAGAGCTGTACCTAGGGACCGCGGACCTCCAGCTCTCGGAAGGCCCTAACTCCTTCCAATGTCCCAAAGAAGTCAGGGTCCACACAAGGAGCAAAGGGTTACTGCTGTTTTATTATAGTAAACGAGCAGGGATAACATGCATGGAGCAAAATCCAGTCCAGGCACATCTCGTCGAATTTGGGCTTGCATGCCACATTTGTACATTTGTGACATCACACTTAGCGTCACTTACCAAACCCCGTCCCCGAACCTAACTCCACTCTGGGTTGGCTCAAATAGGGACATATAGGGCGCAAGATTATTGGTGGCCACTGTGTCAGGTGGTGCACTTGGATCATCCCTAAAAATTGCTACCTGAGAAATTTGACATTAGAAACCCAGATGATTGGCTGGAGATTCTGGCCGCCAGCCCCTATCCCCCAGTGTCCTCATTGGTCAGGCCGCGGGCCTCCAAGCCTGGGACTACCATTGTTTCCAGCCCGCAAGACACCTGCTTTCGTACAATGTGTATCAACAAGGTTTGACTGTGTGACAGTGTGTAACAATGTGGGCCTTACAAATTCAATGAGGGTGGTCGAGTCCCAGCGCATGTTGTATATGGATTGTTGCAATTTTATTGCAAGCTCGGTCTCAGACGTGAGACGGCAGAGTCTTCCAGCTTCCAGTCCTTGGCATCGAGTCAGGTCAGCCTAGTCACGTGTGAGGAGACCGCTGGTGAGGCCAAATTACTTCGATTTGATTTGTATTTTAGCTTGACGGTGGCGGTCCCTGCAAGGGTTATTCTGCTTGCCCAGCAACTTGCAGCTTTGGGATTTCTTGTGAGATGATTCTAGTGTGCTGGATTTGTCTGAGGCCTACTTCAGCTCTGGTTATTCATTCGACATAATTGTCCATAGGTTAAAGGCTTGTCATGGTTGGTCAGGTCCCTTGAGTATCCCTGTTCAGCCATGGGGTTAGTAGCGTGTAGAATCTGCAAGCATATACACGAGCTCTTCTGGCATCTTGCATTCATGCTGTGCGGTAGCGAGCCTATGTGGCAAAATAACAAACATGCAGACAGTTATGTATATGTCACTGTCATCTAGCTCACAGAACTGTACGCATATGTTCTTTGTGTGGCTTTGTGTGTGTGAGTGTCCCGACTGTAAAGGTTGCACGTGTGCTACTTGTCTAATGCGACTATGTCGTCATGGAGTATCTAACGACCTGCAGCATGGCATGCGGGAACATCAATCGATTTGGTCCATATAATCATCTCCAGCTCGGTCTTGGTTATCGTTGCTTGGTGATCTGGCAGATTATTCCACAAACTTGGTACCTTAAATGCAAAGGCCCCATTTTCTGCCTTAGATGTCCTAGCTCTAGGTTGATCTAAGAGATTTTTAGGGTCTGACCTTAAGGATCTCCTAAATACTTTGTTGGTGATGCAACATTGGAGATACAGAGGCATCATCAACATTCTGCACTTGAAGGTTATCACCAACTTTCTAAATTTAATTCTGGATTCCATAGGTAGCCAGTGGAGTCCTCGTCTCTGTGACGTGCTCACGCCTTGAGAGGTCAACTACCACTCTCATAGCCCAATTCTGGACCACCTGTATTCCCTGTATGACCTCCCTTACTGGATCCCAGCAAAAGACTGTAAGAATAGTCCATCTTGGCCCCTCTTATTGCCCCAGTGATGGTTTCAGCACTTTTTTGGGAAATAAGAGGCCTCAAGTGTGACAACAGTTTTACATAGTATACTGCTGAGTATACGACAGAAGACACATGCGCTATCATGTTAAGGGATTGATCCAAAATGAGTCCCAGTATTCTGGATTTAGGGAGTGGATTAATGATGTCGTCCCTTAACTTTAAGGCACTGTAGGAGGGTTTTAAAGCCTTAAGAGCATGTGGCTCCCTACCATCATTAGTTCGATTTTACTCCTATTGAGTGCGAGGAAGTTGTCTAACATCCACTTTTCGATTAGGCTGAACACTCTATTTATTTCTAACTCATCCTGTCCGTGATTGCCTGTCAATGGAACTATGCATTGGGTGTCGTCGGCATAGTTTGAAAAGACAACACCCTCCTGCTGAAGCATGAAGAAAAAGGGAGCCATGAAAAGATTGTAAATACATGGCGAAGTACTGGCCCCTTCTGGGACTCCATAGAGGACCGCGATTGGATCAGCTTCTGCCATGTCTGAGCACACGCTACTCAGATGGTGTTCAAGGAAAGAGGCGATCCAGGACACTGCTCGCTCCGAAGATTTGGCTACTTCCTTTAGCCTTGTATTTAATATTGTATGATCAATTAAATCAAAGGCCGCTGATTGGTACAGTGATATGATCAGAGAGAGCTTACTTTTATCCATTTGTGATAATAGCCTAGATTTAAGCTCTAGGAGCGAGGTCTCAGTACCATAAAGTTTTCTGAAGCCCGACCGGTGAGAGTGCAGGATGGTATGGTGATTCAGGTGTTCCGAAATGTGTTGATAAGCTACCCTATCCAATATTTTCAGGAGAAAGGGGGTGTTTGAGATGGGTTGGAAATTCAAAGGATTGTCCCTTGACCGACATGGCTTCTTAATAATTGGAGTAACCATGGTATGTTTCAATTCATTAGGTACTAAACCCTCTGATAGTGAGGCATTAACAAAGGAACAGTCTGCTCCAATGATGGAGGGGGAGCAAGTCTTTTTTTATCATAGGTGCATATGCATCTCCTCTGCAGTGCGATAATTTCATTTGTTCAATTACCTTTTTTAATTCCAGTTCACGTACTGGATGAAAATTAAAGGTAGGAATATCTGACTCTGCCAGAAGGTGTGCCAAACAAGGTAATGGAATTAGCATGCCAGCTAAATGTGAAGGATACTCTTAGGTCATTTCCTTTTAGTTAGTAAAATGGTTCATATAGGGCGTGCAAATCATTTTGGTGGTCAGAAGGAATGGACGTTATCATCCAAGTTTGTCAGGTTTTCATCCTATCCTTTGTTTGGATCATCACAATGCCGTTATTAATTGGGCTGATAGTGATTATAGGCAGGGTCAGACTGATTCATAAAATTGTCTCGGGCATGAAAGACAAAGTGGCCCACAGTTGCAAATGGCTTTTCATTTCTTTTGTCACACTGTTTTATAGTTCCAAGGTTTTTTTGTTTTTTTATAAAATGTGATGCAAATTGTGCATTTTAAAGAATACTTATTCAGCAACACTGTTCAAAACGACTAGCTGAGTAGTGAAGTAACTCATCAAACTGCCCACATATTGGCCAAAAAAGTGTCCCACTTTGACCAAAAAAACTGGCCCACACCAGCATTTTACATTTCTGGTTCAGCCACGGGCCTATTGCCCTATAGGCCAGTCCGAGCCTGGTTCTAGGGTGGCCATGTCTGACATTGCCAAGAGACAGATAATGGTCATATGAAATGTTTGCGTATCTAGAGATTTCTATGAAATTGCTAAATGTATCATGCCAACAACCATTATAGTCCGATGTGTAAAACAACTTGATAGTAAAAGTTTTCCATTATGAGAGTCTAGGAGCCTTTTCTTCAGGTGCAGAATGTGAGTTTTTGCAGCATTTTAACATTAGGTTTGGGTCTTCATTATGCTGTTGTACCCATTTGTAGAGCTTAAGGTTTCATGTAATTTGGGTAAAGTAATTATTTTAGACAAGATTACAAAAGAGGATGTGGAACTAGGCCCAAGGTTGGAGCAGCATCAGCAGTGACTGAACGCTCATGCATACCCATCACAGAGGGAAAACCCCATTAGGTGTGTGAGATTTTCTAATTTAATGATCCGGGTACTTCCTAAATCTAGCTTATTCTTTCACAGTTTGTTCTCCACTTTCCTAGAGATCAGGCAGAGAAATCTGCTTTATAGAGGATCAATTGGAGATTTGGCAATTAAAGAAAGAGTGTAGTGGATGAAGGGATGGGGTGAGGGCTCTTCCTGATAAAATTAGTAGGAGGTGGACTATCAGTTAGTATTGATCAACAGGGAAGAGGATTGACAAGTAGTCCTCAATTAAACTGGAAGGAATGAGGGTTTTGGGAAAGGTTAATGGTCTGTCGCAGATATGGTAACTCACAACCCTGTCCATCCTCCAAAATATTGTACATTTCCCTTGAATTCAATCGGATCCATGACTTCCATTATGTTAAATCATAAGTGTCCTAGCTGGGCACAGGAAAGTTAGTTGGTGCACAGGCCTGTTCCCATGGGCTGGCTAATATGTCATTAATACACTTTGGGCCCAATTCACAGAAAAAGGGCAAAGAACTCGCAAAGCACTGTGTGCATGAAATACTTTTGCTCCAACCTGCGCACAGAAGGATGTTTAGTGTGTTCCTTATGTTCATGGTATTCTAACCGCAAAGTAACCTAGGCGCAAAGAAAATAGAGTATTGCCCGAAAACGCCCACAACACGCCCCCGCGCAAACCAACACCAGCAACATATACCAACCGTTGTGCCTACCTTATTTCCGCCTTTAAGCACCCTGGCAATACTGTTCAAGTTGAAATCCATGGATTCGGTTGGGTTTGCGCTTGACTGGGCGTGGGATTACTTTGCGTCGCCCGTCCCTTAACACGTGCACATTCTTCCTTGTTCTTCCTCATTTTGCCCGAAGAATGAGAAATATGCATATTCCGCCTCCTATTTATTTCTTTGCGCAGGCCCGTCCCACACTTTGTGTGGCTTTGTCGCGCAAAGCGCTCCACTGCACACAAAAACTTGACAGACTTGTGCAGAGTCCTGGAAAAACACGCAAAGTCTGATTCATGAATTGGGAAAAGGAGTTCTGCGCACTGAAAACTGTGCAGACTCACTTTTTAGCACGCAAACAATTCCATGAATAAGGCCCTTAGTGAACAATTCACTACTCGAATCTTCACAGAGAACATATTGAATTATTTTTCCAACATACTTTTTTGAATTCCTTCTTTTCATTTAACCTGTAAATTCAATGATGTCAAAGTGAAATAGCTGTTGATGGTAATGGTACTTTTATACAGTGACTAACTTTATGGTGTTTCACAAAGTTTGGCGATATTATAACATTGTAGAACATGGGCCACTGCAGGTCAAGCTTCCCTCACACATAACAGGTAGAGTATGGGACACACCAGAGTAAGTTTCACTCACACAGGAACATCATTTTTCACAACAGGGCAAGATTAATTTCCACAGCATTTGTACAGCCTGAACTACAATAGAATGAGGTTCAGAATGGGTAGACTATGGTCCACAGCAGGGACAGCTTCCCTCACATTTAACAGGTACAGCATGTGCCACAGTAGAGCGGGCTTCACTCAGAGTCTCATGGTGCACCACAGTGCATGTTTTACTTGCAAAGTGTTACAGCATGGACCACAGCTGGGCAAGCTTCCCTCACGTGCAACATGTAAAGCACCAGCCACGGCAAGGAAAGCTCCACTCTCACAGAATGGGTACAGCATGGGCCACAGCCATGCAAGCTTTGCTTATGCAGGGCCTGGTTTCAGACAGCAGAGTGATCATCCAAAATTGCACAAACTGCGCCTTACAAGGTCAGCCTTTAGACAGCAAAGCTGTCCCCCCTAAATCACACATTTTGGAGCCCATGAAGGGCCTGCATGACACAGAAAGGAGGAACATGTACAGATAAAAGGGAAACATGGTACTGAAGGAGCTTGGGAGAAGATGGAGAGAGTGAATGGAATTCTTTCCATTAGGAATCAGATGATGTACAGACAAAATGGGGAAATGGTTAATGAAAATGCAAGGGTAAAGCTGGAGACCATGTTGGGCTGGGGTGTGTCAAGAGAATGCAGGATATATGCAGATAGGTTGCAAGAAAGGGCAAGCTGGGCCCCAACAGGAACAGTGTTTGGCCCCTGTGGATATGTGCACTGTGTGGGATGCGTTTGTGAATTGTGGGAGACACTAGGAAATTGCCAGACATGACCTTGCACCAATTGCCTAATGAATGCCACACACATTCCCCAACGGATGTTTCCTTGATGATCACATGACCCACCTGACCACAGAGCCCAGCACTCTAGGAATTTAGGGTGCTCAGCCCACCAGCCTACATACTAAGGAAGTTTAAATGGGTGCCTGGTCTCTCTTTGTCTAAAGCAGCTGTTTCACTCAACAAACGTGTTTCCCCTCACATAACCCTTAGACATAGCTTATATAGGACGAGTCTACAGAATACTCACTTCCACCATCTGCCATTTACCAGATCCTTGTTTCACATAGGGTTAAATGTTTCTATTTGAAAGAGAGAGAGAGAGAGAGAGAGAGAGAGAGAGAGATAGAGAGAGAGAGAGGACGTGTGTGAGAGAGAGCTAGACAGAGAGAGCGAGAGGGAGAGAACGCGAAAAAGGTGGGAGAGAGAGACAGAGAGAAGGGGGCATGGTC
This sequence comes from Ambystoma mexicanum, assembly GCF_040938575.1. Classification (NCBI taxonomy): domain Eukaryota; kingdom Metazoa; phylum Chordata; class Amphibia; order Caudata; family Ambystomatidae; genus Ambystoma; species Ambystoma mexicanum. The sequence continues at coordinate 737,154,979 of NC_090936.1, forward strand.
TGATTGTGGTAAAGTGAGAAAGTGAAATAGGACCTGTCTTCAAGAAAAAGTGTGAGGAGCACGAAGAAGTCCACAGGTTTTAGGGCCTTTTCCATCTGATTTGTGTGACTTCTAATGCTTTATGGCGATGACGTTCATGCCTTTTTCATACATTGGTATGCCATGTCATGATCTGCTATATGTGGTTTCAGGTTTGATGCTCCATCGTGGTCTCTGACTGCTTTCTAGACTTACAAATTCAAATTATACATTCAAACATCAGAGTACTACCCATCTACAACCAGCATACATAGTAGAGCCTGGGTGACTGCTTCCTAGTGCCGTGGGCACATGAGGCTTCCCTTCAGACTCAAATGCCTCTAGGCCCTGGACAAAGGACACCTAGAAACCTACACACACAGAGTGCAGGGTACTTCTGATCAACACATATCCACACAAAAGCATAGCTATCTTGCTTATCCCCACACTTACCACTAACCTCACGACCCCCTATCTCTCAAATCTGCCAGAGCAAGTAGAGAGAATGCAATGGCAGCAGAGTGCAGAATAAAGCCCAATATCATAATATAGCATAACATGGTGATATATATATATATATATATATATATATATGGTGAGAAAAAAAGGAGGAGAGGGGCGCACTCCAGTTCCCTGCACAGTACACCTTCTCAGCCACAGGTGTTCTCCTCCGACCGGTTTCTGTGCCAATACACGTCATCAGGGAGGCTGTCTTAACTTGCAGCTCACAGCAAGTGCAGGTGTTAACACTTAGTGAGGATTGTGCTGCAAGGACTTCTGGTAGCTGTAGTCATCAGGTTTGCAGGGAACAGACTCACACCCAATCCCACAGTGGGGAAAGGGGGGGAGTAGCCTACAGTGAGGCACTCCAAAGTAGGGCATAAATTACCCCGGTGCAGCACCCAACAAGATTTCTGAAGATTCCACCCTTCAGAAAACTTGGAAATATGGTGAGAAAAAAAGGAGGAGAGGGGCGCACTCCAGTTCCCTGCACAGTACACCTTCTCAGCCACAGGTGTTCTCCTCCGACCGGTTTCTGTGCCAATATGTATATACGAGCTCGTGTTAAGAAACCCAAAGAGCTGTGTGTATTCGATTCCCCTCATTCTAAAACAGATCTGTGTCCCGAGGATACATCTCTAACTCTTTCAAATACCTTTGCCCCACTGACCAAGAGTGGAAGTATTATCCTGTGCCTGACCTTACCGTCTACTTATACACTGACACGAGAACTCTCCTTATCCATGATGGTAGGTAGATCATCTGGTATCCAAAAGACTTAACTAAATATAGGGGCTACTTACTATCTCTGCCCATCATACTAGCGCTGTCCTAAATACTGCTGCGGCGAGGCGTCAGGAGCCACTGCTTGACATTGTTGCTATCTGTGAATTTAGTAAGTATGAGCGCCTATTTTGGACCAATCCCTTGTAATGTTGTGTGATATGCACATTGGCACCGGTCATATGTTGGAGAATTATAAAATGCAATCCAATCCAAATTGGATGGCGCAAATGACATCTGATCATTTCTCCCAACAGCAACTTCTCTTTTCTAGCATCGAAATAATATGTATGCTCGCACATGCCTTCATGTTCTCGGTAACCTTGACTTCTTCCAAATGTCAAGCGTTCTCTTTGTGTCATTGCGGTTCTTTCGAAACTCTCAGGTTGTTATTAACAGAAATTATAGCTGTAAACGCTGCACCGCACCCAAGTGTACACACAAATCCAATATCCACACTTGAGTGCACCGGAGATTGATGGAAACGCCTCTGCCATCACAGTACATGCCTCTGAGCTATCCAGCGATTCCGTCGAAACTGGGTCTGCTTTATTCTTGCCTTAAAGGAGGTGTTTCGAAATTCTGTGCGAGGAGATGAGCAATTGCAATTAGTGGTGAATGGACATTTTCGTTGGATGGGAGAAGAATAAGTGTGATTGCAGACTTGTTGCAGGAGGCAGCTATAGGTCTATCTCAGGTATTTGCATACAACGCAATCATGTATCTCTTTCACTTTTTTGCATTCAGATGCTACAAATGAAAAGCACTTGCGCCTGATGAGCTGTGCTCGACTTGCCGTATGGACTAGCGGGTTGCTGACACATTTCTCCTTTCATTGGTCCTTTTGTGTGATTTGATCAATTATTTGCCTAGATACGCACTGGGCGATCTGGAGAATGCAGGTAACTTCTATGCTTCCAAAGCTATTCACTGACACAGAATGTATTGAACCCAGAGTTGTGATCTCGAGTATTCCTAGGTGAGCAGCTCATCACCTTCCATGTCTTGCATGACAATCTCAGGAAGCATTCGTAACCTGAACTCAACCAAACAATGATCAAGAATGTACCCTGTAGTTGTCTCGGGCACAGATAATTGAATTTCTTGAATTGCGACAACAAGCCACAACTACCCATGTGCCCCACCCAGACAGGGCTCAGGACCTAAACCTGCCAAACAAAGACACACTACAGTGGAGATAACAAGCATAAACAGCAGTACTTCCGATGTAGGGAAGCATTATCCAACATAACCACCTATTGACAAGTGTACAAGGGGTTGGCCTGCAGTACATCCCATCTAGAGACCACAAGTTGCATTCCCCATACTGAAGCCCATCTCCTCTCCACGATGTTCAAACCAAATTACATGGACAACAAGCCTGCATACCAAGGAAGTTTCCAAGGACCTTGCTTTTTCGCCTTCTTAGTTTGCTTCTTCTTTCACTAACTTCCTCACTACTAAAATCTCTGCTTATTTCACACTCCTTTTACCATCAAACAGCCCACAAGGCCAAGCATACTAACCACAGATTCAACCTTTTTGGTCACTAACAACACCACACCGCACCCATTGCAGCTCATCGAGCACTAAGATCGGCCTTAAGGATAACCCACCTCAGTGTCCTTTTTCTCCCCAGTACAGAGATTCTCACTGCTACTCAGGTAAAGGGTGCTTCCAACATGCACCCATCAAAAGGATAGATTTCCGTATCTGCCTCTCCTCTATCCCAGTAACAGCCCTGTTGTTAGGCAGAACTATATGCAGTACCCTTTGGGAACACCACACACAATTAGGAGTACAAGTGACAGTACAAATTCACATTTGGTACAAGTCTGTAATACACAGTAAAGTGGTGGCTGAGCAGCCAGACTTATCTCAATAGCAAAGTGAACAGTATCAATAGTTACAAAAAGAACAGCAATTACTATGATTCAAACACTGACTCAAGGTATACATTTATTTACACATCAGTTATTAAACATTTCACTATTATCAAGCAGTTGAAAAATCACGATTCCACATTACACCACACCCAATAGATTCTGGACAAGTTAGGCTCAAAATGAAGTGTGAGCAAAATGGCACTCCAGTAATAAAAAGTGAGGGAAAGACAAATTTAGACAAAAGTTGAGCAGCACCAACAAGTAAGTAAGCAGGGCAATCTAGAAAAAGGAACCACAGCGAGTAAATCAAATCAAGAGGCTAGGACCCAAGTCAATGGACCAAAGTCTTTGCAGAGGATCACACAGTCCAGGGTAGTTCGCGGTTAAGTCTTTGCCAAGAGTTCAGAACGAAGTTGGTCGGACGAAAAGTTACTTTAAAGAATAGAGAAGGACAAGCCCTCAATTGGCGAAAGATTTCACACACTTTCACTGCGGCTGGATGAAACAAACAACTGGGTTAGCACAGTACCTTTAGAGCGGAAGAATGCTGTAGCTGAGGCAGACGTTCCTGGCAGGTCTTGCAGGCTCACGGTTCCTGAGGCGACTGTCAGACTGACAAGAAGGAGGAAGACTGGAGGGTCCTGTACTGACCAGGGAATAAACCAGCAGCGGAGCAAAGAGACGAATAGAAGGTGCGCTCCTTAAAACACAAGCAGGGTCCTCCTGGCTATCCGGTTCACTGTAACGATGCACAGCAAATTCGACCAGAGGAGGGAGGCCTGGCTTGCAGTTTGGTGAACTGGTTGTTCCCACCAGCTCAAGGGGAGAAGATTATTTGCAGATCTTTCCTGTCATCGAAGGCTGGAGATTCAGACGCGCAGCAGGGCTTCACTGGGAGGTTCAGTCGTGGGAGAGGTCCTCTTCTGTCAGCTTCTCGTTGGTTCTCTCGATCTAGTGGTGACTCTGCCTTTCCAGTCCCAGAGACCTGCTTTTTATGCAGTTTCCCCCATTCACACAGACTGGCTGTCAATCACAAAGCAGGGTGTCTCTCCTGCCGGGACAGTCACCACAGCCAATCATACCAGAGTGTGACATGGGTCTCCAAGGAAACCCTGTGCAGGGAGTCTCAAACCCCTCCCTCACATCGTGTCTACTTCAGACATTCAGGCACCTAAGGAGGGCTTCTGTACAGAAGCCTGCCAAAGGTCATCGAAAAAAAGGAATCAAACCTGGTTTGACGCGCAAAGTAAAACACGATAAAGACTTTTACAAAATGAATTGGCGAATAAACCCAGCCGGAACCGTATAACAACGCATATGGTCCAGCGGGTTTGTTTGAGGCTACTAAGATAGCCTAAAACAATCCCAAGGCTATTTAAAATAACTGTGGTAGGAAGAATAGGGTAGTTACCACTGCCACCAGCCAAATCTTAATGAAAAGGAAATGAAACAATGTTTCCTGAGAAACAGACAAAAAGGGATATGTATTAACCCTTTCCAGAACTCTAAGTAAGATAGTTTGTAGTGGGTCTGTGAGTTTAAAAAGACTGATAAAGTCAATGGCAACTTTACATGTTCTGGGAGACAGTAGTCAGCCCCATAAAATGGAGTGTGAGTTGGGAAGTCTGAAAAAGACAACCATGTGGTACTGCACTGAAGGTGCTGTGTGACACACAGTAAAAAGATGATGCCTATGGAGTAGGTAAGGCTCCACAGTCTATTAACACAAACATGTTAAACACACACAGCAGAACACATGTAAGAGTGGGAAAAAAGGCTCACACTCTTACCAGGTGAAAAAAATAAATCCTAGAAATCCAGCAAAGCTGCTGAGGGACTCAGTAGGTAAGGGAAATTAGCCATTTCAAGAATTCACCCTAACACTTGTCGGTCTTTGTTACAGAGCCACACGACGCAAGGTCAACATTATTAGCAGAAGGGCTCTAGACAAGACCATGTTACCTTACATTTCAAAATATCACAGCAACTGTGCATACGTTTCTGCAGGTTATTTAATTTTGAACAATTCTATTGCTAACTATAAGTAGGCCAAGAAAGCCATACTTCAGGTTAAGGTTGGGTGGTCTTTTCTCAGTGGTGCAGTATAATACTAGTTTTTATCCTTTAAGGGTTACCCCACATAAAGGTGATATCCCCTCCTACTTCGTGAGGATCATAATGTATATATTAAACCAAAAGAGGGAACAATATCTCAATGTACCCACAGCAATTGATGTCTCCCACACAGCCACTAAGAAGATATGGGCTGCGTATTATGTGCACATACACAAACAATGTTCTCTAAAATATCATTTTTAATTCATTTTTTCACACAAGTAATACAAACATTAAAAAAAAACATGTAAATACAGCATATTACTCTAAACAATAAAATGATTCCACCTCACAAAAATCAAAGTCACAAAGTCCTTGATTACAAAACAACAGTGGCAACTTAATTCTTCTTATTCCCCACTGTGTTGAACAAGCCCAACTTACATAAGTTTCTGTCCTAAATGTTGCATGTAACTGGACATTCTTCAGGGGTAGGAATTAACTTGTGCTTCCAGTGGATCTTATTCATTCCTCTATGTTTCAGACTCCTATATCTGGGGGTACACATAAAAACACAACCATATTACTAACTGGGCATTATAGATCAGATTAATCAACCAAGCCCAACCCTAATCACCAATGGGGTGGAACGGTATACAATAAATGATATACCTGAACCAATAGTTAGAAGAGGTCAATATCTTCAAATTGGATAGCAGAAAAAATTCCTGCTTCTTCACTTATCTAGTGGATAGCAGGGTTCACTTCAAGTCACAGGTACCTAGAGCCAATTTTAAAAAGAAAACAATGACCTTAGTCTCTAAATCTATTTGGCACACCACTTACTACACATATATTCACCAATATCACAACAAACATATTTAATTTCATTTCACCTCTCCCATCAACAAAACACTCACCCTGGGATGTGGGGACGATTCTTCTCCTAACCACAATAAATAGCCGGAAAGGTAAATCCGTATTATTCCATGACAATAAATCAGTTCCTAAAGGGAAAGGACCACAATCGATCTCTGTAAATTGCCCCTCTCTAAAAATTATTAGGTCTATGCATATCTAGACCGCACAATCGATTTCTTACCCTTAATATACTGATTGTTTAGTTCAATCTTCAACAGTAGCCATCTCAAATAGTAACAACTTCCTCTAATTAGGTGAAAGTATCTTATAGCCAACCCTGTATGAAACAGAACAAAAATGCCCCCAAAGGCAGTGTTACCCTTTTTCCTACAAGCGCCATCATAGGGACCAAAACACGGGAATCTTTTTCCCAAGATGAAACTCTCTTAGCTAATGCTGGATTGATAATGTACTTCAAAAATAGTGAGTGATTGCAAGGATCGTCTCTAGGAACAATCCGCGGTAACAACTACCTGCGAATCTCACGTTGTGTTACTACGCAACGTAATGACGTCATCACGCTCAAAAATAGCGTAATGACGTCACGCATAAATACACGAAAACACTCTGTCACCGTGCTGTGCTGGATAATAACAATCTAATAATCTTTCTGAAATGAAAGAACTGGCTCTTCATCATCCAAGGCAAACTACACAAGGGAACCAGTAGCCTCACACAGGAGATATGCCAATAATGTAAATATATATATATATATATATATATATATATATATATATATATATATATATATATATATATATATATATATAACCTCAGGACCCCTGAGTCAGTAAGGGGAAATGAGAGGGTTCTACCAATAACAAATAATGATACACTCATTCATTGTTACCACTGAAAATGCCATATGTCGAAGAATTCTGAGCTATGGCAAAGGTACATTTGTAATCACCCGATTTATCTACAGATGTCTACAAACTGCTGATTTCTCCATTTATTGTTAATTACAGAAAGTGCAGGACTCCATCTATCTCGCAATGACAGGTATATAATGTGGCACCGTTCATTTAATATTATGCCAATATTTTCCTTTAAGCCCGTCACATGGCTGTTAGTCAGGAAAATAAGCTTTTGCTCCAAACTAATCAATTTCCTGTTTATTTGTCTTATGTTTCCCTTTAACTTTTTTAAAATACACCATTCGAAATCCATGAATGAATGTCCCTTGTCATCAAAATGTTTCACTAACGGTGCCTTCTCAATATGATTTTTTAAACAGCTCTTATGCTCGATCATGTGTGTCTTACACTTTCTGTTAGTCTTGCCTATATACAACAATCCACATGGACATTTGATCATGTAAATTACATTTTCTGCTTTACAGTTTGTGTGTTCTTTTAGTATCCAATCAGTATTCAGACCAAGGTTGACAGAAGTAATTTTGCATGTCAATGGACACATAACAAATTCCCCACAAGGATAATGTCCCACCACTCGGGGCAGCCCCCATAGTGTACTTTGAACAACCTCCAAATTGACAGTCTTGTGTACATCATTCTTCATTACAAGGTTACCAATGTTGGTGCTTTTTTTAAAAGCCACCAATGGCAATGGGCCAGACATAATCTTTTTCCGATTCCTACACACAATGTTCTTAATTTTGTTGGACATATTACTGAAAGTGTTAACAAAAACCAATCGGGTATCTTGATTGTCTTCATCTTTCTTTTTCTTTTCAAACAGGGCTTCCCGATTATTGTTAAATGCACGTTTGGCAGATTGTCTAACAACTTTAGTCAGATAGCCTCTATCAATAAGTTTATCCATCAACCTATTGGCTCCTTCTTCATAGTCTTGTCTTGTGCTACTATTACGTTTCACCCGTAAAAATTGCCCAAAGGGCAAATTGTTTTGCACATGCTTGGCATGATGACTCTCATAATGAAGAAGTGCATTCCTGTCAGTATCTTTCATGAAAGGTTTCACCCATAATTGGTTATCTTGATGATAGATTGTCAAATCCAAATAATTGACCTCAATGGAGCTCATAGAAGCTGTACATTTCATATATCTATTCTGATTATTCAACCATAACGAAATTATTAGCCTCATCGATAGATCCATGCCATACCATAAACACATTGTCAATATATCTCAACCATTGTGTTATATGGTGTCTAAAAGGATTGACTTCTGAGTAAATAGCAGTTTGTTCCACCATATCGACATACAAATTGGCCAGGTTAGGAGCCATTGCTGCACTCATAGCCGTTCCTTCAACCTGTACATAGAATTGGCCCAGGAATTGAAACAAAATATTAACCAAGGCTGTTTCAGCACACCACAGTATAAAGGCGTTGCTTACAGGATGATTATCCTCTCGTTGTAATAATATCTCCACCACAACTTGAAGTGTAGCTCGCTGTGGGATGTTGGTACATAGGGATTGTATATCCAAGCAAATTAGTATGTCTTTGCTATGGTCAAAAGTTAAACCTTCAATTTTCAAAATTGCATCTCTGGTATCTTGTACAAAGCTTTTCATTTTCATTACAAATGGACGCAAGTAAAAATCAACATATTTGGACAAAGGTTCCAAAATCTAATTGACCCCAGACACTATAGGTCTGCCCGGAGGTTTCTCCTTGTTTTTATGAATCTTAGGCAAGATATAGAAAATGGGGATGTGCGCTGTTTCTCTAGTTAGATAATCTCCTTCTTGTTTACTGATTAAGTGTAAATCTACAGCTTTATCCACTTTCTCCCTTATCATTTTCTTAAGTACAGGACTAGGATCTTGGTCAACTTTTTGATAGCTGATGTCATCTGCCAGTAATCTATGACATTCTTCGATGTAATCCTTTTTGTTCATAATAACAATTGCCCCACCTTTATCAGCCTGACGGATGACAATGTTGTCATTTTTTCCCAATTCTCGCAACATTGCAATTTCTTTCTGGCTCAAATTAGAATTTCTGGGAATGCCTTTGATTTCAAGTTTCTTCAAATCTTGTAACACCTTTTTTTCAAAGACCACCGATTCAGGGGAATGCGTATGGACGGGTGGGCACCACGTCGGGGGATTTCTCAAACCACTAAAATTGGTATGTATACTGGCAGATTGATCTTCAAAGAATTCTCTCAAGTGTACCTTGCGCATAAAGGCATTAAACTTGAGTCTGAATTCAAACGGATCATGATATTTAGATATCACAAAATTCAAGCCCTTATTAAGGCAACGTTCTTCCTCCTTTGTAAGTATGTAGCTAGATAAATTGACTACCAACCCTGGTAGCTGCGTGTCTGCATGCGATCTGTTGGCCATTCCTGCCGACCGTTCCCTCTGCCTAAAAAAGGTGGGTGACTTGACCCATTCCTGGCTCCTTGACTCCCTCTTGTACTCCGACCTCTTTGTCTCGAGTTATTTGTACTTCTTCCTCTATGAACTCCACCATTAGTTTCTTCATTCTCACTTGATGCAATTTTTTCCTCACTGGAACTGTATGACGTGTTCCTAAATCTAACCCTTCAATTGGGTTTTGGTACTCCTGTCGGTACTCCAAAATGATAATCTTTTGTGACATACTGGAAAGCCTTCTCATGTGTAAAACTGGTCAGATCTTATTTCAGTCTCTTTACTCTTTCTGCGCCAGACTCCACTTTGAAATTTTGCATTTCTTTCATGTGGGCTTCTAGTTTGGCTTTAAAAGTATCAATATCAAAGTTCTTTTTCATTTCTTCTTCCAATGTTTTTAAATCAACCAAGATCTTTTTGGAGGTTTCATGAGCTGTTTCGATATTAAAACCACCAATCCCTCCCACATTTGTTAGCTATGTAGCTCCATTTCAATTTAAAGTCTGTGTTATCCAAGAAGAGTCTTGGTTCATTACGGACTATTAAGCCCTGAGGTAATGCCTGATTTTTTAAATATTCCAACATAATTATGGCATGTAACTCAGTTCGAACCAATCTTTGCGAGTTTGAGTGGTATAATACTAATCATAGGGGTAGTAACATGACCACACAGTCCCTGTGACGCCCGTTCCTAGATTAACACAAAATCGTTGACCCCCTTTATTGGCAAAAGATTCAAGAATTTTGAATTATGTGCACAACGCAACAGCTTCTAAAACTAGCAAAAGCTCAATCATAATTATTTTTAAAACTACTAGTTCGTTAGGTTAAATAAGCAGGGGTGCGAGGAAGTTAAATATGGTTACAAGCAGTAATATTCTAATAATAAGTGCTACGATTGCATATCTTTCCATAATAACCTTGGTTTTTATATAAGTATTTGTTGGTGTTGGGGCTTTGAATCTTTGAATCTCTGTGCTGACATAGCTACAATCTGTCGCCCCTCTTTTATTTTAATTTTTGTCAGATTGGGTGTTTGCCAGGTAGGCTGGGTTGAATGCTGTCGTTCCACTACATACAATAGAAATCATTCTATTGCACTTGTTTCGATCAGCATTGAAACTGATCTCAAAATGATTCGACAGTAAACACGTGCTGCACAGATACTTTAAAATGTCCCGCAGCCTGAGATGCAACCAGAACATTCCCTGATGCAGATAACATTGAGCTCTCGTTGTAGCCAACCTTTAGATTAAGAATTTTGGATAAAACCTTCACTTTGTTTTTTTGCTTTGAGGTTGAATAATGTATGAGCCCATGTCTAATATAACATACTGTTTTCAATATGATACATGTCCTATGCATTGCTTATATTTAGAATTGGGCAAATTGAGGTATTTTCTTTCTATAACATATCTGTCAAATTGCATGATGGTGTCAGAGTGATCCATTGTTTGCATTTTTCCAAAGCAAAACTCATTCGACTTGCTTCGCTTGACATCATACTGCCGTTAAAACCAGTTCCGTCGTGAACTCTCATGGTTATTAGGGATCACGTGATTGGTGGTGAGACTTGTTTATTTGTGACATACATATCAGATACCAATTGGCAAAGCTTCCGAGGGCGAAACCCGATGGGTGAAACCCAATGGGTTGAACTTGCCACCCAATTGCCATGTTGTACACTTTTAACTAATTATAGCTCAAATAAATGTTAATGTATGTTGTATATATTTTTTAGAAGCCCCAAAGTGTTTCCCGCTTCTTGTTGTTTGCTGATTAGTTGTACGTATACCACCACAGCATCTGTATATTTACTTTCATCCTTTGATGGTCAGCCTCTCTCAGGAGATTGTAAAATGCACACTCATACGAGTAACAGAACAGCATACACTAGAACATGCAAGGCCCCTCATTGATGTGCCAGTCCTCAGTACCAGGTGAGGTAGCATGCATGGCATGTCTCCATGATTCAAACATTTTATTTTGCATCTATTGGCACTAACTAACAATATCTGGGTGTGGCAGTGAGGAGGTATCTTCCTGCTCCCTGGGACCATAGTACACTGGGTAGTGTAGGCGGGGCAGTGTGGGATCTCGCCGATGCTGGTTAAAAGTGAGGGAGTCACATGGTGCCTGAACTCTGGCTTGGTGTGCAAATAGAACTGCTCACTCAGAGAGTTGAAGCCTGTGTAAGGATGGAAGTCAGAAGGCATTTGTTCAGAAGGAGAAGAATGTAAATGCAATGCTTGACATCATTGGTGCAGCAGATAGGGAGTTCTCACTTGCACCAGTAGGAAACCCCTCCCTGGAACCACAAGAGACCTGAAGTCATGTAGTATGGAAGGCACCCTCAACAGGATTGCTATCAACTGTCCTTGCATGTAGCCCTTCTCATGACATGTAGGATTATAAATGAGAAAACAGTTGTGTTGATAACACCACAGTGTAACAATTGGTCAAGGGGAGGGGTAGATATAAGCGCTAGCATGGCAGCACCAAAGCAGAGTGTGGCTCATTGTTCAGCGCACAGCAGAAAAAGTGCATGAGCAATGTGACTGTCCCTACAGAAACCAAAGAGGACCAGATTATCTGGAGTTGGTGGCAAAAGGTGAGGCATGGGGCTGGCCCTTCTGAAGACAGATGTGTTGAGTCCAGCTTGCCATGAATAGCATAGAGATGTCACAGATGGTGGTGTCAACATTGGTAATAATTTAGCGACAGCTGGATTTTACAGAGGGAGTGGAGGGTATAGAGGAGATGTTAATTACAGACTCTGGAGAAAATATCAATGAATCATTTCAAGTGACAATGTGTGATTCTGGAAATGCTTTTGGAGGGACAGTGCTTCCTCGTCATTGTCTTGCCACTTCTCTGGTGGTGTTTGCAGTGCAGTTTCTGCACAGGAGTCCAGTTTGGACCACTGGCAGTGTAGCTTTTCATCTTTACCTTTTGATGAACTGTACCCATGGGATGCCCTTAGGGCACCCATGGGTAGAGTGTACCCCTATTGTATGGTTTTGGGCAAATGTGTGTTGCCCACAGAACAGGTTATGGGCTGGTAGCAGCTACATGCTGACTTGACATATTGGCTCTGAGTATCCTCCATTTTGGGGATACACAGGCCTGCCTTAGTAATTGAGAGATTCCTACACAAAAGCAAGATGGCCACTGGTGGTCTCTTGGTTTCCTTTGTCTTTCCCCCTTGTTTCTCAAAGTCCTGAGAAACCCTGGCTCTGTTTCCTTCCCCTGAATATCTGTTGGGTGGAAGAACCATATATGGCTCTTGGACTGCCTCCTGCCAGACCTCCTGGAGCCTTGCTATGGACTGCTTGTTGTGGGTACACCCTTGGGCTGGAGCCTGCATGAACAGAGTGAGTAGTCGATATGCATTCTGTTGTGTGAGTGTTTTGTTTTGGTTGTGTGGCACAATGCCTGGGTCAGCACTGACTGAAATTGGAATGAATGCAGTGTAGTTCACTGAAAACTGAAAGGCTGGGGAGTTGGCTCCAATCCACATCCTGTATTATGGGTGTCTTGTTTTGGGTGAATGGCCTGAATGGCCTGTGAACCTGATTGGGGGCTGCCTGCATAAATGCACTTCTTTGTGATTGGCTGGCTGACCCTGGCTCAGCCTGAGTGAATGGGAAGTGTTTTGTGTAACTGGGGATCTCATACTCACCTCCTTGTCAGAAGCTGAAACAAGAAACCTGAAGAAAGATGCTGAAGCCATCTTAATCTTGTCTTGGGAGGATAGCTCAGGGGCAAAGTGCTCACCTTGGAAGCAAGATGACACGGACCAACACAAGTTCGATCCCCGGGTCCGTGCTTAGAAATCTCTGGGTATTAAGCACATTTTAACTAACCTATTATATCATATCATACTGGTTCCAGCTGGAGGAAGAAGTCTGCAACTGCAACTCTTAACTGAAATCGAAAGGCTGCTTTGCTGCTTTGCTGACTCAAGCACTGAACCAGAGAGAGCCAGCTGGATAGGCGACCTCTTCCCATATCTACAAGGGGACACCATGCAACTGCTGCTGTTTACCCCAAGTGTCCCCAAAGCCAGTCCTGTGTGCCTGTCGTCCAGAGAAGGGATATTTGTGGTTCCAGAAGAGGAGTGCTTGCACATTGGACATCTTGAAGCCAAGAAGTCCATCTGGGTTGCCCAAGGTCCAGGGAAGTGTTTCTGACCACTGGAAGCCAAGCTGCTGGGTGTCACCCGGAAGAGGCGGAACCCTGGAATAGTGCTGCCCAAAACCCAGAGCCACAAAAGTTCCAATTAACTTAAGAATCCCTCAAGGGGCACTGCTGCCATGACATATATCTACCTTCCCACACTAGAGAAGACTCAGGATGGTTTCCTGCAGTGGAGTGACAGATGGTGGGTTTCCCACCACCAATTAATGAAGAAAGTTTCTAAAGGGCCCAGACTTGATGATGGTCCACAGTCCAGTCCAATGGTTGAGTCCAAGTTACCACACGCCATCCTGTCATCCGTGCTACAGCTCTAGTACCAAAGAACTGAAAGGCTGCAACCGTGAAATACCGAAACCCGGTACCTACTTCTGCCACTGCACCCGTCACCACCGAAAGTCATCTATGATCAACAAAGGACTCATATTCGTCTGCTAGGCCTTGTCAAGATCCAGATCATGTTTAATCTTCATGGGACATACAAGCCGGCGTAACAACACAACATAGGAGACCACAGCGACAGACCTGCATTGCTGCCTTTCCAACATTGCTTGGTGCCCTTCTTCTGCTCGACATCGACATCCCAGCAACTCCATCGTCCAGGGGGAGTCCATCACACTCGAGGGGTCTTGTGGAGTAAAATCAAGAACCTCCACCACTTCAACTGCCAAAGCCTCAAAGGCACTGTGATAAAGAAGAGCATCTACCATCCTCAGGATTCATGAAGGGGTCCCAGATTCGTTTTGGATCTTGTTCACCTGTGGCTTCCCAGGTTCCTTGGGGTGGTGAGATCTGTAGAAAGAGACACATGGGTAGTGTCATACTGTGCACGTTCAGTTTGTCTGTGGAGTAAATTTACACTATTGATTGCATTTCTTTTTTTCAGCATTGTTTCATTGAATTGTAAACAGCTTGAAAGAGTTGGCATCAAGGACATACAGTTTACATTTTTGTGTGCTAATTGCTCCAGGACATCAGTAGCACATGTGTTATAGCCATAGAGCTCATGGATGTGTCTGGTATTTAATATAGACTGTGCTTCTTTAGATAGTACACCAACCCGAATACTTCTCAAAATGTTGGAATAGGTGAGGTCTGCAGACTGATGCATGTTTTCAGTTAGTTCTTTGTATTGGAAATGTTGCCAAAGATTTTCATTTCCTATGCTGCACAGTGTTTTACGGCACAATTGGTGTCCTAAGATTTTAAAAATATATTCACCTTTCACTGGTGTTAATTGAAGAAGATCTCTGAAAAGAATAATGTGTTTTCCTCCAAAGAGTTCTTAGTAGTCCATTTTGAGGACCTCTTGCAATTTTAGGTGAATCAAAGCCAACATTAGGTTGGAGACCATGCTCCCCTCATCGATTAGGAGCATTTTCTCTTTTGTTTCAAAACTCTGCATAGTTCAATAGCAGCTTCTGCTGAACGTTTGTAGTAGTCTAATTTTTTTGGTATTCTACTGGAAGGAGTAGCAATCAGTGTAAAGTGACCCCACCTATGTTGTAGGCAGCTAAACCTGTGGGGGAAGTTACAACAGCTGAAGGTTTGTTATTTTTCAATTGCTGGAGGAATTTCCTGATGTTTTTACTAATAATGTTTTGTCTCAACCAGTTTAACTACTTAAATACAGCAGTATAGGTTTGTAGTCTTGACAGGTACAAGTTTTAGTTTTGTGTTGCAAACCATGTTCAATTTGTTTAGATACTTCTATGAAAATGCTACTCTGGTCATTGTTCATTGTTTAATTGTGATTTGATTATAGCAAAGTCTTCTGTAGATTGCTCATACTGACGCATGGTGTTTGCTACCTCTGTCATGGCTAATTCTGCCTCATTTGCTATGAGTGGCTCATCAAGTGGTTCTTGGCTTCCTGTTAGAGAAGGTTGATTGCTGTCAGGAGCATCTATATTTAGTTGTGCCTGGAGTTCTTTTTCTTGTTGGTGTTCATTATCTAACATGGTAACCTTTATATCTGATATAGTGCTTTAATGTGCATTGAAAGAATCTTCATAGGAGGTATGGTTATCTAATAAATCTTTCTCCATGGTTTAATAAGTTGTAGTGGGGCTATGTAATACAGTTCTTTATGTTGAGGAGTTTTTAATTATAGTTTAATATGATTAATAATGTGTTTGGTACTTTTAACCAGGCTGCCCTCACATCCTTTGACTATGTATTTTTTTTCCTCATCTGGTTTAATATTATTTTTGTATGTGAAGTTTTGGGCTATGTGGTATAGACACATGGTTTCAAAAGCAGTACTCCTGCTTTGGTAGTATGTGTCCAGTAAGTTGTTTTTCAAAATGTCCTGGCTGTTGGGATTGTTTTTGGCTATTGTTTCTATGTCTTGTTATGATTTGAGAACTCCTTTACTGGGTGCAGCAGGACCAAGGCTTAGCCACACTTTGTTTTCAGATTTCCCAGACAAAGTGATGCAGGTTAAATGGTCTGCGGCTTCGTAGCAGCCACATTCCCTATGGGAGAGCATTTTAATGTGAAGCTGTACAATTTCTTTGGCAGTGTTTTGTCAGAATGATATGTCATCGCAGAGGTCTTTCAGCTCTGTTTTTCTGCTTTGGTTAGGTAGGCTGTGACATATCATGTAACTGCAGTGGAATTGTCTGCTATGTATTGTACATCTGTATTTGCATTCCATAGAAGGGCAATGATTGTATTGTAATCATGGATGTACTTTGATCCTTCTGTTCTTTATTTGCAGTATGTGTTCTTATGTGATTTGCCTTTGGCACTGTGTCTAACTGAAGACATGTAGCTGTTCACTTGCACCGTTGCTGAAACTGGTCTAGGGAAACCAAAGTGGCATTTGGTGTACTATTTCCCTTTGTTTTTATATTTGTGCTGACAATACTTGCCATGCGTGTGTCTTTGAAATTGCAAAATTTGTGCATGTAGGTCGCTATGTGTAGGGGATTTCACAAGTGACATATTTGTGAATGAACTGCAAAACAGTGGCATTACTGTCCTGACCAAATTTAGGAGCATCTTTAATCCACAAAAGCATGTGGATGTGTGGTGTTCATCTGGCTTGAAATTCTTTTCACCAAAAGAAGTGTTGCACTTCTCCGAGGGGAGGAACTGATTTATTACAAATGAAGTGCAGCATGGCAATAAAGCAATGATGGAAGTACCTTGATAGATTTACAGAATCAAGAGAGTGGAGTTCTCCTGGTATTTTTATGTCTATATTTGCTTTGTTTTCATTTGCTATGCGTAGGAAATCGTGCAAGTCTTCCCATGCTTACTCTGCACAACTTAACATCACAAACCATGTGGGTGGGCCAATGTTGCGTATCATACAGCATACATCTGCGTGACATCAGAACCAGTATTCTTTCGTACCACGCATGTTTGCTAAAAGATTTGTAATACTTGATTGTAAAACTTCATCTTTTCCTTCCACCTTTTGAAGTAGCTGCGTAGCAGACATATTTTGAAAATTGGAACCTGTTTTCAATGTGTCTGCAACTCCGTAACATATAGTTGCTAGTTCACATTCAAATAGCAGGTTGAATATTTATTCAATGTTTTTTCTGAATCTGGGGTCTTCAGAATATATTCGTAAAGAGCGGTATTCTGATGCTTTTATTTGTATGGGGTTTCATCGTGCCTTCCACCTTTTCCAGTAGGGAAAAGTAGAGGAAAGTCTCATGCTTCTACACTTTTTCCCATATGCTGATTGGAGATCCTTTGACTTGCCGCATTTGGTATGTTTCCAATGCATCGTCTGTGGTGTCTTTGGAGTGCAGTGGGTGAATTGTATAGTGGTCTAAAATATTGGATGCTGTAGTAGGATCTAGAAGTTGAAATTGGTCAGTTGCTGACAAGTCTTGAATTATTTTGGTGGTTTCCCTCAGGTTCTCTTCAATCTTTATTTCTTTGTAGTATTCATTGTTGTATTTTAGATATTGCAGGGCTTCTCTAACTTTATGTAAATCCAGTAGTTGCTGCCCATTTTTTTGTCTTTTGTAGGTACGCAATTCACTAGGATAATCAAAGATTGATCTATTGGGCGTTGCACTCACAGAGTATCTACATTTTCTTTGAGATCTAATGGCAAATAAACTACTATGCCACAAATGCCTTTTAGTGATTCAGAGGGAGGCAGATTTGCTGTTTTTGGTTAAAGGTGTATTATTGCTTGAAATGGGTGCACTGTTTGGATTATAATGCTCTCACACAAATTAAGTTGTTGAAGTGGTTTTGGCAGTGGGAATATTTCCAAGTTATTAGTTATAGCACGTGAAGATATTTGGTTGTTGTCACGTTTTGCAGTGCAGTAGCTTCAAAGTATTGTGGGGTTAGTAATATCGTATTCGTTTTCTGCTATGAGATAGAGAGCTAATTGGAACCAATGGGATTCTGCATTGTCTTGTATTTTGTACATTATGTCTACAGTTTTGCTGTTCTTTTGATAAAATGTTCTGCGGCAACACACCAACACATGGTTTGGTACATCAGCAGATGTGCTTTTAAAGTTTTGTATTTCTTTTTTGTATGTGTGTAATAGTGGGTTGATATCTGCAAGGTTGTTTCTACTCTGTTCTAAAGGTACTGGATTTTGTAAGTGGGTTTCACTTCCAAAATATTTGCTTTGGATGTGTTCTATTTCTTCGAGTAGTTCTTTGGCTGTACCATGTAGAAGAATGTTATTTAAATGATCCAGTGCTAAATCAGGACTTTTTGCATAGTATAGTTTATGAATGAGATTTTGTACAGTTGAATGGTGTGTTGCTAACATTTTGATATGGTGGAAGGTGTTTTTGTAAGTAGGTACAGAAATGCAGGCTAATGAATGTCCTCGTGGTCCTGTGTGTTTGCGCACTGGACAGGAGTCTATAGTTTGTAATATTTTAAGTTTTAAGGTGTCTTTCCTTTTCACATACTGATTGAGGAACTGGTGTAAAGATGTGAAAAATGTTTGGCACACATTACACATTGATGTGCATGGCCATTTGTAGATTGGATGTATTGATTCAGTGGAATGTAGAGTTGATTGTAAGTTTGCTGGGGATATTTTTGTGAGCAGTGTTTCTTGTTCCATGATCGTATTGTTAACCTTTTCATTGGGTATGTTTGCTTTTGTTTGTGTGCGTCTTCATTGAAATATGGCTCTGGCTGGTGGTGTGACTCCACTCACCTGCACAGATGTTTGCAAAGCTATCTTTGTTGATATTCGGTCTGTTGCAAAGTCCTTGTTGTAGTTTAGTGATACATTTTGTTAGTGGTTTCATTCTGTTTAAAACTAATATAAATAATTTCCTTTTGAGAAGGATTGCACTGTTGATGAGAGCTTCTATTATTAGATTTCTGCAGTTGGTGTTAAGGGTTGAGCGTGATTTGTCCCCTGTTTTTATAAGGTTCTGAAGGACTCTGTGGTGGAAAACATTTTGTAAAATAATTTTTTTGGTATGCTTACTTGTGGCTACATCAAGATTTATAGGTGCAGTGTTAGCACTAGTGGTAGTTGCAATCTTCTTAATACATTTCTTTTTAGTTTTACATTTTGAAAGAGGAGTCAGAGTTTCTTTACTGCAAGCTGCTTCAGTTTTGTTTAGTGACTGTATTAACTGTTTTGTTTGAAGTTTCTGTACAAATTCTGCTAGAGGCAGATGGCTATTGTGTACATCTATTTCTGTGTTGCTTTCTAAGGAGTTTCTTTTATGGTAGGCATTCTTCAGTGTCTGTTGGAAAAGAAAAGAAACTGTGGGTTGGGAGGTTGTGCAATGTATATGTTTGCACTGTGCATGAGTGTCTGACTATGACGATAGGTATATTTATAGAGGTGTGTGATTGTGGAATGCAATGAAATGATATTTAATTTATATATTTGATCACATATAAGTGTTTCAGAGCATGAGTATACAGAGGAAGTAGATCAGGGGAGATCAAAACAATGATCTAATTAGGTCTAGTGACATTAAGATTGTGCAAGTGCACGAGAAAGGGAAAAAAGGGAAACATGCATGGTGGGGGGGAGGAGTGTAAAGTGCGGAACAAAGAGGTGACAGAATAATAAGTGAAATAAATAAGTAAAGGTGATCAAAAGTGGTAGTCAGCTAGTAAGTGGCAAGTGCTTGGTTAAGTGGATACGGTAACATTTTGATAAGTGTAGAAGAAAAGTGGGCGAGGGGACTGTATGGTTATAGATACAGATGCCAGTGCAAAGGGTGGGCTGCAGGCAGTGTAGAAGAGTGGGAAGGTAATCAGAGATCTGGGTCCAAAGTACAGAGGGTGGCTAGGTGTACAGTGTCTAAGAAAAGAAGAGAGATTAGCAGGGAAGAAGAGGGGCAAAGGCAGAAATGAAGAGGAAGGTCTTGAGGTGCTTCTGGAACCCGAGATGGTTCTCCTTAAGTTTTAAGGTGGCAGAAACGCTGGTCTAAAGGGAGGCCCGAGCCGAAAATAGAGCTTTGACTTCAGCTTGTTTCTTTGAGAAATGCCTGACCCTGAGGTAGTTAGCCGTAGAGGTGCAAATGGGCTGGTACTTCGGGTTGGGAAGGTTGTAGTGGTATTTGTATGCTAATGTACTGGTGTTAAGATGACAATAGAAAGTGTCCACCTGTTGAGGTGCAATGAGTAGGAGTGAAGCAAAATATGTTGGATTGATACAATTCTGTAGCCTAAAATACTGGAGCCCTGAATTGTCTGAGTAATAGGTAGAATAGTCTGACAATATTGCACTTTGTTGGATTTGAACAGTAGGTTTCTTCTGGGTTGTATTTTGCACTTTAGACACCACTGGGTTTCAGGAGAGTGCTCTTCACTGTAATTGCAAATGAAGGAAGTAAGTCACATGTGTGTTAATGGCATAGTAATTGCACTTGGAGTACACATTATTTAAAGTTAGTGAAATATTTCTTGGTAGCTTTGTATATGAATGAACTATTTACTTTGAAAATGGATTAGTGCAAGTTGTAGTAGGGTGAGAAAAAGTGGCAGAAAGATGTGCTGATTGGAAAGTAGGATGTTTCTGTGTGTGTAATTCCATTAGCATGCAGTTTTCTTTTTCTGTGTGTATTTTAGGCATTTTATAGCAGGTGTGTTAATGGGGAAAGTGGTTGTAAAATGGCAGCAGGAATGAAGAGAATAACGGTTTTCACATTACAATGGGTCATATGGGTAAAAGAAAACTTTTAAAGTACCCAGCATTGTAAGTGCCACTTGATGGTAGGACATGGGGCAAATTACAGTATGCTTATGGAGTAGGTTATGCAGGGTAAGTGGCATGTATCCTGTTCACAGGCGTTTATATAAGAGTTCCAAATGTAGTGCACAAAATATATGCATAGCTGTAGTTTGTGTTGATGGATGTAGATGTAGATACATCTGGAAGCAGATATGTTGTGGAGTTGTATGGTACTTTCTTCTGGAGGTGCTTACTAATCACAGTAGAATTGTAGCAAGGCTGTTGAACAGTAGATCTTAAGTGTTGACCTGTGATCATAGAGGTAGATGTAGAGGTCTTGGATGTGATTGGTGGATGGTGTCATGATGCCTACCCCCAGGGAACCAGACCAGGTCCAGCAACCCCGGAAGCAGGCATCACGTTATTTTGAGCAAGCCCAAAAACCCCTGCTAGGGGCTGTTTGGGTTTGGTCCTGGCGCTTATGGCGCCAGGCTCATATGGAGAGTCAGTCCTGGTGCCATAGGTGCCAGGCTCATGGAGTAAAACTTACCTGATGCAGACCATGCTGCAAACTTACCTGGTGCAGACCATGCTGCAGAGCTCCAAGCCAAATGAGGCTTGGAAGGGACTATTTTACCGAGGGACTATTTTTTACTTGGGTGGGGCTGGGGAGGAATACTTACCTGGGACTACTTTGGAGGCTATTTAAACCACGTCCGAAGTGCAGCACACGCTTTGTGTTGTTCTGCATCCAGCAGCGTAACGCTCACCGTGTCGGCAAGCCTGCATCCAGTCTTCTGCCACGCCCGCCTCGAGTCTGCAGCTCCTAGAAAAAGGGAGGAACAGAAGGAGAAAAGATTAGAATAAGAGCAAACTTTCGACCCTTACCTGAATTCCGGATCCACCGCGCCTTCGAGCTAGAAGAAAGAAGCATTTTACGCACGCTGCCTCGCCTGCTGCAGCGCTGCGCTGAACTCACCAGCCTTCGCAGCATCCCCACGATCCACTGCATCCTTCTGCACGTTCCCGCCGCATTCTGGCACCTAAGGGGACACAAGAACAGCCAAGGTGAGCCAAGGAAATAAACAGAGGCAATAGTAGCTACCCCCATAGACATACCTGATTACCGCCGGTGGTACTATTCCTCTTCACGGGTCGGCGCAGTCTCCATTGCATCCTCGCCATACCCCGTGCCCCTATGGGGAACAAAAGGACAACAAGGTGAGACAACGGGACAAATAAGGGGAACTCTTCTCACCGCAATAGACTTACCTAATTTTACAGCTGGAGGCATAATTCCCCGAACTTCATATTTTTTCTCCACACCTGAATAAGGGAACAAGCAACAGGTTACATTCTGGCTTTATTTTATTGAACTGTGTAGTATAAGCCAAATCCTTACCTGAACTTCGTCAGCTACCACGAGGAACCCTTCGCTGGGGTCAAGCTGCAAATTGCAAGGAAACGGACAAGAGTGAAAGTCAGACATATGAACTCTTACGAACTACATACTTTTCGGAGTCAATATTGTTCTGGAACTCACCAATTCCTTTGAGCCAGTGAAGCAACTGGTTATCAACGCACTCCTGCGCTCAATGCAGGATGGAGAGCTCATCTTTTCAAACCATCAGGCGAGACCATGAGAGGGGACTTCAAAGGTGATCTGTGGGGAGAAGAGCGGGGGTGAGGGATTTACGCTCAACTCCACGGGTGGTTAATTCCCTTTCTCCATTTGCAGAAGACTATTCCTACGGGCCAAGCAAACGAAGCTAGGTGGGCCAATCCAGTCCGTCATCTCGGCCCTACGCGTCACATTGGTGGAGACCGCAGCTGTCCAGTTCAGATCGACGCCTCTGTGGGAGCCAGGTGAGCGTAACAGATGGTTGTGTGATTGCTTACATGTAGCCAATGAGGGAGTGGTGCAGAGAGTGATGTGGAAAGGGAAAAAGGGCTCCCCCTGTGTTACAGGGTCCATGGACACCACAGTAGTCTGCAGACAGGGCGTGCCATATTCTGAGTTCTCAGCATGCCTGGCATGGAAATAGGACTGGGGGATTATCTAATCAGGTGTTTGAGGGTGTGATTCATAGGGAGAGAGGGTAATACTTTTTTTTCATTTCTGTGTGTAGTGAAGATGGCTGTGGTTGGAGAGATGGAGAAAGTTAGTGTGTGGATGGTGGGAGATTGTTTTATGAAAAATCTGCAGGTTTATGCAGAGATATATGGCATTTCTGCCAATCTTGGATTGGAGGGAGTGGAGGCTTCGTGGTGTGATGCGCCAGGGAGAAATTTGCAAGGTGTATTTACACTTTGCAAAAATATGGCTGCTTTCAACAATCCAGATATCCAAGTGATTAATTGTGGAGGAATGTTTTTGGGAAATGTGAGTTCAATAACTTTGCAGGGTGATCTGAAGCAGTTCCTGAAGACACCAATGCACCTCTTTCCATGTGCAAAGGTCATCTTTTCCCAAATACCACCGAGGGGTGCATGTATATATCATAGTGTGTTTAATCCTCAACAAGACATAGGAAGAAGTCTTGTTAACCAAGGGCATTCTTCTTTTATGCGTACTGTCGGTATGTCATCATTCCCAAATGAGAACATTTTGGAGAATAGTGCAGGTTCTTTTTTTTGTGATGCCATTACTTGGACGGATTGTGGGAATAACAACTTTCTTAGTAATATTCAAAATGCAATTAGAAGTTTGTTGTAAAGTCACACCACCAACAAAACAAAAGCCACTATCAAAGAGGAAATGGAGTACCCTGGTTACAATTTCTGTCCCCACCCTCACAGTGGACACCACGGAAGTCTGCGGAATACACGTGTCATATTCAGGGCTTTTGAGGTTGGTAGGCATGGAAATGGGATTGTGGTGGTTAGGGGATTGGTTAATAAATTTTCCTGGGTGTGGTGTGCAAGGAAAGACTGTGGCAGAAGGTCTACTTGCTGAGAGGAGTGCAGTCGGCTATGGCTATCCCTGTGTCTTTCAGGAGGCCTAGTGTGTGGATTTTGGGGACTCCTGGATACATTGGTTGGAAGTGCATGTGGAACACTGTGGAGTGGCTGTTCATCTTGGATTCATGTGGATGTGCACTGGTATGGAGTGCATGAGATGAAGTGGCCGAATTTGGTTCCTCTTTGTGCCACTTTGGTGACACTCCATCATCCAGACATTATAATTATTGATTGTGAAGGGAACAGTTTAGGACACATTACTGAATCTCACTGCCGTTTGCGATGAAGGAAGCACTTGGGAAAGTCATGGACATGTTACCAAACTCACGAGTAATTTTTTCTCGCATTGCGCAGAGACAGACTTGGCTGTGCTCTTCTTTATTTAGTCTGCAAATGGAGAAAGCGAGGTGCAATGTTAACAAGGCTGTTTGTGCCTTTTTGAGAAATGTTGGTATATTGTCCTTCCATAATGACAATATTACGTTTCGTAGCACGAATATTTTTCGGAGAGATGTAGTCCATCTTACTAATGCTGGTAATCAGCTTGTTTTGAAAAATATTCAAAATGCATTGCAACCCTTTTTGCAAGTGTAGGAAGCATTTTACTAGCAGATGTTGGACTGATTTACCCTTCCAAAAACAAACAAACACCCCAAAAAGGCTATTTTCAGAGCCACCACTTTCTCCCGGAAAAGAGTGCAATGTTTTTGAAAGTGCCACCCCCTATATTTGTTTTTAAATCCACGGACTACCGCGCTGTCCACGGACTTTGCAGAATGGCAGGGCCCTGCACCATTTAATTGCCACTTCTATTTTTAAACTCTGAAAGGTGCCTCTGAAAAGAGCCTTTTTTTGTTTGGTTTTTGTATTGTTTTTTACACATGACACATAAGGAAAGGAAGGGAAGGCAGGGTAGGGAATGGGCACCAACCACAGGGATACGAAAGGGCCAATGGAGAGAGGAAGATGTTGGGTGGACCTCACTTGGGTAGGTGGCACTCTTTCTCATGTTCCCGGACCAAAGCCTCGAAAGCACTCTGAAATTGTTCCATGCTGCAGAGTACTGTGTCGCAGTACATGCACAATATAGTGACCCTCGAAAGGTAAGGGATTACTTTGTCACGAATGGCCTGCGAGGCTGGTACAGGCATGCGTTGCCCCACAGGAGTGTCTTTTGTGGTGACAGGAGCGGATACTGAGGATGTTGTAGAGGAATTCAACCTACTACTTTGTTCAAAGGGGACAAGCCTCTGAACAGCTGCCTTGTGGTTGGACCTCAGGTGTTGCTGCATGGAGGTGGTCCCATAGCTGTACAGACCAGGTTTGCCATGACTGAGCACCATTTTGCACTCAGTGCAGGTCACCTTGTCTGCACGTACCTTAGGTATCCCTCCAATGGCGGTAAAGAGCCTCCACACCCAAGGCTCACACTGGCTGGCAGTAGTAAGGACTTCCACTACCTCATCCTTGTTTTCCTCTTAATCCCTCTCTACATCTCCATGTCTGTTCCCCCCTCCAGGCCCTAAGGAAGGTAGTGGTGGTGAAGGGGGTGGGGTGGTACTGATGCAGAGGCAGCTGCAATAGAAGAAACCAAGGTTGCCATTTGGAATAGTTCTCCAAAAGTAAAGTAGCACAGCACAGCAGGCACAGCTCAGCAGAAAATCCAATGTACGAAACCCGAAATGTGGAGCAATGCTCTCTCTGGTAGCCAAAACAGAATGAGGAGCAGTTCTAGGGTGTTGCCTTTTATAGGGGTGCTGCGGAGTGCTCTGCAGACAGCTGCACACTCTGCAGACACTTCAAACACCAAAGAGAGCTCAAAAAGCTCAAAAAACTGTCCAGATCGCCATTGACATGGTCTGGGACCTGTGGAAGGGTGAGGTTTTACAGTGAAACACCTTGGATTGCTAATAAAAACACTTTTTTGGTGTCCGGGTGCACTGACACTGCCCACAAACACGGACTTACACTGAGCATTGGTGCGGTCACATGGTGACGTCACAGACGTCTGCGAATGGGATGGGTGTCCGTAGGACACCTTTTGCGCGGGATAGGTTGTACGCATGTGCATAGTTGTTCTACATACAGGGTTGGGCTCCCCGGACTAATTAAAAGTGTGACACACATACAGCGGACAGTTCCGGACAGGCGCAATGTTCTTAGGCCCCCCAAAAGTGTGATGCGCATGCGTCCAGGTGTCCTCCAGACAAGTCTGGGGTCCCTGAACTAATCAAAGGTATGTCACAACTTTGCATACTGCAGACAGGCTCTGTGTCCTATGGACACCTCAATTTTCATTGCGGACAGCCCGGATAGGTTAAGTGTCCGTAGGACAGCTATTGCGTGCGATCGGTTGTACGCATGCACATAGGTGTTCTACGGATAGGGTTCGGCTCCCTGGACTAATTGAAAGTGTGACAGGTGCGGCGGACAGTTCCATACAGGCATGATGTGCATAGGATGGTAAACTTTCTCTACTTCCACCCCTCCTACTCCCCCAACGATTAGACACCTCTGACAGATTCTGCGTCGACCTTCTGTGCACCCAGCTACTCTCACACCGCCGAATCCACGGTATTTGAAAGACAAGTGTTGGCTGAAGTTCTAAAGTTAGAATCCTGTGAGAAATATCATAATTCGAACTTTAGTAAACCCCAGAGAGATTCTGTTCTAAAACTTGCAAAAGATAAGAATCTCATTATCAGACAAGCAGATAAAGGGGGAGCTATTGTCTTGATGAATCGCAGTGATTATGTTAAAGAATGTGAGAGACTTCTTTTTGACAGTGTGAGCTATTTGAAACTTACTTGTGACCCTACTGCTCGGCTGATGAAGATCATAAAAGAAAAAGTTACTTTGGCATATGACTCAGAGATGATTAGCAAACAAGAATTTGAATTTCTAATAAGGGAACAAGGCAGGGTACCTGTGTTCTATATTTTGCCTAAGGTGCATAAGAGATTGGTAGACCCTCCCGGACGTCCCATAGTCTCTGGGGTCAATTTCATTTTAGAACCATTGTCTAAGTTCGCAGATTTTTATCTGCGCCCATTTGTGATGAAAATGCAGAGTTATTTGAGGGATACTACCAATGTCATCAATAAAATAGAGAACATAGATTTTGTTCAAGGCAACTCTTTATTGATAGGTTTGGATATTCAATGCATCTATACTATGATACCACAAAGGGCGACATTAGAGGTTGTTGAAGAAATTTTGCTGGGCAAAGAGGATGGACACCCTGTGAGCAGTGCCTTTATTTTGTGGTGTACTGAGTTTGCCCTTACCCAAAACTTTTTCCAGTTCCAAGGAACTTTTTTCCAACAGATAGAGGGCACTGCCATGGGTGCGGCCATGGCCCCTAATTTAGCCAACCTCTATGTTGAATATTTTGAAACAATTGTGATATACTCAGCCACTAATCCTTATATCCATCGGTTGAGGAAGTGGCTGAGGTATATAGACGATATACTCATTGTATGGGATGGTACGAGAGAAGAAGCTGAGTGCTTTATGACCTGGTTGAACCAACAGAATCTTTTTCTGAAATTTACGGGATCCATATGTGACTTTGAGACTCATTTTCTGGATATTACCATCTTTCATGAGAATGGAGTGTTAAAAGTGAAGCCCTACACAAAGACTACTGACAAGAATTCTCTTCTGCACTTTAACAGCCATCATGCTAAGCATTTGAAAAACAACTTACCTTTTGGGCAGTTTTTAAGGTTAAAAAGGAATAGTAGTAGAAAAGAGGATTTCCGTCTAAGTGCGGACGCACTTACTCAGAAACTGCAAAACAAAGGCTATCCACCTAGAGTGATTAAGACTGCTTCAAAAAGAGCATACAATAATAATTGGGAGGCTCTTTTGGAGAAAAATGTGAAAATAAAGAGAAAGATTGGTACTGTTTTTGTTAATACTTTTTCAAATTTATCGTACAAAATTAAATCTATTGTGATGAAAACTTGGAAAAAGGTATACAGAGGAAAAGAAGCCTTGCCCCCTTTGGTGGCCTTTAGAAAAAGTCAAAACCTAAGGAACATTTTGATCAGGAATGATGTAACTGAGAAACGTACATCACTGGTGAGACAAACCAGGTTATGGGTTTTACCGGAAATAAAAGGGCATTTCCCTTGCGGTAAATGTAGTATGTGTGCCCAAACTAAAGAGATTAGATATATACAAATTTTACCTAATCTGAAATGGGTGTGTAATGAAATGACCAACTGTAACACATCCAATGTTGTGTATTTAATCACATGCCCCTGTGGCCTATATTATGTAGGCAAGAATAACAGACAATGTAAAGTCTGTATGGTGGAACATCGGAGCTGCATCAGAAATCAAGTGATTGCAGCTCCTTTAGTGAAACATTTTCTTGATATGAAACATGGCTGCAATGACTTTACGTGGTTTATTTTGAAAAAGGTGTATGGCCATAGGAAAGCCGAGACAGACCAGAAATTATTGAACCTGGAACAAAAAATTATTTTTAAATTGCAAAGTAATGTTCTGGGGCTCAATGAGAGTATTGATTGGCATCTGGTCAGCCAAACATAAATGTTTTCTGCTATCTGACTATTGTTTGCAATTTTGGCTGTGTTTTGAATTTTTTTGAATTTTCCTTATTTTGTGCCATCTATATTTGCAAAAATTTGCATATGTCTGTTGCTTGATTTTCGCAATGCTGTGTCGATTTCTTTTGAATGGTTTTTTGCCCCCCAGTGCACTTTCTTCTAAACACTGCTTCCCTTTGTTGTTGGGTGGTTTGATGCAAAGATGGCCGCTAGTTTTTTCTTACCGGCTAGTACCTAACTGAAGAGTGTAGTCCTTCCTTAGTGTTCACTGGGAAGATTGCATGTAAAAGATGGCCGCTGTATTTTCTTGCCGGCTAGTATTTAATCGTAAAGTATAGTCCTTTCTTAGTGTTTACTAGGAAGTGGTGAGCGTTTTGCTGCACTTGGTGAAAACACATGCTGGTGCTGCACGGTCTTCTTTCAAACCCCGCGAGTCATTAGCGAGGAGTTTGTTTCTCCTAATTCAGAGGTGAGCATGTTGTTCTTGAACTTTAGTAGCTACATTACTTTTAGTGATGTTGGTGGCTATTATCCCTTTTCCGTAGTTTTTTAATTACTGAACATTGAGGTGTTGTGTACTATCTCCCACTACTTGGTCACGTTCAGCATGTTTTTACACATTTAATGGCTGTGAAGTCCGCTGGTGTATGACATTACTGTTTGGAAGCATGAGCTCCAATGCACAACCTAGGCTGGGCTTGAAATGGTTTCTTTTCTTCCCTTTTTTACACATTTGGGAGCCGTGGTGTATCGGTGCATTTTAATGCTCTTTGAGATGGTTGGTGACCACCCTTCTTATATTACAGATTGGTTCTGCGTCCTCTTTTGTAATCATCTGCAGACTTGGTTGTCATTACAAGGGATTTCCTCCCCTTGCCCCACGTTGTGGGTGGCTTCACTTGCGTGAAGGTAATTTTTATTTAATATATCCTGAACAATTCATGACTGTTGTCCTGTAGTGATCTGTGGCTCATTGGTAGTGTGATGTGTCCTTTCTAGGTGTGACGATATTTTCGGCGGATTGAGACGCCTTTTGAAGTATCTTGGTTTTTCAAGAAGAAAAATTAGCCTATCTGTCATTTACAGACGTGCGTTGAAGATTCACCACATTAAGGTAAATCTAATTGGTTTAATTTCTAAACCTTTTTGTGGAATTGTTCTCTTGACTGAGTCAACTCCACTTTTACATTTGGTAATACCCCCTCACCTGGGGATCTGATTAGTTTCCTCTGTTTCCCTTCTTTGCAGGCTGGTTGCCTGAAACTACCCATTCAACACGGTGTTGAGAAGAATAGTGGATGTTTTAAAGGTTCCCCTGAAGAATGTTCGCCCGAAAGGGGCTTTAAAGAACAGAAACATGTTGGGATTATATGTTGTTTTAGTGACGCATTTAGTTTTTTTCTATGTACTATGATATGTGATTTCGTCTGTGTCTATTTGTAAGTGGTTTATTTGAAATTTAGCTTTTTTGATTTTGTAGGTTTTAGTGGTAGTTTTGTACACTGTGTTAGGTGTGGGTAGTATCTTATGTTTTAATTTAAATATTCTGTATTAAACAAAAATGTTTTTTGAAATTTGGAATGTTGCACGCAGTCTATGTTGTCAAGACCTGTAGTGCCGGAGAATCTGTCAGAGGTGTCTAATCGTTGGGGGAGAAGGAGGGGTGGAAGTAGAGAAAGTTTACCATCTTATCCTTCTTTTATAATATAATCTATGTTCCTATTGGTGGAGTAAGATGTGGTACATATAAATAGGATCCTGTGTACCTATTTGATTACATGTTTTCAGAGGCTCTTGTGGTCTCGTAGGTTGTGAATAAGGAGATATTGTATCACACCAGGACACTACACTACTAGCCATATAACATGGCTACAGCCTCAGACAAGTGCCTAGCATATAGCGAGGATCATGTGAAAAAATTGTTAGACACATTATCAGTTCTGGCTGGCACCAGTGAAAATGAGATCAATATTAACAGCAATGATCAATGGGACGAATCGGTCCAATTAAGGAAACACCTTATTCGTACTAAACTGCATGGGGCTATTATGCTTGAGTATTTGAAAAATCAGGCCCTTCCTCAAGGTCTCATAGTGAGAAATGAGCCACGTCTATTTTTAGACAATAAGGAATTTAAACTAAAATGGAGTTACATATCTAATAAATGTGGGAGGGACTGGTTAGTTCTAATCATAGATACAGCTAATGAAGTGTCAAAGAAAATAGAGATAGATATTACAAAGTTGGAAGAAGAACTCAAAAAAGATCTTGATCTAGATACGTTCAAAGTAAAACTAGAACAACACCTTAAAGGGTTAGTAGATTTTAAAAATGATACTACCCTAGAAAGGGTTAAAAGGTTGAAAAAAGACCTCACCAATTTTACACATGAAAAGGCCTTCCCTTATGTTGTAGAGGGCCATAACTTTGGTAACACATTTCAGATTCCTAAAAACAATAGACATGTACATTTTAGGGATACTTCATATAGCTCAGGTGAAGATAGCACAGGAGACAATGAACCTGTAGCTCAATCGAACCCGGGCAGAGGCAGGGGAAGGGGCCAGAGAGGGGGCAACAGACAAAGACAAATGATGCCTTTTTTAGGGCAGGGTCCCAACCGAGGGGATTGGGACAACCAGGTCAGGACACGGAGCCGAACAAGGAATCAGTGGTGATTAACTTGTCCAACTATGTACTTTCAAGTGAAGAAGAGAATACTCTCAACAGGGGCCTCAGCTTTGCTATGACCAAAACCCATGATCCCTTTGAATTTCGTACTGAGTTTTTGCATTTATGCGTAAAGTACGCCTTAATGAATATTTCAGTGAACACGAGGGTTACAATAGTAATAACTGCAGTGGTCTGTGTAATGCGTCGACCTTCTGTGCACCCAGCTACTCTCACACCGCCGAATCCACGGTATTTGAAAGACAAGTGTTGGCTGAAGTTCTAAAGTTAGAATCCTGTGAGAAATCTCATAATTCGAACTTTAGTAAACCCCAGAGAGATTCTGTTCTAAAACTTGCAAAAGATAAGAATCTCATTATCAGACAAGCAGATAAAGGGGGAGCTATTGTCTTGATGAATCGCAGTGATTATGTTAAAGAATGTGAGAGACTTCTTTCTGACAGTGTGAGCTATTTGAAACTTACTTGTGACCCTACTGCTCGGCTGATGAAGATCATAAAAGAAAAAGTTACTTTGGCATATGACTCAGAGATGATTAGCAAACAAGAATTTGAATTTCTAATAAGGGAACAAGGCAGGGTACCTGTGTTCTATATTTTGCCTAAGGTGCATAAGAGATTGGTAAACCCTCCCGGACGTCCCATAGTCTCTGGGGTCAATTCCATTTTAGAACCATTGTCTAAGTTCGCAGATTTTTATCTGCGCCCATTTGTGATGAAAATGCAGAGTTATTTGAGGGATACTACGGATGCCATCAATAAAATAGAGAACATAGATTTTGTTCAAGGCAACTCTTTATTGATAAGTTTGGATATTCAATCCCTTTATACTATGATACCACAAAGGGCGACATTAGAGGTTGTTGATGAAATTTTGCTGGGCAGAGAGGATGGACACCCTGTGAGCAGTGCCTTTATTTTGTGGTGTACTGAGTTTGCCCTTACCCAAAACTTTTTCCAGTTCCAAGGAACTTTTTTCCAACAGATAGAGGGCACTGCCATGGGTGCGGCCATGGCCCCTAATTTAGCCAACCTCTATGTTGAATATTTTGAAAAAATTGTGATATACTCAGCCACTAATCCTTATATCCATCAGTTGAGGAAGTGGCTGAGGTATATAGACGATATACTCATTGTATGGGATGGTACGAGAGAAGAAGCTGAGTGCTTTATGACCTGGTTGAACCAACAGAATCTTTTTCTGAAATTTACGGGATCCATATGTGACTTTGAGACTCATTTTCTGGATATTACCATCTTTCATGAGAATGGAGTGTTAAAAGTGAAGCCCTACACAAAGACTACTGACAAGAATTCTCTTCTGCACTTTAACAGCCATCATGCTAAGCATTTGAAAAACAACTTACCTTTTGGGCAGCTTTTAAGGTTAAAAAGGAATAGTAGTAGAAAAGAGGATTTCCGTCTAAGTGCGGACGCACTTACTCAGAAACTGCGAAACAAAGGCTATCCACCTATAGTGATTAAGACTGCTTCAAAAAGAGCATACAATAATAATCGGGAGGCTCTTTTGGAGAAAAATGTGAAAATAAAGAGAAAGATTGGTACTGTTTTTGTTAATACTTTTTCAAATTTATCGTACAAAATTAAATCTATTGTGATGAAAACTTGGAAAAAGGTATACAGAGGAAAAGAAGCCTTGCTCCCTTTGGTGGCCTTTAGAAAAAGTCAAAACCTAAGGAACATTTTGATCAGGAATGATGTAACTGAGAAAAGTACACCACTGGTGAGACAAACCAGGTTATGGGGTTTACCGGAAATAAAAGGGCATTTTCCTTGCGGTAAATGTAGTATGTGTGCCCAAACTAAAGAGATTAGATATATACAAATTTTACCTAATCTGAAATGGGTGTGTAATGAAATGACCAACTGTAACACATCCAATGTTGTGTATTTAATCACATGCCCCTGTGGCCTATATTATGTAGGCAAGACTAACAGACAATGTAAAGTCTGTATGGTGGAACATCGGAGCTGCATCAGAAATCAAGTGATTGCAGCTCCTTTAGTGAAACATTTTCTTGATATGAAACATGGCTGCAATGACTTTACGTGGTTTATTTTGAAAAAGGTGCATGGCCATAGGAAAGCCGAGACAGACCAGAAATTATTGAACCTGGAACAAAAAATTATTTTTAAATTGCAAAGTAATGTTCTGGGGCTCAATGAGAGTATTGATTGGCATCTGGTCAGCCAAACATAAATGTTTTCTGCTATCTGACTATTGTTTGCAATTTTGGCTGTGTTTTGAATTTTTTTGAATTTTCCTTATTTTGTGCCATCTATATTTGCAAAAATTTGCATATGTCTGTTGCTTGATTTTTGCAATGCTGTGTCGATTTCTTTTGAATGGTTTTGTGCCCCCCAGTGCACTTTCTTCTAAACACTGCTTCCCCTTGTTGTTGGGTGGTTTGATGCAAAGATGGCCGCTAGTTTTTTCTTACCGGCTAGTACCTAACTGAAGAGTGTAGTCCTTCCTTAGTGTTCACTAGGAAGATTGCATGTAAAAGATGGCTGCTGTATTTTCTTGCCGGCTAGTATTTAATCGAAAAGTATAGTCCTTTCTTAGTGTTTACTAGGAAGTGGTGAGCGTTTTGCTGCACTTGGTGAAAACACATGCTGGTGCTGCACGGTCTTCTTTCAAACCACGCGAGTCATTAGCGAGGAGTTTGTTTCTCCTAATCTAGAGGTGAGCATGTTGTTCTTGAACTTTAGTAGCTACATTACTTTTAGTGATGTTGGTGGCTATTATTCCTTTTCCGTAGTTTTTTACTTACTGAACATTGAGGTGTTGTGTACTATCTCCCACTACTTGGTCACATTCAGCATGTTTTTACACATTTAATGGCTGTGAAGTCCGCTGGTGTATGACACTACTGTTTGGAAGCATGAGCTCTAATGCACGACCTATGCTGGGCTTGAAATGGTTTCTTTTCTTCCCTTTTTTACACATTTGGGAGCAGTGGTGTATCGGTGCATTTTAATGCTCTTTGAGATGGTTGGTGACCACCCTTCTTATATTACAGATTGGTTCTGCGTCCTCTTTTGTAATCATCTGCAGACTTGGTTGTCATTACAAGGGATTTCCTCCCCTTGCCCCACGTTGTGGGTGGCTTCACTTGCGTGAAGGTAATTTTTATTTAATATATCCTGAACAATTCATGACTGTTGTCCTGTAGTGATCTGTGGCTCATTGGTAGTGTGATGTGTCCTTTCTAGGTGTGACGATATTTTCGGCGGATTGAGACGCCTTTTGAAGTATCTTGGTTTTTCAATGAAGAATAATTAGCCTATCTGTCATTTACAGACCTGCGTTGAAGATTCACCACATTAAGGTAAATCTAATTGGTTTAATTTCTAAACCTTTTTGTGGAATTGTTCTCTTGACTGAGTCAACTCCACTTTTACATTTGGTAATACCCCCTCCCCTGGGGATCTGATTAGTTTCCTCTGTTTCCCTTCTTTGCAGGCTGGTTGCCTGAAACTACCCATTCAACACGGTGTTGAGAAGAATAGTGGATGTTTTAAAGGTTCCCCTGAAGAATGTTCGTCCGAAAGGGGCTTTAAAGAACAGAAACATGTTGGGATTATATGTTGTTTTAGTGACACATTTAGGTTTTTTCTATGTACTGTGATATGTGATTTCGTCTGTGTCTATTTGTAAGTGGTTTATTTGAAATGTAGCTTTTTAGATTTTGTAGGTTTTAGTGGTAGTTTTGTACACTGTGTTAGGTGTGGGTAGTATCTTATGTTTTAATTTAAATATTCTGTATTAAACAAAAATGTTTTTTGAAATTTGGAATGTTGCACGCAGTCTATGTTGTCAAGACCTGTAGTGCCGGAGAATCTGTCAGAGGTGTCTAATCGTTGGGGGAGAAGGAGGGGTGGAAGTAGAGAAAGTTTACCATCTTATCCTTCTTTTATAATATAATCTATGTTCCTATTAGTGGAGTAAGATGTGGTACATATAAATAGGATCCTGTGTACCTATTTGATTACATGATGTGCATAGGACCATGAAAGTGTGAGGCACATGCATTTAGGTGTTCCCCGGACAGGGATAGGGTCCCCAAACTAATTAAAGGTGTATCACAACTTTGCAGACATGCAGACAGGCTTGGTGTTCTACGGACACCTCTATTTGGGTCAATTGCGGACATTCGGACAGTCGCGCTTTCTGCGGACTCCTAACCAAGGTTTTAAAAAAAATTGCACACACACACAAGAACAGTATACATATAAGTTTATTTACAGAAATATATATACAAATTATGAAAGAGAGCGGGAAGCAGAAATGGACATATATACAGGGGAATTGGGGTTTTCTAGAGGTTGCGTGGTAGGGGACAAAGGGATTGAGGTTTCATCGTAACATTTTTGGTAATGGGGAATTTGTGGAGATGTCGGCTGGGGCATGGAGAAGGGGTACAGGTGCAGGTGGGGCAGTGATATTTAATTTTCTCCATGATATGTCTTTGTACAAAGTCTTTCAAATCAGCAAAACTGTTCAATAATTGATCAATATTTTTCTTCAAATGCACTAGATGATTTTACAAGGTGTCACTTTGCTGTTCTATTTGGTTTTGCAGTTGTACATGATGTATTGTTTCTGGGGCATTGCTGTTTTCTGTATGTACTGTTAAGAATAAAAATGTGTCAGGTACATTTGAAACAATGTGTATTAATTGGTTTACTTTGGAAACTGTACGGTGTACCAATAGTATCACTGTCTTCACTCATGTCATCCCAAAGAAAATGTTGTTCAAGCCACTCCATGATGCTAGAAATTTCTGTTTAAAAAAAAAGAATAATATTTTTCAGTGTAGCATATTGAACAAAGTGTGTTCTTGTAGTAATCTATGTAGTGCACTTACCAGTTTGTTGTTCAGTTGAGCTGTTAGTTCTTTGCAGGTGTGCTGTTGACAGTTAGTTTGCAGTTTCTGTATAAAGCAGCAGTGAGGTAATTCATTCTGCTGTAGGCATAGGTTACTTTTGTTTTTGGTGTGTTGCAAAATGTTGTATATCCTAGGAAATTGCACTATTGGTTTCGCAAGTGTAGAGTTTGCAGACCTAGTATAATTTTGTTTGTAACTCACTTATGTGCTGCTCTTTCAACATGTTCAGTGTCTTTGATGTATGCTACAACAATGCAAGATACCCGCTGAGCTTTCGGGCAGTGTGAATGCTACCCGAAGTCCACGGACAATCGTGTAGTCCGCAGACACTGTACCCATCAGCATGGGGTCAGGAGGTTCAGTATGTTATAGGGTATATCCATACAAACTAAGGGTATCCTGGTAAAGACCCATGAAATTCAGTGAAAAAACTTTGTTAAAGGGTCGTTATGGTTCAGTTGCGCTACTAAAAACCTATCAAATTTAGTGCAAACACTCTTTTAAACTGGTGAATTTCTGGGGTTTTTCGATTTTACTTGTAACCATAATATGGATAGGTTTTTATTAGTGCAAAGTAAGTATAATGTCCCTTTAAAAAAGTTTTTGCACTGAATTTGATAGGTTTTTAGTAGCACAATTGAACCATAACCTCCCTTTAACAACATTTTTTCACATAATTTGATAGGTTTTTAGTAGCGCAACTTAACCATAACGTCCCTTTAACAACGTTTTTTCACTGAATATAGATATAGGGCAGCAACTGTTTTGAATGTGTTGCAGCATTCGCAAAGACATCCAGTTTACACCCCTGTTTAATACATTATGATACATTAAAATG
Source organism: Ambystoma mexicanum (assembly GCF_040938575.1). Lineage (NCBI taxonomy): Eukaryota > Metazoa > Chordata > Amphibia > Caudata > Ambystomatidae > Ambystoma > Ambystoma mexicanum. The sequence goes on from NC_090936.1 coordinate 737,191,782, forward strand.
TAATCTTTGTAAACTTACTAAAATCAAGTCCCCTATAAAGGTCAAATGTATGCAAATAAATATATAACCATTGGGTTGAATGAATGTATTTTGGTAAAAAGAATTATCTCTTTTTTATGTTCGATGCGATACAGGACACAAGAATGATTTTGAAATGTATATTGGGAAGCTAGTGTAAAATATAGCTTCCACACTAGTGCTGTATATATTCTGAAATACATGATTATTGGGGACTTTAAGTTGTCTAAGGGTCTCCCAGTAGTCTCAGTTCCTCTAAACAAGCCTTTAATCTATGTCATAGGCGCACAGAGATGTCTAATGCAGATGAACGCTTGCTCCAAAAATAACATGGGCGATTGAGTTTTAAAATGAATCCACATGGGTACTTACCATCTTGAGTCTGTACAGGTTCTAAAGGTAATAACACAACAATATTTTACTCTTCTTATTTGAAAAAGGCTTTAGTGGAGAATAGGGCAGTGGGGCAATCACAGTTGGCCTGTTTCCCTCTATGTTGGTCTCCCACTGGACCTCCCCCTTGAGATGACAGGCCTGCTCCTGCACGGCCTTGAATAAGCTGGTCTGTAGAAGAAATGGGCCTTGGAAGCTTCACTCCCTTCTGGGTGCGTGATCAGCCTCTGGGCATTGCAGTTCCTTCCCCTCCATTTAACATTTGGTGTGGGACCCTTATTAGTGGCTTCACCCTCAAAAACCTAAGCTTCCTCGTTAATTTCATTACTGCTCTCCTTTCTTCTCCTTGTGTCAGCACTAAAATAACATGATAACCCCTCCGAGAATTGTATTCATCTTGAACATTATTCCAGCGGATAATCCCACTGTAAGCATTTTCCAAAAAGAAGAGCCAAAAGAAAATACAATCACCTGCCCACCTATTTCCCTCTTCTCCCCAACAAATAACCTGACATGGTATCACACCACCCACAAACACATCATGCACATCAACATAATAAGAAAACAAACCTAATCCTTCCCTATATCTATTGTCCTCAATGTAAACATTGGACTACGTTCTGACATGTGCCTCATTCTCTTTAATGTTTTATAGTGCATTCCCTGTATTTATGGGTACATGCCCCTAATTCCATATTTTTATTAAATCTTGTGTTCCATTCTGTCACCCTAGGGACATTCCCAGCTCTCCACTCCCTATCAATGTCCCTGTTCACTGTAACTGGGCCATGAGAACCGATAACCTCAAACTGAAATGCTCTTGCCAAGCTATCAAAGTCATCTCTTCAGTGGAATTCTTCAAAACTCAGGTCAAACTCCATCTGCTAGAGATGTAAGAAGCTCCCAAACCTCTCACCTTCCTACTAAAACTAACCACCTTACTCGCCTCTCCTGCATTTACCCCTCAGGGCTATTCCATGTAAAAGGACATATGTAAATTATGGTCCCAGGCTCTAAATGCCAAACTATGGTTATGTTTCTCAGCTCCTGTTCCTGGTATATGTTAGCACTCTTAACCCATCATCACCTAATACCAAAGTGAATCCAACAATGCATTTTGTAAATGCACTTTACACTATCACTTTACACTATCATTACCTGCGCTCCCTTGTATTGCCTTCTTCTTAAGTAATTTCTGGTTGAAATAATTCACTGTTCTTTAATAAATACAAAATACAAATATAAATAAATACATGGATCAATACAACAGGCCTAACATGTGGTATGTTTGCTCTAGTTAATGAGTGATTGATTTATTAGATAGTTGTTGACAGGCGCAGTTTCTTTCCAACACGCCACAGAGATAGACTTGTCCTCTCCCGTGGGACCTACCAGGCAGGTACATCGGATTAGTGAATAGGCCCAAGGTCTGCGGACTGTACAGCTCACACAGAGATATAACCGGTGATTCTTGTGACACACTCGGTTTTTACTTTGGCAGGTAATGTACTGCGTCGATGGTCCCTAGATGCAACAGAGTGCAATTCACGATCCACTCTTCTTCATCCGAGCGCCACTGTTTCAAGTTTTGTCCCATCTAATCATTAAGACTGCCCGGCGAATAGAGGTATTTTACAACACTAATGTAGGAGCACAATCAGCCCGCCATCTGTAGCTCGACTTTATCTTCCGATCTCACACATCCATGTGCTTGTTTTGGCAGGTAACTCTCTCTCACGTCAGAACCATATGAGTACGCTAACATCAGTTTACGGTGACAACACCCCCCAAGTTACACATTTCAGTGTACACATTGGATGAACTTTTCAAAAAGGTTACAGGTAATTATACCCCTTGCTTGCCAGGGTCATGTTACTTTGTAACACGTGTACATATGCTTTTATGAACTATTTTGACCACAACAACCCCAGCGCCACTTACTTCCTCTGTTTGTTCATCTGCTGAATATTCCAGCCACAGCTCCAACCATCAGGCATCAAACATAGCCAGCTTGCATAGCAATCTATTCACAGATGGTAAGTGGAATGCTGAAACAATCACTTTACTATCACCCCCAGAGATGATGCCTGTCTGTAATTTCAGAGGTGTCCAACAGACCACTCGAGGGTATGCCTTTTGTCTCGCCCTCTTTTTCCAGCTGTTTCACGAGCACCTTCTCTGTGGTTGTGGTAAGAGTAAGCATGTCTGAAAACGATTGTATGTGATTTCTAAATTAATTTGTAGTCAGAATGTTGCGCAATGGTGGTGCTATATAACCTCACAATAGGCTAGTACACCTATACTAGATGAGATCTATATGAGCCCCCCACTGATATGAGTTCCTTTTAATCATCTTGTTCCTCAGGGGTCACCCTATCTACCTGATCTTGGTCCAGAGAAAGGCCGAACAACTTGGTATTCACAGCCAAAACTTATTTAGCCCTATGTGAACAGTAGTGACACACAGTTAACAGCTACTCAATTCCAACATATAGAACTTGAGATTTACGTAGGCCCCTGAGCCCATCAATTGCCTTGAGGGCAGGTTTTTATAATCACAGCACTTAGAAAATGGCCAGAAAGAGAGGTACCCTGACATCCAACTAAACTGGGATGAGGTTCAGATTTCTCTTAGAGTGTGGGCTATTTTAAGTAGTTTACAAGTGCTTTGTATTTGTTTTGACTAATGATTTGGAATGTATAGATAAAGCTGAGTGTAATCAGTTCAACCCATGTTGTATATGTTGCATATCAACTTTGTGTTTTTTGCACTTCTCTTTCTTTCATGTTGAAATTGCTTTACATTATTTATATTCATACAAAGAAATGTGTGCCTAACCAAATGTTTAATACATTTTGACATATGGTGAATAATTAAAAATTCTTCTATATAGCTGCATATGCCGCGACATTTCTTGGACACAGGCTCTTGTCAGATGAGCGTCAAATTCAGAGTACGCCCCAAATGTCCACACCTTTCAAAAAGTAGAAATTTAGTTTCTGATTTAAATAACTTTACTGTCAGGACAACGTCTTGCGTTTATATTTACAATTTTTCCCCAGCCCCGATCAGTGTAGGGTATGGCCCTCAAGTACTAAATGATTAGCTAGTTAAGTCAGTCAGTTTCTTTATCCGGCAGCAGCAGGGAGATTTTTGTGAAACACTGAACCTGCTAGTGTGTTGAATGCAACTGGTAAACAAATACATAATTCACACCTATGCTTAGCACACAATGCATACATTCTTTTGCAAACTCTTTAAAAAATGTTTTAGACTATGTAAAACAATACAAATAAATATATCAATACAGATGTCCCTCAGTAAAGACATGAAATGTCCTTTGTTATATCACTATTGCTTCATAGCCTACATGTTTTTTCACACAGTGGGGTGCATATATCATATTTCCCCCTGTTGTGAGCTTCTTCAAGGCTGCCAAAAGTGTATTTACTATATTAGTGATCATTCACATTCATACATGAGACTATTGGGGTGGTTAGGAAGGGTCCCCATCATTCTGAGGGATTCATGTTGGCTCACCGTATTGATGACTGGGGGATGGCAGCGAACTGGGCGCAATGTTGCAAATCCATATGTATCGAGTGAAGTTAATTATGAATGAGATATGTTACTTTAGTGTTACAGTTGTTTAGAATGTATACATATCAAATCTTCACACACGTATAAAGATGCAATACTAAAACTGCAAATTCAACATGAACACAATCTACACAACAAGGTGCTTTGTAAAGAAAACATGGTAGTTGGTACTCTCTTACAAAATGCATGTGAACTTTTAATCTGACTTTCTCAGGTTTAAAAACTGCAGAAAATTAGTAAATCAGTAACTTTAATCAGCACCCAATCAATTTACCGTAAACAATTCAGAGTAATACATTTCACCGAAGACCATAATACCGAAAAAACACCAACAATATTAAATAAATATTTATAAGGTAGTGGGGTAAGGGGTGAAAATGAGTTGGGATAGGGTTGTGGTGGCATTATAAGGGTAGAAAATCAGGGCTTTGGGGTCCCAAATCGGTATTATGGTCGCAATGAAATATACCACTCTGAATTTTCCATCAGTAAAATCACATATAACCCTTTAATCTCTGTGGTCAGCTGCTGCACATGAATTTTAAGTAGAAGGGACATTTGTTGATGGAAAGAAGAATGAGCCATCTAGTAAGAAGGTCAGCTTGCTAACAGGACCAGGCTTATGATTCAACAGTGCCGCAAGGCAACATATGTTATCTCGCTCATTGTATTGAAGTCGCGTCAAGGGGGTTGATCATGTTTTGGGCTGGTAATAAAAATGAGGCAAGAGGCCAGGCTATCTGCCGGTTAATTTAATTGTTTTTACAAGTCACCAGAGGCTGTCTGTTCTGGAGTGGTTGTCGCATAAATCAGTAGGTCTTCAGGAGCACCAGGAGTGTGGGGTAGGTGAGATCGCAATCAGTTGTTCAAAGAAGATTCTGTTTATTCAGGCCTTCCTCGCATTTGTTAAAATATGTGGCAAGACCACGTGCAATCACACTTAAAGTTAAAGGCCCTAGGCCAGTCATTGATAGTAAATAATTATTTGTTAATACCAATGTTTAACCATATACTGACATCATGGCCTACTATGGCTGAATCCTAAGAAGAGATGTGTTTTGAATATGATCTGAAGATAACTATCAAGATAGGACTGGCCAGTGAAAATTGAAGAATTGGGAAAAGAACGGATATCTTTGAAGAGGTTTTTGTCCAATCATATGTGGGGTATGGATTAGTATAGAGTATCTGGGAGTGTTTTAACTGTTGCAAAAATGTATACAAGACATCAACTGATGTGGTTTGTCGAAACCTGGATTTGTTTGGTCCTGCAACATCATCTAACCATTGCCCGGAGCTTTGTACAATAAACCTGCTTTACGTACATCGGTGTACTCACTTCTTAAGTGGTGGGCCTGTTTGGGCTAAGGTTGCAGATTTCCAAATAAACTATTCGTAAAATTAAATGAAAAAGAAGAAAAAACAAACACAAATTCAGTATCAGAAATAATATAGAAACTCAATAAGTTGCATATTTTCTTAAAACGATTTCTTCATAAGCAAAATGTAATTTTGAATATGCACAGTGTTCAATTTTAGATATTGATAGTAGGTTAGTGCTATGTCCAAAAGACTAGGCCTAGGTTAAATTTGAAAGTATATACCTCCACTTGAAAGGGTTAATCATAGGACCATACCGACCTTTGTGTGCAGCATATGCTTGCATTAAGAAACAGAGACACTTGAAGAGCATCGTGCAAGCTTGCTTTAAGGAGCAGAAACACTTGAAGAGCCAGACAGAAAACACCACACGGCTGGGGTGACAACTAAGCACCAGCATGATTTTCTTTTTTGAGAGACTGGCTGGTGAAGAAACTGTCACAATCCTTCCTGAGGGTTCCCAAAGCTGCTGCAGGACAAGACATTTGTGTGTGGGTGGAGCTCATTCAGCACATTGCAGGTATGCAAGGGGTTGGTGGGGACCTTGGGAGTAGTGAGCAACCCAGCTTCTAAAGAGAAGGTCAATGAACTGATAGCTATTATCTTGTCTGCAGGGGGAAAAAACTAAGACCAGTAGCCGATTCGCCTAAAGAGGCGACCACCACACATTCGCACAGGAAACAAAGAAGAAAACACCCTTAATCCCCTTTGGGTACTTACTTAGATGTTGTTATTACTTGACTAGTGGGAAACTAATTGGGGAGGTCGGGTACAAGCAGCTACCGGCTCGTGTTTAGGATGCTCCTGGGGGCCAGAAGAACAGGTAGAATTTTACACCTAGCCTGGTTAGTGATTTATAATGAGGGCTATTGGTTCCAGGTGGTGTTTTTATATGGCCAGTGTTGCATATCTATATATTATTTTTAACAGGCTACTTGCCAAATAAATGTATGATGATTCCTCGAATTTCTTTGGCCGACTAAAACTTTGCTGATTTATTTTGCCCAATTACTGCTCAAAATGCGTGGAGACTCGCACGCCCCTTCCGCCCCTTTCGCCCCCACCTTCCTCCCCACCTTACATATATATATGAAACTCAAACTACCATCTATAGTTTTGTCATAAAAAAGGCATACAAAAATTAGCAAAAAGAATGTGCCAAAGTGGTAATCAGGAAAATTGAGGAATACACGCCACAGATGAGGCCCTACGTGGCTGATTTTGAAGCAGGCACAGGGTGATGCTAGAGAGACCAAAGGAATGTGAATGCAGAATCCAGTCCATGACGTCCGACCCCGGAAGGTCAGTCTTTTGTTCCTGCCCCCTTCTCATTGTCAGTTTTTGTGGGTGTGCCCATCCCCACCCACCCCTGCTTTGCGGCCGCACCACATACCTGCTGCATCTACTGCTGTCTTCTTTGTTTGTCTGCAGGCTGCATACCCAGGAGCAAAAAATACTGGACGGCACCCTTCTCTAAACACATCTTGTGCGTCAGACTTCTGACTTCATGTCTTGCAGGCCACAAAGAGCAAATGTACGTGTGTGAAAGTGAGAAAGTCAGGATGAAATTGCATGAGGCAATTGGGCAGTTTTAGGGGAAATGAGAGAGTGAAATTGGGTAAAACTGTGAAAATTAGATTGATATGGGGTAGAACAGTGGTTACATAAGAGACATGGGCAGTGCTTTAAGTGAGATGAGAAATCGAGGAGGAGGCTGCAACGAGGTTGTGTGGTCTAAGTTATAGCATGGCCTGAAGTGACCCATCACACAACAATAAAAAAAGAAAAGTTGTTGGGTTACTTTTATTTTTTATTGTCTCTCGCTGGGGATTCACCTGAGCCCTGCCAGTGACACGCCAGTGTCGAATTGCACTTTGCTGTTTCATTGGTGCTTTATTCATTTTGTTTCATTCAACAGACTGCGTCAAGCAGTCAATTCAATGAAACCAATAAAACCCAGCACCTTCGAAATAGCACAGTACGATGTGACACTGACTTGTCAACAGCGGGGCTCGCATTGGAATCCCTAGCTCGGGACTATAAAAGAAATTGCATTTTTTTTTTAGTCTCCCAGGATTCCACTGTGCTATTTCATAGGTGCTCAATCTCTTTTGTTTTATACAATAGACTGCTTGACACATAATGCCCACTATGGGCTTTATGTGACAATCAGTCTATGAATGAAACACACGGAATTCACTGTTTGGGAGATTTTTAACAGTCTTGGAGCCCATTGAAAATGAAAAGTTTGAAAGTCCACAATGCACACACATAAGGGGATACCAGTGAACATCTCAGATTTGCACCAGCAACTTTATACCCAATTCCTTTATTTGGAGCACAACTGAAGATGCCTGGAGCATCTTTGAAATGCTGACTGGAAAATGTGATTCACAAAGATTTGCTCAAGGACATTTGAGAGATGCTCCTGGCGTCTCCAGATTTGGTTCACTTTTAGGCGAGCATCAGAGATGTTCCCGAGTCGAGTGCAAATCCATAAGACTGATGCCCAAGGCCTTCATCCTTACCCGCTCTGCCACTTCTTTCGGCTCCCAATGTGCCAGTGCGTTCATCGGTAGCGTTATAGATCGAGCAGAGCCCAATTAAAAAGCGGTAGAGCTAAGTCTGGACGCATTTTTAACAGACGCGGCTCCTTGAAAGGCCCATCTGCAAAATCCCATTTATATCCCATAAGAAGGAACGCCTCCTTCCTGACATAAAATTGCAGCAGACAGCACAGAATAGATGTTTAATTCATGGGCAAGCAGCGATTACATAAACAGCTACTAGAATATTCCAGCTGTAAAACTTTCATCTCGCACAGCACCATGTGACAGCAAGTTTAATTGGCAATTATCATTAATGGCCATTCATTTCTGGTGTAGTAGTCACTGTGAATGAGGCTTTGTCTAGACTTTTGCTTCGGGCGGCGTTATCAGCACATTCTGCTTGCTCACCGACAGCCCGCCAAGAAGCTCGGGCCGGAAAGCGAAGCCTGTTTCTGACTGACATTTTGTGTACACTTGTGAGAGTAAAATCGGAAGCCGAGTGCGGGTCTGTTCTATCGATTGTTTACATTGATTAACGTAAGGGAAATGTGGCAGTGTTGTACTTGAGTGAGAAATACACACAGAGAGTGGATTAAACCAGATCAGACAGTGAACTTTAGGGCATGGAACTCAGTGTAACTCATTGCTTCTGCAGCGTGACTTCGGCTAATTGCTTGCGGCACTCATGAAATGGCTGAAGCTGAGGCAGCATGGGTAATCTGGCCGTCTAACTGAAGATGGTATCCGTGTTGAAGAGGAGCGAGGAGCTCGACGAACAACGTACACATTATATTCAGTAGCTGCAACTGTGCTAAGGCTACATATCATGCAATGGATATATATATATATATATATATATATATATATATATATATATATATATATATATATCACTTCCCCTTTTAATAAAGTACATGGGTATTTGCAACAAATTCAACACATTACAATTCCCTTTCAACAGACCACTGGAATTTTCTAAACGAGCATTGGCAATGCCAATAGTTTTGGCGTTTACTGTTGTTCTTTGCATTACGCATTTATAGGCGCCAGGGTGCAAGGAGGAGAGTGCCAAATTTTCATGGAGGATGCAATAAGGGTGTGCAGGTGTGCAAGTGAATGAGAAGGGGAATAGATCAAGGGAGGAAGCCATTGGTAGAGGGTGCCATTGATGATGAGCAAGAGGAAATATGATGGAGAAAGGGTTCGAGTGAGAGGGTAAGAAATAAAGCCAGAGTTTAGAGGAAGGATGAGAGGGGGCAGAGAGAGGAGGTAAGGTAGGTGGGGGAATAGAAGGTATAGGTTGGGTGGGGCTAGAGAGCTAGAGGGGGTAGGTGCACCCGTGTGACGATAACCAAAATGAGCCAAAACTAAAAGGGAGCATTGTTAAAGCCAAATGTTTTGGCTTGCATATAGGTGTTAGATAAGCATGTCTAGGCACTGATCATATGCCCAGATACTCTAACTGTTTTCATCTTATCGGCAAGTGGTACCATAAAAGCAGTGTCTCATAAATGCCTACGTAAAAGGCAAAATTGTTGGCTTTGCCAATGCTTGTTCTACCCGGCATTAGCTAACAGTGAGTGCAGCAGTATAAAGATGAGCTGTGATGTTAATCAACTGCTCAGTGGCAGTGAATCATAGCAAAGGGTGTTAGTTCCAGCCATTTTGCATAAGCGAATGCAACTAAAACGGAGTTATTATAATTCTTGTTTCCATGCGGCTTGGGACATGGTTTCCCCCTGTTGGTGTCCTATCCAAGTGTGTAGCATGCCCTCAAAGCTTTTACGGTAACCTACAGAAGTAGGTGGATGTCCAAGTCCTTGATGGGTGAGCAAGCACACCCAGGATGTAGATGGCGAGATGTAGGGCACAACACAGACAGGTCTTTCTAGGTAAGCAAATAGCACGTGTGATTTAGCGAGCATGCATAAAAGGTCAGTAGAGAGAGAAGTTAAAACACACAGCCACCTGGCATTAAGTGGTAAACATTGTGAATTATATACATTGGCAAATTAAAAATAAAATGTTAATGCCAAACGATCTGGCTTTGCATGAGTAGCACTTTTTCAGAGTCCTGGGAGAAATCAATACACCTCAACGACGATCCCTGTAGAGTGACTAGCTATCTCTTGTTGTGCATGCCTTGTATACAGCAATGCCTGCACTAACGGATGCCCGGTCTAGTAAATTGACAAAAACTTTGACACAGCTTAACGATGGGGGGGGGGGTTCTAAAACTTACAAGGACAGCCTGATGTGGCAGGGCAGAGAACGGCCACAAAAAGAACCGGTTCAGGTTACTCCTTTAGACTTGCACCAATAAATATTACAATGGGTTTATTGAGCAGTGACACCTTCCACGGAGTGTCCGTTTAACGCGTGCTCTTGTGGTTTTGATTAATACATCCAGAGGCTTGCCAAAACCACTGCCTCCTGTACAGGAAAATGCCTTTGCGACTGAGTGTAGGACATCTTCTCCGTCCATATGGTCCTATAGCCCAAAGGAGGACTGCTCCTACACTTATTTTTGCTTTATTTCCCTCTTGTAGTGATGTGCTGCCTCATGTTCAGACTAATGGGGACACTGGTGTCCCTGAACTACTAGAGCATTTGCCAGGGTCTGTCCTAAAGTCGTAACAAATAACACATGCAGCCATTACTGAATACAGCTACTGTAACACACATATCTCTGGAATTAGGGCAAGTATCACCTCTATATTCTGCTAAAAAAGATGAAAGGTCCACACATGTAACATTGCAGTATTACAAGATTGCCACACATCTACCCTATCACCATCCCATTGAACATGGTTGACAATGGCCCACATTCTGACAGACACATTGTGTACTCTCTTTGTCATGGGATCCTATGTTGCCCATGCCAGATTGTGGGGTGAAATAGCCCGGATGCCATGAATAAAAAGGCTAGAGTCTTTGGTGTGCATGTCCCGAAATGAAAGGCCTATGCTGAAATAACTTGGACATAAGGCCTATGGAACACATGTGAAAAGGAATCAAAGTGGGTCTAAAAATCTGAAAATGCTAAATTGGGCACAAAACTTCACATGAAGGAAGACACGTGGTAAGGATGTGCTGTCAAACCTATGAAGAGCTGCACTGATATTTTCAGAAACAGCAGTGCACAGAATCTCAAATGAAAATGCCAGGATTGTGTTTCAATTCAAACCATTGCAGTGACACAAAGCATTTTACTGTGAAATATACAAATAGATGTCATTTTGTTTTTTCCTTTAAACTGATAATATGTTCAGCAAAATGTTTGCAAGACTTTCAAAATAAGAATTTGGTTCCTGCCTATCATAAGCTTACACCCATGAACAATGTTAAGAAACTTGCATGCATACTTTGCAAATTGTGTGTTTTAAATAATGTAAAATTAATTGAGGTACGAATTACAGGCTGTGAGCTTGAAAGGCTTTGTGCTGCTGGCTATTTCTTCAGATGTGGAATTAAACTTCAGGGCCTCCCTTGGTTGTACTGGAGACCTAGACCTGGCTCTCTTCATTGTCAGTGCTATTCCTTAAAAATACAAGGATTAAGATACTTTTGAGATTTGAGACACGTATTGGACCAGATTAGATTGGGTTTGTTCTCCGGCCCTTGTGACGCTAGGTCACAAACCGCAGTAAAAGTGCATTAGCTTAGTCATTAGCCCTTGGAATGGGTAGCCTATTCTAAACACAGACCCCTCAGTGTGCGTCATTTGCTAGATCGGAAGAGTGATACTTAACAAAATGTGGAAGTCTAGGTAAAGGAGTAAGGATGCTGCACATTGATTAAAATGGGAGAAATGCTTTTTATGGATTAACATTGACAATATACATCGCACAACATTAATTCTAGGATTTTTTAAAAGATGACAGTGCACCCCTTCTGACCATGCCAACACGATTTTGGTGGGATAAACACAACTAAAGTTATTAATGAAAATGTAATGAGACCCTTCTTGTGTTTATCAGCGATGCAAAAAATTGATAAAGTATGATTAGTATGATGCCCATAAAGGGCCATGTATTCTTTCGATATAGTTCCGGAGTAAATGAACAAAAACTGTACCTCTGCAAAGGAATGACATACGGACTTCTGATTAGTGTCATTTGACTCACATTAAAATATAGTTGTCAAAAATGTGTTCATACATGTAAAGTTTTGGAAGTCAAGGATACTTGCAAGGTAGTGAGATTTTAAGTGCGAAAACATGACCGAGCTCACCTGTCAAAGTGAGATGACGAAGCTCTATCCTCCCCTAGCCAGTTCAAAGAACTCCCCATTCCCTGGTCCTATCAGCATACAGGTGGGAGTGGGGTAGGGAGCATTAACCAGTCTTTTCTGCAGGAATTATGACAAGTTAGTGATGTCAACTGGCCTATAACTGAGTCAGCTTGCCTCAGAGCTAGTTTGGTCCCACTAATTCCATGAGGTGACCTGCTGCAGAAATCTGGTGTGAACATCCCAGCAGAAAGAGGCCTAATCTTGCAGTGGAGCCAGGAGCCAGGAGCCATGAAAACTGATTGGGGCCCCTTGGAAGGAAAGATTGTAGACCCTTGGCTGACCCCTTTGGCTGTCCCAGCAATGGTGCCCTGATGCTCTCTGACATCCAGTCCCGAACTCTCCTGAAAGTAGAAATACTCCTGAGCCATAGATTGTGTATGCCCTGTATTCTTTCAGCATGGTCTTAGTATTTCCCATTGAAAAACCCCCTGTTTGCCTGTGTATTTTAGTTATTTCCCGAACTAAGTAAGTAAATCAATCAATTCCCCCATTTAATTCACAGGATTTGTATTGTTGGAGTTCAAAACCAATAAGTTTTTCCCAGTGTATTGTGAGCTGTTATAATTATAAGGATTTGCCAAAAGAATTAAACCCCCAAGCCCTGCTTCCACGTGTGTGTGTGTGTGTGCAGGGTGTAAAAAACAAAATTGTCCCAGCATTCCAATTGTACTCTGAAAAGCAAATTTCCATTAGTATTTTCCTTCTCACATTGTTTCTGTGAATCACAACACAGGGCATAAAAATGAAAATTGTCACTGCATTCCCATTGTGCTCTGAAAAGCGAATTTCCATTTATATTTTCCTTTTCATGTTGTTTCTGTGAATCACGACCCAAAACCGATTTTCCCATTCTGTTCTGACCCTAATCCTAAAGCCCTGTGAGTTATTGTAAGGTGCAGCAAAACAAATGTTCCCCTACCTTCTTACTGTCATATTGTTTCTGTGAATCACAACTAAAAAAAAACATTTTACCATTGTGAGCAGCCCAATATCCCCCAAAGCCTGCCTTGCCATTTAGGTGTAAGAAAAACAAATTCCCCATTTCTTTATATTCGTTCCAATAGAAGTAGCGCTTAACAGTTAAAAACCAACTTTGCCATTGTGCTCTGAAAAATGAAGCCTCCCCTTCCCTTTCTGTCATATTGTTTCTGTGAGCACTACTCAAAAAATGATTTTTCCCTTGTGATCCCCCTCCCTGCCCCTGCCTTCCATACAAAAGAGTCAACCCAACCCTAGTTGTTGTTTGGAGGGTGAGGGTTGCTGGAACAAAAGTATAACCCTGTTTGCATTCATTTTCATTGTGCACTCCGAAATGTTCTTTGCTTGTATTGGTGGGTGATGTAAAAGGAACTTCTTGTAATGGCATATGCTGGTGCTATTTTAATGTAGTTACTTTACAAAAGTTTATTCTGTTCTTGTGTTGCCACAGCATTGGTGGGTGCTGTAATCTGTTGGTTCTAATTTGTCTAAATAAATTAATTAATTCATATCTCATTAATACACACCGCCCTGGTTACTAGTCCATTGTGGCATGGGGTATTTGTTGAGGTTGTGTGCAAGAACGGTAGAAGGCCTTATCAAAAAGGACCTGAATGATAGAAATAAAAGCGTTTTTATTGTGCGCCACATTCATTGTAGGGGAAGGAGATCCCTGACTTGTTTGTGACTTATAATAAACCATAACAAAACTGGGGGCTTGTGCTGTGATTGGTAGAGTTTTCACTTGTGACAGTGCAGTAGAGCAGACTATTCATTGAAGGTAGTATTGCATTTTGGTGGATGGAAAGTTGTTTTGCATTGTGAAGGCGCCATCCAGACCTATACCCTTAATTTCAGGACTGTGTGTGTAGATAAAAAGTAATTGTTGAGCAGTCATTGTGAATACAAATTAAGCAGGAACAGGGTTGAGATTTTTCCCTTGCATAGAGAGCCTTGTAGGTGCAGAACTCATTTCATAATGAGCACTGTAGAAATGAATATGGCCAGGAAGCACCTTCTATCCAAATTGTTCATTAAGGGTGAATAGATAGAATAAGAGAATGAAATGTGGCACTCTAGAATGATGCAGGAGGTTACCACTGCAAACGTGAATATGTGGCAGGATAATGGCCTGTTTCAGCAGGTCCTGACAGACTTTTATGTGACACAGACCACCAGAGATGACCACATTAAAATGACTCACCTCACAGCATATTTGTACTTCCATATGGTGATCATGAAAGAAAGGTAACAGGAGAGTGTAACCTCTGTGATAAACCAATCTGAGCTTGTGGATCAAGCACAGAGAGAATTAAAATAATTAGTGGAAAAAGTGCAACAGAGCCAACATTCTAAGGTAAAATTAGAAAACATGACCCAGCAGCTAAAAGAAGAGCTAGTGGAACTGAAGCGAATACATTTAGAGCGAGAGTCCCAATGTTCTGTACTGAGAGGGCAACACCAAGGAAACCTGAGAGAAAGTCAACAAAAATTAAGTGAGCAGGTAGTGCATAATAGAGCCCGCTTAGTGGACATTTGTGCACTTCAAATGCAAGTTAAACAACTAAACTATGAGAATAACCAGCGGATCATAAAAGAGGTCGATTCCCAGGTGGAATTCGACAAGGAGCTCCAGAATCTGAACACTCTGAAACAACAGAGAGATTACATCAGTGAGTAGAATAGTTAATTGTGTCAGGAGAAAAGTTCCCTGTGTCAGGAAGTGTACCATTTAAGGAAGGACATGGAGAAAAGCGAGTCATGTTCTCAGGAACTGACTGACATGAGGGTAGAGAATGAAAAATGAATGGGACATGTGAGGGAAGTAGAATTTGACCTAGAGTAGGCAACACAGGCCCAAAAGATGCAAATTGAGGAGATTAGTCTCTGTAGTATCCGCATTGCTGAAGATCAGGTAAGATGCTGGAGACGGATTTGTATAAAAGTAGATGAGCTTTATTATTAGTTACAGGGTAAGCTTATATATATGGGACAGGATCTAGGCAAGATACATCCAGACAGTAAGCTCTCCCATCCTGAAGATCCCAACTGTAAGATTCAGAAACTTGATGTCACATAAGATTCAAGATGACCTAATGACATTCCACTATCTGCACAGTGTGCACCCAGTGCAGACATGCAGTCTAGATATTACACATCTCCCCTTCTTCAGGACAGTGGTTGTGTATGTGTCATGCATGCGCCATGGGCACATCCATTTTTGCTCCATTTGGACTTTGCTACTTAATGATTATTGTCAACTAACTACGCATACCATAATGCACCTGGCCGCAAGCATTGTTTCCTGGCCGTTCCTATTGGATTTCTATGGAACTACACCCCCCAGAAGCCTTAGAGTCTGGTCCTGCTTCCACCAGCCCAGGAACAGAAAGGGAGGTGGCCGATTGCCTGCAGGTGTGATCCGCCAGGTGAAACCAATTGGCCTGCCTCTGTGCTGGGCTAGGCAGTATATAAGGCTGCTGTCTGCAGTGGCTCAGCCTCTTGCATTGAGAGTCCTTCCTCCACCTTTCGCGAGTGTCTACGGATCCTTGTATGCTGTTTATCCTCATTCCTGCTTGGACCCTGCCTTACAGCTTGTTACACCCTGCTGCCTACAGCCCTAGCCTTTTGGGCTCCCTGCCTTGTTGCTTGCTCCACCCTGCTGCCTCCAGTCATAGCCTTCCAGGCTCCCTGCCACTCCGCCCTGCTCCTCTGGGCTCTCCACACTGCAGCTGATCACGCTCTGCTGCCTTCCAGTCTCCGCCCTTGCCCTGCCGGACTCTCCACATTGCAGCGGATCACGCTCTGCTGCCTTCCAGTCTCCGCCCTTGCCCTGCTGGGCTCTCCACATTGCAGCGGATCACGCTCTGCTGCCTTCCAGTCTCCGCCCTTGCCCTGCCGGGCTCTCCACATTGCAGCGGATCACGCTCTGCTGCCTTCCAGTCTCCGCCCTTGCCCTGCCGGGCTCTCCACATTGCAGCGTATCACGCTCTGCTGCTTTCCAGCCTTTGCCCTTGTCCTCAGGGCTCCCTGCTCTGCAGCCTGCCTCTCTCCGGCTGCCTTTGCCTTGTCCTCTGGGCTCCCTGCTTGCAGCCTATCTCACACCGGCTGCCTTAGCCCTTGTCCTCAGGGCTCCCTGCTCTGCAGCCTGCCTCTCTCCGGCTGCCTTTGCCCTTGTCCTCTGGGCTCCCTGCTCTGCAGCCTGCCTCTCTCCGGCTGCCTTTGCCCTTGTCCTCTGGGCTTCCTGCTCTGCAGCCTTCCTCACTCCGACTGCCTTAGCCCTTTTCCTCTGATATTTCTACCTTACCGTCCCACTCTTGTGGGCTTACTCATTGCCTTCCTGCTCCTCTGAGTGCTCCACCTACCTTTCTGTCCTCTGCTATCATATCCTGTTACTCGACTTTCCCTTCCTATCCTTCTGCTAGTTTGCTATCATCTCCTTTCCTGGATTTGTCTGTTGTATCTTCTCTTGTACTGTTTGTAGACCCTTTGTACAGAGCTTGTCTGCTGGTTCCCATCAGTCACTCCCCCTTCCCTTGTCTCGTTTCTATATCACAGACACCCATAGCTGCTGTTCTAAGTTATGAGCAAACAGCGTGGGACTCTGTTATAGCAAACTGTGCAGAAGGCTAGAGTATTTCCAAGGTTCGTGGAATACTCTTTTCCTATTCTGCATACACCCCAAGAGGGTATTCACTCTATACCTTTTCCCTTGCTACTCTTCCCTACTCTTCACTCCCTTTCCTTTCCGCGGTGTGTGTTCCTATCTGTCCACTTTATTACAACACCCGAACTCTTCTGGGTGTCTTGTGCCACTCGTATTAGAGTGCCATCCTTGACAGTATGCTGATGGTACAAATGGAGGGTGCAATTGACGGGTGTTTCTGTGGTGAGAATGGTGGTGTGATTGGTTTTAGTTGTGATGATGATGTGAGTGATGGCTATGTGGATGTTAGTTTGTTGACCGCCCTAAAAGTCCTGAAGAATTTTGTTAGACACTACACATAAAACATACATAAAAATACTTTAATTTTTTTCTTGTGTTCTTTGGTTGGTATTGGTTGGTATTATACTATGCATACACCATGCACCCTCATTCAAACACTACATGCACTGTGCACGTTCCCAGCCAGGTACACTGACATGCACAACATCTTGTCCCACAAAAAATCACTGGTACATGCATCATTCATTAATATCATGGCAGATATCTGCAATAATACATATATATCATGGAAGAATTGACTTGCTTGCATAAACTTGCTAAGCAAAGCAATTAAAATTCATTGCACCCATAACATCATAAAATATTAACATATTCACCCAGAATATAAACAGCTGCATCACTTTACAGATTCATTGTAGTCCATAAATTGCACGCAAGACATTGCCTAGAAACTTTACTACAATTAAACAGTTAAAATGTTCATGAATTTCACGCAGCAATAAAACCAGATAAACCTCTGCAACCATTCAATGATTACACATAGAACATGAGTAAACATACCACTTCCATGCTCTATTAACTGTATTGCTACAGGATCAAAACAGTACCCACTGTTCATATGATTGGGTGAACCTGGCTATGAAAATTAGAGAAGATCAGTACCTTAAAGGTCAATTCCAAACCGAAACGGAAGCATTTCTGGTGCCACCCACGCTCCGTTATTGATTTCAGCAATATAGTTCCATGAACGGCACCGGAACAAAATCTGATACACTTTGGCACAAACAACCGCGTGAATATCCAGTATTACCTTCCGTAGATTGCAGCAGACTTTATTGAAAATGACAACGCTTCCTTCACAGAATGTGCATTAGAATCCAACACAGCCCTTCCGTGTACGTCACGCGTACAGCGCGTTGAAAGGTCCTTTCCTCAGATCTCAGATGTCTTCCGCTCCGTACACACAGAAAAACACACTGTGATTCACAGCGGGATGAAAACACTCCAAATGTGAGCGTTCCGTTGCTTTACCAAGTCCCTGGCACATTCTACTACGTCATTATTATTTCAAAAGCAACGCGCAGCACGTATCTCCGGCACTGTTAATACAGTAATTATCACAGAACAAAACTAAGCTATTTAACCTACCAGAAAATTATCCTAGATGGCAAAACAAATTATATGGGTGCCGGCAGACACATCTAGGCCGCATTATATTAAATCAGCTGCATTCATCGAAATATGCCCAGGCAGCACTTAATCACCAACTGAAGCAGCATTCAGATTACAATCACAGTACCTTATGAGCAGCAAGACAGCACATTTCAGCACAACACTGCGGTATGGCTGCCTGCCAAGGTTATGACAGGACTTATACCATGTGCAGATGAGTTATTGAAAACATCTCTCATGACAGCTGTCATACAGGGCTTCATCAGTGCTGGGCCCATCTCGGACCACTGCTATCAACATTTTCATCATGTCAGGAATCAGCAAACCTTCTCCAGTAGGTCATACTGACCCTAGTGGGTCCTTCATCATTTAGGGATCATCAGGCTTATGACAGTTTATATAGGACACAGCAAACGCCTCCTGATCACATCCTCTTCGCCATTTGTAGTATCTCAATTACTGAAGATTAGGTAAAATGCTGGAGGTGGATTAGTATAAAAGTAGATGAGCTTTATGATTAGTTACAGGATAAGCTTATATATATGGGACAGGAGCTAAGCAAGATGCATCCAGTCAGTAAGCTCTCCCATCCTGAAGATCCCAACTGTAGGATTCAGAACCTTGATGTCACATAAGATTCTAGATGACCTAATAACATTCCACTATCTGCACAGTGTGCACCCAGTGCGGACAACCAGTCTAGATTTTAGAGTCTCCTGCAAAGGAAGAGGTCTGAGTATGCCCAGATAATACAAGCCTCACAAAAGTAAAATGAGTCCCTTGGTGAGGAGAACAAGGGACTCACTGGCCAAATGGTGGCACACAACAGAGTAATAGAAGCTACTAAAGCCCTGATAGCAGAGTTCAAAACTCAGGCCTCTACATATCAACAAGAGATATTGATTGAGAAAGATAAATCAGAGAGATTGGAGAAGAAAATGGCTAGATACAAACAGGCTTTGAGGAACCCCGAACAGTTAGAGTCTGGAGGGGCATCATCTGACCACAATGTGATGACCTCCTTACAAGGGAACTCAAGCCAACGCACCACATTATATGTGCAGGGCGCTGCCAACTTCATGCCTACCAGTTTGCAAGAACAGGGAAACATGAGGCAGCTGGAATCAATCAGGCCTTGTATGACTGGGCCAGAAGGATAGTCCCTATCAGATATTGATGGGTATTCGTCTTTATCCAGATTTAAAAACACACTAGCAGAGACTTCTGACTATGACGAGAGGATCATGGAGTTAGACTGGCAGAAACACAAATTACAAAGGGACCACTTGCAGAGTTGAATCAGAGTCCAGGCCTCAAAAGCGCCTCTTGAAAACCTTCATACATTCACGGGGGTGGGGAGTTCTCCACCACACCTGTAAGAGGGGACGAGGAAGATGAGTACTCCCGAGTGTGAAAGGGGAGCACAAGGGGATCCCAAGGGGATCCCAAGGGAAAAGACCCAGAGAGCCCACAGCACCACGGGGGAGAAGAGACCAGACCCCGTCATTCAGGGAGGGATTCCCAGTCACAGGGAGCCAGGGAGCACCTAGAGGACCGGGAGTGGACCACCAAGTGTAGCAGCTCTGAGTCAAAGGGCAAGTGAACTCAGGTGCAGTAGAAAGAGAAGGCTGCCAAACAAAATAGAGCTCTTGTGAACGACCCAATCCGTCAAATAAAAGCCACCAGAAGCTTTATGACTCCCTATCACAAAAATGACAAATACTCAGTATGGTAGCACCTGTAGCTGTATGACCAGATGATGATGATATGATATGTTAGGTTATTTATGAAGCACTTAATACCCAGAGGTTTCTAAGAGCAGACCTGTGGATTGAACCTGTGTTGCTCCATGTCGTCTTGCTTCCAAGGCGAGCACGTTGCCGCTGAGCTATACTCCCGAGATGTCATTTAGCATAAAAAATTATCACAATTCCATGGAGTTTGTCAAACGGACATTCTCCGTGGAATTCGCCAACTTCTTTGCTAGGCTGGAGGATCAGGAACCCCAAAGATGGTCGACCTACAAGGCAGCCATTTTAAAGCACTTCTCTGTGAACAGGAACCCTGAGAAGAACCGCAAGATGGCCTACAACCTGCAGTGCAGGGAAGACCAGGCACCTAGAGTTTGTGCAAGAAATGACACAGGCATTTTCCCAGACCTCTAGACGGGTGTGTTCCAATAGCAGGGAGCTCATTAATACGTATTCCCATGCCCTCCCTAGATACATAATGACCCAATTGGTTAGGGACTTCCATGAGCGTAATACCCTGTATTGGGTGATACAACAGGCTTCCCAGATTTCGGAAGTCCAAAAGCCTGTTGAGAACAAACATAACCCCAAAAATTCCCAACCCTCTAACACACCTGCTCCTGCAAAGGTAGTGGAAGAGAAGAATACCCCCATTTTGGACTTAGAATTGGGGGGGCTTAAAAATACTCCTCCCTCTAATAAGCAGAATGAGAGGCAGAGGAGACCCTCTGATCAATCCCATAGGGTGCTAGCCAGGCAGGGTATCCAACCAACTCTTCACCTGACCCTGCTACCAATAATAGCCTGCGATTCAAGGGTAACAGACTCATCTTGGGGTATGTATGGACTCCCGTGCACAGGAGTGGGCTCCAATCACGTAGGTACTGCCCTAGAAAACCTCCCTCAAAACTTCCCTACAAACATCGCTCAAAACTTCCCTCAAAACTTGGCTTGGGAGGGAAGAAATGCTCCACCCTCCAACTTAAGCTTCTTTCCCAGATATCCTCCAAACCCCAATTTTCTGAACAATCCACCTCTCTTTCCCATCTTTTCGGTCAATAGAGCCCCAAATCAGGGAGAAGGGAGACCGAGGATGGAGGGTTATCAGGGAAACCAAGCTACTCTGGGAGAAGGCACAGCTACCCTTCCTGAGAGTGGCAAAGGTATGACTCTAGACCCCTATAACAACGCGAAGGGATGTCGCAACTGGAGCGCCAGGTCCAAAGTTTGACACAAGACCTGGTTCACATGTTGAGGACTTAGCAGAGCCCTCAAATGAGCATGGCTGCCCAGAACAGCTCAACACCCGGGTCTAGTGCCCCAGATCAATCACGGGGAGAAAACCCTGACAATCAACAGGTTCCGGAGGAGGAGATCCAGGGGGAAGGGAGATGCCAAGCCCTAGAGGAAACTTCCTTTTTTGACTGAGAAAAAATACTAGAAACCTCTGAACCTGAACCCAAATCTCCTAACCTCAAACAGTTGGATAAGTAGGAGAAACCAAGGGACAAAGAAAACCCATTTCGTGGAGGAGGTCCGCGTCATCCCGTTTGAAGGGGAAGAATCCCAAGAAGATTCAGGGAAGAAAATTATCTCTTTCAGGGATAGAGGGGGATCGCTCCCAATGAAGAATGGGTCCCAAAAGACCCTAACGTAGAATGGGTAAGTATGGGGAATGACCCAGAACCACCAATTCCTAAACCCCAACAATATCACCCAGAGGAATCTGAAAGCCATGAGGGATCCTCCCCCCAAACCGGTTCAAGCGACTCTCTTCAGGAAAAAAGGCACAGCACAGAATCAGGGGAAAAAGGGAATTTCACAATCCCACAGATATCTGGGTGCCAAATATTCTTTACAGATTCCCAGACTCTGACACAGAAAACTCTCCAAGATCACAAAGTGTCATAGTTCAAAATAAAGAAATGAACTGCTAATCTGGCACAAAATGCACATCTTCTGTGCCCCTTAAGGAGAGGCAAGGGAGATCTGGAGATCAAAATTGGGCGACATAGAGTGAAACACCCTTTGATAGTCATCACTCCAGAGGGCACACCTTGTCTACTGGGGAATGACCCACTCCAGAGGTTATCACCCCTGATTGACTGCTTGAACAAGGTCCTCTGAACTCAGACTACACGGCCAATCAAATTGAAACAGAGTACCAATTATATGAGTTTAAATGGCCCATGCCACCTGATTGAACAACGGTCTGACCAAATCGAATTTCACTTTAGGAACAATCAAGTTCCAGATATCACTGTCATCTCTGTTGGAGAACAAAGGGGGAGGCTGTTCTCACCAGAATATGCCTAAATAAGGGAAGAAGCTTCCTCAGCAAAGCATTATTCAGGAAACTCCAAAACGATCTGACCATTCTCACATTTAAGTTTATTGATAAGTGCTAAATGTGCCTGGAAACTCCAAATTCCAAACATCTCCTGCCTAGCAGGTGCATGCTAAAAATGTCCATTGGCGACAAACACATAGATCATAATTGATGGGTGGTGAGAGATGTCCCCTCCGCATGTTACTTTGGCAGTGACATGCTCAATCAATTTGCAAATTAATTTGGATCTAATTAATTACAAAGCTTGATCCCAACTGGGGGAAATCCCCATGGGCTTTGAAAACCCTGAGGAAGTATTTTGGTCAGCTCTATTGCTGCCGCATGCAGTTTAAGCTCAAACAGGAGAAGAGGTCACCATCCCAGGACATGAACTGCAATTCACAATTCCCCTAAAAATTAAGCGAAGCCAGAACCTCAAAAACCAAGATCCTTATATAAATTTGAATTATCACCTCCAACAACAAGGTTTGTATTTAGACCCAACACCGCTAGTTGACCTCGAACACAACACCATTTGAATATTGGTGGATAACAGCAACCCTAAAAGTATCACTTTTGGCACAAACACCTTTATTGAAATGATGGTTGATGCCCAACATTATTCCATTGAGTGAGGGAATGAGATCATGGGACCAATTCCAAATGACTGTTACCACTGGGACGATGTTATACATCTGGAAATTATTTTCACCTGGCAAGGGAGGAAATTCTTGCTGTACCCTTCCTGCCCTTATGGTGGGGAAGAGGTAACCTGTGATATCAGGAAGGATGAGGTGGTATTTCCAGTCAATAGTCACTACCTCCCCTCCTTGAAATCTCAGGTCCAGGCCAACAACATAACAAGACATCTATCCACTCAACTGGATTAGGCAGAAATTGCAAAACCAGAGGTATTCCCCAGCGTCGGGCAGATGGTTGAGGAACAAATCAACCTCACTGATGCCTGTGAGACCGAGGAGCAAAAGCAAAAGCTGAAACAGGTGTTTTGGGATTTTCAGGAGATCTTTGCCGTGCGCTTGTACGACTGTGGTCACACTGAGATACATTCAACATCCATACCAACAGACCCTGGGATGACTCCTGTATTTGTGAAGCAATATCGGTTGCCTCTCACATCTATGGAGCCACTCACAGAGATTATAAAAAATGTAGAAAGCCATGGGATAATTTGTCCAGTCCACAGTACCTTTAATAACCCAGTACTGGGAATACTCATACCCAATGGCCAATGGAGACTTTGACCAGACCTTAGGGATTTAAACAAACTGGTCCACAAATCAAGATGGCCCCTTCCCTACATCGATCAGGGACTGGTCCAGATCCAGGGGTCAAAGGTGTATACTGCCATTGACCTGACCAACGGTTACTGGACAGTACCAGTGAGTATGGAAGACCAGTACAAGCTTGCCTTTACCTTCGGGTGTCAGAAATACACGTGGACGTGAACCCCCTTTGGATACATAAACTCTGGCAATGAATTTAACATCTTCCTGCATAAGGCCATGCCCAACTTCGGTTAAAGGGGAAACCTACCCTATGTAGATGATGTATTAATGAATAACTCAACTGTGGAGGAATACATAGCTGAAATACGCTATGTTCGGACCCAGTTGCAGAAAGCTGGAGTGTAACTGTCCTTTCAGAAGGCATAGTGGTGTACAACCCACTTGAACTTCCTAGGGCATGAAATCCCCCCTGAGGGTCTCAGTCCCCAGGTGAAAAAGGTGGAAGCCTTACTGAAATTAAAAGACCCTACGACTCTGCATGAACTAAGTAGCCTTCTTGGATTTACTATAGTAGAAAGTTCATAGAGGACTATGCAGAGGTCACACAACCCTTGGTCCATTTACTGAAGGCCAGGGTCAAGTGGGAGTGTGGTCCAGAGCAAGCCAAGGCAGTAAAACAACTGAAGAGAAGCCTTTCCCAAGAGCCTTGTTTGGCTTACCCCATAAAAAACAAGGAGTTCGTCTTGAAGACGGGGTTCTCGAATACTTGCTTAACAGCAGTATTACACCAAAAGCACAGCAAGGTCAACAAAGTCATCTCGTATGTGAGTAAGACTTTGTCCTCTGTGGAGGAAAAATTCAACAATTGTGAAAAGATACTCCTGGCCACGCTGTGGGCATTAAAGAATTACCGCCCGTTCAACCAGGGAGAGCACATCATTGTCAAGACTCCTCACCAGCCCTTGCAAAATCTCCAAAGTGACCGAATTCGAACAGGGAATGTGAGTAATCCCAGAATTACTTCCTGGATTCTGTCCATGCAAGTCTTTCATGTGGAGGTCAGATACGGCCAAAACAAGAAGAGTCCCCTAACACAAGGTTTGGCTGACTTGCATGACTGTGCTCAAGAGAACTGTCTCAAGGATGAAAGTCTAAAAACTAAAGACAACATTGAGGCATATTTAACTACCCCGCACAACGTTTATGAGGAAGACAGGTGCCAGGGGATACTCACGGTTTATTTGGATGGGTGCTCCTACAATGTTGATAACCACGAGGAAAAAGAACTGGTGGCTGGCTTTGAGAATGCCTGGGTGAATCATGCCCCAGAGGCCTCCAATGCGCACAAGATCGGTCACCGAAGTAGTCAGGTGGCAGAGTTGATTACGGTACATCAAGCTATCTTCATTGCCATGCAACACCAACCCCAAGAAATGGTCATAATCACTGATTCAGATTATGTCAGGAATGGGTTTGTGGAGCACCTGATTAACTGGAAAAATCGGGGCATGCTGTGTGCAAATAACAAACCACTCAAGCATGGGAAATTAATCCAGGTAATCGATAATCTGGTCAATTCTAATGAGATGACTATATACTGGAAAAATATCAAAGGTCACTCCAGAATAGAGGGACTGGACAGAACTGGAAATTACTTGGCTGACCACTTGGCCAAAACCAGAGCCATCCACAGGTATCTCATAGAGATTGAGTCCCTGTTGGGGGAAATCCAGGTTGCTGCTGTCACCAGGCCCCAAACATATGTCCAAAATTAACTCTCAACTTCCCAGTGGAGTAAGGAAACCCCTGATGCTAATTTGATTATGGCACAAAAAGGGGATCCGATTATTTGGACATTTTATTAAGGCATTGAGACCCACAGGGTCTATCCATCTCAGGATGGCCATTGCTTGAATCCTAAATCTATTTCACACATCTAGTGGAGCAGGAGTACGCAGATTGGTTGGCTGTGGCTACTTTAACCAATCACGCTACGCCGGCCCAAGAAAAAAGACACAGGAAGTAAGGCAAACCCCTGTCCCGAGCCTGTCGGAGCCGGGCGGGTCAAAGGGCCGCCTATTCCTAGCCCTTCAGGTTCTGCACCGGTGCACTATGTAAGGTCTCCCAACCCAGCTCAACCTGCACCGCCACGCCCGGTTTCCAGTCAAGAAATCACATAGGCGGTAAGACCTGCTGACATCTACCTTCCTCACTTATTGCTAAAGACTTTCACCCGTACCTCTACTCATGAAATTCACCTGAACTAGACACTGTACCTAATTATACGCTCATATGCTGTACTTTTTTAAATGTCTGCGCCACAAACTGCATTGTATTGTGCATCACCCTAATTTTGAGAAACCCACCTCGCACTAGACATGCGCCTTTAACTGAACCTATATTAAGCTTTTTACTGCAACTGAACCTATATTAAGCATTTCTATCTGCCACCGTCCGGAGCCTGGTTGATTGTTGCATGGTACTGTTCGCTCCACCTATCAGGCCCTCATACATGAATTGTCTGGTTTCTAATGCGAGAATCGAAACAGTGATTACTCTGCGCCAAGCTTCCCATGCGCCACTCTATTGCACTTCATTATGTATTTATTGCATTGCCATGTTGTAAAATACTTGTTATAATTGAACTACTATTGCTCACCATCAGAGTTCGCTTGCTACTGCTATGTACCCAGCATACAAGTATTTAGCCTGTTGTTACTATATTATTGCATGTTTGAACCAAGAGGTTGCCTATCAATATGTTATTCTAGCAATATACTCTAGACAATCTGCAAATACTTAGTTCGCCATTCCTACTGTATCCCAACACTCTGATGTGCAGTCTGACCTACCTGTACTATGTTACACTTGCGTTACACTATACATTTGGTCTGCCCTCACAGTCCTTAAGATACTACACCTAGCTCTCACTACCAATGCTTGTGGCTTTGCCTATTTGAGCCTATTTCTTACAACCTGTATTGTATGTTGGGTAGTCGCCACACCCATGATTCCATCTATTAACCACAATGTGCCCACCATTCGCCTATCTATGTCATCTAACCTACCACCATCCACCTCTATAACTGCATCATGCTTCCTAACACTGCTCTAGACACTGCACCTGTGCAGCCGCAAATGACAACAATATTAGTTTCCAAAAGAAAATGGATATATCGATACTTGACCTAACTTTTAGCACTCAATAATATAACTCCCACATTTACCACGGCTGACACTACAAGCATCACAAATTCCATTGATTCCCCTTGCTCTCCTTACAACCCACATTTTTCCCTATCAACGCCTCCTGGACTCCCTACTCAGCCTTCCCCCACAAACCAAAGAAACCTCAGATTTAGTTCGAGACCCACACAACCCATCTTCACCTACGCACAGAATGTCCCTATAACCAAACCTATAGCCTCACCTGTTGCTGAACTTAGTTCCAAATTTACTAACAGCAAACAAAACCTTAGTTGTCCTCTCATAAAAGCAGCACTCATCAATGCTAGATCACTTCAGGCACATGCCTTAGACATTGCTGATCTTATAACGTCACACGACCTGGACTTCATCGCCCTAAAGGAGACTTGGCTACAAACAGCATCTGGTCCATCTTTAGCACTTGCCATGCCAGATAATTAATTATCCGTGAAGATAGAGATGTTAAATCCAAAGGAGGAGGCATTGCATTAATTTACAAGACCTCAGTAGGCCTGAGAAAGATCAACAATCCTCTATTGCCTTCAGCATAAATCTCATCTGTCAAACTACAAACATCACCTACAGCAACTATTACCATCCACCTAGTGTATCGCCCTCCAGGTCCCATCACCACCTTTGATAATGATATTTCACATTTGCTCTCTACCAACACCAAGAACACCTCCCAAGTCATTATACTTGGGGATTTCAATCTAGGCCTATATGACCTTAATGTCCAAAAAGCAGCTGCTATTAAAGACACCATGACGGAACTAGGCTTCTCGCAGTGTATTTCAGAATCTACCCATATTAAAGACAGAATCCTCGATTGGATAGCTGAACTGAACTGCAATATTGACACCCTTTCCAATTCTCCATGAGCCTGGACTGACCATCACCTCATTCTATTTAATATAAAAGAAACTGCCTCACCAAACACCAATATACAAGCTCCAGCTACTATGACCAAACAGTTTAACACTAGACCATCCCTCTGCTACATCCCATCACCAACCCAACTACCACCACCTCAGACCCGACAGCTCTAGTCGATATCTATAATCACACTATTCTGAAAGCCATCAACACACTAGCACCTATGAAAGTACGCAAACCTAAACCACTTACCCCCCTAAACAACTGGTACACCTCACACCTTAAATCGGATAGGAAAATTAAAAGATACGCAGAATCATCTTGGAAAAATACCCCATCCCTAGCAAATAAGGCCAATTTTACTGCAGCCTCTTTCAACTACAAAATAACCATATTAAAAGCCAAAAAGGACTACTATAATGACTGTATTTCCAAAGCTGAATCTAATACAAAGGAACTCTTTAATATTTTGAGGTAGCTAGAATCTCCTGTCCCACCTCCTGACACCTGCATTAAAGACTCCCAATAGGGTACTAATATACAGAATGCACTACAGGATAAAATAACCATGCTCCAAAACAAAATAGAAATGAAGAAATCACTCATTACCAATGTGGACCCTATTTCTAATCTACACCCTTCTAACTATAATTAACAACCACAATTCAATTTCTCACCGCTATCTGT
This sequence comes from Ambystoma mexicanum, assembly GCF_040938575.1. Classification (NCBI taxonomy): domain Eukaryota; kingdom Metazoa; phylum Chordata; class Amphibia; order Caudata; family Ambystomatidae; genus Ambystoma; species Ambystoma mexicanum. The sequence continues at coordinate 737,220,210 of NC_090936.1, forward strand.
TAAAGAAGTAGAATCCATTATAGTGAAACTCAAACCATCAAATTGTAAAGGAGACACTTGTCCTGCATCCCTTATCAAGGAAGCTGTGAAGGAACTAGCCCCCTTCATTACCAGAGTCATCAACGCATCCTTTGAATCTAGCACAGTACCTAACAATCTGAAGGATGCGTGGGTACTCCCATTACTAAAGAAACCTTCACTAGACCCTAATAACCCATCCAATTACCGTCCGATCACAACGGTCCCGTTTCTATTAAAAATACTTGACCGTGCAGCATACCTACAAATACAACATCGCCTAGAGTCTAAAAACTTACAAGGACTGAGGCAATCTGGTTTAAAACCTAGACATAGTACTTAAACTGCCCTTATTGACCACAAAACCAACATCCAATCACTGAAAGATAAAGGTAACCTGCCCTTGCTTATTTTATTAGACCTATCTGCAGCCTTCAATTTGGTGAATCACAAGATTCTATGCAAACACCTCTCCACTGCTACCCACTTCTCAGACCAAGCCAACGCTTGGATTGAATCATTCCTCAATAACAGATCTATGAGGGTCTTTGCACCATCTGCCTCTGTCTCACCAACTCCCATCACTTGTGGGGTGCCCCAAGGTTCATGTGTGTCTCCTACTCTCTACAATGTATTCACCAAACCACTTTTTGATGAGCTTGACTATCTGGGCGTCACTTACACCAATTACGCTGACGACACTCAGATACTCATTCCATCACTGGTGACCATGCTGTGGATAGCAGGACACTTAACAACATTTACCTTATCATACAAGCCGGGATGGCGAAGCACAGGCTCTGTCTTAACGATGATAAGACAGAGTTACTCCTCCTAGTATCCCCTGCTAAATTGAATAATCTGGACGCCTTATTCTCCTCATTCAACATTGACGGCAACATTATCAAAGTAGCTAAAGTAGTGAAAACTCTAGGAATCTATCTAGATTCAGCATTAACACTAACTAGACAAACTAACGCAATAGACTCCTGTGATGCTGGAAATGCATCGGAGGGACAGGGCCTCTGTATCCTTGTCCTTTACTGCCTTTTATCATGTGTTCTTTCGTGTTTTCCACACAGGGGTTCATGTGGGACTCCTGGCGGTGCAGCTCTCTCTTTTGGTTTGGTGTACAGACCCATGGGATACCCTTATGGCACCCATGGGTGGGGGTACAACCCTGTGTGCAACCCTAGAGTATGTTTTTGGGCACCTGTGTGTGGCCCACACAGCAGGGTATGGGCTGGTGGCAGCTCCATGCTGAATTTGACAGATGCCCTGAGTATCCTCCATTTTGAAATACCCAGGCCCTGCCTTTGGAATCAGTTGATTCCTGATAGGATACAAGATGACCCCTGTGGCCTCTTGCTTTCTATTGCCTATTACCTTGTTTTCCCAAAGTCCTGGGAAGCCATGACTCGGTCCCTTCCCCCTGACCGGCTGTTGGGTGGAAGTTCCATATATGGTGTTGTTGTGAAGTCCAGGCCAGACTGGCTGGAGCCTTCCCAGTGACTGTATGTTGTGGGTACACCCTACCGGTGGGACCTGGTTGAATGGAGTGTGTGATGAATATGCATTCTGTGTTGTGGGTGTCTAGTATCTGGTGGTTGACACAGTGACTGAGACAGCCCTGCACGAAACTGGTATGAATGCAGTGTGGAGTGTTGAATGGCTGGGCACTTGTCCCAATACACATAACTTGTTGTGAGTGTCTGGAGAGGATTGAATGGCCTGAATACACTATGCACCTGATTGGATTCCTGCCTGCATGAATGCCCTTCTGACCGATTGGTTGCCTGAGTGTGACCCAGCAGAATGAATGGGATATCAACTAGTATATCTGGGAGCCTCTCACTGCTAGAATTCGTGTTCACAAGATTAAGAAAACTGGAGTTGAAACTGAAGCTTAACCTTGAAGCCTTGCTGGAAGAGAAGAATTGCTGTTGCTCTCCTTCATCAATCTGAAAGCTGCTGTGTCTCCAAGGACTGACCTAGAGAGGACCTGGTAAGGCGCCCTCTTCCCGAGCTATGAGGGACCATCGTGCACCAGCTGATCTTTGCGAAAGCTCCCTGGTAGACAGACCTATGACAGGCTGCCGACCGAAGACGGGGACTGCCGTGGAATCCCAAAGAGAAGCGCCCATACTGTTGTCCGCCAACGTCGCCGACCGGCATCGCAGACTGGAGCCATCGTGCTCCCATTTGCCTAAGAACTTCATTTGATCCAAGGTCGCTCTCGTCTGCATCGTCGCCTGTCTTATCCCACTGGAGAAGGCCTGACTGTCAACGCAACGAGGAGTATCCACCGGTGGGTTTCCTGCCACCCAAAGACCACAGAGACGCTGATGACTTGACGCCCTTGCTGGGCTACAGTTCTTCAAACTCTTTGCGGTCCAGAAATATCAACACCTAGGTGCCCCGCACGCCTCTTCCTTGCAGGACGGTTACGCTTTCCCGTCAACGAGCACCGCTAGGAACGAAGCTGCCACTTCAGCGTCGTAGCTCACCCTGTTCTCCGTCAGACGTTTGATGACCCATGACTCCTGCCTTAAAGGGAGGGCACCAAGAAGGGCCATGGATTCCCCCAACGAGGAACGCTACAGCGCCAGGTACTTTGGGGTTACAGAACTATTGGGAAGTCTCTTGTGAACAATATATGGACTGCGCTTGTGATATATCTTTATTCCACAGGTTGCCCAGGTGGGGGGATCTCCACACAGAACTGTGTCTCGGTAGCAGGGCCAGTATACTGCCAATTGTTCTCACCAACTGCTTTCCTCTTACCTCTATTGTTGGTTTGCATTACAAACTGATTTTTGTGCCATTTAACCATCCAGTTGATGCACTTTAAAGAGATCTAATAGTAATTGTGGTACCACATAGAACTGTATATTTGCCATTATAGACAACCAGGTACAAAATGCGTTATCATGATATTGTACATAACCTTGATTATTAATTATATAAAGACTGTGTTTTAACTGATACAGTGTGCGGACATTACTTTGTAGGTGCTTGGGGACTACATTGTATGTAAGAACCAGACCGCATTACCTCCTGAGAAGCTAGGCCTTGATTGCTCGACCACATACCAATAATAGAGAATCTTGGCTGGGGTCCTCTGTGCCTCTGCTCTACCATATAGAGAGCGGCAGTACAGACCCCCTCCAGTATTTACACCTCCTCATCTGCTTATACTTGCAAGCTTATTACAGCTTGCTGCCCGTATCTATCCCCTGCCAATTGCATTACAATAGCTAGAGCCCTAGTCCTCTCTAAGCTGGATTATTGCAATGCACTATATTTCGGTACCTCCAAACAAAACCTCAATAAAATGCAAGTACTGCAAAATAACACCATACAGGCAGCGCTGAACATTCCAAGGAAGTACCACATATCGGAGATGAGACAGTCACTAATTTGGCTCAACATCAACTAAAGAATAACTTACAAAACACTGTCCCTCACTCACACATGCCTCTCCAATCAAGCCCCCTCTTATCTATCTGACACTATTTCCCGACACACATCTACCCATCCCATTAGATCAGCCATGAGACAGTGTGTCAAGATTCCTCGTTTTAATCTACAACATGCAGGTGGGGCTAGCTTCCCTGTGCTTGCTGCTAAAACATGGAATGCCCTCCCACTGTCCTTAAGAGATGAACCTTCCTATCACGTATTCCAGAATAAGACTAAAGCCTGACTCCACGGGCAAGAATCTAGACCATCTGCTTAAAGATGTACGAAATTTGCTTCCTTCTTTGTATAGTTGTACAAACTGCACAATTGTATAGACCCCCCACCTTGATCTCCTTAGGTTGGTCTCGACTTGTATATATGGAAATTAAGTGAACTTTGTCTTTTTACTGTATTGGTGTAAATTTCTGTCGCATTGCTACCTATCTGTACATTCTGTAAAATTGCTTTATCTTGTCTTTTCACAAATTGTCTGTATTTTGGTAATATGCGCAGTTTAGCGCGCAGCTTCCCAAGGGGTTGGAGAGCTCTATAAATAAACTAAACTAAACTAAACTAAACTAAACTAAACATTGAAGACTCTGTGAATTTTCCTCTAACTGAATACGATTACAACAGGATAGAGGATCTCTGGTTGTTGATGAAGTTTTCCAAAATGTTCCGAATCCAAGACGGTTTGTTGGTACAGAGATCAATCTCTGGATGTGACCAGTGGGTGGTACCTACCTCCTTCCAAAGCCTAATGTTAAGTCATGTGCATGATGTGGCCAGAGCCGGTCATAGGGGGTTTCATACAACTTTGGAAATCTTGCAAGAGGTGAGAGAAACTGGCCCCATATGGGTCAGGACCTTGGCCAATACTTGAAGGGGTGTCTTGTGTGTGCTCAGTTTCAGTCAAGTTCCCTTACACACTGCCTTGGTCGGATTTGCAAGTAGATTTCATTGGGCCTATGATTAGTTCCTCTAGAGGAAACAAGTACATTTTGACCGTGACATGCATGTCTACCAAGTGGGAGGAATGTCTCCCGGCCCCGAATTGCAAGGCAGAAACAGCTGTAGCCCTGAAGATCAATCACAACTTCTTGTGTTTAGACTTCCCCCGAAGGATTGAGTCTTACAAGGAAGTCACTTTACCAGTAAGGTGATGACAAAGATATGGGAGATACTCGGGGAAAAGAGAAAACTCCATACTGCCTACCACCCAGCCTTGAGTGGGGGAGTTGAGAGGTACAATAAAATGATTGTGGGCATCCTAAAGAAGTTTGTGTTGGACTCTGGGTCTAGTTAAGACATCCAATTTCCGCTTGTCCTGATGGCCACCAGCTCTACACCATCTTCTGTGACCAAAATGTCCCCATTCGAGCTCATGACTGGACAGAAAATGGTGCTACCTCAGCATCTGCTCTGCAGAACTCAACAGCAGACCCTGATCAACACATCCACGACCCATGAGTACATTGAGAATTTACAAAAACACATTTAGTATGCTTTTACATACGCTCAGCAAAATATAGAAAAGTCGGCAGAGGGGATGAAAACCCACTACGACTCAAAGACTACCAAGAAAGATTACCAAGTAGGAGACAGGGTGTACTTGTACAATTTTCAAAGGAACCAGACCAAAGAGCAGAGGTTCCTCCCCTCCTGGCGTGGTACCTTTGAAATTGTAGATAGAATCTCAACTGTCACCTATAAGATCCCCTCTGCCTAAAGGGGAACAAACGGAAGAGAAATGGGTTCACATCAATCAGTTGAAGAGCTGTCATCCCAGGCAGAACTTGTGAATGATTGAAGAACCCAGTGAGGGAAGCGCTTAGGAACCATCTGATGATTAAAGGTACAGAATGGCAACCTGGATGAAGAAAATCATACATTTACAGGGAGTAGAACAACTTATGGTCATTTTGAAGTTAGTACAACACCATAATTGTAATGTTTGAAAATCTTATCATAAAATGTAATGTTTCTCTTTTTCTTTTGTTGTCAATTTCCATGTTACTACCAATGAAAATAGCATTGTATGAAATACATAATCTCTGCTTTCTTCTTGGCAGATTAAATAACTCCTTTCTTCCACAGGCCAGAGGTGGAGCGGCCAGAAAGGGAGGGGTATGGGACCAAAATATAAGAATCCGAAAAGAGTGGAGGGCAGACCAGAGCACCACTCCATCAGGACCAGGAAAAGAGCAGATGGGCTCTAAATGAGATCCCTGGAATGAACTCAACACTTCCCTCTACATAAAATAACGAGCCAGGAGGGTGGATTCTGTGTGGTGAAATAACCCCAGATGCCATGAATAAAAAGGTGTGCATGCCCCGTAATGAATGGCCTTTGCTGAAATAACTTGGACATAAGGTCTATGGAACACATGTGAAAAGGAAACAAAGTGGGCCTAAAAATCTGAAAATACTAAAATGTGCACAAAACTTCACATGAAGGAAGACACGTGACAAGGATGTGTTGTTAGAGCTATGAAGAGCGGCACTGATGTTTCCAGAAACAGCAGTGCACAGAATCCTAAATGAAAATTCCAGGATTGTGTTTCAAGCCGTCACAGTGGAACGAAGCATTTTACTGTGAAATAAACAAGTGCAAGTCATTTTGTTTTTCCTCTAAACTGATAATATACTCAGCAAAATGTTTGTAAGACTTTCAAAATGTGAATTCGGTTCCAGACTATCATAAGCTTATCCCCATGAACAATCTTAAGAAACATGCATCTATACTTTGCAAATTGTGTGCCTTAAGGTCATTTAAAGTGTGTTGTGGTATGAATTCCAGGCTGTGAGCTTGAAAGTCTTTGAGCTGCTGGTTATTTCTTGAGCCGGGCAATTAAACTTCAGGGCCTCCCTTGGTTATCCTGTAGACCTACCCTGGTTGTCTTCATTGTCAGTGCTATTCCTTAAAAATACAAGAAATAAGATACTTTTGAAATTTGTGACACGGGGTGGACCAGATAAGATTGGGTCTGTTCTCCAGCCCTTGTGACCCTAGGTCACAAACCTAAATAAAAAGTGGATTAGCTTAGTCATTAGCCCTTGGAATGGGTAGGCTAATCTAAACACAGACCCCTGAGCGTGCATCATATGCTGGAACAGAAGAGTGATACTTAAAAAAAGTTGGAGGTCTAAGCAAAGGAGTAAGGAGGCTGCACATTTATTCAAATGGGAGACATGATTTTTATCGTGTACAATTGACAATATACATCACACAACAGTATTTCTCACATTAAAATATAGTTGTCAAAAATGTGTTCATATATTTAAAGGTCTGGAGTTAAGGGTACTTGCAAGGTAGTGAGATTTTAAGTGCAAAAACATGACCGAGCCCACCTGTCAAAGTGAGATGATGAAGCTCTCTCCTCCCCTAGCTAGTCCAAAGAACTCTGCCATTCCCTGGTCCTATCAGCATACAGGTTGCAGTGGGGTAGGGAGCATTAACCAATCCCTTTTGCAGGAATTATGATACGTTTGTGATGTCATCTGCCCTATAACAAAGTTAGCTTGCCTCAGAGCTAGTTTGGTCCAAATAATCCAATGCTGTGACCTGCTGCAGAAATCTGGTGTGAACATCCCAGCAGAGAGAGGCCTAATTTTGGAGTGGAGACAGGAGCCAGGAGATATAGAAACTGCTTCGGGCCCCTTGGAAGGAAAGATTGGAGACCATTGACTGACCCCTTTGGCTGTTGCAGCATTGGTGCCCTGACGGTCTCTGACGTCCAGTCCAGAATTCACTTGTAATTAGAAATTCCCCCAAGCCATAGATTGTGAATGCCCTGTATTCTTTCAGCATGGTCTTTCTATTTCCCCATTGAAAATTCCCCTGATTGCCTGTGTATTTTAGTTGTTTCCCCATTGAAAAATCCCCTGTTGCCCGTGTAGATCCTTTGCATATTTATCAAAATAAATCAATTAATTCCCCCATTTAATTCACAGGATTTGTATTGTTGGTGTTCGAAAACAACCGTCTTTTCCGAGTGTATTGTGAGCCAGTATAGACATAAAGATTTGCCAAAAGAATTAAACCCCCAAGCCCTGTTTCCACGTGTGTGTGCAGGATGTAAACACCAAAATTGTCCCAGCAATCCCATTGTACTCTGAAAAGCGAATTTCCATTTGTATTTTCCTTTCTCGTATTGTTTCTGTGAATCACAACCCAAAACTGATTTCCCATTCTGTTCTGACCCTAATCCTAAAGCCTTGTGAGTTGTTGCCAGGTGCAGCTGAACTAATATTCCCCTTAAATTTCTTACTGTCATATTGTGTCTGTGAATCACAACTCAAAAAACGATTTTCCCATTGTGAGCTGCCCAATAACCTCCAAAGCCTGCCTGTCCTTTTAGGTGCAAGAAAAACAAATTCCCCATTTCTTTATATTCTTTCCCATAGCAGTGGTGCTAAACAATAAAAAAAATGATGTTAACATTGTGCTCTGAAAAATAATTCCACCTTTACCTTTCTTGCTGTCGTATTGTTTCTGTGATCACTACTCAAAAACGACTTTTCCTTTGTGTTCCCACTCCCTGCCACTGCCTTCCATTCAGACGAGTCAAGCATAGTTGATGTTTGGAGGGTGAGGGTTGCTGGGACAACATTTTAACCCTGTTTGCATTCATTTTCATTGTGCACTTTGAACTGTTCTTTGCTTGTATGTGTGGGTGATGTAAAAGGAACTTCTTGTAACAGCATATGCTAGTGTTATCTCAGTGTCAAAAGGTTACTCTGTTCTTGTGCTGCCACAATATTTGTAGCTGATGTGATCTGTTGGTTCTAATTTGCCTAAATAAATTAATAAATACATTTTGACACTGAGATAACACTAGCATATGCTAGTGTTATCTCAGTGTCAAAAGGTTACTCTGTTCATGTGCTGCCACATCATTTGTAGCTGTTGTGATCTGTTGGTTCTAATTTGCCTAAACAAATTAATTAATAAATATCATATTAATACACAACGACCTGGTTCCTAGTCCATTGTGATACAGGGTATTTGTTGAGGTTGTGTGTGAGACGGGTTGGAGGCCTTATCAAAAAGGACCCGAATGATAGAAATTAAAGCGTTTTTATTGTGTGCCACATTCATTGGGTATACACGCATTTCGCTGACCTATTTTTGGTCGTGGTACTTTTCATCGCTGGATTTTACATCGCCAGAAATCCTGTTTTTTTAATTTTTTTATTTTGGGGGGTGTTTTGTTGGGGTTGGGGTATTATTATAATAGTAGGGGGGAGTTCTGGGGGCGGGAATCCCCCCCAGAATAAAAAAAAAAACCCAAAACAGGATTTCTGGCGATGTAAAATCCGGCGATGAAAAGTACCACGACCAAAAATAGGTCGACGAAATCACGTAGAACCATTCATTGTAGGGGAAGGAGATCCCTGACTTGTTTGTGACCGTATAATAAACCGTGACAAGACACTGGCTCCTAGGTGACATCAGCAGCATGATTTGCGTCTTCCATTCACAAATGCTGCCAATAGCAATACAAACCTGGGTGTTGTGCAAGTATCTGACAGTTAAAGTAAATGGCGACATATGGTAAGGCCTATGGCTGTAGACTTCATTTGTATACAAAACCAAAAATGTATGTGTCGCAACAGTTGGCTAACTGAAACTGGAGTTGTTTCTGTTGCACACGAACAGTTGTGCACACTGCAGTGTTACGCGTAGAAGAATGGTATAGCTTGAAAATGTTAGATGCAACTTCTGCATCACCAGTACAATACATGCCATGGCCTTGTGACACCTGCTAAGACTGCATATCTGGAGTTACCCTTTGGTAGTGATGCACCAAAGTTGCAACCCAGATGGTGATGTGAACAAAAGTTATATGATTGTCCTCAACACTTTCCCCCACATAATTTTGCACACACTAATATGGTTTTGTATGGCTTGTTTGGCTATTTCACAGCGTTGACAGCATACTACATGTATAGAGACCAGCGTTGCAAATTTTCACATTCATCGGGAGACAAAGCCGTTTGATACAACCTTTGACCTAACTGATGTCATGGGATGTGAAAGCACACTACATGACATCACAGGATGTGGCATCATAGGCACTTACCAGTGGGCAATACACCTCCTGCTTTCCAATAAAATTAAAAAGGGATGGATGGTAGGCTTTGCATCAATCATAACCACTGGTGTGGCTCTGGGAAGCATTCCATAGCACTGAAATGCTAAGTCATAGGGCCAGAACATGTCTGGAAATGCTTTGGTCCTTGTACCGAGGTCATACTGGACTGTTCCATTTACTGACATGGCCATGAAACCTTTCTTTATGGCAGGTCCCCTTCTTTAATGCTATATCTAGGATAAAAAATTATGTCATGTAAGGATGCCCAGAACAATTTTAGGGGTTATGATCATTTGTACGCAATGATGCTTCACTTTTTGATTCTATTTCACTTTCACTGTTACAACAACACGTCTCATGTTTCAACGGTCTATATTGCACTTATTCTTAAGTATGGAATTCTGTCAGAGCTATCCTCAGAGGTCACAATGCATTTTCATCAATACCGCACAACTTTCACACAAGCAGGATGTAGCAATGTGACTTTGGACCATCTAAACAAAAAATGAGTGCAGCCTAATGGCCAGGGCACATGTGCAAGTATGCCACGTGGGACTTGTATATACAGACATAATCTACTTACTTGACACATATTGAAGGTGCTTAAAATAAACACAACGGTAGTATGCCTGTGATCCCAACTTGTGAAGGACTTAAGCTCAACATTGGGCTTATGTGCTCTGACTCATCCACGCATGAGGCCTTCACTCCAGAAGATGATGATGTGGTTTGCCGTCCTCCAGTAGGAACGAGAGAGATCATTATGCCTCTCCTGCAGAGGGATGGGTGGAACATTCCTGGGCACAGGCTCCACCTCTCCCCACTCCTTTGCTTCTGATGTCATCTCGCATTGCCGCATGTGTAATTGCCTTGGCTGATGCTGTCCAACCTCCAAAGCCTTATATGTGACATGGCATGCCGCTGTGTTGTGCTGTTCATTCTTTCAGTGCTGGTGTGTGTTGTGCCCAAGGGGACTCTGGGCCTGTGCCTATGCTCTGTGGTGAATAATGTGCATGATATGGGACAGCTATCTACATGCTCGCTGGGCCCCAATCCAAGCATACACTTGTCTAGGTTCTCACCCAACAGGCAGTGTAGCGGCAGCACACAGAGCGCCAGTAGCAGGCAGGGATCCGCTCTGCTCCCTGGCTCCCCCGAGGTGGCCAGGGAGCAGAGCAGCATGTTTGCCTTGAACCCATGAGGCAGTGCATCGGCAGCACACTCTGCTTGTTAATATACAATGCCCTGAGGTGGGCTTTCTGGCTGTTCACAACTAACATCTGAACCCTCCATTTAATGATGTAATGGATTTTCACGTAGAACGCCAATCCCTGCACGTTACTGTTTTATGTTCACTTAGCAGGCAGGAGATCTGCTGGACTCCCGGGCTCTCCCGAGGCGGCACCATGTTCGCCTTGCATCCTGCTCCAAAACGCTGGCTCCTGCCTCTTCTTCCGCACCCGAAGCTTCAAGTTAAACTTTCACTGGCCACCTTACAACTTCAAAATGGCCCATATGTTTTGCAGGAGATGATCCACGTTGAGGTGGAAGCGAAAACAGATCACTCTGCACCAGTGGTCGAAGTGTATGAAAAGAAGTAGTGGAACTATGTTCCCTGCTGGCCTGCACCCACTCCCCACAAACCCCGTTGCCACGACCCCTCCCACACACAATACACCCCCCCAGACACTTGCACCTACTGTTTAAGGGAACGTTCAGTGCAGTGCACTGAAAATGAAGGTTTCAACTTCTTCCTACACTTTTATTTTAAAACGAAATAATTCCGGAACGGTTTCTTTTTAAAATAAAAGTATAGGAGCTGTAAAAGGTAATTTAAAAAAGTAGAGGAGCACCGCTCCCGACCGCTCCCGCTCACTTCGACCACTGCTCTGCACTAAAAGTCACACAGACACGTGACATGTGTCTGTCCTACCAATTGGGAGAAAAAACGTTAAACAAGCCACTATTGGATTACATCCTCGTAGTACGACAGAAATTAACACTTTGTGAGTTGGCTATTTTATGGCACAGTCATTTCCATTTCTCATTTCTCAACCACAGAATGCTTCTTGGAGCCCCTTTTTTGTAGCAATGTGTCATGCTACTCACAAGTTCATCCTGTCTCGGTTTTATTAATTGCATTGTGGGACTTTCAGTATATGTTTTTTATTTCATTCTAAAAGCAGTAGTACAACTTCGAGGATGCAAAGAAAAGACTTCTTCGTCAGATGGTGCAGTATGTAAAGAGAAAGCTATAGCACAGTTTGTTCTCAAAGTGAATACGGAACAAATAAACATTTAAAACTTTGTTGGCTGAAGGAACAGTATGTCTGCAATGTGGGTATAGAAACTACTGATTTACCAATAGAAACATAGAAACTCCCGAAGGCAGGGAGCACACGCTGGTTTGGAAACAGTACACATGTCTATGTGAAAGTTACATTTAACAAAAAACTAAAAAGGAAAAAACAAATCCCTTTTCACATGTAACTCTAAAAGCTTGGCTCAGACAGTGTTAAAGTGGTCCTCCGCAATTTCATAAAATTACTGAAGTTATTTCAAAAGGTGTATTGAAATAGGTTTAAAAACACATTATTAAGACACATCTGTAGTGAATTATCCACACACAAAGTATACAAATGGGCTCTACAACCTCTATTTAGTATCAAGACACTGTAGTGATTTTGATACAGTGGCTAATGTTACCTGGCTAGCATATAATGTGACACTACAAAATATGCTCTTGAGTTTTAACTGGTTCAGTCTCCTATGCTACTTTAGTGTGTCTCAAGCTCCACAATGGTTTCCTCGCATGCATAGAGTGTCGAAAATGCAAAATACATTACCCATTTTTGAATGGTGCAGTACCTGCTGTTATCTCAGCATGTCCCATGCTCTGTAATGGGTGCCGTCCATTTAATCCTAGACACCCAAGATTTCCCTTGTTGGCGTCCTGTGTCCACCACCCATTACATGTCCTGACCAGTAGTGTCCAACAGCTGATTGTGAGAAATGGTACTGGAGGGTTGTTTGTTGATGTGATGGCACAGCTGGACCTGGGTTCATAGTTAGCCATAGTATAATGAAACCTTCATCTATGTTCAGATCTCTGTCTCTTAAGCGAAGCATCTTCCGGTACTTACGTTCCCGCATCCTACTGTGTGTCATAGTCAAGAGACCATCTTTCAAAACCATAGTGAAATACATCTATCTTTTAGTGGCACTGGGGAGGGTCACACATAACAAGAGCATAGTATAGGTAAAAGGTGTACAACACAATGTACAAGGAGCCAAGGCAAACGAGAAGCACATTTAAAAGGGGCTGTAGGGAAACATGAAGGGCAAGTGGGGAAGGAACATAGGCTAGAAGATCCATGCTGGAGATGCCATACAGAGAACAACCACAGTCAAAGTCAGAAGCAAAACAGGGAAGTGGGCAATGGATAAAGACATGGAGATTGAAAGAAGGGTGTTAAGAGGCAAAGGAACAAGTACTACCAACCTACCCCTAGGTGAACAATTATGGCCAGCTTTAGAATTTATAGACTGAAGCAGAGTGTCCCAGGCTGAGCCCTGCAACATCATCCTTACAGGATTTTCATTTTCCCCAATTTGGTTAACATGTGTATTTGATTATTCCTTTCCTGGCTCTTATCCCTAGATAATGACTGGAAGTCTATTAAAACGCCTTGAGAGCAGCCACGGGCATTTCCAGACACGACCACATTTCGGAAATCAGGAGGCAGGCTCACTGGCTCCCCGTCAAGGAAAGGATTGTGTTCAAAACACTGGCCTTGATGCACAAATAACTCCATGGGCTGGCACCACCCTACCTAGCCCACACAATTATCCTCTTGATGGCACTTCCAGACCATCAAGATCGGCCTATGCCAACAGAATAATGGCGCCCATCACACACAAAGTGCGCGCTGGTGGCTCGAGCTTCCCTAACATGGCTGCCACCCACTGGAACGCTCTCCCTCCAGAACTGTGTCAGATTGACTCTCATCCAGCCTTCAGGAAAGCCATCAAGTCTAGGCTCTATGTCTAACAGATCTGCCTTGCAAAGCCATAAGCGGATACCATCACTGTATGGCTCCTTGTAATGCCCAATGTAATGTTGGGTGTCCTGACCCACGTTTAAGCTATCCTGCTACAACATTTGGTGCTGTGGGCTTAGGAAATTCAAGATGGCGGAAAACCCACATGTGCGCCGAAATCCAGGAAAGCTGCGCAGTTTGTGCGCCCACCAAAATGGTTGCCTCACTTGCCACCCACCAGTGCGAGAATGAAAGGCCGAGTTGCCATGAGGGAAATGGGTTGCCAAAGGAAAAACAGTAGCGCCGGTTAGCTTCAAAGCGCTTTAAAACCACCATTGGACTACCCGCACAGTAGTCTGAAACCATTGGGAATGGCAATGCTGATTGCCAAATGCAACCTAGAAGTGTGGGGAATTCATTTCTTAAATCCCAAAAATGAGTGCAGTACCAGTACTCACCACTATCCAAAAGCCGGCGTTTTAAAACCACTCTGTGTGTTTTTCTGAAGGCAAGCAAAATGCCTATTTCAAACCTTGCAACATGTGCAAAATATTCACTGAACACCAGCAGACATTTGGCAGAATGGAGTTTTGTGTGCCTACAAAATCTGGGAAATGAAGAGCCCAAAAACAATGCTTATAACAAAAATGCTATGGAGTCAGCAGCTTAAGCCTAACTGCAACTGGATTTAAAACCACCAAAATCGAAAATGTTAAATTAAATGAGTGACCTATGTTTGGTGTCACATGCCTTTGTAACTGTTGAAATGTCATAGTTTTGCACTTAGAATCAGCATTCTAGCTGCATGTGTAAAATTACAAGTTATTTTAAAAGCAACAAAAAGTTAGCTGAAGGTCTGGCTTAAGGAACTTGATTTTGCCTAGCAACTACCCATCAGGAGTGAAACTTGAGTCACCACTGTGTTCCCAGGCCAACCTTCCTTTTGCTGCCCAGGCTAAGGATATGCCATCTATCTGATAATTGAATTATCTGTGCTCTGCAAGAGAGTGAACAAAGCCCTCTTCACTCAGGCAAAGGTTTTTATTACCGCAGTCGTAAATTGTAGCTTCCTCTTGGCAGGAGCTGGGAGGAGCACTGCCGGTGAGAAGCAAGCTGGCTTGGCAGAAACTGGAAAGACTGGTTTCTGTACCATGTGACCTGAAAAGACACACCCCTGCAGCAAGGATATGGTTTTATAAAAAGATGAATAACTCATAGAGCGGACATGTGAAAATTTTATAAATGATACCATAATTCTTGTGATTTTTCTGCCCACAGTTTAAGACGTGGTAGGAACCGGTGGTATGTTCGGGGAGGTTTTAGCGGAAAAGTGGATATTACTCTAAATGTGTGCATGTTAAAAATCTGAAACTTCATCAGTTAATGTCCCTACCCCCTGCACACATGTATGTAAAGTTGGGTCCATGTCGGAAATTGGAAAAGCAGTTAAAAAGTCAATTATGTACACTCTTTGAATGCAAGCTCCGAGAATGAGCAGATTTGGACATAGACATGGCTAAATTCAGCCACACCATGTATATGTAATTTTAAACAAATGTGTACCTGTGCAAATATGTTTTTAGGTCAGATATAGATTGTGTGTAAAGTTGACAGGGGTGGGTTCTCTGTATCATAAACAGACCTCATCATGATGACACTTCATTTCATTCCCCCAATCAAGGGGACGAATGAAAGCTGACCAATGACGATTGAGAGGGGCAAGTCTAGTGATGCAACACACACACCCATTCTCAAGAAACAGATAAAAGCAGAGAGTCAGGACACATAGAGAGATTCATTTTTCATCTGCCGCTGAAAGCTCTGCCGGAAAAATCCATACTTACCTCCATCAAACTCCAGAAAGCCAAACTAGAGACTTCAATCTATCCAGAGCAGAGAGACCCCAAAGAACCGGTGCCTAGCAGAGACCAGACCCCTGTGAGCAGTTCCAGAGGCCAGGCGCTGTGAGCAGAACCCGGAAAGACCTGACCAGACTGAAGTCCGTGACCAAGTCGCTTTCCTGTTCAAAATCTCTTGTGAGTACTTAGCAAAACTCAGAACACATCTCTTAGTTTAAATTCATCTAATTCAATCTATTTAACCTAAGTAGAACTGCCTCCTAGCTGTCACCTGTCATTCTAGCTGCAAAAATTTGTCACTTGTCATTTTGAAAAAGTGTGCGTTTAAAATTTACAAAACCAAAAACGACCTTTACTAAATTACTCATATCTCCGCAACCGTTTGGGCTAGAGACTTGCAATAACTTTCATTTGGAAGCTGAGATCCCAGGCTTTTCTAGGACCCCAAAACGGTAGAGATAGTCCTTGCGGTTCCTTTGTAATAGCGCTCGGCGCATCCGCGAATTTTACCGCGATTTGCAATTTCTTCACATGTAAAAACTGCTGCTGTTTGCTTTCCATTGGCCAGAAATTCGTTTAACCTGCTAACTATCCCTGCATCATTGCTAGTGTGAGCCTGGACTAATATTAACTAGATACCACTCACCCTGAACCTCTATAAGGGAATTAAAAGCAAATTTAGCATATTTCTCATTCATTGCCAGCACATATCCAAGCATTGCCTGTGTTTTCAAAACTCCTATCTGTTTTCTGTAAGCTTGCTGGGATTGAACTGAATTACAGTTGATTGCATTTCTGAGGACTGTGTGTTTTCCTTCCATTTCCTTGCATTGCATAAAGAGGGGGGGAGGGAATAGCCCGAGAAAAGTGATTACATTGTCTGGTTGAATCATATTGCGTATTTTCTGTACTGCATTCATTGAATATTGCATCCACCTGAGCTACATAAAGCATCCTCTACCACATTATACTTTTGTTCCTATTTACCAGTGTGCTACCTTATCCATTTCAGGTCAACTCATTAGTCATTATAAAGAAGTGTGCTAGTGCCAGATTCTCCGTTGTTAATATTTACCATATCAGATTAAGTGTGATATTCAATTATTAATTTATTATAAAGTGTGATATATATATTTTAATTTATCAAATAAACCTTTTAAACTTGCAAAACAGAACTACTTCTTGGCTCAGTGGGGTCAGGGGGATTCCAAGAGAGGGGTGTTATACAAGGGTAGTCATCCAGAACGCATGAACTGGACCTAAAGATATATCAATAAGGGTTTTCATTCAGTATTATAGACTAGGCGTTGACTTAGCTGTAGTGTTGAATTGAATCCTCTTACAAAGTGGGGGCTCGAGCCGAGACGTTGGGTTAGATTTACCAGTTGTGCAGCTTAATACAGTGTGCTAACTGACGGGATACATACACCCGGTCGGATCACCACGCTGCATTACGCTGTGAAGCATTCCTCAAAAGGGACACTCCAAGAAAAGTTCTGTTCTGCAAAAATAAAATACTAACTTCTGTAAGTCAGGACAGAGACCAATCTCTAGAATGACGACCTTAGTAGACATGAAAATAGCCAGAGAGCACCTCTTGCATAAGCTATTTGTGAGAGGTGAATGGACCGAACAGGGCCAGGATGTGTGGTTGCAGGCCATCACACAACAGGTCACTGAAACAGGGTCAGATATATATAGAGATCAGGGTCCCTTACATGTGGCCCTGAGTGAACTATATATGGCTCCTAAAGCCAAAGAGGAACACAATAAGATCGCCAGGATAGCAGCATACCTGTACCTATATATGGGAGACATGCAGGATAGATGTGCTGAAAGCCAAAATCTGGCAAATAGGCAACAGATGGCATTACAGAAGGTCCAATCTGATCTGGACTCTTCTGAGCAGAGGCTGCAGAGGAGCCAGGAGTCAGAAAATGACAGCAGACTGTACATTACTAAAATAAAGGAGGATATGGATGTGCTGCAAAAGGAAAAGTCAGAACAGGATACTAGATTTCTGGCCCTGCAGAAGGAGCACCAAGACAGTTTGGACTCCTTACTGCAGAGCCAGAAAAAGCTGGAGCAACAGATCAATTTCAACAGGGCATGCACAGAGCAGGTAGCCATCCTGCAAATCCAACTAGACAGAGAGAAAGAGGAGAGCAATAAACTGATCCTGAAAGACCTGGATACCCAGGCAGAGTTTGATCAGGAGCGCCAGAAAGCTGGTGCCTTCCAAAGGCAAAGGGACGACCTGGCGGCACAAATGCAGGCTCTTAGTCAGGAAAGAGATGCCTTAGGCCAGGAAGTCTGCCATTTAAAAAGGAAAATGGAAGAAAATCACCTGGCCCACCAGGGGCTGGGTGATCTCCAAAAAGAAAACCAGAACTTGGTAGAGCACACCAGAAGGGTGGAAGATGCTCTAGCAAGAAAGGAGCAGGCCAGTAGGGACATTGCCCAGGAGGTAAACCTCCTGCAGCAAAGACTGGCCCAGTTCTCCAGGACCAACCAGGAAGCACAGAGGGAGAATGAGGCCCTCTGTCAACACAATGATAGGCTCCAGCAACAGGTAGCGATGCAGGAGAAACTGATAGAGTCGAGTAAGGCCTTAACAGAGGAACTGAAAGCACAAATGCAGGCTCTTGCATTGCAACAGGGAGCAGGGGCGGATAGAGATGAGGTCCGCTGGGAAAGAGAGATTCCTGACCATAACCGCAGGAGCCCTAACACCAGGGGCCTTCATCTCCCCCAGTCCCTGGACTCTACCACCCCCATGTCCCCTGGCGCGCATGAGCACAGGGGTCCAGGGATGGCAGATTACTATCCAGCTAAGAGTATGGGGCTCATAGGCCAGTACCACTCAGGAATGGAGGGGTGGGCATCCGGGTATGGGCACCCAAGTACAATACAGTTCAGTGGGGAACCCCAGGAGAGTAGGCCCATTAAGGGCATCCTGAAAACCTCTGCCCAGTTAGGTCAGTGGAGGGGGTACCCATCAAATCCTGACAGCAAGGAGGAATCTGAAGACTCCTCTGAACTGCGCAGGACACAGGAGACCAGGTCCCCACATTCTGCCAGCCATTCCCAGGCTCGCAGAATCCGGGAAAACCTGGAAGAACAGACGGGAACCTCTGGGAGCAGTGCCTCTGAGTCCGACGAAGAATGGACAAGGGTTACCCGAACCAAAAAGGCCAATAAGGCAAAAAGGGCCTTGCTCAAGGACCCCTTAAAGCAGATTAAGGCGATCAGGAGCGTCATCACGCCTTACCATAAGAACGCTAAGTATTCTGTTTGGGAGCACTTAGAGTTGTTTGAACAAATGATGGAGACTTTCCATTTGAAGGACAGCCAAAGCTGCATTCAATATGTAAAGTGGACCTTCTCCCCGGAATACTCCAGTTTCTTTGCGGGGCTGGAGGACCAAAATCATTTAAGATGGTCCACCTATAAGGCGGCCATCCTGAAACATTTTTCTGTTCACAGAAATCCTCAAGAGGCTCGCAAGGCAGCCTACAATTTGCAATGTGGGGAGGATCAGGCCCCACAAGAATTTGTGCAGGAGTTAAAGCGGGCTTTTGCACAGACCACAAGAAGGGTGCGCACGGATAGCCGTGAATTTATAAACACGTTTTTCCATGCCTTGCCCAAATATATCATGACCCAGCTCGTGAGGGATTTTCACGAGAAAAGATCTTTAGACTGGGTCATTGAACAGGCTACCCGCATCTATGAGGTGCAGAAGCCCATAGAAAATAAAAGCAACGCCCAGAAAAACCCCAAAGCCAACAGCACCCCTGCTGCTGCCAAGGTGGCAGAGGTAAAGGTCACCCCCGTTTTGGATTTGGAGATGGGGGGGCCTAAAAACCTACCTGCACCTAATAATGCTAGGCCCAGAAGGTCCTCGGGCCAGTCACAGACAGGGAGCCAGGGAGGCAGCCCCACAAATGGGGTCCCTCGCTCTCCTGACTATGTAAGTCCTCGCTACAAAGGTAACAGACCCATCCTGGGTTATGTGTGGACTCCTCCAGCCCAAGGGGGGGGATCCAGCCAAGCACCTAACCCAGGGAACTTCCCTCCAAACTTCCCACCGGAGGGCAGAAATTTACCAAACCCTGGGCAGAACTTTTTCCCCAGATATCCTCCCGACTTTCAGCCCCAAAACCATCCATCCTTCTTTCCTCAATTCCCTGAGCCCAGACCACTGAATCCGGGAGAGGGGAGGCCAAGGGTGGAGGGGTACCCAAATCTTCCCAACCCGGGGTACTACCAGAGGAGGGACAGCTACCCTTCCCGGGATCAGCCCAGGGGAGAAAACAGGGCCCCGTATCAGCCTGAGCGGGTTTCCCAGTTAGAGCGCCAGGTTCAAAACATGGCGCGGGATATGGGTCATATACTGAGGGCGCAGCAGAACCCTCAGATCAGCATGCCGGCGCAGAACGCACCCAACTCTGGACCTGGTGCTCCAGAACAATGACGGGGGCAGCACCCCGATAACTTACCGGTTCCCAGGGAGGAGGCACAAAGGGAAGGGGGGTGTAAAGCCTTGGAGGAAGCTTCCTTCCTCACTTGTAAACAGCCCCTGGAAACCCAGGAACCGGAAACAAAATCTCTTGCCCCTGAAAGTCTGCCTCCTAAGGAGCAGAGGGGGGGTAGGAGAAACAAAAGACCCAAACAGACTCAGTTTGAGGAGGAGGTACAGATCTTCCAATTTGAGGGAGAGGGATCCTCAGAGGATCCTGGGAAAAGGATCTTCTCCTTCAGAGAGGGGGGAACTCCTCCCAAAGAAAAATGGGTCCCTAGGGATGCAAATCCAGACTGGGGAGATGTGGAGACTGAGCTACCGCCGCCCACCATCTCATCCCAGAACCAACAGCAAGAAAATCCCCTGGTTCAAACCCATCCTGGTGACTGCCTCCAAAAAGGGGGGGGCGGCCCGGAACCGGAGCCAGGGGAACCCACAATGGCTCTGATCTCCAGTTGCCAACTCTTTCTTTCAGATTCCCAAGGCTCTCCACAGAATTCTGCCCAAAATTCTTCTCTCGCGATGTCCAAAACCAGAAAGTTAGCCCACCAGTTGTCCAAAAATGTACATTATCTGTGCCCCCTTGAGGAGAAGGAGGGAAGATATTATGCCCCGGTACAAGTACAGGGGCAGGGTACAATCTCGGCACTGGTGGACACTGGATCTCAAGCTACCCTTCTGTCCAGAAGGGCCTTTGATGAACTGAATGCAGGAAGGGGAGAGGATTACCAAATTCCTCTCACCTCTCTTCCGGGACAACTACAGAACTTTGACGGGAAGGAAATTCCCGTTGAGGGGACTGCAGACTTGGACATTAAAATTGGGCGACACAAGTTGAAACACCCGGTCATAGTTGTGACCCCAGAGGGCACCCCTTGTTTACTAGGGAATGACCTCCTGAGAAGGTTGTCACCCCTAATAGATTGCGTAAACAAGGTCCTCTGGACCCAGACTAGCCGACCAATAAAATTAAAACAGAGTGTCAACCATGTTAGTTTAAACGGCACATGCCACATGGTTGAACAAAAATCTGACCAAGTAGAATTTCACTTCCAGAACAACCAAATTCCAGACGTGACAGTAATAGCAGTAGGACAACAGACTGGTGATGGGGGGTCCTCTCTATTTCTGAAAATCAACCTTCCTTCCAGTCTAAAGTGGTATTCCACGCTGGAAGGAAACACTCTGAAATTCTATACTAATCCACAATCAGAAACTCCCACTCCTATAGTCCAGAAAGATGTGAAATCAGCTCAAAGCCTGGCTGATATTCAGCAAATTGGAGAGCAGTTGTTCATCCCTGTTCAGTTAAATGATGGGAAGGACTCTGTTCTCGCTCGAGTGTGTGTGAACAACGGTAAGAGCTTCATCAGCGAAGCCATGTTTCGCCAACTCCCAAAAGATCCAGCCATTCCCACCTTCAAACTGATAGACAAATGGGAAATGGACCTGGAAGCACCTAATTCCAAACATCTCCTGCCAAGCAGGTGTATGCTCAAAATCTCCATTGGCAACAAGAGCATAGTCCACAATTGTTGGGTCGTGCGAGACGTCCCTGCCGCCTTTTACTTAGGCAGTGACATTCTCAATCGCTTTGCCATTAGTTTGGACCTAATAAACTTCAAAGCTTGGTCCCGATTAGCGGATAATCCCATGGGCTTTGATGATCCAGAAAAAGCATTTAGGTCAGCTCAATTGCTACCTTATGCAGTTGAAATTCAGGTTAAAGAGGAAGTCACCATCCCAGAAAGGACCCGACAATTCTCCCTGGAAGTGAAAGTTAAAAGGGGACAAGAGTTGAAAAACCCTGATGCTTACATACATCTAAATGCTTCTCTCCAACAGCAAGGGTTGGGGGTAAACCCGACTCCATTAGTCAACATAGAACATGACCCCATTCTAATAGAGGTGGATAACAGCGACTTAAAGAGTATTACTCTAGCCGCAGGCACCATTATTGGAATGGCGGTTGATGACCGACATTTCTCCATTGATCTTGTAAATGAACTGTTAGGACCCATCCCCAAGGACTGTTTTGACAGTGACAGTGATGACAACGCAACACCAGACAGGATTTTTACCCGGCATGGGGGGAACTTCCTGGTGTACACTTCCTGCCCCTATGGTAAGGAAGATGTGACCTGTGACTTCAGGAGGGATGAGGTGATTTTCCAGGTCCATGAGGGCTGCCTTTCCCACCTGAAGCCTCCGGTCCAAATCAGCACTCTGACCAGGGACTTCTCCACCCAGCTGGAGGAGGCCGCGGAGATAGCCAAACCAGAAGTCTTTCCAGGCTTCAGGCAGATGGTGGAAGAGAGAGTCAACCTAGCTGATGCCTGTGTGACTCTGGAACAAAAGCAAAAGTTGAAACAAGTTTTCTTGGATTTCCAAGATCTCTTTGCGGTAGACTCATATGACTGTGGTCGCACCGACATCCACACCACAACGATCCCCACGGACCCTGGCATGACTCCAGTGTTTGTGAAGCAATATCGCTTGCCTCTCGCATCAATGGAGTCCCTTACTGAAATAATTAAGAACCTTGAGTCCCGGGGAATAATCCGTCCAGTCCACAGCACCTTCAATAATCCGGTGCTGGGAATATTGAAGCCAAACGGCCAGTGGAGACTCTGCGCTGACCTCAGGGAGCTCAACAAACGGGTCCACACTTCCCGATGGCCTCTTCCCTACATTGACCAAGGGCTGGCCCAGATTCAGGGGTCACAGGTATTCACTGCAATAGACCTGACCAATGGATACTGGACCGTGCCTGTCAGTAGGGAGGACCAATACAAGCTGGCTTTTACCTTTGGGGGCCAGCAGTACACATGGACCCGGACTCCCTTCGGATACCTTAACTCCGGTAATGAGTTCAATATTTTCCTACATAAGGCCATGCCCGACCTGGGTACGAGGGGTAACCTGGCTTATGTAGATGATGTCCTCATCAAAAGTTCATCTGTGGAGGAACACATAGCAGAGATCCGTTATGTTCTGACACAGTTGAGGGCCGCCGGAGCAAAACTTTCCTTTCAGAAAGCACAGTGGTGTAGAACCCGTGTTAATTTCTTGGGGCATGAGATTACTCCTCAGGGTCTCTGTCCCCAGGAAAAGAAAGTGGAAGCACTTCAGAAACTGAAAGACCCCACAACTCTGCGGGAACTAAGGAGCCTCCTTGGACTGACTAATTACAGCAGAAAGTTCATTGAGGGCTACGCAGAGATCACCAGACCCCTGATTCATCTCCTGAAGGGGGGGGGTCAAGTGGGAATGGGGTCCAGAACAAGCCGAGGCAGTAAAACAACTCAAAAGAAGCCTCTCACAAGCGCCTTGCCTAGCTTACCCTGTCAGAAACAAGGAGTTCTTCCTGGAGACAGGGTTCTCTAATACGTGCTTGACGGCAGTATTATATCAAAAGCATGACAAGGTCAATAAAGTAATCTCCTATGCGAGCAAAACTTTATCCTCTGTGGAGGAAAAATTCAACGATTGTGAGAAGGCACTCCTGGCAACGGTGTGGGCATTGAAGAATTACCGCCCGTTTATCCAGGGGGAACACATCATAGTGGAGACTCCACACCAGCCTCTGCAATATCTCCAAAGTGACAGAATCCGGGCCGGAAATGTGAGTAATTCCCGAATTACTTCCTGGATTCTGTCAATGCAAGGCTTTCCTGTGGAGGTCAGATATGGCCAAAACAAGAAGAGTCCCCTCGCGCAAGGTCTGGCGGACTTGCATGATTGTGCCAGAGAAAACTGTCTCGAGGACGAAAGTCTAAAAATAAAGGACAACATGGAGGCATACCTTAATTCCCCACACAAAGTCTTTGAAGAAGACAAGTGTGAGGGAATGCCCACTGTCTATGTGGATGGATGCTCTTACCATGTTGACAACAACGGGGAGAAAGAACTGGTGGCCGGCGTAGGGAATGCATGGGTGAATGAGTCCCCAGAACCCTCCGCTGGATACAAAATTGGTCCCCGAAGTAGTCAGGTGGCAGAATTGATGGCTGTGCATCAGGCCATCCTCACTGCTGTCCAGCATCAACTCCACGAACTGGTCATAATCACAGATTCGGATTATGTACGGAACGGGTTCGTGGAGCACCTGGTTAATTGGAAAACCAGAGGCATGTTATGTGCTAACAACAAACCCTTGAAACATGGGAAGTTGATCCAAAACATTGATGATCTGGTCACCTCGAACGAGATGACCATCTATTGGAAGAAGATCAAGGGTCATTCCAAAGTAGAGGGACCAGACAAAACTGGAAATGACTTAGCTGATCAGCTGGCCAAAACCGGGGCCATCCAAGGGGATCTAATTGAGATTGAGTCCCTGTTGGGGGAAATCCAGGTCACTGCTATCACTAGGTCCCAGACAAATGCTCACAACGACCTTTCAATTGCACAATGGAGTAAGGAGACCCCTGATGCTGATTTGATTACCGCTCAGAAGGGGGATCCAATAATTGGTAAATTTTACCAGCACCTTGAGGACCCTGAGAACTTTCCCCTGACGGATACCGATTACATTGGGAAAGAGGACCTAAGAGTGTTAATGAAATGTCCAAAAATGTTCCGAATCCAAGACGGTTTGTTGGTAAGGAAATCCAAAGCTGGCCACGATCAGTGGGTGGTTCCTACCTCATTCCGAAGCCTGATGTTAAGTCACGCCCATGATGCGGCCACCGCCGGTCATAGGGGGTTTCACACAACATTGGAAATCTTAAGAGAGGTTGCATACTGGCCACACATGGGGCAGGACCTCGACCAATACTTGAAGGGGTGTCTTGTGTGTGCACAATTTCAGCCATCATCCCTCATGCACCGGGCGCCTTTACAAAAGAGGGGAATGACACTGCCATGGTCAGATTTACAAATCGACTTTGTAGGCCCTGTGATTCGCTCGGCTAGGGGGAATAAGTACATGTTGACCGTCACATGCTTGTTTACCAAGTGGGTGGAATGTCTCCCAGCCCCAAATTGCAAGGCAGAAACTGCAGCTGCCTTGATGATTAACCACATCTTTTCCCGTTTTGGTCTACCTCAAAGGATTGAGTCAGACAGAGGTAGCCACTTCACCAGTGAAGTAATGACAAAGATGTGGGAGATACTGGGGGTCAAGAGAAAGCTGCATATTGCTTATAGGCCAGCTTCTTCTGGGGCAGTAGAGAGATATAACCGGACAATTGTGAGCATATTAAAGAAGTTTGTGGCAGATTCTGGGCCAAGTTGGGATATCCGATTACCTCTGGTCCTAATGGCCATCAGATCTACCCCTTCATCTGCAACCAAAATGTCACCATTTGAGTTGATGACTGGGCGCAAGATGGTGCTTCCGCAGCATTTGCTCTACAGGACCCAAGAGCAGACACTGATAAATGCCTCCACTTCTCATGAGTATGTAGAGAATTTAAGGAAACACCTCCAACATGCTTTTGCTTACGCTCAGCGGAATCTAGAAAGATCGACTGATAGCATGAAGACCCATTATGACCTGAAAACTTCCAGGAAGGAATATCAGGTGGGAGACCGGGTCTATCTATACAACTTCCAAAGGAACCAGGCCAAGCAGCGCAAATTTTTGCCTACATGGAAGGGACCCTTTGAGATCGTCGATAAGATCTCCCCTGTGGCCTACAAGATCTGCATCCCCAAAGGTGGTTCGGCAGGGGGGGAAGACAAGTGGGTCCACATAAACCAGTTGAAATGTTGCCATCCCAGGCACACTCTGCAACAACTGGAGGAATCCTCTGGAATCCTAGCGGGTACTGTATCAGACTAATTCAGTTCCAATCATAAAACCTACCACATCTAGTCTCTAAAATATTGTGATTTACATGAAACTGTCTCTAGTGATGCTGTTTTTTTTTTTTTTTTTTTTTTTTTTTCAAAATAAGAATGTAATATTTCGTTACGATGAAATGCATATGCTGCCCCACTATCTCAACAGTGGTGGAAAAAAAAATCGTCTATGAGTAGATATTGCCGCTCTTCCTTTATCATCCTAGGAGAGATGAAACCATGAAGGATGACCAAGAAGGACGATCCGGAGACCGGGAGCAAAGACACAACGGGCCCGGGGTACCGCCCAATCTTCCCATCAGGACCGGCGAGGAGAACTGATCGATCTGACCGGATGGAGAAGAAGATGCTGAACTGTGCCATCTACAGAAGAGGAAGAAGATTATGCGGACAGACCGGTGCATGGGTCAAAACCCTTGTGCACGCGACTCCCCATCGACTCAAATTCAAAGTGCAGTCGCGTGGGGGGGACTTGTTGGGTGTCCTGACCCACGTTTAAGCTATCCTGCTACAACATTTGGTGCTGTGGGCTTAGGAAATTCAAGATGGCGGAAAACCCACATGTGCGCCGAAATCCAGGAAAGCTGCGCAGTTTGTGCGCCCACCAAAATGGTTGCCTCACTTGCCACCCACCAGTGCGAGAATGAAAGGCCGAGTTGCCATGAGGGAAATGGGTTGCCAAAGGAAAAACAGTAGCGCCAGTTAGCTTCAAAGCGCTTTAAAACCACCATTGGACTACCCGCACAGTAGTCTGAAACCATTGGGAATGGCAATGCTGATTGCCAAATGCAACCTAGAAGTGTGGGGAATTCATTTCTTAAATCCCAAAAATGAGTGCAGTACCAGTACTCACCACTATCCAAAAGCCGGCGTTTTAAAACCACTCTGTGTGTTTTTCTGAAGGCAAGCAAAATGCCTATTTCAAACCTTGCAACATGTGCAAAATATTCACTGAACACCAGCAGACATTTGGCAGAATGGAGTTTTGTGTGCCTACAAAATCTGGGAAATGAAGAGCCCAAAAACAATGCTTATAACAAAAATGCTATGGAGTCAGCAGCTTAAGCCTAACTGCAACTGGATTTAAAACCACCAAAATCGAAAATGTTAAATTAAATGAGTGACCTATGTTTGGTGTCACATGCCTTTGTAACTGTTGAAATGTCATAGTTTTGCACTTAGAATCAGCATTCTAGCTGCATGTGTAAAATTACAAGTTATTTTAAAAGCAACAAAAAGTTAGCTGAAGGTCTGGCTTAAGGAACTTGATTTTGCCTAGCAACTACCCATCAGGAGTGAAACTTGAGTCACCACTGTGTTCCCAGGCCAACCTTCCTTTTGCTGCCCAGGCTAAGGATATGCCATCTATCTGATAATTGAATTATCTGTGCTCTGCAAGAGAGTGAACAAAGCCCTCTTCACTCAGGCAAAGGTTTTTATTACCGCAGTCGTAAATTGTAGCTTCCTCTTGGCAGGAGCTGGGAGGAGCACTGCCGGTGAGAAGCAAGCTGGCTTGGCAGAAACTGGAAAGACTGGTTTCTGTACCATGTGACCTGAAAAGACACACCCCTGCAGCAAGGATATGGTTTTATAAAAAGATGAATAACTCATAGAGCGGACATGTGAAAATTTTATAAATGATACCATAATTCTTGTGATTTTTCTGCCCACAGTTTAAGACGTGGTAGGAACCGGTGGTATGTTCGGGGAGGTTTTAGCGGAAAAGTGGATATTACTCTAAATGTGTGCATGTTAAAAATCTGAAACTTCATCAGTTAATGTCCCTACCCCCTGCACACATGTATGTAAAGTTGGGTCCATGTCGGAAATTGGAAAAGCAGTTAAAAAGTCAATTATGTACACTCTTTGAATGCAAGCTCCGAGAATGAGCAGATTTGGACATAGACATGGCTAAATTCAGCCACACCATGTATATGTAATTTTAAACAAATGTGTACCTGTGCAAATATGTTTTTAGGTCAGATATAGATTGTGTGTAAAGTTGACAGGGGTGGGTTCTCTGTATCATAAACAGACCTCATCATGATGACACTTCATTTCATTCCCCCAATCAAGGGGACGAATGAAAGCTGACCAATGACGATTGAGAGGGGCAAGTCTAGTGATGCAACACACACACCCATTCTCAAGAAACAGATAAAAGCAGAGAGTCAGGACACATAGAGAGATTCATTTTTCATCTGCCGCTGAAAGCTCTGCCGGAAAAATCCATACTTACCTCCATCAAACTCCAGAAAGCCAAACTAGAGACTTCAATCTATCCAGAGCAGAGAGACCCCAAAGAACCGGTGCCTAGCAGAGACCAGACCCCTGTGAGCAGTTCCAGAGGCCAGGCGCTGTGAGCAGAACCCGGAAAGACCTGACCAGACTGAAGTCCGTGACCAAGTCGCTTTCCTGTTCAAAATCTCTTGTGAGTACTTAGCAAAACTCAGAACACATCTCTTAGTTTAAATTCATCTAATTCAATCTATTTAACCTAAGTAGAACTGCCTCCTAGCTGTCACCTGTCATTCTAGCTGCAAAAATTTGTCACTTGTCATTTTGAAAAAGTGTGCGTTTAAAATTTACAAAACCAAAAACGACCTTTACTAAATTACTCATATCTCCGCAACCGTTTGGGCTAGAGACTTGCAATAACTTTCATTTGGAAGCTGAGATCCCAGGCTTTTCTAGGACCCCAAAACGGTAGAGATAGTCCTTGCGGTTCCTTTGTAATAGCGCTCGGCGCATCCGCGAATTTTACCGCGATTTGCAATTTCTTCACATGTAAAAACTGCTGCTGTTTGCTTTCCATTGGCCAGAAATTCGTTTAACCTGCTAACTATCCCTGCATCATTGCTAGTGTGAGCCTGGACTAATATTAACTAGATACCACTCACCCTGAACCTCTATAAGGGAATTAAAAGCAAATTTAGCATATTTCTCATTCATTGCCAGCACATATCCAAGCATTGCCTGTGTTTTCAAAACTCCTATCTGTTTTCTGTAAGCTTGCTGGGATTGAACTGAATTACAGTTGATTGCATTTCTGAGGACTGTGTGTTTTCCTTCCATTTCCTTGCATTGCATAAAGAGGGGGGGAGGGAATAGCCCGAGAAAAGTGATTACATTGTCTGGTTGAATCATATTGCGTATTTTCTGTACTGCATTCATTGAATATTGCATCCACCTGAGCTACATAAAGCATCCTCTACCACATTATACTTTTGTTCCTATTTACCAGTGTGCTACCTTATCCATTTCAGGTCAACTCATTAGTCATTATAAAGAAGTGTGCTAGTGCCAGATTCTCCGTTGTTAATATTTACCATATCAGATTAAGTGTGATATTCAATTATTAATTTATTATAAAGTGTGATATATATATTTTAATTTATCAAATAAACCTTTTAAACTTGCAAAACAGAACTACTTCTTGGCTCAGTGGGGTCAGGGGGATTCCAAGAGAGGGGTGTTATACAAGGGTAGTCATCCAGAACGCATGAACTGGACCTAAAGATATATCAATAAGGGTTTTCATTCAGTATTATAGACTAGGCGTTGACTTAGCTGTAGTGTTGAATTGAATCCTCTTACAGTAACTGTTCACTATGTATTTTATCATTCTGCACTAAGTATTTTTGTGGGGCCGCATTACTGTAACCCTGAATCATGCCTTCATACATGTACTTCACAGCGCCTCAATGCCCGAGGGCTGCAGTGCACTTTATACATATAAATAAATAAATAAAAAATAAAATAAATAAGATGCCCCCAAACAACTCTGAGCTTCTAATGGCAGGGGTATACCATGTATCCTGCATATTTCCCAGATGAATTAACTAATCAAGCTGACCATGAGGACCATGACACTACCCCTGTGGCACATCTACTGAGAACCCTTCCTAAAATACAGAGCTCAGCTTCTACAGCTAGGCACCATCTTATGACCAGTGTCTTGTCTTTGATGTCTGGAAACATGAAGCAATCCAAGGAATTTTCCTAGTAAGAATCACACACAGTTTGAACAAGATGAATACCACTGGCAGGGTGTCTGCCAAAGTGTTAAAATAAATGCAAACCTGTGTTTGATGATTTGGGCTGCTACTCCAGTACTAATTCCTCTTAAAATGTCCCAGGAACTTGTTATTATATGAAAAAAGAGACCTGTGCATGAGTAAGAGAATCTTGCTGAAGAACATGCAACAATCCCCCATGCATCCCTGATGGTGATGCTCTGCTGGCACATTGCGTTGTGGACTTCCTACCTCCTTGATCCCTTGTCTTGGCTGGACCATATGAGACTAAGTCTCAATTGGTGCCCCTTGCACTCATCAACATCCCTGGTCAAGGATGTGAAATGGCTTAGGGAATAGAGGACCTGCAAGTATGGATACATCCTGCAGCTGATAGAGCAGAAATTGGTGTTATAAAATCTAATTAGCCTGAGTAGGGAGCACTGAACTCCCCTGAAATGCAAATGTGTCCTTGCTAACAGGTGTCACATGACAATGGAGCCTCCCATCTTTGGGAGTACCTCCATGCCTGTTGTTTAATGTTGGGAGCTGTCCCTAACTTTGCCACTACAAAATGCCTTCTTCACAGACCAGCATCTTTGAATAGTATTCCAATCCTTCTCAGCTGCTTTGAAGTTGTCAAGACTACTCTACCAACTCCATGCCTGCAGAGATATTGAGGCAACCTGTCTGTGATTAAACCCACTGCCACCAAAGAGTCAGGGGCCAGTAGGCCAAGACCACTAACATTAATTTTCTTAATGAGGTGAGCAATTAACAGATTAAAGCAACTGATAGAACCCAGATGCAAAATATTAACCACAAATTCAGACACCTTGGATATGACAGCATAGGGTTCTGAACTGTAAGGTACCATCCATATTGCTGTGCTTTATCTGGCCCAAACTCCACTTCGTGTAGCCAAATGTTGACTTTGGGACCCTGTTCTTCAAGTGTATTGAAGCATTATGCTCATAACTTTCTGTTAAGGATTCCAATCAGACAAACACCCAGGTCTCGCTTAGCATGTAGTGCGCAATGAAATTTAATATTCAAATCAAATATATATATATATCGGGCAGCAATCACCTCACAGTGACACTACAATTCAGAAATAAGCAAAGCAATTGAATTCACTTATATTGAGGCGAAATAGAAAACACAGGAAAAAGAACAGTTTTGGTTTGTGGACAGATAGCGTTTAGGTTAATATTCCCCCTGCATATTTTTTTTTAGATACAAATGAGCAATCCTAAACAGATGTAAGTAATCAGCAGGTATTCAGGAATGAAACACAATGTCAAGAGTTTAAATGCAATGTTTGCTCCCTAAACAAGAGAGACAACTGTTTTTGAAAGATGACACTTTTAAACTGACAGGTCAAAATTGCTTTGTAAAATAATGCAAAAGGGTGCAAAATGCTTAAATAGAGGGAAATTCTCAGGAAAGCAACACTAAACAGGTCCTAACATACATGAGCTATAATATAAACAACAGTACACTCTTTAGATCAGGATGAGATTGAAGAAGCACTTTGAAATGGGAAAAAGACACATGTAAGCTTTTGAAAACTGCAAATTTGCGTCAAAGTTTTACTATGTGATATTCGATAAATAAACTGTTACGCAATGCAGCTAGTTGTGGAGGTAGCTAAGGGTTGTAGGTATCAGTGAGAGTTGAAATATTGTTTCTATCTATAACATTGAAGAAGTTATAGAGGTTTTAGTAAGAGGTGTTTTTGAATAATAGGCACAGAGAAAAGCAGACATTTGGTTTTAAAAATGACAGATAGATTTTATTGTACTATATTAATGACTATGAAAAAGAGGAGGCCACACATGAATCTTCACAGTTACGTGGCCAGTGCAACTATTCATGTGGTGGATACTCAATTTCTTCTGGGATTTACCTTAGTTACTCAAAATCACTAAGGAGTTATGGTTTTGTAACACAGGTGAGAAAAAACAGCTAAAAATGGTTCTAACAATATGAGGGTTTTGAATTTAAAGATGGGATGGGTTGAGATTGGGATAAAACAATGCAAATATCCTATGGGTCACTATTCTTCCAACGAATACTACCTTTGTAATTAAACTGGACCGTCAGCTCTGGTCGTTGGATCTGGTCAGGTCTACCGGCAGCAGGGCACCTCTGGAGGGATTGGATGGGCCCTTCTGGTCACCGGACATGGTAGATGACAGGATACAAGCTTCAGCAGGCAAGCCTTAATGGTAGCAAGCCAAGCTGAATCAGAATTAAATCCCCTCAAGTTTGGGAGGTTTAAAATTGGGTCTAACTAGCCAGATTTCAGCAATGCTAAAGTCTGGAGTCTGCCAAGATATCCAGATCTTCAACAAAGTCTGGAGTCAGCTTCAAGATGAAGAGTTCTGGAACAAGGTGCTGCACGGGATCTGGATGTGTTCTGGAAGCAGTGTGTGTCTATGTGTAGTGTAACTCCTATATTTATCCATCACAAAGTTTATGGCATGGGGAGAACTTCAAAACACACCCCCACGGCTGTGAGTGGCTGCAGGCCCGTGCTTTGTTTTGGTTGGCAGTCAGAACAGAGCTGTCATCTTTACAATGGGATTTAGGAACTCCCACATTGATCTTTACCAAAACCTAACTCTTGCACAAATGTTCATTTCTAAAATGATGTACCCTAATGAAATCGGACACATACATTTCATATTTAATTGTCTATATTCACATCCAATCCCCATCTTTGTGAGAGCTGTCTTTATCATTCTACAGATTTTTATCAGTTTTAACCATAACAGTTTGGATTAATCATTTCTAATTCAGTACATCTCTGGGCACTTATCAGTGGATCATGTACATATAATCTTAGGTTTACAACATTAATCGTTCTGCTACAATGAGAATTTTTTCATAACTTTGGTTCCCTAAATGGTACGGGTTTCATCATGTCTTCAAATCAAGAGCCTGAAATTAGGTTAATGGCTACCAATTTTCAGATTTATACCTCTTTAGGTTGCTCAGTTAAAGAGTTTCAACTTTAATCACAAATAAGGATTTAAAATGTCACAGCAGTTTTTTTCTTTTTTTTCTTTGTGCCTCCCCTTCACAGGCAACAGCTGTCACAGTCCTTTCGATCTAGGAGGTGTGTCCCCTTCCTGGAGAGGGAAGCTCCTGCCCCTCCCAGCAGAGGTCAATGCTCAGCCTGTCCTTTGTTCTTGGCTCAGCCAGAGACGAATGTCTAATGCGGCCTCATTATGCAGGAACCATTAGGCTTCCTGTTTTCAAGGGAGTGTCAAGCTGAGATGTCAACTTTCCCAGGCCAGGCGCTGCCCAATCAGAATTAAGCAGTTACTTCCACTGGGTTACTGTAAAATTCACAATAAAGTATTTTCTTCAACACATATAAAATTAAGCACAGTTTAGAAGGGATTTGAACATTAAAATAATTAAGCCCTTTACAAACATGCTTTAAATAGGTGCATTTTGCAATATCTTCCAGAAAAATATACACCTTTAAACTGGATTTGATGCCTAATTTCCTTAAGCAGCTGTCAGGCAGTGGGGTCTGGATTCCTCTGACTTCCTGGAAAATCTATGATTTCAGCACACTTTTCCTTTCAATAATTGACTGGGAAAATGACTGAATGTATAAGGGCATTTTCGGATTTTAGCCATTCTGTGGCTTTGCTTCAGGTGACAGGTGACATTTGACAGCAGTGATTCCTGTTTTTACACCAATTTTGCCTTTGTGTGGCAGGGTCTGCAGCTCTTTTGTGGTTTATGAACTATGCACAGTTTTGCAGATTTGGCGCACATGTGCCTCAATTTTTGGCACTTTTCTTTCCCCATTGGCAAAGGGGTGTAGTAGGGTGCATTGGCATGGGTAAACACATTCCACATTTTATTCAAATGGATAATGGGTTAAGTGTAACTTTTTATCTGTAAATATTGCACTCTGCTCCTGCTAAACATGTTCACTGCAATGACATGTGACCGTTACACATCTTGACAATGCCTAGTAAGGGGTGAGCTAAGTTTTCTTGTATAAGATACATAACCCATCCCCTTTTCTAGAGCCGGAAGAATATAACACCATGTGCCATTTAAACATATCTAAGGGACATTACTTTTGTGTTTGTTAATGCTGTGCAACTATTTTGTCACTAACCCCACTCAACAGCCCCCCTGCTATGGGTTGAGTGATTTCCTCCTTTGTGGTTTGTGTAGTCATCTCTCTCTCATGGCATTGCTGCATATGATTGTGAGACTGTTCTCTCCCCTCCATGTGTATGGATGGCTCATTCCACCACCACAATGTCCTTTTCTCCCCACACGTACCACGCCCTTGTTGCTCTCCGGAGCGGACTTCTTTGTTATCAAGGATGTTATCTGAGCAGGCTCCAGAATCCTGATTTTTTATTCTGAAAATAAGGTTCTTGGTGAAATCATATTAAAATGCCACATGGGGGATAGAGTGAATGAGACCTTGAAAATGTTTGACCAAACCTTGAAAATGTCTTGGGGAAAATGCATTCATCTACTAAACTATGGCTCCATCATTTTTAAGTTCTTGCAACTGTACTATAATAAAAATGTAAGTCGATCACAGTATGAAGGAACACACTTGTCATGTCAAAGGGTAGTGCTACAAAAGGGAAGGAGGGATCTTTCTGATATCTGCAAAATGGAAAGCCTAATAAAACGAATTCATACATCCTGGGTCGCAGGTAAGTATAATCAAACTTAGCAGTAGAATGAAGCGCAGTAAATAGGCCCCAAAAGCCTGCTCCTGCTTTAAACGTGTGCAAGCATTTTGTTTGCGGAAAAGGCCACTGCAGTCAGTTCATTAGTACAGAGCTTGCGAACCCCGGCAAAGCGTTCAGAGAAGCACACAGAGGTTGTTATGTTTCAAGGTCAACTGATCAGAGCGTACAGGATCTGCCAGTGAAAGAGGAATATATGACCATTTTATAATTCAAAATGATTTACCAAATGTGATTTTCCAGTGATGCCGGCAAGACCCACAGCAATTTCAAATCTCCTGCAGGCCATTTCCCATTGGAAGAGGGTTAGAAAGTTCCTAATATGCAACAATTATTTAATAGTATAACCGTGGGTCAAGGCTCAGATGGTGTTGTGGTTGGTAGCCATTCCCATGAGAGTCAGGAAGAGGTGATGAGGGCAGAATAATAAAGTTCTGCTTGTCGTCGCAAATGTTTCAATCATATAATTTTGTGTTGTGGGAATTGGGGGTGGATTGTGACATCACATTGTTGAAATTGAGGGCGGTGTGGGAAGGTCCATGGACCCAATGATCAATTGCAACATATGGCATTCTATATGGGTCCAAAGTGCGAGGATCAATAATTTCTGTGTGGGCAGATTTTTGTTCTATGTCACATGATTTCTATAAAAGATTTTGTTTTGAGGGTGGTTCTCTGAGAGCGCATTTTCATGCAGGTCTGTCCCGCTTTCTGCTTGAATTTGCTGTCCCAGCTATGTCTGGGGCCCTGAATAAAATTGTGTGCACTCCTTTTTGACTACTTTTGTCATTTTTGGTGGGTTCTACGAGGTGTCCTCCAGCAGTACAATACACATAGATGGTGATGACATAATTTACAAGCATCCTGCCTTAGGTACTAAACCATGGGACTACTTCATGCTATATACTTATCAAAAATTGATTACATTACTAATGTATTATTGCTAGGCCACAGTGCTTTGAACAAACACAGTACAAAAGCAACAGTAAGTGGACCAATATACTTTCAAGGTTTACTATAGTAAATGACAAAATAGTTTACTATAGTATTGCAAGGCATACAGTTATTTAGTTAAAAAGACAGTGGCAGATGCATTTTATTTTATCAGTCCTGTGAGATGGACTTTCTGTGGCTTAATGCTCTGTACAAGCTATAAAACATGCTATAGCCTCATCGTAACAGTCATGTAATACACATACACAAGGCTCGCTGCCCAGAACCTTGGGCTGTGCAGCGACTGTACTTCAGACACTATATTATCACAATATGAAATGAATACCCCTCTATTTCTAAGAGTCATGCTTGCAACATATCCAACAATGTTATTTGTTGTGGGTAAGGCACTCTGACCACTGGGTTTCTAACCTCTCTGCTCGTCCAAATACATTCATGGGATTGCCTTAAAACAGGATGTTTTGATTATTTTCTGAAAGGTCAGAAATTGGTGACGTCACAAAACTCTGGACGCTGTAGGTTCTACTATTTAATTGCACTGATCTTACAACCCGCCCCCCTACCATTAGCCTGTTTGAAGCGTGGGGTATGGAAAATAAGAGATTTCTTAAATCTTAAGTCACAGGAACGTGTAAACTTGGACATCCAATTCTTAGTATGGCTCAGGCTTCTTCCATAAAACACTCTGTGAGCTAATGTGAGGAGCTTAAAATCATTACCACCCTTAGCAGAGACCAAGTGAGGCAAGAGAAATGTGTTGACGATGAGGGGTATCAGTCATTCTGCGGACTGCAGTATTTTGTAGTTGCTGCAGTGATGTGATCATTTATTTTGGAGTACCTAAATACAATGCGTTTCAAGTGTCCATTTTAGTGCTGATATGTCTCTAGCAATGATGGCACACTGTGATTCTACCAGCAAGGGTCGGAGCCAGTGCAGTAGCATCAAAAGGCAATTAGTTGAGCTAATCACGCAATAGATTTGAGGAATCGTAAAAAGATTAGACTCAAAGAAGATGCCCATGGTTTTAACTGTTTGCTGTATTGCTGTAAGGGGAAAGATATCCATGAGTGACTAATGTGATGAGCACTGAAATAAGTTGAGGCAATCTGTTTAGAAGATTCAAGTAAAAGCTCTGTCTTTTCTGGGATTAACCCCAAAAATATTTCAGACATGCATCATTCTATTTTTATCAAAAATGAACTGGATTCTCGTTATATTGGTCTGTAAATCTTTTCCAAGCCCAAATAGTATGTGTGTGTCACCTGCAAGGGTTTGGAAGGTAGTGCCCCAGTCTATGAGGGTCCTGTGTAGAGGCTTGAGATTAATGACAAATGGCAGAGTAGATAAACATGATCATTGTGGGTCACCAAAATCAACAGATAAGTGCCAATTGCTACTTTAAAAGTCTATTGGTAACAAAGGAGGCTAGTCACTTAGCCGATTTATTCCAAGCTATCAAAAGCTTACGACAGGTCCAGCAACATTAGAAGACCCGAATCACTCTTGTCAATGATTTTTAGTAATGAATTTCTGATATCTATGAACACCAGCTCAGTACTTCGAGGTGGTCTAAAACCAGATTGATAATCTCCTAAGAAGTTCTATTTTACTGCAAATTAACTCAGCTGAGTAGTGGCCACTTTTTCCAAACAAGCAGAAATTGCACGTTGGTCATAGAATGATAGCTTGAACATGCTGATGGGCCTAAATTCTGTTTCGTCATTGGTAGTGTGTCCCAATCCTATTTCAATGCAGGAGTAACTGTGGCTTTTTCAAAAGATGCATGTGTTAATTATGTGATTGCCAGGATCAGAATATCTGCAGTGTTTTATGATCATCGATGAGAAGGGGCCCCTGGACAACAAGTGGGTTTGAGACTAGTCAGGATAGATGTAATATAATGACACAAAACTTTGACAAAATCAAATCTAACGTCTGTTGAGCGAGACTGGTCATTTGCAGCGTGTACATTCTTTGTGGTTCTGATGCTCCTAATATTGGGGGAGTCATCAAGTTTAATAAGAGAAATGTTGAAAACATTGGCACATTTTAGTTATTTATTTCCCTAAAATTAGCTTGTCAGATACATAGTTAGGGTGGTAGATAAACAACCCTTAATTACCAGGTTTAACTCACTGCCCCTTCCTTGGATTATATTTGATGTATAGATAATGAAAACACTCTGGTAGGGAAGCTGTGAAATTCGGGCCAGAGTCGTCCTTTGGCCATGTCTCACTGATGGCCTTGATATCTAAATCATGGTCTAAAATAAATTCCCTGACATAAGTAGCATGGCCAAAAAGGGAACACACATTTAATAAGGCCTATTTAATGGGGTCCAAGTGGCATCAAGTGTATCACAAACCGTAGAAGCAAATTGGAGCAGACGGTTTTTGCAAGGTCTATAGTATCGGCTGTTAAGGTACCAGTGTTACCAGTGTTCCTGTCATCTTGGTTAAGGTACCAGATTTAGGTAAGATAAGGAAAAGGCAAAGATAAGTAGAGAGAGGTAGATTTTTATATTTAGTAGTAGGCATGGCGCAGGAGATAAGCAGTAGGACGGTTGTGTGCTAAAGAAAGCAGTTCAGCGTTTTTGAAGCCAATAAGTGAAATATTGGATATGTCATGATATTGAACCAGGAAAGTCATTGACAGATGCTGCTATAGAGGGCTAAATACTTATTGAGTATTGTGTTGTGGTGTTGGCTTTATGTTTCCTTTTTATGATGCAGGGGTATTTCGGCTTCCATAGCAGGACTTTTGAGATTATAACTTACCTTGACAGCTGGTTTGCCAACAAAGCCAATAAACCTAATAGATGGGTTCACAGACCGGCAAACCCGGCAGAACAGGCAGAACAAGCTTTGCACCAGTGCTTCTCATTGATGTGGCTATGGTAAGCCTGAAGGACGTGCAAGGAGGACATAATCACGGGCGGACAGCAACTGCTGAACCCAGCGAATGCTGTGAAATAAAGTGCCTAAATTCAGGGATGATGATGTTATGGAGTGCAGTGAAGCAAGCAGTGCTCCTGAGGATCAGAAGAAGGTCCCTGAGATAATAACAAACCTAATAACAGCCCAAAACGAATATTTAAAACATTAAAAACATAAAATCACACTAAGAAGAGTGTAAAAAAATCAAATGCAGTAAACCTCTAAACGATGTAGGTCTTGCTAACTGCTACGATGATCCAAGGAGTTTGCCACCTGTCCCCATGGGGAAGCCACTTCCTTTAGGACTATGGAGGTGAGCCTGCTATGCTTATCACCTCATTTGGGTCAGTGCAAGTAGGATCACTCTGAAGGTGACTCCCCCTTAGAGGACAGGAAACCGAGAGAGTGGGACTTAAATCACAATATCTCCCCTAGACACTGACAACTTTTTGGGGTATATAGGAGTAAAGGAAAATGACAACGCTATGACCGCTTTAATGGTTATCACGGCTCCTAACCTCAAATTTATTCAATCCTCTTCCTGGAATACAGCAGGATGGTGGAAATACCAGCCTCCTGGAGACATGTCAGAACAAAAACCAAACAGAAAGAAGTACCATGCATGCTTACAGTTCAATAGCGCTGCAGCACACATTGGGCTTGGGGATGCTGGGAGAAAAGGATAACGCTAGATGTTGGGGTTGCGCCCAGAGATCCGCAATAGGCAAGTGTCATAAGGCCTGGCAGGTCGAGGCCAAGGTGCAGCCTGATGGAGCTGCCCACAATCCCTACACTGAAAGAGTGGAAATGGAGAGAAGAGGCCGGCCTTCATGGAGTTGAGTGGGCATCTTGCATAAGCGGCTCCACTTCAGGAGGAGACTCGAGCGGACTACACAGTCCTCGCAGGGAGCACCACCGATCCCAAACAGGTATGCAGTGCCTCAAGAGGAATGGGGGGTATGGCTAAAGGGATGAAAGAGACAACGAAGCCCTGAGTTAGAGAAAGAGCCAGGAAACCCCAGAGTAAAGAGAGAGAGAGAGAGAGAGAGAGAGAGAGATGCCCCAGAGATGCGAGAATACAGAGAAGCCCCCAAGTGGGCAGAAGGAGCGAGAAAAGCCCAGTAGAGGGAAAAATACAGAGAAGCCCCAAAGGGGGATTGAGAGTGATAAAAGCTCTGAAGTGGGGAGAGACACGAGACACCCCAGAGTGGGGCTAGAGAGTGAGACAACCCTTAAAGTTGGTAAACTACCAAAAAAACCTCAGAGTGGAGAGAAAGACAGAGCAGAGACCCAGAGAGAGAAATAAGTCATAAACCTCTGAGTGGGGAGTGAAATGGAGAGGAGCCTCAGAGTGGGGACAAAGAGACTGATTTGGGGGAGAGAGAGAGAGACAGAAAGACCTGTCTGAAGCCCTGGAATGACACTGCAGCACTACAAGAACCATATGCTTGGGAATGTTCACATAGGCAGTGGGCTGTAGTAAAGAGACAAAAGGGAGCGGGTAAGAAGCTTGCAGCTGCCCTTTTTTCACCAGTGGCCCAAAGTCTGTTTTGGTTAGTTTATTTGTTCTTAAAATATAGGGAATAAACTAGGTTAGAATAGGATCTGGGACCAAGGACTGCATTTCTGTTTAGCTGCTTGGCTGTTTTTTGGAGGTGTCCAGGGGTTGCAGCTGTGACCCCTGGTGACTCCCTTGAAAACTCTGGCACAGCCTCTGTGAGCCCTGGACAAGGATTGCAGAGTGGAAATGAAAAGAAAGTGGAGTCTGAGAAAGTCTTTTTCGGAAATCACCCATTGAAGTTTTGTCTTTCTCTAATGTACTATGATAACAAAGGTAAAACTGGAGATTAGAATTTGTACAAATAAGATAGGAAGACATAATACCCCAGACCCAGTGTTTTAGAGTTAGCATGATTATTTTATGCTTGTAAACCTATATTTTTGTGCAAAAATATTCCACATTTTAATGTTACTCTGGCCTATATTTTCCCATATGCAGTTACAATAAATGCTATCATATCACATGTGTATGTGTAGCATTTCATGTCTGACTCCTGACTCCTCCTGATTTTAAGTACTGTAATTAATGTAATAGTTTTTTGTATGATCGTTCAAGATGGGCTCCTGCCTCTAAGCCTGACACAGGGTATCAAACCCATTCTGCTCGACTCTTGTTTCCAAGATGCTAGCATTGCCCCTTAGCTAAGCACTGTAAAACATAGGTGTTATTACTACGAAATGTAATAGTACTTTACTAGAAGGATGAAGGGCTGATTTAACCCTGCTAAAATATGGCACATGTGAGAGTTATGTTTTTAACATGCTGAGCTATCCAATTGTGACAGTTTGTTATTTAATCAACTGTGCAGTTAAAAAGAAAAATGTATTATCTATCTGCCCACCACCCTCTCCTGTTCCCCCCGGTCTTTTTTAAAACAAAATATAACACTGCTTTTACCAGTTTTACTAGTGGGCCTTGACATATTCCTTCTGCTTCCAGGTACTTTAATAATACATGGTATGTTAACAAGAAATGTAGCTCCCAGAGCCATTGCTTTACCAAATGCTGTGGTAAGCATACTTAAGGAGAAATATCTGCTAAGATAGCTCAGTGAGTTAAGTGCTCACTGCTGGGATACATGAGTGTTCCGCAGGTTGTAGGATAGAATCCCAGCAAAGTCTACTCACAGTTGCATCCGTTTTAGGTCAACAAATGCATACAAATTTTGGATGACAGGTAATCATTTTATGTGAGTGTTTTATGTAAAGTGCTTTCGGGAAAGCAATATATAAGTCATGTATTGTCATGAATTCCTAACTGTTAGCATCAATAAGTCCAAGCATGGGCTCTTAATAATTTCACAGTCTTATATTGGTGTTGCTTTAAAACGTGTTTCTTGCTTACTTCAGAAATGTGTGAATCTGATTTTACACTGGCATATCTGAAGCTGAATGAAACTGGGTTACTTTTATTTCCTGGGCACTTGAGGCTGCACATCACCCATGGTAAAGATATCATCCAACACAGGAACTATGTGGTGTTTTGGGATAATTTGAGGCTGTGATTAGCACATGATGGAATCAACTACATGTGAGGCTAAACCTTATACAATGCATAAAAGGAATTGAATGGCATCACTAGGGCATTTGAGGCTGCCCTTCACATATGATGGCAGCAATTAGACATGTGAGGCATTAACTGACATTGGGTGGCATTAATGGACAATTGAGGATACACTTAGCGTGTGATTATCAGTATTATAGCCAAAAAGATAGCTCAGCAGGTTAATCACTTGTTGCTGTGATCTGTGTTTGAGCTGCAGGCCGCAGGTTCAAATCCCAGCAAGGTCAACTTAACCTTTCATCCGTCCGAGGTCGATAAATTGAGTACCAATATTGATTGGGTAAATACGTGCTATTTAAAGCACTTCAGAAAAAAGTGCTATGTAAAGCACTATGTATAAAAGCGCTATATAAATGCCAAATTATTATTATATTAGCAATATAATAGATAAAACTTTACTAATAAATGATGACTGTACTTAGATTGTAATACTATACATTTTGCATACATTATTGTGACAAATTCTTTTATGTCATCACTTCTCCTCTAGGAGGAGCCCCTTCCCATGATGCCACGGAGGTGAGGTAGCTACATGATAGTACCCTTGGGAGTGGTACTCAGTGGGTGGATCTAATGGGGAGGACTATCTGGGGAGAACACTGTATTCTACACCCCAAAACACCTCCTCTAATATACCCCTACTTTGTTATCCCATGCATTTCGGACATATTTACAAGGGGCAAAGTACTCGGACGAAGAAGAACCAATAGATCTCAGGAAGATTACTGAGATGCATACTGGGATGAGGAGGAGGTGCAGAGCCATGAAGGGTACTTCCGACAAGAGCAATGAGCCCTCTAGTCGTTCAAGAGTGCTCATTCGAGAAACCACAGTAGAAATAGAAGGAGACTCTGGAAAAGGGAGCTGTGTCCTTCCTGGAAGAACTGCGAAATTCGAAGTCAACAAGAAGAAAGAAGAATGCCAGAATCTTCTCGGGATGTTGTCCGGGAGTCGGAAGTGTCACCAGTTGGTCTGCGGTGGAAGGGCCGAGTAGAGCGCACTAGATGCAGACGAACCAGTGGAAGAAGCAGGCTGAACACACGCCTTGGAGAGAACTTGCAGCCTACACAGCTGGACAGGCTGTGGAGTCACTGCAGCACCAACAGAGGCATGAGAGAGCAAAATAAGCCCAGAGGAGGGTTCCCTGCACAGCAGGATATGCTGTAAAGCCGCTGCATCACCCGCAGATACACGGAAAACCAAGTGAAACCCAGAAGATGGTTTTGGAAAGCCAGAGAAAAACCACCAGACACCGGTACAACATTTAGAGGTACCTGGGTTGCTGAGAGGGGCAAAGAGAACACATCAAAAGCTAGGCTGCCTTTAACATTGACTGAGGGGCTATAGAATGTTTTTGATATATAATTAATATATTATATTAATATATAATTTGAGACCTCCTTTACAAGTATTTAAAGAGAGAAATTGGATAGGGGAACATTAATTGGGAACTAATATGTCAGAAGCTTCTCAGATAACTTTAACCACAAATGTCTAATCCAAAAAACGGACACACTCTAGTTTTCTTTTCCCAGCTTCTATCTGGAAAGAGCCATATCAACCAAAAATAAATCATCCGTAGCCCTTTTTTCTTGGAGCCAGATTAAATCCAAATGCTGAAATTTAATAATATCCTCCATTTTGCCACACCTTTCATGTTGGTCAGTCAAATTCCTAGACAAAATGGCAAAAGTTTTCCCCTCCACCCCCTAGCCATTTTTAAATACTTGGTGGGCTTGCCTGGTTTACGGCCCTTCTCAATTATTATTATTATTATTATTATTATTATTATTATTATTATTATTATTATTATTATTATTTTTAGTATTATTATTAGTAATAACACTAACAATAATAATAACAGTAATAATAATAATAATAATAATAATAATAATAATAATAATTATTAGTATTATTATTATTATTATTATTATTATTATTATCATTATTATTATTATTATTATTATTATTATTATTATTATTTGTTTTTAGCTCATAGATGAACTTTTACAAATACAAATACATGCACAATAACATACTTGCAAAATGTGAAAAGTAAATCAGTCTATCTATATACAGAAGTGATACAATATTTAAAGGTTTAAAATAGCAGCAACAGACAGAAAATAAAAAGATCATAAAATAACATTCATGAATACAATAATAATCAAAATGTGGGAAATTAGCTTACAGAGTGAAACAGTGGACTCCCATAGAGCATAATACCTCAGCCAATAGCACAGCGACAAGTGGTTATGTAATCATTCAGCTCTATTGGACATACCCTGAACAAGATGATTAATTAAATGTTTTCTCCACAATACACACAAAATGGTTCCTGGATTCAGCAATAGTGTGATGCTATAGTGCATACAGAATTGATTTGGATACTCTAAGCCCATATTTGCTTGTATATTACAATTAGTCTGTAAGTAAAGGGTTAATCTGTGTACATAGATTGAACAATGCAATGTGGACGGCATCTGAGTCTTTATTAGGCAATAATGCCATAAATGATCAGACTTAATGGTGTCATATTCACCTACAAACGGACTCAACAAACACATATATCTCGACCCTAGTTTCTCTCATTAGGATAGACCATGCTGTGGGCTTTGCGGTTTGTCTTATCTTCTAGAGATGCAACAGATTCGAG
The DNA here is from genome assembly GCF_040938575.1 of Ambystoma mexicanum. Taxonomy (NCBI): domain Eukaryota; kingdom Metazoa; phylum Chordata; class Amphibia; order Caudata; family Ambystomatidae; genus Ambystoma; species Ambystoma mexicanum. The sequence continues at coordinate 737,264,454 of NC_090936.1, forward strand.
ATTCTCTGGGCATTTTTGTATAGGTCCCCCGAGTCACAAGCAGGGGGAGTTGGTTTATTCTGAGACATAAGATAAATCTACGAACACGTGGGCTGGGGCACTTAATCAGGTGTTTGTAAATATTTATGGGACATTCCCAGCATGAGTATGTGGTTGTGGAGCGTTTCCAAATGTAAGTAGTTATTTAACCAATCATGTTGTTCCATCTTCTTCTTGAATATGGTTTTTAACATTGGAAAACCAGTACAGCGTTCACCATCAGGTACCCAGTCAAGTTCCTGATAACATTCTTCATTAAGACACAGTTAATCTGGGGTTCTTGTTTTAACCTTATATTTTGCTACAGAGGCTCATCCAAGTATACTCAATAAAGGGCTTTTAGGATAAAATCTTGATTTTATGCATAACAGTCCATGACGAGTCCATAGACTGTGTCCTCAAGGTAATCAATCCCAGTTCAAGTCTCAAATAAGCCATTGGTGTGGAATGGGGGTAGTGCCAATATTTTCCTCCAGGGGTTTCCCTCGAGGACGTCAAGCCACTTTAGGTCTCTCATTGCCAAATCCTCTAGGCTATATAATATAGCAGGGACAAACATTGATTGTATCACTTGATGATTCCTTCAAGGGAAAACCCTGCAGTAGTTTTTGAAAAGTGATTTATCGCATATGTCAACTGGCGGCCTTATACTTTTTTAGTTTGATAACATTGTAATTGCTACCTCCAGCAGACAGCTCCACACCTAGATAAACATAGAGAGCTCTCAACATATTCAATGGGTCCCAGTCCCATTTCCAATTGGACCCTGTGTACCTTTTCACCTGAAATTACCATAATTTGGGTCTTATTCATATTGATTACCAGCTCATTTTTTGTAACATAGTCAGTCAGGGATTTAAGTTTGGATTTGGTCCCTGCTATGGTACGATACACTACAACTAGATCATCTGCTTACAAAATGCTAGGCATGGAAGTATCTCCTGTTTTGGCAGAACAACCGCTATCTGTAATCAGAATAGAAAGAAGGTCAATCAAATACAGGTTGAGCAACAAGGGGGCGAAGGCACCTCCTTGCTTGACCCCCATGTTTATGTAAACACTCAGGGAGAGTGTTCCAGCATTATCCAGCCATACTTGAATGCTGGTGTTAGTATGCAGAGAAATAAGTAGATTCACAATCCAGTTGGGGCAGCCCAAGGTTCTCAACTTATGCCCCAGTTTTTCGGTTTACTGAATGAAAAGCTGTGGTGAAATCAACAAATATGAGGTATATAATAGTGGGACCTCTTATTGCTGCTTCCTGAATATGTTTGTTAATGACCTTGATCTATGCATGGTGCCGGATCCTGGTCTATAGCCTGTCTGTGTAGGGTGCAGCATATTGTGGCTCATAACCCACATTTGTAGAGCGTCCAAAACAAAAGTTGCAAACAACTTCCTTTGACATTGAGTAGAGAGAGAAGCCTATCATTTGCAGGCCTCTCTGTGTACCCTTTTTTCTACACAGGGAATAAAATTGCCTGGCGGTATAGGTCTGTAACCACTCCCCTGTTATAGACTTTCACAAATAGCATCTTGAGAATCTTGGCCCAGGCAACCCGCTTCCCCTTTAGGACGGCGTTTGACAAGTCATTAGGGCCCGGTGCTCTTGAACTCTTTAGTTTGACAAGGGTCTTAAACATTTCGTCAGAGCCAATTTTCAAAGGGCAGAAGCCCACCCCCACGTTATCTCCAGGGGTAGTGGATGCTTGAACAAATTTTGCTATGTGGAAGCTCGTCCATTTTTCAGCAGAGATTCTATTAACAATCTGTCATTTTGTATCTCCTTTACCCTTTGATAACAACTGCCAAATAGACCTAGAATTTTTGCCACATAATTTGGCAAACATCTGTTGCCACCCCAGGGTTGTGCGGGTTGCCCTCCTTCTTTTGAGACAGTTCCTGTATTTATTTTTAATTTTCAGGTCTTGGCTTCCATCTCACATTCCATACCCCCCATATGTATAACTTTTCTAATGTGGCAACGCATTTGTCGTTTGGCATTTCTGGTCTCTATATCAAAAGCAGGTTTATATTGAGAGGAATGTAAACTGGTAGATTTATTGCACATGGTCCCTGTTTCTAACGCCAGTAGGTGTAAGCGTTCGGCTATTTCATTTACATCCAAAGCTTCAAACTTACGGGGAACAGACCTTTAGGAGCCTATATACCACTCGAGATGCCTTGTCTATGTTTTCTGGGTATGCAAATGAACCTGTTCCCTGCATGGTTAATGTCAGCGCCCCAGGACATAACAGACATTTCTTCAAATTTGGCATGCGTCGGGATAAAACCAGAAGAAGGTGGTCACTATAAACTGTTCCCATAATCGCCAAAGATTCAACCCTCTCAGCACATATAATACTGGCAAAAAAGCTGTCTAAAATAGAGAGCTTATTTGTCTCGGGAGGAAAGCTCAGGGGCAACGTGCTCGCCTTGGAAGTAAGCCAACATGAAGCCACACAGGTTCGATCCCCGGGTCAACGCTCAGAAACCTCTGGGTATTAGGCGTGTTATAAATAACCTATCATATCATATTAGCCATTTGCCAGGTATAGTGGCCAGGTATATCGCCTGGGGTTCGACCATTTAACATTATAAGGCCCCGATGCTTTAAAAAGGAGACCCCCTTTGCTCCCTTGGAATTTCCACCGCTCATCAGCATAACAGTGGTTGGGGCCACAGAACTGTATGCTCCACCTATTTCGTTGTCTACACAGCTGGCATTCAAATCACCTCCCAAAAGGAGAAAATCGTGGCTCTCCTTCATTAGCCAGTCAGCACATATGTCATAAATACATTCATGTATATTATCTAAGTTGGACTGAGTAGGTGGTGCATATAGGTAAATCAATTGTAATTTCATATGTATCAGTATCCAAACCAACCTCAATTGCCAAAACATTAGTTGTGTTCAAAATCGTTTTAACACTGAGGACCAGTAGGGTCTTCCTGACCCCTATGATAAGGCCCCCGATGGGCGGCCATGTAACCCCTTCATGGCAGGAGACTGAACCGAGTATACCCCCTATACAGATTTTTTTTTTATGAACCTAGTCTCTTGCAGTAAGAAAACATCACAATTCTGAAGAAGACAGATAGAGCCATTAAGGCTCATAAAGTGGCTATGACCACATATGTTCCAAGATGCCACCTTCGCCAATCAATTTGGCTGCACTAGATGCCTCAGCAGGAATGTTTTAACCATTCCCATCCCATAGCATCTTCAGGCAATGATGGGGGGTGGGGGGAATGGCCGGTGCCCAAAACACCTGTTGTAGTAGTGCTTTGAGCCATACTTGCCAATTGAGTGACTGTTAATTCATCAGCCAGTTGTTTAAGACTGACATGTGTTGGGCTTTCAGCCAAATAACCCATATTCTCAATTTCAGCCTGGTGGGCTCTCACAAGAGCCAAGACTTCTGGAGTCATACAATGCACCCGCACAAAATTGCCCATTGTGTTTTAACAGGCTCAACAAAACTAAAGTCAGATGAAGATGAGACACATAGGGCCAATACTCTTTTACAAACAAATACCACAACTGATCTATTGGTAGCTTTATCAGAGAAGGTCTGTGCCCCCCTTCCAAACATGGATCAGGGCTAGGATTGACTGGCCCCAATGTATCAGTCTCTGGATGGTTTAAAGTCACCAGGGGCATAGTTTGATTTGTTTACATAGCCGCGGATGGGCAAATACCATCTTGCGGGGGACCATAATCGGTAGTAAACAAGATAGTAGAACCCTAGGGGTTGAGGTTAATTCTCCTTCTTATATTCGTGGCTGTGGATGGGTTACACCTCCTGTTAACCAACTGTTAAGGGTACCTGGCGATTATTGCCTCTTTTTCCTCATAGCCTTCTTCTTTTCCTTCTTGTTTTTACCCTGTACACACGGTAAAATAGTCAAATTTTAGTGATCCGTTGTCTGGGATTTTGTTGAGATTACTTGTACTGATGCAGATGCAGACTGCAGGTGGGCATTGACCCGCTTGGCCAAACACCTTTCCTTGCGAGTCATGTAGATGGTAGCATCCAGTACACTGGTTTCAGACATGTTAGAACTATAGTGTGGGCTGAGGGGGGCGGGGGGCATTATCCCCTATATTGGAAAAGGACTGCTGATGGTGAAGCTCGATCTCAGGTTCTTTAGGAGGTGCCTTATGAAAGGCCAAGGCTGAAAATGTAACTTTTAATATGGATACCAGTTTACCCAGCTTTTTAACTTAGTTCAGAGTAAAACCACAGAGTTTTAAAAGGATGTTAATTGCAGAATGGACCACATCAGAATGTGCATTGTTTGTATCTAAAGGCTCGCCCTGACCACTGTTTCGTGAGGTACTTTCATTGCATTCCTCATTTAGCGTATTTGGAAAAAAATTAGGGGAGGCTGAAAGTCGTGGATTTGAGGCTGTGGGGAGAGTGTTGGTGGGAAGGAGGATAGAGGCAGGGGAGGCAGCATGATTTAAGACCCGGCTCTTTATTTCCGTTGGTGCCTCTGGGAGCCCCCTGTTGTTCTCCACCAGCCCAACATTTTAGTGCAACTTTCTTTTGATCTGTGTCTGAATGGCATTTACAAAAGGCTAAACCTGTGGATTCGAGATCAAAATGCCACAATGCAAAGGTTCGCCCTTTTGTAAATAGCCCTCTCCTGTCTTTTGGGGACTGAACCCACAATTAATATTATAATTAGAATTATTAATTTTATTATTATTATTATTATTATTATTATTATTATTATTGTATTTATTGAGCGCTGACCTAGCTGCGAGAAACAATGGAGCGCTTTACATAGGTATACAACAATTCAGATACATAACAGACCCCTTTACAGAGTTATACAATAGTACAGATGCATAACAGAACACTTTTCAGAGGTAAGAATAAAACAAATATACAGCGGGGAGTGGGATACAGAGGGGCAGAGAGGAGGGGTACAGCTCTACCAGGTGGTGGGGAGCAAAGTGCCAGGTGGCGTCAAGCGAGTCAGGCGATGTGATGGCCTAGGTGTTAAGGCACAGATATTCCTTGAAGAGGTGGGTCTTGAGTTCTTTTCTGAAGTGTAGGAGCTTGGGGGTTGAGCCTGATGCGTATGGGGAGGAGGTTCCATTGTCTTGGGGCGCAGGCAGAGAAGGCTTGTTTTCTGCTCCTTTCCTTTTGGCAGCAGCAGATTTCAAGTCTGCACGTGTCCTGGCTTCTGGTGGTACGCTGTCCGCTAGAGTTTCTCTGCAATGTAGCTGGGCAACTTGAGGGAGACTGCTTTATAGATGATGCAGCAAGATTTAAAGGTAAATTATGCACACAGTAGGAGCCAGTGAAGGCCGATGAGGGCTGAGGTGGTGTGCTTGTATCTGCGTGGACACTTGATGAGGCATGGGGCCACATGTAGGACACTTCTCAGGGGCACAAGTTCGACGACAGGAGCCCTTCAAGGAGTGCATTGCCCCTATCCAGGTGGGATTGTACCAGAGCTTGAACGGTGGATCTAAAGCTGTCTGGAGGGAGGGATTGACTTTCTGCAGGAGGTAGAGATGTGCTCAAATTGTCTGAGTTTTCTTAGCTATGTGTGTTTTGAAGGCGAGGTGTTTGTCGATGTGAAACCCAAGGGACTTGGTGCAGGAGGTGAGCTCAGGGTGAAGCCCACAGAGTTCAGGTCTGTATGTCTGTGTATTTGGAGTTGTTGGTGAGGGGTAGGAATTTGTTCTTCGAAGGGTTGGAATTGTACCATAATGTCACCACGATCATGGTGACATTACTAAAACTGCGCCGGAGTGCGGTACAAAAATCACGACCCCAATTACTGCGCCCAAACAGAGTGAGTGTTGCTGGCGGGTCCCCTGATCTCCTTAGGCACAGTAACAGGATCTGGGAGTTGCGGGTTACAAGAATATTTTTTTTTAAAAAGCATCCTGCTGCGTCAGTTCCAACCCACATAAGTGGGAGGAAATGACGCAGCAGGGATAGCGGGAGTTGGCGGCGCACACGGAAGTGTACCACGATAAAGGTAAGTGGGGTGGAGGGGTCAGGTAGGGAAATATGGGCTGGGGGATGCAGGCAAAGTCATCTATAATTGATGTCGACATTTTCGGCGGCGCAGTTATGGGCGGCACAGTGATCACCTCGATTCTGAGGGGTTGAACTTCAAGTATACACTGGACATCCAAGACTGGATCAGCGAGAGGCAGGTTTTGAGCCTACGGATGTCCTTGATGGACTCGATCTTGAGGTAAAGCTGTGTGTCATCAGCATATTGGTGGATGTGGATGTGGTGTGTTACTAGGAGGGCCCAAATCTTCCTCTGCTGTGCAGCACCCTTACCCCCAAACCCGCTCCCACCCCACCACCGAAATACCTGCTGCAGACTCTGGCCTCTGGCTGCCTCCTTCCTGCTGTCTGGATACTGTGACTCAAATAGACTGGCACAAAGCATACTGTGCTTTTGTGTGCACCCTTTTGTGCCTCAGGCTTCTGGGACTGCAGTTTCTAAACTGGGGGCGTATAACACATACTTTATTATAGATGCTTAATGAAAAATGACATGCCACAATAAAAAATGCCTACACTGCACCAAAATTCAAGACTTTTGTGATAAATTGCCATCTGACAAGGGTGTGAAAGCCCTGGCTTTTTTGATTTGATTAAATATTAAAATGATTTTGTTAATTTCATCTCTGAAGGGGAAATCTGCTAATCAGATTCCCCATCCATAAACTCCATGGCAGAAGCATAGTTTGTACTTTTGTCCTGCTGCATCGGTATCCTGATTCACAGTACCTGGTCTACCAGTGGCACAAAGAAGGTTCAGATGTCAGAGGTGCCCGCTTGACAACTGAAGTGACATCCAAGTTTCTGCAGTGCTGGGGCTGCATTTAAAATATGCACCCAGGTTTCAAAAACTGCAAAACTCTACAGATCCTGTCCTGGTGGCAAGCTAAATTGTACAAATAATCCCTACCTGAGTTGTGGTATGGTGGCCAGCATCTGTCAGAGTTATCCCCAGCACATTACATTGATATTGAACATGTGTGAGCCCCGTGGGCCCAGTTCATCTGTAGAAGGGTTATGTGTATTCCTCCCAATAGGCCAGACCCTGCCTTACTTGCATGAATGTAGCTTGGTAAGATTGTCTCTGTTTGTTCCTTTGTAAAGGCAGGTAACACACGTCTCCCAGTGACAGCCACTACACAGGATGCTGGCCTGGGAACAGAAATCAAAAGGCACACCCATTCACAAAGAGCCATGTCTCACACCAGGGGGCTGCACTCCTAAAGCTGCTTGCTTCTATTGAGAAGGGCAGGGGAGGGATTAAAGTAGACAGGGAGTTCAGGGAGAATTCTGCTATTTTGTTTCTCTCTGCCTCTCTTTCTCTTTCTGATCCTTTCCACTTCCTTTAGCATAAAGCACTTTGGGTGTGATGTCGGAGGGGCAAGCCACTAATTTCAAGCAGGGATTGGACCCATGAAGTGGACTATCTTTAGTTCAATCGCCTGTTGACCTTTGCCTTTAAAAGAAGGGGTCCTGCACCACTTCTTTAAATCATCTTGAAACATCTTTGGATCATCACTTGAAGAGATTTTGTTGAACTCTGCTGGGAGAGTAGTCCTTTCGGGAGTGCTCAATTTGTGAGGTGACGGTAGGTGTTTTAAGGCAGACGATAGCTCGTTCCTTAACCATCCCCATGGACCATTGGGGGTGATCTGCTCCTGGAACAGGACCTGCCTCTCTTCAAGTCACAGTGGTATGTAGAACCTCACTGTCTTGGAGGACCACTGCAGTTGTTTGGTAGCCTACCACATGTTTTCGTGCTTTTTTTCAAGCATGTTTTCGAGTCTAGCTTTTTTCTCCATTGAACTGCATGGAGCATGTTTCATGAACTGTTCAACACATTGGAACCAGCACGCCCCGCCGTTGCTGCCTTTTTCTCTCTCCTGATATTCACACAGTGCCAAGAAGTTTGGTTCTGCACTGCCGAACCACCAATAACTGCAAATAAGGTACTATTGGTTGCTAACTGCCCCCTTGGTCGATGTGTGGGCCCTAGAGGCTGGTTAGGTCACTCTGAACCCTTTTGGCTCACACAGAAATATGCTTTTCCAAGAACATTGTTGCTTTTGCTTGCCTTTGACCCCTGATTCATTGCCCAAATTGCTGCATCTACTATCTTTGCTTATTCAGTGTTCTTTCCTCAGGGGTGGGCTTTGTGTAGTGTCTTTCTAGTTAATTATTATTGTATATGGTGTGTCTGATTAAAGTATATTTTTTATAGAACCTTGATTGAACATTCCTTTATTTGGGTTGCAACATTCACACCCTTCTTAAGAGTATAGCCTTCCCTCGGCCCAGGTTACCACGAAAGGTGAAGGAGTTACATCTCTTGACTGTTCCTGTTTTACCTTTATGATTGTGCTGGCTCTTGGTTTGTGGGAGTGTGAGGGATGAGTGGCCATTTTAGCCTCCACTCATCCTATCTACTCAGGGCATAAATCAATTCATCACAACTAGCCACTAACTACACAAATCATGCATGCGTTATCAAAGATGCCCATTAAAAAGGATGTTTAGTGTACTGCCAACCCATCAACTCCCTCTCCCACTCATGCCTTCTCCCTCCCCCTCATCCCATATACCACCCCCAAACTGCCAGACCCCAAAGTCAGGTCCTCTGCCCAGCATTAAACACAAGCACACACACATTCACACACCATTCACTCAACATAATTCACACACTCATTCACAGGGGCACCCATTCACCCATAAATGATACACTCAGTCATTCAGAAATGCATTACATAAAGCATATACACACCCTTGCATACACATATGAATACATACATAAATACATACAAACATACAGCATGAACACACAACACCCTTGCACGTACGCACACACATTTACAAAGGTACATGTTTTCTTATCATTTTTGACAAATCTATCACTCTGATTGGCTCCTCTGCAGGCAGGCCTCCAGCTCCTGTACTCAATGCAGACAAGAACCAGGAACTTCCTGGTTCCTGCCATGTACAGAGCAGAGAAGGCAGAGACTTCCATCTCACACACATTTTTTCTGAAGTCCCTTTGACTTCAGAAATAATATAATTAAATTCTGTTATAAAAGGAAATAGTTTCTTTCTAGAAAGTAACTTTTTCCAATAGAAATAATGTCTTCCTGAAGTCCGAGTAACTCAAGTCTGATGGCCCCCCCTAGGGCATGGGGCATCTGAGGCCCTCTCGACATGGGGCTTGTGAGGTCCCCTGTTAGGCCAATGCCAGGAACTCTGAGGTGACTTTCAATATCCTTTTAACATATGGCAGTGGATATTTTATTCCTCATAATACAAGACCACACGCTGCCATTCCCTTTGGCGCTTGGTCAAAGAGATCTTACAATTTTAAAATTAATTAATCAGTGTAAAATCGGTTTAGATAAAAAAAACTAATAAGCACATTTTAATGTGTTGAAGAAAAATAGATAAAGTAGTTTATTAAAAATGCATCTAAAATATGTTGTGCTTTAAAATAAGTACTATTGTGTCGATAGATTATTGTCATGTCCTGCTGGCCATATATGAACGCTGTAATAATGCTGATGCAAGTGTGTGACTGACATCTCAGGAAAATGTTGATGAGTGATTGTAGTGTGAGTGTTCTAAATATGTCAGTTAGAGCCTGAGGCAGAGTGCATGAGCATGGTCTCTCCTGTATATAGAGCAAGAGTAATCGGAAACCATAATATATTGTATATATTTTTTATGAAGATAACCTAGACTTTATAACCGATAGACTCACGGTTGGCCTGTGTTTGACTACGAGCTATCCTACATTGGTTACTACAATGGCAATAAATGGAAAATTACCCACATGATTATGAGGACTTAAAGGTACAAGTAAAGAGAGCTGTGGTGGGGCAGCAGCACAAGACAGACCCCACCAAATGCCCTCCAAAGGGTGCCATCCAACCTCCAAGAGCAGTGATAAGGGAGCTCAAGGGAGAGGAAAGGACAACTGCAGTTATTTAAGTAAAACCCCCTGCAGAGAGATGCTCTACTTAACAACCAAGATTTCCCCTGCACCATTGACCTCCAGCATATGAATTGGGCCCTCTAAAGGCCTCAAGAGCCATCACATAGGAATACGTGTCTAACTAGGAATCAAGGCCTCCTCAGGGATGGTGTGCTGTACCTGGGAAATAACAACTAACTACAAGTAACAAAAAAGGAATGAAAAGCACTGTTCTGTGCTAATGCCCTGTGACAATCCTTCAGATAGTGGCACTTCTCCCCAAAGAGGAGCCCCTTTCCATGAAGCTAGGGGGGTGAGGCCGCTAACCAATAATCCCCCTTGGAGTGGTAACATGCAGGAGGACCACATGGAGAGAACCTCCCTTCTTGAGGATAAGGACGCAAATGGAGCCACACCCCCTTTAAACCCCAACCTGGCAGGCTGAAGTTAATGCCCGAATCCTCTACATATAAGCTCACATCCAAAAAAATGTGTTATTGTAAAATATCAAACAACCTGGATGCAATAGGTACAGAGATGAAGAAGAGCTTGTGAATGCTACAATCTAGCAGGATGAATGCTCAACCGGCTGGTGCCAATTTGACTGACATTACGTTGGGGCCGTCCCCGCTATTTAAACCGAACAGCAAAGAAGGCCTGAGTTCTTCATCATCTTCTGACCCGTACAGCAATGGGCCGTGTCATTCTAGTATGCTGAGAGATGTTGTGCATCCAAAAGGAGATCCCGGCGAATGAAGTGGCTGCATTGAAGCTTTGTAAGGTCGAATGTGGGCTTTGAGAGACCAACAGCAGGACAACCAAGAAGCGTCTTGCGAGTTGGTTGGGAACCAGCACAGTAGACCTGGAGAGACAAAAAGGTGATAGTGCAACCTGCAGTGGGAGGACCATCCGGTTCAACAATAATGCTGAGACTGCCTCCCGTAGTCTACAGTAAAGCTGCATAGGCAAATGTGCAGAGAGTACAAAAGACTCTGGTGGTGATGTGACCTGTCGTGGGTGGATGGAGTGGTCTAACAACATCACTAGGACCACCAACAGTAGTTAGCAGTGGAGAGAAGTAAGCCACAGAAGTAACATGAAAGAAGAAGTTGAATCAGAGAGGGTGGATCCGCGACCCCTGTAGAAGCTGGTGAAGAGTTCCCTGAGAGAAGGTAACAGGAACAAGTCTGCGGGGGTGGGGGGCAGAAGACTCAAGACTGTAAATCATGAAGAAGTAGATGAAGTAGTGAATCACTTTGTAGCACAATAGCACAATTCCCTGGGCAGTTACACAGGAATGTTGTGCTGGAGAGTCAAGAGGGACTCAGGGATCATCTTCGTCCTCTCACTGTGGGCAGGATAAAGAGTATTAAGAAAGCAAAAGGTGTTGAAACTTCCTTGAAGGATCTACAAGTTTTGTTAAAACTATAAGGGACATTGAGGAACCAGCTAGGGTAGGGGAGTCATCCTCCAGGATAATTTAGAACTGTTTGGTTGTTTACAAAAGCTTGGATCTTTAATGGAACTTTTACTTTGAGAATACTTGATGTCTTTGGGACACTTTCCATCCAGGAAAAGGGAGTCATTCTCTTGGGTAATGATCAGAACTCAAACGTGATGATTGTTTATTGTAGTGACAGGGATAGAGTAGGAGCTTTTAGGCCGGCACAGTTTCTTTTGATTTGGACTTTCACAGACATCCTGATGAGCACCCAAGCTTCTTTAGTTTAGGTAGGGAAACCCCTTCAGAGTCAAGGACAGATAGGTTTATCTTTTCTTTGAATACAAGTCTATAAGAATCACCATGGCACCACTTGGACAATCTCTTCATTCCTTGTCACCACAGTCCTCATGAACACCAACATTTTAGTTTGTCTACTGCCAGCTTTGGCTCCATGATCACTTCCACCGGTCCAGCTTCTGGGAGTCACAGAGGTAGCTCCGAGTGTCATGTGATACAGCTGCACTAGTATAGAGGGGCCAGAGCTGTGCTGCATATGTGGGGATACACTGCACGGTGAGAGGCTTGCATGCTGTGGATCAAGGCAGTGTTTCAGGAGCACCAGTGACTCCTAGAGACTCAGGTCATTGCCTTACACTGGGGTGCCAGCAGGGAAGTTGTTCGGTGATCCTGACTAACCAGCATGTCAGACTTAATGATGAGATGGCAATGCTATGGTTCCACCATGGATTTACTAACTTTTATATTTTCCATTTACTCTTGGATAGGTTTAAGTGTACAGGGATGTTTATTTGTGTTTGCCCCATGTTTAGTTTTGTGTTCCTAGGATTCCTAGGTCAACTTACAGAGTTAGGGAATGTGTGGGGGCTATCCACCAATGATCTTTTAGATCACATCATTGAGTTTAGGAAACACTTTTAGGTCACATTGTTGTTTTTTGGGACACATTTGAGTAGGTGTTCACGCTACTAGCCTGCATTTTGTTGTAAGGATGTTGTCTTGTAAAAATGAAAGCATTTCATGTTAAAAGTTGTGGCCTTAGGTAGTATAGACCCCACGGAAATGTATCACATCTATCGGTATTAGGTGTAGGCCTTTAGAAAATGCATTCGCCAAAGAACATTTCTTTATTTTAATTGTTTGTTTACATATCATTTCTTTAGGACTTTACACTAAAGCGCTTTACAACCATTTAATGAGATGGTACAAGAAAGGCAAATGATGAAGAAAATTCACCGAAAAACGGAGAAAAGCCTCGGAAAGAACAAAGGAAAACTTGTAGCAAGACAATGACATGATGAGCCAGTAGACACATAAAATGTAGATCCAGAAATAATATGCACATGCCCTGTGCCCCTTGGGGGCTGAGCAGGAGTGAATGATGGTAGTATGTGGGTGGTCTCTCGTGCATTTAGCATAAGAGTAACTAGAACCCACTGTGCAATGTGTATATGTTTAGTAAATTTTACTTGGGCGTTATAACCAAACAAGAGGCTCACACCTGGCCTACCATCTATCCTCTTTTGCTTAAACTCCCTGAACCCCCTTGTTTTTGCATATTAAGTAGCTTTGGGTTTTCACCCCAAATTACTGGGGTAATCCAGACGTGGAACCCTTGCTCACTGTTCTTAGAGATGCACAGCTCCACCTCACTGACGAGGCAGAACCAGGCCGAAACACTTGTCTGGGGTTGCTGTTTGTACTCTTGTTCAGAAGAAAATTGCCAGGCATTTCAGTGCTGGACTGCCCTTGGGCAGGACAAAGACTGATATGTATTAGACATTTCTCTTCTGTGAAAGGATGGTGAGCTAAATACTCTGGTTGAGACTCTAAACCAGCAAATAGGCCGGTAGTAGAGAAACTCCCAAAACCCCCTCGTGTTTTGCATATTAAGTAGCTTTGGGTTTTCACCCTAAATTACTAGGGTAATCCAGACGTGTAACCCTTGCTCACTGTTCTTAGAGAGGAACAGCTCCACCTCACTGACGAGGCCCAACCAGGCCGAAACACATGTCTGGAGTTGCTGTTGATAATCTTGTTTTGAAGAGAATTGCCAGGCATTTCGGTGCTGGACTGCCCTTGGGCAGGACAAAGACTGATATGTAGTGGACATTTCTCTTCTGTAAAAGAATGGTGAGCTAAATACTCTTGTTGAGACTCTAACCCGGTAGTAGAAAAACTCCCAGAACCCCCCTTGTTTATGTATGGGATAAAGTACCATATAGTATAAGGATATTGCAAGTCACTGTTATGTGACCAAAAAGAGAAACGAGGCAGGAGGCTGAGTTCCTTTATAGGGTCATAGTACTCCAAGGTGATTTGGAATACCCTTTTAATACATGGTAGGGGTATTTTATTCCTTTTAATACATGTCCATGCACTGTCATTCCCTTTAATACCTCATATCTCGCTTAATATATGTAAGAGATCTTCCATTTACATATCCATATAATCAATACAGAATCAGTTCGAATTTTTAAAAAAAGCAAAAATGCAGCTCCTAATGTGTTTCAGAAAAATAACAAGTGATTTAATAAAATGTATTTAAAACACTTTCATTTTGTGCTTTTAAATAAATAATAACACACAGTTTCTCTCTCACATGAGTTAAACTCTACTAATGCACACATCTAACATTGTACCATAAGAAGTTCCTTGTCAATTACTGGCTGCAATATGTCACGGAAAGCTACTCTGCAAGCAAGGAATTTGACAGGTTTTTTATGGCTTTAATTAAGTTCTCGATAGATAGCTGAAATTATCTCGGCTGGCTCAAGCAGGAGGCATTGTGACATCACAAAAAACAGCTGATTTTAGCGCATTTGTGATGTCATTTATTTATTACAGGTCAGTGGTAATGTCACAACTAGCGTATAATAAAACGATATTTCCAGGCTATTTCATGCTGCCTGTGTGATAAGGCTCTATTCTCGGTTACTCTGTTGCGATTTTCTTTTAAGTGGAAAGTGAAAAATGCCAATGAGAAGTGACTACTTCCAATTTGTGACATAATCCAAAAATAGTAGGTTATCCAAATATTACCTTTGGATTGCTGGATTAGCTGGGCAATCATACACACACAAAAGCCTTGGAAATATGTATTCATTCTAGGCCAATCTATCGCAAATTTTAATGAATTTTCCTATGATTTTAAACATCTGTTTAGAATTGTGCCAAAATAAGTAGATACAAACTCTGCAAGTAATGCTTCTTGGAATGTTGACTGACAACTCTTTTCACATTTGACACAGCTATGATGCAAACAGTTGTTGTTTTCATTCTTTCGGATATCTCTTATGCTTCAGTGTTTTTGTCTACTAATTTCTGCTCCTGGCAGAACTTATCAAGACTTGTAACTATCATTTGAACTGTATGAATGACAAAAGACAAGCAAGTCATACAATTGTACAGCAAAGGTGTGAGAATAAACAACCTCTTCCTGTCACTTGTTGCATGTCATCCCTTCCTGGGAGCTCGGTAGCTTCCAGGATGTGTGTAATGTTCACATTGTGGTTACCATGTGACCAACCAAATGAAAGGGCCAAGCTGATTCCGGCTTGTCAGTTGAACAAAGAACTGACTCTTGTGTTGTGGTTGATGTGCACCATGCTGGTGCACTGCAGCATGCCGAGGGCATGCCATGTGGCCCGGCATGAGGATGGTGCCCCTGCTGTGCACCACTGTCTCAATTGAATTTTTATGCCATGTGATCACGGCGACTGGGACGACCCCAGCCTGGGTGCCCCCAGAGCTGGGACTGCGGTTGGCTGGGTGCCCCCAGTCCATGTGGTCCACTCCGGAGCACGCAGGATGAGTCCTGCTTTATCCCAGCTGCGTGGAAGCAGCTCCAAGGTCTGTGTCGGGTGATCCCGACATCAGGTGAGGCCCACTCCGGTGAACCGAGTGCAGGCCACAAGAATGGCGACGAAGGAGTGGCAGTTCAAGTCCCATGCACATTGGTGGACGGGAGGCCAGTGATCCTTTTGTGTTTTTTTTTGTCGTCCTTATTTCGCTTGAGCAGCGGTTTTGGTAGCGTGAGGTGCAGTGAGGAGGAGGGAGATGCAGCATCGGCCGCTGGTCCTCTGGGTGGCCCAGGGCCCTGTGCTTTGTCTGCACAGGCCGCCTGGTGGCCAAGAGGAGGAAGGCGGTGTCAGCCGCGTGTGAGGCAGAGGTGGCTGAGGAACAAAGACCAGCTGTTGCCCGGAGACGGCCCCGACATGGAGGGGCATGCTCGTGAACACGGGCCGCAGTGGTGAGAGTGGGTGCTGAGGCCAGCTGGCATGTGCCCGCTCTGAAGAACGGACACAGCCACAAGTAGAAGAGGAAAAATTACTCTGGACTGGAGCGTTCTAAAAGAAAAAAATAAATAAAAGTGTCAAAGCCTGTGGCAGCCCTGGGAAGAAGGGGTATGCCCCATGAAGACCCGGGCCTGCCGGGGGATAAAAAAAAGAAATGGAAAAATTAACAAAAGGAAACGGAGGCCTGCAGCGGCCCCCACATTATCAAAGGAGGTGGGCATGACCACCAGGCCCGCAGTGGAGCAAAAAGAAAGAGACAGAAAAAAGGGGGCGTGGCCTCAGAATACCCGGCTCAGCGGAGGGAGAACAAAGGAGCACCGTTTGTGCATGACTCCAAGAGGAAGAGCTGTGCAGACTGGGTGGGGTGTTGATTACCCCGGCGGTGGCTGCTGTCAGAAAGAGTAAACAGCAGCAGCAGTTGGGAGAGGTGAGTCCCCATGCCCACCCCCGCAGGTGACACTTGGCAACACCAACATAGCAGGTCAGCTGTGCCAGCAGCGAGCACTATGATCCTGGGCTGGCAGGCCCTATAAGACCAAGCCAATGGGTGGGGCACAACTAAACATCCCCGGCAGGTGACAACAAAGGTGCTCCATGTTCTTTGGCATGCCCCTTTTGGTGATCCTGGGGCAACAGTGTCTGAGTGCACACGAAGGAAGAAGGTGTGTGGCTGCCTGCGTCCGAGGGCCACCTGATGATGTCAAGAACTGTCAAGAAGGAGAACATCAAATTGGGGTTTGTAGCTCTTATGAGTGCTTGTGCACCCTCCCATACCACAGAGACTCCTGCCTGGGGGAGCAGAATAGGCTATTCGGCCCAAGACACCCTGTCACCAGTGCCTCCCTACCAGCAGCCTTAGATGGAAGGGGAAGGGGAAAGGAGTGTTTTGTCATCCTCTCACTAGTACCCTGCAACGGTGAGCCTACCCCATCTATGAACAAGGCCAGTGTGGGCCCTGGTGCCCCCAGGTGCGGTTGTACCCAATGAGGCCAGTGTGGATCCTGGAACTCCCAGGTGCAGTTTTGCCCGCCCCGAACTGTGCACTCATCTGTCATCTTTCGACCACTGGCATCCTGCCATGGTCTTTGCCCCACCAGCTAAGGACTAGACCGATGTGGCCCCTTGGTGCTCCGAGGTGCGGATTTGCCGGTCCTTGAACTCTGAACTGTCCTGAGAAGATCCCAATGGAAGTCGGACCGGTATGCTGCAGACCTACAAGTGTGTAAAGTGAACCCAGTAGTCATACTATCCAAGACTGGGAGCCCACAGACCCTGCACATGCTTAAAATGGTAAAGCCAAAAATGTTGTGTGAAGTTGTGCTCATGTTTTTATGGGCTTTGTAGTGACGGGTGCCAGGTGTGAGCGATGGGGTTTGTCAGTGGTGCAAGATCCACTCACCCACGTTAATAAGGGTGTGCTTTCATGTGGAGTTTCTAACGTGTCACCAGAAACCTACCAACCCTGCCTATCATCCTGTGGGTAACCTAGGCCCTTATCTATTTGAAGATTAGTTACACTATTAGTCCTAGTATCATTGTTTGTAGCGTAGTGTGTTGTCATGTTGTTTGGTCATTATGAAAAAGGAGGAGTTTTGCATGTCACCCCCTCCTCGGAGCTTAGTAGCTCCCAGGATGTCTATAATGGTCACATGGTGGTTACCATGTGACCAACCCATTGAAAGAGACGAGCCGCTTCCGGCTCGTCAGTCGAAAAAAGAGCTGACCCCTGTGCCGTGGTTGATGTGCACCAGGCTGGTGCAGCGCAGCATGCAGAGGGCCTGCCACGTGACCCGGCATGAGGATGGTGCCCCTGCTGGGAAACACTGTCTCAATTGAATGTTTATGCTGTTTGACGACAGCAACTGGGACCACCCCGGCCTGGGTGCCCCCAGAGCTGGGGCTGCGGTTGACTGAGTGCCCCCAGTCTATGTAGTCTGCTCTGGGCAACTGGAGCATGCAGGATCAGTCCTGCTGTATCCCAGCTGCGTGGACGCAGCTCCAAGATCTATGTTGGGTAATCCCGACATCAGGTGAGGCCCGCTCCGGTGAACCAGGAGCGGGCCACAACTACACTGTGCACTACTTTCAAAAGTGAAACATATTAGAAAGTTACGTGTTTCTAAAGCGACATGACAGATTATTTATTGATTTATTTATTTGGATTTATCAAGCACCCAGCGGCTCGGAGGCATTGTGGCGCCGTTACAGAATGTTCAGATTAGTATATGTTATCAACATTGGTTACAAGACAGTTATATAACATTGTCAAACAGGTGTTCCATGGTTACAGAGGAACAGTGTTTTAAAGCAGTGCTAGGTAATAGAACAGTTTAGTTGAATAACTTTGTTTTCATGGTTTTTCTGAATGTAGAGAGGGATTCTTCGCTTGTTAGACTGGGTGGTGGCAAGTTCCATGCTTTAGGGGTTAGAACTTCAAAGCTGGCATGCCAGCTTTTGCTCTGTTGAAAGCTAGGATTGAAAGTTGGTGTGAGTATTTGTTGCATTTTGGTCTGTGGGTTGGTGCCTGGTGTATTCTTTCGACTAGGTATGCAGGTGCAGTTTGGGCGAGGCATCTGTGTGTGATTGTGAGGGCTTTGAATGTTATACGCTCTTTGACTGGGAGCCAGTGGGCGTCTCTTCTTGCCTGGGTGATGTACTCTCTCCTAGTAATGCTGAGTGCTGCTCTGAGGGCATTGTTTGTGCTATTTGCAATCGGTTGATGTTGTTTGTAGACGTACCAAGGAGTAGGATATTATGCAGCTTGGGAGTTGCTAAGACAGTTTTGCAACAGTTAGACCAAAAGATTTGATTAGTCTAATATCGATCAAAATACAAAATATTAATTTATTCAGAAAACAATTCATTGACTTAAAAGACAATTCAGATTGTCAATATAGTAGTAAAAACGTACTAAAACACAATCCTAATAGTGACAATGTGTCATATTGACAATGCTCTATATTGAGTCGCTCCTTTTAATGCGGTGAGCATTAATGTCTCTGTAGTAGTGTGTTCATGAGTTTAAGTTGCAGATCCTCCTAGGTATTCTGAAAGGACGGCATCCACGGCACTCTGTCTGTTTCTCTCAGTAGAAAGCAGCGTGGTGTGCCATCTTGGGGATTACTATAAAAGATGCCGTCCTTTTAGAATACCTAAGAGGATCTGCAACTTAAACTCATGAATGATACCCCGGCATAGATGACTGCAATTGACCCTAGGTGAATAGTCCTAATACATAAAAGGACAGCATCCACCAGAAACTAACCTTACGCTCTAACAGTTACACCATATAAAGAAAACTTTTGCCATTTGTCAAGTGTGTAAAATAGGCATTATGTTTGTTTTAAAGTTATCACAACTAATGTGACCACCCTCCTGATGAATGTTCCAATACCAACCTATGAGAACAGAAACATGTTGAGTCCAAAGTTCTAGTATATCGAAAAACTAGACTCATCTCCAGAGTATGCCAACAGGAAATTACCAAATGTGCTGAATGTTGTCTATACACTTGCTGTGTTTATTAATTCAACACTTGTCTCTATTTAAGAAGACACATTGTCACTTGTCACTATTAGGAATGTGTTTTAGTACGTTGTTACTACTATATTGACAATCTGAATTGTCTTTTAATTCAATTAATTGTTTTCTGAATAAATTAATATTTTTTATTTTGATCCATATTAGACTAATCAAATCTTTTGGTCTAACTGTTGCACAACTGCTAACTACCTCTGGTTATATACATAGTCTAATTCCCCCCGAACAAGGTAGAGCACTCTCCTAAAGTGAGTAAATTTGGGGTTCCCCCATATATACAGAGTTGCTATGACATTTGCGAAACCTGCATGGTGTGTCGATGTCATGTCCTGGGAAGGCAACCGTTAACAGTGGGTGACGAGAGGCACTCGTCACACGCAATGGACCAATGAAAAGGAGCGCAGGTTCGCTCATGTGTAGTGTGAATTTACTGTGCTCAGCAGTTTACCGGCATGGAGATTAAAGGAAGACAAGTTCACACTGTCTATGGCCCTCATTACAATCCCGGCGCTAAACCATGGCGCTATTAGCACCATGGTTGGTGCCGGTGTTGTAACGAGTCCGCCATTGTGGAATGGGGAAATACCACCCCATTCCAAGGTTGGCGGGGCAGTATTTCCCCATTTCACCATGGCCCTTCCCCATTCCCATTTTCGCCCCATAGGGCTCAATGGGATTGGGGAAGGCGCTAAGTACGGTACCGCAAATTGTGGTACCGTAATTAGCACCGAGGTCCCTTTGCGGCACCCTACTTTAACGGCTGGTGAAACCAGCCGTTAAGGTTGGGTCCCGCAAAGGGACCTCGTAAGCAGGCGTTAAGGGTTTAACGGCGCCGACACCTTTTACGGCGCCGTTAAACCCTTAACGCCAGGGTCGTAATGACCCCCTATGTATGTTTATTTCTGGCACCATTTCTCGTGAACGCATTGCACTGCTACACCCAGTGATAAGTAACTGGAATTCTCCCACAGACATTAAGGGAGGGCAAAGAAGTCACTGTCGAACTCCCTTAGACACAGGTGTACTTGCAACTAACACTAGGAGGAGCATTGCCTGATTTACACAAATGTTTTCAATGGGTCTTCCCCTTGTTAAAACATGTTAATAAATCAGGCCCATATTCTTTCAGTGTACTTGTGCACCAGGGCAATATGTACCCTAGCTAGCCCTAGTCATTTGCTCCGGTGCAAAAATGCATTGAAATAATATGTTTTGTTTTCATGGCAATCTTTGTCTTAATGCTACAAATATGTGCATGCAAAGCAACGTTTCTGTAATATGGCCCTTACGTTTCTAACCAAACATGTTGTTGGGAATGTTACTTTAAAGTTTGTCTGTTTTCTATAAAAGAAGACAAGGCTGAGGATGAAACTTAATGACGATGATCCTTGATACCTGATCCATAATTATTCCTTTAAAGGAGTAATAACAATGGTGACGCATCGCGCAGCAAAGTTCAATAAAATACAGTGAAAACAAATCATTAATTATTGTATAATACCTAGGCATGCCACATCAAACATATAAACTGAACCTGCACCACTGGCCCAGATATGCGCAAACACACACACATGCATGTGCACACATACAGACAGACCCACACAGAAATGCGCACACTGCATTGCATGCACATGGGTTCCCGCACAAGCATACCCACATGCATCTCCACTCAGGCACTGACCCAATGAGATTAGCACAAACACTCAGACACACAAATACGCAGGCACACACTCAGACATACACTAACTCAGACATGCAAACCCTGAAAACACATGTTCCAAAACACACAATACACACACAGGCAGTTGTTGGCCCAGAAGTTTCGTCAATCTGAAATCATTGTTCAGAGGCATTTGTCCAAACGTTTACTGGTATGTTATATAGCCCGCATTTAAAGATATTAGTGATATCCGATAATGGATTTGGTTAAAAGTAGGTGAACCTTTTGGGAGATTTTACTTTTTTAATTAAAATTTCATTTTTATTGCACAGCACAGCCATTTCAACACATATGCACACATATGCAAAGCACCGTATAAAAGATAATATAAAATCCCCCCAAGGCACCATAAAAAACACAGCATATGCATTTATAACATATGTGGGCGTCCATTCATTCGGTAAGAAGGGAAATGTCACACATGTTCTGCGCAGGGAAACTAACTCCTCCCTCTCGAGGCTCTTCAAACATGATACACATTAGTACTGAGTGTCTATAAGAGAGCCTCCCTCATGCACCTTCTCCTTTCTGCAATCAAGTGGTTCCTATACAACTTTGGCTAAAGAGCTTGGTATGGGGGCATAAAAGTAAGAAATGGATGATCATTTCTTTTACATTTCCATCACAGCTGCATGCTGTCTCTGGAGCCTCCCCTCCTCACCAGTGAGTAAAAGGTCAGCTTCTGAGGGTTGTAAAAATGCTGTGAGGGAGGGGTGTGACAACACAAAACTACATTATTGTAGCAAGAGATATCATTTCTGGACTGGCGGGGGGACGGGGGACGTCCCACTTCCAGCTAATCCAGTGGCCTATTGCTCCTTCCGTCCACGAGAGAAAAACGCTAGCCTTCCTATCTGAGCTGAAATAGCTGGGGGCAGGGTTTTTAATTAGCCGGAGGATCGTTAATATGCTACGGGACAGACAAGTGCTCGAGTTTAAGAGTAAAATCCATCATTTGAATTTCAGAGGTAACACTGTCATCTGTGGCCTTATTATCAGTTGTCAGTACTTCTCATGCCGCGTATTGGTTTGGAATAAATAATGAAACATTGATCTGGATTTACAGGCTGCATCTTACTGTGCAATAATTCGATAAAACTCCACACAAGAACCCAGCGATTTTCAACTGGTATGACCGTGGTAATTCATATATGATTGCAGCAGGATAGTCAGCTGTTGAGGGTTATGCCAGCTCTATTTTGCAGGCTATTCTCTGGCTGTGACGAGGCAGTGGGCATAGAATGTCTGCTATCGTCAAATGACGAAAGGTTATAATGTTATTAGAACATTCGATCTATTGAGAACAGAATGTTCCAAATAAATCAGGGAGAGGAAAGAGAGAGAGTGAGTGAGGCAGATACTCACTGACAAAACTTTGTTAAATGGACGTTATGGTTAAGTTGCACTAATAAAAACCTATGAAATTCAATGAAAAAACTTTGTTAAAGTAACGTTATGGTTACAAGTAAAACCGAAAACCTCGGAAATTCGCCAGTTATGGTAGGCTAAGCAACCATAACTCGCGCAACCACCGTGCACTGCTAAGACTAACCCCCGGGATATCAAAGATGACATCAATACTGTAACCACACAGCCTACTTCTGTGGGACACAAAATCCCACCAGCTACCTTGCAAGCAATAAACAAGGCTGTTGATCCATATCTTTCGAATCTAACAGTCCTCTGTATATACTGCAACACACCACTCTGGAGCGGGAAGCAATTTCGAAGTGCTTTTGAAGCTGTAATCAAGAAGCATGAGAAACAATGTCCCCTACCTTAGAAGTAACACACGTGCAACATCTTCCCCTGTCCACCTGCCCATCCATATTAGTGCTTGGTGCCTCTTCCCTCATTTCCCTCCCCACCTTATGTTCTAGCCTCTCCTGCAAAAAAATAAAAATCAAAAAACAAGAGAAAGGGTCCTTTAGGAACCACCTTTTACAGTTAACAAATAGAACCAAACAAAAACATCTTGTAGACTCCATCTGCTTTACATTTCTCAGTAAAGTACATAGACTCAATAATATTTTCCAACATTTCCATTTGTATTGTGTGTTATGCTAATGGAAATAATATGGCAATCATCCCCCATTCCAGGGGCTAGAATGCGGATAACCGCCCGGCAGCCGAAGACATCGGCCCAAGCGAAGCAAAAAAAAGTAGGGTGCTAAAAGAGAAGGATTTTTCTTCTTACACCGGGATGCCTGTGGCATCCCGCTGTAGGAAGGAAAATCCTTTTCCAAGATGGCCACCATGAAAAGGGAAGGAGGGGCTCCGTACAGAGTCCCTCTTCCCTTTCCATGACAGCCTGCAGAAGGTCGAAGAGAGAACCCTATAACCATATTACCAAGAGCAATTTTGTTTCCCTTTCAAACCTATGCCACTTTCGAATAACTTTACCACATAGCCAGTCCCAGGTGGACATGGCCACTTTAACCCTATTTGTGGTCATGGCGAGTAGCCAGATTGCCTTGGTCATGACCTTATGCCATGACCCGTACAATCTGGCCACTGCCCATGGCCGCAGGCTATACCTCAGTCACTTAAGGTACATCACTATTTTTTGTACATATCTTATAACACTTGTCAAAAAATAAAACACCAGCACATTTGAAAAACCTTGTGAATGCTCCTTACACAAGTTTGCTGTAAATCCACCCATGTTTTAATTTTTCAAAAGTGTCAAAATCTATGGACAGACAATAGTCATATAACTTAGCCCCACTTGACAAAATCCATTCAGACTTTGCACACACATTCAAGGTTGAGTCTATAATCTTTCTGAAAACTTATGTCCACATTCGTCAAATGGCAACAACGTTATAAGCCATCTAAAAATGTTGACACCCCCCTCCTATTTAGCCTCCTCTGAACGAAATCCCACCAAACTTTGCAAAAAAATGTATATCTAGATCTAAAATATGTTGCAAACTTTTGTATTGATTCCTCAAATGGCACCATATTTATAAGCCTTTACAATATTTTGGGATTCCACCTCTAATTTTGCCCCCTCTTGACCGAATCCCACCAAACTTGCCAGAGACATTATTATCTAGATTTAAAATTGTTTAGTAAACCTTTGTACAGATTACTGAAATGGCACCACATTTATAAGCCTTTACAATATTCTGGGAATCCCCCTTCTAATTGTGTTCCCTCTTGACAAAACAGCTCCACACTTTACAATACCATTCAGAATCAGGTCTAGAATAAAATTCCAAAATGTCATGCAGGCTTATTGAGTGGCGCCATAGTTATAAGCCATCCAAAAACTGTTTTTCACCAACCCTGTAATGCAGAAATAGGCATAGATGTGCCCGAACTTCTGAGCTGTTCGAGAACCTTGCAGGACTGCCCTGGACATCCGGACAGTTCGGGACTTCGGGATAAAACAACACCAATTCTTTGGCTTCTTAGGGCCATCTCCCATCCCATCCTCATCAACCCTCACCTCCCCAGAGTTTGTTTGATATGTTTGACAAGTTTTTACCGAAATGTTCATGGAAAACGGCGACTGTCCGCAAATCTAACATGGCAGGCATTTCCAAAAATCTGATGCACTTCAGGCTTTTCACCATCCAATCAGTGGGCGTGTCTGATGTCCGCTGACATCACGTCGGCCTCTAGGCCAATTGGATGCCCGTCCACGGACCGAACAAGGAAGTGAGTCCTCGAAACGAACCCAGATATCACACATCTCTTTTTAGCTACTTTTGGGCTGTTTTTAAAAAAAAAAAAACTACTGGACAGATTTACACCACAGTGTTGGGACCAAGCCGCCGTTCCTGCCGCAAATTTGGTGACAATCTGTCCAGCGGTTTGGGCTGTAAGCATGAGCAACATTTTGTTTCCATTGCGTATATGGAAAAAAACAAATGCGGGATCCCCCCCTATCAGTTTGCCCCTACTTGATGAAAACTCACCAAACCCGCCCAAAAACTTTAGACGGGCCATATACTTTTTTTGCAAAGTTTGATAAGGATTCGTCCAGTGGGAGCAAAGTTATAAGCCGCCCAAAAAGTGTTCTTCCTATGAATTGAGCAACTTAACCATAACTACGGGCCCACTACCAAAGGCCCTGTGATATATATATGTTGGGTCAGAGGGAATTGCTTGCCAGTTCATAACTTGTTGGTGTATTTCGTGCAATGTAGCTCCCAACATAATGTTGGAATTGTTCCCCCTGAACTTAGTATGAAGAATTGTTTTCGAAACATAAAAGCCTGTTCTGCAAATATTGTTAATCCATCAATTAATGCTCTGTTTTTTAGATGCCCAATTTTGGAAATGCACAGGTCAACTCATTTTAAAAGGTATCCTATAGCTTATTTTGGAGCTGGACCCAGCACATATGATGTGCTGACCTGCCCTGCACATGCATACATCTCTCGGGTGCACACCACACTCTTCACTCTAATGTATGATGAGTTCCCAGCTCCCAGGACGCTGCACGACTCACGTTTGACAATATCATGTGAAAAAAGAAGAAAAATCACTTCAAACCCTGTTTGAGCGTCAGAGATGGAAGGGGGGCAGCAGACACTCATTCCGCGGTGGTCCGACTTAAAAAGTGCAAGCTGGGGGCTGAAATGACCCTCTTATGAATTGGGCATTCATCGATTCCTGTCAAAAACCCACATTGGGGTATTTCTGCACATTTTAAGGAGCATACAATTCGTGGATTCAGGGCACACTCTTTTCTGTCCACTGCTTTGCACAATTTCGCTAGTGGTGAGGGGTCTTTTAAATGTATCAGGCCGCAAACATTCATAAGCTCCTTCTTCATTATTTGGACACACGGGGGATCTGATAAGGCATCCCAAAGCTTGGAATAAAATGTGTTTTGGGATCCCGGTGCACTCGCATGTTTTATGAATCTTTCAGAATCATAAACAGGTTTCAGAACTTGCAACAAACTGCAAACTTTTCATTGGACAAGAACTGGGAGGATGTATAAAAAAGTGTCTTTTGATTTGTCTAAGTTAACCAATTAGGAAACTATTTCAGAAGAATGCTGTTAGGTTGGGATTGGTTGGATTACCTCGCATGAACCTGGCATCCTGTACATTTTCCTTCAGTTCAAGTGTGAACTTTCGTACGATTTCCAACCATTTTCTAGTGAAATACCGTATAGAGGGCTTCTTTCTAAATTGAATATCTATAGTGACCTCTTTCTATTTTAATCTTTTATTCTGCTGATGTGCCTGGTTATATGAGCTTAATTCTACTCTAAGCACTGCTTTTTTAAGAGCAAGCTAAGCCCTAGCCTGATATGAAGATATTTGACATGCGTTTTCACTGCAACTCCAGTACACGGGACGCATCTTATTGTGGCCTTGGGACAAGAAATAAACGCACGCCACTTGAAATGAACTCCCGTTTGAATGGCCACGTAAATTTAGAGACGACCTTGACATTTGATTTCCCTAACAGAAAGACAGGTCTTTGCCACATTTATTGACAGCACAGAATGGCTCCTTGTATAACCCAAAGGGCATGAGAGGCATAATTCCCAAAGTACTTCGCACTTTAAAACGAGGGTGGGGGGGGCGCGAAGCAGGGGGGTATGCAATAAAAACACAAGTCAACATTCACAACTATACGGTAATTACGTAGTAGTTTATGATACTCAGCGAATTCTGCATTTGACAATATGAATCCAATCTATGTTTTACTTACTCAATCTTATTCGTTTATTATTCATTACAATATGTAGGACACACTTCTAGAAAACTACAGATCTCTGCATAGAATGGTACATAGAATGGTGCATGCAATCACAAAGGGGTGCCAGGCAGACACATGCAGCAATAAGAGGAAATGGAAATTAGCAGAGATCCATGCACTAGAATGTGCTTCTTTCTTAGGAGAGATTTAACAGATGTGTTATGGGTCATGTTAGAACCAGCAATGGTGTAAACTTGAAGCCGCTGATGAAGAATAGACTTCCCAAATTGTGGTGCTTATATACACAGCTAGTGTCCACCTCGCTGTGCTTTCAGCAATCTTAGGCCGTCAGGAAGCACAGCCTAATGATCATTTGCTGGAGCACGAAGCTAATTTTGGTAGTGCTATTCTTTTGGTTGGTGGTGCATTGGAGAGGTTGTAAATCCTGTGCACCATGTCACATAGCATGCATGTTCTACTGCTCTTATTTTGCACAGATTTCTTTTTCGTAAGTTATCGCATATTAGAAACAGAAAGTCTACAATCACCCCACAACGGAGTCATGGAGGGAGAGGAATACTCACTGCAGACATAGCCCTTAGGCAGCCTTTCCTTTCTTTCCAATCAACCTTTCTCTCCCCTTCTTTCAATCCCGAAGAAAGAAAGATAAAACGATAGGGGAGAAAAAGAGAAGGAAAGCAAGAGAGGAGAGTTGACGGAGAGAGATGGATAATAAGGTAAATGGAAAGAAAGGGAGAAAGAAAGACACAATGAAACATAGATGGGAAGGAAGATGACATGGAAAGGAAAGGTAGTACAGGCCCTGGACTAAGTCTGTAGCGCAGGTACTGCATACACATTAAAAATAATGACACGATGTGAGAAATAATACATCATTTGTACCTCCCCACACTAACAAAAAAGGGCAAGGTAGTGCAAAATAAGCACTGCCTAAAATTCAGAATGTGCAAATACTATCTGATCTTGAATGGTGCTTATCCTTAGAAGAGCTATATGCTAAATAGCACTGTGACTTCAATGAAGCCCCTTGGGTTTCCAGCAGGTTGATATCTACTGATGTGATATCGGACATAAAAAAGCCTTTGTTTTTAGCAGTTTTGTATTTAAAATGCATAGCTAGATGCCATTGCACCTGTGTTTTGTGTGGTGTATATGCCTGACGTGTCTGTTCTAGGTGGTTTGAACCATCGGCCTTAACCACTGGTCGGATTGATGTATCAAGATCTGGCATATGAAAGATTGTCCAGAAGAGTAGCAGTAAAAGACAATAAGTTTACTGAGCTTATATCATTTTCAGTTGGGTTGAAGAAATGTGCATGACATAGTGTATTTCCTTCTAAATATCCTGTGTGCACTCTTAAGCAGAACTGGAAGATCACAAACTTAAAACAAGTTATGGCTGAAAGTACTGGTGTTATATTTCTACCATATTTTTGGGGGAGAAAGCCAATGCTCAGTGGGACTGCATGGGAATGGGGAGTAACTGTTCTGTCGCATCTTGTGATATCCCGTTGGCACCATCAGGATATCAGGTGGACACTGAAGCACTGGCACCTTTAATAATGGGGCCGGTGCTTCAGTGTCCACCTGATATCCTGATAGGGGGCTAATTCCCAGCAGGTCAGGCCTGCCAGGGGTTCCATAGCCCCTACCAGTAGAGTCAGAGTTTGCGGGCCTGGAAAGGGTGCCGGTACATTGATACCGCACCCTTATTTCTCATAATGAGGCCCATTGTCTAATATGAATCAAATATGGCTACATATCTGGTCCATTTCGAAAATTCCTGAAGTCTCCTGGCATAGTCCACTTTGGTGAAGCCCATCATGGTGCACCAAAAATCATTCATTTGTGATTGAAGCAAGGCATATGATAAATTAGCGATGTTATGCTAACTACCCACATATGCCACATATTCTTAAAATACTGCCAAGTACAGGATCATTTTTTAAAGAGATACTGCTAAATATTTCCAATCGTCCTCATGATGTCTATCTCCATTACAGAAGTGTGTTAGTATTGCTTTTCTACATACAATGCTGATCAACACCAGATTTCAGGACCACAAAAAATCATCAGATGTTTATGACACCCATATAGATGCAGGAATATTTCTGAATCACTCAAAAATATGATCTATAAACTGCTACTAGCTTAACTTACAGATGCACACATATTTAGGACTGTCCTCCACCTTCATGATAGCCCATCGAGTTAGCCAAATGAGGGCAGCGCAAGACGACAAATATTTCCAAACACGACTCTTGCTCCCTTCAAAAGAGTTAGTTGCTGACTTAGAGAGGAATGTTGACATAGATATTCATGGGACTTCTATTACTGTGCTTTGTGAGTGAAATATGAGACACATTGCAATGATGAATGTCTGAATTGTTTATGTTTGTATTGTGGGATGTATTGACCCACTCTGCTATGCTATGCAGCATCACCCTGCCAGTTATGGTGAAAGAAACAGCAACAATGGCGAAAAACCCTTGTGCGTGCCAAAACCCGGCAAAAACCTACAAAAAACCATGTGCTTCAGCACACAAAAAGAGGGATGCACAACCTACCACCCATGATGCATGTGTGGGGAAATAGAGTACACCCTGCAGAAAAGGTGCCAGTGGGGTCCATGACCAACAAAGAGAGTGCAGAGAGAGAAGCAGCACTTTGCAAGTGAAACCCCAAAATGTGCTTACACATGACATTTCATTTGTTGCTAAAAACTCCTAAATGCTGATACACAACACTTCTCCACATTGAAAATCTTGCCTGGTGCTAAAATGTATGTATCAAATGAAGCATTGTGAAACATACAAAGTCTGAAAACTGACAGTATCTATGCCAAAATCTGGGTTCAGTACCCGGGGCTACCTGAGGAGTACTGAGGAAACTTTAAAATGACCTAAAACTAAAAAGTCTGCTGGATTAGCAAACATAAAAAGGATTGTTGCCAAAAAGGAATACAGATTTTAGTTGTGTTTTTCCCACAGATTTTAAGGCCAAGAAATACATGTATTAATGGTCAATGTAACAACTTTGGTTTTTACTGGGTTTAAAAAGTTAATTAGCCTGGCTGAAGCTGCACAAACTGGAAAAGCAGGTTTTTCTCCCAGGTGGAGGGCCTTCCTCTCAGCAGAAATTCACTGGGAGGTGCTAATTGCTGGTTAGCCCAGGACTGAACAATATACATCCTCCAACCCAGGATATTGAAGGTGTGAAAGTTCATAAAACTGCTGCAGCACAGGAAACTCCTGGCTGACAGAAGAAAATTCCAAAGTAGGGGGCTACCACATGCTTCAAGGAGTGACAAATACTGACCATTTGGTGTTAATACGATATGTAATGGGCATTTTAGAAGGTGTATAACTTATTATCAGAAGGGGTGAACAATCCGAAAATGGCAAATTAATTAACCTAATTTTTAGCACTATCTTTGAAAACTTAGTACATCCGTGTAGCTTATTCTGAACAGGAATGGCATTAAATGTGGGTTTATGGGGACTGAATTTCTGCTAGAATGGTGAAACTTTATACACACATTCCCATGGTTAACATGCATATTTGTGGAAATTTACAAAACTATTGGAGCATGTTCTCATTACAAAATGGACAAAATTCTGCAGAAAGTCGAAACAAAGTCTCAGAGCTGTGGAATTTTGATGAGCAGATATTCCATAAAATATGCAATCTGTGGTTGTGATTTTTATAGAGGTTGCACATGTGTAAATATGTATGTTGCCAAAATTAGACTTTGTGTTCCAGTGGCTAGGGGTGGATTCTCAGCATCATAAAATTATACCATAAAGATGACACTCTGTTTCTCTCCTCCTATCAAGGCAGAGAGTAAACTCTGACCCAATCACCTTTCATAGGGGCAAGCTTAGCTAAGCCAGCCCACACACCCCCTTTGTGGTGTCATTTTAGAGGATAAATAGAAACAGCTGACAACACATGGGGACTGACAGATCCAGCCACTTTCCTGATTCTGGCGAAGCACTCTGATCCAGCATCCTAAATCCAACTTTAATATTCTTCCAGATCCAGATACCCAATCTCTTGCCAGCAATAGAGGAATATTGATTTCCAGCAAGGCCCAAATCCTCAAATGTATTCTCTCCCCCAGTGAAGCGCTGTGTTGGGTGAGAAGGCCTTTTGAACCGGTATCCTGAAATTCTCTGACTTGCCACCACTAGGCTTCCCTGAGGAATTCGCCATCCAGCTGATTCAAATACCCATAGACTAGGAGGGCAGATCCTGTGCAAATCCGTTGACCGGCATCGCTGATCCAGTACTGTGCCTGATGTGCTGTCTCACCTAGACCAGACCCAATCCATGACCAGAACTGACGGTCTAATTTGAAAACTGATCCTGTGAGTATTAATAGGAAGAAATGTGACTCTTAGTATATTTACTTTGTCCTATCCCTATTTCCAACCCATCCTATCTTTCATTCATAACCAGTATTGTTAGGAGTATCCTTGCATTGTCTTATCCCTATCTCAAACCCATCCTTCAGAACCAGTATTGTTAGAACCATCTTTGCGCTGACCCTTTTCTCATCTGAAGAAGTCGAGTTTCCTTAGCAGGCGGGTCACCCTGATCAAGTGACTGTAAGATCCCTGTGTGGTAATCACTTTTTCATAGTCATCCTCTATTGTAAGCAAAGCCATTTGTCATTTTCAAAAGTGCATTTCTGTTTTCCATTCTCGCGCCTATTTAAAAAAAACAACCTTTACTAAAACCTCTATAACTCCCTCAGTTTATGTGATAGAAATGAAATTCCAACTCCTACCTGTACCTAACATCCATACCTATCCATAGAGCCATGTGTTTCAAAACAGTGCAATCACAAATATCGCGCAATAAAAAGTTTTCTGCGATTTTAAAAATCTGAAATTTTTACACGTGTAAACTTCCGACTTGGACCTTAAGATTTCAAATGCTTTCTGCTGACTAAATCATTGCTTGTGATTGGTTGCACCTAGTCAAAGTGGCTCACATAAGAATTTACAACAATTTAAGTTTTTTTGACCACATTTGGTGTTTTTGCCCAGTAATTTCTAAAGACATTTTAAAGCCAAACTGACAGATGAAAAGTCAATGCCGTTTTTCTCTTGTGTTTGCTGGGGGAAAGTGGAACTGATATTCTGTTTGATTTGTGCTATTCCTTAATACTTGCTCTTTCCTCTCAACTCTTTAAATTGCCTATTGGGGGGTTGAGGGGTGTTGCAGGGGGAACCTCTAACCATACTGCTATATTATCTGAACCAACACAAAAGTATTATTTTCTGTGCTGCATTTGTTTTGCTTATTACTTATTCCTAATGTATTAAAGATATTATTCAGTGTTCTGTCACCCCATTGGTGATTGTTGGTTATCTATTAAAACATACTGTGATTACATTTTCAATACATAAATAAATATTTACTGTTGCAAACCAACCTGATTCCTAGTTCCGTGTGACCGGGGGGTGGGAGTTCGTTCGGGAGAAGGGTGTGATATGAGTGGTATATTGTTCAGAATATTGAACTTATAGACAAAAATAAATAAGGATTTCAGTTGTGCACTACATGCTGGGCTTTGACTTGGGTGTGTGCCGGATTGAAATCACTTACAGTATTATTATTGGCAGATTCATGAGTGCAGGACGGTGAACAACATTTGCCTCAGATACCTGTATAGAGCTAGAGAGGTTTGCCCAGTAAAATGCAATTCTTAAATAATGGTATTCACTCATGGCAGTTCCATTCAACACACGTTGATGCCTTATGGAGATTGTGGCAATCATGCTGGACACTGAGACCTATTTGGGCATTTTTTCTTTCATTTTTGTTTGAAATCAAATAACTTTCCCAGAAATCCGCTCATAGAAATCCCTGCTCTTTGATTTTCTTTAACGCGTATTGACTTAACAGTATGCGATTTTGCAAATCTGGTTTAAATATGTGAATCAGTGTGAATCAACAAAAAAGGAACACGTAAGGCAATAAACAAGAAAATAAACTTTCTCCCACCAGTTCTGTAGTAGTTTAATGGAAAGCTTCTCTGTTGCCTTGCTAATAAAAGAGATGTTTGAGATCATTTGGTAACTGGAAAGAGATTTGCTGTTAAATGAGGGCTTATCAAAGGGTAGCATTGTTACGATGACATGGGCGACCTACCTTACAATAATGTATTGATTATGATGGAAAAGACCAGTGTAAAACAAATTCACAAATTCTTCAAAGGACAAAGCGGGAGACTCAATTTCTAGCTACTTTGTTTGACTTATGGATGCCAGGGACAGAGAATGTTCCAGTTGTTTTAAAAGTCAGGTTGTGAGAAGGAGAAGCAGCGTTAGACATTAGTCTCATATTAGAGATATTGGAATGTTGAAATGTTTATACTGCATGTTTGATAAAAGAGAGATGTTGATTGCGAATGTCTTTAGAGGGAATACCATTGTTGCATTTTTGTGAAGGTGGGGCGTGACAAGTTGAATGATGTTGTTATCATCATTAACATGACTCTGTTGAAGAAGATTTGTTTGGCTATTACAAAGGCTCACTGGGGTCTTCTTTGTTGAAAATGACAATCTAGCTTATCTGCTCAAGGCCTGTTTTTTTCCAGTTGACATTTGCATGTTCTCTACATTCTCCTGATGAAAATTATGTCTTTGTTGTACCACTTATTTTGTGAGTGGGAACAGAGACTTTTTAAAAAATTGTATGTAATCAACATACATTGGCCCCCATTCAGACATAGAATCACCTTTTTATACTTTTGTGCAGGAATCAACATTAAATATGCCCACATTCAGACGATCCAGGCCTGGTGGGGCTAGTTTCCCAGTCTTAGGAGTAAAACTCTGAAGACAGGACCTAACGGGCTCTTCCTGTCCCTCTTCTGACATTTCTGAAACCATGTCCTTGTAACTTGTATTTTATAACATAACATTGCCTTGATGGCCATGGACTTAGTGTGTTTTATAAATGTAAAGAGATAAAAATAAATAAATACAATAGCAGTCCACACCAATTGTGATGAATCTGAGGATGACATCCCTTCTCCCCTAGGAGGAGATCTTTCCCATGGGACCAGGGTGGTGCCTCGTGGGGGTGGTGCATTGAGGGAGGTACACATAAGGGAGGAAGCCCCTTATGGGATTACGGATGACTACTCTCAGCAAATGCGGTATACCCCTGCATCAATACATCTAAACCCTTCTTCAATGTTAAATCCTCTTTTCCCCTCGTTTAATAGGACCAATTTGTTATATTGTCAAGTTAGTCAAGTTAGTCAACCTAATATACTTGATAAGACTAAAACATCAGAAACATCAGAAAATGCAAAGTATGCTGCATGTGGTTCTATTTTGAGTACCTTGAAGAAGAAGATGACCAAGAGCCCAAGGATAACTCTGGAGAAGAGTGAACTCTCTAAACAGTGTGTGATAAACCCAAAGCAATTCAACCATCCAGCTCTGCTGAGATGCTGAGAAAGAATTGTCCTCCAAGGTGGAAATCGGTCAGTCATGCACTGGCCGAACAGAAGAGAGCCAGAAGTGAAGCCGTGAGAGGAGGAGAGGAAAAATCTTAACATGGTCCAGGATGGAAGGACTGCTTGGGCTACCGCCGAGTCAAACTTCCAGGCATCTCAGACACTGGAAAAGCAACTGAGAGGGAGGAGGTGCAGCCTAGGAGAAGCAGATGTTCACAGAGCTTCTGCAGACCTCATCCGTTCCCCAAATGTTACCAGAGCCACGAGAAAGGAAGCAGCTGCTCGCGAAATGCTGATACCTGCACGAAAGAGAACAACAGGTATGTGGGTTACCTGAGAGGTGCTAGAGGACCAGGGTAGTAAGGTGTGAAGGCAGAATCTTGAATAAGGGGGGTCTGGGACCCTGGGAATGGAATGTGAGTCTGGGAACCGCAGCCTTATGAGAAACCAGGAATAGTAGGGTTTTGGACCCTAACTAAAAAAGGAGCACACCAGGAAGAGGTTTATGCTTGGCAGGGAAGCAGACCAAGCAGATACAACACTACAGACAAAACAATTTCTTGGCAGGAGAGTAAACAAAGCTGTTCTGAGTATTGCAAGTCTGGAAACTTGTAGTATGTTACTTGTATTGGTGCACAAATGCAAGTATAAGAATGTAGCCTAGTAGCCTGGAATCTACACCACAACAAGATTCCATAAGTGTCAGTTAGGACACATAGGATGGGAGGGAGACTAGAGAAGATATATATACCCTGAGCTCCTACCCACTTCCTATAGCTTACCCTGTAACTAAATAAAGTAAACGCCTTTTATAAATACCTGTCTCCAGTCTAGTTCCTGCATACTTAAAGAACCCAAATACTTCAGAACTGCACCAAAATGAGATAAACTGAAGTTCATAAGAGGACAATTGCTTGGCAGGAGCAAAAACCAAGCCATTCTGAATATGCAAGTTTGAAACCCGCACACCAAGTGAGAGAAGAAGAATTATTCAAAAAGTGTGAGTCTGGGACCCGGCACTCAGGTCCATGAGAGGGCAATTGTTTGTCAATTGAGTAAACCAAGCCGCTCTGAATATTGTGAGTCTGGAACCAACACCCAAAGTGAGAGAAGAATAATCAATCAGAACAGCAGTGTACTACGTTTTTGGGATATAGCAGCGTGGATTCATGAAACCTGTTCTTGTGAATTATCCAGTGACAGTTGCTTAAGAAAATACAGGCCTGAGAGTGGCCCAAAAGGAACGAATGTATAACAAGAAGGAACCTAGCAGAAAGGAACACAACCCAAGCCTGTGAACATTTCTTTATTGCATCAGTTTTTGATTACCCTCGAGAATGGGAACCTTTCTGTTGTTTGGAACCACAATGAACACATTACTTTTAGAAAAGATCATCCTTGCGCAGTTGGTTTACGTTATTAGTGCTAGGGGCAGAAGTAGACTTTTGAGACACAACAAGGACAAACATTTTTAGTTTTCAACATACTGACAATTTCCTTAGTTTTCTTTGAGGCATGGATACCTCTCTTAGATTTAGGGACAGAGGGGCATTGTCCAACCCTTTGTTGAATATTAAAGGTTTCTGCCCAAACACATGCCACCATTGTGTCAGAGCCTTATTTCTACACCCTTACACAATCTAAACTGTTAATTTATTTCACTGGTGTCAGAAACCCCAGATCATCCACCTCAGATAAAATCTGCTCAGCATCAGGCATAACATGTGGCATTGGAGAAAAAACCAGCCTCCCTGGACCCCTGAGTTATGGAATGACTTACTTTCAGAACTAAGACCACTGGATAACCACATAGATTTCAGAAATGCATTGAAAGTCTTTAACACCACTCCACTGTCAGTCCACTCCATAGGAATTACTCCCTCCAGATATGCACTACAATATCAGTCCAGGAGATACCCATCCTGGCAGCCCTTACTCATGTGAATTTAGTTAGCAAAACATCATACAGAGGGCCTCCTGGCACTTATTCATTGCTAATCCTAACTATCTGGAAATGTATCTAACATTTAGTTAGCAATGCAATGGCAGAGCTTTCATTACTCCATCCAGATATGCACTATGCTATAAGTCCAAGTGATACCCATCCATGCAGATCTAACTCACCTGAAATCCTTGAGCAAAACAACACACAAGGGCTTACTGGCTCTTATATATATCATCGCTAATCCTAACTAATCTGGGAATGTTTCTCGCAGAACAACCAACCAAAGGCACTAATAAGCAATTGCAGACCCAAAAAGACCCAGGGAGTGCCAGACCAAATAGCTGAATCCACAGGGAGATACCATCCCCTCGACAGTTGCTGGAACCCCGTCAGGAATAGGGCCCCCCTCGAATCTTCACAAACACTCAAACACAACAATATGCTAACTCTTCCTTCTGCACCAACAAATGATAGAATGCAGCTATACCCCTCAATTAATTCAGCCAACCTGCACACATGCATATACACCTCCATGATCACCTTGTCAGTCTTTAGAACCCAGCTATAACCCCACATATGTCAGCCTAGCTGCACACATAATCCCATTCACAAAAGCTGCCGCCAAAATGCAGCTACCCAACTGAACCGGCTGCACACATTGTAGTGACCTCACACAACAACTGCAGAACTACTAGCACTAGAATGCAGCTACACACCACTTAACCCACAATAGCTGCACCGATCCTATCATCCAATATCCATCACTCCTTTCCTAGGCAAACTCCTGGAAAAGCTGGCCATCTCCCAGATGAATCTTCACACTGAATCTGTTGGTTGTTTCCATGACCATCAGTCTGGCTTCAGAGCTGCTAGAAGCACAGAAGCTGCTCTCCTGAACATCCGTGAAGACCTGCTCTCCAGCCTTGACTCCAATACCCCCTGTGTCCTCATCTTACTTGATCTCCCTTCTGCCTTGGACACGGTAAACCATGCCATCCTGCTCAACCTTCTCTGTGATAACCTGGGTATCACTGATCAGGCCTGGGCTTGGCTGATCTCCTTCTTCTCTGATCGACCCTCCAAGGTCCAACTTGGGTCCTTCCTCTCCTCTATCTCTATCTCTATTGCTACCTGTGGACAATGTTTCAAAAATTGTATAAATATGTTTGTGTTCATATGTCCAGCACTGTCACCCCTCACTGTGTCTGCTGGTACACAATGCAAGGTGTTGAGAGTCAGATAGAACTAAAAGATGCTTGTATCTTTTCAGCCCGTGATTGGTGTATTTAATTTGTGGTACTAAGCCTCGATATTTCTTTGGTCTTTCAGATGGCGCCAGAATAGTGATCCTCAAGATTGATGCCACCTCATTGAAGAGAAGATGCGGCCATCAGACTGAGAATGGACGGTGAGAAAAACAGGGGGGCCCTTTGTATGAGACGCAACACCTCGACAGTACTGCACAATCCGATCCCTGAACAGTGAGCATGCAGTTCGAGAAGGCATCTTGACGAGGGTCCCCGTATCGAGGCGGGCAGTTTTTTCGAAATCACCAACCACGAGGGTCCTTTGTCCTTTGTAATCCGATCGGACCTCTTCAGTCCTTTGTAATCAGGTGAGTCGTGCCCCGATTCCTAAGTATCCTGATATTCAGTTGCGGTTTTGTCCTCATGAGCACAAACAACGCCAGTTAACACCAGTGATCTGACATGCCTGGGAAATTGTCTACCTGTTTCAAGGGTTTATTCCACAGAGACAGACAATCTTTGGAATTTGGCCGACTGGCGCCACAGGTGGGGTCGCGGCATGTACTATGTACTGTAAGTACGGCATTGGTAGTATAGTATTCAATGATATTTGGCACAGACAAACTAGACATGCTTCCTAATTTCAGTGGCCAGTCAATGGTAGTTTTGAGATTGTCCGTGTAGAGTATATAGAGTCTATATTGTTAAAAAAAAAAGCTAGACCTGCAGCATTTGATGTAATCCAGAAATGGAAAAAAGAAGCTATGTAGCAACTTAAGAGTAAAGAGAAGCATGCACGTCGTCATATGTCTAATTCATAAAAGGCATTATTGTATGATCAACAGAAACAGTCAGAGTCTGTTAGAAACATGGATAGGGCTTTTCAACTTGGTGTACAGAAAATATATCTGTCTAAAGATTTTCATGCCTCAGATGAACTCCTTGATAAACTTTTAAAAGAACGTAGGTCTGGCGCCACTGCACCACCTCCATATGTACCTCTTCATGCTGTCTTACTTCTTCCCGCTGTTGCACCTCCTCCCATAGCTATCCCGGTTCTTCCCGTTGTTCCTCCGCCACCAGCAGTTGATCCTTTTCCTATTGTTGCTTCTCCTTCTGTATCTCCTCCTTTACCGACTATTACTGTTCCTGTGATTCCATTTCTGTTGCCAGCAGTAGTGTCTCCACTACCTGTTGTACAGGATTTGTCTACTCTTTCTTTACCAAGCGGTTCTGCTCTGCTTGTAGCAAATGAAGGGGCGAGTGCCGAATCAAAAGTAGTGACTCGTAGTACAGTTTCTAAAGATAAGAAGAGAGAATTGTATGCATGGGCAAAGAAATGTATAGAGAAAGGTGAAACATCAGCAGTCTTAGCTACACTTCTTGATCTAGAAAGTATTCCCGAACAGATGTTTTTATTGAATGGATGGGAAAACACTTGTCTGTATTGTGGAATAATTTGACGGACATGGATGTCCCACAAGGGTTGAGGGGTTTATATGTCTTAGCTTATTCAAGGGATAGTCTCGGGAGGATAGCTCAGGGGCAACGTTCCCAGCTTGTAAGCAAGACGACACGGAGGAACCTCTGGGTATTAGGCACGTTATAAATATCCTATCATATCATACTGCGGAGAAAGTAAATGAGCATGTCGAGAGGGTTTTTGAGTTAAGGACGGAGTTAAAACGGTTACAGAATGAGGAAGTAGATGGTGATAGATTGGACGCTTTGTATGTGCAGAAACGGCTCCGTACTCCTTGTAAATCAACGAGTGAAGAGACGTGAATTTGCACAAGGGATGCGCTTAGATGGATTTCTCCCATAGAAGTATATGATACGTTTAGTCAGTATACTCCAGAAATGCAGAAGAGAGTGTTACAGGTAATAGTAGAATACCTGCAGGTTGAATGTATGAAGAAAAAGATTTGTTGGCCCGCAGAATTGATTATTTATAAGAGAGCATTTGCGCCCGATACTGCTTTGACTCCTTTAGCGCTCAATCTAGCCTTATTGCTTAACAAACGTTCGGAGTTGCCTACTTCTCAGTTGCCGATGAGAGAGGTTCTTCCGACATTTGTCCCTAAAGTTGAGATTCCAGCTAAAGTCGCAACAGGTGCAGCAGCTCACTATGTATCACAATTTGTTCATGTCCTGTTCTCCAGACAGAAAAGGAACACTATTAGGCAGTCGATTGCAGACATTAGGAAAAATCAAACAGGGTTTTTTAAAGAAATAGAATCTGTCTTGCATTGGTCAGTTTTCACCCTGGGTGATATAGGGGGTAATTCATAGATTTTAGCACAGAGGCAGCGCACGCGGGCAGCACAGAGAGGGAGCATGCGCCAGCGTGTGCTAGCTGCATGCGCCCAAACCCATTTCCACGCACAGCGTATTCATGGATACTTATATCCATAACCAGCTGTGGCGCAGAGTGGCGCATCGACCCTGCAGCAGCACCAGTTACGCCCCCAACCCCGCCCCGTGCACCAAAAACATCGCACAAATCCCCAACATGGCGCAAAGGCCAGTGGACCAGCATACAGCTCCCCAACCACGAAAACACACTAAAAATGCCACACAGCCCTCACACGCCATCAAAATCACGTGTAAAACTCCCTGCATTCCCCTCGGAATATGCGTACCCCGCTCACGCCAGCGAAATCACGTGGAAAACTCCCTGCGCACCCCTGGAATACACGTACCCCACTCGCGCCAGCGAAATCACGCGTAAAACTCCTTGCGCACCCCTGGAATACGCATGCCCCACTCGTGCCAGCGAAATCGCGTGTAAAACTCCCTGCGCACTCCTGGAATACGCCTACCCCGCTCGCGCCAGCGAAATCGCGTGTAAAACTCCATGCGCACCCCTGGAATATGCGTACCCTGCTCGCACCAGCGGAATCGCGTGTAAAAGTCCACGCGCACCCCTGGAATACCTGTACCCTGCTCATGACTGCAAAATCACGTACAAAACACCCAGCGCACCCCTGGAATACACGTACCCAGATCGCACCAGCCCAATCACATGTAATTCTCACTCGCATACCCCCTGCTTCATGCAGCAGTGTGGTGAGAAGCCACATGTACCCCCTTGTAGCCAGACCACTCCACAGGGGTCCACCCTACAACCCTCACCATGCCCCGCAGGCAGCCCATCCACCCTCCCCATGCCCCACGGGCAGACCATCCACCCTGACCATGCCCCGCAGGCAGTCCATCCACTCTGACCATGCCCCGCAGGCAGCCCATCCACCCTCCCCATGCCCCGCAGGCAGCCCATCCACCCTGACCATGGCCTGCAGGCAGCACATCCACCCTCCCCATGCCCCGCAGGCAGCCCATCCACTCTGACCCTGCCCCGCAGGCAGCCTATCCACCCTCCCCATTCCCCGCAGGTAGACCATCCACCCTCCCCATGCCCCACAGGCAGCCCATCCACCCTGACCATGCCCCGCAGGCAGCCCATCCACTCTGACTATGCCCACAGGCATCCCATCACCCTCCCCATTCCCCGCAGGCAGCCCATCCACCCTGACCATGGCCCACAGGCAGCACATCCACCCTCCCCATGCCCCGCAGGCAGCCCATCTACTCTGACCATGCCCCGCAGGCAGCCTATCCACCCTGCCCATGCCCCACAGGCAGCCCATCCACCCTGACCATGCCCCGCAGGCAGCCCATCCACCCTGACCATGCCCCGCAGGCAGCACATCCACCCTCCCCATTCCCCACAGGCAGCCCATCCACTCTGACCAGGCTCCGCAGGCAGCCCATTCACCCTCCCCCTGCCCTGCAGGCAGATCATCCACCCTCCCCATGCCCCGCAGGCAGCCCTTCCACCCTGACCATGCCCCGCAGGCAGCCCATCCACTCTGACCATGCCCCGCAGGCAGCCCATCCACCCTCCCCATGCCCCACAGGCAGACCATCCACCCTCCCCATGCCCCGCAGACAACCCATCCACCCTGACCATGCTTCGCAGGCAGGCCACATGGCACCATGCACTTCGGAGCCCCGACTCATGCCCCCCCCACTCACGCTCCATTGACGGGCATCTGCCAGCAGGCCCTGACTCATGTCCCATCCCCCCATTGACGGGCACATACCAGCAGGCCCCAACTCATGTGCCCACCCCCATTGACAGGCACCTGCCAGAAGGCCCCGACTCATGTCCCCCCACCCAATTGACAGGCACCTGACAGCAGACCCGACTCATGCCCCCCCAATTGACAGGCACCTGCCAGCAGGCCCTGCCTCGTCCCCCCCAATTGACAGGCACCTGCCAGCAGGCCACGACTCATGTCCCCCCAAACACCAAGTCATAACTATACAGACCCATGGCCTTAATGCCAACTCAAATCCCACCCCCTCAACCCCCAGTACAAACACCCAACGATCCACTACACCCACTCTCTACTAAATTACCCATTCCATGATAGTCTGAAAAGAACCAGCATGCCCATCAACAAATGTCCTACAGAGCCACACAGTGGCAACACATGACTGAAACAAGGGGCCTCATTACGAGTCTGGCGGTAACCTGCTGGTTTTTCCGGCTCGGTTACCGCCGGACTTGTATTGCCATTCTGTCTCCGTGATTCCCAGAATTACAGGGCATTACAACGCCGGTGACCCAGGAATTACGGAGGCGGAATTCGGTAAATCCCCATTCTCGTGATGGTGCCGGTGTTTCCATGTCCGCCTGCAGGCGGGTGGTGCTCAACCCGCCAGGTCAGACCTGGCGGGAATGACACCTCCGCCTGCAGGACTCAAGATCACCCGGTATAGATAGAATAGTGGCAGCGGGTTTACCGTCACCATTATTTCCATACCGGGGTGACTCGTAATGAGGCCCAATGATCATGGAGACACGCACAAAAGAAATCATAGTAGACCACACCAAGAATGAAGAATAATGAAATGTATTAAAAACAAATGACAACATGAAAATCACACATGCAAATAAAGAAATAATGAAGGCAATATGAAAAAGAAAGTGAAATCCAAGGAAAAATAAAAATCCATAACACGAAAAAATAAAAGTGGTCCATCCCCAAAGTCCATAGAAATAAATCCTAAAATGATAAGCATAAAAAACATTGCTCCATGTGAAAATAAAAAGAAATGATGTACATGCCTGTAATATTGAAAACAAAAGACTGAAGGGTCCATTATGCCAAAACAAAAGGAAACCTACCTAAAACCCTATCTAAAATACAACTATATACAAAAAGTGGAGCAAAGTCCATGAACTCCAAATAATAATAAAAAAACAAATGAAACCTAAACCTAAATAACTATATGCAAAGGCGGCGGGCTAGTCCGACGGCTCACTTTTTGATGTCCCGGGCCAGGGCATCATCAAACTCCACGTCGATGTTCCGGAGGTGGGCTTCTTCCCTGGCCTCTAAGTCTCGCAGGGATGCAGCCATGTCCTCCTCCAACTCCCTGCGAGTTGCCTCGAGGCACTCAGCCCGCCTCAAAGCCCTGTGCATGGAGTTCTCCGCCCTGACCATTGTGAGCCGTGCCCTCTATGCACGCAGCCGCTCTACACCTATTCGATGGCCCAACCACTGCCACATGGAAGACACTCCCAATCCTGGGTCCTCC
The DNA here is from genome assembly GCF_040938575.1 of Ambystoma mexicanum. Lineage (NCBI taxonomy): Eukaryota > Metazoa > Chordata > Amphibia > Caudata > Ambystomatidae > Ambystoma > Ambystoma mexicanum. Next base: position 737,307,488 of record NC_090936.1, read on the forward strand.
TGCCCACCGGCCGATGCCTGCCCCGATGATGTAGAGGGCCCCGAGGCCGCCGCCTTTCTGCTGCCTGCCGCCGCCACCACCACCATGACTGCCTCCGGGTAGATGGCAACACCCGGGGCCATCGTGCAGGTGCCCTGCTTGTATGTGGCTGCACATCGTCCGTTGCTAGGGGTCGAGTTGCTGGGGTGACCACCTGTGCTGGAGCTCCGACTCCCGACTGTGGCAGGGATGGGGTCTCCACCAGCCTGGCTGCGTTGGTTGGGGCAGGTCCACAGGGGGCCCTGCTGGCATCTGGGCCAGAAGACGGCATGGAGAAAGACTGAGATATAGTGTGCGCAGAGGAGCAGAGGGCCGCAAGACAGTGCAACGCATGGAGGGAACCCCCTACCATGATCCCTCCTAACTAGGCCACGTTGGCACACATCTCTTCATAATGATGTGCGTGGTCCCCCCGGGAAATACGCACGTCATCACGAATGACACGTGTGCGCAACGCAACACCAATCAGGATGGACTCAATCCTGTCATGGGTCCCATGTCCGCAGGTAGAGGAGTGCCAGATGACATGGACCTCCCCCCTACCTGCGAACAGGCCTGGGACAGGGCATCCCTGCTGGTGCATGGTGACGCAGTCACAGTGTCAGGGACAGTGACATGCACAGGCACCTCTGCGCCAAGCTGTGCTGCCTGCTGCCCCTGCCCCTGGACTGCACCACTTGCACCAGTTGTACCACCCCCACCAGGCCCCATGTGCAGCTCTGAAGCAGCCTCCTCCGTACATACCACCAACCTGGATGGCTCTGCACTGTCTTCCGCCATTGCAAGCCACTGTGGGGGCTCACCCGCCCCTTACACTGCAGCCGTAGTGGCGGACACAGCGCCAGTCGCCTCTCTCCCAGATGATGGAATTTCCTGGGATGGTGACTGGGCCTTGCGTCGCCGGCCAGTGGAGGCATCCCTGCTGCTTTCCTCCACAGCGCCATCTCTGCCCTCTTCTTCACTCGCCGCTGTGTAAAGGGAGACATTGAACACAAGCATCAGGGTACTGTACATTAGTCCCCTAGACACAAAGCAATAGCACATGAGTGGCACTGTCAAACATCACTTCCATCATGTCCCTCCACAACTCATGGGCCAGTGCAGGCAACACACATGCAGGAACAGGCAAAGCACACGCAACAAACATTTGCATCCATGTCCAAGGCACCGTAGAAACATCCACTGGTGGGCTGAAATTCACATGCATCACGCGACATGTTGATCACATGCACACACATCACCGGAGGGTCATGCATCAGCCCCGTATACCCCCAGACAAAGTGGATACAAGGATGACTAGGCTGTATCGGTGAATCAACACATCGTCACAGACATTTGTCATGCATCCATGGCATTTACCAGTCACTCACACACTACTCAGACACACAGACATGTACACCATGCATGTCTAGGACAGCAGCACCCATCTCTAACACCCCAACCATGTCCAAGTACAGACACAGGCATGCATACATGTGTGCATTCTGTATGCTGCTCCGCATGATCATGATTCTTCGGATGGAGTATGTTTGACGATTTCACCCAAGCAATCTTCTGCCTCACAGTTTTTGACTAGACCTTTACCGTCTGAATTTAGTAAAGTTCCGGCATGTTTATGGGTGTTTGACGACAATGTTGGCATTTTGCAAATTGAACCTGTTAAAATTGTTTTGAAGCCAGGAGCTAAGTTGCCACGTATTCCACAATATAAGATTTCAGTTGATGGTGAGCAAGCTCTGAAGAGCATAGTTTCTGATTTTGTCTATCGTGGAGTGATCGAGGAAATTGCAGGACGTTTGTGCAATAGCCCGATTCTAACGGTGTGTAAGAAAGGGGATAATGTGATTCCTTTCCGTATTAATAATTGATTTGCATGCTATCAATAAGATTGTTGCTCCACAATTTCCAATTGTACCTGATGTAACCACGATATTAACGATGATTCCAGCTTCTGCAACTCATTTCAGTGTGGTGGATCTTAGGAATGCCTTCTTTAGTATTCCCGTACAAGTGGATAGTAGATATTTGTTTGCGTTCATCCAAGGGGGATGCTCGTTTACATTCACTCGTGTGCCACAAGGGTACATGGAGAGTCTGAGCATTTAGAGTAGAGCTTTGAAAGAGCAGCTCGATACACTTGAGTTGCCTCCCACTTGTACATTGTTGCAGTACGTTGACAATCTTCTTATCGCTGCAGACTCAGAAGTTGCTTGCAAAGAGGGTACTTTGTTGTTGACTGACACCTGAATGGATAAAAAGAGTCTCTGGTATGTCTGTCCCAAATACACAGAAAGAGGTCAGAGCCTTGATAGGAATGGCTTCTTACTGTAGACAGTGGACCCCTAATTTTTCATTAGTGATAAAACCAATGTTGGCATTGAAAAAGAAGGGCATTTGTTTGCCATTACCATGGAACTTGGAACACCAGATAGCTTTTGATCTGCTCAAGGCCGTACTGTGTTGAGCACTAGTTTTGGGCACACCAAATTATGAAAAGCCCTTTGTGTTGTATGTGCATGAATGCGATGGATGTGCTTTGGCTGTGTTAATGCAGTTATCTGTTAAATAGACCGTGCAGTTATTTTTCCTCCACACTTGATCCTGTTGCATGCGCTTTGCTGAGATGTTTGAGAGTTGTCGCTGCAGCTGCTGCATCCGTAAAACAATGTAAGGGTATGGTTTTAGGTCACTCTTCAACCGTGATGGTACCCCACTCCGTAGATGTGCTATTAAACGGAACGAAAACGCAACACCTTACTTCCGCATGATTAACAAGATACAAACTATCCTTTTTGCATGTCATATTCAAATGAAGAGTTGTTGCGTATTAAATCCGGCTGAAATATTGCCTCTTCCGCAAGACATTGCTTGCATTGACAAAATGTCACATGACTGCCTCTATACTACCTCTATACTGCCTCTATACTAGAAACCAAAGTCAGAATTGACTTAAATGACACACCATTGAAAGATCAACAAGGGGAACTGTTTTGTGATGGCTCCTGCTTCAAACTTCCAGATGGTACAGCCACTGTTGCTCATGCCATCACTACATTAAGCACGATTGTGGAAACCAAGAGAATCTCGCATAACTCCGTGCAGGCCACAGAGATTATCACATTGACTCGAGCTTGTGAACTTTCCGAACGGCTTAGAGTAAATATATTAACAGCTAGCCAGTATACCTTTGGGGTGGTTCACAACTTTGGTAGAGTATGGGTAGAACGAGGTTTCTTGACCTCACACGGAACTAAAATCCAACATGGTACCTTGATAGTTCAGCTACTCTCAGCACTTGAGCTTCCTACTCAACTAGCAATCATGAAGTGAACCACACATCAGAAAGTAACAGACGATGTAAGGAGAGGAAATGCTTTTGCTGACAGGCTAGCTAAACAGACTGCCACTGATTTATGGTCAGAAATGTATATAACAAAAGAAGCTATGAATACCTGTACAATAGATGAAGGAATTGATTTGATAAAAAATATTTAAAATGATGCCACTCCAGAAGAACTTATGCACTGGGCTGTGGGTTGAGCAAGTTTGGATGAGGAAGATTGTTGAATAGACAATATAAGGAAAAGATGGATGCTACCCAATGCTTATGCCACCACCATGGTTACAATGGCTCATGGTCCTACTCATATATGTGCTGGGAAAATGTGTAAATTACTATTACCTGTTTGGGTAAATGTAAATATCTAAAAGACTGCTGAGCGTTTGGTCCAAAATTGCATGGTATGCTTACAGCATAATGTGGGGAAGGGTACAGCAAAACTGAGGGATAGTATTGGTCCCCCCTCTGTGCCCTTCGAGCTAATACATTTCGACTTCATCGAAATGGAAAACTGCTACAACTATAAGTACGTTCTGGTAGTCATTTGTGCCTTTAGCAAGTGGGTTGAAGCCTTCCTTGTGAAAGATGCCACAGCAATGACAACGTCGAAAACCATGCTTAAGGAATATTTTCCTAGGTTTGGTTTGCCGAGAGTCATCTGGTCGGACAATGGTCCACATTTTATTGCTGCTGTTCTCCTGCAAGTATGCACAGGATTGCAGATTGATAAATGGTTCCATTCAACAAGACACGCTCAGCGTGCCGGACAATAGAACACCATAATGGAATCTTAAAGAATAAGATGGTGTAGGTCTGCGCCAATAGCAATTTGAAATGGCCAGATGCTTTACCAATAGCTCTATTGCCCACGTGGATGACCCCACAAATGAAAACTGGGCTCTCCCCCTATGAAATAGTTAAGGGAAGGCCAGCTAATATTTGGAATTTGCACAAGCCCAAGCAAATGAAAGACCTGGAGCACTTGACTTGCTCCTTTCTGAATACTGTAACCAGTTAACTCAAAACTCGGATTTGATTTATCAACAGGTGCAAGATGCCCTCCCAGTTAAATACAAGGGGCCAGGTCATCAACTTCGACCTGGGGACTGGGTCCTTACAACATTTTTTGAAAAAGCATTGTGTCTCGCACCGCGTTGGAGAGGACCGTTTCAGGTCCTGTTGGCCACACAGACCGATGTACGAGTAGCAGGGAAGCGACACTGGATACACGCAACTCACATCAAGAAAATACCTTTTCCTCTGCCACTCGACGAAGAAGAAAAGAAGGAAAGTGTTTGTTCTGTTTCACATGATAAGTCTGTTTTGAACAACACCTAGGGTGCCTCAGAGATTCTTCCTGAGCCCGTGGGGTCTGGGGAGACTGCTGCTTCGTCTTTGAATTCTTCTTCAGACCTTTTTGCATCCTTGAGCAATCTTGCTTCTGTTTCACCACTTCCATCAGGAAGCATCGACACTCTGTTCGCAGATCACACTGTACCTGGAGTCTTGAGGTATGATCTGCGTCCACAACAAAAGACTTACAGCTCAGCACGGCTGTGCCAACCAGAAACAACTGTTTTGCTAGTCCCTTGCCACTCTCTCACTGAAATATAAGTAAATGGCCAGGAGCGGCAAAGTTACCTTCAAGCAAGATAAAACCATGTGGTCAGGAGATCACCAACGAACGAATTTAAGGAGTCTGTCAGAGAGACTTTTCAAAACAGATTTTGAGGAACAATGCCCTTCGCCAACTCTACTCGTATGAAGCGAGCTGTCGGTCTTGTGGCTGACAAAGACATTGAGCATCAAAAATCATGGTCCTTGAGGACTCACTGTTTTCTTGTGATAATGTTAACTCATCTAACAGTTGTACTTGCGCTTGGGTTTTGGTATATTGCGGGGGTGCGTCCACTTGAGACTTTGTTACCTACCAAAAATGTTCCCACTATGTCTTCACCTTTCATGCATCTGCACACTCTACCTCCTAGGGAGTCCCAACATAGACAGAGTTACCAAAATAATACTCTTCTATTAATTATGAATGCTACCCATGCAATTCTAAACAGAACAAATTTCTGGATATGTTCGCATTTGCCACAGCACGGGGAAAAAGGGTTGGGCTGGTATATCTATCCTCTTCCTTTGACTATTGCATGCTACGCCTCTCTAAGGGCACTATTCTTTGGTTATTGGAATGATGGCATCTCTGGGAACTTCGATGGGACTAATTTGAATGAATTTGAAAGGCGAGTTTTGACACCTCTGGGATGTTCCCTTTTTGCAAATAGGAGCAAACTCAATGTTGCTTCTATTAGGCCTTCCAATAGACTTTCTAGACCTTTCCAATCATTTATTTCTTTAAAGATATCTCCCGTAGGCAACTGGGATGCCATGCCTCCTTCTTATACTATCAATCATAGCCCCAACTCTGTTTCTTTCTGCATACAAAGGGATGGTTCTCAGTCAATGGGTACTTTTGAGGGTTGTACCAATATTGCAAATCTGACTAGTGAGGACAGACCGTTGTATGTAGGTGATCCTGTTTATTTTGTTTGTGGCAATGAAGCTTATCCTTGGTTACCTAGAAATTGTCAGGGTACTTGTTATTTGGGTATCTTGCTACAGGGGTATTTGTAGCCAGCACCTTTGAGGTCTCTAGATCTCATCGAAGGCGGGACGAGAACGGTGATACTCCTTCACAGGTCATGAGTGATGTAGCGAAATCCTTTGTGCCATTTTAGGGACAGATCACGAACTCTGAGGATATTAGGAGACTGGCAAGAGTATTGGCGAGAAGCATCAACAGAACCACTGATATACTATACAATATGGCTTTGGAACAGAAAGCAATTAGATTAGTGGCTCTACAGAACAGGATGGTGTTAGACATCATCCTAGCTGAGCGTGGTTGAGTATGTAAATTGGTGGGATCTGCTTGTTGTGTTTTTGTGCCTGACTCATCCCCTACCATATTTAAGGCAATACAAAATCTGCATGTCCTAAGTACAGAAGTACATTTTCCCGAAGGAAATTGGGATCTTGGTGCTTGGTTCTGGGACTTTCTACGGTCTTGAGGATGGAAGCTCTTTTCAGTCTTGGTGGTAATCCTTGGTATTCTATTTTTCTGTTGTTGTTGCATACAATGTCTTCCTGCCATATGTTCGATTTTAGGGGGATCTCGTGCACAAACTGTAGATACATTGAGACCAAAAATACATGCTCCTGAGAAAATGACTAATGTTTTTGTAATGAAGGATATCACTGTCAAGGAAATCTTGACGATTTATATTTCTGAAAAATGTGATTCAGGATGTACTGACATTGAGGCGTGGGGTTTTGTTTAAGGTGAATGTTTGAGTAATGCTCTTGGCTTAGGCCAAAAGGAGGGTTTGTTAAAACATAATCACATAATGCCGCCACATTATGAATATTGACCTAAGCTCATTCGCATTACACAGAAAACCGCGTTCATAATGTCCCGCTCTTCGATCGATGTTGCCGTCATTTTAAGAATCGTCCGCCATTTTGATTTCAACTCTTGTTTTTGTGTTCTAAAATGGTGGTCTGCGTTTTCAACTTGCAGCCAAGCTGAACGACCTTTGAGCTCTGTTAATGTTTAGGCTGAGCGAGAGCAGACTCTTTAACCAATTCAAAGAAACCTTGTGATTCATATGAACTGCAATCCAAGTGTTGTCTGTGCTCACAAGCCTCATCCTATAAACAATGAGACAATGGAAAGTAAAATCAGATCGTGTGGTCTGGCTGAACTGCATTGTAGCGATTCCTGGAACAAGGCTTACTGTGGATCAGCGAACCAACAAGCATCTTTGTATCTTCATGGACATGCAAACTTGTTTAATTCCTTGTAATTCCTTGTACAATATTGTAATATTTGACATGTGAACAGGGTACAAACTCTAGCATGTGAGTTATTAGCTTGGAGAGAGGCTGGACAATGTTTCAAAAATGGTATAAATATGTCTGTGTTCAGATGTCCAGCACTCTCACCCCTCACTGTGTCTGATGGTACACACTGCGAGGTGTTGGGAGCCAGATAGCTATCTGTTTTGCTTTGACTGTACAGAAATAAAAGATACTTGTATCTTTTCAGCCTGTGATTGGTGTATTTCATTTGTGGTACTAAGCTTTGATATTTCTTTGGTCTTTCACTCTGGCCAAATTGATTTGTCACTTGTCAGTACCTATTTGACTTTACTGGTGATGATCATTGGATCCCAGACAGTAGATTGCAAAAGGCCGGATAGGAAGTGAATACAGTGTACACATAACGTTTAGAGCACCCATCAAGGTAACGGAATCAGACAATAATTTAAGGCTTAATAACATTGGAATCGCCACATCATGATTTTGAACAATCATTGACTGAAAATCTCTCTGAAACCTGCAGTGGTTATACTTGCTCTGACTGAGCAGCATCACATATATTTGAGTGGTCAGATTATCTCTTATCAATATGAATAACTGAATGTGTGGCCTCTGACCTGGTTATTCAAGAGGATATCGTTTGAGTCTAAAGAAATCCAGTTATGTAATGACCAACAATACATGCTAATTCGCTAGGGTGGAGATGACCCAAAAAAGGTATTTTGTCAACAAGTGTTAATAATAAACCATACAATTTTGAACAATATAACATGGCATAACATAGCATAACTTAACTTAAAAGGTCTGATTGGACCTACTAGGTTTCTACCCTTTGGCCATGAGGTCAGATTCATGTCCTGGATTCATTAGTCCACATAGCAATAGAGCTAGCTTCACCCTACATTTCTCCAAATGTATCCTCTGTAGTAATGGTGCATTAATCAACCCTTTTATTGGTAGGCTGGCAGGTAATGGACCGCTAGCCCAATAGATGGTAGGTCCAAGTAAAGTCCGATTCTCTTAAATAAAAATGGAAAAAAATGGCCCTATGCTCCGTAGAAAATGGTATACGGCCCTTTTCGACATTCAACACTAAGTGGGACCAGAGCTGCTGCCTAACATTACGTAGTGGAGGGAGGAGGGGGAAGAACAGGGGCAAATGGCGAAAGTGAGAGAGTCAATTAAAGTGGGAGAGGGGTAGAGGCATGCGAAGTGGAACGAGGCTGGAAAAATAATGAAAACATATTTTCCACTTAGAAAGCAGTATACAACACCAGTGCTGATTTCTGAGACTTTAAAGATATGACCCTTAACTGCCTATGGCTAAACCAATGTATCTAAAGACAGAAATTAGTGTTAATCCTTATCGCAAACCATGCGACCTGCTGCCACTTTTCTCTTTTTCGTTTTAGCTTGACTCATTTTCTTATTTACATTGGAAGTGCTACTATTTTATTCCTGCAATGCAAAATGCAATGTTGCATATATTTTGACGTTCATGTTGAGGTTTTTTATAGTGCCATTTAATTGTGTTATATTATTTTCCTGAATGCACTTTTAGAACAGATCTAGAGTAATCGGAAAATGGCCATTGGCTGAGGGGAAAAATATGTTTTACCATGAGTGTAGCAACAATATTTAAGAAAAAAAAAACTCTGAATGAAGCCTAGGCCCATACATTGACAAACAATAAAAATGTAACTTATTACATTTCCCAGCAACATTTTGCATGAAACCGAATGACTTCATCCACATCTTACTTAACCTCACATACCTTTGCTGAGTTCAGCACATTATCTTAATTAAATAATCCTGCCCTTGATCACAAAAAAGAAGGGAGAATGCCATACTTTCACTTTATTCTTGTCAATGGCGGCATTAGGACATTTTTTTTTTTTACAGCTTATATCCAATGACAAAAACAGTGAGGGGTTTTAATGCCAAAACAGAAAATGCGCATCAATTTAGTGTTTCCTGGGATTAAAAGAAATGGTGTTAGTGATTTCAAGGTCACAAGAACCGCAAGTGAAACACTTCTGTATAGGCACGTTATATATGCCATATCATATCATATCATAAGTATAAAAGACCAAAAAAGATCGAAAAGTGCTTCAACCGAGTACACTATATTTAAAAGCAATATTGATTTGTATATTCTGTAACAGTGGAAAAGGTTGACATCTAACATATTTATATTTTACCTTTAAATGTAACATTTATGCATAAAGGTGACTTGTATATGTGTCATGTACAAATTAAGGAAGGGTGTGGCAGCCCCACTACAGAGAATAAACATGAGCCAAATGCCCATTCCATGGAGTTTCTTCTACTCAGCAGTGTGCTACAACCACATTGTAGCACACTTCACCCTTCACAGAGGAGAAACATCCATTTGCATATCAGTTTGGTCCCACCCACAAGTGCCGTCTAGTACCGAAATGCTAGGCCATTCTCCTCTGAACAAGAGACATCAGCAACTCCAGACACGCCTTTCGGTCAGTCTGTGACTTTCTAATGCATAGTGAGAAAGGGCTCATGTACAGCAAACATGTGTCATTTTGTGTACAGTGGCCAGATGTTGCATTGTGCGACTAAAACATGAATGACTGCCATGCTATCTGACGACGACCTGAAGGTTATGATGCCACAAGAAATATGCTGCTACTTAGCGTCTTAATGCATCGCAAAAGCACTCAATGCAAGTGGACCAGGGCCGCAGATAAGCGCCCGGGCAAGTGCTGGTAAAGTGTCCCAGTGGGCTAAAAGCTTGGCAGAGGAATATTGTCTAAAATATACAGATATATGTGGGGATGATACAGCCGTTGATACATCCCCAGTTAATGAAAAGAGTTCCATAAAAATAACAGCTGGTATACAAGCACCTACATCCATTCAGTTTGTTGTGTGCAGTATATCAATGCGCAATGTTATTCTTAGCATACTGTTGTTATCTGATCTCTTACATGAACATTTATCTGGAGAAAGCAGAATGTGCAATGTAATTCCATCTATGTATGTGCTGCAGCACATCACTGGGAATGGGTGAGGAAGGATGGCATGGGAGGATGTCTAGCTGCACACTCCTAAGCAAGCCTTCAATAAGATGGTGTGTTCTCTAGGCTAAGAGAGTTCATGATTGGAATATCCTGGTAATTAAAACCCTCACAACAAGATACAGAGGATTTTGTCAATGTCTAATAAAGGAATACCTTCTTTACACAGTGGATCTATGCAAGTTAAACATAGGCTTTTTGTAGTGTAGCCAGAGTAAGGGGGTCCTTGCCTATGAAGCGAATCATTCCCACATCTCTCACCACATGCTGTGTCATCTGCCGACTAACACGTGTCAGATCCTGTGAATCGATCCCTTTCCTGCCCTCTCCTTGCACAGGTGGCCTAACCCTAGAGATAAATGGTCTGAGTACTTGCACCTAGCTCATACACATGGTACAACCCAGGTAAAATCCTAAAAGGACCCACAAACCTGCCTATTGCCTGGGTTCTACAAAATATGTAATAAATCCAAAGGAAGGTCACGTATCTTATCATTTTACTCACATAAATTGTCTTCTCCTAACACCTGAACCATAAATCCTAAAAAAATGGACATACACTGTTCTCAGTTGCCTTACAAAAATATAGATACAAACAATGAATTTAATACCCAAATACAAGTAAATACATACACATTTAAGACTGGCTGGGGACAACATGAAGCCCGCTCCAGCACAAAAATACATGAACCGTGGGTGGCCTGGTGGGGGTGGGCTAGCTCCTCATTATACAGGGTGGCTTGGGGTTTGAACGGCAGGGCCACGTGACTACAGGTGCCTCCACAGCACCCTCTCAGGGGCTGCTCATAGGGCATCCAGGGCTTGGGGCCACGGTGCCGTGGGGCAATACCCCATCAGGGCAGTGGGCTGCAGGGCCAGGGAGCATTTACACAGTAGGTGTTCTACATAGCATGGGACCAGAAACTCGCAGACAGGCTGGACTTGGCCCAGCATTCGTCCATCTAAATGCAGCATGACTCACACATCATGAACATGCAAACGTAAAAAAATCAAAATACTGCTGCTGGATGTCACAGAAAAAATCCTCTTATGTGGAAGATGAGACTCAGGTGTGCAGGATGCAAATGCATGATGGATGTGCAACTTGACAACAATCATGGCAGAAAATGGCATGCAAGGCTCACAGGACATGACAGATAATAAAGCAGGAACAAAGAGATCAGTGTATGGCCCAGATCCAGGAACACATTCACATAAGCACCATCAGGGGACGAACTACGACCAGCATGCTGCAGAGGTCAAAACACACCCACATATCACCAGATTGACACCTTCATGCACAACCCTACCTGTGCCACATCAGGACACTACTGGAATGCATCGGTCAACACACATGCAAATGCTTAACCATGTTAAGCAACAACTCCCTTACTCAGGCTTGCTGAGGATGGTCTGCAACAGCACTGGGTTCTCACCACGCACAGCAGCCCGGCCACTGCTGGTGCCTGGTTGTGCATCCCCTGACAACTCATCTGACACCTGCTCCCCCTCTGCTGTGTCATCACATACAAAATGGCAGCCAAGAATGTCAGGGGGCCATCTAGATGCACACGTATGCCTCACATGAAAGGCATGCAGAACAAATGGATTATCTACACATGCCTCAGACTCTCAAATGGCCCATATAGTCCTGTTCCACATTCATGCCAACCCTAGCAGGAGAACCATGGCACCCAGGACAATCCGAATCTGACATACGTGATGGCAGTGTAAACCTGATCAGTGAGGAAAGAGGCATCCATGCAACTTGGACATGTCACGAAAGTCATAAGAATGTACATGGAGCACACTGACAGTGTCCTGCATTTATCAGTGTCACATATTTTGGTGATGAGAGTGCAATGTCCCATTCAAGCAGACATCTTCAGTTTGGCAAAAAAGTCCTAGCAGTCTTGTTATTATCAGCAGGACTGAATGTACGTGCCAGAATGTGCATGTATGTGTTGGTGTCAGTATTCAAACATGTGACCAGCATCATTTAGCTACACTGACAGAGGAAGTGACAAAGGGATGTTATGGCTGCAGAGGCAAAAAGCAGGGAACCATATAGCAGGTGTGGTATTTGTTGTCAATGCAAAATGTCATAATGAATGGGACATGCAAGTAGGGAAATGATGCAGGTAGGAGTGGGAAATGGAGTCACAGGGGCACTGTTGCAAATGCAAGGACTGTAAACCAAGGTGGCAAAAGACCGGCCATGTTGATTTCAAACCCTGTAACCCATCCAATCCAAAGGCAAACCTCTGTGTGTGGATGTGGCCATGTTCATTCAGCCCCCCATAAAATCCCCCTACTACCCCTGGAAATGTCAAGGTGACAGGCAGCCTTGCTGTCTTACAGTCAAGGTTGTATCAAGGGCCAAATGCACATATGCATCACAGGCATGTCTGGCCAAGGACCGACACGGATGTCACCTGTGTGCGCTTTCATGTACAACAGAGTTTGGCAACTCCAAATGCACCTGCAACATGAGAAGGCATGACTATGCTCTCTATCACCAGCATAAGGGCTGTAGTGGATTTATATATGTATTGCATTTGGTTGTCAGCCCAACACCTGGGGTATCACAGCATATTTTTACAAGTATACTTAGCATCTTAGTAGTTGCACATAACATATTTACAGGTATAACAGTCTTAAAGCTTACATAGATATATTTTGTTACGTGGTGGAATGGGTGAACAATGGTACAGCTTAGAGTAACAAGCATACTTACAGTCTTAGTTGCAAGGTAAACAAACTATGTTTACACACTTACAGTGGTTACATTTTAGTGTGATAGGTGTAGGAGTGGCTGTGAGTGCATAGGATCAGGCTGGGTCAGGGGCCAACCTATGTCAATCTGTGTGTCAGTAGTAGGATCAGAATGTGTTAAAGAGCCAGGTTTTAAGGCGTTTCTTGAATTTTGGATGGGATGGCTCATTGCAAATGTTAGCAGAGAGAGAGTTCCAGATCCTGGGGGCTGCTACTGGAAAACTTGAGCTACCTGTTCTTACGTTCTTGAAGTGGGGGATGCGTAGGTGTGTATTAGAATTAGATCTGAGTGTTCTGGTTGTGGTTTTGTGGGTAAGACCTTGGCTGAGATAGATGGGGGCATTAACTGAGATACTTTTGTGTCTGAGGGTAAGGGTTTTATGAAGTATTCTGGCTTGTACGGGTAACCACTATACCTCTCCTGTGTTGTGAAATGTGATCTCTCTTTTTTATGCCTAATGCTGCTCTCAGCGCTTTGTTCTGTAGTAGTTGCATTTTATTTATATATTTTTTTAGGTCCCTATTAGGAGTATATTGCAGTAGTCAATTTTGGCCAAAATGAGAGTTCTTGTGAGAGAGACACAGTTTTGGGTAGAGAGGAACGGTTGGCTCAGTGCAATAAGTTTGGTTGTGTATGCTGTTGATGAGGAAAGGGCACTGATGTGTTTGCACAAGGTAAGGCCTGAGTCCAAGTAGACTCCTAAGGTTTTGACTAGTTTGGAGATGGTAATTGGTATGCCGTCTATAACTATATCTGCATATTGTGGGTGAAGTTTGCTTAATCAGGTGGGGGAACCTACTATGAGGATCTCTGTTTTTTTCTCTGTTAAGATAGAGGCTGTTGGCTGCCATTCAGTTCTGGATAATAGAGTACATTTTGTTAACGCTGATGGTGTCTTGTTCGAGATTCCCTGTGATTGGGATTAGTATTTGTGTATCATCTGTTGGAAGTTGGTGTATATTACTCCCATTGCGTCTAGTGCTTCAAAAGGTGTTTTGTTTAGGCACTATAGAGAGTCAGGGAGAGGTAGGATCCTTGTGGAACTCCCAGTGGGACTGTTATAGGATCTGCTGGTACATCGCCTATAGCTACTCTGGATGTACGGTTGGCGAGAAATGATTTAATCCAAGCAGTTGATTCTTTTGAAAAGTTAAAGTTATTTGCTAGAGTTAGGCATAATATATTGTGATCCACTAAGTCAAATGCTGCAGACAGGTTAAGTAGAAGCAGGATGCATAGCTTTCCTGAGTCCCTGATTGTGTCCATTTGTTTTTTTTTAGATCCAGTAGGGCTGTCTCTGTGCTGTGTCTAGGGCGGAAGCCTGATTGCCTTTCCCCTAATAGCTGATTATTTTCGAGGAGGGATTGGACCTGGGTATAGGCAATTCTGTTTGTGATTTTGAGGAGGAAGGGAACCGTGGTGATGTGTCTGTAATTAGTGGGGGTGGTGGGGTCTAAGGTGGGTTTTTTGAGGAGGGGGTAACCCAAGCTTCTTTGATGTTGGTTGGGATGGTGTTGGTGTTGAAAGAAGGATTGACAAAATTGGTGTTGATGGGTCCTAGAATGGGGCCGCAGTCGTTAACTAGTTTGGCAGGAAAGCTGTCTCCTTTGCAAGTGGAGGGTTTGAGTGATGCCATAGGTCTTAGCACTAGGTCAGTAGTCACTGTGGTAAAGTGAAATGTAGGTATATTTGTTGTGGTATATGTTAGTGCTAAAGGGGTTGTCTCCATGATGGGTGCTAAGAGTTTTCTTTACATCACTATTTTATTTTGGAGAGTGATTATATTGGAGGCTAGTGCCTCTGGATGGTGGTACACCAGGCTCTGCTCACTTTTGCTATGCTAGGAGGAGGGATTGGTGTTTCTAGCTCTCTGATGATGGAGAACAGCTCTCTACTATTTGAAGTAGCGTTGGTGATGGGTAAGTTGATGGAATTAGCTTTCTGTGTAAATACTTTGAGTTTATAGGCTTTGGCTATTAGCTGAAGTTCTTTTTTGAACTCACTAGTAGGGTTATTTTCTGGTAAGGTGTTCTAGTGCTCTTTTTTCCTTCTAAGATCGATTAGATTGCCATTGAACCATGAACTACTGTGTTTGGGCTTGGGGAGTTTGGATCTAGAGGAGCTATTTCCTCAATGGCTGAATTCAGGCAGGTAAGGTAGTGCAGTGAGATGGTGTCAGGGCTGGAGTCAGCTGGTGGTTGGGCTTTGGCAAGGGGTTTAAGTTTTCTGGGGTGAGTTTCAGTGACCTTCTTGCTAGGATGTGTATGGGAGGGGTATCAGAAGAAGTATGGTCCTTTATTGTGCTAATGTTGAGGAGTGGGCTCTCCAGGATATCTCTGTGAAGTCTTCTAGGAGAACTGTGGTGTTCAATGTTCGAATACAGTCCAGGATTTAACCTTTTTTAGTGGGTTGGTGCATTAACAATTTGTGTAAATTGCATTTCTGAGAATGTTTTGAGGAAGGCAGTAGCTTTAAAGTTGGTTATATCATTATACCCAATATTAATGTCTCCTAGGAGGCTACATTTGGTTTTGGGTTTGAGAAGTGGGAAGATGAGCAGAGGTAGTTCAATGTCTCGGTTGTTGGTTGAGCTGGGGGCTCTATACTCTATTAGGAAATTGATAGTGGTTTTATTGTCTGTGGCTAATTTTAGTGCTAGGAGTTTGTAACCTGACAGACTTTCTGTTTTGCATTCTCTGAGCTGGAGGGTCATTTTTGAGATGATAGCAACACCTCCACCAGTGGCATCATGGCGATCAGCTCTAAGTAGTGTATAGTCCTTTGGTATGGTTAGTGGAGCAGTGGTCCTGAAGCTGGGTGGAGTCAAGTTTCCGTAATTACTAGGAAATCGAGTTGGTATTCAAGAATAAGGTCATGTATGTCAATGGTGTGTGCACCTAACGATCTTCCATTAAGTAAGACACCTTTTAAAAGTGCATTGATTGCGGGAGAAGACAGTGTTTGATCTGAGTGTGCTGGTAGTGGTGATGTGGTGATACATTGAGATGTTTGGTGTTTGTGGTGTGATGGAATGCTAGTGTTAGTGGATTTGTGGTTGCTGCAGGCTTGGAGTCTAGCTATGTAGCTAGATGATGGAGAGTCTTGCTTTTCTTGTGGTTCCTAGTATGGGTCTAAAGAGAGCAAAGGATATATGTGTTCAGGAGGAGAGTCTGTTGTAGCGTGATATGCCTAGGAGTGGTGTGGTGAGATGTGATTTAGTTAGATTGTGTGGTGTTGTTGTGAAAGCTGGTGGGTTAGGTAGGAATGAGGTTGGGCAGGGTAGTGGGTGGTGTCTAGGGCAGTATATACGCACTAGACCTGGACCTATCTGGATAAAAGTACCCTTGGAGAAAGGTATCGATTCTGTAATGGGAATGTCCTGTTTATTGGACATTGTGAATTGGTGGTAGTGTATGGCTATGGCAGTTGTGTTGGTGAGCAGGGTTTGTTGTTGTTTGTGTAACATTAGTAGTAGGACAGTTACCAGCGCATCTAGAATTGCGCCTAAAGTTTTGAAGAGTTTGTGATGCATTTGGCAGGTGTTTCCTCTGAGCATGATGGCGCAGCGTAGGAAGGGCTCTAATGTGGGTGTTGTGTCCGCAAGCTCGTTAGGGAGATATACAGTGTGATCGATCATAGTACACAACCACAGTAGGCAGGAGGATTGGCTGGCTGGTGGGTTCTAGTAAGAGAGTACACAGTGATATCCTAAGTGCATCATGTAATAAGTCAGTACAGTTGGCTAGCAGGTGGCTGCTTGCAGAGGAAGAGCTAGGGTATTACCTTAAGCAATCATAATGCCACGTGGAACAAATAAGTAATGGATCAACAACATTGGTGAGAATTTTTAAACAAAGACGGTGCTGATATTATACTGAATAGTACACTGCAATCTGGCAAATAGTAAGTCCAAACTGTAGGCTAACTGGTTGCTACTTGCAGAGAAGTAGCCAGGACATTACATCAACAATCAAAATGCTACATGGAACAAGTTAGTAATGGTTCGCATTTTAAACAGAAGCGATATAAGTGTTGATGAGGAGTAGGTGTGAACTAATTAGGGGCGGCATGCTCCTAGGGCTGGTTCGCATGCAGGGCGGGCATTGGTGAGCACTGGATAGTGAAACAGATGTAGGCATGTCTTTATAGATGAGGTGATTACAACACAGCTGTAGGGCTGACGCTATGTCGGCTAGTGTTGCCTAAAGTGTTAGATTGTGCAAGCAACAAGTATGGCAGTGGCGAGAAGCTTGCTGAGGTAGTCAATAGTCTTGTACCTATGGCAGTGAAAATAGTAAGCTGTTAGACACAAGGGCACAGGCTGTTTACAATAGTCAAGTAGGCACTGCTTAAATGTGGTGATCGCAGGGTACAGGTTAGTAACGATAATCGGTTGGACACCGGCAAGATGCGACTATCACGTGAATACAGGCTAGTAGTGGTAATCAGGTGTGCACAGATGTCACCCACCATACATTTCACTGGCATTGCACCCCTTCAAGGGTCACTGTCTGACAAGAGCAGTGGATGATTCACACATGCATGACCCATTGCTAGTGGAAGAGCCATGTGAGTGCTCCGAACATTGAGGATACACACTACTCAGGTATTACAGTGATACTGTATGCAGTGACATGCAGTAAGTGGACAAATTGACATGTAGCAAATGCCATTCACAAATGCACCTGTAAGGAGCAGTGAAATGACCATTAAGCATCCAACAGCCACACTGCATATCATGTGGACAGAGTGCACATGTATGTACAGTCCGACTGGAAATGCCCTGACGTGAATCCTTCTGGGCAACATCAATACTCTCATCAATTGTCATGCACAGTGGTGTCATGATCACATGCATCAGTCACCCATGTCACCCAACTGCTGCAAGTCCATATGTGTTGTAGCCTCACGCAGCAACACACTGTTCACTCATGATGAGTCCAGGGGTAACTACTTCAAAAGGAGTGTGCTCCTCAACATGTGGAGACCCAGCACCAGTAGCCAGTGGGGCAGAGGACACATTTGCACCAAGTTTTTCTTTGGTAAGCCTGGTGAGGTTATACATCCTCTTATGCACTTCTTTTGCTGTGCATTTCCCCACCTGACAGGCATTGATTAATTCAGTGACCTCCTGCCACTTCCGCTGTCACTGGGCCAGTGTTAAGGTGCTGCCAGCCCATGTGTAGCACTACGATTGGTGCTCATCCACATAGTCTGTGAGGATTTGTAACTCCCCCTCTGTGAATGTCTTCTTCTGGCTCTGCCCCTTCTCTTCTCAAGGACCAGTGGCTGTCCCTGGGTCATGGGAGTTCCAGTGGCTCCTTCACCCACATCACTGATGCCTGTCTGTGCCAGTGGTGCATCCCCAGCATGTGAGGGTGATGCTGTCTTCTTGGCATGTTTTGGGGGTGGTCCTCTCCTCTTCACTGGTCTCCCGGCCCTGCCAGTTCCTCTCCCAGCCATGATAGGCATGAAGCATATGATTCACAGCAATTTGCACTTGCGCCGCATATACTCAGGTACCACCCGTCATGTGGAATTCAAATGTGCTCTGCGTCCTCCGTTCGTTATTATTATGTACTATCAAAGCATCCTGCGCATGCTCCACCCTTTTTGTAGTAAGCCGTGCATGCAACGTTTGCTCGGCGTGACCCGCCCATCTCACGTGATGCAAGCCTTGCTTGATTTACCAGCTGGTACTGCCAAATTCCTCTGCCTGCTTCCTGCAGCCTGTGCCTGATCTAGCTTGGCTTGCTCTCGCACTCCTGCTATCTCTTCAGTGTGCAGTCCCGGGACTGTTTGCTGAACAATGCCGCTGCCACATCGGGACACCAATACTTCATCTCTGCTCCTCTGTACAGGTAAGAGGGGGAATTGGAAAAGGGAAAATAATGATTTTCTGGCTGCATCATAGAAAGTGGAAGCGGTATGGTGGCACAGATGGGGATGGGGAACTGCTGTGTGAGTCAAAAGTGCTTAGCAGGTTAGTGCTGTCCTATCTTTTGCTATGTTCATGTGGCATGGTTACTGGTGCTTTGCATATTAGTTAACTTTGAATTGTTCCATCATCCATATGGAAGCCTCTACTGCAGATGTATGTTGTTCGCAAGGTGATTAAGGTGGTAAGGCTGCAGAGCCATGTACAGTTGGTTGTTGTGTGTGCGTGTGTGTCTGTCCTTGCCTGGGTGTCACTTCTGACATTGGCCTTTCCTGATTGTCCATGCCCACCTGAATCAATGTTTGGTCAGGGATGAAGAGAAACATCCCAGAGCATTCATGAGCCTTTGCACAGTAGGCACACTCTGTAAGGAGCAAACACAGTGGTGGTACAGCGTACTAGTGATGGATTTGACACTTCCATCTCTGTTAGGGGTTCATTCCAGACCCAGTTCCAGCCAACTAGCATCAGCTACACCATGTCTGCTACCTCTATCACCACTTCCACTTTTGCGTGGATGAGGGCTGCAAACCTATCGGGTGCAGAAGTTTCCATCCTTAGAGAACAGCTTGGGGCTGTAGGACATAGGAGTATCTCGCAGGAAATGTCTGCTTCCATCAATGTTGAGGGGGTGGCAGTATGTACCCTAGAAAACATTAAAAAAGGAGTGTCCAGAGCCAGAAGAAGGCGAGGGCAGCCATTGACGCAGTACCCGCTGCAGAGGTGCACTCTGGCGGGTGCCATCGAATTTCACCTCTACATGTATGAATCCTGCAGAGGGTTAACCCATCGCTTTGCATCCAGTTCCTCAAACTGCAGGGCCAGATCCAGGTTGCAGATGAGTCCACACAGTCATTATGATGGGGCTTTATGGGTATGCCATGTGGAGAGGATGCATGTTGGAAGGACACTGGTCGATGTACACAACAATGTAGTGTAACGTAATGTGGCATGCCATTTTGTTCTGGTGCCATTGGAAAGGCTTCTATATGCTGTGCCCATGGTGCATGCAAGGTTCCACACTGCATAGGTCCTAGGGTGGGACTGCCTGTGGAGGATGTGCAAATGGAGTCCTTTGATGGTGTTAATGGTGTACAGATCAAGAGATATGTTACCCTGCTGGATTACTACCCAGTTGTCTTTTGACTGATGGACATATGTGGTCCAATTCAGAGGTGATGTCACAGGCCACCATCTGCATTGTAGGGTTTGTGTTTGCCTTTGGAGGAATCGATGTCTGGGTGACACATATGGTGCAGGGGCCTTGTCCGTTGGTGGTTGATGTGATACGTGAGAGGGGGGTTTTGAACCCAAGATGGTCATTGATTGAGATGGTTGATGAATCGCTGACTCGCCAGGAGGCTGTGGGAGTCTATGGAAGTAAGCAGGGAGTCTGCCAGGTCCAGTTTTCCCCTGACCATGTACCATAGTGGACGAGGGTCCTTGGTCAGTGAAGGGTGAGGTATGTTGCTGTGTATAGTGCAATGATGATGGCTGTGTGTCTTACCAATATGCAACAGTCCTCATGTATGCCCCATCCATGTGCCCAGTTGGCCATGGTAACTATTGTGCCCATGGATTGGTGTCTGCTCATTCTATGCAAATTCTTGCATGCAATTGATTGGGATGCCATCATGTATTACAGCTTACATGTCTGTGGGTACAGGATGATTCATTGAAGTCGTGATGTGATGGGGCTGTGGCATTAGTATGTGAGATGGCAGCATGCTACTTTTTCAATCTTCAGACATGCACATGTGTACACACATATGATGAACTGCTTCACCTCCCTCCCTTTCCCTCGAGTCTCACATTCAGATGAGAAGACCATTACTGAGGAGAAGCAAGTTGCCAGGCCTAGGCCTTCCAGGAGGCTACAGAATCCAGGTCCACAACTGCCATCGTAAAACTCATCTGAGGGATAGGTGGCTGGTGAGGGGACATCATCTGATGGCACTGCTGATGAGGTGCAGAACGTTGCCATGGTCCAGATCCAGGCTGCAGGTGAGTCTACACAGTCATTATAATGGGTCTTTATGGGTATGCCATATGGAGAAGGATGCATGTTGGAAGGGCGCTGGTCGATGCACACAGCAATGTAGTGTAACGTAATGTGGCATGCCATTTTGTTCTGGTGGCATTGGCATGGCTTCTATATGCTGTGTCCATGGTGCATGCAAGGTTCAACACTGCCTAGGTACTAGGGGTAGGAAGGCCTGGGGATGATGTGCAAAGAGAGTCATTTGATGATGTTGATGGTGTTGGTTCATCAGTTACAGATCAAGAGATATTTACCCTGCTGGATCACTACCCGGGTTGTCTTTTGACTGATGGACATATGTGGTCCAATTCAGAGGTAAAGGTGCAGGCCGTCATCTCATTGTAGGATTTGTGTTTATCTTTGGGGGAACTGAGGGCTGCGGTGACACATATGTTTCAGGGGCCTTGTCGTTGGTGGATGATGTGATACGTGAGAGGGGGTTTTGAGCCCAGGATGGGGATTGATTGAGATGGGTGATGGATAGGTGACTCGCCTGGAGGCTGTGGGAGTCTATGGAGGTAAGCAGGGAGTCTGCCATGTCCAGTGTTCCCCCGACCATGTACCATAGTGGAGGAGGGTCCTTGGTCATTGAAGGATGAGGTATGTTGCTGTTGATAGTGCAATGATGATTGCTGTGTGTATTGCCAATGTGCAACAGTCCTCATGTATGCTCCATACATGTGCTCAGTTGGCCATGGTAACTATTGTGCCCATGGAGTGGTGTCTGCTCATTCTATGCAAATCCATGCATGCAATTGATGGGGATGCCATCATGTATTACAAGCTTACATGTCTGTGGGTACAGGATTATTAATTGAATCTGTGATGTAATGAGGCCGTGGAATTTGTATGTGAGATGGTGGCATGCTACTTTTTCAATCTTCAGACATGCACATATGTACACACATATGTTAAATGTTAAATGTTAAAGGTATTTGATTTTTTTTAAAACGTTCTTTATTGTTTGATTCGTACCTCCTCCACCTAGGCCACATACAGTTTGCACATTATGTTACATTTATTTGTACAGCCCACTGTCACCAATGGGATTGGTCCCCAGGCACTCAGGCAGATCTCTAAACGAGACGGTGGGTTGGGTTAGTAAGGTGAAGAAGGAGTAGTATAGTGAGAGAAGTGATGTCCTGTTGGAAGCTTCAGTTTGGTTTACACCACGCGCTGACCTTTGGTGAGACTACTGGATTGATGTCAGTCCTCGTCTGCTGTTGGTGCAGCTCATGTGTTGTTTGTTGTTGTGGTGATGTGTGTGCGGCTTGCTGTGCGAGAGGTAGTTGTGTGGGTTTTTGTATGAATTAAGTTTGCAGAAATCTTGAGCTTTTTTGGTTAGTGGGTTGTATGTCTCGTAGCTGACCTTCGCTGTTTGGCTAAATACCTAGATTTGAGAATCTTGTATGGTGGGCGAGAGGCTAATGTCTCACAATACACTAGGGTTCCCCATACAAAAGACAAATATGTAGCCCCATCTAGATTTGAGTGTCCTGAAGTGGGGGAGAGACTTAGGTTTCATAGTGCATTACATTTCACCATACAGTAGAAAAAGGTGGAGGCTATATCTAGATTTGAGAGTCCTGAATGATGGGAGAAGGCCTGGGTTTCACAGTAAGTGGGTTTCAACATATAATATACAGAGATGGAGGCTACACCTAGGTTTGAGAATCCTGTAAAGTGGGAGGTGGGCAGGTTTCACAATACATTAAGTTTCACCATAAAGTAGACAAAGATGGAGGCTATACCTAGGTTTGAGAGTCCCATAAAGTGGGAGAGGGGCTTAGGCTTCACAGTGTATTACGTTTCACCATACAATAGACAAAGGTGGAGGCTACACCTAGATATGCTGAACTGCCTCTCCTCTCTCCCTTTGCATCCAGTGTCACATGCAGATGAGAAGACCAACAATGAGGACGAGCAAGTTGCCAGGCCAAGGCATTTCAGGAGGTTACAGAAACCAGGACCACAACTGCCATCGTACACCTCATCTGAGGGATGGGTGGCTGGCGAGGGGACATCATTGGATGGCTCTGGTGATGAGGTGCAGAACGTTGCCATGGTCATGGAGGGTGAGTCCTCAGGGCCAGAGAGGCAGGTACATTTTGCCATCAGCATAGACAAGCTGGCCGGCACAGAGGCTACAACGGGGGTGTCAGGGTTAGGCGTGGTGGAGGGGGAGGGTGGCATTATGAGCCTGTCCATGTTGTCTGGTGGGGGTATATTGTTTGATGTGTGGGCCGCAGACATGGACTTCGGACAGGAGGTTGTGCTGGACACAGTGGTGGTGTTAGCTCTTCTCCCTGTCCCAGACCTATCTGTTACAGGGCTACACACCTTCAGTGATGCCACAACACAGACAAGCCCGGCAGTGAGTGCAGATGATGCCATACATGATGCAGTGTTTACCCGGTTCTTGTTGGGCCATGGGAAGCAGGTGGTTGCCTTCACACAATCCATGCCCAGCGCATGAGCCATCACAGGCAGGTGTGCCACATCATGACCTCAATGGCAAGTGCTCTGCTGTGGGTGGTACATTTGGCACACACAACACCAATGCCACCCACCTCCACCTCATCAACTGTGCCCAGGAACCCACAGGCTTGGCCTCCTATGCCCCTGTCACCCCCATAGCAAGTCTGGTGCCTCCTTCATGCTCATTGGGGGTACACGTGGCCACGGAGGCCATTCAGGTAGGCCAACGGTCTGGAATGGCTTTTACACAGGAACAGGAAGTGCAGGTGGACATGGCACTGGAGGCAAATGATGGGCAGTACTCCCCTCCAAGAGTCGTTCATCTCAATGGAGGGAGTCCCAACACCAAAGCCGGGCTGCCAGGCAGCTGGAGCTGTTGCGACAGCCGAGGCAGGCACAATGGAGACTCATGGCATGTAGTGTGCAGCAGGCATTCCATATCAGGCAGGAGAGGCAGGTGGCAAATTACAGGATACATGTAGCCACCACATGTGAACTAAAATACATGAAGCAGCAGGAGAAACAGAGGATGCATGCAAATGGCAGAGGCAGTTGCCTGGGCCAGGGCTGCACCACTTGCAAGGATGGAGGAGTTGTGTCCTGCCATTCTGGGTGAGAGTATGCGGGCTGCACAGCAAATAGAACTGACCACTAAGGAGGCTGACCACTAAGGAGGCCCTGCAAGCCCTCAGGCACACCAATGAAGTCCACCTGCAGCAGGTTGAGTCAGAGACACGGGAAGCCTTAGGTCAGGCATTGTCAGACACTGGGCTGCAGCACTGACTGTAAATAGGTTTCTTTTTCTTATAGATTTACATCTTTTCATTTTTTGATGGAGGATTCCTGTTATTTTCTTTTGTGCTAATGTTTTCATGGCCAAACTTCTGTTTGCATTATAATACAGTTGTGTCTCTGGTTCGATCGGATTTATGTGGTTATTTTTTCTGTGTAATTCACTTTCTCTGACACCGTCTATGTACATTCATCTTTTGGTGTGCATGTCACGCTGGGCTGTTTAGATGGTTGCATGCAGCATACTCATGTAGTATGCTTGTTGGGATTTATGAGTCCTCACTCAACATCTCATTGTTTTAAGATGACAAGATTGTGTGTAGCATTTGTCCATTCATCTGCTCATGGTGTAGGTATGATTCTGTGTTGCATGTGCACATTGCCAAAAAGCACCATGTGTGCTGTATGTAGGTGTCAAGCTCACAGCCATGTACTTATTGATCAGCATATGTATATGTATACATTGTGACCTTCTCAGTCCATACATGTAGTTGATGCATGTGCATGGGATTGGTAAATGTATTTATGTTGTGTGTAGACTGTCATATGCACCTCTGGCTTTATGCGTGTAAGGGTGGTGGTGGTGTATTATTATGGTTCATCATTGTGGTAGTCAAGGTTGTATTACATTTCATTCCTTGCACAGATTGTCATGTTGCCATGTATGTTGGCTGTACAGATCTGTGATTACCTATGCATGACAATGATGACTGTGCCTTGCAGTACGCATGGATGTTGCACTGTACACACATTTGATCCTGAGATGTGTTTGGTCTATATGGCCCCACTACTCATACATGGTTGTTATAGTGTTGTGGATGTAGGTGTGCTTTATGGGTGACATGACTATCAAAAAGTCTTTATCAAGGTCTTCAGTGTGTCAAAGGTGTGTTGGGTGTGGTGATGTTGCCAGTTAAGGTGTTTGTTGCTCTATGATTTTGTAAATTCCTGTGATGGTCACTGTCATGCTCAGTATATGTAATGTAAATGTCCGTGCTGCCTGCTTTGGCCTGTTGTGCAGAGTTGCATTCATTTCACTGACCGTGACTGCAGATGCATGTGTTACACACAAATCATCACTCCGACATCTGTAGGGCAGATGAGTGTGTGGGTAAGGGTTTTTGTAGGTGTGCATGTGCTTGATGTGAATACGTGGCAAAAGCAGCAGAGGTGCCTCCAATGAATGCAGTAACTGATTTCTCCATGACGTACATCATGTGAGACACATCTGTGCAGGATTGGGCTCTGAATGACCAATGTACAGCGGTGAGTGGGGATGTGATGACTCACTCAACCCTCACATTTCTAGAGACGGTGAGATGACACATTTGTGTGGATGAACTGGTACACTCAGGTGGTAATCCTCTGCCATATTTGGTGTGGGGTACCATGTGAAGTCAATGTCCTCAGGAGGGGTATAATGGTGAATCAGTAGTTACACAGACCATACAGCATCACTTTCAATAATGAAGGGAGTGCCCAATACGGGTTTCCTCAACTATTGGGGTCACTCATTTTGTACACACCATCCACATGTTGTAGTTGGATTGATGTGTTGCACAATGTGTCTCCGGACATGCAGTAAGGTGTTGTGGCTACACACTGAAGGTGGTGACACTTCTTGTGGATTTTGATGGGGTATTGGGCTGAGTAGTGACATGCAGAGTTTGGAGAATTCAGGAGCAGGGCTCAGTTCTTGTGGGGTGCAGACACAGGTGGACCCTGCCCCTGCCTGGTGTAGCCCTGTCCAGGTGCCAGGTCCCACCCTCACTGCCTTCTCCACGCCTGGGTTTCACTTTAGTGTCACTCTGGCCTCAGGGCAATTGGGCAATGCCTGCACTGGCGGCACCCAGGCCAGCTGTGGGGTGGTTGGCTTTCTGCCTTCCTGTTGCACACGTAGAGGGGCAAGGGAGGCATCCACCAGCTGCACCAAACAAACACTACCTGAGTTGACAGTTCTCAGTCACCATTGTGCCCCCACAGTGTGGGTGCAAAGGGAGACAGACAAGAGACAAATGTATGGGTCAACCACATGCCCTGTTTTTCTTTCTTTCAGTGGGATGCATGAGTGTAGGATTGGGAGGATTTGGGGTGCACCTTGTGTGTGCTAGTTCTTTAAGGGGAATGCGTTGGTGTGGGGTTATTTTTGTGGTTTCATGATTGGTGGTCGTACGGAGCATAGGATTAGAGGGTGTAGGTACACTTTGCATGTGGGGGGCGTAGATTGGTGGGTGTACCAGGAGTAGGAATAGTGGGTGTAGGTGCACCTGCATACAGGGGCTCAGATTGGTTGGTGTACACAGAGTAGAAATAGTGGATGTAGGTGCAGTTTGCATGTAGGGGCTCAGATTGGTGAGTGTAGAGGATATAGGAATATTGGGTGTAGGCACACTTGCATGTGAGGGCTCAGATTGGTGGGTGCACAGGGTGTAGAAATATTGGGTGTAGGCACACTTGCATGTGGAGGACTCAGATTGGTGGGTATACAGGGGTGTAGGAATGGTGGGTGTAGGAACACTTTGCATGTGGAGGGGTTCAGATTGGTGGGTGTACAGGGTGTAGGACTATTGGGTGTAAGTGCACTTGCATGTGCACTTGCATGTGGGGGCCTCAGATTGGTGGGTTTACAGGGTGTAGGAAATTTGGGTGCAGGTTCACACTGCATTTGGGGGGTTCAGATTTGTGACACTCCTGGGACTGATAATGGTTGGTATGGGTGCAAGTTATGGGGATTACTTATGAGTAATAACCATGCAATTTGTAACTTTTTCACTGCATCTGGTGTCACGGTTCACATTGTGCGCCAAACAGTATATTTCAGTGGGTCCTTGGTTTGGACTGGGGGTTTGTTGTGGGCGTGTCAGGTGTGATCCTGTTTTCTTTGCACTCTAGGTTCCTGCTTGCACTTATTTCTGGAAATCGCCACCTCGTGCAGTGAATTTGTGCTACGCAATCGTAGCACACGTGTTGGAAATTTTGTGGCCACTTTGCTCGTTTTTTTCTGTAAATCAGGCCCAATAAGTTTTACAGGGTTCTAGCAGATGACGCCTAAGGGAATTCCAGAAAAGTCAACAGTAAGTGGGGAGTGGGTAGGATGCTATTATCATGCCATGCAGTCGTGCTGTATAGAAAGAATCAGATTAAATCCGTGCTCAACATGTGGAGTCAGTGAGAACCTTAAATACTAAAAGCCTGCCGATCCGAACGTAATTACAATGAGGTTACTGGAAGTCTCTGAATCAATTACCAAGTGCAAACATAATGTACAATATTGCCATATTTGCCAGCAATCAGGCAGGTATTGAGGGACATCTTAAAGACGTGCAGAAGTAACGGATCAATTGAATAGCAAGTAATCTGGCAGTCTAAAATGAGCCTATTGAATCAATGAATACGCAGTTCATCCGGCAGTCTGTGCTGATTCTCTGGGAGTGGCAGCATGCCATGCAGTGTTAACTACATTGCACCGGATGCTTTATTCATAATTCAATTTACAAAAGCCCTACACAATGTTCCTAGAGCAGAGAGGTCCAAAGGGCAAGATCAATGTCATCCCCACTGACGTTTCCCTCTATCCCAATTGATACGCCACATCATCTTCACGCTAGCTCCTAGACGCTCCTTGGATCCAATGCAAAGTAATGTTGAATACAAATAAAAGTGGAAGCCTGCTGTCCAACCTTCAAAGGTAGTCATCTTGTAACACCAATGATAAAAACATTTACAGTTTCAGAGCAAGGCAATAACTGAAATGTCCGAGGGAGGCATCTTTTCAGCAGAGCAAACCCACTTTATAAAGACTCTTAGAAGTGATGCATGGCGCATTTCAGTGCCGTGGCGGGAAGCAGTCTGAAAGAGTTCCAATCCGACTTTATAGCTGTCAGCCAGAGAATGCAGCCGACTGAAATATGAGGAACCTGTGGATTTCATTCGTTTTGCTCTTTGCACTGTGCTCAGCAATATCTGCTGTTCCATAGTACGGTAAGTAAGACACGCTGGGTCTCTAGGATTTCTCTGCACAATGGAATTACAATTCTTTAACATTGTTAGTAGCATATTCAGGTCTATTGATGCTTGGATCGTGAGACAAAGAGTCAGTAAATAGCTCAAATGAGTCTTGTTTGACGAAGCAACGAACAGGGTAGCCAGCTCAGCAGTGTGTTGCATAGCTTCTGGAGGTAATTAAGGGTTTGGGCTATTTCCTTCATGTATGGTACTTGCCATTACTGGATGCTGTAACCTCAGGGACCCACACCCAGCAAAAGTGTACCACTGCTAGTGCGGCAATACCATCCTTTAAAAGTAGTATATCAAAAATACTGCATGCAAGGCAAATATTAAAACATGCAGTCTTTTTGAGAAAATAAAAACACTTCTGTAGTTGGAGAAAAAAAAGTGAAAAATCTCTCTATGTAAATAGATGGAAATGAATGTTGGGCACAAGTGGCAAATTGCATAAGTGGGCACCCAACATCTGTTATCACACGTACACAATATCATATTGTAAAACAGTGGATGGAACCAACAGTTATGGAGAACATATAACGTAAACATAAAGTAAAGACGTTGGAAAACGTACTAAAGATCCTTCGAACATGTTTGTTATGTTGCCCTTATTGTTAAGAAAAGCACACTGGTTCTTATACATTAGAGTACATGATAGGTTACATTATATAAGTCAATTTTATTCATTAACTCTTGATACACAAATTAATGGCAAAATATAGTAATAACACATGAACACTAAAAAACACCAATGAATGGTGGGAACATCCCATAGGTGTTAACAGTACATAGATAGTTGTAACTTGAAACTATATACAGCAGAACAACAAAACCATCACATAGTACAAATCAAACACATTTTGGATTGAATACAAGGAATTGCACTATATGAATTGAAGTGCAAGTTCTGTTGGTCAGGCTATGCAGGGATTGATTTTAGAGAGGATCACTACCTGTCTAGGCTGATTTTGGATTAAATCTTATTTCGGGTCAGAAGAACTAAGTTTCTGTTATTTTGATAGGGTGATCATGAGTTATATCTTCCTCTATTAACCAAGAGATGATGGTTATTGGCCTATCTGTCCATCGGGTAAGACATTTCGGCATTAGTTAATTACTGGACCATTGGCTTCTTCAGGATCATGTGTCTTGTGAGAGTTGCCATTCAAATCTACATCTGGTCATGCCCATAGTGAACCTTCATTACAGGGTTGTAGGGTACGCTTGCACCAAAGGAAGCAGAGTTTCGTAGATGTAGGTGGTCACTCTGCCGCTAGTCACAGGGGGCTATGGTCGTGGGGGACCGTAGATGATACAGGTCCCAAGACAGAATGGCTCCTTCTGTCTCTCCCTTCTCAAAGATGATATCTTGCAGTCTGAATGAGGCAAAGCTTGTTTTGTCTGACAGGCTCTGTGGAGTCAGCTGATGCTGGGGTCCTAATAACGAGCGCGGTGTCACACCATTGATGTCCGGCGGAGAAAAAATGCATCAAAGGGTCAAGAATGTCTGTGGTGTGCAGTGTGAAAAATCCATGGGCACTGAGCAGCCCCACACACTATTGACTCCAGTTGCGCCCCTGATAACCCACATTGTCGAATGAATTATGAATTCCAATTAAATGCTTCTGTGACACTGCTGTTTTTCATGTTAGTTGGTCTACGCTATGTATGGGAGCGAGGGGCCCCCAGGCCCCCTCGCGCCGTACACTCCTCAGTACGGGACTTGGACCATGTGCCTCCAGTAATGGGGTTGCCCCTTGCCCTTATGTAAAGTTAACCACGGTTGACCGCTACATAGATGGGACTACTGAGCAGGACACGGGGCATCCATCTTTTGTGCCCCCTTTCGACTCCTCTTGGGTAAACAGGCCTTACTGCGATAGTACAGCAAGGCTCAGCCCCCCTTCCACCGCAACAGCCAAGGACAGAGACACACACAAGGCGCGCAGGCAGCTGGCTAGCCCCCACCCTTGCACTCCCCCTGCGAAGGAAAGCTCTGTGCTCCCATTCTCACGCTGAAGCTGGAGAAAGTTGCAACAATCAATATGATACAGTTTTCTTCCTCTGAGATCACTGCTAGCATGAGAACCAGCATGTGAACCAGGATGAGCTAAGCACTTTTTGCTTGTTCGTCCCCATAAACGTGCAAGCCACCCACCCCCATTTAGAGTGATTTATTGCCATCCTGACCATGCGCTCCCTGTAAGGTATTTCTTTCAAGTGCCAGACCCTCGCCTGAGCTGCGAAACCCACCCAACACACCCACTACTAACCTTAAGCACTTTGCCACAATATATGTTTTTACTTATACTAATAGGTCTAAAGTTTAGGAGATATGTGAAACACAGCTTGACTCTTTTTACATGCACAATAAAGGTCAAGGCCTCCAATTAAAGCTACGAATGACCCAATTGTACTGACAATAAATGCTATGTGTGATTTGTGTAGAAATATGAAAAGAAGTATAAAATGTTTAGATAATTTGTTATTTAGTGTTTTACGAATGCAACATATTAGTTTAGGTAGTGACCACAGTGACCGGACCCTGACCTGCGTGGAGCACAAGATATTTGACGTCCATCATCTCGTCAGCTACTCAGCCAATCAGAAGGAAGAGATGCCACCCACACCTACAGCACCACACCGCCTGGCCAATCGGGTCCATTTAGTATTTTTTGTTAGAGTTACTTTAATTTATATATATATGAGTGATGATGTAAATGAGAGTGGGCATTTTTTGGGTTATTTCCTAGCTGGAGAAATAAACCATCCTTTGAACTCTTGCAGCCTCCTTCCCCGACAGGGGTTGTGTTGGTTATTTTATTTTCTCTTACACGTAGTAAGCCGGGGAAAGGCACCTACATTTTTGGTGACCCCCGCGACGTGATTTAGAGAGGTGCCTCGAGGCCTGCACCGCCTGGCAGCGAGATCCAGGACGCCCCCAGCAAGACCATGGCCTCCGTGGTTTACCAGACTGTGCACATCAAGAAGAAAGGGTCAAGGGTTCCCAGTTGACGAATACCCGATCGGAAAGGCTGCTCGCCAAGGCAGGCCACGGCTTGGTTGGGGTACGGACCTGAGCGAGGTCCGGCCGTGAGCGGTGACCCTCGGAGTACCTGACTGAATCCATGGAGTCCCGGTTGCAAAGACCCCAAAGGAAGGTAAGGGGAAATACGGGAAGAAGGGAATTAGCAAACAAAGGGAAGGTAGTTAAGAATAGGGTCTGTGTGAGTGACGGCGAGGCTTTTCTGATCTATCCTTTGTATGGCCATTAGGTGTTGTAAGAAATGAGAAGAAGAGAAGTGGTATCCTAGCCCGTACGGAGTAGAAGGCGGCACCGCGTAGCATTTGTCCCGACCAAGTGCAGAATAGAGATAAAGAGAAAATAGTAGGGGTCTTGTATATTGAGTAGACTCGGAATAGTTTTAGAATATTCTTTTTCCGTGGAGGTAAGAAATCTTGAGACATAGTAAAGGTGAAAGAGGTGGGGAGTGAATGCGAAATAGTAGGTAGAATAGGGAAGAAGAAAAACCGGTGACAGTAACGGGAACAGGGAAAGAACAAACGCGCGCAGGCAGTGCATGTGCATGTTGCATGATTATATGTTTGTTGGTCTGCTTTGTGTATATGTCCTGTTGAACACACCAAAGTATTTCAGTACAAGTAACTTATTGATTAATGAATAATAAGCAAATAAATAAATTGTGAGAGGTGACCAGGTAACACCTCTCAAGAAGAACAGCTAATGTGACATACCATAATTGCGATCATTGATAAAGAACGTATTTTCACATATTGTAACTGATATACCAAGTGAGAGGTGGGAAGGGACTCAAGGGTACCAGAACACACAAGAAAGGAAAAGAAGCATTGCCATTGGGGGAGAAAAGCCACTGGCACATATTTGCCAGCACCTTCCACTATATAGCGACAGGATACAGAAGTATCATGATCAGTGGATCACTGAGATAAAAGGAGATGGGGTTATACCAATTTGGCCAGAAGGAGGGTCATTCGACAAAAGAGTGTTGGACCTAGTATCAACACATTTGCTAGCACGATACAAAGGGAAACAGTTACAGAACCGGAGAGAAGTGTTAGATTTATGGCAAATGTTGGAGGAAGTTACCCCCACGGCAGAGGGAGGTACAAGCCGAATGATCGAAAAGCAGAAAATACCTGAAGAAGTAAGCGGGACACCAAAAGGGGAGTGCTCAGCAACTACAACCGAGAACGAAGTAACAAAAATCTATCCCTTAATGACCAGGCCAGCAGTAGGGTTCAGTGAGCCCATGTATATACCACACACCCCCAATGCTCCGTGCGGGGCAACAGCCCCTGAACCCCCACCATATGACAAAGGAGGCCTGTACGGCCCCACAAGTGCACCTCCTGGGAACTTAGCACGTTTAACAGGCGATTTAAATCGCTAGCTAGCACACGCACAAATGGAAATAACACGGTTAAGAGCTCTATGCGACAAAGGGCAAATGATGCCAGGGGGAGGGGAGGTACCCCCGCTGTCACTGGCAGATCTCACACCCGCAATAGGGGCAGTAAGCAATGCAACCCCTTCAGTCTCAGTATCAGGGCAATCTATAGCATCACAAGGGACGTCACAGCAAAGACAAGAACAAGAGTGGCAGTCAGGACAGTTCCTGTTCCAATTGAATAACAAGCCAGTGAGAATTATACGCCCAGATACACCGGAGAGTCAACAAAGTGGAGATCAGGGTGAAAGACAAGGAAGTGAACCCAAGGAAAACTGGGAGGATAATAACGAGCCAGAGTCAGAAATAGAAGAAGTATGGGATGATTTAGATCAGGCTTGTCCAACTTTTTTGAATGTGGGGCCAAAGCATTAACTTTTTGTCACCCAGTGGGCCGGCGAGCCAAAAGTCAACAACCTCACCCAAAGCAGTATATTAAAAAGCAATATTGTGTGACCTTTGACACAATAGCATCACAGGCAGTGATAGCCATGCAGTCCCAAGGATAGCTTTTGGTGTCATGGGCAGTGATCAAAGGTTAGTTGCTTGTGATTTCTTTCAGTGTCTATGTGTTAATATTTTTCTGAAATAGTGGGGGCGACCGAGCGTAGCGAGGGAGCTACAAGGTTCTAGGGAGGGTTTGGGGGGTTCCCCCCCCCCAAGAATTTTTTTTCAAATATGGGGTTGAAATGGTGCATTTTACAGCAGAAAAGGTGACCAAAAAGCCATAAATTTACAATCAGTTCTAAAGGGGAACATGAAAATTCCATGTCACCAACAGCAGAAAAGAACATTTTACAACACAACACATTTTAATGATCAATGTGTCCACAGTGTAAGACAGCACTGTCACTGATGTAACACATTGTCATGCTGGTTGTACCCGAAATATGCCTCTGTAGCAACATGTCTATGCTGGCTTTTCCCAATTTAGGCCAGCATTGTCCTGTACAAAGCATGATTGATGCTGCCTGAGCATGTGCAGTGTGCCCAATACATATGGCAGCTTATCTCTGTAATACACATTACTTCTGTGGTGATGAAAGAAGCATAATTCAATTCAACAGATAAAATGTGGAAAAGCGATCACCCAAAGGTGAACCTAATTGAAGAAACACAATGTGAGCGCAATCTAAAAGTATGCAACCTAGGCAGGCCGATTGCACACTTTACCTTTTCTTTCACCAATAAATCGGGGGGGAGCGAACGCAGTCCCCCACTACCAAAAATAATGCAGTCGTGTATCCCGCATTTGGGAACACAGCAGGGGTCAGCAAATCCGATGTGCAATGGGTAAGCCTCACCCTGGGAGATCTGCCCTTGAGATCACATTTTCCCCTGCCAGCTAAGTATGAGTTGCATGCAAGAGGGCAGGGGTTGGGTCAGTTCTGGGAAGCCCCACTAAGCGAGGGTGAGAAGGCAGGCCCTGACCCAGCCCCAACCCCCCAAACTCCAGAAGCTCTGAGCATCTGCAGAGCTGCCTGTCCCGCGTTTCGGTGGAAGCTCCAACAGACAGAGCCCAGCAGAAGAGCAGTTCCTTTCTCCCATCAGGCCCTGCTCGGCCCGAGATTTGTATAAATAGCAGGATGGCTTGAGTGGGCCTGTTGCAGTCTGCCCACTGGACTGTCGGCCCCACATGGGCCCATGGCCCTCCTGAGCAGAGCTGCTCAGCGCTGACCCCATTGACACAATCATAATCATCCTGGACCTCGACGCTCCACCACCCCTGAATCTCAGAGTTCTGCTCAATGACAATGCTGAAGCATTGACATCTTTGCTCTAACCATATGCCGTGTTGTGTCAGCCGAGCCTGCACAACGCCAAAGGCAAGTATTCCCTTGTCAGGGCCCAGAGGTCACTGAGTCTTCCAGTGCCATCCACTTGGCACGGCCTACTGTTCCCAGCGTTTCCTACCCGCAAATCAGCACCACTGCCAAACAGAACTGCATCATTGGGGCCCATCGCTGCTGCTCTCCGACTTGACCCCAGCCCAGCGCAAAGGCACCCATGCTTCTGGTCTGATGCTGAAAAGCCTGGCTCTGCTGAGGTCCGGAAGACAAGAACTAAGGTATTTTGGGAACATAGTACTATTGTTTTTTTGTGTTGCAACTGTATCAGCTCACACCTCTCCTGAAGGGTATAGGCTGCCCTCAGACTGCACTACCAAAAGAGTGAAAATAAGTTATACCTGTTGGGCTTGCCTGTTTCACTTTTATGATTGGGATCATTGCTGCATGGGTATTAAGCACGTTATAAATAACCTATCATATTAGATCACATCATAGATCATAGATCAAGATCATAAGCAACTTCCAAAAACCTTGGCAGGTGGTCCACTGAGGCCCATTTGCAGGTTGCAGTGTGTTATTGGGGCACTACTAGGGTAACATATTGTGCTGTACATGTGGTATTCGCCATGCTTTGATACCCCACTGGCCACATCTATAATGTCCAATGTACTTGGTATAATGCATGGACATTTTCATCAATCCGCACTGTGCTTAGAGGTAAACGTAACTGAGCTCACGCTGTTCTTCTTTGTCTCGAGACGAGGAAAAAAAGCACTGCACAGGTTAAGTTTCTCAGCTTCCACTCGTATTTTCTCCAGAGCTGCAGCAACTATTCTAAGTGTACTCTGATCCATTTTGTGAACAAACTCAATCCACTAACAAACGAAAACTTTGGTTCCCATTGATTTGGATTTGGATTTTGTTTCCTTTCTATACATTTCTGGAGAGCATTTTTTGAAAGGTTGTTCTTGAGTGTGTAGATTATTTGCTATTGCCCACTTTTGCCGAATAGCAATTTCGACAAAACATTTTTTGTCGCATTGTTTTACGCTTTTTTACCAAAAAAATATAGATGGTAATTTTGGGTAAGGTATATAGAAAGTGAGGGTGCAGGGGTTCTGCCACCGGTTTTTGTGGTAAAAAAGCAATAAAATTGACCCAAATGAATGTGGCGAAATTGGCATTCACCATAAAAAATGCAGAGAAAGTTTATTGATACGATTATGTATGTGTCCACAAGTCAATCACAGCATGGCTGGGATTTGTAAGGGGGCCATGGTGATTGAATCGGGTTTACTGGTGAAAGGATGGTGATCCAGCACAGAGCGGCTCCTTTTGTGCCAATGTTTCCAAGTCTCCCCCCCAAAATATTGTGACTGATGATGCTGATAGCAGTCTAGTAGAGTGAGTGTGCGCTCAGAATTCTCATTCATCTTGTTCTTTTATGTGTCCCGAATAGAGCACAGAGTACTTTTGCGCACAGGCACATTTAAAAAAAAAAATGTTTTTACTCAAACGTTGTCCAACATACGGCCTTGCGGGCCACATAAAATGGCTTGGCGGGCCGCATTGTTGCCCGTGGGCCGTATGTAGGACAACCTTGATTTAGATGAATACGAAGAGGCAGCTGCTGCAGAGGGTTCCCCACTGCCAAACTGCCATTACCCAGACACACTATCACCACCATTATGGCAGGGTAGATTAAGACAACGAACAGGGAGGACAGGGAACATACTGGTAAGTAAAACGAAAAAAGGGAGAACGAGCAAAACAGGAAAGAAACAGAAACTACAAATGCCACTAATGCATAAAGGAACAGGTAGGCCAAACTATATCCCGTGGGCCCAAATGGACAAAAACAACCTGTTAAAGCTCCTCCCTCCGCTGACGGGAGGAGAAGGTAAGTGGATACATGTATTTGAGAAGAACACGGCAGGCGTGCCGTTAGCTATAGGTGAAGTGAAAAGCTTATTAGTATCAGCAATCGGGGACCAAGCAGACACAATCTAGGAAAGAGCAGGGTTCCCGGGAGTAACAATGAGCTGTGATCGCCACGATGTATCACCATTCAACAATGTTCAAGCACACGTGTGGGATGCATTGCGGCATGCATTTCCAGACGTTCCAGACCTGCATGCAGTGATGTAGTGCACGATGGAGGAGAGCGAGGATCCTGCGCAATTCATTTTGCGAGTGCAAGATTTATGGAGAAGTGAAACTGGTACGGCATGGAATCAATCAACAGCCTTATTTTATTATATCATTAAAAAGGGGGTGCCGAAAGAGGTGCAGAAGGCCTTGGACGAAATAGCTGGGATCGAAGCCAAAGGGTGGCCTGAAATTCAGAGCATAATTGTACACCATTGGAGGAGGATCAAAGAGAAGGAAAAGGAGGTCACACAAAAGAGGCTGGCCGACGAAGCAAAACTAGTGCAGACAAAATTAGTGAAGGTCGCCGCCATTATTGCCAGTGTAACCACAGACAGAGAAAACGAAGGAGAGGAAAACGCGGGAGGAAGGCCCGTTGGGATAGCAGCGCAGTGGGTTGGAGAGGACCAAGGACAGTGGAACGGAGAGGAACAGCCATGCCAAGGATCACAGTGGCAGAACAGGCCGGCCCAAGGAAGAAGTGGGTACCATGGGCAGAGGGGAGGATACAGAGGAATGGGAAACAGAGGGTATGGTGGCCAAGGACCAAGAGGAGGACAACAGGGGTCATGTTGGAATTGTGGAAGGTGGGGACATTATTCACGAGATTGTAGAACGCGACCATCAGGGTATTTTCAGGGGCAGCAGCAGTCCATGAACAATGAACAGGGGTGGGGTTGCCCACACCCAGGTAGCCCTTGTGGAGCTTCAATGGGGAGGGGGGAACAACAAGATCAGTATTGCTATGATCCCCAAATGCAACAAAGACAGCCAGTCCCACAACAGCAACAACAGCAGCAGCCACAACAGCAAAACTCACTACAGCCCATGGCAAGACAAAACTCAGTAGGGAACATAAACAATAACCCTTTTGCAACGGCTGCAAACGGTGCCCTTGCACCATTCCGTGACGTAACGGTCGTAGGTGACAACGTGTTTTCAGTGCCAGGTCAGCAAAGCTATCAAGACTAGGACAGCCCACAGGGAGTACTTGCGTGTCCAGTCCTATCCACCACACAAAGTGCAAATGAGGAACCACTAGTGGCGGCAGAGATAGGAAACAAGCAGTTTATCTTTATGGTAGACTCTGGAGCAGTAAGATCATGTCTCACAGAAGGGCGGTTTCAGCTCTCGGGAAGAAATTTGGAAACGCAGGGGTTCTCTGGGGCTATTTTAAAAGTTCCTTACACCAAAGATCTAGATG
Source organism: Ambystoma mexicanum (assembly GCF_040938575.1). Classification (NCBI taxonomy): domain Eukaryota; kingdom Metazoa; phylum Chordata; class Amphibia; order Caudata; family Ambystomatidae; genus Ambystoma; species Ambystoma mexicanum. The sequence goes on from NC_090936.1 coordinate 737,345,467, forward strand.
TAACAGTAGGGGGAAAAACAGTGCGCGAACCCTTATTGTATTACGAAGACGCGCCAATCAATTTGATGGAACGAGACTTGCTCAGTAAGTTAAACATGACCATAGCCTTTACTGAGAGAGGGATAGTGTGCTCGACGCCAGGGGTATGCCCAGTACGAGCACTCCTGATAATAAGCACGATTACAAAGGAAGTTGCAGTAAGAGGGATCCCCATTGACTTGGACATGTTCGTCTATGGAATACAGGTATTAGCCCGAGTAGAACCTGAAATAACACAAAAAGAGTGGAGAATACCATCAGACTTCATATTCCGCCCAATCACACCAACAGATGTAGTGCCAGGCACAATTATATCTATAGATATTGAGGCAGTTCAAGTTTCCAACAGACCGCATTGTGGTCATAGGCCTGGACGCGCAGGAACGCGAGTGGAGAAGTGTACTATGCATAGAGCCGAACATAATGCTGAAAGATATAACTGATGAAGAATTGTTTACCGATTACGAAGGGGATGGAGAAATAATAATGGAAATAAGCATACCATGTGACATTATGATCCAATACAGAGAAATACATAACCCACTCATGGCTAACATAAAGGTCCCACTGACAATATTTGAGGAAGACATGGCCAGGGTAGCACCTGAAATTTGGACTACAGGGCCACACGATGTGGGATTGTTGCATGAGGTGACTCCCATAAAGATAAAACTGAAACCAGGTGCCCTCCCACCCAGAGTGAAACAATACCCAATATCCAAAGAAGCAGAGGAAGGTATTAGAGATACAGTGAATGCACTCCTAAACCAAGGTATTTTAGTGCCATCAACTTCCCCATGCAACACAGCGATTTTTTCGATTAAAAAAGCGAAAGGATGGGGCGTGGAGAATGGTCCAGGATCTCCGCCCACTCAATGACGTCATCCAAAAAGAGTTCCCATTAGTGCCTAACCCGGCATCAAAATTGTGCAGTATACCAAAAGAGGCAACTTGCTTCACTGTCATTGATTTGAAAAATGCTTTTTTCTCTGTGCCACTCGCACCAGAATCGCAGTACCTTACAGCCTTTACATTAGGAAACAGCAGATATGAACACCGCAGACTCCCACAGGGGTATTGCGAGAGCCCAATCATTTTTAACAGAGTACTACGAGAAGACATCGGCAACATAGATGTAGGGAGCACCATTATACAGTACGTAGACAATTTACTCGTCTGCAGCAAAACAGAAGAAGAGTGTAGAGAAGACTCAATAACACTGCTTAACGTATTGGCTGCCAAGGGATACAAAGTAGACAAAGGAAAGTTACAATACTGCCTTGCAGACGTTGTATATCTCGGCCAGCAAATATCTAAAGATGGAAAAAGAATACTACTAGACAGAGCAGCGGCCATTCGACACATTATTATACCAAAAACAGTGAAGGACATGCAGAAATTTCTTGCCATATGTAACTATTGCCGAGCATGGATCCTCGATTATGCAGCATACACACGGCCAATGCTACAAGCGCTGAAGGAGGCACAGAAGAACAGGGCCCCAATAAAATGGACACATGAGACAATTGCCCTATTCTCCCAATTAAAAGACCTTATTGCAGACGCCCCAGTCCTTGCAAATCCAGATTATGAAAGGGAATTTTTCCTGTTTTCACACAGCAATGGAACATTGATGACAGCAGTATTGACACAAAAGACATCGCTAGGCCCAGAAATGCAGGGACATTTCGCTTGCGAACAGGCCCTCGCAGCAGCGGCCTTTGCAATTGAGAAAAGTGCCACAATCGTAATGGGATGTTCAGTGATGCTATATGCGGAACACTCATTATTTGCTATCCTGGAAAGATCAAAATCTACTCTCACAACAAAGAGAGCATCTGCTTATGAAATAATAATATCCAGTCCAAATGTACACGTGGTCAGATGCAAGACAGTGAACCCAGCCACATTCATTACAGAGCCATACACAACTGAAGATTTACAGGAACACGATTGTAGCACGTATGAGGGAGAGGGCGATGACATTCCCAAAGCAAGAGAAAATGCCCTTACAGAAGGAGAAATCTATTTCATAGATGGGTCAGCATCGGTAAACTCAGAGACAGGAGAAAAACATGTGGGGATGGCAGTAGTGCGCATGGAAGAAGACACATACGAAGTGATTGTTCAAAAGCGCCTCCCCTCACCTTAATCTGCACAAGCAGCCCAACTGACTGCACTAATCAGCGCGTTACACACAGCCAAAGACTGTGCAGTAACAATATATTCAGACTCAGCTTACGCCACCACGACAGTTCACTCAGGGCTATCACGTTGGTGAAGGAGAGGGTTCAGAAGAGCAGACGGGTCCCCCGTACAACATGCAACGTTGCTAAACGAACTAATAGAAGCTTTAGCAGAGCCATCGGTAGTGGCAGTGGTTAAATGCCAAGCCCATACCAATAACACAGACGCTGTGGAACGCGGCGGCCGACACAGCAGCGAAGGAGGCCTCGTACTTCAATAAGACACCAACATCAGAGTACGTTGTAAAAACAGCCAGAGCAGAACAACCAGCAGAAGCATACAGTAACACGCCCATAGCACAATTGATAGAATTCCAGAGAAGGGCCCCACTGGAAGAGCAGGAGTTGTGGGACAAACAAGGGTATAAACAATCAGCCACAGATCTCATTTGGAGACAGGAAATGACAGGCAAGGTAGTGATGCCTGTAGAATTATTAGAAGTAGCGTTCCAACAACTGCACTTCCCAGCTCACGTTGCAAAACAACAGATCGCCTCAGACATTCAGGAGGATTGGTTTGTTCCCAATCTGCACGAATACTTGTCTAAATTTGTGATTGAATGTACTACATGCCAAACTTACAATTCAGGAATGACATCACGCACTCTGCGTGGCACTTTGCCACACCCTACAGGTCCATTAAGAGAACTACATATCGACTACGCCGATATGGGAGAAAGATGTAATAGAGCGAGATACTTGATTGTGGTGGTATGCCCTTTTTCACGGTGGGTGGAAGCGGGGCCCTGCCCCCATCCTGATGCAAAATGTGCTGCCAAGTTCCTTGTGCGAGATGTATTCTCGCGGTGGGGAATCTGTAACGTGATCCGTTCAGACAACGGCACGCACTTTGTGAATGATTTTTTCAAAGAAGTTACCTCCCTTCTGGGGGTGAAACATAAACTATGTTCGATTTATCATCCAATGGCCAATGGCGTTGTGGAGAGGATCAAAGGGCTGCTCAAAAGCAATTTATCGAAATTTTAGCACGTTGAAAATAAATTGGATATATTGTCTGCCCCTAGCACTGTTCCAACTCAGAAATCAACCATTCAAGGATCACCATTTGAGCCCCCACGAAATCGTGATGGGGAGAACAATGCACACGCCGCTCTCTCCTGTTAGGAGGGCGTCGGATGCACACAGGGCTGCCACAGTGCTGGGGGAAGAGTGTTAGGATATGTATAAGATATGTTAAATGAAAAGTAATTTGTAATGTTTTATGATATTGAGACATGTTGTCCACGTTCACTGTATAATCAGAATGTTCCCATGTCATCATTTGTCTGTGTGTCTGGAACGTGGATCCTCAACTTCCAGAGGTTCCAGGTTCCAAGGGAGAGAAAGCAGAGAAGACAGGCTGCTGTGGACGGTTGTCGAGTCCCTCCCGGGGGTCGTGCTGTAATACTTCAATAAACAACTTCTTTGCGGCACACTACAAGGTTTCTGGTGGTTTCCCTAATCATAACAGCTGGCGACGAGGATAATGGATTTTTCAGACGACCCCCGGCACGATCCTAGCGAGCAAGGCTACGGATCATAAATTAACTGTGAGCGGCCACGCATTGACATTTTCTCGAGAGCCACATGAGGAGAACTGTTTTGAATACAGGTACCGGCAATGGTTACATTCATTTAACATTTTCTGCGGAGCGGTGGAAAAGTGGCCAGTGCGCGCAGTGTTTATGTTTGAAGCTGGAACACCTGCGCGTGTATCCCAACGCGGCGCTGTTGCTCGATTCTACGCGCACTGCTGACGTTCCGAGGCAGGACCCAGTGACGCGACTTCAGCGGAATTACTTCTACCAGCCCTAAGCCAGCGATTGAAAAGCGGACCTTACGGCATGACGAGCGCCGTGTTTGACACGTCAACACGCAGCAATAGGAGAGTGCACACACGGCGTGTTGGCCATATTTGATGTATGCAAATCAAGATTACTTTCGGCACAGCGGAATGTTCATCGCCGCATTGTGAGCCGGCTAGCAGTGGTTGGTAACCAGCCGGACGTCGGGCGATCTTGCACGCTCTAACGGACTTTGCGAGCCTCGCAAAACGGCCAAACGGCAGACGATTTCACATACTCTAACATCTCTGGTGAGTTTGCAAATGATATACATTTAATATACAGGTGTGTTTGAGGGATGTATGTCGATTAAATCAATCGTACCACAACTTAGTGACTGCAGCCACTGACATCACGCAGGGTCATGGCAAATGTACCGGCTCCAGTGTTTTTCCTACCACTACCTGGGGAACCCAGAGTACGATGGGTAGACTGGAAAGAAGGCTTCCACAAGTATGCGTTAGCAGTTTTTGGTCCCAACTATTCTAATGAGTGTAAAGAAGCTTTGTTGTTTCATTGTCTTGGGACAGCAGGTCAGGAAGTTCTGAGAAAATTACCAGAACCCATAGATATGCCAGATGCAGGCCCATATGAGAAGGCATTAGCCAAATTGGACAAACATTATAAAGTAGAGGAAAACATTATTCTCGAGAGGTACAAATTTGCCACCAGGGGCCAGAAGAATGGAGAGAGTATAGAAGATTTTATTACGGCTCTGAGGGGATTGGCGGTGAAATGTAGATTCAATCACTGTCAGGAAGAACATATACGTGATCAATTAATGATCAAATGCAACAATGATAACATTAGAAAGGAGCTATGGAAGGAGAAAGACCCCACTTTGGATAGAGCTATAGAGATTGCAAAGATGGTGGAACACACCGATAAATGTATAAAGTTACCCCAAGCAGACAATCATTCAAACAATGAGAAACCCAAGTTGGAGGAAAGTGAGGGTGCAGTTCAGAAAGTATCAAAGGTTGCTCAGAGGATGAGTTCAGGACTCCCAAAGCGACAGATGCAGTTTGGGAAAAGAGGCAAGGATCGACAAGAGAGTAAACCACCAGTTGGGAAAGGTTGGAATCGTCAATGGTCAGCTAAAGACAACAGAAATTTTACCAGAGAGTCTAATTCCTCCAGAGGCTTTAGAGAAGCTATGACAAACAGAGACTCCACGACAAGGAGATGCTTCCGGTGTGGGAGTTTCTCACATGTGGCTTCTGACAAGGATTGTTTCGCAGTGCACATTATATGCAATAATTGTGGCATGAGGGGCCACATTGCCAAATGTTGTAAAAACTTTAATTCCAATTCAGGTCAAGTTTTAGACGTTAGTGTGAATAATGAGGATGATGATTGTATCGAAAGTGGTAGAGAAGTGGCGTTTATGGTGAATGCCATTGATGGGAAAGTGAAGAAGAAAAAGTCTTACGCCATAGTATTGGTTAATGGGATACAAATATCGATGCTTATTGATAGTGGGGCGGATTATACATTAATAGGGGTGCAGGTGTGGAAAGAGAGATTCAATTGCTGTACCTTATGGGAAAATAAAATCAAGGCGAATGCATATGGTGATATGCCCATAGAAATTATAGGATGTTTTGACGCTGATCTGCAGTTTAAGGATAGGAAAGCCACTACCACTATTTATGTTGCCAGCAAAGGGGGAGAGTTACTGTCGTGGAGTGATCAAGCTGAGCTAAAAATTAGACTTGAAGCAAGTCATCCTGAACAGGTTTTAACAGTAAGTGGTGAGAAATTGAATGAAGAGGAACATAAGCTTGGATGTTTGAAAGGGTTTGTTCATAAAATACGAAAAAAAAAGGGGCAGTTCCTAAGATCGCGAAGTTGCGCACTATTCCTCTGGCACTCAAGGAGGGTGTAGAAAATGAATTAAAGAGAATGGAGAATGAGGGAGTTATTGAGAGAATTGATTCCTCGGAATGGGTGAGTCCCATCGTGGTAGTCAGGAAACCCTCTGGATCTTTGAGGATTTGCATTGACTTAAGACATCTCAATAGTATGGTGGTGGCAGATAGATTTCCATTACCCAGAATAGATGACTTGATTGTAGGCGTCTCTGGATCCAAAATATTTTCAATTTTAGATCTCAAATCTGCTTATCACCAGATTGAGTTGCATCCTGATTCTAGAGATCTTACAGCATTTATCACTCCCAGCGGTCTATTTAGATGTGTACGCATGCCGTTTGGCTTAGTGTCTGCTGTGAGTGTATTTCAGAGCATCATGTACAGGTTACTTGGTGGAGAAAAAGGGGTGATGTACTACCAAGACGATGTTCTTGTGTGTGGCAGTGATGAGGTGGAGCATGATAGACGATTAAAAAGGGTGTTAGATATATTAGGAGAAGCTGGTCTCACGATAGCATCAGAAAAGTGTACATTTAGAGCAAGTAAAGTTGTTTATTTAGGTCATGAGATCACTGCTGAGGGAGTCAAACCCAAAGAGGAGGCTATTGAAGCCATAAGGAAGATGGAAGATCCCAAATCAAAAGCAGATGTGTTGTCGTTTTTGGGGCTAGTTGAATTCTATGGCAAATTCATTAAGGGTTTGTCAGACATGTCAAGACATATGAGAAGGCTCACTCGCAAAGGTGTGATGTTTAAGTGGAGTGATGACTGTAAGAAGGAGTTTGAAATGATAAAAAAGTCCATAATCAATGCTCCTATTCTAAAGACATTTGAAGAAGGGAAACGCACATTACTTTTTGTAGATGCTAGTGATTATGGCATAGGTGCGGTTCTTATGCAAGAAGATTCAGAGGGTCTCCACACTGTAGCATTTGCCTCAAGGTCACTTAAAGATCCTGAAAGTAGATACTCTGTGGTTGAGAAAGAAGCTCTTGCTTGCATCTGGGGAGTTGAAAAGTTCAAAAGGTTCCTGTGGGGGAGGGAATTTGCGATCTGTACTGATCATAAACCATTGGTTGGTATTTTTACCAAAGGTGGGCTGGAAGGAGTATCGAGACGTATTATGAAGTGGGTCACAGCTCTTCAAGGTCTGCAATTTACCATGATTCACATTAGTGGTGAAATCAATGTAGTGGCGGATGCCTTATCAAGGTCTGTTCATAGAGAAGGTCATATCAGTATGGACCAATCAGACCAGGAAGAAACCATTGAGATTTTCCAGGTACATGATTCCTTGAAGAAGGATGATTGGGACAGAGCTAGTCGTGAAGATTTAATTTATCAGAAAACACTAACATTGGTTAAAGAGAACAAAATAATGGACTACAAAGGTGACATGGGTGGATTTGCCAGAGTGAAAGGGGATTTATGGATCCATGACGAATATCTACATAGAGGGCATCAGATGATTGTTCCTCAGGGTATGAGGAAACAGGTAATTGAATTGGCCCATGATGGGCATTTAGGTCTAGCCAGAACTAAAGGTTTAATAAGATCCGAATTCTGGTGGCCTGGTATTGATAAAGATATTGAAGAGCAAGTTAAGGAATGTCCAGAGTGTGTTGAGGGAAACAAGGGTTTGTGTGTACAAAAAGTACCCATGGTTATTAGGGAAAGTCCACGTGTACCATGGGATGAGATTGCATTGGATCTTTTGGGGCCATTCAACATTGGAGGGACCAGAGATAGCTATTTGCTGGTGGGCATAGATTTATTATCCAAATGGCCTGAGATATGTCTATTTAGAGATATTTCCAGCAGTAGTGTTATGAAATTTTTAGAGCAACTATTTTGGAGAGAGGGTTTTCCCAGGAAATGCTTGTCTGATAACGGCTCTCAACTAGTGTCTGAGGAATTTAGAGAATTTTTGGAGAGGAATGGGATTGAACAGGTAAATACTTCTCTCTATCACCCCCAAAGTAATGGTTGCGTAGAACGCTTCAATAGGACTTTGATGGAAGCCATTAGAATTGCTGTAGCAACTGGTGGAGATTGGTTTAGGACAGCGATGGAAAGGACATTCCAGTGCAGAATAACGCCTCATAGTGTAAAGGGATTAACCCCCTTTGAGATTTTGAGAGGTAGGAAACCGAATTCACATTTATGCCCAGGGTGGATGGGAAAATCCAAGATGGTTGGTGTGGATTTGGAAACAGTGAGAAGTAGAATGTTTGAATCGGGAGTTAAATCTAAAGAACGATATGATCAGAGAAATTGCTGTAGGGAATTTAAGATTAATGAGGGTGATTGGATCAAGATCAAATTGCCTACTAAGGTTCGCAAAGGAACATCTTTGTATTCTGAACCTAAACAAGTGGTGAAAGATTTAGGCTCCTCAGTATTGGTCAGAGGAGGAGGTATCTGGAACAAGGAGAGAGTGGCAATTGTTAAGTTTGTCAATGGAAGGGAGTGATGGATCTGCGGAAGAGGGTTATGTATACTGCTATTAGTATACTGTTTCTCTATAGGTATCATCTTGAGAAAACAGTCATGACAAGTTACTTTTCAAAATTCTACTTTAGTTCACGTCATGTCCTGTGTATGTATTTAAGGCCAACTTCAGGCATTGTTTTAAATTGTTAGTTCAAGGAAAGGAAGGAGGTGTTAGGATATGTATAAGATATGTTAAATGAAAAGTAATTTGTAATGTTTTATGATATTGAGACATGTTGTCCACGTTCACTGTATAATCAGAATGTTCCCATGTCATCATTTGTCTGTGTGTCTGGAACGTGGATCCTCAACTTCCAGAGGTTCCAGGTTCCAAGGGAGAGAAAGCAGAGAAGACAGGCTGCTGTGGACGGTTGTCGAGTCCCTCCCGGGGGTCGTGCTGTAATACTTAAATAAACGACTTCTTTGCGGCACACTACAAGGTTTCTGGTGGTTTCCCTAATCATAACAAAGAGTTTAAGGAATACCTAGCACAGCTAACGCGCGGAGTACGCAGCATAGCAAAACAAATTGCTCTGCCATTTACTGAAGATGTAGCAACAGACACCTCCATGCCAGCAGCAGATAGCCTGGAGGGGCCATTAATGCCAGGGGAACACATTTATGTTAGAAGCGTTGTAAGAAGGTGGAAATCACCAAGATTTCATGGTCCATACACAGTGGTGTACAGCACACCAACTGCAGTTAAGTTGAAGGGACTGAAGTACTGGGTGCACCTCTCGGACGTGAGAAGGGCGCGCAGTGTCGCACTCCCCCAAAATGAAACAGACTGTGTGGATGGCATTGCTAACAATTTTTCATCATAAAAGGGACACGGTATGCAGACAAGTAGCATGATGAAACGATTGAATGCAAAGCTGAGGGGCTTCGAGAGCTGCTAGGCGAAACATACGAGTGGGCAAAAGAAACGTGCATCCCCATCTGGTCACAGCATGACACCAAGCTGACATGGGTCACACCACTGGAGAGACCCATAAAGATTCAAAAGGAAATACCGCGAGAACTTTGCTTCCATGGAGAAGGGAAGGTGAATATGGGAAACGCACAGCAGTGCAATAAGACTTTAATAATACCAGATATGAAAAAAGGCACTGCCGCATTAATGGACATATACTGGATCTGTGGCAAACGAGCTTACCTGCATCTCCCAGGATCCTGGAGAGGAACTTGTGCCCTAGCCACACTTCACTCAGCACTAATGGTGATACCAGAGAGCCACGTTCAGTTTACAGCAAGGCCTTCGGCTGATGGTTCGACAGCAGGCCAATCGGCGGACATATCGGCAGCAGGGCAATCGGCTGAACCATCGACAGCACCCGATGAGACAATCACGGAGCCCCCAGCATACAAACTATTGTCAGAAGAAACATTGAGAACCAAGTTGTCACGCAGCAAAAGATCCAATTATATTTCGTCCAAATCGTCAGAACTCCTTGCTGAAATCCCGCAGCAGTACAAGCTTTTCTCATCTGCAGATGTATTTTTTGCATCATTTCTAGCACCAGGCGTTCAAGCCAGCACAAACGCAAAATGGCTGCAGATAACATGCTGGGAGCTCATCCAGCTGGCTAACGAAACTGAAGAAGGATTCAACATCATAAAAATAGAGCTGCGTGCACTGCGCCTGATAACGATGCAAAACAGATATGTCTTAGATCTTCTCAGGGCGATGGACGGCAGTGTTTGCAAAAAAATTGGGGGGGTGTGCTGCACGTTCATACTAACTTCAGATGCTGATAACGGGACACTGTCACACATGATAACAGCAGTGCATAATTTAGGAGAAAGAATGAAAACGGAAGGTGGAGCAGACAACAGCATGTGGTTCGACAATCTGTTCAGCTGGATACCATCATGGGTGAACATAGCAGCGAAGATACTCATTCCCATTATTATCTTTCTTCTCCTAATATTCTGTGTGTGCCAACTGGGACTAAGATGCTGTGAAAATAATATGCCTAATTCAGCGATGATGATGGTAACAGTGGGCCGACAGACACCGGTGGCTACCATGATAGATGCCCAAGTACAAACTAGAGAATACATCACACCGCAGTATAGAATGACTGCCATCTATAGGCAGTATGGGGACGTGGTTGATAATCTACATCACACTACCATTAAAGAACCAAAGGACTTGCTGTGGTACAACAAGGTTTGGATAGATTTGGATGGGGATGGTGGGATATACTTAATGGTCAACCCAGAAGAATACGCAAGAAGGGGTAACAGCTTAAGAAGTGTGTGCAAAGCATGGATACCCATAAAGGGTACACCTGCTTGTGATGAGGCTGTGGCCGAAGCTGAGCGATACCGAAGGGAGAACAGAAAGAACGAGATAAGTAGTTTGTTAATTTAGATGTAACGAAAGGGGGGAATGTATGGGAGCGAGGGGCCCCCAGCCCCCTTGCGCCGTACACTCCTCAGTACGGGACTCGGACCACGTGCCTCCAGTAGTGGGGTTGCCCCTTGCCCTTATGTAAAGTTAACCACGGTTGACCGCTACATAGATGTGACTACTGAGCAGGACACGGGGCATCCATCTTTTGTGCTCCCTTTTGACTCCATCTTGGGTAAACAGGCCTTACTGCGATAGTACAGCAAGGCTCAGCTCCCCTTCCACCACAACAGCCAAGCACAGAGACACACACAAGGTGCACAGGCAGCTGGCTAGCCCCCACCCTTGCACTCCCCCTACGAAGGAAAACTCCGCGCTCCCATTCTCACGCTGAAGATGGAGAAAGTTGCAACAACCAATATGATACAGTTTTCTTCCTCTGAGATCACTGCTAGCATGAGAACCAGCATGTGAACCAGGATGAGCTAAGCACTTTTTGCTCGTTCGTCCCCATAAACGTGCAAGCCACCCACCCCCATTTAGACAGATTTATTGCCATCCTGACCCTGCGCTCCCTGTAAGGTATTTCTTTCAAGTGCCAGACCCTTGCCTGCGCTGCGAAACCCACCCAACACACCCACTACTAACCTTAAGCACTTTGCCACAATATGTGTTTTTACTTATACTAATAGGTCTAAAGCTTAGGAGATATGTGAAACACAGCTTGACTCTTTTTACATGCACAATAAAGGTCAAGGACTCCAATTAAAGCTACGAATGACCCAATTGTACTGACAATAAATACTATGTGTGATTTGTGTAGAAACATGAAAAGAAGTATAAAATGTTTAGATAATTTGTTTTTTATTTATTTATTTATTTATTTATTCACATTTGTTTAGCGCACAGGCAGCCCAGAGGGCATCGTGGCGCTTGTTACAGATATGAAAATGACTTGTTGTACATACAGTGAAGTCATTACTTAGTTGCAAGAGAAAAAAAGGTAGCTACAGGAGAGGAGGAGAAGAGAGGAGAGGAGGAGGAGAGAGTAGACGACACAAAGGAAGAGGAATTAGTTAAACAAGGTGGTTTTCAGTTTTTTTCGGAAGCCAGTGAGAGAGGTTTCTTATTTAGTGTTTTACGAATGCAACATATTAGTTTAGGTAGTGACCACAGTGACCGGACCCTGACCTGCGTGGAGCACAAGATATTTGACGTCCATCATCTCGTCAGCCACTCAGCCAATCAGAAGGAATAGATGCCACCCACACCTACAGCACCACACCGCCTGGCTAATCGGGTCCATTTAGTATTTTTTGTTAGAGTTACTTTAATTGATATATATATGGGTGATGATGTAAATGAGAGTGGGCATTTTTTGGGTTATTTCTTAGCTGGAGAAATAAACCATCCTTTGAACTCTTGCAGTCGGTTCTCAGTGCCTCCTTCCCTGACAGGGGTTGTGTTGGTTATTTTATTTTCTCTTACACGTAGTAAGCCGGGGAATGGCACCTACAGCTATATGGCATAGCCTAGCTTGGCCACAATCATACACGACTCGTGTAGAGGGGTATATGAATACTCCCCATTCTAAGATGGCCACCAGCAAAACTGTGAGCCGGCTCCCTAGGTGGAACACACCCCTCACAGGACGACTCATGGCCAGCATGAGAGTGATTTGGCTTAGCAACGCTACATACGAGCCATGCTATTGGTACGCAGAGGTCATCCAGCAGGAGCTAGTCAAAATGCTCCACCTTGGTAAGTATGCGTTTACAATACTTTGCTGGCCTTGAAGTATAGAGATGTGGCCTCTTTGTGTCGGGGTGCGCTACACACGACTGGAGCCCACATACGAGTAATATACTTTCTGTACACCTCGCTGAAAGTGCCGGACAGAGCCACTTCTTCCTTGCCATACGCAGTGGAACACATATAGTTATACTTGTTTCACAGCCACTGTTCAACATTGAGGGAAAGCGGCATGTTCTATATGCATATAACATGCCACTGAACACACAGGCTCCTATTTTGAAGTGTTTGATATTTTTGAACCTTTGAATTTCTGAATCATTTATGAAATAGGAAAATAGAAACATAGATTAATAATAAGCACAGCCCATAGCAGGCTCTGGAAAGTGGTGCCTCGTCTGTTTTTGAAGCAAATTGATTGCTGTTTTGTTTTAGAACAGTGAGATGTACCCCAAGATTAAGCTGCTCACGCCACAGACAAGGCCGTGCCTTCTGAGCCCACTGAATTTCTAACTGGGACTCAAGGCATGTTACACCTGTAATTCACTCTGGCTTCAATATTTTAACTTTGAAATGAGGTAATAATTGAGAGACTTTCTATAAGGAAGGTGAGAACTCCATTGCAGAAATGGTAGATACTAGCAATAATGACAATTGGCTTCATCAAATGAAAGTATAATGTGGCAGTCATAGCCTTATTAAAATCAATATGGGTCCATATCACGATCCCTAGGTGAATAATCCATTAACTTTCCTCCAGGTCACAGAATGGCTGCCAGACCTCCTATGATGGATGACAGCGATTGACTTCGGTAGACAAACTCTTGGTCCTGAAGAAGATGACCCCAATGAGCTAAGTCATCGAAAATCGATCAACCATTTCCATTGCCGATATTTACAAAGAAATCCTAATATGGCTTTCTTTAATCAATATTTGACACCTGCCCAAGCTCTGGGGCAGTGTGCACCTATAAATTAGGAAGCCTAAACTGTGGTTTACCACAGCAATTTCAATCAGCAGTTAGCCCTTACCTTGATTAAACTGTACACACCTCAGTGTGGGTGAATACATAAGGCTTGATTCCTGCATAAATATGCCCCTCTGAAATGTCCAGGATGTTATGAGATGATATTTGTTTTTCATCTCTTTTTGTCGAGGATGGGCAAATGTATCAATGTTTTTTAACGTTTTATAGTTTTTGCAGCAACTAGCACTGCACATGTTCTATAGAAAGGGACACATTTTCTCCCTCTTTTCTGTTAGATAGGCGGTGCACCACTGATGACCTAGGGTCGGCATCCCCTGACAGGAACAGTGTGTGCTTCTATGCAGGGACTGTGAGTGGTACAACAGATTGAATCTAATGTAAATCATTGATACACCAATATGTGCTCCATACCCGTTTCTGTGTGCTAAAAGTGCACTGGGGGCCTCCATGTGCAGAGTGGGTGAGAAGGGAAGCATCTGAGATGTTTGCATTCCTAGGCTCTCTGTTACCCTGCTATGGCCCTCATTCCAATTTTATTAGCGCCATGACTACCACCAATAATGGAACCGTGTCCAGTCCCGTGAACCGTGTCCAGTCCCGTTCAATCGGGACTTACCGGTCCAGTCCGACCTTTGCAGGACCGGTAAGTCCCCATTGAAAAAGCCATTCCCAATTCCCATTTGAGCCCCCATAGAGAAGGGGGAAGGCAAATTGCAGTACCGTTATTAGCTCTGAAGTCCCTTAACGGGCCCGTCCATAACGCCTGGTAAAACGGGGCGTTAAGGAAGGGACCCGATAAGGGACCTCGGAATAGGGCGCAAAGGGATTACCGGCACCGATGTCCTTATGCCCAGTATCCCTTTGCGCCCACCTCGTAATGAGGCCCTATGTCTTTTTAGCCTGCAAATAAACGAAAGCTATGTGCTTCACTTATTGGAAACACATTTTTTTTATCAAACTTGACAAGAAAATAATGTGCCTTCCACCTTTTAGCTGAAGTTAACATTCTATGGCATGACATGGAGTGCCTTGAATGGACTTTCTCTTTTATAGTAGTGAATAAAGTTTGTGAAACACATAAAAACGACTTTGCTCACAATTCCAATTTTAAGTGCTCCTGTTTCTATCAGACCATATTGGTTACGTTTGGTTTATTTCGTATATATTCCCCGTAGACAAGTAAAACCTCTTTTATCACTGCACCCAGATAGATATTATTTTGTTGTCTTAAAATATATTTTTTATAAGTGGTATACTATTGCCTGTAAGCCATATGGGGGTGTTTTTGCTAAGCTTGTACTAAGAGTTATGAGTTTCGGCAATGGGGTTCTTGAGTATTTGAAATACTGTTCACCAAGTACTTGGTAGGCAGTTCTCATTTTCATGACAGGGGGGTGCACTGGCAATATTGTTTTACATGCACTCACGTACCGACATGGCTAGCATCAGAGTGAGCATATACACAACACTAAGCCAGCATGTCAAACTAACCGGCACCGGTAGTAGGGCATGACATGATGTTATATGGAATTTATAACGTGCCTGCACACAAGTGTTTCTAGGCATGAAGGATGCCAGGGTAGAATGAACATCTCTTGCATGTGTGCTTACTGTTAGAGTAGACCGAGTACTCCAGGGGCCAGATTACAGAAACTTTGCACCAATGAAGTGCAACGTTGCACGTTATTAGCACTAGGGTGAGGTATGCCCTATTTCTAAAAGCACTTGAATAATAGCAAATAAGAAATTGGAGATTGTAAATAATTTTAAATACTTGGAGTCTCGATTTATGGTAAGGGTTTAAAAAGTGATAGAAACATTGGATTTCAGACAGCTGCCATGACCGCTGCAGCTTAGCTGCACCTTGTGGATAGGAAAAATGGCAGACCCGGCTCCAGCAAGGGTGACATGGGGGCCAGCCACCCCCCACCAAGGCCACCCTCTGGCCCCCTAGAAAGGAGTCCATGCCAGTGGTGTATACACCACTGGGACCAGAGGGAGTTGGGGTGTGGGGGTGGGGGGGTTGATTTCACTCTAAACGTGCTGCAACAATCCCAGAGACATGATTCTGAGAGGCAGAACCGCAGGAGGCCCAGCCAGGATTTGCTTGCTTGCCCTAGACAATGATTTATGCCCCATAGACATGAAAGCACAAATTACCAGGAAGGAGGAGGGACATTCACATCTCAGGTAGCACACTTATTCAAACAGGCTGCCCACAACTATTTTCTCAAACCTAAAATCACAATTTTGGTTTCTGTAATTTAAAGCATGTTTATTTTTTGTGGGATTATAGCAGCTTTTCATGTCATGCTTAATGAAATGGTTAACTATATCAAAAAATAAATGACCGGTAATGTTCCTTGAACACATATTTCTGCAAAAGGTGAATCAACTGACTGGGGGCCCTTACAAATTACATTCAACATATGTATTGTGCTGCATTAACTACTTGATTATCAGTGAAAGGATAAGGTCAGGTGTAATAAAAAGGTAATTCTGGAGGGCAGAGTGTAGTAAAATCAAAAAGTGATAGATGCAAGTCTTTGAATTAAACAGTAACACTACAGTTGCTCTGTGCAACATTCCATTAAATATTTCTGTAGTATTTGCATTAGAAAATGGGACAAGCTATTAGCAAATGGCTCTTGGTGCTGCCACCAAAAGTTGCAGTTTCATCTCAACTGCTAGGCTATGTTCCCTCTGCACTGGAACACAAGCAACCACACACATGTGTAGGCATTGTGGTCTATCAGTTTAGGAAGGGATTCTCACATTAATGACAGGGCCAAGGCTGATGTGCAAACAATGGTATGGAAGGCTGGTCAGAGTAATGCTGGTGTTTATACTTGTTTCATAGGCTTTTGAATATTAGGTACAACCAGAACTCATGCAGTGGGACACAGATAGGATGGAGATACCATGTGAAGACAAGCCCACATCCTATTGCTGTTTCTGGTCCTTTAACCATCCAATGACTAGCCATGGCTAAGTTAATGCCTATGGCATTACCATTAAATACCTGCCCCTCGCCATCAAAACATAACCTTTCTGGAACTCTTTGAGCAAACTCTATCACAAAGCAACACCAAGCATGGTACTGTATAGGGCCTGCCAGTGTTATATCTTAGCATTCTTGTGAGTGTTTAATTACTTAATTGCCTCTGTAAATGAGCTCCTGGTGTAATAAAAAGCTCATCATTTGTGTCTTCAGCCAGTTAATTTTACAAGCAATACCTTTGTCAAATCCTGTGTTCATTGCACTGAAGTCCTGTCTTAAACAAGAAATCACAAAGTCAACAGTTTTAGATTCCGTATAGGTATTAGACAGACATTTGCCAGACCGTGTTATCATATGACCAGGCACTCACACCGTTTTCCATCTCATATTCCATCTCAGCTCTTTCCATTTTATGGCCAAGTGGTACCCTTATGGCAGTGCCTGGCAAATGCCTATACATGTTCAATCAAAAGCCCAAACTGTTGACTTTGCCAATGCATTTTGGCTTCATGTTTAATCCCTTAGTGAACTTGTAGATGGCCAGATGTGGGTACCTGCTTTATACCCCTAGGGAATCAATCTGCACATCACTGAGTTGGCCCAACAAGGCCCTACTTGAAAATTATAAGGCTAAGATGACATATATGGACCAGTTTCAGATCTTCTCATACATACTTAGCAGTAGGGCTCCGACCTAAATAGAATGTATCTTTGTCTGTTTGTAAGCCTAGTCCACTCTTTCAGAACGTTTCATGATTCTATTATTCTAGTACTGACTTCATAATCTCATACTGTTTGAGTAATTTAGCAGAGTTTGCATGCAAACAGAATACATCATGGGCCTGATTCATAGAAAAGTGCACATTGATCCTGCAAAATCCAGAGAACGACATTGCGTGTCCCTATGCGCAGAGTTTCCTATGCGCACTCTGTGTATTCATGGGATTTACTGCATGGGTTCCCTGCAACCAAGCCAGCACCCCAGCGACACTGTGTAGGTTCCCTGGAAATAATACCAGCACCTTGGGAATAGGCATATCATTTTCCGTAACTCCGGTTAATCTGTGTGCAAACCCAGTAAACTACAGCTGCATCCCGCCACTCTGCATACACGCACCCCTAACTGTGAACAGCACTCCAACTATGTGCACGCACTCCTGAATTCCCGATTGGGCCTTAACTTTGCGCAGTGATTCCTATGTGATTCGGTCCTTGTGCATGCTTTCACGTGGCGGTGTGAACGGGAGCATTGCATGCTGATTTCACAGATGTGATGCTGCACGATCAGATTCCTGAATGCGCTTGGTTTCACGCAATGCTGACCGTGCAATTTCCTCATGCAGCCCATCCCAATACACACCCACTTTATTCTTCGTTCTTCCTCATTCTGCGTGGAGAAAGAGGAATATGCATGTGCAACCCCTATTTAAAACTGTGCACCAGCCCGACCCACACTTTGGGTGTAATCTCGCACAAGGCGCTCGACTGCTCACAGAGTCATGCTGGCTTGCATGAAGTCCCCGCAAAGTCTGGAAGAGTCCTGCAATGTTGATTCCATGAATCACCTCAGGGTTTTTTGCACGCAGAATGACCTGTGAAGTCACTATTTTCCCCGCAAAGAATTCCATGAATCGGGCGCCATGTGTATTGCAGGTTTTGTTTGGAAAACATGATTTATCTAAATCCTGAGTGCTGGCTGTTAGGCAGTGCAGGAAATGAAACGTGAACACCCACAAAATAACACAAGAGAAAAGTGTTTCCTGTAATGTCGCAGGCAAAGTACAAAAGGTGTACATCTTTTAAAACTAAAAAACAATATTTAAATATTTCCTAAAGAGTGAAATCAGAGGTGGATATAACATTTGGACAAGGGGCTCTGTCTCTCTCTCCTCAAATACAAGCAACCAAGACTTTCCCGTGAGATCCTTTCTTTTTACAGTGTCTGAAACAAAGATTATTTAGAACAGGAATTGATTAGAGATGAGAAAAGTTAATAGGCAGTGGCCATTGCTGTGGCACATTTTTCTTAAACTTATACAGGGTTGCAAAAAGCTATTTAAGTGTGATTGTTGGGTGATTAGAAATTAAGGGTATACAGAACAAGTTGTGTGAAACAATGACTGTGTCATGCATTTCATTTCAAATTATGTCTGTATGACATTTCTATTTGCTGGAGTTTATAGGCGTTCATTAAGGATGGGGAAAATAAAGCTGCAATCATAGGGGGTCAATCAGAGTGGAAGAAGTGTCACTAAATGCATTTATCACCACTACTTATGAGCTGCTTCATTTTGTGTGATTTGGCAGGCGAAGTTGGAGAGCAGATCAGACTTAACAAGGTCCCCCTGCCCAATCCGTTTGGCTTTCCACCAGCACATATTTTTACCTTGGCGCAAAACCAATGGATTCCTATAGGATCCACCTGACATTTACACATGATAAAAGTGGGCAGATTCCAAAGGAATTAATTGTGTATGGCTCCCACAATCATTAATTGTGGAAGTGATTTACACTTGTCCAAACATGTAGTGGAAAAGTGAAGCGTAAGAGTGATTTTCACCTGAGTTTTACTCCTTACATTTCCAGTACTTGGTGGAAACAATTAAAATTAATGAATGCCCCTTTGCAAAAAAGTCCCGCAAATAGGAGCTGTCCCCTCTGTGCAATTTAGGATTCAAAACAAACTGCCCCCCCCCCTACTCTTTTCATCAACACGCTTCTACAATGATCAATACATTTTCAGGTTGGTTTATCATGTGACTGTGTATTTTTAAAGTAATCTGAATACTTGTATTCAAAACCAAACTTCAACACATATGTTTACTAACTTGAGCCCAGAAGATGCATTGTCATGTATCTAAATTTCAGGCTTGGCTCACATTCTCGCTTTGCCACTTAACCAAAGTGTGTGTTTGTAGTCAAACCACTTAATTTCACTATGCCTCAACTGCTAAAATTAGGAGTCCCTAGAAGTGATTCAGTTTGCATTATAAGTTATTACAAAAAGCCTCACTCATGGTTAGATTGTGTTATGCTTGATTTATGCTTGATCCAAAATGGCACGGGTGCGCAATGCATTCTGGGAGCGCTCAGAGCCATGTTGGATATTTACTGTAACACTCACCTGACTCCCACGGGGGCGCTGGCCTGGTTCGCGCTGCTGTGACCTCGTCTAAGGTGATGCGCAGGGTTCGGAAGACGGACTGGACCGGGCCCCAGATCTGGCTTGTCTGACTCGCAAAAGTATCCTTCTGTAGGTGAGAATAGGGGGATAACTGTCTGCGGGGTAATGCAATCGGCCTCCCCCTTACCCCTCTCACCCTCCTCAAAACCCTTCTGTGCTTCCCCGTAGCGTCTCACCTTAGGGTCTGGAAGGACAAGCTCTTCATCCTGCTTCTGATGCAGGGCCGCGTTGGTATCCAGTTACGTCACTGGATTTTCGGATGGGTGAGAACCAAACTTGCTTGGCTTCCAGGTAAGTTTTTCTATAAGTGGTTCCCCTTGTGTCCATGCAATAATGTTCTAATGCTAGTGTCTTTTTCCCCATAGGGGCCGGGGTACGGAATGCCGGGGAACAGGCACCGACCCGAGGTGAGCGGTGAAATCCTTGTGGAAATCAGGTAAGTCTTTAATGAGTGTTTTGGTAATGTCTTTTCACTCATTAACGCTGATGTCTTTTTCCCCTTAGGGGCCGGTGTCTGAAAATGCCTGGATGCGGCGCGGACCCGAAATGAAAAGGGAATGACACAACAGGTAAGTCTTGACATGGAGTTTTAGCTTCCCTTTTCCCTTCTTTCTCTCACCTTTGTTCTTGTCTTTTTCTCCCTAGGCGCGGGGGCGCGACTGCGAATCCGGATGGTCACTGCTGAACATGGAGGCGCCCTGTAAAGGTGAGTAGAATGCGGCGCTGCAGCGATCGATGCAATGTGCTTTTAAAAATAAATGTCTTCCTTTTCAGGATTGTCGGCGAAATGTCTCTGGGATGCAGATTTAGCAGGTGAGGCCTTTTCCTTCTTCTGTTCTCTTGTTCCCTTCCTTTGCAGGTGATTCAGGATGCTGGCAGGTGTGGCAGAACTCAAGATGCAGGAGCAGACACGGTGAGCGTCCAGCTGCTAGATGCAGAACAACGCGAAGCACGTGTGGCTGATCGGGTGTGGTTTAAATAGCCTTGGAAGAAGTTCCTAGAATGTGTCCTTCCTCCAATCAGGTATGTATCCTTCCCCGACCACGCCCGGGTGGTAAATGAGTCCCACAGGTAAAGTAGTTCCTTTCAGGCCTCAAGGAGGCCGGGGTTCTGCAGCATGGTCTGCATCAGGTAAGTGCACCCAAACACTTTCATAATGAGCCTGGCGCCTATGGCGCCAGGACTGACGTTGTCTATGAGCCTGGGGCCATAGGCGCCAGGACGCTGTCCAAAGGGCCCCTATAAGGGGTTGCTGGGACCTTCCCTGGGGACTTGATGTCCGCTTTTGGGGACGCAGGGCCTGAGCCGGCTCCCTGGGAGCAGGCATCGTGACATTTACTTCATACCGCAGTGAAACGCTGCACACATTTTGCTGAGTGTTAGATTCGCAGTGCTGAGACAAACATGCTTTTCCGAAATTGGTATGTGGTCGAGGCCATTTCTGCTGGGAAAGCTAACTTTGTTATGGCTTGCTACTGTTCACCGTGGAGCATGTTTTTAGAGAAGGGAGGCACTGCGCTTCTTGGGGGGAGCTCTCGATTGACCCAGCTGGCAACCGACGGCTGTTCCTTAACTGCGCAAGTGCAATTTCCAGAATGTTCGCAAATTAATTCCCCTTTGTGGAGTGTGTATATATGCGGAAGCCCGGAGGGGGTCAGGTGAGACTTCAGCCAGAGAAGGACGCTTACATCTGGCCTTCCTGTGAGCTTTGGTATTCTCGGCCTGGCTGTTCCCGGGGTCTTCCAGCCGCTTCTGGACGAGATGAGGAATTCTGTTACACTCACGGTGATGTGTTTCTTTTTGACTTCTTGACTTTTTTCTGTGATCTATGTCCTTATTATTTTCATGAGTTATTTCTATGTACTTGTAATCTTTGAATAAATAGCCGTAAAGAGCTGATTATCTTCTAAAGAGTGCGTGGCTGTGAGTTATTGTGTCTGTCTGTTTATGGTTTGAAGTATTTGCTCTATAATTGCATTGGTGATTTATGGTTGTTCCGTGCACTTTTTGGGGAAGAGCAATATTTTTTGGCGTCACAAACAGGATTGCTCGTGATGAGTTGTTCTGAGTATTCTGTTGAAACGTAGATAGGATTTGGTTGTCGTGTAAGTGAAGTTTTTGAATAGTGAAGTTTTTTTTTCTTTTGTAAGCGTTCGATTGCCTGTGGGAGTGATTGCAGTGTGAAGAAGAAAATATATAGGTTCAACAAGGTTTTGCTTTGTTTGCGATAATGAATAGTTTGTTCAAGAAGAAGAACGTTACCGCTGGCGGTGACTGTTCTGATGTTGTTATCCCAGGTTGGACTAAGAGTCCATATGATAAGTTGGCTCAAGCGTGGGCATGTCATGTCAGTTTAAGTGAAACTTGGGATCAAGGATTGGGAGATGCCGATCCGACTGATGTAATTGCATGCTTGCAACAAGTTACAGTAGAACGTGGCAAAGAATGTGCGGCATTAGGTAGGCGAGGTTGGGTTCTTTTGCATGCTTATAGGAAAAAACAACAAATGAAAGTGGAAATGAAAAATGATGTTTTGCGATTAAAGATAGAGAGCTAGCTGCAGAACGGCAGACTGCATTAATGCAGCAGATTCAAATGAAACTGTCCAAAGATAAGGCCGATATATATCAGGCGGTGGTCGAGAGGGCAGCAGTACGAGTAGCCCGTTATAAGTATAGGAAAAGACGGGGAAGGGTCAAACCAAGAAAGGAGGCAACTGTAATCGCTAACGCTGGGGTAGACTGGGATCCGGACAAGTGGGATGGCGATTTTTGTGATTCGACCAGTCTAGAAAGTAGTTCCGCAGATGAGTCTGACCCCAAACCAGAGGCGAACCAGAAAACAGTGGCGGCGAAGCCTGTTAGAAGACGGCGAGCCAGACCACACCGGTAGAATCCTGCTGGCGGAATGGCGGATTTAACCACGCTGGAGGATTACACACAACAGGAGGCTGGGGGAATTATTACCCGTTTGAGGCAAAAATCAGGGGAAGCTTTATTGACATGGATGGTGAGATTGCTAGATGGGGGTGCTACAGGGTTGTTGGTAGATTCTACCGCGTTTCTTACCCCTGTCAATTGACACCAATGTACAGGAGGTCTTAAGAGCAGGACCGCCCCCTGATGCAAATGGTCAAGATACGCAAGTGTCTTTGTTGCACCTGGTAGCCCAAGCATGTAACCGTAAATACCCTATTACCACAGATTGGCCCAGTGAAGAAACAAAGTGGTATACATTGAGAGAAGCAATTCAAAAGGTCAGAGAGCATGCTATGAAAGAGGCGATTCACATAGATGCGCCTGATCACATGTGAGCCAAGCCGCTCTCAGTTTCAACTCGCAACATGGTGATTAGAACTGCGCCACCCGCATACAAAAGTGTCATTATGACTTTGCTCGTAGGTATGACGGGCAAGGCTACTGATAAAGTAGCAGATGCCATTCAGCAACTTGCAGATTTGGGAGTGTGGGATAAGAGTGATAACGCCGCTGGAGAGAGGGGCATAGTGAGAGAAGAACTGAAGGCAGGCGGCAAGATAGCAGAGACTCCCGCGTGTCCCGAAAAGACATGTTTTTGGCTTTGTTAAAAGATGGCGTGCCACACGAAGAAATTGATGGCATTGAAACCAGAGTAATGTATGAATTATCCAAAAAACAAGGGCTTGCTGCCAAAGACCGCTATAAACAGGTTAAGAAGCAAGTAGTCACCACGCCACAGGGGGACACCTCACCTTCTGCTCCACCTGCGGAAGAACAAGACGAAGGGTCTATGGGGACACCTTCCCCGTACCAGCCGACATACGCTGATTTGAGAAAGGTGGTGAGTGCGATGTTAGAGGCGGAGTCGAGTCACACTCATTCGAAGTATGACTAGGGCTTTGGCCAAGCTCCGGCAGCGGCTGCCCGCATAAAAGTGGATAGGCGGCCTCATGTTAATATTTTTTGGGGGCCAGGAAATACACAAGGGGTGCGAGCATTGATAGACACCGGGGCGGAGGCCTCTTTGATTCATGGTAATCCGACACGATTTAAAGGCAAACAGTTTACAATTACAGGTTTAGGGGGAAAGGAGACCCCCACAGTGCAAACACGAGTGGAAATGAAAATAGGCAATTTAAAGAGGCAGAAATACCAAGTGTTGATTTTCCCGATACCTGAATATATAATTGACTTTGACATTTTGGAAGGGCTAACCTTGGGACTTGGCGGTAAATCGTACCAGTTTGGGGTGAGTGCATTAATTTGTACACCCATTACCGTAGGCAAATTGAAGATGCCCCCAGTGCAAGTGCCAGTGGCAACCAAGCGGGTAGCAATGAAAGAATACCGCATTCCGGGGGGCAAAAGAAAATCTCAGACACCATTAAAGAGTATGTGGAGGCAGGTGTATTACGCCCTATTGCCACCTCATGGAACAATCTGCTCTGGCCTATTAAAAAGGGAGATGGGTTGTGGAGGATGACAGTGGATTACAGGAAGTTGAATAAGCATACTCCTCCCTTAGTACCCGCAGTCCCAGATGCCATTACATTGATCGAAAATGTCCAAAAGTTTGAGGGGACTTGGTATGCAGTGATCGATTTAGCTAATGCATTTTTCTCTGTGCCAATTGCTGATGAGTGTCAAGAACAGTTTGAATTTACGTGGGGTGGACGTCAGTACACTTTCACGAGACTACCCATGGGGTACATGCATAGCCCAACTATCTGTCACCGGCTGCTGGCAGAGCACTTAGACAAGATACCGTGCAAACCTGACATACAAATCTCTCATTACATTGATGATATTTTGATCCAAGGCAAGGATGAGCACAGTGTGCAAAGTCAGCTAGATGTCCTTATGGAAGGATTAAAAAAGGAAAGGTGGGAGATTAATCCGAGTAAAATTCAAGGTCCCGCTGAAACAGTAATATTTCTAGGGATTCAGTCGCATCATGGGCATCGAGAAATGGTGCCAAAAGCTCGACAGAAAATACTTGAATTCACTACTCCAATGAACAAAAAGCAAGCTCAGCAGTTTATAGGACTGTTTGGCTTTTGGAGAAAGCACATTCCACATTTAGGGCAGATATTGGCCCCCCTCTATAAAGTGACAAGAAAGAAATATGAGTTTCAGTGGGGTGAAAGGAACAGAGAGCCTTTGAGATGGCAAAAGACACCGTGCAGCAGGTGCTTGATTTGTGGGCCCCTTGGAGAAAAGGCGAAAAGAGTTGTGGGGAAAAGAACTGTGGCAAGATATTGCAGAAATGTTGTTACAAAGTGAAGTTACTGTATATCATGTGGACGCGCATTGTGCCACAGATTCATTAGAACGTTGGTTTAATTCTGTTGCAGATGAACACACCAAGATTTCTTCAGTGGATGCAGAGGCTCGGGAAGACGATATGGAGAGTTTGGCCAAATGGGCCCATCAGAAATGTGGGCACTTTGGAGAAAAGGATACTATCAGGTGGGCACAAGCTCCAGGCATCAGTCTTCCTTTAGAAGTAGTGAAAACCATTATTTTGCAATGTCCCGTGTGCCAACACCAATTACATAGACCGATACATCAAATTGTTCGAGGCACATTGAGAAGAGGAAAATTACCAGGTCAAATTTGGCAGATTGATTATATTGGTCATATGCCAATCAGCAGAGGTTGTCAGTATGCATGCACTATTGTGGATACCTACTCGGGATATTTGATGGTTTTGCCGTGCAAACGTGCAACCCAATTGAACACCATCAGGTTGTTAGATCAGATCATATTACATTATGGAGTGCCTTTGCAGATTCAAAGTGACAATGGGTCACATTTCAAAGGCAAATTAATCCAAGAATTTTGTCATGAAAAGAGCATTGAGCGGATCTACCACATGCCCTACCATTCAGCTGCGGCAGGGCTAATTGAACAAATGAATGGGTTACTGAAAGAACAGTTGCGCAAATCTGGAGAGGGCATTTTGGCAGGCTGGCGTGATCGTGTGTTTGATGCGATGCAAGTGTTAAAAAATAGGCCTGTGTATGAACATGAAATTCCTTTGATGCGATTAATGACTCCTACTTTGCAGGTTCAACCCAATTCAGTCAAAGAAACATTATTATACTGGGAAATCACTCCAGGTTCTTTAGCTGCCTATCGAGCAGCTCCAGAGTCAGCAGGGGTAGACTTGCATTCCAATAAAGAAATCAGATTAGATCCAAGAGGAATGATTGTAATTGAAACAGGGATTGGAGTACAGATTCCCCCAGAGCATATGGGATGGATTGCCCTAGATCTGGACTAGCATTGAAGGGAGTTCAAGTGTTGGGAGGGGTAATTGTTGCTGATTACCAAGGCGAGATTAAAGTCATCCTAATGAATAGTGGGGATCAATTGTTATCAATCCACAAGGGTGATCGAGTGGGCCAATTGATAGTCATTCCCATTAAATTGTCCATGATTAAGAAAGGGGAGCGTCCTACAGTATTAACTACCCGTGGGGATAACGGTTTTGGCTCTTCAGACAGTACAGTACCGGGTGCAAAGGTGTGGGTGGAAAAGCCGAGTGGCCCACCAGTGCCCGCAGATGTAATTGCATCAGGCAAAGATCACATTGTTTTAGTTATGGAGCATGTTAGAAAGAAATGGCAATATGTACCTGCAGACAAATGTTACCTGAGAGAGTGATGTGCAACACTGATATCTCTTTTCTGGGTTTGCTTTGTAGATCCTGGGTCTGGTTGGTGTAACTGTGGCACTAAATGGACTCCATTTGGGCGAATTAAGCAATCTGCTGTTACAACCGAAAAATGTCACATCTGTGCCAGTGATCAAGGGGATAGTGATAGTGAAGAATAATGTTGTCCCCAAGCAGCCCTATGCCAGTGCCGACAAGCCCGCCAGACCAAAGACATGGATTTGTGAAATGCGACAAACACATCAGGAGCAAGTGAAAACAACCTTGATGCCAGTCGTGCCAGACGCGATCGTAGGAAGACGGAAACACTCTCCTATGATTACCCAAGAGGAGAATATGTGGATTTATCTGGCACATCAATTACTGAACATATCACACTTTTGTCTTACTGATGTGCCCAATGCTGAAGCTTTATTGACTACATGTTTAGTAGCGGTGCCGACACCTGTTCCAGTTTTAAAGCATATCTTCGGCGTCACACATAATGATTCTTTAGTTCAAGACTCAGACATTAGACAATCTTTTTCAGTTTATGAATACTGTCAGTTCTGCCAAGAGACTGACAGACAATTGAGAAATTTGACACATGTTATCACTTACAACATAACTCAAGGTGATGTGTGTTATATTATGACGTGCAAAGCACAAGAAATTGGCAAATGCCGACAAATAGAGTTAACCAATCAGTACAATAACACCGTGTTCGAGAGGCGACTATGTTCGCGAATGTTACACAAATGCACCAGTGTAAATAATACTATGTCCTGCAATCATACAGTGATAACTGCTAGTCATTTGAATCATGTGAAACTTCCAACAGGATGGCTCTTTTCATGTGGTAACATTACATATACTTATATTTCAGCTAACATTTCTGAAGGTCCATGTGCTTTAACTCGATTAGGACTAATGATGTTTCCTTTACACTCAGCGATAACTCGAGGTAAAAGGTCAACTTTTGAATCTGTAGGGCTATCTCCTGACTGTGATTCACATGTACATTTGTTATCAGAAGCTGAGGTTCTAGCATTAACCCTTTCATTAGTAGGTGTTTGGGGTTTAGCTGTTGGAGGTTACAAATCTTTGATGAAATTAGCGTGTTTAGTAGTTAAAAGTCTTAATCATACTTCGCAGGCTTTAGAAGAATTACTCCTTGATAGTCAAGTTATTAGAAAAGCAACTTTGCAGAACAGAGCTGCTGTTGATTACCTATTGCTAAAACATAATTTAGGGTGTAATGCCTTTGAAGGTATGTGTTGTTTCAATTTAAGTGACCACTCACGATCTATTGAAAGTCATATTCGAGGTTTGAGGGATCTCATTTTTCAAGTGTCTCAAGATCGTAATAGAAATTGGTGGGATTGGTTATTTTCATGGATACCTGATATTGGGGGTACACTACGTTACATTTTACTTGCATTTTTATTATATTATCTATTATAATTGCTTGTTGTTGTTGCATTCAATATATTCCCAATTTAGTCTTAACCTTTCGTAGGTTTCAGAGACCGGTTCCTGTGCCACCGTAACATGGAAGATAAATATCCAAAGGGTGTAATTGTTATGATTGATTTATGCTTGATCCAAAATGGCGTGGGTGCGCAATGCATTCTGGGAGCCCTCAGAGCCATGTTGGATATTTACTTCATACCGCAGTGAAACGCTGCACACATTTTGCTGAGTGTGAGATTCACAGTGCTGAGACAAACATGCTTTTCCGAAATTGGTATGCGGTCGAGGCCATTTCTGCTGGGAAAGCTAACTTTGTTATGGCTTGCTACTGTTCTCCGTGGAGCATGTTCTTAGAGAAGGGAGGCACTGCGCTTCTTGGGGGGAGCTCTCGATTGACCCAGCTGGCAACCGACGGCTGTTCCTCAACTGCGCAAGTGCAATTTCCAGAATGTTCGCGAATTAACTCCCCTTTGTGGAGTGTGTATATATGCGGAAGCCCGGAGGGGGTCAGGTGAGACTTCAGCCAGAGAAGGACGCTTACGTCTGGCCTTCCTGTGAGCTGTGATACTCTTGGCCTGGTTATTCCCGGGTTCTTCCAGCCGCTTCTGGACGAGATAAGGAATTCTGTTACGCTCACGGTGATGTATTTCTTTTTGACTTCTTGACTTTCTTCTGTGATTTATGTCCTTATTATTTTTATGAGTTATTTCTATGTACTTGTAATCTTTGAATAAATAACCGTAAAGAGCTGATTATCTTCTAAAGAGTGCGTGGCTGTGAGTTATTGTGTCTGTCTGTTTATGGTTTGAAGTATTTGCTCTATAATTGCATTGGTGATTCATGGTTGTTCCGTGCACTTTTTGGGGAAGAGCAATACAGATAGATGGGCAGCATAAGCATTAGGACCTGCCAAGAACACATACACACATATTTTATTGAAAATATCAGGCCACATTTATTGTTAATACTAATGTTAATGTTAATGTTAATCGATCTTGGACCGTGCACTGTTGCCACTTGCATGGCGCTTTGCTGCTCTGGTGCATCTGCAATGGGAGGAGGGTTGGGGGGATTTATTAGTGGAATTGAGAGGGAGAACACCAAGAGAGCTGTAGAGAAGGTACCGACATGAAGAGGCGGTACCGACAACTGAATGCAGTGGGGGGCAGCGCAGCCCCCCCCCAATTCAACTAGGCATAGAAATCCATGTGGGGTGATCTAGGCCTTCAAATATGCAAACAACTGAAATCATGGTGCTTAAAAATGTGAGTGCTTTAAATTGTGTTGTGTTTATAAAATCATAAATGTGCTAAATGCTTTAAATCATGAATGATGTATTGAGAAGGGCAGGATATAGAAATGTACTATAAAAAAATTGGGTAGAAAATAACCAAGTCTTTAAATATGACCGAACATAAAGGAATTCACTATTTTGTTTACTTGCCACTTCTTTAATTCAAACCTTGCCTTTAATGACCAATAGAAGGTATTTAATGAAGCTCATCTTTGGAGACAGTGTTGAAATGAGTCATCCTCCTGTATGAAAAGTTTCAAGGCCACAGAGCCCTAATCTTGCCAATGTTCCCTGTGGAATCAGATAACAGTATGGGACCAGACAGCTAATGATGCCGTGTCTGGGTTTCTTAGCAAAAGAACACAGCTGCATGACCAAATAATGGTCGATGAACCGGGAAATCCAGTGGCGAGTGCCAAAATGTATCTCAAATTGAAGGTTAAGGATAGAATGACTAATCACCAGGTGTGAGATTAATGTCAATGGAGAGCTTTTGCTTTGACGTGTATTTAAACAAGGTTGGGGCTGACTCTCATTCTCAGAATATGTATTTAAACTGCTCTGTCTTCAGCACAGTGACTGAGTTCCTGTACTTGACAACGATGCATTGTGTGTGTCAGTCTGGCGCGAATAAACCTGTTGTCCCTGAACACATTTATTTTGCTTTTTTTTTAAGCGCTCACAGAGCCCGGCGCATCAAGGCGCTGTTACAGGGGTTGTTTATCTAAGTTGCATAGTTGTTTGTCTTAGTTGCTTATTTATAACGCGCCTAAATACCCAAAGGTTTGTAAGCGCGGGCCCTGGAATCGAACCTGTGGTGCTTTGTGTCATCTTGCTTCCAAGGCGAGCATGTTGCCGCTGAGCTATCCTGTCTCTGTCTCATGGTATGCTGTCTGAGTATTTTTCTGAGTGTCGAGAGCCTAGCAGAGCCCAGCAGAGGTGCAGGGGAGCAAAAGGGGGATCTCAGGACCTGCTGAACAGAGCTATGATGTGTTGTTGGCAGCTTCAGTTCAGAGAAACCGGTCACTGAGCGTTGGTGCATTTTTGGTGGGGAGCCTTTATGTGGTGTTGAGGTATGATTGTGTATGGTTTTGTTTCATGCTGGGTGTTTTAAAGTGTGTGCGGTTTGTGATGCGGTAGAGGTGTGGTTGTATTTAGTTCAGAGTTTGAGTGTGAGTATGCAGAATGGTACGTTTTTAGTAATGATATTTACCTTTCCTACCCCCCAACAATCCATCTATGTGCGATACATTTCCTACCCCCAACTAACTAGTTAACAAAATGGTGTCATTCAATAGAAAATCAAAGTAAGCACATTAAACAAAGAATCATAATTGGACAATTGCATATCATAACCATTATGCAACCAGTATGTACATGACAATCATGGCCACTCAGGCAGGGATACAGTTGTTGTCCATCCACCCTCGTATGGGGCACTCCAGAGCCCCTTATGGGGCGCAAAATGTAGCCAGGTGCGATTTGTCCTGGCGCCTCTGGGCACCAGGCTTATGAATAAGACCAGATCATTGGGAAAATTCCAGGCCCACTCCGCATGTGCATCTAGTATTAGGTGTAGCAGGGCTTGCCCTACCAGGCTGCTCGAGGGCGTGGATAAACAGCCCAGGGCTATATAAGCCCTGCCCACACACTGATCCATGCTTAGCGTTACTTTGCATCTTCATGTAACGTGATGCTCACCGCTGCTTGGACCAGCTTACTTACCTTCTGGAAGCCAGCATTCACCATCTAGCCGCATCTGCATACTCACCTTCTGGAAGCCAGCGATCACCATCTCATCGCATCTGCATACTCACCTCCTATAGGCCAGCGATCACCATCTAATCACATCTGCATACTCACCTTCTGGAAGCCAGTGTTCGTCATTGCATCGCATTAACATACTCACCTTCAGGAAACCAGCGACCATCGTCCACGGAGTCGGGCCCTGTAAAGAAGCAGAAAGACAAGGTTAGACAATTGAAACTCAACAGCTGGGGGTCGTGCCGCATTGGGACCATGTGCGCATCCTCAGAAGTCACTCACCTATTGCCGGACCATCGTGAACTCGATCCCTGTTTGCTCCGGCTGCCATCTTCATCTTCGCAGCTGCCGGGTCGTGACATCAACTACACCGGGAAAGAGCAAAAGAGAGACATTAAGGAAAGAATGAACAACATTTCTGGAACAGACGAACCAAACACTGTAAAGCAGGTTGAAAGCTAAACGGACTATACAAACAAAAACAGTCACCTGGAGAGAAGTGGATTATTCGCAGCTGGACTGGACAGCCACACAGAGGGACCAGTGAAGGAACTCGGTCCTAGTTAAGCAAGCGCCCCTGGCAGAGGTAGCAGGACGGAGAGCACATAATTCAAGATAAGCAGGTGAGCCATCTATGGGCAGTGCAACCTACGGGAACTACACCCTGGGTTGAAGGGGTCTGGAAGGGAACTTGGGTCCATTACTGGCATACTTACGCCTCCTTTACATTTACATAGGAGCAATCCTGAGCAGCATTACCCCAGTAACTGTACAAGCACAGAGGGAGAAGTCAGATGAGAGCAAACTAATCCCTGGGATGGCTGCAACCATGCCCCAACACCCCCACAGAGTCCAGGTGAGCATAACAGAATGCGAAGCCTATTCGAATCTCTGCCTGGGCGTAATGCAAACTTCAGAGATGGAGAAGTTGTCCCAATTACTGGGTGAATTACGGGATGAGGTTCATGCCTCAAGACAGGAAACCAATGCCCTAAGAAGGGATTTCATAGTGAATCGTGAACAAATGGATGAACTAGCAAGACACATGCTTCAAGCACAAGCTGGTCAAACCCCACTACCAGGATTAACCCCTTCTGCTACACCTGCACAGTCAATGCCAATACAGGTGGTTCTTCCAGGGGCGGTTCACCCAAATAAGTACGGCCTTTTTATGAACCAATGCAGCCTACATTTTCTGTGCAGACCTGGGGCATTCCCCAACGAGAAATCTAGAGTGGCATTTGTGCTTTCATATTTGGGAGGTAGTGCAGCAGACTGGTTAATACTTTTGGTCATCCAAGATGTTCCTTTACTTTGGGATTTTGGGGGTTTTCAGCGCGAAATGGAGGAACTGTTTTCAAGACATACCAAGGACAAGCTTTGGACAACAAACTGTTGTCACTCCGGCAAGGTAACCAAGATTTATTAACCTACATCTCCACCTTCAATCGCCTTATAGCCCAGACAAATTGGCCAGAGGAGAAGAGCACTATGCTCTTTTATCGAGGGTTACGAGGAGAACATAAGGACATTTTAGCTCAATTAGTAAATCCCTCGGATGGTTGTGCAGAGTACATTGACCTGACAGTGCAGCTCGATCACAGATTACAGAATCAGAAAATGGACTGAGAAAAAGCAGAAGGGCAGTCGGTCTACGTACGATCCCGTGAAAATCAAACCAGGCCACATGATCAGTCTGAACCTATGCAGATCAGGGGTTTGCGGAGTCCACTCACCAAGGCAGAAAGCGAGAAAAGGAGACAGCAACAACTTTGTTTATACTGTGTTAAAGCAGGCCATTTTCTTTGAGAATGCCCGTTGAAACCACCCAGGAGAACAGTAGGAGCAATCGACAAAGGCTAAGAAAAGGTACAACGGGACTCGGGAAACTCTAACGCCCGGCAAGCGTAGGGGTCCACTTGTCGAGCGGTAAAAAGGAACCAACAAAGACCTCACACATAGTCATCCCTGTGCTCTTGGTAAACCACAAACAACCGTCTAAAATACTTGCATTGGAGGCATATATTGACAGTGGAGCTGTGGGAAATTACATTGACCAAGATTTAGCTACCCGGATTGGCCTTCCTGTCCGACAGAAGCAAATCTCGGAAAACGTTACAGCAGTTGATGGATCTCAGCTATCATCCGGCCCAGTGATGCACTACACCGAGTTGGTTACGCTTCTGTGTCAGGACGGTCACCAAGAAGACATCACTTTCGATCTCATCAGCGCTCCTCAGTTCCAGATGATATTGGGAAGGCCTTGGCTGGAGACCCACAACCCTAAGATTGACTGACGTAAAAGAGTTCTGGCCTTTCCAAAAGACTGTGCCGACACCTGCTACAACAAAGGATTCCCATTGAAAGATTTCAACGACCCCGGAGCAGGGAAAACAACTGTAATGGGCCTCACAAGTTTGTTACCACCCGAATATCTGGATTACCAAGATCTTTTTCAAAAGGAACAAGCGAATGTCCTACCACCGCACAGGCCGTACGACGGTCAAATCGATCTCGTACCTGGGGCCAAGTTCCGTGTAGCCGGATCTACAACTTAATGGAACAGGAAAACCAACATTTAAGAACATACTTAGACCAGTATCTGGCAAACAGCTTCATCCGCCTGTCCAAGGCCCATGCTTCATCGCCCCTCTTTTTTGTGCCCAAAATAAGGAGGGAGACTTAAGAACTTGCATTGACTATAGGGCACTTAACCACATCACGGTAAAAAAACGGTATCCGTTGCCACTCATCCCCGAGCTAATTGATCAAGTCAAACAAGCCCAGAGTTACACAAAACTAGACTTGTGAGGGGCCTTTAATCTGGTAAGAGTAAAAAAAGGGGACGAGTGGAAGACTGGCTTTTGTAGAAAATATGGTCTTTTTGAATGCCAGGTCATGCCCTTTGGGCTATGTAATGCCCCAGCGGCGTTCCAATTCTTCATGAACGACGTACTTCGCAAACTATTGACGTCTGTGCACTTGTCTACATTGATGACATTCTCATCTACTCAACCAACAAGGAAGATCACGTTGGTCATGTTCGGGCAGTTTTAAAGAGGCTTTGACAACACCAGTTATATACCAAACTGGAGAAGTGCTTCTTTCATATGACAGAGGTAGAATTGCTCGGCTTTGTTCTCACACCACGGGGCGTACGCATGGACATGCGCAAAGTAGACACAATTTTCTATTGGCCTTCACCGACATCCACAAAGGGAGTACAGAGTGTGCTCGGATTCGCCAACTTTTATTGTCGGTTTATTCCCAGATTCTCTCAGATTGTCCATCCAATTACCTCCTTGCTACGGAAGAATAAACATTTTCATTGGTCTGCAGAGGCAGAAGAAGCCTTCCTGAAACTAAAGCAAGCTTTTTCCACTGCACCAGTTTTACGACATCCTCGCCCATAACTACCATACGTGGTTGAAACCGATGCGTCCAACATAGCAATGGGAGTGTCCTGTCACAACGAGACCCTGAAACAGGACAGATGCTTCCTGTGGCATTCTGGTCTCGTAAATTCTACACCCCAACCGAAGTAAACTATGCCATTACTGATAAAGAATTACTAGCTATCAAGGCACCCTTCAAGGCATGGAGGCATTATCTTCTCGGAGCTAGACATACAGTTACCGTCATCACATATAATCGCAAAAAGTACAATACATAAAAACCGCCAAAGCACAATCCTCGCGCCAACTCCGCTGGACCCTGTTCTTCGCAGAATATGATTTTGTAATTACTTACACGCCCCAGAGTTCCCAATGGCAAAGCAGACGCCCTGTCACGTATGAGCGACAAAGAGGAGGCCTTCATTAAACCAGACCCTGTGGCTATCATCCCGGAAGGACGGATCCTAAACACGATCGCAGCAACCACCTCTTTTGACGTCTTAAAATCTAACCTACAACATTTTATGAATCACACAGCACAACAAGACTGGTTATCAAAGGGAGATCGTCATACCATCGTGAACAATTTGCCATAATTTCAAGGACGGCTGTACGTTCCAAATAAAAATCTACAGAACCAAATCATAGCCAACTATCATGATTCTTTAGTTAAAGGACACCCAGGAATAACAAAAATCTTAGCTAAAATAAGAAAAAATTACTGGTGACCGACTTGGCGTAAGGACATTGCCCAATTCACTGCAACCTGTGGTGCCTGCGCACAACACAAATCTCAAAATCAAAGTCTGGCAGGTCTACTGCGACCTTTATCAGTAGCCCCAGTGCCATGGCATACATTGTCAATGGATTTTATTACAGATCTTCCCCCTGCAACGGATACAACACCATTTTGGTCATCGTAGATCTGTTCTCTAAAATGGCCCATTTTATTCCTCTGAAAGGTCTACCTTCTGCATCCACTCTGGCTATCGTATTTCTGGAACAGATTGTTCAGTTCATGGATTTCCATCAGTGCTAATATCTGATTGAGGGACTAAGTTTGTCTCCACCTTTTGGAGAAAATGCTGCAAAATTGCCAAAATCGACCTTCGACTATCCACCAGTCATCATCCCCAAACCAATGGCCAGACCGAACAGACCAACCAGACTCTGCAGCAATACATAAAATGTATGCTGCAACAAACTGAGGATGCCTGGAAAGACATACTTTGGACAGCAGAATATGCATACAACAACTCCATTGTTGGGTGTCCTGACCCATTTTTGGACTATTAAGCTGCAACATTTGGTGCTGTGGGCTTAGAAAATCCAAGATGGCGGAAAATCCCACAGTTGCGCCAGAATCCGGGAAAACCACGCAGTTTGTGCGCACACCAAAATGGGTGCCTAACCTGCCACCCACCAGTGCAAGCATGATGGGCCAGGAGTGCCATGAGTGAAATGTGTGTCAAAGGAAAAACAGCAGTGCCGGTTGGCTAAAAAAGCGCTTTAAAATCACCTTTGTTTCCGTGAATGCAAGCTCAAAATACATATTTCAAACATTGCAGGATATTCAAAAATCTTACTGAACACCAGCAGACATCTGGCAGAATGAAGTTTTGTGTGCATACAAAATCTGGAAAGATGAAGAGCCCAAAACAATGTTTATAACAAAACTGGCTGAGCTGTGGATGTCAGCAGCTTAACTGAAATCGGATTTAAAACCACTAAAATCGAAATGTTTAAATTAAATGAGTGACCTACTTTTGAGTGTCACATAGATTGCAACCGTTAAATGTCATAGTTTTGAACTTAGAATCAGCATTCTAGCTGCATGTGTAAAAATTGTGAGTTTGATTTGAATGAAGAAAAGCTGGGAACAAAAGTGACATTTAGCTGAAGCCTGGCTTAATGAAACTAGATTCTGCCTGACAACTACCCCCGACAGGAGAGGGAATTCAGCAGCTGTGTTCCCAGGCCTGGCTGCATCCTGCTGCCCCTGCCAAATGGAGATGACACCTCTCTGATTGAATTAGGGGAGTGGTACCTGCAGACTGCAGGAAATTGAACAAAGCCCTGTCCTGGACTCAGGCAAATGTTATATGGTGGGGGTCGTAAAATGTCTTCCTCTTGGGAAAAACTGGGAGGGGCACTGCATCTGTGAGCAAGCTGAGCTTGGGGGAAGTGGATAAACCAGAAATTCCACCATGTGCTTTGGAAAACCACACCCCTTTGGGGCCAGAGCATAATTTTAAAAAGATGGATAATTCATAGTGCGGACTTGTAAAAATTATATAAATAACATCATCATTCTTGTGATTTTTCTGTGCACCTTTTAAGAGGTGTTAGGACCCTGTGGTATGTTCTTGGGGATAGTAGCGGAAAAAAAGGTTGTTACTCCAAATGTATGCATGTTAAAAATCTGACACTTTATCATCTGAAACCCATATCCCTGGTGCACATTTGTGTAAAATCTGGAAAGGTTTAGAGGTCGTTATCTGGATGAAAAGGGGAGAATTCTGTCATAAGTGGACACGACATCTTACAAAGACAGGGATCGGATGGTTTGGTGCTACAGAAAATATGTTAACTGGACGTATAATATTAGAAAAATGGTACATAGATAAATATGTATTTGGATCAGAAATAGATTTGTGTGCAATTTGACAAGGGGAGGATCCTCTGCCCATAAACCTACCTCATCACTCTGACTCACAACCCAGTTCCCCCAATCAAGGAAGAGAGGAGGAACTGGCCAATGATAAGTTGAGAGGGTTGGGAATGCAGAATTAGCCGACCCACCCACTTTCTAAACACATAAAAAGAGCCACTGGAAGCTAGATAGGACTTTTCTTTTTCACTTTCTGCGGAGCATTTTGACTTCAGACTTCACATCCAGAGATCCAGACTTCAAATCCATCAATCTCCAGAGACCAGAAATTAACTCCAGAATTTGTAGCAGAGAGGCCTGAATCCACAAGCTGAATCATTTTCAGCAGGCCTCCAAATCATTTGCAAACTATTCAACAGCCGGGCGAGCTGTTTGAATTTTTGCCAAGAACTTTTGTCAGAACCAGAGACCAGACCGCCATGCAGTGCCGAGAACTTTTGTCAGAACCAGAGATCCAGACCGCTGTGCAGTGCTGCTAGCAGAGCTGACCCAGAAGGTAGAATTATCCAGTGAGCAGAACCAGGCAGAGACCGTCCATGGCAAGGGAACCGCAGTCCAATCCTGACCCGATCCATGGCGAAGTCGTATTAATGTCCGAAATCTAGTTTGAGTACCCAGCTAGCACTGTGCCAAAACCAATCTCTTAGTTTAAAATAATCTAATCCAAGCTATTTTAACCTATTTAGAACTGCCTCCTAGAATAGTGTCATTCTGTCATCTTTAAACCTGAAAACTGTCATCTGTCATTCTGAGCTTTAAAATTTCAAATCCGAAAAACTACCTTTACTAAATCGGCCGTATCTCCGGAACCGTTTGTGATAGAAACGAGATTTAACTTTTATTTTGAAGCTGAGATTCCAAGCTTTCCCTACTCCTCATACTCCGTAATTGCGCTCGATGCGCACGACTAAATTTGCCACGATTTGACATTTTGCTTAATTTCAGCCACGTGTAAAAAGATTTGTCCTTGCTTTCCTTTGCTGAAATTTGTTTGCAACCTGACAATCATTCATAGAGCATTGCTAAAGTGATCCTGAACTAATACAAAGTAGCCGTCACGCACCCTGAACCTCTAGAGGGAATTAAAATATTTTAGCATATTCTTCACTTCTTTGCATACCCCATCAAAGTATATTGCCTGTGTTTAAAACTCCTACCTGTTTTCCTCTAAGCTTGCTAGGGGGGGGGACTGAATTATATTTAATTGCATTCCTGAGAACTGTGTGTTTTCCTTCCTTCTCTTTACCTTGCATAAAAGGGGGGGGGGAGTGAATTGTCAAAGAAAAGTGATTACATTGGGCCTCATTCCGAGTACGGCGCTAACCAATGGCGCTATTAACGCCTTGGTTGACGCCGTACCCGGACCGGCAGCACCTTGGTGGATGGCGGAATCACCGCCCCATTCCAAGGTTGGCGGGGCGGTAATTCCCCATTCACCAAGGATCTTCCCCATTCCCAAATGAGCCCCCATAGGGCTCAATGGGAATGGGGAAGATGCAAATAACGGTGACCGTTCATTATGGTCACCGTTATTGGCTTGGATGCCCCTTTGCGCCCTCGACT
Source organism: Ambystoma mexicanum (assembly GCF_040938575.1). Classification (NCBI taxonomy): domain Eukaryota; kingdom Metazoa; phylum Chordata; class Amphibia; order Caudata; family Ambystomatidae; genus Ambystoma; species Ambystoma mexicanum. The sequence continues at coordinate 737,384,041 of NC_090936.1, forward strand.
TTAACACCTGCTCAAAGCAGGCGTTAAGGGCGAGGGCCCAGAGGGAACTCGGAGTATGGCGGTAAGGGATTACCGCCACCGGTCTCGTTACCGGTAGCCGCTATCCCTTACCGCCATACTCGGAATGAGGCCCATTGTCTTTTGTTGAAATCATATCAAGTTTATTTTCTGTACTGCATTTCATTCATCATTGCATTGTCTTTGAAGCCATAAAAGCATTCTCAGATACGTTATCCTCTCTATATCACTTCTAAGCCATCGAAAAGAGTGTACCACTGTAACATTATCCATTGTTGATCACTATCATCTTCACAAGTGTGCTATCAAATATTAATTTACTATAAAAGTGTGATAGATAAATATTGTTGAATTTTCAAATAAACCTTTTAATTTGCAAAACAAACCTACTTCTTGGCTCAGTGGGGTCAGGGGGATTCTAAGAGAGGGGTGTTACATAAGGGTTGTCATCCAGAGTAAACGAACTGGACATAAAAATACATCAATAAGGGCTTCCATCAGCATCCCAGACTAGGCATTGACTTAGCTGTAGAGTTGAATTGAAGTCGCTTACACCATCCACACCATTATGGGGACAAACTCCATTTTGTATTGTGTACGGACGATATCCACCACCATCCATCTTTAATCCACCTGAATCATTGGAAATTCCAACTATATCGACTTTACGTAAAACTATCACCCAGGTTCTTAAGGAAGCAGCAGAACATCTGGCCAGAGCCAAAGAAAAACAAAAGCAGTTTGCAGATCGCCACAGAATGGAAGCTCCAAACTATCAAGTCAGAGACAAGGTCTGGTTGGCATTTAAAAACATTCCTCTGAAAGGGCCACAAGGCGTCTGGACTCAAAACTTGGGACCCTACACTATCAGAGCTGTGATTAATCCTGCTGCCATGAAGTTAGAATTACCATCTCACATGCAGATCCATCCTGTGTTTCACGTCTTCCTTATAAAACCAATGAAACCTGGTATACAGATTGATACGCCACCGGACCCCGAAATAATAAAGGGGAAACAGAATTTGAAGTCAAAAATATCATGGACTCCAAGATAGTTCAGTCCAAATTGTACTATCTTATAGACTGGAAAGGCTATGGATCTCAAGACCGAACGTGGGAACCCAGGGAGCATATCCACGCTCCGCGACTGATCAGGCGGTTCCATCGTGACCATCCAACCAAACTGGGACCAGAGGAAAGACCATCCCTGAGAGGGGCCTTGAGGGGGAGTGCTGTCATGGCCACTCAGGCAGGGACACAGTTGTTGCCCATCCGCACTCGTATGGTGCCCTCCAGAGCCCCTTATGGGGCACAACATGGAGCTAGATGGGTTTTGTCCTGGCGCCTCTGGGGTGCCAGGCTCATGAAGAAGACCAGATCATTGGGAATGTTCCAGGCCCACTTCGCACGTGCATCTAGTATTAGTGTTGCAGGGCGTGCCCAGCCAGGCTGCTCGAGGGCATGGCTAAACAGCCCAGGGCTATGTAAGCCCTGTCCTCACGCTGATCCATGCTTCGCGTTACTTTGTATCTTCATGCAACGTGACGCTCATCGCCGCTTGGACCAGCTTGCTTACCTTCTGGAAGCCAGCGTTCACCATCTCGCCACATCTCCATACTCAGCTTCTGGAAGCCAGCGATCACCATCTCATCGCATCTGCATACTCACCTTCTGGATGCCAGCATTCGTCATCGCATCGCATTAACATACTCACCTTCGGGAAACCAGCGACCCTGAATCCCGCGTTGCGCTCATCATCCAACGCCGCACCCAGCATAACACATACCTCAATTTCAGTGGAACCAGGATGCTGGAAACCTCTCAACCAACACTGCATTGCTCCTGATACAGCACTTCCAGCCATAGCACGCTCTCCTACATGCTAGCCCTCCCTCGCACCCTCTACTCAATTAAAATGTGCTGCAAAAATGCAACCAAAAATGAAACTGTGTTTAAAATGTAATTTTGTAAGAAACCACTCAATTAAACAGTTTCTGTCTCAACAAGCTTTGGGTGGTGACTTTGCACCCCTGAATCTTCCTCTTTTAGGTTCGGACCCCTTTTGTATCATCACCCTCCCTCCTTCGGGGTTAACAATGACTTTTCATTGAGATTCTCCCTCTGCCGTGCTAGTATCCCAATGCCAATGGGGACAATCCACTTCCCCTGGCCTTGAAATACTGTTGTATTTAAGAAAACTAAATGTCTCTTTAAACAGTTCTTTTGGGCCTTGCCCCTTTTGTTGCCTTCCCTCTTCCGGGTTCACTCTTGTCAACTTTTGCAAGACAGTTCACTGTAGAGATCCCTCCGCCGGGTTCACGCCTGTCAACACAATGTTCATGGTATTTCAGATTTCGTCCCTTCTTGTTAGCATCCCTCTGCCGAGTTCATGCTTGTCAACACACCGTTCATGGACCTTTAGACTCTTACACTCATGAGTCTTAATGTCTTTTCACAATGAATTAATTTCCCTTTGCTTCACCATTGTCCATCGGTCAGAGACTTTCGACAGTACGGAGGATTTTACAAGACCTCGTATGACCACTTTGAACATTGGGGTCAGTTTTTCCTGGATATTTTCAGAGGTTGGGAGGTTCACTCCCAAGGGGTGATGTTTGTCCTGATTTCTCTATTTTGCCCAACCGAGGCATGTTTCCTGATATAATCAGACATAGCAACAGGCAAGCCCTTCCTTCTTTTCTTTCTTTTATGGAAGTGTTACAGAGTAGCAAGAACACATTTCAACCTTTAGTTCTGCCAGGGAGAATGAATCTCATGGCATGGCTCATTACAGAAATAGTTGGAAACCTGGAAAACATTTCGAGCACAGTATCAACTCTCATTCCTAGTCACCTAATACTCTCAGATCATTAGGGTCAGTCTAGGGAGCAAGAGTTAGTAAGTGAAATAGTAGAGCCGGTATCCACTTAAGGTAGATGTTGGCCGAACTGTGAATTTCTTGCATGAATTGTCACACAGAGCCTCACATTTTATTGTGAAACATTATAGGTTGGCCATTTCTACTCATCTTGACCTCATTGTTTTCTTTTAGCAGGAGCCAATCCATTGGGAGTTGCGTCATGGTATTCCTCTCACTAGTAATTCTAACATAATCTGGTATTTATATTGCTAATGGAATCATGGTTTTCACTCAAACATTTGTTGGCTAAATTCATCACTCTGATGCGAGTGGTGGCCTTTCCTAGAATCTCAGGCATTCGAGCACTAAATCTTACAGGGAGAGTATTTACAGCTTTGGGGCTTTTCTATCACTAAGCATGTAAACCCTTGAAATTCAGCAACAAATCTTTAGTTAAGAAAAAGTTAATGTGAATAAATTCAATGCAACAAAACCCCTGAAGGTTATTGAAAAACCTTTCTTTGAAGTGACTTTAAGGTGTCTGTTTAAAGCAACAAAATCCCTGAAATTCATCAGGTGTAGGAAACTGAACACCTTAAATCTGAACCGCCCCATATACAGGTAACATCACAAATGAAATAACATCTGCAGGGGCCAGATTACAGAAACTTTGCACCAGCGCAAGGGCAAAGTTGCACGGTATTAGCACTAGGGAAAAGTTTGCCCTATTTTTAAAACACTAGGACATATTAGAAAACTATTACACCATGACAGCGGCGCCTTGGCATTGTATAAGCACCTGGGAAAAAATTGCCCTAGTGCAAGAAAGATACATTTTGGATGCGTTGATTCACCAGGACAAATTTTGCCCTAGTGCTAATACCATTCTGTATTATCACTAGAGCATACTTTGCTTTGTTGCAATAATGCCGTGAAAATCTATCTTTTTTGCCCAAGAGCAATTTTTGCCCTGATGCCTACACCATGCCAAATTGCACTTGTCATGGTGCAATAGTTTTCTAATATTTCCCAGTGTTTTAAAAAATAGGGCAAACTTTGCCCTAGTGCTAATACCGTGCAGCTTTGCACTTGCACTGGTGCAAAGTTTCTGTAATCTGGCCCCTGACATCACATATGATGTCACATATGTCATCATCAATGACATCACTGAAATATAGATCACAATAATGACATCACAAATGACATCACGTATGACATCAATGGAAAGTAAATGTCAGTATAAACAATTAATGTCCTTTATTGCAAGACAATTGAGAAATATTGTACAGTTTCACATTTAGTGTATGCTACCAAAATAGAAATATACACTTTCATTATGTCAAGTCATTCTAAATAAATATTAAGGTCCCGGAAAAAAAACTGTTTTAGTATACAGCTGCATCAAATTCCCCTGTCCCATTGGCCTATTGTACCTCCAAACATGTAACTATAATTGCTCAAGATTGACCTCAAACTGTCATTTTACAAAAGCATTGCCATTTTGATGTTACAAGGCCTTAGTGGAACAGACAGGGGTTATATAAAAAAACAAGGGGATTTATTGAACTGTTTCCTTGCTTTTACTTTATTATCCTTATGTGGAATACTGCAAAGTTATAATTACACTATGCACATGTTCTTTTCATTTGATCACAATGCTTTCTAAGAGTATGGTGCGGACATTTTCATATGTGACTCTTTCCATGCAGACTACCTTTTCAAATTGTTTGAGTATGCAACGTAGTAGAAATGACTTTAAAGCAAATTGCATCAATTTAAGAACAGAGATTCAATTCACATAACCTCAATATAATTTCTTTGATAAGGAGCTACATATCTTTTACTAGCTGAGGACGAAATCTGATAGCTTAAAAGTGGCATTCATTTAGGACATACAGTACAATGTTATGTATTACAAAATTACATCTCTCACTTTCAGTTGGAAATTAAGCTGCCAATGATATCATAAGTGATGACGTGATGACATATGTGATGTCATCAATGATGCAATCAGTGATGTTATAATTGATGACATTGATTAGGACATAAGCGATGACAAAGGTGGTGTCATATGTGATGCCATAAGTGGTGTCATTTGTGATGTCATCAGTGTGTGCTAGTTTCAAGTGTTGTCATCAATGATGACATAAGTGATGTCATCAGTGTGCTCATAGGATGCACAACTGCAAGGTGTTGAGTTAAGGAGGTGAAGCTTCCAACACCAGCCTGCTGAATTTCAGGGATTTTTTTTGCAGCATCTTAATGTCAATTCAAGTGAAGATTTTACATTGCAAAAAAATATTTTTTTCACCCTACAGTGAACCCTTTCATACCCAGGAGATGCAAAATATGTCTAAAGCTATAGGATGGATATGCATGACATTTTACAAACAGGTTGTCTGTCCCGGGCAAATCCATTTTATGGTTGAACAAATATAAAGGGTCAAAAAAAGGGTGTGTGTTTCACTTTTTTGTATTTGTGTTCCCATAAGAAAAATGACAAACATTTGCTTATGCACACACCCCAAACTGCTGTGTTTGGTGTAAATTAATCAAGTAGTATTTTTAACATTTCACAGACAGCATAATGCCCAATACCCAAAACATTACCCACATATCCCATGATGCATTACTGTATCAAATGCTTTTCATTTCTGATAGAGATTATCTTTTGGGAAATTCCATAAAATGATAAAAGAGAAGTGAGTAAGATTGTTTTGAGGCTGTGAAGCATGTGGCCAGGGTAAGAGAGGAGGATGTGTGAAGGTTTGGGGCCTGAGGATGGAATAAAAAAAAGTCAAACATGTTTACGAATGACAAGAGTAGACACTTTACAAATATGAAATATTGAGATCTGGCAAGCACAGTAAAAGCTAATAGCAGGAAGAGGAATAGTTTAATTCAATTTAGAAAGAGATCACTGTTATTTTATTATAATTAATACATTGATTGCTTCTTTAATTAATGCAAAATGTTATGCTGGGTGTTATTAGAGGGATATTATTGTTTGTGGATGTTTGATTAGGTTAGAAAGCTTACATTTGGTTTATGACATTGAAAAGAAAGTGTGCAACAGAAGATTGAGTGGTGCCGATGCATGTTTTCCATAGCCCCTGTTTTGCCTAAGCAACCGTTTCACTTGACAACCTCAATTTTCTGTAAGAAAAAGAGTTTGGATTCAGATCATATCACAACGAGATCAGACCCTCACTTACATGTGTGCTTTAATATTACATTTGGATTGGGCATCCTCCCAACAGGTAGCTTGTTAGACACATGCAGTAGTTCTGATTCTTATGTTTTCCCGGTAAACCTTTTGAACAGTGAAACAAAGGAAAAATGTTAGTTCTTCTGCCCAGGATATAAACGGGTTAGATCGAATCATCTGAAACCAATTTTAAGAGAACATTATATCAATGGGCAACTGATGCTTTAACTCTCAGTATATCCACATTGGAGCATAGAGTAATTTTTGCTGCATATAGATTTTTGTAGAGGGATGGGCAGTCAGGAATACATTTGTTGCACGTCCGCTGCAAGATGTCAGATGTGGATGGTATTAGGATAGTTACGAGTTTAAGGTTATTGTTTTGTATATTGGAGTTTTTATTGAAATGCACGTTGTGTATTTACTCTATGATATCATCAAACAAAGTTTCAAATATGAAATGGGAATGTTAATGAAACACATCTATCGTAAGATGAAATGGTTTTGGAAACTAATAGTACATCTATGTATAATCCTAGCCGCACCAACATCTATCTTACAGGAAGAACATTTACACTGGTCAGAGATAATTCACCCATTTCTTAGTTCAGTTTCAGGGAGGGCACAAATGCCCAGATCAGGAGCTGGTTTCTCAACCTACAACCCTTTTGTTTTAGCATACACCACTGCAAAGGTAAGGAACAGGGACACACAGATTTCCTGTGCCGAGTTCCTTTGGAGGGGGGAGAAACCAGCAGCATGAGAGCAAGGGTATGTGACGATTCCCAGGATATCGTCCCTGCTTCCCTAGGGGGAGTCCCTTCCAATGAGGTCAATGAAGTGAGGCCTCTACTCGATAGTACCCCTTGGTGTGGTACTCAGCGAGTGGATATTATGGGAGGAAATCTCCTATGTGGGAACAGGGATGATTATTTGGGAAGAACGCAGTATACTCTGAATATCCCATATCCTCCCTTATCTGCCTGCCCTATAGAGGCTAACATGATTCCATACTGTTCCATGTACCTATGTAAGATAAAACATCCAAACATCTTTCAAAGTACTGAGGTGAGGAAGAGTAGGGACTCCCTGCATGAATCCTGCAAAAGTACCGAGACGAAAAAAGCTTCTAAGCAATCCAGTTAGGAGGAATATCATCAGTACTGTAATAAAGTAGAGGCACAGAGTAATGGAGAGTGTTCTGCAGAACCAACTCCAGCAGTCTAGTCAATATGGACAACAAGTAAGCTACCAGTATATAAAAAGGGAAAATGTACTGAAGAGTTTGTTCAGCCCTCCCTTGAGAAGCTGCAAGTAGGCAGAGTGGAGAAGGGAAACCAGGGGAACCAAGACATGAAACGCGAAGCTGCATCCTCCCAAGGGGGTCGAAGGAAGAAGAACCCTTTGTTCTGCTGGAAACAGACCATGGATGTCTGCCTGAGAAAAGGGACTTAGCCGCACACGCTGGAAAAGAAGGGTAGCAGTAAGCAGCAGTCGCCCGGAGCCCAAACTGAAGCATCCTGAAGATAGAGGCTTGCTGTGGCTAACTGGTGGGAATAGAGGACAGATCTGGGTATCTCTTATGAAGGGTAAAAGTACCATGGAGTTCAAGGCTGGAAGGAAAGCCTGTGAGAGAGACTTTAATAGAACAATGTACGTAGGGGTCTGGGACCCTAAGTACAAGAAAGAGTATGAACAAATAATTAGATATCGAACAAGGGTATGAGAACCCCAAATACAGAGAAGTAATTTCAACCACTATAGAATAATAGAAATAATATCTATGCAGGAGAGGATAATAAAGCAGGTCTGCGATAGTAACTAAAGAAGCCATAATGCAAACAATCATAGTGCCTGGTAGCTGGAAGGATAGTGAACCAGGTCCACCTTAAAAATAGCAGAGATTCTGGAGCCTAGGAAGGCCATACCCCCTGGAATTGTGTATTGTGAAAGCCTAAGAAGGCCAAGGGAAGAGCCATAAACCATATGACCAAGACAGAGAAATCCTCGAAGAGAACTGTTAGAAAGTTGTGTTTAAGTAATCTGGAGAACATGTCTAATCCTCCAAGAGAACTGTTAGCACTTTTTATTCATGCAATCTGGAGAACATGTCTCATCACCAGGATGTGAATACAAAGCCTCAGTCCAGAAGAAGTGAATCACTCTTCTGGGATAAGAAGACCCTTGTTTTTCCTTAGTTAGTTAAGAGTGTAAGGGATAGACATAGGGTTTGACACAGGACAGTGTACTATTTGTTTTAGACAGACATCCTGAGTGAGTCCTTAGTTGAGGCAGGGAAACCCCCCATAGTGTTAGGCACAGTTTGGGTTTTCTCTTTTATTTTAACCCAAATAAAAGTCTATAACCACCACAATGCACCTGTGTGTCGATCTCCCCCTTTCAGACCCTTAAGGATAAAGTGTATAGCTAGACTTCTTCAGAATGTACATATATTAATTAAATGCATTGATATGGGTCCACATTATGTACTGATTCTATCCTTGATTGTGTTTATTTGTAGGTTTATTACGTATGTATTTGCACTGGCTTCACTGTATTCTTATTTTTACAGATATATATTGTGTAATCAGCATCAGTCTGTAATCTATTCATGGGGTGTTCACAGACGATTTTGTGGTGTGTGTTTTCTTCATTATGCCATTTTGGCCTATGTTCTATTTTGTGTGATTTTACCATTTTGTGTGATTTTACCGTGTTTGCTTTTTGACACTTTTGTCAGGTAAGGTCTTGTCCTTTTTGCAGGTACAATTGGAAATGTAAATTTAACATGTTTTAAATATTGCTTTTTTCAGGGTTACGAGAATGAGTTGTGAACTGAGGAAATCATCTGGATTTTGGGTGTGAAGAATTGGTTTCTACTATTGTAACATTAAACTTCAGTTTCAACCGGAATAGGGTGAATGATCTTTATTCATAACATGGCATATGTTTTAAGTGTAATGTTGTGTATTTTGCTAAGTTTGGTTAAGGATGTATGGGCATTGCTGCTTTTGTTTTCAATTATGTGGACACTTTCCCTGTTCAGTGGCATATTATTGTTTTTATTCTGGCATGTCTCTTGAGGGTTTGTTGAGGTTTCACAGTAAATACTCAGAAGAAATTATAGCTATTGAATTTTGAGATAATTGTTTTAATTAATTAAATTTATATTACGATGTGTGGTACACTTCGCATTGTTCTATATTTTTGAATTACATTTTATTTGTGTTTTTGTTAAGCATTCATGTGAGAACCTTCTTTTGACTTCTGAAATAGATCTTAGGCTAAGAGTGTATTTTGATCAATAACATTGTTTAATGAAGATTACAGCGAATATGGAGCAGCACCTTTAATCAATTGTGGCCCATCTACATTTGAGTGACTTCTCAATTTGACATTGTCGCTGAAAAGTAAATCTTACTTCATAACGAATGTTTTTTTACTATGTGCACAAAAAGCATCTATTTTATTGTTTTTAGCATAATTTTAATAAAGCAAGTATTTATGGTTGGTTAAACTCCATTTTCACCTTGCTTATTTGCCAAAAGTACTTTCATTTATTATTGTAAGATGTATATTAACTCCTATACCCGTCCTTATAACAATATAGTATAGCCTATATCCTATCTTGCTCCATTTCGTATAACTACAGAAAGTGATTATTTGTAGCGTATATGTTAAATATTATTTTCTTTTGTATGACGCTGCAATTTGTGTTGTCATACTTTTTGTTGCCAAAGAAATGTTATTAATGCACTTTAGGGAAAATATGCCTTCATCCAAGTAGGATTTATTAATTAGGTAATGCGGCCATGTAAGGGGTTATGGCTCACCAACGTGGAGTAGAACAACTGATTGTGTCATAAATGCTGTAGTGTTTTCATGCCTTTCAATAAACATCCATTATTTCTCTAAAGTGCATTTATGGGAATGACATTGTTTTAAATGGTTGTGGCATATGGAGCAAAGGAATGCAGTGGTCATTTTTCTTCCTGTCGATGTGAGACTTTGAAATATTCCCTCACACAATAGTACCGATTCCCCATATGTACTGACCAGGAGAGTTGTGTCCGCGTGTGTGTGCTGTTGTAATGGTGAATGTATGCATTTTATGTGGGTGTTATGGGGGTGTCATTGTGGATGTGGTTGTTTTGTGATATAGGGGTGGAAGTAAGTTCAGCAGAACCTTTCAGTGTGAGTTTGTGTATGGAATAATTAGTGTACTGGTGGTACTCATAAAAGTAGATGTAGTGTTGGTAGTTACTGCAGTAGTTATTGTTTGAAGAATGGTATGTGTGTATGATCTTTGTGATGTGATTTTTTTTTCGTAAAAGTAGTTGAGTTTGGGTGTGAGGGTAAAGTTCCCCTTGATCACTTGCGGGTAGACATTTACATAAAAAATATCTGGTCGAGTGATTATTATTATTATTTATTATTATTATTATTATTATTATTATTATTATTATTATTATTGTTATTGTTATTATTATTATTGTATTTGTTGAGCACATTCTAAGCTTTGAGATGCAACAGAGTGTTTTTCCGAGGTATACAACAATACAGATAGACAACAGAACACTTTACGGGGGTATACAATAGTACAGATGCATAACAGAGCACTTTTCAGAGGTAATAACAGAACCGATATACAGCTGGGGTAGGATGCAGAAGAGCACAGAGGAGAGGTAAAGCTGTACAGGGCGATGGGGAGGAGACAGGCAGATGGTATCTAGCAATTCAGGTGCTGCGGGAGTGATGGACTAGGTATTGAAGAGGAGAGACTCCTTGAAGTGATGTGTTTTAGTTTGTGGTTGTGGATTTTCGTGTTTTTGTTTGCTTTGAAATAGTTATTTGCATCCAACAAATTCATAGCAACCACAAGGGCTTGTGGTTTCTTGATGCTGCAAGTATTCAGAGGCACACATAAATGTGGATCAATAAAGATATATTTACATGTTGTTGTTGACAGTTTGCTTGTTAACGTTGTTCTAGTAAAGTTGTATTTTTCTACTTACACTGCAGCATTTGATGATTTGCTCGTTTGGCAGTGCTTGCATTTACTATAGTTCTGTTTTCGCAAAAAAGGGATCTGTTAAAAATGCCTAGATTTCATCATGTTTTAGTTGTGTATATTGAGTATATTGACAAATTCCCAATTTGTTCACACATTCTCAATAGCTTCACTTATCACAAATTGCAACTTGTTTCTCAAAGACACATTCCTGGCATGTAGTGGTTATTTGTTTCTCTTCCATTTTATATTTTCACTGTGTTCCTGTCTTTTTTTCTTCTTTCCGGGTTGTTGGCTTAAGGTGGTGTTCTACAGTTGTTTTGGGCTGGCTTCTCCTGTTCTCCTGCTTCATCCAACATCTCCCTTTGAGAAGATTGAATAACGGATGCTGTTAATAGATGGCTAATGTTGTATAAATAGGACTATTACATTTGATGTTCCATGTAAAAATTGCAGTACTTGATTATATTACTTATCATGCACAGTCATTACGCTATTATCTTTTGTTCCATTTGTTATTTACGGAATTATTGTTCATTTGATTTTTCTAACAGTAATGGCATTGTTTTTATTTAGTAGCATAGTAGTTATATTAACACACTACATAAAAACACATATGCCACATTCAAAGGGTATCAAAAACATACCTGCACACATGTAAGAATGGAAACACCTCAGGGCCAATCCCTACCACAACTTCCGATTTAAACATTTAATTCATCAGTAAAAAGTTTCTCATCATGAGACAATAAACACATAGATGGATTTACATCACAGGTAATCCCACAAAACAAAACCTTACACAACTGACGAATAACATCTCAGAGTGACTCATCAAAAAAGTCACATGGACCAATCTTGCATTTGTACCTTCACAGTAGACAACATGCAAGTCCTATCACCAATTATTGCACAGTGCATTATTTGTGATGCCAGGTTTCACAAAATGGGTACAAACATTTCTGTAAAGATCCTGCATGCCACAGTTTCAAAACACCAATAAGCATTACTGCATTACTCATTCACAGACATATTCACAAGCAAATACAAGAAGAAAAAAGCAAATCAGTCACAACATTCAGATTTATTTGCATACATGTATTTAGAGAAACCACATGCTTTACAGTTCATGGTAACCCATAAGACCCAATGTACAAATATTGTTTCAACTCAAGATACAGAAAAATCAAATAATCCGAAAGCTAAACACACATTGCTATATTTTCAGTAGAAAAACAATCTATGCTATTCTGAGGTATCTTTGTTACTAACAAAACGTAAGAGCAACTGAACATATGTTGAGTGAATATATAGCAAACCTCCAAATGTGCTAAACATTACCAAGTAAACCAGGTGAAAACATATACATAAATAAAAGTAGCAGACATTTATTTCCAGAGCCACACAAATGTGTCCCTCTGAGTGCTTGCAGCCCTCAATAATCACAAGCCATTTAGGAAGACTTCTGTTAGCCTGCTGCATTTGAAGTACAATCCTTGATGCATTGAGCATCCAGTATTTATGATTGATTATTTTAACAAAAAACTAAATAAGAATAACAAATATTAAAGTATCTTTTGCCAAGGGAACATTCACCAACTACCTCCCAAACATGGATATCCATACAACATACACTCATACAAGACCACATGCCTTTATGTATCAGCTAGTCTGTACCTGTGGGGAGCATGCGCTCTTGGGTGTCGACAAGTCTGTCACCAGGATCTGTAAAAACAGCCATAGAAGTCATGTTATTCAAATGCCTGACCCTGCAAAGAAGCACTCCCCATAGGTACAAACAAAGGACATCCTGTAGACATATCCACATGTGCCAAAAAGAAAACACCCTTTATGCTACACCCTTGCCAAAACAGTCAACACAACAGACAAGAATGGATGCATAAACAACACTAACCATTGCATCCACTTACGCTACCACCATTACAGTATGACTTCAAATAATTTTAAAAGAAAAAAATACATAACACCCCCATATACTCCAACTAAAACATACAGACAATAATTGCATCTTGTATTAGAGAGACATACCCTCTACCAAGGCAATAATACAAAATAATAAAAGAATTACTTAGACAGAGGCATGGATAAAGTGAATAAATACCACTGCTGATAAAGAAGGACGCATAACAGCAAGCAATGCATCAACGCAAATTAACAATATAGAAAAGGGGATACAATCTAATATAGACATCAAGAAAAATCTTTCCTGTATACTTACCCAACAATTGCCATTTAATTAAATGTTAGTCTTTCCATGGTTCACTCCACCTTTAAGATCAAAGACACAAATATAAGAGTCTCTGACAAGGTCAAGACATTAGGTGTCTACCTGCAAGCATCCTTGGTAGCGAAAGCCCACGTTATACACCTGAAAAACAATTGCTAATACCACCGAAGGCTGCTCAATCGCATCAGGCCTGTATTGAGTAAACAAAACAGCACGATTATCGTCAGAGCCACAATCTTATCTAGACTGGACCAAGGGAATGCACTGCTGATGGGGGCTAATAAAAAATACATCAAACAATCTCAGATCATGCAGAACAACACAGTGAGGACAATTACCAGGAAAAAGGAGGGGGGGACATATGACAGAAGACAGAAAGTCCCTTCATTGGTTAGCCGTAGAAGACTGCATTACCTTTAAAGCAATGACCATTATCCATCACTGTATATTTGGATCTACCCCAGTCTACTTAAAAAACCAAATAACCACATACGAACCTTGTCACACCTTAAGATCCAAGGCGCAAGTGTTAGTGAAAGTAACTCACTCCAAAAAAGCAAATGGATTCGGGCGAGCCTTCCCTACCAAAGCAACATAAAAGTGGAATTAACTCCCAAACATCCTAAGGCTAGAATCTAACTACCTATTCTTTAGGAAGAAACTGAACACACTGTTGTTCAAATAAAGGACATGCATAAACACTAAAGACCATGTAAAGTGAATCTACTCAGGACAAGCAATCCTGCTCTGCTGTTCCGTCACTTTCCTGTTGTTCTTGTATGTAATGCGCCCTGATGCCTGCGGGCTTCAGAGCTATAGAAATAAATAAATAAAATAAATAATAAAACCAAGCCACACTTTTTAATGGAAAGATGAAATTGTGACTTGTCTCAACTGTTCACGCCATGAAAGGTGATGCTATGGGCCCCATGTAATTTTCATCAAACAAATCCATTAAATTATATACATTAAATAGACAATTAACCATTTTTTAAATATGAGAGAAGGTTCACATAGGTTCCCTGCTCCTAAAACACAAATTGTAAAACAACTGACTATATACCAACATACATACAGTGCAATACACTTGTTAATGAAAATGACATCCATTAAAACAGTCATCTTGCTATACACAGAGCAGCATGTCATCCGTGTACCTATCGAAAGATGCCTATTCTGAAACAATAATCTTGCTGCACATAGAACAGTACACATGGAGTACTTTACCGTTTCTGGATGTTCTATGAAACCATACTTGTCCAGAAAAAAATAAGCCTTGCTGTAAACGACTCGTCATTTTGTCTGTGAACAGACTAAGAAAGCATCACATCCCATGAAAAGAAATGCCACAAAAAATGAAATTGCTGTTTCTGATGGTACGGGTCTGCATGAAAACACAATATACAAGAAACCACCAAAAGAGACTCTTCCTTTCATAAACTTAGCACAAAGAAAAACATTGTACTTTAAACATAAAGCATAAATAACACTCACTCATTGTGTTGCATTCAAAACTGTCCAAAGAGTGCCCCATCCACTTCAAATGCCTCCTCGCAGGGTAAAGTCAGCTCACTTGGAATTCTTTTTAGTATAATCTCCAACTAACGCAAAGGTTAATGTGGTGGTTAGTAGTTCCAGTTGCTACTTTAGATCATTTAACAGATTTAAATCTTATTTAGAGGAATACCAACTCTTTGCTCAGCACATCAAAATCTTGCCAAGCTTTCACGATTAAGAATGAAATCATCAGGCAGAAAGAGTTGTTTCAGTGCAAAGAGCTACATCTGGAAATACTTTCTGCTTTTTGGGAATCCATTGAAATACTGCTCCAAATTCAGGAGTGTTCTTAAAACATACCTTATTCACAAATATAAGCTATTATAATGCTAGTGGGTCCTTTTTCCCGCTGTTTTTTTGCAATAATGTTTTATGCTGTGGGATTTTAGGGCCTAAGAAAAAAAATAAACATAATAAACATTAGGTTGTTCTCCTAAATAGACACAAATAAATTCAGTGTGTACTAAAATCACATCACAAGCGAACCTGCAAAATAGAGACGACCAGACAAACGGTAACATGGTTCCTGACCCCAAAACGATCTAATGGAATAAAAAGGGACACAAAGAATCATGAAGTATCAGAAAAGTAAGCAACATGCAAGACAATATTGCATTATACAGATGTTGCACGATGGCAAATGTTTGACCACTCCTGCCTCGAAATAGCATCCGAAATAAACCATTTCAATATATTAAAGAATTAGACACCTTATATGCCATGACCTCAAAGCATACACTCCAAAAACACATCTTATATTGACTGTACAGATCACATGCACCCACAAATACTCAAGACACCAGCACACATGTGCTTGTATTAACGTATTCATGTAACACTGAATGCCAAACAACGAACAATGACCATACACCATCAGTTTACAATCTAGTTTTAAGACATCAACACATGTGCACATGAAACACAATCCAAAAAAGGG
The DNA here is from genome assembly GCF_040938575.1 of Ambystoma mexicanum. Lineage (NCBI taxonomy): Eukaryota > Metazoa > Chordata > Amphibia > Caudata > Ambystomatidae > Ambystoma > Ambystoma mexicanum. Next base: position 737,399,880 of record NC_090936.1, read on the forward strand.
AGCCAGTCAGGGTTTTAGCAGTGTTGGGTTTGTTTTGTATTAAGATTAATGGTAATGTTGAATGGAGACAGATATAAAGGGTTTGACTTGTTTGATGCCTCAGTATGACATGTTGGCTTGGAAATATTGGTGCAAAAGTGTCCAACGGTTCACATGTTATACAGTGTAAAACAAAGCTGTGTTATATTAGACAGACTCCTCCCTGTATTATTTCAATCGGCTCTTGACAGCCTTATTCTTTGGTGCCCTGTACTGCTACCATGTGTGTAGGCCAGTAGGAGACAGATTCCTCTTCCCCTTCTTGTGCAGGATAAGCTTGCTGGGTACTTGTTGTAGAAGGAGAACATGCTTCCCATCTCCAGAGAGGTGCCAGATCTAATCTGGGTCTTTGGCTGAGGCATACATAGCATGACACTGAGAAGGAAGGTAAACTGGTGACTAGGTACACTTAGCACATGCTGCCTCCTCATGTGGTAACTTGGGGTAACTCTCCATACTTGTGTGTGAGGGGCCAGAGCTCCTGGGGTCAGTCGTGGCCCAGAGGCTACCCAAACTACTCCCAAAGAGTGGACACGTTGGGATTCCATGTTATCTCTCTCCCTTGTGGGTATAATAATCTCACATTTTCCCAAACGCCCATGTAGAAAACAAGACTATCTTCAGTGGTTATCTGGACCTGACCCTGAAAAGTGTGGAGAGATTTCCCAATAGGCAATATGTACACATTCCCCTGAGGTTCCAAGCCTCAATAACTGCAAACCTGTCGGATGTACAAAATTTTGTAACATGCTGGTGCCAGTGATGTCACTGCTCATCACAGCAAACTGAGTGATGCCTCCCAGGCCAGTTCTAATACAAGGGGAGATGAGGTGCCACTAGAGAAAGTCATCTGACTACCCCAGAAAAGAGGCAAGAGCCTATAGGAGGTAGCAAAAAGGTACTGATAAGGGTAGAACATGTTCTTGTAATGGACCCTCACAAAGTACCACTTTAATAGATCTGTTCTGAGGCAAGGACACTTTCTCTCTGACATCTGAGGGAGGTGGGTATGCCAGGGGCCTATTAGGGCACTTGATTGTAAATCAGTCCCACTAAATGTTGTGATTAAAAAAAAGAATCTTCCAATGAAAGTAACTGTAATGAATCAATGATAATATTTCAATAAACACATTTGATGGTTCAAGGACATCCATCCCCATTAATATCTGTGTGTATAGATACATATTATGAAATTACTGTGAATGCAAGCAGACGTTAAAGGCCAAAAGATCATTTGCTATTGTATAGCACTTACGCTTAAGCTCTTTATTATATAACAAATATGCATATAATATCACCCAACCTGTGTTGGTACTCATTTATCAACATCAGAAGGATGTCAGGCTGAGATGGCCTTGCTGGGATTTGAACCTGCAACCTGCAGATCACACTTACATCGCAGCAGCTCAACCCACTGAGCTATTATATCGGCTGCAGTAAAATGAGCAATTATTATCCACTGGATAGCATTAAACTGGTAAATGAGATTGAACAGCAGACCAGTTAAGTTCATCTGCAGGTCTGGTGCAAATTTGGCCGCATGTCAAGCCAGCGTGCATCTACTTTTCAGGCTTCAGAGGTTGGCAACATAGGGAAATCAGTGCACTCACAGGACATCCCATACTCTGAGCACTCATTACCTCATACATGCAAACAAACATCCTGAACAGCATGCCAGGGAGATGAGAAAGATAAACACATTACAACATAGCATTCATTGTGGCACAATTAAGTCACTATGGTCAAATATGTATACACTGTACACAAGCTTTTAGGCACAAGAATGTTGTCAAGTGACTGAGGACACAGCGTTGGAATGTCTTGTGATGATTGTAATAGAGACAGTGGCAGAAAATAAAACATGCTATTACTACAACTTGTGAAAAGCAAAATACATGATAGTTGAATGACCCTTCTTTCCTACACACTGCCAATCTACTGGCAATGTTCCCTAAGGCGGGTGACAATAAATGCTGCAACATGGCATATTCAGCCCATTGCAAGGGCAGCCAGGGTGCGACACTGACAGCAAACGTTAATGTGTAAACCTGAGGAAACGACCACCCACTAACACGACAGAAGATACAACACCCCCAGCCACCATCCACGGCTCCCATGCTAATCTGGGCAAGGTGTAAAATCCTGTGATGATTCCTCCAACACCCACCACTGGTCCAGGAAGTCAAACACACAAGCCCACGCCCTGAACCCCAGATAACAATGACCACTTCACGGCGGTTAATCGCACATTCCATAATGGCCGCAGCCTGCCTTTTCTGGACTCGGTTCCGTAGAATCTGGGCAAATACGGCATTTCTATGTTATTTTCGCTGTAACCCCCAGTGTTCGATAGCGTATACATGCATGTTTCCCGTCCTTAATGTTTACACCTGCCTCTGCTTCCGAGCACTGCTCCCTGCGCTATTTGATGTCAGTGGATAGCTCATGAGTTAAGCACTCTATTTGGACATGGCCAAGTCTGCACGTGGCAAGTTGAAATCCTGGCACAGGTGACTCAGCTTTTTCTCCATCCTAGGTTGAGCAATCAAGCTCCATTACATTGGAAAAAAACAACAGTGCCTAGAAGTGGGAAAGGCATGGTGTGGGACACTATATAAGGTCATGTAGGGCCTGATTTAACATAGATATAAACAGATTTTAATGGGTTCAACGCACACCTAATATATAAAGCTAAGACCGTGCTTTCCGTTCTATTGGCTACGCCATGTAGTCTAACGATAGGGTTCTTGAGTAGTTTGGCACACTCTGAACAATTGTAGGTAAACGAAGAATAAACCCGATACTTGCCACATGCCCCGGTAATTCCTTTACACACGTATTCCCGTTGCTTAAAGCACTCAGGGCTGTGCGCCAAGCATGGGGCGGGTTTTCAAATGAAACACATGTGTAGAACTTCAACAAGACGCAAGTCCACGTGTGCTTGTTTCTTGCCCGACACCAATGCCTGCGCTCTGACACCGCTCAGCGTCTGCCCGGTCCCGGTCCCACATTAGCACGTATGCATGCATCTATGGAAATATTTGGGAAATGATATTAAGGCAGAGTTGCATTGGTGCACATTTCTTTTTTTTCTGTTTTATAGTTTTTATTGAAGTATATCATGTACAAATATACATTCATTATATCTAGGGCATAATGCAGTAATCCATTGACTACAAAACCACTTAATGATCAACAGTTAAACAAATGTTGCTATATATAATAATTAAGAAGATTCAACTAGAGTACTGATTGGCTATAGAAAGATTGTAATAAGGCTTGCTTGAACCAAAATGAAGTATAGCCATATTTTATGCACAACTTAGTGTGGAAACAATTCTGCATCCTTATATGTTGAAATGGGGGAGGACAGACGCATGACAAACACATGACAAACACGAGAAGATGGGAGAGATTGGGGAAAGAGGGCTAAATAAGGTCGTGAGGCACTTTTGCAATTAATATAAATATTCAATAACGTATCAGGTGTAATATTCATATATTAACAGACCTTTGGAGCATCCGAGGAGTGTTATACATTAGGCAAAATCACCTTCCATGTGTGGTAGCATTAAAGTGATCAAGATAGCACATTTCGCTGGTGCATTGGACGCCAGGCAGTCTCTGCAATGGGAGGACAGTGGGACTTTAAAATCACGTTAGTTTTTAATTTACAATTAAGTAGGATAAAGGGTATAGTTATTTGGCCTGCACAGTGGCATAGCTGGTAAGATGTCTCAATGGGCTAATGCAGCTACCGCACACATGTATGTTCAATCGTCTGGTCAAGGTCAGCACTGAGAGGATGGGGCAGGGAGGGGCTACTTTTGGGGTTGGGTAAGGGTTTGTGTCCAGGGCACCAGCTTGCCGAGTCGAACCCCCAACTTCCCACCCGACACAGAGTCCATTCCTAGTGGGGGGGTTACGGGGCACAGAACACAACTTTCCCTGGGCATTGCTATCACCTTGCAGTTACAGAGCTGCTAAGTGTGCAGTGGCGCTCTGTGGTAGCGAGAGGTACACTGTGGGTGGACTTAGGTATCAGATCAGGCTTGTCACCTGCCATGCCTGTGTCTGAGACCCAGAAGATGCCCGAGTTGATCTACCGGTCTGCCGCGCACGATCAGAATGGCTTAGGGACAATCCCGGCCATGAAAGCAGCTCACTGCTGCAACTTGCAGCGGCACTGGCTGCTCTGAGAGCAGAGTCTGTAACAAATTACTGGGAGGGAGCAGGCTGGGCTGAGGCAGCCCCTGCCCGCCCAGCCCTGCCGCTCCCTCCCAGTGTTTTGAAACATTGACTGTGCTACTGGCGCCTGGTGCCATTGTGTCGCGGGTCACGCTGGCCCGCTGTATTCATCAAAGAAAGGTGACACTTCGGTGTTACCTTTCTCTGCATCTGCGGCGGGCCAGTGGGGCTGAAAACTGCAAAGGATCTGTAAATTACAGATCCTTTGCAACTTGCGTCTGGCGAGGCCCTGGGGACCAGTTCCTGAATTGAAGCCCACGCCTGGGCTTGAGTCTGGCTCAGGTATGGGCTTCAGGAACAGGCCCAGAGACCCCCGACATGATTTCGGCCCGGCTGCAGGCTGAATGGCTGACGGGTCGACCCGATCCTGTCTTGCGGAACAGTGCATGCACTCACATTTGATTTGGGGTGTTGGTATGGCACTTCCACAGTTTGCATTGTCACATTTGGCACTGCATGCACTGCTATTGGTGCTTGCTGTGTTAGCAACAGTGCTGAGTGTCATATGCACAATGTAGACCGCACCATTCCCACTGCTCTTACAGTGATAGATTTAGAAAGAATTGATAGTGAAATTAATGGAACGGTGACCCAAATGCAGGTGAGCGGCAGGACAGTACAACAAAACATTTGTTATATGAAGGCCTTGGGGTCGCATTGGATATGGGTTGCTTTGTGGTATGGAACTCGTATGGGTTTGGTTGATCAAAGACAAATTAAACGTTCTGTGGTATTGCCACCAACTCAGGTTTTCTCCCAAGTTATGGCATTGCAGTCTATTTTTCTGACAACCATGTCCACCTTCAAGAGAAATAAGTACAAAAAGTTTGCAATAAAACCGCTGCACAAAGGGTTGTGCGCTGTGAAACCTGGGACATAGGGGTGCGCACAAGTAACCTTGGAGCCAAAACCTTAAGAGGTGGAGCTGACAAGTCTGAAGGGGACTATGATTTGATTGTGTGTAGGCAGCAGCAACATACAATTAACACTGTCCGACATGTGCATCCCTCATTTCTGACATCCATTGCTGTGCAGTACTGGTACTGAAGTCCAAACGCCGGTCTGCCTCAACGTATGAACATGTTAGGTTCCCTCGTGTCAAATCAGCTTTTTTGAATTGCGCGGATGATCTATGAAATTAAATAGGTCTGAAGGAAAGAGCTGGATATTGTCGGGCACGACATCAAACACCAAACACGGGTTCCCTAATATGTGTAAATACTGGCATTTGTGGCACAGTCTCCATGGATAAGTCTTCTCACAATGACATCACTGGGATTATGGGAGCATCCATCACAAGTGTGTTCTTACATGGTAGTACTGGAGTAAATGAGCACAGACATCATGGGCCTGTCTTTTTATGGTGACAATGTTAACATGTATTATGGGCACAGTCAACATAAAAATGAGTATCAGTGTACTTTAATTTTCCCCATCCTGAAAGTAAAAGTGTTTTTCCCAGTTTACAAAGTAATGTGAGCCTTAGACATTCACTATTGTGCTTTAATAGTTTAATATTGGGCGTTAGAGCAAAAAGTAACATAGAATGTATGTTAATCACTTGGTGCTTGAGAAGTTAACTGATGGGCGTGTGCATTGGAGGTGTGTTGCTGTCTGATGGGCTAGGGGCTAATGGGGGTCTGTGCATGTCTGGCGAGATTGTTGAGGGCTGAGTTTTTGTCTGATGGGGCACCTGGTGTGGGTGTCTGTTATTGGGGATGACAGTGTCAGTTTGACAATGTGTGTGCAGCATGGGTGTATGCGAGGATTCAGAGGACCTGTTTTTCAGAGGGGGATTGAGTGCCCGTGGGTGTCGGATGTGGGGATTGAGTGGGCATGGTGTCTGACATGGGGATTGGGTGGGTCTCTGTGTTTTTGGCATTGTGGGAGGGCCCTTGTGTCCAGTGGAGCCTCTGAGAGTCTAAAGGGATGCTATCTTATGGGGTGCAATTGTTTCTGGTTGGATGGACGAAGGCCCAGGTGTATGATGGCGGCAGAGTGGAATTTCCACAAACCTGATTGGGATTGCGAGAACCCCTGGGTTTATGATGGTGATTGGGTGGAATTGTGTGCCTGATGAGGATTGAGAGGGCCTGGATGTCTGATGAGGGTTTGGAGGATGTGAGTGTGTAACAGGGGTGAGGCTGGGTGACCCCTGGGAAGAGCTGCGTGTCTCTGGGATCACACTAGGGGCCTGAATCTGAGGTGCATGCAAAAACAAGAAATTGTGCATCCATGAAAGATGAAAACTTTCTTTAAAAGCACCATATCTGACAAAGTGCTAATGTGGAGGTCTGACATCAAAGCCACGACTTTAGCGTGCACCTGATTTACTGCTTGATAACAACGGCCTCAGCAACCATGAGAAATGCAGGGCTGGCACTGTAAAGGGATTCTGCTCTCAAGAGCGCAGATCTAGCACATACCAGTGGTGTGCCGTTAAACGCTGCTGCTCACTGTTTCCTTTATAAAAATGGCATTTCCGAAACTGCAGTACCACTTTTCTAGTTTAATGAAAGCTTAAAAAATCTTGATTAAACTAGAAAAGGGACAATCGTTTAGAAACTGCTTGCAGTGCCACGGGAACGCATGCTTCTATGTAAACGATAGATTTATGCAGCTTTTGCTGCTGGAAAGCATGACATTTCCCGTCCAATATTTCCACCCACCCCAAAATGGTGGTGCTGGAAACTGGAGGGAAGAATGTGGGCTTTCCACACTACAATTAGCAGGAGTTTAGAATCAGGCCCTTGGTGTCCGATAGGGGTGGAAGTGGATGCCTGATGGGCGTATACCTTTGTGTCCAATGGAGGTGGGGCGGGGTGTCTGATGGGGGGTGGGTGTCTGACAAGGGGAAGTGGAGAGTACAGGTGTCTGTTCTGGTGGGAGAAGACATGCAGGTCCTATGGGAAACCTCGGTGTAGGAGTCTGATTGCAGTTTGTGGGGTCTGATAGCGATATTTCATTGCAGATTGTAGTGTGTCTGAGGCCAAAATGTTTGAGCAGGGATTTATTGAGCTTGCATTCCCGTCACAGTAATTGGGCATCTGATACAGTGATTGGCTGTCTTGGTATGTTTGATGTAGTGTGTGTGTGTGTGGGTGCATGTGCAGGTGTGCGTGTGCATGTGTGTGTGTGTGTGTGTGTGAATGTGTCCACTGGTGAGGCAGATGGGTGATGGTTTATGTGTCCATTTGAGGGTCACAGATGGGATGTGATGAGCAGGTTTCTGTTTTGAGTGAAGTATGTAAAGACAGTGTCTAATGGAAGTGCCTGGGCGTCAGATGAGGGTCTGGGTGTATGCTTTGCGTGTCCGGGTGTCCAGATGTCTTAAAAGAGTTTGCATATCTGATTGATGGCCCGGCTGATGAGCAGATGGGTTTGTATATCTGATAGGACTGTCTGATATCCATCATTTTGTGGAAAAGTAAGATATAGTGAAACACAATATGTGTTTTTGTGAGGGTGTTTGTTGTGAATTTGTGTGTGTGTGCCCTAAATATTTTGCATGAGTAGACACACGAGTCTTCAAGTGCAATGGTTGCATGTGTGGAGGGGAACTCCACAAGAATCAACAAGGGATTTTAAAGTAACATACTGGGATTGTGGGCACCATCAAGAAAGTGTATTGTAGTGGCAATATTTGTATACATTTGGGCAAAGCAACAACTATTTTACTGGACCATGCTGGCATATAATGTGAATACGGGCATCATGAACATATACACAGTGGCAATTCTGGCACATATTGCAGGCTTCATTATAAGTGCTTGAGAAGTATTGCGGAATTATATTGTGGGTAAAGTCAGCATGAAAATTCTGAGCAAAATGGGTAGTTTCATTTTCAGCACCTCAGAAAGAAGACTACAAATATGGGTTTAGGGGGGATGGGTCCTCAATATGGGGATCGAGAGGACAAGGGTGTCTGATAAGTGGATCCAATGGTCTAGTTGTCTGTTTTGAGGGTGCCTGTAGGGGGAAACAACTCATGTAGATGTTTGGTGGGAATGAGAGCAGGCCTGGTGAGGGATGAGGTGTCTGGTGCAATTTGGTATGCACATGGGTGGCACAAGCCTTGTTAAGTTCTAACATGTTAGAAAAACAAATGGAGCCGTGGTAGATGTGGGGAATGGGAGGTCACCTGCAAAAAAAAAAAAAAAAGAAAACAGACACACACACACACACACACACCCGCCAACCCCCCCACCACCCAGAAAGTCATGCAGGCAAGTTGAGGTGAATGTGCAGCAATGACATTTCAGGTAATTCAGTAACTCTATGGGTATCCACAAGCTGTGGCACTGTGCAGGGACATTTTTGAAGCATCAAGTTATCTTTCCCAGGAATCAGATTTTAATACCTAAATAGATGTTGGTGAAGGATGACAGCTTATGTAAAGTTTGACAATACATGTTCCCATTGAAGTACTTGGTGGTAGCAAGACCTTTGCCTTGCACCACCCTGTGTTGATAGGTACATTGATTTGTAGTTTTGCTCAGGGACATGATCCTTCTGGATGACAATTTTACCTCCTGGTGTGGAGGAAGGTCATCTCTTCTTTGATAACGTGAAGCAGTCAATCGCCTACATCAGGACTAGTAATATTCCAGAGATCACCCCCTTCCTCATCTTCATTATTGCTCTCTGAGCAAAACCACAAATAACATACAGAGAGGCACAGATAACAGGGTAATTGCCTGAGGGGCTATTTAAGCTGTAATGCTCTTATATTTTTTAAGGTATGAACTCATTATTTTCTTTTGGATCGTCATTATATATTTATTACACGGCCTGCGGTAGCGGCTGTGTAGTTGTGGTAAAGTTGCTAAACTCAGAGGAAGAGCACTTTTTGGGTGGCTCATAACTTTAGCGCCATTAGACGAATTCTCACCAAACATTGCACTCAAAAAGAAGTATACGGCCACCCCGGATTTGTTTTGCAAAGTTTGGTGCAGTTCCATGTGGGGGGGGGTTGCAAAGGTGTAAGGGGGGGTCCCAAAACGTTTGAAATCCTTATAGACATAATGAAAAAAATTGCTCACGCCAACAGCCCAAACTGCTTGATGGATGTTCACCGAACTTGCAACTTGCATGAGGAGCAGCGCATTGGTCCCAAAAGTGTGCTTTTGTAAATTCGGTGTAAATCCGTCCAGTATTTTTTTTTTTTAAATGGCCAGAACGTAGTTAAAACAAAATTAGTGAAATTCTGCATCCAGTCTGCTGACTTATTTCCTTGTTTGGTGTCCACGGACACCTCTGAACCAATCAGAGATCCTTCTGGTGTTCGCAGACATCAAACACGCATGCTGATTGATCGTTGAAAATCGTGAGCTGCATTTTTTTAAATGGTCAGCATATTATATGTGCAGTCCACATTCTTTGTCTGCAGACAATGTGGTCAGAAACAAATCTGGAGAATACATTTGGGGATATTTTGTGACCAGAACTGTTCCTGGACAAGGTGGGGGAGTGGAAAAAAGTTCATATGCAGCTGTTTTTATAGGTGAAAAAAAGCTGTGCCGGTGTCGCAAAGTCTGCGGTCAATTTTACTGTCTCCAGACACAAGCGTGTTGTAGAGGAAGAGCCAAATGCCTCTACCAAAAGTCCAGCCCCTATTCAGCCTATATGTTGGAAGCCGGAAATTGTGACATGCACAACTCCTATAATGATACCTATACTGTGAAAGATCTTTGAAGAAGGGTATCCATTGAGAAAGCCCTATAAAATGTACCTGCGGAGAAATGACGGTCTACTGAGAGAAAGCCCAGAAGAAGTGTGAAGAAGTGAACAAAAGAGGCTGGTGATGTCACAAGAGCTGAGAGTGAAGCACTGAGAAGGATGATTAGAGAAGAGAATGCATAGACCTTATGAAATCTGATGACGAAATAAGGACTGGAGTAACCTTTTATGTGCAAAATGAAGATTGCACGTGCGAAGAACACTGAAGAAAAAATAAGTCACTTCATAACTGTACAGATGCTGCAACGCAAGTAGACTAAGTAATCATAAAGGCTAGCTATACGTAGTAAATAGACTGCAGGCGGTGCCGCCAATATTTATATATATACATGTATAGAATCTGGATAGTCATGTTGCAACTGTAGGAAACCAAGACCCGTGAAACAGAAGGGCTGACATGATGGCGCAGCAGAGAAAAACAGCTGAAAATCAAGGAAGGATCGAGAAGTTTGTCAGTCTCAGTGTCAAGGGTTGGGGAAGCCGAGAACTGGTTATCTATTCAAGGATATACAAAGAACATGAGAAACAAGGCGTGCTCCTCTTAAGGTGCGACGGAAATACAATCAGTGCCAAGTTTTATTCATTTAATAACACTAAATGGAAAAAAGGACCTCAACCACAGTCTCCTGTCACATGGGGTAGATGAAAATAGAACACGGGCAAGCAGCACCAAGACTTGAAGATAAGAACATGCTCGCACTCCCTTCTATTCTCAGAAGCAGTGATACTTTGCAAGGACAAGTTCAAAGACAATTCGAATGGCAGATGGCAGAGTGATGATGGATGATTGGAATAATTGGGTGGGGAGGCAAGATCAAGTCCACCCACAAGCACCAGGGGTACCAGCTTGCGTGCTGCTAGTGGGTCAAATGTTCCAGAAGGGTACAAGCGTGCCAACCGATTATGGAGGGCCACGTATTGAAGAGCCCTATAGTTTGATAGCCAAGGGTGTGTCGTGTATCTAACACATGTTGAGGATGACTTTCACAAGGGGTGGGCATAAGTTATCCACCTGACTATAGAGACCAAATCACAATCCAATCCCCTACAGAAAGTATACCTAGATGTTCCCCATAGACCAACCACAATCCTAATAAGTTTTCTTAGTTTGCCACCTAGTATGAAATCATGTATGACACATTTTTACTATAAAAGTGTTATTTTTTATGTGATATATTGAAATTATGCTGTGAGACGTCCGTTGATGTCTGTTGTACTTCCTGTTTTAAATAATTGTGATTAAAAAAGATTACGTTTCCCAAATTCCTCAGTCAGTCTTGTTATTGGTGTAAGAGTTATTGTTCTGACTTGAGTGTCGTGTAGATCGATGAGACCTCCGTCCCCAAGTGACGTACAGGGGAACTAAAGAAACCCGCTGTACGACCTTTGAGGCCACAGGTGGGAGATGACTTCCCAGATCCACGGAACCTCTGGAACCCCGATGCTGCTGTCAAAAAGGAACGAGGTTAAGTACCAGGCAACCACAATACAATGCAGTAAATCAAAGGATCTAGAAGGTCTTACCTATCGGGTGTTAGGAAAACCCCGGGAATCTAGTAGAGGTTCAAGACTCAGATGATGCGGCGGTCCCTGGAATAGTAGGACCGTAAGAGAGCATGGATGAAGGATCAGCCACCTGTAGGAGTGAAGGCGTGACTTGGATCCCCAGAAGGGAAATGGCGTAGGAGTTCAATGAAGTACCAAGGGATGATCCAAAAGCAAGTCAGGATGTAGTCCAAAGTCCGGCAACAGGTAAACAGTTCCAAGCAAAGGTACAAAGGGTATCCGAAGGAGTCCGAGGTAGAGTTCCGTGATCAAGGTAACAGTGGAGCAATAAGTAACGCCAAACAGAGTCTGAAGACAGCTGAGAAGCAATGAGTGTTCTGTCTCTCAGACCTTTATACTGTGCGTCTCTTGGTCATGTGACGTCTCTGGGTCGTGTGACGTCCACCAAGGTCACGTGGGGAACGCCACTCTGGATCACGTGATCGACGTGGAGACGTCACACCGCCCCTTCTGCTGTATGTTCTCCAAGGCAATTGCCAATGCAGAAAGGGTTGCAATCGAGCCCGTACACCATAACTGGTACGGAGTTTTCGGTCCTTTGGGTTCACCGAATCACCTGAGCCTCGAACCGTGGAAGGAGGTGTTGGGGAAATGTGAGCAGTGTTCTGGTGTGTGTTCTGGTGTGTAGCGGACTGGTGTGCAGAGGATCGCCTAACAGTTATTCTGCATCCCCATACATGTAATGACACGCGTCCTCATTTAAAAGGTTCTAACGGTTCACGTGGTAGCATGTCGGATGGTTCCATACCCATCGATTAAGAGAAACTCTCGAGTTTCAGATGATCGAGCACCCTTTGCCATCTAGCGGGAAGATCGCAGGGTTTCCTGTGGAGAGCAAATGATATGGAATTCTTCCAAGAAAAATCAGTATAGATGGGACAGGTCCCTCTATGAAAAAAATCCCTCCTGGTTTCCGCAGGTGCTTCACGGAGGGAACACGAAAGTGGTCGATTGGAGAGGGTAGCCGATACAGAAGGCCTCGAGCTGAAAGAGCGAATGGTGAGTAGACTTAGGAGAATGGCAAATTGTGAGGATGGGATTGTGGTGGTTTAGAAAAGTAACAGGGTTGATTATTAAAGTAACAAAGAGTGTTTTAAAGTGTAAAAGAATAGCATTCTAAGGTGTAAGGCCCGCGATTCCTAACTCAAGCAGGTTTAGAAGAACTCATCTCACACCACAATCGGGGTAAACTAGGCGATGTATAAACAGGTTTATGTTAGGAAACAAGTGAAACGCTAGTCAGAGTATTTTAGGTGCGAGATGATGAAGAGAAGTACCATGGTTTAAATATAAAAGAGTCGACTAGTCTGTCTGTGTGTCTGTTTTAAAAAGGTGTTGAAGAGCAACGAGAATAGGTTATGTAAAGTTGAAGTAAAGATAAAAAGTTATTGCCTATTTTAAGGTCATTGTCGGTGCCAACCAAAAAGTAGGTTGAGGTCATTGAGAAAAAGAGGCTTTGAGCAGCAAGTGTTGGTGCATGCTCATATTTGTTGTTTTTATAAATGTATCTGTGTAAACACTGGTAAGTATTGACAGTCAATTGAGACTCATCATTTTGGGAGATAATACTCCCCTGATGCACGTATGCAAGACACTGCCAAAGCACATGCCCAAGCTCAAACAGTATAGTGCGGAGTGGGTAAAGGGCACAACAGATACAATGTTTATGCCATGGCCGCAAGGGGGCTCAATGTCAAAAGCGGAATTGCAGCATATGACCACATACTTGCATGCTGCATATACAGGGAAGAAATTGGAAAAGAGATTAGCTATTTTAGAGCTTTGGAAGAGGAGAGAGAGGATCCACCCCGTAAGGAGTGGATGCTTACTCAGTGTAGGGACGAAGGTGTTGAGCCTTTTGCTCCACTTGCCTCACCAGAAGTAAATGGTGAAAGTACAGAAGACGTAGGATTGTATCCATTAAAGGAACTGAAAGCGGCGGCAGGGTATAGTAATCCGATATGCAGACCACCTGCTAATAGCAGTGACGATAGTGCAGAAGAGACCAAAAGAAAGGAGAAGATCGTGCAGAGCAAGGTGGAGATAAATGAGCGATCGAATATGACAAGAAACACAGAATGAGAGATTAAAAGATTGAAAGGAGAGAAGGATAAAGCTGACGAGGTAACGCTCATACAGAATGAATGGATGGGAGGACTGATATTACTCAACCTCGATGGCACAAGTATTGAGGAAGTCAGGCAAAAGGAAGATCAAGACAAACAGGACAGCAAAGACATAGAACGAGAAAAGAAATTGAAAGAGGATGAACACAAGAGAAAGAGAGCAGGCAGAGACAAGAACAGATGTATCAGGAACAGCAGCAAAAGAAGGAAGAAAGGGCGGAGGAGCTAAGAAAGTATGACAACAGGCAGAGAGCAATCGAAGAATGAGATAGGCAAGAAAGGAAAAGAGAAGAAGAGGAAGTGCAGAAATTAAGGGGTTAAAGGGTACAGAGACAAAGGAAAGAGGAAGAGTGTAGAGTGAGCGAAAGAAGAGAGGAGAAAAGACAAGAAGAGGAAAGAGTTATGTGTAAAGCGAGAAAGCAAAGAGAATTAGATGAAGAAGTGGAACGAAAAAGGAGACTGCAGGAATGTGATATTGATCGCATTCAGAAGAAGTTAATGGAACCGAGTCCAGTAATATAATGGGGCAATATAGAGGAGTTTCTTCCATCAAAGGAGGGAATTTCAGGGCCATCAGAGTAGCCCTAGAAGAGAGTTTTTACATAGGGAGCATTGAAGATAGGATCGATAAGGCCTATCAAGACTTAAGAGAAGGTAGAAAATCGGGAAGCTGATGGAAATGAGATCGATCACTGGTCTTCCAATCATGAAGTGAAGAAAGAGATCCATTCAGTCTTGAGCACAGAGCTTTGTCCTTAGATAGGCTGACTTTAGATAAGGGCGTAGGTGATGAGAGCCATACCAGCTGGGGGTTAGATATGTCAGATGAAGAGAGAGAACCCTTCAGTTGGTGTCACGGGAGGAAGTGCATGCTGCCCAAGGGATGACTGCAGACAGACAAGGAAGTAAGATGGTCTGATTTAGAGCAACCTAAAGTTAGGACGCCAGATCCTGTAGCATATACAGAACACCCTAGAGGACAATCAAATAGTGAGAAGGGAGAGTCACCATCATATGTGAGCAGGCTGCAGTCTTTGGCAGGTAGAAGGCAATCAGGAACCATTTTCCTCACTATGGAAAGGCAGACAATGGGAACCGATTGTGGATTGAGATTCACGCAGTTCCCTTTATTGGAGAAAGGAGGGGCCAGACTGCAGTATATTCCATGGCCGCTAATGGATAACGATATTTTAAGATGCAAACTCCCTAGTTTAATGGTGGGTGTGGGAAAATTGATTTATGAATGAGAGAAAATGACGGGGAAATACTCTGGCCCTAGGGGATATTAAGGATCTCCTACCAGCCATTCTTGGGGAAAGAGCTTATGACATTTGGACAAGAGTGGGCTATTCAAGTGTCACGGCACAGAACACAGCACATGATGGAGCACCATTTAATAATTATAGAGCAGATGTCTGGAGAGTTCTCATGGTGCAGTATCCTGACACGTCAGACATGGGTGAAATTATGACACATAAGATGAAAGAAGATGAGGATCCACTTGCTTACATTCAGGACATTCAGGAATGCTGGACTCTTGAAACTTGTGAGCCATGGGGAAAACAGTGGCAGTATCTTACCACATCTTATGTCAGGGGTTGCCCGAACAGGTACAGAGGGACCTCAAGAAACTAGTAGGAAATGGAAGCAAAAACATGGGCAGAGATACAGTTGACTATAGCACATCACTGTACACTGTTACGGGAGAAAAATAGGAAGAAGGAAGATGCTAGAAAACTTGAGGACACCAAGTAAATTCTGAAAATATAGTCAACATATGCCATAGAAGGGGCAGTATTGAAAAGTGGAGAAGGACTAGGATATTATATGAATGTGTGTGAATTTATATTGGCTGGGCACATGGCTCTGTGAAGAATGCCACTGAAACCAATAGTTTTTGTTTATGGGGTACACAATCTGTTGACATGGCTACCCGGCTTAGTGGGAATGAATATGAGAATACCTGATGAATTTCAATACAGCTATAGTACGAGGGGAAATGGCAATGCTTGAAGAAACAGGTGACAAGGGCAGGCCATGGAGAACAGTGATTGCCATTGGAGAAGGGTGTAGACTGACTGACGTCACTGACAATGACATGTTTAGAGTTGATCCCACAGATGATGAAGTAATATTCGAGATAAGCATTAATTATTGGCTTAAAATAGAGAAAAGAGAGATTTCACAGCAAATGGCGATAGTGCGGCACCGTCCAGCATTTTTTGATGAAGACTTGGAAAAGGTGCCAAGCGCTTTATGGACTACAGGTCCCTACGATGTAGGCCTCTTGAAATGGATAGGAGATATTAAATAAAGTTGAAACAAAGAGCAATTTTACCTCGCGCAACACAGTACCCCATTTCTCGAGAGGCAGATGAAGGGATATTTCAGCACTGATGGAACAAGGTGTATCACAGTGTATCCAATCAACAAATAAAAATGGGGGGTCATGGAGATTCATACAAGATATGAGACTGATTAACCAGATTGTAGAGGCAGAGTTTCCTTTAGTTCCTAATCCAGTGATGATACTGTGAAGTATCCAAGTAGAAGCACAATATTTTTCGGTGAGTGATTTGAAAAATTAGTTTTTCTCAATCCGGTTGCACAAGACTTGATTTCCTTTTCATTCTGCCAAATCCGTCTGAAGCACACTCGTTTTCCCCAAGGGTACTGTGAGTCCCCATTAATGTTTAATAGGGTCCTTCAGATGGACCTAGTCAATATTGATTTGAAAAGCATTGTGATAGAGTACATAGATGACATTCTGATTTGTAGCACTACAGAAGACAAGTGCTGGCAAGACTCGATCCAGTTAATGACAATCCTAGCATACATGGGATACAAGGTAGACAAAGAGACATTACAGTATTGTCAAGAAGAGGTGTTGTACATAAGCCAGTTAATCTCACATAAAGGAAAGAGAGTCACAACTGAAAAATCTGAGGCAATCATGAAAAAAGCAAAAACACACATGCTGAAAGAAATGCACCCGTTTTTGGGACAATGCATATATGTTAGAGCATGGGTGTTTGAATATAGTTTGTACACAAGACCCCTTTTGCAAGCTCTAAAGAAAGAACAGGTAAACAATGAGAAAATAGAATGGACGGAGGAAATGGAGAGAGGGTTTGAAGAATTGAAGAAAGTAATGTGTACAGCTCCCATTTTGGGAATTCCCAATTATGCTGAGGAGTTCTTTTTATTTTCACACACGAAAGGGACAGTTATGACAGAAGTACTTATACAGAGGACTACACTAGGGTATAAATCTCTGGCATGTTGCAGTGGGATTCTAGATCCAGTTATGAGGGACACTTTCCTTGTGAACAGTCACTGGCGGCAACCACGTTTGCAATTGAGAAATCTACAAGTATTGTAATGGGGTGTCCTATGACACTCTTTGTGGAGCATGCTTTGTTTGTCATTTTGGAGAAACCGAAGTGTACATTGACATCTCAGAGAGCTTCTGCGTATGAGGTGATGATATCGAACCCAGCGATCAAAATAGTCAGATTTAGAATAGTGAACCCTGCCACGTTTGTAGCTGAGCCAGTGACAGAGGGCGAGCATGTACTTGATTGCGTGAACTATGAGGAGTTTTACGATGGCATCCTGCGCATAGAGCAAAATGCGCTAGCAGAGGGACAGATTCTTTTTATTTATGGTTCTTCAAAAATAGATCAAACTAGTGGAGAAAGGCATTCTGGCGAGATGTGGTGAGACATAGAGCAAACAGCAAATTTGAGGTTGTAGCAAGTGCAAGACTGCTGTTTCACTTTTCTTATGTAGTAGATTGCATCGTATGACAAATATTTATGGCTGGGCATACACTGTGAATGATTAGAGGAGAGATTGCTCAAATGAATGGTACTTTTCAGCATTTACATATTTATTATGTTGATATGCTGCATGTATGTAGTGAATACAGTGGTGGTACATATGATAGTGGTGGTGTGTCCCTTCTCCAGGTGGATCAAAGTAGGTCCTTATACACACCCTGATGCCACTTGCGCAGCAACGCTTTTAGTATGAGAAGTCTTTCCAAGATGGGGAGTGTGTGAGGTGCTGAGATCCGATAATGGGCTCCATTTTTTTAATGAAGTATTTGAACAGATTAGTCTTTTATTGAATATTAAGCACGCATTTTTTTCTGCTTATTACCCGCAAGTGAATGGGATATGTTAGAGACTCAATGGTCTCCTTAAAGAGAGGATTGAAAAGCTCAAATTAACACTGAAGAAGGGATGGCTATATTGCCTACCCCTAGCCTTATATGCATTGGGGAATCAGCCTGGATCGGACCACCACCTCACGCCCCATGAGTTAGTGACAGGGAGGTGAATGAGAACCCCTTTGTCTCCTCCATTGAGGAGCAGAAGGGATGCCCAGAAGACTGCAGAAATGTTAGGAACTGAGTTATGTGCATACTTGACATGTATGACTGCTAGTATCTCTGTCATTTCAGATCAACTCAAGCGCCAAGGGGGTCGGTCTCAGAACACAGATGAAGACCATTCAGCAACCAGAATTTCTGAACTACTACCTGTAACTAGTCTTCTTGCTGGAGACACAATATTAATTCAGAACTTTACCAGAAAGTGGAATGAGTCCCGATTTAGTGGACATTCCATAGTGGAGTATGTTACTCCCTCAGCAGTGAAAGTCCAAGGAAGATATGCTTGGATCCATTTGAACGACATGAAGCTATACACTGGTGAGACTGTCACACCCCTAACGATTGATTCAGAAGCAAGAAAGGAAGAAGAAGTTCAGAGTGTGCAGACCCGATCAATGACAAGGCAGAAGGATGCTAAGGTTGCTGATTAATGAAATGCAAGTGTGCATTTGAACAGTGGCTCGCCCCAGACACTCTTTATAGATATTATAGCAGGATTGCAAACTAAGTTCTTGAGCCGCAGGAATCTTTGAAAAATGTACTTTAGAAAGGTGTTGGCATGTTGTGGATATGTTTGAGTGGCAACATCTGATAAGAGATTGGAAGTGTATTGTTCACTGTTTTTGGTTTTATTCTGCAAGCTTATCCTGCTCTTGTTGAGCATAGTGTCCACATACCTACTTTTCTGTATGATGGTAAAAATGGCCAGCGATAACGAGGCTGCTTGTGGCATTAGTTGAACAGATCCTGCAGATAACTGATTTACCAGAAGTGCATGATTAAAATGTTTTTTTCCTTCCTTAAAAGCAGTATACAAGCAAAATGAGGAATTTTGAGAATGGTACATTTTTGGAAAATTAGCGAGCCCAATGAAATTCGAAATGGCGTAAATGGCTGTGATTAGCATATTTGTTTGTGATATATACATGTACCACCATTCTTTGTGTCTTTCTGTTTCTCCTGTTTAGCCTTTCTTATTATCTTGATGCTCCTGTTGAGAGAGAAACTATTATGATATCCCCCACTCTAGTAGCTTGTGTAGAGTTGCCTATTGCTGAAACAAAGATTCCTATGGTTCTCCCTGAAGGGAGGACTAGTACTGATATGCTGCTTGATTATTATGCAATTACTTACTTTGCAAAAGGGACACACAAGAGCAGCACAATGGAAGATAATAATGAATCAAATAATTACCCAGAAAGTACAGCATATTTGGGTAATAACATGTCGTATCATCACATCAAAAAGGTGGGAGAGAGAACATCCAAAGAGAGTTGCTATGTTTGTGCTCTCATACCTCATGCCATGGGGACTTATAAGATAGTCATAGCTATAGAAGTAGCAGTCCAGAAAGCTCATTGCCTGATGCACCTTGCACTCTGCCAGACGAGAGGTCAGTTCCAGGGTCGAACGTCATCCTTGATATGGGTGACTGAGAAGACATGTCCAAAAGAAGATGACTATGTTCAAGCCTTAAAGACAAGATAGAAATCAGAGCGAGGGACTCAAGTGATAAGGTATGAACAGCCTGGAATAAACAGGCTGGAATCAGAAGAGAAGAAAACAAAATCCTCAATTGTCAAGGAAAGAACCTTGAAGAGATATGAAGATGCCAGGAAAGAGGTCAGCTGCAAATCAAGCGAACAGTGCTGACTCCTGAAGGATGGACAGAAGGCCTGATTGTGTGCAAGGTGCCGGCACTAACCGGATGATCTAAAGCAATTGTGTGGCATGCAGAGAATGAATGCAAGCATCATTGGCTGAACATTGTGAAGTTGCTGATGTGGGTCGATGATAAAGGAGGGCCTTTGCAGAGAGTACCTCTAGCAAATGCATCCTGTGTTTCAGAAACAATGGCACCAGCATTGGTGGGATGAATCAGCAGTGTGGCCGAATTCTCGTTGTACCAGGTATGAAGGATGGAACAGTAGTGTTAATGGATCACTACTGGGCCTGTAAATCCAAAGCTTATATGAAGTTGCCCAAAGATTAGGGATAGGTGTGTCCCATAGTACGTATTCATGTTCCAGCATTAGTGATTCCAAAGAGTGACCTGAACATTGGAGACTTTACAAAAGCAGATGCTCATATGAGGATGGCAAGATCATTTGGATTTCTCAATTGGACAAAAAGAGAGAATTACTTCTCAGCTAAATCCATAGAAACCTTTGATTTTATTCTGTATGAACACTGGTTGTTCAGCTAGACTGCTCCATTATTCACAACTATTTTTATGCCATGATGGGCACAGATTACCAGATGGGAACTCCTGTAGACGATCAACACTACCATAACAGGATTCAATGCTATCAAGGAAGAATTGAGAGCCATAATACTGATGACTCTCCAGAATAGGTATGTCCTGGGCATGATTACAGCAATGGACGGAGGTGTTTATGCCAAAATCAGGGAATCATGTTGCACATGCATACCTTCTCATGATGATGAGAATGGGACCTTTACAGAGGCCATAACATTGCTAACATGGGTGCACACCAAAATAGAAGATGAGACAGAAGATATTGCAGATGTCAGCTGGTTTGCATTGGCCTTCTCATGGGCTTCACAATGAACGGTGAATATCTTCAAGTTTCTTGGAGCATTATTGGTGATGATCATGTTTGGATTCTGTGTGATCAGGATAATAATCACACAATGTAAGAAGATAGCAAAGAAAGCTGTAGGAATGAAGGTCATGATTGATGTGAGTCTGGGTTTCGACCCAAAGAGCTGACAGATGAAGAAATCAGAAAATGTATGTAAGCAAGCAGTCTAGTGCCTGAGGGAACAAATTTCCTGTATCGAGAAACCACAAGAAGTATGTGGGATGATGGATTTACTGCAGCCCCAAATGGACAATGTAGTCACATGACCTGGCGTGTTGATGACCATGTAAAAACAGCAGGATCTCTGAAAGGAGTAATGAAGGTATTCTTTCCAAAAAAGCACTTTTTCAGACAAGGTTGTCTAGATGTAAAGACTGATGGGAGAGTGGTTGATGAATCAACCAGAGGGGGGAGTGTAGAGGAAGAGCCAAATACCTCTACCAAAAGTCCTGCCCTTATTCTGCCTATATGTTGGAAGCCGGAAATTGCAACATGTGCAATGCTGATAATGATACCTATACCGCAAAAGATATTTGAAACAAGGTTCCTTTGAGAAAGCCCTCCAAAATGTACCCGTGGAGAGATGACAGTCTCCTGAGAGAAAGCCGTGAAGAAGTGTGACGCAGTGAACAAAAGAGGCTAGTGACATCACAAGAGATGAGAATGACGGTGTCCAGTCAACTGGTCGAAAAAAAAATGGTTGACTGCAATTTGGTCGACGCAATTTGGTCGAAAACCAAATGGTCGATTTTTTTTTTATTTATATATTTATTTTTCGGGTTTTCGTTTAGTAAAAAAAGGGGTTTTTAGAGAAAAAAAGGGGGTTGGGGGGGACCCCCCCAAAAAAATGAAAAAAAAGGGTTAAAATAAAAAAATAAAAAAATTCGACCATTTGGTTTTCGATCAAATTGGTTCGACCATTTGTCTGGTCGACCAATTTTTTTCGACCAAATGTCTGGCAACCGAGAATGACGCATTGGGAAGGATGATCAGAGAAGAGAATCCATAGACCTTATGGAATCTGATGAGGAAATAGGGAATGGAGTAACCTTTCATGTGCAAAATGAAGATTGTGCATGTGAAGAACACTGAAGTAAACAAGCCACTTTATAACTGTACAATGCAAGTAGATTAAGTAATCATAAACGCTGGCTATACATAGTGAACAGACTGCAGGTGGTGCTGCCAATATACATATACATGTATAGAATCTGGATATTCGATGTCGCAACTTTAGTAAGCCAGGACCCATGAAAGAGAAGGGCTGAAATGATGGTGCAGCAGAGAAAAACAGCTGAAAATCCAGGAAAGATTGGGAAGGCTGTCTGGCCCAGTGTCAAGGGTTGGGGCAGCTGAGAAGTGATTATGTATTCAAGGAGATTACAAATAACGTGAGAAGCAAGGCAAGCTCCTGTTAAGGTGTGACAGAAACACTATGCGTGCCACATTGTATTCATTTAATATAATGAAATGACACCCTTCTATTCTCAGCAGCTGTGATACTTTGCAAGGCCAAGTTCACAAAGTCAATTTGAATGGCAGACGGCATGAGGCATGATGGATGATGGGCTAATTGGGTGGGGAGGCAAGATCAAGTCCACCCACAAGTACCTGAGCTACCAGCTTGCGTGCTGCTAGTCAGCGAATGTTCCAGAAGGGTACAAGAGTGTCAACCAATTATAGAGGGTCATTTATTGAAGAGCCCTATAGTTTGATAGCCCAGGGCGTGTTGTGTATCTAACAAATGTTGAGGATGACTTGCATAAGGCGTGGGAATAAATTGTCCACCTGACTATAGAGACCCGATCATAATCCGATCCCCTACAGAAAGTATAATTAGATGTTCCTTGTAGACGAATCACAATCCTAAATACGTTTTTTCTTAGTTTGCCATGTACTATGACGTCATGTATGACAAATTTCTGTTATAAAAGTGTTATTTTTTATGTGATGTGTTGAGATTATGCTGTGAGATGTCCGTTGCACTCCCTGTTTTAGATAATTGAGATTAAAACAGATTACGTTTGACACACTTCCTCATTTAAAAGGGCCTAACAATTCAGTGGGTCTGTAAACGTTATTGGGATTGTGGGTTCTAGGTGAGGCATGTTATTTGAAGATCTATTGTACATATTTATGATGTAGTTTAATTATATTGTTGTGCTTGTGGCCAGATTCTTTGGGGCATATCCATAGGCCATGCCCCCAAGAATCTGGACACTGGCTACAGCCATAGTAATGTTTGTATAGTAATAAAAGGTACTGTAGGGGGAGTATACAGTGTTTGCAATATGGTGTAATTATATAATTGAAGTGTATATGGTATTCGTAGTACAATTGAGTATACTAGTTATGGAATCTGTGAGTGTTTGTGAAAAAAATACAGTATAATACTGGGTATGTTGCGGTTGTGGCCAGTGGCCAGATTCTTGGGGGCAGGACCATAGAGCCCCAAGAATCTGGACAAAGTCTACGGCCATAGTGATATGTGCATAGTAATTATAGGTACTGTAGTGAAGTATACAGTATTTTGTAATATGGTGGAATTATCTAATTGAAGTGATATTTGGAATCATAGTAAAATTGAGGATACAGTTTATGAAATCTGTGGTAGTATTTTTTGTGAAGAGAAATAAAAATATAATACGGAGGATGGATATTTACTTGCATATGGTAATAAGGCTGGAATATCTGGTTCTTTTACTGTGAAAAAACAGTATAATTTGTTAAACAAGATATTTTAAAGCCTTTAATTTTTTAACAAGATACCTTAAAACCTTTAATTGCATAAAATTGTACATATAGATTTACTATGTTGCCCCTCATAAAAAGTACATTGTATGTACTATGTTTGGTAACACATAGACTTTTTATCTTCCTTTGTCCATCCCCCCTGTTCTACCCCCTCCCTTCCTCCTTAGCATTTATGTTTTCAAAACGTGGCATTTCATGTCCTATTCTGAAAGACACTTGCCCTATCTTCCTCTCCCCCTTGTGCTTCCTCTTACCCCCAGCACTATCTGAATCATCAGTAGACATAGTAAAATAGCTGCCTCGTTCTGTTCTCCTCCTTCTCCCTCTTCCCAATCCCCCTGGCCCACCCTCCTCCTGTTTTCATTCTGGCACTACCTCAATTGCCGTTAGGCATAGTAATGTAGCTGCTTGTATGTCTGACTCTCCTGCCCACCTCTCCTCCCAATCACTGTTTATTTTGCTCTTACTCTTCAGATATGTCCCCAGACATATCTGTTGCAGCTTGTTTGTTGTCCCCCCTTTATATTCCCCTCTCACCCCCAGCACCATCTCTATTGTCGTCTGACATAGTAAAAGTGTCACGTATTTTGTTCCTCTCCCTCTTTCCATTCCCCATGCCCCACCCTCCCCCACTTTACTTTTTAGCACTACCTCAATTGCCGTCAGGCATAGTAATGTAGCCGCTTGTCTGTTTCACTCTCCCTCCCTCCCCATCCCCTTAGCACTTGCATCTAAAATATTGTCAGGCTGATTATGATAGTTGATCTTTGTTCTTTTCATATTCTGACTGTTTCAATGACTGAAAGAATGTTCATTGTATTTTTCCCATGTTCCCTCCCCTCCTTGAAGCGCTTTGAAACACATTGTGTATAGGCTCTATACAAATAAACAATCAATCAATCAATTTGTGCGTGGTACAATGTTGTTGTATTTACATGAAATAATCATTGGAAAAACAAATCCAGAGTGTATGAAAAAAACTACTTTATTTACATACGGATTTTGACTTTTAAATTGTTTTAAAGAAAATATTTGTTACAGAATACATGTGTTGGGTAGCATGTATATATTAAGGTATTATGTGAGTGTAAGTGTGATAGGACATTTAAAGTGTATTGTAATGAAGGGTATGGTTAACACAGTTAGATAACCTTTGGCATATACTAACTCTGTTGGATTTTAAAAGTACTATTGTAGTATTATAGATGCATTTTGTAAGTATAAGTGTGATGGCATGTTTTACGTGTGTTGTAATGAGTTAGGTGCCCGTTGGTGTATGCTAACTCTATTGGATTGTACAAGCACTATTGAGTATTATGTATGTACAGTGCAAAAATAACTGCGATGGCATATTTGAAGTGTATTATAATGAATGGTATGTTTAAAGTACTTAGATACCCATTGGCGAACTTGAACTGTGTATTGTACCATACTTTAGTGGGTCAATTTGGCTTGCAAGAATATTAGGTAGATATTTGTTAGATTTGCTGGTAAGCTATGTTTTGGAGTAATGGAAGTGTTGTTACATTCAAACCAACCACCTCTCTTTTTAAAATATGCAGTGTAGGGGCCTGAAGTGGTTGTGGCAACAGTGTGGTAGATTATACCTGCTGTTGTGAAGGTTGTCTTGCCACAAGATACTTTGCCATGTTTAAAGTCAGTGAGCTTACAGTTATTTTTGGTGCCATCTGCATTGTACCTAAGAAGCATTAATATAACATATTAGCCATGTGAGTTTATTTGTATGCTGTAGGAATTGTCTGAATTGCAAAAAAGGGAATACTGTGCCATGATTTGAATTCTGTAGAAGCTGGTGAAATGAAATGGATTCATAATTTGGTATGGATACATAGACAACACGTTCAGTGGGGATGTGCTCTTGTGAAATATGGTTGCAGAGAGTGCATGTCTCGAGAGGATAGCTCAGGGGCAATGTGCTTGCCTTGACCACAAAGCGACACGGAGCAACACAGGTTCGATTCCCAGGTCCGTGCTTAGAAACCTATGGGGATTAAGCACAATATAAATAACCTATCATATCATGTATGTTTCCACGTGTATGAAATGTTTATAGGAATGTTTTGGTTTCTACTACCTGGAGTAAGTACATTAAGAATTCTTGTGGATCTTCCTCTGTGTTTATAGCGGTTTTTACCATTCCTGCACAGTTGTGCAAATCTTGCTTTATCCCTGAGACACTGTAGGTGCGGTTAGGATTATTTGTGGAATTTATTTGAAGACGAGCATTTGAAAACACAACTGTTCTGAGCTATTTTCATTAATTGGTGGCAATCAGAAGAGAAGATTGATTGCTACATTTGCATAGCAATTTACTCCAGTTGTGTTGCTGAATTGAAATGGACCAGAGAGGTGTGCCTCTCTACTCTATCTTTTAATGGGCCTGCAGTTGTTTTTTGATAAGAGACATTTGTGTCTTTGTCTTTGATGGGTGTGCAGTTGTTTTTGGACTAGAGCACTTTTGTATTATTTGATGAAGGTACAGTTGTTCTATGATTTTTTAGTGGTATTGAAGGGAGATTGGGTATAGTTTCAATTTTTATTAGTTTTCTTTTTAAAGGTTTTGTTTTTTGAGTTACAAGGTACATATCTAGATGGTGGTGCACAGTGCACGTAGCCTGTTGTATTCTAGGATGCAAGGAATGTCAGCATTGAAGTTGTTTGCATCAAGGTTAACTAGGAATAGACCATTGAGTACACAGAGACGGGAAAGTGCTACGTAACTCAAACCTTCTTTGAAGACTGTGCTGCCAATGTCAATGTGTGCATGATCTAGAGTTAGACATTGAGATTTGGGAATAGTGACAGCATATGCAAGAGATAGAGAGAAATGTTCTCTGGGCACATACATGTCTTTGAAAAGAGGGAAGTGTGCTATCTTGCAGCCTATTCAGTTTTATCTTCTGCAGGTTTGTCAAAGTGGAAGAGTGGAAGTTGACAAACTGAATGTTGTTGTCATCTGGATATGTTTGGAATCCAACAACTGTACTAATTGCTCCACTGACTAAACCTTGTTTACATCAAGGTTACATTTTAGAATACTCTGCAGTTTAGATACAGAGTTAATAGTTTTTTTCTAAACTAGCTGTGTTGCAGATTGTTCTATGCTATTTAGTTGTGTGGTTGCTTGTTGACACAAAGGGAGTGCCATGCCATGAACATCTAGTTTGTCTCTAGGGCTCATATGTACTATGGGGTGTATTTCTTTTTCAGGATTGTATCATTGAATTGGCTACAGCTTGCAAAGGGTGGCATTAAGCACATGCATTTTATATTTTGTTGAGTCATGACATCAAGGGCAGATGTTCTTTGTCCATATAGCTCATGGATTGATCTAGTTTTTAAGATGGATTTATCATCTTTAGTAAGCATACTAATGCTAGTGCATTTTAAAATCTTAGCATAGGTGAGATCTGCAGACTGACACATGTTTCGAGTTAGTTCTCTGTAGCAAAAATGTTGCCAGAGATTTACATGTCCAGTGCTGCCGAGTGTATTACTGCATTTTTTTGTGTCCTAATGTTTTGAAAATAGGTGGACCTTTTACTGGTGTTAACTGTTGGCGGCTTCCGAAAACAGTAACGTGTTTTCCTCCAAACAGTTCTTCGTAGTTGGTTCTTAGGACTTCCTTCATTCTGAGATGCATTAAAGCCAGCATGAGGCTAGAAACAATGCTTACTTCATCAATCAGGAGAACTTTCATTTGTTTGAGAATTCTGCATACTTCAGTAACAGCTTCTGGTGATCATTTGTAGTATTCCAATTTGTTTTGGAGTTCTACTGGGAGGAGAAGTAGCAGGTATAAAGTTACACCTCCTACGTTGTAGGCAGCTCGGCCTATGGGGTCTGTTAGAACAGCTGAAAGATTGTTGTTTGTTACGTCTTGAGGAAATCTGCTGATTATTTTATTCATGAACTTTCTTGCCAGAACCAGCTTCACCACTTACATACAGGAGCAGTGGTTTATAATTTTACAGCTACAAGTTTTAGTTTCATGCTTAAAACCATGTTCATTTTTGTCAGTGATTTCTTGATAGATGGTGAGTTGTTCATCATTTAGCTTTGATTTGAGCACTGGTAAGTCTGCTTCAGATTCTCTAGATTGATAAGTCAGTCATGGCTATTTTTGCTTTATTTAGAATTAGTGATTCTCCAAGTAGTTCTTGGCTTACTGTACGTGTCTTTATCTAGTAGAAGTTCAATTTTGTCCTTTTGCTGGTGTCCATTGTCTAACATTTATTTGTATTTTTTTTAAATTAACATTTGTTATACTGCTTTCATTTGCATTGAATGCAGCTTCAAATGAGTCGTGATCACATAATAATTCTTCTTTTCTCCAATGTTTGAAAAGTTGTAGTGGGGCAATGTAAAGAGGGAAAGTAAAGGGGTAGTCCTGCACTTATATCCCTGATCCTTCAGGTGTAGTATATTTATATCCAAGGTTGGATCAGTAGAATGGGATGACACTTTTTTAATACATATTCAAATTTTATTACATAAGTTCATTACACAAGAAAACATCTAAATATCATGAAAATGGATTGATAAAAAACACAATTTCATACCAGCAATCATAGCCACATATCAAAAAATCATTCAAACATTCATACAATAAGAACACCCAGGGTGTTTAATGCATCAATGGGTTTTGGAAAAATACTATTTCCCTTAATTTGATATATTCAACAATGACCCAGTCCCTAATATTAGGTGTCGTGGTATATCCGATGCCAAATTGAGGTCAGATATCTTTCACAGAAAAGCGTTGACACGTTTTTCGGTCGGAGACCTTCTTCAGGACGTAGGGCAAAGGGAAAGTGCTTTGCCCTGTTCTTAACACATATGGGCCCGTAACCAATCTAAAAACAATCATAAAACAAAGTGTCATCCCTATTTCTTCAAAAAGGTGACTAATAATGTCACAATGTGTCCCAATCTCTTCACACACCAGTCCCTACTCACCCCCAGGTTCCAAGTCGAGGGTAGGTGAACGGGATAATGGACTTTAATCCTCCACTGGAAACAGTGTAAATACTGTACCTATGGAAACAATCATAAACACACGTTTCAGTGTCCATGACGATATTCATATAACACTGTAAGTTCATACAGTGAAATTTAAAACAACAAAAACACTTAAAAACACTTACAGGCACCCAGGGTGCTGCTCGAGAGTCTTCACCGAGGTATCGTGACCAATGGTCAATCATGGGCCAACATAGGACTTGCCAACTCAATAGGCCATTCACAATGTTATAAGGGAAACACATAGTGAGACCCAAGTTATAAACTTGAAGTCATGTACGTATATCCCCCAAGTACAAAGAATGGAAAAAAAACCCTGGTGTCGGTGAACCCGGATTTTACATAGTCCATGTCACCATGTATGCCCATACATGCGTGTATCTCCGTGTATGTATAGCCACACCAAATGCGAAGTGAAGCCTCTTAAAAAGGGAGAAAAACCTCTGTGGGGCAATGTAATACAGTTCTCTATGTTGCAGAGATTTAAATGATTACTTTATATGATTAATTAGGCTGGGTTTGGTAAGTTTTACTAAGCTTCCTTCACAACTGAATATTTGGAAGTTGTCTCATATGGTATGACCATGTTTTGTCAGATGATATATAATCCCAGAGGTCTTTTAGCTCTGTCTTCTCAGCTTTGGTAAGATAGGCTGTGACATATCTGACAACTTCTCTGGAATTTTCTGCAATGTATTGTATGGCCCTCATTACGACCCAGGCGGTAAGTTACCGCCTGGGTCGTACCCTTACCACCATGGCGTGAACTACGTTTACGCCATGGTGGTTGGCGGATTTACCGCCCCATTCCAAGGTGAGCGGGGCGGTAAATCCCCATTTCCCATTTTACCCTTCCCCATTCCCATTTTTGCCCCATAGGGCATAATGGGAATGGGAAAAGGCGCTAACTACGCCACCGTAAATTACGGTGGCGTAATTAGCACCAAGGTCCCTTTGCGGCATGGGTTTTAAATCACCATCCCACAAAGGGACCTTGGAATCAGGCGTTAAGGGTCGGCACCGTTTACGGCACCGTAAACCCCTTAACGCCTGGGTCTTAATGAGGGCCTATGTCTATATTTGCATTTCTTTTAGTGGTGTGTGTGTTTAGGGCATTTCCCTTTTACACCAGGTTTAACAGAAGACATCAAGCTATTTACTTGTCCTTTTGTGCAAACTGGTCTAGGGAAGCCAAAGCGATATTTGGTATGGTATTTACTTTTGTTTTTATATTGGCCAGTATTTGCCACACTTATGTTTTTGGAAGTGTACGATTTGTGTACGTAGGTCGCTATGTGTGGTTTCTAAAGGGATGTCATGGTTTATGCATTTTTCAATACATTGTAAAACAGAGGCATCACTGTCATTGCCACATTAAGGAGCATCTACTTTCAACAAAAGCATGTGGATATGTGGTTCTCCTCTGGATTAATATTCTTTTCTCCAAAAGAAGTGTTCTACTTCTCTGATTGGAGGGATAGCTTCATTGCAGCATGGCAATGAAGCGATGGTGAAAGTACCTTGAAACATTGACAGAACCAAGAGAAAAGAATTATCCTGGTGTCTTTATATCTATTTCCTATTTATTTTGGATTGCAGTGTGTAAGAAGTCATGCAAGTCATACCATGCATATTCTGCACAACTTAAAGTAATAAACCATGTGGGTGGTCCTAGGATCCTTAGCATATAACCTACTTCAGTGTGACGTTGCAAGCAGTATTCTTTTGTACCACATATGTATGCCAAGAGAATAGTCATGCTTGACTGTAAATCTTCATCTTTTTCTTTTATCTTTTGAAGCAGTTGGGTATTGGACATCTTTAACAATTTAGAGCCTGTTTTAATGTGTGGGCAACTCCATGACACAGAGTTGCTAGTTCACTTTCCAACAGGAGGTGAAAAATGTATTTTATATTTTTTTCTGAATCTTGGGTCTTCAGAATATATTTGTTAAGAGTGATATTTGGATACACTAATTAGTGTGGATCTTTCATCATATCTTCCGCCTTTTCCTGTAGGAAAGAGCAAAGAAAAATAATGTGCTTCTACACTTTTTCCCATATGCTCATTGGGGATACTTTGGCTTGATGCATTTGATATGTTTCTAATGCATCTTCACTGGTGTCCGTTGAATGAAGTGGGTGAATTTAATACTGTTCAAAAATGCTGTCTGCAGTAACAGGATCTACACATTCAAATTGGCTAGTTTGTGGTAAATCTTCAGTTTTTTGGGTGGTTTCTCTTAAGATTTCCTCTATGTTTATATCTGTATTATTCATTAGTTTCTCTGAGATATTGTAGGGCTTGCCTAACTTTGTTTAAGTCGACTAGTTGTTGCAATTTTTTTTACTTTTGTTGGTACACCATTAACTAGTACAATCAAAGATTGATCTATTGGCCATCGTACTCCTAGAGTTTCTACATTTCCCTTTAAAATCTAATGGCAAATATACTACTTTGCCACAAATGCCTTTTAGTAACCTGTATCTGTTTTAGGTTAAAGGTGTATTACAGCTTGAAATGGGTGCACTGTTTGGATTATATTAGTGATAGCATGTGATGGCATTTTGTTATTGTAAAACTTTGTATTGCAGTACAAGCAAACTATTGAAGTGTCATTTATTTAGAATCTATTTTCTGCCATTAGGTATAAGGCAATTTGAGCCATTGGGATTCCTTATTGTCCTTTATTTTGTAGGCTATATCTACTATTTTTGTGCTCTTTTTATACAAAGCTCTAGAACAACAGACACATACCTTGTCTGGTATATCAGCAGATATGTTTGGAAACTTTGCTATTCCTTTTTTGTATGTGCTTGTAACAGGTTGGTGTTTGTGAGGATTTCACTAATGTTTTTCTAAATTTACAGAATTTTCCTAGTCAACTTCAGTTCCAAAATATTTACTTGTGATGTGCTCTGTTTCTCAACAGAGTTCTTTGTCTGTTCTATGTAGGAGAATGTTATTTAAATTTTGCAGTTCTAGAGTAGGACTATTTTCATAGTACAATCTATGCACAGGGTTTGGTATAGCGGAATGGTGTGTTGCTAAAATTATGATGTGGTGGAATGTGTTGTTGCAAGCAGTTCCTGAAATGCAGGCTAATGAATGTATTTGCAGTCCAGTGTGGATGTCTACTGGGCAGGAGTCTATGGTTTGTTATGTTTTGATTCTACTTTTGTCTTTTAATTCCACATAGTGATTGAGGAATTGTCATGAAAATGTGAAGGATTGTTGGTTGAACGTTTTTTGGGGATGTTTTTTCTATAAGGGTTCCTTTTGCCCATAGACATCCACAGACTCCGAATCAAGAAATGAGTGCGGGGACCAGACCCAGATATCACACATTTGTGTACCTACTTTTTGGAAATTTAAAAAAACTGCTGGACGAGGGTACACCAAATTTGCAAAAGCAGGCTTTTGGGAACAAGTCGGCGTTTCTTGTGCAAGTGTGGTGAACATTCGTACAGCGGTTTGGGCTGTAGGCGCAACCAACTTTTTGTTTCCATTGTATGTAGGAGGATTTCAAACATTTTGGGACCCCCCTATATCTTTGCCCCCGTAGACGAAACCACACAAAACTTTGTGAAATCATTTGAGGTGGCCATATACTTTTGTTTGCAAAGTTTTGTGATATCATATATACTAACCAGCCACTGACCATGGTCTTCAACACAATACGCATCATTGGCTATGGCCTTTGGTAATGCCGACTGTATATCCTAACATACTGACTATATATTCTAACATATTGATTAGGCACTAGCTATAGCCTTTAGCTATGGCCACTGAAAACAGCTTTCAACGATGCACACTGTATATTTTAAAAGAGTGACGGGCCACTAGTCATGGCTTTTACCCATGCACATTAGTATTTTGCAAGAGTAAGAGACCACTAACTATGGTGTATGGTGATGGCCAGTGACCACAGTCTTCGCCATGGCCAAGTTCACGGCCTAAATTGTTACGGTAATCAAAGTTTTCATGAGCTAACTTATAAATGATGTGATGTCTAATTCCATTATTGATGTAATCAGTTATATACAATGTAATTAGTGATGTCACCAGTGATGGCATCAGGGATGTGATTTGTAATGTCATCAGTGTTCTCATACAACATGTAATTAGTGATGCATCAGCAATGTGATCTGTGATGTCATCATTGTGGTCATAGGCTTTGCAACAAGGGGCTCGAAGTTAAGGTGGCTTTCGTTGTGTTCAGTTCACACCTTAACGTCCCTGAAACTAAATTTATTTCCATGAATTTCAAAGGTTTTGTTACAATGTATTGTTCACCTTAACCTCCCTGCAACTAAAGTTATTTCTTTGATTTTTC
Source organism: Ambystoma mexicanum (assembly GCF_040938575.1). NCBI lineage: Eukaryota > Metazoa > Chordata > Amphibia > Caudata > Ambystomatidae > Ambystoma > Ambystoma mexicanum. Next base: position 737,432,737 of record NC_090936.1, read on the forward strand.
AAGTTTTTTTAAAATTTCATAAACAATTGACATTAATATTACAAACAATTTGGCTACTCAAAACAATGTATCTGTGTACAAAGTAAAATAAAAAAGCAATGTTGCAACCACATTTCCCCCAAATAGCCCTATTCTTAAAAACCTTTCATTTCATATTTATTCAACTTTTAAAAGTGTTTACATTTATATGTACTGTTAATGGAAAGACAGTTATTAAATTGTTACAGTAACTATGTACAAAGACTACACTCAATACATCTTAAAATAAATCTTTACAAGACTACTGCCCACATACATATGTACATATGTTTTATAGCTGCATCTACCAAATTTGCATTTGAGGCTAAATACAGCAACGGCAGAGGTGGTTTACCCGCGACTACTAACATGACCGCAACCACGTCAATAGAAGGCCCATTCAGTTGAAAGTTTTGTTGATGTACCTATGTGGCTTTGTGCTTTGTGCCTCTTTCCACTCTTTCCACCAGCCAATAGCATTGTGGGCTCCTATCTTTCCTACCAATAGCACACCAGGATGCATTGACGCAACTTTGCCCATGCACGCTCCAGCCAATCAAATTAAGCTATGCAGCTTTTTGTCTATGCATCGTTGTTATCCGTGTCTATGGACCGTCCAATTGCACGTTCATATTAATTGACACAGCTACACCCATGCCGTATGACGATATCTACACCTATGACACTGTCAAGTCAGTGAACGCGGCAGTCCGTAGCAGTGATTAATCACCACACTCACAAAAAAGAAGTTTCCATTTATCATTGCTTTCTGTACTTGCTAGTGAAATGTTATCTGAGTTACTGCAAGAACGTTTGGCACTTTACCCCCTTAAATTCTTTATCCTTTTTACCCACTTTTCCCCAATCCTATTTTCCTTTGTCTCATGATTTGTTCAGTTTGTCTATTTTTGTTTTACTTTTTCTTTTTTTTTTACTTTGACGCATGTCTTTTTCCTGTTGTCATTCTTATATTTCTCAAAGTTTTGGAACCTCTATCATGATCAATCAATCATGATCAATCAGCTATTGCGGGTCTACTGAGATGACGTTGATGATGACTATCGGAAATCACACAAACATCACAAAAGAAAAATGCATGGGTCCCATTCCTTGTCTAGACTACAATCAGCACCACCTGCAGCACTTCCATCCACCAGTGCAACAACATCACCAAGAGCAAATGAAGCCTCAACTTCAGCAGCGGTGTCAACTGCACAGACTACTGTTTTACCAGCTCCCGATCTTTCTGTAATGAAAGTCTTGTGTGAACAATGCATCAAATGGGTAGCCAAGGCACGTGCCACTGTTGAGGAATGGGAGAGGTTAACCGCTAAACACCATATTACCTGTCACCCTTAATTTATTTTTCAATAGGCAATTTCCCCCCTTTTAAAAAATAAAAATAAAAACAAATTAAAACAACAAAAAAATTTCATTTTATTTAAATTCCCTTTGTTATATGTCTAATCCTTATGTGTTTTCCTCCTCTATCCCATCCCTCTCTTTCCAGCCCGCAAAACAGCCCTTCTAATAGACGGTTAAAAAAATTGATAACATTGAAGACAGACTGCAGAAATATATTACAATATCTATTGAAATTTATTTTATTCCGTTTCAGTAATCAAAATCCCCCAATTGTTTGTTTGTAGCCACGGTTACACTATTAACAGGGGAAGCAGTTTAGCCACATATAAAAGTACTCCAGTTATTGCTTCCCTTACCCGCACAAGCAAATTCCTGCAATTGATTCGCTGATACTGTAGCTGCGGGTCCAAATAAAATAAAAAATAATATTCAACTCTGTGTCTGTACATATGTACATTACACATATAAATCATATTTATCAAATGTCTTTCCAAATACCTTTATACATGTTTTCCTCTTTCTTCCATATTACCAGCTCTAAAACAAAATGAAATTTAGTTGATAACAAAATAAAAATTATAATTTTTTTCGTAATAGTACTAAGTGAATACTGATGGTATTCCTAGTACACAGCCATTAACAGGTTGTATTCATTAGTCATGCTATAGAGGAAAAAAACATTTTGTAGGAGAAAAAAAAACATCTATTCTGTTGTTTTAAATATTTAACAATATATATATATATATACATACACAAATTATACACTATCTAATTTTCTACAAGTATATATAATAACATGTAGAATAAAAATACAAAACATATAAAATAAATATTGCATAAAAAGCACCCTTCACAAAATAACACTTTTGAAAAGTAAGAGCTGCCACAGTGCAGTATAGGAAAATAAAATCCAGTATTATCACCTCAACTATACTAACCATTTAGGTAACTACGAACTAGGTTTTGCATCAGCAAATTCTAAAAAGAATTGGCCACAACATCAATAGTTCGTACACCAATAAAGGCATTTCACTACAATACACATGTGTTACAATACTGTACATTTTTTTTAATACTACAGGATGACAAATGTACAGATTACTTTATGCAACCTTCACCAGGAAACCAAAACATATGCCCTAACTATGTCTTCAGTAGTTTTAATAATAAATAAATGAAGGCAAGCCAACAGCGTAACATTATTTTGAGTATTCATCTTTTAAAAGTATAGTCATACCCATATTTCAAATAATAGGTAGACAATAAAAACGTTTAATATGTAAACATATTAACACTTAGCAAAAACGACACTTATGTATGTTTTTTTTAAAACTTTCATTGTGATTTAGTTTATTACAAAACATTTTAAACACTTATCACACAGCTTTCGCACAATTCCAAGTTTCCAACTAAGTCAGGTTTCCGTACTTAAATGATTAAAAGTTCGGTTGAATACCATTAGTTGTCTTATTTGCTTATTTACTTTTCTTTTTTTGTACATCTAAAATTGTATACAAAAAGTTCACACCAGCACAAACTCGAGCAGGATTCTCTACTAGTATGAAAAGGCTCCACCATTCATCTGGTGCTAAAGACTTTACATTGTTCATGTGAGCTGCTAAAAAGGCCATTCTTTCAGTATTTAGAGTCAGACGTGCAATCATAAGATGTTTCACTGTTTCCATATTCTCAGGATGTTGACAGAATTGACAGATGTTATAATTGCTTTGCAGTTGTTTGTAAGCACACAGAAGCTCTTTTGTTGGATATAGGTTTAACCTTAGTCGTAGAAACTGATTTTTGCGATACCGACTTGGACATTTTTGTAATTATCTCATAGTCGAGTCCAATGCCAATGTACGCGGTTCTAGCACACAATTTTGCAACGATTTATGTTGCGCTCTTTTGTGGAAATTGTCAATCCAGTCAGATTTTCATAGTTTTGAGCTTACCCAGCAGGGGTTTGTTACCAAGGAGTCAAATGTGATAGATGTTCTAGACATGTCTCAGTCCACTTTACAAGTAGACATGAGTTCCTTCCAGTTGCTATTGGATTCAGAAAACTGTAAGGGATTTCTGTAGTCTCATTTTTTAATTTCCACAGCAAGGAGAGTGACTTCCAAAGTATGATCGATTGTAAGGACTGCAATCCCAATTCAGCTCGAATAGCAGCAATGGGTAGACTATTTTGCCATTTCAAGGTAGCTTTTCCAAAACTTTCCCTCAAGAAGGCTCCAGGTATACCAATGGTGTTTTAAGCCAGCTTCCCCACCATAGGTTAGTAGTAGGACAACTTTTTGCTTATAAAAGGTGAGTAGTGGTTGCAGAGAGAATTTTCCACCTCTCGCATGTAATATACTCAGTTGCAAAGCTAGTATTTTGGCTTTTAGTTGTAGTTTCTCAACCCTGTCACCCACCGATTTATTGAATTTAATGCCGAGATAACTAATAGACTTTACCGTCTGTAGATCATCCCTTTTTTCCAGTTTGATATGCACATGACATTATTTTTTTTTTACGTTAATCACCAGATCATCCTTAAGCATGTAATGCTGTAGAAAAATCGAGTAATCAATGTAACCCAACCTGCGTCTGATCGAGTATAACTAGATCATCGGTGAAAATAATTGTTGAAATCTGATGATTATTGATTTTTGGTCGGACAGATTTCATCTCTTTTAGCATGACGGGTAAATCAGCCAAAAATAGGTTAAATAGCGTGGCTTCCAAAGGGCACCCTTGTTTGACACCTCTCTTGGTTTTGATTTGTCTTGAAAGAGCAACGTTGTTATTTAATCTTATCTGTACTGTAGTATTTGTATGGAACGCAGTGACTGCCATTAGTAGATCCGGAGGGCAGCCCCAGTCACTCAGTTCCATCCATAATTTTGATCTATTTACACTGTCAAAGGCTTGCTTTAAGTCAACGAATGCCATGAATAGATGCGATTTGTTTTTTAGCAACTGTAATTTGAGCAAGTTCAGGAAAAAGAGGTTGAGGTCAGTGCCCACACCTTTCGTGAATCCTGTCTGTCTAGGATTCAGATTCTTTGCCGTATTTTCCCAGTGTATCAGCATTTTTTGAAGCTTTGATGCAAATAGTTTTCCAATTACATGCAAAAGGGCTATTGGTCTGTAATTCGCTGGTTCATCTCATGCTCTGTTCATAAAGATTGGGACAATAATCACTGACGTCCACGAATTTGGTAATTCTCCGGCAGCTAAAATGGAGTTGTATAATTGCTCTATAAATTTAGACCAGAACTCTGTAGCAGCTTTCAAGCTGCATTGGAATTCTTATATTTTATTATCGCCTCTCTAATGTCGTCGCTCGAAATTTTGAAATCCCAGATTTAGTCAACATATGGTTTGATGCTATTTCATTGTTTGACAGGGACGCAAATATTTTTGAGTAATGGTCAACCCACTTTTGTTCTGTGACCCCACTACTCAAGCGACCTTGTTGATTGAGGGTTATGTGGTTGATCAACAACAAGGCGTCTCCTGTGTTTGATTTGCAAATTGCTTTTAACATGTTTTGCCTTGCTCTTGATCTAGCTATATTTTGAAGCTGATTACCAGTTCTTATAGTGCTGTTTTTGTAATTTTTGCCCTAGTCAGTGGAAACTTTGTTAAATGTCTGATGTCGCATCATAGGCTTTTCCGTTGTTGAACCACCGCTGTGCTATGGAGATATTTGCACTTCAGGTCTGCTAGCAAGGAACATATAATAGCCTACAATTATGTTTTTGACATATTTACAGATATCTTCCCGTTAGCGTCTTGATATGTTTTTTGCAGATTTTCAGGCGATTACCTCCCTGGTTTAAAGTTATTTTTCCTAATTGGTGCAAAGGACGGCATACTCCATACCGGATCCACGAAAGTTGCATTAAGTCGTGATCACTGTTTTTTTGTTGGACAATATCCATTTGGGCAATATTATGTAGGACATTTCTGGAGGTCCATATGTAATGAATTATGGAGGATTACTCCTTGTTTTCTTTCCTGGTGTATCGCCCGTTGTCTGTCCATTCAGCATAAAGAGGTTTCTTGAACTCATGATTTGTAACTATCTGTAATTTCTTTTGTTCATCATCAATGATTCAGCAATATCTACATGCAATGGTATACCCGTTATCGAGACACCTTATATTCAAGTCTCCACAAATCAAAATTTGAGGATTGGGGAAATCACAATAAGCATCATCAATAATATTACTCACTATTAGTAAGAATTATGTAGTTCCAATCCACACCGGATTCCATTAGAGATTTAACACCACTGTGTGAGTTGGATGGTTTCTTTTAATTTGATCATGTTGAAGAATGGTCCATTGCACAAATGGATTAGGGATACCAGACTCAAGCACCTTCAGATTTTGCTCCCTTTTAATTGATGTAATTAAACCTGCATACCGTCTTCCTTGTGTGCCTTTTTCGGCAGGATTTATGAATATTGAACATCCATCAAAAACATGAGGACTCCGCAGCTAGGTTTCCTGAAAACAGATTATAGTTGCACCATTTGCTTCCAGCAATGAGTTGTTGTTACGATGCTTAAAACCTTGATTGTTCCAAAAGTGTGAGGTAGCCTTTGTTTCTCCAGTCACTGCAACTTGCTAATGGGTATTCATGGTTATTTGCATTTTCATTGGCCACGACCACCAGGCATTACCTTCTAGCTGGTCAAGGGCACAGGAAAGCTCAGTCGCGTATGAGGGCAATTCATGTTTATTTCTAAATATATCTTTCAGCAGTGGTTTCCTCTTATCAGATGCTTCATATAAACTCAAATCCAGTTGCACTCTGCTGATTTCTTTGTGCCAGTGTTTTAAGGAGAGGTTTGAATGATCAGATCTTACCATAACTGATGGCACAGGGTCTCGTAGTTAAAGGCAAATGGTAACATTGCTAAGTTCGCTTCTTTGATAAAATGGGACTTTACATATAATATCATCCAGTTAGTTCACATATTCAACAATCGCGATGTCATCTGATCCAACAATACACAAAGCAGATACATAGTGGAGTAGGTGCATCATATTTTTCCTATTTAAATTGACTTCATTTCTTGCGGACAGTATTTTCTAGCTCAATCATCTCAGTTTTTCTATAGGAGCCTCGTGGTCCTCTAGGATTAAAGTCATTCAAGATACCCAGTTTGGCTTCATTACCTTGTTGTTGGAATGCTATTCCTTGTGTATCACATTACTCTGTTTTTCTGCAAAACTTAGAAAAGTTGGTGAGCTGTCCGTTTGTTGCAAACCTTTCTTAAATGTCCTTTGCACTGGTTCAGTGACCCTCATCTGTCCTACAGCTATGAATATTTGCCACTGTTCAAGAACTTGGTAGTGAAATGAAATTTCTCGCAATGATTCATCTTCATTCTTTTCAAGATATTGAGATAAGTCCTCTATCAGGTCATGGTCTTCCAAATTTGTCGAGTTGCATGCATATGTAGGGGAAAATTTGTTGAGCAGGTCACGCCTCATTAGAAATTTATATGGTATCATAGTTATGGACTTTTCTTGGGAATGTTGGTCGTGGGATGTCATGTTCACTGGACTTTTTTTGTTTCCATTTTGCTCATACTTACTTGAACATACTGGTGGAATTGACAAGTATCTCAAAAACTCACGAGAACCATTGCACTTATTCCTAGGGCTTTTTTTGCAGTTTTTAGATTTCTTTTTAGGATGTTCTGGTATCCAGCATTTTTCGATGATTCAAGTGCTCAGTATCAACAAGTTGATGCGGCTTCTTGAATATTGTGAACACCTCAACCTCTTTCTCACTACTCTCCTGTTCGCTGTCAATCAGAAAGGTGGTGTTTCCTGTAGGAAAATATTTTCTGTACTGTGCTTTGGTATTCGGTCTCTCGAGTATGGATCTTGTAGACCCTTTCGATAGATTTGACTGCATCGCTTCAGCAAACAACGCAATAGGGTGGCATCCGTTTACCTCTGGTCGAGCCATGGTTGCATTCACCTCCTCCCCATTTACATTTGTTCTTACAGCTCACCATTTGCTAGAGCACACAGACGCGCTTGCACATCGCCGAAGCTTCAGCTTCATGGTCAAGCCTAGCTTGAACCCTAGTGGTGAAAGCCGCTAATAATAAAATGTTTGAGTGCATCATAGCTGGTAGCATTGCATAATCCTTGATGTTATCATTGATGGTCTTGTAAAGTTTTAAATAGGTTGACAAGGAGATTATCAGTGCAGCCATTACACTATTGTGGATTTGAATTGCAGCCGCCACTGATAGTTGTGCTTTATCGTTATTAGGCTGAGTGAAATTGTGGTGCTCGCTCATTTGAGAGGAGTCATCCGAGACTTTCGAATAGGTTGACGGCGAAGGGCTTTAGGAAGGACAGTCTGATTCCACTGGGTACAGAGTAGATTTTAAAGCCACTGTAGGTCTTCTTTCCTTCACAACCACTCTAATTTGCAGGATGGATGAACCAGTCACCATTGTGTTGGCCTTGACATTAAGGGCAGATTTTTTAGGGTTAACACTGTTTGCACCTACTGAGGTGGTATTTACTTTGTCGCAATTCATGCTTAGAAGCCCCATTGAAAGCAAATTAATGTAATTTCTTGTTTTCCCTTGTTAAGTGCAGATGGGCAAATCGAGGGAGACACACCTACCAGGCCTGGCCCATTCTTTGCAGTACATAAGCGAGCATCACAATAGTCAGACTCTTCGGCCAGTGATTTTTCATTATTAACGTTAAACACTGACTTATGATGGGCCACCCTTGTTGTTGGTGTAGACATTCTGCAAGCCCATGTCTCAGACAACATTGATTTTATTGTTGAGGGCAATGCTTCCAAAAATGGGAATGAGGACACAAAGGCATCTCTGGGCAACGTAACATGGGAGTTTTTCCTCTGGAGTAAACTCTGAGTGAGCAAAACAGTATTCAGCATGTTAGCTTGATTTTGTTCACACATGGCTGAGTCAGTCTCAATAACAACTCTCTTCTTCACCTCTTGCATTTCTGATTCAAGCAGGTCTGCTCTGTAAAATCAAGGTTGTTACTGCCATTAGTTACACCTCGTGGCATAAAGAGATTTTTTATGAATGTTTTGGCCACAGCCGACGTAACACTCACCTCAACCTATTCCAGAGATGCACTGCTATGCCCAATAATCACGCCATCGAGCAGACACTGGTGTTGTCGAGTTCTGGTGCTCAAATGTACAAGACCAGGTGAGGTGGCAGATGCCGACATCAAAAAGGAAGCCTCAGCAACAGTAATGACGGCAGACTCCTTTCAAGCAGAGAAGATGAAACAAACAGCTCCTGGCTTCCAGGCTCAGACCTGGGCGTGACTGGGAGAGACTGGACTCTCTCTACACGCCTCAGTTGGTAATATAGGTGAATTCAAAAGTTGTTCCACTAGTCTCTTAAAGTGGCAGCAGGAAAGCACGGGGGCTGCAGCAGGCAGGATCCACAAGAACAACCAGCTTCTAGTGAGACTGGGAGAGACTGGACAAACCACACTAATAACTTAACAAATGTCATTTCCATACTTCTTATAAAATCTGTGTACGTCCTTTGTTTGGCCACCTGCATACATGCGAATTTCATAATGACATTTCACAACGTGCACATCATATTTAAACATTTTAAAAACTTGTGATTAAAACTTCTATTGGACTGATAGTTGTACACAATATCGAATACTTTTGTTTAACCATATCACAATACATTATACATTAGAAAAATTATATCTACATTGCTATTTCATAACTTCTTTCATAATTTGGTGTGCATCCTTTTTCTGCCCACCTACACACCTTAGAATCTAAGGCCAATTTTCTTAAACTTATCATACTAAATAAAAAACATGCACGGTTTATTGACTGAATAGATTATACAACCTTTCTGAATTACTGCTTGGTTCACACTAGGGTTTCTTATGCATCCACATCCATATCACATCTTCCAATGTCAGTGAGAAACAACCTTTACTTGGAAATACATTTTTGTCACACATATGCATAACATAACATGTCATAGTGCTTCATCGCTCTCCTAAAAACACTGAAGTAAAATATGGAAAACCCTACTTTCCAAACAATACGTATAAACTTGACTAAATCAGACACCTAAACATACATCATTCATCTTAGAAATACAACAATTCAGAATATCCATAAAATAAAGAAAACAACACTATCACTCACCTTCACCTGCTCCAATTAATAGATCTTCACAATACCCAAACACAGAACACACTCTGAGTTCTGGAACCAGAATGTCAAAGGTTCACAAAAAGGTCACTTTCATAGTTTTCAGAAATCAATAGCACAAAAAGAGAACTGTAAAAGCAAACAAGGAAAACGCCCAACACATTTTATTACAACCTATAGCAATCAATAAACCCCAACACAATCCTTCTTAAGAATACGTTGTACAACATTTACGCACTATATAAAAAATCTTTTTTTTCCTAATTTGCCAAATTACATAACCGTGACTATAACCCCAGTTACACAACAAAAACCCACCTATAAATGCAGTTACACGTACATTTTTCAAATTTGCTCAAAAACACATATTACAAATGTTTCAAATTCAATTCATACATGTCTTCAGATGAGAATATCCAAACAGAAACACATGTATAAATATATGCTAAAACATTGCTAATATAATATATTCCCAGGAGCATAGCTCAGTGGCAATGTGCTCCCCTTGGGAACAAGACGACACGAAGCAACACAGGTCTGATCCCCGGTTCCGCGCTTAGAATCCTCTGGGTATTAAGAGCATTATAAATACGCAACTAAGACATATTCATGTAACAGTGCCTCGATGCCCCCGGGCTGTGTGAGTGCTTTAAAAATGCAAAACATCACTGCACAAAAATACAGATGGGTACAACCAATGGGTTCCTGACCGTGGCTACAAAACCATGCCACAAAGCTTGATGTACTGTTGGAGCATTTATACCTGCAAATCAGGTCAACCATTGGTAGCCGTGGCTACCCCTAACATTCTTACATATTCAAAAGGGCATATTCACAAGGTGTAACAATTGAAACAACATAAAGATACACATAAGGGCATTCAATCAGAAACACATTATTAACATTTCTCTGGGAGTTATCAATTTTACCATTAAATCTGGTGGTCTATCTCCATTTTTGCCTCTGAGTCTGATTGTAAAAGATAAAGATCGTGTGAGGAAAGAGTTGCATTACTTTTCCTATGGCTTGTTTCATCATTTAAGGGTAACAGGTAATAATATCTGTATACATATGGATGCCGTATACAATGTTGCCGGAAGAAGGTTGTGGCAACATTATATAGGTGACCATATATATAGGGAAAGGGGAAGCAGGGGTTGCGGGCGTGTCCCCTGCTCCCCTTGAGAAAAGAAAACACCCTGCATATTCCATGTAATAATGTCCCTGCAAAAAACAGCAATTTTTCAGTGATTTTTTGCATGGTGATATTTTTGAGGGGACATTATTATATGGACCCCATTGAAATAACGGAACACACCTCATACATTCCCCAAAATCATTGCCACCACAATGAATGAGTGTGATGTGTGGCTTCCCTGTGCTTCCCAGACTTAGCAATTTTGAAAAAACCTGGAACCAACACATTCCCCTCAATCCAAACCACTAAATTGTAAAGTCTCTTAAACCAAGGTCCATGTTAATATTTGGTTTCTCATAAAAAAGCCAGCAACCTAAACAACCATCTGTCTCCAATTACCTACACAGTTTTCAAACCAGCCATGATATCTGCAGACTTTCTCTGTTTCCAGGAAAATTATTGCTAGTTTGAATTTTCTAGTAGTTTCTATGAGGAGGGTGTGTTTGATGTGTGTGTTCTGAGGTTTTTGATTGTTTATTGATACTGTTATTTCTAACAGCGGCTTCCAGCAGCCACTCCCTGCAAAGCATTGTTACCCACATGTAAGTGTGGTACCGCTTTGCAGCCAAGGCTATATCATTGCAAATGGGATATTGTGTATTGGTAGCTGTGTAATAAGAAGCATGTGCGTAGGTGCATCAATTCTATTCAGCATTTTATTAGTTGTGGCTGGAAACACTGGTATATTTGAAGCAGCATCTATAGACATATATTTTCTGTGCAATAATTATATTTTATGTGGATGATACAGTACAGTATATTATTTGTGTGTGTTATTTTATGTACTTAGTTGTTCACTTATTTGATTTGAAGGTTTGAAGGCCACTTTAGTTTGATTTTGGGCTTGCAGAAACATGTACAATTAGCCGCGGAGACAAACCTGCTAGAATCTGTGATAAAGAAGTTTTATTTGCACTGTGTATATGGCTTTTCTCGATATGAGCAGCGTATTTAACAGAGTAAACAGAACCCTTTTATGGAACAAACTGCTACAATTGTCAGTTCCTCCAACATTGGTACAACTAATGGCAAACTTACACAAGAACACCACAATCTAGGTCAGATTGGCGAGAAAGGGTGATGTATTGAGACCAGTACAGACCTTTGTGAGCCTTAGACTGGGCTATGTCCTGGAAACAACACTCTTCAATGTCTACCTCAGTGACTTAGAGGAGATTTGGACAGAGGCAGTAACTTTTACAGTTAACCTGGCTCATGTACAGGTAAACTCATTGTCATTTTCTATTGTCATATAAAACCCCCTTGGCCCTGCAGAGAAATTTAAATCTTTTTTCCAGGATTTCCATGATTCCATTGATCACAATCTCCTTGTCAACAAGGCAACATCCAAGGTGGTTATTTTAGGCAACATCCAAGGTGGTTATTTTTTACAAACTATACAAATTCGAAAATAATTCATTGGAAGGTGGGTAAAGCCAGCCTGGAGAGGGTATCTGCAATTCGGTACTTGGGGTAAAACTTAACAAACACTTGATCTATATCTGTATCCAAGACGACTCTGAGAGAAATATCTAAGCCCTTGATTTCACAGATGAAAAGGATCAACTCCTGACTTTGTAAATTTCTCCCTGCTCACGCTAATTAAATAATATTGAGCAAAGTTGGAGCCCACAATACTTTATATGTATGTCTATGACAATACAGTCTAATATATGTCTACCTTTGAACTTGGCTCATACCTAAACATCATTCAAGGATCTGTTTGGGAGGTGTCTGTGGGTCTGGCAAAATCTATTCAGAACTGTATTATTAGACATGAACTGGGTCTAACTTCTCTCCAGGCCTGTGCTCAATGGAGGCAACTGACTAATTAATCAAACATGATCTGCCTTCCTACCAATTCCTTATATGAGGACTTGGGTGCTCCACTTGTCAACCAGTCATTGGAGTCACTGAACAGACTTAGGGACTAAAGTAGATTAATTTTGTCCACATTTAATTCCACAGAAGAGGACTGACTTTGAGACCATCAATGACACAGTTGATAATATTTCTCGATTTAAGACATATAGAGAATATGTGAACTTCCCAAGAAAACAGGAGGTGCTAACGGAATGTGTTTCCCTGTAGCAAAATGTGAACTCTATATCTTCGTTTTAGACTTAACCAACTACTCACCTTGGAGCAGACAAGATGTTGGAGAACTGATACTGCACAGAGACTACAGTGTACACTGTGTCAACATGTTTCCGTTCCAGAGACTCTAATGCACTTGTCTCTAGACTGCATTAAACTTACAGATATTAGATTTAAATGCTTTAACAAAGTAGTGCCACAAGAGTCAAATGGACTGGGGGAATCACTCTAGACTCTCCTAATGTGGGGGGACAGTACTCCGCTGATAGTGGCTAACTTTGTTAATTTCTCCCTGCTCACGCTAATTAAATAATATTGAGCAAAGTTGGAGCCCACAATACTTTACAGTCTAGATATGTCTACCTTTGAACTTGGCTCATACCTAAACATCATTCAAGGATCTGTTTGGAAGGTGTCTGTGGGTCTGGCGAAATCTATTCAGAACTGTATTATTAGACATGAACTGGGTCTAACTTCTCTCCAGGCTTGTGCACAATGGAGGCAACTGACTAATTAATCAAACATGATCTGCCTTCTTACCAATTCCTTATATGAGGACTTGAGTGCTCTACTTGTCAACCAGTCATTGGAGTCACTGAACAGACTTAGGGACTAACGTAAATTAATTCTGTCCACATTTAATTCCACAGAAGAGGACTGACTTTGAGACCATCAATGGCAAAATATAAATTCTTCAAAAAGGACTGGCATGACACAGTTGATGATATTTCTCGATTTAAGACATATAGAGAATATGTGAACTTCCCAAGAAAACGGGAGGTGCTAACGAAATTTGTTTCCCTGTAGCAAAATGTGAACTCTATATCTTCGTTTTAGACTTAATCAACTGCTCACCTTGGAGCAGACAAGATGTTGGAGCACTGATCCTGCTCAGAGACTACACTGTACACTGTGTGAACATGTTTCCATTCCAGAGACTCTAATGCACTTGTCTCTAGACTGCAATAAACTTACAGATATTAGATTTAATTGATTTAACAAAGTAGTGCCACAAGAGTCAAATAGACTGGGGGAATCACTCTAGGCTCTCCTAATGTGGGGGGACAGTGCTCCGCTAATAGTGGCTCTCTACATTTTTTTGGAAGAGACCTTTGAGAGAATTGGCGAGCTTCCATAAGGGTTTCCTTCCTTTTTTCTCTTTTCCTTCTCGTTTATTTTGTTTCTTTCTTCACAAAACTCTAACATTGCATCAATGATTTTATGTGTTTTTTTTAATTATTATAATTGTTTTAATTTTGAAAAGTTTAGCCTTAAAACAGAAAACAATTTAAAAATTAATAAAAACATATAGTTACATTGACAGGCTGTTTCTCTTGCATGACGTAGTGGAAGACTGCAGCCCTTGTGCATTGATTGTTAGAAGAGAAGAAATGATTGCCCTATATACTTCACAATGAGATTAAGGTCATGTTATACACTTATATAAAGACACATTAAGACATCTTTTGAGGAGTTCAGTGCTAGGTTTTTAAAATATCCATCTTGTTTTTGTTTTGTAGTTGCCTTTGCTCAAAGAAAACTGGGTTCACTGCATTGAATGTCACAACCACACAGACATTTTATGTCCTGATGAAGGCCCTCTCCATAGTCTGACCTGCACTTCTTAGAATAGATGTGTCTGGCTATTAGGGCCGAACCACAGCATGTCGACCTACAACTTGACTAGATATCGATTGTGTACTAGTTGTCTCGCCTAAAAGGAAAAAAATACTCCTCTATCACAATGTACCGCACCTCCACACTGCAATCACATCAAGAACCCATGAGATGGGTAAAACAATATCAAAATATAAACATCATATTGTTAAATCTGTCAGGTAATGTATGAAACCTACTATTACAAAATGTGTCTAAACTTTCTGTTTCGGTGGTGTTAAAAGAATATACCGATACAATTTTTGTGTACTAATCCCTGGGTGTGAACACAGGTTTTTTGCTGCATATGTTTAATAATAATGCATTTAAAACTTCAATTGACTATTTGGCTAAAGTTTATATCATGTTTTGTTTTGTGTTTTCCATATGAAGCATGTTATTGATTTTTATAAGGACATTTTCTGGTATTTGTGCCGATGATTTGTTAGATTCCAGCACTGATATGTGTAAATTGGAGTAGTCACTGTGTAAACAGGAGGGCCAATCTGTCTCCTTTTATTTATAGAGACACAGATGCAACTGAAACAACTGTGTGATACAGTGATCTTTGCATGCATCCCAACATGATATTTGTATGAAGTCTTTACATGGCAGCATACCCAAAGACAATAGCCACACATATGTTTATTAAATGTGGCGGTCCCGATATAAACTATATGTTAAATCTTTAAAATACACAACTATTTCATAAAAACTATACACATTTACTTTTAATTGTCATTACTTCTTATAAAGTCTGTACGTGTCCTTATTTTGGCCACCTGCACAGATAAGAAGCTAATGACAACACACTACAATCTTAACTTACATTTTTTTTCAATCTTCTCATTTCTTTTTGAATGATTTACTTTCCTTCTTAATAATGTACATGGAACTACTTACATAATCTAGTACTTATAGGGAACACTTTTACATGTTAAAATATACATAATGGGCCTTATTACAAGCTTGGCGGTAACCCGCTGGTGCTACAGGCGGGTTGCCGGCAAACTCGTAACCTTGTTCCGTCGCCTGATATCCCAGTTTTCATAATGTATAGGATGATGACTATCTGCTATACACATCTGTTTTGAAGTGATTTTATGCTGCAACATAGTAAATGTCTATTCTTTAGTTTTTAGAAATGAATCGTTAGCTCTTTTACCTTTTTAAATATCCACATTGCATGTTTATATTCACAATTAATATACAAGATACTTTAAAAAGGGTCTGGTTCATGGAATAATTGTGTAGAAAATCTGGACTTTGCATGTCATTCAGCGCGTAGGAGGAGGAGGATACCCACGGCTGGGATCTTCACACCATGCAAAACACTGTTTGGGATGCTGGATGATCAGGAATATGTCAGATATAGGTCCGCCTACCCATATAATCCTAGACCTCAACAGGGAGTGGGAAGATGCATTAACATCACCCTCCATCTACTCCCAGTCCCTTACCCCGCTAAAAAAAGTGCTCACTGCACTTAATTTCATTACAACTGTGTCCTTCCAGCAAACCACTGCAATGGTTGCTGAGATATCACAGGTCACCCATTCTGCTGTCTACACCAGGTATTGTTATGTATAACAGCACATGCATGTGTGCGCAGGCACATATATATGCCCAAAACACTGGCAGAAAGGCATACAGTGATTCAGGAATTGAATGCAGTAGCACTCTTCTCCAATGTACTAGGTGCGGTTGACTGCAAAAATGTTGCACTACGGCCACCCTGAATTGTGGGGCACATCTACCGAAATCATAAGCACTGGCACTCCATTTGTGTGCAGGTACTGTGTGATGCCAATGGAATCATCATGGAAGTGTATGCCAATGTCCCAGGCAGCACACATGATAGCTACATCTTACGCCATTCACCCCTGCAATGGTGCCCTGGCATCTGGAAAACATGTCAATGCATGGTTCATTTGTGAATCGAACGGTCAAGCACATGCATGCATGTGACAAACTGAAGAATATACCCTGACTATAAATGCCAATGACAACCATTTACACATTTACAGGGGACAGTGCCCACCCCTGCACACATTCATGATGGCACCAATACAGAATCCTACAACACCAGTTCCAGTGAGATACAATACAGCACATGAAGCCACTAAGGCCACAGTGGAGCGCACAGTCTTAGTTCTCAAGTCACAGTTCTACTCCTTTAAGCACTCTGCATGTGTACTGCACAATGTCACCACGTGGCGTGGTCTACCAGTGGAAATACAGGTGAGACACTGCCTGCACCCACAGGCACCACCCTTGCCGATGGTTGGCCAAAGGGCTCGTAAAGAGGCTGCATGCACACAGCTGGTGCAATCATACTTCCCATAAAAACCAGCCCCTGTGGAGAAAACCCACTGAAGCCACATCCCAGGTGCCAATCAATGATGAATTGGGGCATATCCTCCGTGCCCACAACAACACCCTGTGAATGTGCCTCTGGGAGGGCAAAATTGTGTTCATCCATTAGACAAAACAACATGCACAAACTGAACCCCAGATAAGATTTGAAGTGGGAGTATACCACTCTCACTTTGCAAAGTTGGGAGTAAAATGATTCTTGAGGCAGAATAAATGTACAAATGTGAAAAATACATAAACAAGTAAAAACATGTTGGAACAGAAGAATGCATCAATTTGACAACATTAATTTCTTAACACCTAGTCATTCACGTGGCCTCATTAGGAGTGTGGCGGTCTGGAATTTGCAACATACCGGCACCCATTCTGGACCACCACACTACAGGTCTGCAGGCGGGGGCGTTTCACCCGGCAGGTACTTCATCTCCCCACTCCCATGGAGTCCTATTGAGCTCCAGGGGAATGGGGATTAATATTTCCTGATCCGCCGTGACTTGTAATGTCCTGGTGGCACAGGGAAGTCAGGCATAGGTAAAGTGTTGCGAGGCCGGAGGCAACTCACCGGAAGCACCAGCAAGGGTACAGATGGACTTGTAATGAGGCCCATGGACATCAAAAGCCCTTCTCCCTGAGGGCTACAATATCCAGTCCAATCCCAGACACTCTCGGGCTGATGGTGGAGTGGCACTGATTTTCCCTGACTGGGTTCCTACCTCCATCATCCACACTCAAACCTACTCATGCTTTGAAAGCCTAGTCTGCATGCTGTCTGTCTCACCCACTTTCTCTCTCACTCTTGCTATCGTCTACAGACCGCCCAAATCATCCTCCCCCTTGCTCTGAGATTTGGCAGATTTGTCCTCCTCCCTTCTAGCCTCCTCACCAATTATACTTCCTGGGGACTTCAAAATCCATCTCAACTCTCTCGATAGGGCCTGTGTTCTATTCTGCAACCTTTGCAACACTCTTATCCACTCTATCCTTCCTTCTGGCCCAACACACTATGCCGGACATACCCTTGATGCTCTCATTTCAACAGACATCCCTCTCTCTAACCCTCTCCCCACCCCTTTGTCCTGGTCTGACCACTCTTTTCCCACCTTGACCTTCCCTGTCCCCTGATACCTCCACCTGCACTGCCAGGCTCCTTCTCCGTCAATCGACCTATGAAACGTGCATTTGCATTTTGTTTCATCCCTCCTCTGCCCCATAATTAGACTCTCCCTCTGACTCTGTTCTTACCAACCTCCATCTCTCTAGCTCTAACACACAGGACATCCTTGCCCCAGTCAAGAAGATCTGCATGAAGCCAGTCTCGAAATGCAACTCTTGGTATGATTCTGACTTGGCTGTTTTGAAACACAGTGCAAAGCTGCTGAGTGGAAGTAGCAGACATCTAGCTTATCCACTGACAAACTTGCCTGCTGCCTACTTCAAAGGCCATACAACCTCTCCATCTGTTCTAAGAAGAGGGCTCATGTCCAAGCTTGTATCTCAGGAACCACCAACAACACAGCTGAGCTCTTTAAAAAGGAACTTGCTAATCCTACCGCAGTCTCGTCCTAAAGTCCCGCTGCTCTGCTCTGTCCACCCACTTCTCCTGCAAAACTTCAGACATCCTTTCCTCTGTCTTCTGCTCCTCACCCCCAATTCCACTCTCTTGCCTCCCCTGGCCCTCCCTGCCATACTCTCCTCTTTCTCTCCTTTTGTGCCAGATGAGATCTCTATAGAGGTCTGCTCTAGGAAAGTCTCCTCTAAACAGGTTTTCCCCACTCCTCCAGAACCTTCAAGGACAATATTGTCTCTCTCACTCTAGTCTTGGCTAACCTCTGTAACCACTCTTTTGCCACTGGCTCTTTACCCCAACACCTCAAGCACTCTCTTGTACTCCCTCTCCTCAATAATCCATCTGCTGACCCTTCTTGCCCGGCTAACTGTCAGCCTATCACTATCACGCCTTTTTTGGGCAAATTTAAAGCGAAGTTGGTCATCCCCAACTGATCCTACACACCAAAATGGCCGGATGCCTCCACGACCACCAGTTCAGGTTTAGGGCTGCCAGAGGCATGGAAACTTCTCTCCTGATCCCCTGTAAAGACCTACTCTCTAGCCTGAACACCAACTCTACCTATTTTCTAATCCTCCTCAATCTCTCTTCTGCCTTTGACACTGTCAACCACTCCATCCTCATAAACTGCCTCCATGAAACCCTCAGTATTAAGCACAGGGCACAGGCGTGGATAACTTCCTTCCTTTCTAACAGACCCTCCCTAGTGCAAATGGGTCCTTTTCTCTTATCCAGCAAACTCTCTACATGTGGCGGCCTTCAAGGCTCCATCCTATCGCCATAGCCACATTCCATAGCCTCATCTCCTTTTGGATCTAGATCAGCTCCAACCACAGTCCAACCAACCCTGAACAGAAAGGTACACCTCAGGTCACGCACCAGCCTCCTATATGAGGTGTCTACTACTGCTGCCCTGCCTTCACCAACAACCCCCTTTCAAAATAGGCCCTTGAATATGATACCCCACGCATGTGCACCAATCATGCACATCAATGCCATCTACAAGCCAAAATCCTATGCAAAGACACTGTACACAAACATGCACCCAGCACAACTTCACTACCCTCACTATGTCCAACACATCACCAATGTATAGCTCATGCCAAACTGGAATACTCACTCACAGCCTCAGCTCATCCCCTTAACCACCCTGCTCATCAGCACCAGATGCCATGCATAGCAGCTCCTCCTCCTATCACTGACAAGGACATCACCAAAAACCAGAGGGTCCAACACAATCCAACATCACCCACAAAACAGACACCTCCTCCACATCACTTTCTAGACTCTCAGATCCAATCCTCCTCCCAAGATCAAGGATCTGTCAGCCTGCTCACTGACCCACAGCCCTTCTTGACATGTTCCATGATTAACTCTCCATCCCTTCTGGCTCAGGCACTCCATATACATGACCTCATTACAAAATTAAACCTTGACATATTAGCCATCACTGAGAGTTGGCTTCATTAAGCTTCAAGCCCTAGCCTAGCCCTAGGCTTAACCATAGGATACACTATCCTCTGGAAAGACAGACACACATCGAGGGGAGGCAGAGTCACTATGTTTGCGAGAGATGTATCCCCCTTAGACAAGTTCACACATCCATGGACAGAAATACAGACCTTTTCTCACTCAACCTTTCACCATCCCCTACCTGCACTATCAAAATGCACCTTATATACCACCCTCCTGGCCCTTCTCCAAAGTTTGAGCAAAACATACTTCATGTCTTCCAGGATAAGCGCAAAGCTTCCTCAAATATAATCCTACTAGGTGACTTCAACCTGGGCCTTCATGACCCGAATGACCTACCTTCCCAATCATTATCTGACACGCTAACCACTCAGGCTTTACTCAACACATCACAAATCCCACACACAACAAGGGCCGTACACTGGACAGGAACGCAGAGCACAACTGCCAAATTGCCACCAGCACAGCACACCCTATCCTTGGTCAGACCACCATATAATCAATTTCTCCATCACACAGCCTAACAAGCCAATAGCTCTACCTATCCCACTTCCCCCCGCTATCTCGAGGAGCTCCTGGTAGTTTACTAGGGCCAATATACTACACTTGATCAACACTCCCTGCCTTCAGGCTCCCTTCGCCTTGAATCCTACCTAACTAATGGATACCTACTCTTCAATCCTCGCTAAAGCAGTGAGTGCCCTAATCCCCCTAATATCTCACAAAGCGAAGTGGTCAGGCATTGCAACTCATGGTTTACCTCTGACCTACTAAAATTATGCATTGTGAAACAACACGCTCAGCTAACCTAGGTGAAAGATTCCACCATCATTGCTAAACAGGACTTCACCAAACCCTCCAAACAATATAAATCTGCCATGATCACAGCTAAATCCAACTCCTTCAAAATTTGAATCAGCAATGCTAAGTAAGATAGAAACAAAATATTCACCATTTACAGAGAACTTGAGTCGCCTGCTGCTCCCCCCACAACCATCATTAAAGATAAGACCTGGTGCTCTAGCATCCAAGAGGTACTCCTAGGCAAACATGACACCTTTATTAAGAAGATCCTAGATCAACAAGTACCATTTAACATAGTACCCTCTACCTCCAGTAACAAATGCTCATCTCCCTCCCCTACTTCCTCCACCACTCAGTTCTCTTTTAAAGACCTTCTCGAAACTGATGTTGCCAAACTGATTAATAGTTTAAAACCTTCAAAATGTAAAGATGACATATGCCCTGCCCCCAAGTCAAAGACTGTCCCAACATTCTTACTTACCCCTATCATCACAGCTATCATAAACACCTCATTCGCTGAAAGCACTGTTCCAGCCAGCCTCAAAGAAGCCTGGGTACTCCCTCTCTTGAAAACAACTATCTTGACCTAGACATCCCCATTAACTACAGGCTAATCACCACTGTCCTCTTCCTCCTAAAAATTCTGGACCGAGCAGCCTACCTACAAGTCATCAGTTCCTGGAGGAAAATCACATCCTAGGGATGCGTCAATCTGGATTCCGCCCAAGGCACGGTACCGAATCTGCCCTGCTCCATCTAAATAATCAATTAGATGAGATCAGGGACAAAGGCAAGTCTGCACTGCTCCTTCTCCTAGACTTATCTGCAGCATTTGACCTGGTCAACCACCAGATCCTCTTCCACCACCTCATCACCCACACTCACTTCTCACCCTCAACCACTGTCTGGATAGTATTTACCCTTAATGGACGAGTGATGAGGGTCTTCTCA
Source organism: Ambystoma mexicanum (assembly GCF_040938575.1). Taxonomy (NCBI): domain Eukaryota; kingdom Metazoa; phylum Chordata; class Amphibia; order Caudata; family Ambystomatidae; genus Ambystoma; species Ambystoma mexicanum. The sequence continues at coordinate 737,454,447 of NC_090936.1, forward strand.
GAGATCGCCAACGCCTCTCTCTCTGCTATCACCTCCGGTGTGCCTCAAGGATCCTGCATCCCCCCTACACTATACAATATCTTTACCAGGCACCTTTTCCACATTTTAGATTTTCTCTGCATAGTTTACACTAACTATGCTGACGATGCACAAATCTTGATCCCCCTCTCAGGCAACTACATAGAAGACAGAAATCCTGAGTGTTGTCTCCCCAAGCGCCCTAAATATTCTCAATAATCAATACTCAACCTTCACAATATACAACTGTTCCATTCCTGTCTCTAACACCATGACTAGACAAGTTAATGCAATTGCCTCCTCAGCAGCCTACTCAACTAAGGTCCTTAATGCAGCCAGGCCCTTCCTCTCTAAGAACAATTGCCTAACCATTGCCCGTGCAATCATAGGTTCAAAGATCGATTACTGCAATGTCCTAATCAATGGCACCTCTTCCAGAAACATACTCAAACTCCAGAACAATGCCCTCGGAGTTGCCCTTAACATGCCAAAAAGAGAGAACATCTCAAGTGCTAGAAGAGAGCAAGAGAAGATTATGTTCAAAACACTCTCCTTTACCCACAAGTGCATATCCAACACAGCACCACCTTACCTCTCGAAAAAGAATTGTCAAAGGCCATTTTTCTAGACCCCCAAGGACCCCCTACACTGACAGACTAATCATGCCCAACGTGAAAAGATGTAAAGCTGGAGGCTCGCGACATTTATTGGTTAATTGTCCGATGTTACATGATTTATGCACGTTTCACTTTAAAAAGCTGTGTGGACAATACTGTTCAATTACTTTGGATCAATTGTGGGAACATTTATTCTGAGGCCATCAGTCTATATGGCGAATCGCTACTCTTAATTTTGTGTATGCACTGAAGTTGATTTAATATAATCTTATGAACAATGACTGATGCAGCTTAATTTTTAAATGAACTTGGATTTCAATCCCAGCTCAATTTTAACGTCCAAGTATTGGGTTCTCTTTTAAACTTTTTGTTGCTTTTAAATTTGTAAGAAGGTTTTGTATAGATGTGATACTTTATTTTTTGTTGCATTTTAAAGTGTCTAATTGTAAAGTTGATTTATCATCTGATTCAATAAAAAATAATATATTATATATATGTATATATATTCAGTGAAAAAAACTTTGTTAAAGGGACATTATGGTTAAGTTGTGCTCCTAAAAACCTATGAAATTCAGCGAAAAAAAAACATTGTTAAAGGGACATTATGGTTCGAAGTAAAACCGAAAAACCACAGAAATGTGCAAGTTATGGTAAGCTAAGCAACCATAACTCGTGCCACCACCGTGCATTGCTAAGACTAACACCCAGGACATCAAAGATGACATCACAAATATCACTGATGACATCACATGTGCATTTACTTTTCATACAAGGGTTTGTGAATGTAATGTTGGCAAAAAAAGTATCAGGAATTATCGGGAAATGTGTAATAAACTGCATACTTCATTACACAATGTGGTGTTCTAAAGAACATTCCATTGCAGTGTTATTTGTAGTACAGGAACCTACTCATACAGAAATGTAGGTATTGGCTGCAGCAAACACTAGAGAGGTGCTATATTTGTAATTTTCCAAAGTTATATAATAAAACGGTGAATGCTTCGGTATCAGACTTTTCCGTACTGTGAAACATGTACTAAATAGCTAATAATGCATCACTTACTACATATTTATACTAGTACACACAAAACATAGACTACAATGCATACAAATATGGGGCTTATATGTGGAGAGTAAAGTAAGCAAACAAGATGCAGTGTCATTAGTAACTGTGTATAATCTACATGATTGTATTCACGCACACAAATGATTGCTGTGTTTCAAGCCTGCTTGTTCCTCTGCTTCTTCCTCTGCCCCTGAGGGCCAGCTCTGAGCTATTTACACCCACTGATAAATACCATATTTTGGATACCCCCTTCTACCGACTTCTCCACTGAGTATGAAATAATAGGCAAAGCAGGACTGTTTGTTGCAACTTGAAATTGAAACCACAGTGACCAGAATTCTCAGTATCAACAGGAGTAGAACATACCCTTGACACCTGGATTGCCATCCAAATGAGAGCATGAGCCTTGAAAACAATAGAAGGTGAAGAAAACACAGCTGTAGGTAAATATACATGAGGACTGGAGTACAACCCTGACGCACCAAGGACACTGTTTACACTGGAGATCTAGATTTCTTACGGGTAGCACCAGAGCTATCTACACCTGACTAAGGAATGACATACGCCATGACATACGTGAAAAATTAAGTAAAGGCAGTGGGTTGGTTTTATCTTCTGGAAATTGAAAGTACTTTCACCAGCATCCCCAGTACCAAGGCTTAAACTGCAAACCTGAACTGAACTGAATTTCAGATAAGAGCATGAGGTTTAAAAACATTTCAATAATAAGAACACTAGGCTGTTATTTGAATATAGTTTAGAATTGTAGTGTACTCTTCACCCATCAAGACAAACTGCTACACTGGATATCTGGACTGCAGAGGGGCAGCACTGGGGATTTTTACATCCTGAGGAATGTAACCCTTAAGCAATAACCCCCGAGGTGGGGGTAATACCAATAGGTAATGGCATGGGGCCCATGTTCACAAGGGTCCCCAGTTATTAGCACACTAGCATGAATTCTGAGGTGCCAATCAGGGATGTCACTTAGGGGTTGCCAGGGGTCACAACTGCGACCCCTGAGGTCTCCCTTGCTACGCCTGTGTTCCCCCTTGCTACCCCAAAAAAATAAATGAAAAAAAAACGTCGTTTTTTTTAATGCAAGCTCCTGGGCTGTGCCCAGCACAATGTGACTATTTGCTTCTGGAGTGGATGGCTTTCTTGTTCAGCCCTTTAAAAAAAAAAAGAACAGGGGTTCCACAAGTCTAACACTTTCAGCAGCGACCCTAACTAAGAAAGAATAAGAATACCAAATAATGTGTCTTTCTGGAATTCTGTACAAGAATTGCTAGATTCATTAAAGGTTTATTTCAGGCACACTTCATGGGGTGAGTCACTGATTTAGTCGGTTCATGAACACTTCAACTAAACCTTTCATCCTTCTGAGGTCGATAAATGAGCACCAACACAGGTTGGGTGATATTGTAGATATGTTTTTTCTATATGAAGCGCATAAGAGTAAGTGCTATATAATAACACATCATTATCATTTGGCCATTGATGTCTGCTTGCATTCACAGTAATTTGGTAAAATGGGCTTATACACACTTATCTTAATGATACATATGGCAATCCATTCTTGTATGACATGTATATCACATTATAGTGATATCATAACCATATTTTTGGTAGTGTACTTAGGAACAATGCTATTTGACGCCACTTCCTGTTTTGTCAAGGGGTGAAATGTCGTGTCACATCACTTCCCGCGATATCACTTTGGGTGGGGTCAAATGACATCACTTCCTTTGATGTCATCAGGGGGTCAAGGGTCATGTGATGTCACTTCTGCTACCGCTGGCTTTTTGGTTAAATGACGTCCCTGGTGCCAGTATCTTCTTTTTTATGTTGGAAATAGTGTTAATAGTTTATCAAGTTTAAAATACAGAAAAAAATGCCAACCATGGATGAATGGGAAAAGGAAATCCACCTAGTCCCTTCTCTCTTCCCATGAAAGACATGTCCACATGGGTGAGTTGTCAGCAGAAAGAATAGGAGTAGAGCAAATGTCATTGGATGTTGACAGGAGATGAATATGTGCATAGCGATGAGAAGGTGAGAGGATCGTGTTGGGGGAAGACACGGTCAGTGGGGTGAGACGAGGCATGGAGCACCTGGAGACTGGAGCCCTGGGAAGACATCCCACTGCTTAGGTAATGAAATATGGAGGCACTACTGTGTGGCAATATCTGCCTTTCCGAGCTCCCTGATTGGATGGGAGGTAATGTGACACCACCTCCTGGGTGCTAATGCTGAACATTCCTTTGTGACCACTGAGGCTGCATCACTAAGTAATGGGGCAGTGTGGATTCTCAGCTGTCTGAACTTTAAACTGCAGTAATCAGAATTCCCACTACCAATGGGAGTGATTCTTAAAATGCACACCTGAACTATCTTCCTGGAGAGAGCATAAGGCCTGAAAACATTTGAAGTAGAACACTGACTTGTAAGAAGAATATAGTTAAGAACAGAGGCGTGCCCTTCACTCACAAAGATTATTGGGTGCCCTGGAGCTCTGGACTGGACACCTGAGATGCAGCACCGGAGTTATCTACAGACCAATGAGGAATGTCATACTGCTGGAAATGCCCTCCCACCACCAAGATTGAATTATTAACTAATTTGGGAGCCTTGGTTCTGAGCTTTGCGAAATTAAAATTACAACATTCAGAATTCCCCTAGCCATTAGGAATGGTACTCAGAATGCACACATGAACTGCCTCTGTTATGAGAGCATGAGCTTTGAAAACATTTAAATGAGAAGAACAGTGGGGTGTAAGATGAACATAGGAATGAATTGCAGTGAGCTCTAAACTGTTACCCTGGATATTCAGAAACCCAAGCACTGAGAAATGCCATACGGCAGGCTTTTCCCTCCTCCACCCACCCCCACTGAGTTTGACCTATTAAGCAATTGGGCAGTGTTGGTTCGCAGTAGCCTGAAATGTAAACCATAGTGACCAAAATTCCCAGTAGCAATGGGATTTGAACATACCCAACACACATGAATTGTATTGCAGGTGACAGCATGAAGATGTTTGAAGAACACCGAGCTGTAAGGTGCCTATAGTTGAGAACTGGCTTTCAACCATTACGAAAAACTGTGAACCTGGAGCTTTCAACTCCTGAGAAGTATCATCAAGTCTCCCTTAACCCGATAAAGGAGCCAAACTGCTGGCTCCCCCAGCCCACTGATATCGAACTATTAAGTAATGGGGGAATGTTGTTGATCCACCGCTGCCTGCAGTGACCAGAAATACCAGCACCAACTAAAGTGGTACTGGCAGTGTTAACCTGAAACGCCATCCTGATGATGGCATGGTACTTGAAGTACAGAAATCCGGAAAAAATGTCCAGAGAGCAAAACTGTGTTGCTTCCAAATTGTATCAGTTTTATTTAATCATGATACAAAAATTTGCAAAATAGTCAATTAATGACACAATACTTTAAGGAACATATTATTACATATCACAAAAGCAAGGGTAAACATTACACATGGCTAAAATTAGTCCAACATCAAAACCATTCATAGTGCAGCATTCAAACCATACAACATTCAAAGTTACATTCATACAAGCAGCAATAGCTAAAAAATGACAAAATTAATTCATAATCGGGAGTGAGCACAATCCTCGCATCCCGTATAATTATTTAAATATTTTTTAGAAGTAGAAAAATATACAATAGAAATGATTAAAACAATCTATCGTGAGGGCGGATCTGAGAATGAAAATGTTGTGTAGATCACATCCCTGGGGAACAAGACTCAACCGGTTTTGACGTAGTATTTCTATTGTACAATGTCTTCATCAGGAGATATGGAACGAAAGACTGCAAGAGAAGAGCATTACTGCATAAATATGCGGCAGTGCACCACCTCATAAAACAGGATCAACAATTAAAAATGTATAGTGTACCCACCATGTGCCATCTTATTCAAACCATGTCAAGAAAAAGTGAAGTATTTAGGTGCTAGGAAAGTGAAAATAGAATCAAGGATACATCCCAGAAGTGGAGGTGTATTTAAACGCCCAGACGCAGGAGTGCCTACCCTGTGCAGCGTGCAGGAAGACCAGTTGGAGACACCAAAGAGAGGCTAAAGAGAAGAGGGGCATATGCACCAGATCAATTAAGGTGACTGAATAGCCAAAGTTACTGAGAGTTTTAACCTAAAACGCCATCCTGATGATGGCATGGTACTTGAAGTAGAAAGACACTGGAATGCAAAGTGAATATAGCTGAGTACTGGAGTGTGCCCTTCACCCACTGGGGCTAAAGGGTACCCTGAAGCTTTGGTTGCCTGAAGAGCCGCACCAGATCTATCTAAACCCCAATGAGGAATGACACACTGCTAGCTACTCCACCCACCACCACAGTCGTGGAATTATTTACTAGTGGCGGAGTGTTCATCATCATGAAAGTACAGTGAGTAGATTTTGCAGAACCACATGCCCTGCACAATTGAACTGCTTTTCCTATGAGATAATGCAACTTGAAAACATCTGAAGGAGAAAAACACTGGGCTGTAGGTGGAACTGAATTGCATTGAACTGAATTGTGCCCGCCACCCACCAATAGAAACTGCTAAAACATCTTGCTCTAGTCCTCGTCCAGCTCATCTCAACTTCCAGCAGCTTTACTGTTTGCCGCTCTTTTTCCCTACTTAAGGAGCCCTCCAGCCTCTTTTCCTTTGCAGATGGGGAGCATGTGCAAGTGGATCTAGGTCACCTGGCCTAAGCCCCGCCCACCTGCTGCCTTCCTGTTTGCCGCTCTTTTTCACCACTTAGCAAGCCCTGCCCACCTGGTGCCTTCCTGTTTGCTGCTCTTTTTCACCACTTAGCAAGCCCCGCCCACCTGGTGCCTTCCTGTTTGCCGCTCTTTTTCACCACTTAGCAAGCCCCGCCCACCTGGTGCCTTCCTGTTTGCCGCTCTTTTTCCCTACTTAAGGAGCCCTCCAGCCTCTTTTCCTTTGCAGATGGGGAACTGGTGCAAGTGGATCTAGGTCACCTGGCCTAAGCCCCGCCCACCTGGTGTCTTCCTGCCTGCCACTCTTTTTCACCAGTTAGCAAGCCCTGCCCACCTGGTGCCTTCCTGTTTGCTGCTCTTTTTCACCACTTAGCAAGCCCCGCCCACCTGGTGCCTTCCTGTTTGCAGCTCTTTTTCACCACTTAGCAAGCCCCGCCCACCTGGTGTCTTCCTGTTTGCCGCTCTTTTTCCCTACTTAAGGAGCCCTCCAGCCTCTTTTCCTTTGCAGATGGGGAACTGGTGCAAGTGGATCTAGGTCAGCTGGCCTAAGCCCCGCCCACCTGGTGTCTTCCTGCCTGCCACTCTTTTTCACCAGTTAGCAAGCCCTGCCCACCTGGTGCCTTCCTGTTTGCCGCTCTTTCTCCTTACTGAAGGAGCCCTCCAGCCTCTGTTCCTTTGCAGATGGGGAGCAAGTGCAAGTGGATCTAGGTCACCTGGCCTAAGCCCCGCCCACCTGGTGCCTTCCTGTTTGCTGCTCTTTTTCACCACTTAGCAAGCCACGCCCACCTGGTGCCTTCCTGTTTGCCACTCTTTTTCACCACTTAACAAGCACCACCCACCTTCTTAGCCCTTCCTCTACCTTCCTGCTCCTAACTATTAGATCAAGAGCGTGTCTCGCCCGGGCGTCCTAAGCAAAGGGCAGATGAAGAAAAGGGGAATTCCTGTTTGGACCTGTTCGGACCAGGAGGACCCAGGGCCCGACCCCCTGCTCAGACAGCAGGTAGGCATGCACCACCATGTGTTACTCCATATGGTGCCCCCGTGATGTTCCCTTGTGCCCCCCATTCTCGCACACAGGTGTTGCCTGTTTTGCTTGATTCTTCTACCCTGCTCCCCCCTCACCCCACTCAAGCCTATTTCTGCAGGAGTCTGCCCTGATACATTCCGGTTTCACCATCACCGTCTTGTGGACAATGCTGGATTTGACTTTTATGAACTTCATTCATTCATGGTGCGTCACCCTTTCTCAACTCTCATGCTGCACTTCTTTGGCATCTTGCACTCATGGTGGCACTGAATCATGCTGTTCCCATCTTCATCTTGTCTCCTGGCTTGCAACATTATGTGTTACTACTGACTTTTGCAATTGTATTCACTCTCTCCTCTTGATTCTCCACTCTTTTGACTGATAACTCTCTGTTCTCTCCTCCTTTCCCTTCTCCCTTTTCCTATCTCCTCTCCTTACTTTCTTCTATGCACTTACTCTATCGGAATTGTCCCTGGACTTAGTATGATAGCAACCTCGTCTGTCTCCTCCTCCCTCCCCTTACTGTTTTTTTTCTCCCCAACCCCCCTCCAGTGCTATCTGAAATGTCGTCAGGCCTAATATGATAGTCGCTTGTTTTGTTCCTCCCCTACCTTTCTGCACCCCTCTCCCTCACCTCTTGTTTTTTTTACGGCTCTACCAGAAATGTCGTCAGGCCTAGTACGGTAGTCGCCTGTCTGTTTCCATTTCCTTCCCACTCTCCCCCTCCCTTCCTTATCTATGTTTTAGCTCTTGCACTATCTGAAATGTCGTCAGGCCGAGTACGATAGTTAATTTCACATCCTTACTGTTCATGGCCTGTAAGAATGTCATAGTTTTTTCCCTTGTTCCCTCCCTTGCCTTGAAGCGCTTTGAAACACATTGTGTATAGGCGCTATATAAATAAACTATCATATCATATCATATCATATCATACACTTCACACTAATATCTAAGATTTTCTTTTTTTAAACTCCATGAATTCTCTGTAAAAATATAATTGATTATTGTTTCAATGTTTGCAGGAGTAATCACATTTTGATGACTTAGCTCCGGTGGATTGGGTGTATACAAGATATGATGCCTATCCACCATCCAGCAAGCACAAAGGGAATCAGGGATGTTTGTGTATCTGCAGGTGCTTGACGATGCTTCTAAATCGTATGCTTTAATGGCTCTGATGCAAAATGAACTGTATACTTGCTTCATTCACCAGAGTCCTTTGCTCCCTATTTATCCTATTGGTTGCAAATACTGTTGACATGACTTCATAAGTGTAGGACTTGCTCAATGACCAGGAAGAAGCAAGGAACAAATATAATCTTGAAATAATTAAATAATGATACATACTGAATATATTAAGTAATGTATTCTATTAGGTTATGTGATTTGGGTGCAAAATAAGCATTAGTTTAATTTAATTACACAAATGGTAAATTGCTGTCTTATACGATTTATTTATTTATTTTGTATTTATTTATATCATGCCGAAGCCCGCAGGCATCATGGTGCATACTTTTGGACACAGACATACAAATTTAGACGGGACATCAGATTGCTCGCTCAAAACCGTGTTGACTGCTTATTTAAAGATCCTTGTTTTCAGTGCTTTTCTGAAGATCATGTAGTTTTTTTCTTATCTTAAATTCAATGGTAATCTATTCCAAGACTGAGTCGCTTTAATGAGAAAAGATCACCCTAAACCATTGTTATGCTTGAGCTAAAACATGGCGCTGGTGCGCAGTGTATTCTGGGGGCACTCAGAGCCATAAAGGATATTTACTCCATGCCTCAGTGAAAAGCTGTATTTACTTTGCTGAGAGCTGAATTTACTTTGCTGAAGAAAACATGCTTTCCAAACCTGGTATGGAGTCAAGGACATTCTGCTGGGAAAGCTGGTTTTGTTATGTCTTGTTATGAGTTATGGGACTGTTTTCCGTGGCATTTGTTCTTAGGAGAGGGAAGCGCTTTGCTTCTTGAGGTTACTGTCGGTTGACCCAGCTGGCAACCAACGGTTACCCATCAATGCGCAAGTGCATTGCCAGAAGGTTCGAGAAATTACCACCCCCTTTTGAGGAGTGCATATATGCGGAACCCCTCAACGGTCAGACGGGACAAGTACAAAGACCTCAGTCGGAAGGGGGGCGCCTTTGTCCGGCATACCTCTGGGCTGTTGTTCTCTCGGCCTGGCTGTTACCGGGGTCTTCCAGCTGCTTCTGGCGAGATGAGGGATTCAGTTACGCCCACGGTGATGTATTTTCTTTTGAATAAATAGCCGTATAAGTGCTCATTATTTTCTAAGCGTGCGTGTGGTTGTAAGTCATTGCGTCGTCTACCTGCGTTCAAAGTATTGGCTCTGCAATTGCGCTGGTGATTAATGACTGTGCGTGCACTCTGGGCGAGCAATACAACCATTCGCTCATTTGGACAGAATACATACAATCTGTCCTGATGCCTCTGATATTAGGGAGCGACCTGGAGTATAGTGGGTGATCTGGTTCTTCAAGTAGGCAGGTGCTAACCCATGTACGCAGCGATGTACCATGGTCATGGATTTAAAGGTGATCCTGTCCTCAAGAGCTAGCCAGTGTAGGGTTTTCCTATCTGCTGTGATGTGTTCTATTCTGGCTTTCCACCTAGCAATTCTTACAGCATTATTATTAATGATTTGACACTGAGTTATGCAGCCCTTGATTCTAGCAATAAGGCATTTCCATAATCCAGCCTGGAGAGGTTGTGCTGTTGTTTTCATGCAGATATGGTCTGATATGTTTTAGAAGTCTCAGGTAGTACAGACAGTTTCTTTTTAAGTTATTGACATGCGATTCTGCACTCAGTGATGCTTCCAAGAATATCCATAGTGTTTTTACTTTTTCTGAGACTTGGATGTGGGATTCTTTGTTCTTAAAAGTCTTGTATTCATGACGTAATTGTGCCCATGCTTGGTGTGACCCAAAAATCCTCAGCTCGGTTTTGCTCCCGTTCAAGCACATTCAATTTGCTTTCATCCAGGCTTCTATGGTGTTACATACATTTGCCACCCTGCTGTTATCAGTGTCGTAGCAGCCACTCAGCTCCAACACTAGCTGAGTGTCGTCTGCATAGTTGGTAAAATAGGCTCTGATATCATTATAGCACTGTGCAGAGACACCGAAGATAAAGATTAAACAGCAGACGGGACAAGCTGGCCCCTTGTGGTACACCACAGTTGGTCGGTGTTATGCGGGAACATTTTCCCCCCTAATGGATTTTAGGTCTCTGTTCTGACAGGAAGGATAACACCCACCTGATGGCTTCTTCTGAGCAACTACCTATATGTTCTAATGCCCCTTGGAGTTGTCCGTGGTCCAGCAAATCACATGCCGCTGATAAATCCAGCCATACCAACATGCCCGCCTTGCCCTTGTCCAGAATGCCAAGCATGTGGATTTGGAGGTCCAGCAAGGCTGTTCTGGTACTGTGAGATGTTATGAAACCTGATTTCTGTTTGTGGAGGATATCATTGGCTTCTACAAACACTTGAAGTTGTGAAGCGGCCACCTTATGCATCATTTCCAACAGAAAATTATAATTGGTTATGAGTCGAATATTGCTTGAATCCTTCTGATCCAGGCCTGGTTTCTTCACTAGGGGAGTGACCGTTACTGTCTCTATGGCCTCTGGAATCTCACTGTCTCTAAAGGACGCTTTAATCATCCTTGTGGGCAGAGGGATAAAGATGTCCTTATTTTCTAGAATCAATGTAGGTGGCAAAATATTCTCAGCGCATGATGTCTGTCTCATAGTTGCCAAAAGGGTTTTCATATCATCTGTAGTGATGGGCTGAAATCAAATATTTTTGTCATCTTACGCAAATGATGGACTATTTGAGGGTCTTGTTTATCAGGCAAGACCACCTGTGTATCTCTTATTGCCTCTCTTGCTTTCCGAATTGTGTCACTAAAAGCCTCCTGGACCTTTTCACATTAATCTTGTGATGGTTGAAGGGGGGGGGGCAGAGGCCTTGCTTTCTCTATTGATTTCAGAATCTCAAACAATTTATTTGTTGAGTTAGAAGCCGTAGCAATCTGTTCATTAAAGAAGTTTCTTTTTGCTCCCTTACTGTTTTCTTTATATTGCTTCTCGATATCTTTCCATTTGTTTTTATTGGCTTCCGAGACCTGTTTTAACCATCTGTTTTCCATTCTTCTCTTCACCCTTTTTAAGTTAGTTATCTGTGGATTAAACCATCTTTGGTGGTTGACGTTATTCCTATTTTTTCTTTCATAGGGGCAATCTGGTCCACCAGTTATTGTGTATGCGTGTTGTAAGTTCAAGCTATTTTGTCGCATGTATCTGTTTTAGGGATACTTGTCATGATATTCTTTATACACTGCTCTAAGAGGGCTGGTGTAATTTTTAAAAATGTCTGTTATGTATCCTTTTGTGTTCATTCCTTGTTCATTAATATGTAAAGAATCAGTGCATTGACAAAAAAATCAGGGCATATATAAAACTGTAAATAAATAATCAACAACATGAAATGGTATGCTTAGTAGTCTCCATCATATACAGTACAACAAAATAACATAGATGAAGCGAATTGAAACCTGGAGCCCAGTTGATGGAGGGATTTGCCCAGTTCATGTGGGTTTCACCAGAATCTATTGTGGGTACAATAGTTAGGCACTCAACCTTGCGTCCACCAGTGTTACACAGACCAATGGGTACCTAAATGCCTTTGTACTTGAGGGGACGTCTGTGTCATATTCCCCTATGCCTCCTCACAGTATGTCTGTGGCCAGGGCCAGAGCTATCAGGTGCAGGGGTTTTGACGACCATTAAACGGCAAGGAGCCACCTAGTAGAGAAATGATGAACCATGTTTCAAGGACAGAAGGCTGAGCCCTCACTTGTGGGTTTTCAACTTGTAACATGCAGCATCAAAACCTCTGAAGCAACTGCTTAACTTGTTAAGCTATCTTATTTGATTTCGAACTTCATATGAAAATGAGAGCACCATTTTATACTTTCGCAAGGAGATGCTTCTGAATGCATCCGTGAAAGAAATCAGAAAATATACCAAGGTCTGTATCATGCCATTTTATAAATTATTCCACTTATTTTTCTCCGAGATCAGACATTGTTTGCAATCTGATAATTTGTTTGGGCAGCAAGCAACAAATATATCTATCTTTAAAAGCATTTTTTAAAACATAAGATCTTCTTTGTAAAATAATGTTTCTGTTTTGTTTGCAAACAAACTTATTCTATCATTTCTTTCCGAGCAGTTTTATAGCGCAGCTTTCATTAGGACAGAAAACAAATGCTATTGTCTACTGCTCACAATTGCTCTGATTGATTTACTGGATACTTCTATCTTTTATTGATGTGGCTTTCATTTATTATATTTCATTTGATGAGCTTATTTGAGATCATTTCCAGGAAATTGAAAGGCCTGTTTCTAAGACACAATGCTTTAATGTTCTTTTCTGCAGCACAAAACATGCATTTTGTTATTTTCTGTAGTGATGAATATGTAGTGCAGTCTATTCGCCTCCTTTGACACATACTGTAGGCAAATCTTGGCTGAAATAAGACTCAGCTCGATTACAGACACTATTCATCAGTTGTATTATAGTGCGTACTGTGTGCACCTGATCTTGGTAAATCATATTTATTCATTGCTCTTCTGAAAGGCAGACAGATTAAAAAGTCAGGAATAGAGAACATGGCCTTACATCGACATCGCATCTACAAATGATAAAATTGTATGAACACAACCTTAATTTAAAATATGAGTATGGGGAGTTGATATCATTTAAATAGAATATGCATTGCGTAGTGCTTGATGTACACTTAAAAACATGTAGCACTTAAGTACTAGGCGATTGTTGGGGATTTGAAGCACTGAACATTTAACATTAGATTCATGATAGAACACGCTTTGGCAAAACCAACAGGCTTGGATTTGCACAACTACATTGCCTGGCTTTGCAAACTAAGAGAATGGGCGTTTTTTGACCAGTTGGGAGTCACACAAATAATCCTACCATTTACATGTACAAAGCCATTACTATTGGGCTTACAAGTTCTTGCTGTGTACAGGGCTTCATATCACTGACTTTGCAGGCATCTGGTATTAGAGTTGCCACCTTTGTTTGAAGCAAAAACCGAACTTGAAGCCCCACCCACACTGTGGAAGCCCTGCCTCTATTAAAGATTTGAAACATGTCGTTTATGTAGTTTTTTTTATTGTTGTTTGGTTGGAAAAAAATCTCAACCTTTCACATATCACATGGCATTTTACCTTTACAAATAGTACAAAATATACATATTTAAAATTAATTTCAAATATTTCATGAAATTTAAGTATGATATGGATAAAGCTAGAAAGTCATAAAAACAATACAATTGCATTGTTCCTAAAATCAGTCATAAAATTGTAAAAGAAAAATCAATTCATCATAAGATCCAATTTCAATGATAAAAAAAACAGTAACCACGATTACAGTTCAAGTGGTTTGACCGGCTAAACATAAAAACCATATTACTTCAGCTTCTTCAAGTAAGAACAATCCAAAATATTTTTAAAACAAGTTCTCTGTAAGTCTCTTAATGATACAATATGATAGATTATTTACAACACGCTTAACACCCAGAGGTATCTAAGCGCGGAACCAAGGATCAAACCTGTTTTGTTCTGTGTCGTCTTGTTACCGCTGAGCTATCCTCCCGAAAACTAGCAGAACAGCTCAACATCAAATGTCTAAGAGTTTCACTTTGATCCACATCTCTACAAAAACAACAGTTCATCTGCTCCAGTAATAACATACCATATCTTCCCAGAATCAGTTTTGTAAGAATTATATTCAAACGAAACCGCAAGAAAAGTTATCTGGTAGATTAATCTGGATAAATGGCTAAATAAGGAGCAGGAAAAGATCATTTTTTGTAGACGTTTTGTAGGTGCGTAATGGAGGTGTATTGATGCATAGTCTCCATAGTGATCAACCAATCACAATAAAACAAATGTTTTTTAACTTTGGTCGGATTTTCAACCAATTCTATAGTAGTAGTACCTAACCTATTTTAACAAGAAGGTTTTGGGTCAATTCATACATTTCATTAATCTTATTACTTCCCTTTTCCCAAAGAATATGGTTCAGGTCAACAAAAACAGAGTCCTCCACTGTACACAGAATTTTCTGAAAGAGTGACAGTATTTGCCAAAGTGCTTGAGCTTTTAAAGATGCCAGTTCTAATTCATATCTGGATAGAATTAGGTAATTGCAAGATTCTTCACCAGATTACAGCTTCTGTCACGATTAAATGGTCAAGAATTGCAGATGTATAACATTCTATTCCATATAATAATTTAGGAACTGTCTTTCCTAAGTAATAGCTTGTCACTGGCCATAAGGAAAATGTTGCACATCTTGTGTCAACTCTTACAAACTGGTTAGACATTGAGGGAGCTCTGTCCTTGTTCCACATACATAGCTTAGTCAAACTAGGGGTAGATGTAACCAAAAGAACAAGTAGAATTAAGGATTGCACATCAACCAGAGACTCTTTGGCAATCCACCAGCAAAACTGATTCCCCCTTTTCCCCTTGGTCAATTGAATAACCTTTGGTTTAAAAATATTAAACTTCAAGGAATGAGAATCAGCATAGACGGAGGAGGCATTGATTAGGTTCTGGACACAAAAGGGGGTGCAGTTGAAAACCAAGAAGTCGTCTGCATAGGATAACCAATATGGTTTCAGATTTTGCAACTTTGGGGTAACACAAGTGGTCGATTTCAGACAAATGTCTGCATATATAAATTGAATAGGAAGGAAGCTAATACGCATACCTGCCTACCCCCATGAAAAGTTTGAATTGTGTGTAACAATTGGCCAGCGTGATTTAGATGAACTTGGAGATTGGAATTTTCAGAAAGTCCAACACTTAAGCCTGAAGCAATACCCCATAGGTACAATTTCTTCCATAATAAATTATGGTCAACAGCATCAAATGCAACTGAGAGGTCGACTGATGCTATGTATACAGATTTCTATTTCCCCCATGCGGAATGTTGGATACAATTCAGTATTACGCCATTTAAGGAGGTAGCCATATTTCACCTGAATCCAATTTGCCACTCCTCAAGCCTATTTGTCTCCTTTGCCCATTTTTTTTATGTATCAGCAGCAACGAGGCTAAAGCCTTGCTGTAAGCATCAAGAATAGATATAGGTCTATAATACAAAGGCTCTGCCCTCTCCCCTCTCCCCTATCCCCTCTTCTGAATATGGGCACTATATATGCAGTCAAACATGTAGATGGGAAAGTGTTTTTTCAACTATGCTTTTAAAGAATTTTGATAACGTTTGTGCCCAAGCTTAAGGATCTTTTTTAAACAAGAAGTTTGAAAATCCTGTTAGGGCCTGGGGCATGAGATTCACTAAGTTTATGTATCACTTCTTTCACCTCTTGAAAACCAAACTCAGAGTGATTAAGAATGTCATCCTTCCCCATACTCAAACTTTGTAGAGGATACATTTGGGTCTACATATGAAGAGGTAAAATTATACACTCAATTGTCTTCCTGAACAGCATTGGTCTGCATAGTAGCAGTTGACAAGTCTGCCCCGTTAATCTATTGCCAGAAAGCCTGAGAGTTTGATTTTTTTTAAAATATACAACATCGTCTCCGCATCGTGCTGAAGCCTATTTGCACGTGTTTAATGGGGCCAATTCTTATACGTTTGCCGAATTCCTTCTGAATGGAAGACCCTTCTGATTCATCAGTCTCCTAATGTCCCGCCTCACTTCCCCTTTTCCTATAGCCACCTCTCCATTATACACAAGGTAATACTTTTTATTTAAATTTTGGTTACGTTGTGTTCCACGAATCTTACTGAATTCCAGAAAGGATCTCACAAAGTTACCAAAGTTGTTTGAGCTAAAGGTATTAAGTCTCCAATCGTTCGGGCAGCATTGCAACAACTGTGAAAGTTGATTATTCACCTTTAAAGCTTTAGAGGAATTCCAACTAATTTGGTTCCCTGATACATTAGTCATCAAACCTCTCAGGCCATTTACTTTCAAATCTCGTGACCCTAACGAGATGTTAAAGCAGGCCTAAAGATTGCTATCACTAGAGAGGAAGACTTAAAAATTAAGACACTTAGATATTTACTATTAGGAGATTGTGATAGTTTTCACATGTCATTCCAATATGGGTGGCCAAAATACCATAGGTAACATCAATATTCTCTTTAACTTTGATGTTCCAACAAGATTTAAACAAGGTAATCACACCAATATATGGGTGTCCCATCAAGCCCTTCTTGGCAGATCGGAGTGGAATAGCATAACTGTCAAAAGTTGGAGGGTTCAAAAACCATGTTTCTTGCAAAGAGATAATAGTACGTCGCTTAAATGTCATGGCTATTACTGGATTAGTAAATAAACTTACATGACCCTGTGTATTCCAAGACAATATTGAACGTGGCTCAATTCTGGGAACCTGGGATATTTAGTGCATTGCCTGCCTTAATGTTGTATTGCATTCAGCAACCATGCCCAATCTTGTGTTTCTTCAGCTGCTTTAACTCTTTGTTTTAATCAATAAATATCTTCTCCATATAATTTATCAGTTTCAGGCATTTTCATTGAGGTTTGTTTGCTAAGTGTTCCCCTATATTGAGTAAGATTGAAACCACACAATCTAAGCCTCTCTCTCTCATTCATAATTGCATTAAAGACCAATTGGGAATGAAAGTAAACAATTGAGAGATCAGTTTGATACCAGTCTATAAAGTCTACCCTTCCCAGATCTACTGATGTAATTCCTGCTATACCTGGCGTGTCTGAGAGAAGATGAAAAATGGATGTGCGTTTTAATGACTTATTTTCGGCTAGGAAACTTTCAAACAAAATTACATAAGGATGTTCACCCCAACTTCCTCTCTATAGAAAGTTTTAGCAGAGGCTTCAGAGCCGTAACTCGTTGTGATAATATTAATGCATCTTCCCAGAGCTAGCTGGGGTCCCTTTGGCCAGCGATCAGATGAACTGCCATTCATCTCTTCATATGTGCCCTGGCACTCCCCCAAATATGATTGATCACTTGGCCCCTCACATTAGTTTGCTTACTCTGCATAAAATGTCAAATCTATTCACACCATTTGTGCCTGAAAATGTTGAATTACCTGCTCCCTGCAATGTTGGTCAAGTGGCACAGCGAGTAGGGCGCTCACTTTGACATCGGTGCAGAGTCTGCTAACGCAGGTTCGAAGCCCGGCGGGGCCAAACTCAGCCTTTCATCCTTCCGAGGTTGATAAATGAGCACCACACACCATGGGTAATAATAAGCAGTGCTCAGATACCTGAGGGTTCGTAGCGCTATATAAATGCCAAATTATTATTATGTGTTTTCCATTAGATGAGACCCCATGTGTTGAACTGAAACAATGTGATTATCTTCACTATGATTGTTTACTGACCCATCAACCCTCTTTATCACAGACACTAAGTCTAAAGATTGTTTACCTGCACTCAGGAATAGTCCATAGTTACTGGAAGAAGCTACCTGAATTGAGGTCTGCCTATGGCTAACAGAGCACTCTACTGGAGGAACAGCGGTGAAATCTATAATTGCAGGAAGATTATCTACATGAGGGGTGGTCAATACATTAAGACCTCTATTGGAGCCTGCCATCACAACATTAGGTAGTAGGTTTTAGAAGAAGGGCTTGAACATTCGGCTGCGAAAACAAGTTCCTCAACAAGCCTTTAGAAACTTGATTGTCTCTCTTTGGAACCTGATGATTCTTGTGTTTTTTTTTAACCTGTGCATCTCTTTTTTTTCCTACACTAGGCAACCCAATGTTAACACTCTGAGGTGGTTCTTCCTCAATATGAATGACCTCTAAGCCAACATGTTGTTCTACGGCTTTCAGACCAGAAACCCCACTGGTAATATCTTGATCTAGGATTGCGCCAAGAGTGATGGTCACACCTGTGATACAGGAAGCAACATCCCCTTTCCTTGTATTTGTAAAATTAGTGTTAACCACAGTTCACTCCCTTCTATTATCATTAAGATTTAAGACAGGGTCGGCATAAACACTATTTTACATGGATCCTTCCTTATTTAGAACCACAATATCCCTATTTAACACCCCACAATTGATCTTCATGTGTGGTTCATTCTGTACGGCTATATTTTTAGCAGACTGATTCAATAGAAATGCTTTAGCACCAACATGAAGTTCCACATTATCAAATTTAAACAGAAGTGATTCTAGGAGAACTGAATTCGATGTATCCTCTGTTTTCAGGTTCTCATATAATGAAACTAAAATACATAGAACCTGATTTATTTCCGTCATAGTCTGTCCAGAAGAACTCTCTTTCTTACAGTTTATGTCCAGAAAATGTGAAGAGATTCTCCTCGGGGGAACAAAAGGTGGAGGTGAGTCAACTGAGGAGAGCAATGAATCAATGTCTGGCACATACCTTTGATATGATATGGCATTTGTAACACGCCTATACACAAGGGATTCAAGTGTTTTCCCCATTGGCAGTGGTGTATCCATGAAACTATCCTCGTTATGCAGTATGCTAGGAGATTGAAGAGTTATTGTCACCACTGTTGTAGGTGGCGTGGGATTTCAGCTCTCACAGGTGGTATAGTAGAATCAGCCGTTACAGAATGTTGGCTCTTTACCCCAACTGAGTTTGTGTCAACCGCTAAGGAAAAATCATTAGGGCTTTTTTACTCAACTGACTTTAATCTAGGCTTGGGCTTTGGTTGGAAAAACGCCATAATCAGCATGCACAGGGTTTTTACCTTTTGTCCTACCTGAGCACTGCTAATCAAAATAGCAGTAGACTTAATGTCTTTAGCATTATGCAAGGTATTTTCAGCTTCTAATTGAGGTCCAGGGGAAGAAGCGTGATCAGGCGATGCCAGGAGGGGAAGATTTATAGCAGTTAACATCTCTGCATCAGAGATGTAGGTCCGTTTCTGTTGTTGAAGCACTGCCAACTTCCCACTCCTAAGGTTGTACCTCTTACCCAGTATGGCCAGGATTTATACCAATTGCACTTTCACTATTCCCCAAGTCAATTACTCAAGATGTCCAATTTTTGTAAACAGAGCAATTTCCACAGAAGGGATTTACGTGGTATGCTTCAGTCAGATGGGAGAGGAGCAGTTATTCCAAAAATGCTCCGTTATAAGCGCAAGCCAAGTAAACACCAATAGGCAGAGGGATACAATATTCTGCACTATGCAGCAGTGCGGCCCATATGGACTGTAAAGACTGCCACTCAGTGCCACTCTGCACCACTCTGCGGATCACAGGGGTTCTGAACGAAATGTTCCTCCTCCAAACAATGAAAACTAAGAATAGACTGAGACTAGGGCCTCATTACGAGTTTGCCAGCCCAGATAAAATGGTACTGGTAAGCTTACCGGTACCGGTGTATCCGGACCAGCAAACTCCGAGTTGTGCTTGTGAGTGCCTTTCATTCCGCCAAGTCTGACCTGGCGGAATGAAAGGCACCCACGAGCACAGCTTCCCTGCAGGACCGGCACGGTAATGAGCCATGCCGGTGCTACAGGACTCCCTATTCCCGTTGTGCCCTATGGGGCTCAAACAGGAATGGGGATCACCCGATTGCAGCACTCGCCAAAGGGCAATTAGCAGGTCCGGCAGGGCCAGAATACCCGGTAATTGCCCATTCGCAGGTGCCAGATTTTCTTGCTAGTTTGAAGGTAGCTTTGCTGGTTTTACCGACAAAGCTACCTCCAACCTTGTAATCAGGCTATAAGTGTCTCATGCAAAGCCTGCCACTCAGTGCCTCTCTGCAAACTGTACTACAATAGCAAGAGAAAAAATCATGCTTGCAGCTATTTTTTGGTGTACCTATATTTGCTTTTTATTAGAAATTTGCGCAATTAAAATAAATAATTGTGTGAGGCTAACCTGACATTTAATTAAATAATGTAGCATACATTATTAACCTAGAAAAGATTAAATGCTGAGCTGGTTCAGACACAATTGGGTCCAGTGACTGTCAAGCTGTTCAGATTTTAACAAGATGTGCATTAACCCACTTGACCATTTTGCCAGCTCAATAGATGACACTAATCATTTAATTTCTGAAAATGTTATTAGTTTTAAAAGCAGTTTTAAAAACATTCCTATAAGAATGGTTTTAAGCTTTGAAAGCCAGTGAATTCTTGGAATTGCCCCGCGGGTTAAAAACCTGCAACAGAGCACTACCTGTAGTTTTTACATAAATAGCTTCAGCAGGCACATTAATCCACCAAGCCAACATTCCAAAAGAATCTCACGCGGAGAAAAGGTGACTGCTTCTTTTACCATTTTATATTTTAAGAAACGTTGCCATTATTGGCCAACCAAATTATTTTATATGAGCATGAACGTTTAAAGCCTGGTTTAGGTAGGCACATCCAGCATTAATCCTGCACTTCTAAATCCCTACCAACCTTTTAGAGGCATAGGCCAGTCACAAAATACAGCCAGAAATTATTTTCCATCAGAATCATATTAATTTTGTCCAATGAGATAAGAGGCAGAGCTGGGTCTACTGACTTGCAACTGACTTCTCCCAGTTCCTCCTAGCCTTTCACAGCCTGTTATATCTCCCCATTTTATATTTGTTCCTGCACTTGTTAAGCATATCATACAGCAATTATAGATATCTTGCTTCCTTATACCATAAATAGACCCCCGACCCTAGCTTTTAGCGATTTCACAATCATTTAAAAAACGGCAAAATCAGTGGCTTTGCAAAAACACACATAAAAACAGCAGTTTTCGTAAAAACATTAATTTTTAACAAAACAAGTCAGCATTTTAAAAAGACATGAAAAACAAGTCAGATGGGGATAACTGGCTCAGAAAGGGAGCAGTAAGACAGAAAACAGAGCGATGGCAGTGTGCCAGATGGGGATAATGGCCCAGAGAGGGAGCAGTGAGACAGAAAATAGAGCGGGGGCAGTGTGCCGGGGGGGAGCTGTGAGCCAGAAAGCAAAGTGTGCCAAAGGTGGAGCAGTGGGCCAGATGGTGAGCTGTGGGTTGGAAAAAGAGGGAGCGGTGGGCCAGAAAGAGGTAGCGGTGGGCCAGAAGTATGGAACAAACTGCAGAGAAAGATTGGGGGAAGAGCATGATAGATTGGAAGAAAAAGTGGGAGATGGAGAAGGAGTGAGAAATAATGAAGGACAGCAGACTGCTGTATTGTGGTATTCATAGTTTTGCTTTTCATTCACCACTGCAGAGATGTAAGTGACAGAATGCAAAAATAGAGGCAGGCCTGGCTGTCCTATTCACACATGACACTGCAACAACTTCATGTGTCTGAAGCCTGCTGTGGGTTGGTTGAATGATTAATAAACATCACTTGGTGTTTTCATTGTTGAAAACTGCCATCCAACAAAGTGCAAATAAAATGTGCAGTTGTGTAAAAATAAAATAATGTTCTTGCTTATAAACATGTAGGCAGCTTTCTAAATGTATTTAAATAGTTCACCTATTCTTTCACAAATACACCACATAGCTGATGGGCCCTGTTCCAATTTAATAGCCCTACCTTTTGCACATTTCATGAAGAGTTGGAATTTTGAACATAAATGGGTTACTAAAGGGGAACTTGCCCCCATAACCCATGTTGCCCAATCACAGGTCCAAGGAGAATGCTACACAATTCATTTGTAATCGACAGCCTGGCAGATTGGCACAAATCCTAAAACCCCAGAGCCACTTCTGCTGCTATGCCCCTGGATGCCCCTAGCTTCAGAGACTTTGTTAGAACTGAAACAGACACATGGGAGAGAAAGTCTGGATGTATTATGTGAAGATGTATCTCGCGAGATCTCAGCGCTCTGAGATCTTGTGAGAACAGGAGCGGGAAGCGTGTAGGATAGCAAAAAAGTGCTATACCCGGAGCTGACAGGGAGGCAGACAGCCGTGCCCCAACGCTCCTCCTGAGTTATGGCCTGAAGCCTCCTGCGAACAGCCAGACACCCTGGTGCTGCTCATTCACCATACAGAGCATAATTCCATGGCTGATAGATGAAGCCTTGTGGGAGCTCTTGTAAATAGTTGAGACACTAGGGCAGAAACTAATATTTCAGTGCAGTGAAGCCAACTGCACTGACCCATCAAGGAGTAAACTGTGAGTGCAGCAATTTTGCTGTATTATGCAAGGTGCTTAATAAACCACCTTATCTTCATCCTGATGTCCTGTGTTCTTTGGGTCATGACATAATTTGTGATTAGGACCAGTGACCAACCCACGCAGCAATCATGAAAGGCGCCACACCACCTCCTGCCTTCCTCCAGTACCCGGGTTGGCCTGCCATTCCCTTGCAACAGTGGGAGCTGTCATTTACTACTTACATTGAGACTTTGGGAGATACTAGCTTTTCAGATGCCTGGAAGAAATCCATGCTACTCAATGCCGTGGGTGTAAGAGGACAACGCATTTTCACGTGGTTAAAAACGGAGCCTGCTGTGAGTGATGGGGACGACGTGTACAAAGAGGCAGTTTGTCACATCATAACGTGTTTCTCCAACAAAGAAAATGTGGTCCTACACAAGCTCAAACTCTACAGGAGGAAGCAAGAAAGCAGTGAGCCGGTTGACGACTATATCACCCGCATGAGAAAGCTGGCAGCCCTGTGCAGCTTCAGGGACAATGTGGAGCACGTGATTTGTAACATATTGGTTGTACACAACAATTCCCGCAAAGTATAGGACAAATTCATCCATGTGAAGGAGCTGGACCTAGACAAGGCAATTCAGATAGCAAGAGCCAAAAAGGAAACTTAAAGCAGATGCAAGGAAATGGGTCGGACTAGGCCAGCTCCCGAAATGGGGGCTGTCCAGTGAAAAGTACACAGGGACAAACATTCTCAACACTGCACCAAAGAGAGAGGACCCAAGTGGAGAGAGCCCCAGAAATGCTACAGGTGCGCCAGCACCAAACACTTGGACAATGATAAGGACTGCCCTGCTAGGAACAAAGAGTGCTCCAAGTGTAGGAGGTTCAGTCATGTTGCTGTTGCCTGCACCTGGAGAGAAAAGAAAGTTGCAAACATCGAGGGTGACGGGGGTATGAGTGATGGGGAGGAAGCAGAAGTCAGACCCACAGTGATCATGGTAAACTCGACTCGTGCCAGGAGAGAGAAATCTCATTGCATCGTGAAAGTGGACAGCCCTGAAACTCCTGTAATGGCCGACTGGGGGTCAGATCTGACCATCCTCCCCATGCAGACCTTGAAAAATATGGTGCTGCGTGACTTGGTAGAGATCAGACGCACCAAGCACAAGCCCACAGTATTCATGGGGACAAGATGGACTTCTTGGGTTACATCAAAGAAAAACTTGAATTCAAGGACAGACACACCACAACAAAAGTTTATTTTTTGACAGAAGGCCCCACAGTGCTGGGATGGGGCGATCAGCATAAATTGAGTATTCAGTTGGACCCCAGCACTGATGCCCAAGTGTAGTTGGTCTCATCAGGAGGGGCGTCAATCTTACGTAACAATTTTCCCAAGTTGTTCTCTGAAGTACCAGGGAAGATAAAGAACTATGTCCACAAGATTATGCTGAAGCCGGATGCTGTGCCAGTGAAGCATAAAGTCAGATCGTCACAGCGAAGTTGGCGTGGAGTCTCAACTCCGCAAGATGGTTGAAGAGGGCTCAATTGAGACAGTTGAATCCTCCGAATGGCAAAATCCTGTTGTCCTCCTCAAAAAGAGCTCATCAAATGACTTAAAAGTGTGCATAGACCTGTAAAGCCTCAAGTTGGAAGTGGTGATGGGCAATTTTACCTTGCCAAGCAATAATGAAATAATTCTGATCATGAAAGAAGCAAAAAATCTTGTCTAAACTGGACACGCATTAAGCCTACTATTAGATAGACCTGCATCAAACTTCACGTCCCCTAACAACATTCATCATGTAGTTTGGCACATGCCAGTATACCTGCATGCCTTTCGGATTGTCGTAAGCAGCATCAGCATTCCAGAGAATGATGAACTCCCTGCTCTACTGCATCGACAATGTTTTTTATATCCCAGATGATATCCTGGTGTATGCCAAGGACATAAAGACACATGGAGAGGTGCTAAAACAATTCCTCAACAGGGATCCAAGATGCAGGAGTTTTCCTGCGCTATGAGAAATACGTATTTAGGAGCATGAATTGGAGAACCTGGGCTACCAGATCTTGAATGAAGGGGTGAAACCAAAAAAAAGACCTCTTACAAGCCAATGTTGATGCCCTGGCCCGATCTCGAAGGATGAGCTTCGGTTGTTCTTCGTACTCGTGGAATACTATGCTAAGTTTGCACCCATATTCTCTGAGATGACTTCTCCATTGAGGGAGCTGCTAAGGAAGGGAGCAGAGTACTCATGGCACACACAGCAAGTGGTTGCAATCAATGAAGTCAAAAAAAGGATCCTGCACACCCCATGTTTGAAACCTTTTAACCCTGAATGGGAAACGTATGTGACGACCAATGCCAGTTCCCACGGGCTGGGTGCCACGCTCACCCAAACAAGGTGAGACACTGAAAACATAGTCGATTTTGCATCCAAAGCTCTGTCCGAGTCCAAAAAAGAATTACTCCATGGTCGAGAAAGAGATGCTCGCATGTGCATGGGCCATGGAGTACTTTAGGTCATATGTGTGGGGTACAAAGTTTTGCTTGATCATTGACCACAAGCACTTGGTGCACATGTTGAGTGCCGTAGGATCAAAAACTGCAACGCCACGACTGCCAAGAATCACAGCAAAACTACAGGAATACACATATGAAATCACACACATCGCTGGCTGGAAGAATGTCCCGGGCAGACTGTATGTCCACATTACTTGATCACAATATCCCAGGCTCGAGTATGAGTGCATTGCAGCGTCCATTGGAGACCTGAGGGATAGGGAATTCATGGAAATTAGCCTGTCTCATTGGAAGGAAGAAATGAGGCAAGACAATTCCCTGAGCAGGGTAGCGGAAAGGGCCCGAAATGGGTGCCTCAGCAAGAGGGCGGTACCCAGAAGGCCTGTGATCATTCTAGAAGGTCAGTGAAGAAATTGTAGAGATGGACAGACTAGAGAGGAGGGGGGATCAGGTAATTCCCTCCATAGGTCTGAGAAAAGACATGCTATGAAGAGCCCATGCGGGTCACCTGGCCAGCAACAAGACATGACGCAAAGTGCGGGATGCCTGCTGGTGGCCGGCCATGGACCAAGAAGTAAGGACAATGATTGAGAGGTGCCACGAATGTGCCAAAAGGGACAACAAATTGAAACTGAGTCAAGCGCCCATGATCCCCACAGAAATTCCTTCCGGTGTGTGACATAAATTAGGGTTGGACTTCATAAGCACATTGGATGGCATGTCGATCGACAACAAGTATAGAGTGGTCATAGTGGACTATCTGTCCAAATGGGTGGAAGTAGAGTTTGTACAGACATCACCATAGCCACAGTCATCAATGTCCTCAATGCAGTCTTTCAAAGAGAGGGTTTGCCAAAGAAATCGTGACAGACAAAGGAGTTCAGTTGGTCTCTAGAGACATGGAAAGTTTTCTTAAGAAACACAGGATTCAGCAATTGAGAGTAAGTCTTTACCACCCACAAGCGACCAGTCTGGTGGAAAGAGCCAACCATTTTGTCAATGGAGACCTAAAACTAGTGAGTGCAGCAAGGATGAAACCAATAAGACATTTAAAGAGGGTGTGGCAGCACAGCGGCTGACCCCCAATGCCATTAAGGCAGTCTTGCTGTTCAAATTGTTAAGAGGGAGAAGGGCTGCATCCACGTTAGGACTCCCATGGCTACACAAAGTTAGGCAGAATGATGACATTGATATGAGTGAAGTAATTTGGAGAATACAGAAGATCAAGGACATCATGAAAGCCCAGAGTGACGCACGCAGAGCCGTACACCGCACTGAAGTCAATGAAGGGGATCTAGTAAAAATATGACTGTCCCACAAGGATACCACAACTGGCTCCAAGTGTAGCCAAGCCATTGAACTCACCCAAAAAGGCACCAACCACACCTACACCCATGATGGGAAAATGTGGAATCTAGAAAGGGTAGCCTTGTACAAGAAGAAAATGCCATCAAGCCACACTTCCACAGGTTTAGGAAACACCAACGAAGCGTGGGAAACTACCGACGGTATGGAGCTGCAAGGGTCAGAAACAGGGAAGAAGAGAACCAAGGTGAGAGTGTCATGATCAGCCCTATGCCTTCAGCAAGAGAACAACACCAAGAAGTAACTCCAACTGCCCAAGGCTCAGGAGAGACATCAGGCATGAACACTCTGACCCCAAAAACAGTGATCAGCCAGAATCGTCCCCAATGAGAAAAGAGAAGACCAACCAAGTTCTGAGACTTCGTAGTGCAGTAGAGCAAAGTTGTTCTAACGAAAGGAGGTATGTGAAGATGTTTCCTGCAAGATCTCGGCGCTCTGAGATCTCACTGGAACACACGTGGGAAGCGCAAAGGAGAGCGCTAGACGTGGAATGGACAGGGAGACAGACAGCCGTGCCCCAGCACTCCTCCTCAGGTGAAGCCTGAAGCCTCCTGTGAGCAACCAGACACCCTGGTGCTGCTCATTTACCATACAGAGTGTAATTCCATAGCTGATAGATGAAGCCTTGTGGGAGCTCTTCTAAATAGTTGAGAAAGTGAGGCAGAGACCAATACTTCAGTGAAGTGAAGCCTACTGTACTGACCCTTCAAGGACTAAACTGTGAGTGCATTAATTTCTCTGCATTGTGCAAGGTGCTTAATAAACCACCTTATCTTCATCCGGGTGTCCTGTGTTCATTGGGCCACCACATATTATCTGTAAACCGGACACACAGCTAAAAATATGTCAGACCGGTCTAAATCCAGATGGGTGGCAACTCTTTCCGGTATGCCAATGTACTGTATTTGGGCCCAGTTTGTGGCAAAGCATCTATCCTGATGTGTCCCAAGACAAGGATATGCCTTGTGAAGGAGAATAAGGTTTATTTGGCAACGGTAGGATCCCAACAAAGACTGCTTCAAAGTTCTGAAGAAAGAAACGAAATAGTTGCTGAGTTACCCAGGGAGTGTGTAGCAATTGGACGAATCAAATGGTGGGCGTGGTTTCTGCTGTGCTGCTGGCAATAACACTGAATAACGAATAAAGGAAATCTCCCTTCTTTTGATTGCTTAGGTTGTGCACTCCTTCACAGCATAAACATGTACTGTACCTCCTCCACACAGTGTAGCAAGAAACACAATATGTACAGAAAGTGTGCGCATCCACTGCTTGTGTGTACCTTCTTGTGAAACGCTCACACTCGGCCAGCATCGTAATCTTGGAAGGGTTGCTACCTCTTGGACCGAGCTACAACCCCAATCTGGAACTGCTGTTTGCGCCAGGTGCTGCATTATGCAATTGCAGAGTGGCCCCACTGAACCCGCATGCATCCCACAGCTAAGCTTAGGGAGCGCTGTTAGGCCAGTTATGAGATCAAAAGAAACTGGGCCCAGCAATGGCAGGCACAGCGACTGTTATCTTACTGTGGTAACATTAGCAGTGTGATTTGCCAGCCCTAACATTACTGCATTGCTCACTAAATTAATCTACGATAGTTGCACAATTAATTCCAAGAGTTAGTCCCGTTTCATTCCATAAAAATGCATATCCATTTACCCTGACTGACCTATGCAAAGAAAGGTGTGACATGGAGCTATTTTATGAGAAATGACTTTCACATTTTACAAAAGGTGGCCTTTACAGAGAGCAAAACTCCTGCAGTCATTGAATGTAATGTTTAATTGTCTTGCATGCCCTACTATTCCAAGAAAGAGCCAGTAAAAATACTGCTTTCTATATGATCAAATGACAAATAAAAGCTACGCTGCATCATGGAACAGCTAATTGCTATGAAATGGGAATCTTCTTTTGTTCGCTGCCGCTACTTTAATGGAGCACTGAAGTGAAAACCACACTAATGTACTTAGAAGCATGGGAACAAAACATGTGCTTATAAGCAGCAACGTACAGATATCTCCCAAAATTAAACAGTTCCACTCCCTGCTACAGAACTGCTGTCAATAAGCAGAGGCCTGACACCAGAGACACTCAAATATGTATCTTCAATAGCTGTGGCGGAGAGCTAGCCTCTCTCTTGTTATGTTTACTAACAGCTACACAGCTGAAGAAATATCTGGAGTGCAAATAGTCTCTAATCTTTTTGACAGCTGAAATATTGATGAAAGATAATGGAGATATCAGATTTACGATTCGTTGCAGTACCTGTGTGGAAGTTGTGTTCTATGAGGCTGCAGTGCTTGTGAATTCGGGACAATGGTACAGCTAGTATCCTGCACAACATGTATTTATGATATATTCCTAATATAAAAAGTGACTCGCCATTTTCTGTCATGGGGAGATTCTCAAAATGTGAGAGTCACAGGGAGGATCTACATTGAAATGGTCCAGTGTTCAAGACAGCACATGCCTTTTCTATGAGGATTTGCATCTCAAATGCATTACACACACGTTTTCTCTGTCCATGCTAACAAAAAAGAAAGTGATGTTTGCCTTAAAATTACTGACAGATATGTATTTTTGCATGATCTCATATGTTGCCTATTTAAGAAAAAGGCACTGATTACATAAATATAATTTGTCCAAATGCGATACGTTTGCATAGTTTGGGCATGAAACAGTCGTCAATTTTCATGAGGGCTAATCTTGTAAAATCTCCTCTACTTGGTTTTGACCCAAACCCTAACCAACTTGATCACATATGTCAATACGCATCAGGAAGTTTGATTCATACAGCATTGTAACACGCGTTTACAGCATAACTATTATTGCAAGGCGAGAGAAAGCAGACAATCCAAAGCAGCTGGTCACTTCGAATAAACATAGGCTGTGAAAGTGAGCTTTTCTATCTGCCCCCCTAGGTGAGGTGCAGGTTACGCTATGACGGCAGCAAACCTGAAGCCCCCTCCTTTTTAGAGATTCTCACTGAGAAAAATGAAAATGATAAATTGAAATGTATGAGCAGATGTGTCACGAGCCCTTGACATTTTGGAAACTTAGGCAGTGCTTAATTTGTGGGGGTGTTTTCCATGGCTCAGCCCTCCCACTTATTTCTAAGCCCCGGCACTTATTGTCTCAGACTTAGATTTATTATGAAGAATTAGTAATCTGCAAGGGACAGTGAGATTGTAACATGCAATCTCATTGACCCCTCGCCGGGGCGTTACCCGATTGGAATCCCTCTCCCCGACAACGTTCCTTCCCTTCTGAGCCCGGTGAGGGGGTGTGGCAGCCACTCAGCCAATGAGGTGGCTCGGAAAGGGGTAATCCCTGCTCCAAGCCACCACATGGTGCAAGCTGTAATATAACCCCAAATGTGTTAACACTGTGGGAAGCAGTGTGGGTGGTGGCAGCAATGGTAGGGAACTGCCTGCCCGCTGTGTCACAAGCATGCTAGAAAATATTTGGGCCCTAGCACATATTGTATTACAAATTAAGCACTGTGAGGTGGGGAAGATCAAACGTCACAATAGATTAACAAGTACTGAGTGAGAAAGAGGTTTTGAAATCCTTCACAAAAATGTCTGTACCGAGGCAGAGCATCTCAGAGTGAATGAAAGGTTTCTCTCTAGTTTTGGCGCATAGAAGGATAAAGCATGTTTCCGAGTTCTTTTCTGACGAACTTTCATGATCTCCAATCTTACCAGGTTGGTGCTTTATAGGGGATGAAAGTGACGAGAGAAGGGAAGCATTTCTGCCAGAGAATCTGTTTTCTATTGGTGATGGCGTTCTGCATTATAAAGTGTGTTATATTTGATTCTGGAAGTTGTCTGGAAGTGGTTGGCAGTGAAGATTTTGTAGCATGTGATTGATGGGGTCAAATCTACATCGGGTTTGCCTCAGGTAAACCTATGCATGTAGAATGATTTTTAGGGTGGTCAACTGAAGAGTAAGCAAAATGAGTGAGTAGTGTCTTGCCTACGTCTATAAAGCATTGGCAAAATCAACATTTTTGTCTTTTCTAAAAGGGACACCATCGGCTGCACATGTCTACTCCTGGGTCCCAGGGGGAGAGAGATTAGACAAAGCATGCATGGCTGAAGAAGCACTGCCGGGAGGCGAGGTCAGTGACCCTGACCTTCACCAGTCCCACCTACCTTCCAGTGTGCATAGATATTTGCCATGTCCCTTATAGTGTGATTGGCTTCCTCTGGTCCAACCACCTACACAGGAGCTAAAATATTTGAGCCACTGAAGCAACACCTAAGGCTCAAAACGAATGCTGGTACTAACGCAGCATCTGAGCAAAACGTAAAAGTGTTACTTAAGGGGCCATATACTTTAAAACGAAAAGCTTTTCTAAAGTGCGATTCATGAGCCACAACTACTAGTGGTGCCATCAAACTACAGCATCATCTAGCAACCGAAATCAACATTCGTGCTAAAAGACCGCCTGGGCAAAACATGATGGTTGTACTAAAGCACCAGCTATGAATAACAAATAATAGTGATGCCAAAGTGCCACCAGAATTAAAGCTAATAGTGGTGCTGAAGTACCTTTTATGGGGCAAAACTAACAGTGGCACTCAAGTACTCCCTATGACCCAAAACTAATGGTGTTGCTAAAAGTATGAGTTTAAGGTCAACTGATGGCTTTTCAGCTACCCCATTGCCATCTTGCTGAACCTTTACACACTCAGTTCCAATATGTTTGCCTCAGGTGGTGCTAAAGGACCGTTATGAACCAAAACTGAAAAGGGCAGTTGATTTGTTGGTGATGGGGAATTTGTTGTGTGGAAGGTACACGTGTACACCACTGAAGAATCTGAACTAGCATCATGTCATTTGTATTGACTTTTTCAATTTCTTTTTAACAGAGAGGTTTGTCTACAATTAGACTCTAAGAAGTATGGCACTGAAACTGAAAGCAAAGACATCTAGGTTGATTTTTGACTTGCCCCAGTTGCAGTTGCATGTACTCATCTGCACGCGAAAAGTGATAATGCTGAGCTGTGTTGAACTTTGGGATGCCTTCTGATAAAACTGTGTTGTGAGTTAAAGTGCTCAGCTAGCACTCTGAGAACCTAGACAATAAAAGAAAAGCGTCACCGAATTACGCTTAGATAAGGAGGTTACATGTAATTTAATATTTTCACAACATTGAGATAATGTTGTCAGTGATTCGAGGAAATATGAATCAGACCAAGAAGTTTATTTTTCAAAGTGCTTCGAGGGTCATGTCAGAGAGCCTGGCCTGATTTTTGAGCTGCGCCTTGCTGCTGCTGACAAGTACACATTTCATCAAGAAGGAGGGAAGTGCAGAGAAAGTGCAGTCAGCACGGTTTCCTGGAGCTCAGGGGCTGTTTGGAAGTGTAACCATTTCCACGGTGCAGGCTTATAAACTGTTACACCGCAAGAAGCGCATGCAAAGGACGTGCAGACAG